>NC_086284.1:16193229-18889896 GCF_963924245.1 Chroicocephalus ridibundus | reverse complement strand
CCACATATGGATATGAGCACATTTGCCTACATTCTCTTAAACATAAATCATTGCTGACAATGACACTGACAATATAGTAGGAACATCCTCAATCTGCTTCATGGATGAAATTCAGTTTGTGCAGAGGGCCTGAATAGGTCTAGGAAAGTAGTATGACTACTGCAATTTTAGATAATGAAATAACGAGTCAGAATATACTCAGAGAATGCAGGCTCAAATTCCTCTTCAATCTGATATGCTACTAGTCAAACACTGAATTTATACTGTGGGCATGCAGCTGACACAGCAAAGCAAATTAATTAGTGTATGTTACATGTTGCTGTAAATTGTCCCTAAACCTCAGCAGCTGAGCATAAATATGTCCCCAAATGGAGGAATTATACCATTTTTCCTTCACTGAAGTTTACTTCAGATTTTTGGCACAGGCTTTCCATCTGGGATTTAAATATTATACTGCACTGAGTATCTCATATAAAACTTTTAACTCCTGCTGAAGCCAAGACAGTTGAGAGGACTCAACTGCACAGGGGACTGCAGGCCTGTAGCTGATTCGCATTTTGCCTGGATGGTTCTGGGGGGGCTATTTCTGAGCAGACTCATCCGCTACTGACCTCTTGGGGAGGTGAGGAGATGAGCATTTAAAGGTTTGGAGAGATAGTCCTCTTCTTAAAACAGTATTAATGACATTTTGTTTAAATACTGTTATGAGAATCATAGAATTGCCTAGGCTAGAAGGGACCTTTCAGATCACCTAGTCCAACCATCAACGTAACTCTGACAAAAAACATCACTAAAGTATATCTGTAAGCACTATGTCTGCCTGTCTTTTAAATTCCTCCAGGGATGACGATTCCACCACTTCCCTGGGCAGTCTGTTCCAATGCTTGATAACCCCGTCGGTGAAAAAATGTTTCCTAATAGCCAATCTAAACCTCCCCTGGCTCAACTTTCCTCTTGTCCTATCGCCTGTTACTTGGGAGAAGGGACCAACCCCCACCTCGCTACAACCTCCTTTCAGGTAGCTGTAGAGAGTGATAATGTCTCCCCTCAGCCTCCCTTAGAATCATAGAATCATTTAGGTTGGAAAAGACCTTTGGGATCATCGAGTCCAACCATCAACTCCACTCTACCCTTAACACCACATCTAAACGAGTCTTAAACACATCCAGGAATGGTGACTCCACCACCTCCCTGGGCAGCCTATTCCAGTGTCTGACCACTCTTCCTGTGAAGAATTTTTCCTAATGTCCAGTCTAAACCTACCCTGCTGCAGCTTGAAGCCATTCCCTCTTCTTCTATTGCTAATTACCTGTGAGAAGAGACCAGCACCAACCTCTCTACAATGTCCTTTCAAGTAGTTGTAGAGAGTGATGAGGTCTCCCCTCAGCCTCCTCTTCCTCAAACTAAACAGTCCCAGCTCCTTCAATCGCTCCTCATAAGACACATTCTCCAGAGAATAAATCCCTTCTCCAGGCTAAAGCAGCAGTGATGTGCTATCAAGCAGCACTGAAGAAAAAAATGCTCTCTTAACTCAGATGTATAATTCCTTTCGTATCTCAGTGGTATATGGTGTGTTAAATAACATATTTTTTAAAATCTCTTTTGTTTCTAGAAAGGAAGTATTACCTTAGACTGTTTTTCCTATATATAGTTTTTAAGATACACTAAAAGTTTCAGAAGCCTTGGTTTCTTTGCTTTTTTCATTGAAATTTGGGGTTTTTTTCATTGAAATTCATACTTAGTAAATAGTAATACTGTTGTGCTTTCATTTTTATTATGGAAATTATATAGACAATCAATTTCAGATGCAAAGAAGAGCTTTGAAATAAAGGCAGCTGGACACATTTTCAAATATTTTCCCAATGCTGTAAAAACTGGAGATTTATAAAACAAGATGTTAAAATGCTAATGATCTACTACAATAAAAAAAATTAAAAGTAACAAACCCATTATAATGGAGATTCGTATGTTGCATGGAGCTCTGGAAATTGGAAAATATCCATTCGCACACTTGCAGTGTAACGGATGTGAAACCTTAATTGAGTCCACAGACGATCACTTCCTGCATAGCTTACTGTATTGATATTTCCCTGCACAGGCTCAGCTGGCTTCTTTCAAAGTTAAGCCTAGCATAGGCTTAATTCTGAGCCACATCAAATTTGTTTCTGATGTATCTTCATTAAGTCAGTGGAACTACACTAGTGTAAACTACACTAGTGTAAACTTGGTATAAGAGCAGCGGCTCATGCCCTTAAATTTAAGTGCTGGCACATATTAACTATGTTGGAATACTTTAGCTGGATTGTTTATGAGAGATTTCTAAGGGCATTTGCTTGCTGAGAAATATTTAATTTCCAACACTAATGTCA
This sequence comes from Chroicocephalus ridibundus, assembly GCF_963924245.1. Taxonomy (NCBI): domain Eukaryota; kingdom Metazoa; phylum Chordata; class Aves; order Charadriiformes; family Laridae; genus Chroicocephalus; species Chroicocephalus ridibundus. Next base: position 18,887,527 of record NC_086284.1, on the reverse strand, counting down.
AAAACTTTCTATGACCATTCAGTCTTTTGAGATAAAACTATTTTATTCACAGGCTCATATATATTAAAATTGGGAAAAGAAATAAATCTCTATTTCCATTACAGGATTTTGTTTTGAGAAGGACCTTAATCACAGAAGAGTTCATAATCAGAATATGTCGGAAACTTAAGTCTGGATGGGGATGCAGGAAGCAGACTGCATGAAAACTGCTTCTTGCTTGGTGCATAAGTGTTGACTTACCATCTTACCTTTTTAAGGATTACAGAAGGTATATCCAATTACGGTCAATATGTTTTGTCATAACATTTAATCCTCTGAAACTCTGAAACCCAAATCGCTGTTATTCCATCCTGAAATATTAGGATTTTGGGTTCCAGTACTATTCAATTCCTATTTCAAGTTTCTGTCATTTGAAACCTATACCTTTGTAATTTCAGCCTTATACTTTATTGGTTTCCAGTCCAAATCAATGTCATATGCTTTAAATTATTGTTGAGTTTAGATATGTCTTCCCCATGCTACTCCATTATACATTCAAAAGAATGGATTTAATGCCTTTTTTCCTTTTTTTCTTCTTTTTTTCTTCTCTTTTTTTCTTCTTTTTTTCTTCTTGTTTTTTCCTCTCTTTTTCTTTTTTTTTTCCCCTTTTCTTTTGGAAAAGCACACAAATCAGGCTATTTTAGTCCTTATATGAAAAAAGTTCAGTCCTCTTGATAATTCTGACAGTTTTCTCATCCAATTCTCCCAATTTAATTCTTTTTTCTTGAACAGAATGACTCAAATTTCACATGATATTCCTAAGGAAGTACTACTGCTGTGATGTATTTTCCTATCTCAAATACAAATGTCCTAACTGATGCTTCCTGCAGTCTTTTGTTCAGTGTCAAATGGATGGTTCAGTCTTGTGATTATTCATGTGCTTCTTTTTCTCCACAAATTGCACAAGCGAATTCTCAATTTATAGCCCAAAGTTTTGGATTTGGATGTACATAATTCTTAACTTTGAGAAGATATATTTTGTTCTATTTCCATGATTCCTATACTTACAGCTATCCATTTTTTCCTGAATTGTATTACTATTATTAGTCTCCAATTTGCCTCCCACAGAGGTATCATCAGAACATCACCTTTGTATTCTTTATTGCTTTTACTCTAGACTTTATTGTGAAATTACATGGACCACTCCACAATTTTGTGTCATTACTTCTCATTCTCCATGCACAGCTTAGCACAGTTGACACAAGCTGCTGACACTTTAGCTGTTTGTAAAAGAAAGAACAAAAATGTCTCATTGAAACATACACAGCAAAATTCTTGAGATTCCCTTAAGAAAACCTGACACAAAGACCAGGAATAACATTGAAAAACTGCAAGCTGTGCAGTATTCTCTGTGCTCACTTTTGTTGTAAACTGTTTAAAATAGTGTTTTACTTTGTTAAATAGATATAGTATCATAAATATATGTAATAAATGCAACATAGATTTATTAATGTTCCTATTGGGAACTGAATTCTTAGATTTTGTGCTTCGAATTCCCTAAGACCCTCTGGTGCATGCTTAATTTTATTTATGTGAGTATTCCCAGTGAAATCATTGAGATTACCTTAGGCAAGAAGTTATTCACATACATAAGTCCTTGTAAGATCCGAATATTCAGGGACTCTTCCCAGGAATCCATAGCCTGATCCAAAGGTGATGGCCAACTGATGTTATAATGTATTAAACTGAAAGCCTCAACACAAACCGACTTCTTATAACATTCTGACACCTGTACCTTAATTCCATAGCTAATAATAATTGATCCATCAGTCTGAATTTCCTGTTTGCCATCTTCAGTTTATAAGACCTTGTGAAATAGTCCATATATGTTCCTTTAATCATCACAAGTTAACAGAGGAGGTTGGAAGCAAACAAAGAGCATGGATTTAATTTCACAATTCAGATTGGGAAACATCTTTGATTTTCTGTTATTAAAAACCTCACATTTATTTTTGTCAGTGCATTGACATGTAAAATTATTATCATAAATTAGTAACTTCTTATACAGTCTTCAAAGTACTGCATTTTAATGTATTGTAGGCAAGATAATGGATGAATAACATACTGCCAGTATTCCAGATGCGGACATGAAACTATTAGGTACGGAAAGCTAAAAAAAAAAAGATGCAAATTTTCACACGGTGTTTAAAAAAGCTGTTACGAGTTTGTAGAAATATAACCCTGATACCATTATACTATCTTGACTGAGAAGAGTGAAAAGAATAGTCACTCTGAAAGAGTTTTCTCTTTCTTTTGATTTAGAAAAGTGGACAAGCATGTGATATCTGGGGATACGAGGGGATAGCAAAGCATGGATTTGATGAGATATGGGCAAAGTACATATGCCTAATTCTGACAGAAGCAGCTCTTGGTGAGATCTAGCCTAGCAGTTCCCACCCATGATCTCAGAATGTCAGTGATTTTTTGCGATCTGCTGTAGAAACAAAGTAATGAGACTTTTTAGGAGTGGAATTGTCTTTCTCTTTCATGACTGCAATGGTGGTGACAGACTGGGGTTTTCTGTAGAGGAGCCAAAGGCAGTTTTATCAGGTTAGAAGTGGGTTTATCCTCATGGCTGCTCAGTAGGTGTGTGGAGTGGAGGAGAGATCCCCAGCACATTAGAAACAGAAGCAAACTGCAGAGAAAATTGACTCTAAAACAGCTGAGAGGTGAGACTAGATGTACCACTAGTACCACTTCACTGAATGAGGAGGCGCCTCTTTTCTCCCCATTCTGAAATATCATCCAAGGGGAGACAAGCAGAACCCGAGCAAATATGTGTGTCATATTGGGAAGGTCATAAACTGACAGCAGGAATGGGGAAGGGAAGAATAAGTGTGATGAGTTTCTGCCAAATATTTCCCAGATAGATAAAGATTGCAACAATTTCAATCCCATCTGTCATATCTTGTCATTTTTGTGCGTGTCTAGGAAAAGAAAGCATGATGCGTCATCGCTGATCAAAACTTTGCTGATACTGCTTATAAAGAAACACGACTTGGGAGATTTTGAAGAACCAAAACTAAGAGGAACATCAAAGCCACATAAAGATTCACAAAAATTTTTGCTCTCGCAAAATTTTACAAACTAAAACATATATCTAAACGGACAGTCCAGTATCTTCATGGTTATTTGAAATACTTGAGTTGCAGGAACGATAGATTTCTACAAATTCTTCACCCTAATTAAAACTTAATTATTACTGGTTTATTGGAAATTAAGCACTTAAAAAAATCTTATGGATCTGAGCTTCGGAATTGGTCATTATACTATTTAGTTCACTCCTCTGGGTAGAAAATAGCTGCTTTGGCAACTCTTCACCAAGAACAATGAATCATTGGGATGATACTGTGATGTAATGAGCACCATGATGTACAGGTCTCACCCTTCTTCCCCCTCACCTGACCCTGAATCTTGCCTCAGTTCACAACACTGGACACTTTTGATCTAGCCCATAGCAATCAGACCTCCCATAGACCAAGTATCCACTCCAACGTGCTCAGCTCAAAATAATAGTGCTCCCAGTATGGGCCTAAATACCCAGTGATCCACCAGTGACCCTCAAAGGTTCTTATACCTACCTTATCTGTCATATCTGCGTTATGGTTTGTGCAGATAAAAGTCACAAACAGTCACTGTGTAGTTTGGTTTTTTGGTTTTGTGGGGTTTTGTTTTGTTTTGTTTTGTCTCCTAGCATTCTTCTTGTTCTTTTCTAGATGTTCTCCAGTTTGGCAAATCTTTGTCATAGTGCAGTGATCCAACTGAGACTTCACCAGTGGTAAAATGAGAACAGATTAGTTGCCTCATTTTTTTTCGCATAGATCATACCAAAACGTAGAGTCAAAACTAGCATTTGTTTTTGTGATCCAGTGTTTTTCCTTTTTGACCTTTCCGATTTCATGACATTGGTTCTATTTCAAAAGATGGCTTTTTGTTCTCATCCTGATTTTGGTCTAACAGCCTTGCTAGCCCTGCTGGCGTTATCAGCTGCAAACAGCATAAATTGAACCTTTATTCCATCTTTTGTCATTATGAAAAATATCAAATATAACTGAGCTCCTAACAGTCCCCTTTGAGCTTTTAAGATGCTTCTAATGTTGGTGATAAGTGCATGTTGTCAGTGATATTAACTCGTTGCACACCTACCTGATGATGATTTCATCTTCACCATGCTCCCTCAGCATGCTTCTGAGAAGCACATAATCACAGAATACCATTTGAGGCAGTGACAAAAAATCATACTGAAATCAAAGTATGGTACATTACCATTACCCTTGCCATTTAAATTATTTGTTTTATCAAAAAAAAAAAAAAGGTTTGTCTGGCTTGATTTATTCTTAAAGAACTAACGTTGGATACTTTTTATCACCATCTTATCTTCTAGATTCTTAAACTGATTGCCTAATGATTTGTTGCAGGGATTAAATTTGAGTGCTGTGAGCTATAATTTTCCAAGTCCTCCATACTATTCCTTTCAAGGCTAAATAATATGTTTGTTATTCAGTTCTCAAAAATTCTTAAACATAATTGCTAGTGATTCAGCTATTGCTTTGTCTAGTTCCTTTAGTGCCCTAAGGTGAATCAGGACTTCCTTACTTGAATGCATCTATCTCATCTAAAACATATTTATCCTAGATTTTTTTTGTACATTTTATATTTTTTTAATTAATGTATTAAAGATTTGGTTACTGACAATGTTTTGTTCTGAAACTGAGACAAAAGTATTTAATGTTCAAGTTTTATCTGCCTTATTCACTTCTAACTCCCCTTTCTTTTTTTTGGTTAACTGATCTACGCTTGTCTTTTTTTAACTCATAATATGACATTTTTTGTTCTGTATCTTGCTCCAGATTGTAGCAACATTCAATAAAATGTAACACCAGCATTCCACTTCTGTGGTTTCGCAGGTGTAACTCCACATATAAGTAAATTATGTTATGAATTACAGAATTGCCCTACTGTTGCCCTCAAGCATTAATCCATGATATGAAAGAATTAGTAGATTAACTACCTTTTACACCAGGAATTACACCAGGACACTGCTTATCAATTACACCTTTTCCTTTTGTTGGGTCCCTCTCCAGAAGTTCTAGTGGGATTACATCAATTTACACAAAAGAAAATTTGGAGTCATGTATCCTCCCAGTGCTAAGAATCCATTACTTACACAACAAAAAACAGTTTGATGTGCAGTTGTATTGGGAGAACTTTCTCCTATACATTTTAAATTTACCTTCTGGACCCTGCCTTTTTCTTTGTAAACACGCAGCAAAACATCAACAGACTGAATGCAGTGCAGTTCAAAGCAAGGGTGACCCCCTAACCTGACAACACATCAGAGGTTGTCCAACTTAAAAGGCAATGAAACCAATCGGTCTTTAAGGTACATACAAAACTCTGAGTTTTAAAGACCATACTTTAATCCCCTAAAGACAAATCAGAACATGACCCTATTGCTTCGGCTCCCGGCTTGAACATCTTCTTTAGTTTCTTTTTCTGATCTTTTATCCTTATTTTTGTGCCCACAATCCTCTCGGTGGTATCACAGTATTTCTCCTGGACCACAGGCAACACTGATGAGAAGTTCTTCTGTAAAAAAGAAAAAAGAAACACTCAAGGACATATCCGCCAGCTTTGATCTGTGTAACTACTGGTGGTGGCAGTGATGCTGCCTCCGTATGATAGCTGCATCGCATCCACGCAGAGATATAGTGTGCTAGGAGCGTAGTACTCTCTCATGTCCATAACTTGGCAAGGAGGGTGACCTCCTTCCCTTGATCCCTCCTACACACTTTCTTCAAAGCTTGTATAAGCCTTGAAAACTTTTTATCCTTGGAGTCAACTGTTTAAAAGCAACCACCAGAATGACAAGACTTTTTTTTCCTGAAGCATGAAAATATGGCTTACGTGGAAGAGTTTGCATAGATTCCTCCTTTTCTCTGCAGATGATAATTACACTACTGCATGAAAGTATTACAGACCTTTTTCATAAACTAAAGGTTTCAGCTATAAATATAAAATAGGTAGGGCTTGAGTGTGAACAGGATAGCATGCAGCTGCACTGAGGTAGATGACTGGCGTATGTGAATTCTATAGCATCAAATGAAATTATATGAAACCAGGTTATAGAAAAAAAGCATCTCTCACATAGGTAAGACATTCCTCCTTGAATCATATCTGACCTTCCAAAAGGCTATAACCATTTCTTGTCCAATTGAATTGACAATGGTGGAAGTGAATGTGATAAGTCAAGGTACAGCAAGCACTGTTCGTGCTGTGCAAATGATGTAGGTTAAAGCATGACCTACAAAAATGACAAAGGCAGGACAAATTCGGAATTACAAGCTCAGCAAATTGAAAAGATGCAAGAAAAATACTTTTGCTCTGTGGACCTACAAAATACACTGAAAACTACAACATACTTCTAAAGATGACTATAATGAATGTACAGTGTAAGTACCAGATTTTACCCTAAGAAATGCTATAGCTTCTAATAAATATAAGTGAATGAAATGAAGTTATTTTCTCAGCTAGTACTGTTTTCAGTGTTGCAAAAAAACCAGTCACAAACATTCAAAACACTGCTTAGGTTTCTGCTGTTCTGGGAAGCTAGCCACAGACTAAGGAGTTTGTCAGCCATGCACACAGCAGGATCTCTAATATTTAAATCTATTTGCTTAATTCTTTAGAAATTTCTCAGTTGCACACTCTATGTTCTGAGCCAGCTACCTGATGAACCAAATTCCTGTGAAGATTATCTGTAGGTCGGCATGTGGAGTGTAGGGATGACTTTAATCTGTAAGGCTTGTTTAAGGGAAGTTTCATGAAGTTCAGCTAAGGCAAATGAAATTCTTCCACCTGGAGTAGAATAACCTCACGCAACACTACAGTCTGGGCTCCAGCTGTCTAGAAAACACCCTTGCTGGGAATGACCTGTCCACGTAGACAACAAATCGAACATGTACTTGCAGTACGCTCTTGCAGCAAACAAGAGTAGGTGCATAAACACAGCATTATAAAAAGTGTAGTCAGAAGGTCAAGGAAAGTGATTGTTGCCATCTGTTTGTCACTTGTGATGCCTCATCTGAAATACTGTGTCCAGTCTGGGGCCCCCCAGAACAAGTCAGGGATCAGCAAAAATGGAAGCGTCCAACAGAGGGTCACCACACTGGTCAGGGGGCTGGAGTGCATGACAGAGGAGAGTCAGAAAAATTATTTTGCTCAGCATGGGGAAGAGAAAAAGGAAGGGAAACTAGTTGCTGCCCTCAACTACCTATAGGTTACAGAGAAATGGGGTGGACACTTTTTTTTGGGCGAGATATTGCAAAAGGAGAAGGAGCAACCATCACAAGCTGTAACAAAGCAAATTTGATTGAAGAAGGAAAAAACATTCACAGGAAAAACAGTAGGAGAGGGGCCCAGAGAAGATGTGATATCTTTATTCAGCACAAGGCCCTGAACAACCTGACATAACTTTGAAGTTAGCCCTGCTTTGAGCAGGAGTTTGAACCAAATAGTTCCCAGAGGTCCCTTCCAATCCAGCTTCCTCTGTGGTGCTGAATATGAGATCCTATACATAATTCACAACATCTGAAATCTGTTTTGTACTATCAATGCAGAAACCTCTTAGCTGAGCTGAGAACCCCTTGTAGTTAACAGCTGCAGAAGCACTGTCACGGGGACTTCAGTCTCAGCTGCCAAAAATGCAAACAGACAGAAAACTTCACTGTAAAGAACTTTGTTCTGAATATAAAAATTCTTCCTCATGAGGTATCCGGACACAGACATGCTGTTTACAGTCTCAATAAGCAATGCTATACCATTAAAAAATGGCATTATTGAACAGATTTTATTTTCTGGACTGGAAAGTGCAGAAAAGGAGTAGAAATTATGAAAAACAGCTAAAGCTGTTTAAAAAAGGTGTAAGAGACCAATTTTCCAGCTAAGCCTGAAAATTTCTGAATCAAATGGTGTTAATTTTTTTCAAAATTGTGTTTTGGACACAAAATCCCATATTATTCCTATTTGATATTAATCGTTAAGACATCCACATTCCGTAGGACTGGAAAATATGATACAAGCTTTATTGCAGAATTGTGCCGTCCCATAGTGACAGGGAAACCAGGCAGGATATATTAAGGAATTTCATATACGTGTAAGAAATGCATGAAATTCTGGATCTCTAATCTTTACCCTTAAACACGTGTTATGTTGATACACTCAGCAGTGTACACCTATTGACTGGTCAGCTGAGTAATTCCCATGTTCTAGTTCCATTTTGATAGCTTTTAGAGCAACATATTTCAATTTTTACCAGTGAAACAATATTTCATTTGAAGCCTGCAGATGGTTTTGTACTATTTATGTAACATTACTCTAAGATTAAAAAAGATAATACTGTAATGTAACAATTTTTTCTACATAAATAATCTGCAGATAATATCTAAACCAAAATCCATATGTTAAAATTTAAAATCCCTTCAAGAAGTGGGATTCCCATCTTCTGTGCCACTCGAGTAGCAAGTAAGTGGCTATGCTAAAGAACTAAGTCACCTTGAAAACAAAAACTTACACAAGGCATTAGAAGAACAAGGACTTTTGCCTGTAGAATATGCAACTTGACACTGAATATGGTATCATCCAGGTGTTGCTAACTGCTGAGTATGAGCAGAAGAAAGATTATTCCCCAGCTCCGACCATATTTTTGCAGGAAGAATTCAGCCTTTTCTCCATTGCTGCTCTGGTACAACAATTAGTGTTAATAGGCAATACCTGATAACAGGACAAGCTATATCAAGCTCTTAGAGTCACAGAGTGTCAATCAATGACAATGATCCAAAAGCAGGTGGTACCACGTCCCAAGTGCCGGTGATCACTGTTTTGCCATTACTGAATAACTACAAAAGAAGGGGAATCAACGTATGAAAACTAGGCTCAATGCGGGAGTGGGCTTTTCAGGGAGACAGCTATAAGGCGATACTGAACCACTGTGCTGAGTTACTGTAAGGAGGAGCCTGCTATTTTCATTTCAAGAGGAATATGGTGGCAAGAGAAGACATTCATGCATGATGATAGAGAAAAGAAACCTGTTTGTGCCTAATGTAATGGAAAATTTGAGAATTATTCATGCATGTGAATATGTATGCAAATCTGACCCTGGTGATACTGCCAAGGTCAGTGCATGGTGATCTGCTGAGTAAGTGCTAATCATTCAGCTTGAAATGTGGCTTTATCAGAAAAGCAATTTTGTGAAAAATCTCATGTCATTCTCCAGTACTCTTTCTCCTGTGATCTCCATGTCATGCCTGCTCATTTGTCAAGTTTACATGCAGGACTTTTCCAACTAAAACATCTCCTTGTCAATCAAATCATGTTTCTGCCTTGTGCATTGTTAATGCATCTGAGATAACAACTTAAAATTACACAGGCTTTTAATAGGGGAGTGACATTCTCTGTAGGACATTAACTGCTAAATCAAAGTATGGGACAGTGGTTGAACTTGAAGCACTACTTGAATTTCAAAACCAACCCCTGTACTGAAAATGGGCCATACTAGGCCATAATCAAACTGAATAAGTTCTTGGTACATGTACACTGAGGTTTTACAGAAAATAAAACCTCATATAGGAAGATCTGAAGAATGTAAGTAGAGGGGAAGATAACTTCACAACAAAAGAAACTAGCAGAATTGTTCCTTAACAACAGCAAAAATGAAGATCTCTCTATTTCTTTGAGAGTCTTAGGAACTTCATGACACTACAAGGCACATCAAACTTAATAGCCTACATTTTAGACTTGCATTTTAGATTGCAAGTATGCTGGCAAAAGCAATGGGATATGATTAATTTATGTTTTTTCTACTGGCTAATTACAGCAGAAACCAGCATCATGCCGGTTCCCTGGCAGGTTCTTCCCTGGCAGAGGCACCTGCAAATTCATGGTCTAGTTGTCATTGCTGCTTCCTTGGCCCACTTCAAAATCATCTTCCAGTCAGAACTGCAGAGACAAGAATAGGGTCCCATTTGTTAGGTATCCTCTTGTTTCACACAATAAATGCTTTTGCATGAGTAAAGGATAGGAAAATATTTCATTTACATGTGCACTAACCCTGTAGATCTGTTAGAAAAGAGTGATGTTTGTATTTACTGCCCAGTGCTGGGTATCCCAGGATCTGCATACAGGAATAAAGCTTGTGGAGCTGGGATGGAACTTGACTGTAGAATTACTTCTTTCAACAACTAGACTAGAAGGACACAGAAAACTGGTTGATTAATGTTCATTTCAAATTTGATGGCGATTGTCCAGGTTCTAAGAACATACTAATTTATTCTTGGTAAACCTGGGTAGTAATTCTTATGGAGCAAATGACAAATCTGAAACCTCTTACTCAATATAAAACCATGAAATTGAGCTGTTCTGAGCTGTCTCTGTAATCTGTAATGACTGGAAGAACTAGCAGATAGTTTAAAAATGGAGATTTGAAATGCTTCAGTCCTAGAACTTTTACCAGAAATGTTTATAACTCATGTGTTTAATGAGTTCCAGACAGGACGAAATTATTGATGCATTAAAACCAAAGCCTAGAAATTAATTTATAGTCATCGTGAAAGTTAAGGATGCGCTCCCCATCAGAGAATAGCATGTTAAGCACCAGATATCTCAACAGTCATTAACAGTAACCCCAAACAAAGGTCTTTACAACAATCCAGAGAGTTTTTTAAAAGCTTTTTGTGTTTTTTTTTGCCATTGCCATTATGTGAACTTATAGAAAATGTGTGAGATTAATAAGATTCCCAGATGAACAATGTACAGAGAAAAAAATGCTCAGCCAAGGCAACAGACATGAAATCTGATGATCTGTTTCTTTAACTGAAGTTACTGCTTTTATGTTTCAGAAACGTAACCTCAAATGCCCAGTCTATAGCCTTCTCCTGGTCAAAGGATAACTCTCACGCACTCAGGGAACAGAAACAATATGACATGACATGACATAGAATACTACCCACACAAGTACCACCCTGCAAGATACTTCCCATTTAATTGTTCACATTGTCCTTACATGGCAATATCTGAAAAAAAGAAGTGTATAAAATTAACAGAGTAATTTGAGAAAATATGAAATTGTCTGCATAAATTCTGTAACAGAATGAGCTGATTTTAGCTTTTTATATTTAAAACAGTACTTTTGTCTCTAAAACTAATACCTGTGTCATGTTTGAACATAAATCATGCAAAGCATTGAAGTCAAAATATATTTGAACTATGTGGCAAGATAAGTCGTAATACATATCAGTGATGTGAGCAACCCGAAATAGTTCTTTCCAAGAAATCGTTATGTTATTCTTAATGTTCAACATGTATAGTGCTAAAGAATAAAATAACCTTAAAGTCAAGTGGTGCAGATGAATAATGTAACAATTCTAAAAGATGAATGCTTAAAATAGTAAAAAATAAATGGAAAACCTTCTTTAACCCTCTTTGCTTTCATAGAGTTTTGCAATGGAGAAAGCAATTAACACTCACTTCTGGAAAGAATTTTTCTAACATTTTTAAAAAGTTATTTTTAAAATAATATGTTTGGATTAAATTAAAAAAAAATAGAAAAGAAAAAGTGGTGAACTTTCTGTTTTGGAAGAACTGGAAAAATACAATGAATTACTCTCCCAGAGAGCATGATGGAAGGGGAACATACCTAGGGAGAGATCAGAAAGGTACTTTCCTCTTTGAAACACAGACCTACACACATTCTGCCAGACAATTTCCCCTGTAAAAGAAGGTTGAAAAGCAAATGCTTTTTTAATGTGTAGCTCTGTTTTCAATTATACAGGAAAAGTGCATTTCCAAAGCCCATTTGTCTTGAACATGACATTGTCACCCTGTGCTGTTCGTTGAAGGGATGCAAAGAAAATATTGATTAGAAATCAATGTAAAGTTTGTTTTCCTTGGTTTAGGAACTTTAACTCCAGATAAATAAAATGAAACACAAAGGGAGAAAAAAACTTGTATGACTATGCTTCATGAAACTGAATAAGTCAGACTTTATCAAAGCAAACTCAATTATCTCCTCACCTGATTCTCATTTAATGAGTGCAAAATCAAAACCTTTTTGAGGAAGATCAGAGTTTAGATTGGAGATGAGTTGGAGCTGACCCAGAAATCTTAATTGAGCTATTTTGTCCCTGCTGGAATTGACTCACAACATCGTAACTGTCCTTAAAAATTCTAAGGAGAAAGGACATAGAGACGTTGTGTCACCATTTCACTCAGGATAATGGAAGTCTTAACAATATCATGGTGGTGCTTATTCTGTGACTGATGTGCTCAAGAGTGTCGTTATCTAGACAGCTAATGGTAGTCCAGATTGGTAACAAGTACTCCATATATTTTGGCTAATAAACTTTTGCATCTTTGAGATGATAGCCCTGATGGATTTCACATGGACACGCTCATACACTATTTACACTCTAGAAGTTATTTTCTACAGTTAACTGAAAAGGTTAGATAAAAATATTAGAAGTGTGGGAGCTTCTTAGTTACAGATGAAGTGCCTCATTACACCTCCCTAGGGACAGTCCGAGGGGAGGAAACAAAATTGTCCTCATCCAGGGAAGAGATTCATGGCCAGAAGTAGTAGTGCCCCTGTAGTCCACCAGCCCAAGACCTATTAAGAATAGGGAGCAGGGGAGAAAGAAGAACAGCAAATTAAGAATATCATGGTTCAGATAAAAGGAGAGAGGGAAAGATATTCAGGCACTGTCAGGAGGTGGAAAACCTCTGTTCTAATTCTTCCTGCCATGCTTAATTATTTATATAAAATAAAATAACTTTATTAAGAACACTTTTCTAGTTCAGAATATCCTATAATAAATTTGATCAGAGTCCTACGGGTTTTGATCAGAGCTACTACAGGTAAAAATCCTTTCCAGAAAAGGACTGAATTCAATCTGAACATCCCACACTGATTCCCTAATTAGCAGGACTATGGAAAAAAAGGAGTTGATATCTCCTCTGGGACGTTTGCAAATCTTCTGTTTTCTCCCCTCCTACCTAAAACCATCAGTCCAGCTCAGATAGTTTACCCACATAACATTTTTTTTCCACGTGACCAAGGAAGAAGTTTCCCAGATCTGCCAGGACAGTGCACCTTGGAAAGAAAACATTTCTGAGACCCTGTTCTGGCACTGGAAGAGTTGTTGCTTGAACCTGGCTTTCTCAGAAATAAAAGGAGCTAATAGTTAATCTGGGTGGACTGTTTTATTTTTTAAAAAACTTTCTTGCATACTTTCATTAAGTTTATGTTACAAGTCACAGACTTTGTTCTGTGCTGGAATGATAACAAATTTCAAAGCCTCACAAGAAAATATTCTCCAGCCAACCTAGCCCTTTTCCCTAACTTGGCCACAGTTACAAATAAAAACAGCCCAAGAAAGGCTGAACTAAGTGTACTGATCAGCTGGTGATCAGTGACTGGCATGCAGCATCCTCATCCCTGCCCTTCAGCTCTCCCTGCGTCTTTTAACTGTTGTCCAGGTTCCTCCACACCTGACTGTCTCATCCAGCACACTGGACCTCAGCACTGAAGACCAGAAGCACCCAAGCAAAACGTGAGCTTACCCCGCACTGGTGTAGGGGAAACTCTGCACAGTTTGACACTTAGAAGAGTCACGGTTGCAGAAGAGTGAACATCAGTCCCTCCCTTTTCCCAGCTCTCTGTTGTCTGTATCTGCAGGTAATACGATGATAATCCTGGTACCTGTGCTCCGCAGTTAATGGTAATAATCACTGCGGCACCCAGAAACCTGCACCTCTGCCTGGGTCACATGCTGGAGGTCTCCTGGGCTCAGTAGGTTGTGTGAAGGCAGTGGGGTGGAAGACAAGTGAATTCCCTTCGTGGGTAAGAACCAGGTAGCGTGGCCTTGCTTTCTGTTGCTGTTGTAGAATAACAAGCATTGTGAGACAAATGATTATGTCTCCTCAGTTCTGCTCCTATGCAATATTAAAGATGCACACAACACAGCTGTGGCTTTATCAAGGTACCAGGAGAACTAGATATAGCTCCTTCCCTTTCAACCATAAGCACCATCCAGCACAATACAATTCATGTCACCTAACTGAAAGACACCAAAGCTCATCAGGGACATCCCTGAATGTGTGTAAGACTCGTTTAGATGTGGTGTTAAGGGATATGGTGTAAGGGAGAACTTCGTATAGTGGAGTTGATGGTTGGACTCGATGATCCCAAGGGTCTTTTCCAACCTAAGTGATTCTATGATTCTATGATCCAAGCTCTCACATCCAGAGTGTGGCTAGATCCCCCCACCTACCATAGCAGCATCTGATTCTGATCTTTTTGACTCAAATAAATCCTCAGCCTAAAAATCAAATCTGTAAAGCTCAAGGAGACATAGACATTGTTTATGCAGATACAGTGCAGAGCAAAAAGCTCTGCACTGCTCTTTCATCTTGTCTTTTCTTTTATAATCCTAAAACTGATTAGATTGTAACACAGACTCAGCCCTTCTCTTGGTTATTTTTAGAGATTTGTAGCTACTGTGTATAGTGCAATGCAGTATCTGAAATCATAAACTTCTTTTGTTTTCAGTCTCCTTATGAGCAAAAGTAGGAAAACAAAAAGCAAGGTACGTTCTGGCCTGCCGTAACTCGTGTGCACATTTTAATGAGGAATGAATTTATCACAGAAACTCTGCCACGGAAGAAACAGAATTAAAATCACACAGACCATAAAAAGTGCATTTCAGATGTACTCTGTCTGCAGGTTTTCCTAACGGATAGTGCCTTTCCAATGGCACACATCCATATGGACAGCAGAGATACCCTGGTCTGGCAACCATCCTACCTCCTTTTGGAAATGATACCAAAATGCTATTCTCACTGCTGATGGGCAGCTGGTTTCCCTTTTACTTCCATCCCTAAGAAGTCAACCTGACCATTTGCTGAACACTGCAGAAAGCCCAGAACTCATCTCGCCCACAGAGTCCTCATGAAACCTGGAACTCCAAGGACAGGGAAAAACAGGCGCGCTCAGAAAACTTTGGGAGGATTTTTCTGAGTGAGATAAAGCATCTGTGTGCTTTGTCTGACTGACAGAACAGCAAAAATCTGAAAAAGTGATGGGAAGATTGACTTTTTTTGTTTTAGGGGAACAATGTTGGTGAGAGAGTAAAGGAGGGGCCAGTCCATATTATATAGAACAAAATTACATAGGAAAAAGAAAACCTCTCGCATGCAGGAAATCCTTCATCTTTTCTCACATCTGCTCAGTCACTGCTCTCCCACAGATCAGTTTTTCCTTACTTATTGCATTTTTTTTCCCCGCTGTTCTTTGAGTATACAAAGGCAAGAGTGAAAGGTCAAGGCATTAAGGAGACAGCACGAGTGAGAAGAGTCAGGAATCCTGAAAAAACTGCCAAACTGGAAGCCTGAGTGGCTCAAAGCCAATATACATGCAAAACCCCCTCTAATTTTACACAAATAAATTCAGATCCATGCAAATATATGCATTTTTAATATCTGCCCCTTTTGCTCAGTATTATAACAGATGTGTAAATCATGGAGCAGAGAGATTTCTCACAAGCTACTACCAGAGTGTTTGAAAGAATCTGAAATGTTTTTGCGTGTTAAAGAACAACTTAATACTAAGAAACTTTCAGGTAACTGAAAAGTGTTCTCTTAGTGGAGTCTTTGTCTTCTACTCATCTCCGTATCTCTGTTTTTCCCTTTATGCCTTTGTTCTTTCAAATCCCTCTTTAATATACATTTTTCCACCGTGCTTTCCAGAGATGATCCACTATAAATTGAATGTCTACCATGCACCCTATACTTTAACACCTTGTCGAAGCCAGGCCTTTTCTTGTTCTACAGGCAATTTGTGGGCTTGTATTATATCACCTAATATAAACCAAGTATCTCTCTTGGGGAATGGTATGTTTTGCTCCCTCTGTTGTGCAGGGCTAAACACACAGTCAACACTCAATAAATAACACATTTTTCCTTTCCATCTTTTAAAGTTTGCCAATAGCAATTTACAGCCAACTCCCTCAAGAAGCCTAAAAGTGACATAACAAATGAAAGTCCCACTTAAACAATGCATTTGAACAATACCTTGCTTTACAGTTCACATGTCTTTAAGATAACAAATGATAGATTTCTGGAGGGGATGGGTTGTAATCCATATAGATATAAAACCAGGACACTTTCAACTTGTGTTTTCCTTGGCAAAGAATGCTGTATATTTTCACAAATCTTTGTAAGCCCATTTCCATATTTCACAGGGGAGGAAAAGGACAGCTCTATCATTGCAGAAGAGCTTTCAGCAGAGGAAATTAATCTCTTAAATGTGTTACTACCAGAGTTGGATAAGCAATTTCTTTACTGAGCCAAGTATTTTCCCTGTTTTTCATGTTTCAAACTCTCTGGGAAATGATGTGATTTTCCTTAATGTATTTATGTGTAATTGTCCAAATGAATTGCAATCCAGTGTTATTAATTATTTGTTGTGTATGCCTTGGTCATTTTCTTCAAGAAACTCACTGAAAAGCCAACAGCTTTTAGCACTTAGAGTGCCTTTTTTGATTATAGGTATGGGAAAAGGACAAAAATAGTGTTTGTGTGAGAGAGCCAAGGAAAGCATACTTTTTGATTTTTCCCTGTGAAAAGTGGCAGTGGTGGCATTTTGTTTTTCCTTAAGCCAGGTCATAGGAGAGGCCAACCTTAGGCGGAGGGAAGGATGAGTGGAAAGAGAGGATCAGCCTGAATCTCCGATGGGGTGAAAACGAAGTTGAGGAGTGATGTTCTGAGGGAAGAAGTCACACCGCCATTTATAATGGGCAACCACAACATTCGTTAGTGTGTGTGTTCCTCCCTTTGGAGTTTAATACCAAACATCAGTCTTGATTGCCTGGCCACATGAGTACAGAACTTGTCTGAGAAAGGAGCAGCTGGGAGCTGCTCTGTGTGGCAGTTTCCTATACATTATGTCAAAAAAGAATATTTCAGACAGCTTCCAAGCATACAGATCAAAGACATTTGTTTTCTACTTACCATCAGATATGAAACAGAGTGGGGTTTTTTCTTTTATTTAGGAGGGTTACCTCCTTTGGTCTTTGGAGAATGCAGCCTTCTAGTTGCTCTAAGGCTATACATATTCTAAAGAAGGGATATTAAGATGGTACTAATGATGATATGTGTTAAAATGTCTTAATTTAATATCAATAATTTAATATTTTAAATGGGCCTAAGAAAAACTCTAGAACAGCAATGTAAAACAATGTAATAAATAACGCTCAAATGTATTTTCCACCAAAGCGATTACATTTGTCTTCCTGGTGTTACTCTTCAAAGCTTGGTACCAGTTGCTAGTAAGTATGCACCAACAAATTATTGTCAATTCTTCTTGCTTATCATTTTGAGTATAGCCTGATCCATTGCTTGAGTTGGATTAGTGAGGCCTGAATGTTTCCAGGCACTGCTTTGTATGTCGTCCGCACTGAGTATCACAGTGCCGTATACGCTAAGTAGTGTCTGCTGTCTACACAAACAGCAACACCGAGTGCTTTCTGCATTGCTTGAACAGTCCTGAGCTCCCCATTCAACTTCCTCCCAGCTATTGCATATGCTAATGCTATCTTACCACCATGTTTTGTCAACTTAAATAATTTTCTTCTTTTTCTCTCAGAATAGATAACGCATACTTTTCTAGATGTAAAAACCTTGTAAAAAACTGGAGGCAAATATACCAGTAATTTTGACACAAAAAGCAAAGATCACTTTCTTCTGGCTCATGTATTTCTCTGTTACTCAGCCACCTCTGCCTGATTATACAGAAGACACGTCAGTTGTTATTCACACACCAAGCACCTTCTTGCTGTCGAGGGATTTCAGTGAATTATAAATTTATGTCAGTCAATCAACAATAAGGGTGCATGAAAATGTTTGGATGATTAATGTGGATTAGAATCCCTAGTTCCTAAAGCTTACACAATGTATTCAAAGTAGTAAAACTAAAAACCTGTCCTCTTGATCTCCACGACAGGTAACTGTTCTTTGCCTGTTAGGTTCCAGAAGGTTGGTTTGGGAAAGGTCATGGGAAGGATGGGTTTGGTGCAGATCTGGATTTACTGGGGGCTGGGGTCCCACCACCGCTCAAAAATAGCAGTGACAAATGCTTTAATGCATTTGTCAATATCATATATCATACGTGCAAATCAATATCAAGTGAAGCAGTCAAAACCGCATCACAGTTCCCGCGGAGCCATCATTACGATGGAGAACAGGAAAGGATAGTGGAATACGCCAGAGGTTTGTGGCAGGAGGTGGAGAATCTGCATGCCTGCCAGTAGGAAGACCACCAGAAAAAGTGCAGGAAAGCAAGAATGTACTTTGTCCAATTTCTTTCTTTCTTTCTTTGTCTTTCTTTCTTTCTTTCTTTCTTTCTTTCTTTCTTTCTTTCTTTCTTTCTTTCTTTCTTTCTTTCTTTCTTTCTTTCTTTCTTTCTTTCTTTCTTCCTTTCTTCCTTTCATTCTTTCTTTCTTTCAAAATATATTTGTTGTGCTAACAATTACAGCTATCATTATATTTAATGAAAATTCATCATATTCACATATTCACAAAATATTTTCACATATTCAACAAAGAATCAGACTAGAAAACCCCCAATAAGTTAAAGGCAGCAATAACCAAAATAAAGATAATCCCAAAGGTTGAGAAGTAACCATCCCTCCCTGAAAAAGGACAGAGACAAAAACAGAGCACTCCAGAGCAGCCTTGGGTTAGCTGTTAAGATACTTCCATTTGCAAAATGAGAATCGGGCTACCCAGCAGCCACTGAAGGACATACACAGCAGAGGGAAAGTTTGGATTTACCAGCAACAGGTCCAGCTATGGGGTTTAATTGTCCTCCTCTGTAGGTCCAGCAGCCAGCAGGTTAGTTACTGCACCCCTTACATACTGCAAGGCAGTTCAAAGAAAAAATAATCTAACCCAGCGTTGTTAGAAACACAAACACTTCAAATACCGTGCTCTTCAGTGGGAAGAGATGGACACTGTGTTCCTTTTTATAACACTGTTTGTAACATCTGAGATTATATGATTTGCAGCCATTCAACAAGAAGAAATTTAAACTGAACAGTAGCAGCCACCACTTACACTGTATGTTCTGAAGAAGAGCTTGCTTTCTGGCAATTTAACTTGTTGACTCTGGTGTAAAAAGAAAATGCTTTTTACTTCGCTCTTTGCAGGCTTACAAAAAAATTAAGACTATATCATGGCCATCCGGTTATTTCAAGGCAAACAAAATCTCTGTTAGGTATACCAAAAGTAATAAATTAATTTTGTAACACGCCTTGGCTCAAAAAATGGTATATTTGTGAAAAATTTTCACAGGAGATCATCTTGACAAAATAAAATACTCATTGATTACTTCTCAAAGAAAAACATGGTTGAGTACCCTACCAATTTTCTAATCCTTCCATTGCAGAAGAAGAAGACAGAGAGCATGTGCATAGACTGATACATCCATCTTGCTACCGAACAACAAAGATTAATGATTTTCATTCAATAGGAAACAGGACTCTCTGATACTCATAACATCATAAGAGTACTGTACTAATTTTGTCTTTGAAATCCTTAGTTAAGCACCTGGCCCTTGTCCTATGTAGAAAACAACCTCAGAGGTAGGTACAGACATCTACACCTGAGTTAGTCATCTATTGTCAATGCAGACAAGTGTCACTTGTAGGGCACAATCCATGCCATCAAGTTTTTTTTTTCATCTGGAATTGAACATTCCTTAGAATTGCCTGTCTCTCTTTCCTTGGACTGCAAAGTGCTAGCAGGATGCTAGCTCCAGTGAGAGTGTCAACTGAATAAGGTCCTCGGTTCTTGGTAGTTTTTTCTCAGAGTTTTAATTCTTGGTGTATCATCCATCATTTTGGAGCTGTTTACCAAATAGCAGTTAGGAGCACAGGACCCAAGACTGAAACCAGCACATACAGTATGCTGCTGTAGTCAGCTAGCGATGTCGCTGTATCTAATTCTTAACTTCATTTCATGTTTCTGTCTTGTCAGTGTGGCTTTTGCCACATTAATATTCTTTTGTGAAGAACAAGTGGAATACATCACCTTCTGGTGACTCAGTGAGTGCTAAAGAATTGCAGTCCATTCCATTAGTCCCTGGACTTTCTTGTGCCATCTTTTTCAGTCTTGTACATGTCACCCTTTCTGGGCCCTGATTCCTAGATACCCCCTTTATATCTTTTCTTGTGAGATTTTCTGACATACCTTTCTTTCATGCTACACCATAACTGAAGGTCAAAATTTAATTCTATCTCCAAGAATAGGTATTTTGGATGCTTTTGTTCAAGGTCTGTCTGCAAATCTTCAGAGAAGCTTCTTCATCCTATCGAGTCTTATAATCCGCATACGGACTGAATCATCACCGCCAGCTGTATCTTCATTCTTCCCACTCAAGTTTTCTCTTCTCTGCTTTCTGACCTCCATAGTTCCAGAAGCTTGAAAAAATTACTTGTGTGTTCCATAAAGAGTTGAGAATTACAGATGAAAAGCAAGCCAAAAATGTGGGGTTTTTACATCATTGTTTTAGGCCAGACTTGTGACTTTTTAATAGTCTGACTCACAATTTTTGAATGCTTACAGATGGGAATACCATAACCCTCTGTGTCAAGGAGAAACAGAGAGGCTTGAACCTCTCTATCCAAGCTTGATGGCATAATCAATATGTGTAAGCAACACAAAATGTCTATATCCTCCGATCTATGGGTATTAAATTCACAAGAGGTTTAACTACTTTCTATAAAAAATAATAGGGATCAATGTAAGTAATACAGGGCTGGGCAAAATGCAAGATGTGTAGAAAAAAAGAGATGGATTTCTTTTGGGCCTTTTGGCCCCTGTACGACTTTTCAGGATAGTTGCCTGTATCGCCTTGATGTGATAGTAATGTAATGTTTTTCATATAAAATAAACAAAATACTGCTTTACATTTCTGTAGATTCAGAGTTGGAATTCAGCTGGCATACACGGTTCTGTATATCATTAAACCTAATCAAGAAAATGCTGCCTCTCTTTCAAAAATTCAAAACACATTTCTGTTTAAGTAGAAAACCTACTATATATTTATGTAGTGATTTGCTGAGCTGAAATTAAGCAGGCCGATGACTTGTGTAATAAAAAGAGGATTGAAGTAATAAGTTCTTTAAGGTCAAATCCACTTGCCATTATCTGAATATCTACAGCATTAAATTGTGTAGTTCTAACAGAAGCAATGTTTTAATGCACTCATCTGAGAATGAAATTTCAAGATGAAAACAAGGGAGACTGACAGGCTAATGCTTTCCTTAGAATGACTTTTCAGACTAAATTTCTGAACTGCTTAACTCTTTCACCATAAATCCCTGTGACATTTTGTGGGTATCCCAGTTCAAAATGTGTTTCAATGCATAGCTTCTCCAGGCTAGTTGAGCACATTTTATTTGATATAAGGCTCAACAGCTTTCCCTAGTTTATATTATACAGTTAGCTCACAATTATAAAGATGAACTGTGATGATCTTAAATGGAAATTTTAAACACATAGCTGCACAGTCGTCCTTTAGCACTTCCTCATGACATTCAGTGGTCAAGAAAGTCAAATTGCTCAATTCTAGGGATGGCATATACTTCTCAGTGAGTACAATAACTCACAAAGTTCTGTGAGACATATCCAAATAGCCTGCAGTACTAGAAAAGCACTGCTTTATGCAGAAACAATAGCTTGTGAAATGTGATTAAATATGATAACGCCTTATGGCAGACATTATATACTTTTGTTATTATCTCCCAGAAACAAGGAAAATAATTTTCATCACAAATGTCCATCCAAGAGCACGTGTATTATGTTTATTTTTTCATGTAGTCTTTTATGTCCCATTGAAATATTTTTAGGAGGAGGCTCTACATTTTGAATCAATATTTCTTTATGTCCCAGGGGCCCTGCTTTGCTCCTCTATTGTCACTTTGCTTTACGGATATTAACCTCCCACATGCAGACTAAAACAACAAGGGGCACATTCATATTTCAATGCATAATGTAAAACCTAGTGTATCAAACTGGGACAGAACAGTAAAATTAAACATTTTACATATACTTGAAGTAAATAAATGTGTCCCCTGTCAGAACTTACAATGTTTTTATCATTCTTGTTGTAAACACGCACAGCAGAGCAAATATAAACAGATTAAGACAGGACTGTGATATAGCAATTACAGCTCTATAAACTCAGTAGCTATTAATTCTTTAGTAAAATAGTCTGAAAAACAGTTTCATGGAACAGAAATACTTGACATGCACTGGTTGAGTTACAGTAGGAAACTGGAAATGCACAAGTTACTGGTGTTTCAAATTGCAAGCAGCAGTCAGGTAGGGAAGGCTTGGAGGGTGGCGCATGCTCTTCCCCTACAAGGCTGACGAAAGAGCAAACATGGAAAAGAATGCCGTCAAGGCAACACGTCTCCCTCCCACATCTACAAACATGAACAAATCTGACCAAGCCCAGTAAAGAAGGCAGAGCTGTTAGGAGGGAACCTGCTCAGATAACTCTACCAAACCAACTTTTTCAGATAAACTGTTTCTTCAGATCCCTATGAGCAGAAGAACAAGTCATAAAAATCCACAGAAAAGAACTTAAATCAGCTCTGCTTAAGGACTACAGCTCTGCCTCCCCCAAATGAGCATTAGATGTGGTTCTCACACCAGGAGGATAATGGTGCTGAGAAATACACAGAAAGCTCCAAATTGCAGATCTGCTCATTTCTGCCCTTGGAATGTATCTTGAACAAATCGTGCCAGTTACTTTCTTTTTCTCTTGGGAATGCTCACAAAACCTTCCTGGTGCTGAAACTTGAGCAATACCACTGCAAGATTACACATAAAATTTAATCCATCTAATAGTGTTGGATTGGGCTTTCTCCTTTGATCTCTCTCCAATGTTATGTTCTCTCGGGAAGAGTTTGTAAAGGCTTTGTTCTTTCTCAGAAACTAAGCATCCTTCGCATATCTAAACTGTGTCATTTATTTCTTCTGGGGAGATTGTGCAGATTTGATTATACAGATAAATAATTAAGTAGATTTAAGTGAAAAGACAAAATAACTTTAGGAGAAATGTCAAATATGGACAAGCTGACTCCTGTATCTTCGTGGTTTGTAGCAAATAAAAGGAGTGATGTGAAAGGTATATATTCTCCTTTCAAGGGCAGCAGGGGAGTCATTCTTTCTGTCCAGTTGTTGCAGTAGAAAGTGACTGTTTTTCCACTACAATATCAATTACTCTGAAAATTGAGAAATAAGGTTGGAATGGAAAGCAAAACACCTTCTTCTGATAATAAGAATGGGGCTTTTCCATTGGTCTTACACAAAGTAATAGGAGTATATATTATATTGATAGAATTGTTTAAAATGTCTGTGGCAAGAATTGTCAAGGATTATAAAGAATTCACTTGAAGAAAATTAAATATTAAGAAGAAAGTGTCATACAGATTTCTGCAAGATTGCGGAGTGCAATTCGCTAGTAATACAACTTTTCTGTGACCACTTAGATTTGTTTTTACTCTGGAGCTGCAGACATCAGAGTTTGAGTTTAAGGTCTCGGCGGTCCCCTTGGAAGATAGAGGTTCCTCCTCACCCCGAGGGATATCAAACGCAGAGGTCTAGCCAGCAGCCAGGCTTCCCTAGGCAT
Organism: Chroicocephalus ridibundus; assembly: GCF_963924245.1. Taxonomy (NCBI): domain Eukaryota; kingdom Metazoa; phylum Chordata; class Aves; order Charadriiformes; family Laridae; genus Chroicocephalus; species Chroicocephalus ridibundus. The sequence goes on along the minus strand of NC_086284.1, from coordinate 18,863,739 downwards.
TACGTTATTGCCTCGATGGAAGGAGTGTGTGTGTGGGAAGAGAAGGACCAGTTCAGGCCTCCTGCCAAAAGCAGGCAATCTGTCAAGTCAAGACTAATAGGTCAGGAGGAGAGCAAGCACAGAGAGCCAGGCTGCTGCAGCCCAATGATGAGGGCACTTGACTACGAATGAGAAGATCAGAGCTCTTCCTGGAGCACTGCTGTTTTATCTCTAAAGCCCTTGTTTGGACCCTAATCTTTCTGACAAAGGAAAACAAGAAATAAAAGAATATATCTTTCTTTTCAGAACGGATTACTTCTTCAATGTAATGACAAAACTTGCAGACAAACAGAAGCCAGGTGGTATAATATATGAGATTTTACTGTGCGTACTATTGTGTGAAATTTTGTTTATAGCATCATATTGCCACTGACAGTAATATTGACATATAAACTGAAAAACAGTTGCTTGGTGGAAGCAAGGCATAATGAATAATGATAAATATCTATCCCAAAGGCCGATGGTACGTGTCTTGTCGAGTGCTACATGGGTCACCTTTGTGATTGGACTTCCTTAACATCTGAATGAACATATTGAGAAAGGACATAAATAATACGTCATGCAAATCTGCAGATGATAGTACACGGATATTTTCCGAAGACTAAGCATCTACACTTATGTGAAGGTCATAGCAAGATGAAACTAATTGTGAGGAAAATGCAGGTGAACTGGGGAAATGGGAACGGATATTCGTGGGGAAAAAGAAACCTGAAAAACCAGTAATGCATAAAAGGAGATTGAGATAAATTCCCAGTTCAGACTTCCTCTGATGAAATATTCTGTGCCCGTTCTCTTTCACTAAGCTTTACCACACATGTTGACTTCAAAACAATCCCTCCTTCCATGTACCTCTGCCAAAATTTTTGCCTACACCATACTAACCTCCTTCCACAACTACTTCTGACTCCTTCTTGTCAGGTTATTGTCTTCTATCCAAATGTTTCAGTTTTCTAATGCCACAGGTTTTATATGGGCAAAGAAATGATCCCCCCACACCATTTCAGTGTCCAGTGTCTTCTATAGTGTAGAACTGTGCTGTGCTTCCCCTTCCCACTCCCTCCTCGGTTTAATTTGTGAGGGTATGTTAGTTTGAAAGCGAGAGAGAATAAAAGTATATGGATGGACTGAGCTCCCTCTCTCCAGGGAGGGAGCCATATTAAATCCTCTAAGGGCCTTAACTGCACTTTGGAGGTTTTAGACGAAGCAGTCCCCTCTCTTCCTTTGGCATCTCTGACGTATTCAGTTTGTTTATACGAGATTGAAGACATCTCTTCCTCTCATTCTCATGTCCTTGAATAATGATGCTGAATCTGTAATCACACAGGCCATTCATTTCATTCAGGTGGTCACTTTTCAATGTGATTACCAGTGATAAGTTGGCATTTTTCATTCAGCTTTACAAAGTACAGAGAGCTTGTATCTTTTTCGCTTAATTCTAGAAAAACAAGGGCCAAATCATGTTTTGGCTTTATGCCAAATGTTATTCATCAGGAAAAGCTGCTTTTAGTACAGCAGTCATATGATAAAATCAGTTGATTTCACAAAATAAATGTGAAATAAGAATACAGTATGCTAAATAGTCTGTTTCAGCTGGGGTACGTTAAATTCCTTACTATATGTATATTTGCTTATGATTTATTTTTCATTGACAAGCATACATGTGGATCTGTGATCAGGGACAAACATACATTTTAGATTTCATAATTTTCTCCTTTTGTAGGCAAATTTCTGACATTTTCTGAGCTACAAGTTGTTCCTATTTGAAACTGTTTCATGTTTGCAGTCTTAAGGTTTTTACAGTTTAGAGATACTATATTCTGATACAGAAAATGAATGTCATAGCAGTGCCATTCTTTTCAAATCTGTACCACAATATGAATTTCAGCAGGGTATTTCATAATTTAAGGGCTACACTGAAGAGAGGATAATAGGAAGGGCAGTAGGAAGAGAGAAAAACTTCTAAAACATAACAACAGGAAGCCAGTTAACGCTTATGAAAGTGATGAGATAATTATCACCATCCCATGCAATTTCCCATTAGGGAATAATTCTGTAGTCTGTGTGGTGCCGGCGTTGTGAAGTTACCTGCGTGGATGAGGAATGGTAAAACTGCAGAGGCAGTGATTTTATGGCGTTAAGGGAGGGTGAGGGGAGAGCAGAGCACAGCACTACAAGGATTTTACTCGTCACTTACTAAAACCAGATCTCAGCAGTGTCATTCTGCTTGCTGCTATAGGAGTGCAGAATTTAAATCAGGGTAAAGCAAGATCAAAACTTCACTTTAAAATAAATGGGCATAGCCTAGTTATACTGTAAGTAACTTTGTGGGAGGGATTACTTTCTTTGACACATTTTCACAGAGGCCAGAAAGAACCATGAAATCAACCAACACCATTGTTTCTGCTGTCATGGGACACTACTCTTGCATCAGTTAGTCTAGTCTGAGTCCAGCAAGCAAAGCATGTTTTGCTGGGGAGGACAATAATGGTGTTTGCCCTGTAGAAGCAGCAGGGCAGAGTGAGGTGCCACCAAAGAAGCAAGGCAATATGCCCAGATGTTCAAGGCGGTCAACATTAAATTCAGAACAGGAAGGCAAAATGTAGGCAATATTTTATGATCTAATCTGAAAAAAAACCCTCTCCTTCCTGACCCTAAATCTGGCCATCAGCATGGCAATAAATCTGTCAGGCTGTCCAGCAAGAGCTATGAAAGAAAATTTGCTCTCTCTCATAGCGCTAGCAGGTACCCTTCCAATGTCCTCTCTAAGGCTCCTGCCAGGCCTCAGCACTTTGAAAGAACACAAGAATTAATGCATTTGGCCCATACTGCCTACGGAAAAACAACCCCTTTTGGTGTTGGCAGAGGAACTGGATGAATCTCTGGAGCAGCCAGTGCCTCAGCTCGGTGATGACAGTATTATGGGTGACACAAGGCAAGGGTAGACCTTCCTCTTCTCCCCCTGGCCTGTGAAGGACAAGCAGAGATCATGCTCTGGGATGGGATGGTCTTCTGAATATGCACGTGACAAAACAAAGGGATACATCCAGCAGGCAGGAAAACAAGTTTTTATGCTGTAGTTTGCTTTTTTTCTTTAGGAGTAAATTGCCCACTCCCTATATTTTATTTTTATTTTCATCACAGTGTGGTTGTTATAATGCTGAAATGCTCAGGTATATCTTTAAATAGAATTTCACAGAAACAAGAAAGATTACCTAGAGGTCATCGAGTAAGTAGTTTTGTACCTTGAGAAAAATAGGAAGTGTGGCAGTAATAATTACAGTTAAATTCAAATTGACGAAGTGGGCTATTAGCTCTACAAAAAGCCAAAAAAAAAAAATATCCAGACTTTGTCCTGGATCAAATATCAGAGAACATACACAAATCAAAAACAATAAAGAAAGAGCTATGAGGTGATATAAAGGGTTTGAAACAATGTTTTTCTCCCAACCCTGACTCAGTTCACAAAGGTCTCTCTTCTTCTTTTAATGTGTTTTCTATGTCTCTCTCAAAAGGTCATGAAAGTGACGTCTGATGTGAAGTATCCAGTCTGTACTCAGGACCAGCTGTCAGGATTCCCAGTGCATTTCTGTTAAAGTGCAATGTAATAACAGTAATCTGTTGCTGGCATTTTAGTTCAGCTGATTTCAGTTAGGAGAGACTTGAGTTTTTCAAGGCCTTGCTTCATCAGACAACTGTGTAGTCTTTCCCTAATGTTGTGCCCTTCTCCTCGCTCAGATAAGACCATTGCTTAATGTTGTTTAATGCGTTTGTGGTACGGTTGTGCCCCAAAGACCTTTCAGTGTTTTTTGGCATAGGAATTTGGGGGCTGAAAAGAGTCCTGAACATCTCACTGATTTTGTTTGGATTCTATTTCTCTCATTTCTCCTGCAACCTCACTGTACGTTTTTTATCTCATCTCATTTGTGTGAACTCTATCCCCACCCAAGTATGCCATTATCTTCTACAAAATTCACCACTTCCAGATGCTGTATAAGCCCTTCTCAGCTGCGATACAGCACCATATTAAAAATGTTCAAGAACAAGACAAATGATCCAGAAATACGAACTCCAGTAAAGCAACACTACCTTGTATAATGCAATCTTGTTCTCCCTTTTCTCCTTCTTCTCTGTATCCCATGCTGCCTTTTTTTTAACTTACTGTTCCCTGTAGTTTGACCCTGTGTCTTCCAGCCTTTCTTCCATTGTCCTGCTCTGAGCTCTGTGCATTTTGGCAGGGGCTCTGTGTATTAGGTCAGGCTTCTTGGCGCTGACCACAAATTGGGCACTCTGAGTTTTTCTGAGGGAAGATGATCATTGCTCATCTGTATTGTACTCTTTCCGTCGTTAGGATTTGAAAACTAATAATACTATTAGCATTCAATCCTGAACGGGCTGCGGCAGTTTGATTTCTCCCAACCCATCAAAGATAGAAGAGTGTTAAACGTTACTTTGAACTTTTCCAATGATATTGATTCTGCAGCATTCCTCAGCAGCTGCCTCCATTATCTAACCATTCGTAGGCTTGTGAGAATTTCTTAATATTGAACTCTTAATATTGAGCTCTTTTTTTCTCATACAAAGTAAGCCAATTATTTCTTATTCTGCTCTATTTGACAAGAAAGGAAGGTGAGCTCTGTCTGTATTCACAGTGCACTTAAAAACTCCTTTTCCTACCGCTCTCCTTTTATATATTCTCCTGATCTGTGTTTGTGCAGAGACTTCTTCCTCTTTCTCTCACTAAATGTCGATGAAACAAAACATATTCAAAGCCAGCCTGTCATTCTGGGGACAATTTCTTGAATATCAGGTTTCCAACACACAGTTTTAAAAATACCAGGTAAGCAAAGTATGCTGTGTTTATTTGAAAGGCAGCTGGAAACAAACAGTACATTTATGATCTTACTAGAAAAGATGGAACCATAGCTTTGATGTATAAACCTTCCTGTTTCTGAAATAACATTTCCAGCAAGATAAAAAATGAAACAGTCATAACTGATAGAAGTAAATCTTAAACAATTCAGAATCTTGTTAGGAATTTTCTACAAGGATCACTGAACCATTTAATATAGCTATTTAATTTTGTGGAATGACTCGTGTGATATTTTATACTGAATGAGTTTTGCATATAAAAGTGCATGAGGCAATAACATTTCTCTCTAAAGTCTTGTGTGACTTTAGTAGTAGAGGGTAGTGCCAGAGTGATAATTGGAAAATGAAATTCAGAGTTTATCTATAATGCAGCAGCAAAGCTAACTTCTTATAGATATTGTGCCATCACCATGACTCAGTCATGGTCTGTGGGGAACATACAAATTTTCTTAGTCTTCTTGGCCCATGCCATTGCTGTCATCACTGCAGTTCATTAAATAATGCAAATCCAGTATGTCGTTTTTGCAAGGAATCAGTCAAAACGGAGACCCACCATACTCATTGCATGAATGGGACAATTAAACTTGCAAAATGAAGGGGTTTTTACTCCTGGTAAAATGGGGAGGGTTAAGGCAGATGGACTGCATATGCAAAGATGCGCCTCAGAGCAGAAACAGTTTGAATTATCCCATTCTTTCCAGAAATCCTGACCAGTCACATAGCTGGTGGAAGACCTGTGCACTGGACTCCTAGCCTGCAATTACAATTCCCGTGGTTTATGGGGAGAACTCTAGTCTCAACATTTTGTGGGACCTTGACTTTTCTCCTCTTTTCTTCCTTTTCCATCTGGAAGCAGTAGAGTAGGAAACTCACATAATTCACAGATCTTGGCTGTAGCTGCACTCAGGATTCTTCTCTTCCTAGAAGCGTCAAACAAATCTTATCAACCTCCATTTCTCCTCATCACAAAATACTCGACTGTGTCTCACTCATCTGCACTTTGTCTTCCCCTGAACAAACTATGATTGATGTTTTCTATCAGTATATGCTAACCTACCTTCTAGGGTAATTTATTTTCTTAATAAAAGTTAAGAGCTGGTGGTTTGCTACTGCTTCGTATGTGCTGCTAATCATCCTGATGAGTAGACTGTCAAAAACAATTCCTTCCAAAAAGAGGGAAAAATGTAGAAAGCAGATACAAAGACCTGCAAATAGGGTGTTAGCAGACAGAGAGAACTTTTTTGATGGTGCTCACAATGCTTCAGGAGATCTGCATTGAACTATGAGGGACACCAGATTTGTCAGTACCCTTGCTTAAGTACCTCTTGATAGATATGGCCTACTCAGAAAGAATTGGGGACAAAAAAATAGGAGGAGAAAGGTTGAATCCTTAGAGAAGAACTAATGTTCAGTTTAACATCAGTTTAGCCAATTGATATTTAAGACATACGGACATTTCTGTAAGTGTGTTTCTGAGGATCTCAGTTGTCTCAGTGATTCACGTGGTGGGCCTAGTAACAAGTAAATGAAAGATGAAAAACTAAATGCTGGCTGAAAACAAGGAGAAACTTGCTGATGCAGAAATGTTAACTTCGGAAATAACTGTGATGGCTGACCCATTGGTAAAAACATCTTAAAATAAAGTAAAAAAAAATAAAAAAAAAAAAGGAAAAATTAAAAATACAAATCCTTTGCAGATAGGTAAGGAAGGAACTTTAGGAACTTCTAGGACTTTTTTTCTTCCCCCCCACCCCCAGCACCTGTCTTCTCTGAATGAACTCTTGAAGCATTTTTGTGTGATTTACAAATGACTATAGGATCTGGAATTGCCTGTGGAATAGATGATTAAAACCCAACAAAATAACAAGAAAAGCAAGGGCATTCAAGACCACATGGATTAGTTAAAGCCTGTCTTCATTCATTCCACAAATCCTGCTGGTACTAGTGGTGCCAGGTAACAATTTCAGAACCATTCACTGGCAACACAGATACAAATAGGCAGTGGGATGGGAAGGGTTATATTTACTTTCAGGAAAGAGTTATATCAGATGTACTATGAAAAGAACCTTCATCACTTATTAATGAAAGGTAGATTTATATTCCTGGAATTGTGTGTGTGTAGATTATGGTTGGGTATAAAACTGATATATTTTCAGGTCACATGAGACAATATTTCATTTCTCTGGCGGTGTGCACTGGACAAGAATAGAAGAAAATCCATTGCACTTTCATAGGCTAATACTACTTCTGCATAGTCATGCTATAGTATTTGATATCACCACACTGTAAATACTATTTTCTGATTAAGTAGATGTTTTTTAAAGAATAAAGAGGCAAAATTTGACATTTTCAAGTGTTGGTCTCTGTTATGGATATGTAGGCATCATTGTTTCACTTGTCTCAGAGATATCCAGGGCCTACCATAGAAAAATCTAGGGGACAGAAGTACTGCACAATGTTTGGAGAAGTACTATCCACCACAGTAAAGTAAACTAGAATTAGGCACCACCTGAAAATAAGCAGGATGCACACAAGACCTTGGGATGTAGGATGCATCTGAGAGAGTTGAGGACTCAGGCTGGTGTAATTGTGAAGTTCATCTCTATCATCTCTGAAAAGCTGTAGGGGGACATGGGCTGTCCTCATTGACTGGGAAAAGGCAGACTTTATGTCCATCCTTAGAAGAAGGCAAGAAGATGCAAAATAATTTCCTTTTTCCAGAAAGAAAGCCCATGGGCTAGTCGCCTCACATCAGTCCCTGGGAGTGTCACGGAACAAGTCTTTACAGAAGCTGTTCCAGGCACTTGAAGAATGCAAGGTGATTGGAAACAACCCACATGGATTTATGAAGGGCAGATCTCTGAGATTAAGTGACTGGCTCAGGAGACAAGGGCAGAGCAGTAGATGCCATTTATCTTGACTCTAGGCAGGCTTTTGACATATTCTCTCTTAGTAACCTTGTAGCCAGACTGTCAAAATATGGACTGAATGGGTAACCTACAAAATGTGTAAAATACAGTGGACCTTAAAGGGTAGTTAGTTCAAATACCAACTAGTTACCAGTTATGACTGGCGTTCCTTAAGAGCTGGTAGGGTTTAACACCTTCACTGATGATCTGGATCATTGGATAGAGCACACTCTCAGCAAGTCCGCAAGACACCAAACTGCAGGGAACAGTTGATATGCAGGAGGGATGAGCTGCCATCAAAGGGCCCTCAAAAAGATGAAAGATTAGGCTGACAAGAACTTAAGTTCAAAGGCAAATGTAAGGTCCTGCACTTGAAATGGAATAATTATGTGCAATATTTCAGGATGGAGATTTATTGGCTAAAAAGCAGATACAAAGAAAAGGACTAGGCAGTCCTGGTAGACAGGAGGTTGAACAGCAGTGTGCCTTACCAGCAATGAAGGCCAAACACATCCAGCACTGGACTGGCTAGAGTGCAAACAGCAAGGCAAGGAAAGTTATTATTCCCCTCTGTTTGGCACTTGTGAGACCACATCTGGAGTATTGTGTCCAGTTTTGAATGTCCCAGTAAAGAAGAGAGATCAACAAAGCAGGGAGAGAACTTGGGGTCCGGGTCTATTAAGTCCAGAGAAAAGATGCATGAGAGAAAATCTAATTGCAGTCTTCCAGTACCCCAAGGGGAGCAACAGAGAAGATAGACCCAGACTTTTAGGTGGTGCACCCTTTTGCTGTGCAAAGACGTTAGACATTATAGAAACAAAAATTGGACTTACAGAAAAAAAAAATATTCACAATGAGAGTGGTTAAACGCTAGAACAGGCTTCTAAGAGAGGTTTGGGAATCTCTGTCCTTGGACATGTTCAAAACTTGCCCAAGGACTTATCAACCTTATCTAATTTTGAAACAAGTCTGACCTTGAACAGGAGTTTGGAAGACCCAGAAGTTTTCAATGATTCTGTGAAATGTTGGTCAATTTTTCAATGGCAACATGGATATGAGTAACAATTTCTTTGACTGTTTTAATGCACACATGACTATGTTCAGAGATAGTGAGCAGACACCACTCCTTATGTTGTGTCAGAGTACCTTCTCAGTGCCAGCTTGGTGCCTCTGAAAAATGCCTTTGAGATTTGCAGAGTGTGCAGATGGAAGTCAGATAGTGTTATGTGTTTTACAGACTATTTTACAGGGAATAATAACTAGTTGCATGCACTTAGTGCACTCTTGGAACATACTGGTGGCTCAAGAGAAAAAAGCTTTTGGTACATATTGTCGGGATGCAATCCATCCTGAAATTAAAATCTGTTTATTTTCTATTAACAACAGCCTTCCAAAGATATTCTGCCAGTCAGGAAATGTACAGATAAGGTGAGAGAGGAAAAAAAATCACTTGCCTCTTTTTCAGGGAGTCTCTGACCTTCTAATTTTGAAGTTAGATCAGATTCAAAAGAACTGAAGGGCATTTTGAGAAACAATGCACCTTGCATGGGTCTGTCTGTATTATCCATCCTGCGAAAATACCAGAAGGATGTAAAAAAAGTTGTTCAACGGTATTTTCTAACCATTTAAGGCTTGAAAATCCTAGCTCATAAAAGGTTTGTAAATAATTGATAAAAAAATCTGTTGTTCTCTACAAGCACTGAAGAAAGAAATGTGCCTCATTCTGAAAGCAAAACATTTTCTTATGTTTTAAACGCTAATTCTTTAAAACGACAAAATGGCGAACTATGTAAAACTGTTTATTTAGAGACCAATAAGAAGGATGTGACTTGTAAAAAAGGGTTTATTAGTCCTCACCCAGCTTTAGTAAGCAGGTTTCTACATCTAAAACTTTAATGTGCAGTTAGCACTTGTCTAAATTTTAGTCAGCAGTTTCTGTTTTCTAGTTTGCCAGTCAAAATAAACCGGAACTGTAATCCATAGAATTTAATCCACGTCTCATCATGCCTGGACTATGGGTGAAATTAAAACTCAGAATTTACATTTATGTTAACAATTTTTAAATTGTTTTAAAAGAAATTTATACGTACTCTTCTGTTTAGCAAACTATACTTGCATTTTATAGATTGGCTGCACTGCTGCAGCTTGCTCTTTCAGTTATTTAATTCATCCAGACCAGATAGCTATGGCATTGTATCATTTCCTAACAGCTCACTGAAAAAATACATAAAGGAATATAGTTGAGTCTATATATTTGGCTACAGATGCTTGTATAAAGCAATTTTTTCTCAATTTGCATTCATCTGTAAGTAATTTTAATATATATTACTGAAGACAGAGTTAGCCAACATTCTGCCATAGGGACTGATGCAAAACCAAAAAGTCTAAATTATGAAAAAAGTGTTGTCTGTAACAGAGAAAGAATGTCTGTCTTCTTTACTGTATGTGTGGGTTAGTGGAGGAAGTAACGCTGAGAAGAGAATGGTCATACAGAAAAGCGAGGCTCACCATTCCCTATGTAAAGTCCTGTTTCCATAATAGGGGGAACTTTTAAAGCCAGTAACAAAACTAAAATTAGATTCAAAGAATTCCTGGAGTCTAATGCATTTGCATTCCCCAAACTATGTCCCCCGCAGAATAAAGAAAATGTTTTAAACTTTTCAGAACTAAAACTGATTAGGACTTTTTTTTTTCCAAATTATATTTTGGCTAAACAAAACATCTATTGGAAAAGGTTTTTTAGTGTAAAATAGTCCGGCTTTAAAGTATATGGCTATGAGTAACCCATACCAAGACAGAGAAGGGGCCAGGACTAAATAACAAACATAACACAGAAGACACAAAAATTCATTATTCCATGGTGTGCCTTCATTTTATATCTAATATGCAATTCGAGTCCCAAACAATCCCAAAACAGTGAAGCAACAGTCAAAAGTACACAGAGTGATGAAAGATATGAAATGGCTTTTATTCAAGTACCAGAAGTCTACAGGGAAGAGAGAACTTCACAAGGGATACCAGAACGGTCTGGAAAGTAACACATAGACTGAATAATAAGGAATGGTTGTTTACACTATCCTTCTATATCAGCACTAGGAGGCATTAACTGAAGCCAGCAGATGGCATATTCAAAAGACAGATGTTTTCATACAATGCATGGTGACCTTGTGGACCTCTTTGTTATATGATCTGGATGTAAACATCTGTATGAAAACAAGCAGCAAACTGAGAAAGCAAAGAGAGGAATCCACCAAGAGCTGATAAATGCAGAGATCTCCTTGATGTCACCTAGAAACCATACAATCATAGAACTGTCTCAGTTGGAAGGGATCTTTCAGATCATAGCATCCAACCATCAACCTAACAGTGACAAAAACCACCACTAAACCATGTCCCTCAGCACCACGTCTACACGTCTTTTAAATACCTCCAGGGACGGCGACTCAAAGACTTCCCTGGGCAGCCTGTTCCAATGCTTGATAACCCTTTCCATGGAGAAATCTTTCCTAATATCCATCCTAAACCTCCCCTGGAGCAACTTGAGGCTGTTTCCTCTTGTCCTATTGCCTGTTACTTGGGAGAAGAGACCGACCCCCACCTCGCTATAACCCTCGTTCAGGTAGTTGTAGAGACCAATAAGGTCTCCCCTCAGCCTCCTTTTTTCCAGGCTAAACAACTCCAGCTCCCTCAGCTGCTCTTCATCAGAATTGTTCTCTAGACCCCTCACTAGCTTTGTCCTTGGAGGAAGGAAGAGAGCTCTGGTGAATACCACTGTGTCACTGTCAGTATCATTATATCCTGCCCCTTTCCTGTATTCTTCCTTACGCATCTGCCACTGATCACTAATGGGAAAAGAGAACTAGCCTCACTAGTCTTAACTGGACATTTGATCTTATCCAGTCCAGCTCTTCTTATGTTCTTAATCCTGGAACATACACATGTGTCATATAGGTGTTTATGCATTCCAAGGACAAAAGACTTCATTTTTTCATTTTAATGCACGGGAAACAAGTTGTTCCATGAACTGCAAATTGATGCAGCCAGGGTTGCAATAAGCTTACATCCTTTGCTCCCTGGTCGTTTTCCCTCCTGCCTCTGGGATGGAACAGGATGCAAAAGCTGTTTTCACTGGTTTAAATGTATACAAGTGCTGCATGCAGTAGGTGCAAAGCGATTTGACCTTTGGACCTTCAAAGTGATGAAAAGTGATGTGTTAACTGCTGTTGCCTGTAAGGATTCCTTCCATTATCCATCTCAACGTAATGTAATGTCACGGTTTTGATACCTTAACTCTTCTGTTAAATTTGTTTGAAACTGGCCTGTTACCTCAAAAGCTATCGGTAAGGCAACAGATAAATAGACAAATGAAGATTAATCAAAAAGATAGACAGCTTGAGTTGACTTTGTAAGCTTTATTCCTTTTTTTCCAAAACCTCAGAACTTACTGTGAAGTGGAATTGACCCTTTCCAGTCAGATCCATAGTTTTATTATTTACTTTCTCTACTGATATACCAGAAACTACATTACATTCACTTTCTGAATTACTATGCTTTTTAGATGCTAAGGAGAGTTGCAGAGAAAAAAGTTAGCTGCCTCATTTGTCATGTCTTTCCTCCGTTACAACCTGTTTGCCACTACCCATCTGTCATCCGCACAAAAAAGAAACTCCTCAGTCTCTTAAATTTGCCCTGAAACACCAAAAATGAGAGTTCCAAGAACAAGAAGCAACTTGCTATTCTGTGCAAGCTGGGATGTCAGAGCGCCTGGAAACCGACTTTCCACTCCAGTCCCTTCTAGAAGGGTCCCTTCCAAAGTCTGCTTTTCCTCTCCCAGCCATACACCCTCATATGCTTCCCAAAACAACAGAAGTGCTGGCAACATCAGCCTGCAGGACAAATGTCTCTGGGAGGCCAAGGAAGAAAGCAAAACCCATGTCAGAGAAAGGCAAGCTAGGAAGCTAGGTTGGCTCTGGCTTTATAAGGAAGACCTTCCTGTGGAAAGCAAGTAGTCTGTAAGCTGTCATGCTTCTCTGAAATAGTGGCATATGAGTTCATTAATGTCTACCTGCCACCTCCATATTAGACTCCGAAACATTTCTTGTACTGCTACAGATAAGAGGTTGAGTGAGGGATCTGTCAACCTGCACCACAACAAGCCATTCATCCTGTAGGAGTCAGACAATGAGAATCTCCTCCTTCAGGGGAAATTGCTCAAAGTATGTGTAAGCTAAACCCTGCGATGTGAGCCCTCGTTATGAGGTAGAATTCAAGTTTGCCTTGGTAACCTGCATATTCCTTGAGTTGTAGCGTAATGTTTACCAATATTCCTGCAATGTACTAAAGGAAAATAGATTATCTCTAAGAATTTAAACAGTAATAGGTGTCCTCCCCTCCACCACCCTTGGAATAAATATCTCACGTCTTCTGAAAAAAAAACCTTATATACATTAGAGCATATCAGTGACCCTGTGGGTACTCTGAAAACTGTGTGCCCATACTTTATTGGCAGAAGTGACAAAGCTGAGAATTATATTATCAATTCTTCAAGTTAAAGATTCCCATAGAATCACTAATCAAAAAAGTGTTTAATTCTACTCCTAAATTAAGACAATGATACGACCGCAGAGGGCTTAGTCATATCTACCAACTACTTTTCAATGCTTTTCAATGGTTTTGAGGAAAAAAAATATAAACATCTACAGATCCATGTGTAGAGCATTTTAAATGGTGGGGTAAATCTTTCCTCACTTGTCTTCTCTGTTTGATGGGACTACAGAAAGACTATGAATCTGAGTTTATTTATGGAAATTTGTCATGGTTTGAGTTGGGATAGAGTTAACTTTCTTACTAGCAGATGGTATAATGCTATCTTTTGGATTTGGGATGAAAGCAATGTTGATAGTACACTAATGTTTTTGGTTGTTGCTCAGCAGTCAAGGCCTTTTCTGCTCCTTACACTGCCCTGCCAGTGAGTAGGCTGGGGGTGCACAAGAAGTTGGGAGGAGACACAGCTGAGACAGCTGACTCCAACTGACCAAAGAGATATTCCATACCATGTGATGTCATGCTCAGCATATAAAACTGGGGGAAGAAGAAGGAAAGGGGGGAACATTCAGAGTTATGGCATTTGTAATCACAAGTAACCATCTGGTGTGATGGAGCCCTGTTTTCCTGAAGGTGACTGAACACCTGCCTGCCCATGCGAAGCAGTGAATTAATTCCTTGTTTTGCTTTGCTTGTGTGTTTGGCTTTTCCTTTACCTACTAAGCTATGTTTATCTCAACCCATTAGTTTTTTCTCACTTTTAGTCTTCCGATTCTCTCCCCCATCCCAACTGTGAGGAGTGAGCAAGCGGCTGCATGGTCGTAGGTCCTGGCTAGGGCTAAACTAGAACAAAATTGTCTTTATCCTCAAACAGCAAAGGGAATAAACAAGACAAAAAAAATATATTATTCCATGACGTGCCTGCACTGTGTATCCTACACACAGTTCTATTCCCTGACAACTCAAAACACCAAAGCAGTTATGGAAAAAGCACAGGTAAGGTAAAGGTAAGGCAAGCATTTAATTCCTCAAAGAGTACTTGGCTATATATACATGGAAATGCCTTTCATAGAATCATAGAATTTTTTAGGTCATTTAAAGGTCATCTAGTCCAACCCCCACCGCAATGAGCAGGGACATCTTCAACTAGATCAGGTTGCTTAGAGCCCCATCCAACCTGACCTTGAATGTTTCCGGGGCTTGTGCATCTACCACTTCTCTGGGCAACCTGTGTCAGTGTTTCACTACCCTCATTATAAAAAATTTCTTCCTCTTATCTAGTCTAAATCTTCCCTCTTTTAGTTTAAAGCCATTACCCCTCGTCCTGTCGCAACAGGGCCTGCTAAAAAGTTTGTCCCCATCTCTCTTAGACACCCACTTTAAGTACTGAAAGGCTGCAACAAGGTCTCCCCGGAGCCTTCTCTTCTCCAGGCTGAACAAGCCCAACCCTCTCAGCCTGTTCTCACAGGAGAGGTGTTCCAGCCCACTGACCACTTTTGTGGCCCTTCTGTGGACCTGCTCCAACAGGTCCATGTCTTTCCTGTGCTGAGGGCTCCAGAGCTGGACACAGTACTCCAGGTGGGGTCTCACCAGAGCAGAGCAGAAGGGCAGAATCACCTCCCTTGACCTGCTGGCCATGCTTCTCTTGATGCAGTCCAGGATACGGTTGGCTTTCTGGGCTGTGAGTGCACATTCTCGGCTCATGTCCAGCTTTTCCCCCACCAATATCGCCAAGTTGTTCTCTGGAGGGCTGCTCTCAATCCCTTCATCCCCCAGCCTGTATTGACAGCGGGGGTTGCTCTGACCCAGGTGCAGGACCCTGCATTTGGCCTTGTTGAACCTCATCAGGTTCACACAGGCCCACTTCTTGAGCTTGTCCAGGTCCCTCTGAATGGCATCTCATTCCTCAGTGACTTGAGCTCAAGGTCTTTCAGTGTAAGATCAAGAATCACATAAAGTCTGCCCAGAAATTCCTGTTTCTCTCTAAAAGACAAGGACTACCTTTGGTCAAATAATCCTCTTTCTTGCTATACATGGGACCACCAGTAGGCACTTCACACAGACACAATATGAATAGAGGCGGATCCTCCTGCTCAAGAAATGTTAGGAGTATTTTTATATTTATTTTTTTTCAATACGCTTTTCATATCTGCTCAGCATTTAGTTGCCTGCCAAGGCCCTGGTCCCACGTGCTGAACAAAGATTCTGGTCCTGAGTATTTGGAATACATTAGCTAAAGATGAGATACCAGTAAATTCAGATGTACAAGAGACAGCCTTAACACCCCTACTATGGACATCATGCCAGTACACATACAAACAGTCATGCATATATCTACTCCCTTGGAAAATAACCTCAGCCTACACTGTGACCACAACAGTAGAAAATAAAGCTACTGTGCTTAAGTCATAATCCTGCAATTAACACAGCAGGGAGCAGTTCCAGCATCATCTGTCATCCGTGTAGAGTAGAAAGTGGAAGAAAATTTGCAGTAACTAAAATACTGGTTGAGCTCATTTTGTCAGTCCACAGCAATTTCGTTTTAAAGGTTCACGGACAAGGTGAATTCATTCATTCCTCAGTTTCTGGTTTTTGGGTTTTGGGTTTTTTTTTTCCAAAGGAGATAATATTTAAGCTCTACTGTAATGAAATATGAATATGCTGAAAATCTTTGTAGCATATTTTACCTCTGTTGTTTCCACAGAGCTGTCACTACCAGCTGATATATCTCACCTCAGAAGGTAAAATTGTTTCATGAGATAACATTTTCCCTTCAGCCCCATGAAGCCCCAATGGGCATATTTCTGGATGCATTTGAAAGCAACAGAACCAGCTGTGCACCTCCATATGTGAAAGGTCTGATCAGACCAGTCTCATTTTAAAATCAACAGAATTGACAGAAAGACTGTTTTGCTACAACAGAGCGATTCACAGCTCTAGTACAGGTTGATGCCAAATTTTTAAAAGGCTTTAATAAGCCAAGCCAGCCAGGAGTCAGAACATGATGTAGCTGTGTGGCATTGCTGCAGAGCCTGACATCCCCAATCAGCCATAAATTAATTTTCACAAAGGGTAAGGGAAGACATTTAGAAAGGAGTAATGTGCCCTGATACTGTCAATCTTATCAGCGTGATATTGCATTGACATTCTAACCAGTAGCTATGAACCTATGTAATGGTTACAAATTAAGTAATGAGATGAAATTAAGAAAAGATAAATTTTGGAATGAGGAGCTGAAAATGAGTGAAGTCTGCAAGGCAGGACCAATCTCAAAGACAACTGTGGGAAATCTGATTTCCAGGACTACATCAGACAAAGAGCTAGAGAATATACAGAGGGATAAATCCTGCTGTGGGCAGGCATTTGGCCCATAGTTTTGAACTCCTACAATATAGCTATTAGACTGAGATGAGAATCTTTTAGCAAAACTTTTTTTTTTTCTGGAAAATGCTGGTCTATGTAAACCAAAACCTTTTCTGTATAAATACATCATTTTTCTCATGTCTAGGGGAGATTCACAGGTAAACATCTGAAATAGTCACCTTCTCAGCACAGGACATGGGGCTACTCTTTGTCCATGATGAGACCAGCTTCCACCCAGGAAAAAATGGGTGAGGCTAGAGAGAAATCACGTGAAAGGAGGAACCTGCATGAGTCTTCTCTTCACTTTATGGGTACTGTCCACCAGGAGGAGAGGTCTCAGCTTCTGGGCCTTTCTCCACTGACTTTTATGTTTTTTGTAAATGTGAGGTTTGAGAGGTGTTTGAACTGGGACATTTCTCACACTTCTAACCACGCAAGAGAGATTCAGGTTAAGCACCTGGGAAACACTTCATACAAAATGGGGCCATGATTGTGCTTCAAGACTCGGATTCAGACAGCCCTGAACTGCAAGGAGTTTAAAGAGCATGTTAGCGCTCCAATACTTCATAGGTCCTTCAAAAACACTGCAGTCTCTGGTGGTCTGAAACCAATCATTTAGTTTTATGGATAGAAACCGTCACTAATTAATTATGCTATTTATCCCTCATCAAATTAAGCTGGCTTGTTAAAGGTGCAGAATCAATATAATCCATGTAGCAAATTAGCTGTATTCTGTGCATAGCTACACACATTTCCTAAAAGCATAGGAGCAGCAGGCTGTTTTCGTCTAAAGCAAATAACAGAAACGGCTGTCCCTTATAAAATTACAAGCTTAAACACCCCCCAGTGAATGTGGGTGCACTTATGAAGTTCTAAAGATACAAATCTTCCCAGAAAGTATGGGACATTGTCAGTGACCCTTCTTTTCACAAAGACATGCTCATTGCTTCCATGGTGGCATCTGGCCTTAAAGAATAGGGTCCACCTGCTTGTGAATGATGCCATGCTGAACATCTTCTGAAAGTTTAGTTTCTTACTTATGCACACAACAGTGTAAAAGACCCAGGGACAGCTGGGCTATCAATGCTGTGCTCCAGGAGGACCAGGCTCAGGAGTATGCCCATCCTTCACTCACCTGGAAGATGTCTGGGAAGAAGTACACATGCTTTTTAAACTCTTGCGGACCAACGCGTCATCTGGGAACCCTACAGGGGAAATAGAGAGAGCGGCAGGTCTCAGGGGCTCACTATGAGGTGCCCCAGTAATTCAGTCTTGACTGGGTTGCTCTGACACCCTTAAAATCATAATGCCTTGCAATGACATCTGCAACAGATGAAGGTGTCTGGAGCTTCCAGACAGCAATTCAGTCATTCATCTTAGCAACTTGTCTTTGGCAAGAAGAAAGAGTAAAGCCAGACAACTAACTACCTTAGAATAGACAGCAAACTTGTTACTTTACCTGAATAACCCTCTAATGGAGATGGGAGTCCAGCTTTCTTGACTGATACTTCTCTTCCTTAAGTTCCTTTCAGATCTTATGTAGCTTCTATTTGTAAGACTCCATCCACTTTAAGTTCATAAGGCTGAACTTCTTCCATGACTTAAAAGAATTTAGGAGGTCCTTTGGATAATGTAACATGATAGATATCCTTTGATCATGTATTTCATGTAACCAAATAGATGTTTCCACTTTTTCCAGCTTTAGCATTACTGAAGATATGAATATTCATAATCCTAAACTGCAGCTACTAATATAAATAATTTATGCATACATAAAGAGTTTTTTTCATAACAAAAATAGCTTTTATACTGCAATTCTATTATGTACAGACTATTTGCAGCTCTGAGACCATAGGGTCAATAGATATTTAGACATTTTTATGAGCACCTTGTCAGCTAGTGCAGAAAGTTAATGTTTTTGCTGCCTTAATCTCTAAAAAGAAAAAAAAAAAGAGAGAAAAAGGAAAATTATTATTTCAATGAGCTTCTAGAAGATAACTGGTTTTAGTTTTTTTTAAATATTGCTGAGAAGGAACTCAAGATAAAACAAATTCCCTACTTTAGCAGATGCTTTTAAAAATGTGTGCTACTCCAACATGTTCCACGTGTCATGAAATTTACTTCTGTCACTGATCGCTGTTTACACAGTCGCTCCTTTGCACAATGTGAGTCAGAAAAAAAGAAGATGCAAATGAAAGCTTCATTTGATTAGGGAAATAAAATAAAGTCTGATCCATCCCCAGCTGCATGGCACTTGTGCATGCGTGTGTGCACCAGTGTGTGTGTGTGCACGCGCATGCATCTTCAGCATGGGTTTTTTCATGGCTCTTATCAAAAGGTAGAGAATAGCTACTGCCAGCACACTCAAGCAGGAGCACGGGAAAATTCTGCTTTCTTCACTGGGGTCTACAGATCACAGTCACATAGAAAATGCACAGCAGATAATTACCTTTTCAGCATATTAATTAGAAGAGCTGGTTTGCACTATAATGTATAACACTATATGCACAGTGATAGCAAATCTGATTTTTAACTAACACACACAAAGTTTAGCATTTGCTTAATTATTGTCTGCACAAGCCTTAATAGAGCAATAGATGTTTTTTTGTCTTCTACAGATGTTAGAGCAATGCCGTTGGACGCATACAGCACACAAGCACTGTCAGGCACACACATGATGTGCTGACTCCATTGTCATGCACAGGTATCCAAAATACATCTAGGGTACCTGAAACGTCTGGCAGATATGACACAGGACCAGCAGGATCCACGCCTTGCTTCAGCAGCAGCTACACACCAGCCTTCTGAAATGGCCCTAAAATGACTGAACAGAGCCAAAGACGGGCTGGGATAGGAATCAGTGTGGGAGTAAGTTGTTTCAGGGTTTACATGTAGGTGCCTATGCATCAGATAAGTGTCCGTGGTCTCACTGAGGTGGCTTCAGTGTAGTCAGTGTAGGTATCTTGCCCAGCCTCCAGTTGCTGCCTCTGAGGCTGTGTGACTCTTTAAGGTCATGTGTCCCATCTGCCAAGCATCTACAGATATTATGGTTGTCTTTTGGTATCTCAGATGGCAGTAACCACCTATGTTTAGGAAGACCTTTGTTGACTATAGGGACAGCTTAGGTATCTATTTGCAAGCTCACATGTAGACACCTAAAGGTACATGTCTCTGACCAAGCCATGAATACCTTATGTCCTTCCCAGAGAAACCAGGCAGGCTTACATGACAAATATTCTGTGGGTTCTGAAAATTACAATTTTTTATTATATGCGGATCATATAATGTATGCAAAGTCTGAATTTCTAAATCCATTCCTATAATACAAATCAGGAGAAAGACTGACAATGTCAGTAAGCATGGAGTGAAGGCTTAGTATCAAAAATAATCATGGGATCTCTCCTGCAAAGCATATAACATGTTTCATTAAAGGAAAGGCATTGCCAGGACTGAAAAGAGACTGCAGAGGATTATCAACATTATTTAGGGCTTTCAGTCTCTGAGTCATAAGGCAAGATTAGCGGCACAAAAAGAACGGAGGTTTCACAGAACTCCATCCCATCTGGAAAACAGCATAACAGAGAAATGTTAAGAAACTCTTTGATAATGTAACTAATTCAAAAACATGATGCCTTGATGTTGTCTTATGCTTGGGAAAGTGATTTTAGTAGAAGTTCTGCAAATCTTCAAGTACCACAGTTTATTCAGTCAGGAAGGAGTCAGCCTATTTCAGTGAGGGAGGAATAACTCCAAGAAAAAAAAGTCTCTCTCACTTGAAACCTTTTGATTTTGGGCTTCATACACCTAGGCTGGAGAGCTGGCAGCTTTAAGGGTAAAAGGCTTTTTGTCTGAAATAGAAGAAAGGTTCGGTTCTGTTCAGGAAGATTCCTGTACCAATAAATTCCCTTGCCAGTATTTTTTTTTCCTTTCCCTCCCATAGAGAGTGTTTCCACAACAGTGGTGGCAGAAGACACTTGATTTTTTTTTCTGTTGCCAGTTCTAACTCTGTGGGAATCCTCTACACAGGCATAAGAAGAGACATAGACATAAGGAAGAAGAGGAAGTGGAAAAAAACAGAATAAAAGGAGACACAATACACAAATTAAGTTTTCCCTATTCTTCATGATTCTGTTTCTTTCTTTCCATACTGAAGAGTGATGTCCCAGAATGGCAAAGTGGGCATTAGGAACTGTGCTGGAAGGAATTAAGATATCAAGAGGTATCTTCTCCTACTGTGGTTGTAAGTGCCCAGCAAAGAGAGCATAGAGCCACATAAAATCACTGGGAAAATGTAGAAACCGTAAGAAACAGGATTGCCAGAACCAGTTCAGCTTCATGCAATAATTCCCACTTTTTTGATTTTCACAAATTCTCACTTAACCGCACAAGCGTTCATGGGCTTTCTGTCAAAATCACCTTCCGTACTACTACTATCGCATTGCCTTTTACCTGCTTCTCCAATAATGGAGATTGGAGATTAAGGCAAGAAATCTAACAAATACTTACACAAGGGAGAATCTTTACAAATTGAGTATGTCCTATGGGACCCAAAAATATTTTTATGAGTTGCTGAAATTGGAGGGCAACTTAGATATAAGTGACCAATAGAATAGAGAGCCGAGGGGATGAAAAAGTTCTTAGGTACAGTTTGGGAAAATGGGCAACACTTAGTTCTTCATTAGTGCTTAGTTCTCTCTCTCTCTTTTTTTTTTTTCTTTTTTTTTTTTTTTTTTTTAAGTTCCATTCAAGGATGAAGAAAGAAAAGGGAAACAGGCTCAGGAACAAAATCAAATATTATAGATGAGGGTATTGACAAGTGGACAACCAGCCTCTTGTTCCTTAAAAGAAAATTACTTCTAAGGGAACATTTACAGGAACCCAGCAAAACTGAATAACATACTGACTTCTTTCTTTCTCTCTTCAAGGCATGAGTTCCTCTGGTAAAAGCCTTGGCTTGTGGGGTTTTGCTGTCATACTTCATCAGCTGTAGCCATCATTCCATGTACCCCTGAGCCATTTGTACAGCATAATTTCTCTTCTGGCACAAAGGTCTATCACTGAGACCATAATGGGGGGGATCAAGGTTACAACATTCTCAAACCAAAACCCATGGGCATGGATCTGAGTATAATGCATTGTCCTAAGAGCTATGGATGTTGCAAAAAGGAATCCTCCAGGACATACGTCTTTGAAAAACTTTTGTTTTAACGAAGCACATTTTTTTAAAGCTTGACTTTAAGAAAAGGGAAGGGAAGGGAAGGGAAGGGAAGGGAAGGGAAGGGAAGGGAAGGGAAGGGGAAGGGAAGGGAAGGGAAGGGAAGGGAAGGGAAGGGAAGGGAAGGGAAGGAAGGGAAGGGAAGGGAAGGAAGGAAGGGAAGGAAGGGAAAGGGAAGGGAAGGAAGGGAAGGGAAGGGAAGGGAAGGAGGAGAAAGGAGAAGGAGGAGGAGGAGGAGGAGGAGGAAGGAGAAGAGGAGGAGGAGGAGAAAAGGAAGAACCAAGTGCTGCTGCTGAACATGTTACAGTGTCAAACCAGAATCTCAATAAGTGTTGCACAGATTCCTTGGAGATCAAATTGGCGTGAGTAATCTCCATTTTTCAGCATTCATCATTGCAGACTATCAGCCTCTGAATGATCCTGACTAAACCTGGAGCTCAAGTGACAAGAACGGCATGATAACATCACATTATCTGTTCCTGGCTGAACATGTGTTAGCGGTATACTACAGCCAGAAATCCTCCTACTGCTGTCACATTAAACCAAAGAAATTAAACATGGTGTTTCCCAGAGGCTGCAAGGGAGACAAGGCCCTCTCTTCCTCTATCTGCTTTGGCCTAAAGCAATACAAATAGTGGGCACTAGATTCGTGTAAACAGTGGAGACATCATTGTTTTTGTGATTCTCCTGTAGGAGTCATAGCAACCAGCTAGCACTGAAATGATGCTTTTATTTTGGCTGCTCTCAGAGCAAAAAGTGTTTGGCAACATAAGGTGCTATGCACATAGGTTTGAGATATTGCGTTTAAACAAAAGTCATCATAACTACTTTGACTGCATTGAAAGAACAGGAGGAAAAGAAATAAAATTTGTCATGTGGGAAAAAGGGAAAGAAGTCTGTAGGGGAAAATTATTTTCATACTTCTTACAGGGCACAATCAACAACAAAAAGCAAAAAATAAAATTTAAAACTATTCAAAAAATCACTTGAGAACATGCTTTCAAATTAAATTATTCAAACTCCTTTCATAATGAAGGTCTTGTAAAATTAAAATACATTCATCTCCTCTAGTAGTACTCCACAAAGATTTCTTCTTGACTGATGAAATAAGACTTTGCCTTGAAGGACTGTCACATTAACAATCTCATGCATTCTTTTTATGGGAACATGCTGCAGAAACAGTCAAACAGAAGCAGGTCTGTTGTCTGTGGAGATTTAGCTAACATACATGAGGATTTAATAAGGCCCTGCCAACATGAGTCCCTACCAAGATAAATCAATTTAAGAAAAGAAGTAATTATTTGGAAATGAGGAAACCCATGAAGGCTCAATCATACGTGCTCTATTTTGCTTGGAGTATCAGCGCATTCCTCGTATAACCTCTATGTTTTGGTCTGGAAAGTCGCAGAGGGCACCATATTTATTCTCCATATTATCACATAGCTATTCTATGTGATATATTCACATAGTCCATATATCGCATAGTTATTCTCCACATCCCCTCACTGACAAGTCTGAGTTCATGCAGTTTTTCCTTTTTCTACACAGAGATGTCCCTCCTTCAGTGATGCATACTTCAGTATATCAATTCAGATTATTAATACACAGCGAACTTCTCCCTCTGCTTTTTCTTTTGAAACGAATATAGAAATGCAGATGCTGTACTTTTCTAGCTGTTATGTTTTCTATTCTCTGCATTGTTTCAGTGTGGACTACAATGAGTAGAACCAAAAAACTTTAATACCATTTTAATACTATTTTTTCTCAGCCTTCATACAGTGGCAACAAAACCACTCACCCACCCACATTACTGGATTTAAAAAAAAAATGAGAAAAAAGCTAATATATTCAGGAAGAGGTGAGTCTTTTGAAAAGAATTAAGCTCTCAGGTTAAAATTGTCAAAATTGTTTATACCTTATATTAGAACTTAAGTAGGATCTTTCAGTTAGTTTTGTTTTAACACATAATGGATGAGAAAATGTGCATATGTATTCAGAGTAACCCATGCACTTGCATGCAAGGGGAAGGACTCCCTGAAGATACAGAAAAGACAGTTTCAGGTCTATTTTATGAGCCCAGGATTTCCACTGCAGGTCAAGCATGGGTTTGAACCCGGGCCTCCCCCAGTTGTGTCTCTGCTGTTGAGTTACCGACATGGGCGCTCACAGTTGGAAAATCCCACTTTCCAGCCAGCACTAAATCCAAGGTCAGATATCTGCGTCTGAAACAGGGCACTGACGCCGAGGAAAACCGTGATGCTTTTTTTACACACAACACCTTCACAGCTTGTTAATATAATCATTTAAGAGGAGAGTTACCACGTTATTTAATTTCAGGCTGCAGACTTGGGGCCTTCAGGCTACAGACACTTCATTGACATGTTAAATCAGGAAACGACAAAGGAAAGCAGGCCCCCACCTCAAGCATGAAGCTTCAACTGAAATTTTAAATGGACCCTGGCAGACCGGCTCTTCCTCTGGAAGAGGAACTCACTCCTGCCTGCTCACAGTCAGACAGCTCAGAAGCACAGTTTTGGTGGGTAACTGATAATTTAAGGCTGCCAGCTCAGCTGGCTGGATCCCAGTTTAGGATTCTGACTGGGGGACCTCAGTTCAGTGAGTAAATCTCAGCAGTAAGCAGACTGTGACATTAGTATCGCTCATTCTTTTCCTTTATATCTTCTATGCAAGAGAATTTTTTCTCTGTATTCTACTTAAAGTATTTTTTTTTTCCTCCCAGCTCCTTGTGATCTGTTTTGCTTTTTCTGTATTTTTTCTCTTGTCTTAAATACCGTCTTCCCATTTTCTGCAATGCTGTGTGGCTTTTCTGCCTGGATGTAAAGCTTTGATTTGAGCCACTCGATTAGTGGTATAAAATTTATGCTTACATAGTGCTTTCAACCCTCAGCTACCATAGGAATATTGCTTAATGAATCTCTAAAACTTGCCTGTGAGGTAAGTCTAGCAAATGTTATTATTGCATTATTTCTTTTTCTTACTCACAGAAGAGGGCAATATGTAAACTGAGGGCCGAGACAACACTTCTCAGCTTGTTTAGCTTTTATTATTTTACTTCTTCATTAATGCTCTTCTGCCTTCTCTTCTCCTTTAACCTTATTTGAATCTCTGTCTTTCCTTTAATTCTATTTCTTTTTCTGGTTGTCACACAGAGAGGTGACTGTTAGAGGTTTATTTTGACCAATTTAATATGCACCTGACTGACTCTGTGGTTGCAAACTACCTGTTATTACCCATAACCATTAAAATATCTTTCCTTGGATACAATTACTGTGTTTCAGAAATTGCTGTTATTCTCTTACTTGTATCAAAGGCACTTCTTTTATTTCCATTTAAAATACTGGTTCTTTTATCCTTTTCAACTTTCACGTCACCTTTTGAGCTGCAAAGCTTTTATAAATTGAGTTTGAAGGATCTCCTCAGAACTCTGCTATTAGTCATACAGCGGAGTCATCTCTGCTTTTTTTGCCTTTTAAGAGAACAGAGCAATACGTCTTCACAGAGGTACATGATATACACTTCCTAGGACAAATAAAACCATACTACAGGCACCATGGACCTTTAACGTTCTGGTTTGTTTTCTTTTGGATGAGCCAGGAAAAGGACATAACCCAGTGTTTTCCATGGTCTCATTGGTAGAGGCAGCCAAAAACACATGTAGCTCATTAGGAATATTACATCGCAAAGCATATTCTTCATGTTGTGCTTTTGCGGGTAAGGGAGTCAAGTCATACTTGTTCCTTATTCGCCAGAAATAACAGAAATAAACTCTACTGTTGATTCTTTTAAAAAAGAAACTGTGATAACCTGAAACTCTAGTTTTGTTCACATTTTAATAATAAACAGTCTAAAGAACGTGTGGATCATGTTGGTCTGAAACAATGTGATATTGTGTATAAACTGCATTGTTTTATTATTTATACCCTTTATTACACTAATGCCAGTACCAATGACCAAGACAAATTCTAATCCAAGGTTAGTCTGGCGTATAAGAAAAGACAGAGAATGAGCAGAAAAGCTGAAGCAAAAGCAGTGAAGTGACTCATAACACACAGGTCAGTGAGTGCCTCTGATTTCAGCAGAAATACTCATATTATATCATGGCCTGGCAATTTATTGTTACAGATAAGGCTGTTGAGGCCATGCAGTCAAAACTGTATTTGAGCTGATCTCCAGACTAGCTGATTTTCCTGCATACTGTGTTTTAGAACAATGATTATGCACCCCTAATCCTTACTATATTTGGGGGTTCAGTTTAAACCACATCTATTCTTCATTTAACATGTTTAATCTTTACTCACAATTTCTGTGTATAATTACAGCATTGTTGTGATCAGGTTCCTTAATGTTATGAACAGAAAATCTCAGATTTGACTCTACTACCACCTTCTTTTTGTCTGGGAATTCACATTGAAATGTGGATTCCTAATTTTGTAACTAACATTTTTTTAATATACTTACCTAGGATTTTCAGGCAGGAAGAAGGACTCCTGATTTAATTTTCTTCTCTAATTTGGATGGAAATATAGAAGGATTGCCCTGTCTGTCTTGGAGTTCTCTTCCTTGTGTTATCTTTACGTGCAAGTAGTCAGAAAGCACTAATAAATTAAGGACTGTTTAAAAGAAATAAAAGGAGGAGAAGGAAAGGATGTAGTCTGGAATTTCCCACAGTCTCTTGCCCACATTTGAAACCCAGGAGTGAAGTTGAACACAAGGTTTTCAAGATATTAGGTTTTCTTGCAGCAAAATACTTGAAAGGCACATCATGTGTTAGCTGGCCAAATGCTTTTCGAGTGTGTGTTGTGTGTGTATCTGTGTATCCATGTGTGTGAATGTTCTGTTATTTGTCTTCTTAAACTCCGTGTTTATGGTTCTGGGTAAGGAATTTTGTTTAAATAAGAAAACAAATTAAAATGCTCCCCAGGCACTTTCTACAAAACACACACTTTCAAGACAGGAATTATTGTAGGCGTTGATAGCATAATTTCTACAGAAATCTGTGCTCAAAACATTGGGAATTTTCTACAGAATGTCCTCCGTGTTCACTAGAGCTTTTTCTTGAATGTTGAGTGGTCCCAGAAGCAGCTGCATTTGTGGCCAGTGACTACATGTAACTTCTTCCTTCAGGGGCTCCCAGCTGCAGCTTGCCGTGTGCTCCCGAGTCCTCTCAGTATTAACGCAGCTACACCAATTTCTCCTCCTTCATCTCTGTCCTGCCAAGACCAGTGCTTCATGACACCCACCATATATTCTTCTGTTAGTAATGTCTTTTACAAATTTTATGAATACATCGTTTGCAAATTGTTCAAATGCTACGTTGAGGGGCACAGAAGTGCCTTTAAGAGAATCTGCAGCTTTTACTGAAGCAAAACACCATCTGGAATAAATGATATACTTGCCTACACAAGCCCACTCTGCTTGCTTCTCTCTCCTTGTAAAACTTCGGTATCTCTATCACAGACATTTTTATTCCACCTACTATCTGTGGGACTATCTCACTTCACTTTAACTGCCTAGAAGTTAGGCATCTGGTCTAAGCTGGCAGGCTGAGATCCCCTTAAATTCAGTGTAGAATGAGAGGTTCCCTGGTTGGGGGTGGGATGGAGAGGAATTTCTAGAAAGGTCTGCCACTCTTGACCACAGAAACAAGCTGAGCATCTAGCTCAGATGCTGTACCTGTAGCAAAGGATCCTGTACAGTATTGCTTTCCAAAGCATTATTCAGTTAATAATACTGATTTCCTTTCTACATATAAGTGAATGTGAAAATGGCATTTACTTTTTAAAGAAAATGGTGGCAGAAAAATCTCCACTCAATAATATATGCTGCCCTTTTTCATATGTTTTCACAGCCACCATGAGGCATCAGTTTGTTTAAGAGAAGAAATAATAGGAGAAAAATGTTTTTAAAACTCTTCCTCACAGTTCCCGGATTCATTCTGGCTCTGCAGACCATCTCTGTTAGGACTCCTCAGGCCGAGTAGAGGGATGCGGCATGTTCCCTGCTCAGCACATGTATGGCTGTTCTGCTGTCACCAACAGTAGGATTTCACATGCCAGTCTTTGCCTTAAATCTCCTTCATTCTTTCCTTGCTGAGGCAAAATATTCCGTTATAAAAGACCACAGAGAGCTTTCTCTGGCATCTGCTAGATTTGCTTTCCAGGTGGGGGCAGAAACGCACAGACTTCACTGCAGCATCACGCAGCGGCAGAAGGCACTCAGTACCACTGCAAGCACTATCAGCCACGTGAATCTCACTGGATTATATTTCCCAGCATGAAAATCTTAGATATTCTTACCAAGGGCTACAGAAAGAGATAATTAGGAAATATTATCTTTTAAATATTCAAATTTCACTGAATACAAAGTCTGTCTATTAAAAGATCAAAGGGTTACATTTATTTTCTCTCACTGTGTGTTAACTTTATTATGCTTATTAACAATATACGTGTTGTTATTTTCTTTTTATCCTGTTACTATATTTCTTCAACTTTCCACTCTCCTTGTGAGATAAATATGTTTCATTTCCCATCCTCTTCTTTCTGGGTGACCATTTGGAAAAAATACCAGCCCACATCACTCTTAGTTGAGTGCACCGCATTCTTCTCCTGGCCAGTAAGCAATGAGAAATTATACCCTTATACATTAGAGAGGAGATGCATTTACAGTATAATCCAAGGGACACCAATCATACACAAAACAAGAAAGTTTAAGTGGGTCCTTATCCATTGGCCTGAAGGTGGTGAGAAAGAGACTCCACACCCTACATCTCCAGCAGCTTTGTGGCCTTGGTCCATCAGAGGAGAGCTGTCACCCAGGCACCTCTCCTTCATCCAAGTGCTCCTGCCACGGTGGTCAGGCTGGGGGCTGGCACAAGAGTCGGTGCCTCTAGAGGAGAGAGGGCTCTCTTGGGAGTCAGCCATGAAATGGGTCCAGCCGCCTCCACCAACATCTGCATCTGCCAGAGCCAAGGACGTCCTGCTGGGGTCCACCAGAGCAGAACCATGACACCAAAAGCATGACCTTGCTCCTACAAAGGCACTCTCTGTGCAGTCTCCAGCTATGGGGAGTTTCCACTGATTTCAGTAGGAATGATTTCAAGCCTTGGTGCCGTGGTAAGAGCGACATGAGAAAAGGAGAATTTATGAATACCTTACCGGTGTGCATTGTGCTGTGCACTGAAACATGTAATTAAACTGAAGCATTTCAAGGAATTTGACAACATAAAAGGGCAAACTGTGTAAAAAAGGTGCATAAAGATCTTTGGGTATTCATACACAGCCACTGGCAGGCTTGACCTATTTTCTTGAAGTCAAAAAAAAGGTTCCACAATATGATGACTTCATTCACATGAACGAAAACATTTTTTTTTTTTTTAAAGATATTAGATTTTTCTGTCCTGTGTGTTCTGAATGGTCTGCTCATGAGCCACAAGACATGAAAAAGATGGTCTTATGCTTCAGAAAATGTCTGCCAATGAGGGAAAGAAAGAAAGAATGACATGCTGGTTTTCTCACAATAAGTCTTCTTGTCATTACATTTTTCTAGCTTAAGATCTGCAGATCCAAAACATTTTGACTCTCCTAACAACTAGGAACAGAAACAAACCCAGAAAAAGGGATCAATTCAAAAGTTACATGCCAGAAAGCCAACTCTGCTTCTTTTGTACTGCTTAGCTAGATTCAAAAATGTGAAACATACCTTTTTTCAATAGTCAAAATAAAATGAGAAATTTAAGCAAGCATTTCTGTGTGTTACTGACCCTGCCAAATAATTTGCTTTCCAAGTGAGATGTTTTTGGAAGTTTTTGGTCTGAGAAGCTGTAACCACAGCCAATACAAGGCGGAAGGTTACAAAATAATCAGTGTCCAACAACTATTAATAATAATTTCATAATTAACCACAAGTTAATTTGTATGTAACATAACTTTAATGTTTTTCATCTTTAAATAAATATTTAGCAATGATGGACTATTTAGAATAGGGGTTATACTTTGATTTATGTTACCCATTTTTATTTTAGTCTATTTTAGTACAACTCTGATTTTTTGCCTTAAAACAGGAAATATGTTTCAGCATTTAAATATTAACAATTTTCTTTAAATATTAAATATTAGTTTTCCTCCTGTGATTCTTACACCATTTTAAAAGCCTATTTAAAATAAATAAATAAATAAATAGCCTCCTAGCTTTAAGACCAGTTTAAAATTTTGACAGAAGCCACAAAGATTTAATATTTATGTTATATATTTAATTCTTAATGCCTAAAATTCCTTTTGTGATTGTTTAACCAGTTCAATAGACGGATTAGTGTGAGATACTTGAATTTAAAATATCAAAAATTTCATGTTAATTATGCAGTGGCAGGCTGTATATTTAAACACAAATATTAAGAAGAGAAAATTTTCAGATAGTTGAAACACCACTACCTCAGTCATTCTGCTTACTGTGCACGTGTATCCGGCTAAACCAAAATATATGCACTTACAAGTGGTCATTTGTTTAAATTAAAAAAGAACTTTGTATCAGTCCAGAAACGTAAAGATTATCAGGGACCACTAGTCTGCCCAGGTAAAAAGTTCATGATAAGGAACCTCAGCCACTAATATTCCCCTCAGACTTTTAAATTCCATTTGAAAGAAAGCATATCTTCTAAACCAGAGATCTAATTTTAAGCTATAGATATTGAAAAGCAGAGCACTGTCCCTGATTATCGTCACCATTGAAATATCTTTATTTCTATCATTATGGTGGTTTGCACCAAAAAAATCAGACTTACTTAACATGAATATTCCTGAAAGGCAAAACATGAGCTTCATTGGCCCTATAACCAAGGAAAATCTCTGCTGTTAATGAAGAAGTATTTGCATATAGTGAAAAATCATAGGATACCACCTAAGGAGCTGAGCTCCTCGGCTCATAAGGGTTGCAACCGGCGTCAATTATTAGGATGAGCTACTGGCCATAGTCCCTCTGCTCTGAGGGCTGAATATTACACCAACTCTGAATGTTTCTGAAACACATATTTCAAAAAAGCTGTTTCTAAGGCCAGTGATAGTTCTGGACTGAAAGAATGCAAAGATAATCATTATAAATTTTCAGCAGAGACTAATCATCTTTAAGAGCTGATTTTCCAGCTTTTCCCAGTGTCTTACTTTCACCACTGAATCTTTATACATCTATTTTCTCTTTTAAAATTGGTATTACCTACATGCCAGCTTTTAATATAAAGAATCACCCAAGCTCCAAGCATTATTATAATATTGAATATGTTTAGCAATTTTTAAAAGAAGCAAGAGGATACAGATTTATAACTAGGTTAATAGAGTTCAGGTTTGGTTATATTTCCACTAATGTATTTCAAATGAAGTCCTACAGTAATAAGAATATAAATAAGAAATTCTACTAAAGCTAATTGTATAAAATTAATAAGGGTCTGGATTTATCAGTGTTAACCTCAATGTATTTGATAGATTCCCTGATCAGCCTGAGCTAAGGCTCACAAGTGTCTGGAAGAACATATTATGGAAATACTCATCTCTGTTATAAACCACAAGGCTTGTTCATGTCCTAGCAGAAAAAAAAATAATCCTGAGGTTTAATTAGAAGCACAGCATTCCTCCACAGAGACACCACAAACTGCAG
Source organism: Chroicocephalus ridibundus (assembly GCF_963924245.1). Taxonomy (NCBI): domain Eukaryota; kingdom Metazoa; phylum Chordata; class Aves; order Charadriiformes; family Laridae; genus Chroicocephalus; species Chroicocephalus ridibundus. The sequence continues at coordinate 18,832,137 of NC_086284.1, read as the reverse complement.
AAGGAGGCTGCACATGCTGTCTGCTTAAAAGCCAATTACTTCCTATGGTCTCTTTGCAGTAGTGATATTCCTTCCAGAATTAAAGTAATAAATGCTCTGGAACTGCTGCACAGGAAGAATGTATACACTACAGATTTGATGTACTCCAAGGACTCTAACAATTTCTAGCCACAAGTGATGACATGTATAAAAGGTCTACTGGAGGATGTAGCCTCAGAGGTGACCCCTTTCAATCCCACGCTTCTTGTGAAGACACGGTGATCTGGTGTGATAGCAGAGCAGAGCAGCTGTGAATTGTGCTCTACGTTTATGGCAGGAGCTGGTATCCTAAATAGAGAAATGCATTGTTTAGACTTAGATAGGTTAAAAAAAATGTTGCTATATTTATCTGTGCCTTCTTGCTTTCTTCTGTTTCTCAATCATAATCGCAAAACATTTATGCATAGCCTGTATACTGTGAATTTTCTACTAGTTTAGCTTAGATATTCAAAGCATATAAAGGCAATCTTTATAGAAATAATTCATAAAGAGATAATGGGTTGGAATATTTTTGCTTGGTTTCTAAGGAAATGAAGCTTATACAGTCTCTCTTCCTATTAATTCTCCCACAGTCTCCATAACTTCTAAAGCTGTCAGCCAACTTCAACCACATTTGACAGGTACAGATGCCTTGCATTTAAGAACATAAAAAATACCCTCACAGCTCACAGCACTGGTGCATCTACCTGCTGGGATTCTGCCTTGGTCAGCAGCAGTGGGAGAGGCGGTTTAGGGAGAGCATATGAACCTCTTTCCACTATTGCAGGAACGTTAGAGGGCTTATGCCTGCCTGTGCCTTTTAGCAATTAATAAATAAATTATTACATATTTTGGTAAAATCAGCAGGAGGGCAGAAGAGAGACACACAAATTAGTGCCCCCTCTAATATGCTTATATGCAATTAAATTTGATTACACCTTCCTGGCAGAAGTCAGCTATTCAATCTATGTGTACTGGTAGCCAACTACCGTATGCGTGTTTTGTAATGAGTCAAAGTAGGGCCTCTGTCAAGCTGGCAGAGCAGCGAAGGGCAGCTGAAGGAAGGGCTGCTGGTAGACAAAAGCCATAGGAAAGTCCTACTACCCTGGGGGTACCTTGCCATGTTTGTTTATTTGTGCTTCCTATATTGCTCTTCTAAAACATATATTTTTATTTCTATTTGGCTTGTATTCAGATTTGGGGGCATTTTTTTCTCTATTAGAATAAACTGATGATAAAACTTGGAAATTTTTTTATGCAATTTTGTTTATTTGTCTATACAAGCTGATCGTTTCTCTGGATACACAGAGGAAACATCCTCCCTTCTCACAGTCCTAAGCCTCTTCTTCCAGACATAGGAGTAAGGAGCTTTCCATATCTTAAATACCTGTCACGGCTAATTATCACTCCATTTTCTATTTGGTTTTCTGAATTTTCATCTGTGTCTGTCACGTGCCCACAGTTGCAACCTTTCCCTATACTGGTCATCTCCTAAATGACTTTGCATATCTTTGAGCAAACTCAATACTTTAATTATTTCCATTAGTTCTCACCAGTGAAAAACAGCTTCTTTTAAATCCTGTTTTGTGCTCAAAAACAAGGTTTCTGGTAGATACTTACTTTCTCCAGGATAACAACAACTTTCAAGCGTTTGATTTATTTCCTTCACCTTCTAACAGAGCTGAGTGAAACATCCAGAAAAAGTGCAAAAAATACCTTTTTAACTGGGTAAGGGCAGACCCTCAAGAAGTAAATCCAGTTTGTATTAAGTAATCCCCTCCCCTCAACATTGAAAATAAAAGACAACAAATACAACAAAGACAGAGCACAGTGCGATATATATTTTGAAAAATGTCTTCTAACCCACTTGGTTCAACACTTACTGTCACCGAGCACCAAGAAAATGAAAACCAAAGAAAGATTAAAAGCAGTGGGTATGTATAACTTAGCCGTGAGATGACTCAAGGGATAAGGTAGATGAGAACAGTCTGGAGACTTTGATAACAGAGGAAATGCTTGGTGTGAACAATAAAGGTAGAAATCTAAGGAAAGCAAACTATATTGGTAGAAGCCCCTCTTGGGAGTTATGTTGTAATCTCTGTCTCTTTATGGAGCAGAAGAAACTTTGAGGCTTCTGACATGTAAGTGAAACAGCAGAAAACATGGAAACCTGGACATCAGAGAACACTCCCACAAAGCTAAAGGGATTCTGTGAGTGTAGGTGTTTCAACTTCACTCATCAGTGATATCGATGACTTTTTTTTCCATATGTGTTAGCATATTTTTTTAAGAGATATCTTAGGAAAATCTTGTACTCACACAATAAGAGAGAAGACATCATTAAAATTTCAAAAGGACATCCACCTTGAGTTAAATCCATGTTTCTGTTGGCCAAGAGGAGGAGGGAGTTGTGATCTGAATTTCAAAAATCAGAGTCATCAGCTGAAGTGACCCATGTCATCTGCTCTGACAACTGATGAGGGTGGACAAAGTAGCTGATGCACACGGACAGCTGTGTGACCTTTGAAAGTAAATCAAGCCTCTTTCACAGACCTGTACACACACCGGATTTTTCTTCCCAGCTGCCCTGTGCCATCCCCTCTGCACAGTCAGATGCTGCCTTGCCTCCTCAGTTTTCCTTTCATGTCCCCTGCCAGAAAACTCAGGCCCGGGAAAGAGGAATGGAAGAGGCTACTCTGTCCACAGATCCACCACAGTTCATGCTGATATCTGTGATAACTCAGACCTCAGACAGAAATAGCTCAAATCTTTCAGCCAGAAGCAGTGCTTCTGCTTGTTTTCCAACAGTTTAAAAATATTGGTTGCATACACATGACTGTAAACAGGCAAGATCAGTGTTCTCAGCAAGTTATTAATTAAACACTAATTATTTATGTAAATAAGAGAGTACAAAACTTGCGAGTTGTTGTACCTGCCATTTAAAAATGTCACCTAAAATTCGGTACTTGAATTCCCTCCCCAAGGGTACGGCTGAGTCCCCTGGGGTTTTTGATGAACACACAGCATAATTGATTACGAGAACATTTTCCTGTTTCCTGCCAAGAACCTTTTTCCTTAAATGTTATGCACCAATTACCAGGTCAAGGCAAGAATCACATTGACTGAATCTATGAATCTATATTACATTAAGCCAGTACAGTATTTTTTATCTACAGCGACCCTTAAAGCTGCTCAGAAGCATGCACTGCCCAGGTGGGAGTGACGTAGCAATTGTGTGGTGTTCCTCACCGTTACCAAGGGAATTGGTACTGTGCACTTGGTGGAAAAATCTTCTTTTTCTAGGTGTAATCTGGGTGGCTGACTAAGAACTTTGAGGCCTGAAATGACATGAGGATCACTGATTTAAGTGGCTACCTCCCTACGGATAGCAGCTATGAGATGTGATTGGTGGAGGAACTGAAAGTGCCATTTCCTTGCTCTTAATGCCACTATTTATTTATTCGCACCACCACAGCAAAGTGGCGTCTGTCGTTGGCCCAAGTGGGTAGCTAACTTCAGAGACTGGGAACTGCCTGTGGGTTATTTCCTGGCAGGGGAAAGCTCTTTCCACCTGGACAGAAGCAGATCTTTCCCCGGACCACTAGAGTACCATCAGGTCTGAGTCTCAAAAAAAATCCCTGAGGGTCTGGGCTAATTAGGATTTGTAAGTAAAATGAGGCACTATATGTTTATTCCAGGCTTTTTACCCCATCTGTGGAGAGTTCTGCTTGTACAACAGTGGAAATATATATGAAAAAATACAATTGTATTTTGACATGTTAAAGGCAGTTAGATATATAGATAGTTGGGTAGTTATGCATCGTCTGTAAATAAATGTCTTCCATCCATCACGTAAGCGTACAAGCAAAGTGACACTGAAAAAATACACATTGCATTAATGCAATCTCTGATGAAGTAACATTTTTCCATCTGTCACAAAATTTGCCATAATAAATGGGAACTCTGTGCAAGCTCTATTTTACTGTATGCTTTAACACAAGGCCTTTTACATTGTAGATAGTAAAAACAGTCTTTCAATGAAATTTTATTGACCATTTACTTCAACGTGTAAGCTCTAATAATATCTGTTTCCTTATTCAGAAAGACTGAGTCAGCTTTTGCTCTAGCTGGCACAACACCAAACAAGCCTACTCTTTGTGCTCTTGGATGGTAGATACGGTCTTGGGCAGAGGGTCAGTCATCGTGACTTCCCTGGAGAGAGCATGAAGGAACATGGGGGACAAAGAGCCTCCTGTCTTTTGTCAGTCTGGGTGGGACAGGTAAAACAGTAAGGAAGGCTGTCGCCACATGCAAAGTCCCTGATTCCCTCTTAGAGCTGTGCTGAAGAGCAGATGCCTCTCCCCTGCTTCTACAGCAGTATCTCAGTATGTTAAAACAAGGATCACTGTGTTTTGAGATGTAGTCATGCACTACATGTTAATTAAATATCAAGTGCTTCCTTAGTTGTATGCAACATACATTGTCCAGGAGTTTTGGCACATTTGTGCTGGCTTTGCTGGCTTCTCTGCATTGCAGGAACGCACTACAGAATTAGTGCATCCTTCACCAAAGTTACACCAGGAATGGACTTTACCTCTTACTTTTTAGGTGATGATGAAAGAAATAGATTCATTTTCAAAAATATTTTTGGTATTTGTGAATAGCCTATGACCTGGCCAGTACAGTATGGCTGAGAGCCAAAATCCTAGAACTTCAAATCCTTTAGAGATAAAAATCCTGAAATACCTAAAGGTCAACAATAAATAGAGGGAAAACACAACACTGCAGCAGTGGCACAAGAATTCAGTTTTACCAGGAGTCTTACACATTCATGTTGTAAAACTCTCTTTGGCATGTAGGGCTAGAATGTCTTCTACGTGCACAGACTGTGTAACAAACAGGCTGTTGGACTGGCTGTTAATACAATCTCTACAGAAACAAAGAAGGTTAAGGTTTAGGATTAGAGTGTGTGTTTAATGACACAAGGTTGCCTTTGACACCCTTCAGGAGATAAAGCTAGAGAACTGATTTCCGCAGAGTTGCAGACATTGAGATGGTGAGAAAAAAATGTGCTTTATGCTTTCTATACCTTCTTATTTATATATTTTCAATATTTAAAACAATAACCTTTTTCTGTAGTTAAATGTAGTGCTTCTTTGCTAATGCCCACTGAATTTACTCTTTAAGTTTGCATAAGTTTCTGGCTCTATCAGGGAGGCTACAAATTCAGTAAATTCCTTTTTTTAAATGCCTTTATACACCTCTGTAAAAAGTAAATTTCTTGAGAAATCTGGAAGGACTAAAGATAAGACTAGATTATATGTATTAACATATTTTAAGAACTTTAAAGAAGGTGTCTGTTCTAGACTCTGGAAAAGCTTTGTGAAGAAACCTGTACATTCACGTGAGGAATCTGCTGAGGATAAAAATTGTTGACTCAGGCTCCATGTGATTTCTGAACTGAAGAATACAGAGGGAAGAGCTGAAAGGGAAAAAGCCAATTCTCAGCTAGAAGGTACAATTTTTCAGTAGTATGAACAGACCTATTAGAAGTTTGTGGAAGATAAACATGTGTAACTGCTGCAGAACGGGTTTTAGTCTAATTACGGACAGAAACAGGTACCATAAAATCTAACAGGTGATATCTTTAAAGAAGAGTTCCTCTTTCTTTCTTTGTCTTTGCTGAAGTTCCTTTTGTTATTGCAAAATCATAATTTTTCTGGTTTTCCTGCTTCTGGGTGGTATGCTTTGAAATTTGTTATTGGGTTGTAACTGTTCTCCAAGCCTTTTTTCTTATTCTGTTCCCTAGGCATTCAGTGTTGGCTATTCTCAGGGACACAATATTAGACTAGACCTCAAGCCTGACATCTTACAGCTGTTCCTACATACTTGTACTTCATCCCAGTGCTGCATTTTATTGAGGCCCCATCCAGGAGACATATTAAGGAAAGAGAATCAGACTGAACTTGATATCTCACAGGGCATACACCCAGTCCTGGTCCCATTTTGCAGTGTGCCATGGCTCCTCCCAACTGTGTACCCCACAGAACCATTGCAAGGAAGCCAAGATGTGGGAAAGACCTTGTGAATAGCCAGTCCAGTCCTGGTCTGCTCTTGGGACACAGAGCTGGGAGCTGAGAATTACTCCTGGGTTTCACAGTCTGGATGTTTCTTAATACCACTGACAGTGATACTAAGCAGCAGATTGTTGGTAAAGACTCCTTAAAAAGCTTACACCCTGAAACAAGAGGTTTTCTAGAAGTGAGGTGTCAGAATTCATTTAGTGTGGGAGCCTGGGACAAAAAGACTGTGAGCTACATACTCTGCATCCATCTTTGCCATTATTTTTGCTGTTGCAGTGGCTAAAAGCTTCAGTACTCAGTTCAGAGATGCTTTCTGGGCCATTTATGCAGTATAAGGGATGAGAACGCGAGATGAGTGAACAAGTGAACACCTACTGTAGAGAGAAACAAGATGGCATGTTAAATAAAACAGTTCTGTTAATACAGCCCTGGTGACATTTGCACAATACAGAGTGACACATGATGCTGATGACTCGTTTTCCTACACTCCTTGAACTCTTACAGAAGCAGCTATTCCCTGCATTAGGCTGATATATTTGATTCTTCTCTATCTTAAGGCCAGTGCTTTCTATTTTCCCTAAGCAAATGTCATTTTGCTGATTTTTATACATTCTCCAGTTTATATTATTTGGATTCTGACTCTGCCCTTCAAAAGTTTACAAACCTTTTAGGCTGGTGCCATACACACATTGTGCAAATCACTGAATAAGTAATTTCTTGAAGTAGTGAATGGGACTGGTCCTAGGACAGATTCTTCCTGAAGACCCCAGGAAATCCCAGGAAAATTAGCCATTGATAACTGTACATTGAATTACAGATCAATGAGAAGTAGCATCACAGATGCAGGAAGGATGAGCACAATGATTCAACAGCAGCTATAAAAGACAATAGCTATAGCAACAACGAGCCACAGAAGCCTTTAATGCTGAATAGCTTTTATTTAACACAGGAAAGCATATGTGAAGAGAGACTCACTGCTTGGGGGTTTGGATTTTTTGGGGGTGGCATACAAAGAAAATTATCTTTTCAGCAACAAAGTGAGGCAAGTTCAGAACACGAAGAGAATGTGCAATGGTCAAGTCAAAAGGGCAAAATAGAGTTGCATGAAATGTTGAAGTAAGTGTTTAGAATGAAAAAGTCTAGATACTTGAGATACTAGACAAGGAAAAACTATAAGATTTACTCATTGCCTAGATGTGAAGTAATACCTTGGATGAAACAGCCAGCTCTCTACATGTGCTTTGCTATAAGCTCTTTATTAAAGATACCCAACCTAACTCCACATGAGTGTTCAGTCATCATACTACCATTCAGAGATAGCAGCTTGCATGGTACATTATTTAGCTGTGGATTTTTTTCTCACCCATTTGGAGAGTTGTTCAGCTATCTGAATATATTTAGTTACCTAAATGAGTTACCTCTGCATCATTTTTTATCATGCAGGATAGACTTGCACTGAACAACCCAGCTTTTCCCTGACTAAGAATTACTTGCTTTGAAATGCAGACAAATGCAATTAGTTTTAAATATTCAGAATTCCTGCTGAAGTCACTGAAGTAAAAAAACAGCAAAAAGAAGCTTAAAATTTCAGTATTACCTTAAGAAGAAAAGAAATCTCATCTGCGACTCCATTCGCTTCATATATTTGTTAACACTAAAAACATCTCACACACGGGTAAAATTTTGCAGCGATGTTTACCAAGGCTGTACCCAGAGAGCAAAGACACTCATATTCTCCCTGTTCACTTCTATCAGAATCACTTCTAACTCCCTGCCTCTATCAAAAGGAGGAATACAATTGCTTCTTTAACAGGTAAACTTTATAAAAAGGGTTTGAAATGCTGGAAAGCCAAAGTCTATCTGACAGTTTAATTTGGTGAGGTAATGAAGGGCGGTAAGAAAGTTTTATACAGATAAATCAGGAGCAAAAGGAAGACAAGGGAGAATGTGGGTCTTTTGCTGACCTGTTGGAAAAGGACACAGAAAAGGTCAAGGTATTCAATGTCTACTTCACCTCTGTCTTTACTGGTAAGACTGGCCATCAACAATTCCAGGCCCCTGAGGCCAGAGTGGAAGTCTGGAGCAAGGAATATTCCTGCTCAGTGAAGGAGGATCAAGTTAGGGAACGTTTAAATGAGCTGAAAATACACAAGTCCATGTGTCCATCTAATGGGATGCATCCAGGAGTGTTAACACTACTGATCTATGTCATTCTGAGGCCATTCTGGATTATTTTTGAAAGGCCATGGTGATCAGGGATGGTTCTTGAGGACTGGAAGAAAGCAAATGTCACTCCTGTCTTCAAAAAGGGCAAGAAGGAGGATCTGGGGAATGACAGGTCAGTTGGCCTCACCTCAACCCCTGAGAAGGTGATGGAACAAATAATCATGGAAGCCTTTTCCATACATTTGAAGGACAAGGTGATTGCAGGTAGTCAGCAGGTACTTCGTAAAGCCTTTGATATAATTTCCCACAGCGTTCTCCTGGAGAAACTGGCTGCTCATTGCTTGGATGGGAGTACTCTCCACTGTGTAAAAAACTGGCTCGAGGGCCAGGCCCAGAGAGCGGTGCTGAATGGAGCTAAATCCAGTTGGTAGCTGGTCACAAGTGGTTGCTCCCCAGGGCTGGGTATTGGGGCCAATTCTCTTTACTATCTTTATCAATGATCTGGACGAGGGGTTGAGTGCACCCTCAGCAAATTTGCAGACGACACCAAGTTGGGTGGGAGTGTTGACCTGCCTGAGGGTAGAAAGGCTTTGCAGAGGGATCTGGACAGGCTGGATCAATGGGTCAAGCCAATGGTATGAGGTTCAACAAGGCCAAGTGCTGGATCCTGCACTTCGGTCACAACAACCCCATGAAGCCAACAATATACCCTCACAGGAAAGAAGGCTAACAGCTTCCTGGACTGCATCAGGCAGAGCATTTCCATGTCAAGGAGGTGATCCTTCCCCTCTGCTCAGCACTGCTGAGACACACCTGAGGTACTGTGTCCAGTGCTGGGCTCCCCAGTACAAGAGAGACATGGACATACTGGATCAAGTCTAACAGAAGTCCACCCAAATGATTAAGGGCTTGGAACATCTGTCATACAAGGAGAGGCTGAGAGAGCTGGGATTGTTCAGCCTGGAGAACAGAATGCTCGGGGGAATGTTATTGATGTTTATAAATACCTGGTGGTGGGAACGAAGAAGGTGGAGCCGGAGTCTTCTCAGTGGTGCCCAGTGACAGGACAAGAGAAACAGGCACAAACTGAGACACAGAAAATTCCATTTAAACATAAGAAAAAAAAAAACGCTGTGAGAGTGGTGAGACACTAGAACTGGTTTCCCAGGGAGGTGGCTCCATCTCCACCCTTGGAGGAGTATTTACTAGCTTCATGGCTTCTGACTCCAGGCTGGAGTTTTCTTTATTTCTTGGGGAATGTTACAAAGCTGATCAATCAAGTTGGCTCTGAAACTGTGAGATGAACAGGAGGAAGCTACAGTTCTTGGGAGATAAATCAATTTGGGCATTGAAAGCTAGGTCTATTTTGCATGCACCAATTCCTTATTTATGCTCTACAAATTTTAACTTTGACTGTCAATTTGAATAACCAACCACAGTTAAGCATATCTAGCTTTATTCTTTATATGGTTTATTTTTCACAGTTCCTAGGATTAGTAATAGTACCATAGGTATGAACTCTTAACCTTCTCCTGTTACAGAAAAAATCTTCAGTATCCTATTTATCATTAATTCTTTGTATATGATTGATGGGTTATCTCAAATTGCAATGGCTTCATCTTTGATCTCACTGCTGTTAGTAACAGAAAGGCCTCACAAAATGCAGTGACTTGTACAGTGGATAGGTTGCAAATTATTTCAAACTTCCTCAGCTCCTAAGTGTTTGAAGTACTTTTAATTGTCTGAGCAGACACAGTTAGATCTGAAGTCATTCTTGGTTACTATGGGTTAACTCCAATGCAACTTCATTGAAGCCGTTCATTTCTGATGCTGTAACACAACATGAACTATGACCTCTGTACTAGTAAAATCAAATGGTTCATCTGAAAAAATGTTGCCAAGGATTGCGTGGGAAACATTTCAAAATCAATACTCTTTGTAACGTTACTGCCACTTAACAAATCAGACCCAGGCCTCACACACACAAAATAGCACCAAATAGGGTAACATACAACTTTTATGGCAGAAAATGTGTAATACAAAGGAACTGCAGAAACAGAACAGTTGCTGGTAAGTTTAAATGTGAATATCATTCCATTGTTACCATTTTTCTACAAACTCTTTCAATGTTATTTGGACTCAAAGACCTGAAACTGCAATGTCTTGATTTAAAAAGTAATTTGATGAAAAAATATTGAATCAAGTACTATTTCTTTCACCTTATCTGCTAGTTTTGCTGTACAGCACAAATCTAATGGAAGTTATTGAGAAACCAGGTAATGGTACAGCATGGCACACTCAAAAACCATACAAATTCGTAAGCCTAGGGACTTAGGCTTATATCTGGATGCATAGATCAATAGAATACATAAAATTGGGAATAAACAGATGTAAGATTTAGGGAACAAGCATATTTTTTTTAGTCTTACTGGCATAGTGACTAAGCTTAAAGCTGCATGCCAGTTTTATAACTGTGCTGGATATACCCTCTAGTGTATACACAGTCTATGCTAACTGTACTTAGCAGTGTTTAAAATGGTCTATATTGTGACAGATCAGAGAACTGGGCAACACAGCTTGGAAACAGCAAGTGGGTCACCGCATATTCCCAGCTCCCCCTCTGGAGGATTCCCATCCGCCTGGCTGGCTGCCCCGCCGCTGCCCGCCCAGCAGCGAAAGAGCCAGGAGGGCTATTGCAAAAGGTGGCGAGAGCTCCAACCTCTGCTCCCATGAGCCTATTCTTAAAGAAAAAAGAGGGGAGAGGGGAAATAGAAAGCATCTAGCAAAACAGCTTTCAAAGCAGCACCCAGCAAAGGGGGACGGGGACCCCAGAGAAGGAAGCAGGAGGAGCAGCCGAGGCCACAACTGATGCAGGGGCTGAAGGACTGAGTGAAGGGAGCAGACTGAGTTGAGGCATTGGGAAATATGCAGTTGTGTGCTGGTAAGATAAGTAAATGCAGTGATGCTGATGGATCCTTACGCACATTTTTCAGGCTACTTTATACACTGAGTTAGATACTTCAAACATACACCCAGCCTCCTTATCCCCACCTCTCCCTCCCCTCAGTTTTATCCCTAGAACAGTAAATAGGTACTGCCATTAGGAGCTGTGGGAAATAGATCTCTTACCTGTGATTGTTATCAAGGTAGCTGAACACCTTCTTCAAAAGCTGTGCAAGCTTAAGTTTCATATTCAGTCTCTTCATTTTTTCCCCTGGCTCCTGTGCAGCATTCCACTTAATCTGATTTTCTGTTTTAGTGATTTTTATTGATGTTATATATTACATCAGGATTGTTATTTATGACTCAGTCATTATAGCCATGGTTAAATACTAGTAGTCCTCAGTATATTATGCAAGAAGGGAATAAGGGGCTTACTGTCCAGGTATCACAATAATAATATGATGGGTTGAAATATGCCTGGAGTTAGTGAAATTACATGTCTGTCAAGAAGTAGGAAGTCTGTCTCTGCGTTCAGAATATAGAGGGCCATTGTTTTCTACTAGTAAATGAGGCAGCATGATATGCAGCCTCTCAGTAGGTTGAGACAAACCCCTAAATGCGTAACTCAACTACAGCTCTTAATAGTTGCCCAAATGCTTAGGACTTTGGAAGATGCTGGATGTTTTTATATTTCTGTTGCCACAGGGTGTTAGAATTTATAAAGTTCTTAGCATAATGAATGCAAAGTTAGTTTGAGAGACGGACTTCACTCAAACCGTTTGATTACTCAGGAGACTACCTAGGTATTTTGTTATCTGCTATCCGAAGCCTTGCACTGACAGGCTGCACTTAGTTTCTTTTTACTAACATTTCTGTAGGTGGCACTCAGTATAAATAAAGTTAGCATCAATTAACCCGCTTTAGAATTTATCTTGAGACTTTCCATATTGTTCCAAGATTGCCTGAATACACATTATATATATGCTAAGTAAAGATGTAGTGCAATACATAATTTAAATATTTCATAAAGTACATGTAAGCTGATGTTTAATTTAGTTTCTGCTTCTCACACAAAGTAAAAATGCATTTATTTTATTTAGAGATATTCTCTGTTAACCAGGTAAGTCAGCTGAAATCGGTCATTTATTTTTAAAGTAAATCCAGTGCTCCTTCTGTCCCTGTTTATTCTTTATTTATATGTACAGATATAATTATGCATATGTGTGTGGATGTGAAACTGTAACTGCACTTTCCTGTGATTGTGAGCTTTAAATTCTGCCATCTATATTTTGCTTCTGTGATGTCACTTCAGGGACATTTTATGCTTTCAGTAAACATTGCCTCGAGGTTTTTGAAAATATACTGCTTCTTTAAACCAAGATAGAACAGATGGAAACTTCATTGCTTAAACAAATGGCTACAATTTTCTTCAGGGCACAAAATAGTATCATGAACTTGACTGAGAGCTTAGGAAGCTTCCAGAAGCTTTTAATCTTTCTTTGCTGGCAAGAGGATTGAATTCACAAATTTTGTTCAAGAAACGTTTTACAATAAACCCTTTGTCCCTTTCCTTTTTCTTTTTTCTTTTTTCTTTTTATCTTTTTTTTTATTTTTTTTCCCCTACTTCGAAGCAAATCGCTGGCATTTCTGATTTCCATGACCTTTTGGATCAAATTGTTATGAGAGAGATTTTGCATGACAATACATTTTCTTGTTAGCTGTTGAAATTTCAGTGCAAGCAAAACAACGTGGACTATTTCAACAGACTTCACATTACTCAGTTCCCAACTCCTGCAATTTAATTTGATGAAAAAGTGCTGTGAAAGAGTCTGTTATATGAACTGCCAAACAAATGTTGCATTTTTGTAGCATTTTTCATCCTTGAAAGGATGCACAGAACTAATTCTTGGCTATCAAACCAGGCAGAAACAGGACTATCATTTTCCCATAATGTACATTAATGTAAATCGCAGCACATCCTCTGAGTCAGGTTCTTTATTGATCTCGGTTCGGAACACGCTTGTATCTTTGTGAGAGAGAAAGAGAATAATCCTAGTGCTTTTACAGCTGTTTTAATTTAAACTCCACTGATAAAACACATCTATAATAAGGTCTGTTGGAAGAGTTCCCAGCCCTGACAGTTATCTATAAATTAACGGGAGTCCTATACTTGTGCTTGTTTGGAAAAGTATGTACAATAGCCTAACGCAGATAACAGAAGTCATATCTGCTGGAGGATGCTTGCAAAATGTATAGACAAAGGTGAGCCTTTGTTATGAGTCTCTTATTCTGGCAACACAGTCATGGTGATACTAATACAGGCAAGAACAAGGTGTGAAGTTTAGTTAGAAAAATAAGCCTTTCTGGGAAGCAACCTTAATGAGCCTTAATTAGCTATGGCCCAATCTCTAAATTGCTCTTTCTAGTACTGTACATATTAACTCAATTTTGGCAAAGGTCCAGCCTTGCATTCCTTGCACCCACAAAACATCCACTACAGGTCTGCACAGTTCACATTGTCTTGGCATCGCTTCAGCACCTGCAAGTAACTTGAACGTACATGAGTCCTTAGCATCATTCATATATAGCAGATTGCCCTGGTGAGACTACACCTTACACACCAAATGTTTTTTTCCTCCATTAATAAGTTTTGAAGGTGGGGAGGTCAACAGGGCAGCTAAATAAATCACCTGTGCTTGGATCCTGCTCGCTTCTTAGAATTGACAAAGTTAAGACAACCATGCAGTGCCTCAGCTGTGCTTATAAACCAGGATCTCACTGCAAAGCGAAATCAGAGCAAGAGGACTCTGCCTATAAGCTTTTACGCATCTGGACAGAAGACAAAAGGAAGGCACAAAGGAAAAAGGGAGCACAGATTAACAGTGGGACAGTGTGGGTGTCCATAGTGGGGAGTAGTCGTAACATGGTTGCAAAGTCAAAGACGTGGTCTTTCTAAGCATCTCTACAGGGTCTGGAGGAGGGACTGGAAGAAAGATAATGAGGTAGATTTGTTTAAAGGGAGATACTTACAAGCATGAAAGGCAAAATGGAGGAAAAGACAAGTAAGCTTGCTTGGAAACGTAACCAGTGGATAAGGGAGGCTGATACCACAAACTGACCAGCAATGAGAATTTGACCTCCCAGCGCCCGTAGGGAAAGTACAGTCTGTGAAAGGCTGTGAATGTGCGGATAAGTTACATGTGTTTAATGCAGTAGTTGTAAGCCATTGGAAGGGCTATATAGGCAAGTATCAGGCTATCATTGCGACAGCATTCTGCACGGATAGCAGGAGGACAAGCTTAATTTATTTGGGGCAAAAGAAAAGGATATTGCAAGAACTGAGTCATAAAATCATGTTAGTCTAGATGAATTTTAGCTGTGAAGATGAAATTTTATCCAGAAAAAAACTTCAGGAAATAACTGAGCATGAACACAGAAGATCTGCAGATAAGTCAGAGTTTGTGACAGCACCTCAGCTGTGAGTCCAGGAGACAGGCAGGTTAATGATTTCCACACTGACCAAAAAGACAGTAAGAGAAAGCTATGTTGTATAAAGAAAAATTAATGTGAGTTTAGTGAGTTTAGATTTTAGGCTTTGACTATTCTTCCAGTCAGACCAGAGAAGGGGTCTGAGATTTTTAATTCAGTAGATTTGTGCTTATTTATACTAGATGATTATCTGGCTCATTAAGATATAAATTGGATAGTGTTAAATCTTTCCTTTGAAGAGCCTACAGGTAAGTTCTGTACCACATGAACAGCTGTTCAATCGAACTAAAACACATAAAAATATACTAATATACACACACATGTGTGTATATGTGTATGTGTGCATATATAATGATTTATATATATTCTTCAATGAAAAATGTGCTATGCATATCATCTTCAAAGGTATTTCTGAGCATTCCTTTAAAATGCCCCACAGTCAAAATTTTCATTAACAGTTACACTGGCTCTAGTTTTTCTTGAACTCGATGTCCTGGTTCAGGTGGGGATAGGGTTAATTTTTCCTGGTATTCCATGCCATGTGTTGTTGTTGTTGTTGTTGTTGTTGTTGTTTGCCTGTTCCCTTTACTGTCCTGTTAAACTGCCTTTGTCTCAACCCAAGAGTCTTGCCTTTTCTTACGATCCTTCCTGTATTAGGAAGGCGCGAGCGAGCGGCACGTGGTTCTTTGTTGCCGTCTGAGGCTAAACCACGACACTCGAGGAGGACCTGTTTCCAATCCTGGTTTGTCTAATGGCTTATTGGATAATCCGGAGTACAATAATTCTCTCCTTTCTGCCTCTACTTCCCTTACTCTGCATAAAGACCATAATATTACTGGTTTCACTTGTAGAACATTTTGAGAATAGATGAAAAGCACTGTGTAAGATCTAGACTCATCATTAGCAGCTGTTTCCACACATTGCAACTGTATTTGCACAACCAGGGGAATGTCATAGAAGAATCGTTTGTTTCTCATCTATTTGAAAATATCAAAGTACAGTACAGAAAGGAGAGTTTACATTGAAGTATTCCCACAAAAATAAATAAGAGAAGTCTTACTCTAGCTCATGTACTTATTCCCTGAAATGTAGCCAGTCCTCGTACTAAACTATCTGGTTTACCAAAGCCAAGTCTCAGTCATGCAAAAAATCTTCAGTAGTCAAATGTTCTCATGAAAAAACTTCACTTACATCCTTAAATGGTGTCATTTTCTCTTTCTCATCTATCAGAACTTCCCATCACCTCAAAACAAGACTCTTCATTGCCTGTGTGCACAATGTCAAGTCAAATAGGCATTTTGGGTCATCTAGGTTGTATGATTGAGGCCTTATGGGATAAACATTTATCCCTCCAAAACCTAAACAAATGAATTGCTTTGACAAACAGACTGCCTGAAATGGCATGCCAAATAGTATATAATAGTGGGTGATGTATTCATTCTCTTTCAGTCTGCTGCCTGCATGAGAGAGCACTGGAAATGGAACCAGAAAAGTTGTGTGCGAAGGTGGTGACGACAGAAGGGAGAGAAAGGTGGCAAAAAAACCCTCCCATTTTTTCATGTTTTTAATTTAAATAACAATTCAAATTACAGCTTTAGGGAATAGTGACAATTCATTATACTGCCAATAATTTGTGAAAAATACTAAATGTGTCTCAGAGAGAAATATGGGGTTTATCCAAGATGAAGGAACTCAATGAAAGGACAAATGGGGAGGGTTTGTCCATTCGCAAAAAAAAGTCAGAGCTTTCGTACTCCTCAAACAAGCCATTTCAAGAAAAAACAAAAAAGCAAAGGAGATTTCAAATTCCGTGCAGAGAGTAAAGTAAGTAATATCATCAAATCCCCAAACTAGGTCCTCTGATTACATGAAATAAGAAGTAATTTTCATTACATTTGTACAAAAGCTTGTCAATACCAGTTATACAACCTTCAGAGACTAACTAGTCTTCCCACATTACCTGACATATGTGGATGTATCAGCTCACTCAACACTAGCACAAAGTCTTCGTCACAATGCAAACATCCTCATTACTCCCCAAACCCATTCTCCTGCAGAAACATGACAAAAAATAGAACTTTAACCCCTTAAGAAAGGATTAGTCAGGAAAGCCAAAAGCCCACTACATCTCTACAGCATGGAAATGTACTCACAGCTTTATCTTGCTATCTGTCACCATAGGTAACACCTACAAACATTTCCTGTCTGAAAGCAACAGCAACAGTGATCCCCAGGGCCTTTTTGACTGTTCTCTTTGTATTAAGTCAAATGTCTGTTGTTGGGAGAATTTGTTTAGAAAGAGAGGCCAATGGTGCTTATTCTGTGACTGTCAACTGGGATAAGAATTCCTTCATCCAATACGAAATGACGCAGAAAAGCACAGGACCTGACATGGGCCTGTTGGAGCGGGTACAGAGGAGGGCCACAAAAATGATCAGAGGGCTGGAACACCTTTCCTACAAGGACAGGCTGAAAGAGTTGGGGTTGTTCAGCCTGGAGAAGACAAGGCTCCAGGGAGACCTTATAGCGGCCTTTCAGTACTTAAAGGGGGCCTACAGGAAAGCTGGGGACAAAACTTCTAGCAGGGCCTGTTGCGATAGGACAAGGGGTAATGGCTTTAAACTAAAAGAGGGAAGATTTATACTGGATATGAGGACGAAATTTTTTACATTGAGGGTGGTGAAACACTGGCACAGGTTGCCCAGAGAGGTGGTAAATGTGTGAGCCCTGGAAACATTCAAGGTCAGGTTGGACAGAGCTCTGAGGAACCTGATCTAGTTGAAGATGTCCCTGGTCATTGCAGAGGGGTTGGACTAGATGACCCTTAAAGGTCCCTTCCAACCCAAACTATTCCATGATTCTATGAATTGCAAAAGACTAATTTTGGCCCCTTCTCTTCCACCGTGGCATACAAAATGCTGGAAGCACAATGACTTGCTTCACTGGAGCAAAGAATGGAGGCAAGTTTGGGACCTCTCTTTAGGACAGCGGTCACATTTTTGGGAGTCAGAGGGTGGGTAGGAATCGTCCAGTGTTTTTCTTATTATTAAGTATCAATCAATGCTTTTTCTTTATAGGATTAGAAATTGCAAATATAATGCTTTTCATTTTATGTTGCATTTGTAATAATCCCCTGCATCATTCATCAGCCAGCACAGGACTCAAGTTCATCAAAGAAGGAAGTAAATAATAACAATTAATCTGTCCAGTGTTACTTAATAATAGCATGAACTACTCCATGGAGCCAGGAGTAATTGCCTCTAAGTGTATTATACAGCAGCCGAGGAAAACTGATTTATAAACCCAGCTGTCAGGCTGCAATCTAATGGTGACTGCATCATGTTGTGGAAAGCTGTAATAATTTTGGAAATGACCCCACTGAATATTCTGGAAGAGAGCCTGCTGTTATCAGTAGCTACATCTACACTCCTCTCTAGGGCACCCTCAAGAGCTGCCCCCTAACCCTGGCTGATGCTCTTCATTTCTGCTTCACACATGCACTCCAAATGAAACGTCCTTGGGGATGTCACCTCTTCTGCAAGATTTTGCCTGCTACTGTTTTGCTGCACAGGAACTGTTATCTGCCACAGACTCTCTGATAACTATCACTTTCTTTGATTCAGATCTATAGAAAAGGGCATCTTTTGGCATCCCATCTAACATGGCACGACAACATCCATCCTGGAATGGTACAGGTTGCTCAAAACAGTTTTGGATCCTTGAAGTCCAGTAGAAATGCCATACTGTCCCTGGTCTGTGATAGGAGGAGGCTCTTTCTCTAGAGCAAGACTGTCACTCAAGTAGAGGGTGGATAATGTCACTCGGAAATTATCCATGCTACATTCTTAGACAGCATGACATTACCATTGGATGCTCCCCCATCTGCCTTTGCCTGCCCCTCTCATTGATTTTATCTCCCATCCTGCCTTCCGGGCCCTCTTCTCCCTGCAACTCCCTTTGTGGACGATAGTCTGAAGCTGCAGTCACCTCTGTGCTAGGTGACAATTTGGGTTCTTTGGCCAGCTGGCTGTCCTTGCATATTCCTGGCTGCTGTCACTGGTGGTAGCTCTTCTTTGACATCACAGTCACTTTGCCTTGGCACCTTCTTCAATTCACCTTAAACTGGCTGGGGATTGTCCTATCTGGGGTGTCCCTGTGTCCCTGGCAGGGCAGTGCATGCAGGGCAAGATGTGCAGCTACATAAGCATGGTTGCCCACATTTTCATTACAATCATTTGGCACTATCTTTGGAGAGAGCCTTTAAGTCTGCCAGGGAAATGGCAGGTGTTTGTGTGTCTGCCCAGACAGAGCCTTCCTGGCCAGAACACTCTGAGCACTTAGATATGGCTTCTGGAGGTCAGTGGGGGATAGAGCTAACTGTCCTCTTGTTGTCATATGTATACAGAGACACGTTCTCCTGTGCACCTTGTTTACTGGCAAGGTGTGATAGCTGAGCCTGGGCTAGAAGAGGTCTTGTGGGTCCATCAGCCTCAGGACAGAGCAACCACTTCAATCTCCTCAAACAGCATCTGTTGGCTGGCCTAGGTCATCCATGTTTCTGTCTGACCCGCCTTTCATAGTCAGTAGTGTCCTGACAGCTCATGGCTTGGCCTCCTGGTAAGAAGAGTCACATATAGTTACTGACTTAACTGTACTCTCCCTGTAGAGTCTCCAGGAAATTAGTGTTCAAATAGGATTGGATGGCCCAAATGGGCATTTCGGCACTTTTTTACAGTAAGATTGTAATCTTGTAGACTCCTTAAGGTGCAAATTGGTGCACCATTTTTACAGTCATGGATGTGCAGGCTACAAACCAACACAGAGTGATCGGGTCTTCAGTGACACAGCTGGCATCTTTCCTGGCTGCTGGGAGTCAGTATATGACCATACATGAATGGTACAAAACCTGAAGCTTCTGAAGAGGCACAAAATACAATTTGGCATCATGTCCCGGTTAGGTGGACCGCAAAATCCATGAGCATCTGTCTGGGAGCTCCTTGTCAGAAAGCCAGGCCAAGCAGACTCAGGGTGAACATGACAGCTGAGCATCTGAACAGAAGTTTGGAGGGTACTCCTGTGGCTAACCAGCATGAGCAGTTTGGCAAACTTGAGGTTGTTCCTACAAAATAATGTGAATGCTTTCCTTTTGAAGGTGGTATTACAAAAAACTAATGAAGGACTACAGTGCCATTTTTAGTGACTAAAAATAGGTAATCATAGATCTCAGCTCATAGAGATGGAACATAGAGAAAGACAATGTAGTCATTGCATTGTGACTCATCTCTGGTAATAAGGAAAAGAATAATATACTTTTCAGACAATCCATCCTAATTGCTGCTATTCTCAAACAAAAGAAAACTTTCTTAGGTTTAATTCAAGAAGGAGGAAGTTTCTTGCTTTTTGCTGCATCATCAAGAAGAGAGGTTTTTTGAGGTCTATCAGCCTGAATGGGAAATATGATATCTTTCACTGTGGCTATTTTGCAAAGGTCTTATTGGCTATTTCACCTAACCCCCCTTTTGATTCTTCCTTCATTTTTTCTTGTTAATGGTGCCTTTTGCTCCAGTTCAAACCCATCTTTTCTCCACTGGAATATCTGTCTGTGCTGAAGTCCATGCTGCCTAAGACAGCAGTGTATGGTATATCGGCAGGAAGTCAGAAGACCTCATTTCCATTCCTACTTCTGCCAATAAGTATGTGACCCAAAACAACAGATCCCAAATTCCCTCCCACAGGGAGACTTTAATGGAAAGTTTACAATGTCAGAGATAGCCTTTTTCCTTTCTCCAGTATTTGCAAGTATGTTACATACAACTAACATAATACAGTTTGAAATAAGGTTAAAGGTTGCCTGCCCTCAGCAACCTCCTTTTTTCCATGCCAATCAAGAGACACTGTACACATTAAAATCCCCCAGTTTTCTATATGTAATTTCTTTTATCAGAATTTAAGTTGTATATGCCTATTGACATTACCTATCTCTTATCAATTGCTCCCTCATGTGGGGATCTGTTAATATCATGAATAGTTAATAGAAAGCTTTTTTACATAATGCACACAAAATCAAGAGTTTGCTGGCTGAGGATCCATTTTGCATACAAATATGTGAATAATTTGGTCTCATAAATGTAACTGCTCATTCCCCTCAAGTGAGCCACCCTGTTGCACAGCAGATGAGATGCTTTGCAGTATTTGTCTGTCTGGGAAGTCTGCAAACCAAGCAGCAATACTGGAGTATTCGTGTCATTACGTACTCTATTTGGGGCCACACTGTCTGCTGCTGAACAAATTAATGCTTCCTGTAGATGTGGTACTGAATTGTGGGTGCTGCAGTGAAAGTTCCCGGCCTTGTCATTCCCATCATGCACACACATCCAATAATGAACAATAGCTGCTACGACTTTTTGTATTCTGGGCTTGTTATCTCAGTATATATGAGAGAGCTTGTCAAATTTCAAAGAAAAAAAAAATACAGCTGTATCACTTGCTGCAAGGTATAACAGCATCTCTCGTGAGCAGGTAGGATAAACCAGATAGCTGGAATGACAGGCCAGGAGACCAGTATAATTTAGTCATTATTTCTGATCAGTGTCACTCTGTGCCTGCTGGATCAAGTCCTCCCAGAGTCATCTCCGACTGCTAGGCTCAGACCCACCCTGCGCTGTATCCCTGCTATCCTAAGCAAGCAAAAATGGGCTAATCCTGCCAATACTGATGTCTCAGGTTTATTTGTTCCTCTTCAGCAGCCGTAAGACTCTAACTTCAAAAGATTTGGCTTCAGTCTCGCCTAATAGATCAAAACATCAGGCGTATACCTGCTTGGAATCAAAATAGGTGATATGAGTGATTCAAACTGTAGTAGAAAACTGCCATTTACATGCTTGCTTTTTTTCTCCTTTCAAAATGTCTTTAGATGTATTTATTTTTTTATCACTAGGTAAATGTCTAAAATTTTAGACTCGATCCCTTTGAGGCTTTACTTTTCAATAAGTGATATTTATTTACAGAAGATTTGGCAAAAAAATAACAAAGGCCTTTTATATACAGCTTCATCTCATTGCATAAAATGTCAGCTTTAATAAAGCAAGTCTGGTGAGAGATTAGATGAGAAAACCTTGAGTGTTGAGGTGAACTCCCATGAGTGTAGAAAACACACAAAATTTTGGCTTATAGTCAAGGTTACTGAGAGGAGACTATGTCCTCTAACAAGAATATATTGGGTAGACCAATATTTCTATACATCTCAGTTTCTTGTATGCACTAGCATACAATCAGTAACTTATATACTGCTGATTTATATCTTTTACTTTACATATAAAGGCATAAAGTAAACTAGATATTTTGATTATATTAAATAACCTTGATTCTGCTCTTTGTGCATGCTTTTTTTAAAAAAAAAAAAACAGACCTATACTTTTTCTACCTGGCACGATGTGTTACGCATGGGACACTGCAGGTTTATTTATGTGATGGACATCTTGTGTGAAAATTTCTCTCATAAACCCAATCTGTACATTTTATTGCTCAAGTAGGAAGGAGAAAACTCAGAATGACCTTTGAGTATCATATCTTCTTTTAAAGTCAGATTGATGGCTTCTCTTCTTTTCACTCTCCTGTGCCTTTTTCTCAGTAATGCATAAAAGCCTGGAACAAAATCTCTAGTGTGTAATGCATAGCTAATTTTATTTTTTTTCACTCCAAACCCTAGCAATTCAAAGCCAAGTAAACACCAGCAGATTGCATTCACTTATACTATGCATGTTGATGCTAATTGCAGTTCCCTAAGCATTTTACATTGTTTGCACAAAATAGCATTGCTCTGCCTTCAAACAGTCAGTTCAATGACAGCTGGAATGAGTTTATCTCATACTGCTTAGTGTCAGGTGCATTCTTACAGCTTTCCTGTCTCCTTTTGAGGGCTAATTAAGGCATTCTTCTCTCTTGTTTAATATTTACATTTAAACAGCTGCATCTCATTTGGATATAATGCAAAGATGGCACCTGGCTTTCTTTCCGTGAGTTAATTCTGGGAGATTTTTTTCCCCTCCCTTCACTAAAGATCCAAAGTGGTTATTTTTGTGCTTATGTAGGGAAATGAACCGAAGCGGCTGTAAATGGAAAAAGCTGCTATTCATTCACAAACAGGGTGCATCTTCCCAGGATCCTTCACAACTAGCCCCCTTAGGATACCCAGGATGAGAGCAAAATGCAAAGCAGAGTCCTTGAGGCTTTCATGAGGCTGCTGCCTTTGACAGGCCCTGGTGTCTTCAGGGGCTTGTTCATTTTTCTAGTCCTTTTTGCATTTTGGGTTGTTTGTCTCCCCATACTTGCCCCACCACACCCCCCTTGAACAAAGAGCGTACAGGAAAAAGAAAAGAAAAGAAAAGGAAAGAAAAGGAAAGAAAAGGAAAGAAAAGAAGAGAAAAGAAGAGAGAAAAGAACAAAGCCCAAATGTTATGGCACTAGGAGTGCACAGCAAATGTACATGTAGCTATTCATAGAATCATAGAATGGTTTGCGTTGAAAGGGACCTTAATGATCACCTAGTTCTAACCTCCCTTCCACTAGACCAGGTTGCTCAAAGCTCCATCCAACCTCTTCAGACTTCCAGGGATGGGGCATCCACAACTTCTCTGGGCAACCTGTTCCAGTGTCTCACCACCCTCAGAATAAAGAATTTCTTCCTAATATCTAATCTAAATCTACCCTCTTTCAGTTTGAAATTCCATAAAACCTCTTACATGTTAGCAGGAAGTTAGTAGAGGTGCAGCCCGCACTGCCTTCAGAGGTCCAGAGTCCCAAGTTCTCCAAGGTGCACATCTGTGTACAGAGACATGGTCAGGGCTGCAGCCCAGCCTTAAGGCACTAAGCATTTTGGCAGATTCAGCAGCACTGTTCACAACAATCTTGTTGCAAGGTAAGAGCCCGTCAGATGTACCACACTTTGTGGTTCCTTCCACATTTGCAGATCTCCATCTTCAACTTCGACTTGTTAAAATTATGAAAAACAATGAAATAATTTTCCCAAGAAGCTTTGGAAGATCCAAGGGCAAAGATCTAGCTCCATACATCTCTGTGTGACAAATATAATCATCTTTGTTCAATTTTTTATGATATTTGTCAGTAAAGAACTACTAGGGACAGTAGTATTAACTCTGTGCTTTAAAGCAATAGTGCACCAGGCTGTAATAATCCAGATAGTCGATAACAACAGTATAAATGCATATGAGAGAACTAAATGAAATAGGAAAAATATACTGTGACCATAAGTTTAAAGGACATATGTTTATTGATACAAGTTAATGATGTCATTTTCTTACTTTTGTGCAACTGATTCTCGTTTCTTAGCAGGGAGGGGAAAAGAAAAGCCTTTATTTCTCGGGAAGCATTATAATGGGAAGCAAAGGGACTCGGGAGGCATGTCCCATCTGTCCTGCCAGGGGCCGGCAGGGCCGCAGCGCTGCTGCTGCAGCCTTCCCCACTCGAGGAGCCCGTGTAGCTCAGGGCAGCAGCAGAGTGTGGCTCCGGCTGCGAACCGCTGGAGGGCAACGGGGAACACGCTTTGCCGCGGAGCTTCACAGACACTTGGCGACAACAAAGGAGGTTTGGGGGTTTGGTGCTGCTCCTGGGGATTGCTTCTGTCCCTGCCAGGAGGGGATCAGCCTGCAGCTTGGTCCCTCTCCCTGCTGTCCCAGGCCTACCTCTGCCCTTTCCTCTTGCCCTGGAGGAACCAGAATTGAAGCCCCCTTTCCATCATTCTCCCTTTCCCACATTTTTCATCCTGATCCTCCCTTCTGCTTTGTTGACCCTCATTCTCCTGCCATATGATGGCCCTTCGGAAAACCTCTTTTCCCAGCCTACCACCTTCCACTCGATGGCTTTACTTTGGCAGTCCAAGTCCAGACTTTCCTTTCTTTCTTCATTCCTCTGCCAACCTACAGGCTGCTTGTGCTGATATACATTTCCTAGCCACACCTCATTCCCTTCTTCGTTGCTTGCCAGAGACTCTTTGCACAGGGACTCAGGCAGGACTGGGTCTCTAACAACAAAAACTGGAGCTAAGAAAAGAAGTCCTGCCTAAATAACACTCAGTATAGGACTCTACACAGGACAGAAATTTTCTTAATTGTGTTAAGAGAAGACTTAATTGTGAAGCTATAACAAGTCTCAGCATGTGGAAATTGCATTTTTTCCCAAAAGGCTTGTAACTGGGCAGGTTTTCAAAACTGACAAATGGCACATCTGCTTTGGAGGCCAGACCCCTCCAATCCAAATTACAAGACTATGTATGAAATTATGGGACACTAGAGCCTCTAAAGGGGAAGAGCACCAAGGGAGCATTTATCTGACTACATATGAATGTCTTTATCTGAGCTTTCAGTCACTGAACATCGAAAGTACTGTAGAGAGAAACAGATAGGCACTTCTAAGACAGGCTACTAAAATAGTCCAGGTGCTCATTACAAAGGTGTCCTAGGAGGATTATCTCACATACAAACCTCTAGAGTATAGATATCTAAAATTAGGTGAAATTGATATCAACATTCAACCTGAGTAACCTCCTTTCCAACCTCCTACTCAAAAACACCCAATAGATATTTACTGCACCACTCTATGAAGAGCAAGGTGAGCCCTGACTACAAGACATTACCCAAACATTGTATATGGAAACTGCCAGGCAATCCTAAATACAAGCTGTTTCTTACTACACAGAATTTTATTATTCATTCTTTCTCCCAAAAAACATCAACCTTTTATGTTGCAGCAGAAGTACGCTGTCTCCAAGGAACAGGACTGCACTGAAGACAGTTTGTTGGTTCTCATAACGCATTCTGCATACTCAAGTTTGCTGCTTCCTCAAATATATTAATGATATAACCACAGGGGAACAATCTACATTGTTCATTTTATAAAAACTGAAGCTTTTAAACAGCTTATCCTTGCACAAAGGCTTATGACCAACTTGGACAGTACTGCAAAGTTTAGAACAAGGAGTTGGTGTCATTATCAGCTTTTATCACGAGAAAAAATAAAGAATAGATGAGGTGGTTGTCATTTTCTTATGGTTTTAATGATTTTTTTTTCCACTGGAAGAGTCAGGTCCTTCAGAACCTAAACTTGCCTCAGGAACATATTGATTTTAACAAACAAGTATCAAAAGGCAGTCTTTAAATCTCTCAGTTTAATTCAAGTGATGTTAAAGTGCTTCATGGAGAGTAACTGAATAATTTCATTGAATTGGAGTAATTGCATTCAATAAATGTTTCTCTGAGAATGTAAAAGCATTTTACTTGGGTTTGTAAATTTTGTTCCACTTCAACTTCTGAATTACAGTTTTCATACTGTGGCTGTGCTTTACATTTTCCTCTATCCAGGTTGGCTGACGTTTTTCACTGTAAGTCCCTCTTTTTATTATTAATAATGGATCTTGACCTGTTCTCTCTTTCAGAAATAGTTCATCCTGCATCAAGGCTGAAACTCGGGGAAACAGTACCTGATTTGATCCATGTTAAAAAATCATAGTGACATTTTCTTTGAGCAGCAGTAAAACTATTCTGTGGGGCAAAAGCTTACATCCCGATGAAAATTTAGACAAAAAGAACCTTTTTAAATTGTTTCATACACACTAAAAGACATATTCATGAATCTATTTCAGATCCTGATGCTGTCTGAACCCTATATCCTCTCCCCACACAGCAAAGTTTATTCCTCTCACCAGCCATAGGGCATAAGGGATGTCAGTGCCATAACCACAGAGCAGCTGTGCATATTCAGTATGAGAAAGGGTTGGGCTCTGTCCTTGAGAGGTATCTTGTCCTCTATGTGACTGTCTTTCAACCACCTGGGTTTTACAGAGGGAGAAGCAGCTTTTTTTTTTTTTTTAATACAGAACAGCAAAAGCAAGAAGGGGAAAAAGGAAACAACACTCTTCAAGTGTGAAGAGAAACAGTGACTCGGGCTTCGGTAGGAAAGAAACCACTATTAGGAGTTATAGGGGAGGAAATAGGGCAGACAGGGAGGAAGAGTAAATATTGGCTATGCAAACTGGGCCTAAAACCAGTAGAGTGATTCTATAGCTAGCAACTGATGAAGGTAACAGGATATATGTGTGGTAGTGGGGAGATAGGGCTACAATCTCTGGCAGTTCATCCTTTCTGATAAAATACACGGGCAAATGATCAGAGAGCACCAAAGAGGCTAATTAAAGCCTCAGGAGAAACAAGGGAGCAGATGAAGAGGGTATGGTGGAGGAAGACAATTGTAGGGCTGGGGCTGTGTGAAGGGAATAAGATACTAAGATCAGTGATAACACTGACAGAGCACCCTGAGAGGAAGATGAAGGTTGCTTGAGCCAGGAGACCTATGCCAGGAGACATATGCTGGGATTATGAGTTTCTGTGGTGTTATATCATGGTGGCCTGTAAGGATGATAGATTGTGTGGAGGCAAGTCCCTTACCTGAAATCATATGCTGAGTTCTGGTTGTCCTGCAGCAAAAATAACAGAACAGAGAAAAGGTGGTTCCAGAGAAAATTACTTTCAGGAACTGAGAAAAAATGAAAAATAAATGTGACTGTTTATTTCTCTGTAAGATAAAGAGACGATAAATAAGAAAGTGCAAAATAGAGACATGCAAACTAATGAGGAGCAGTCAGGTGGTAAATTGAACACTCCTGTGTACTTTCTCCATTACTTTGTCATAACAGGGGGACATCTGGGAAAACAGAAAGGCAGCAGATGTAAAACCAGTAAAAGGGAATGTGTTTTTCTTGCTTGGCCTATAGAACATCTTCTCATGAGGCAGCAACACAGCCAGGAGCTCAGCATGACTCAAAAAGGGATTGAACATTTGCATGGATGAGGCCATGCAAAGTTACGGGCTTATAAACTGTGAACAAATCTAAAAATTTGGAAAGGATGGAAGCCCCCTGCCTCAAGATATTTACCAGATTTAAATGAAATAATGAGAAAGAAGCTTCGTCTTTAGGAGCAGCTTGTGAGATTTACAGCATCCTATAACTCAAGGAATACAGTAACATTAAATAACTCTTCTCTCTTTTTGGTGGATGCCTATATTTATTGTCAATAATTATACATCCTTTTTGCAGGCAGTCCCTCATATGCACGTTTCTGGTTATGTTTGGACAATTCTCATAGTGTGCTGGTCACTGACCAACAACTCTTGTCTAGATGGATGTCTGCAGCGCCTAATGACCCCTTGTGACTCCTGCTACAGATGGGCCTTAAACACACCATTCAAATCTGGCTTGTATCCAGATTTAGAACTGCTGTTGTTACCACTCTGGAATAGGTGTTAATCATGCTTCAGTTCAAAATCTGATCTCTCTCTCTCACTTAAATTACGACTGGAGACCTCATGCTGTGGGCAGACTGTTACACAACCATCTACTGCAGTGGGTGCCTCTGCCTTACTCTGGGGAAAGCTTAACACTGATGCAGAGAGCACACTGGTCTAGCAGGCTCCATGTTGGTATCCATATGGCAACATATGGCCAAATTCACAGTAGGAATTGATATTTGAGGACTACCACAGGAAAACATTATTGTAGATAGCCCAGTCTTTTCAAGCATGAACTTTCAGGGGCTCAGATTCAACAAAGAAATAAATAATGTGAGCTCTAGGACCTGTGTATGCTTAAACACTTTATTAAATCAATGTCTTTCAAGTCCAGATCTCCCACCTCTATTTCTAGCTGCTGCTTACAAACTGTAATGAAAGATGAATATTCCTTTACTCTGAAAACAAGCCAGCCAGTGCTTCAAAATGATATATGGGCTCCTCAGTGTGTGCCAGTACAGGATCTGCTGTTGAGTTAGACACAGTACATTCCATTCAAGTCCCAGAGGGGTGCCTACGTTAGTGTTTCAGTTTAGAGGAAGAGTGAGATTTTGAAGCAAATTTCCTATTGTCTCTATTTGCCGTGCTTTGATTTGCACCACGGAGTGGTCTCAGAGTGCATGACCTGGATTCCTTCTGGATGAAACTAAACTGGAAGATGTGCTCCTGGGAGTGTACTTAATGCACTCCAGCTGTAAAGGGCACTCAGGTCATGGGACCAGTTTAGTTCCAATATAAAACCTCTGAAATGTGCATAGTGCAGATGTCAGGCCCTAAACATCAACCATTATTTCTATAGACCTTATTTGTCCACATTATTTAATAATATAGACACAGCAAAAGTCACCAAATGACCCAGACAAGCAGAAGAGAAATGACTACATAAAAACTATTGCCCTGTTGCTTTTTCAGATGCGATATTCCTAGGAGCTCAGGCAAAATTACCACATATTGATGGTCTATTTTTCTTCAGATGTAACACGGCATTTATCAACATGATATCTAATCACTGTAAAAGGGGAAAAAATAAGAGTCCTCTAAAATTGCGTGACTACTTTAAGCATCTAGTTTTTCTTTTTCTTTCTTTTTTTCCTACTTTTTTTTTTTTGACTTGAAAACACTTGTACTTATGATTACTGTCAGCACTCCCTTAGCAGGTAGTTACATGCCTAACTACTCAACAGGATCCTTAATTTTGCTACAGTACTTGGGGGATGCAAAGCATTATGTGACTGCTAAGTACTATTAAGCTGAAGAGAAGGCTGATTAATGAGGAAGGCATTCTGCCTTTAGCTCTGGGACGGAAGGGGCTGTATTAGCTTTTCGCATAAAAATCTGTAGGGGAATCCTGGTTTTGTGAACATCATATGCTCCTGCTAATTTGTTTGTGTAATGCAGAAGTAGGGAGGTGATTGTCCCCCTGTACTCAGCACTGATGAGGCTACACCTTGAGTATCGTGTCCAGTTCTGGGCACCTCAATATGAGAGAGATATCGAGGTGCTGGAGCGAGTGCAGAGGAGGGCAACGGAGCTGGTGAAGGGCCTGGAGAATAAATCTTATGAGGAGCGATTGAAGGAGCTGGGACTGTTTAGTTTGAGGAAGAGGAGGCTGAGGGGAGACCTCATCACTCTCTACAACTACTTGAAAGGACATTGTAGAGAGGTTGGTGCTGGTCTCTTCTCACAGGCGATTAGCGATAGAACAAGAGGGAATGGGTTCAAGCTGCAGCAGGGTTTAGGCTGGACATTGGGACAAAATTCTTCACAGGAAGAGTGGTCAGACACTGGAATAGGCTGCCCAGGGAGGTGGTGGAGTCACCATCCCTGGATGTGTTTAAGACTTGTTTAGATGTGGTGTTAAGGGATATGGTATAGGGGAGAACTTTGTAGAGTGGAGCTGATGGTTGGACTTGATGATCCCAAGGGTCTTTTCCAACCTAAATGATTCTATGATTCTATGCCATTGGAACCAAAACACCTTCCCTGTTCATCTTTAAGTGATTATACAGGTTACAATAAGATGCTGAGGTGGATGGATGGTATATATACCTCATAAGGCAAACAGAATGGGAAGTACTGATTCATTGGAAAATAAAGAGGAGAGCCTTGACTTGACCTTATTTCAGTATTGATGACACTTAGGATTTTTACCATCATTGTTGAATTTTTTCTGAAATTCCCCACTCCTTTATGCTTTACTTTATTAAGAACAAATTCTAATCTTCATGGTTGCAAATACAATTAGTTCCAAAGATTTAAAATGTAGTAGCAAATAAGAAAAAAAAAAAACCAACACAAAAAACTTCCTTATGCATTAAAACTTTGTAATTTCTAAGACAATCCAAAGATGTTTTGGGCCAAAACTGCTTGTGAACAACACTCTACTGTCAGATAGCTATAAGAAAAGCATTTGAATTAACTTTTCACATTCTAACTTATTTTTCAATTTCTATAAATCAAAGCTCTGCTGCAGCTCAATGCTCAGCCACTTCTCACCAGGTTTACGAAAGTATAACTAGGCACTGTCTCAAGTAGCAGGTCAAAACCAGACCCGTGTGTGACTGATTCCCCAGTAGTGTTCCAGTTTGATCCTAGCATTTTTACCTGCACTATGGAACCTAGCACAGACTCCAAATGCAAGGAAGGATCAGGAAGAGATGGACTGCACTACACTGACTTTTATGGCTTTTCTACACTGACAGAAGAATCCTTCACAGAATATGAATATATACCTAAAATATAAGTCTGCATTTACAGACAACTTCACAATATTAAGCTGAAGTAAGAAGTTCTCTAGACGTGTCTGCAGATAGAGCTATGAAGAGCAATTATTCATGAGTTACCCTATATGCAAACATGCCTATTCAGCATGGAATGTGTTACAGAGATTTTACTCCTAAGTACCTTTAGGCTGGTAAGCTTTCATGAAAACAAGATGAATGAAAGACTCAGTACCTAAAAGGCTGAAGTACCAGTGTCTAAATTTAATGATGACTCAATTTCATCTCAGTGCTGCTGGATTTGAAAAATAGAACCCAAAGAAGTTTTCTTTAGAAAGAGAAATAGCAAATCTGTTAATTCAAGGGCATGCAGGGGACTATGTTCACATTTTGTAAGGCCAGAAAAGGCTTTTTTTGATACAGTCCTGCAATAATACAGATCTCAGGATTTTCCAAAGATACTCTTGCATTACCCCTTTTGATTTCCAATATTCTCTTATCCTCACAGCTAAGACTGGATTGAATAGACTTCACCCCCAATGGGAATGCTTAAAGTCTGTTATCAAGTTGTCAAAATTTCTCTTGGATAGGCTAAATACGGTCAGTTTATTATGATTCTCACTGAAAAGAAGGCCTCACTGAAATCACTCTCTGGGTCATTCATACCTTGGCCGAGTGCATCTCCTTGGAGTTCTTGGCCACAAAACGGACCATGGGCTCCCTCCCCATGCCTCATTGCTTCCCTACAGAGCAGCAATAGCAGACCTGTGCTCCTGTTCAGCTGTACCTTCCCTAGGCATGTTAACTCCCTCAGCCATAACATCACACTGACGGCTCCTTAATCAGCCAAAGTCTTTTTCCAGGCTGCTGCTTTCCACAGCACAGTCTCCCATACTGCAAGTACAATCTGTGCTGCTTACAGATGTGATCTAGCACTAAATTGTTACAAGTTTTCTAAACTAATAAAAGTTTCCTAGCAAGGGCTTTTATATCTTCTTCTAGAAGATGTGACTGTGAATATTTAATAGGTATTAATTTTAAAATGGAATTTAATTTGCTTTTCCTTTAAAAAGATCTGTGTGATCTCTGACCTAAAACTTCATATTGTTACTGTAGAAATTAGCTTGAAAGCAGAGAATTTGTGGTAATGTCCCTCCAATGCTGCCAAGAAATATATCCTTAAATAAATACAGGTTTCATTCCAAACCCTGCTTTGGGACCTCAGACAGCCGTGAGTCAGATTTTCCATATTACTAACACTCAGGCTGTTACAGGGGTGCAAAGCTTGGATGCTGCTATGCAGCCGAAGGACCAAACCATAAAGTCTGCATTTTTCAATTGGACCAGTGCTATAGCATTTCCTACAACTGCTGTCCATCAGACAGGCCTCCTACCTGCCACAATGCTAGTATGTTTTTTGTATCATTTTTGATATGCTTTTTCAAGAGTCTCGTTACATAGCATAGCTTCTGATTTTGCAGGCTCGATAAAACTTGCTATTGTGTTCTACAAATGGCTTCTTCTGGCAGCAGCTGCTATCAGTTCTTAACAGTGCTGGCATTCAATTAGGCAATGGGAAAAAACACTTTCTGTCACCCGTATTAACACAGCAAGGTATTATAGCAGCGGGAACTTCTTTTTGGCCTTCCAAGTGATAATACAGAAGAAATATCAGCAATTTTCTTTGGGCGTTAATTGAATTGATCTAGTGCTGATACCAGGATCTGCAACCATCTTCTCCAATGGTGGAGGATCTAATTATTCCCAGAAAGAACAGTCCTGTAAATTTGAGGTATAGTGAGTATGTGTATGGACTAAATGTTCTTGCAGTTCATAACTCTTCTTATATTGCAGAAAAGCAAATGGAAACATCAGAGGCATGAGCAGGAAGAACACCTAAGAAATAGGGCTGTATCTGGCAGACAAATGTACACCATGTAGCCCCATGTGCTTCTTTTTGAAGCCTAAAGATATGAGAGGAATTCAGAGCATTATAAGGAGAGACAGAACAAGGACACTGGGACACCTTACAAGGCTTCAGCAAAGAACAGATGGTTGAAAAAGAGGTTCCAGATTATCTTCTGCTTGACAAAGAACAAGACTGTTTTATAAAGGCAGCATCCAATGCTGTGTGGTTGGGAATAAAAGAACAGCAGGTGTCATTGCCACAAGTTGCAACTCATCAGCTTTCTCATATGCATGTCCAATCCTTTAATTGTTATTTAGATACAACATACATACATCTTAATGGGAATTCTGCCAAGTATAAACTGTTAGATTAACTGCTACAAAATCTTGAAAAATTAGAGCAAATGGCCTGAGCAGAAATGGTAATGGACAAGCAATATCAATAACATTTGCATTTTTAGTTGAGCCAGAAAAGCCACAAGCAAGAAAACAATAGAGAAGCCACTTGATCAAGCCATTTACTTCCTCAATACACTCATTGTTGCATGGGATGTTTTCTGAGATGCTCCTGCTGTGCTACCTGCTAAAAGAAACCTACCCTGAAAGTCCTAGGCACAATATCAGGACTGAAAAGAAAGAGGTTCTTGAACTTGTCAGGATTTGATTAGGCAGCCAAAATGGTTTCTGTTTCATGGTTTAACAGCATGTTACTGATATTCTTTCTACGGTAGAGCTTATTTAAACCAGCATGGCATTTCTGAATTCACTAGTGTACTCTGTAGTGCAGGAGTGATTACCATTGCTGACTCATAAACTTCATATCAAAACCTTAGATGTCTGAGATACACACATCACACACCTTTCCAAGGCCTGAGAGGAAGAGACATCTGGTAGTACTTTACAAGGGGATGATGACAATTGCTTCCCAGATTCCTAACTCTCTGTTGCAGAATAAGAACAGGCTGAACATTCAGCTGAGATCCCATTTACATCCACCTCATCACACCTACCTGCTGCTTCCCACAGCTGGAGATTCATATTTGCTTCCATGTCAATTAAAGCCCTGACCTCCTAAACTGTACATGACTCAAAAACCTAACTTAGGGAGCCCATAAAAAGACAAACAAAACAATGTTCCCATTTTAGGAGCTTCACCACTAAGTTTAAAACAAACTATACCAATATTAATACTGCTACTGATAATAAATAATTACCAAAGGGATTAGGATTTCACAGCATTTATAAAATACCAATAATTAAAGCTGATGTGAGCCCACTCTTGTCTGTGCTCTTGTACGCCAGACTACAGTGATCAACAGCAAAGAGAACACTGGTTTCCTGAAGCATGTGTAGGGAAAATCTGCCCATGGCAGGCTAATTCTAGGCATCTGGCCTCCCTTTATAATCAGTGAAAGCCAATAAACACTTTTAGGAGTAATTGGTAGAATTTAGACAACTAGTTTAGGCTTGGTGAATTGCACTCTAGAGGTGGCTATTTCTGTGTACTGACTATAAAGGGGATCTAGCATGACCAGCTGAGATGTTAACAGAAGCATTTAAGGCATCTGAAGTTAGGTGAGATGAATTTGTCTCAAGAATCCAGTTTCTTGCCTGCATTATTTGTTCCTACATGTGTGATCTTGCATTTGACTGTATTAAAACACACTGTTCTGATAGATAGGCCCAATTCACAAAGTTGTGTGAAACTGAGGGGTGGTCCAACTGACCTGCCATTATTATTTATTTAGTTTCACTGTTTTCTGAATCATCGTGTATATTGAATATACAGATCTATGTAGAAGAGTGTTGGAAACATTCCCATTTGATGATGACTCCTTATGGTTTGCATGAAGATGTAATAATGCTTCTCTAGTCAATCCCGGGCAAGAAGTGAGCTTCCTCCCCTGCTCTATAATGTCAGGAATATGGACACCATTCTTGGCAGCTGTTCTCCTTTGGAGTGTTTCATTAACAAGATTATTATTCAAGGACTTCTCTTTTCAAGAACTTTCATAAGAGGTAGCAAAATGGGACCTCTAGGAATTATTGCAGTCCCATCACAATTACCATAACCCCATCACGTCAAAGGTAACAAGACAAAACAAGCTCCTTAGTGTAAGCAACTATTATATTTCTTCTAAACATTTTTTATGTTTTTCAAACATGTCGTGTCCCACCCACCCCCCCCGGTGATATTTCACAATTTCTAATATATAAAAGCTGTTATTACTAATCAACACTTTAAGCCATTCATTAATGACGTTAGTATCCTTTTGTTTCCAGTTTGGCTCTGGTCCTACATCCTTCAGAAACACTGTGGAATGTGCCTTCACTTAGCCCAGATGGATAAAAGGTTCATAGCTGCCTTGCAGCCCTGCAGTCAACAGGAAGCAAATGCCTAAACATCTGGGTCATAGGTTTCAGCAATACTAGTCATCCCCTGAAGTGTTATTCAGTGCAAGTAAAGGCTGAAGGCCTAATGTCTTCAAAGAATGGACCATCTTGAGAAGCTTTGGAGTAATCGAGAATTTCACGTTTCCCAGCTGAAACCAAAGTATGTGAATTAGCCTTCAGGCTAAAAACATCAGGCCAAATTCCTACTTAGGACACCAGTGGAAATACAATAAAACTTTATAACTCAAAATTAAGATGAAAATATAAGCCTCCTAATAAAATTCTCACATGATCACCAAAACACAAACACTACCAACACTACTGCAACAAAACAAAGTTTCCTGATTGTTTTCTTGTGCTCCCAAGGGAAGCTCCTTAACAAACTGGAAGTAATCTATTCAGCTGGGGAAGAATACAAGACGTTTGCATCCCAGAAATCACACATGCAGCAGTCATATTTATGAGCATGGCCTATGTAACTGCAGAAGCCTTATTTTCATTTATCAGCAGAAGACTATGTACTACTGCATCTAGACCTATCTGTATCATACTGATGACCATTGCCAGATGGAACAGTGACAAATAGGACTGAGTAAGGTGGGTCACAGAGTAATTTGTCTAAATGAGAGCTCTTTTCATCAGTTTCTCGGTACCATTAACACAGTGTACTGATAATTTTGCCAAGGAAGTAATAAGACTGTCCCCAACTAGTCTCAAAATTGGTCCAGTCATCTTGCATAACTTCATCCTATGTACCTTAGGGTGTTAAGCATTAGCCAACAGAAAGACCTTTTTGTCCTCTGACTGGGCAACACTATACGAAGCTTCCTTTACTTTTTTTAATTGGTGGCGAGAGGAGTGGAAAAACATGGACTGAAACCGTGGTATATTCTGACGATCCTGCTTTGTGCCACAGCTTGTCTGGACCTACCTTAACGGATAATTTCAGCACTCTGTGACAAGGTTTGATTTGGCTATGGCTGAGAACTACCCAACTCATCAGCTCAGATGAAATTAATCACATTGTCTGAGTGAGTGACGGTTTCCAAGGTTCTGGTAATCGAGACCTTAGAAAGTGCCCGCAAATATGACCATTCTTTTTTTGATCAATGAATAGGATATCCAAAGTTTCAATAATAAAGATTTAAAGAATAAAAATAAAAAACTAGTGGACGATAGAAACCCTCAAGTTGATGACATAAAACCTATTTTTTACTTTTTTTTCTTTTTTTGCATGACACTTCCTTGAAAAGTGTCTCCTTATATTAAATAGCAGAACTGAAACTCGAGTATGTAAACAGAGTAACACTTCTCAGAATAATATTCAAAGGCCTCATCAGGACTACAAACTGGATGTCCTGGGAAGAGACAATCAAAGACCTTAATGGTACACATTACCTGTGCATGAAGTGTATTTGTTATCACTTCAGAGGGCTGGGTTCTCAACAGCTTCCATTAGAGAGGATTAACTAGAACAAAGTGTCAAAGAAAACAATAAATTTCAAAGAAAAGAATGAATTTGAGAATACTACTTGACTGTAAGAATATGTACGTTTGGTTAAGCAGGTAGAGTGACTATGCATGAATTCCAGCTGAAGGGAAATTTTTTACTCTGCATCTATTATCTACGTCATGGTCACCAAGACTGCTGGCAAGGACATTCCGAGACACCTAAATTTGAGTATCTACACATAGATGTTTACATGATGGTTCTAGCTATATATGAAAAGACCTCTGGGAGACCCATACCTTCTTGACTGGCATCAAGAGCCAGGTGGGTACAACGGGAAGCATCCCAAGTGGTTGGAGTGTAGGCAGGTAAATCACACCCCAGATTTCAACTGACCGTAATGAGAGCTTAGACATCTCGCTCAAATGCAGACAACCACATCTAGACAGTTACCTTTAGTGTCTTAGTGGCACGCTCATGCTTTTTATCCAAAATCTGATTATGAGCTTGGATCTTCTACATTTGGCTCACTATGGATACCCAAAAAATGTGACAATTACCAGTCAATGCCATTAGTGATATGCGCCAATGCAACTTTGTGACTACCACATCTGCTGTGCTGGATGCTAACAGGTGATTGCATTCAAAAAGTCAGTGCAAGTGGAGCCAGCTGTCAGTGGATAAGCATGAGGCATCATCCTTTGTTAGCAAAAGATAGGGAAGAGGCAACAAGAATCAGAATTTGGGCTACTGCCTCACCGTACCACACTGTGCCTTTCTTATGATTACTGGCAACTCCCTGTTTGAGGCTGTTCACTTCTCTTTAGTGACCAGTAAAGTTTAAGTCTTATTTTGTTCTAACAATAAATAATATCAAATTTTAAGGAGATTGTATGTCTTTTTATTGACTGAACAGTCATTACTCAACTTGTGTGGTGGAAGCAGTGTATAACTCCAGCAAAAAAACCCTGTGATAGCAACTGTCAATGAGAAGAAATTGAAAGGAAGCCTGCAATGAGGTGAGAAGAAGGGACTGGAACAGCCCTGCTTTAGGGTGTCTTTCCTAAGCACAGTTGCAGTGTCCATTGGTGTGAAGCAGCCCTCCCTTAAGCTTGTGAATTTTGGTCTGGCCGGCAGGCAAACAGATTTGGGAGATAAGGCTTTAGAGCATGCACAGGAGGTGACTTAGGGCACCAACCTGAGACTCAGATTAGGGTTTGCCAGAAGGTGGAAATATATTCCACGCAACCTGTAATTTTATAACTATTAAGGGACAACCCAACTTTGTATCTTAAAGAAATTTGATTCTGCATGAAAGGCTTTCTTCAACATGCTCTCATAGCCAAAGCAAAATAGAAATTTATAATACTCTACGAATTCCTTTTTATATTATTATTTGCTATAGATTTGAAAAAAATGTCATATCATAATTGTTAATGTATTTTTACTTTCTCAGACGAATCTGAAAACCAGTTGGATTTTTTTTTCCAAAGTAAATCCAACGGAAATTGACATTTTACTATAAACTGTTTTTATTCTGGAGAAACTTGAATTTCCAAAGGAAAAGTATTTAATTTAAACTTTTATGATCAGTTCCTGAATTTTTACAAGAATGGATCAGAGCATTAATGTCAACGTTCAAAGAAGTATGCTAGAAAACAGAAAGTCTTTGGCATATCAGCTACAGTCCTTAGGCAGAAAAATAGATTTTCTTGCAACAGAAAGCTGCCAGTGATAAGAAATTAACTGTGCCTTTTCTTCAAGTAAATCTTACTATATTACAGAGTTCAAAACATCTGGAGTTAACTAGCTATCGGTTGTAGGTAATGTTGCATGTGAACTTATTATATAAGACTATACCTGCCTACAAGACTCATGTGTTTTGCAGCTTTAGTAATTAATTTATTTATTGATTTCCAATAGTTTAAGAATTTGTATCTGTTTTCTTAATTCTTCCAGTATTAGTACTATTTTTTTATCATGTAAGACATTGCACTCTGTTCCTTTAGCTTTCAAAATTATTCCAATGCAGTGAAAAGTTATATTAGAGATGGTATATCCATTTTTACTTTTATTTCTAGGCAATTAAAGCTCTCCAAAGCTGTAATCTTTGGGAATGAATTCCCCCGAAATAGCTTTATCCCATTTCTTTTTTAATAATTAGTGGGAAATATTTGACCAAAATCTTTCAGTTTCTTTCATTGTTGGCTATCTCTGCCAGTTTGGAAAAGCCTTTTGTAAAACAACACAGGTGTAGGACTTGACCCTGGAATAGTGCCCTGGAGCAGCACCTTATCTTCCTTCCCTTATGCAATGATGCTCTGTTTTGAAACTGTCAAAGTCTGATTCTAACTTCCAGCTGAGTTAGAAAAGGACATTTGACAATGTGCCGACTGGTGTATGTCTTTGTAGGCTTGAAAAACAGTTAGAGGCCAGTTCAGAGAACCTTTGCTCACAGCTATAACTCCTTACGGTCTGCTCTCTCATATTCCAAAAATAGCAGTCAAGTGTTTGCTTAGAGTTTAACAACTAACTTTAAAATGAGCTATAGAAAGGATCACTGGGTGAGGAAGGGGCATTAAATTGTTTCACTCCTGGGACTTTGTATTTTATTATTCAGTACAAAAGTGACATTTATAATAAGTGTGATTCATAATGAATAGTTTGATCTTTTCTATTCATAACAGTGACTGGTGTGCTTTTAGTTCAATTTATATACATCATAGCAGTTTCAATAAACACACAAACTATAAAGAATTTCCTGTGCTGTAGCAGAGTGTCTAGTTCTGTAAAATAAGTACTCATGGTAATGATCACAACGATTTCAACAGGATTTCCTGAAACACTGAGAGCTTGCAGAACCATCTTTTAAGGGTAAACCCATGACACCAGTTTGGCTACCACTGGTGCCTTTCCACCCAATATTTCATAGCCTGTCCGACTGGGAAATCCTAGGAACTTTCTTTGCTTCCCCAGAAGTAAATTCATGATGATGTAAGCTATTTTTACAACCTTTTTA
Source organism: Chroicocephalus ridibundus (assembly GCF_963924245.1). NCBI lineage: Eukaryota > Metazoa > Chordata > Aves > Charadriiformes > Laridae > Chroicocephalus > Chroicocephalus ridibundus. The sequence goes on along the minus strand of NC_086284.1, from coordinate 18,792,588 downwards.
AAATGCATAGTTTGATATATGCACATACTCTTCCTTTGGACAGTAACACTGTAGTATGATTGGTGCATATTGTTCTGTTTCTACAGCTTTGCTTTGCTTTTCATTCCTGTCTCTGTAATATAGTCTGAGACCTTTGTAGCTTTCAGAAGGATAAACATGAGCATCAAAGTTACATATCTGATGGATGCAAAACCGACTCAGGATCATTATCTCCCAAAACACTTGTTCCTGGACAAAGGCAATCAAGTTCAAAGGAAATCAAACAATTTCTTCCTTTAAAGATGTTTGTCCCACATATTGCATAAGCAATGATTTCTTATAACAATATAACTCTAAAAGTGAGTTGTCCTAAGGACTTTATTGCTCATATTTTTTTCCTGCAAACAGGACAACTGGAATGGAAATCCAAGTCCAAATTGGACAAAATCAGGGTACTAAAACAGGTAGCATGGATTTTATCCCTTCTGCATTGAAATGACCAAGCTGACTCATCCAGAAGACACAGGAGGGGAACAGAAGATCTGTGGGGCAGACAGTTGTGATTTCTGCCACCATGAAGAGATTCTGAAGTGTCTGATTCACTTACAGCACCTCACATTAAACTCAGAGAGGCAAAGAATCTCTTCTGACATGCCCTCTCATCTCTCAGGAAAGTAGGAACAGAGCCTTTTGCAGCACAATCTTACACTGAATCCTGGTCACTAGGAAGTATTCAAGGCTTGATTTGTTTACAACCTTGCTTAGCAACAGCCCACTGGGCTGGAGGGACAGAACTGCTGCCACCTTTGCTGGCCCAGGGACACTAGTTTCTCCCCAAGGCTTCTCATCCTGTATGTTTGCCTCCTTCCCTTGGAGTCCTCTCCTATGCTCAGGGAGGGTATTTTCTTACCACATCACCCCATTCTGCCTTTCCAGTAGCACCAAGGTTGAGCAGTCCTGACACCTTGCAAATAGGAAGTCAAAGACAACATCAAGGCCTTCTTCACATCAGACCTTTTTCACCCTAGAAGAGCACAAACATAGATATGATTAGTTATACATATATGCAATTCCTGAATACGTTTAGCTTTTCTTCCTTTGCACCAGTGAAAAAATTTTTACTTCCTTCAACATCATGCCCAGTCAGTGCTTGCCTTTTGGTGTCCAGACAGACATAGTTTCTCTAATTCCTACTGTTCTCAGCTTTTTCTTTCTGCAATGACAACATTTAAAATCAGAAGATTAGCTCAAATTCTAAGAGCAACATAAAGACCAGCTGAATGCCCAAAGGTGCAAGGAGAGGCAGAGGGAAAAAGAAAGAAGGGATATCTGGATTCACAGCAGTATGCTTTTATTTGTTGAAGTGTTTGTCTTTAAAGTGTTCAAAAGCATATAATAGTGGTCTAATGGAATTTCAGTCTTACCTCTGAAGTCCTCAAATACACTCGGAAGCAAAGTCAGCTTTATTTATATTTAAAGTATCAAAATAAATGTTGTGTGGTTTGGGTTTTGGATTTATTTTTTTTTATGTGAACATCATTTGTCAGTGTACAAAGATTTTTCAGACAGGGCCTTGTGACAGTGCTTTCTGCTACTGGAAATTTTGTTTAGAGCTGTGTTCTCCAGATTAATTTTCCAAGGTTGAACTGACCTTCAAAACACTCTGTTAACTGTCCTTTTTCTTGTCGTTTGACCAAAGAGGCTTTTCCTCCATCTGGACAAGCAGAAATCCCATAAGTGTTCCTTTCCCATGACAGATTTTTGAGGTGTCTTTTCTGGGAAGTTCCACCTTAAATTTTGATTTCTTGCCTTCATAGGCAAAAACTGGTGTCTGGATTCTAACTGCTGACACCAGCCTTCACATTGCTTCTGAAATTTATTCAGCTAATCATGCCTTTTCAGTTAATACACTTACATGGAACTAATAACATAATCAAATTAAAACACTGAGAGGTTCCATGTAATAAAATATACCCTGCCTCACTGTGTTTTTAGACTGACCTTGACAGTTAATTTTTTGCTTAAAGCAATTAGTTAGATGGCTACTGTTCCCTCTAGAAATTCAGTTCTCTTTTGTGCTCTGAGAGGTGTGTGAAATATTGCTTCAGTGTTTTGTCAGTCTTTGTAAATTATTGCCACACTGCGCTCTTTCTTTTCTTTGTGGATACTACAGTAAGGACAAATATCTAGTGCAGATGAGAGCTGCTGGGTGAGATGGGCAGGATCCATGTCAATGGTCACCAGGAAGATAAAGTCACAAAGAACCAGGACATATGAACCCCAGAAATGTCACAGATGCATCCAAATAACAAAAATGAGAACCTGAGACATGACTAAGAATGAAAAAGGTAGAACTTTCCCCATGGGAGCTTTCTTTTAGCCAGACGTCCAAAATTTCTGGTTAAAAACCCAAACAATACATATTAACATATGAAGGTTCTTATGGTTACTCAAGGCAATTACAAGGGAAATGAGTCAGTCACATTTTCTTCTACAATCTGGACCTCCAAATTGGACCACACTTTCCGTGAAGCACCATGAGGAAAGGCAATCCCTCACAGCCATCATATTGTGCTTCAGAGTCACTGAACTGGTCAGGCTGTTGGGGAATGCAGATAGGGATAACCAAGCCTCCACTCTGAGGTTCTGTGGCCACAAACTATTTCTCTTGATCTATGCTTCTCTATCAAGGGATTTTTAATTTTTTTTTATTACAATCTTTTTCCCCAATGGAAAACAGTGGCATTTTCCACGGTAAAACCTGTTTTGCTATTTAAACGGTTTCATCGTATTTTTGCCTTCCTACCTTATTCCTTTTTCCCCTTCTTAAATTCCTCAGGGGTAAAGGGCCTTGAGAAGGGAGAACATTAGCAAGATTCCTAGCCTTATGGCATTTACAGTACTCTGATCATATTCTCTTCTTTTGTGCAATAGATCTTGATGTTCTTTCCCATTTTCTTCAACAGCTGCTACTACTTACAGCTGAGGATCTTTTAAAAATATGTTAGGCCTCAAAGAAGCTGTACGTCCACATCTAAGTTAAAGTCAGTATTTTACACTCTCATAGAGAAATTTGCAAAACATTCATTGTCAAAAAGGATATCCTCTAGAAAATCAGATTTATGAAGCACTGAGCTTTAAGCTAAAGCATTAAAATGTGATATTTTAGAAAATCCTAGCAGGCTGTACTTAGAAAAGAAGAGGTACCTTTAGTTTGCAAAACTTAGGGCTAGGAAAGTACATCTCATTCTTTTCTTCCTTCTTTATAACACTTTTTCCTTTTGGAATAGCTCCTAATGTGTGACCCCATCATCTAATGTTACATAACCTGACACTAGCCCTTCTTTTTATTGATCGTCTCTAGCCAAAGACTTGAGGAGTACTTTCTGCTGTTGGATCTGCAAGGTAAACAATCTTTTTTCTTTTCCTGTGCTGAATTTGTGATACAGCTGGTGCAAGTTCAGTACAGACAGGAGAAGAGCAATCTGTTCTTACAGGAAAGAGAAAAAAATGCTGAGAAACGAAGACTTTTTCCCTTACCATTATTTTACATGAAAATGCTATGATATTAACAGCAGGATATGTTAACATGCACAAAGACTTCAACCTCTTTAGAATCTTCCCTTTACAAAAGCATTTTTTTGAAAGATGTTTTCCACCACTGAGCCTTTCTGAAAGGATCTTTAGAAAGGAAATCTAAAAGAGAGTTTGATCATGCATTTCAGAGAATATAAGGCTGAACAAAATTCCATATGCTGCTATTTCAAAAAGGCAATAAAATCCAGTTCACATTCCGTTTTTCATTAAAAATGTATAGGAACAAATGACACTAGAGAGTTATATAAATGTTGTGCCAGCAAAGCTTTCTTTCTGCCTTGCTCCATCACTTATTCTATATAGGTCATATATTTTGGAGAAAACAATTTTGGAAATGTGTCAGTTCTTAAAACATTTATCAAGTCTTTTCATATCCTTACTCATATACAGACATACCTGGTACCCTAGGTCTGCCTAGGTACACCTCTGAAAGAGGGATAGAGAAAACAAAAATATAATTAACATGCTTTAAGAATTGTGAACATCTACCAAAAGCTTGGGCTTTTTAAGTAACACATGCATTTAACTTTATTACAGGCTTTCCTGAGACAATGTAGCATCAGGAAGTTTTTGAGATGTTTCATTAAACAAAAAAAGGTCACAACTTTAAAATCTCTGATACAGGCAAATGTTGACTGTTGTTACAGTGCTCACAATATGCAGCAATGCTCATGCTTCACATTGCTGTGGTTAATGTTGGAGCACAGTGACTAAACAAAACAGCCTAAAACTAAAGCTAAGGACAATGACAATTTTTTTTTTCATGTAAGCCTGAGATCTCTGGAGAGGCCAACGTGGCAAAATTTTCTATGAAAGACAGTATACCCCAAACTGTTGCTCTCCAAAAGGATTTCAAATTGTTTCAGAATTTCCACAACTTCATAACTATGTTTTATGGAGCTTCTATGATTGATTGCTTTGTTTTACTTTTATGCACAGATTTGCTTTTCAGCCTGCCAATCTATGATCACCACGTAAAATATTAACCAACCACTTGTTTTTTAGTGTAGTTACTGGCTAAGGACCTCTTACTGAAAATACTCCTGCTATCCCATTTGGCATATAAAGAGCGACTTAAGAAGTTCCATGGACAACTGAGAAGTTCACAATATCATATACAGGTAGTGTATCTTGCAGATCTTACAAATGATTTGAACTTCAAGAAATGGAAGAAAAAAAAAAAGTCTAAAAGTCCCAGAAGAAACTCTGAAGACAAGCTGAGAGTCACTTTATTTTGCAGATGATATTGCCTCTTCACTAGCTGTAAGTCATCCGTTTTCTTGTGTTCTATATAATTTGTAATTATTTATATTACAGAAAGATACAGATAGTCCCAAAATTAATTCCAGATTGGGCTAAGTATTCATCTATTTCAAAAGGCACTCCTGTTCTCCCCCCGCCCCCCCCCCCCCCCGGTCAAATTTTAATTACTAACACAGACAGAAATACTATTCCCATGAGAACTGAAACAGGATTGACTGAACAAAGCTAGGAGTCAAAACTAGCTGTCCTCTAGCACAGGCTTGTGCCTGCATGACGAAATTATCTTCCCTCTCTGACACTGGATGTGAGGTGAAGTGGCCTCTGCTGTGTTGTCAAGCTCTGATTAATTAGCTTGTAAATTTTGTAATTCCAGGGGCTTGAGCAAGTTTGTGTAATTTGTACATAGTGTACCTAGTAAATAGAGAGTACACTGAGCTCATGAACAGGCTCCTGTTATTGTTGCATAAAGCTATCTAAACAAAGGGTTTATTTTTCTGTGCAGCATTATTAATTCCCTATTATTGCATGATATGAGGAACAGAATGCCTTTATCTCCCTTGTTGGCTGCAGGTTTTCAGTAGAGTTCAAACACATACCCTGCTCTGCAAGTACAGTCTGGTTCAAAACTAAATGCAAACAAATGCAGGTTGAAAAATGTTTTTAAAAAGAAACTTTCTATATCAACCATCCTGCCTCCATAACAAATCAGTTCCCAGTTAGGGCTGACTGGTCTTCACTTTCCATCATGGATGTTGGGAGCCTGATCTTCCTCTGCCTCACTATTTTCTGTCTTTCTGTGAAGATATGCCAAGGTTTCCTTTTCAGGCACGTCCTAGTACCACTCTCCTCCCACCAAACTTGGTGTATGGCAACTAGAAGCCCCATGCACCCAGCATTTCCCACCACCCTAGGCAGCCCCAGCTCGTGTCCCTGTCCTTGTCCTCCAGCAGGCTGTCTCTATTAATGCAGCACTGAAGGAGTGGTACTAGCAAGGCTAGAGTTCTTTCAGCACCCACCAAGCACTGGCCTCCTGCAGACATGCAGGGTTTCTGGGTCACTCAGAAAAGGACAAGAGGGAGTAATTCTGCCAGCCTGGCAAAGCAAGAGTGGAGGAAGATCCACAAATTATTTTTGGGAAAAAAAGAAATTCCCTCCTTCACAGAATCCCTTCCTGGCAGCTTTACCATTGAAGAACATCTGAATTCAAAGCCTGATCCTAGGTGGCTTTTTGGCCAATTGACCTTCACATATCTCACCCAGTACCCTGCTAGTTGGGGGGCCATGTGTTGCTTTGAGGGGTAAGTAAAAGTAAGTAGCATTGGCACAAACCTGGAGGGACTGTTGATACCTAGCAATATATGTGAAAACACACATTAAAATAATTTTAAGCTGTGACTGCTCTTTCTCAATGGAAACTCTCACTCTGCTTAATGAGGTATGTGTCTAGAGAACTCTGCAACAAACCACATATCTGCTTAACCAGGCAAAAGGTATGGGAATTAAATACCAATACACATATTTCCTCAGGCCACAAGCATAAACATCCCACTCTCTACCCTGAAATATGTACTTTAACTCTCTATTTGGTGAACACAGATGACAGTCTCTGGTGTAAGGACTGGGAATCATGTTGGTACCATAATGCTCCTGGATAGCTGGGAAGCTTCCTTCTGTTCTTTACTGGCAAGGAAAGGACTCAGTGGGCTGACGTACATTTCACAGCTTTGCATATTATAACTTCAGATTTTATTTGTAATTTCAGGTACACGTGAATAAGAAAAGAGAACAGAATTGTAGTGGAAAGCTATTGCAGCCATAGCTTGTACTTCTTAACATTCTTGATTGTGAAAGAGAAATGCAAATGACCTGCAGAACATTATTTAGCAAAGAGGAGACTAAAAAGAAGGTGTGATGATTTGCCTTTGGTCTTCCAGCAAAGAAAAATGTCCATTACTGTATTCTTGTAGATTTTTTCCCTAATACTGTCAGGCTGTATGGGAGATTCAGGTCAATAATCATAAATTTGTACTAACCCTATGTCATGGATGACTACCAGTTTCACTTTGATGATCACTGAAATGAAAGCTGGGCATGTTGTGAAATGAGTGGAATGAGTACAGAATCAGGCCCAAAGCATTTTCAGCATTAATTCCTTTAAATTTCTAATACTGTGATCCATAGATATGCTGTAATCATTGACCAAACAGCTTGCCAAACTCCACATTTGAGATCAAGGGTATGGACTTTCATAGGAACTTTCTCACTCAAAAAGTTTCATTGGTAAGATGCATAACTATATGTGTATTTCAAAGGGAGGGAAAAGTTTGAAGGCATCTTTTGAAAATCAGAAGTTTGCCTTACTTCTTCCTACATGGTGAGATAAGATGTCCTATTTGTTTCCATGTGATTTCTGGCATACAATGAAAAAAGAATTCTGGACTAATTTTCTTTTCTTTGGTGTTTGTAACAAAAGTTGAATGTGATCTCATAAAAATGTATTTCCTCTTTCCCTTTGTTTCTACTTCATCCTACACACACTTTGAACTGAAATCCTTAAAGAGCCAGCTGTTGAACAGTTTGAGCTTACAATATAGGCTGCCAGAGCAAATAAGCAAATCAAATGAGAGAAGGAAAAACAAAAATTTGGTATACCCCATTGTTTTTTATCATTTTGACATGACTTTGTTGTTGCTACACATCTTTATTCCTCATCTGAGCACCTGAGCTAGCTCTCTATCACTCCATCCTTCAGCAAATGCACTGGTATCAGCTGTGATTTGCCTGACGCGCTCTGGATGTCCACAGTGCAGACGTGCACATCTGAACTAGTAATCAGAGATCTTTTATTGTCAGTAGACATCCAGTTAATGTGGTCACTGGAGTTTAGATGTGATTCATTGTCTGCTGAGGGAGTCAATAGTTTCTTTGATTAGACCTTTGCTATTAAAGGAGAGCAGGATGATTACTTCAGATACATGTCCCCAGTGCACAACTACAGTTGCCTAAGTATAGATGTCTCGTATCATTTTAGGTGCTGGGGTATATTCCCTTGAGGGTCTTACAACCATTTTAGAGAGGTGTGAGTCTGTTGTAACTCCTGGCTCAAATATACCAGCATTATGGAGAATTTCATGACAGTGTACAACAGCTCCAAACAGACTTAGATACCTCTGGTCATGCAACTGCATCTAGACCCTAAAGTCAGGTGAGATGAATCCCACCTGTCAGGACAGGACAGCAGGTGAAAACAGACAGGGTTTCACCTTATTTGCCAACCCCAGGACAGAGTCTCCATGTCTCACCCAACAGTAGTCAGACCAGAGCATGTGCCGAACTACTGGCCTCTGGGAATTTCAATGCAAAACATAGGAAAAACCTTTTTGAACATGTTTCTAAATTTTTTTGTTGCATACTGATGCATTGCCTGCAAGCCACAGTCATGACAGGGCTTTTGATGTCTTTGGCTGTGTACAAATGTCCTGGTTTGAGGTAAAACTGAACTGATTTTCTGTTCAATAATTGTACTTTTTAGCTAAGGCTCTTCTAACTAACAGAACTCTCTGAAATTTACAGTGTATTTTTAAGACTTTAGTCTGCTCCCAGAGTGATAAGACCTGACTGTTTCTAATTCATGCCAAGCAATGGTACACAGAGAGGCTCCTGCTTATACTTACTGCTATGATGACCAAGGTCAGCTAACTGTTATTTGCTCCGTTGGAGGGTGGGAAGTGGAAAAGCATAGACGGGTTGCACCTGTGGAGAGGAGCAGGCAGGACAGATGACCCCAAACTGACCAACAGGGTATTCCAGCCCATCTGCTTCATGCTCAGTATAAAAGCTGAGGGATCAAAGGGACCAGCTGTCTTTCTTCAGTGACTGCTGTCCAAGGAGGATTCTGTCTCTTTGTCTGCTTTTGATCCCGATCTGTGTGTTCCTGAATCAAGATCCAGAATCCAGTTCCTGTCTGTCGCTGAGTCCAGTCTGGGACTTTCCCCATGCTTGCTGGTGAAGTGATTGTCATCCTGGGAGTCAATATGGTTTTATATATTTTGTATATATTTCATTATTTTATTTTAAAAATTATTTTATTAATATTTCCATTAAAGTAGTTTAGTTTCTTTTTTAAACTCATAGGTTACTTTCTCTCTCCCTCCTCTCCTTGGAGAGAGGTGGAGGAGAGCATCTGGCATTCATTTCAGTAGCCAGTCTGGCCCTAAATTACAAAAACAAATAAACAGCCCTTATGGACTGCCACCAGCTTTGATACTGTCTAATCAGACAAGGCGGCAATAGAGGAGGAGAAACAGAGGCACCAAGACATAATGAATCCAAAAGCCAAGTAGTAGGTCAGCAGAAAACACAAAAGCAGAATTTGGCTTTGCTAAATCTAATCTGAAGCCCGGGCTCTAGACCACATGGCTTCTGTTCCTACCTCTTTTCCACCAATTTCCTATCCTTATCCTTTTCCTACCCACCCCACCAGTGAAACAGCAAGAGAGATTTAAGACCATTCTTCTAATTCTAACTTTCTTTCCTGGCACTAGCTGTATGTATACACCCACTTCTTGTTTCCAGGCTGGGACACATTTTTTTGCGAAGCCATCCAGCTCTCCCCACATGCTGAGCCTTTCCTGGCTGCCTGCTGCTGTGTTTGCCTAAGCACACTCTTCCCTGCTGTGAGCCACAGCAGGCTAACTGCTGGCAGAGATTTTCACGTTTTCTCTATTGGATAATTATAGGAAAGGACTCCACACAACTAAAATTGCCTGTCTGTAAAGATCGTGTTTTTCCCGGGGCAGCTAGAGCTGGACTTCCAGACACAATCCCACAGACCAAACATCGGGCTCTTTTCCAGTCCCTGCCCTTCTGTGACCTGGGCTCCTCCACTGCATGCTGTCCAGGCTCCCACTGCTCAAGGTCATCCCCCGGAACACTTGATAAGGGCACCCTCAGACATACTCTGCCCCCTCTCTACATGAAAAAAACTTTATTTCTTGAATGAAATTGAGAAATTCACCCAAGAATTGGAAAACATTCATTGGAAGTCCCCAGGAGCACCTACAGGGGAACTACACACCTCCTCTACTCCCAATTTAGATGCCACTTGCTGTCATGACTGATCTCCTTGCAGCAGCCATGCACGCAGATGAGAATATCCTCAGAATTATGGTGGTAGAATATGGTAAAAGCATTGAAGGACTGATACAAAAGGACCTTAATTGGTGTCATATCCCTAGATTTATTCATGACCCCTAATCTGCATAGACACCGTGATGCAGATTGATTCATGGAAAATAAGGGGGGAATAAATGTTAGGGTAGGGTTACTCTGGAGAATTTCCCATCCCAGAAAGGAAACTGAAGCACTTCAGATAGTAATTACCACAGTATAAAGAACAAAAATAAATAGAACAGAGAACTTTTTGTGAACTATGCCTCTGCAAAGGCATGGAGCATCCAAGAGAAAGACGGACTATTGTATTTGTCTTCAGAAATAACTTCTGCTTCTGAGTATACTTTGGTAGTGCAAGAAGTAACAGAGGACAGTACAGAACTGTATCTGAAAGCAGAACAGGAATGAGAGACTGGAAGATGTTGAAATATTTTGTGGCCACCTCCATTTCACATTTCACCCGAAACGTGACCTCTGGATGTGCACAACTTCCCCAGTAATGCACCAAATGGATCTAAGCCAAAAACTTTCAGTCCCAGAGGGAGAAGGCTATCTACTAAGTTACAGTAACACTAAAGCCCTTCATTAGGACCCTGGATTTTAAAGGTTGGGACTGTTCTCTTCCAAAGTACGGGGCACTCCATTCTTAAGCACTTCCCATTACCTCAGTGCACTGTTTATTAATCTTAATTGCCATTTTCAGACTTCTCCATTTTACTGTTTTTCATGCATTTCAGTGGATTTTTAACAAAGAGAATTTTGTTTGTAGCAACAGAATACACACACAATCTAAGTTGCATGCAGTGTTGCATAAGCCATGTCAATAGGTCGCTTGAATGATAATTTAAAAAAAAAAAATTCTGTTGTTAAATAATCATCTCTTGTGTTATCCTTAGCAGAGTAGATTGTAGATTTAGACTTCAAGTGTGGAACAATGATACTAAAAAGGTGACCAGACAAGAAAGTAACAGGAATACTCTGATATTTTGTATAACAACAACAACAACAAAAAAAACCCTATCCACTTACCCTTCTCTTGTGATGCCTCAGCTCCTACCTTCAATATGTGCCAATATGTTTAAAACAAGCTGTGTGACCTTGAGTTATAATAATCCAAGCACTCCAGGGTTTCCTTCTACCCTTTCTCTCCCTGCTTTTCGCAGTAGTGTGTTTGGTCCTGCCTGGCTGTCAGATCAGTGGGGGTCAGAAGGCTGCAGCTGAAGTTACCAAAGACTGGAGCTCTTGGCTAGGGCTCCTCTACTTCAATATTTCTTCCTGTACACATTTTATAGGCATGATGCAAAAAAATAATACACTGGGTATCACGGTAATAATAACTCTGACATAACCTGACAGTAGATACATTCAGAATCATGATATGGTGTCTGTTCTTACTGTATTGCTCATTGTCATATGAAGCTTTCACTCTCCAGTCTACTGAAAGTTAAATGTTTATCAAGAAGCAGCCCTGTTAGCTCCAAATACTATGCAGCTTTTTTTTATTCTACAGCTAAACCAAAAAAAAGCGGGGGGCTTGCACAACTCTACTCATTAGTTAATGAGTGAAGCATATGAATTAATGAGCTTAGGATGCAGCAGGGAAGACTTCAGATGTGGGGGGGGGAAATGAAACCAAGAGGACAGTCAAGCTAAGAGGACGTTGTATGAAACGCCAGTAAGATACAGACTCATGTTGGTAGCTGAATCTCCTCCAGCAACATTTTTCTTCACCCACCTGGAGTTAATTTCTGTACACAGTTTATGTTCACGGCAAAACAAATTTCAATTTCATGCATCTAAATTCGCTTCTGTAAGTGTTTATTTGATAAGTGCTCATATACTTATCCAATCAGAGAACAAATACAGCCTTATATCATTTCCTTTCCGTCTATGAAATTAAATGGTGCAGCCTAAATAACCAAGATGAACTAGTTTCAGATCCCTGTTCCTGATGTACTTTGAGTTAGATACATTAAAGTGAAAAATGAATACAGTGAAATAAGATGTCCAGAGATGTGAGTGAAAAAAATGAAGGTTGGCTAACATCATACAAATTGAGTGCAAATGACTCAGTCCTTTTTAATAAAAACTACAGTTCAGCTATTCACAGACAGCACAGAATCACTGTGATACCATACAGGCAAGGCTGAACTACCTAGCAACCCCTTATGCATGTTTTAACCAATACAGATGACAGTACAGAATCCCTTTCAATATCAGCTGTTTGGTGACTAAAAAACACACAAGAAAGTCAACATGTCAACATGAGAAAATACGCTAAGAGATTAGAATGTCATGCCTTTTTGCTTTATCTTTCTGATAATGTATTAAAAATGTGGCTAATTAGAGATGGAATGATGGAATCTATAAAATCTTTAGTTCTGCAATGGAAAATGCAACCTCCTCCTAATTTAGACTGAAAATACAGTATAGACAGAGAAGACTGAAAAGAGATGCAGTAAAGCATATTAAATCATCGTCAGTTCTTAGACAACAAAAAAGGAATATTAGCTGGTCACAATGAAACTATTGCTTTCCAGAATAGTAAATTTTACTAGTAACGACTAAGAATTTTCATGGGAGTAAACTGGCTTTTTTTCTAGCTGTTCCTACACTTCAAAAGACCAAGCATCCTTCTGACTGTCTTAATTTTGGAAGAATGTTTATTCAGTGCTTTGGATTTTATAGAAGCCCATATAGATTCTTCTGTACTGTTACAGATTTCATGAGTATCTGTGGATCCAAATTCACAAGCTATGCTGAATGTTACAACACACAGGACACAAAAATCTAAGGGAAACACCAGAATTTCATATACAGCAAATGGGGAAAGCCAGACACCCCAGGGACTGACAATGTCAACTTTCTGTGCACTATTAAGAAATGCCCAGGAGATAAGTTATTTCCTGTCTTTCTTTCAGAGCCAATGAGAGAGAATTACAGCCTGAAAACCCTTCCTGAATTTGCACATCCCTTCACACTAGCTCACCTTTCTCTAACAGCCTACTAGTCACAGAGGTAGCAGGAGAAGCAATTCACTACCACAGCTCAAGCTCATTGCTCCTGTGCCTGACATCAGCACTCTTGTACAAGGGCTCTAGGCAAAGACCAACTGGTCCATTCTCCATTCAGAAGTGGGGATGGAGACCAAAAAAAAAAGTCTGATTTGTAACCTTGTAAGGATGACACCACTTTCTTGCAAAAGGGAAGCCTCTCTGCCCCACATTACTTCAAGATGCAAAGCTTTAACCCCATCAGCCTAACACAAGGAGCAGTCCCTTGTCTGCAACCAGTGGCTTCAGCCTTCATCCTGCCTTCAAGGAGACTTGGAAGGTCACTCAGTGCAATGTCAGATTCTAGGGGAAAACAAAGGGAGTGGCAGCAAAGGAGCTGCACTGAGGGACCTCATCTATAATGTAAGCTTTTTCCACAGAGGAGGCAATTACATCTACCTTGAGAACAATGATAAAAGATATAAAGCTGGAAATGGTGCAAGGCAAATACAAATTGGGGAATGTTTTTGCACAATTCCAGGGTTGTAAGTTCATTTTCTTAATAGAGAAAAGGCTGCAAGAATTTCCAAGGAATTGTGACCAAGTCTATCATCTATTCCAGCTGTACTCAGGAAAGAACTTATCTTTTCCAAGAGATTTAATTTATTCTTTGGACTATTGGAGCTTGGACTATTATTCTTTTCCAGAATAATTTCATTCAACTGTCCAAACTCTGCATCGTGTTTTTGTGAGTGGTTAAGGCTGGATGGCCATCGTGGTTCCCAGTGGCCTTGAAATCTGTGAATTTAAGCCCTTTTGTCATCAATTTCATAGACAAGTAAAGGCTGTTTCCAGCCTTATCTGTATTTTGGTCAACACTCGCAGTTTCACTTGATATAGCACTTCTAATATAACATTATTCTCTTTTGCAGTTGCTCCTCAGCTCATTTAAAATATTTCCAATATAGTGGCATGATGAATGACTAATCTGAAATTTTACAACTCCTGGCATAAGACTGTTCAACTGGCACCAACTGGAATTTGGTACTTTCAGCAAATCTTGACTTGACTATACTAGCAAGGAAAGGTAGTTCATGACCTGGTGTCATGGTCAGGGAATCAGAAGGCAGTCTGTCCTAGGCTTCGATTGTTTTGGCATATCACCATTCTCTACCATGGTCTGCTGTCAATAAAAGGGACGGTAATCACTGCCTTCAGAGAAAAACAACATTGTAGAGTGTGAGATGTTCAAGCCACTACCTGAGGACCACAAAAACACTTAGTGTAGGTTGCTAATAAAACTTTCCTATAAGGAAAAGACAGCTGTCATTAGTTCTTTCCTAATTTCCAAGTCATCTTGGAGTTTACATAAGCATAAGGAAAAACTAGACAGAGTATTAGCAGTGTAAAATATCTGGAGACATCTGACAAAAGTGTCAGAGAAAAAATCTAGAATTTTATTTGTTATCTGAAGCCAAGCAAGGTCTGGAGACTAACTCATATAGTCATTAAAAAGTGAAGATATATGATTCTGGGGACGTAAGGTGTTCTTCACATCTAAAGAAAACCAGCATGAAACTTCACAGCTGTGCAGGGGCTGAGAACAACTGCTCAGAACCTAAGCAGGTATGTCAATCAATCAGAGCATCAGAGGGAAAGGGAGACTGATACTTGCTCAACAAATAACAGGAAGGCGAGAGGTGATTATGGCCACTTCCATGAAAAGCTCCTCATAAAAGTACTCTATAGTCTCGAAAGGAGTGTTCAAATATGGGAAAACAAGGTTCTCTTCTGTACAAGTGTCTTTTTCAAACACAGTTACAAGCAAGCTTTTCTACACTGACCAACAATGTTTGCAGCCTTAAAGAGGAATTCAAATATTCTTGTCACTGTTTTTTTCTTGGACACTACTCATATCGCATGCGATAGCACTAGTTACATAGTGTGATCTGGAAACTAGGCAATAATTTGTGAATTTGGGATTGGATGTCAAAACCACTTTTCTCCATCTCTTTCCTAATGTTATTGTTTTGGAAATGTAAAAAGAAAAAAAAAAAATCAATCTTTAATGAGATGCCCACTCCTTATTTACTAATAAGGTTAATTAATCCAAGAATCTACTTTACAATTAGTATGCTAATTTCTTTTATCCTGGACAAAGCACAGAAACTGTTAAAATTACTTTTTTAAAAGCTGTGCAAAAGATTCGGGTTTGATTTGCTTATCTGTAAAGATCTTACATTTTTCTTTTCTTACTGGCTTTCTCACTATTGGAATGCCAATATTTTGTAAACATCCATCTCTATAACCTATTATTATCATCATCACTACCATCATCTAATAGCACAAGATCTTCTAGTCCCAAATATACCTATAAAGAGTCCTTCCCCCTTAGTGCAACTTGACAATAGAAGTTACTGAAGTAAAAGGATGTCTCTCAAGCAAATGGTTCTAACAGTATGGGTCAGGTAAGCGCTTCTAGTTACTATAGCAAAATATGAGCACAAAGTAAGAGCATGTTTAAATATCAGGGAAAGGGAATGAGATCTTAAGAAGACAGAGCAATGTTACATGTGCATAGGTCTAGTCTGTGCCAAAACTGTATGAAACTCTGCTAAGTAGGGCAGCAAAGTCTCTACTGAAAAGCATTATGAAGCAGACAAATTTCTATTAATTTACTAGCTTATACTCTTCCACTTTCAAAGGCAACTCCTACCTTCAATGTAATCTCAAAATCTCCTAAGCATTTTTCCCTTGAGTTCTTTTAATATACCTAACTTTGCTTCTAACTGGCATGTTTTGGCTGTGCCAAAAGACTCCCACTTTGGTTTATAAATTCTGGATGCAGATAATACCTCATCCCGACTAGTATTCTGCATCATTTACACTGATTTAAGACAGGCAAAATGAGAAGCATTCATACTTGTAGAAAACATTGTTTAGAGTCATCTGGCCTTGATTTTCTTGTTCAGAAGCTTCTATTTTTCCCTTATGCCTCCTTGAGCTTAGTGAGACAAATAGGATGTAACTAAATGGTGTTATCAGGTCAAACAGACTAGATATGATTATTCATGGACCAGACAATTGTTCTGAGAAAATTTCATTGACATCTAAGCCTGGGAGCTTTTACATTCCATTTTATTTACTTCTGTTCCATCTAGAAGAGAATGAACATTACATATTGGCAGAAAGAACCATTAAAACACTGTGCCTTGGCATTCTTTTTCACAGAAATATCATCATAAAAGACACAAGGTAACTGATAGCCCTACATACCTGAGGCATCATCTCTCTGAAGCCAGCAGGTTACAAGTTAGGGTACAGTGTAACCTGGATAGGCAGAAATGAGCTGGAACTGCCTTGCCCAACCCTGGCAGCTACTGCAATAGGATGCAAACTGGAAGAAGGCAGAATCCCCCTAAGCTTCACTGTAAGTCCATGCCTTGCTTAGCAGCTGTGAAGAAGGGGAAAGAGCATAATCTCTAAGTCTGCATAATAAGAGAAAGGAAGATCGCACACACCTCCACCCTGTTTTCTTCTGTTCTCTATTATGAAAGCACTGTTTGCCCTGTGCAAAGCCACAGTTCTTTGTACCCAGATGTCTCCCACAGTCCGATACCGTTCCTAAGCAAGAATGTATTGTGTGGACATCAGAAATTGCATTATCCTGAAATGGTTACACTTTTCATCATCCTCCCCACTCCCATTTTGTGTCTGCCTTAATTACTTCAATAAAAACTTCTCTTAGGAAGAAGCAGCAACTGTGCATAAGGTACTTTACAAGATTTAGGTCCTTCTGTCCCCTCCCACATAATGTAAGTGTAGGCGATTAGATGCTCTTCTATGAACAGATCATCTGTGTATTACCTGACATTGTATTCTACTTCGTGACCAAAACATGACTGTCTGTGGTTTTTTTATTCCCAATATTTTAAAGATTTCTCCTTTTCATGAATTTTACATTTTAAAAGTGAGCTAGCATTCCCTGAGGTCAGGAAAAGGAAGCTTTGATAGCCAGAGACAGCTGCAACATAGCTGATATAGTATGGTCATTATGAGTTTGTTTTAGCCACGCATTAAAATTCTGTTGATTTAAGTATTCATGCATGTCTAATTCTGCTGCATAAGCCAGAGAGTTTTCAGGCATCTGTGTGCAATATCAATATAACTTCATATTTACTTTCCATGTGAAAATGAGGGAACAGTTTGTCAGTCTTGATGTTGATTTTTTCCACCTGTAGTGTTCTGTTTTGCCTTTTGCCATGTGCTCAGTCCTACATCCCACTTTTCAGTGCAACTTTATTTTGGCAAGGAAATCACCTCGACTGTCATTTACAGAAGCTAAGAGGACTACAGGCACTGAAAAATTTCAATTCCCGTCACATAGGGCTACTGGAAGCTTTACAATTCCAACTTAATTTGAATCACATTTCCTAGATAGTGAGTACAATTATATGTTAATTAAGGGGGGTTCCCAGCTCCTGTTAAGCCCATGCAACTCTGATAAAGTCAAAGCAGCTGCCCTAAATTTAAATCAGCCAAAACCTTGGTCCTGACTTTTTCTTTTACAAAGAGCTAAGAAGTGGGATAAAAGACACATAAGAACAGATTTCTTGCACAAACAGATGGAATTTTTAACCTTTAATCTGTCCAGGCATTGAGTAAATCCTTCTTAACTCATACAATGTACCTATTTAAGTAGGAGCAGTAGCTGGAAGTAACAGCACTGGTATTGCAAAGTACATTATAGGATTCACCACATCATCCAGCTGTGTCTTGGTCCACTGCCACTTGAGAAAAAAATCCACATGTATCCACATACCTAAGATTTCAAGCTAAATTTCATTATATTCCCCATGAAATCAGTGTAATTATTGTCTTTGATAGTTGCACAGTGGGCTTATATATAAACAATAGTTGTAACTCAGTAGTATCCAGCATAGACACATTTTTACCAGCTGTCTGTTGGCTGAGTGACACCTGTTGATATCCATATAATTAGTAATTAATTACAATATATTTAACACAGCATCTTACATATCAATGGGCCAGTGACCTACAGCAAGGCTATGAAAACTAAGCAATGAATTAAGCAAAAACATTTATAAAAAAATACTATATATGATTCCATACATGTGAGAGAGGATTTTCAGATAATGAGAGTAAATGTGAAAATATGAAAAGAAGGAGGTAAAAAGAAAAGGTAATAATTATTCTAGTCATCACTGGTTGTGTCAGGAATAGGATTTCTTCCCATAGCAGGAACTGAAGAGGAAAAAATAAATAAATAAAAAAAATCACACCAGATATGAAAAGGCTACGGAGCAGAATCCTGAGGTGGGTGTTAGACATACAAAATGAAGTGAGAAGGAAGTGAAAAGACAGAACAAGTGACCATGGTACCTGGTACTTCCTTCAACACATTGCAGTTGAACCCTCTCTAGCCAAAGCAGTATCTTACCATGGATGCTAAATATAGAATTAGGGAGCAAATGTGGGGCTAGAGGTCCTCTCTCACACAGTCCTTGCTTTTTTTTTTAATAACATTTTTAATTGACTTTGACTTCATATTGTCTAGAACTTCCATGCCTCAAGTGACTTTTTCTAAAAATGGAATAGCAGAAACCTGCAGCTTGTGAAAGAGTATTTTAAAATCACAGATTCCCTCCCAAGAATATCCATCACATAGAAAGATTGGTGCCTTTTAAAAGACAGAATCCCTCCAACAAGGGCTTGGTCTCTACTTCCCTTTTCCTCACTTGTGGAATGAAATAAGTGCTAAGGCACCACTAAAACACATACAGTATGAGAGCTGGCTGTTTCAACAATATGAAGTGGTGCATGACTTAATCATGAGGTGTCTTGGGTACTGTTCTAAAGTAATACTGTGTTCATATGATGCAACTATCTGCGGCAGTTTCTAGCTATACCATCATTGCCTGAGACTTATCAATACCACAGTCCACGGGGCTACTTTTTACATGAATTTCAAGAACTTGAGACAATTTTCTAAGCTGGGGGCTGCGGTTTGGTTGCTAAGCATATAAACGAGAGCAGAGGTAAAAAAAACCAACAAATTGTACCAGGACTAGAAATATACATTAAAACCTGAAAAAAATAAGGATAAGTCTCTTTAAAAGCTACTGTAGGAAGTATTTTCCCTTATTCAAGAGAAAATCATGTTAGCATAGCTGTGAGTAAAAGGGATTGCACAAAGCACAATTCTGTCAGCACAGTAACATAAAAAGGATTGTTTTCCACATGCCATTTGGAAAGGGAATTATAGCTTCTGTCTTCATAGTCTCTAAAGAACTGCTGCACCATAAGATAAAACCTTAGAAGGTCAGTCTGGTCCCAGGACTGGATCTTCATCCCTTGACTGAATAAAGGACTTTAATGAACCAAGCTCTTAAGTGGAAATTTCAAAAAAACATGAGTCTTTCACGCATTTCTTAAAAAACCTTGGTCATTTTCTGGCTGCCTGATTTCCTGCATGCAAGACTGTACTGATATATATGCCATCTGGTAATGTGTTATAGGGCATTTACCTTTTATATTGTTCTCTAACAGGTGCTCAGACTATGGCGTACTTCCAAATCGTAAGGTCAATGTTTAAATCATGGGGTAACCATATATATTTTTTTTATGAATGTAATTTATAGGCTTTAAAGTTAAGATATATTTTAGTATGCACAGCTATTTGGTGTGGCCAGTAGAATTTTATGCATCCATCCACAAGGGCTGGAAATTGATTTTCTACTTGAACTCCCAAGGTTGCTCGGTAATTGTAAACTATTATAGAAAGATAATTTCCATTATATTTCGAAGGATCTCAGTAAAGAAGAAATTTGTTTTTGACATCTTCTTGCCCCTCAGTTTTGCTAAGCATTCTGTGAATTTTCTATTGTGTTTTTAAAAATGTAAATAATATGCACACTAATTTAGAATTTTTGTGCATACACATATGTATGCAACTGTGTGTGTAAGGGTAGAAATGAATGACTCCAAAGATATGGTTTACCTATTAAAATTAAATGAGTTACATACGAATCACAGAACTTGGCTCATAATTCTCTGTGAAACTAGGCTCAGTGTTCTGCGTTCCCAGCACTTAGCTGACATTGTTAACTTTCTGTCAATGTGCATCTTCTTTTTTCAGTTCTCTTCTCTTTTTCTAAATTTGCTACAGTCAAAACAGCGTTAGATGAACTTTTACCTACCTTCCTTGCAGCACCTCCAGGCAAACACGCAGACTCCTTCACACTTACAAACAAAACTATCACAACATAATCAAACTGTTTCTTCATATAAAAAAGCAGCAGAGATTGTCATGGCAAATGTATTATTAAATATTTCAAAGGCACAGGGAGAGTGTGCTAAACGATGCCAAGTCATTGTCTTTAAGGACAGAGAGTGTGCACAGATACCAAAGCAATCCTGAATGAAGGACTGCAAGCAAACAACTAATTGCAGCAGAGTTCTCTGCGTAATGTTTTTCACTTGCATTAATTAATCTGGATGTAGCCTTACACTGCCTTGGCTAGACTGCTTTCAGCTAGCCAGACTAGTTTAGTCTCATACTCAGGGAACTCTAGCCTGCGCAGCAATGTGTGATACAGTCCATCTTTAGAGGAACCAGACAGAATGCAAATTAAAAGGAATCATGAGATGAATATATTTAGGTGACTTTTGAAAGCTCACCACAATTAAATTATTGTATAATTTCTTCAGCATATATTTGAAATGCAACTATGGGTTTATTATAGAATCATAGAATTTCCTAGGTTGGAAGGGACCTTTCCGGTCATCAAATCCAACCATCAACCTAACACTGACAAAAACCACCACTAAACCATGTCCCTTAGCACCACATCTGCCCATCTTTTAAACACTTCCAGGGATGGCGACTCAACCACTTCCCTGAACAGCCTGTTCCAATGCTTAATAACCCTTTCAGTGTAATACTTTTTCCTAATATCCATTCTAAACCTCCCCTGGAGCAACTTGAGGCTGTTTCCTCTTGTCCCATCACCTGTTACTTGGGAGAAGAGACTGACCCCCACCTCCCTACAACCTCCTTTCAGGTAGTTGTAGAGAGCGATAAGGTCTCCCCTCAGTCTCCGTTTCTCCAGGCTGAACAACCCCAGCTCCCTCAGCCGCTCCTTGTAAGAATTGCTCTCTAGACCCCTCAACAGCTTCGTTGCCCTTCTCTGGACCCACTCCAGCACTTCAATGTCTTCTTTAAACTTTCAAGGAAAAATGTTATTTACATTCAGAGATATCTGAAATTATTTCTGTGCTGAAATTATGAACCCATTACTAAAAAAAGGAAAAGATCATTAGTAAACAGACTACAAATTACCTTCATAACACAGATTTACAGGTAATAAAACTTTCTATTTAAGATTTGCCTTTATATTAACCAGTATGTCCTATTTTTTTCCTCCTCTTGCTTTTACTATAATTTTGTTATTGCTACTAAATGTTTTAAAATACTGTTCTCCATGCAGGCTTGTCCATTTAAAGCATTGATTCTGCAACTGATAACAAATAATTCAAGTAAGAATGTACCGCCAAAGTCCTGCACAATTTGTATGCAATGTAAATCAATACAATCACTTGCAAGAGTCTGTCATGGGAAAAAGTAGAAGTCTACCAGCTATTCAGAAGCCTTTTTATCTATCCATCTACCTATCTATATATATCTACATATTAATTTTAGTTTACCACAGTGCTCATTAGGATTGCAATAGTTAAGCCTGTATCTAAGTTCCTATTTTAAATCCCAGTATTAAAGGGATGACAACTCAGATACAAAAATTCTCTCCAGGCTGGTTTGACATATGGTTTCTGACAATATTGTAAGTGGCAGTATGGTGGAAGAAACAACAGTTAAAATAACTTTCAGGCTGAGTCTTGTACACACCTAATCCCATCTAGGACTCCAAGTCCCTGTTGGTAGTGACTAAAGTAATTAGTGTTGTACTGTTTGCATTGCAGAGGATGTCCCTGCTGGAGTCTCAGACCTAGGCCATGATTTCACAATGGGAAAAACAGTGCAAACCCAGGAGGAAGAGGAGTGTGGAAGAGAAGTCTTCCCACCCCTTGGGGTTTGCAGCTCAGTCCTTCGAAATTTGCCACTGTAGAGAATAACTTCTTCCCAAATGCATACAAAGCCCATTTTTGGGAGGGGAAAAAAAATAAGGAAAAAAAAGAGAAAGAGGAGACAGTGGAAAGACAACAGCAGCACAGCACAGAAATAAGGAAGCACGTCTTATGTTGTAGCTGTATCTTGTCAGGACTGCTTTTCAAAAGTATGCTGATGCTGATACACACAACCTTGGCTAGCACATGGCTAGCCTTTGGTAGTACTACCCACGTATCACTGCTGGACTTCCTTTCCACCTACAGTGTTTTTTACTTTGCCCAAAGCCTATAAAGGTCTCAGTTCTCAAGGCCAGCAAGACATGTTCCTTTGTGCAAATCTTGCATGTTCACGTTCCTCCACATGGTTGGTTTCTGTAATCTTCTCTCTCCCTGTTGTATCAGAAAACTGTCTTCATTTTCCAGATGCTCCAAGTCTATTTCTCACTACATTTTAAGATAAGCATTTTCATGCTTTCTCCATTCCTTTCAGAAAGAGTTTCCTCTGATCATCAAAGATACTTTCCTATCTTCAAAGTAAATTCCTTATTCTTCAAGGTTTCAAAGTCATGCCTGAAAATAGTTGACACTGGCTAGGTATCTGCTGACTCTATTAAAAGATAGCTGCTTCCTTGCACTCTTACACTTTGACTATGTATTCCAATAATATGAGATGGAGCTCTTTGGACCAGGAGCCCCTCAGCAGTTGAGATCTGGAAGCTTCAGTAGGTGTTTAGGCAACAACATCAGCAAAAACATTATCTTCTGTGCTGAAGCATTGTGGTAGAGTTTCTAAGGCTTCCAGAGAATAGTGTGAGGTCCTCTAGGCCATCACAGCCACAGAAATGTCACTGAAAATTTACCTTAACTGCCAATCCTACTCACAGCAAACATATGCTTTGCTGCCTGTATCTCATTGAGTTTAGCTTGGCCTGAATACATGACTTACTCTGACAATGGATTAGGAAAAGAAGCCTGGTTTAGCCAGATGAAACTATAGGAGCCTGAAATGCAGTAGATAAATCAGCAGTAATTACAACTTCCTATCTCCTTTCCCCTAGAATAACAAATGATTTCTCAGTCTCATGTAACCTAACAAGCCTTCAAGCCAACTCCTTATGAGCCAAATGATGGCTTTTGTTTCCAGTACAATTATTAACTTGATCCTTTGTCTTCTATTTGTTGTAGCTGGAACATCACCAAAAATGGTCGTTGTTTTAGTAATCATTATACTGTACTCATCAGTATTTACTTACTATATCACCTCAAAATCTCACTGAAATACTGAGTTCACACTACATTCAAAAAATAATGGAATCACCTCTCTGCCCTAAACAACTTTCAAGGCAAGTGTCAGAAAGCTGACACCAGCCACAGCAGGACAGAGCAAACAAGCGAACGTGAGGAGCAGCTCCCTTACCCATTCTTTTGGACATGCTTTATAAAGTTTACAAAGCCACAGAGAGACTCCTCAGGTCAGAAACCAAATAATGTACTGTTTGACAATTTACCCCCAAACTGTTGTTTTTGGGTCTTTTTTAAAACCAAAGGAAATAATTTCCCTTCCTCCTCGAAACACCTTTCACTTGACAACCAGTTGGAAAACTAGATAAAATCACAATTACCCACCCTCTTTTTCCATACTTAACCATACAAAAATTAATGAATTTGTAGCTATAAGAAGCCATTCCAGAATGCATAATTCTACTAAGATGTTCTCCACACATCAAAAAACAGTTCAAAACCACATGGGTCTGATTGCCATTTGCACAAATGCCACTAATCGCCACTTTGGCAGTATAAAGGAGCTTTGAAGTGGGTATAAATTCTTATTTTGCATTCTTATTAAGGTTCCTTTCATCTGTCAGAAAGGTCTAAAAAAAAAAAGACAATGGTTATTTCTCGGCAAACTTCCCATCTCACTGTAAAACACACTCAATCTCATACTAGCTATTTATCTCAGTGTAAAATTCAACTCAAGAAACTGCATCAAATTAACTGCACCTCGCTTACTCCGGCATTTTACACTGCAGTATCTGCCTATGAAAAACAGTGAAAATCTATTAACAGTGAAAATCTCATAAGGATACAAAATCTTGGATCTTTATTAATTCTATTAGATTTGAATAGTGTTCCAAGTTGTTATCCCTGGGTCTGTCAGTAATGATCACTTCACTATACAATGGCAGGCTTTTTAATAGGAAAGGGCTCTGGTAATTCACCCTCATTTTAATCCTTCTGGCCCATTTATGAAAAGCAGTTACATATCTTAAAGAAGAACATGTGATTAAATCTTTCTGAAGCAGTCCTGAGTCAGAAACATTAGTAAAGAGATCCTTGTTCTGTAACATATGCTTTTGATGAGGTGCATGTGTGCACACATGTATATATCTATGAGGCACACTCCTGTATATGTCTAAACACTTTCAAATGAGGTGGGGCATACAGGTGAATAAAAGCTGCCTGTCATTAGAAACAGTCTAAAAGTACAAAGACAAATAAATTCCCTTGCAAGAATCACGGGGCTGACTGTGCTCTGACTCCTCTCTTTCATCTTCATGACATCCTCTCTTCTAACCACCCTGGAAAATCCACACAACACAAAGCCTAGTGCTGCTTCCAAAAGTCCATTACCACCCAGAGGAACCTTCTCTAGTTGCACTGCAGCCCTCCACCTCTACTCATTCACAGCTGAGACACCACTAAAAGAAGAAAAGAATAAAAAGGGGGGAAAATGATTCATTTTCATTGGTCCTGTACTTCAGTAAAACTTGCTCGGAAAAAAAAAAACTGCAACGCACTCGCCTAAGACTCTACCAAAAGACCACATCGCAAATCCCATCTACTCAAAATGGCTTGAATTTCCTAGCATCACTTATCAAAAACATAGAATCAATCCATTCAAGTTTAAAAAAAACCCAACTAAACACACACATAAAAACCCCCAAAACCAAAAAAAAAACCACCACCAAAAAACCCCAATAAAACCACAAAACAGAACTGAAAGAAACAAGAGGTAAATTTGAGCAGCAGTCATATTTCAATGAATCTTGACAGAAACTTGACAGTTTCCAGTGGATAAATTAGTCCATGACTGCAGTGTTTGAAAGAGAACTCTGTCTTTGTACAGTTGCATGATGAATGGTTTTAACAAGCCTATTTCAGACAGTAGAGTGGGGTGTTCATAAAGTCTAACTGTAGCCTGGGGAGAATGTCACTGGCCAACAGAGTCTAGGAAGAAACAAAATAAGTTACTCAATTCAGAGCAATTCAGAGCATGATAGTTTCTGCCTTCTGGACTAGTCTGTCTGGCTGTGTTTCCCCCTGTCCTTGGCTAAAGATGGAGCTTCCTCAGACTAATATTAGCCTTTTCTGATGACCCTTCCCTAAGTGTTCATTGATTACTGGTTTGAATGTCATCTACTCATAGCTGGCTACTTGGTGTCTGCCTAGCCACTTGCTATTGCTTCTGTCTTTGCAGTGGATGGTTTTGAACCCAAAGATTTTTTTAAGCTGATTTTCAGCTGTTGCCAATATAAGAAGAGTTATCTAGGCACAAAAATGGTATTCTCTGTGCATAGGAATACTCTGATGTGAATATTCTATGCATTTCCTTGTCAAGGAAATTGGTTTTGCATGAATCTTAATTTTAAGTGACTAAAGGGATCCCAAATATCATCTCGGTGATTGGTTTTGTATCATTCTTGCAGCTGTATTTCTAGTTATAGGTCCCTGGATAACAGTGAACAATTCATCTCCTTCCTAGGAACATATGCTCCTCAAATAATACTTGTAGATCATTATTAAAGGCAGAGTAATTGTAATTTAACCAAGCAATACGTATAAAGTTATTTTAATCTTTTCTCATAAATCATTTATCCTAGCCATTTAATCAATTAGGTAGAACTCCATTGAAGACCTGCTAATTTGAGAAAAACTTGCTGGTACAGAGGCATTCAGTGCTTCTAGACATCTTCTTAGCAGAGACAGATTGAAAACAAGGGCTTTCCCCCAAGCAAGAATGCTTCTCTGTACTACCTTCTAGTGAATTTGGTCGAACAGCTCACAGCTACATCATAGCAGAAAAAGTGAGGGGAACTGAAACAACAGTGGCAAACTAGGAATTGTGGTCTTCCAATGCTAGCAATTAACACAGACAGGATATCCCAACAGTATCTCACTAGCCATAAGCACTGTGAATTTCAATTCCTAATCCTAAATGAGCTACACAAAGACTGTACCTACATGTTCTTTCACTGATTAGCAAGAATATAATTTTATTCTTGGAAAATACTTTGTCAAGACATACTGAACAAAATTAAATGACTATTTAAACTATTCAGCCATCTTTTCTGAATTTTGGCAGGCTATTCTTTATTCAGAGATTTATTAATGCAACATGACAACTCTCATCATGGTGAGGGTAAGTTGCTTTTCACAGAACTGTTGAGCTACTCAGGAGAGAAAACTTTAGTCCATAATTAGGGAAATAGAATTCTTTGCTGTCATAGCTACCCTGGAACATCTCACATCTTCAGTTTAAACAAATGCACGCCACTTATGTCATAGGAAATTTATCTTTCAGTTTGATCCCTCTGGATGTTTGCCAGCATGGAACTTGAGGGCTTAAAAAGCGGATCTTTTAGTGGTACATTATCCTGGCACCTGGTATCTTTAAAACCATTGCCTGTCAAACCATCACAAACAGATGTTCCTGTCTGTTTGGCAGTGCTGTTGTAGCACGTTAAACTGTCTGTATCTGTCTTTATAGGAAAGAAAAATCTTTATCATTTTTCTGATCATTATTTTTCCAAGAATCATTAATCCGCTTGGCAGTTTATGTAATACAGAGCAATACATGATCTCTTCTCCTCGGCCACCCATGTCTTATAATGTAGATAAATGTGCCACACATCACTTATATTAATTATCCTGGCTGCTTGTAAGAACAGACTTCAAAGGATATTCCACTCTCCCTCATTCTCTTTCTTTTTTTTTTTTTTTTTTTTTTTTTTCTTCTTCTAATGGGGTGGGAATGGACTTTCTATGTGTTGATTCAGTCAGGGTCAACAATGGAGGTTCTTCCAAACTGTAAGTTCAAATAATCAAGATGGCAAAATCCATAAATTTCCACCACTGGCTAATCAAAAGCAGCTGTCCTAACAGAAGTATTAGCTATAACCCTGGTGACCCATGAACGCAAAACCTCTGCACTGCCTTATGACTGTCTTAATTATTACAATTATCTGTTCTCCTTCTGCCTTTATTTTGCTAGAAAAAAGAAGCTACAGTCATAAACTCCTGTTAGACAGATGTTCCATTCCCCTGATCCTACCAGTAACTCTTTCCTGTGCATGGTCGTATGAATGGAGAGAACTGCGTATGAGGCTTTTAGGGCAGCCACGGCTTTAACACTTCACTGTCTCTGCAAAAACAACAGAAACAAACCTGTTCTGCTGTGGTCTAGGTGCACTACTGCATTTTTGTAGTGCCGTCACTTAGGGATCTAGATTCATCCTGATATAATCTCCTGAGATCCCCTGCACCCAACAGCATCCAGCGTCTACTAAAATTTTGTATTAAATCCAAATTCATGAGGTCTAATTAAATTAATTCTAGAACACCTAAAGAAATGGCTGAAGCAATCTCAGATGTTAATGATTATCTCTGAGAACTCACAAGAAGAGAATGCTGTGAAGTACTCGGAATGTGGAAGAAAGACTGAATATAGTGCTGATTTTAAAATAAGGAACAAAATAAGAGACAATGAACTATATAATGATCACTTTAACTTAAATTCCCAACAAATTATGTAATAAATAATAAACCTAGATGCTGGCAAACAGATAGAAAAAGAGATGAAAAGTGGCCATCATGTATTTGACAAGAATACCTTGTGTTAAATCAGTCTAATTATCTTCTACAAGCAAGAATGCACAGATAGCAGATATTCAAGTCTACACTTGAGCTATCTGTTGTTTAAGAATTTTGACTGCAGGTAGTTCAAATGATACTTTCACAATCAAGTTATGCACACATGATCTAGATTAAAATATCACAGTCTGGTTTTTTTAACCGTATCTTGAAAATAGTTGCCAGTAATCAAATAGAAGGATGTCTAACATGAAGTTTCACCTGATTCTGGGTTTCTTTTATGTTTTCCTTCATGACATAAATTATGAAAGAGAGTTTTATGCTTACAAAATTTGCAAGATTTTGAAAGTGGGAGTGACTGCAAGTGTACTGGAGGACAGAATAAGAATTGGAAGTGATTTTGACAAACTGGACACATGGAGTAGAAATAATAAATGAAATTCAGAGAGGGATAAGTGCCAAGTTCTACATTTGTGCAGGAATAATCCACTTAAATACAGAATAGAGAACAACTGGTTAGGAAACACATCTTCAGAGAAGGGTTTGAGGTTACAGTAGAGGACAGCTGGACATGAGTCAACAGTGCCACACTTGTGAAAAAAGTAGCATTCCCCCCAGGACATGCAGAAAAGACAACAATCCACATGATGTGAAACAAACCTTTCATGCTGAGGCAGCTACAATGCTGGCACCAGTTTTGAGCAAAACATTTCAAATTAAGCAAGTCCAAAGGAGAATGACAAGAATGATGAGAGGACAGGAAAACTGTCTGAAATTAGGAAGACCGAAAAAAAATTAAATTGTTTGGTCTAAAGAGGAGAAGATTGAGGAGGTACCTGATCGCTGCAAAGGACTGCTGTGAAACAGAGAAAGGAATAATTTGTCTTTCATGCTAATGACAGCTAGTACAACAGATGCGGGGTTGAAACTGTATCAAGAAAAATTCAAGGAGGATTTAAAAGACATTTTTCCCGTGGTAAAGATAGTGAAGTACTGAAATAAACTGCAAGGAGGAAGGTGAGAAGTTGTTTAAGAATGAGCCAACTAAGCATATGTCAAGATCTATCTTTCTTAGAGGAGACAGTGGACTACATCTCCCCTCTCCCCCCACTAAAAATCTTTTCTAGTCCTGCTTTTCTGTTGTACTTTCCCCTTGTTTTATTACATTTATTCCCATTTCCATTACCCCAATCTTCCAACAAATCCATCCACAAATATTTTGTATTCACCGTGATTACCACCTTTATGTGATCAGCAAAAATTATCTCCATTTTTCTGTTACAAGTTTGTTAATAGCACAGTTATTAAGAAAGGTTAAACAAGATCAGTTGCAAGACCAAACACCCTGTCATCCAGAGACATTAACTATGAGTAGCAATGAAAGAATGATACCTTGATGATATTCAAATTGTTTCTGAAAGCATATATTTATTTTCCATATATTATGTAGGCCAGTGCCAATTAGCCTGCTAACAAGGGTTGTTTGGGTGAGTCAGCGCCGGATAAAGATACCGCAGCTGAGGCAGTATGAGCTAAACATCTCAGCTCCCATTATAACCAGCTGAGATTTATGGCACAAGTCAGTGACCCACAGGGAGGCAGCTACAGTCATCTAAGACACCCTAAGGTAACTGAGCCATTTGCGCAGGGCTTGCAGATATATCAATAAAGCTACATGAGACCTGCACCCACGGCTGGCAGCCAAAGCTGCTTGGTGTACTAGGACACCCTAAAAACCACAAGGTGCTTGTATATGAACTGAGAGGCTTCCGGCAGAATCTGTGGCAGATGAGGGGGATAGGAGAGGGCAAATCACATTAGTCATTTACTATCAGAAACATTGACTGTGGCGTAAATTGTATTCTGGAGACATCTGTCCACTGCTGAGAGAGGGGGGCCTACAGAACTAGGTTACAGTGAAACAAATAGTTTTCAGGTACCTGAAACATCAGGAGAAAGGATGTAAGGTAAGAAGTGTTGATTTGGTAGAGTTGGTTAGGGGTTAGAAAATAAAGGTGTCTAACTTGAACTTTATGTGAAAAAGCAAGTCAATAAAAGGTTTTAAATTTCTGGCCTTTGGGCTCAAGGTCTTTGAACAAAGCAAGTCTTATGACCCCTTTATTTATACTGTTAATAATTATCTCAGTCAGAACGAAATAACTATGAAATAAAAGGAACACAGATGCTTCTCTTCCTGGATATAATAGGGGAAGAAACCATCTAAAAAGAAGGCTGATACAAGAAATAATTCTTGCGTTTAGTGTTTTCCTCCTCCCCATCCTTTCTTTTGTCTGGATATGGGTTAGACTATTTTTTCATGTGCTATAGTAATGTTTTATAATATTAGCTAAATCCCATTAAATCATCCCTTAGGATGGGTTATCAATAATAGCATCACCTCTGCAAAGTTAATAAATGCCCATTTTCTTTCAGAGATGTCATTCCAATTTTGCAGTTAACTATCCTACTTTTGAGCACTGGTGAGATATTTACTATTTTATGTTTAAGATTTGATAGTTTTTATTTGATAGGTGGTGATTCATTCTTTCAGCATCTCAGTGTTATTCATTTAACTGTAATAATACTACGGATGTGAATTAAAATATCAGTGTCTTACACTGCTGCATGGATGAACAAATGCTTTCTAGCAAACCATATTCTTGATGTAAATAGAGTAAACTATTAATATCAGTTCCAAGTTACCTAATAATTTACAGAATATATTCTGTGTTACTATTTATAGGAGGTAACTCTAACAAGTTTTGAGTATCTTATAACCATTTACAAGCAAACAATAAACTACTAAATGTTGTTCATATTGTGCAATAGAAATGCCAAGCTGGAAAAAATACCTACCTTAAACACGAGTTTTAAAACCAGATCTCCCATTTGTTCAGGAGTTTGTGATTTGGAATAATTATAGATGCGGTTTTGCTCCTTGTGCAGATCACTTTCCAATATCAGTTGTCTATTTTATTGGTACAATCACACATGAATGCAGAAAGGCAAGGATGCCATCAGTTACTTATGCCTATAAACACATCGCTGTAATGCCTTTATAAAGGGCTAAGTATTTTCTCTACGGAAAGCTGCAGAGTATGTAGTCCAGCACGTAGAACACAGGCACAAGTGGCATTTAGATACCTTACTTCAAGAAAAGGTGACTCAAAAGCCTACCTTTTGGTGGTTGCACCACTTAACACACACATTAAACTCCCTTCTGAAGGCTGTCTTGAGATGGAACGATTGTGCACATGTGGCATTATTCTTCACTCTCTACTCCCCAAAATGGGATGGCCACAGCTTATTACAGATGATCCCTGGTCCTTGCTAACTTCAAGACGATTCCTGGCCTCTGAGTGGAAGATTCCTAGTAGGCACAGGCCCAGAGTATAATGGGGTCCATGCTAAATTGCGCAGATTGACAGCCTTGGCATAGTGCTGGAACCAAGGGCTTGTTACAGGCAGTGGCACAGCCTGCCTATTGCAGTTTTTACCTCATCTCCTGTGGCACCAGTCAGGACCAGACATGATCTCTGATCTCTGGACTGAATCCAGTTTAAATTAGGCATTCACTGAAACACAGAAAATGGACAAGGATGCCCATGTACAGCCAGCTATGGGTCACACACGCTCCAGAATATTAGAGTCCAGACACTACTGTACTACCATAATTTCCTCTTACTTATTTAAGAAAGTCCCCAAACATGGGGGCTCCTCTGAAACGCCCGAATGCTCACCACTGACTGCAAAGGTAGGTTAGGATTGTATTATTGATGCTCTGTATCATCTTGCTATGCAGTGCTTGATTTGGAGGTGCTTGAGAAAACACTTTAGGTCTTACCTTATTACAGAAGAATAGTTATTTAACAGTTCTGAACCAGCACGGAAGCATCTGCTCTCAGGACTACTCTCTGGAGTCACGAAGCCATGGCAGTGTTGTATACTGAAGCTAAAAAATTGTAGTAAAACATTACAAACTGTTACTTGCAGGCCAAATCATGTAGTCCTTCCTCACTTCAATAAGCACAGGCTTAACTGTTTGGCAGATAAAGCTAGCCTTAAAAAGGTGCTTAAACACTTCCTAAACAGGGAGCTTGATAGGGTTTTGTATATATTGTATCTCTTTCATTATTTCCTTTTTATTATTTTATTAATACTTTCATTAAAGTAGTTTAGTTCCTTCTAAACTCACAAATCTCTTTATCTCTCTCCCTCCTCTCCTTGGAGAGAAAGGTGGGGGAGAGCATCTGTCGTTCATCTTAGCGGCCAATCTGGCCCAAACCATGACAGATAGTTTCTCAAACACATATCACATTTCACAGCTCTTATATCACACATACAGACTCATGATGCATACATGGACCTACATAAGAACTTTTAGATGCTTAAAGTGAAGTGAGATTAGTGTTCCCCATCTGCATAAAGTTAAGCACCTCAGCAAAGCTACTCATCAACATGCTGTTGACAATCACTGGCAGGTATGCAGATTACTGCCTGGTCCTAGTATCCTGATAAGCTACATCAAGGATTTGAGGTGAGCTACAGTTCGTGGATCCTTCATCATGGATCTGGGACAAAGAGCAAGGCCTGCATATGTCCCTCACCTCATACAGTGCTAGGGGACAGCCAGAGCAAGCACTAGGCCTGAGAAACTGGGAATACTTCTAGTAAGCAGACACAGCCACAGGAACTCATTGGAGGTGGCTCATTCCATTTGAGCAGAAGGTACCTGAGAAACTGAAACAACTGTTCCCTGTATGTCCTTCTCTGTTTGCAATAACTACAGAAGGAGACTGCAAAACTTCAGACCACACAATTTTTAAATGACTGTGTATCCTGGTTATATACTATATGTCGGGTTAAATCTATACAGTTTTAAGGAAAAAAATAAATAGTAAGTTTAATCACTACACTAAGGCCTTGTTCTCCCTATTCTCTGTACAAACCCCATCTGACATCCCTAGCAGTTTTGTTATGGACTCAATGGAATATGAAGAACGAAGATGCCACCTGTTCCTCTGCATCAGTGTGAAACCCTTACATTAATGCCACAGTTCCAATTTTCCCCTAAAATACTCTGACTCTGCTCAGCTAATTTCATTGGAGTTATACCTGATTTACTTCAACATTTGAGAGATGAGGAGACATTTCTGAGCACTCCAGTAGCACAGGTTCCGTACTGAAAACCTCACACCTTCCAATCCAGTCTTATTTTACTTACTGCTGAATACTACATTTCATCACCCAACTACTAATAACCCACAAAGAATCGCCTGCTATCACTTTGTTTTCAAAATGGAAAAGAAATTATTTTAAATCTGGCTTTTCTTTGTATGCCTCCCCTTTAGTCAAAGCTCATATACAGATGATATTAAAGCTCACCATGCTATCCTTCCAGACTGCATTACCCATGGGTATGTACAAAGGAAAAGTACTTCAGTATGAAAAATGAATGTAATATACAGTAGGAATCATCTCTGAATCTCAATTAACTTGGCTTCTGAAGGATTACAGAGCAAAAATCAAATTTAATTTTATTTACTTATTTATTGCCTACAGTTAGCATGTGCTGTTCCAAGATGCCCTGGAATTGCTGTCAATAAGAAATGAAAAATCTATTTGTATGAGGTTCTTTTAGGCAAAAGTGTGTGTGTTGGGGCAGACTTTTTTGCTGAAAAGATGGTCACATGGCAAATTCATCTTTTAGCTTTCTGAATGATCAGTCAACCCATAAAAATATTTAGGAGAGACCAATAACCTGATTATATCCATTCGTATTCTTGCCATCCCTGACACTGCTATAAGCCTAGTTCCCACTTCTTCAGACAGACCGTTAATCAGAGTGACTCATGATCATATTTGCAGAAATCACACAATTACTTAGGTGTAGATTTATTCAAGGAATGAACCCTTCATTAAAAATGCATAAGGCTCTAAAAATATAACAGACAACATCGCTAACAATTTTATGCATGATGTCGATTTGATATGGCACAAAACAGCCTTGTAAAGAAGATTCACTGCTGATTGGTTTTAGACACCTTTTTACCACCAGGTTTGCAAATAGGCCTGGATGTAGTACCAGCACACATGACACAGTGCCAGCATCTTTTTGTTTTCATTCTTTGCTTGATGAAGTTTAAAGATGACAGCAGCAACTCTAAAATGCAAAGTGATAACAGCCACATGGAAACAATCTAAATTGTATTTACAATGTGCTAAAGAGATCTGAACTCACATGAATACTTTACCAAAGTTTTGAAATACTCCTGGGAGTGGGAAGACTACATGATAAACAACGCATGTTCTGTTGCTGCCCTGTTCATCCATCCTCATCCTCACTGTTAAGTCTTTCAGTTCTTCAGTTGTTGCTGTGAATCCCTGCATGCCTTTTTATAAAGTTGAAGGTAGGGATTTTTCATGCTCAATTTATCATGCAGTAGAGCGTGAGGCATCATGACTTTCCTAGGAATTTATAGCTGGGTGATTAATAACTTTTTGTTTTTCAATGACCAGTTCAAATAAAGCAAAGACAGGAACATCAGTAAGTTATGACCACTTGAAAGCTGAATACAAAATTTCAAAAATGAATTGATGGTTTCAGCCCAGTTCTTAGTAAACGACTGTTTCCAGCAAACACCATCAAAATAGACATTAATAACTCAAAGATTAGACTGGGCTAGCAAAATTATTTCCCTTTAGATAGTCTTCATAAGATCACACATCAAAGACATACCACACTAGTTCTACAGATCTGACAGAAGAACTGGTTCAGGTTTCATCGAAGTCCTATAAAGGTGTGGTTTTTCATCATCTTATAGACACTGGGGCTTTTCAGGAGCAATACTTTTCAAAGCTAAAAAGCTAAAGTAAATGTTGTCTTAATGTTTTCAGTACTGATGTTATTTTTCTGTCTGAAGACAGAATTATTAAAAGATTTAAGTACCAATAGTCAGATAGTATTTTCTTGACTAACTAGGTATGTAATACACTGAATGTGCATAGTGTCTGTGCTTAACATCTACAGTATTGCATGTGGCTAGACATTTGTTGTGTGAAATTCAATGCCTGTAGAGTCCTTTACAGACTTTTGCCAAAAATATTTTATGTTAACTATCTTATGTTTACCTATAACTACTAAATAGGTCAACAAAACACGGTATGTAACATATTGAATTATGGCTCGCCCTACAATTAGTAAATGGCACTTAGATCTAGGAGACATGGGTTTTACTCCTGCCTCTGCTTTCAATTCTGTGAATTTGGACAATATTTCTTAATATTTAGTCTTTATGAGTGACACAATTACAGATGTAGGCCTTAACTTTAAGGGGCAATGGGCCCTACTGGCTGCAAGTTCTTCTGATCATAGATGCTCTTTTCATTGGAATTGTGTTGCCCCAGAAACTCTCTCACTATAACCCATTAGAGCTAAAGCAGTCGGTAAGAAAAGTAAAATGGCCTGGAGCATCAAGGAGAAACAGTGTTAGCAAAGGGGAGTGGTAAACACACTGACAGGACACTTACAAAAGTCTGATTTTTCTCAGCAGTTTCACCCTTAAAAGATACATGGTTTCATCTAATTTCAGTGCATTTTCTAATATCTTTAGCATTTTAAAATCTTTTCCCAATACGGTTCTTTTGGAATCTGTTCAGTTTTTACAGATGACAAATTAGATTTCTGTTTCTTCTTCTTAGACGTGAAAACTTGCCCGATATACGTTTTGTTCTTCAAACAGACCAAGAACAGTCACTTTTTTCTTCCTTCATTCTTATTCACTAGACAAAATGTTTTGCAGAAAACCAGCATGAAATCTAAAGAAGCACTAAGTTGTCCAAAGTGCAGGCATTAAGGGCTTATGTGCAGAAGAGCTTGACAACTTTTCCCACATCTCCTACATACACTGCTTATTTCTATATGGGTTATCAGGAAACTAAGCTTTCTGGAGGTGCTTGAAGTTCTCCTACTGGAGACAGGCAACAGCTGACAGAAACCAAGCTGACAGATCATTTGCTTAGAGTGTAAGAGACAGCTTCCCAGCTGCATGATGTAGGTATCTGGTTCCAAAGTTAGCCTAGGCTTCTCTCCACCTCAGCACAATGCGTTAGCTTGACCCTCTGCTGTGAATTAGGAGATTTGATTCCATCCAGGAAATGCAGGAATTGAGCCTACATATTGATTGCCAGAGAATGCTCTAACTGCAAAGCTCTTTGCAAAAAGCAGGCAGTAACTTGTGCTCCCCTACTGCGTACAGAACAGAAGACTTTTTACACTCATGCTCCCGGCTGTAGTGGCATGGAAATCCAGGCAAAAGGTGATACATTGGATACAGCCTTCTCTTTGTCACTCCCTGTTTCCTGGTTTAGCCATTCCCTTTTTTGTCTATCCACTGTTGCAAGCCCCATTCTTTGTCATCCACCTCCCCCCACTCACTGTACTTCAGCTTTGTATGAATCACATTCTTGAACTCAGGCCACTACATTTTCAGTGCTGTAACACGGACTGCTATGGCAGGTAAAGCCCTCTGGGGAATCTACGCTTATGCAATTGCATAGTCTGCATGCAATTGCATTGTCTGCATTTGTGTGTTTCTCCCTTTTCACCCCAGTAATTTTTCAGTTTGCTGACTAGTTTCAACAGTATTTCATGGAAAGGTAGACATCTTAAAAATACCTGTATATGCAATACCTGTAGTGGTGATCAAGCAGATTAAGCTTGGGGGGGAAAGTTGCAACCAATGATGAGGAGAAGGCTGAGATACTGAATGCCTCCTTTGCCTCCGTCTTCAATAGTCAGACCAGCTATCCCCAGGGTGCTCAGCCTCCTGAGATGGAAGATAAGGATGGAGAGCAGAACAACACACCCATAATCCATGAGGAAGTAGTCAATGATCTGCTTTTGCACCTAGACGCACATAAGTCTATGGGCCCAGATGGGATTCACCCAAGAGTACTCAGGGAGCGGGCAGGAGAGCTCACCAAGCCTCTCTCCATTATCTATCAACAATCCTGGTCAACAGGATCCTCAACTGGAGGATGGCTAATGTGACGCCCATCTACAAGAAGGGTCGGAAGGAGGATCCGGGGAACTACAGCCCTGTCAGCCTGACCTCGATTACAGGAAAGATCATGGAGAGGATCATCTTGAGTGAGCTCTCACGGCAAGTGCAGGGCAGCCAAGGGATCAGGGCCAGCCAGCATGGGTTTAGGAAGGGGAGGTCCTGCTTAATCAACCTGATTTCTTTCTATGACCACGTGACCCACCTTCTGGATGCGAGGAAGGCTGTGGACGTTGTCTATCTGGACTTTGGTAAGGCCTTTGACACCATTCCCCACAGCATTCTCCTGGAGAAGCTGGCGAATCATGGCATAGACAAGTGTACTCTTCGCTGGGTTAAAAACTGGTTGGATGGCTGTGCCCAGAGAGTTGTGATTAATGGGGTGAAATCCTCTTGGCGGCCGGTCACCAGTGGTGTCCCTCAGGGCTCAGTTTTGGGGCCAGTTTTGTTGAATATCTTTATCAATGATCTGGATGAGGGGACTGAGTGCATCCTCAGTAAGTTTGCAGATGACACCAAACTAGATGGGAGTGTTGATCTGCTTGAGGGTAGGAAGGCTCTACAGAAGGACCTGGACACGCTGGATCGATGGGCCAAGGCCAACTGTATGAGGTTTAATAAGGCCAAGTGCTGGGTCCTGCATTTTGGTCACAACAATCCCAAGCAACGCTACAGGCTTGGGGAAGAGTGGCTGGAAAGCTGCCCAGCAGAAAAGGACCTGGGGGTGCTGGTGGATGGCCAGCTTAACATGAGCCAGCAGCGTGCCCAGGTGGCCAAGAAGGCCAACAGCATTCTGGCTTCTATCAGGAATAGTGTGGCCAGCAGGAGCAGGGAAGTGATCGTGCCTCTGTACTCGGCACTGGTGAGGCCTCACCTCGAGTACTGTGTTCAGTTCTGGGCCCCTCTGGACAAGAGGGACATTGAAGTGCTGGAGCGTGTCCAGAGGAGAGCTACCAGGCTGGTGAGGGGTCTGGAGACCAGGTCATATGAGGAGAGGCTGAGGGAGCTGGACATGTTTAGCTTGGAGAAGAGGAGGCTGAGGGGAGACCTCATTGTCCTCTACAACTACCTGAACGGAGGTTGGAGAGAGGTGGGTGTTGGCCTCTTCTCCCAGGTGAATAATGACAGGTCCAGAGGAAATGGTCTGAAGTTGCGGCAGGGGAGGTTTAGATTAGATATTGGGAGGAATTACTTTACTGAAAGAGTGGTCAGGCACTGGAACAGCCTGCCCACTTGGTGGTTGAGTCACCATCCCTAGAGGTATTTAAGAAACGTCTAGATTTGGCACTTCAGGGCATGCCCTAGTGGCAGAGATAGTAGGGGTTTGGGGGTTTTTTTGTGTTTATGGTTGGACTCGATCTCAAAGGTCCCTTCCAACCGTGAAGATTCTATGATTCTATGATTCTAAGCACAGGATGAAGCAGGTGATGAAAAGCAGAGGAGAGAGAGCCTATAACATCCCAAGTAAACAGTATGGTGCTGCATGAGCTAAGGACATGATAAAGGCTGGAGAACCTAAAGGGGATGAAGTTCCTCCTTCTCCCTTCCCTTTCCCCCAGTGTACTAACCTTGGGAAAGCTTCACTTGGATCTCACATTTTCTTACACACAAAAATCAATCAGCCGTGGGATACAAACCTGCATGAAGCCAAGACTCTTTAGTTTCCCGTACTCAGAATACTACTTCTAACACCCTATTCCTAATAATATTTTCACACCAGAACATCAGAAGTGGCCATCAGGTAGGTAGAAGGAATAATAGCAAACAGAGAGCTTATGGGAAGTATTTGTTATTCCACAGTTAACTGCTTCTCAAGATCTGCTGTACAACACCTCTCACATCAGCTTACATCAGCTCTTCACCTAAAATAACACAGGAATAGCAGTACTACTGTAACTCACAAGGGCATCAAAAAGGACAGGCACTGTGAAGCATCCATATCCTATGTGACCATATAGAGAAAGGAGGGAAATAAATTTTGACATTTGCTGTGAAAAACTAGAGGGGAGAAGAACTGTTTTTCTCTGACAAAGCATTTAGGAAATGCATTGCCTGAATTCTCGGGAAAATAAAGGAAATAAAAAGACAGCCTTTCCAGTGCCACAGCTAGACAAGCTCAAATTTGGTAAAAAAGTCAACCTGTGTAAAAGGCAACTGTGTCTTTTCTCTATTACAATTTCACAGTGAAGCAAATCATGAGCAATGACCTCACTGAAAAACACACTTTTTGACAGCTGAATATATAGCCTTTGAGCTTTCAGTTTTAAATAGTTTCTTACTGCTCTACCATGTTTTTCATCTTTTTGGAGAGGACACATATTTCCAAAAAGATATGTCTGAGGTACTGGAGGCAAGAGTCATCTGAGCTCAGCTGAACTTCTGGAGAAACAATCCCCTTTTGGGTGTCACAGCATGACTGAAAAATACCACTGGTCTTACAGCTCAAATATAGCTTCTCAGTATGCCTTTCTGCCCATGCATACTAACATACCAGACCAAATTTCTTCATGACAGAAGTCCATAGCTCATCCAACAGCAATTTTCAAATTCTCTGCATGGGGTGGAGTGGGGGCATTGAAGTAATGAGTTAATCATTGGAGGGAAAAAAAAAAAGTAAGGGAAGGTTTTATTCAGAGTTTTAGGCTGAACGATATATGTTTCGGAGAAAGTATTTTTTCTCCCTTTACAATTACCATCTTACACGGTTTTAATTTTATATGCTGTGCCACTATGATTAGCTATAACGTCACTGAATTCAAATCAAACCAGAAATTTAGCCATTGTAACAGATCTTGTGGTTCTCATAGTAAACTATCCAATGTCAATATTTTCAGCAGATTTGATGCCTGAGTGTTATGGTTTTAGGAATGCACAACAATTTATTGTTGTTTAGACAATTATTCAATCACCCAATGACACCCCCCCTCATGGGAAGGGGAACTTGGAAAAACAAGGAAACCCAAGGGTGGAAATATGAATGCATTACAGATGTAACAGAATAAGACTAAATAATTAACATTAACAATACTAAAGAACGAATATTGATCCTGATACTGATATAATGAATACAAGGATTATACTCGGCCAATTGTCTCAAGAGGAAGCTGTGCACTCCCTGCAGTGGACAGCAAATGTCAGACACTGCGAGCGCTGCGGCTTTGGGAGGAAGGGAAGGGCTCAAGCGTCTGGCACCGGAGCAAGGAGTTCTCAGGATTGCGGGCATCATGGAATAAAAGAAACTCCTTAGCAAACTTTCTGATTTATATGGAATGTGATGTTCATGGTATGAAATAATCCTGTTGGTCAGTGCCCAAGTCTCGCTCCTCCTCATTCCCACACCTGTCAAGCTCAAAACCACTGAGACCTTGAAACCTGCATACCATAGCTGGCTATAAAGTAAAGATTTTCACAAATTCAGACATTAGAGTCTTCTAAAATGCAGTTTTCCCAAGCATTAGAAGAGACTTTACCGAAAAGTAAAATTACTGAAAGATAAATTAATCCTGTGTTGCTCAAACCAGGACACTGAGTTTATTTTGTTATTCAGTACAGGATAACCTTGGTTACCAGATAACAGGGAACCTTGTCTACTTAATAGAGCTGACAAAAGTCACATAAAGACACTGGAATACATGTAACACATTAACTATGACTAAATCACACATGGCACAACTTTAAGAAAGAACACTTGTGTTCTGTAATCTTTCATTATGACTGAGGGGGTTTATTTCTTCTATGGGGTCAGAAAAACTGGCATACAAAGTCTCTGTCTCTATGAAGTACATCAATCTAAACAACGTTTCCCTGATGCACTGAGCTTACAAGCCAGGAAAAAAATGGAGAAAACAGGCAACTAACATGATAGAAAAGTAAAACCTAGACCTACAAGGAAAATGGAGAGCCTACCTCCCAGCAGTACTTGACAGGAGCCATCTAGAAAGGTAGTGCAGAACTTGGACTAGTAGAAGACACCACCAATGCTGGCCCTGCAAAGACATGTATCATTTCTCAGTTCCACCATAATAGGTGCAAGAGTACGCAAATGGATAAATGTGACCTATATCTATAAGAAAATTATTCAAGAAGAGGGTAAACAATCCACTTTGTGAAAGGAAGGGTTAAAGCATTTCTCTTCCCATTACTATTCTCCACATTATTTGCCCTGTAAGACTACGACCTAAGTAAGTGCGCTTGAATAACCCATGGACCACATTTATGAAGGGAAAACCAAGTCTTTCAGATGTCATCCCAGATATAGGGGAAAAAGGGTACAGCAGGCAGTATGTGTCCTGGTTTCTAAGTGTAGAATGAGGAATAATAACTCAGAGACACCACAGTCTTTACAACCCACATTGTTACAGCTGAAGAAATGATTTCTGATCATTCAACTTTTGGTACAGCTTCTCTGAGCCCAGTGAGATCAAAGGAGTCCCAATATGATCTTTTATAATCTGAAAGGCTAAGTACAAGCTCCAGAGGTGCTGATGGTATTACCTGACAGAGCTGCAGAAGCTTGATTTCGGAGAAGAGTGCATAATGT
The DNA here is from genome assembly GCF_963924245.1 of Chroicocephalus ridibundus. Taxonomy (NCBI): domain Eukaryota; kingdom Metazoa; phylum Chordata; class Aves; order Charadriiformes; family Laridae; genus Chroicocephalus; species Chroicocephalus ridibundus. The sequence continues at coordinate 18,750,964 of NC_086284.1, read as the reverse complement.
AACCAACTGTTTTCCTGTGCTCTATTTTCTAGATGGAAAGATTTTTCAAGCTTCAGACAAAATGGGAAGGAAAGTCTTTATTACTTCTGAGAGAGAAAATCCCTTTTCTATCAGATGTTCTCTATACTTGTATGCATGTATTGCCCAAAAATTAAAGGGAGAAAATATAAATTATTTATGAGGCAGTATAACTAATATAATTTGTTTCCCTTCCCTAGAATTTATTGTCAATACTAGGGGAACTTGAAGCAGGTATAAAAATCAGGTTAATTTTAACAATGCTGTATTTAAAGTGAAGCTGCTATAGCCAGTGGTAACATAGCAGTATATCACCACACACAAGCTGGTTTTAAAGGATATAACTCCACTGAATTCCAGTGACTTCAGTGAGTGAGTTACCACATTCTTATAGGCCCAAATTCTCCTCTTTGTAAATGGAGTATTTTTTGAATTCTAGCTCCAATTCCATGAAGGCTGATGCATACATAAAAATTAAATAGTTGAATAAGTATTTGCAGGAGTAAAGTCTAAGATGTAGCCTACATGAAGTTTAACATAATGTTGTTACAAGAGCTCTAATTTGCACTCAAAATGACATTGTGGTCAGTCTCTTTAAAATGCCTGTTTCAAACAGCCTAGACTTTGATAGTGGTTAAGGCCCTCTTAGAGTGAAAGGAGATATTTTCCATGAAGAGCACATGTTTAACAAAAACATTTTTTTAAATTCCATTCCTACATGAACCTCACTTTGTAGCATGCTTAGCTATGCGCATGAAAACCTGCAGCTTCTCTTTCCAGTTGCTCTCCAACAGTGGCATAGTTACAGGTTTAACTTCCACTCCTAGACCGACACAAATTGCTTTATCATTACTATTTTATTTTTACAGTCATTACAACTTAAGATTTCCTCTCAGCAGTGTGGCTTTTTATTAGCCTTTTGAAAACATCAGGTCAGAAAATTCGAACTATAAAGCAGCCATTACTTGGTTATTGATGCTAACCCTTTGATAGTTCTGGGGAAGTCAGGTACATTATGTCTGGGCCTTTGAACATTTTTTCCTTTTCATTTCAGCAAGCAATAACATCAGAGACATCAAGTTAATCCTTTCGGTTTCTAATCAGTATTGCGGACACATTTATTTCAGTGACTGAGTCCCTCTGCAGCTATTGAGAATTTCAAGTTGAAACATTAATGATTATAAAAATGTCACTGACATGACATAGTGCCCCTTTCTGCTGCCTACAGTTTTGCAAGAAAACAAAGTTACTGGAAGTAGCACTTGTTCATCCCAGTGAAGTACAACAGTACTGCAACCTTTTTACATGCATAAGTTGGCTTTTTATAAAAGAAAATATCCTAAAGTACTACGAGTCATAATCAGCATAGATCTGTCTCTCTGGTCAGTACCCTCTTTCCTCATCCTCCAGAAAGTGGGACATGGCTTTTCTCGTGTTGGAGGATCTCATTACCCATTCCTTATAGGGTGGGCTTCCCTGATGCAAGTGATAATCTCAGACCTCAAGACTAGACCTTTCCTATGGTGCTGTTTTTACTTTCTCTAGAAGATACCTTTGCTGTCCACCAAACAGATCCCACAGAGAAGGCGAAGAGAGTGGAAAGAACCATTACTTTCTGACTGAACATGCTGAAAGTCAGCATTTGTTCTTAAATGATCAAGCTTGACTCTGCTTTCTGTTCCTCCTCTTTTGTGACAGAACATCATGAAATAACAGTGAAGAATTTAAATTGCTTTTTGAGCTCCCCGGAGCTGTTAGGGATCACACTTTAACCACCCTTCCCCACAAGGAACAACTTCCTTTGGTACAAGCCAAGATTTTCATGTAAGTCCCTGATTCCCAGAGCTCAGATACCAAAGAAAATATTAAATCTTGTGATGATTAAAAAAACACCAATAATATACAAAAATCTTAAGACTTGATAATAATGGAAATTTTAAAATTGTTGTCCATTACAGGAGTGCACTAAAGAGCTTAAAAGCTTTTCTTCTTTTAGCAGAGAATAAAACCTGTCTCTTCTACCTACAAGACAGCCTTGATGCAGGGTGAGGGGAAAGACAGCTACTGATGCTTGAGATATTTAAACAAGGCAGAGCAATTATTCAATGTCCCTTCTCCTAAAGGCACAATCACTACTAGAAAGGAAATAAAAATAATCATTGGTCAAGATTTCTAAAACCTTTAACAAACCTCAGTGGGTTACTATATTGAAATATTGGTCAAAACTTTTTTGCTTACTAGCTCTTTATTAACTCCAGACTACTTCAGTATCAGTGGAATTTTTGACCAGCTTGTCTGAAAGCATATATCCAAAACAAATGGTTTTTCAAAGTTAATGCAGAGTTGTGGAAATGTAGATCCCCCAAACCATTATAAAATCCAGAATTTTCATCTGTAATCTGTGCTGCTAAAAATATTTTTTAAAAAGTTTTATTCATCACCTCTGCAGTCAAAATCATCAGCAAAACTATTCTTTACAATTCTAATACAAATTAATTGAGGTAACATCTGCAAAGACTTGTTAAGGTGATTTATGCCCCTCCTGAGCACTGATAAGCAAAACCAATATCCCTCATCACACTTTTATATAAAAAATTGCCATGCACCAGTATACTGGTCTGAAAGAATGTCCAGCAAAATCTGAAAAAATTGTGATGGTCCTTTACAATATCACAGCTCATTTTGATATGCCAGAATTGGTTAAACTCTTAAAATAGACCTCGTATCTTAGAGTTTAGAAACTTTTAAAGTTTCTGACAGCTTTAATTGATATATTTCTAAATAACCAAGTCATCTTCGTATCATTAATTTTATTTTATTTCATGAAAAAGCGCGGTTGAAACTGACTATTTCTGGAAGTCTAAGACAGATACAATTCTATTACAATCAGCGGGCATTGGTGTTTCATTCCCTTCCATTCTACATTATATGCATAGTGCAGCAGAAACTGTCTTCATTTTGTATCTTCTCTTTCTAGATGGGTGGTGTGTTTATTTAGTCACCAAATTTGAACTTTCCCATCATTTCTATAAAAAGGCTTCAGACTTCTCCACAGAATAGTTATTTCCCAGCCTTTCTTGCAGTAATTGCAAAAGAATATGGGTGCATAAATCTGAGAATCACACTGATTCTGCCTGGCATTGTTTGTCATTGGCAAAAGTCTTCTATGGATCTTATCACAAGTTCTCCTCTCTAAGCAGAGGCAGGGCTGATTTCCCAAACCTCCTTGGCAAACCACAAGACAGTCGGACTGGATCTTTCTGGATTCATGCTTGGATCTGTCACTTTTCTGACTGAAAGACAGACCTTGTACTTCCCTGAGATGGCTAATGTTGGAAAGTTTTTTAGGCTGGCACCTTGTTCCTGTGTTCTTGAAACAGTATATTTCAATTAAGTAAATATAGGCATATAGTGACCAACTTCCTTCCCAAATCATTTTGAAGATATTATTTACAGCCTTTCATTGTTCCAGCTTATGAACTACAGCTTTTTAAAGCATTAGCCATTTTTTTTTCTTTTAATGAATGCGGAATTCCAGTATTAACCTTTGGTTTATTCTTTTCTAAATAAGGAAAAATTTCTTCAACAATGTCAATTGACTAAAGTTTCCAAAATAATGTTTACTTTCTCATCTTTGCAGTGAAATTAAAAGTCAGTAGTAACACAAGCGATAGTTTGCCAATAAATGCAAACTACTTTGGCCTTTCCTGGTCCTTCTAAGACAGCTGACTTCTAGAATAAATGACAGCAGCATTTTCAAAGCTGCTAAATTATTCTGATCCTACTGAAGCAGATACTGTCTGGCATGAAGGATCCTAGAACTGGTGAATCTGAACAGACAGGAATACCTGAGCGAGCAGAATTCACAGCTAAAACTGTGATAAAGAGCTTAAGATAAAAGGAGAGATTTATATTGAAATAGAAGCTTACAGTAGCAGATCAGTTTAATTTACTCTGCCATGTAGTAAGCAAAAAGGCATGTAAAAGGTGGGTAGACAGATTTGACTTGTAGATCAATATTCTGTTGATCTCTGGCCACAAAACAATTCATCTCTGCAATGCAGGGCAAAAGTAAAGGGGAATTTAATGTCAAATCAGTTAACCACAATCTGAAATTGAAAAAGCACACAGTATTGATAATGATGGTTAGCACAAGTTCCTCCTATTAAGTGATATCATCCAGTGCATTCATTGCAATGTATTAATTACACAGTGCAGTCAGCTTGATCTCCCAGGCTAACACCATAGCAATCAATTGCAGAAGTGGCTCCATCATTCTATTTAGAACTACATTTTCTTAGCTGAGTCTGAACTTCTTAGAGAAAAATTTAATTTCAGCTATCTATGATAAGCTCTTTTTATCTGCACAACTCACATTTGGGAGGGAACACAACTGTTCAGGAAATAAATGTACGCACAATACCATCATTATGTTAATGTACTTGGAAATTCCATTTGGAAACCATCTTTATTTGTCATGTCTCCAGACAACAATCAGCAGACTCTAAAACACATATGCATTCAGTGTTTTGTTGTGTTTGGTTTTTTTTAAAAAAAAGCATGCAGGGATTGATAGGAAGGGGAGGATAGTAAAAAAGGAAAAAAAATGAAAGGAAACAATTAAGCTCTTCTGAGAATAGGATTTTTTTTCAGGAACAGATACAGACACAGCTTACGTATTAAATTGTTAATGGCAACTATTAAAAAACCACTATGCAATGGTACTAAAAGAATAACTGCTTGAAATTATAGGACTGTTCCAATAGACTAACATTATTCTTACTTCTGAGTATCTCCTCAAATAGTTTAAAACTGATCCCTCGTTTAAGAAAAGTTCCTTTTCTTAGCCAGTTCTCTCCTAATCCTTTATAGCATTACCATGAGTTGTCCACATGACTAGTTCAAACATTTTTTGTTCCATATCAGAACACAAAACCAAGACTTCTCAGTATTCCTCATGAAACTGGGGGAGACGAACAGACACACTGACCACCTTGGACTGGGATTTATCTCACAATTTCAGGCAGCTACCTGAGCTACTTGATCAAGAATATCACTGAGGCTCCAATACCACCACGGGACACAGGGTCGCCTCCCCATGCAGCTGTAAATCAGACCTCACGGCATAAGCTAGTGTGAGGGAAACCCTTGCTAGAGTCACATCCACTTGGATGAATTTGGAACAAAACACCTTCACTTCATGACAGCCACTGCTCTAAACCTAAGCCAGGTAACATCAAGCCAATCACTCAAGGCTCTCCCTGTAAACACACAGAAAAGGGCATTTTTTAGGGTGGGGTTCATCTAATCTATTTTAGCTGCCTACTTTAGGACGAGACAAGTTAAATCTCAGAAGCTCCTGTTTCTCTCCACCGACTACAAGAGGAGGCTCAACAACCAACGCAGGTGTAAACAGCTGTATAAGTATGTACTTGGTCAGATAAAAGCACTGCCTCCTCCTTTCACTGCCTCTCCGTGTGTCATCCTGCATTCTACTGCAACTTCTCAAGACAAGTTTTTCCCTATCATGTCCCCTTCTTTGTATCAAAGGACCAGTAGTTTAACTGCCACCTCTGTCATTACTGATCCTTAACACCTCTCAAAATGAACAGGACAGGAAAAAGATATTATTCCAGACTGGCTAGGAATTAAGGAAGACTTTTTGCATCAGTTAAATGTATTTCATTTTTCAAAACTGCCTCAGACACATCAGTTAGACCAGTCTTTAGAGATTAATGAATAGTTTTTAACTCACCAGTAACTTATTGTTTACCTTGAGGAAGAAACATGAAACAGAATTACAGATAGGATACTTGAAATTTGCAGTGGAAGACCAGTGGAAAGGAAAAAAGAAAACAGACAAGTACATAAAAGGGCAGTAATGCCATTAGAAATAATTTTTTAATGAACAATTCTTTCAATAGAAATAAAATAGTCACAAGACAAAGGCATACTGACTCAGCCAGTAAAGAGGATATGTACATATATGTAGCTTCACTGGGAGAGACAGAGAAAGTAAACTGTTGAGCCTTCATCATGATCTGACATTATTGACTGGACAGAATTATTTCATTTTAAGACACTTACGAATTTTGGGAAAACTCTTGCTGAATAAATCACTGCACTAGAAACCAGGGAAGAACTATTTAATCAAGGCCACTGGCCCAAATGCAGGTAAAACCCCAAATCAGTAATTTCTAAACTCAAGCATATAGATTAGCCAAAAATGAAATTAATTACTCCTGAATGAATTACTATTGAAATGAAATTAATGCTACTACATACCTTCAAGACAGGAATATTCTTCAGTACATCTTACTAGAACAGTGATAACACAAGCCTGTTCCCACTTCAGAGGCACTTACAGCTGAGCCCTGCAGGGCATCTTTTTTTCCCCAGCTGCCTCAAAACGTCAAAGGAGGTGCTGCATGTATGAATACCTCCTCCAAAGTGCCAGAGCAAGTGTTACTAGGTGTGTTCTGGAATCAGTGACAGAATTAATAAAAGAGACAGAAAAATGTATAACACAAGTAATCAGGTTATTCAGCCAGCTCTCAGCAGACAGCAATGCCAAACTGGTTTACACCAACTCTTGGTGGATAGTCAGCAGCGATTAGCTCATCAGTGGTTACTGGCAACATAGTCTTCAAAGCAGCTACACCTATACTTCTGCCAATGGGACTTTTGAGTCAGATACACACAGAGGATAATCTGGTCACAGAGGAAACATCCAGAGCAAACAGTTCAAACTAAAACCCATCTCCAACATTTCATTTTTAGACTAGATCTCATTGTTTTTATTACTTCCAAGTTTTTTCCTTTGAGGTCAGAGTGTGAGCTGGAGACATCAGAAAACATGTGGATGGTTCAAATGTTCAATAAAACTAAATGATAGACAGTAGATTTCTATTCTCCCAGCTGTGTAGCAAACCATTAAAACATTTGGTGTTAGATTCTTGGTTCCTATAAATCTGAATAGGTCTACTTAATCCCATAGAGGTGCACCCGCTTACACCTGTGAAACAATCTGACCTCTTTCAGTGATGAGAGTTTGCCTGCATATCACTCAGGTCAGAAGCACTTGTCTGTATTTTCTTGGTTTCTGCCTTTTAATGGCTGTACTTTGCCCTTTTAGCCAGAGGGAGTCAGCAAGTGAACTCAGAGCAATGTATTATTTTTGAATATGAATCATGTTTATGTCCCATTGGTCCAGCAAAACTTCCTTTTACACTAATGAGCCATTAAAATCTATGTTAGAGGATCACTAATCTTTCAAGAGGTTAACACGTAGCTCATTGAATTCTAACATTTCCATGACAGAAACGGGAATTTGGGAACAAAGCACATCTTATTAAAAAGAAAAGGAAACACACATGCAAAGAGAAATCCGTCGTCAAGACTTGGGACTGCCTGTGTTGTTATTTCAGATATTTATACTGGAATAAAAGCTTTCACTCTGACCCCATTCTTTCCACTGTTTTGCCCTACAATGACATCAGTCTTTTGACATGATTGCAGTCTTAAAAATGCACAATATCATAAGATTAAAGATGGAGCAGAGAAGCAAAAGTCAATAGCAGTGACGCAACACAACAGCACCTTGTACGAGGCATCTGCTGTGTATCTGCCAGGCAATGGGCATGGACAGTGGGAGGCCCACTTTGGCAGAGTCAGAAAAGCCCGGGTCATGAAGCGACAACTGGTAGACTGAGGTGGTGAAGCTGGTGCTCAGACTCTGTAACCTGAGTCTTAGCCACCAGAGAGAAAAATCTCTCCAAGAGTGCAGCAAGGGGAACGCATGTGCCCTCAGTAATTACAGTAGTGTGCAGTGAGAAAATTGAATCCTCTGCAGACATAAAGGTGGAATGCACCCTTGCTTTCTGCAGAGGAAAGGGAGTTTTGGTCTCCTGCCCTCTCTTTGTGTTAATACCTGTTTGTGCCCTTGGTGACCTCAGCAAGCATATTTATCAACAGCCAGTGAAAAAACAGCCTCCAGGTCACAGCATCCCACATCAAGCCATATGCACTGAAACCTCCTTTCTCAACTACAGTCATTTCTGCTTCAGCCACATCTCTTCCTTTGAGACAGGCCTTTACATTCTAGCCCGTCTGTGTGACTGACTGGAATTACCATATACAAAAGGGTTCAAGAGAGCCAGCCATGCTGCACATAGTATAGGAAAACTGAAAATCACATAGGCTTACCAACAACTCTCTGCTCCCTATAGTAACCTGTCAGCATCACTACCCTGCAGCAAGTGACAGCAACAGGAAATAATGGGATGCTGTCTGCTCTGTGCACTGCTGAGACCCAATCAAATAGTACTTCCTTTGTGGTACCAGAGAAGCTACCTACACCACAGAGATGAATTCTCTAAAGGGCCTGCAAAACATTAGCAGCCTCTTTCTGAGACATTTGGAAAAACACTGAAAAATAATTTATGGTCTCCTGCTGCCTGTAGCTGAGATACAATTTGGTGAGCTCTGCAGACCTACACAGAATAGAAACATCTGTGTGTTTCCTGCTACTGCTATTCTAGCTTGGCTGTATTACTGTAGCAAAATGAAAAAACACACAGCAAATAGGAAAATTGACTGTGGTTGTTACAGAGATTACTTTAATATATTATACACGGTATTCTTAAACTTTCAGCTCATGAATTATCCCTTAGCAGATCATGGTTTTCGCAGTGGTCCAGTAATTACTCAAAGTTCTTTGTAAAATCATGTCCAATAATCTGCTCTGAACAGCAAATTATGTGTTCAAAATAGGAATGGTTTTGACCAGACAGTGAGCACAGCTTCTCAAGTACCCAAACTACCCAAGTGCAACAAATTCCAGGCACTCATCAGAAGTAACTGGATGTTTAACTTTTCAAAACTTTCTGTAATTTTATGGCACAGCCTTATTTATGCATAAGCAAAATAAACCTATGTTATAGAATAGAGACAAAAAAGCATCACTTCAAAAGCCCCTGCATGCACTTTCCATATGGGCATGGCAGTTACTAGTGAGGTAGAAAGACACATCTGTCCTGCTGCCGTCTCTGTTTCCATGAGTAAGGAAAGGGAAAATACAACAACAGTAAACAGATCAGAACTCCCAGAAACTCGTGAAGAAGAAAGGATGAGAAGATTTATCTCAGAGAAAGAGAGAAACAAGACGGGGTTATAATAAAGCCCATATAATCAAAGGGGGATAAAAGAGGGTGAATTACGCTTTCTGGTTCAGAGAACAGTACATCAAACCTGTGGAGAGCATATCTTTCCTCACCATGCAGCCAGGCCACCTGAGAGAAGAAACCAGGGCTTCAAAGGCCCCTTTTGGTCTGTGTGCAGGACATAGCAACTGCACGCCACTCTTAGCCTCCGCTTCCAAGTAAAACCACAATCGTTGTTTCTGCAAATGTCCTAGCAAAGGGACATTAAATGAATACACATGAATATTGGGAACCGGTCCTTTGCAGTAGTTGCCCAGTTGCTGTGACTACATTATATTGCTGCTAAACAGCTCTAGTCAATCTTTGCCAGGTGCCCAAAACAATGAAAAGAATTTGAAAAAAGCACCAATGAAATAAAATAAAATAAACCCTCAACACTGAGCAGGTGCCAAAGCATTTTTTCATCTTTTATAGAAGACAAACAAGACTATTTGCAAGCAGAAACACCTTCTGTTTCTTGTTTTTTGCAGAAATATTTTCCACACAGCAAGCAGGAATTTCAGCCATCTCTTATCAGTAACTGGAGCTGACTGAATCATTCAATTAACATCTGTTTTACAAGCATCCTACATCATATTATAGACTTCAGTGAAAGAAATATTAAAAAAAATTCAGTTACAGTTGGATGTCTATGATATAAAGCTGAGGACAAATCTACGAAGGGAGACAACTGGCTGTGGTTTAATACTGTAGCTAATTTTGTCAAACCAACTGGACATTTTTCTTGACACACACTCTTCTAGATATTGAGGTACAGCCTTCCCAGCATTTAGAAGTTGAATATACTTCTTTAAGTACCAAAGGATTACTTAAGTGTATTTCACTCTAGCTGGCATTACTGTTGGAAGACTTGACCTTCAGTGTGACTGCAACAATGATAAATCATTTGGCCATCTGCTCCTCATTAAACAATGGTTCAAATGTTATTCTTGCTCCTAGACTTCAAAAGCTACCAAAAATTTTAGGAAAAGAATGCCAAAAAAACCCTTGAAAAATAGGATATAGAAGAAAACAAAAAAAAAAAAAAGCAACCTAGGTGTAATTTGTCCAGAATAAAGACAAATGTGGTGAGCTGCTAACAGTTGACAGTGCAACTCCATAAACGGATGGCATAAAGAAAAATAGTATCATTTGTTTGTCAAGTGTAAACCTATATGCACTATGTTCAGTCTGCAGTTAAGGAAATTTAATATTAACTATTAAGAATACACTTGTAACAGCAAGAATAGCTTTTACCGAAATATAAGCATCGAGACTCTCTTCCCCCACAATGAAGAAAGAAATCCAGACCCTTGCATTACATTTGAAATAGTTTACAATGCCTAAAGCAGTTTTTCTGTGATTCCAGCAAATGGACTAAAGGAGACTCACAGCTGCTTTGAGCCCAGACACATCCATTTACTCACCCATTTCTCTCACTGATTGAGACTGTTGCAGAAGAGGCTGGGTCTGTATTTGATGTATTGGCACAATACAGAAAATATTCCAATTTACAAAAAGTCATTAGATGTTTATCAGAAGTATGAGACAAGAAGACTTGAGAGGCATACCACAACTGAACAGTCATTACAGGTGAATGGAGTTAAAGCCAGAACAAACTATATGACCACATAATCCAACCTCCTGTATAACTCTTCCTTTAGTTCTTCTTCCAGTTATTTACCCAAAGGAAACACAGCCACCAAGAAAGTGTCCAGACTCTTAATATTCAAAAAGATGAAGAACTCACCACTCCTCATGGCAGTTTGTCCCAGCCCCTCACCACTTTTGTCGTCAGAAACATAAACCTTTAAATGAAGCTGGCTTTCACTCACAGCCTCCGGTTCTTGCCTCTTCCCTACATCACTGATATTGATCCTCCTCTGAAGGTGTCTCCTTGTCACTGTTTGTTTTGAAACCATGAGTAACATCCTGTCAGCACCTGCTTTACTCCTGCAACATGTTTGAAATTGTTCAATTTTACTCAAGAGCAAGCCACAGGGAGACAGGTCATTCAGAGCTCTGGCCATACGCACCAGCAGGGCTCCCTGAGGGAAGGAGCTCTGAAACCCTCAAGCTGTGACCACCAGCACTAAGGGCTGTGCCCTCAGCAGCCAACAGGCGGTTTTTACCCTGTGGTTTCCCTCTTGCAGGCACTCCTGCATTTTGCAGAAGAACAGCCTGCCAAATTTCAAAGCACCATCACTCAGCCGCTCATTATCAGAGCCAGGACACAAGACAAATATGGCTTAGAGAAAAACTGCTAATTGGAAGTATGTAATTTTGTCAATTTTTCCTGCTTTTCACAGAAAAGATACCAATGAGGAACCTAAAGAGATAACAACAACTGTACTGGACTGCAGAGGAGCATTAAAAGTAGTAGACAAGAGTCTGAGACAACTACCTTCAAATTCATGATGTTCATACCTTCTTCATTGATAATTATTCTAATAATTCTCCAATTTTCCTGCCAAAGCACCATTGGGTTACAGTAGCATGATGTTTGGACACTGGTATTCCATCCTACTGTAATTCTTACTTCTTATGCTTTTTTCTAATAATGCAGATAGATCAGGTGTTCCTAGTTTATAAAATTCAGCAAATAACTGCTTTTTTTTTTTTTTTTTTTCCTTTGGCAGGGAGGAAAGGGAGGAAAGAAAAAGACCCACATTACTGGGGGGAAGCATGGGAAGGTTGGGGGGGTGACACAAAACAAAGGGAGAATAAATGTTCATTAAGTTAATTTGTGTAGCAACCTTAAAAAAATCAAACAAAGTTTTCAAAAAGCACTTTCTTTGCAAACTCCTAATCTTGATATCTTAAGGTCTCAATATAGAAAATGCTAACAGGTTCAACTGCAGTCAAGTTTCTAAAATCCTTTTTTGCTTCTTAAGAGACTTGTCTATGTTAGGCAGAGGCGGGTGTACTCTGAAATATGTCTGGGTAAAAATACCATCATTAAATTCAGACTGAGATGCATTTAAACAAACGAAATAAGGGGTTTTGGTGCTTTTCTGTGTGGTAAACAGTATCCTGATAACACAGCTTGTCCCTTTATAAGATGTACCATGATATCTTAAGAGGAATAAATAGTCTCTTGCAGTCACTAAGGCAGACAGATCTGACTAAACAGATATATAACAGTTTTTCTAAACACAGCCCGGGAACACGGTGTCGAACATGCAGCTGACTGTAGAATTAGAAAAGACTTCCTTTGACCAAGGCAAAAGCAGTATTTGTCATGCTGGCTATTTATTACTAGTAAGAAAATAGGACTCACTATACAAACACCACACAAAAAGTCTGACACGCAGCTTATTAAGCAGAAATAGAAAAATTTCTGCTGTCATCAACAAGCTTCAGATTACACCTAAAGTGCTTTTGAAATGCTTGATGAGCTTCATCACTGAAATTCTTACAGAAAGAATGAGTTCAGCTTTTATAAACATATACAAAAGAGCATTAGCTTTTCAAACTTTTTGGCCAAAAAGTTCTAATTAGTCTCCTGTGCAAACTGCAGTGTTCCCTTACCAAGTGATTATAAAATACCAGAAATTCTGTTAGTCAGAGACTTTTATAGAGATCTTCCAAAGTAGAGGCAAGATTAATACAAACTGCAACTATGCTAAGACTTTCACTATGAACAATCGTTCTCTATATTCATATGATTCCTGCACTCCACCAAGGCCCTCAATAAAGAGACATATAACGATGTAACTCCCAAAGGGAAGTCGTATAGCCCATACTCCTGTCCTGATCAATGTTTATCTACCCTGTTTTTAAAACCTCAGCGATGGAGATTTCACAGCTTCCCCAAGCGATCTATTTCAGTGCTTAACTTCCCTCACCATTAAAAACATTTTCTGTTTCCTAAATTAGATCTCTCACATTGCTGTTCCTGCCCATTCATTTTCTTCTGCCCAAGTCCACTGTGAACCATTTATTTACAACCTCTTTGGTGCAATATTTTCAATATTTAAGAGCATCACCTCTCCCCTCTATCTTAACCTCTCTAGACTAAAAGAATACAACTGATGGCTGGTTCTTGGGATTATTTTTTTTAAATATACACATCTAGATAATATACTAATTTTAGCTGCTGGATAGTAATTACCATACTTGTTTGTTTTCCACTGATTAGCATGATATTCATACCATGTGTGTTTTATCAATAACTTTTAGAGACATACAGAATCCAAAAATATTTGAAGGGATTCATTTGTATTTTTGAACTGATAAATAATAATAACTAAAAAAACCTGCCAGCAACAAAGAAATGGAAACGTAGTTTGTTGATGTTAACAGTATCAAACACCCATTTTTAAATTCTTTACACGCTTTTTCATGATGAAGAATTATGAGTCATTGCTTTAAAGCAGGAGAGACAAAGATGCCATATCACCACAGGCACGTCATCAGTTTACCAGTTCATCAGCTCTGCATCAAATGAAGCCATAATAAATATAAATAAATAAATAAATAAATAAATAAATAAATAAATAATAAGGGGGATGTAACTCAAAACACACACATATTTGGGGTGCTAAAGCATGAAATAGGTCACAGAGAATGTCTGAACCTATAATTCAATTCAGTTGCTATGAAGCTCAAGCAACGAGATATAAGTAAAATACCTTAAATGGTAGACAACTTGAACTTGACTTTCCACAGCCTTTACAATATGGTGATCTGAATCCACTTTTTTAAACATATCTGAATATGTCATACTTCAGATTGTTTCCAGTTTCATTGTAAAAATATTCCTGGCATAACAGTGCTGTATTTTATTTATTTATTAAAAATGTGTCTTCCTATCGTGTTGCATTTTTGCAAGTTTATTAGACAAATGCCCTAATCCATCTGAAAGAAGATAATTGGAATGTAAATCTAGTCTAACTATATATGAATGTGATATGCATGTATATGTATACATGACATGCTTGTGTATTGATGTGTTAACTGCACATCAATAAGAACATATTGGCTACAAGTAAAGTAAACACAAACTCTGGAGCTTACTCCCAGCCTCAATGAAGGTTGCTTTGTACCACAACATTATGCCAAAGCAGAAATTATGCTTTCTTATTACAGGAACATAGAATCATAAAGTGGTTTGGGTTGGAAGGCACCTTAAAAATCATCTAGTTCCAAATCCTCTGCCATGGGCAGCGACACCGCCCACTAGACCAGGTTGCTCAAAACCCTATCCAGCCTGGCCTTGAACATTATTAGGGATGGGGCAGCCACAACTTCTATGGACAACCTGTGCCAGTTTCTCAGGCCTTTCCGAGAGTGGAAAAAGGAAGGTGGTTAACCTGATTTTCATAGCCCTACACAAATTAAGTAAGCAGTTGTGCCATGGCTGTTATCCCACCCATGACTGGCAACTGCTGTAAGCTACTACCTACTTTGTATTCAGAGCTATTCCTGTCAATTGAAATACATATGGTGTTGATGTTCACTCCAATGAAGAACTGATACAGGGCTCTGAGCTATGTCCCACTTGAATATAAAGACAAGCCCTTGCACTAGGAAAGTTTCAAAGTCTAAAGACAAAAACAAATTAGTTAGTTCTTAGGTATTCCCAAGCCTGAAAAGAAACTCTGAGGTCATCAGATGTATCCCCTCCATTTACAAATATCAAAAAACCCTTTTCATATTTGAATACCATCTTTGGACCAAAAGCAGTTTGGTTCCTTTTCCTCCTCCCCCAATCTATTTATATACAGCATTCCCAGATCCTCTAAGGTTTTGTTTTACTGGGTTAAAAGATATACTGGTTTAGCAACTTAAAAATTTTGCTGTCTCAGATAAAGTACTTCCCTCAATGACTCCTACCATCATTTTTGTGTTATTCACGGTTATTTTGTGATCAATTTAGATATGCTAGTCAATCTCCTCCTTGGTCGCTTGACCCTGTGCTACACTTTTGTAAAGAATACACCAGTAGTATATGATACTCTACAGTTACAAAAAAAAAAAAAGAAAGAAACACTGCCCTTGAGCACCATGCAATGTCATTCAGAGAAATAAGAAAAACAAATGGGAACCTACCTTCTCCGCAAAATGAGAGTCTCATTTTAAAATTAATCTGTGATAAAGTTTCAGTCATGTCAACTCAAGCGGACCCACACTTTCCAGTTTTGACTTTGCCAGCTAACTTTCCTAGTGACTCTCTACATGCTGAGTCACTGCTAAGACTAAAGTCATCTTGACTTAGTAGGTGTGCACACAGATGGAGCACATAGGGGCACATTGACCATGGTGAGGGATGTTAACAATAGTATACATTCATAACAAAACCACAAAGCATTGTGGTCCTCTAGCCTAATTTCTAAAGGTCACATCTAATGGCAAAAACATCCAGAGCAGAAGCTCTTCCTGTAGTTCTCCCAAAAGCTGACATCCTCCTCTTTTGTCTTTCTTGACTGACAGGAATAAAATGATCCCATGACAGAAAAGGTTTTGAAGAAGCAAAAAGCTGGCTAAGTGAGTTTTCCAAAAGAAACTAAGATGCCTAAATTTCACATAATTTCAATTAAAATTATCTTCCTATTATCTTTTGAAAAATCTTACCCATTATCAGTCTACCCAAAGCTGTACAGCAAGGAAGTAATCTGAACTGTTGGTGAAGAGAGATATTGCTCTTAAAGTCATACACTAACTTTCCCATGAATTCTCTCACTTTTATAAGGAGCCCTACTGAAACAGTTGAAGATGTCCCATAAGCCACATTCTCACTGCTCTCTCTAGGTGATGCTACCTCCGGTGTCACAAGGTCTATACACTATCTCAATAACCTGTGTGTGTAGGTACGCAGAATTTTTTGTTAATATTATGCCAGACAGGTGACTACATCACTCATTTTCTATTTTTATAATTTGTGGTTCTGTTTCACCTACCCCCAAAAGCAAAGGCCCTTAGACTAAAACCAAGGGACTTCTTACAAGCTGCTGCCAGTCCATACCAACTGCAGATTGGACACGTGCCCTGGTCACCCTTCGTCTAGAAGGGGTTCTTCGAGTTCAAGACACACAAGACAGGGTTTCCTGCAAACAACACACACACTCTGCACTCCTCAAGGTCCTTTTTCTTGCTAGAAATAAACAAAAAGCCTCACTAAAGAGAAGTACCGCAATGTGACCAAGGAAAACTTGTTTGCTTCAAATGGAAAGAATTATTTCCTGTGGTGGACACGAAGTGCTCTCATTTGTGCTATGTTCTGGAGCAAAACACTGTGCCTAGATTTGAACATTATTATAGGAAGAACTCTGACTTTCAAAAAAACTCCTTTAGTAAGACTGATTAAATATTGAGAAGTTATTTTAAATGCTTCAGCCAGAGAAGCAAAACCATTTGAGACTAGGTCATGTTTTTGAGAAGCTGATGCCTGCTGGAGCTGACTAAACCTCATTCATTTCTTCGTCAAGGCTGAAAGGGAGGCAACACCTGTGTGCTACAGGTGTAGGAGAGGAAGGAAATCACAGGATCCTCATTGGTTGGAGCCATCTTGCTTCCTCGGTTGGGCAGGAAGCCTGCAGGGAATTCAGGTTGTGCCTGGTTGTGGATCACTTGCTGAATTCCCAGCAGCACATAGAGAATGTCCTCCTGAGTGCAGGAACTTCAGCTGTGTCACATTAAGGTATGGCACATTTGACACCACCAGTACTTGTCTAGCACAACAAATCCTAAAATCAATCATGTGCTTCCAGGCACACAAAATGACTGGTATCTAATTTCCACTGAGACACCACAGCCTTCTCTTCAAAAGCTAAATAGTTCAGGAGTGACAAAACATACCAAGGAGTTCCCTAATTTTAGTTTGTCGTGTCAGTAACTTTCAGAGTTACCACAGGCACATCACGCAGCTGTGAACATCAGAAAGCAAAGGGTTTGCTCATCCTGACCTGATGTCCCTGAATTGCTCTCCACTGGAGTGCCTCCTGCTCTGGGTAAAACCCCTGATAAGATCCCTATTAACTAATACCTGCACACAAAGAAACATTGCAAAGGGGAGCTACATCATCATCACCAAAGCTTCGAGACAGAGCAGTCCCTCACCTCTCTGTAAACACAGTCTCTCAAGGGCTTCAGGCCTTAAAAGCCAGGCCTTACTACAACATGCCTTTTACAATAGCAAAACCCAGAGTGACTAGACAAAACAGTACAAGAATAGAGAGGATATAAACAACCCTTACCTCTTATCGATAACACCCTTTTCTCCAGGCTTCTACCAGCTCAGCAGCTTTCTCACTTGCAACAACTGACACAGTCGATCATATTCCAAAGCCACAGAGAGTATGTCTTTCTTCCCATCGCATCTGATGTGATCTAAGCTCCATGCTTAATGCTTGTCCCCCCTGCAAGACTCCCGTCACCGCTATATTGCCTGAAGAGGGAAAATGTCTTCCCAGGGCCTCCTCAGCTTGTGCTAATTGAGCGTGACCCCCCACCGTGCTCAGTTGCTGTCAGGGAAGAACCTCCCCCTCCCAAGACTTCACCTGGTTTGGAGGGCAGCAACCAGGACCAACCTCTCTTTCCCCTAGCTACATCCTAAAAAAAAAAAAAGAGAGAGAGACTAGCAATAAAGTAATGTATTGGGTTTAAAGAGCAAGGTGGTGGCAGTGGGGGTCCTGCAGGGGCTGCTGTGAGGAGAGGCCAGTTCCAGCCGGTTCCAGCAGAGACACCGTAGGGCAGAGCTCAGCCCCTCAGACAAGATGGCGGCGCCTCTGGAAAAGTGTGTTTAAACTGCATGGTGGTGTGAGGAGAAAAAGTGTGAGAAACAACTCACACTCAACAAGGAGAGACATCGGTGGAGGATATGTCTGCATTGCAGCCATGGAGAGACCTCGGTGGAGAGCATATCCACAGTGCAGCCCAGGGAGAGACCACCCCGGAGCAGGTATTCTGCGTCACTTCTTGACGACCGCATGTGCAGGACGATCGTAGTAAATTCTGAGCAGCCGCTTCTTTTAATGGAGTTCAGTGTTTTGCACTGGTCAATGGCTGCCATTAAGATCACCTCTAGTTCAATATAAAACTGGCAAAGTGTTAGTCTGAACTGTAAGAGAAACACAGAATAACTAAAGATGGCATGTGTGACATAGGGTCCCTTATATTGGTCACTGTCTGCTCGGACAATACTTATTTCACTGAACTTCACCCTTCCATGCTTATAGCTGAGTTATGCCCAAGATTCACTGACTAGTCAGTAAAGAAAAAAAAGCCCTTCTAAGATATGATTAATTTCCTCCTAAATCAATGTCTGCAGCAGGTCAAACGAAAGATCCCTAAAAGCACCTGTTCTCTCCGCTAGCTAAAAAGGGAGCCTACTTCAGAAGGTGAGACACTTGCATCATACATACCGAAAAGAGATGAGGCGAGTCTCACCTCTAATGACTGCTTGGTCCATTCTGTGCTGGTTTACCAATACTTCTAACAGATACCCTGAATGTGTTGCATTATGCATCTAGCACAACCCACAAAAATGGGCATTTGAATTACGCTAGGTCATAAAAGATTTGGTCCGCTGAAATGTTTTGCAAAAAAACACAGACTTCAGTGTTTATCATTTGACTCACAAACACTCAATGGTCTGTGAAGACCTGCACACCTATTGAGTACAAGTAGGATAGTAAAATATGAAAATAAGGGAAAATACATTTAGAATTCACACAAGGACTGAGAAACCCCAGCTTGGTACCACCCAACTGCAAAATATCAGCTTCACAGACTATACCAGAATTGAAACTGAGTGATCAGGCATTTCTAATGTGATTAAGTGACCAGATGTCATGGTTTTTAAAAAGTAATTGAGTTGAGCCAAAATATGATTTGAGTGGTTTTGGTCCCTTATGCATCACAGGTCAGTAAATCATCATGAGAGGTACCTTAACCCTGAACGGTACGGGATTTGAATCAGGTTTCAACCTAAGGAAGGACTTTGTTTCAAAGTGATTTCAAAACTCTCTTCTTTGCACTCTCTTTGTGCTTAGGTGACAGACTGTGACACGGAAGCTTTCCATTTAGCGCAGTCCAGTCTAATCCACTGAACCCTACACTGCACCTCTCCTAGGGTTACTTCAACATCTTCGAGTGATACGTGGTGCAACATGACTAATACTTATCATGACAGATGTTCTTATAATGTCCTTCCTATGTTAAATGAGCATCTCTTCTCAACGCTTTCTGAGAAACACGAGGATGTCACACTTGGCTTTGTAAAACGTGACTTTTATGCACTTCCTTTAGATGCATTGACATTTCTGGGAGAGGTCTGTCTCAAAAAATCAAAGCAGGAGGATTGGAAACAGCACCATAGATGTTAAATTGCCAATGAGTTTAGGGCTCTGAGTCTCATCTAGACAATAGTCTAATTCTGCACGTTATTTGCATCATATTATCTGATTAGCAGTCTCACTAATTCCAGTAATAACAAAAAGAATCTTAGAAAGACAACATGAAAAGAGTGCTGTCCCAGCTCTCATGACGTAATCTACATCAGAGACATCTGAATCATAAAAAAATGGCTTATATATTTTGGTAAAACATTGGGGAAGTTACCAAAATATTATAGAGGCACCAGTGTTGTATTATCATCGACTTAGATTTATGATTTTCTGAGAATTTGAGGATTTTTTAAAAAAAGCTTTATAATGAATAATTGGGAAAAAATATTTAGTAATACGGTCTGCCCTCGGTTTCACGCACTATATGGTAATACGTCAAGCAATAAATTCGAACGAAGAAAAAAATGCATCCTCATGGAATTCCATGGATAATGGATGTTTTCTAGGAGAAAACAGGCAAAACAGTGACATGTTCTCCTTTGATGGCCACAGGTGACAATTCCCAGAGACAGGGCACAGAACACCCCAGCTCTGCACTTGGCAACAGAAAACCTCGTGGTGAGGTCTGCACGGAGCCCAAGTACCACAGGCTGACCTCTGCCTTGCGCCTCATCCCACCGGCCCACAGACATCGCTCTTGGCTCACAGCCCACGTGTTTTCATACTGCTCTGTGGCTGGCTGGTTTCCGTGTTTTGAAATCATCATTCCCACATGATCTCAGACCAGCCTCTGATTGGCTCCCGACTTCCTACCCATAATGACGATACAGGTACACTTTCTATATGTCGACAGATAGAAATATATATGTATCCTTGCATATTTATAAAGATTTATAAATTCAGTGTAATAAGGACTGCAAGGAAAAGGTATAGGAGGTCTTCCCCCAAAAAAAACATAAAGCAGCAGAATCAGGCAATGGTTAATGAGTTAGAAAACTATATTTCAAGGTCAGTTTCAGTCAGTCAGGACGGACGACGCGGAGCTCACACTCCAGCTGCCTGTGGGACCATGGCATGGTGCAGATTCGGAGAGTTGTGACCTTCCTTCTCCTTATGTCAATGACTTAGGCAAAAGATGCAGAAGTGGCTGCGAATGGAGGGGAAGGGAGCGCGCCATGGTCTGGTCCTGTCCAAGTCTGGGTCTGTGGCTGCAAAACACAGGAGAGCAAACAAAGGGTCAACCACAATGGCTCACAATGGGCAACTCCTGCCAAGAGTCTGCCAGACTCTTCATGCCTTAAATTTGTGTCCGTGTCTTTGCTGAAGGGATTCAATCTCTGGCTATGCGGCTGAGGAAGGGATTGCGACATGGTCTAGTCTTATCCATATCTGGTCCTGTGGCAGCAAAAGACAGGAGAACAAACAAAGGGTCAACCAACCAGGCTCACAATGGGAAAACCCTACCCAGGCTCTGACAGACTCTTCATGCCTTAACCTTGTGTCCATGTCCTTGTGGAAAGTACCAAATCTCTTGCTGTGTCACTGAGGACAGAAGGGTGCCATGGTATGGACCTCTCTCAGTCTGGTCCTGTGGCTGCAAAAGACAGGAGAAAAAAGAATGGGTCAACCACCCTGGCTCACCATCGGAAACCCCTGCCCAGGCTCTGCCAGACTCTTGATGCCTTAACATTGTGTCTGTGTTTTCACAGAAGGTACTGAATCTCTGGCAATGTGGCTGAGGAAGGCAGTACGCCATAGTCTCGTCCTATCTTGGTCTGGGGATGTGGCTGCAAAACACAGGAGAACAAAGAATGTGTCAACCACCCTGGCTCACTATGGGCAACCCCTGCCCAGGCTCTGCCAGACTCTTGATGCCTTAACTTTTTGTCCGTGTTTTCACAGAAGGTACTGAATGTCTGGCAATGTGGCAGAGGAAGGGAGTGCGCCAAGGTCTGGTCCTGTCTTGGTCTGGGAATGTGTCTGAAACAGACAGGAGAACACAGAAAGGGTCAATCACCCTGGCACACCATGGGCAAGGCCTACCCAGGCTCTGCCAGACTGTAGATGCCTTAACTTTCTGTCCGTGTCCTTGCAGAAGGTACTGAATCAATGGCTATAAGGCTGAGGATGGGATTGCGCCATGGTCTAGTTCTATCCCTATCTGGTCCAGTTGCTGCAAACGACAGGAGAACAAACAAAGGGGCAACAAGCCTGGCTCACGATGGGCAATCCCTACCCAGGCTCTGACAGACTCTAGATGCCTTAATTTTGTGTCTGTGTCCTCGCAGAAGGTACTGAATGTATGGCTATGTGGTTGAGGATGGGTTTGCGACATGGTTTATTCTTATCCATATCTGATCCTGTGGCTGCAAAAAGACAGGAGAAAAAAGGGTCAACCAGCCCAGCTCACCCTGCACAACCCCTCCCCAGACTTTGCCAGACTCTTGATGCCTTCACTTTTTGTCCGTGTCCTTCTGGAAAGTACGAAATCTCCCATGTGTCGCTGTGGTTGGGAGTGTGCCATGATCTAGACTTATCCTTATGTGGGTCTGTGGCTGCAAAAGACAAGAGAAAAAACAAAGGGGCAACCGCTCTGGCCCACGTGGGAAACCCCTGCCCAGGCACTGCCAGACTCTTGACGCCTTAACTTAGTGTCCGCGTCCTTGTGGAACGTAGCAAATCTCTGGCTGTGTGGCTAAGGAAGGGAGTGTGCTTCGATCTAGTCCTATCACTGTCTGGGTATGTGGCTGCAAAAGAGAGGAGAACAATCAAAGAGTCAACCACCATGGCTTACCATGGGCGACCCCTGCCCAGCCTCTGGCAGACTCTTGATGTCTTAACATTCCATCCATGTCCTTGCAGAAGGTACTCAATGTACGGCTATGTGGCTGAGGATGGGCTTTTGCCATGGTCTGGTGCTGTCTCTGTCTGGGTCTGAGACTGCAAAAGACAGGAGAACAAATAAAGGGTCAACAAGCTGGCTCACCATGGGCAATGCGAGACTAAGGCTTTGCGAGACTCCTGATATCTTAATTTTGTGTACGTGTCCATGATGATGGTATTGAATCTCTGGCTATATGGCTGAGCATGGGAGTGCGCCATGTTCTGGTCCTGTCTATGTCTGGTTCTGTGGCTGCAAAAGAGAGGTGAACAAACAAAGGGACAACCACCGGGGCTAAACATGCGCGACCCTTGTCCAAGGCTCTGTCAAACCCTTGATACCTTAACTTTCTGTCAGTGTCCTGGCAGAAGGAAGCAAATCTCTGGTTGTGTCTCTGAGAACGGGGGTGTGCATTGGTCTGGTCCTACCTGTCTGGGTCTGTGGCTGCAAAAGAGAGGAGAACAAACAAAGGGGCAACCACCCTGGCTCACCATGGGCAACCCAAGTTCAAGGCTTTGCCAGACTCTTGATATTTTAACTTTGTGTCCGTGTCCTGGCAGAAGGAAGCAAATCCCGTGCAACGTGGTTGAGGATGGGTGTGCCCCGTGGTCTGGTCCTATCTATGTCTGGTTCTGTGGCTGCAAAAGAGAGGAGAACAAACAAAGGGGCAACCAGCATGGCTCACCATGGGCAACCCGAGGCCAAGGCTTTACCAGAATCTTGATATCTTAACTTTGTGTCCGTGTCCTGGCAGAAGGAAGCAAATCTCTGGCTGTGTCTCTGAGAACGGGGGTGTGCCTTGGTCTTGTCCTACCTGTCTGGGTCTGTGGCTGCAAAAGAGAGGAGAACAAACAAAGGGGCAACGAGCCTGGCTCATCATGGGCAACCCAAGGCCAAGGCTTTGCCAGACTCTCGATGCCTTAACTTTGTGTCAGTGCCCCTGCAGAAGGTATTGAATCTCTGGTAGTGTTGTTGAGGATCGGTGTGCGCCATGGTATGCTCCTGTCTATGTCTGGGTTTTTGTCTGCAAAAGAGAGGAGAACAAACAAAGGGGCAACCAGCCTGGGTCACCATGGGCAACCCGCGGCGAAGGCTTTGCCAGAATCTTGATGCCTTAACTTTGTGTCCGTGTCCTTGGAGAAGGAAGGAAATCTCTGGTTGTGTCTCTGAGAACGGGGGTGTGCATTGGTCTGGTCCTCCCTCTCTGGGTCTGTGGCTGCAAGAGAGAGGAGAACAAACAAAGGGGCAGCCGGCCTGGCTCACCATGGGCAACCCATGTTCAAGGCTTTGTCAGACTCTTGATATATTAACTTTGTGTCAGTGCCCCTGCAGAAGGTATTGAATCTCTGGTAGTGTTGTTGAGGATCGGTGTGCGCCATGGTCTGGTCCTGTCTATGTCTGGGCCTGTGGCTGCAAAAGAGAGGAGACCAAACAAAGGGGCAACCAGCCTTGCTCACCATGGGCAACCCAAGTTCAAGTCTTTGCCAGACTCTTGATATCTTAACTTTGTGTCCGTGTCCTGGCAGAAGGAAGCAAATCCCTGGCAATGTGGTTGAGGATGGGTCTGCCCCGTGGTCTGGTCCTACCTATCTGGGTCTGTGGCTGCAAAAGAGAGGAGAACAAACAAAGGGGCAACCAGCCTGGCTCACCATGGGCAACCCGAGGCCAAGGCTTTGTCAGACTCTTGATATCTTAACTTTGTGTCCGTGTCCTGGCAGAAGGAAGCAAATCTCTGGCTGTGTCTCTGAGAACGGGGGTGTGCATTGGTCTGGTCCTACCTGTCTGGGTCTGTGGCTGCAAAAGAGAGGAGAACAAACAAAGGGGCAACCACCCTGGCTCACCATGGGCAACCCAAGTTCAAGGCTTTTGCCAGACTCTCGATGCCTTAACTTTGTGTCAGTGCCCCTGCAGAAGGTCCTAAATCCCGTGCAATGTGGTTGAGGATGGATGTGCGCCGTGGTCTGGTCCTGTCTATGTCTGGGTCTGTGGCTGCAAAAGAGAGGAGAACAAACAAAGGTGCAACCAGCCTGGCTCACCATGGGCAACCCGAGGCCAAGGCTTTGCCAGAATCTTGATGCCTTAACTTTGTGTCCGTGTCCTTGGAGAAGGAAGGAAATCTCTGGTTGTGTCTCTGGGAGCGGGGATGGGCAATGGTCTGGTCCTCCCTGTCTGGGTCTGTGGCTGCAAAAGACAGGAGAACAAACAAAGGGGCAGCCGGCCTAGCTCACCATGGGCAACCCAAGTTCAAGGCTTTGTCAGACTCTTGATGTCTTAACTTTGTGTCCGTGTCCTGGCAGAAGGAAGCAAATCTCTGGCTGTGTCTCTGAGAACGGGGGTGTGCCTTGGTCTTGTCCTACCTGTCTGGGTCTGTGGCTGCAAAAGACAGGAGAACAAAGAAAGGTGCAACCAGCCTGGCTCACGATGGGCAACCCAAGTTCAAGGCTTTGCCAGACTCTCGATGCCTTAACTTTGTGTCAGTGCCCCTGCAGAAGGTATTGAATCTCTGGTAGTGTTGTTGAGGATCGGTGTGTGCCATGGTATGCTCCTGTCTATCTCTGGGTTTGTGTCTGCAAAAGAGAGGAGAACAAAGGGGCAACCAGCCTGGCTCACCATGGGCAACCCGAGGCCAAGGCTTTGCCAGAATCTTGATGCCTTAACTTTGTGTCCGTGTCCTTGGAGAAGGAAGCAAATCTCTGGCCGTGTCTCTGAGAACGGGGGTGTGCATTGGTCTGGTCCTACCTGTCTGGGTCTGTGGCTGCAAAAGAGAGGAGAACAAACAAAGGGGCAGCCGGCCTAGCTCACCATGGGCAACCCAAGTTCAAGGCTTTGTCAGACTCTTGATATCATAACTTTGTGTCCTTCTCCTCGCAGAAGGAAGCAAATCTCTGGATTGTCTCTGAGAACGGGGGTGTGAATTGGTCTGGTCCTACCTGTCTGGGTCTGTGGCTGCAAAAGAGAGGAGAACAAAAAAAGGGGCAACCAGCCTGGCTCACCATGGGCAACCCGAGGCCAAGGCTTTGCCAGAATCTTGATGCCTTAACTTTGTGTCCGTGTCCTTGGAGAAGGAAGGAAATCTCTGGTTGTGTCTCTGGGAGCGGGGATGGGCAATGGTCTGGTCCTACCTGTCTGGGTCTGTGGCTGCAAAAGAGAGGAGAATAAACAAAGGGGCAACCAGCCTGGCTCACCATGGGCAACCCAAGTTCAAGGCTTTGCCAGACTCTCGATGCCTTAACTTTGTGTCAGTGCCCCTGCCGAAGGTATTGAATCTCTGGTAGTGTTGTTGAGGATCGGTGTGCGCCATGGTCTGGTCCTGTCTATGTCTGGTTCTGTGGCTGCAAAAGAGAGGAGAACAAACAAAGGGGCAACCAGCCTGGCTCACCATGGGCAACCCGAGGCCAAGGCTTTGCCAGAATCTTGATGCCTTAACTTTGTGTCCGTGTCCTTGGAGAAGGAAGCAAATCTCTGGCTGTGTCTCTGAGAACGGGGGTGTGCATTGGTCTGGTCCTCCCTGTCTGGGTCTGTGGCTGCAAAAGAGAGGAGAACAAACAAAGGGGCAATCAGCCTTGCTCACCATGGGCAACCCAATTTCAAGGCTTTGTCAGACTCTTGATATCTTCACGTTGTGTCTTTCTCCTGGAAGAAGGAAGCAAATATCTGGCCGTGTCTCTGAGAACGGGGGTGTGCATTGGTCTGGTCCTCCCTGTCTGGGTCTGTGGCTGCAAAAGAGAGGAGAACAAACAAAGGGGCAATCAGCCTTGCTCACCATGGGCAACCCAATTTCAAGGCTTTGTCAGACTCTTGATATCTTCACGTTGTGTCTTTCTCCTGGAAGAAGGAAGCAAATATCTGGCCGTGTCTCTGAGAACGGGGCTGTGCATTGGTCTGGTCCTACCTGTCTGGGTCTGTGGCTGCAAAATAGAGGAGAACAAACAAAGGGGCAGCCGGCCTGGCTCACCATGGGAAACCCATGTTCAAGGCTTTGCCAGACTCTTGATATCTTAACTTTGTGTCCGTGTCCTGGCAGAAGGAAGCAAATCCCGTGCAATGTGGTTGAGGATGGGTGTGCCCCGTGGTCTGGTCCTGTCTATGTCTGGGTCTGTGGCTGCAAAAGAGAGGAGAACAAACAAAGGGGTAACCAGCCTGGCTCACCATGGGCAACCCATGTTCAAGGCTTTGTCACACTCTTGATATCTTAACTTTGTGTCCGTGTCCTGGCAGAAGGAAGCAAATCTCTGGCTGTGTCTCTGAGAACGGGGGTGTGCATTGGTCTGGTCCTACCTGTCTGGGTGTGTCGCTGCAAAAGACAGGAGAACAAACAAAGGGGCAGCCGGCCTAGCTCACCATGGGCAACCCAAGTTCAAGGCTTTACCAGACTCTCGATGCCTTAACTTTGTGTCAGTGCCCCTGCCGAAGGTATTGAATCTCTGGTAGTGTTGTTGAGGATCGGTGTGCGCCATGGTATGCTCCTGTCTATCTCTGGGTTTGTGTCTGCAAAAGAGAGGAGAACAAACAAAGGGGCAACCAGCCTGGCTCACCATGGGCAACCCGAGGCCAAGGCTTTGCCAGAATCCTGATGCCTTAACTTTGTGTCCGTGTCCTTGGAGAAGGAAGCAAATCTCTGTCTGTGTCTCTGAGAATGGGGATGTGCAATGGTCTGGTCCTACCTGTCTGGGTCTGTGGCTGCAAAAGAGAGGAGAACAAACAAAGGGGCAACCGCCCTGGTCACCATGGGCAAACCAAGTTCAAGGCTTTGTCAGACTCTTGATATCTTAACTTTGTGTCCGTGTCCTGGCAGAAGGAAGCAAATCCCTGGCAATGTGGTTGAGGATGGGTGTGCCCCGTGGTCTGGTCCTGTCTATGTCTGGGTCTGTGGCTGCAAAAGAGAGGAGAACAAACAAAGGTGCAACCAGCCTGGGTCACCATGGGCAACCCGAGGCCAAGGCTTTGCCAGAATCTTGATGCCTTAACTTTGTGTCCGTGTCCTTGGAGAAGGAAGGAAATCTCTGGTTGTGTCTCTGGGAGAGGGGATGGGCAATGGTCTGGTCCTACCTGTCTGGGTCTGTGGCTGCAAAAGAGAGGAGAACAAACAAAGGGGAAACCACCCTGGCTAACCATGTGGGACGCTTGTCCAAGGCTCCGACAAACCCTTGATGCCTTAACTTTGTGTCCGTGTCCTGGCAGAAGGAAGCAAATCTCTGGCTGTGTCTCTGAGAACGGGGGTGTGCATTGGTCTGGTCCTCCCTGTCGGGGTCTGTGGCTGCAAAAGAGAGGAGAACAAACAAAGGGGTAGCCAGCCTGGCTCACCATGGGCAACCCAAGTTCAAGGCTTTGCCAGACTCTCGATGCCTTAACTTTGTGTCAGTGCCCCTGCAGAAGGTATTGAATCTCTGGTAGTGTTGTTGAGGATCGGTGTGCGCCATGGTATGCTCCTGTCTATGTCTGGGTTTTTGTCTGCAAAAGAGAGGAGAACAAACAAAGGGGCAACCAGCCTGGGTCACCATGGGCAACCCGCGGCGAAGGCTTTGCCAGAATCTTGATGCCTTAACTTTGTGTCCGTGTCCTTGGAGAAGGAAGCAAATCTCTGTCTGTGTCTCTGAGAACGGGGGTGTGCATTGGTCTGGTCCTCCCTCTCTGGGTCTGTGGCTGCAAGAGAGAGGAGAACAAACAAAGGGGCAGCCGGCCTGGCTCACCATGGGCAACCCATGTTCAAGGCTTTGTCAGACTCTTGATATATTAACTTTGTGTCAGTGCCCCTGCAGAAGGTATTGAATCTCTGGTAGTGTTGTTGAGGATCGGTGTGCGCCATGGTCTGGTCCTGTCTATGTCTGGGCCTGTGGCTGCAAAAGAGAGGAGACCAAACAAAGGGGCAACCAGCCTTGCTCACCATGGGCAACCCAAGTTCAAGTCTTTGCCAGACTCTTGATATCTTAACTTTGTGTCCGTGTCCTGGCAGAAGGAAGCAAATCCCTGGCAATGTGGTTGAGGATGGGTCTGCCCCGTGGTCTGGTCCTACCTATCTGGGTCTGTGGCTGCAAAAGAGAGGAGAACAAACAAAGGGGCAACCACCCTGGCTCACCATGGGCAACCCAAGTTCAAGGCTTTGTCAGACTCTTGATATCTTAACTTTGTGTCCGTGTCCTGGCAGAAGGAAGCAAATCTCTGGCTGTGTCTCTGAGAACGGGGGTGTGCATTGGTCTGGTCCTACCTGTCTGGGCCTGTGGCTGCAAAAGAGAGGAGAACAAACAAAGGGGCAACCACCCTGGCTCACCATGGGCAACCCAAGTTCAAGGCTTTTGCCAGACTCTCGATGCCTTAACTTTGTGTCAGTGCCCCTGCAGAAGGTCCTAAATCCCGTGCAATGTGGTTGAGGATGGATGTGCGCCGTGGTCTGGTCCTGTCTATGTCTGGGTCTGTGGCTGCAAAAGAGAGGAGAACAAACAAAGGTGCAACCAGCCTGGCTCACCATGGGCAACCCGAGGCCAAGGCTTTGCCAGACTCTCGATATCTTAACTTTGTGTCCGTTTCCTGGCAGAAGGAAGCAAATCTCTGGCTGTGTCTCTGAGAACGGGGGTGTGAATTGGTCTGGTCCTACCTCTCTGGGTCTGTGGCTGCAAAAGAGAGGAGAACAAACAAAGGGGCAGCCGGCCTAGCTCACCATGGGCAACGCAAGTTCAAGGCTTTGTCAGACTCTTGATATCTTAACTTTGTGTCATTCTCCTCACAGAAGGAAGCAAATATCTGGATTGTCTCTGAGAACGGGGGTGTGAATTGGTCTGGTCCTACCTGTCTGGGTCTGTGGCTGCAAAAGAGAGGAGAACAAACAAAGGGGCAGCCGGCCTGGCTCACCATGGGCAACCCATGTTCAAGGCTTTGTCAGACTCTTGATATATTAACTTTGTGTCAGTGCCCCTGCAGAAGGTATTGAATCTCTGGTAGTGTTGTTGAGGATCGGTGTGCGCCATGGTCTGGTCCTGTCTATGTCTGGGCCTGTGTCTGCAAAAGAGAGGAGACCAAACAAAGGGGCAACCAGCCTTGCTCACCATGGGCAACCAAAGTTCAAGTCTTTGCCAGACTCTTGATATCTTAACTTTGTGTCCGTGTCCTGGCAGAAGGAAGCAAATCCCTGGCAATGTGGTTGAGGATGGGTGTGCCCCGTGGTCTGGTCCTACCTATCTGGGTCTGTGGCTGCAAAAGAGAGGAGAACAAACAAAGGGGCAACCACCCTGGCTCACCATGGGCAACCCAAGTTCGAGGCTTTGTCAGACTCTTGATATCTTAACTTTGTGTCCATGTTCTGGCAGAAGGAAGCAAATCTCTGGCTGTGTCTCTGAGAACGGGGGTGTGCATTGGTCTGGTCCTACCTGTCTGGGTCTGTGGCTGCAAAAGAGAGGAGAACAAACAAAGGGGCAACCAGCCTGGCTCACCATGGGCAACCCAAGTTCAAGGCTTTGCCAGACTCTCGATGGCTTAACTTTGTGTCAGTGCCCCTGCAGAAGGTCCTAAATCCCATGCAATGTGGTTGAGGATGGATGTGCGCCGTGGTCTGGTCCTGTCTATGTCTGGGTCTGTGGCTGCAAAAGAGAGGAGAACAAAGAAAGGTGCAACCAGCCTGGCTCACCATGGGCAACCCGAGGCCAAGGCTTTGCCAGAATCCTGATGCCTTAACTTTGTGTCCGTGTCCTTGGAGAAGGAAGGAAATCTCTGGTTGTGTCTCTGGGAGCGGGGATGGGCAATGGTCTGGTCCTCCCTGTCTGGGTCTGTGGCTGCAAAAGAGAGGAGAATAAACAAAGGGGCAACCACCCTGGCTCACCATGGGCAACCCAAGTTCAAGGCTTTGTCAGACTCTTGATGTCTTAACTTTGTGTCCATGTCCTGGCAGAAGGAAGCAAATCTCTGGCTGTGTCTCTGAGAACGGGGGTGTGCCTTGGTCTTGTCCTACCTGTCTGGGTCTGTGGCTGCAAAAGAGAGGAGAACAAACAAAGGGGCAGCCGGCCTAGCTCACCATGGGCAACCCAAGTTCAAGGCTTTGTCAGACTCTTGATATCATAACTTTGTGTCCTTCTCCTCGCAGAAGGAAGCAAATCTCTGGATTGTCTCTGAGAACGGGGGTGTGAATTGGTCTGGTCCTACCTGTCTGGGTCTGTGGCTGCAAAAGAGAGGAGAACAAAAAAAGGGGCAACCAGCCTGGCTCACCATGGGCAACCCGAGGCCAAGGCTTTGCCAGAATCTTGATGCCTTAACTTTGTGTCCGTGTCCTTGGAGAAGGAAGGAAATCTCTGGTTGTGTCTCTGGGAGCGGGGATGGGCAATGGTCTGGTCCTACCTGTCTGGGTCTGTGGCTGCAAAAGAG
Organism: Chroicocephalus ridibundus; assembly: GCF_963924245.1. Lineage (NCBI taxonomy): Eukaryota > Metazoa > Chordata > Aves > Charadriiformes > Laridae > Chroicocephalus > Chroicocephalus ridibundus. The sequence goes on along the minus strand of NC_086284.1, from coordinate 18,720,227 downwards.
AGGAGAATAAACAAAGGGGCAACCAGCCTGGCTCACCATGGGCAACCCAAGTTCAAGGCTTTGCCAGACTCTCGATGCCTTAACTTTGTGTCAGTGCCCCTGCCGAAGGTATTGAATCTCTGGTAGTGTTGTTGAGGATCGGTGTGCGCCATGGTCTGGTCCTGTCTATGTCTGGTTCTGTGGCTGCAAAAGAGAGGAGAACAAACAAAGGGGCAACCAGCCTGGCTCACCATGGGCAACCCGAGGCCAAGGCTTTGCCAGAATCTTGATGCCTTAACTTTGTGTCCGTGTCCTTGGAGAAGGAAGCAAATCTCTGGCTGTGTCTCTGAGAACGGGGGTGTGCATTGGTCTGGTCCTCCCTGTCTGGGTCTGTGGCTGCAAAAGAGAGGAGAACAAACAAAGGGGCAATCAGCCTGGGTCACCATGGGCAACCCAATTTCAAGGCTTTGTCAGACTCTTGATATCTTCACGTTGTGTCTTTCTCCTGGAAGAAGGAAGCAAATATCTGGCCGTGTCTCTGAGAACGGGGGTGTGCATTGGTCTGGTCCTCCCTGTCTGGGTCTGTGGCTGCAAAAGAGAGGAGAACAAACAAAGGGGCAATCAGCCTTGCTCACCATGGGCAACCCAATTTCAAGGCTTTGTCAGACTCTTGATATCTTCACGTTGTGTCTTTCTCCTGGAAGAAGGAAGCAAATATCTGGCCGTGTCTCTGAGAACGGGGCTGTGCATTGGTCTGGTCCTACCTGTCTGGGTCTGTGGCTGCAAAATAGAGGAGAACAAACAAAGGGGCAGCCGGCCTGGCTCACCATGGGAAACCCATGTTCAAGGCTTTGCCAGACTCTTGATATCTTAACTTTGTGTCCGTGTCCTGGCAGAAGGAAGCAAATCCCGTGCAATGTGGTTGAGGATGGGTGTGCCCCGTGGTCTGGTCCTGTCTATGTCTGGGTCTGTGGCTGCAAAAGAGAGGAGAACAAAGGGGTAACCAGCCTGGCTCACCATGGGCAACCCATGTTCAAGGCTTTGTCACACTCTTGATATCTTAACTTTGTGTCCGTGTCCTGGCAGAAGGAAGCAAATCTCTGGCTGTGTCTCTGAGAACGGGGGTGTGCATTGGTCTGGTCCTACCTGTCTGGGTGTGTCGCTGCAAAAGACAGGAGAACAAACAAAGGGGCAGCCGGCCTAGCTCACCATGGGCAACCCAAGTTCAAGGCTTTACCAGACTCTCGATGCCTTAACTTTGTGTCAGTGCCCCTGCCGAAGGTATTGAATCTCTGGTAGTGTTGTTGAGGATCGGTGTGCGCCATGGTATGCTCCTGTCTATCTCTGGGTTTGTGTCTGCAAAAGAGAGGAGAACAAACAAAGGGGCAACCAGCCTGGCTCACCATGGGCAACCCGAGGCCAAGGCTTTGCCAGAATCCTGATGCCTTAACTTTGTGTCCGTGTCCTTGGAGAAGGAAGCAAATCTCTGGCTGTGTCTCTGAGAATGGGGATGTGCAATGGTCTGGTCCTACCTGTCTGGGTCTGTGGCTGCAAAAGAGAGGAGAACAAACAAAGGGGCAGCCACCCTGGTCACCATGGGCAAACCAAGTTCAAGGCTTTGTCAGACTCTTGATATCTTAACTTTGTGTCCGTGTCCTGGCAGAAGGAAGCAAATCCCTGGCAATGTGGTTGAGGATGGGTGTGCCCCGTGGTCTGGTCCTGTCTATGTCTGGGTCTGTGGCTGCAAAAGAGAGGAGAACAAACAAAGGTGCAACCACCCTGGCTCACCATGGGCAACCCGAGGCCAAGGCTTTGCCAGAATCTTGATGCCTTAACTTTGTGTCCGTGTCCTTGGAGAAGGAAGGAAATCTCTGGTTGTGTCTCTGGGAGAGGGGATGGGCAATGGTCTGGTCCTACCTGTCTGGGTCTGTGGCTGCAAAAGAGAGGAGAACAAACAAAGGGGAAACCACCCTGGCTAACCATGTGGGACGCTTGTCCAAGGCTCCGACAAACCCTTGATGCCTTAACTTTGTGTCCGTGTCCTGGCAGAAGGAAGCAAATCTCTGGCTGTGTCTCTGAGAACGGGGGTGTGCATTGGTCTGGTCCTCCCTGTCGGGGTCTGTGGCTGCAAAAGAGAGGAGAACAAACAAAGGGGTAGCCAGCCTGGCTCACCATGGGCAACCCAAGTTCAAGGCTTTGCCAGACTCTCGATGCCTTAACTTTGTGTCAGTGCCGCTGCAGAAGGTATTGAATCTCTGGTAGTGTTGTTGAGGATCGGTGTGCGCCATGGTGTGCTCCTGTCTATGTCTGGGTTTTTGTCTGCAAAAGAGAGGAGAACAAACAAAGGGGCAACCAGCCTGGGTCACCATGGGCAACCCGCGGCGAAGGCTTTGCCAGAATCTTGATGCCTTAACTTTGTGTCCGTGTCCTTGGAGAAGGAAGCAAATCTCTGGCTGTGTCTCTGAGAACGGGGGTGTGCATTGGTCTGGTCCTACCTGTCTGGGTCTGTGGCTGCAAAAGAGAGGAGAATAAACAAAGGGGCAACCAGCCTGGCTCACCATGGGCAACGCAAGTCCAAGGCTTTTCCAGAATCTTCATGCCTTAACTTTTTGTCAGTTTCCCTGCAGAAAGTATCGAACCTCTGGCAGTGTTGTTGAGGATCGGTGTGCGCCGTGGTCTGGTCCTGTCTATGTCTGGTTCTGTGGCTGCAAAAGAGAGGAGAACAATCAAAAAGGCAGCCACCCTGGCTAACCATGGGCGACCCTTTTCCAAGGCTCCGACAAACCCTTGATACCTTAAGTTTGTGTCAGTGTCCTGGCAGAAGGAAGGAAATCTCTGGCTGTGTCTCTGAGAACGGGGATGTGCAATCGTCTGGTCCTACCTGTCTGGGTCTGTGGCTGCAAGAAAGAGGAGAACAAACAAAGGGGCAGCCAGCCTGGCTCACCATGGGCAGCCCAAGCCCAAGGCTTTGCCAGACTCTGAATGCCTTAACTTTGTGTCAGTGCTCCTGCAGAAGGTATTGAATCTCTGGCAATGTGGTTGATGATGGGTGGTCGCCATGATCTCGTCCTGTCTATGTCTGGTTCTGTGGCTGCAAAAGAGAGGAGAACAAACAAAGGGGCAAACAGCCTGGCTCACCATGGGCAAACCATGTTCAAGGCTTTGTCAGACTCTTGATATCTTAACTTTGTGTCCGTGTCTGTCAGAAGCAAGCAAATCTCTGGCTGTGTCTCTGAGAACGGGGGTGTGCATTGGTCTGGTCCTCCCTTTCTGGGTCTGTCGTTGCATAGGATAGGAGAACAAACAAAGTGGCAACCACCCTGGCTCACCATGGGCAACCCGAGGCCAAGGCTTTTCCAGAATCTTGATGCCTGAACTTTGTGTCCGTGTCCTTGCAGAAGGCAGGAAATCTTTGGCTTTTTGGCTGAGGAAGGGATTTCGCCATGGTCTGGTGCTGTATCTCTGGAAGACCAATGAGGAGCAACCCCCATGTGTCGCGCCACAGGCAACACCCACCTCCCTGCCCGGGCCCAGCAGCCCTGCCCTCCCCTCCCTGCCCTCCTCCTGCCTCTCGCCTCAGCCCTCGCTCACCCGCCTGCTCGCCTCCACTCTGGGCCGGCACCGCGCAGCCCTTTCTGTGCCTGTCCTGAGCGTCCTGTCACCAACGCCGTCACATGGCAACCACCAGCGTTCTGCTCTCTCTGATACGGTCACCATGTCACCAGGTGTTCTAGAGCTGATGGAAGTCCAAGCTCTTGGCTGCCTGGGGAAAAAGGGGTGTCACTCTTCAGCCTTATTTAAATGCAGTGGGATGGACTAACCCCATAACTCAGGCCCATGGGGAAACCATCCAACATGGAGAGCCCACTGTCACTCCTGTCTGTGTGGGGACAGCCTCTCCCCTGGGGCTGTGGTCACCTCACGGCCCCTCACCATCCTGTCCCACCCCACCTCCCCTGGGTCTCCTCCTTGCTGTCAGGGCCAGGGCAGAGCGAGGTGAAGCTCAGCATGAGGGTGCAGACAGACAAATGTGGTGTCTGAACACTGGGGAGTAATTCAGGTGTTTAACATACACTGACGTAGTGCCACTTGGGGTGTCTTACAGCCTAATATCCTATGGATACACATGAAACTGGCAGACAGGACCTTGGAAAAATGCATGCCTCTTTAGATCAGCCAGGAGGGATACACAATGGCATCTCACGTTGAACTAAATGCTACTTTAATCCCCGTTGTAAGCCCTAGAAGTCCGCTGTCTCTGTGCACAGACAGTCAGCTCACAGCTGGCAGCACAGAGCAGGGTTCGGGTGTCTGGAAACAGGCTCCGCAGTGTCGCTTCAGGGGCTGTGAGGAGCCTCACCTGAGCTAGAGCTGCTACACCGGGACAGGGCAAGGCTGGTGTGAAGGTGGCACCGTGCTGGTCTGCTCTGCCTCAGAGTGTCAGACACCCCACCACCTCCCAGTGGCACTGGGTATTTATTGGTTAGAAACTGGACACCCTGTACGGATTAATTCATGTGCTTGAGGTTGGGTCTCCAGAGCACTTCATACACCCTGGGGTGTTTGTCCTGATCCCAGGAGGCCACTTCAGAGACCTCTCATAGATCCTGTGTCATACATGGCAGCTCTATGTGGATGTCTTGAGGAGTCTGCAGTATGGTTCTACATAAATATTTATAGACTTTTTAAATGCTTTCCTACATTTAGACTTCTAAATTTGCTTGTAATATGTTGCTGATATGTTGCTGACAGGTACCATGAGAAACTTGATTATGTACTCTAGTGGTTGTGATGATCTGAACTGATTACAGAACTGTGTTAGAATGGAATAAACCCACTCCTGGACGTGCTGGTTTTCTTTTGTACTTTAGCACTAGAATGACCCTTTATTCTCTAAACAGAGCATTTTATCTCACAAGTCATAATTACATCAATGGATGGTTGAATCACTTATTACAGAATTACTATCTTTTAATAAATCCTGAAAACAGAATGATTGCCGTCTTGACAGTCACTGCACAGGATGGATTGTATTCAGTTAAAGAAAAATGATAAAATGTTGTTCAGTACACAGCCCTACAAATTGGGGTTTTTTTGCATGGTACTCTTGTCCTGATCCAAAGCTCGTGTACTTGTTCTCTGGTATTTCTGTGATGATTGTCAAAACTATACAACTTCACAGACTTTGTAACCACATTCCAAAGTGAGCCAGTACTATTTTTAGTCCCAGGGACAAATGTGACCTTTAGGCACAGAAAGTTAAAAGTGTCTGCGAATTTGGGATTCCCAGCCTGAGAATCTTAAGGCCTGGTTTTTCGTGTTTCCTAGCACAGAATTTATCACTCATCTCGTACTGACTTTGTTTTTGTAACATTTGTGTACCAACAAAATCCTTAGGGACTGGTATTTGTCTCCTTTCACCACAGGCAATTATATAGAGATGTCTGTCTCTATAGATACGTAGACAATTGAGTCAGTGGAGAGTGATCAGTATTTCTACAGCAGATGACCCCTTCAATTAAGATGAACAGCAACATTAAGTGTTCCTGTTTCTGTTCATTGACTGTAATAGGAGTCTAATGTAACCAGTCCTAAGGAGAAAGGATGCCTCTTTAGCATCACTGCCTGGTGATTGTGGAGTAAGTTTTGTTCCCTCACTGCATGAGCTTTTCCACTTCCCAAAGCCTCAATCCTGTAGACTGATGTTTCACACACTCACACAAGAGGGGGACGTTCTGGGTGTCACCAGAGCTATTTATGAAGTCTGCATGAGACATTTGTTGGATAATACATATAAAAGGTAGCCTCAAAAGCCTTTTTTTTTTTTTTTTGTAATTTATCATTTTTTATTCTGGCCTAACATGACTGTGAGTCTTAAACAGTAAAAATACATCAGTACCATCTTTATAGCTCCCCTGGGTTCTTGTACCATGATGCAACACCCTTTGTTAGGATAAAATCTGAGCAGGAAGGGAACATGTCAGGACTTTAACATGAACAGATTTCCTCTCTGCTTTATTCTGAAAAAAATGTGCTTTCACACAGCAGCAAGGTGAATACAAAGGTCAACAAAAATAAGCAATAGATTGCTTCTCAGACTTGCCACATGCACTGTTCTCCCCTTATCATGCCCTTGCCTTAAAAGAACCTTCCATGAACCTATCCCAGATTTTTGAAGCCAGTTTGCACACGCAGAGATTTAACAGAAAATGTAAGATATGTGTCAGTGTTTTTCAGTTAGTACCTTTGGCGCCAGAAAATTTGACCTTTTTTTCTATGATGTCTTTTCAAATATCACCATTTAAATGATGCAAATCCAAGTTTTTTAGATTATTTTACCCATGTCAAACATGGGGGCTTTTTTCCCCAGTGTGTATAATATATTGTTCCTCAGGCACCAAGCAAGTTCAGGACCCCTTCTTCCCTTTACATGGCACAAAGTATGTTACTGTGCATGATGCAGGTCTGTCTGTTCCCACCTTTCCCATGTATCTCAGCGGAGAGGTCCCTGCAGAGCCTGCTTCCCTGCTGCCTGGCATCTGTTCCCATGCACAGGAACATCAGGCTAGTAGTCATGGTCTGTAGCCTCTAGCAAAAGAAAGTCTTATCCCAAACAGCTTTTAAGCTAAATACAAAAGACGTTAAGAGATGGTGTATGGTAAATAATATCACTCCCACTTTAGAGAAGTCCACTTTTTTACACAGTCTACTTGGGTGCAGCTTGACACACGTCACAAAAATTTCTTGTCCTCTCACAACACATACTTCTTCCTTTCCTTCAGGAAAAACACCATGTGGTAGGAGGTATAAAAGGTGTGCAAAACCCACAAGGTGCTAAAGCCTTCTGTGCTGAGGGAAGCCATTTCCCAACACTTCCAATTAAGATCTTACCATTTAATTAATACACAACATCAGCAGCACAAAATAGTCCTCTTCACCATCATTACAAACACTTTGTGACCAATCACTTGCAACTCATTTCATGAGAGGATGTTGGCAGATATATTTGGTAGTAGACCTCGATATGGAGGCTGAAGACACAAAAAATGATGGGAATAAACAGAGGAAAGGGGAATAGAAAGATAAGCATCAAGTGAGGAAGAAAGGTGTGAAGGCAGGTAGTATGGAAGAAGGAAGGAAGAAAGGAAGGAAGAAATTAGCGTTATTCCTTTTTCCTTGTCCCTCAGATACATTTCCTTCTTTGTAGAACAATGTAAGACAGCCCATGAAGAGCCTCTAGCAATAGAAATAATTAATAATTTCTACTTTTCTAGTATCTAGTTCCCTATTATTCACTATTCCACCCTATTCCCTAGTGAGCTGGCACATCACTGCAGGCCAGACATATACAGCCAATCAGAAGGACTGTATTCTGCGTCTATTTATTAAACTCTTTGGGGATACTTAAGTTCTCTTTCATTCAGTTTCTTACTCTTTCCTGCTAGAAGGTTCTGACTTATTAAGGGGAAAAACAAGACAGCACAATGTTAATTCATTGCATTAATTAGTGTCATCCAAATGTAATTTCTTCTTCTCTAGCAATTAATCTCTGCCACGGAAATATTTTTGAAAGTTTTTCTGCTGGTTTTAATGTAAGTAGTGTCCTGAAAGGACACTACTATATACAAGAAGAAGTATCTGATTAACACCCAGTGGTGCATTCCAGTGTCCCAGTTTCTAGTAAGGAATTAATCCTGTTGTTGCTACTGCTGCTGTGTTATCTGGCACCATGAATAACTATGTTTCTGTTAACTGACTCCAATGTTCTGACTAATCAGAGTTCTCCAATCAACAATTTTGGTTAAGTAAGTAAATCTATAGATATCATGACCCCTTTTTTGTATGTTCACTAATTTCAACAGGATTTCCAGACTCATACGTTGTGTAGAAATCAGCATTATGGTTATAAAGACTGGAAGAGGAAGGCAGACTTTCCTTTGACTCTCATTTCCATTTCTCCAGGGCAAACTGCTTACTCAGTGGCATTGTAAAGAACATAAGTAATGAGGGTCAGGTGAGATGGAGAAGAGAGAATGCAACTGATTAGTTCTGGCATCTTTCTGCATCTGGCATTCTGGTTTCTGCACAAAGGGAAACTGTGTGTTGCAGACAGGAACCCTCTGTGCTCTGGATGGTCTGTGGATTTGGCATGAGGCATGAATTTATACACTGACATAGTTTTGTTTTCTGTTTTGTTCTCAAATCACTTCCTAATAAGTCACAGGATTTGATCTGTTGGGGTTTTTTGTTTTGTTTGGCTGTTTGTTTTCCCACCTGGCAGGTACTGTGTATAGTTTTTCATTGATCTCTCTCTCACAACTTCAAGTCTCACTCACGTAGCATTAATGGTCACCTCAGAGCCCATCATTTTATACAGGAAGCTGGGAGTCTTTTTGCTCACATGCATCACTTGACATTTATCTACAGTGAATTTCAGTATTTTATTGCCAAATCACTCAGTTTCGAAAGTTCCCTGTGTAGTTCTTCGTAGTGGTCTCCTGTCTTTTTTACTTTGAATAACTTCATATCATCAGCAGACTTTATCATCTGAGAGCTCACTCTCTTTTCCAGCTCATTTATGAATATGCTGTCTGGAGAACAAATGTGTGCTGTCTAGAGAAGAGCTCTTAGTGGAAGGCAATGTGAACCCTTCAACACTGACTTTAGTACAAAAACATCCACCTGAAGAATTTTGTGGTAGAAGTGCCTATCAAATGCTAACGGATGGAGGACTGACTTTGCAAGCCTTCATTTGGATGTTCCCTGTGGAGACAGGTGCAGTGGGCTGCAGTGACCCAGGCAAGAGAAAAGGTTTCCACATAGACACATCAGAGGAGGTAAGGAAATAGTGATTCCCAGATAATGCGGGAAGGATTTCTCAATATTATGACTGCGTACAGCTTTCTTTAAATGCTATGCCCATAATTTGTTAGGGTTAAGAGGAAGCTCTGGCCGCTCCTCTAAAGGCCATCTTGTTTCAGATGTTTGCTGGAAAGTAGATTACTCCATTCTTTGAACTGTTTTCAGTGGGCATTAGTTTTGGGTTAGTTGGTAGTGTTACCCTGCTATCCTGTTGCTTTAAATCAAATAATACAAATCCAGAAGCAAAGAGCATGTATCATACTGAAATGGAGTTACTGTAATGGAATTGTTATAAAAGGGCATCTTCCTTATCATCAGCGAGATGAAATGTGTTTAAAAAAAACCATCAGTCATCAACTAAATGTGTAATCCCAAAACAAAGCTGCAACAGCTAACTGAGCAAATGTAACTTTGTCTCTGTAAGCAAGACAGTAGCAAATAAGGTTATTTTCCTTCTCTGTCCCTGGTGAACTGTCCTCTGTCCCGAGATGACAGGACTACTCACGAAAGGCCTCTTATGTCTTCATTTTAAAATATATGCTAGAAAACTGGAAAGGCATCAGAAATCACAAGAATGTTATGAAAACCTGTATTATAGTAAAAGAAGAAACTCAGTTCATTTATGTATTTAAAAAAAAAAAAGTAAGAAGTAATTTGAAAATTATAATACACAGAATCTGAAAAAAAAAAAAGAGAGAAACCCAGGGACTGGAAGCTCAAGCAAGTCAAAATTAAATCAAAACTAGTACTGACGCTTAAAGTGAAGTAATTGACTGTTAGGTCAAATGGATGTGATGGACTCTATTACTTCATAAATTTCAGTTGTGAGTATGTATTTTTTGTACAAGGATGATCTAACTGAAACAGAAGTTACATTCCTGTTATGCAAGCTGTTTTGTAGTTGATATTGCCTTTGTCATGCTTACGGCTTTGAAATATACCAATATATAAACTCAGCTTCAGACACGGGAGTAACTATGACTGAACTAATTAATGTATATGGAGAGGAGTCAATTGGTCAGAATATCTATTCCTTAAAATTAATTTTATCACTGAAAAGATAATTATACTGGATATATAGGCTCTAAAGTGGCAAGGTATTCACATTTCTTTATTTCTGTGACTCTGTGGTCAAACTGTAAAGTCGTCTTCTCACAACAGCATGAAGCTCTCTACCCATTTCAGTCATCTGTTTGAGAAATCGTTTCACATTAGTATGAGCCTTCGTGCCAGAATTTTAATATCTAAGAATAATTTTCTGCACAATGTTAACTCTGAGGTATACTCCAAGTCAGAAATACCTTGGGCATAACAGAGAAGCAATCATTAGTGGCATTTTATTACTTCTGCTCTCAACTCAAGCACCAGTATTTTCATCTTCTGATCAGGTGGCAAGATACAGTTGTTTCTGAAGAACTATATTTGAAGGACTGTAATTGGTCTTAGTGTAATGACTTATCTAAAAAGTAACTGAAAGCTTCATCTCCCGTTATTCCTTTTTTTTTTCAATATTTCATAGACATAAATAATCCTTTTCCTGATGGCTGAATTTGAACCCAACAGTTCCAGAACCAACACTGAAGTATCTTTCCCAGCGAATATGATTTAAAAGACTTGTTCCGCCTAAATACTTCATCATTGTAGCTTTAAATATTTTGATACAAACTCATAATTTCATAATTAGTCCATTAATTCTCATGTTTTCTGATGTATTTCTCCCGAGAAAACTTTTATCCTGAAGGATTTTGATACTTTGGTTAATATAACAGAAGTATCATACGTAAGTTTTTCCTTGATCTTTAGAATTTCACTGAAAAGTGCCATTTGGGAATGCATTGACTTTTTTTAATCACAGAGTTGGATCATTAAATAACATATATCTAGCATAAACAATTATTTTGCCCCTTGACTGTTTTATGCAGGTCATGAATAATGAATAATTTGGCATTAAAAAAAAATTAGAGAACCAAAGGTAATGTATTTACCACACAAAAACAACTGACTACATTTTTCATTGCTGATATTAGTACCTGCAACACTTCAGCTCTTTTGCTTGTGAGTTTTAATGTATGTAATATCTACTGTGCTAGGTCATCACCATGTCTCTCTTTTTGATTCCACAAAGCAATCATGCACATGATTAAAACTGTGCGCTTAATGTTTCGTGACATCCAAGGGCTTTCACTGGTACAAGTATTGCAGTATTATGTTTCAATGATTCCATTTACTTGCAGACTTAGGTGTTGCCAAATCACAGACTTTTTTCCTATATGCAATATTGTCTTCCTAAAGCTAGAACCAGTTGAGGTAGACTAGCATAGCTCCACTTATTTCAGTGCAAAACTTTTTGTATGTAACCGATTTTTATTACCTGATCCACTCATTCTTACTATTAAGGCTTAGAAAGGTCATATAGTAAAGAAGAGCCCATATAGGAATCAATTACCTAGTATAGTTATCAAAAATTATGGAAAAAACCCAACCATGTAAAAGAACACTGGAAGACTCCAGCTGTACAGAAAACCATTTTTTACCATTTGATTATGTGTTATTCCCAGGTTTCATTTATCACAGAATCATAGAATGGTTTGTGTTGGAAAGGACCTTAAAGATCATCCAGTTCCAACCCCCCTGCCCTGGGCAGGGACACCTCCCACTAGACCAGGTTGCTCAAAGACCCATCCAACCTGGCCTTGAACACTTCCAGGGATGGGGCATCCACAGCTTCTGTGGGCAATGTGTTCCAGTGTCTCACCATCCTCACAGTAAAGAATTTCTTCCTAATATCTAATCTAAATCTACCCTCTTTTAGTTTAAAACTATTTATTAGACCTCATCCTATCATTACACTCCCTGATAAAGAGTCCCTCTCCACCTTTTCTGTAAGCCCCCTTGAAGTACTGAAAGACTACTATAATGTCTCCCCAGAGTCTTTGCTTCTCCAGGCTGAACAACCGCAACTCTCTCAGCCTACTTTTACAGGAGATGTGTTCCAGCCTTCTGACCATTATCAGGCCCCTCCTCTGGACCTGCTCTCTAACAGGTCCATCTATTTCTTGTACTGGGGACCCCAGAGCTGGATGCAGTACTCCAGGCAGGGTTGTACCACAGCAGAGGGACAGAATCTTCTCCCTTGACCTGCTGTCCACACTTCTTTGATGCAGCCCAGCATATGGTTGGTCTTCTGGGCTGCAAGTGCTCATCGTTAGCTCACATCCAATTTTTCATCTACCGGTATTCCCAAATCCATCTCTGGAGGGCTGCTTTCAGTCCATTCATCACTCCAATCAGTATTGATACCAGGGATTGCTCTGTGCAGGGTGCAGGAGCTTGCACTTGCCTTGGCATGTATTGGGTTGGGGAGAAAAAACTCTACTGCCATCACTGCTGTGCTAGTGATTATGCATAACGAGAGAGCAAACCAGATAGATGAACGTGATAATACTGAAAAAATTGAACACAGTTAAATAGATAGTAAGAAGCTATAGAGAGATTTTAATTTAAAAATGTGTATAAAATAAATTGCTGGACTTAGATATTTACTTGTCTTCATTGTTCATATTACTATTTGTTTCATAATTTTGTAATAGATAGCATCTAAGTATAAAGATTATGCAAAATACCGTGCATCATTGTTCATGAACTTGGAAAAGGGCGAGTTTTTTCTCCTAACTGGAATTCTTTTGGATTTGAAGAGACGATAGCTAAAATTCTGTACCTTCTCTGAATTTTCGTTCTGCAGCAGTGGCAATGAAGAAACACTTTCCACTATTTAAAAAAATTCTCTTTTGCACTTTACTTGATAACTTTTCCTTTCCTATGAAATCCTTCTTCTTTTGCTTGTAAAACACGATAATGCAAAATTATTCAAGTAATTACAAAACCAACATCTTTATTTTTGAAGTCCTATCTTATTTTTGTATTTTAGAGGGAATGGGGTATTTTTTTAAATATAGCTAAGTCAATGGATAAAATTCGTTATGAGCTGTGTTATGACCTGCATTTGATATGTTTCTGGGAAACGTTGCACAAAAGGAAAACCAGTACTTCCTCTTCTCAGTTGCTGTTGTATGAATACCGTGATCATTGGGTTTCATGCGGTGCACAGTTCTGTAGCTCCTCTCGAAATAAACTAAAGGCAGCCCTACTGAGGTCCGCCACTGGGCCACTTACGAGTAGGGACTGTGAGAATGCCTGCTCTCTGGAAAAGGTTTCTTAATGAGTCAGAAGCCAAACCTTTCAGCTTCCATAAAAGATTGACATGTGTCTGATCTTGCCCAGGACATAAAGCATCTGCCAAACCTTATTGTTAAGAGGGATGGAATTAGGGTCTGCATTTCTGCACTTGAATGTCTAAATTCCACCCAGCCCTGGGGAGGTGTCTGAAGTTTCATAGATCTGAGCATTAATATTTCCATAAACCAGTTCCACCTGAAAAATAATTGGGTTCTTCTCTTCGAACCCCCATATTCCATCAGAACCCCTTGAAACCAGTGGCCAAAAATTGTGCATGAGGTACAATACTGACCTGATGCAATTCATAAAATATGACAACAAGGATGGATTTCTAACAGCAGTGAGGCAGCCCAAAAGCTTGGATCTTGACAATGGCATCAATCAACCATGAAAAAAATGGAAGTTATTGCTTTTTACCACATAGCAAATTTTGTAAAAAATCTATAGAAAGAGTAAAAGAAAAAAGAGCAGAGAGATACACTTGGCACATCTAAAAGAGCAGCTGGTAGATTTTCAGATGAATTTGGATTTGTTTTAGCTCTTTGCAAATAATTCATTTTTGGTCATTGCAGATTTTTTTTTTTTTGGTATAGCACTCTAAATACATTTTCAAAACCTTCATATTCTTTAAGACAATTATATTAGTTCAGCCTTTTAAAATTTACTGTTTTCTGTTCTTGGCCAATTGCAGACAGCAAACCTTTACCAAATCTGTTGCCTACCACTTTGGTTTATGTTAGTGCTACTTGTTGATGCTCAAACAAGACAAGTAAAAAAATATTCCGCATCATTCATGAATTTTGAGGATTTCCATTTAATACTCAGCATCTTAAATCACATGGATAAGAAACTGACACAAATAAGTAAAATGAATGGACAAATCACCTGGTCCAATCTCTAAGAACAAAGAGTGATAAAGTTTGAAAAATAATTTGAAAGTCCACTGAAACATTGCTTTTTACATGCCACTGTTGCATACTTATGGTAACATAAAATAATAACAGCTTACAAGCTACAAAGAAAAAATGCACTTTGGCATTATAGGTTGTCATGGTGAATGTTAAAATTCATGCTTTTGTTTCACATAACAGTACCATCTATATCTGAAGAAGAGGAAGTATTTATACATACGTTTTAACATTTTTCTTAGTAGTGATTGCTCAAAATGGTTTTTTTCTTAATTTATTTTTGCCCTCTGTTTGTTTTTTTTTCAGTTTGGTTTTTTTTATGTTGGTTTACACCACTGGTGTTACAATATCCTGAGAAGTTGGGACACAGAAAGAAGCACTATTAAAACCTTTTAGTAAGGTTTCTCTCTCTTATGCCTGTGGCTCACCAGCATTCCCATTCAGCAAAATAATTAAGTGGGTGCCTAAACTTAGGCTTGTAAGGCATTTCTATTTGAAGATGTATGCTGTAGAGTTTAAAATAAAGCTCAAGACATTTTTCAGATTCAGGGCCTCGTTAGTTTCACCACTTTCGAGGTATGCTGTGTTAAAGTGCCACAGCAGAGTGCCCAGCAGTAATGTACTCACACCCACCTCAGAACATAGGTAGGAAAAGTCTGTAAATAATGGCAATGCTTTTTATTAGTCCAAATAGTATACCTGGAAAAGTAGGAAAGATGAAGAAGGGCCTTTACATACAATCCTTTACGACTGCATGGCTTGCCAGTGTTGCAGAATTTCTGCCTCGCTTGAGTGGATATGTGGTAAGAAAACTAAGGTGACTTGGATATGACTTAATGGGATGCAAGCTACTACATACAGCCAAGGAGCTAATGCCAGCAGAGCAATATGTATGAACTCCTCTTACAAACTGCATTTGGCTTTTCTTTGCCTATGCAGAAGGTTTTAAAAATTGTACTATAAAATTGTCTTATGTATCTTGTAGGATTTATACTGTGAATCCCATTTAGCATTCAATGATAAGATACTTTGCGACTGAGGTAATTTGTAATATCTGTTATAAAGCTACAAATAGAAACAGATTTTAGTACCTTTCCTATTTCTATTTCACTGTGAATAAAGTGAATTTTGCTATCTCTAACCTTTGGCAGTGTCTCCCTTCTGTCATCCATAAAACAAGAAAAGCTGCATAGGACAACTCCATATTCTCTAACAATAAAGATCACCAAATCATTGCACACAGACTGAAAAATAACCCCGACAACGAACAAGTCACAATAAACTCTAGCAGCAAGATGAGCTTTGGAAAAATCCCACTTATGCCTTAAGAACTGAGATTGCAACTATTTATACATCATTTGTCTTGACTTCTAAGAGACCATCCATTACTGAATCTCAGGGAGAGCACAAGAAACATTATTAAATTGCACATTGTTGGGGCTTTATATGATATAGAGGCAACTTTATAAACACATGTTGAATGTAGAGGACTAGAATTTAAGTCTTCTAGGTACTTCACACAGCTCTTCTACGGATATGCCTTGTCATCCATTTAGCATCTTTGAACTTGCATGTACCAGTCTTTAAAGTGGCTGTCCAAAAGTCTGCCTGACTCACAGGGCCCTGAGAATTTAATAAATAATATTTGCAAAGTAGATTCCTGTCTTGGATAGAAACTGCTTGATAGATGAATGTGACTTGAATAGAAAAAGTACTAGAGCACATGAGGATAAGAATTAGGTTCCCAACTACCTTTAAAAATCTGTCTCCTGCACTGTATGTGTATTTTAGATACTTGCTTATATACGGTCTGAGACTTGGGACAGTGGTGGTCTTGCAAAGTGTGGCAATGTCATTTCCAAAAAAGAACCAGTCATGCCAAACTGTATGGAAGGAGGGAGTAAGAAACGTCTGCTTCATGAACAGCAATTCATTTTGAGTTTCTTACATTGTTCTACCTTTCATTATACATCCCATTTGATACTAAATCTGAGCTACTTCTAAACAGAAATATTTTCTAAAAGATTGATTCCAAACACTAAGTTTTGTATCCCATTTAAAGGCAGGAGTTTGGTCTAACTGATCTTCCGCAGTCATTTTGCCAATTGTTTTGGACACCTACCCTTTCTTCAAAGAATTTTCACTTCCGTTTTGCATACTAATAGCAGATTAATTGATTCATGAACTAAATCAACCATCTTTGACTCAAAAGAGAGCCAAATTCATCACCCTTTTAAATCTTGAATAGAAAACTAAGTGCACAGCAAATTTCTTCATGGAAAATACTGTAGAAGCTTGGTTGTGAGAAAGAAAGAACATTTATGCTTAGTGGGTCTTACAGAGCTTGCCATGACAGCCTCTTTCTGTGCTGGTGGGAAAAGCCTGAGATGATACTTTACCTTAAACTGAAGACTTCCTGGTGGATCATGCTGCTGCTCTGTGACTTATCAGTCAAGAACACAATAGGTCATAATTTTTAAGAAATTGTCATGATGGGAGAAGTTTCCACTTTGGTATTTATTAATGGCTTTTCTTATGAATATGGAAGCATGCCAATACATTTAATATTCTTTGCTCCAATTCAAATGGTTTCACTATTTGCTCAATTCAGACACATACAAGGGCAGAAGTAAATGTAACCCCAAAGTTCCCAAACCAGGTATCAATTCACTGGAACACACTGCAGATCTCATAACTTCCACTATGATTACTAGACTATTAGGCACCATTTAACATTATGTAATTAATTTCATCTTGCTTCATATTTCCCAATTGGTAAAAAGAGAGTAGGAATATTTTTGACAAAGACTATTTCACACTTATGCATACTGGAAATTACCACAGGAAAGAGTCACACTATGATTAGGATTAGATTTTGTCTAAAGCTCCAGGCATAGCAGATAAAAGGCTGTAGTTGCAATACGTGCTGCTATGCAAGTATGAAAGATTTATTTCACCCCACATTAGTTCTCTACCGCTCACTTACAGCGTGAGCACCATCTCCCGATCATAGTGCCTCACCCTTCTCCTATAGCCATGAAATAATTTAACACAGTGATATTCTAGTAGGAATTCTGTAGGAATATACCAGAGTAATTCCAATTAATTGTTAATTTGATTTGGGTTTGGTTTAGATTCTGTTTTAAAGATGGATATTCTCATTACTCACAAATCATCCAGTGCTTTCTGCTTGCTCCTGAATGCTTAGGTTCAGTACATTTTGTGGCAATAAGTTATACTCGTAGTTTACTTTCCTATCTACTTTTTTTAATATCAGCTTTATTGTTCACATGTCTGCAGCTATGCTTGCTTGGGCATCTCTGAAAGTCCTGTGAATTTGGAGTCAAACTCTGAAAATTCTCCCCAGAGCATAAGATTAGGCATCTACAGGTTGGGGACAGAATAAATATATACAAGAGCATTATATTCTTTTCCTGTAAATAAAAATGCTACAAGCATGAGAGAGAAAGTAGCTTTTTAATGTCATCTGAAGTCTCAGGGTTTTAAGAGGTAGTCCAGCCTGGTATCATAATCTATTCTTCTTTTAGGCTGAACAGACTGTCGTCTCTGATGTAATGCTGCCAATCTGCCCTTTCCATTTTCTCTTACAGCCAGACTAATTTTTATGTATCTCATGCCCTTTGGGTCTAAATCTGCTTAGTAGTACTTAGAAGCCAAGTTTCTAGGTGCCTTTGAAATGCTGGAGAAGAGAAAGCCAGACAGATTGTCCAGGGTTCCATTTACCTTGTATCTATTTTAAAAGAACATTAAATCAAAGATTTAAAGCACCCTTGTTAATTACTACTTGCTATAGTTAATTATAGGACAAGATGACAAAATAGCCTACTGAGTCATTTGGATATAGACTTTGCAAAGATTGGATCTTCTGCAATGTTATGTCTTGAATTACAAGTTGAACAGAAAATTCAAATCCATGATCTGCATTAGTTAAACACTGCAGCCTTTGGGTTCAGGGCTAATACTTGTGTACACAGGATAATCATCTCCTGCCGTCTAAGAATTTTGTGAACACTAACTAGATACTGTTTATATTACTTTTCAAAAATACACAATGCTATGTGACTGGCAAGTATAACTTGCCAGATACAGGCTAAAAGGCCTGATAGCTACAGTAGTACTGTGGGATATGGAGACAGAGACTTTAATTCCCTACTTTGTCACATGCTCCCTGTGTCTCAGGGAGTTACCTAGTGTCAGTGATGGCATCTATACTGAAACTGAGGTGCATGGTCACAGCAATGTCACATGCTCGTATACTCTGGAGACCTGAGCTGGATGGTCACACTCACATTGTTGCGGTCAACAGCTTGATGTCCAAATGGCGAGCAGTGGTGTGTGGTGTTCCTCAGGGGTCGGTACTTGGACCAGTACTATTTAACATCTTTGTTGGCGACATGGATGTTGGGATTGAGTGCACCCTTAGCAAGTTTGCCGACAACAGTAAGCTGAGTGGTGCAGTCAACGTGCCAGAGGGACGGGATGTCATCCAGAGGGATCTGGACAGTTTTGAGAGGTGGGCCTGTGCAAACCTTATGAAGTTCAACAAGGCCAAGTGCACGGTCTTGCACCTGGGTCGGGGCAATCCCATGTACAAATACATACTGGGTGGAGAACGGATTGAGAGCAGCCCTCCAGAGAAGGACTTGGGGATATTAGTGGATGAAAAGCTCAACATGAGCCACCAATGTGTGCTTGCAGCCCAGAAAGCCAACTGTATCCTTGGTTGTGTCAAAATAAGCGTGGCCAGCAGGTCGAGAGAGGTGATTCTCCCCCTCTACTCTGCGCTCATGAGACCCCACCTGGAGTACTGTGTCCAGCCCTGGAACCCCCAACATAAAAAGGACATGGACCACTTGAGTGAGTCCAGAGGAGGACCATGAAGATGATCGGAGGGTTAGAGCACCTCTCCTCTGAAGACAGGCTGAGAGAGTTGGGGTTGTTCAGCCTGGAGAAGAGAAGGCGCCAGGGAGACCTTATAGCGGCCTTCCAGTATCTGAAGGGGGCCTACAAGAAAGATGGAGAGGGACTTTTTACAAGGGCATGCAGTGATAGGACGAGGGGCAAGGGCTTGAAACTGGAAGAGGGTAGATTTAGATTAGATATTAGGAAGAAATTTTTCATTATGAAGGTGGTGAGACACTGGAACAGGTTACCCAGGGAAGCTGTGGAGGCCCCATCCCTGAAAGTGTTCAAGGCCAGTCTGGATGAGGCTTTGAGCGACCAGGTCTAGTAGGAAGCGTCCCTGCCTATGGCAGGGGGGGTGGAACTAGATGATCTTTAAGGTCCCTTCCAACCCAAACCATTCTATGATTCTATACCTTGTCCTTGTAAGCAACCAGAATAAGGACCCATGTAAATGGTAAATTAGTCCCTTCTAAGAAGAATTTTGGGTTCTGTTGTATGCATGATATTAGTCCTGTGATGTCACAGCGAAGGCAGGCAAGAAACATGAAAATGGCCAGACACATTCTGCTGGGTGGATCTGCTGTCACTGCAGATAAGGGTACCTTTGGATGCACTTTACAATGCAGAAGGTACTAGAGATTTTTCCAACTGCATGCAGCAGCTGATTTACCCTAAACCCGGCCCTTGCATCACTCCTTGTGATGAATAATATGGTCAATTGGTGAATCTGCTTGCAAAAAACAGTATACACCGAGCCTATGTTTTCCAGTTCTCCTTATGTAAAAGGATGGCAGATTATAATTAATAATGCCTAACAAAGATATTACGGAGATGAACATATTTTGAAAATGGCTCAGATACTATTTTAGATGGGGACTATAAGTATATATTACTGATTGTGATTGCATCAGTTACATGTAGTATATTTCATAAAGTTTACTAAAGGCACGATAATTCATTCGTCTTTAGAATTAATAAAAATAAAAATAAATATAGATAGTTACAATGCATTATCTGTAAATAGAAATATTTGCATAATGATCCAAGAGGAAATCTAATACTTCTGAAAAGTACCCAGATCGTGTCATCTCTAAAGCATTCAGATAATGATCCTTATAGCTGGTAGAATCAGATCTCCAACTTCTATATATATATATGTTCTCCAGTACTTACAACCCTAAAAACATAGACACCAAAATCATATTCTTGATTAAAAAAAGAATATAATAAACTGTCTCTTTCTATTCACTTGGACAACTAGGTTCCAGTTGGGATCATCCATGGAAGGTTTTCCATATGCAAAAAGATTAGGTCTTAGAGTAATAAAAGATGAATCACTGATGATTTCATGAACTGAAGACAGGAAAGGATGGCTTCAAGGTCTTCATTAAGTTGGTGATAGGCATCTAACTGATTATATAATAAAACCACAAAAACAAAGTTTTCAAGGTCCTGTTCTTTAGCAAAAATTTGATTTATCAATGTTAACCTGACACAGGGGACTATTACTAATCACATTAGTTATACTGTCTGTGAATTAGCCACACATTTTTGGCTAAGGGAATGGTAATGCACTGTGCTGAATATGGTTGCTCTATTTTCTAAGGATTAATGGTCTGATTGACAGATCACTGAAATGAGAAAAAAAAGATCCCTTTGGTTTGGTTGGGATTTGGATTAAATACTAACAAAATATGTGTTGAGGAAATAGTTTATACGTGATTTTGTCTTGCTCTGTAATAAGTTGAATTTTACATTTCTTCCTCTGTAGATCACTGATGATAATTTATAGCAAGATACCAAAGAACTACTTTTCTTCTATGTTTTTTAGAGCAGAACTCATTTTGCAGCAGATTGAAAAAGAGCTGGATGTGTAAAGGTGTATTGGGTTTGCATGGGGGGGCTACATGGATGGCTTCTATGAGAAGCTGCTAGGAGCTTCCCCACATCCGATAGAGCTGATGCCAGCCAGCTCCAGAGTGGACCCGCTGCTGGCCAAGGCCGAGCCCATCAGAGACAGTAGTAGCACTTCTGGGATAACATACCTAAGAAGGGGAAGAATTTCCTGCGAAATGGCAACTGCAGCCAGGAAGAAGAGTGAGAATATCTGAGAGACGCAACTCTGCAGACACCAAAGTCAGTGAAGAAGGAGGGGGAGGAGGTGCTTCTGGCACTGGAGCAGATTCCTGCAGCCTGTGGTGAAGACCATGGTGAGGCAGGTTGTTCCCCTTCAGCCCACGGAGGTCCATGGTGGAGCAGAGATCCACCTGCAGCCCGTGGAGAACTCCACGCCAGAGCAGGTGGGTGCACAGAAGACTGTGACCCCGTGGGCAGGCCACATTGGAACAAGATCCTGGCAGGACCCGTGGACCAATGGAAGGGACCCACACTAGAACAATCTGTTCCTGAAGAACTGCACCCCGGGGAAAGGACACACACTGGAGTGGTTTATGAACTGCAGCCTGTGGGAAGGACCCACGTTGGAGAAGTTTGTGGAGAACTGTCTCCCATGGGAGGGACCCCATGCTGGAGCAGGGGAAGAGCGTGAGGAGTCCTCCCCCTGAGATGGAAGGAGCATCAGAGACAACGTGTGATGAACTGACCACAACCCCCATTCCCTGTCCCACTGCGCCACTCAGGGGGAGGAGGTAGAGAAATCGGGAGTGAAGCTGAGCCCAAGAAGAAGGGATGGTTGGGGGAAAGGTGTTTTAAGATTTGTTTCTATTTTCTCATTACCCTACACTGGTAAGGTAGGGTTTGATTGGCAATAAATTAAATCAATTTTTCCCCAAGTTGAGTCCGGTTTTGCCCATGATGGTAGTTGATGAGTGGTATCTCCGTGTCCTTATCTCAATCCACAAATCTTTCACTGTATTTTTTCTCCCCTGTCCAGCTGAGGAGGGGAGTGATAGAGCGGCTTTGGTGGGTACCTGGTGTCCAGACAGGGTAAACCCACCACAAAAGGCATCAAATATAACCACAGCACAGGAATTTTCAGTTGTCTAGGGATAGCTTTTTTCCTTCAATCTAAAAGAAGTGACATACATTATAAGCCGTATAATGAACATGAAAACATAATGATCCCCAGCATAAAACCAAGTTGCTTTTCAATTACATTAAAGCTCATTATAAATTCATCTCTTTTACAACATGTTTTACAGAAATCAAAAAGCTTCATGAGAAAGCTTTATGGGAACATGATGATGGCACAGTGTTCTGATTCTGAATCCCATCCTTTTCTTTAATGAATCAAATACAGAGTGGAAAATACAAGTAAAATACTGAGAAAAAATTAAGGCACTAAAAATAAGTTCACCAGAGTACTAAATGGGAATAAAATGAATCAAACCTTTAAATGTCATCTTATTAAGTAGATGAATGCCATTGCAACAGCTGCCTTAACCAAAAAGACTAGAGAAAATATCAGAAAGGCCAAGCATGGAGATCTCAATATTTGGAAAGTTTGCCCTTTGTACCTTTTAGACGGCAAATGTGAGGGATGAAGGGGCAACACTAAAAGGATAGGAATACGGTCTTTCAGCACAAAAAGAGCAAAAGGATAAAGAGAATGCAAAAGATGACAGCATTTGGATAAAAGCCAGTCATATAAAGATATCAGCACAGAATAATAGAAGAGACTGGCAGACATCCCAAATCAATTAAGGAAGATTACTACAGCATAGGCCAATATACTTGCCTTCAGAAAGCCTACGATACGGATAACAAAGTTCGAGAACAGCTACAAAAAAAAGAAGAAAATGTGAATTTGGGGAGGTAGAAGGAAAATGAAGGAAATATTAATTAAAAATCAAAGGAAGGCACAAATGTATTGTGATCTCACTTACTCTTTGACACCTCTGTATGACCTACACAGGGTCTCAAACTACTGATTATAGACTGTATGTAAGACAGTAGTAATTCAGCAGGTGTGGAACATATCAGTATCTTAAGGGGGCCTACAAGAAAGCTGGTGAGGGACTTTTTAGGATGTCGGGTAATGGTAGGACTAGAGGGAATGGATTAAAACTAGAGATGGGATGATTCAGACTGGATGTTAGGAAGAAGTTCTTCACGATGAGGGTGGTGAGGCACTGGAACAGGTTGCCCAGAGAGGTGGTGAATGTCCCATCCCTGGAAGTTTTTAAGGCCAGGCTGGATGGGGCTCTGAGCAACCTGATCTAGTGTGAGGTGTCCCTGCCCATGGCAGGGGGGTTGGAACTAGATGATCTCTAAGGTCCCTTCCAACCCTAATAATTCTATGATTCTATGATTCTATATTGAGACACCTCATCCTGCAACCAGGTAGACTGTCACTTGAGGTTCAGTAGTCCTGAAAAGATGCAAATTGGTGGAAGCTCCAAAGAGCTTAATCTACTCAAACTGAGAGATATTCTTACCAAACCAGGCATGTCTAACATGATGGATTTCCATTTTTTAAATGAATAATGTTTAATGGAGAGTAACAAAAAAATAGAAATAAACTCCTGCTCATAAATCAGTGCTGGTTGTAAATAAGCCCAAGGCCATTTTCATCACTCCCTCAGGAAGGGAAAAATGATCACCTTGGCTGTCTTAAAACTCATGATAAAGGTAAAGTAACCCATAAATGCTGCACATGGTAGTTCAACATGCATTAATAATTGGTTACTTGGGCTACAGCTAATAATTACTTGGATGACAGTTGATGGCTGGCAATCACATTGAGACTATCTGAAAATACACACCAATTGACAGGAAGTAAAGCTATTATAATCATCTACTATTCGACTTTTATGAATAACAAACTAACGTTCCTGATTCAGTTCTTTAAACCATAGCTCCTCGACTGCAATTATGGACTGAATTCCAGGCTAAGAAAGCACATCTTGCTTGGATTCAATTTTTTCTTTGTGCTTCTCAAATATCTAATATAAGAGCAATGCTTCTCATTTTTCATTTCAATCTCTGTTTACACTATTGAAAGCGTAACAGATTTAGAAGGGAATTGTCAGGAAAACAGAAATTGTCCCTTACACTTCATTTGCTTTTTCTTCTGTGCCTTCTGCAACAGAATTTAGAAGAATGCATTATAACTCCGCCTGCAGAGAATTATTACCCTTACTTTGTTTATGAAGACACTAAAAAAATATGATACAAAAATTGTTAGACTGTAAATCATAGATTGGCTACCGTGGCTTACAGTCACAGAGCTAGTTTACCGGAACTGAGTTCCTTTTCATCACTGACTAGATCTGACGAACATAAAATAGGGTCTCTCTCTTCTGCAAATGTGTGAGAAAACAGTGTGTGTGTGTCTGCAGGTGTGTGAAGCAAATTATTCTAACAAACAGTAAGTAACTAGTACTGTGTGGATAGGTAAAAGTGTCAGCTGTAAAAATACAGTCAAGATAAGCGCATAACTTCCAATACAGAATCTTTCACAAACACCACTGTTTTCAGTTACTTAAATAAATTCCTTCTCTGTTAAAACTGTGAGGTTTGATCAGAAAGCCTTGTTTGAATGCTTTCGTAAAATCTGCAGTAAACCTCTTTTATCTCTTTTTATCCAAGAAAGAGCCCAAACATTTTGCCCTCTACAAATTGTTCTTTTCAGCTCTCAGTGACTCGGCTGATTTTGTTCCAGATTAGTTTACTTTGACAACTGACTGAAGACCAGCGCAGCAGATTCTGTAGTCCTGAAGTTTTAAGCAAGGGTATTTCTTTCATAGGCAAATATTTGTAGGTTTCTTTATTGGAGTTTTTGCTTGGTGTCAGATTTACACCAACACCACCATATGCTCAGTCTAAAACAACTGTCTGTGTATAGTAGTCACTGTGTGGCGTGTCACTTTTCAACCATGCAAATTTGCACAGGGTAAATTCAGATGTCACATTGCTAAATACAATTCATTCCCACTGCCACTGACTTTTGCTATGGGGCAGCTGCCAGTATAGCCATACAAATAGCAGATTTCTCCAAAACATCTTTCTAGCGCAGCGAGTAGTCCCACGGTCCTTATTTCAACTGAGGGTGGGGAATGGTAGTAATGCAAATATGCCTAATCATGTGCTGAATTGGTCAGTGTTAATGGAATGACTAAAAGGTTCATGGTCCATTTCTCCTCTCCCTTCCCAAGCAAATTTGCAGCTGCAATAGACATACAGTTGTAATGCCTGGATATCTACTGTAGCTGCCGGTGAGGCATTCTTCTGAAAATCAGGTTTCCAAAATTAATAGGCAATTTTGGAAATACAGGTCTAAATCAGTTTTCTGGTATCCTGCAGTAAACTAAATCAAGTCAGGCTTAGAATTCATGACTCCAAAGCCCATTTTCAATATGTTAGATGTTAATGCCCTGCCTAGGAAGGTCACCAAATTCTCATACACTGTTCAGTGGGTTCATAATGGCTAATAAGAAGCTCCCATGATCTACCCCTGCTTACTGAAAGTTTCCATTGTGATACAGCCAAAGTGACCCTACAGCAGAGCCTCTAATGCCTGATCCTGCTGACTTCCACCATTCAGGGCAGCTTCTGAGCAAGCGAAGTGCAGATGAAAGGAAGTTAGGAAGGAAAGGCAACGGTAGCTAATGCTGTTTGATGAGACTGAAAGAATTCTTGTTGCTCATACAACATCGCTAAGACTTATACCGCAGAATCACACAGTCACAGAATGATAGGGGTTGGAAGGGACCTCTGGAGATCACCTAGTCCAACCCCCTCCCAGAGCAGGGTCACCTAGAGCAGGTTGCACAGGAACGCATCCAGGCGGGTTTTGAATGTCTCCAGAGATGGAGACTCCACCGCCTCTCTGGACAGCCTGTTACAATGCTCTGGCACCCTCAAAGTAAAGAAGTTCCTCCTCATATTGAGATGGAACTTCCTATGCTCAAGTTTGTGCCCATTACCTCTTGCCCTGTCCCCGGGCACCACTGAAAAGATCCTGGCCCCATCCTCCTGACACCCACCCTTTAAGCATTTGTAAGCATTGATAAGATCCCCCCTCAGACTTCTCCAGACTAAAAAGACCCAAATGCCTCAGCCTTTCTTCATAAGAGAGATGTTTCAGTCCCCTAATCATCTTGGTAGCCCTTTGCTGTACCATCTCCAGCAGTTCCTTGTGCCCAGAACTGGACCCAGTACTCCAGGTGCGGCCTCACCCAGGCAGAGTAGAGGGGGAGGATGACCTCCATCTGCTTGCCACACTCTTCTTGATGCACTCCAGGATGCCATTGGCCTTCTTGGCCGCAAAGGCATGTTGATGGCTCATGGTCATCCTGTTGTCCACCAGGACTCCCAGGTCTCTTTCCACAGAGCTGCTCTCCAGCAGGTCAGCCCCCAACCTGTACTGGTGCAGGGGGTAATTCCTCTCCAGGTGCAGCATCCTACACTTGCCCTTATTGAATTTCAGGAGACCACATGAAAGATACTTCCCAAGTTTGATGTAAACTTTGTCTGAGGAACTGTGAATCAAGTGGTACAATCACCTCCTGACAGACACTGAAGTCCCTGAGATGTTTTAAGTGACAATATTGCACAAATGGTTTTAAGTGCTTAGTCAAGGCCCTTTTCCTTTTAGACAAGCCTGCAACATCAGCATGCAAAGTCATTGCCGCACATGCAATGGTACAGTGCAGCTTTGACAGGAAGAGAGAAATAAGAGAGAAAATTTTGTTAGACATTTTAGACTAATGAGGTAAACACTGACTTGGACTGCTATTTGTTACCTGATAATTTTGTGTGATGTGACATTGGACAAATAATTTTAACCGATGTTTTCTCTGTCTCTACAGTGTGAATGTTAACAAACACCTCGCTAGCTTCCAGAGAAAGGCACTGATCATTGGGCCATTTTTGTAAAAACATTTGAAAATGCAATGTCCTTACTAACTCCAGAGGAACGCTGAACAAAGGACTAGAGCTGAGACGTGCACAGGCTTACAGGGCTGCCATGCAAGCTGTGTTGCCTGCCACAGAACTGAGGAAGGCTGCAAGTTTCTCAGGGAGAGCTAGTAAAACCACCTATTATTAATATGCCCTCCTTTGCAACTATAAGACTCTCTTTTCAAACTTTAACTGTTTGAACTGAAATGAAACATTCCAAGTGTCTGCCTCAGGCTGATGTCTTTTCATTCCCAGAGAATAACTATTATACTGCCATTAAGATTGCCATGTCAAGCTTTCAAAAGGCATTCCATGCAACCTTAATTTGGTCCCTTGTGCATATCTATTACAAAGCCAACTAACAAATTACATGATTGGAGACTACTTTTTCTTATCGATTCTCTGCCTCATTCAGTCCCCAAAATTGAGGACATCACAGAAGGCAGGATTCCCCTGCCCTGCCTTTAGACATCTGCAGCCCTAATGGCTACACCTGAACTGGTCATTTTGGGCTTCCCTTAGCGTCACTGAAAAAAGGAACAGGTACGCCCAAAATGCAGCTCAGCTTATTCTTAGATAGACATCTAAACCACATGAACCCTCTTCAAAAATTGTTAATATTTGTCTACGTTACAGATGCATCTATGGTTAGATGCAGAATTTTATTTGGCAGAATATATACCAGGCATTTAATTTGGGTGCTACAGTGTACAATGAAGTACATCATCATCCTCTTTCTTAAATGGTATTGGGGTGCACTATCTAAAACACTAGTTTTAGATACTAATATTTATAATGCTTGGCGTTATATAGCAGTACACATATTCAAGGAACAACTTCTGTTAGCCTCAAATATAGTTGTGTGTGCTCTGCACTTCTTCAATTCAGACCCTGCTGTCTCCAGCTGGGTATCCAGAAAATGAGAAACACAGCACTAGAAAACAGCTGTGAGAAATCTGGTTTACGTCATCTGAGTAGCAACAGTAACAGGCGGGGGTAGAAACCCTTTCACGGCACTCAACTGCCTTAGGGATTCAGTTTTCCGTCCACCTCCTGCCATACTCCGTAACTTTCAACTCTGCAACAGATGAAGTAAAGGTTCTACAGACTATCTCCCTTTGTACTGTAAAATCATGATACATCTCCCCTATTACGGGTACTAAATCCTCTGAAAAAAAGTAGTTTGCATGCCTAATAATTAAACCATATGTCCTACATATGTAAAAGGAGGCTGAATTAAGATTCACACAGCATTTAATTCTGAAATTTTCTAGCTCTTGATTGCTGTGATTGTTTGCGCTGAAATTCATCTAAGATGGACGTCTAAGTCTGCGCTAATCACCCATGGCTGTCTTACAGTCACTGGGGAAACAGAAAGCATTGGAGGGGGGGAAGGGCAAGGGGAACTCGACACTTCCGAAGACTATTATGAAAATTAAGCACCCTGTGGTGGCACCTGTTTCTCTCACAGACTGTAAGGGGAGCCTATGGTGTCTACATCAGATTTAGCCTTCTAAATTTTGTTTAGCTTTCTATGTTTTGTTTTCTAAGTCTATGTTTAGAGCAGGTTGTTCCTACATTTGTTAATGCAGTGCATCAGTACTTTAAAATGCCCACAATGACTGTAGGTGTGCGCAAATCTTTCTTTTGTTTTGTCTTTTTTCAGCTTATGTATTTATCTCATTCTGACATTCCAGAGGCCTCTGGAGAGGCCTCGGTATTTAATTTAGAAAGTACTTCTGAATGAAAATGGAGCTAGATAAATGACAAAATGTATTTTATTGTACATGCTACTTCCTAGGAATGCATTGAATTAGTATGCTTTGTTGGGTTCTCCCCCAGGAGACTGATTTAGTCTAATGATAGTGCAAGGTCATTAGCACAGTATCAGCATAAATTCTGCTTAACCAATGCCAGGTGGTAAACTAGTTTATGTTCATGCGTTGTGTGCATAAAACTGTGAACTCAACTCCTCTGTATGACGTGATCAGAAGAAAGAGTTGGGCAGCCTGAATGTATTCCCACTAATTTGGAACCAGAGATAAATCATTCTCACTGCTGCCCCTAAGAGAAGATGAAGACTCTTATGCATTGCCATGTAAAGCATATTGAAAAGATTTTTTTCTTAACAAGCAGATTTAAAAAATGCGTATATTTAAAAGAAACAAATTAAAATACGCTTCATGTACTTTCTCTAATACTTCCAAAGCAACTACATTTGAGAATCTGGTTGCTTATATATTGTACTCTGTTCTAGATGGGTTCTATTTTTGGTATGACATAAAATTACCTTCCCTGAAAAAAACGAACTGTAAGCACAGAGTACATTGTAAGTTATACAAGGCTGAGTATATGGTCCTGCACCTTAGTAAGGGCAACACCCAGTATTACTACAGGCTGGAGGGATGAATGGATTGAAAGCAGCCCTGCCGAGAAGGACTTGGGTGTACTGGTGGGCGCTTGCAGTCCAGAAAGCCAACCATATCCTGGGCTGCATAAAAAAAAGTCTGGCCAGCAGGTCAAGGGAGGTGATTCTGCCCTTCTGCTCTGCTCTGTGAGACCCCACCTGGAGTACTGCGTCCAGCTCTGGGGCTCTGAGCACAAGACATGGACCTGTTGGAGCGGGTCCAGAGGAGGGCCACAACATTTGTCAGACGGCTGGAACACCTCTCCTATGAGGACAGGCTGAGAGAGTTGGGGTTGTTCAGCCTGGAGAAGAGAAGGCTCCGGGGAGACCTTGTTGTGGCCTTCCAAGATATAAAGGCAGCTTATAAGAAAGGTGGAGAAAGGCTTTTCACCAGGGCCTGTTGTGACAGAACAAGGGGCAATGGTTTTAAACTGAAAGAGGGTAGGTTTAGATCAGACATAAAAAAAGAAATTTTTTATGATGACGGTGGTGAGACACTGGAACATGTTGCCCAGAGAAGTTGTGGATACTCCATCCCTGGAAGTGTTCAAGACAAGGTTGGATGGGGCTTTGAGCAACCTGATCTAGTGAAAGATATCCTTCCCATGGCAGGGGGTTGAACTAGATGATCTTTGAAGGTCCCCTCCAACCAAAACCATTCTATGATTCTGTGATGCACGCTCTGGAAGGCAGAGTTTTGAGCTGCAGAGTTTTGCATTTCTGACCCTTAGGTTCTGAATTTGTCCAATTTGTCCGGTTATTGATTCTGATATGACTGAAAAGGCCTCATTTTTCTACACCTGTGAAATACAGGCATGTCAAGAGGAAATATCACAAGTTTGCTTTCCCAGCATAAAACCACTCACAGGACTAAGATGGTCAGCAATGGAAAAGTGGTCCTCCATTGTGCTTTGTCCATTTCATATTGCAAGCCAGAAATTTCCCTATTTAAAATGGTGTTGGAAAATTCTTTAGTGGGAAAGAAGAACGGAAGAAAATGAGGCTGAGGTTTTTGGACAGATTTAGTAAGTATCTCCATTGCACATATGCACCCAGACCTCAAAGAGGAATGAAATTACCCATGAAGGAAAGGAAAAAAAAAAAAGTGCAGAGTCATGGCTCAGTGGTTTTGAAACACTGTTGACAAGATAAGTAAGTGGTGTTCTATAAAACTGCAAACAAAGGATGAAAGGCAAACTGTAACTCAGGAGGGCGTAACTCAGGAGGACATGGAAAAATTTCACTAGACAGTTCAGTTCTTATAAAATTCTGAAAATATTATAATAAACTTCTGATGATCTAGATGGCTGAGAGGACATTGTATAGGACACGTGTATGATGGCTGCTCAGAACTTCAACTCTCAGGAAATTGAGGGGTAATCTTTAATCAACAAAGGAAGATATTTGATCTCTTATGTATTCTCTCAACTGAGCACAAACTGCAAAACAGTAGATGACAGGAAGTTCACGTGCCATCTTAGTGGTGCCAAGACACAAGACTCTGAGGGTTCAGCATTGAGGTGCATATCAGTGTCTACAAGATTACTCAGATACTATGTTCTAAGTTGTTTACAAGACAATACTTTACAGAATTTGAGAGTGTTTCCATAATGAAAGTGTGCTGGAGAGGAAAATGCTCAAGTCAAGAGAAGGAAAATGCTTCCTGTCCCAGAGGAGACCACACAGAATAGAGGGAATGTCTGGGCAGGATAACACATGGGGGAACGTACACCATACTGTTCTCTGTCTTACTAAAACCGGATGCTTTATTTCTTAAGTGGTATCTACTATATGCAGAGAGAAAACATGAATCATCATGAGAAATTTCAGTCTGAAACCTCTGATCCTAGAGATCTCAGGCTATCAGTAATAAAACTTTCCTAGAATTTCTCTAAAATTCTAGATGGCAGTTTTCTAACTCAAATATAATATATCCAAGACAAACAAAATCTGACTTCATTTTGACAAGTGCAAAGGAACTGATCACAGAAATAACAAGAGTGGTTAGGTGGCTTGAGGACAGCTGTTTTGCAAATTCCAGAACAATAGGTTCATATTACTTCTATCCAAATATTTTGAAAGACCAAGAACAGGATCCGATAAACCATTACTGTTCATACACAGCACAAGATCCAAAGGAAAAAACCAAAATCCAAATCTTTAAAAATAGTCATTAATAATTTCAATTACTTAACACTGATGCTGGGGGATTCTCTGTCTCAAGATACAGTAAAATTGAGTTTCTTCCTATTTTAAAGTCAAGTTTTGATCTTTTTTGATAGAAGATACCACGCTAACTCTTGAAAAATCAAAGCAGGAGGTCAGACAGCAAAACACTTTGGCTTACTTATGTGAGAAGTCAAACTACATCGTGTCAGAAATGTCTCTTCTATCCTTTAAATGTGCAAACCCGGGAACTGGGATACAGAAGAAATGTAGTCTTTTTAATGATATTATTTTCTTACTAAGAAAAACTTATAAGAAAGCATAGCCCATTATTTTTAAATCTCAATTTAAATCTAAATGCTGGTTCTACTGATATCAATGGGGGAGAAAAATCCTACTTAACCTCAGGAGGGCAACATTTCTTCTTTCATTGTGGTTTATACTCATTTTTTGAAAGCATAAGTCTGAATATTGCATGTGCACTCTATGTCAATTGCCTCCACCACTATGTACCAGTGGGTCTGAGTGATACAGCAGTTTTTCAAAAGGTAATAAATGAACATGTTCATCTTGGGACATCCTTTTTCTCTCCCTCCCTATGTGTGTGTCAGTGGCGCAATATTTGTCTCTAACACTTGCAGTGGAGAACTAACCAGAAGTTACATACAGCCAGCAAAAGTCATTTAAGAGCTGGGAAGGGAAGCAGGTGTATATTGAAAGGGAGAAGGGCACAGCATCCTGTAGCAGTGCAGACACAAGAGAGAAAACCAAAAGACTGGATACATCAAATCTGCCTGCAGCTGTTCTCAAGAATGGGCCAGACAGGCGAGCATGCACAGCTGGATGAAGAGCAGCACCATTTGCAGGTCTGTGGCCCAGATCTAATGTTCAGAGGGTTTTAACATGAGTTCCCATGAATCAATGACAAGTTTGTAGTGATACCAGGTGGCAGATCTTGGGCTTGTGTTTGATAATCGCAACACTTAAAGTGATCAGTTTCACTGGGGATTTTCTCTGTGTTTTGTTAAACTGCTGCCTGTAGTTCAGATAGTGCATCTGGGCCATGGATCACTGTGCTGCACTTCTATTCTTGGTGTCTTGGTGCCTGTGGGGTATTGTGATTATCTTAGCAACACACAACTCTGCCCCTGTTTTCTAATTCCAAACATATAAGTGCTTGATCTACCTTTTCCTTGCATTCTTTTGGTCTGCCATCATGTTTACATTCATTTACTCAAGATGCACATTTTGCAATTGTGAGATGTTTCTCCATCCTACTCTATGCACCTCTACTCATTCTTAAATCATTCACAGATTATAAACGGGGGGATAGGGTCATTGCCATCACTCGCCTGCCCTCCTATATAACACAAATCACAGTGCTGCCCTAAATTAATCCCTGGAGGTACATTTCTGTAGTTGTCATTTTCCAATAAACTGCAGAACCACTTAGAAATTTAATCTGTGGCTTGTAGTATGGTACATATAAACATGCTTTTCTCTTATCACCTTTACAGACCTTTTAGACATGATCAATAGACCCCGTGAGTTCCTAAGTACAGCTTGAAACTACTTGACTGGTTTTAGGAAAACATCAAAGCTTGCCTTTCAGATTTTCAGTGATGAAGAATATACAACTTTGATACTTCCATAGCTTTCCACACTGAAAAGTATGCCTTTTATTTCTAATCTTAATTTGTCTAACTCCAGCTTTCACCTTGATATGTCATTGTCCACTAGACAGAATAGCCTTCTAGAATCAATATCCTGCCTCCGGGAGGTAGCTGTGACCCCTCTGATTTTCTCCTTGACAAGCTAAATGGCTCGTGATTTTTAAGCTTTTCCCTGAATGGCATGTTTCTCGACCTCTAACCAATCCTGCGGTTTTCCTCTCAGTGTTTTTCACTTTATCATGGTCCTTTTTTAGACTATATCCACAGGAACTGGATGCAGCAGTCTAATAATAACAGAAGAAAGCATAATGCCCCTACTCTAATTGATATATAATCATAGACTCATAGAATAGTTTGGGCTGGAAGGAACCTTTAAAGGCCATCTAGCGTCTGCAATGAGCAGGGACATCTTCAACTAGGTCAGGTTGCTCAGAACCCTGTCGAACCTGGCCATGAATGTTTCCAAGGATGGGGCAGCTACCACCCCTCTGGGCAACCTGTGACAGGGTTTCACCACCCTCATTGTAAAAAAATTCTTCCTTATATCTCATCTGAATCTACCACCTTTTAATTTAAAACCATTACGCATTGTCCTGTCGCAACAGACCATGCTAAAAAGTTTATCCCCATCTTTCTTATGTTCCTATCTTTAAATAAACATCCAAGGATCCCAGTGATAATGCACAAAGATCTTGGGTTTTGCTATTTAATCACCATATTTCCAATGTTCTAAGGGGTGGACACACAGCACATCTGCTCCATGGGCAAACTGTATGACACTGGAGCATCTCCCAGGCAACAAATGATAACTGAAAGGGCTACTGCCCATTGACTTCCTTTATAATCCACCCCCATAATTTTTTCTGCATCAGTGCTTTCTAGGATTAACTTTACTTTATCCAGTAACCATAAATGTATTTGTTGCTGATGCTTCCTCCGTAGTCAGTAGAGAGAAACTGGATCTTCCAGAAAACAATTTAGCCCAGCCCAGCACAACTGCCTAAAACCACTGGGCTAGAGTGCCCTCTGATGGGTATCCAACTGTCTCCATGAACAATGAGAACCTATGAGACTGGCTTACACCAGACACTTTCAGAAGACTGAAATGAGGTGAGATGGATGCCACAGGCACTGGGTAGTGCTGCCATTGGCCATTTTAAAGCATAAGCTATGCCAGGGCTCAGCTTTACAATTCTACCCAGTATCTACATGTCTATCTCCATATAACACCATCACTATAAATCAGCCTATTACTCCCCCAAGGTTTTTGTCATCTGCAAATGTCATGAGTAATGACTGTATTTTTCCCAGGTCATTGTTGGAAATGCAAATCAACTCAGAAGCAAAAAATTAGCCTAAGTGGGGTTCTCACGCAAAGAATCCATTTAATAATGTTTCCCTTTTTAGTAAACATTTTTAAACCTGCCATTTAACAAGTTTTGAAAACACTTAGTATGCATGACTTTCATTTCATATGATTTAAATTGCGTGGTACTAAGTCAAATGCCTTATGAAAGCTGTAATTTGATGCTATTCTGTTTGTCAACCAGATTTCCGAGTTAGCGTGATAAAATTTTCTAAGTCGATTAGCATTAATTATATTATTTTCCTTTTAATTTTTATTAATTGAGTTTCATATCAACTGTTACATTATTTTATCAGGATCTCAGTCAGCTGACAGATTTGTAATTACCTAGGTCATCACACTTATACATTGGTATGACCTTTTATGTAGTAACCATGATTTGCTGGAGGTCTTCATACAGAAATCATGTGATGCTTTAAATTATCCCAAACCCTTAGAATACAGATTAGACAATGTACTAGAATGTTCTCCAGAAAGTGAAGATCCAGTGATCTGCTCATAAAACTGAGCATAATCCAAACTTCTCACCCTTTGACACCTTATTATAAAGATGCTACTTTGCTTTGTAGTGGATTTAGCGCTTTTTAAAGTGAATGCAGAAGCTGTAGTAACAGTCATTAAAATGCAGGCTTTTTTACAAAGGTCTACCAATGCATGTCAATCTTGCTGCTCTATTCCAAAATCTTTCTGTACACTTGTACATCAAATGGAAAAAGCTGGGATTGATTGATACTGGGACTAAAATAAATACCTGGTAATTGATAGAGCTAGGCCTCTGGAAACCCGCAGTAATATTCCCTGGCTGTTTTCTGACGTGAGAAAAAGACTCATCCCTTCTGCTATAAAAATATTTTGGCTTTAGAAGAAAGATGGTAGCATCCCATGCATTGCACACTGAGGAACAGAAATGTAGCGTGAGTGTACGATAGGAGTTATACACAGTTCCTCTTGATATATATCAAAGCCATTGGTGGTGGAATCCACTTGCCTGTTTTCATCACTGTCTAATTTATGAGGCCCCATGCTGTTTTGCTTGAGAGTTCTCTAAGCAACAAGTACCTCTGCTTGCAGAAACAGGAATTTCATCTTATGCACCACAGAAGTATGTAGTCTTTAAAAAAAAAAAAAAAAAAACAAACAAAAAAACCCCAAAAAACACCTCTGAGAAAACCTCAGTTCTGTGCCCTGGTCAGCTTGAGAAAGTTTGAACTTACAGCCTTTATCAAGCCAGGGATCACATCAGACAAACAGCTGTGGAGTGTTTTAGGCAAAAGCCTGTTTCACTCCTGTGTCAAAGCTGGACCTGTGCAGCCAGGGAGGCACGGGGCCAGAAAGACACCACATGACTCTACCTCCAGACCCAGCTCTTGGGAAGATGTGTGAATTTTATATGAGAAAATTTATCCAGGTAGACCTGGGTACAGAAAGAGGAACAGCCTTGGAAACAGTGTCCTTTCTTGAATGAATTATGTAACTGCTCAGATACTGTCAAAACACCTTTTGTCTGCCTTCTGGGTGGAAGATAATCTGTTCTTCCTTCTCTTCCTCCCCCACTGCCTTAAAACGGCCACTGCATGCACCCAAGGGGAAGCAATTACGGGTTTTAACTCCCTGAGTTTAAGAGGGCCTGAGAGCACTGAGAAAGGAAAGACTGCACCAAGGGGTTGTGGTAAAGGTCAGGGTATTGACGACCTCCTTTTATCTTAAAAGGTACCTGCACTCAGAAGACAGCTAGCTTGCTGGGATCCTGTTGATGCTTTCGGTCAGTTCCTTGTAATGTAATTGGAAAGAGGCGGGTGCATTGACTGGATGGACAGAAGACATCTTCAGAGCTCCCCCTGTCTTCATTTGCTGTATCTCCTCTGTTTGACTTTCTGCTACTACTAGGATGATTGGATTGGCCACCTTCCCTTTGTTTGCCCAGTTTTGCCCCTGAAATAGGGGGCTCACAAATGAAGCACTGTTGGAGCCTTTCCATTACCTACCACATGGGAGCAGGATTAGGTTCACTGTCAGTTTTGGGGAACATGAGAACGATAAAGAACCATGATTATGCATAACAGAATTGCACCCTACTGGTTCCTTAAGACATACAAGATGTTTCAGTCCCATTGTCATCCTGACGTGCTCTTGGAGAAAATGTTTCATACAGCCAGAGGCAGTCCTCTGAGTGTAGCAGGACTCATCCGATATTCCTGATACAGCACCGTATCGACATTCTTCTTCTACTAGTGAGGTGGCGTTTCATGTTGTTAAAGGTCTGGAGCGTGTTACAATTTGTTAGGCTGGCTAAGAATTTATGAAATGTCTTAAGAAATAAACTCACTAGGTAAGGATTTATTAGACAACTGTTAAAAACGGATTGTTTTTTCTATGTCTTCGCTTGATTATTTTCATTGCAGCTAATGGAAGGAAAAAGAGTGTTAAAACAGCAATCTGATCACAATCCTCACATACCTTTGGTTTAGACCTAAACTCTTCCAGGCAGTCATACAATCTTTTAATACCATACCCAATTTAATGAGGGTCTAACTTAGTAGGAATTAAGTTTTTATGAAAAGCTTTGGACAGCAGTGCTTGGCATGACAGAAGAGCCCGTATATTTCCCCCAGGGACAACTGCGGCTTTTCTTCAGCCAATGTCTTTTCCCCAGTTATCCCACCGAGTCTCCTCACCCGCCCTGGTGCCACTCGGTGATGTGAGCCCTTCCAGCCCACGGGATAACCTTGACGTGGCCACTGCGGGCCCGAGGGTGAGGGGACACTTGGCTGCCTGTCCCCTTTGCTGGCGAGGAGCCCCTGGCAGACGTCTCCCACCCGCCGGGAGCCCCGCGGTCCCGGCAGGGCAGGTTCACCCCACGCCGGGGCCGCCCCCCATCCCCTCGCACCCACCACCTCCAGCTCACGGAGGGCCCGCGCCTGCCTCCCCCCGCCGGCAGCTCCCTCCCGCCTCCCTCCCCGCCGCCGGGCCGCCCCCTTCCCCCGGGCCGCCTCTCTCCCCGCCGGCCTCGGGGCGCTCCCGCCGCTCCAGACCCCGGCGGCGGCTCCTGCCGAGCGGAGCGGCTGCGAGCGGCGGCGGTGGGAGGCGGCGGCGGCGGCGGCGGCCCCCCCGCCTGCGAGGTGGGGGCACGGCGCTGCGGGCGAGGGGAGGGGGCGGCCGGCCCGGCCCGGCCCGCTCCGGGGAGCTCTCACCTTCGCCGAGTTTGGCCGGCCCCAAAAAGGCAGCGGAAAGTTCGGCGTGCAGGAAGTTTGGGGGCAGCTCGGAGAGAGTAACTCGGCAGCCGTGACGGCCGTCTCGGGTGGTGTGTTTTTTTGGTTTTGGGGTGGGTTTTTTTGTGCTTTGCTTTTCTTTTTTTTTTTTTTTTTTGTTTGTTTCTTTTTCCCCCACTGCATACAACTGCCCCAAACACACAAGCAACCCGCAAGTAACAAAAAGTCCGGGACGGGGGAGAGAGCACAGAGAGGCAGGCAGCACCCGCGGTGGGGAGCGCCGGGTTTCTTTGCAGAGCCGCCGTCCCGTTCGCAGCGGAGCCCAATGCAACTGCTCATCCTCCTCCTCCTCTACGCTGTCGTCCGTGCGAACTTCTGCAGCCGTCAGGGCACCACTGCCCCTGCCCAGAGCGGATCTATAAAAGCCTTGCGCTCCTCCAATATCAGGCGAGATGGTAAGTGTCCCTCTCTCTTCTTCATTTCCCAAGGGCTGCACTTGCAGAAGAAGCCCCGAGGGCTGCCGTCCCCCCACCTCCGCGGCTGCCGGTGGGGGTCCGTGCGGACGGGGGTCCCGTCCCTGAGAGGCCGGCGGGGGTCGCCCGGGGCTGGGGGGCCGGTTCCCCGGAGGCTCCCCGGAGGCTCCCCGGAGGCTCCCATCAGCTCGGGAGCGGTGTGGCCAGGTGGCGGGAGGGAGGTGTGGGCTGAGGGGGCGGCTCTGCCCGGCGGCTGCTCCTCCGGGCGGTCCCAAACTTCTCAGGGCAACTTCCAGGAGGTTTCCTGGCAGCACGGCGGTGTCCCCCCACCCCGCGTCCCCTCCGGGCTGCGGGCGGCACACAAGGCGGGGTGCCCGCTCCCTGCCGCCGCGGGGGGTCCCGCCCGATACCCGCGGGACACCCCGTCTCTTCTGTGTCCCTCTGCCGTGTCGGTAGCCGGGGGCAGTGCGGGGAGGGCGGCGAGTTCCTGGCGGCGGTGGGGTCCCCGCCGGGGCGGCGTGTGGCGGGCGGGCGGCGTCCCTTGGGCCTCAGGGCGGGGCGCGGGCGGCGCCGCCGTCGCCTCAGGGGCGCTCGGCGGCAGCGCGGCCTCGCTGCGGCCTCTCGGGGCTCCGTCCTTCTCCGGGTGGAGGGGCCGGGCCCAGGGCCGGGCGTTCGGCCGGGTCTGCTGGGAGATGCCCCGCGAGGTCGAGCCGCGTCCCTTCAGGAGTAGGATGCCCGGTGATGGTGAGCACCGGGGAGGGCGGCTGCGGGCCGTGGGACGCTGCCCGCCTGGTAGGAAGGGTGGTTTCAGTATGGTGTTGGAGCTGTGGCACATTTCCCGCAGAGGATATAGAATCATAGAATCATAGTATTGCCTAGGTTGGAAGGGACCTTTCCGGTCATCAAATCCAACCATCAACCTAACACTGACAAAAAACATCGCTAACCATGTCCCTCAGCACCACATCTGCCCATCTTTTAAATTTCTCCAGGGATGACGATTCCACCACTTCCCTGAACAGCCTGTTCCAATGCTTAATAACCCTTTTGGTGAAGAATTTTTTCCTAATATCCAATCTAAACCTGCCCTGGAGCAACTTGAGGCTGTTTCCTCTTGTCCTATTGCTTGTTACTTGGGAGAAGAGACCGACCCCCAGTTGGCTACACCCTCCTTTCAGGTAGTTGTAGAGAGCGAGAAGGTCTCCCCTCAGCCTCCTTTTCTCCAGGCTGAACAACCCCAGCTCCCTCAGCTGGTCCTTGTGCTCCAGACCCCTCACCAGCTTCCTTGCCCTTCTCTGGACCCACTCCAGCACCTCAGGATCTTTCTTGTAGTGAGGGTCCCAAAACCGGACACAGTACTCGAGGTGGGGCCTCACCAGGGCCGAGCACAGGGGGAAGCGAGCTGAGGTGCTGTTGAGGTTCAGGTGCAGTGCATGTGCCTTGTGTGCGTGGCCAGCACGGCCATGTGCTGTGGCCCCGAGGTGAGTGAATGTGGAGCTTGTGTAAAACCAGCACCGCTGCAATTCGCCACCGGAATCCACTCGTTTGTGATTAGAGATGATCAAGAAAACCAGGTCTTTTGGGTAGGGAAGGGCGATGAGCCCCTGGTTGGGGAGCAGCCTGTTGTGTTCCAGCTGCGCGTGGGAGGACCGGCTTCTGCACGTTGCAGTGTACCTTCCTGCAGAGCGAAGTGCAAGACGTTCTCCCTGAAAATGAACAGAGTTAAGTTCAGTCTTCAAGTTAACGTCTTCCAGTTGCCAGAATTTATATATTTCATAAACCCTTTTCAGAAACCCAGTTACTTGAGCCATTTCCAAGATTGTGCTCTGTATTTGCTGGTGTTTATTTTTCAGCATGTATACAATGTGTGTAGTGGGTATACAGTTGATTTAGGAAGAGGTTTTTGTTTCAGCTTTGGAGTCATATTGAACTTAATAATCTTTTGTATGCCTTTCCTAGTCAGTGAAAGAAGGCACAGGGAAGGTGAAGAGGCTTTTTCTTAGAATTGAGATAGTGAGTCTGGAAGCAAGACAGAATTGCAGTTCCTTCTGTCTCAGAAGTCAAATTTAATCTAATAAAAAATGTATGTGTCTGTAATAAAAGCATACATCCATTGTTTCTGTTTCAGCCTTTAAAACTATTGTGTATTTTATCAAGCTTAATGACTTGTTAGCCTGCCGTCTTAAACTTCATGGAAGAACTGAGACTATCTCTGAACTAAGCTAAGCAAGCTTCCTTGCAAGTCAAACTCCAAACAAGCTTTTTTGTGGAGAACTGCAGTGATTTACTTAGCACTTCAAAATGTGTTTTACTATGATCTTCTCTGTAGAATCAGTGAAGAAATCAGTAACCCCTCATATAAATAAAGCTTTCAGCTTACAGGCAGCGTGATGGGTGTTTTACTATGCAGAAGAAGACTTCCTGTGGTGAAATTGCTTCTTGGAGTGATGAAGAGAACAAGCTTATGTGAAATGTGAAATGATTAGTTAATTGCTCTTTTCCTAGCTGTGATCATGTAACGTTGTGATTAAGCTTTGTACCTTTAAAATTACCTTCCACAACTTGTGGTGTCTGAACTTTCTGGGTACCAGGACGGGCTGGTACTGGGGCTGTTCGAAAGGGGCAGATGTATATGAAATGACGTGCTACCTTTGACCCCGCCTGGGCTATGTGCTAAGTCAGGCCTGCAGCCCGCAGACAGAAACGCACCCATGACAAAGTCAGACACCTCTGCAGTCCTTTAGCGGACGTTATCCCTGTACTGAGGAGGTAACACAGCTTTAGGAAGACCACATGCAGACCCCTAGCATGCTGCAGCCTTGCTCTCTCCTTGTGCTCCAGAATCCTCTTGCTTTTTTTCTGCAAAGGACGGTGTGTTCTGGTACAGCCAGTGGAGCTGGGCATTGGGTCACAACATCTAAAGCAGATCGGCTGCTGAGCAGCCTGATTTTACTCAGATGAACCAAACTGTTGCTTGGGTTTGTTGACTAAAGGTCTATATTTGTGCAGCCAAAGGTTATGAGCTGTATTCCAAGTGTTGCATGCATGTGACGAGCTCACAACCAAAGCGTTTAGAACATAGTTGGCTGTAGGCCACTAAAAGTATTTCTGTCTTTTATAATTTTCAGTGGTGTTTGTGTCTTGTTTTGGTCTGAGGCGCTGATATGGAATAGCATTAAAGACATGTGGGTTGCATTGCTGAGTGAGACAGACAGTATTTTTTGCTTTGTAAATGTTTGCAGACATGACAATACAGAATAGGATCTAAGAGCACACAATACACTGGGGGTAGTATGTTCCAACAGTCTCCCTCAAAACGCACAGCAGGGATAAAAACTAATTTATGTCCTGGGTTGATACCATGATTGTTATGTTGCAGAATCAAGAGAGATACTGAAGAGGAAGCAAAGTCTGTTCAGCTCTTTAAAAAAACATTGTATCTTGGCAAGTCCAAGACCACCTGCATATTTTATTAAAAAAGAAAACAATCCTTTGGATTCCAGTAACAGAAAGTTACCTCCAAGCAGGATAAACTAATGATGATGCTGCATATACAGAGCTTA
The DNA here is from genome assembly GCF_963924245.1 of Chroicocephalus ridibundus. NCBI lineage: Eukaryota > Metazoa > Chordata > Aves > Charadriiformes > Laridae > Chroicocephalus > Chroicocephalus ridibundus. Next base: position 18,678,596 of record NC_086284.1, on the reverse strand, counting down.
AATATGGAGGCTTGGTCTTGCTCCTGGCCAAAACAAATCTTTGCACTGTGCATGATTTGAGATTCTCTTTCTTCTTTTAGGCTAAAAGAGGTTGGCCCATTTGTAATTGCTTTTACTGAAGACTGAGGTTGCTCTGGGAAGAAATCTATAGATGAAGGGCAGCACATACAAAAAAAGTGCTATTTAATGGCTACCAAACCTAACCAGACTGTACTTCCTGCTGAAGATATTAAGAATATAAATAACCTGCTTACAAGACATCCTCTTGTCCTAGTGGAAGGACGGGCATTGATGACTCAGCTGTCCAGTGCAACACTAATCAATTTTGCAAAGTGTCCTGGAGATGCCAACCACATTTATAGCACATTTAGTGGTATTTACTTAAAGTGTTTATTAGTGTCATTACCTCTTAAGTCCTTTGAAGTTCGTTCGAATAACACACAGAGGGCTTCCAGATGCTTCCATTGTTCTCTTTGCCTCAGTTTCCCAATTTGCAGTATGCAGGTAATACTGCCTAATTAACAGAAGTCTGATACTTTGTTTCTGCTATTTTTGTTGTTTATGTGTACTTGGAGATGAAAAACAGAGATGAAAAGTGCTAAGTAATATTTACTGTATGTTGGCTAACCAAAACATCAATTGCTCGTTCTTACCCGTTACTGAACAAACATCTGTATGAATGCACAATCTAGGAAAGTATGCCTAGGCTGTACACTCAGACTAAGCATCACTATACATATTTTAAACTTTAAAATCCAAAGTTTAAAGAAAAGGCAGAACAGAACAGACAGCATAGTGTCAAATCGTTCCAGTATGTAAACAACCGAAAGGCATGGAATCAGGATCTTCTGATGTGGATTCAAAACCATAACATCAGACGGCTCGAGATAAGATTCGGGGCTCTTGTGTTTTTCATTTTGAATCCAAAAAATTAGGAATTTCCTAACTTCAGTTTGCTTGTGCACCACCAAAATGCAAAGAAAAATTGTACTTTACCATTCTGGGGAAATGGGAACAGCTTTTGTCTCTTTGATGGCCTGTCCAAAGGAATGTATGCCGTTAACTCTACACTCCCCTTCCCTGTGTTGGCCTGTGCCTGAGTACAGGGAAAAACATTTGATGATTTGGGTAGTATTCTCTCACCAAATGGGTGTTAACTGTCTGCTCTTGGGAAAAAACATAATTGGGGGTTTCTTTCAAATAATCAAATAATCTTGTATCACTAGTGGTATAGGAACCCCAGTTTTGGGATGCATTTATTGGGTTCTTCTATACTAGGCTTGTACACATGTTTTTTTAAAGGACTCTGGTAACATAAAATTGTGTCAACTGGAAAACAGCTAAATTTGCTTTTATAAGCATTATTTTCTTGACTGTTTTTGTAGGTTTTATAAAAAAAAATATGTATTTCAGCTTCATCAGATTAAAAAAAACCCAACTTGGTAATTTACCTGTAGTAATGCACTTTGGTCTACAGTTGTTTAGCTTTGATGTGCCTCTTACCTGTATAATTAACTGTTTGGACTGAAGTATCAAAGAATATTACATGAGAATTTCAACCCTGACTCAGCAGTAGGCAGCATGGAGGAATGCTGAAGGAGGTCTGAAACATGTTTTATCAGGCAGATGTATATCATATAGTGAAAGTCACTTCATTTATAAACTCTCCAGCCAGTCTCTGAACACTTCGTGTTTGGTTTTGTTTTGTTTTTTTTAAACGTATTTATATGAAATTTAATTAGGCCACTTAATTCTTAAAAAGATAAAACTTGATAATTGTGTTGCTTTGATTCTTAGAAACTGAACACTGCTGAAAATTCTAAAATAATGTTGGTTTTTTTCACTGTGGTCCCACAGAGAGGCTGTGTTTTATAAAACACCTAGGAATAGGCATAAATAGGAAACTCATGGGGAATCATTAGTACAATAACATTCTTTATGTCCTTAACTTCAAGCATCTTTATAGTTCCTACAGTAAGAGGATTGGTCCTGCAGCATTCTGTGATAATGAAGCTCGTAACTGCGTCCAGCTAAACTAACTACATCTTATAATGAAGCAAGAGTACAAGTATTTGCAAAATTTGTCAAATATTCTGTTAAAATAAAAGAAATATAATGCGTATGTATCATGGGCATGAATATTACGTACATGCATACACAGAATAAACATACGTTGTATCTTTTCTATATTATGTAGTATAGGATATTATACATGCACATATATGATACATAAATCAGAAGACACAAGGACAGGGAAATGAGAATATGCACACCTAATAGAATTGGTTCCAAATTAGCATTAAAATCACAAAAATATTGTACCCAGGGAAATTTTTTTAGAATACTACCCCCCCACCCCGATATAACGTAACTTTTTGAAGTCCCAGTTGAATAATGAACTATTTGACAAATATTTGAGCCTGACTATTTGAGGTAGTTAAGATCCTCTTTACATGATGTTGTTAGGTATGTAATTTATGGAATTTGGGTTGAAAGCAACAGTTTTGTTTAAAAATGTTTGTCAGTTTTCCGGGTTGTGAGTGGAAATTCTGAAAGTAATTTACATGTTATTAAAATTTTTACTAAGTAAAAAGGAGCTTATAGGGAAAAGGATTATCGAAGCCGGAAATTCTTTCAACAAAATGATGTACAAATAAACTACATCTGTCACTCCTTCTTTAGACTGGGTGTAAATATTACATAAAAGGAACAGATCTGCAAAATGTGTTTTATTTATACACCAAGAAACTCCTTTGGGGAACAGTAAATTAGAAGGACAGGGAATGGCTTTCATTTCATACCTCTAATAGCAGTATGTATACAAAAAGTGCAGCAGAAGTTTGTGTCTTTTATGCCCCAGTCTTTTCATATGGGTAGTCCTGCTTATATTAAAATATATCTGCAGCAAATTACAGACTGATCTCTTTAACAGCAAATAAAATATCTTACAAGACTGGCTCTGAACACAGGAAAAGTAGGCAGCTGCCTGCGATATCAGAGTCCAAATGGCTTCAAAATGTCCCAGCTCCTTGTGGCCTCCAGAGCAATCTAGAGGTCAGCCATTCTGTAATGGCACCAACTGCAGTTGACAGAGGGGTGACGATGGGTGGAACACATCCTTCCCAGGAGCAGCGGTCGCCTTTCCCATGTCCTCCGTACCCCTCTCCCTCTTTCCCACTCTCCCCTTTTCCCACCCACAGAGTAGCAGGGACACAAAGTCTGGTTCTCCCACATCTCTGGGCCCAGCTGGGTCCCTTCACCTTGCCTTCCTTGTGTAGCAACATTCAGTTTTGCCTACCCAGCTGAGGAACCTCAAGTTTGCTCTCAATATTCATAGCGTGTTCCCAGCCCTTGAGAAGGGCTGTCTGCCCCTGCCTGCTCTGGCTTCTGTGGACCTGCAGGGATTTGACACCAGGATATTAAGTGAGTCCTAAGAAATACCTTGAAGGCTCTGTGTTGGCATTCTCTGTAGTAAAAAATTGCCCGCTAATGCAGGAAAATGTAGTAGTACTCGTTTTAGTTAGTTGATTCAATCTGTATTCAAGAATTGCTTCCAAAAATCCTGCTATTATTTTGATGAGGTTGATTACATTATACCACATTTTGGGTAAAAGAGGCCACTTACATTACTGCTTCTGGTGAGGAACTGTTGGCTAAAATACTGGATTGTGTTAGGTTACTTGGCAGTTTGTTTCAAATTAATCTCCTGCTTACAAAACTAAGGAAATGTCCTGTTTACAGTGTCAGACTGTCTAGGTTTTCTTTTGTGAGTTTGTGTTTGGCTCTAATATTTTTGGTAGTGAATAAATCCTACATGATCTCAAGCTTCCTATTGTACTTGAGTAATCTTCGGTTTCATGCTTCCTTGTTGATCTGTGTCCCACGCTGTGAAGGCCAACATCCCGTATTTCTGCTTTGGCAGTCAGAGCTCTGCATACTTGGAGATGGTGCAAGGGGACACACTTCTACCTTCTGTACAAACTTCCTGCCAGTGTGTTTTAGCCCTGCTGTGCATTAGGACTTGATGATGTTAGACCCTGTAAAAATATTTATTAAACACTAGGTCCATGAAAAACTTGAAAAATAGCCATCTTGACCTTCATTGCACTGAAATCAATGACAAAACTTACATCATCTCTCACTGCAGCAGGGTCTGGCTCGCAGCTTCCATGAATTAACACAGGATAAAAGAAAATGCTTAGGAATTCAGTGATAAGTTTGTTGTAGAATCATAGAATCATTTAGGTTGAAAAAGATGTTTTAGATCATCAAGTCCAACCGTTAACCAAAGACTGCCAAGTCCACCACTAAACCATGTCCCTAAGTGTTACATCTACATGTATTTTAAATACCTCCAGGGATAGCGACTTAACCACTTCCCTGGGCAGCCTGTTCCAATGCTTAATAACCCTTTCGGTGAAGAAATTTTTCCTAATATCCAATCCAAACCTCCCCTGGAGCAACTTGAGGCTGTTTCCTCTTGTCCTATTGCCTGTTACTTGGGAGAAGAGATCAACCCCCACCTTGCTACAACCTTCTTTCAGGTAGTTGTAGAGAGCGATAAGGTCTCCCCTCAGCCTCCTTTTCTCCAGGCTGAACAACCCCAGCTCCCTCAGCCGCTCCTCATAAGTCTTGTGCTCCAGACCCTTCACCAGCTTCCTTGCCCTTGACTCGCTCCAGCACCTTGATGCCTTTCTTGTAGTGCGGGCATCGATACTCACTGTTAAGATATTCAATTAGTGTCCATGCACAGAAAAAAACCAAAATTCTTTGCACCGATAGAGATGAAGGGATGGCTGATGCAGTTACAGATCGCGTAGCAAAAGTACAGAACAAAGCCTTGTGCGTTCAATGTGTGCGGCTGCTTTTTCTCCTATACTGACAATCTTATGTGTCATCCACAGGATATCCTACAAGAGACTTCAGCTGCAGTACATTTTTAAACAAGCCCTTAAGGAAACCTGTCAGTATTTTTCAGTGTCTTGCATTGTTTCTGTTTGTTTTTTAGTTTTAAAGAGGCTCCAAGTGTAATATGCGTGGGGTTTTGTTATTGTTTCTTGTTGGATCAGTTGCAGAAGATTTTTCTCATAGTTGAACATATTTCTAATCTGATGTGACTCACAATAAAGTGGACTGAGGATAAAGAAGAGACCCAGACTGGTTAGAGAGAAGGAATAAAAATAGGTATACAGAATACTGATTACCAGAAGTACTGTGGAATTTGGAAAGCCTCTATGTACTCTTGTGCCCGTAAGTTTTCAACCAGGAATTTGCTTGAAAGGTAGGTCCTTTGCTTTAGCAAACCAGTGACAGACAAGTTGCATGCAAATGGCAAGTAGGTGTTAATAATGCCTCTAGATTCTTTGTGGAAATGGACCAACATAGCTTCTTAATCACGATGTCTCAGCAGGGATAAACACTGATAGGAGCGATTTCACTAACACATCCAGATGTCAGTGTAAGGGTTTAAGACCTCATGGCAGAAGCCTACGGAGAAATTGCTGCTTTGAAATCGATAGAAAACCCTAAAGTTACAGTACTGTTTCTTTTCCTAGGTCAGGCTGTAGGCTTGTTCCCTCGCTGCTGTAAGTTGCCTTCATGTTGCTGTGTTAGGCTGCTGAACGTTGGGAAGTCAGCACAGGGGCATGCTGGTTTGCTTCATTGCCGTCCATGTGGTGTGAGCTGGAGCTCCCAAATCCCCATGCCTGCATGTATCACTGCTGTTCTGGTAGGATGGATGTGTAATTTGAGAAGGGGAAAGATACTCTTTGCTCCTTACGTCCTCATAATGGCAGAGAACAGTTCTTTGCCTGGATATACTTGGTTTTATTTTTGTTTGTAATTCACACTTGTCACCCAGGAGAGCTTAATGACATGGTATGCGTTTCTTACCAATTCCCATCATTCATTAGACCATGGAAAGTGGGAGCCAAAGTCAATCTCTTCTTCTAAGCAAGAGAGAAAATTCTTGCATCATATAGTAGTGATCTGGCTGCTCCTAATGTATATGTGATCTGCGTTTACATAATTAGCACCTCCAAAGTCAGTTCTCTGACGGTGCACACCGCATTAACTGCACAGTGCACTCAGAGTGTCCAGAGTGGTGCCTCTGAGAAACGGATGCAGTGACAACCCCACCTTTGCAGCACCCTTGAGTGATGACAAGGTGTCAGGTATGTCCTTGGACCTGCACAGCAGAGCCAGGTTTTGGTGTTACATCCCTATCCCCATACACACAGCCTGCCTCCCAGCAAACTTCAAGAAATGAGTGGTTCCCTTGGCCACATGACAGCATGGAAACAAGCATCACTCCAGAAAAGAAACTTGTTTGCACTGTAGAGGAACCTCATGTTGTTCTCCAGTGCCCATCTGAGGACTGGCGTTGTTCCCACGGTGACAAGCAGAAGAGGATGAGTAGTGGATCAGCGTGGCTGTTCAGCCTGCTTTTCCCCCAGTCCGCTAACTGGTCACAGCACATGTAGCAGGCCTTCACTGGGCAGTGTTCATGCCTTTGGTGACATTTTTCTATGGGCAGTACCACTATATAGTAATACCTTCTCTTTCACTGCAGGGCTCGAGCCCTGGCAGCTTGGAGAGGCAGAAGTGCCACTCACAGCAGTCATTACACTTGGGCAAAGACTGGATATCCTTACCAGGGTGTGCAACCATCCTTAAAAAGCTGTGGCCTTGCTGCCTGTGCTGTCCCACCTCCTCTCCACTTTCCTGCTCAGAGTTGCCACCGTTTTTGCAGGCTCAGAGCTGTGTGACATACTGAGGTAAAATAACAGGGCATGTGGATAGCCGTTTCTGGGGAACAGAGAGTCATACAAAACAACAGCGTGATGTCCCGCATAAAAATCAAATCTCTTGGCTCTCACATGCTTGCCTGAAAATAACTCCCGTGACATGGGAGTTAAATAGCAGTCTGCTCTCCAAAGAAACCCGAGAACAAAACAGGCAAAGCTATTATCCTGGTTTTGTTTCTTTGCACGTTCCTTGAGTTTGGTTTCATCTAGTGCATAAGGAAGTAGAGGAAGGCCATGAAGAAAAAATTATAATGACTTGAAATGTCAGTTCAGTTTATTTTTTTGAAGAATGACTTTAAAGGCTTTTTTATCAATACATGCAGGACATTTTTCAAGGCTTGCAGGTAACTGCCTTTTATTTTTGTACAAAGATCTTGTCTCAGGATTTCTCTCTGCAGCTTTACAATGACAGTGCCGTTTCCTGATGCTACTGCTGTTTTTTGTGCCATCACCAACTCTTGCAGGACCTAAAGTCAAGCCTTGTCAGGTAGACTGCTTTTCAGCTTAGCCTAGGCAAGCCATTAGTCAAAATAATGACTGAGAAAAAAAGGTGTCACCTGTTTTTCTTATTGGAAGAGAGACAGAATGTATTTTATATATGCATTTGCAATGAAGTGATTGCAAATTTAAGTACACATTGTTGTAGTTTTGACAATGTATTTCTAGCACTTCGTTTTCAAGAAGGCCTTCAAAGATGATTGGCCAAAGCAGAACAGAAGTACCCAGAGCTGCCTTCTTTCTTTCTAGAGAGGATAGCCAGCCTGGTCACCTAATGGGGCTTCAGCTTGCCTGCTGTTCATGTGGCTAAGAGGCAACCATTTCCTTTGCTTATTTATTATAAATCAGTATTGTCAATTTTTTATTTTCATTTTACAGTTACTGTGGCTAAAGCAAAGCCTGTACATAAGAGACAAACCAGCGTGAACTCCACAGTGTTATCATTGTACTGTTGGTTGGATGGTTTTGCCAGTTTAAAATTTCTTAAAATTAGCCGATAAAATAGAGTATCCGATGCCAGCACATGAATCCAGGCGGTTCTATAAATTGTTTATGACAGAGGTTCTTAGTCGTGCAGCAGGAGCTGGCAAAGCTTTTCAGAAAGCATGAGTGGGACTGCTGAAAGGGCTGACTACAAGAAACCGGGGGAGCTCCCGTGAGGGACTTAGCTGAACTTCTCCAAGAAAGCTACATGCCACATCCAAGACACACTGTGCTTGCTTATGACGGATACTAATAAAGCGTTTGTACACGCAATGGTTGCTGAATGATTTCACATGTAATGCCCATTTTTTCCCTGTACGTATGCACCATTTCTGTTCAAAGGTGGTAAATTTTGACTTAAGTGCTGACATCTGAGGCCCAGAAAAACAAAGCTGAGAATAGATTGACAGTACTGAAAGCTGAATATTTCTAGTACCTGTCAAATCACCACATTTACTGCATTGAAAGCAAAGCACTGTCCTCACAAACCTTTTACCAAATATTTGCTCTTATAATAAGGCAAAGGAAAGCAACCAGAAAGTAAAGGGAAGAAAAAAAGATTTTAGCAACGGAGACATTTGCATTTCAGTTCTTGCCAGGACAAAAAAAAAAACACTGCCAGGTGACTAAACATATGGGATTAACCTGAAATATATTTTTAAAACGAAATTCAAAGTCACCTTAGGTACGGAGTGGAACTGACTACGCAGCCTTGTTAAATGTACATAGTAAAAGAAAACAGAAGAACCAGAAATGTTATCTTTCTTTTTGTTAGATTTGTTGTAGGGCCAGACATCGCAGGACTAAAGGGTAAAACCATGCAAGTTGAGCACGTGCATTACCAGCCATGTAGCGAGTGTCAGAGGGAAGACGGGGAAGGAACTGCAGCCCTGCGTTGGTTTCCCAGTTAGTCTTCCCCTCGGGTGTACAAGCACAGTGCAGCAGAAAGAGTGGTGGTGTAACTAATGACTAAGGCAGAGAGGTGGAAGAAGCTGGATAGCGTGTTAAGACTGTTCCCCACTCCCTGCTGAAGTACCTGCTCCATGTCTTGCTAATGAACACGGAAGGGCATCCCCTTGTTTCAGTGAGTGCTGGACGGGGCTCCCTCCTGCCTCCTCCCCTCTGCCTGAAGAACTGAAGAAGGGACCTCTGGAGATCATCTAGTCCAAAGCCCAGCCACAGCAGGGTCACCTAGAGCAGGCTGGACAGGAACACATACAGGCAGGTTTTGAATATCTCCAGAGAAAGAGACTCCACAGCCTCTCTGGGCAGCCTGTTCCAGTGCTCTGCCACCCTCGGAGTTTTTCCTCGTGTTGAGATGGAATTTCCTGTGTTCCAGTTTGTGCCTGTTGCCCCTTGTCCTGTTGCTGGGCACTGCTGAAAAGAGTCTGGGCCCATCCTCTTTACACCCACCCTTTAGATATTTATAAGCAAGCAATTGCCAACAAACAATCACCAGCAAACAATCTGATAGGTCATCAGATTCGACTTTTTGCAGTTCCTCCATGTGGTGCTGCAGCTTTTGCTAAGAAAAACAGATGATGTGTTCGGTTTCCATATTCCTCACTGAGCTGCGTGAGAGAGACAGTCCACATGCACCTCACGTGAGGCGTCTGTATCTTTGGTGTCATTCTGTGTCGGCTGTGCCATTTTCACTTCCCATGGAAGACGGACAGTGGGTGTAGATCCTGTCCTCACTTTACTCCCAAGACTGGGAATAATACAGTTTTAAATATTGTGTGATTGCACTCAATTTGTACAAAAGTAATTTATTGTAATTGTGACCTTATTAACGTAGTGTGATTTCAGCTGCTGCTGTCCTTTTACTAATGACTGGTAAATAAAATGCTAATCTATTTTACAGCTTTTGTGTTGCAAAAGTTCAGGTATTCAGATGACTTAATTAGCACCTAATTTCTGCACTGCACTGAATCTGACAATTTTTAGACATCTTTGCTGAGAGGAGTCAAGCTGTTAGTGCCACTGTGGTTTGAGTGAGGTCCGTGTTTCCAGTATTAACTGGTATTCCTAGATTCATACTTGATTTCTAGTAGAGAAGAGAAGGAATAGAACCGGTTAAACTATGTATAAAACAATTATGGCTTTTCTCTCTTATGGTTGGCAGAGGAGAAAGGACTATTACAGAAAACATGAGAGGCAGCGTCTTCATGTGTGCTTTCCTCTAAATCTGGTAGCCAGAGACCATCCTGTATGGAAAGAAGAATATGCTTGAGGAATCTTGAGAGAAAACAGTTTCTGGCATTGTGTCTCAAATCCGTCAGGATCACTCTATCATCACTGGCACAGCAGCTGATACCGTCTAATTTTAAGCATGTAAATGATGAAATGATGAGTTATTATTTTATGAGCTGAATTGTCCTTTAGTGGTTACTGTAACTCCCTGTGATTATTCTGGCAACTTCTAAACTAAAATGTAATGAATACACCTCAGACAGCTTTGTTTGTCCTCCCCTTGGAGAAATCTTCTGCTGCAAAGGTGGTTCAGGCTTGCACTGATGGGGGTGTTAAGTGGATGTCTTAGGGCTTCTTTGGAGATATTTCTGGTTTCCAGTGCTCTCAAGGATCTAGTTTTGAGACCTTAACCATATTCTCTAACCTTCTCCTGCATCCTGTTTTTCTGAGAGGGAAATGGCAGTTTCTGGTCTGTGTGGTTCTGTATGTGCCACACACCTGTGTGTGCAGCAGCTACTCTATCTACAGAAAGGTAACCAAATGCCATGCAGTATTACTTGATTCTAGAGTAAATATCTGTGTTTCCATTAGAGCATTCTAAAGACAATATGCAGCCTCTATGCTGCAACATTCGTGTTTAATTCCTTTGGCTCTTCCTGTCAGAATAATTTCAGAACAATCCTTTTCTATTTGCCTGTGTTTTGAAAAGAATCCCTGCTATGGACAAAATCACATTATTAGCCAGTGAGAAGGTTCCTGTGTCACTAATAGTTAGGATTTCTCCCTAGTCAGTGCAAAATGTTAGAAATTTATTTCATAGAATCATGGAATGGTTTGTGTTGGAAGGGACAGTCAAAGATCATCCAGTTCCAAACCCTCTGCCTTGGGCAGGGACACCTTCCAATAGACCAGGCTGCTCAAAGCCTCATCCAGCCTGGCCTTGAACACTTCCAGGGATGGGGCATCCACAGCTTCTCTGGGCAACCTGTGCCAGTGTCTCACCATCCTCACAGTAAAGAATTTCTTCCTAATATCCAATCTAAATCTCCCCTCTTTCAGTTTAAAACAGTTACCCCTCATCCTGTTGCTCCATTCCCTGATAAAGAATCTCTCGCCAGCTTTCTTATAGGCCCCCTTTAGGTACTGGAAGGCCGGTATAAGGTCTTCTCGGAGCCTTCTCTTCTCCAGGCTGAACAACCCCAACTCTCTCAGCCTGTCTTCGTAGGAGAGATGCTCCAGCCCTCTGATCATCTTCGTGGCCCTTCTCTGGACTCATTCCAACAGGTCCATGCCCTTGTTATTTTGTGGACCTAACTCCAAATTCAGCTCTCCAAGTGATAGAATTTTGTTAGCAGGCCCTACAACCTTCTATATAAACTCTATACAAGACTTTTTCTTGTTCTGATAGTCGTAGAAAAGCAGGGCACGCTTTTTTGCTTCTACAGATTTGGAGCTGTCTGGACATAAAACTTTTATACTACAGCAATAAATGTGTTGTTCTCAGCTATAATTATGTTTTATATTTCAATGAAAATCTTTCTAATCCTATGTTGTTTTGAAGAATTGATGTCGGATGATCTTGATAAAATTAATAGCCTTGTGAAGGTCTGTTTACTTTTTGTATTGTTTACATCTATTGCACTGCGAGCTGAATGCTGGTGGGGCTGCTATGCTCTGGAGACTATTCTGCACAAATCTTCATAAAATCTGCAAATTTTTCTTTATGATCAGTTTTTGAAGGAGGTTTTTCTTAAATATAGGACTCGATTGTGTAATAAAAACATTGTTAATCAAAAGTGCATGCTTTCTAGTTTGAAAAAGAAATCCATTTGAAATCATGACAGCTTATTTGAAGATGTGAGCAAATATAATACTTTGCAAGATATAACACATGGTATTGCCTAACTGCAAAATGCTGTTTCATTGAGGTCTGTCAAATTCTACTACTTGAAATATTGATGTTTTCTTAATTATGTATGGAACTGAAGAACTATTTTTATGTCTTGAAGTCAGCGCAAGTTTTGCAAACATATCACAGTAGGATTTAGTTCATTAAATACCCATAGTTTGTATATTTACAGTAGACTGAATGCCGGTATTGGCATTTTTTTCAAATTCTGAGACTTCAGTTGCTGCTGTACAGAAATTTTGCTTTCATTACTCTTGGTTTCAGTTTACCTGGCAAGTGTAGAGTGAGTATTATTTTTTTTTTCATTTCGTTATGTTCACTCAAAATTGAGAAATCAGTTTTGGCTTACAAAAAACCACATGACACAAACATGACACAAACATAACACAAACAGAATGATTCGTTTTCTCTTTCAGTCCACAAGTAAAAAACAACTACAAGTGTAAAAGTCAGCATTGCAGAGAAAAACATCCAAAATACAAATAAGAACATACCTGCACAGATGCTTACAAAAAGATTTAAATTTCCACCTGATTTTATTTTGGGGCCCATGAATAATTTCAGAAATATGGCCGCTATTGTGTGAATAGCAGCAATGGGAGTTCATTAATAGTCAGTATTTCCTTTATTTACCAAGTGAGACTTGAATGCAAAACATGTTACGCTACTTCTTTTTCTGATGCTTTCAACACAATTAAGGCAATTTTATTCATCGTAAGAGCTGTTTAAAATGCTGGGATATGCACATTTTAATTGAATTCTGATTCTATCCAAATGCAGCTTGATGCAAATCACAGTCAAAACAATTATTTTCATTATTATGAATATGTTCTCTGACATCTTAAAAAATCATAAAATTCAGGATGTGCAATAAAAGTATGGTGAGACAAAGTAGCTTTAAATATTATTAGGCATAGCTAATTTTCCTAGGGAGTAGAAGGAATTACCAGATCTTGTGCTAATTTATATTTAATTGCAGACAAATATGTCCTTAATGGTTGTGTCTTTAAATATTCTTTTAAAACAAACAAGCCTGAAAAGTAAAAATGAAAGCTCAGATTAAAATTAAAGATAGGAAGCTTAGTTTCCTACTAGTAGCTTTAAATCCCATCTTAAATCTCAAATGTGAATCAATCCATTTTCCCAACTCTGCAGTGGATCAGAAAACATGTCATGAAGTCAGTCACTTTATCTCAGGTCCTGGTTGCAGGCCTTTGAAAAGTGTGTGTGTGTGTTTGTGTGTATGTATGTACATACATATGTGTGTACGTGTTGGCCTTACGTTTGAGGGATTCTTATACATTCAGATTCAGTCTGTCTTACTGTGTGTTTAAATGAGGCAGAAGTGTAACCGATAGAGTTTGTTTTACCAAAACTGGGCTATTGGTTTGAAAAATGGGGCATCTTCTTAAAGGTTCCCTTATAATTGAGAGGGAGAACCGTCACAGAACTGTTCATCCCATTTGTTTTAGATGTCTGTCTTCAGCTGGGATGAATTACGTTCTGCATGTGCTGCCTTTTTGCACTCAATACAGAGCAAGTCTAGGGCAAGTAGGTCAGTAGCACAGCAAGTTCAGAGAAGTACCTAAAAATATGCCATTTTTTCTCACTCGCTTCAAAATGCTACATCTTGAGGATAAGATTAAAGATTTCTTTTAGAGTGATGAACAATGGCGTTATACTAGTTATTTCTGATGAGCAAGTGACATCAATACATCGCTATGGGAGTGTAAGCTTCAAGAGTAACATTCCACTGCCACTGCTTTTGGAATAAAATTTAGAGGGTTGACACTACTGTTGGAATAAGAGCAGGTTTAGGATTAGATTTGGCTTCCCCTTTTTTTTTTTCAGGATCACGGGGAGTTATTATATAGACTTAGACCAGCATATATTTGCGCAAGATCTTGTGTTAGCATTTTTTTATATGTACAGAGGTCAACTGAGATTATATGTACTGCCCCTGCCAGCTGTTTTAGACCTCATAATGGCACTGGGCTCTGACTCATGGAGAATTAATTTGTCAGAGGTTTCTGGCAGGGTCTGAAATCACTGCTTGTAAGGAAGCAGCTCTTGGCGACGCCTGGTTGAAGGTATACAGTCACGAAAGTTGAGCCAGAGGTTGCTGCAGAGTTGTAAGTACTGCGGGGAAAAGGGATTGGTTGAATGCTGACTCCCAAACTGCAAAGAACATCATTAATCTTGTTGTGGTAGCGTTCCTAGGAAGATACCTTTGGGTGGGGGCTGGTTGTATGAACATGTAGGTGCAAACATGAATCTGCAATTTTTGAGCCCATTACCTCTCTGCCTTCTGAATCTTTGCTCTTGTGTTGGTCTCAATGCTCAACTGAAGCCTCTTTGCCCTTTCCTTCTCTTCCCTCATCCTGACCGTAATACCTGATGCAGACGTAATGCTGACTGAGACCTGTGCCTGCAGGTCTCCTCCCTGGACCTGCAGCTGTAGCGCGCGTAGTCATTGACTTCTACATGTGTTCCTGCACCTCAGACTGTGTAATGGGAGGTATTTGGTGGCCATCTACCACTCATGTGTTGTAAGATACTGTTTTCTCTTGTTGATCATCAGATGTAGAAGAAAAAAAATAAAAAAATCCCACATGTATTTAGAATTTGGTTTAAAATATATATTCTTAAAATAAACCTATCTAAATGCAGATACAAAATGTCTAAATCTTACTGTGTTAAGGCCTAAACTTTAATATATTGAATTCAAATAAAATGTAATTCTTTGGACAGCAGAAGTAATGCAGCCTGATCTCTTAGGGCTTTGTACCTCATTGGTAGGCTGTGCTGGGAAATGTGAGCTGCATTTGAAACTTTTCCCAGTGTTAAGGCGTACTGTAACGTTCTCCCTCTGGATTGCCTGCAGACCAATGAGGATGAGGCTCATGCTGCTTCCTTGCTCCCAGGGAGGCATTAATACAGTCTCTTTTCTCTCCCTTTTCCTGCCTGTCTTCAGAAAACTAACAGAACTGAAATACCTTTGAGGCTTTATCCTCAATTTAGCCAACAGGTTCAATAGTTATTAGGGAAGCTCACAAATGGGAATACAGGCATTGAGCAAATTCACACTGGTGACGTTACAGAGTGCTAAAGTATTAAAAAATAGATTTTGTGTATACCTAGAAGTCCATTTATGGAAGCATTACAACATGAAATCAGGCCTCAGTGTTGCCTGAGATCTCATCCCACTGGAGCGTGGGATACAGCTAGCAGTGAATTCAATGGGAACAGAGGATTGAGAGCTTTCAGAAATCCCCAGCCAGTCATATTTTTATTTCTCAGAGAGTTACGAGTATTTCAGAGAGTAGAATTTAAACACATAAAGGAAGAAAGGCAGACTCATAGAAAGTAGGGAATTTCTCTTCTTGAAAAAGAAGAGAAAAGGAATGTCTCTTCTTGAAAACTATAATAGTCAAAAGCAGTTAATGAAAGCAAGAGTCCAAAGAGGTTCTGCGTCACTAAGAATGGACATAGAGTGTGTATATCTAAACTTGCCAGTAAGGGTAGTTAATGTGTAATTCCCATCTGAAAGTAGAACATATGCATAACACATATCATAGACAACAGACTGCATGGGAGAAGTAGACAGGTAAATCACTTTTTGGATATTATCCTACTGAGATTTATATCTCAGTAGGAACACTGTGAGTCTATAAGGTTTATTACAACACAAATAAAACATTGTAGCTCAGTGTGCTCCGTTTCATCCTTTTCAAGGAAAGATCCCAGCCCATTCTTACTCAGCCCTTTACATTATTTCCTTCCAATTACTGATGTTAAAGCATTTGCAAGCTTGGACTTTTGTCCCCACAAATAACTTGTAGTTTAAATGGTATAGTTATTAATCAGTTGTCTTTTCAAAGTTAAGCTTGAAAAACTTTAGAGTCTGATAGACTAAAAATCCAAACCTGAGGAAATACAGACATGTCCAGTGGGGACTTAAAGTCTTGCTTCTTTGTCTTACAGCTGTGAGGCATCTTTTATTTGGGTAAACAAACTGCACAGAAAAGACGTAAGAGCTAGTGAATAGAAATGCAGAAGTGAGAGGGTGTATAAATAACACAGTACAGAAAAGCTAATATGGCTTTCTTTCTTTGACCCTGTTTGGGAATAGATGATGGAACCCAATTTAACTGAAAAACAGTGTTTCTGTAGAGGTCTTGTAAGGATTTATTTCAACAATAAATTCACTTGAGAAAGTTCAAGTGGTAAAAGGCCTGATTCAGAATATTTCTAAAGGGTATTTGATTGCATCTAATGTGAGACATGGTTTAATAAGTTTTGAGCAATGCTAAGACATCTCTGTATTTGACCATTTGCCCTGGAAGATAATGACATTGCTACCATTCTTTCCAATGTGAAGAACTTGGTCCTGAATGAAATTGAATAGAAACTATCATTAAATTAACTGAATGCTTCTAGGGCTATGAATCCAAATAGAATGTAAAAACTCTATAATCAAAAAGATGTTTTCTTTTGTTATATAATATTCCAAAATTGCTTACGCCTATTGTAGTTTTAAGCTGCCCTCTGAGGAACTTGGCACAAGTACTATCAGAAGAAAGATAGCAGACTGACTGACTGATTTGGCTTGTTCCAGCAGCTCCTCCCAAGACATACAAACCAACAGTCACAAGAGTTCCTTCTTGGCTCTTATTATTGAGCTTAGATTAAGCAGAAGAGCAAAGGCAGATGTGTAGAATATGTTGAAGATAACGATTTGGCCAAGCAGTGGCCGTTTGTCCTCTCCTCTGATTACTATCTGTTGACACTCTGAAAAAACTCACTTGGATGTGATCTGGACCTAGGGATCTCAGCATCAATCATCTTTTGGTCTGAATAGCAGTCCACTGGGGGAAAGGCTAGTTCAGAATGAAGGAACTGAAGATAATAACAGCATTTTGTACCTTAATTTTAGTCTGCACCTTGAAGGGTTTTAACAGGCATTAAACATAAAGCTAAGGTCTTCATTTCTATTCCTGCATCGCTCTGTCTTTTCACTTGATGTCTTCATGAGGTTCAGAACTGTTAGATGGCTTTCTTCTCCTCCTTAGTGTCTTGATCTTAAAAAAAGCTGAGAATTGTGGCTCAGATATAGCAACAAATGTAAACATGTTTAATCCTGGTAGTAGATTACTCAGTGTCCTTTACATTTTGCAAGTCTGTGGTGTCTATAAGCTATAGTCCACTTTCAACAACTTTTTTTGTCTTTTGACTGGAATCTTCTCAGCTTGATTGTCCTCTTCCATTCTTCAACTAAATATTTTTCTGGTTTTGTCCTTCATTTCTCTGTGCAGCTCATTCCCCTTTATAGCCTTCAGTAGGGGTAAGTAGTTCCTCACACTACCCAGTTTGTCTTTCTCTTCTCATGCCTTTTTTTTTGGTATGCTATATTCTGCTAAATCAGCATTTTTTCACAGGCCTGAATCTTTGCCCATTAACAGAGCTGTATCTGCCTTCCAGCTAGGCAATATTCCTGACGTAATTTACTGCTCTTCACATTTCCTATGAAATCCTTTGCTAAAATTCACATATTTCAGTCAACGTAAAATATGTGCTGGTGCTTCACCTCTGTCCTTTTTTAGCTTACACTGCAGTTGGAAGGGCAGCCTCAGTCCCAGTCCCTGTATATACAGGTCAAGTGAGCTCCATCTTAAAAATAGTATATTCTGTGCAACTGCTGGTACTACTTGGAGGCTGTACCAAAGCTGCTTAACAACCTTCCTATAACTCTGGCCATGATCTGCCTGTGCCAAGTTTATGTCTGTTTGCTCCCAGATGAACTCTGTCCTCTGGCTTGGGTGGTTCTCTCTCTTTGGAATTAAGTCCTTGGTGTATTTATAGAAAATGATGATGTATTGATAAAGTGACTTTTGCTAATAGGAAGATGGTCTAAGTCATTTTGTTTCCTGTTCTCTTCTGGAATGCAGAACTAGCACGCTGGTCTCCAGTTTTAGTACATGAACGCTATACTGCTGTACAAGCAAGTAACAGTGTCTTAAGAGTGGTTGAAAACTAACAGAGAGGACAGATAAAGTAGGTTTTGGGTGCTAAGTTACTAAAATTCTCCTCTGAGTGAAAATAAGTTGTTTTGTGAGCAGTGTACCAACAAAGATTGGTTTCATAAGGGTTTTCAGTCTTTATGATGAGAGCCAGTGTGGATTCCCTGATGCCTGATGAAGGTGCTGCTATTCTGCACCTTCTGAGTGGTGTAATTAACAGAGACCCTTTTTCTAGCTGGCCTCCTGTTTTCTCTTAACATGTAGAAATACTGTATCTTGCAACCTCTCTTCCTATCTCATATTGGTTCAAATTAGCTCAAAAGTTAAAAATCCAGTAGTGGGTATCAACAAGCAGACGTATAGACTTAGTGTGTGTGGTCACATGCGAAAGCAGCTCTAAAACTCTGTTTGCCTGTAAATGTGCTCAGTCAATATAAGATTCCTTTGTTTATTGAATCTTACTGTGCATGCTTCAAGCATAGTATAATTACTAAATTATAACTCAAGTGCAAGTCTCACGTGCTTAAAAATACTAAGATAGTTTGGCAAAAAATATGTATGACTACAGAATTTATGTGTAAACAGTCTAAATGCCAGTCTCATGTCTGTATAAAGGACTAGCTCTGTCTGTTTACCATGGTCCTTTGCAGAAAGTGGAGATACTGTTGATATTCTTGAAATATCAGGGATCTACAACCCATTGAAGTGGTTAAGTGTCAGAGCTGTAATGCATTGAACCTCTTGGATTTTATGTTGGCTTAAGTGGAAGAAAGCAAGCAGGAGCATTTGACTGTTATGATTTACTGGGTAATAAATACTTAGCAGAACTCTCCATAGAGTGTGTCCCACCTTCCAACACCCATTTTTGAACCTCTTCTTTTTAAGAGCCTTACTTTTTGGCCCTGAATCAAGAGAACACGCAAGCACATACTTCCATCCCAT
This sequence comes from Chroicocephalus ridibundus, assembly GCF_963924245.1. Classification (NCBI taxonomy): domain Eukaryota; kingdom Metazoa; phylum Chordata; class Aves; order Charadriiformes; family Laridae; genus Chroicocephalus; species Chroicocephalus ridibundus. The sequence continues at coordinate 18,659,745 of NC_086284.1, read as the reverse complement.
TGACTTCAATAGCATTAAGCTTCTTTGTGTCCATGCATGTACATTGTAAACAAAGGTCTGATTGCAAAAGTTATGTGAACTAGTTGCCTAAAGGTGAAAAACTGCTTCTAAGATGCACTGTCAAATCTTCATACTTAGAGATGACAGAGTGTGCTGCTGCATGCCAGCAACTAGAACTAAGGGGGCTCTCAGCAAAATTTTCTTGTCACTGCAGGATGAAGCGTGACGAATATTTGCATTTGTTCAGAATAACCTAATATATTTGGTATTATTAATCTTTGGTGTGTTTTTTTTTTCTTTCTATTGAGAGGTGCATTGTGATGTAAGAATGAATAAGGCTAACATAAACAGTACAATAAAAGAAGCATGAATACTTTTTTAGGGTGGAAAGACTTTGAGGAATCTTTCTCTTACACTGAAGCCTACTTACACTTCACCTATGTACTATCATTACTCCCATTGTGGCTGCTGAGCACCATGTTGATCTTGTGTTGAAAGACTGATCTCAACATCTCTCTCAGCTCTGAACAAAGGCTCTGTTTTTGTCTTCAGGACCTTTCTCTTGTTTCATGCCACTGTAGCTTGAATGATTTCAGCAGAAGTAGGGTGCTACAAAGGAATGGCCTGATGCATTAGGCCTGTAAAGGTGACAGTGGCGGTTCAAATAATGCCATTGCGGGGGACTTACAATATTGTTATAAACATGGGTTTATTTATCCCAGGGTAGTTATTCTGCAAGAGGAGTTCCTGCAGAACTTGTAAGCAAATTTTAGACCAGAAGAAACCACTGGATTTAGTCTGACATTCTTCATTAGGCAGACTCTCATATTTCACCACATGATTACTTCATTGCAGTGACACATTTCTGATTAAGTTTAGAGCAAGTTTTTGTTTCATTATTTAAAAATCCTATTTTTAAACACTTGAACTTGCTATAATCCATTGTTAAGTTATTCCACTGGTTCAGAGTTTGGTTTCATCTCATCTTCAGTCTGAATTTGTCTAGACTTGTCTTTGAACTGTAGCAGCTTGCTGTGCTTCAGATATAAATATCTGCAATAATGGCAATAGGAACAGAAGATGTGTACTGGCTAAGAAAATTTTCAATATGTGAATTTGCTCTAGTGTGAAAGACTACTCCCAGCTTTTTAAGGCAATAAGACAAACTTGTTCTTTATGTCAGTTTTATATATTTTTTTCACCTATGTGACTGACGAGAATTCAGATTTTTCAAGATAATTTAGAACTTTATTAGCAAACTTTAAAATATGATGAAACATGAAATCAAATAGCCATGCTATACCTACGTGAGGTACATCCCAGGATGATTTCCAGAGAAGCATGGTCACAACACAGCTACTTTGCCAAAAGTACATACTTTGCTTTATACCTTGGACCTTCCAGTAAAGGTTGTTGCTATGAGCAAAATTCCGCACTCCCCTCCCCTCACCCTTCTTGGGTCCTTTCCATTTGGGAGAACTTTGTAATTAGCTATTTTCTAACTGGTAAGTGGGGATCTGTGTCTCCTGCCTTCCGCCTCTTGTGTTCCCTCTGATTTCTGCTCCCCTCTGTCCTCCTTACTGCTGAAGGAAGTCTCACATAAAACTTCAGGGAAGAGTAGACCCTTGGGGATTCATGCTCCTCAGTCCCCAGAAACCTGGATTGCTGTAGGACAGCAGCAGATCTGCAGTTATTTAAGCCATGGGCTCCAAAGGACAGGATTTTATGTGGAAAGCCTTTTTTTTTTCCCTCCTATTTGAACAGAGCTCTGTAAGTGTGGTATGGGGAGTATCTGCGTAGGACCTCTCTCTCCAGCATGGTCATCCTTTAGATTTGGTGTGGCTTCATGAGTCACAGCTTCATGAGCTCACCCTGTGAGCTCTCAGGTCTTGCTTAACAGAAGCTTGGGGTTGCGGTATAGGATGAGTATAGGATGTCGTTCTGGAAAAAAGACATTGGGAACTTAACTGGAAGTTGTATTAATGTATTAATTGTTTTAATGAAGCTTTCAAAGAACAAGAAGATACTCCAGGAAGTTTGAGACTACTGCAGACTCTGTAAAGAGTGAATTTCAAATAGTTTCTCAAAAAAAAAGGGTAGACTGTGGAGGTGTCAAGCTTTCTGGTGGGACAATATTTCCAGCATTGCCTAACATGCCAGTGAAACAGTGAAACTTTGGCAGAGATCTCTCTGTATGCAATGTTAAATATTATGCTGGAAAATGCTAGCATGTGTTGTCAATTAGTGATTACAGGGGAAATGCTGATGAAATAGTGTGCCAGAAAAGATGAAAAATAGAAAGTGATATCATCTTGTTTACAGGGAGATTCAGTGGAACGCAGACTTCCAGAGGGTTCAAAGGCATGTGTAGGCACAGATTTTCCCAAAAGCTGCCTTATTTATTTTTTTTTGTCCTCGTTGAAGAATGTCCCACTGAAATGGAGCAGAGCTGATGACACCTTTGGATTCATCTCAATGATTTAAGCAGTGTGTACATGGAGCTGGTCATCTGGTTTCTGTCCGTAGGCAATGAACAATGACAGGCTTATCCTAAGGAGGCATTACCCCACCTTAGGCTGATGTTAAGGCAAGGTGATATTAATCCCCTCTGCTTTCCTGTTGTTTTCAGCTAACCTTCTGACTGTCCTGTGGGACTGTTTCTGCGCAAGAGGAGTCTGCATCCCCCTAGCAATTAGCATTTCAGAGCATGCCAGCTGTTTCTTAATTTCCATTCAATTAAAATCTTTGGTTAGGGCATTTCCTTGATCTATGACCTGTCTTTTTCCTTCTTTTCCTTATTTCATTTGCCCCAGTCCCTAGGGAGAATATATTAGTTTACATTACTTTTTCGACTTTGTTTCTGTCTCTGTAAATTAATATGCTAGGTCGCATGTTGCTCTGAAGGGCTTGTAGCACATCCTAAATGTTGCACAACTGGGACCAGAAATGGCCAAGGCGGAGGACAGCATGGAAAAGCTGAAAGCTACCTTGAGCTGCCAATTTCTGTGTTTGTGTCTGGTTGCTAGCAGAAGTTCATATATTTAATATATGATAGAAAAGTCTGTGAAAGGACAGAGAGTGGAGGATGCATGAGAAATGAAAAAGAAATGGGAAACCAAAATATTTACTGGGAGCCCCCTTCCTGCCCCCAAATAAGTTTAATAGCCTAGATTAAATTTGCCGTTCCTTGTAATTTAGTAGAAGTGACTCTGGTGCCTTAACTCTTGCACAGCAAAGGGCAGAGAAAATCACGAAGCAAAAGCAGGTTGACATGAGTGGCAGCAGAGGCTGAACGATGGAATGGAGTGACTCAATCAGGTGTGATCATGAGTGGCCTCACTGCTTTTTTCCTTTAAAAGTTCTAGCTCCTGGTTGTGCGGCAACTTCCTCAAATGGATGATAATTTTTGTGTGGCAGTAGATAAGAATATGAGAGATGGGGACTGTCAAATAAAATTTATCTAACTGAATTTGGTGCCCTGCTTACTTGAGGTTAAACAAAAAGTGAAGCCATCCTGAAGAACTATATTTTCTTTCTGTAATAGCATTAAATTAAACATTCTGTGTCTGTCATATGTATTTTAGAAATATTTTGAGAGAGTTTGAAAAATTCCAGTGTCATTTTTTATGTATTCCTACTTGTAAAAACAACAGCATTAAGCTGAATTAATACAGGAGAGGGGGGGGAAAATGAAACACCATTGTCACTTTTCAGTAATCCGTTACTGTCATTTCATTAATCAGATGCATCAGTTGAGAAATGTTAACTGGCCAGTTCTCTTCTGTTCTAATGTTGTCACGTAGATACTGAAATATAAGACAGAAGTGAAGCAATGGACAAAGCACACGCCAAAATAATGCTTAGGCTTCAACATCATGGATTATTTTTTTATATTACATATTTATACAAAAGCTGATCTTAGAAATTTTATAGATGTCTTGGGAAAAAAATGAATCAGTTCTATATTCTGTATTCTTATGCACTATAAATAGGTCGGACTAATTTATGAGTCATAACAAATAAATTAATGACCCTTTTCATTGATAAATCATAAAGAAGATGTACTAATAATAACCAAGCAAATAAACAGAAGTGGTTTTGGAGGGCATATGATGAGAAGTAAGAACAACCCTCAGATCTGGAGGTTCAGCAACTGGAGTGTTTTTTTACTTAATAGCATCATCATCGTGGATTTTTGGTTTTGTGGTTGTTTTGTTGTTGGTTTTTTTTTCTCCCAGCTCTCTCTAATTTAGGTCTCCCTTTTAGTACATTCAGTTTATCTCTGCCTTTGTCCTCACTGTTCTCATCCATTCATTCCTTGTGTCCATTCCTCACCCACTCCTGTGTTTCTTTTTCCTTCACTACTTCTCAGGAGATACACTGCAACGTCAATGGATGAAACACAGTTGCATAAATCATTCTTAACATCTTTTTTCCCCCAAGGTGAACAAACTGACTTTCTATTTAGAGATGTCTGTCTCAGTTGCTGGTCTACTACCATTCTGCAGCATGGATATATTTCTTTCCAAGTGCTAATGACAATAGCAACATTCAGCAGAAGGTCCTGGAGGTCAGGAGGCAATGTGCTGGGGAGGGAGGAACAGCCTGTGCCGCAGCCGGGCTTGGCGAGAGGAGTGTCGGGGAGCCCCTTGATGTGCAGTTGCACGGGAGACGTAGGTTAGACCTGTCTGTCGGCAGCTTGAGGTGCCAGCTCCAGTCAGCGTCAGGGATGGGGGGATCTCTGCTGGGCAGAGGATTTGCTTCTACACCCCGTTATCCTACAGCCTGGCATTTCTGTGCTAGGAAATGCACTGAAGGTACCTTTGGTTTAAAACACTCGAAGTTCACTAAATGGCTGTTGCAGCAACACTCGTTCTGTGAGTAACAGACGTGCCTTTTGCCATCATTCAGTGACGCTGCAGCCATTCAGTTCTCTTCTTGCCTTTTGCATAAAAGAGGGGAGATTTCAGTGCCTCGGGGATGAGTGTGAACATTTCTCTGTCTTCTCCTTATTGATTTCCTGTTATAACTTGTAGCATAATAGTGATAATAGCTTGAGCGCACTGTTTTTCTCAGCAATAAACCAGGTGATAAACTGCTGGTCCTTTTGTCTCTTAATTTGCCCTGTTGGCAGCCACATTAAGGCTTTTTACATAGCACAGTGATAGTTTTATTGCTTTATTCAATTAAAACAGCAGACAACCTGAATGAAGGATGGAGGTACAAATGTAGTTCACATCTGACGCCCAGAAAATCTGGTGTTCGGAACTGGATATTGATTCTTACACACACAGCATCAGCTTTGGGTCTGTGCTTGCTCATTCCAGCCCTCATGACTACAGAGGAAACCCAGACATTTAAGTTAGACTTAAATGTCTGGGTTAGACAAGTAGTTAGACAAGTAGCTTCAGATGGCTTATCCCAGCTAGTAAGCCCACTTCTCCTTGACTGCAGGGACTGCATTTGCCTATACCTAGTGTAATTTTGGACTACTTTGATTGTGCATTGCCACCAGCGTAAGTACAGAGCTCAGGACAGGTGGGTAAGCTTGCCCAAGGAGCTGGGAAAATGCTTTGGTAGATAGTTCATCCTAAGATTTGTGCTGCTGCACCTGTACTGTTACAGCTATACAGATTTAGGTAGTTTAAAGATAATGCAGTGGTTTCAGTGAGCTGTTTTTGCTGCAGTGTGGTAAAGTCACATCTGCCGCCTTCAGTCTCTGAGATGAGATCTGTCTGGAAGATACCCATGTGTAATATCTCATCACTGGAAGTTTGTGATACCTGGCTTGTACCCATGTAAACTTAATATTGTGTCTTTGAAGCTTGCACTGTGTAAAAGCTGAGTAGAATTGGCTATGTCATCAGTTATTCCATCTCACCCTCAAGGCTCTACTGTTTTAACGTGGTATTTTAATACAGAGAATTTTTTTTAAAAAAATGCCAGGTTGCTGTGCTAGAAGCTGTAACAGATACATCTTTCTATAAGTTCCTAAATAAATAGGGGGGTTAATAAATATTTTTCTTTTGGGTTTGTTAAATGAGACTAATTGATGATATGTAGCATACTTCATGTTGAAGATGCATATAACATTAGCTAATTAGTTGCCCTTGAACTGCTTGAGAGTTGGTCACTGCAGAAAGTGAAGAGAGGCCGAATGCCTTGCCCAGGGCCATAAAGGGAGTCACTACCTAATTGCTGGCTTTCCTGCTTGCACGCAGAGAGGCTATTTTCAGTTGTGCAAAGACTGCAATAACACAAGGGTCAGACCAAAGAATATAAAAATCAGAAGAAATCTAGAGACATCTTCTCTGCTACACTATTCCAACTTTCAGTAATCAATACTTATGGAGACTTGCTGAGCCATAGTTTGCATCCAAACCATCATATTTTACAGCTTGTGATGAATCCATCCTCTACAAATGTCTAATCCTTTTTTGAACTCATTTAAACCGTTAGCCGCTTCCATATGCTGTAACAGTGAGTTTCCTGAGCCAATTGCAAGCTGTATGGAAACTATTTGATTTTGCTGTCTGTAAACGTGCTGCCTGCATTCCACAATATCCTTTTCCTTCACTGTGACGTGGCTTCCATCCCGTCCCCATGTAGAGGGCGTGAGGGGTTGGAGAGCGGGGCTGGGAGCGTCTGCCCGTGCTTGTGCCCTGGTGACCGTCCTTCTGCCTCTCCTGAGCCGAACGGCACGCGGCTGGAATCACTGGCTGCTCGACTGGAGATTCCCCGGCTATAGGAAACTGAAGGAATATCCTTTTCATTTTAACCTCTGCCCAACCATTTCTTGGCCTGCTCTCTTTTGGCAGAAAAAGCTGTCAGTGGCACTTTTGCTGACTTTCTGGAAAGAGACTGTATTGAATGAAGTGTCTGACCTTCCCCACAACCTCTGTGTTGCAAACACGCTGTACCCTTTTCAGCCTAGGAATGGAAAAGCATTTAATCCTTAAAACCATCAGACGGTTATTTCAGTCAGTTTTAATTAAACCCCCTAAACCTACTTACTCCTGCTAATTAACAAAGAGAAAATTAAAGTCACATATAAACAATCTTTAATACACAACCAATTGTACTTTTTATGGTGGATAGCAATGGTACACAAGGTGAGGATTAAGGTCCGTTGAGATCTGAATGGTTTCCATTGTTTCTTTTTAATACCAGATTATGGTTTGTGTATCTGGTATTGTGTTTTAATGCTGGACCGGTTTCCTTCCCTTGGTCTCCTCGAGAGAAAGAAACGGGGAGGAGGCTGCCTTCTTTGTTGAACCCGCTGTGACTTTGGTGCATCCTGCAGAGCCGGTGCGGGTCCTCCTGCCGTAACGGGTCCCTCCAGCAGGAGAGGGACCTTGCAAGTGCAGCAGCATCCTCTCTGCAGGACGGCGTCTTCCCAGGCCTGCCAGCATCGCTCCCAATTGCTCAAGAGCACTAAAAGCAGATTTTCAAGGTCTTTTCTTGTTCACTTTCTAGGCGGAGTTCCCTTGTGTCTGAGGATGCCATTTTTCCTGATCCCTCTTGATTGTTCATTGGAGACCTTTCCCCATGCCTTCCCACAGCAGCTGTACGCGGTAGCATGTCTATGCAGCTCAGCTCGTGCTTTCAGGATAGAAGATTTCCCTTTTCTCTCCTTACAGAAATAGGAGGGGAGGTGGCAGGTGCTTCATCTCTTTACTGTGCCGGGCAGCTAGCCAGCCATTCGTGGAGAACGTTTCACCTTTTGAAAGGATCTAACAGTGGAGGGGACAATGTCATCGTGAGACCTTTCAAGTGTTTTTGGACCACCACTGGGCTAACAGACAAGGCTCTCAAATAAATTCTGTAGGCATAAAATGCCTGCTGAAAACACATGTAACTTTTAATAGAAAATAAGAAAAAAAAAAAAGTCATATTGGGAACATGCTCTACACTAAAAAGCTGCATACCTGTTGTAATTTATATCCAATAGGTCAAAACACTAATAGAAAGTTTAGCACCGTCTAGTAAATCCTATGGCTTTTCAGAGTAATTTGTCTTGAACTTCTAACACTCCTATAAATCTAGATGTGGAATACCTGTAGGACTGCTCTGCTACAGTCTGGTTTGCTTTGTAGTGTTTTTGTTATGGGGCACTGTTTATCCATGGTGCTATCTCATGGCATCTCCCCCAGTGACTTTTTCCCTACCTCAAAGACTAAATTCTGCCTTACGGTGATGATCCTTAATAAGATAATTGATGATCTCGTGGATAGAGCTTGGCCTCAGGAGATACTGCTTTGTGAAGCTCCCAGCTGGGAGGAGCAGCTCTGGTGTTGGCAAGGGATGGCTCCACACCCACCAGAAATAGCTGCAAAGGCACAGGAATGTTGTTTGTGTCTGCAAAACTTGTGCTCAAGACACACAGGGCCACCCTGGAAGAAGCGAACAAGACAAACAAAACAGCTTGCTCCTGCTTCGCCTTGGGAAGCCAAGATGCTTCAGAGGCTTCTTCAGAGGTTCCTCACTGAGGACCTGGGAATTAATTAAGGTTCCTTGAGCTCAGACCTTCTGCGACAGGCAGCTAACGCTGCAGCCATCCTGATGCTGGAGCTCACAGGAGCAGTGAGTGGGTCCATACCGGGTACCCCACGCTGCCGGGTACCGATCCCTGAAGAAGCAGCATGGGGAGGCAGGGAGGAGCTGGGACTGCCCCAGTTTTGGGGCTGTGACCATCTCTCTGCACTGGGAGCTGGGGGATTTGATGAACTACTTGTCCTCCTCCGGACCACCGAAACTGAGGTGGGCACTCAAGCGTGCGTAGAGCGATGGGGTGCCTGGGCACTGCTCCTCTCCTCTGCAGCATCTGAGGAATAAGCAAAGTCTTGCTGTAGTCATATATAGCCTCTTGTTTTACTTTTTTTTGGTGTGACGCATTGAAGTACAGAAGGTTGTTTGTACAGGTAAGGCCCTGAAAAATTTCCATTTTATGCCAGTGGAAATAAAGCACACCAGCGTTCTTTGAGCATTCATGTCCCACCACCGATAGCAGTAACTCTTGCTGCTGTTTCTTTCCCTGTGGTAATGAAGGAGGTGGGATTTTCTAGCGCCAAACCCTGCAATTCAGACAGGCTTTCCTGCCTGTCACAACAGTATTCTTTTTCTTGTGCCTGAACAATGTTTGACGTGACCAAGCTTCATTTATATATTGAAGTTTTTATGAAGCGGCATCGTTGAAGAAAACTGTTTTGAGCATCTCCAGACCTTGAATCGCTGCAGGTAGTGGCCGGGCACCCCAGCGAGGGAGTCTGTTAGCCCTTCATTTCCAGCACAACCTTCAGAGGGGCGCTGGCGCGGCGAGTGAAATGCGGCTCTGTTGGAGGAGATGCGCCCAAGAGGCTGTTCGCTGCATCGCAGCGTTCAAGGCTTCCCCAGTGATGGTGCTTTATCTCTCTTGTGCAGTAATACAGCAGGGCTAAAAAATGACTGCATAACTGAGTGTCAGGTGAATCTCCTCCTTTTTTTTTTCCTTTTTTTCTTCTGGATACAAATTAGGCAGCATAAATTTGTCTTCTCAGAGTAATAAAGGACCTGTGATATTTTAAATTCGCAGCTTGAAGAATTTTAACAGAAAGCGAATATTGCAGTAACCTGATCTCTAAAAGAGGAATCCTTTTATTTTTTTCTTAATTCTAGTGATCATGTACAGATTTGAATCTGCTTCTAAGAGAGCAGTGAAGCAGTCATGAATGCCTCTGCCTGTTTTTTTCCTGTTGATTTTAGTACTAACTTTTCAGTCTATTTCCTTTAAGCGTATGGCATTTTCTGTCATCAGAAGTGCCCTCCAAACCTCAGCTCAATCACTTATCTTGCGTGGCTGCAAGGAAGGTGGGGGAACATTGCTCCCATCGCTTTGGAAAGAAAAATCAACGTACAAAGTCAGTGCGCAGGCCACGGAAAGCCTGCGGCTTTGCTAGAGTTCAGGCCGGCGGCAGAGCAGGGCTTCGATGGCAGGAGCACTACACACGGGTGTTGAGCATGGGGTCTACACAGCTGACTCCTGTCTTACGCTTTGCAGTAGCTAAACCGGCTCCTCGCATATTTGCAGTGCAGAACCGTGGCCTCTGTCCCTTCCCAGGACTCCGTCGGTCAAACGCCGCTTGGTGCGTGGTCCCTGCACCCAGCTCTCCCTGCTCGAGGACTGAGGAGAGAGGCTGTAGGGATGCGCTGCAGTTTTACCCGCTCTTCATAGGAGGCACCTTCCCCAGCAGCGGTTTTGCTCTCTGAGCAAAGCCCCCCCCTTCTGCAAGCTGTCAAGCAGCAACCTGCAGTTAGCATCTCTTCTGTGACCCAGAAAACCAAGTTCACTCAGATCCTTGGTCGGTACCTTTTCATAAAGCAAACAAGGAAAAAAGAATGATGCAGCTCTCCCTGGATAATAATAATAATTTTCTCCTACTTTTTCAAGTCCCAACTTTTCAGGTTAACCGAAAAGTGTTCCAAAGCAGTATTCTTAAAATGTTGTTAAAGAGTCAGAGCTACCTTATTTATGTGAAATATATTTCGCCTTTAGATATTTTTTTCTGCAAGTTTTATCATTTAAAACAAAATGATTGATTAAACAAAAGACCTCTGTAATTAGTTACTTGATCTGTTTCTTTCTGGTAACTGACTTCAAGATTTTGGAAGAGCAGTGCTCATCCTCTCACCCTGTGCTTTTATTTATAAGGTGAAATTAGAAAGCAAGTTGCCTCTGAAGCTTTTTGGTTTGTTTCTTTTTCTTCAACTCTTAGTTGGTTTCAACTTGGAATGAATTATTCAGTGAACCAAAAATATTTGAATAAACTGTCAAGAAAGATACATTATCTCTGTATTTGCAGAAGAGACTAGCGCTGTCAGAATCTGCTTTAGCACTTATTATTCTAGGTGTTTAACCACTGTCTTCCATTTAACTTGTTACTAATAAACCACTTCAGATATTTGACTTGTTCTAAAACTTTGACAACAAGCACGTACTGTTTCAATTATTCAGTATAATAACTATTAAGTGTAACTAAAACTATTAATATTTTATGTTTTAATAGGTATAATTGTTTTCAATTTGACTTTAAATAGGTTTATTAGGGACAAATACATTCAAATGGAATAGCATAATTTAAACAAATAACAACTGGGTTCTATTTGGCCTTTTCTTGTTTGATCCTTACTCACCTGTAGTTGGCCGAGGCATCCTGGAGAGCCAAGGTCCATCAGTTTCTAGTTCTTGGACCACAGACAGCTGAAGCTTGTACAGAGGCATGAGATCCCTAAGCACCCATTCAGTTGCCAGTGATCTTTTTTTTATGTTATTCTTTTATTTTCGATCTAGTCTTCATTGGAGACTTTCCTAGGATGAGATTAGGGGGGCAGTAGATAGAAATCGAGTGGTTTTGGCTGTCTGCCCCATGTGTGTCCACGTTACCGTCTCCCGCATTATTTGCAATATCCACAAATAACTTCAGACAACCTTTATGAGGCTTTAAAATTGTTCTGTTTCAGGGATTCTGTAGCAACTCAAGTTCACTTTTCCTTATGGCACGTGAAAACTACTACTCTGAAACTGTACGAATTCTACAGAGCAGTCCGCAGGGTAGTGCTTGCCCAAGGTAGCTTTTCAGCCTTTCTTCTTCATTCGTGGGCACAGAAAAGAGAGTGTCTCTGTCTTGTGGTCTACGGTCTGGATGTCCCCATGTCTTCTGCCATTTTTTTGTCTTTTGTTTTGTACTATGTAGCATTCTTTCTTCTGCAGCGCATTGCTGGGGATCCCAGATGTTCATCAGGAACTCTGTTGTCTGTGTTGTCCCTGCAAAACAGCTGAGCTGGGAAAACAATAGTTGAATAAGTTCGATGGATTGAGCAAACATTTAATGAGGATCAGGGGAGCAGAGGAGCGAGGCCATAGGGAGCTCCCGAAGTACTGCATTTCCCCTCTGGCTCTCATCTCCATCGCTTTGCTTGGTACAAAAGAGCTGAAGCCAGCTGCCTTCTAGCATTTGAATGCAGCGAGTTATCGCAGCTGATTCTCATTCCTGACACAGTCTGCGTATGCTCTCCTGTCAGCATCAGCACAGCAGTGCCACAAACACGCTGCAGTGGGGCAAGGAGAGCAATCCCCGAACACAGGAGCGACACGGGCCAGGAATTCAGTAGCTTTGTCACATCCCCACCACAGACCCCACCGTGAAATTCGGAGTGTGACCTCCCATTCACTGCTTCAGGAATTCCTGACCTCAGCCGAAGCCAGGGACTGCCCTGAACTGATACAGACCATTTTTGTTTTAGCTTTGTTGTGGTAGCTGTTTTGATCCTTGCAATTGTCTCAAACTTGTGTAGCAAAGAAGGTATGTGAAAAATGGCACACTATGGTGGGAATTTCAGTCATCCAACTTTATTCATTTAAAAGTAAACGCATCCCATTCTAAGATGCAGGGAGAGTGAACTCCTTTCCAGGGCAGCCTGGCTTTGCTGGCTACAGAAAAAACCTTGAGGTGACACGTACCTCTGCTTTAGATCACTATACTCGGATGCACCCCACCTTGGGTAACGTAACATGTATTTTTTTTCTACTTCTTTGGAGGAGAGAGGAGAGAAAATCCCCTTTGTGGGTTCGAGCTTGTACCTATCTTGGACTCAAAGTGGGAAGAGAGGGCAGGAGTGGTCCATTCTCCTCTGGGAGAATTTTGGGTCGGGGTAGTTGTGTGACACAAACAGGACAGTTCAGTCTTTCTGATGAGAAAGCATCAGCAACCAAGTAAGTGTCAGCTTTGCCTTCTTTTTTTCTAGAATTTGTTACTTAGAAATCCTGGATCTTTGCAAGAGCCTGCATTCCTCTCTATTGCTATGTTGATTTCATTGTGGCTTTTCTTGTTGAGAAACTTTATTGATGATCTTCCTACTTCCAAACCTATGAGCAAACGGTGGCCAAAATATCTGTGTCAAATCTTGTTTAGCCGCAGAACTGCCAGCTTTCTCGTCCCGGTTGCTCTGGAAGCTCCAACCTTTCCACCTCTGTCATACATCCCAGCCATCACGCCTGCCGCTGAGGTCTCTGCTGGGGTCTGTGCCAGACCCGAGCCTTGCTTGGGGCTGGCAGCTTCTCCTCGGACACATGGAGCCAATCTCTGCCTCCAGACTCAAGCCCAGTGAGACTGAGAATGAGGAGAGCTCAGCTCAAGGGCAGGGGGTGAATTTCCTTTGGCCTGGAGGAGGCTTTTGGGGATTTTTTTTTTTTTTCCAAGCAGTGTACCACTTGCACGTTTCCATCCCTGGGTGATACTGGATAGTTGCAGCGAGTGAAACTACACAAGTGGCCAAATTTACGAGAAGCCTGTCAAAAGCAAAACAGTATCGAGTTGTGGTACTTTGCCAAAATGTGTTAGGCACAGATTTTCTAAAGCCGCCTTGTCTGCTAAACCAATATAAAAGATGAAAGTGGGGGTGACCACGAGGTCAGGCACCAGGCTGGAGGTTCACTCCAGCTGAGAGGCAGCAATTACAGCCTGTCCATAGGCAGAAAGGACTGCCAGACCATTCAAAAAGCTGTGCGAACAACCACGGCTTGTTCTCAGAAGAATACATGTTATGACTCTTGTTTATTTTTCATAACATTCATGAAGTGAGAGATTCTTCACATCTCGGTGAATAGTTGCAGCAAATAGAGTGTCTTTGGTTTTCCCTCTTGCTTAAATATATAGAGCTCAATATGTATATATTCAGATATGAGAAAATTGGCACTGCTGCAAGGCACTTTCCAGTCCTCTAACAGGGCTCTCACAGCCTGAGTCAGCTGGAATAGCTGGGCTAGTCGTACAGGCCTCTTCTGTCGCATCTGTCACCTTGAGTATTGTGTCCAGTTCTGGGCACCTCAATACGAGAGAGATATCGAGGTGCTGGAGCGAGTGCAGAGGAGGGCAACGGAGCTGGTGAAGGGCCTGCAGAATAAATCTTATGAGGAGCGATTGAAGGAGCTGGGACTGTTTAGTTTGAGGAAGAGGAGGCTGAGGGGAGACCTCATCACTCTCTACAACTACTTGAAAGGCCATTGTAGAGAGGTTGGTGCTGGTCTCTTCTCACAGGTAATTAGTGACAGAACAAGAGGGAATGGGTTCAAGCTGCAGCAGGGTAGGTTTAGGCTGGACATTAGGAAAAAATTCTTCACAGGAAGAGTGGTCAGACACTGGAATAGGCTGCCCAGGGAGGTGGTGGAGTCACCATCCCTGGATGTGTTTAAGACTCGTTTAGATGTGGTGTTAGGGGATATGGTGTAAGGGAGAACTTTGTAGAGTGGGGTTGATGGTTGGACTCGATGATCCCAAGGGTCTTTTCCAACCTAAATGATTCTATGATTCTATGATTCTGTTTGGGGTCAAGTAGGTGACCTTTGTTCATATGAACGACTCCTACTGTACGGGGGCGGCCTCACTGACATCATGTGAACTAAGGTTATTTGGAGGAAACAGGACTGCGTTGGTGCTGGTGACGTCCATTACCTACAGTACAAAAACACCGGTGTTGGCAGCAAGGTGAATCAGGTGGGTCACAGTCTGTTGTTCAGACATTTTTCGCATTAGCAGTTGAGAGAGGAAACAGAATTGCAGAAAGGAGACACAGTAAAGCGATTTTGGATAACCAGGGAAGGATGAAACTCATGTGAGGTATGAGGGGCAGTTTTGAGGACTGTGCACGCCCTGTTCATTGAGTGGCTGTGATGCTCCACCTCCCTTCATGGCTTTCCTTACGTAGTTATGGAGCTGTTGCTGAACCACTTGAGTTTCTAAGAAGTAAGAGCTGCAAATGTTCCCATAGGGCTGGTATGTTTCCCATGGCCCAGTGACTACCCCGGGACACCCACCACCCACCCCTAGGTGGCTGCTGTGCATTGGGGTTCCTTTGTGATGGATGACAGATCTCTCTCCTGGTCAGTCTGGGATCCATCTGGCTCTGGAGGTTTTAAAATTAAGCATCTGGCCTAGGGAAAGCTTCTATAATCTTCCTCCACACTTGATGGGAAGAGCTACCCACCTTTGTGAGGCAGTTCATCCAATCCTGCAGGCGGTATCTCCAGCAGGTGGTGTGACCCATCCACTGGCTATTTCTGGTGCTCTGGTGACAGCAAAGGAAGCTTCAACTTGATTTCATAGGACTAAGGTTGGGCCTCAATTCTCTGCAAAATGGCCATAATGAACCTGGGTTCTGGCAAGGGTGTGAGTATGGCAGTATGGCTGGTGTAGAGCAACGATTTAGTTACTTCCCTTCATGGAGAGAAAACAAAGCACAGTCATATTTAAGAGCTGCTGGTTCCAGAGGTAGATAAACAGGTTTTGTTTGCATTTCATCAAGTGCTAAGTGAACTTATGTTAAATATATTCCGTTTTCTTTCCTTTTTTTGAACCTCAGTAAGATTTTCATTAAGGAGCTAAATGTTTTGTTTGTAATTTAGTCTATTAATAGGGAGAGATGTGATCATTAAGTTTTGTTTGCTTCAAGATTTTTTTGTCCCATTTTTATATAGGAAATATTCATAAGTGCCTTACTATTTTTGTAGTAAAAGTTAATTTTACTTTAATGGTTAGCTGTGCTTAAGAAGAAATTGCACGTACTGTGCAAAATTGTTATTCTGAAGCAAAAGCACAGGGTACTTAGTACCTAATTTGTGGAATTTACACATTTAGAAGGCAGTTTATTTACATGATATTTTATATAAAGAAATATTTCCCATTTATTAGGAAAGAAATCCCTAACTTGTTTTTATCATGAGGAAAAGAGGAGTCAAAGGTTATAAATATACATTGATCTTCTTTTGAAGGCAAAGCTGTATTAGACATAGGGTAGTGAAAATTTGCTCTCTTATTGGAGTCTGAAATTCTGTATCTGCATGTAAAAACGTGTGCTAGAATTGTGTCACTGCCCCGAGCGGGGCGTCCCCCTGTCCCGTGACGGATGAACCTTCTCTCCCCCTGCTCCATCCTGTCCCTCAGCCCCATAAATGCAGTGTGCTAACACAGTGGATTTTCAAAAGCATTGTGATTGGACCAAAATTCTAAATGTTTGAAATATCTGCATTATATTATAGTGGAAATAACTTGCGTGTTATAACTGAGACTCTGCCAACGTCTCCTCTGCAAGCGTGTTCTGTTTTACATTCCCAAACACATGCCAGACTTCAACCACAATACATTTTTCTTTTGTCCTTAGCATATTACCATGCTATTCAAATATGTACTTCTTTTTTTTTTTTTTTTTTTAAATGAGCTAGCTTTTGCCATAGCTTTTGACACTTCAGGCAAAGCACCCGTCTCAGTTAGCATTTAGACAGTAGACTGCAACTAAGGTGAGACCTTTTTGTTCTCTCATAGTGTAGATTCAGTCATTATAAGGCAAAAGATGCCAGGCATAGACTAGAAATCAAAATATGGTTCCATATTGATTTCCTGTGAGTTCTTTCTCCTTCCTCATCAAAAACTTCAGAAGGCTTTAATTCCTGATAGGAGTTCCTCTTTCTTGTCTTAAATGATACTTATGGGGGAATCAGGCCAGCACTACTTCTGTAATAACAGCGTGCTGTTAAGTCCTGTGCGGATGGAAAATAAAGCCCAGAGGTGGTTTTAAGGAGGTAAATATTAGGTCTCATTAAGAGTGGAAGAAGAGACTGATGGCTGCCTGGAAAGGAACATTTTAAACCCCTGCTTTCTCTACAACTTCCATTGCAACCTTGTTGACCGATTCTCTGTACAGTGTTTATTGATAATAATATAGATATTTCGGGGACTGTTGGAGAATTGTCTTCTCTTGTTGGTATAAAACAACGCCACCTCATGTGGTAACCTCTCTCTTGTAGCACAGACCTGAGTCTTCTGTTGCAGTAATACTCCCTTGCCTTACAGGAGTTTTGTGAGGATACGTGTTAAAGATTTTACAATACCGTGGTAGCGCTGGGCACAGGAATACCATGGATACGTCCTTACAAAAAACTATTGTGACTGAAATTTCAGGTCAGGATGTTCTTGTTCAGTTGTTGCTCTTATATGGCATATGTTCCTGCACAGATAGCGTTATAAAATGCATTAAATACATAATTTGATATTCAGCTTTTTGGTGGATTTGGAGATGGTGGGATTTTGTCCTTTGAAGAAGTTGAGTCCATCTGGTTTGTACAGCAAGTACCTTGGAGGCATTCATATCCCTGGGTTAGCATTTTCTTATTTTTCCTCATTCTTAATTTACTAAAAGGGATTTCGTATAGATCAACTTACTTTGAAAATGGTGGGGTTTTTTTTCTGAATATCCATAGTCAGTTTTTAAAAGGTCATTCCTATACACCCACCAACATGTTTTCTTTCTTCTGGAGCAGGGTGATTTTTTGTCTTCGCTGAGGATGTGGGGCACTGCTGGTACAAAGGCAGGGTCAGCCAAAATTCTCAGACCGTGCTGCTATCCCTTACCCAGTCATTTAGAAAACCTCATCGGGGATAAGTTTCTTAGGATTGAACTAATAGAAAATGTCATCCAGTTTGGCTTGTACAAAGCCTCAGATGAAGCAAATATTTTCTGGCCTGTTCCTATTTTTTACTGCCAAAATATCTGCTGAATCCACCAAAATTAGGCTCTTTACTGGGCCTCCATGCTTTGTTTGATGTCAGATTTTCTAAATAGAATGTTAAGATTTATTTTCCTGTAGTTTTGTATAATGACCTAACTACAGCAGTGCTTTAAAAAACACTCTGTTTGGTGTCAAGAGTAAATGTACATTTTAGGTTGAGATAGACTGACCTATGGTGTATTGTTGCTGTGTAAGTGAATGCATTGCAACAGGTCCAGACTGATTTTATGCCATCCAAGTAACGTGACTGATACGTTTATCTGCAAGGTTTTTGTGTGACCTAAGCAAATTATAGTAGAAGGTTATGAAATTCCAAAGCTCTAAGTTAGGTTTCTGTCTGAAGCTTAAGAGCAGATGAAGCAGTTCAGGCAAGCGAAAACATTCCTGTGTTGTAGTTCGTCATGTCATTGATCTTAGTTTAGTTGGTAATTGCTTTTAATGCACTGCAGATTCCCTCATTTTTTTCTTCAGCCTCATATACTGTTCAATATTACAGTGTTCATCACCCAAAATTTCACTGATATTCTTTTGGGGCATCGTAGCTGAGCATCATATTGAACAAGTATATCATTTCCTCACTGATGATATTTTTTCGAAGGTGAAGCTGTTACGTGAAAGAAGATAATTCAGTTTTCTCTGATGACAATCACAAAACATTTAGCAATTTTAAAAATGTCCTGAAACCAATAGATATTATGGCTTTTATTTCAGAAAAAGCTTTCACGATGTTAAAGGGACGCTAGCTTGAAGTTTGTGTCTCAGTAACGTGGTTCACCTTTTGCTGCTGGTACCAATACACATTTTAATCCTGTAGGAACGTGGTTTGTAAATTGACTACATTCTGCAAATGTACTGAGACTGAAAGAATCAAAGAAAAGGATCGGTCCCCAGTCACAGGTCTGGCCTCTGGTTCCTGCCCAGGAGAATAATGTTGCTGTGCTCGTGTTCCTGATACAATAGAGAGAAGGTTAATAGGGTGCAAAATTTCTCAATAAGAAAAAGTAAAAGCTGTTTTGCTGAAGTGTGTGAAACAAGCTGACATGAAAATGTACCCAGGTTTTATTAGACCTCCTCAACCTCAGATATACCTACAAACAGACCTCCTAGTTTTACTATGGCAAGTGAGTGCTTCTGGGCTCTGATTTGTGTACTACATGACATGTCTGGAGGAGTTACAAGCTCTTGAAATGTGAATGGTTTAGTCTTTGTTGTGTCAGTATGTATTCAGGGGTGGAGGTAATGAAATTGCAGGTTGACCTTTTGATATAGCAGCCCTAGCAATTGCTGCTGTAATAATCATCCTCCTTTCAATTCCATGGGAGAATGGAAATTACAGTTCTACAGATTGCTTCTAATTTTATGCATGAGCTTGTTTAGAGCCATCTATCACCGAAGAGCATGTTGTCTCCTCATTTTGGCTATTAAACAGCCTGTAGCATGCCCAGTGTACTTGATGGCGTGTGGTGCTGGCTGCAGCCTGGCCAGATCAAGCCATCATCACATGTGTGTTCTTGCAGCAGCCAAAATGAGTTGCTCCACTCCTTTGCCCGCAACGAGAGGTAGTGGTGACCGCTGCTGCTTCTCCCAGTGGAGATGAGTGATGGCCTGGCCCCGAGCACTGGCCAGGTACGGAACAGGAATGCCTTCCGTAAGGACTGTTCCCTACCACCCTCCTAAAAGCACTGTGGTGACCTGAAATTAATTAGCTGTTGTTGATATAATGTGTCTCTGTGTTTCTCAAAGGCACGATGGTACCTCTACAGGCGCAGGTGTCTTTGAGAACCGTTTCTGACCTGAAGGAGGGCTCGGGGCTGTGCCGTGACTGGGACTGGGCTATATGGAAAGATGAAGGCAGAATCGTTAATGCGATGAGGTCAGGGAACAAACAGCTGTGAGCGGATTTTGGCAGAGGTCAAAGATGAGGTCAGAGAGTCAGCCATGGGAGAGGACCTCCAGCAGAAGTTAGTGGTAGGACAGAAAAAAAAATAATGAATATTTTATAAGACTGAAAATAATGGGAGTGATGCTGCATGATGCTCAGGGCATAGCGATGCTGACATTACCATGCGCCTCACCTCAGAGGGTTCAACCTGAATGATTATGGGCATTGAATAATCTTTGTGCTCCTAGAATTGATCCCAGCAGATCCAGGAGATAGCACCTTCGGAGGATATCAGGAGAAAGGTTGCCTTGCTACCTGAGCACGTTGCCAGTTTAAATACAGGCAAAACCAGTTAATCAACTTTTGCAGATTATTTTTTTAAATTTCAGGTTATTTTTCTTCTCTCAGCTTCTCACATTGTTCATCTGTCTTTATGACCTTAGGACTCCTGAATTCAAAAGTGCAGAAGAGGGCTTTGTTTCCCTGGTATGTAGTAAGCGTTGTTTGTAACAGAGGTGGACATCGCTAAGAGGTATCCTAGGGAACAGTTCTTCCTACACTCTAAAAGCCCAAAAGCAAATTCATACCAAAAAAAAAAAAAAAAAAAAAAAGGAATGTACAGAGGGATGTATAGGAGTCAGAAGATCTGAGCGAAATTTGGCTCCAGTGACGTTAGTGGTAAAACTTTTTGGATTACCATGGAGCCAAGGTTGCAGCTGTGGATTTCCTTTCCAGCACTGCCATTAAATGTGCTGTGAGTTCCCCCCATGCAAAATGAACACCGTGACACTTTCCCATCGTTGTACAGTGCTGCAGGGGTCACTGGAGGGAAAGTCCACACTAATTCCGGATACTTACTTGGTTTACAAAGTATTGTTTTATTGCTGGCTTATCATGGGGTAGAAGGTGCGGGGAGGTTTCCCAGCTGTTTGCAGACACCAGTTGTGTCTTGCCAAACAAGAGAGATAGCCACAAAGTGCTCAACGTCTTCAGTGTGTGGCATCAATTCCCCATCTGTCTAGCACTGTGCAGCTTTTAGATGATTTCCCCATGGGGTAGAAAATACTGCCTGGAGCTATGGATCCTAGGGGATTAGGGATGCTAATGTGGGGCCACTAGCTGGAGAGGGTATTTACATCTCAGGCAGGCCTTTTGGTTTGTTATCAGAAATGCATGGGTTTTGAAGTGACTTTTCTGATATAACTTGTCTTCGTTTATATTGTTCTAAGTTACTGTCCCTCAAAGTTTTTCAAGCAGTTGTTTATCATTGTGGAAATACATCTCCAGTTGAGAAGAGCAGATGGGCACCTCACTTCAGACTCGGTAGGGAATTGGCTTTGTGAGCCTGTCTTAGCGGCAAGCTGGATTTAGGACCTGGAGTTTGCCTTTGTTTTGGAAACTATATCATGATGCATTCGGCCCCAGTACTGTCCCATCTAGGAGTGGTAAGGCTGGCACAGCACTTCCTATGGGTGTGTGCAGTTATGGTACAGCGAGTGGATAGAATCTGTGTGCCAAATATATCTTCCTCCGACATCCAACACATTCGAACATCCAGCATCCAACACATTCTCTTTTGGGTCAGTCATGTTACTAACTACATTTTAATATAAATTCTGACGCCGTATCTCTAATATTGCATATGTCTATGCATATAGACATATTTGCTTACATCTGTGAAAAAATCCATCATAATTTTGCATAGATAAAGAACATAATAAAGTAAAATTAACCTGAAAAATTGACTTGAAAGAACAGGAGATTGCCAGTAAAAGTTATTAACGGTCTACTGGTAGGCAAAAAGTTAATGCCTCTTCTTCCTATTTATAGGATTCTTCCTATTTACAGGATTCAGTTAAAGCACTGGTGGTGCTTAGACAATGTCATACATCAAAGAAGAGAGTACACAAGGAAGGAACACGCAGGTTTGTAAGAGCCTTGCCAGATTGGTAGCTCTGTTGGTGGAGTCTCCCAGCACACATGATTGCCCTGCAGGGTGGCTGTGCACACCCCAGAGAAGCTGGGTGGCACATCTGGGCAGGGATTGTCAAGGTGAGGAGTTAGGTAGCATAGGACTGCGATATTAGGAACAAGGCATTTAATCACAAGTGCTGTCTAGGAGGGATAGGCACTTGTGCAGAGCGATCTTGGCAGCTGGATCCATTCTGTGGTATCCCAGAGAGGGCTACCCCATGTGCCTCCACCTTAAAGACCTCCCCTTCTTCTAACAGCATCTGCCTATCTTCCCCTCCCTACACAATACCTGCCTTCCCCACCACGCCAGGGCAGCAGCGACCCACTCCCACCACTCCCCTGCTTAGGTAGGCTTCTCACCCCACTGGCGACCAAGGATTATTCCCTCCCCCTCTCCCCCAGAAATAGCAACCTCTTCCCATCTGCTCCTTCGGACTCAGCCAGCAGAGCCCGGAGGCCTGTGAGCTGGCACGGGAGGAGGCGTTTGGCTGCTCGACCAGCCCTTCTTTGTGCTGCCCGGGGAAAAGGCATCAGGCTGAACGGAGGCGCGGGGTTTGACTCGCCGGCTGCCAATTGGGCCATGCTGCTTTAGCACATTCCAGCCATGAATAGGGTAAAACGATACGCCCGGAGTACAGATGTGGTTTACTCACTGGCGCTTTGCTTCCCAACATTCCTGGTACATGCAGCATGGTCATTACTCTTTTATTCTTTTCCTTTGATTGAAAAATGATGAATAAGGGATAACTGGTTTTCTGCTACGTAGGGACTTGGGTCAATTCTCTCTGTCAGGCAAAGAACAGAGGTTGTGTTACGACTTCCACACAGTTAGAAATGCACAGTAATGCGTGTCTGCAAAGGCATCTGCTGCTCTGCTTGTGTAAACTGCTTGTGTATATGCAAGCATGTACACATTTTTTGCGGTTGTGCTCCTAAAAAGCTGTGTATTTTCACACTGTAGGAAGCAAAGTATGAGTATACTAGGAAAAACAGAATCACAGTCACAGAATCACAAAATAGTTGACATCAGGAAGACACCTGTGGAGATCATCCAGTCCAACCGCCCCCACTCAAAGCAGGGTCAGCAAAGTGGATCATGCCCAGGGCCATGTCTGTCTCCAAGGATAAGACTCCACAACCTCTGTGGGCAACTTGTTCCAGCATTTGACCATCCTTAAGAGTAAAAAACTTTTTTTTATGTTTAAATGACCTTGCATGCATTTCAGTTTGTGCCCATCACTCATCTCCACTGGGAGAAGCAGCAGTGGTCACCACCGCCTCTTGGGTGGGTGGAGTGGGCAGAGGAGTGGAGCAACTCAGTGTGGCTGATGCAAGGATGTACATGTGATGATGGCTTGATCTGGTCAGGCTGCATCCAGCATCAGGTTGATACCCCATGGGGTTCTTCCAAACAGATCCCCAAACAGGCCAAAATCTGCTTTCTTGAAGTCCGGGGCTGTGATCCTACTGTTTGCCTTGTTCCATCCTCTCAGGAACCTGACCTCCACCATTTCATGGTACTGCAGCCAAGGCTGCCCCCAGCCTTTGTATCCCTGATCAGTCTTTTCTTGTTGATGAATATCAGGTCCAGCAAAGCAGTATCAGGTCCAGCAGAGATGGACATAACTGAAAAACTCTAAAACATAAGAGTTTTAAAGCTTACCTGTGAAATGAGATGAATTTTCTTGAGCCATTGGTAACTTTTATTTATTACATTCATCTTTTTCTTCCTTGAATGAAAGTCCACAGTACCATTCCCCATAAGTCTTGGTCCAGGGGGTTTGTACTGTGAAAGGCTCTGCTTTTGTAGGTGCCGTTGCATGAACACTCCGTCCCTGATCCAGTGAGTATTATCCTGTAATTCTATGCAGTGGTACCTGCAGGAGCAGAGCTACGGTTACTTCGGGCCAAAATGTGTAACATAATTTGAGACAATGTGGCTTTGAATGTAGAGCATGCTGTTCAGATGTTCAGAAATAGAGTTTCAGAACTGAAATGTTTCAGAAACATTTCATTGCTTCTGAAAAGCCTTTCTTAAGATATGTCAAAATTAAGGACATAAGGAAAACAATATTTTTGTTCCCTCATGTTTCAGGGAGGTTAGGTTGGTTCTGTTGACTTCTGTGCATGCTTGTCGTGTTGATCTCATTACCCGTACCAGTATGGGCATACATCTTCCTGAAGTTGAGCTTTGCGGAGAGACATCAGTACAGAAATGCCTCAAGTCTTGCATCTGATGTTGCTTTTACCAGGTTTAGTAACACTTTCTTTCCTAGAACTGCATTCTTTCCCAAGGACGAGCCAGTGTTTGGCTCTTAGCTTTTTCAAGAAATGCTGGTGGTGATATAATCAGTTCCTTACTGTCAGTGTGTCAATTCTCAGTTGGCTAGTGCAGCAATAGATTAAAAACTTAAGTGGGTGGAAAAACAGCTTTAATTAATTAAGATGGCTCATAATTATTTCTAATATTACTGTTCTCTGAGGACATAGATAGTCACCCATGAATATGCTGCATTAGTCTGAAAAAGACTAATTTCTCCAAAAGGGAAAGATAATTTTGTATAAAAAGTTAACCAGTAACAGCCTATTTAGATATTTCCATATACTTCTTTTATTACAATTGGGTATTGTTAGCATGGTTCATAAACGATGAGTAACACTAAATAACATAATCCTGCCTTTTTCTGCATCTGCCTGAACTCATGTTGCCATGGACCTCAGTTGAGTGGCCATGGTGTAGCTGGGGACAATATCTGCCCCAGGATATGTTCAGGTAAGTAAATTTTTTATTGATAAGAAGCTGTGCAGACCATAGTACAACACTAAACGT
This sequence comes from Chroicocephalus ridibundus, assembly GCF_963924245.1. NCBI lineage: Eukaryota > Metazoa > Chordata > Aves > Charadriiformes > Laridae > Chroicocephalus > Chroicocephalus ridibundus. The sequence continues at coordinate 18,635,463 of NC_086284.1, read as the reverse complement.
TTGTGTTATTCCATATCATCTCTTTCCCCCAGAGCATTTTTATGACCATCCAAGCTTTTGATCACAGTCTTTTTAGATGATCGAATTCACTTTCTGTCTCTAGAGGCTACAGAGACTAAAAATCTGATATCTCTTAGAAAATTAAGCTTCAGCATTCATCTTTAGTATCTCTTTTTAGATCTGTGGCACTCCCTCCGGTGAGTACTTGCCAAGAATGCTTTTCGTGGGTATTTATAGCACTATTTCTTTTGTAAACTAAATCTTTTTTGATAGACTTTGGCTTTTAGGCTCATTTTTATTCCATATCTCTGCTTGGGTTGTACAAGACCTCTGACATGCGGTAATCCACTGGAATGAGAGAAGAGGGGTCAGTTTACTATAAGTTTACACAAGTTTTGGGGCTTTATGCAAGACTTAAGATATAATTAAAACTATTTTTTTCGGTATGATTATTGTTCAAGTTTTCTAGATCTTTCCTAATGTATAGTGGTAATTCTTGGCTTCATAATGTATTGATCATATAAAGTATCTGACTAAGCAAACCATCTGGGTGAAAATTAAGATTAAGTGCGTGAAATATTGAAAATGTGCCAGTGGGAATGTTTCTTTGAGCTGTGTATATAGATCATAAGTCTCAAAACAGAAGGAGAAAGAACTGACTGACGGCTCATCTATCTATATATACTCCCTTGCATTAAGATCTCTGATCTGTAACATTGGGTTGCTCAGGTAATGGTTTAAATAAACCAAGGTTGACCAGTAAGAGAGTTCAAAGTTTGTTTTGTAAGTCATGTTGTCCTTTTGCTGATCTTCTTCCTGTTGTGTACATGATGCCTGATGTGACTTTCCAAAAGTGGGCGATTCCCCAGCACTAATTACTTGGAAATGTGGTTATCTTGAAGAAATAAATAGGAATGTTAGATGATGCTTGTTCATCATACCTGAGGAGCTCCCCCATCCATCCATCCTACTGACCAGGACTATATTCCTCTTTCACCCAAAAGTAAGCATACGCTTTTTTGCTTTCCTATAAGAAAATTTCAGCAAATATGTAAGAGTTCATTACACAATTGCAAATTGAGCTTCTTTCAGAGTCCTAAGCTTTAGTCAAAGCAATGACTTTCCAAAATTCATAGTGTTTGTCATCACATTTCTATGTATTTTTAAGCCCTGGGAAGTCTCTCTAGCTTATAGCCTCATCCCATTCATTTTGCCTTTTTTTTCCCCCTCCTTGACCTCAGCTTGAGGAGATGTAGGCCAAAAGATTGTTTTACATGGTAATTTGGTAAATAATGCTACTTAATAACCTGAATAACTTAAGGGATGAAGGTGAGCCTGTTTTTTGCTTTCTTCCTTCATCTGATTCATGTTGTTTTCTCATTCCTCTTTCTCTAATTCATTATCCTCCCTTCTTCATTTCTGAACTTGAGATGGTTACAACAAATACGCAAAAAAAATCCAACCAAAAGTGCCTCTGATTGCTAATGCTGCTGAGATTGCAGCTCTCCTAGAAATACCTGCGGTAGCATTCAAGCAGCTGCAATATTGAGCATGCTGTGCTGTGCTCGGTGTTATGATAGCTACCCTGCTATCAATACCGAGATAGCTAATTTAAAGATAGCTCAAATATGTTCCCTTGAGCTCTAGTGACTGGAGTGTTGACTGTGAATAAGTACTCTGATTACACGGTGAATAAGTATTCTATATAATATATGGGGTATACCCAACAAGATAATGGAAAATGGAAAAGGAAGACTGCTTTTCTTCGTTTGCAGGTATTCAGTTTAACTGCATGAAATGAAAAAGGTGAGGAAAAATTACAGGGGGGGAGGGGCTGTGCACCGTCATGATAAGGATCGCCGTGTTTGTTTCTTCTTGTGACAGGGCGGCATTAAAATTCTGAGCATCGCAGCAGCACGCGCGGCGCTGGTGCCTTCCAGGAGCAAGCACAGTTCAACAGCGCCTACATTTGTCAGCAGATCGGGCTGTTGGGAAGGAAGGGGGAGTCCACATGAAAGCTGTTGGCATTTCTGCGCTGACTTAGGGTTCCAGAATAGCGTATTGTCTCGCAATTATTTCCTTTAGAGTCGATCCAGTGAACTTTCCTCCACTTCTGCCGTTCCACATCTGTTTTGTTAGACAGCTGTAACTGGTTTAGAGTCATCATAATAAAAAAGAAACCTCTTTTCTTGCAAAGCAATCTGTAGTTTGGCAGGGAATAAAATGGCCACTTCAGCACTAGTGACAGAAAAATCTGCCTTTAATTGACAGAAATAGCTTTCTCCAGACTCTTGTTTAGGCACGGTATCTGAGAATATGTATGTCCTGGCATACCCTGGGGGTTAGCATGTGGCATAGAAATACAGTTTAATCTTTTATGCTTTGTAGTTGTCTTTGTTGTGTTTCTCTGTGAATTCTCCTCCCTCTTCTGCTGTAACACTCATTCAAGTTCCTGCATTGCTATGCTGCAGCGCTACATTGCAATTTCTCTTCCTCTCCTTTATCTTTTGCCATAAAGCACTACACTTTTTTTAGAAATTATTCGAGTTGCTCTGCTAGTATTTTTTCCAGGCCTGTTATGTCTCCTGTTATGAACATAAACTCTGTGGAATAGGGTGCTTTACAAACCTAGAAATTCCAGAGACTCAGATCTGAGCTGCAGCAACGTTGGTTCTACTGAAATAAACTTGGGGACCAAAATGTTATTTGATGAACTAAACACAGTCAGCACAGCTTCTGAATGCTCTCTTCCTACTCTGAAACCAACGCAGAAAACAGAGGCAAAACACATTTCACTGTTTTTGTCATGCATCATGAATTATTTTTTCAAATCTCTAGTGGCTTCTGAAGCTGCAGACTCAGCCTTTAGTAAGAGAGTGTGGAGTCGCCTCTGGGCAGCGAGGGTGGCAGCTTTCTGCTGGGGTCTTCCTGTACAGCCATTCTGCCTCCTCTTTTTTCCACAAGTTAACGTCAAGCCATTCAACAGGGAATTTACAAGCCATAAAACTGCATTATTCAGTTATGAAGTAACAACCTCATCGTCATGACTTCAGCAAGTGCTCATAAAAGCCAGAGTCAGGTTTATAAGCAGAGGAGTTGCCAGCTATGTCTAACATATGGTTCACAGTGACAGACCTGTCGGTTTCCATCACCCGACAAGGTAAAATTCTGGTTAGATATATTGTGGATAATCTTTTTTTGTCAATGATTAAATGGGTTAAAAACAAAACGTCAAGCATTTCATATGGAGCACTTCACTTGGGGAGGAAGCATTGTGCCCTTGGATGTGGTTTTCTACATTGCAAATGAACTTTCAGGTTCTTCGTTGTTTTTCCTGAAAGCAGTTGTGATGCAGAAAGCTGCTGCTCTTCCATGTCGCAGTTTCATCACTGTCCTATGGATAGCTTAGCAATTTTCTCCTCTTTTTGATACTCCTTCAACGCAACACCCAAGTGGTGTGTTCACCCCGTGGGTGAAGTAGAGGACTGGGGACTCGGCTGGATTCCCTTCAGAAGGGCCAGAGGCACGTTGCTTTGCTTTTTGCATAACTGTTATCTCTATTTTTTGAAAGACAGAGACTACGTTTTCCTTTTTCTGTTTTTTTCAGGAGCTCACTAGATCTACACGATCTTTCAAAACTAATTGCCAGTGGCTCAGAAAGTTCATTTATTCCCCTCTCACTTGAGGCTGCATTTCATAGCATGTATTAGTGGCCTGCAAAATATTAATGAAGACATCAAACTGTTTTTTTCCTCGCAGGAGCATGAAAAAGGGTGAAAGACACTGAGATCTCATATATCACCCACATATATTTATAGCTGGAGAGTAATCACAGTGATTATTTTGAATATTTTAAAAACTGCTCTAAGGAAAAAAAAAATTTGTTAGTGTAGTCTGGAGCCCATTATTATGAACGAGCTGTAACAGAGATGTTGAGAGGTCTTTCACAGTACTTCAGAATAGCTGTTGCCCATTAACCGTGCCAGGACACTCCAATGTTGCATAAGGTTTTAAAAGGCATTTAAAGATCATTAAAAGATTAGGCATGTAAAGATCATTTAGATGGTGCTGAAAGTCACCTGCATGACCCTGGAGACTTTGCTAGGTCCATGGCTGCCCACGTGGACACTTCTGTTTTACAAACTAGCCCTGTACTATTTTCAGTAGACATGAAATTATGATGTCTTTAATTTAAAACATTGAGAGTTCATGTTAATACTGGCATAATTCCTATAATTTGGTCTGGTTACATGGAATCCCTTAGCTCGTGGAGTCGTGGGATGTTGTCTCGTTCTTTGCTGAAGCGGTGATCTGGTGACACGGGTCAGCAACAATTTAAACAGAGACCGTATCTGCTTCTGTTCGCTGTGATCGCCCATCTGTTTCTTCTCTATTATTTGCAATTATTTGTCTCAAAAATAAGGAAATACAAACACGGCTGTTCTGGTTTTGTAATAAGGTTGTTCAAAGTCTGATTCCCCACTATTATGAAAATCATACAGTCCTGAGCATAACATGATACAACACAAGTTTACAAACGAGAACATTTCCAAGCAAAACACTCAATACATAATGAACTTAGCAAAGTTCCTGACATTAATGCTTGCCTGAAGGTCCAAGTAACATGAGTCTGGTTTGAGTGAGGAACCCTTTGTGTCCAGTCAGCCGCCTGATGTGGCGCAGGCACGTCGATGCTGCCAGCATCGGGTGCTGCAAATAATTTAATCCTGAGGTTGAGCAGAGCATTGCGGTGTGGGAGCGATGCTGAATTATGTTTCAAAACGAAACAAGATGTGGAACATAAAAGGGGGAGTAGAGGCAACTCTTCAGCAGGCGGCTTTGGAGGCGGGAGCTGCGAGAGCAGGACAGGGCTGTGCTCCGTACTTCTCAGAAACGTTGTGAGAATTGCCCATGTTCCCTTGGAAGTGGCCTGAGTATTTGTTTTGTTCTCTTGATGGGTGCTGCGAAAAAATGTCTCTTTTTTCAACAGTTTCTTCTTCTGACTGCTTCTAACCTTCCCTCCAAGGAATGCCTTTTGAATAGCGATCTCACAAAGATGCTTTAACACATAAAAAAATATGGTATTAAAAAAAAAAGAAAAAGGCATGCATAGAAAATACCATGTTAAGTCAAAAATGTTTCTTACCAATGCAACATGAAAATGTGGTGATATTTGAAGCAGCTGAAACATCACTTTGATGCTTACGAGTATCCCATAAGTGCTATGATGGCGCTGGGAAGATGTTGCTGAACATCTGAAGAGAAATGGCGAGCTGTGCGCCTTTCATTGCGCATTGTGGCTTAGCAATTTTTATTTAAGAAAGGATGACAAAGTCTTCTGCAACCTTATTAGGTAGTATTATCATTCGGTGGTTCTGAATTACTCTGGTAGTCTCTGTGAGCTTTGTGATGATTCATCACTGATTAGGATTAATTGGTATTATACAATTCCATAGATAGCATAGCACTCTAGTGAAGGGTAGAATAAATAGATAAGGAGGTCCTTGGTGCAGAGTGGGTCTGTGGCAGGTACGTAGTGTGCATTTGCAAGGGTGGAAGCTAAAGCTTGTGGCTGTTTGTACAGATTGATGAATGTGGTGTGGGCACAGGCCTGCTGGCTTTCAGTACAATAAAGGATAACGATGCATGCTATTAAAAATTGCAAATCGTTAAGCACAGACAGACTTGTATGTCTGCTGCAGCAGACTGCTGTGGGCTTGGCTGTGCCCTCTCCTGTGGGACACGTGTGATCTTCCGGAGCCACACCAGCCTCGGTGGGACAGCAGGGCCGGCTGCAGGCACTGCCAGCAGACCTCCTCAACCCCCTTTACAAGAAAATTGTCAGGATCCTGGGAACTGGGAGCTCAAAGCCCTCTTCCTCCCATCCAAAATCCCAGGTAGATGTTGAACACAAACCTCACTGAATTCAAGCATAGGGCTCTGTCATTATTTTTTTTTAATGTTTTCTGTATTTGTTTATTTTTGTTAGCCTCTCAAAGCGTTTATCTAAAAGGTGGTATAAGTTTTCTATTGATTTTATCATGGCCTCCATTTCAAATAAGACAATTCCTACTTAGTTCTTTCTGTAAAAATTGCTCAGAAGTCAGTTTTATGCTGGCACATCAGAAAATGAGACCGGTTGTACTTCAGAACAACACTTCAAAGATTTTATTGATTTTTGTTTTTTTCAGAGGAATGTTTCATCAAGGGCTTTCACTGAAGTCCTTTCTTCAACACTTCTTGTGATATATAGTGCTCTAAAAAGGGAAAATGTTGTCTTCTTAAATGATTGACCTTGTAGGGTGAAGGCATCAGTGACTGAAGAGTTTCAAAAACATAGATTAAGTTGAGACTGAATTATATTAGTTAGTAATTTTTTTTGCTTATATCATTTAGAAGTATATCCTTGCAGGAAGAGAAATATGAAGGCAATTTTCAGTAAAAGATGTCTTCTCTGAGAGTATCTGTGTTCGTCTTCTCTTTTCTGTGTGTGTGTGCACACTTTTAATCAGAGAAATCTGAATGTCGTAATGTGATAAGCATTTCATTTTGGTCTTATTTTTTAAAAACAAAACTCAGGTAATATACTTTGTGAGATTATTTTTTCAGGTGTAATTAATATAATATATATTATACAAGATTACACTTGTGAGTATGTGGAAAAACTCTCAAAATCGTATGTGAGAAGGGTGAGAGGGAGCACGGAAGGCTGAGGGGAAAAACAGTGTACTGTGAGATAGGAGAGAGGGGTTTTATTGTGAGTCTTTCAGGCTCTGGCTGTATTACTGGAGATGAGCCACGACACAGTTACGCACAGAGAAGTGCTGATAAACCCTTGTGTCACACCAAAGCAGAGGGGGTCGGTGGTAAAGATGGATTAGGGAAGCCCCTTGAGAAACATAGTACTCTTAAAAAAGTCTGTAGGGTTATTAATCATCTCCGTCTGCCTTTAAAGCTAGACTCAATTCACTACCATGGCTTGGAGTTTATCCTTTTAATTCTGTGCCCCTGGGGAGGACCATCGGCAGCCGCTGCTCAGCACGTTCCGGGGCTGGCACACCACCGACCCTGCGCTGGGATGTGTTTTGGGAGGAAGGATCGGCTCAGGTCAGCTCCACTCACAGCCCCATTAAGCACCCTTAGAAACAGCATCTCTTACGAAGACTTCATTCATTTCCTTCTTTTTTTTTTTTTATTTATTTTTAAGTTTTATGACTGCGCTACGCTTTGACAGCTTGGGATGAGTTTTTCCAAGATTAATATCTGCCCTAAGCCATATTATTTTAATTATTTTGCTTGGGAAGACGATGACCAGAAAATTGCAGGCATTTCTGGGAATAAAACAAAGGAAGGAAATGTTTGTTTTCTGATCTTGATAAATGTGTTGACTTTGTTTGAGTAGCTGTAACTCTTCCGTATTTTGATGGAGACCTGAAATTTGTCAGTGCATGGTTGGTGGTGGGGATGAGAGACTGAACTTCTGATAAGAAAGTGCCTTTTGATGTGCTCCTCCTACGCTTGTCTGAGCGAAAAGTTGTGTGTTTGTCCATCTCAGTGGATACTCCCTGGAGCTCCTGCGTGCGCAGCCATGTGGAACATCTGATCACTGATTTGTGTAAGGGAGGCACCATATTACCAGAGTGCACCAGGAGGAAAGGACTGCTCGGGAGGGAGCCCTACGCTCTGTTCCTCCATCTCAAAGCAGCAGGTGATGTGCATCCTCGTGTCAGGTATGTTGTCTCTGGCACGTCAGCTGGAGCGTGCACCCCTGCATCATTGGCTGCTACAGCATTGGAGGTCTCTGGTTCACTCCTCACAGATTCCTGACTCCCGATTCATAGTACTCAAAATACAGAAAATATTGGTAGCATGAAGTTGGAAATCACACTCCTGTCATTAAACCCAGCCATCAGTGGTCACTAACAGCAGGGGTCTTCTTTTCGTGCGTGCCCTGTTTGGGTTGGTTTCTGACCTGTGTAAGTGCTGAGTGACTTTCTCTACAGATTGATGTTCGAGGGTGAGGCAACTCTGATATACACCCCTGGAGACAGATTTTAGATGAACTAGGCACTTTGTCTCATGAAATTGAAATGTATGCAGATGGCGTTTTTTCTTACATAAAGGGTGGTCACGTGGGGTGGGGGCTGGCAGTCACATTTATCCTTATTAAAAAAGGGACGAAGAGACAAGGTTTGTTGTGGTCCCACAGCAGCACCAAATGGTGGCGGGGAAAAAAAAATAATCAATTCATACTGGTTTTAACCACTTTGTTCCTCTTAAGCTCTGCTGGTTTGGGGATGGTTTGGGTAAGGAACAAGGAGAAAGAAATACCTGCAAAATCCAAGCTTGTGCTAATAGCTGAGAACAAGCAGTCAAACCTTCTGGTTTTTTAAAAGGAGGCAGAAACAACGCATTCCTACAAAATCGGGTAGTTGTCAGTGTTGTCAAATCTTGCAGCCTGTAACAGCTAACTTCAAGTCTGTTGGAGGCGCATGAATGCTGTGTCTCTCATTTCGAGTTAGCTGAAGGGTAGAAAAAACAGTGAAACATACGGTCTTGTCCAGAAGAAAAAGAAGAATAGTGAATCTTTTTAATTTTTTTCCCCCCCCCAGTTAGTAGGGACCAAAGTGCTCCTGCGCCAGTTTAGCTCTCTGCCTCTCACTAAAACTTAAGACAAACCATTCTCTTCAAGTCACAAATGAGAAGCCCCTGTTACTCCAGAGTGGGCAGTGTATAGACCGCAGGGCAGGCAGACCAGGATGCTGATCCCTTTTTCCTTAAATCTGACTTGCTGTTGTTATAGAGGCAATGTTAAATTCAGGAGCTGGTTAAAACTTGTGGCAGTGGTCCCTGAGATCCTCAGCCTTCTTGGTGAGACCCGGTGCTGTTGCCAGCTTGGCCGAGGTACCTGGCTGTGGCAAGGGGGACTGCAGTTAGGACTTACCGCAGGTTGTTGGACCTTGCCCAGGTACGAGCAGGTCCTCAGGGGATGGGGGTGGGTGGTCTCCAGAGTTTGTGGCAAGAAGCTGGAGAAATGAACAGCCCCACGCCCTTGCCTGCTGCCTCCTACTCCAAGGTGGGCGTTACCATACCAAATGATGGGCAACCTAAAGTGGGACAATTCAACTGTCCCTGCCAGCAGATAAGCATCTTAATTAATCCTGAATCCACTGAATGTAAATGGAGCCTATGTGACAGGTTTAGTAAGATGCTTTATTTTCAGGCAGCTAAAAATCAAAGACATGACCCTCTTCAGCTTGTTCACACCCCAATCCTGAATTTGTTTAGGTCACATTCCCCAAACAAAAAACAGTCTTATCCTCTGCCATCAATACATTTGGTCATCTTCTTTGTCCTGAGTGCTGTGTGAGTGAAAAAGAGGAGGAGGTTACCCTGACCAGATGGAGTCCATCACAAGCAATGGCAGGCTAAATTTACAGACTGTTGAGAGCAGCCCTGTGGAGAAGGACTTGGGGATACTGGTGGATGAAAAATTGGACATGAACCAGCAATCTGTGCTCGCAGCCCAGAAAGCTAACCACATCCTGGGCTGCATCACCAGCAGCGTGGCCAGCAGGTCGAGAGAGGTGATTCTCCCCCTCTACTCTGCTCTGGTGAGACCCCACCTGAAGTACTGTGTCCAGTTCTGGAGCCCTCAGCACAAGAAGGACATGGACCTGTTTGAGCAGGTCCAGAGGAGGGCCACAAAAATGATCAGAGGGATGGAACACCTCTCCTGTTTAGAAAGGCTGAGAGAGTTGGGGTTGTTCAGCCTGGAGAAGAGAAGGCTCACTGCGGCCTTTCAATACTTATAGAGGGATCATAAGAAAGATGGAGAGAGACTTCTTACTAGGGCCTGTAGTGACAGGTCAAGGGGTAATAGTTTTAAACTGAAAAAGGGGAGGTTTAGACTGGATGTAGGGAAGAAATGTATGTAAAGAAGACATTTCCTATGATGAGGGTGGTGAGACACTGGAACAGGTTGCCCAGAGAAGTTGTGGATGCCCTGCCAGTGGAAGGGTTCAAGGTCAGGTTGGAGAGGGTTTTCAGCAACCTGATCTAATGTGAGATGTTCCTGCTGATGGCAGAGGCATTGGACTAGATGATCTTTAAAGGTCCCTTCTAACTCAAACCATTCTATGATTCTAAAACAAGTTAGCATAACAGCCAGCAGCTGGACTTACCTGGTCATTGGAAATTTTTCACAGGTATCATATGCAGGAGAGTGTAAGGAAGCACAAAGTGAGTTCCTCAGGGACTGGTAGGAAGATGCATCTTTGAAAGTTAGATAGCAAAATAAACTATGGTGGTCATGGACTGTAGATCATAGGTCACAGTTTACCACTATAGTCATCAACAGTTTGATAACACATAAGAAGTTATGAGCGAACCATAATAAATTATACGGGCTTTGGAAGTCAGGACAAGGCTTGTATTTGATACGTCAGAGCAGAGCAGGTCAGTAAGTGACATATAGATGAGGCGATAGGGTTGAAGGCACGGGTCTGGGAAATGATGTCTGCAGGAGGTTTCAGGATGGATATGGATGGTGCACAAGTCCATGTGATACAGGTGCAGAGATATACGGAGACCATAGCTTACGGTGCATTTCAGCTGTACAGATGGCTGTGAAAGTCTGTGCCCTGTTGTCCAGAGAGAATCGACGCAGCTTATACATGGCATAATAAATATAGGATCTGGAGTGAGAAAGTGCTGCCAACACTGTAGGCCAGAAATATGGTAACAGGACCCCAGTAAATGAGATGGAAGGGAACACGAATTTCTTTTTCTCCATATCAGTACATTTTTTTTGATAGATATCTGACTTCACTGGATACAGCAAAGCTCAGCATTTGTCAGTTATTAATTGAAGTGAATTATCCCAGGTTGGAGTATTCAGCAAAGTTTTGCTGTCTCGCTACTTGGCGATGACAATTTCTTAATGGATGCTGTTGGGTGATGTGAAGAAGCATGCAAAGAAGCGTGTGAGCATTGCGACAAGGTCAGGTTTGGTGATTTACTCTCTTTCCTTCCTGTTTAGTATTGCAGAATATCAATGTTTTCGGTCCTCAGAAATGTGACACTTATACAAGGTTTGTGGCTGTTACATTGGAAGGAGCTTGGCACTTGGTTAGCTTGGCACACTCTTGACTCTGCAACTCACTCTTGAACAAGGGAAAACAGGCAGACAAGGAATTTCAGACTCTTGCCCCTGAAAATCATGAGTGTGGCCTTTTAAAATAAATGACTGTCGTATGTTTGGTTTTAAGGCACCTCTAAAGGACTTACATGAGTAATAAAACTTAAAGTCATTTTTATTAGAGTTCTACCTTTGGAACAAAGCAAAGCTTCCATAAAGGTCGTATTTGTTCCTGAAATCAGAAAAACAAATCCCCTTCTTTGGGGTATTTCTTACCTTGGAAAATCTTTTTCTTGCGTTGTAGCTCTGAATAACTTTTAAAGGTGCTCTTTTTTTTGCTGGCTCTAGCATATCAGAGCTCACTGACCTGAAGCCAGCATATTGTTCAGTTCCACTACGGACTAGGGACTCTCGTTTGCTTTGTGCGCGTGGGGACATGGGTGTGCGGGATTGCATGCTTCCACCGAGATGGCTTTGTCAGATTAGCACCCTGACCTGGGCACTGGATCTCAGGACCCAGAGCAAAGCAAATGCGTCGTGAGTGGCAGAGTGGTGGGTTTTCTCTGACTCACAGTCTAAAGCCAGGGTGCTGCTGCCAATGAGAAGTCCTGCAAGGTGCCTGGAACTCTTCTTTTATATGAGAAAACTATCTCCCCTATAATTGAACTGTACATATCTGTCTTATAAATTGGAAATCTGTGCTTTATTTATTTAAAATGGAGGGTTTGGAGAAAAAAACAAACAAACAAACAACAAAAAAACCCAAAGAAAACCTTCCCCTTCTTATAGTAATGGACATCTTTATTGCATGTCTGCTGCTACTACTGCTGCTTTAAGACTTTTCTAGATTGCACAGACCTTGACAATGTTGCCACCAGAACTGGTAGTTAGATTATTTGTCCTAACCCTCCTTTCTTTACCTAATGTTATGATTGACTTGTTACGTTAAGTTGACCCTTCCATTTTTCTAAATGTATGTTCCATGTGAAGGGTGCATTAAAACTACCTATGACAGAAAGGTTAGATAATACCGTGTTAGCAACTGTTTCTTCTGTGCATGTTGGCCTTTTCCATCAACTGAATAAGCATTGACAAATGTGTTCCTTCCAATGCTTAGGATTCAGTGTGGAATAAATTGACATAATTGCTCATCTATTTTTCTGCTTTTTCGATATGTGTGTACTTTCAAGGCAGAGTGTGGAAAATGTGGTTGGGATCCATAACGAATGGTGACAAGTGATGATCGTCATATCTGTCAAACACATAAATATGCTGTCACCCTGGATGAAGCTGAAGGAAAGATGTTGACTACTTTGCTATATAATAATTTCTGGGAAAAGACAGGGTTAGAAATTAATGCAGCTGGGAACTCCTTTCTCCACATTCCTTTTCCATTCAGTATTTTGCTGATTTGAAAGATTGCTAGTTTAAATACCATGTACAGCCCCTGAGATCTGGTTACATCCTATTCAGCGAACAAGAGCTACTTGTCCTTCTCAGAGCGCAGTTTTGACACGGCACTTGGAGGATTCAAGAATTTAGTGGAGAAAGAATGCCGTTACTTTTTTTGATGGCATTTTAATTAGTTTTGCTTATTATCCCTAGAGGCATCTAGAAGAAATCTGATTCATGAATGTATACTCCGTGTATGCTCACCATGAGCTCTTGCCCTGGCTGAAGGTCAGGTACTTGCTGTTCGTGTTAGGTTATTGTACCCATTCTACCACTGTCTTACTACATTATCTTGAGCAGGTCAGTTAAATGCTGCAGCCATAACATCTTTGGGATCTGTTTGCTGGAGTGGTCTACAGGACACTGCCAAATACTGTGGGGCAAGGTTTCTAAGGGGAAAGGCAGAGATAACAAAATATCTCAGTATAATTCAGCTCAGAATTTGAGCAAGCAAGAGAGAGACAGTAGGAATTGTTCTGCTATTCACAGAACCGTTGTTTATAACCTAACACATTTTGGCTTTGGGCTATAGCCTGTATCCTGCCGCAAGTTATAATGGATGCTCATGATGCTCCCTTCTGGTTTTATCATCTGTGAACTGTTTGCCTGACAATAACGTATTTGTTGATTCTTGGATACATATCAAGATCTATCTCTAGTCCCCATTTTTCTTTTTATTGCCTTATTTGTTCGTGGGGTTTTTTTATGACATTGTGAGTATGACCTGTTGATCGTGGGTTTAGACAATGATCCAGATTTGGTGTGATTAAGTTATTGATTAGGTAGTTAACTGCTACCTGTTATCTCAAAAGTGATCTGAAATGTCTTCAGTGAGGTTTTGAGAAGAGCTTTAGTTCTGTTCCTCAAGCCAGTTTATCCCTTCTCAAGCCACGGACTTTCTGAGTGATAGTCCTGCATCCCCCCAAGACCTGTCTGGGTATTACTGTAGTGTGCATTAGCACCTTTAAGAACAACTAAGAGATATGAACAGTCTCATTTTCTGTCCATCCCTTATCCAATTTCTTTTCCACAGTAGCAGTCACCAGCTATTGCATCAGTGATGCACACAAAACACAGTTAAACAACTTAATACGGGTCTAAGTTGAGTTTGCTACTAGATTGTTCTCTACAGAAATCCTTTCTCTTTGGGAAAATATTTATCTCAATACTCCATAAAGCTGGTTGATTGTCACAAAAATCAGTTGCAAGCACAGTTGTTCATTTTTATTTCTGGACATTTAGTATTATGCCAAGGCTTTGCTGAAGTGAACCATATGGGAGGGAGTGCATTTGGGTTTGGATCTTGAGATCTTGGGTCCCTAGTCGGTTCTGAGTCTCTTTCTCTAATATAATTGCAATATCCAAACATAGAAAAGGTCATCAAAAATGCATGATCGTTATCAGAAAAATTTTCTAAGTCATTTGAATCCCGTCACAGAATGCAAATACATGTAAGGCAAAGCTATGTATATGATGTTCAGATTTTGGCCATGGAGTTAAGAAGGTGAAAATAGCATTGCCCATGGTTTCTCCCTAGCAGGAATGACTGAGTATTGTATAAAGTGTTGCATCCTGTAAAGTAGCAAGTTCTTGCTCTTAGAACGTGCGTAATGCTTACACAACAGTAATTTTTGATAACATGAGTTATCTGTCTGTTAGATAACATGAGTTATCTATCAGTTATTCTGTCTGCTGCTTCTCTTTTTGTTCATTTCTTTGCCTGTATTTTATGTATTATTTTTAAAAAGAAAACTTTGGAAGTTTTTTAAAGAAAAGCAGTTTCAGAGATTAATACAGGTATTTAGCAACCACTTTCTAGTGGTAAACTCTCAACAAAAATGGAAAAAAATAGTGAAATACAAGTGATTGATGATTAATGCTGGAGTTTTTTGTTCCTTTTTGGGGCTGATGAAAAGGTCTTTTGAAAATACAACTTTATAAATAATAACTGAATCTTTATATTCAAGTTAAAATGTCACTTCATGAGAAAAGCTTTAGCATTTTTTCCCACTCCCTTTCTCCAACTACTTTTGCGCCGATTTTGCCATAAATACAGCCCCATTTTTTAGCCTGTTTCCTTCAAGGGAATCAAAGTCAAAAGTCAATTGCATCCGTACTATTGCTGCTACTGGAATGTATTTTTTTTTCAACATTTAAGCATGTGCTGCTCCGTCTGAATGGGCACGGATTCTTGAACAATAGTAAGATAATGCAGAGAAATCTTTAATCTCTCAGTGTATTGAAAATACTAGCTTTCTTCTGCCTTTAAAGATTAATAGTTTTGCTGGGATATGTTCAACTCCTTTGATGTCTAAATATTAGATGCTGCAGCTCTTTCAGACAACATTAAACAGAAGTGATATTTCAGTTCAGATCTTGACGGCTGGCAAAATTCTCTTGCTAATATATATGCCAGCGGAAGGGACCTTGTGGACCTTTGCCTGATTCTCACACTAAACCATTGGGTCCAGAGAAGATGAGGTGTATATTGCTTGCATTTTAAATGTGCTTCACGGTCAAGGTTTTGGTTTTGTATTTGATTATTATTTTTTTTGCATTGTTTTTTGATTCTATGAAAACCCCAAGGGAGTTTTTGCACTGACTTCAGTAGCATTTGAACTGGGCACAAAGGAGTCTGAAAAACACAGTTACTTTGCCAAGGAGTTGTTTTCCTTGATCTGTTTGGCCAACATTGATTTTGCTCCCCCCTGCACTCTGAGTGCAATTTGGAATGAATGTCTGCTTTTATTAGACAGCAGCTTTTAAGGCAGGGAGCAGTGTCATGTCTTTCCGAAGCATTTTTACAGAACAGCAGCATCACAGCTGCTGGAAGAGCTTTGCAATCTGTATGTGTTAATTACTGTGAAAAAATGCTTGGAATAAAATAGGTATGATTCTATTTATGGTTTCATTATTAAATGGGATGCAGCCCCGATGTCTCATTTGCATGCATGCAGGAAGCCTGTTGTTTAAGTCAGGAGTCTTTTGGCCCTTCTCCACCATTCTCCTCCAGGTGTTCACTTTAGGGAGACCAGTTCTGGTCCCAGTTGTCTGGAGAGTGTATTTCATATGCCCTTCCTGCACCTCCAGGTCCCTCACAAGAAGCAGCGAGGCCTCAAAAAATCCACTTCTAAACCTCACCAACAGGACTCGGCCACACAGAAGAGAGGACCGATGAAAATCCTTGGTGCCCAAAGGCGTTTTGGTTTTTAAGTCAATTCAGCTAGTCTAATTAAAAAGATTTACCCTTTCTTGCAAACTTTTCTACCCTCAGACCACATAGCATTTTTCTACTGGCAAACACTAGAAGTATAATTAGTAATGAATGTGCAGTGACTGTTGCTTTTTGTATATTCTTCTATCACTTATCGTTGTTGTAGTGATCTGTTTTTCCTGCTCCTTCTCCACTTCTTTTCCTGTCCTGCCTCTTACCACGGCAGCTTTTGCAGAAGGGTTTTGCATAGCCATATGGTGCCTGGCTCAGGAAGCACTTTGAATCCTGAGGACTACAAGTCGCTGCCATCATACATTTTAAGAGCAACAGCCATGATATAAAGAGACATCTCATCACTGAAGGTGCCCCCAGGCAATTATGGCATGCTCCTTTGCCAACCCCGAAGGAAGACTTCCAAGAAGCTGTGGGCATGTATGTCCTAGATCTTACACTGCACAGCAGAAAGAGCCACCAGGGTTTTTTCTGAGCATTGTGTATCTGTGGTTAAGGGCAAAAACCCTGTGAAGTTAGGTGCAAAAATGTTGTGTAGACCTTTATGCATTCGAAGGGAAGAGCAAATTGAGAAATGTGTTGCCTATCATCGTGACCAATGATATACAAACAGTCTGGTGGTTTTCTTTGTGTGTTTGTGGAAGGAGGGGAGGGGAGGGAAGGACAGCTCACACAGCAGATGATGTGATTGATCAACACGTTAACCAGTGTAGCAAAATCCCATCTGTTTATACGGTTTACATCTTTCCCAACCACAAAAAAGGGATGGGGAGAAAGAAACATAATCCAGCATGAATGAAAAATTGGAGCCCAATGCTGGTACTGATGAAACTAGAGCAGCTTCAAGGAGAATAAGGACATGTCCTAAGAGAGAGGCTACAGGAACATCCCAAATACCATCCTCCCCTTGTTCTGCTTGGCAAGAACAGTGAGTGGGGACTTTTCTCTCCAGATTTCTCTTTCGTTCAGAGTGTGCTTAAGCCCCTGAGTGTCTTCTGTAATAATCAATTCCCTTTTTAATGACAAGCAGGATCCAGAATAAAGGATATTATAACAAGGGAGCCTTTCATAATAACTAATTGCAACTTGATTGTGGTTTGAGTTTTCTCAGTTTCTGTCTGCTTGGTTTCTTTTATTCATGCTGGCAATGGCAGTGAGGGGGATAATAAAACATTTTGAGATCCAGGCCTATTCTGATAATTGCATTACTTCCTGCAAAAATAGGAAGACACTTAAAAAATACTTGTGCCGTGAGCAGAATCTGTACAATAGCAGCGCCCTGTCTGCCTTGCTTCTTTCTGTAGTTTCTACGAAAGAAGTAGCTGAAGTAGCTTTAATTCTGAATGAAGCACTGTTTATGGTTTCTTTAATCACTATTTACTTTCAGTGAGAGCTTTTTCAAGTAATGGGAGCAAAACATATTCTTCTGTCAATCAGTCTAAACATTAAGAAAGCTATGTAGAAAACTATTATAATTTAATGATAGATGTGCTCATTTAGGAAAAAAAAAATCACCAGAGGCATGCATGCAGAAACGTCTTAGCTGTGTATGCAGATTCTCAAAAAATGGCTGTGAATATACAGTTCTGCAGGCACAGAAATTCATACTATCCACATTTTGACTTCTATCACAGTATGCAGTGCTCCATGGCATGCCTGATGAAGAGCTGTCGTAATCTGCCAGAAAATACCTATTAACTCTTAGAAACACAGGATCAGGAGCAATTTGTGCCCAGTCAGCCTGTGTTTGGTACCTCCTGGATGTGAGCTGTGGCAGAAGGTGGAGGGTAAGGCCCTGCAGAAGGTGCGGTGCTCCCCGGCACCTGAGAAGAGAGGCAGAAGTTTAGTGGAGTGCACTGGTGGAGTTCAGAGGTACGATTCTGCCAGAACTGGAGTAGCACAAATACAATCCCCAAGTGATGTTTTGGGATTTAGCCACAATTTGGGGTACAAAGAATATGAATAATGACAAATGTACTGATTTTACTGATAAAGCGGTCCAGTCCCTCTGAACTGTAAATTTTGTCTGAATCCCAAGATAATTTAGATTCCCTTGGTGATACCTATGCAACACATAGCCTCCTATGACTACCTTCTGTTCTCCATTGCATTTGTCAACACCTGCCATAACAGAGCCTTGGTCTTAGTCTGCTGGAAGTTGCTGCATATTAACAGTGTTGCTGCTACTACGATGATGCTAATAATGTATAGCTCTAACGTGTATCTTGTCTTTTCCAGAAGCCAAGAAAACTCCCTTCTCTATCTGCCACTGTTGAATTTGGAGAGTAATACTACCTTTAATGTCTTTCCACTAACCTTAGATATTTATGGTAACGTCAAATGCTTTGACAGTCTTTGCCTCTTGCTCCTTTAATTTCTAAGAGAAAACACAGTCTGCAGGCTTCCTTGTAATCAACTGTGCATGAGGTTCTGGTAGAAAGTCGTTCTTTGCAAGCTTTTTTCGTTTCTAATAGTTGGTCCAGCTTGTGAGTTCATGTGCTTATGAGGGAGAAAAAAATGCATCCCTACATCCATGCTGTACACTCTCAACTAAGAAAATAAATCCCCAGGTTTTTAATTTCTCTTTTCATTGTTTATCTTGTTTCAAGCCTGCAGTTGGCTTGACTTTTTGTCCTTTAATATTCCTTCTAACAAAGTGCTGTTGCCAGTGTGCTTTTTTAGAACCAGCTCATCCAAACTCTTTTTTTTTTTTTCAGCTGACTCCTTCTGCCCTTGGATTTCTTGACTAATTGTTATTGTACACAAAGACTGATAATTCTGCATCTTGACATAAACAGCAACCTGTATTTGGAGAATGTGAAGAACTCAGCACATATCTAATTGATTCATAGGCTTTTAATCACTAGTTGGCATTACTTTCAGGACTTACTTCTTAAAAGCAGTCTTTTTATGGCCATATGGAAATATTTCAGATCATTCAAGGAGAGGGGGGGGAGGGAAAAAAAAAAAAAAAAAAGAAATCAAATACCATGCCCAGGAATCTGTTATTGACAAGATTTTCGGTGAATTTTGAATTAAAGGTCTAGGAAACTATCTACGTGTTTATGTCAGCAACACGATGTTAAAGGCATTGCATTAGTTTTAAAAAAAATCACAAATGGTGTAGCATCAGAGCAATTTTATACATGGTAAACTATGCATCTTGATGTGAAACTCTTACTTCAGCATCTGTGTGCTAGCTCTGTGTGCAGTAGTGGAAATTCTGTTCAAAAGGTGTGACCAGGAAAAGAAAAAAGCACACCAAGAATTACGTTGCCTGGGTGAAGGCATTGATCATTGCATTCTGGAAAAGGGCTGAGTGTTTTCCTTATTTCTCCAGTAATGGCAGGGAGCTCAGAGGTCTTGCTCCTGCTGACTGAAGAGCAGCTGGCTTCACGGCATGCTGGCTGCTCAGCCCCAGCGCCACGACCAGGAGTCAGACCAGCTCTGGCTTAGCCCACTGAACAGTTCTGATTTGCACCGGCTGATGAGCTGATGTTCTTTTTGAGTCATACAAGAGTCCCCAGTGCAGGTGGGTGAGACTTTCAAGGGTAGCTTACGGAACCTTTTTTTTTCTGTTTTCTCTTCTGGAAAGTATACCCCCCCCCTAAAAATGTGAAAAGTAGTGAATAGAGTTCAGAAATTTGGCTGAATTCAGTCATTACTTTAATGTTCAGAAGATAATTCAGAAATGACAAAAAAAAAATTGTCATATTATCTCTTAATATTTGTTTAGAAATGCTTTTTCAGGATTATGTGACCTGAAAATAAAATGTTTTGTTTTGGATCAAACAAATCATCCCATGCTGATATAAATAGGAATCTTCCCCTCCCCAATTCAACCTGTCAAGGGAAAACATCCATTATTTCTTCAACTCTAATTACTAGATCAGAGGGGCACACTTTGATTTTTCACTGGTATCACTATGAGATGATTTAGTTCAATTTCTCATGAGTTCAGTGTATCGCTGTGCAGGGCATTTACTGCCCCTCCTCTTTCACAGATTCTGCATCCTGCTCATACAGTTTTCTATTCCCCCTTTCATCTGCTGCTCCGGCCAGATCTTTCGCTGGTGTAAAGAGCTGTGATCGCTGTGAGGATGCTGCTGATTTACACAAGCAAATGATCCTGTTCCACGATGTCTTACTGCTTTATGAAAATGGATTTGGCAAGCAAGCTTCATCTGTAAATGTCTGATCTGAGTTTATTAGCATCCTAATATGCCTCAGACAAGTGTTTTTTAAGGGTGTTTTCATTTTATTTCTTAGGAGAATTTTATGTTTATTCTTTCTTTATTACTTAAATGCTGTATTGAAGAAACAAATTGTCGATTGAGATGGGTTTAGTGGAGCATTTGTTTCTTTCTTGACAGAATGGTTCTCTGCATCTATTAAAAAGTAGGGAAAAAAAAGAAAGGCATTTTATTTAAAGCTTTATGTAGGAAATAACCAAGTAAATCTGTATACAGGTAGACTTGAATTGGCAGGTGGGGGATTACCAGTCCCTTAATTAAAGTGGATGAATCAGGAAGACTCGTGGCCTTTACCTTACAACTGTGTATCAGACAAACCCCCGGCAGGCTGCGACCTGTGGGTCTGCTGGGATTTCACGTTTTCCTGTTGCTTTTTGGGAACAACACACTGCCTGCTGCCAGTGCATGCCAGCGCTGACCCTGCTGCACCCAGCCATGGAGGGAGGCAGAGAGGGAGGACCGCCTTTCTCCTTGCCAAATATTTGCTGCGCAAACATTGGTAGTGTTTGTTCACGTCAGTGTGGATTTGAAAAGTACGTATGGACCTGTAATTCCGAGAGGGAGCGTGGATACGGGCAGGCTGTGCCGTAGCACGCTCCATCGTGTCCATAGCCCGTGATGCTCTCAGCGAGGGCGACGGCTCCAAAACGCGGCCCCAGGCCTTGTGCGCTGAAAGGGCAAGGACTGGGTTGGCAAATCTGGTGTGTGGGAAGGAGGTGGGGTGAAAAGTCTCTGTGCAATTGCCCCAGTGCTCCTCCAGCTTCCCTGAGCCGGTGTCTGTAGCTGAGCCCAGCAGCTCACCGGTCCCTGCAGGTGCCCGGCTTCAGCTGGGAACAGAGAGGAGAAAGGGCAGAGCATGGAGGGAATCAGTGCTCGTAACAGCTCAGGAGGTTTACAGTGTAGGAAGTCTGTTTTAGTAACAAATCAGAAGTGAAGGTTTGAGAAAGGTGGAGCTGTTGTGAGATGAAGAGCACCCTGAGAATGCAAAAAAAACCCCCAACACTTCAAATCAAGTAAATCAATACAGAGGCCAGCAACTGATAGGACAGTAGTGCAGAGCTGTGTAAATAAACACTACTTACACAACTCACAACTGATTGTAGTAACACACGGTGCAGCTGTTATTTACTAAAGATGTCAGTTATTTAATTATAGTTTATACTAGAAGGTATTCAAGGTCATAGTTGTGGTATTTTCTTAATTACAGTCTGAGCTATAAAAAAACCCCAGAACATTTCACCCTAGGGAACCCAAAAATGGTTGTTGCCATTCCATCTTATTGAGTACTCTTGAGCGTCTGCTGTAAAGTAGTACTCTAAGTCAAGAAAGGTTTAAAATTTTATCCTTTGATGGACTGTTCTTCCATGGTTTCCATGGAAAAGACTGAGATAAACTCAGCAGGAATGACTGAAGCAGGTTGGAAGTGCAAACAAACAACAAAAAAAGGTCTCTGGAATTCTTTCCAACAAATAGAAACCAGAAAAATACAATTTTTCCTTACACCAAACTTGTCATAAATCCTGTTTTTATATCTGTTCTGCCAAGCTGATTTTTTTTTGCTTTTCTTGTGTCAAACACATGAACGTCAACATTTTTCCTCTTTTGGGCAAGGGTTCAACCTGGCAAGAGTGAAGTGGCTTGTAACTGTTATTTTCTGAGCTTTAAATGCAATAAAGGAACATTTATTATTCCTCTTTTCTTTTCTTTTTTTTTTTTTTTTTTTCTGGAAACTGACCAAAGTATAGTTTTAGGCAGGACTATGGTTAATTTATTTTTCTTTTCTTGGTGTCATATCTGGTAATATTTGGCTGAAGGTTGCTGAAGCTAATAGAAAAACCCTGGCATCATATGTTTATGATATCATATATTTAGTTTTGTTAAGAGTAGAGATGGACTGATGCTAATTTTTTTGTCTTACTGGACTACAATCCTAGATGCCATGAAGATATGCAAAGCTAACAGTAAAAATCACTTGTTCAGGTAGTCCAATGAGTGCCAAGGTAGCCTTCTGCTTTTCAAGCATTAGTGTGGAAAAAAGTTTTCCTAGGAAATGGTGCAGTATGTCCCTGTCTCCATTCAACAGCTCCAATACAGGGTGTTCACAAAATGAAATGATGTGACAGTACTGTGTTTATTGGACTTTCTCACCCTTTTTATCTCAGTCACATAAGCCTCTTATCGGGCTCCTCTCCAGCTGCTCGGAGCTGTGTTAAATAGTCAACATGCAGCTGTGCCTTTCTAGTGGACAGGACCTCAACGCGTGACATTCATCTAGATGTGCAACATCAATACCAGCACAGAGCTGGGGAAAGACAGCAGTGAAATAGTCCCCTTTGACTGCCCCAGCCAACACAGATGGAGGGTGGACCTTCTCACCATAGGGCTGCCCGCAGGCTGCAAGCCTTGGTGGCCTGGCATCGTTCTCCACGTGCTGGGTCCTGCAGGCTCCCAGGGACCTGCTCTGGTCATGCCTGAGCCAAGCATCAATGTCTCACCTGGTGTCCAGCCACATGCATACCACTGTTGTGTGCTTCTCTGCTTTTTAGATGCACAAACTAGGTCAAGAAGAGTATGGCACAGCCTGAGATTTCTCCCTTAAATTCTCTGCCCTGATGTCAACAGGCATTTCTCCACAGCATTAGGCTTTCAGCAAACTGAGTTTGGTTGATTCACTGTGCTTCTCTGGAAGCTTTAAGGTGATGGGGTTCTAGTGGTGTCTGCTGGTTAACCTTATGCCATCTCATGTGTCTTCTGAAAGCTGGAGGAGTGAAATGTGCTGCTTCACCTTCCTTCTGGCGAGATCTGGACCTGAAGCTGGCTGAATTTATCATTGTAACTGATCAGTTCTTCTTGCATATGTTTCATTGACTCTGCAGTCAAAGGACAACTTTGAAGTTTGGCTTTACCTCCAGTGTGATTACACGGGGGACTCCAGTTTTCCATTTAAAAGCAAGAGTTCATCGAGGGCCCATGAAAGTGAAGGATTATTTAATTACTTCTTGATTTGCCAACAGTATACTCAGCCCTGTTCGGAACATAAAGATACGTAACGTCTGTTCCCCATGGAGTCTTAGCAGAGTCCTGAATATCATTTCCTCAAACAGGCTTCAGTGTGTTTTCATCTGCTCATGCAGTATCTGTTGTAGCTCTAACTTAACAAACTTAAGAGTATTATGAAAGGCTTGAGAACATCTGCAGCAGAAGGTCCCAGTTCTGCTCTGATCACGTTTTTCAGTGGAAGTTGTGTGAGGTTAAATTTATTTCAGTGGGTGAAACGGACAGAAAACCTTTCTCTTGAGAAGAAAACCTCCATGCACATCTTCCTCTTATTGTGAACTAATTTTATAGAAAAGGAGGAAGTAGCCTACTTAATGCTTTAATTATTGTTATTATTTGTAGTTTTCCAATCCCACTTAGGGAGCTTCCGGGCAAATAACAAGACCTGGTCTTCTGAGAGCTTTGGAGTAGAAGTCTGGAAAGATATCATTAATTCTTTGTCCCATCACTGGTTTGCTGAACAATACAAATAGTGTTTCTCTGGACTTTCTCGTTCTTCCATCCCTTATCTTGTAGACTGTAAACTTTTCAGAGGAGAGGTTATATCTTGTTTTGTTTCCACAGTGCACAACACAACATTAATCAGAATCTCTAACTGCTGCAAAATTGACGATGAACGTGTTAGATTCACATAGACAGAGAGCAAAACCAATGAGACATCCACCTTTAAACAGAGAACTGTCATGCAGTAGTCTTCTGACTTTATCATTACCTTTACCTGTGTGTGTCTTTTCACTGCTTCCGTTGCCCCTCCGATGTCGGGCACTAAAATGAGGAAGCAATAAGAGAACAAAGTTTTGCACTAGAAGGGTTGGCTCATGAGTGAGTCATATCACTAAATGGCAGGTAGATTCCACAGTCAGAAATAAAAATGGTGTGATTGTTCATTACTTGCCATCCTTACCCTCACCACCAGCCAGTGTCACACACATGAAGCCCCGTAGCGCTGGGGCTGGGCGCAGGTGGGACGGCTGCAGCAGAGACTGCATGGGGCAGCAGCACAAGTGGAGGCTTAGCTCCACCACTTCTTAGGCGCTTCTTGTTTTGTCAAACACCCCCGCACAGCCTAGAAGGAATGTTTCCAATCACTTCCTCTTGGTAACCAGCCAAACAGCTGTTTTTCCAGAAAGAACTTGGGAAGCTGGGATGTGTAAACTGAGCCTTTGGAGCCAACTCCATTTCCAATTTTGGTTTCAGCTTAGAGTGATCAGGATGTGGCTGTGCTGGTGTGAGAGGCTTTTGCTGCATGTGGCATAGCAGCCCCTGAGCTTTATGGGCTGTGCTGATGTGCACCAGCATCATCTTCCCAGCCACTGGTCCCATATAGGGTGGCAGCTGCCCATATTGGTGGTGAATGAGCTCTCACGCTCTTTCACCACGTCTAGGTTCGTTCTTTGCTGCAGAACTAAGTAAATCTCTGGATAATCCTTTGGTGCAAGATCATAACAATAAAAGAAGGCCACAGCCAAGAATTTTATGAATGTGCCTGGAAACTTTGTTAAATTGCAGTATCTATCCACATGACAGCTCTGCAGCGTTCTGATGCCAAACCTCCACAGAAAGTCCTAAGCACTTACAGGAAAGATCCTCTGCACTTAGAGTACTCGGTACTTTCAGTATGTATGCCTTAAATTGCTTTCCAGGCTGGGGAAATGTTGTTTCTCAACACAGGGGTTTTATCTAAATGATGAAGAGCCGTCCCTGTGTCCCAACTTGCATTCTGCCTCCATTCTGGGAAAAGACCTCAATGTCTACTGCCCTCTTTGCCCCAGTATTTTGGTTCCCATGGGAACAAAACTCAGGTGTGGGAACAAAAAAGGAACCATGGTGTGCCCTGGTCTAAACTGTCAGAGACGCAGGGTAGCACGTCTTGAAGCCAGAAAGTAGAAGAGCTGCTGGATCTCTACTTTGTGGCTAAGTCTTGGGTTCTGGTCCCTGCTCCAAGAACTGCTTCTGCGTTTTACCTCTTAACTGTTTCTTGGAAAATGGACAACTGATCTTTGAAGCAGCAGCCAGAACACATCCTTCCCTTGGAAGGAGACAGAAGTGGTCTGAATTCTCTCAAGCAAATAGAAAAATCACAACACAGGCTCCTATTTCCTTGCAAGAAATTTAGCTGCTAGGCTGCTACAGAAAAAAGAACGGACTACCAGCAACCATATTTTAATATAGTGAGATCTGCCTGTGTGGGTTTTTTTGACAGTTCTAGGTAACTTCCAGGTACTTAGGTCTTTGAGGCACCTGCCTTAAGGGACTGAAATATCCCCACAAGCTTTTATCTTTGTGCAATCAGTTGATACACAGATCCTAAGAGACAAAAATCATGGCCATGGCAAACTCAGGACACGGAAACAATGCCTGCTAGAATACTATTGCCAGACTTTCCATTATAAGAAGTGACCTTTCACTCCCTTCCAGAGATTCTGGATCTTCAATACTGACATAGAGGGTAAGGAAACTCACGTTACAAGAGAAAATTGCGTTGATTTGTCTTCTGAAACAGCTTCTCCTTTTACTGCCTAATGTTCTAACATACGACCTTCCACTCAGTAATTGCTTGTCTATCTGCTACAATATATTTAACATGAGAAGCCTTTCCCCCTTTGACCGGATTTTCTCTTCCCTTTTATCGACATTTTTCTTTCTTTAAAGAAATTCCACATCTTGCAGTCTTAGGAGTGCTTGAATGAAACAGCTTCTAAAACAATATCTTCAATTCTCTTTTAAGACTTGAGCCATACCAGATTTCTGAGGCAAATAGCCCTAGCTTGGTCGTAAAAATTTGAGAAATAATGAAGGGAAAATAAAAAAGGAGTATATTTTCGTTGCACCAGAAAGATTTGAAGGAAGCTCTGCTTACTTGAAGCCACTGCCTAAACAGGAAAATTTGGAGTGCCTAAATCCACAATTCTGTAGTATTTTGCAAAGCAATGTGAGCCGAAGTCCAGTGTTGATATTCAAGTTTAATAGTAATTGTGTCTATAATTGGCATTGTCTTTTCCAAGACACTACACAAGTTTGCTGCGTTCCAGCCTTCTCATGGAGGTGTTGGTGCTTACCGTGAACTTCTGCTTCAGTTACCAGGTTTCCCTTAAGCTCTTTGTAGCACCAGGAGGGTCATTTCGCTCTTTATTTTTTCTCACATTTTCTCAAGGTTTTATGTATTTTTATTCTCATGATCATTGGGTTATTTGCATTAGTCTTGCTCCACATCATTAGAGCTACACATTCTTGATACACACATTTTCCTTTTTCATACCTAATTATGGAATCCCAAGAGAAAGATACATCCATTTTGCTGTTGGTTTAAGAGTACAACAGAGAGATGCATTGCAACACTACTACCCATGAAAGAACTAGCAGTTAAAAAAGTTTTTTGTGTGTTGGCCTAACATATGTTACTTTTCTGTTGACACTCTTACTTTAATATAAGGCATTCAGCATGTTCTTTTGTGTAGAACAAAATCTCTATCAAGAAGTCAAATAAAGGCAAGTAATACAAGTCACTGCAAAAAGCAAACATCACAGAGTTTAATATCCCCGTAAAAATAAGTAAGGAATTGTTTTCTCCGTATTCATCTGTGGAAGTCTGAGCAAGGCACTCACCAAAGGAGCCAAAGGAGAGTCACAGTCTTCATCCCACCAAAATGCAGTCCAGCCTGCTCTTCTGAAATGAAGGATTTCAGGACCGTTTCTTTAGTACTGCATTCAAAATGCAGTTATGATGGTGACCATTCCACAGTACAAATAATATTATTGAATGCAAATAAAATAATGTTTATTATAATGATGACCTGTCTCTATGAATGATATGCCTGGACTTCTTTATTGGTTGCCCATTTAATAGTCTCATGAGTGGTCTTTGCTGAGGTCTCGTTCCATTGCAGATTGTCTATGTCATGCCAAGATTCATGGGGTTGCTCTGCACAGAAGCACAGGCAGACTGCTAACCATTCTGTTATAAAAAGGATCATGGCTCTGAATGGAATTTTAGGCGGCTGGGGTTTTCCCATTCTCTGATACCCTCTGTACTGGTATTCTGCACTGGCTAATTTTGCTTCTTTCAACTACAGCTCAATTTTTCATTGCTTTGATATATCCTATATAGATATAAAACATATTCTTCTGGCAAACATCTCCACACAGCTCAGGGTTTCAGAGGGAGATGAGTTAGTGCACATGAGGTCTGAATTTGGCTGAACGTGCACACAGCATCTTTTGATATTGCCTCAGTGACAGAACGGGTCATACTTTGGATTTGAACTCTGATGATGCCTGGAGTATCTTTCATGCTCCTGATAAAAAGAAAGGGCCTTTTGATGAGAGAAGGAGCAGGTACCTGGAGCTGCTTCTTTTAAGTTCGGTGGCAAGCCAGCCAAACTGAGAGTCTTTCATCAACTCCGGTGGGGTTTGGGTCCACTTCTTAATTGCTCGGTTGCTGGGTGACAAGTAACACATAGGGTGGTGTTTAAAAGGTGCTCTGTTATGTAGGTCTTGATCCAGAAAACTCCTTAAGTAAGTGTGAGCTTAAGCTATAAGTTACTTTGTAGTATCCTTGAAATAAACGGTACTATTGAAGTTGTATAAAGCTGAAAGCAACCTGAAGTAATGCTTTGGACTGGATCCATTGGCCCAAAATACTCTTACGTACGGATCCTTATACCAGAGTGACTGTTTTCTCAGCTTAGTGCCTCCATAAGAGACAATTTACAGTTTTTAGCTTGGCCAGGGTTGTGCTATCCCCATTTTGTTACTGTTGATCCCAATCCTTTCCCTCCCTTGGTCTGCCTTCTTGGAGAAGTGCTGGTGAATTGTGGTGGGTGAGTTAGGCTTCTGTCCGTAAAAGGACAGAGAGAGATGTCTAAGGCAGATGCTGCTATATAGTATTATGTTCTTCATTAGGGAGCAGAAATATGATGTTGTGTTCACTGACTAGGATTAATTTTATTGTTTATATTCACTAAAAAAAAAAAATCATTTTTAACAAGGTAAATGACCTTACAGTTTTATATCTTCCCAACAAGCTGTGACCAGCTATAGAATACAGTATTTTGACCATGAACACTGTCATCTTTTCCTCTGATTTACACAGAACCTTATGGATAACAAATAAAGTTTCTCCTTATTGCAGGAGGGTGGGGGAATAAAAAAAAAGCCAATGAATATCTGAACAGGCTGACATAAATACAGCTTGCTTGGCATGCCTGTCCCCGAGATGAACTGATTTGTGGCCTGAATTCAAAAATGTTTTACTGTTCTTTGCTTCTCACTCTGTGGATTCAGCTATTTAGATCAGGCTAATTTTCAACTGAAGGAACTGAAGAGCTATTATTCTCCCTGAAGGTTATCTCATTTGTTTAAAAATTGGTGGCAAACCATTGACCGCTGTATTTGTTTCAAAGAGAACAGCCATGGGGGAGGAGGGTTATATCTGGAAAACTCCCACGTGCAAACTCCCAAGGTCCTTTCCTGAAATAACAAATAGTTTCACGAGTGGTAAAATGAAGTTCACATGGTTTCCAGCAACTCTCTCCTCAGCTGTAGCAGAGGATGAGCTCATCAGGTTACACTCCATGGGATTTAAGAGGGTATATTTCTTGTCATAAAAGATGTCAGAATATGGTATCTTTTCAGCCTTTAGCACTATGTTAAAGGTTTTGAGGTTGGTCAACCACTTCTACAAGGGAAAGAAAGGCAGAAGCAAACTTACACACAGGACAACACCTTAGGAAGTGAGGCTAAAATTCCAGAAACCTTAGAAAAGTGGAACTAAATATTCCATTTTATTGGTTAGGTCCAAGACAAGGTCATTCTCTTGATTCTTCTTCTTTCTGAAGGAATTGACATTTATGGACTCTCCTCGCTCAATGGATATCGAAGAACAGATGTCACATTAGCTATTAGCAAGCAGTAATTGCCTTTTCTTTTTTTTTTTTAATTTTAGTGAAGGAATTCATTGTCTGTTGAATGATGATAATAAAAGAGAGCTTCTTTCTGCAGTAGGTATGTCATGACTGGGAATAGCTTTAACAAGAATGTGTCCATACATTACCAAAGCTTGAAAGGAAACGCAGGAATCCGGAGAGGATGAAATTTGTGTTTCTGAATCTTGCTGCTCAGGAAGCATGGCATTAGGAGAACATGCCTTAACTGGGAAGGAGAAACACTGGATGTGCTGGGCGCCCACAGTGGGGAAAGTCTTGAGGCAAGCAAATTTTCTGAGTATTGAGCTTAATTTCCCAGTTCCCAGTTTGGCACCGAGCTGCTCTCCATGCTGGGGAAGGCAGGCAAGCACTTCTGAAAATGCAGCTGCTTTGAGCACTTTAATGGGAGCTCCTCTAACCTGGACAGCTGGACTATCATGTATACCATTATGTTTAAAATTAGTGGTTGGGAAAGAATTAAGAGGAAAAGAGAAGAGAGATTAGTTCAGATAAATAAAATATAGAGCAAGCTGCTTCGCAGTCAGTTCAGACTCTCTGCAGGGAATTGCCTCACTGCGAAGGATGCCTTCCAGCTTCCTTCCCACTCATCTTCCTTATGAGACAGTTTCCCTCCCCCAGCGCAAGGATGTCTGGTAGCTCCTGCCATCTAGAATATCCTCCTTCTGTGTATTGCTTAAGTGGCCTTTTTGCCTTATGACTTAACACCTACTTTTATTCACTGTGAAGTGATTTTATATGCTTTTTAGTAAATGTGACAGGTAGTGTATTACCCACTGTCGTCTTTTATTTACTTCCATAAAGCATTATGGAATACAGTTAGTATGTGACATTCGGGACACTGTATAATGCTGCATTGTATTGTGTTGCCACATGGGATAGTTCAGTGCCTTGAAAGAGACACTGCTTTTTCCTTGGCCTTCATCTTTTATCAAGTGGGGTTTTCTTTCCTGACTTTCCCCATGGCCAGTGTCTGGTTTCCACGAGTTCCCCCAGTGTATCTGATGAGGACAATGCTTGTCTGCTTGGAAAGGTGTTGTTATGTTCATCTTACATCTTAGTTGCTAAAAGGAGTACAGGAGTTGCTCACATCTCCTCAAGCTTTTTCCCAAATGCTTGATGATTCATGAGTGGCCAACCTCCAGAGACCGAGTTTGGGTTGACTGTGTTCCCACGTCTAACTAAACCAGTTAACTCTGCAAAATCCCCCTGTAAAATCCCCTTCGAAAACTCTGGTGCTTTTGGTTCCAGTCCTGGCTACACCACTTCAGGTTGTAATTTAGCTCATGGAGAGAGAGTGGCTTTGCGTTTCATCCCATGTGAATTATGGAAACAGTATTTATGTCCATTCTCATCAAACACACTTTCTTTCTTTGTGGAAAAGACATACTTTCATACTGTAATATTTTTATATGCCCTACTTTACTATACTGAGCATTGTCTCCCCATGCTTCTCTGCAGCCTTTCCTCTATAATGCTTTCGTAATTACTGCATTTACCATGATAGAAATAACAAGTCACTGTGCTTTGATTTTTAAGCTTTTTAACGTGCAGCTTCGTTCTTCCATTTACCTGTTCAGGTTGGATAGTGCAGAGCTGCGCCAGCCGTTACATTTCAGCACTGATCTTGGTCAGCTGTGGTTGACTTGCTGGCAGAGCACCCCCGTCTGTGGGATTCAGAGTTAGAGTTAAATAAAAAGCCATGACAGAGCCTATATTCTTGGGGTACAAGAACACTGGCAACATACTTTCTCAGCTGGTCTGCTGAGTGAAGTGCACAGAATTTTTTCTTTGGGGGTGTATATATATGAGCACATCTAAAAGATACTGTTCCTAGCACTCTAATCTCAGCACCTGACAACTCCAGAGTAAAGCCTGTACTAGGACTGGCTGGGAAAAGGGAACCTTTCCTTCAGAAGCATGAACGACATTGTCACACAGTGACGTGCATGCTGATGGTGGGAAAATGGCAAGAGTTTGCTGTCCAACAAAGAAGAGCAAAGTACTCTCAGGTATAGGATGAGTTCTGCCATGCTTTACTGCAGTAACTTTTGTTCTGACTTAGGGAATGGTTGCTTCATTCCGAAGTGCAGAATTTGCTTTCATCAAAACCATTGTATTTTTTTCCCTTTTCCTGGACATTGTGGACATAGTCCTGTGAAATACTCTTGTCCTCTTGGGTGTGCTGGGTGTTTTCAGATCCAAAGGTCCTAAGCATTTCAGTAGGAACTCTGTAGTGTTGGCTGGACATTTTGTTTCATTCCAGATTGGGGGGGGGGGAAACAGAGGTGTCTTTATTTTTTTCAGAAAAATAAAAAATAAGAAATAAAAAATAAAATAAAATAGAAAGCAAACTTGAGTGTAGATGTTCCTGATGAAAATTGCAACAAAACTGATGGGTGTGTGGTCTTTATTTTTACTGAATTGTCATTTTTCCAATGCAAATTGTTTGGTCAGAACAGATTAGTTCTGCAGTTTGTGAGCTATGGAGTCAGGGCTGTATTTCCCCGCAAAGGGTGGCTCAGGGTGTGAGAACATTTCATCTTAAATGAAAGCATCTTACAAATATGTCACAAAGATATCTTTGGAGATAGTTTTTACAGGAAACCCAGACTTTTAACTTCTAAGTTTCAGGTTGCTGGGAAGCTAGAATATTTACCCTGTCAGAATGGTACAATGAACTGTTGACACACAACCATGCTTTGCTTACAGCTATGTACAGGGAGGTATTTATAGCCAGGAACTAGTAAAAAGCAACCTGAAAAATAAAGGTACTTACCATTAACTTTGTGCCTTTTTTCTGGGTTCCTGTTTTCCATCAGCATTTATGAAACAAATATATTTCATTTCTTTGAAAAGCTTAGAAAGCTTCAGTCAAACATTAGATTTTATTTTAAGAGAGAGAACTTTGATTACTGCGTGTGACAGATGGCTGTGGCTGGTTGCTTACTTTGGTCTTGTATTTCCCATGTACTACTGTGTCGTGGTTCTGGACTTCCATAGAGTGGCTCAGTTGGAGAAATTTTCCCCCCATTTGCTCTTCCTCAGTAGCCAAATTCAGGAGAAGGCTCTGGTTTTATATTTGTGTTGCTTGTAGTGGAACTGGAGGTTGACCTGACCTTCAGCAGAGTACTGGGGGCGATGTTCAATTTAAGATCAGGACAGCGGAGTCCAGGCATTTACGTAAAAGCTAGGGTCTGAGTTCCCATTAGTAAGTAGAAATTTGGTCAATGCAGTAGGGTAACTGAGTGAAGACCTGTCCAGGTGTAGCTCGCACCAGCCATGGTGAGAAGGGTCTCAGCTTGCCCACACGCAGGTGGCTCCGTGAGACAGCACAGCTTCCACGGGACTTCTGCTGGGGGCAGTTGTGCTGCTGGACCTCCCTGTCCTCATGGAGGCCAGGCAGGAAAATGTACTGTATCTTAAATGGTGTTAGACATCTTTCTGTGGGTAACTGGACTGAGCCCAGATAGCTGTCTCACGGGTGGAGGCTCAGATCTGAGTGTCTTAACTGGGAACTGGACCCTGGTGTGATCTTCGTGTTGCCTTGGAGCCTTCTGATCCTTGAAATTTCGCCACACTAACGTTGTCAATGCACAACAAAAATAGTTGTTTGCAGTTCTGTGAGGCTGGGAGCCAAATTCCAGCATCCGTAACAGCTGGACAATGCAAGTGCATGGTGCAACTGAGAAGACATTTTGACTTTTAGAGAGCTGGGTCTTGCCACAGTTCCTGTTATCCTTGGAGCCAGGGATTTACAGTAGCTGAGGCTTTACCTCATTATAAGTAAACTTTAGGAACAATTAAGTATTTGCACAGGCAGAAGTTGTGGAATTGGAATTAAGTAAAGACTTGGCTATTTGTCTTGAAGTTACTCAATAAGACGGTTGGTGGGGCAGTTTCTGACTTCCGTTACATCAGTGTAAACGTGGAGTAGTTATTTGTGTTAATGATCCATTGACAGCAAATGATTCACACCATATAAATAAAATCAAAATGTGACCTAACACATGCTTCTGGGAGGAAATACTTAAGCACAATAAACAAACTTAGACTAACTCGTACGCACTTTCCTGCAGCCTTTTGTTGCTGCTTTTGTTTGGAGGGC
Organism: Chroicocephalus ridibundus; assembly: GCF_963924245.1. Lineage (NCBI taxonomy): Eukaryota > Metazoa > Chordata > Aves > Charadriiformes > Laridae > Chroicocephalus > Chroicocephalus ridibundus. The sequence continues at coordinate 18,602,285 of NC_086284.1, read as the reverse complement.
ATTCCTCCACAGAGCACCAAATTTGGGAAGCAGGGATGTTTCCCATTTTACTTTGCTCTGTCTCACTTCATTGTTCTCAAGCTTGCAGCTTTTATTAAAGTTTAAAATCTGTTTTAAAACCAAAATGATGAGAAGGAAATTACATAATCAATATCAATGTAAAAGTAATGATATATTTATCATAAAATAAAGTCTATATAGTTAAGTACTGTTGTTCTAATTGTTTATAGGGGCTTGAATTAAGAGAAAAATACACTGTACTTCCTATTTAATAATAACTGCTCCCAGACCCAACTTTTTATAGACTTTAAATGCAAATAAATTGTGCTGTGTTGTAAACTGTTGTGTTTTTTGCCTTCCTGTAACTGGAACAACATACTAATTTCTACAAGTTGTGACTACTAACAGAGAGCAATCACCTCACAGACTTGTACCGAAAAGAAGAGACCATCAGCGTGGCAGGGAACGGCTGCATCCACAGTCCTCGCTTCCCCAGCAGTTACCCCAGGAACCTCCTGCTGACGTGGCGGCTCCACTCCCCGGAGAGCACCAGGATCCAGCTGGCTTTTGATAATCAGTTTGGACTGGAGGAGCCTGAAAATGATATCTGCAGGTGAGTGGCGAGTGGAAGTTTGCAAAAGGCTCCTTAATAACACCTTTGAGCTTAAGGATGTGGCCACTGGCATGAGACTGCAAACCAAAACCTGGGTGTGTCTGGCAGGGTCTATGATGGCCCTACTCGGAGGACAAACGTCCAAGGGTCCCTTCCAACCCAAATTGCTTTTTTAGTTTATAAATAAACTGTGCTGTCCTGGACTTGAAGCAGTTTTGGCAGGTTGTAGTCCTTCTATAATATTTTAAGCACAAGGCACTTGTACGCTCAAATCCAGCTACCTAACAACTCAGGTACTCCTTCAATAGCATTTTGTCCTCTATCACCTCTGTCATATTTCAGCCAGGCAAAAAGCATCTTTTTCAGTAGGTGGAAGGCTCTGGGAGGTGTGAGTGAGTAGCAGGTATGTGCTTCTATTGGGGTGTGAGGGACAGACAGAAATGCACTGAAAAATGTAACTATGTTCTTTAAATTATTTGTTTGGTTTTATTCGCTGGTACAGTTTCTTTTAAAACCTTGAAATACATGTTCACAAACATCAGTGCACTCTGCGTACTGATGTATCTAAAAAAGTATACTCTATCCCAGTTGCTTTGGTCTCCCCTTTTAAGCAAAAGTGTCCATAAGCTCGGTTGATCTGGCTGATTAACCCAGGTGGATAAACTGCTTGGCATTCGCAGAGCAGAGCTGTGAATCTTGCCAACAGTCACTGTAACAGTATAAGTCCGTGGAGGTTTTTTATTTTTCTTTTATTCAGCGCTCTGTTCTGTGGGAGAGAGCAGGCTCAGGATTCCCGTGCGCGCCGAAGGGCAGATTGCTGTGATGCTACTTACATAAAACGCGCAAGTCTCAGCTTCAGCTCTCTGCCTGATCATGTTGATACTTACGCCTTATCTATGCAGGGAACTGGGTTGTTAGGATTTCTGCGCAGCCAGCCTCTGCTTATCTTATCTTCTTTGTCAATTAATTTGCATTTATAGGGTTTGGCAGCTCTGTGGGGTGTTACAGGTTGGATTTTTATTTTTTTTTTCTGGGTTTGCTTTGTTAATTTTCTACGTTACCAATAGAGAGAACCATTTCTGCAGGTTTGCTTTCCATTTAGTAATAAAAGAATGCAGCCTGGAACTGGCTCTCCTTCCCTGCGCCTTGATGGTGTTGGCAGCTGCTGCTCGGCTCTGGTGCAGTTGGTCCAAGATCAGCAGCAGAGTCAGGAGCGACAGTTACCTCCAAGCACCGCAAACGCTTTCCCAGATGGAGAGCCTAATGCATACAGAAGCGGCCTGTTAATATTTACATAGTGGATAAACTGTGGCTGACCTTAAAGCATTGCAACTTTGAAACAGAGGGCTAATGTACTGGGGAAAAAAAAAAAGATGAAGTATTCTCTGTCAAGAACTGTTAAAGGTGGTGGCACGGTGAGAGGAACTCAAGCTGTTACCAGCGTTATGGGTTTGGGGACCGTCTTGGAAGACATTCCGCCTGCTTTTTCCAGAGCAGCTAATTTGGGATGCAGAGAAAAACAAAGACCTTCCATCATCCATAGCGTCTATAGAAGCTGGAGAAATATCACATTCTTTTCTGCAATAAATCTTTCCCTGGCATTCCTGGAAGACCTTTATTTGCGTAATATTACTTCCAGAGCGAGGAATTTCTCGGGCAGGCAGCTCGTGATGGCTTTAAGCCTGTTAAGTACTGTGTGCATAGTTAGATTTTTTGCTAATGCTCAATATGTTTTTCAAAACTAGGTCCTTTCTGCAACTTCAGTCCCTGACAATCCCTGCAGTGCTGCTTTACCGAGACAGCCAGGCGTATTCTAATTGAAATGAATGCTGAGAGCTGAGCATGTGCTTGAATGCCATGTATATTGGACAAGAAATTCAGGACCTCTGCACCTTACCTTCCCTTCGTACTTGCTTTTGACCTTACGCTTTTTTTCCCAGAAACTTCCTAGTGTTTTGTTTCAATTTTTCATTAATGCTAATTATTGTAATTTGCATACTATTAAGACTGAACTGATTGAAATTCAGTCAGGCTGAGGAATGAAAAGGTATACTTTACCAGAGCTGTTTCAGAAGGAGGGGAAATATTCAAGGTTTTACAGAATTTTCTAGAAGTGCTGTTAGCATTTCCACAGGTACTTGATAAGAGATGATTCAGAAAAGCAATTAAATTACCCAGCCTCCGAGGCTCCTTGCATGCACAGAAACAACCGAGATTGCACCTACATCCATGACCGTTGCAGCAAAGCCTCTGCTGTTGAAAGCAGAAATAATCCCTGAAAGCCCATGGATTTGCCCCATTTTTGCTGGCTCCTGGCCTCAGAAAGTGGGGAGGCCAGCCAGGACCATTTTCACCAAAGCCTACAAGGTTATCGTAGGCTGAAAACTCTGCAACCCCTCGTGTTACGCTGAGCGTTCGCTGGCTGTCGTGCTGCCCGGGGTACCACCTCCATCACCAGGAGGGAGTGGGAGCAGAGGACAGTGGAGACAGCCTGAGACAAGGTTACCTCCGTCTGGCACTAAACCTTGTAGCGTTACAAAAAACGGTTGTTTCAGCAGAGTTTGGGCAGATTTAAGTGATCTGGTTATGGCAAAGCTGTTATTTTCTGTTCTGTGCAATTTGGGGTTGGTGCATATAAAAGCAGCAGTGCTGATATTCTCAAGCCACATAGTATTTGTGTTTTTTTCACATGGACTCCTAGCAGAAAAAGAAAAGCAGGTCTGTTATTTACAGAGCTATTCAGCTCCCACAACAGGGTAGGGAGGCAGGCGCTTGGCCCGCAGACCGGGGGGTGGGGAGCAGCACATTTCCAGTAGGAATCAGTTAACAGTCTTAAAGTCCCTCTTTGGAGGATACACATGCTTTGGTAATAAAAACCTCTCCTGGTAAAGACCTCCAAAGTTTCAGGCTTAACTGTACTGCGGGGATGGCAGCTCTCCCCATCTCTCATTGCCGGCACTCAGCCTGCCCCTCTTCTCACCACCGCTCCCTCGGCGGCCGCGGTGTGCGGGGCCTAGTTCTGGCTCCACAGGTATTAGGGGCTATTTTTCTCATAGATGTAGTGAGAGCAGGACTTTATTCTGTGCCTCCCTTATTCTCCACCTCAAGAAATGAACTCAGTAAATGACTCAAGCCACTCAGGCTGTGGCAGTGAGTGCTGTCACCGTGTCCTCTCATCCCTGCATCTCCTGGCAGAGCCCTCTTTGGTCTCAGGGGCAGCACGGCCGTGGCGTGTGTGCCTGGCCGAGGTGTGACCTTGCACAGGGCAAGACATGCTGCTGCTTTTCCCCTGGTGACAGCACCCAGTGGAGTCCCAGCCGTGGCACACAGCATGCCAGCCTGCCCTTTCCTGCTTGAAATCTTGAAACCAGTCTTTCCAAACCATCTAGCAGGAGCAATGGGCCACCTACAAAGAACATCCTAAAAAGCACGCGCTTTTAAGCAGCACGTGCTGCCCCGTGTCTTCCCGGCATCATCCTTTGCTCTACCAGAAAGTGCACAAGGGCATGTGGCTGCTCAGCTCCATCAGCCTGCCTTAAATAGTGTTTTGTCCACCACATGAAGCGCAATGTGCATGTTTACTGTGTACTAAGCACAAGGAAGTACCTCTCATGGCTACTTTAACATGGTAGAAAATACTGTCTGTCATGTGCCAGGAGCACAAAAAGCAGACAATTGAGCACTCAGGCAGTAGCTTGCAGCTTAGTGTATTTAGCTCTACGTGAGCATGTCCACCATCTGTAATATTTAGTCCAATGTTTTGCAATGGAGAATGGACGACAGTTGTCTTGGTGTCTCTAGGTGTGCTCCTGTCTGTTTGCAACCATCTTCTGTAACCAAAAACTAATCCTTCGAACTGGTTCCCAGGTATGACTTTGTGGAAGTGGAAGATGTATCGGAGACCAGCACGGTTATACGAGGACGGTGGTGTGGACACAAGGAAGTGCCTCCAAGAATAACATCGAGAACAAATCAGATAAAGATAACCTTCAAATCCGATGACTACTTTGTGGCTAAACCGGGGTTCAAGATTTGTTACTCCCTTGTGGTAAGTCACCTCGCTGTGTCATGGGTGAGAGACTGGTGTTGTGTAAGGGAGCACCAGTACTTGAAGGCTGGATGGTGTAGCTAACTGCATTGGATAGAAGCACTAATTGACTGAAAGTATTTTCGTTCCAGCAACTACATTCGTACAGATCAAAGTATTTTTGACATCCTGTCATTAAATATAAAATGAAGTCAAGTCCAGGCCAAGATTTCCACTAATAACATGTTCTAGGAGCACTAACACTTTCTGCACTGAGGCTGCGCTGCCAGTGCCTTGACAGATGCTGCAGAAATAGCAAAGTAATGGCTGCTCTATGAACTCCTTTTTTATGTTCATTTGAGGTCAAATAAAAATGCCTCGAGGGGTTAAGGCTGTGATTCTGAGTTAGATGCAGAGTAGTTTATTCCATGTGCAATAAAATTCTACATGCAAGACAACGTGCTAAGGCTCAGGCTATATTTTTAACCACATATAAACATTGCTCTCTAAATATGCGGTGGCATTACCAGGGTATCATGTACGGTTTCAATGAGATGAAAACCTCCTGGTTTTTTATTTTGTTTTTGTCTTTAGGGAGCAGGAATACTCATTACCCTAAGTAGATTTTGATACAAATATGTATTCCTTTGTATTGTCCTGATTAATATTATAATGCTTTTGGTGCAGTGTAGCTCGAAAGAGGCAGATTTTGCAAACACTCAGGAAATGGTAAGCATTAATTTGTTATACCGTCATCATTATATTGTCATATCCATCACACTTCTTATTCCCTTTTTATTCAGTCCACTGTTATTTAACAAGAATAAGAAAGCCTGGAATAGCAATAATGTTAATGCTGTAACAGGAGAAATCTGCTGTTTGAGTCATTTCACTTCAAGCTCTCAGCTTTGCATGCATGTATGCCTATGTCTGCTAAAAAGAGTCCGTAAACAGCACATTGTCAAGACAACTCTAAAGCTATAAAGATTGTGCTCCCTTGCATTTAAATTGTTAGGCTTCTAGTGGAGTAAGGCATTGCACTGTGAGTGAATCCTGAGCTCTAATTTACTCTAATTTAAACGTAATCTACTAAAACTAAAATTTAGGCAGAGCAGTCTATGAAAGACCACTGGGCATAAAAATGAGACAGTGAAGCAGCCTCTCTTTACACTACTCATATTTCAGTGCAGCCACAAAAACTCTGCTGCATTTAGCAAGCTTTATTCCAGACCACGTACAGCTAGTCTGATAGTATTAGGCTTTCCAAAAATGAATGTTATCACTCAAAACACAGGACTCTGCACTAGAAAGCTCAAAAAAAGGCTACCACATTTATCTAACTTCAAAACTATGAGTAAAGAGAGAATTTTACAGTCAAGCAAATCAAGGAATACTCTACAAGTTCCACCCTCTGAATGAAATACTGTTTTTTTCCCAGAAGGGAACCGTACAGGTGATTAGTGGCATTCGTGCGTCACCATGAGATGGGGGGTGATATGTACTTATCTGGTTTTCAGATTCCAAACCGTCCAACCTAAAACTGCAGGATTAATATTCAGCAGAGTCAGCCTTTATTCCAAAGTCCCCACAGTCGCTTAGAGCTCAGTTCATAGATATGCTGAGCACTGCTGACCCCTGAAGGTTGAAACCATTCCGCGTTTCTAGGCGGGAAACCAAGGAGCATTAATGAAGCATGCAAAAACATATGGTATTTTGTATCAAATTAAATGAAAGACATTTACATTGCTTTTTTGCCTGCCTTTGTAACCTCTCCAAGACAAGGCTATTTCTGGGGGCTTTCTTGGAAAATGGTGCACAAGATATATGCGAATCTTTAACTCCCTTATTTTTCTGATATATGGAGTTTGGATGTGCATGGCAGTTGTTTATTTGTATACCAGACTGCGATTGGTAATTTTTCAGAGGAAACTGAAGCAAGCGATTTGGAGAGTTTCCTTGAGTTTATTGATAAGCTGTGTGTCCTGAGCATGGTGCCAGATCGGCTGGGTGAATTTCTCCCCCTTATGCTTGCAGCCCAACAGCCTTGCAGCCTTGCTCTCTGGCCTCCTCATTTATGAATCTTCAAGGAAGTCAGTTAAGTTCACTTCATTTGATGCAGATCAAGTTTTTACTTAGTTCAGCACTCTGCATGAGGTACAAATGAGGCACCGCAGAGCTTAGCAGAAATTCATTATCTTCATGTGCTTGTGTTTTTGCATTAACTTCACATTTCAATGCCATTTAGAGAAACAAAAAGGGATTATTTTTCTAGATAAGACATAAATTAGACTTGTATCCATGAAAATCACATTTGCCCTTGTAAAAGAAGGCATGCAAAGTAAGCAACCAATGTAAGATGAAGGGGCTCGATCACTCGGGACGGTGGGATTAGAGTTTAAAATGACTCTGGAAAATAAGACTGAAAAAAATACAAGGGTGATCTTTAACTGGACAAGGCTGGAAGTCATACGGATGCGTGGGAGTAATTAACTGTCTCAATATACAATAAGGGACAATGGGCAAGGAAGCAGATGTGTGAAAAAACATCTGAGCATCTAAACGTTGCATTTAGCAACTTTTGCTTGCCAAAGCTGGCTCCCTCCCCCTTTTTTATCTCCTCGTCTCCCCTCACCCTCTGCCTCTTGGCACCTCTGCCCTCCCCTCTGTGGGTCTGAGGGATGAGGAAGGCCGGAGGGGGATCAGTGAGGGTGGTTCAGATCCAACACACTGCTGCCTGTTGCCTGTCCTTGAGCCACTCTTTCTCCATGAAGCTGTAGGACTCCCTGGAGTGGGAGCTCCAGGGCAGACCTGACTCCAGGAGCTTATTAGTGAATTGAGTGTGCCCCACTGCTTATCCTAAGTTGAATAAGGGTCAAAAGTGTCCTAATGTGGCTGGAAAAAGTCACTTCTACTCTGTGCGGTCTGTGACAGTGCAGAAGCGGGTAAGTATGTGCAGCTGGTGGCTGGTGTCTACAGGCACTTCACGCGTAAAGCCCTCAGTTGTAACTGTGCAGTTTGTTGGCTTAGCCTGAGTATCCACACAGAGCAATGCCTCCCTCGAACCTCTTTAAAAATTGTCTTTTCTTTCAAGCTTCATAGACCCAGAACAAAAATGGTCTGGAGCAAGCCCTGGACAGCTATTAGGCACAAGCCTCACTTAGCTGCAAATTTGTTTGAAATTCCTCCTTGCCATTATCACGTAAAGTGCTTATTTCTCAAATTGTTTTATTTTTTTTTTTGCTTTTCATGTTTGAGTTGCCTTAGAAACATTAATTTGCAGCATAGAAGGTGCTGAGGTATTCCAGCCTTTTTTTCTGATGCATTATGTAATTTCTTACTTTAAGGACGTAGTGTTTCACAACAAACACCATAGCAATATGCGATACAGAGGAAGATAAGTAATCACAGGTTACTTACGCAGTTGCTAAAGGGGAGATCGGCACTGTCGTGAGAAAGACCCCTGAGTTGCACGCCTTAAAGTAGGTGATGTGAGTATTCCGTGTTTCCACAAATGTAAAATTTCATTCCACTGCTGCTTGCAGTGCAGTTACCTCAACTGAGGGATCTTGCGTGTAGCAAGTAAGTATTCAGTAATTACTAAAAATACTGCATCAATTATTTGGAGATGTAGGAATGTAAATTGAGTTATACTGTTACACATGGAAATAATCTTTGCCTGATTGAAGTCATTTTATACAATCCTTTTTTTTCCTTCTGAAGTGAAATTCTTCCAATGTCTTAATTCTGGAAGGGAACGTTGACAAGATTGAACCCCATGTTTTACAAGTACATTAGCATGGACATTTACTAAAATAATCTAGGAACTCATTCAGGAACGTGTTCCAATAATAAGGGTGAATGTTTTGAATTAAAATTCCCAAGCCTGCATCTAATTTCATTTTAATGAGACAACTAGAAAATGTTGGATTCCATTTGCTAATTAAAAACATTATTTTAAGTTTATTGTAAAAGGCACTTATTTGTTATACGTTTATAACAGTAAATTGTTATTGCCTTACTAATTGTTTCGTTAATCCTAAATGAAATCCATATTGTGGAACTTAGACTAAAATCATTGCTGGAAACAAGGGCTACAAAAGAGCTAGAAACATATCTACATGTACAAACATGCATATATAAAAAGATGTAAGGTTAAAAAATATGTATTTACATATACATCTTTTTACATATACACAGTATATATGTGTTTTTACTTTTATTTATAATTCTTGACTAGGAAACATCACATGTCATTAAGAACAGTCTTTACTTACTTGGGAATTGCAAACCAACAGTGGTGGACATGTGGTACTAAACAGGAGAACGTAAGTGCATTTGTCCCAGAAGAAACTTATGTGTCAAAATGTGTATCGGTGTGTTAGATCATGAGTAATTTTTTTCTTGTTGGAAATGACATTTTTTTGAGTGAAGGAGCAATAAAGAAATTAATGGAATAGAGAGGGGGCAACTTTGGGTTTTGATCCATCATGTGGAATTTTACAGAGCAGTAGCTTTCTGCTAAACACTCAGGCTACAGGTCACCATTTATCATCAAAAAAAGAGCATGGGTCACAAAGTGGGATAAGACACCACAGTCAGTCAAATAAAATTTACTTTCCCATGCAAAAAATACTGACCAGTCAAATTTTGTCCAAATGCTAAACTTAAACTCTTTGATACCTGCCTGTTGTGTTCATGAGAAAACACCAAAAATTCAAAGCACAATCAGGAAATTAAAACGGGCAGAGTAAGAACCTGATTCTGATACTTGTACTCACAGACAGTCACTCTGAATTAAGCAACCGGCTCCCTGTATTTTACCAGATTTTTTTGCACAAGTAGTGCAGCACCAGGCTGCAGGCTTTTTTAAATATGTCGATAAATAAACACCCCTGTAAGAGTTAACATGGTCAAAATGATTCAGCCACCAGGCTGAATACAGATTCATAAAGACCATAAAGGATGATTAATTCTTTATCACTGGCCACAAAGCTGAATCCAGCCCAGGAGCCGCGTGAGTCTTCGCTGCTGTGCTTCTGGTTTAGCTTGTCACTTCTTTCGCATAATAGACATTTCATTTCTCTCTCCAAGACAAAATATTCTACCTGAAAACCCATATAATATATCTCTTGTGACAACAAGCGTGATAATGGTGCATGAATACCTTCCCTGCTTTTAGATAATCCACAGAAGGAATCCCAGTAAATTGCTGGGGGTACAAAAGGAGAGGAATGAGGTGGGGAGAATGTCTGGGTTAATAAAGTGGTTGAACATGAAATAGATCTCACCGTGAAGAAGCAAGAACTTACACGCAGAAGCTTTATCAGTTGTTCTTCTGCTACTCTTTCTCTGATTTCAGTTTTGATTGCCTGGCTATGCTAAACAGCAGAGATTTTTTTATAAATGCAACCCATGTGCAAAACTCGTAACAATCTATATGATGAAACTTCTGTTTTCTTAAGTTCTGGCAGAAAACTATTTTCTGTGTTTTTGCTCAAGGCATACCATCCTCATAAAATTATCAGCCAGAGGCTCATCTTTCAGGAGAGAAGTAATTAAGTCCTTTCTAATTAGGTAAAACTTCCTCAAAATCTTTAACACTCCTTCCCCAACTTTGCATAAGCAGAGGATTTAAGAGATTATGTATGCACAATTGTATTATTTTTTTTATTTTTTTTTTTACTTTGGAAGGTGTTATAATGTTTTAAAAAGCAACGTAAAATTACAGTATGTTAAAAAGAGATACCGTGCCTCAATGCGTCTTGAGACATAGAGCATCTCCGAGTAGTTTTATATGGGGAGGTGGAATGCTTTCCGTTTAATGAGGTTCCTGAGAATCCACTAAGCCTCTATCTGCTGCTTAATTCATGTCACAGGACCTACCCTGTCCTTCAGCAGGGTTTGATGAAGAAAGGAAGGTGGCGTGGCAGACATGCCAAGCAGTGCAGTAGGCAGGGATGTTCCAGTTCTCCCAGTGCTCAGAGCAGAAAGAAAGTTAGTGAAAGATAGATACAAAAGCAGCAAAACTTGGAGTCAGATACCTTTGCAGTAAGGAAACAGCATAGTTGGGTTGAGAAGGCATGTCTGGACCAACAGTTTCACAGACAGCATTGCCTGCTCCAGGGGCAGCCAGAGTTTCTAATTAAAAGAATCATTCCACCATTTGCATCTAACCAAGAGCTATTTCTCCCTCCAACATCCTACTGCACCAAAACCCAAACCTTTACTGCCTAAGGCCTAAGTCTTGCTGGCCCCATCTCCTCAGGTGGAAAACCTTGCAGGTTTTCAAGCCTGAAACCCACCAGCTGAGTGCAGCACATGAGTCAGAGGGAGCCTGGGGACTGACCTCGTCTGGCCCAACACCTCAGAGTCTGTTGTCCCAGACTGCATCTTCTCACAGTTTTCCCTAGACTGTAGTCCTTCTCTAGGCAGGTCTTTTCTGAAGGTCTAATGCCCCTTCCATGTTTACTCTTGCCTCACACACAAAGTTTGGTGCCAATTCTTCTACTATGTGACACTCTGAATTTTAAATTTAATTAGGAGTCTTCCTGTCTTGTGTCCTAATTTCTAAAGCCATTTGTAAGTCAGAGATAAGACCGATCAGACTGCTAAGACCATGGTGAACAAAAGTAGGTTTCAGGGAGAAGAGGAATCACCTACCAGCTTGGTGTCAGAGGATTTTACAACTTCTAGAGGGAAGGACTGATATAGGATCATCCAGGAATGGCAATGAAACAGCAGCAGCAGCAAAGGCAAGGGAGGAGAGTTAAGTATAGTCCAAGTTCAGAAATAAAGGTAATTGTGGGTAAGGCAAAAACACAGAGTGGAAGAGGCAAGTCCACAGAGAGAGAAGGCAGCAGAAACGCCAAAATGCAATGGTCACAGAGGCAGAAGCAGCCCCAGACAAGCAAAGATTCTTGAAAGCTGAAAGAAAAAATAAAAAAGCCAAAGGACTGAGAGAATGTGAGTGACAATACCAAACTTAACAAACACATCATGAAAGATGAGGAAGAAGCCTTCCCTCTTTACCAGGAAGATGTCCACGTGTCACTTGTTCATTACAGTAACATGAAAGCAGTTTCAGCTGGACTGAAGAAAGGTGAATGGCAATTAAGGAAAGACTTTTAACAAGGGAATGAAGGGAAGGAAGTATTTGTGTAAACCAGAGGAGTTGTGGCAGCATGGTTAGGAAAGAAAGGAGGCAAATGAATTGGGGATTTTAAACAGGCAGTGGATCTGAAATAGGAAAGACTGGGTGTAGGAGTGGAGGGAGGGCAGGTGTGGATTGGGTAGAAAGCAGGGCAAAAGTAGGGCCATTTCACTACAGCACTACTACTCTTTTGGCAAAACCTCTAACCGTGAACTTGAGGAGTAGTAGGGCTAGGGTTGGGGGTGTTTCAAAAGTGAAAAGAGTCAGCCGGGAACATGGGTGAGGACTGAGTTATGGCCAGGGAAATACAGACCTTCTGGCAAGAAAGATACCAAAACCAGAAGCAGTGGGACCCAGTAAGCACACAGAAGCTCCTGGAAGCTGTCAGATTTCAACTGATAAAACAATTGTTTTAATCAGAAAGGAAAATAGACCTTAGTGTCTGTGTTTTCCCAGCTGCAAGCATGCGTGCCTCGCAGTTTTGTTGTTTGAACAGCATGGTGGAGAACTGGCCTTTTGCTCTCCTCCATGCCTGATTTGTTGACAGCTCAGTTAAAGTGTGGCTCCTTTGCAGGACGTTGTCAACGATCTGTCTTAACATAACAGCAAACCCATTGATGTCCAGTTCCTGTTGAAAATGCTACATCTTTAATCCAGTAGTGTGTTATGCACTGTTTGAGAATTCGCCAAACTCGTGGTGGTGGCCAAGGACAAGAAAATGTAGCACTTTACATCTTCAAAGGATTATACAAACACAAGCCTGTTATTTTCAAATCCAGCGTCCTGCACAAATAGTTGACTCTAACAAGACTTATAGGCATTGTTCATTTAGGACAGCTTTAAATTTTGAAGGACTGCGTTTCCTGTTGTCAGTACTCACCTGTTTTAAGAATTCCTGAGGAAGTCAGTGACTTCCTACTTTTCCAAGGTAAGTTAGAGATACAAATACAAAACCAGAAAAACACTATCATGTGTAATACAAGAGGGTTACCCATCTTAGACAAAAAGAATCATAGTTTATTCTTTGTAGAAGCTCTAAAGACTTACTCGACATCAACAAGATTTCTTGCAAAATACAGCAGAAGCAAACTGGAAGATGCAAATTCCAAGAAGCATGCAAACATATCAGTAATGAGATCAAACAACTACACAGCATGTAAGAATAGCGGATAAGGGCCACAGGAATGTTGCAGTTGTTGGGAATTGTGTAACACTGGCAGAATACTGACTTTGTTTTTTCAATTAAATGAATGAAGGGAACCCCAGTCTTATAGTAACTGGCCATGATCTTGCCACTGTACTTGGCTAAGTGAGGGGATGAGTGAAGATTCATGGTGAGTTGTCTGTCCCTTCAGCTTGCATGCCTACGTTGCTTCCCACTTCATAATCAGTTTCTAGTCCTAACATAACTGGATACATAAAAAAGTCTATATGAAAGCCAATCTTTTCCCTGTTCTTCAGATGTCAGTTACGGTCAAGCAATCTCTGTTAAATAAAAATAGAGAGTATGCTACAAGTAGACTTCCAATGAGCCAGAGTTCATGAATTACTGGTCGGTGGCAAAAGTAGAAAATGAAACCCATCCCCAAACTAGTTGGAAAAATCTCAAGCGACCACTGATAATTAGAGAAATAAATCAATGATTCCTAACAGTCTTGAAGCCTTGTGAATGAGTCATAGTTAAAAAATGGATGGAGGATATTCAAGATATTTTTGTATTAAAACTACTCGGGGCGTATCAATTCATTTTTGAAAAGGATTTATTATTTCAGGCTTTTTTTAGAGCTTGTCAGTCTTAAAATCAGTAATGCTACTTACCACATATGCAGGACAGCTTTTTCAGGGTATCCATAAAGCAATATTCTTAATTAACATTAAAAACATACAGGTAGCAGAAAGTTTGGATGGATCCAGCACTGCAAATTGTAATGCATGAAATGAAAGGGTACATTTTCTGGGGCATAATGAGCACAACCTAGGAGAGGGCAAAGGCCACCCTGTTCCCTGACTTTGATTCCCATGCCTGTGTAATTAAACAGAAAATATCAATAGCTTGGACATGGTATTTCAACACTGCAATGGGGACAGACCAATAGCAGTCTTAATTCAGCTCCTGTTAGAAAACATGGAAAGACCTTGTAGCTAATTTGTCTGCTTAGAGTTGACCATTAGGAGGGCACCAGAAGGAGAGATGGGAAATACAGTAGCAAACTGAACGCAAAACACAATGCCACAAACACCCTGTCAGTGCTGCTGGTCGATGCGTGGACCTCTCCGTGTCTACTCTAAAGAGGAAGGTTAAATCCAACCATTCTTACCCAGGTTTACCCTAAACCACTCATCAGCATGTATGAACATGAGGTGAGTTTACACTATCAAACTTTTTTAACAGCATTCCTTAGATGGTCCACCACATTAGCTGTTTGGTTGAGAAGCGGGACTATTTTAAATTGTTGACTTGAGGACATAATATTGTCTCTGTAAATCCATATTCTGCCCTTTAATTCCACTTTAGCAACAGTTGAAGCATGCTACCATGTGAAATGATGATAATACATGAAGAACTTCCCTTTTATTTTGGTGTTTTATAGAAATCTATTTATAGATGACAGATTTGTAGGGAGAAGAGAGATGCCATGTTTGGTTCTGTAAAAAGGTTAATTAGTCACTAAGGTTGTATTACAGTGCTGCAAAGAGGTGTTAATTAGCTGAAGCTGGTGCTTCAGTGTGGCAGGGCTGGTCCCTCCTACCACTGTGGCCACAAGGGAGGAGGAAATGACCTGGTTTTCCCAGGCCTTGTCCCTGTTGGGCAGCCTCTGCTCTAGATTTTCCATGAAAGCGGAAGGCACAGCTTAACTTCAATGTGTGCCAACTGTGTTGGAGAAGAGTAGGAAGTCAGTCTGCTTTCAGGATTTTCTTCTGACAGACTTCCAGAGGAAGTGACTGGTGAATTGAAACATGCTAGACCTCCAGCCTGCACCGAGGAACTTGTGAAAACCCATCCCAGCAGGTGTCGGTTGCAAGTTGTCTTTTAAATCAAAACAAGAATTGCATGTCTTTACAGTCTTGTGCAGAAGCGGGCCCCTAGACTCAACTTCGTGTTTTGTATTCTACCAAAGCTATTTATTCAACTATGTGTCATTACCTTACAAAGCCTGGCAGCATAATCCTGCTCTTGTACTCATCTAGACCAAGTTTGGGTCAAAGAATCTGTTTCAGCCTTAGCACTGTTCAGTATGGGTTTTTTTTCATTTTTAGCAAGCCAGGGAAAACAATGCATTGTGTATAATGCGTGCTTAATTGCTTACAGAATAAATCTTTGCCTTGTTTGCTGCAACAGCTGTAACTGCTGGGAAATACCTACAGCTCTGGATCAAATGATACTGATTGTTTTAAGATTTTCAAGTCTAAATTTAGGGGGGGAGGGGTTATGGACTTTTTCTTGTGTAATGCAGCCAAACATAGAATCTGAAAATTTAAAGATGTGAGGTTATTCAGCTCATTTTTCTCTAAGGACAAGAATTTTCTGTATTGTGAATTTATTGGTTGTTCATCTAGTATCATTTTTAAATATAACAAGCATAGGCGCATACCTCACGGGAGATTAAACCGTAGATTAATAAATCACTGTCAGAAAGGTATTTTTTTCTTTGATAATCAGTTTTAATTTTTGTGGTTTTTTTTTAATGCCATACCATTGCCTGCAATTGTGTTCCATCCTGTGTTATGATAAATAAGTCTGTTTTCTTTATCGTGGGTGTCTATCTCCTTCAGATATTTGCAGACTGCTTTCACACTTCTTTGCTTATTGCTTAGTCAAGCAAAGATGTCTGTATTTAGCTTTTAATCTTTCCCAAAAATTCAGGCATTCTAATTCCCACAGAGTTTTTTTGATGTTCTTTTCAAAACTCCCCCAGATTTTCTCAGCTTTTTACAATGTCTCTGTGGTAGTGAAGGGAGCTGAAGCTGGTGGTTCAAGTGTCACCAGGACTGTGTATGGGTGGATGCTCAGTCACCTGCTAAGGCAGGTCTATATGGCAGTGGTCAGCTTGGTATCATATCATATCCTGGGCTGCATCAGGATCGTATCCCAATTGTATCCTGGTCTGCATCAGGAGAAGCATGACCAGCAGGTCGAGGGAGGTGATTCTCCCCCTCTACTTCACTCTCGTGAGACCCCACCTGGAGTACTGCGTCCAATTCTGGAGCCCCTACTACAAGAAAGATATGGGCGTGCTGGATGGGCCAAAGGTGGGGCCAAAGGGCAGAGAAGGGCCACGAGGATGATCAGAGGGCTGGAACACCTCTCCTATGAGGACAGACTGAGAGAGTTGGGGTTGTTCCGTCTGGAGAAAAGAAGGCTCCAAGGAGACCTTATAGTGGCCTACCAGTATCTTAAGGGGGCTTACAAGAAAGCTGGTGAGGGACTTTTTAGGATGTCGGGTAATGGTAGGACTAGAGGGAATGGATTAAAACTAGAGATGGGACGATTCAGACTGGATGTTAGGAAGAAGTTCTTCACCATGAGGGTGGTGAGACACTGGAACAGGCTGCCCAGAGAGGTGGTGGAAGCCACCTTTTAAGGCCAGGCTGGATGGGTCTCTGAGCAACCTGATCTAGTGAGAGATGTCCCTGCCTATGGCAGCGGGGTTGGAACTAGATGATCTTTAAGGTCCCTTCCAACTCTAACAATTCTATGATTCTATATTAGTGATTTTTCCATGTTCTTGGTGAAGGCGGCCATGCCTGCTGTTGTGTTGCCTGCAGGTTTGGACCTAACATGGTGCCCTCGGGGAGGGTGCTGGCCTCACAGCTGTGGCTCCGGGCCAGGCTCCACCACTGCTTGCCCTGACGCCTTCCCACAGCCTCAGGTCTTCCCACCTCAAAGCCAGACATGTAAAATGCCACGAGTAAGATGGTACAGAAGCACTCAGTGTTGTTCCTGCTTGCCGTCTGGGACTCTGTGCCAGCTGGGTGGGCTGCATGGCCAAACTGAGACCGACAAACAAAGGGGTTTGTCTGCTTTTCTCTTTTATTTGGATGCTTTCTTCTTCTGTGCATGCCAGACTTACCTGAGGTCCCCCCTAGTTTAAGCAATCGTATGATTACAAAATGGAGTACAGCAATCCCAGATTCCAAACCAGGAAAAATGTAACAGGAAAAATCATCTCCAGAACATGCCAAACCACTGAGTTTTATACTTCTTGCAGCTGCTTTGGTGAGTGGGAGAAGGCTGGTAGCTATTCTCATCCCTCCCCACCTCCGAGGGCTGCATCATAACTGGAGCCCTTGAGATCTCCACACTTCCTTTTAAAAATTTTTAGTCTTATTCTGACTCTGCAGTTACAGGCACAGATTATCAGAGAAGGTCCATCCTCCATGCTGGAGAAGCTGGTGTGGTTGCAAGCTGGCACTCTTATCTGCTCAGCACATTGCTTCCAGCTTCAATGACCTTCACGCTATACACCAGATTTCCAAAGGCAGTCACGGCGCTGTATAAATCTGATTGGTATTTTCTATGCATACATCTTTATTAAATTTACAGCCTTCTGTTTTGCTCTGAGCACTTGATAAAGTCCATGCATGTCCTCATAATAATAGGGATGACAGATATGTCACAGAGTGTTTCTGGTTTTCCCTTACACATGCATATTCGCGCACACATCTTTTATTAGTTGCAGGGTTCCTGTCATTTTAGACTTGATAGGATGAATCTTATTAGAAAATTTTGGGCTAAATAGCACTATTACACGAAACAAGCCCCTACCTGGTGCTGGGCTCTGTGCTGCTGAACTGAACACCTCCACAGACCCAGTGCCTGGGTTGTTGCTGTAGTCCTTTGCATACAACCCCCGGTCTGTTTTCCAGCCCCTGCATTTCTCTCCATGGTGAACTGATTTTGAACGTGCTTTGACCAAAAAAAACCCAACCCCGATCTATCACATTTCCTGTCTCTTGTAATACCAAGAAATATTCAGTTGTGGTTTCCTCCATTGTCAGTTTGATGACCAGTCAGTGCTTTAATTAGAGAAGGTCTGAGCCTGTAACTACGCAGGGTCAGATTTTGCAACTCATCTCCAGCACTGGAAGCTAAAAATAATTTTTGAATCTGTGGAATTTGTATATCTTATTGTTAGATCATTTTCAGCAGAATCAAATAACATCCAATTTTTCCGTGACCCGTGACAACAGGATTCTTTTCATTTTAATAGTTTTTGTTTGGGGAAGTATTTTAATTGTAGAAATTGATGTTTTGTGGCAGACAAAACTTACTTTCCAGGTCCCTTTCTTTTGTTAAACTGCAAAAGCCTTTTTTTAAATAACATTTCTGATCTTCTGATTCTTCTTTTTAATCAATGTTTATGTCCTGATGTGTATTTCTTAGGTGGCTTGTGGAAAAAAATACTCTGTAATGAAAGTTTCCCTCAGACTGTAGGAACTGGGCACCATGTTGTCTCATTGAGTGTTCTTGATTCTGGTCACCGTTGATTGTCCAACTATCAGTCATGCTATGAAGCATAAATCCAAGCTCTTGCAGGATCAGACCCTCTAATAAAGAGGTCTGTTTATCTGAAATTGTCAGCAAAGACTATTAAACAGGATGGATGTGAGCCAAAGCATAGGCACAAAATTGTTTGCCCCCTCACATTTTTAACACAGATAGCTTGGGTGCCAGCACGGGCCTCGGGCTGTTTCCGATCTGCAGTTTGTTGTGGCCACTCTGTTTTGGAGGGTAATAGTCATGTCCTAGGACTTGGGTCATACCATGTCTGATCATCTCTTCCTCATTTTATTTACTAATATACATGTAGCCCAAAAGTTCTTACATGGAGGTCAGTCTTTTCTTTCATTTTCTCGTTGCTGCTTAACAGCACTATGAGTGACAGAGTTAATGGCGTCTGTGAGCCCTGGGGTTCACTGTCTGCAGACTTATGGGTGATTTTAAAAGAGAATTTTATCTTTGAGAAAAAAATAAAAGGAAGAAACAAACCCTTAAACCTGGGAAAACGGCCTAGAAAGGATGAGGATAATTTTCCAACTGCTGTAAGGCAGGGTAAAACAACCACCTCTGGGCCACAAAAATTTATCTCACACAAAGGTCTGGCCAATAAACTTGAAACAAAAAAGATGCTTGGAAGAATCTGCACGCTCTGAGGACAGATAGTCTGACTGCTCTGTGTGGCTTGCGTGGCATGCTGAAGAGGCTGCTGCTGGTGGAAACAGGCTGCTGAAAACTTTGCGTTCTCTAGAAGTAAACAGACTTTGGGAATTCTGTGTAGGTATGTGTACCTAAACCAAACAGAAAGCAATTGCTGTTTTTACAGATGAGGTGAAAGTTTTTCACCTGACTGGAAATGAGATCCTTATTTCAAAATGTGCATTGTACTACTTGTCCGTATTAGCTCTGAGACGCCTGTCCTCTAGGCAGGCATGATGAGCACAAGGTCTTATCTAATGCTGATGGCAAAGAGTCTGGATATATTGGTCATATTCTTATTCAGGCCTTCCACCTCTTTTCTGCATATGCATGAGTTTATACAGAAAAATTGGTAGTATTAAACTCTGAAGTGAAAAAAGAAAAAAAGAGCACTCAGGGCAGATAATATCAGGCAGCAGAAAATAGGACACTCGGCTCCCTTTATATGTAATTTATCTCCATCACAAATATGTGAGAGTAAACACTGCTTTCTCACTTTAACGTCAACTTTGTGTGCTAGCTCAGTGCTGGTTCAGGTACATTTTCCAGGTGCATTAAGAAATAGATTAAAAGCAGAGAAAACACTTGTAAAGTGAGAAGAGAAAACACAGCCAGCAGCTGAAATCTGGAGGCTTGCACGGCTGCTCGTCTTCTGGTTCTGCAGTGGCCATCCAGAAAGGTTTGTCATCCTGAACAAAGATGGACAGGTGGCCAGGGGGGCTGTATTAAAACCAGCAGTAAAAACTCAACAGACTGTAGGTTTGGTACACTAAAAATGCTGTCTGGTGTTCAGAGTTTTTGAACCACAGGTCAAAGTCTTTCTGCTGGAGGGTAAAAGAGCATTCTCCCGTGTCTTCTCCCCATAAGCCTGCGTTGCTGGTGGAGGTGGACAGCCTAAAAACCTGGTCTGCTCAAACCAGCAGTGCAAGGTCAGGATGGCATGGGTTTGGTGCCACCTTGGCATGTTCATAGATGGGGTATGAAGCTACCTCCTGCAATTTTTATTGAGGCTGATGTCACACCCAAGTAGGTTAAAACTAACTGACCGTGCATGTTGACTGGAGAATACCAATCTTTGCTTTCCAAAGAAGCCACTTGCACCCTCAGACCTTGCTCCCTTCTGAGCACAGCCCTGTCCTGCACCCGTGGTAAGGTGGTGAAGACATGCAGATGTTCACACACCCCCACCAGTGAGGTGAGGCCTCACCTCTGCCCATGGTCCCCTGGGAGGTGGAGATTTTTGGTAGTGTGGTGTCCCCTTGGTATGGGGAGAGCATCTCCCCGCACCCTGAGGGAGATCTCTGTGTGTGCAGGCATAAGTCACCCTGCATGCCGTGCCACCATGTCACATTGCAGATTAGTTTCATGTTTTTCTTCTTTGCTCAGCTCAGGCTCGTGCCACGAGTTCCTTTCTGAGTCCGTGTGTGCCATCAAATAGAGTTTATGGCTTGTACCTTTTTCTCCATTTACATTCTTCTAAATGAAAGCTTATTTTTCTTTCTCGCCTGTGCTTCTGACCTCTGGTAGTCTCAGCATATTTCTTTGTATTGAATGGTGTTTACAACTTCTTTTTTTTTTTTTTCCAACTTTATTATATTTTCCCACTTCAACTTCTGTGATATTTTCCAGGTCATTAGTACAAAACTGAAATAAACTGTTCCTCTTGATTTTCATTGCATGAAAAATATTTAGCCTATTATAATTCTACAGCCATCCTTAGTCTATTTGGCTATGCTTGTAGTTAGTCAGAATTTAAATAAAATGTGTCACACACTAATTCTGACCTAGTACACACCCTCCTGGTCCTAGATCATGGTGTCAGTTTGTGTTTAGAAGAATTTCCCAGGCCGGCTTTTGGTAAGCTGATCCCCAAAGTGATAACATGATTTAGTCAGATTGTTTGCAAAAATGTGGCAAATGTAAGTTGTTTTCATTTTTTGTAATGTTACTTATAATCATTATTTGTAAGAATAATGTACAAGAGAAATGAGAAGCATGACTGTTCCCAAAGTACTTGTATTTAGCTTTAAAAGCAATGGCATTTTTTAGGAACAGACCTGGGGCTGGAAGTCCCATCTGAACAGTTTTCTTTTCCTTACTCTAGCTGTTTGATGAAACTCAAGTTAAAAGAAATTCCTAATAAGCAGCATCCCGTGCTGTTTGCAGAAAATCAACCGCTTTTGCTCCCACCAAAAACCTGAAAAAGCTAAGAGAAAACGGTTCTTGTATTCTTCAGAGATTATGTATTCTAGCTATTTTTATGATTATTGTTATCATCTTAGAAAGTTTGTATAGCAGTCCTTTTTTGTCGTCCTAGAAAACGCAATGCCTTCCAGTCAAAGCAGGAGGGTGAACAAATTGTTTTGCTTTGCATTATCTGTGAAACATAACACATGCTCCTGCTGCATGCTCACTGCAGAATTGAGCGGCATCCTCGGGGAGGGAGCTCAGAAACAAATGTATCCTTCACAAGAAATCAATAGGCTGGGATTGGTGCTAGGACAGCTAATGTCCCTTACCAGTACCTTTTTACGTTGTGTCCTCAGCTTTGGAATTAAATTTGCTTAGCTCCATTAGAGTTTTTCATTATTATTATTCCTCACATGTTTCTCCCAAATCGCATCTGAAAATGTGAGTTTGCATGTCAGAGCACTTAGCAGATCCTCCTAGTAGAACAACGGAAAACTTGGAATATTAAATGAAATTAGGCTGTATTTGTTAATGATTATTTTTCACTGATTATAGAGCATGCTTAAATCCATTTAAAAAAAAAAAAAAGTAGGAACACAGGCAGAAAGAAGACAAAAAATGAATACTTAGCTCCTAGGAGGTTTTCTTCATTAATATTTTTCCTTCTACCCCTAGTAATGGGGCCTCTCCATACATTCTCATTTGGTATGAGTCATGCCAAGAAGGAGATCTGAAATAACCAGCTGTCACTGCCTTCTGTTAACTCTGAAAGACTTTTTTGCCCACCTGGACACTGCCGGGCAATGAGGTGTTAGCTTTTTCAGTTTTGCTCAGGGCAGAATCGCCTATTACCAGGGAGGCTGCTTCCAAAAACCTGTTGGTCAGTGTGGCAGAAGTTCACCAAAGTCCTCTCAAGGGCACTGCACTCTGAACCGGGAGCAAGTTTTTTTGGCTCCTGGGGTCACTCATAGAATCATAGAATCATAGGGTTGGAAGGGACCTCTGGAGATCATCTAGTTCAACCCACCTGCCAGAGCAGGGTCACCCAGAGCAGGTGGCACAGGAACGCGTCCAGGCGGGTTTTGAATGTCTCCAGAGTTGGAGACTCCACCACCTCTCTGGGCAGCCTGTGCCAGTTCCTCATCCCAAGCTCTTTTCCACCAGGCAGCTCCCTGACACCATTCTGATGTGCAGCATCGCACTGACCGGGACACCTCCTGATGTCCGCTCCCCACCAGCCTGGCAGAGCCGGCATGCATCACAGGGGGAACAGCAAGCTCTGCAAAATGGGCCAGCACCATGGCCCAGCTGTGCTTAGACACTGAACCAGGGTGAGCAAGGAGTCAGATTGTCTTCAGGACCCTCCGCTGTCACTGCCAAGAGATGAGCACTGCAGGCCATAAGGCTCGAAGAGTCACTGCTGAAAGCAAGTCTGCCTTTCTATACAATAGTAAGATAAAGGGAACAAGGATTAGCTGCCGTCTTAGCTTAACGCACCTGGCTTGCATCCCTGGAGGGAGACAAGGTGAGCCAGGGCTCACGTGGAAATGGCAAACGCAGTGGCAGTCTGTAACATCAATGGCAGGAGAGTGGCCAGGGCAACTGCACCCTCATTAGTCTGACCTAGAAAGCTTATGGGGCACTTGTCAGCAGAGAAGGTGGTTAAAAATGCAGGAAACTGGAAAAAATCTCCATGCTGCTTCATCAAAGGAGCTCATGCCAGACTGCAGGATAGTCTGGAGAGGAAGGAAATGCTGTATAGCAAATCTAATTGGACTTCAGAGGAGCATCTCACCCGGTGCCACGCAGGAAACAATCACTTACGCTGGAGGAGGTGGCAATTAATAAAAGAGCCACGAGGCAGTTAAAGGGGAGAGACAGTGTGCTGTAATGCGAAAGGGAGTATCCAGCCAGGGAGAGCTCCCTAATGGGAATTTCTAAGTGGTTGGTCTTATGATTGGTTTTATTTGCGGTCTTTATTAGGGACCAGAGCACAACCTGTCAGAGTAGCATTTTTGTGACTTTTGCAGCACACACAGAGCTGAAGTGCCTTGCTCATAAATGGGAAAATGAGAACATTGGTGAGGAGAATTGCGTGACCTTGAGCCCTGGGGAACTGATTTGCAGTGGAATGCAACAGCCCAAAAAGAGCAAAGAGGTCACTCGTAGATATTAATAACAAAAAAATTTGCTGTTAAATGGCATCTCGCTGCTTAGAAAATTGGGGAGAAGGTTTCTGGGGTGTACTAGGCATAGGAGCAGTGAGGTGGTAGTTGCATCTTTTCTGGAACACTTTGTATGGCTTTGGTCCCCATAGTACGGAGCAACCACATCTTTCTTGGACTGTGTTCAGGGAACAGCTACAGGACAGTCGGGGGAAAAGAGGACATTTCTTACTGAGGGCCAAGACAACTTGGCTCACTCGGTGTAATAAAATGGATGCTGAGAGGAGATATAACATCTCTTCAGAAGTACTGCAGGAAGCAAACTCATGAAAGGAAGAAAAGGACAAAGCTGGCGCTTACGTAAGTGCAGTAAAGATAAATTTAGCCTGGAAACAGCCAACCAGTCTGAGGGATTTGAAGATGCAAAGAAAACCTGACTAGGTTCAAAATGGACAGTGAGCTGTGATGGTGGAGTTGCCTGAGATAATCAGGGTTTGGAAGTGATGACCTGGAAGAACCTTTCAAGTTTTGTGTCCCAGTGTTTAATTGCAGAAGAAAAAATTGCCATTCAGGTAAAAAAAGGAGGGATTGCAGAGTATTTACAATGATTGTTGGTTGATTTATATTCTGTTTACAGTTGCTTAACTGCAGTATGCACCAGAGCAGCTATTAGCAAACAAAATCCCTTGTACGTGGAGATATAAGGACAGACCTCTGTGATCAATAGAAAAAGTAAAGGTAATGCACAATTTGTACAGCCCAGCAGTGAAGTCCGGTGCACTCTCTTGTGGGTATGTGCATCAAACAGGGTGCTCGTGGGCAGTGTAGTGTTAGATGACATCTGACTTTTCAAAAGCGTAGCTGTTGTCTCATTTGAGCATGTATTATCTGACCTTTTAGAGAGATCATTTAAATGTCAGTGTCTTGGGCACTCTTATAATACGCACCCAGCAATGCCTAATTCCAAAGCTAGGTGAAGGATGAAGAGAGGTACTGACCAAACATAACAGTAATTAAATATATTTTTCTGCTTCAGTTTTACTTCAACTTTTCATTATTAAATGTATTAAACTGCAGTTGACCTAAATCATTATTACATCCTTAAACTTTTGATATTTTAAGTATCTTATGCTTCCCACTCAGCTATAGCTAGTAAATGTGTCAGAACAAATCAAGAGCGATTTTATATGTCTTTTGCACTAGTATTAACTTAGTCATAACCAATAAGGTTGTAGCTACTGATATGTAGTGGCAACTGGGCTTCAGAAGCTCAATTTATGTCTTTTTTTAAAGGGCAAGAATCATACTATCACATTTGGGATCAGACACTTTGGTGACTGTCTGACCTTTTGTTACTGACTTTAAAATAGTGTTGTCACGGATGGCCTGCCTTTATGAGTCTACACCAAAAAAAACAGAAAGGAAAATTCAATCAAAAAATAGAAAGGAAAATTCAATATGGTTAAAGTTATTTGTTCATTTCTTATCTGTTCCAGTAATAGTTGCCATCAGTGGTAAAATTTGCCTGTACTTCCAGTTTGAATACTACTGCCTTCAGATTACAGACAGCTGATTTTGTTCAGTGCTTGCACTGCTAGATACAAGAGCTTGTTGACTTCGGTGACGGCCTCTTACAGCTAACTGCAGGTTATCGTCTGGAGAGACAAGGTTAAGTTTCCTTTCTAGTGGGAGGTGTCCCTGCCAGCAGCAGGGGAGTTGCAACTAGATGATCTTCAAGGTTCCTTCTAAACGGAACCATTCTATGATTCTATGATTCCTCTAACCTTCCTGAAAGGCACTGGCCTCCATTTAGGGTTTCATTGCAAGGCATGTTTTCCAGATTACAAATAATCATGGTTGCATACTTTCCAAATTCAGCATCATTTATGTTAAAGCCTGGTCACCAGAACTGAACAAAGCAGTGGTTTGGCCAATACTGTAGGTAAGAAAAATGCAGCCTCTGACTTCCTAGTGAGTAGCCTGCTGTAGGAAAATAGGTATCTTTCAGCAGCCTTAGGACGAGTGGTAATAAATATCATTCTGATATGAAAATGAAACCTAGCAATGTGATGGATTGGAGGCATGGTAAAAGAAAAAGATATTTCAAAGTGTAGTTGTCTATGCTTTTATTTATCTTTAAGAACAGAAATTGGAGTGTACTAAAACGCTACATGAGAAATTATAATTAATCAATGGAAGGGTACGAACTTGAGTTATTTATCACAGCATTTTTTTTAATGGAACAATGACTTTTCTTTTGCCTCTTACTTACCTAACATTGTTGCTGTTACACAGTGTGTTCTGAGTTTGGGGTTTATTTGCTTGAAATCCCTGTTGCTTTGTATATAGAATGTAATATCTATAAATTCAATGTTCAGAGAAAATATTGGTACTATTGCTTGTTACAGGGAAAAAAAGAAAGACCTTATTTCCAGATTATTATAATTCAGTGTTACTAACTACAAGTTTATCTGCTTATCAGCTACCTGTCTGCAAACAGCTCTGAATGCAATACATGCATGTTGACTACTGTTCAAAAATAGCTATAATTGAGTTTCTTTTTGATAATTTAAATGTTAGGATATTTTTGTCTCTTTTTCTTCAAGTTGTAATTTACCCAAGGTTTTCCTTACGGACATCACTGTCCTAATTCCAGTGAGAGATTCTGACTTCCTTTTGTTTCTGCACTGGACCTCTTTGAACATGCCCCATTTCACCTCTGATTTGATTTTGCAGAATCTGTTCTGTGCCTCAGTACATCACTTATCCCTGTTCCTCTGCAAAGTTCTAGAAGATGCTTCTCTGTTGTATAGTTTATAGCTATGGCATCTATGTACCACAAATGAGGTGACCACAGACAGAGCCCAACACTTTCAGCTTCTCTGTTAATTTTTGCTAAATTTGTTTCTTTCGTCTTCTTTCTCATGTTTACTTGCCCCAAGAACATGCCTGCGTTTTTACCTAGGATGCTGTCTGGACTCTTCTTAGCCACAAGAACCTTTCCTGCTCCCTGGAGAGCAGCACCTCAGCTTTTATTATCTGTAGTTTATAGTTGTTTTGGCAGATAAACAATCTTTTACCGACCTATCCAGTCACCCCAGGGACCTGCAGATTAGGAGAAAGAGTTCAAAGAGGATCTTACAGAGATATGGGGCTGCTTCTTTTCACTGGAGAGAGTTGTCGGTGTGTTGTGCCCATCCTATGGTGGTTATTGCCTGTCCTGGGCATGATGACTCATGGATGTCAAGCACCAAGATGACAAAAGACTGGACTACAGTGATAAAGTATGTAAAAAATGAAGAATCACAGAAATGTTAGAAAGTGCTTCTTGCTTTTAATTTGAGGACCAGGCAGCAATTCAGCATGTCTGGGAGGACTCACATGTTTTGCTGTATTTGTGGTACAGAAAAGGGAGTCACGGACAACATGTTTCTCAAACTGGTGAGCTTCCTAAGCCTCATTGCTGGTGTCTTCCTGATGCCTCCCTGTTCCTACTGATGCTCTCAAATGGCTTGAGCCATTTGGTGCTCTTATGGCTTGAGCTCGTCAGAGCCTGTGCTGATGCAGGTCATGGACCCCCAGAGTGCAAGCCGTCTCCCTCAGCAATCAGTGGTATCTGGCTCTGCATTCTCTTATATCCTGGATAGCCTTTGGTGAAACAGAGTATTTCCCACGACTCCTTGTCACTTATTGGAGATCAGTGGTGGGAGACAAGCTATAGACAAAGTCAGTCTGCAAAGGAGAAAGTAGCTTATCTTTGTCTGAAACAGAGCCAAGAACAATACATCAATGTCCGTACATATTTAACTCTAAGGACTGACTCAGGATTTGTCTTGCTGAGGTGTAATTTTGGAAGTTGAGGTATGGAAGTCATTTTTCTCCAATAAAAGTGGCTGCTATCAGAAGGTGATTGGTAGCCCTGTTGCTTTGCCTGTGTTTTTTCTGCTTGTAGTACAGTTAATGCAATGCTTTGCTGAAGTCTCATGTAATGCTGTTATGTTACCATGACACGCATACAAAAATAAAAGCAGTGTTGTCAGGGTGATGTAGCCAAATTATTACTACCCTGTTTTTCCAGTATTCAGTTAAAAAAGATGTAATTTATTTTTTTAATGTTTTAACTAAAAGTTTTAATGTCATTTTAAATAATGAAGAA
This sequence comes from Chroicocephalus ridibundus, assembly GCF_963924245.1. Taxonomy (NCBI): domain Eukaryota; kingdom Metazoa; phylum Chordata; class Aves; order Charadriiformes; family Laridae; genus Chroicocephalus; species Chroicocephalus ridibundus. The sequence continues at coordinate 18,574,786 of NC_086284.1, read as the reverse complement.
AACAATAGCCAAGTGATCATATACAAATTCATGCAAACAAGGTAGTATCAATTGAATTGATAGCATTGAAAGTAGATTTGTCCTTCAGGTTCTTCTAGGGACAATGGTGAAAGAAGAGGAGAGGGTTTTGTAATGATGAGAAACACTTTGATATTATTACTTGAAATAGCTGCAAGCAGAAGCCATAGATAATAATAATCTTCAAACTGTAGAGGTTGAAAGCTCCGAGAAGCCAAGAATGACTGCAGCTGCCTTGAGTGATGGTGGAACAAAGCCATATCGTTGAGAATAGTTTATGCAGATGAAATATAATCACAGAGTCAAAATGTGCAGTCATCAGGTTTGAGATCCAAGAAGCAGGTGGTGCACGTCTGTCTCAGGGTTTTGGAGGGGTTCCCTGGCATTAACTATCTCAAAGAATCATAGACTAAAGAAACAGTTTTGATATCTACAATTAGATAACACAAGGGGACCATCACTTCAAACACAAAATTATTCCTTGTCTACGGTCTTCTCCAGACATTCAAAGAGGCAGATTGTTCCTGTTTTAAAATAATGCCTCAGAACTCAATGCCACTTTTTTCTGGAAGTGCTAAATGGAAGCTAATGACAGAGAGGAAATGTTTTCCAAGTTTTGGAACTGGCAACCATTACCAGAGGATCCACGAGCTTTTCAAATCCATTTATGTACATTAAACGTGGCTTGTCAAGAACTGGGCAACCAAATGTGTAGACAATGTGGCCAAGGTAGCCCGCTGCTCCTGAATTATTTATGACCTGATCATAGCATTTTCAGATCTGTTTACTGTTTATAAAAAAAAAATCTGCATTAAAAATTTCACCAATAATGTTTTGCTTATGTATTCCTAGAAGAAAATGACCACTTTAATTACTGATGTTTTAATAGCCCTGCAGTTTCAGTGGTCACTTAGTGACACTATAGTGTGATGGGGTTTCTTAACTTCTACTAATCTTAAGTACTGAAGAAATGACTACAGTTTTGCTGCCTCAAATTTGAGAGAAAGGAACGTTTTGAGAAGAATAAATGGTTTATTCTATAAACAATCTTATGACTTTTGAGACATTTGAATAATTCTTTGTAGCAAATTAAAAACATTAAAATACCATGTATATTGAGTCTGGATCTGAAAGTGCCTCTGTTCATTCTTGATGAAAGGAGAATTTTATTGATGAATTAGCAGATTATGTGATCAATTTTCTCTTTTCCATTCCTAAGAAATAATTGAATATATGCATATATGTATGGTCCAATGCAGCATTGAGTATAGAGAGCATCATCTGAGCAGCTACCCTTCCGTTTTCCCTTTCAGCTGCCAACTTTAAAAATGTGTAGCACATACAGAGTCAGCGTAGAGTGGTGAGCCCAGGCATTGATCCATCTTCTTTAAATCCTTTCATTATAAAGTCTGTTATTAGAAATGAAAATCTTGGTATGCTGTCACTTCAGTCCACTTTCCTTTCCTGCCTATTCATGCCGATCATTAGCTATTCACTGCATGTGTATGTTTAATAACTATTCTGTAATGCTGCTTTTTTTCCCATTTTTCATGGTTTAATTATTCCAGTTGGAAATGAGTAAAACTGCCAAAAGATTAAAGAAACGGCTTCTTCATTATTGAAGTAATGATTGCTCATCACTGGTCAAACAAGGGGATTGGGATTCAGGTGACCACATGTCAATATCTGCAATCTCTATCTAAGCTAGTCTTCCCACTCTCCCTTTATAGACAATGGAGCGAAAAATCATTTTTAGGATGCAATGTCATCCCAAATTAGGCTTCTAAAATAGATCAGATTATTTGCACCCTAAAAATGCTAGTTTTAATTTACTGTAGATGGAAACAAGAGTGACTATCTTAGATGTTTGCTTTGTAGATGTCTAAGGGTAGATGAGATTAAACCTTTCCTTATGCTGAAATTAATCATAAATGCCCAGAGGTTTTGTGCGATGACACTTCTAATGTGATTGTACTGTGGTTGTTGTGTTTTTTGATGTAAAGGACATAGTGCCATTCAGTGCTCTGCACAGATGAGCAAGTCCTGTTCAGCACAAGCACCAAAAGCAATACAGTTAAGTTAGAACTACATTTCAAATCACAGAATCATAGAATCTTCCTGGTTGGAAAGGACCTTTGAGATCATCGAGTCCAACCATACACACAGCAAAAAAAAAAAAAAAAAACCAACAAAAAACCCACAAACAAACAACCTGCAATCTCTGCCACTAAAGCATGCCCTGAAGTGCTGAATCTAGACATTTCTTAAACACCTCTAGGGATGGTGACTCAACCACCTCCCTGGACAGGCTGTTCCAGTGCCTGACCACTCTGTCAGTAAAGTAATTCTTCCTAATATCTAATCTAAACCTCCCCTGCCGCAACTTCAGACCAAATGTATTAGATTGCCCTGCTTTTCACCTTGGCTAAGTAGTACCAGGGTATAAGCATGTCCACATTCTTTCCAGAATGGATCAGTGTGGGGAGCAGCATTCGTACTCTGATTGTAGACGTACAGAAGTGGTGTTTAATATTTATGTTGGAAGATAAATCTAATGGCCTTGACCAGATTACGTCCTGCTATCCAAAGCAGCATATATCGTATCACAAATAATAATGCCTATTCTGGCCCCAGCAAGCTCACAAGGAGCTGGTTTATAAACAATGAAAAGGGAGGAACCTGAATGTAAGTAGCATTATTTAGGATTGACACATGGCAAGGGCCTCTTGAATTAAAGAGGGTTGAAAAAGGTGACAAATGTTGAACGCTGAGACATTTTACATTCTGCAGTTAATTTAGGACATTGTGTTAATGATGATTTTTCCTGTGGGTTTTTCCCCTTAGGATGATTTCCAGCATGCAGCCTCAGAAACCAACTGGGAGTCAGTCACAAGCTCTGTCTCAGTAAGTAATTTGTTACTATTTTGCCATGGATGGATTGATAGGATGGCTTGAATCCAACTCACTAAAATGGCACCTGCACAGAGGAACCATGTATTCACCTTTGGCAGAGGATGAAATAAGTGTTCATCCAACTCCTACTGGAGTCAACCAGTGTGTCTTTAAGGAGAAAAGATTCAGGATATGCCATCAGCTGTTGGAACCACATGAGATAGCCACTGGGAAACATTTCTTTCTTTCAAACTCATCCTGCCAAGATGAAAACACAAGATATAAACTCCTTAGATTTTCAATTGTGAAGTGTCTTGACCTAAACAGAAGACTATACTTAAAACAGGCTGGCAGGAAAATGGATCTAACTTTTCATGTCAACACTGAGATTTAACTGTTTGTAATAAAATATTGTATCTGAAGTCTCCATATTCAGCAGTGAAATGTGACTTGGGGAAAAAAAAAGAAAGAAGGAAAACAAGTAATCCAGTATGTAAAATTTTGGTTTTTTCTCTCCATTACATTTGATTTCTGTTGTTGGCCAAAAATCTGTCCCCTCTTTCATCTCCCAAGTAAAGTTAAGTTCTGGGGAAAGTCAATGTAGCATCAGAATTCGCAATACAGGCAGTCCTCTTCTGTATGCTCTGCTGTCTGGTCAAGCACCATGTCACAGCTCTTGTAAACTCCTCTTAAAACACGTGAGACAAGGATAAGCGCTCAAAGCAAACTTGAGACCAATGTTTGGAGCATTCATTGAAGCGGGTTTAGTGATGGCGCCTTTGTTACAGTAGCTGACAGGAGTTGTCAGTGGAGGAGCAGTAAATAAAATATGGGTAAATTCTAATGATTAGTGTCCAAGCCAGGCAGCAAGTAGCGAGAAAATTCTGTATTGCCAGAGCTAGAAGAGGTTAAACCAGTCTCACTCATGTTTACCCTTGAGTTTGCAAATGACACTTGCCCTTCATGATACGATGCATTGATAGTCTTGAACTAATTGTGCTGGAAGTCCTGAGTAGTCGTGTTAGCAGGGCTGAGACCTACTGGACGAGCCAAGCAGGAAATGCTAAAACACTCTTTTACTGAAAGGCATACACTCATTTTTCATTCTAATGTGGAGTTGGAAAAAAAAATCTATGTGATTGATAGAATATTTTCTTTAAAAATATGGTAGGCTGATGTTTGAAAATGTAAGCCTAGGGCTCCCTCATCAGGTAACTATGAAAATGAGATCAAGTATATGGCAAACGCCATGTTAGTTAAGTTCCTCAACATCATAAGGCACACAATATCCTAAACAATAATCCCATATTCTTTTCATATTGAAAAAAATGTTTGTTTTTCAAATCTATTTGTTTCTGAAAAGCTGTTGTTACTACAGGTAGAAAAGTTCAGTACCAATATTACAGGTAGCAAACTGATACCCAAAGTCACATGGAAACCTACAACTTCACCAGAAGCAGAACCCCAGTTTCACTGGTTTTCCCACACCATCCCCTGTCTAATAAAACATACCTTCTTCCACTGGCCATACATTGCACCCTCTGGCCCTCTCTTATTCTCAGGGAAAATAAGGTGGTTGAGTAATTTTTCCCAAAGACATGAAGGAAAAAGTCTGAGGACACACAAATTCTTCAGTAGAGAAAGGTTCGGGGATTCTGCTGTGGTCCTGAGGGGCTGAAGGACAAACGCGGGCCTGTCTGTTGCCGACAAGATGACATACTGTTCTGCTGATTTTCAGTTAGCATGGCAGATCTACGTTTTGCTCCTCAAACCCATAGGCAACCCAACGACTCATTTTAGGACCTGGGTACATGACATCTCCCAGAATGAAAATCTGAGAGTGAGCATATTTTTTCTTCCTTGTCTGAGGTCGTATCACAGAGTCATATTTTGGGTTTTTTGTGGTTTTTTTTTTCTCAGAAAGCTAAAACCAATACTTTTGCCCTTAATCCAGCATGTCAAACACAGAAAAAAAGGAAGCAAAATTCACTCCTTATTAGGTTAGTTTCCATTATTTGTATAGTAATGTTATGACCAACAAACAACTGTGATGCACACTGAATTGCAGGTCAGCTTCACGATACAGATAGAAAAGCACGGGGGAGCAGAAATTAAAGCCAAGAGCACTGACAAAAAAGACACCTTTGTGTCCCATGAAATTAAAAATGCATGCAGTGCTTTTAAGAAACACAGAAGAGGTACATAATGTGGAAAATCTATAGGAAGAAGCTACTCATTTCTTCTTGCATTTCACTCTTCCTCTTGCCCTCTCTTTGGATGCAATCTCAGAAGCCAGATCAGGACAAGCACAAGCTCTTCTAAAGCTATCGCCTTGTTCTTGGCAGGACAAAAGAGAAGCAGTTGCTTTGGATGCTTTGAAGTTGCTTTTGGGCTTGTCACATGATGTCGCTGCCAGGAGGTTATCTGAGCTGTTGAAATAATTCCTCTTGACTTGGCTGTCACTGAGAAAAAGTTAAGCTTTCTTCTGTGTGTGAATGAGGTTGCACAAATCCCTTGAGTGGGAGCTTCTGTATGAAAAGAAAATGGGGAATCACTGCTGCCTGTATGAGCTTGAAATGCCCTGCAAATTCACAGTTCTGTAATGAAATGCACAGGTGAACACGTGAAAAAAACCCTCACATTGTCTAAGCCACACACCTATGGCCTGATTTTTATGCTGCTGTTTCTTCATCATCCTTGCACCATCTCCCTGGCTTTTGAAAGGCAGTCAGGGACTGACGTTTCCCTGTTGGGCTGCAGTCACAGATGAGCCATAAGATCCACTGAGCTCTGCTCAGTAAGCAAGCAGCATTTGGGTGCATTTTTCCTTTGTAACCTCAAAGACTGGGTTAGCACACTGCGTGATGCCCACCCACAGCACAGTCTTTCCTGCAGCATTGTTTTAGATAACACTGGCGTGAGCTTTTCAACTCCAGGGGCTCCCATCTCTGTGACAGTCTCTATTCCAAGCCACTTAGAAGTCAGGAGAGATGCTTTGAGGTATGCCTTCCCTTTTAGTGGGTCATGAATTTTTACTTTTACAGCCATCTGCACTGTGTCTTATTTAGCACTGCATTGTAGAGGCATTGCAGTCACAAGTGGGCCCTCTGAAACTTCTTGTGCTGTTGGCAGTAAGCACTAAAGTGCAGCTATGCTGTCTTGACCACACTATTGTAATTTCTTCAATTTCTTCTCTTTCTTGTTTTTAATTTTGGGCAGTTGGACAATTTTATTAAGGACAGTTTGGACCATCCTTCCTTTCAGCAAATATATGCAATAAAATACCAAGGGTTGTTACTTTTGTGGTATAACTTACTGTTAAAGACAAATGTTTTATTTTAAAAGACATCTATACTTTAAAACTATGTTAGTAAGCATTGAAGGACACAGTTCTGCAAACGAGTGAGTAACTTAACTTACTCAAATGAGTTGACCTTTCCATTACTACCCAACTGAGTGAAGTTAATCACGAAGATTAATAGTTTAACATATGCATTTACTTGTGAGATGAGGCAAAAAATTGTTTTGGGGAGCCATTAATTTTAAATGGCATATTTCTGCTACATTACTTCAGAGCTGGGTTTTCATGAGAGAAGAGTACTTCTAGGGGTTTTCCCCAATATTTTAACTTGTAAGACCAAAGTCCAAACAACTCTTGTGCGATATTATGCTTCTTGTTGGACAAAATCAGGTATTTTGATAGTGGCCCTTCAGAAAGTAACAGATTGGCATTTGTAGTTTTTCTTGCACATATTTTACACATAGTATGAGGCTTTGTGCTTGGACAAGGGAAAAAGTGTTATCAGAGTAGTGAGTATTGTGATTCTAAATAACAATTATTAAAAATGTTTAAAGTCCACTCCAATACAAATGAAACTGCTGCAGTCTTTCTGTCAAAGTCAAGTTATGCCACAAGTTCAGTGGGAACCGAATATGCTCAGAGAATGGTACTTCCCCTTCCTTGTGTGAAATAATATTCCATTTGGTATTATAATAGAATCGTGAGGATATCACTATGTTCGTAATCCTAGTATTCATTGTTACATTGCTGAGATCCAAATATCATGTTTTTTCTCATTTGTTTAGTAACTTGTATTTTTGGTAAAAGGTAGAAGAACTGGCATTCATTGGTGTTTCGTAAAACATTTAATTCTTGGTAATAAAGGGCCATCTTTTCAAGTCTTTAACCAAGCCAGATTTGTTGACCAAATTGACCAGGGAAGGAAAGACAGTCTAGTGGACTTGCTGCCTTTGCCTTTGCTATGGTTTCTAATCTGCCTATTATGGATTTACCAAGAGAGCTGGCGGAGCTGTGAAGTCACCACCCCAGCACTACAAGGCACCTTCATACTGTGGTCATGGCCACCACAGTGGTTTCAAAAGACATTTCCATTAGATCTTTGTATATGTGCAAACCATCATCGCCTTTGAGGAGTGGGTCTGGTCCAGCAGTTGGCAGTGCTTCCACTCGCCTCGGGCATTTGCTTAGGAGTTCCTTGTTGTCTGTTCTCCTTGCAAAAGAAAACACAGGCATAACAAAGCCTGGCCCAGCTAAGGAGTTCAAAAGATGGCCCAAAGTAGCTGTTTCAGTCATTAATGAGACAAGTAACTGTTGTCAATTGTTTTGAGTGGTGCTGTAACTTATTCCAAGTACACTGAGATGTATGTCACTCTTAGGGGATATCCTATCCCTCTCCATCAGTGACTGACTCTACGCTCACGGCAGAAGCTCTGGATCAGACCATCGCTGCATTTGACACAGTAGAGGATCTGCTCAAACATTTTAACCCGGACTCCTGGCAAGAAGATCTCGAGAATTTGTACACAGACAGCAGCCACCATTATCGAGGCAGGAGCTACCATGACAGGAAGTCTAAAGGTAGGAAAAAGAACTGTATACATCCTTTGGGACAAGACCAGGCTATTCCTTCACTTCTCACAAAAATGTCCATTGGTCAGGTATTAGATTCTGGTGCCCGTGTTCCTGTTGGAGCCACAGGGCAAGCTACTACCTCTTAAAAAAAGGAATAAGTCATTTAAGCCGTAATCATTTCCTGACTGAGTAGGACCTTGCCTGAGAAATCAGACTGAAAACTGCCCATCTTTATGATGAATTAACAAATAAAAACATAGGCCCATGTGTAAAGGACAGATGGTTCTCAGCTTCACCCTCTTAAACATTGCTTTATGTGTAAGGCATGGGGCTCCTAATTACCTGCACTATCATCCTCCTTTAAATGCCCTGCTTAGGGATTGTTCTTTGTTGAGTGAGAAATAATCACTTTTATCACAATGTGCTTAGGGAAGCATCTGGCGCAGACACCTGTATGTGCAGCTGGTTTTTTAGGATGTGAACATCACACTGTTTTTCATTATGTTGGCAGGGAACATTATTATGGTTTAACATCTTTGTCTGTAATTGAACAAAGCACACATTTCTGGGTTATGTTTCTTGTTTCCTTCTGTTAGTTCAAATCATCCACCAAATGGTAAAGCAAAGGGATGTTAAGCTAACAGTACAAACCCATAATGATAAAGAAACACTATTTAGAAGAGACAGTGGTGCTTTGGCGTAACCATGCACTGAAGGGCCTGATGAAATTGCCCTTTTTGTGCAAGTACAGATCTAGGAGGTATATTAGAGTTCTTCAAGATGACAATTGCTGTAGTTTTCACAGATCTGGAGTGAAATATTTTATTTTAGTTCCCTTATTAATATTGTCTTCCATTTCCAAGTTATGTATTCGTATGCATTCATCTTTATAACTTTAAAATTATAATATCCAAGTCATGGCTCTGATTCTGTGCAATCTACCATTTATTTGCATCTCAAATCAAATCCCCCCTATGTTAAGTGTGTGCTAAGCAGAGAGAGACAATTTTAATTCTATGTTTGTAACTTACTTGCCATCAAATGATAAGGCTCTCTGGGGAGACCTTATGGTAGACTTCCAGTATGTAAAGGAGGCCTAGAGGAAAGATGGTGTGGGACTCAGGGAGTGTAGCAATAAGACAAGGGGCAACTGTTTTAAACTGAAAGAGGGTAGATTTAGGTGAGATATTAGGAAGAAATTTTTTTTCCCATGAGGATGGTGGGATACTGCAACAGGTTTTCCATAGAAGTTGTGGATGCCCCATCCCTGGAAGCGTTCAAGGCCAGGTTGGATGGGGCTTTGAGCAACCTGGTCTAGTGGGATGTTTCCCTACCCAGGGCAGGGGGGTTGGAACTAGATGATCTTTAAGGTCCCTTCCAACTCAAACCATTCTATGATTCTATGATGTATAGAGTATTAGTGGATACACAGCCACCTTGGCCTACAGTTTCCGAGACAAGTTGGCTGTCTCTGTAATTGGACTCAGCACTTCAAAGGAATCTGCGGTAAAGCCCTGAGCACCCCTCCCGTAAAAATCGAACCCCTTTACATTGTTCCATTTTGGCACGTCAAAAATTTTAGGCAACCACAGCAGCACGTTTTGTGAAAAACGTCACCTAACTGCCACTGCATCACTTCTGAGATCAGTTTGATCTCATTTAAGGGTCTGTGAAACCTGAGCTGTGTGTCCCTTATTCCCAGGCTGGCTTTGTCACTGATAGAACATGTATGGAAAAGAAATAAAGGGTCTGTTTTGATTTTAATAGAAGCTCATTAGAAACCTGGATCAGCTTACTTCTCATTTGGTTCTCAGATCATATTTGGCCTAGTACATGATATTTTTAAATGACCGTGTATATATAAAATAGTATTTTCTGCGTTATTGATGCTGATCATCTAGGCTACAGGTACGAATCTGATCTGGCAGTGCTCAGAAAATTCAGATGCATAAAGGTTTCTCCATTCAGTATAAATGTAATTCAGCTTCTTCCGTAACAAAACACTGTAAAAGACACAAAGAGTTTTCCAGTTATTATTTTAACACTTGATTTATTTTAATAGGATTTTTTTTGTTGCTGTTTTGGTTACAGGAATAAGCAAAAAAGGTTTTATAATAGTTTTTCTTTTGTCTTCAAACTGAAGGCCAAATTTTCTAACTGTTAGCAGCCCACTGGACAAAAGTACCTCACCACAATCAAATCCTTAAAAAATTTCAGTTAAGAATTTTTATTTAGTCATAAACTTTTGACAAGATTAAAGGCTTGTTCTTGGATGATGTCAGGAGTAAGGAATAGCTTTAACAAGTCCTTAAATTAGAAATGCTTGGTGGCTTTTAAACACAGACACTGTGGATCTCTGAGGAATGTTTATAGGCACTGGGATAACCTTGCAGCAAAGAGAGCAATAGATTATATCATCATTTATTTCAGATATCTATCTGTTTCTGCTTCCAGCTTGGGTTTTATTCTCTATCCTTAGTTAGAATAGCCCTGAGGCAGATAAGAACAATTTGATGTAATCTCTGCCTATCTTTCACAGCATTTTCAGAGCATGTCATATAAATGGTACAAATGAATCACTAATGATTTTGCTCCTATCCAGCTCTCTGCCCATACCAAATTGTGCCACAAAATTGAGTTTAAAAGGCAGTGTTGCTGAATACCAATTGTGATAACAGGGATATGTGATAAATGACATTTAAATGGCATGTTTTCTTAATTTGGTAGTCAATAATCCACAAAGATAAGGATCAGGGCCAAGGAAATAAGAAGTACAGTATTTTAGCATAGCTTAAGTTTGCAGAATCACAGAATAGATGAATTGGGAAGGTGCATCAGGAGACTGTCTAGTCCAATCCCCTGCTCAAGGCAGGGTCACTAACAGCAGGTTGCTTGGGACCGTATCCAGTCAAGTTTTGATTATCTCCAAGGATGGAGACTCTGTAACCTCTCTGGGCAACCTGTATCTGACCACCTTCAGAACAAAAAAAAAAAAAAACAAACAACAAAGTTCTTTTTAAATGTTTAAATAAGTTTTCCTGTGCTACAATTTGTGTCCAGTATCTCTTGTCCTTTCAAAGACGCTGGGTCCAGCTTCTTTAGTCTCTCCCATCATGTATTTATACACAGCTAAAAGACTGATCCCTCCCTGGATACCTCCTGCAAGAGCCTTAAAGATGAAGGGTGCGTTGATTAAATCTGTATGCATGATCACTCCATTCCATCTACAAAATCTGATCTCGTACCTCTACAACACTGATGCAAGTCTATTGAGTTAAATGCATTTCTTTCTATTTACACTATTGAAGTGAGATATTGGTATCAGGTGTGTCTCACTAATAACCACATGAAGTTTTAAATTTAATTCTTCATATGTTCAGAGAGGTTTGCTGTTAACCACCGCAGTAGAAATCAGCTATAGAATCACAGACTGGAAGAAAAGGACAGAAAAGAAAGGGGAAGATACACATTTGTATTTTCAAAATCCTTAAATGGCAAGCCTTGTATAAACTATAAATTACAGTGTACACCTCCTACATGAAAATGTGATAAGTAGACGTTTCAAATAACCTTTGCAGCAGTTGTAAATATACTCAAAAAGGTTTGTTAGCCATTGCTGCATTTTAGAAACTCTGAAAGTATGAATGTTCAGCCTTAAGCTCATCCTAGACTCTTAGGAAAAGAACAGGTCATACCAAATAAAGTATATCCTTTAAAATGATTCCTTTTGCATTGCTGTAATATGTTGTAGCTGACCTCAGTGTCATAGTAATTTGGCTATTACAAATATAAAGCATCTCTAAAAGGATATAACTGGCTATTGGATTATTTAATACTGTTCTTATCAAGAACACATGTAGATATGAAAAAGAAAACAGCCAAACCCTACAATTATGTTGAACTTCTAGAGAAATAGGTTTCTGTTCTTCTAGAGAATCACAAGGAGCATTCAGATGCATTTGAAGGAAACTTGTTCATCCTACAATTTAAATTTTTGAAAGCATCAATGTATCTGCTTGATAATATTAGAAGAGCTCTTCAGAGATAGTTTTACACAGTTCCAGCCATCAATTAAATACCACTTAAGTTTTCCCACGTGCTTGTTTGCATTTATCTTTTGTTGTTCACTCTGAAGTTATACATCCCATTGAAAAAGGCTTTATAATTTTAACAAGACTTCTGCTTGTGAAATGGTTTGTGTACAAATGAAGAAAGAAAGGAGAAAGAAAAAGTCCTGTTTCTCATCATAGAGGTAGATCCAAATGTCTAGGGAATGGTACGTAGAGAGAGGGGCCATCTTTAAAGAGGAATGTTTTTTTCATAAATAAACCTAGGAAGCAGGAACACATGTGGATAGATACATTCTGGTAATTAGGAAGACTACACACACCTCTGAGCTAATTTTCTTTTTGGGAAATGTATGCAAGAAGCCTTTGGCTATCAGAAGAAATTAATCAGGTGGGACATTCTTGCAACAACATCTGTCTGCAATGACAGCTTTACAAGTTAAATAAATAAACACTGGCGTAGCCACACTGCTCTCTAGAAGGGGAGCAGTGAGGTGAGAGCACAAGTCTTCATGGAATGTTTCTGCTGTCCATGGCCAAACAGGTTCCCAAGCCCAGGCAAGTTTTGCCATGTCCTTAACAATAGTTTTTAATTGTCACTACTTACAATGGTCTATCAAGAAGTAAAAATTTGAGCTCAGGAATGTAATTTCTCAGGGATTTGCAAACAGTGGCCAATAAATTACTGCAAACATCCGTGTACTCTTCCTTGAAAGGTTATGGGATGGCTGCCAGCAAGTTTCTGTGCACCAGACAGGGAGTGCAGGCATCACAAATGCCGAATGCCTGCTCATTCATGGCAAATGTGACTATTCCAAGTAGACAGAATACCTTCTCAAATACCTGCTAATTTAAAGCATTCCCTGAGCTTAAAAAACAGGATATTTCTTCCACCCTTCTTCAGTTGGGAACCAAGTTGTCTGTTGCATGCAAACTACACACATTCTTTCATTTCACAATCTAATTCAGATCTATGTCTGTACTCTTCCCCCTCTGTGACAAATGAGATTTTCCTTCATGTTTTACGTGACATTATTGTCAGTCACTGCAGTGAAAGTTTTTCTTATTGAAGCCTTTTTAAAAATGCTAGTGAAACTTGCAGCATATCATTTATCACTGGAATAAGCTGTTCAGTTCCATTGATTTCAATGAAGCTATGTCCATTTACGACACTGATGGTTTGGCCTGCTTTTGCTACTTGACCCATACCACAGCTGATAATTAGTTTGCCAGTTTATAATAGGTCTATATATTGTGAACCTTGTTGCATGTGAACCGTTACAATCCCACTGAAATTCTGATCTCTCATTCCTCTAAAATAATAGCTGCTGTAATGAGGAGGTTTGTCTTGGCATTGTGGTTCTGTAGTAAATCCAAATCGCAGCATCTTCTCCCTAGCTCCCACAGAAAGACTTGGACGGCTTCCAAAGTTTTCAGGTGTATTTAACAAAGTGCTTATTGTGGTATCATTAAGCCTGTGCGGTGGAACAGTGATTACCATCAGCCATGTGTGTTGAAGACTAAAGTCACAGGGCTTGGTCAACATTTGGTATGGAGAAGAATAATTTCTTCAGCGTCAGTGCATTTAGGTGTTTTAAGTAGTGGACAATGTGACTGTTTACTGTTATGTATGGGACTGATTTTTCCAACTGAAGTTCAACCACACCATAGTTTCAGTCAATGACACCACTGCTCTGAACGTCTTTGGCTGCTTGTACGGTACCTCTGCTCTACCTGACACAGCCCTGGCATGCACCTTCATGCTAGCGGAGCACGAACACTGGGGACAAAGGGTGGAATACATTCATAGGTCTATGAAAAATTCCACACCCTGCAGGAGGAATTTTATAAAGCCAAGAGTCAAAATGAAAACAGCAGCACCTTTGTTTACAAACTGTAAGCCATACCTGAAAAAGGGTTGAAGTCAAACTAGGACAGAACTCTGCATATTGGGACTGATACAGGATGAAGGAGTTTCCATTTGTCGTCACTGAACCTCATGAGGTTCTTGCTAGCACATTCTGGCAGCCTGCTGAGGTACTTCTGAAAGGCAGTCCTGCAGCACATGGACAACTTTGCACAATTTGGTGTCCGTGACAAACTTGCTGAGGGTTCCCACCATTCCATTGTTCTGGTCATTAGTGAAGGTCTTTATCAGTATTGACCCCAGTGTTACCCCCTGGGGAATACCGCTAGTAACCAGCCACAAGTTGTACTTGGAATTGCTGATCCCTTTGTTCAAGTCCCTTGGACCTTCTGATTATCTACCCAATTTGTCTTCCATCTATCCCATTATATCTCAGCAGTTTGGCTGCAAGGATGCTAGGGACCGCTGTCAAAAATCAGCACATGCCTCTGCTGCTTTCACCTTATCCAGCAATACAGTTGTCTCATCATAGCAGACTCTCTGGTCGGTCAGCCACAATTTGGCCTTGGTAAATCTGTGCTGGCTGTTCCCAGTCACCCTCGTTTTCCATGTGCCTGGACATTGTTTCCAGATGGATTTACTCATTAATTTTACCGTGGGCTGAGGCTAGGCTGACAGGTCTGCACCTGCCTGAATCCTTATAGCCTTCCTTGTAGATGGCCTTGACATGTGGTGTAGGAATACTGTGGCAAGGTGGCTACCACGGATCCAGTCTGTGCTTGATGCATGAAAGAAGTGTAAAATGTTCAGATATAATAGTTGGGGCCATGTATAAATTTGGAACAAAGAGTTAAAAGAAACTCTAACAGATCACCTGTCTTTTTAAAATTAATTAGTGACCAGCAACATAGTTTGTCTCTACTCTCCGATCTTTAAGGCTGTACCTTCTGAATAAGACATGGTATTAGCTGTAGTCCCCAGTTTCACCGCTTACCTCTGATTAAGATCAATGTTTCAAGGTATGCACGTGCCTTAGTACTATGTGAAATGAGGATGGACTTAAGCATAGGATTTAAGGGGGAGGAGGGGGCAAACACTGTACCCCAAGTATCCAGCTTACTGCTCCAGTGCATCTTTTTACGTCTGCCTTGCCTTTAAATTGAATCTCTGATGCAGACATTCTGTAATAATTCTTTGAAGTTATTTGCATCCAGTCTACAGAACCTTTTAGTTCTAGTTTTAAATTAAGGACTCCAGTGGTTTCAGTCCTTGATAAGTAAAGCAGCAGGATTTCACACCAATCACACCAAGGCTCGGTTACATTTTAGTCACAGCGGTGAAGTGACGCATGAAACTGACTGTACTGTAAAATCTCATTGTTATATGGATGAGGAAATGGACTGGCTCCAGACAGTAAAACAATCCCAGGACAGGGAAAAATGCATATTGAAGGTTTCAGCAGGGAGAGTCGTTCAGAGCAAAATACGTACTTTTGTTAGGGGGCTGCAAGCCCTGGTCTAAAGCTAGTAAGGCAACAGCAACTATTCTTGGGTGTCGGTGTGATGCTACCAGAGTACAGTATATGCTGTCCACAGAAGACATTGCACACTTACCCTATCCCACCAAGCACTGGATTTCTGTAGAGCAGGGTCAAAAAGAGCGTAGGTGTTTACCTTCAGATGAATTTTCATAGATGTATTTTGGAGTATTTTGATACTTGTGTATCTCTTAAAGCCTTTATTTAGTCTTTTCTTCTCTGCTGGCAGTTATTTATTTTCATGATTTCAGCATCACTAAAATAAGACCTTTCTGCTATTGTGTTGGTCCGTTCCAACCTGGACTCTGATACCCAAGATATGCCAAAGTGCAGAGAATTCACATCTTATCTGATGATAATTCTGGGATTTGGGGTCCTGAAAACTGCTAATAAGTCAGGATCAGAATGCCTTGAGTATGAAACCAAGGAGAATTCATGCAATTTTCCATTGGAAGATTTCCCATAGGTTTTTAAAAAATTGTTCATCACAGAAAAATGCGCTAAATAAAATGTAATTTGCTACTGATTGATTTCAGAATTCCTAAAGAATGCATGCAGAAAAATGTTTCAAGCCCTCATTGAAAATAGCTGATTCCTTCATACTGCATAGAGGAAAAATTATCCTAATTATCTGGTTTTTCCCTCCTATGCTTCGAGCAAGTCAACAGCTCTCCACAGTACTGACTCAGCTACAGCCTAAGAGACCCTGCAAAGACTTCTGAAAGTCATCAAAACTAGGCTTTTGAAGGCTGGTGAGCACAGCCTTCCCTCCAGTGAAAACCCTTTGCCAGGTCACCCCTTGCCATTTAAATTGAGCAGCTTAAATACTGAAGCTAATATGTGTAACGCTGTGATGGATATAATATGCTCTCTGCAGGACAGCCCCCCCACCCTGGTCCTTTAAATGCTGGTGCTTTCCCTCTCTGCCAGTCTCGTTACAAAGACTCATTTCTGTGTTGATAACGCAGTGGTGATAATAGGTATCAGCTCAATGCAGGGAGGAGGACTGTTGAGCCTGAGGGTAAATTTCATCTGTGCTAGAGCAAATTTTGTTCAGTCCCCTGGACATCTTCTCCTGGACATAGATGTCAGTTCCTGTGACCTGGGTCTGGGCCCTCTTTAATGACCAGTTTGTTACTGGAAGCCTTATTTCCTATGTTATCACAACTGAATTAAGGCTGAATTAAGCCTTTGAGTATTTTATTCCAACTCTGTCTAGAAATGCACCATCAGCAAATGCCATCCTAGTCCATGGCCAGCCTGTCCCGATAGGAGCCTGCTCATATCAGTAGCCATTGATATGGATCCCAACCAGTGATACAGGTTTTCCCCTGAAGAAATCTCATTAAACATGAAGGCAGAATATTTTCTGCTGTCGTCTTCCTTTGGTTAACTTTTCTTTCACATCACTCGCCTGAAAGGAATAGTAGCCAGATCACTCTTTGCATTATCTGTAAGCAAAGCTGATGGCAAAGGTCCTGATGAGAACATTTAGAGGAGTGGGGAACGCTTTGCTGCAAGAAGAATTAGACTGGGAGCCTGCAATGAGAAGGGGTGGCTTTGGAGAATGACAGTGGAGAAGAAAATATCATCTGTTAAAACAAAGAAATCCATATTCTCTGGACTTCTAAGTCCTTGTCCCAGACATTCAGAGTGTATTTTTTCTCCCAGTGCACGAGTATACCAGCAGCCCCATTGATTTTGTGCCTATATCAGGAGGATGATCTATACCTTTTTTTGGAGAGATGCTAGCTCTCTGGAGAGAACCACTGAGATTTCATGGCAAGATGTATCACAATTGCTAGAAAATCACAATTTATCTGCTAAATTCCCATTGACTGAGATAACATCTTGCCAGAAAAGTGAAGCTACTATGATTTTCTATTATAGTACTTGTGACATTTACGTACCCTTGCCTCTTGCATATCTGCCATGTGAATATCTCCAGGCCAGAATGTAAAGGGGCATGGTATTTACAAATAACAGCTTTTTCCACAATTTACTTTGTGTTGTTGACAAGGACTGAGTCACAGGAGGTATACAGTGTCTTTGTTGGAGGTTTTCACATGTTTGTAGTAAAGGACAAGCGTGGGTGCACTTAGGACCAGAGATGGTGTCAAACTATTAAACACGTGCATGAAAATCTGATGTGTTCACAAACACTACACTGTTATTTCAGTTCTCATTTGAGTTGTTCCTGTTTTCCTGTTTATATTTCTATTTGCAAATACCATTTGGGATGGGAACTCAACACAAGTTCACGTCCTCTAGTTCTGAATGAGTTATTGAGCTTTTGAACACTTAGTTGGTGAACAGAATCCTAATGAAAATAAAAAAGCAGAAAAGGAGGGAAAAAGAAATCAGAAAACTTCTATAGAAGTAAAACTCATTAAATCTGTTACTTTTATCTGTGTTATAATTGTGGAAAATGGATTTATGGAAGAGTTTTTTTGTTTTGTTTTAGCTTTACAAGCACAAGCTAGAAACAGCACTTAAACTCACAGTTGATAGTCTGTAAGTTATTTTTATGGTTGGCTTTACTACTTGTTTACATGACACATCTCACAGAGATAACAGGCATTTAAACATCAACCGACTACTGGCATTCAACGAAGCTCATTAGTTTTAATTGTATTTATTTGTATGCCTGTTATAGTAGCATTTACCAGCTGAAATTAATATTGCTTAGATTGATTTCTCTGTCTAAAAAAGAGTTATCTAGACTCTATCCATAAACAACACAGGCAACTTGAGAAAGCAAGTCACGCCACCTGTCCTAAATGGCCTTGTGAGGAAGGGATGAATCGCTCTCCAAAGACATTTCTCTACTGACCAGAGGAAGAGCCTTCCTTAAAGTGTTTGCCTTTTGTACGCCTGCAGTTAGGCAAAATGAGTTATGTCCATAATAACAAAAAAGCAGCTCATCATCTAAGTAAGCCAGGTATAAGCAGAGGAGGAAAGAGAGTGGCAGAAGTGGAATCTCTTACCCAAGGATCCAGCAGATCACTGACAAAGCACGCAACCACTCTTAAGCTTTCAGGCTGGTATTTTATTGCAAGCCTTCCCTTCACCTTTATAGTCAGTGTGAGCTCTGCTGTGGGAGTCAGTGGGAGCAGGATGAGAGCCTGGATGGCCACCTGTAATGATTTAAAATTGGTGGGTTTATGTTTATCTGTTCAGGAATCACTGCTATGCTTCACATATTTTCCAGCCAGTGTCACATCGCTTTGTGTTACTGACTGCCTGGGGAGCAGTATAAACCAGAGGAATGTCCCACTCAAACCTTACTAATGAAACTTCTTTTGCATTGCAGTTGACCTGGACAGATTGAATGATGATGTGAAACGTTACAGCTGCACGCCGAGAAACTACTCTGTCAATTTAAGGGAGGAACTGAAGCTGACAAATGTAGTTTTCTTCCCCCGCTGCCTCCTTGTCCAGCGGTGTGGAGGAAACTGTGGCTGTGGGACTTCAAACTGGAAATCCTGCACGTGCATGTCAGGGAAAACAGTGAAAAAATATCATGAGGTATTTTCACTCTTTTTTTTTTTTGGTACTTCTTTTGGGTATTTATTGCTTACATGGACTCTGAAGGCTTTTCTCAGAGCTGTGTGTGCTGCTTATATTGATGATCATGTTACATTACCATAATCATTATACAGTATCGTGTTATTGATTATCATGTTGGATCTGCAGTGCAAAAATCAACGGGCAAAAATCACTGACCGCAGTGAAGTGTCATCATTTGAGAGAGACCAGAGTGGTTGTGAGTGCCCCCTGTGTTCACCACTCTTCCTGAGGTGAAGGGTCTGTTTAGGCTTCCAGACAGGTTCAGGTAGCCTTAGAGTGGAGCCTAGACTTGGATAATGGCATTGCTCTTGCTGTCTATAGAATCATAGAATGTGTTGGGTTGGAAGGGACCTCTGAAGGTTATCTAGTCCAACCCCCCTGCAGTAGGCAGGGACATCTTCAACTAGATCAGGTCGCTCAGAGCCTCATCGAGCCTGGCCTTGAATGTCTCCAGGGATGGGGCCTCCAGCACCTCTCTGGGCAACCTGTTCCAGTGTTTCACCACCCTTGTTGTAAAGAACTTCTTCCTAATGTCTAACCTAAACCTATCCTGCTCTAGTTTAAAACCATTGCCCCTCGGGCTGTCGCTACATGCCCGCCCCAGCTTTCCTGTAGGCCCCGTTCAGGTACTGGAAGACCACTATAAGGTCTTCCTGGAGCCTTCTCTTCTCCAGGCTGAACAACCCCAACTATCTCAGCCCATCCATGCTACATACCAGCTTGGTACCTCGTGGAGCAGCATTCATACTTCCACTGCAGTAATCCCTAGAGAGACACACACCCACGCAGCCAACCTTCGGGAAGGCCTCATTTTAAATAAGTTTAATATTAATGTCTTTAATGCCACAACATCGCCCAGCGATTTGCATTGGAAGTGGTGAATGAGCGGAGTGGGAGGAGGTTATATATGTGTGAGAAAGGGGTGTTAACAGGTATTTATGGGTAAGTCAATTTAGAAGAGGCTGCAGAGAACTTTTGCGACCTCTCTATGTGGATGTCACCACAGCATCCCAGTGAACTTTGTTGCAAGAATGAGGCTTACGTTGGACTGATTTTTCCGAGCGAAGGACTGATACGATGAGAATGTATATACTACTGGAATTATTCTTTGTAGTAATACAGAGACATGTGTTCCTTGAGACATTTGACTGCACTTCCTCTTGTTTTGCACTATATCTTTTAAAGTTATGCCCATTCTTGGAAATGACAATTAAGTCACTTGTAAACTCTCTTCCCTTCCAGATTTAGGCCTGTAGAAAGCAGCTGAATCTTTCAGCCTTAGTTTTTTTCCCACTCAGCAATTTTTTACGAAGGCAAATTTTTTGCGAAGGCAAATTTTTTGCATAAGAATGAAGTCCACTGTATTTATTTTTAATTCATTCAGATGACATTTAGAGAGGGGAAAAAAACAAGGAAAGAGCATTTTATATTCTTGCCTCTAAATCAGTATTTTCAGAACCAAACATGAACAATGTTCACAAAAGTGAACATATCTAGGAAGGTTACTTGGTATTATCCTTTCAGTTGTCTGAAAGTAGGTAGCTGCATGCCATGCTGACTTAATTTCTGACACATATCTCTTATAAGATCCTGATTTACCACTTGGCTTAAGTCTCAAGTGAAAATGAACTTTATGGGCTTTAAATCTGGATGTGGTGTAGGCTCATACCATAAAGGCATTGACCTGGGAGACCCTAGGGCTGCGATAGCAGAAGGCCGTTGAAGGTCAGACCTTTGCTTCGCTCTAAGTAGTGTGGCTACTCTTTCCCAAGGTAAGGGATTTTTTCTCATAATTGATTGCAGAATACAGCGTGCTCCACATTAGCTTGGACTAGAGAATAGTTAATATTTTATCTAATTTTAAACAAGATGCAGGGGCTGACCCTGGTAATTACAGAGCGGAAAGCCTTATCTCAGTGGTAGAAAAGTTAATTGGAAAAAAATTAATAGGTATAAAACACCTAGATGACAATGAGCTGATAAAATGAACTCGGAATGCCTTATGTATGAATAAATATTTATACAGCATCACAACATTGTACAAGAATGCTAAAAGACCTGGCACCTTCTCCAGAGAGCGAACAGTTGACCAGACAAGATCTGACATGGATTAGAAACTGGTTAAGAGATAAAGAGCAAAGAGGTGGAAGAGATGAGCAATTTTCTACATAGCAAGTGGCTATCTGTAGGTGCCCCCTGCACGTGGATTAAATGTTATTTCATGTATGATTGATCTGGAGGGAGGTGAACAGAGAGGTGGCAGAAATGACAGCTAAAACAGGAGATAACGTACTTTGACAGCAGAGAAGGCTGCAAGGGATATCGGAAGGCCTATGTAACTACCTATAAATCCAGTTTATAAAAGCAGCAAGCATTAGGATGAGTAGTCTCAACTATTTATTCATGTAACACTGGATGTGTGAGGAGAGGAGGGAGAAACAAAGACTAAAGGTCGAGAGTGAATTGCCATGAAGATCTTCAGGAAAAGAGTTATTTCGTGCAGCGGTGACAGGAAAAAAACAAGTGACAGCCTTCTGCAGGAACAGAGGTGAACAGGTAATAAAGCAGCAAATACTATGGCTTGGATAAATTGGTGAGGTACTTAGACTGGGTTTTGACTGTTGGTGCTTAGAAGGACAACAAACAGGTGTAGAAAAGATATATAGAAGCAGAACACGTACATTAAAAGAGATACAGGAGAAGATACACATCCAAAACATGTGTGAGGAAAGTGGCTCAAAAGTTTTGGATAATTCCATTTAGAAAAAACTGGGAATAAGAGAGGACACGGCGAAAGACAGAAAACAGTGATTAGTACTTAAAGGAAAATCAGGTCCTCCTAAATATTCTTTTCCTTAAGAAAAGAACAAGAGAGAGATTGAAAGGGAACTAATTGAAAATGATAAAAAGGAATTTGATTTTGTTGCACAGTAAATCTGTATGGAATTTCAAGCCTTAAAATATGAGTGGTGCATAATTCAGAAGGATTCTGAGAGAACTAGAAGTAAAACATAAACTAAAGAATACTGGTTCACATCTGTACCAGAATATAAGCCAACTATTGGCAGTAGCTACAAAAAAAAAATCCTGATTATAAACATGTTATCAAGCACTTGTTTTCTATCAGGTGTTTGGGAGCATCTGGTGCTGGGACACCAGAATATCATGTTAACCAGGTATTGGTCACAACAAGGATGTCACAACTTATGACTGCCCCAAATTAATCACTAAATTCAGGAAATTCAATATTCGCACTAATATATCACTGCTAATTTATTTCACTCCTCCTTTGTTCTCTGAAAACCGTATGAATTCAAGACAGTGCTTCAGCTTTAACATTAAATGGCTTTTGTAAGTTTAAATTTAAACTTAATCCCTTAGGGATGAATTAACAGCTCACTGAGCAGAAATTTAGCCAAGTGGCTCCCATTAACATGAGTGGAAGTCATGCAGATAAATTCACATATGACATAGTAAAGACGTGTCCATTAATTTTAGTCCAAAATATTTTCCACTTTATTATTATTATTAGCCATGCACAGCTAATCAGTTTTATTCTTTATTCTCCTTTGACACTTAACTCTAATTTTATTTAAATGCCTGGCAGTAAAGGCACTGAGGAGGGACCTCTCAACATGCTGATTTTAGAACCATGGAGCTGGTTTACTCTTTTCAACGCCAATTTGAAACCCACTAACCTTAACCAAAAAGCCTTTAGTTGCTTAACAAAGGACAGAACTTCACACTTTATGAAATCCTCATCGCTGTTAATTTGGTTGAAAATCTCTGCCTTCTGCTGCAGGAGAACATAGGCCAGGTTCAAACACGAGTCTTAATTACTTTGATTTACTTGCAAAAGACACCAGAAGGAAGTATAAGGTGGTGGAGCAAAGAAGGTGTTTGTAGCAGCTAAAACTGAATCCCACAGACCCCGAGGCTGATTTTGCCTAAAGATTCTCCTGGAGCTTCATCTGCTGAGCTCCTGGACCCACCAGAGCTATTTGTCCTGCACATGGATATGCTTGTCCTCAGCAGTAAAAATGCGACTGGAAATCACTTAAAAGTTGTCTGGCATTTCCAAGCTACCTAGTATTTCTGGGTGAGAAAGCCAGGCAGACAGATTTTCCAGAAGCAATAGGCTTCTTTTTGGCTTTGTAGCCGGTGCCTTGCAGTGCCGGAGTAGCTGCATGCCAGCAGCTGTGGGGACACTAATGCCCAGAGTGTTGGTTGAGAGAGAGGCTTTTAGTCCAGAGAGACTTCAAGGTTATCTTCTCCTTATGCTCTTCATGTGTTTTTAGTTCCCCATGAGTTCCTATTCAAAGCTCACCGTACTCACCACCGAGCGCTCCCTCCTAGTATCACAGGACTAATTGCTGTCATGTGTAGCTTTTAATTTCCCTAAGCTGTGAGTGCTGCTCCAGTTCCCCGAACAGACTGTACAGCTCTTTCCTAGCACATCCAATTGTAAGAAGCAATGCAACAGCAGGAAAATGAGAAAATGAGAATGCCACGGTAAGGGCTGTCTTTTTCTTTGTTGCCCTGGGAAATGCTAATAATGAGATCTCGGGTCTTTTTTATAACCTGGAGGTTTGCCATAACTTTACCAAAATACTCGGCAGTTTCCAGAAGTAAATGGGTTCATAACTTGAGTAAATGGATAGTATTATGGGTGGGGTTTTTTTGCAGAAGTCTTGTGATTCTCTGTGGTTTTCCACGGCTTCTGGGTTTGCTTGAGACCAGAGCTCATGGACAAATAGTCATGATTTACCACATAGTGTCACGAACCCTGCAATCCAAACAGGAGAAGTGCTGGCAGTGTCTCAAAACGTCCCTCAGGCAGAGTCTACCATGAGTGATGCTGAGTTATGTCGCAGGGCTCCATGCAAGGGAAAGACAAAGCAATACATGGAAATGGATGCAGCACACCTTCATCAAATGCTCACATCCACTGCTGTCTGACTTGCTAAAGGGGAGCCGAAATGAAAGTGTGTTTTCCATTGCAGTGCATTTCTTTGGAAGTGCCTGGAGCTGCTCTTTAAAGAGAGGGGGTGGCTCTAAACCTGGAGATGACCCAGCCCAGAGGAGGTGTGGGGGAACTCAGGCCAGGACCCAATTCAGCTCGGGCTGCAGCTCTGCCATCTGCCCAGCATGCACGTACCTCAGAGAAACAAGAAATCGGCTTCCCCATCTCGTTGCTGTAACTGATGAGATGTGAAATGAGCTTCCGTGAGGAATAAATGCTCTTAAGGTAGCAACCAGAATTTGTCAGAGTGTATAAACCTCCACACACACAGTGCTGAGCAATACAGCTAAAAGGCATTTAAGGAAAAAAAGCAGAGTGGTGAAAGCTGATTGCATCTTTTACCCATACTTGTCTCTCCTGTAAAGACTGATGCATTTTTCACTCTCTTATGGTGCTTCTTTCTCCCCACCATCCTCCTCTTTTTGAAACATTATACCTCCGTTCGCATTTCATGTTGACTGGAGCTTGTCTGGTGCCTTCACAGGACATACAGGCAATTAATTATCAACCACAAGGTTTAGATTAGTGTTAGGGTGGCTACTTCACAACCTCTTGCTGCCCTGAGAGAGGTAACAGGCACCTCAGAGTACCTACACAATACTAAGTCTTTGCACAAGTTGCTGGGGCATAGAAACAGCTTTAACTGGACCCAACATTGTAAAGGGAAAATAAGACAGCAGGCAATATTACTGGGGAGAAAAGAACAGGGGAGAAAATAAAAAGGTGATATGGGACTTCAGTAAGACAGCGGAGTTGTTTCAATGGAGTTAAGAAATGCAACTAATACAATTTGCTGTTGTGGGGTCTTTTTTTCTTCTTCTTTTCTTCTCTTTTTTTCTTTTTTTTCTTTCTTTTTTCCTTTTTTTTTTTCAGAGAAATGAGAAGCAAACCTTAAGGAAGCGCTTGAGAGAGCAGTTGATAATTCTCACTCTGTCTTTACACAGGGAAACATAAGATAACTGGACAAAATTATACAAATGCTGCTGATACAACAAAGTAAATTTTCTAAGGGATTAAAAAGAGCTAGTGTCATCAAACCAGTGTGCAAGAAATATGGTCTGTTTGTTCTGCATCCTGGAGTTGATAGTACATGTATAAAGGAGATAAAAGGTTGTTATGGTAATAAAGGCACAGAATTAACCTGACAAAAGAGTTAATGCATATTATACAAGAAGTAGCAGTGGTATTTATTTGGAATGCAAAGGAAACAGAATGAGTCAGAAACAACTGCTAGGCCACAGGATGAGCAGAGAGAGCACAGAGGTGCAGTGAGAGAAAAAAGGTTCATTTTTCACTACATGAAAATGAAAGTTTTTGGGATGACATCTGGAAGTTAAGCAAGTGAGACATCCTGTGATACATGTGTGGGCAGAGAGGTAATATGAGAAGGGGGAACACCTGTATCTGGGCAGTGAAAAAGCAAAAGCTGGAGCCATAATGTGGGACAAGATCACCAAAAGTGAGGGTCTTGTTGATGTCACACGTGTCAAAAACATCGTAGCTTTAGTGACTCTTTTAGATGCCTGAGTTTTAAACCAATTAAAATTTTTCACGTTTGCTGTGTTAAAACCAGGTGCTTCTTATTCATACAAATTAAAAAATAGGATCAGTAATCCCATCTACATTTAATAATCCCTTAGTTTGAATGCTACCACTGATCAGCAAATGAACTCTTTTTTTCTTGTTCCCGTTATCCTGTAATTCTCTCTGGTACAAAAGAATACAGCTTTGGGTCTGTGGTGTTATTTTAGGCTATGTTCCTACTAGAATAAAGGTTCTTATGCTAAATTATGAACCACATTCCCATAATGCTTGGTTTCTTATGCTCAGAGCACAGCTAAACTGTGTGTGACCTTTGGATTAGATTAGATAACTTTCAAAAATTGTGGAGTAAGGTTTTTCATCTGTATCAGAACTTGGATCTGTGTTGAATGTTTTGCACTTCTGATGCTTCCTCTTTCATGAATCTCAGACAAATATAATTTGGTTTGCATGCTAGAATGATGGTATTTTTAGATGAGCAGAAGGAGATTAGATAATGCTGCATAACAGGATTTTAAAATAAATTCTGCAAAGTACAAATTGCGCTATCTAAAATAGCATCCAGAGTTGCTCTCCAACCTCTGTCACTGGAATATGAAGCTAACCAGATATTTGCTAAGCCGTAGTCATGTTATTGATTATCTGTGGTCTTCTTAAGCTAATCGGGAAAAAAAAAAAAAAAAAGCTGATTTTTGAGTGAAGCTTCAGATTTCTATTAGTGTTTAAACTACTGGTCAAGAATTTAACAAAGAATGTTACTGTTGTTCCTAATAAGTAAATGATAAGTAAAAAATGGCTATAAGCAACTGGATACCACTTATTTTTTTATTACTTTAAGAAGTGTTGACTGAGTTTCCTATTACTCTTTGCTTTTTATTAAAACAGAAATCAGCCATCGTGGACTGTCATGGCTAAATGTTGCCTGATATATGGCTAGGACCATCAGCGAATGCCGGAGGGAGTGATTCACCTCATTTGGCTCTACCCATCCAAAGCTGCGAGTCCAGCCTTTGGGCTCCTTTCCTAGTTATCAGAGCTAGCCCCACCAGGGGTGGGTGTTTCAGGTGAATCATTCTCTGGAGTCACCTCTTTGTTGCTGCTTCTACTGGAGAAATGCTAGGTATGGGTCAGGGTGAAGAGGTTCTCTCCAGCTGGGTCCTTTCCTAGCAGTCATCACTGCTCAGCTCTCCTCAGCCCCTGACCATGAAGTGCTCTTACAGATCTGCTGAGATCAGAGGGGCCGCCGGGCCATCAGCCCTGACCCCCTGTGCTCCACAGGCCACTGGAGAGTACCCTGTTGCCCCCAAAACGAGACCCAAACTTCTACTGTATACTTGCTGGAAAGGCGGCCGTTTTCTCATGTCCTCAAATAGACTGGAAACCCCACAGTTCCGTGGAGGGCTGTCCAGGCGATGAGTTGGCGTGACTTAGACAAGCTTGCCCGAATTCCAGTTTGAGTTTTTCTGGCTTCAGCTTCCAGACGCTTTTTTCAGTGACGGCTTTGCCCTCTGATTTAAAAAGTCCTTCAGAAGCTGGCATCCAAATTCAATGCACGATCAATGAGCAAGATCCCTGGCAGGGAAATGCATGTAAGCATTTTCTTTATATTTCCTTCACTACCACCCCCAAGGAAAATTATGCGATGGCCACAGTCACCTCACCTTGAAACCTCTCAGATGGTCAAGCATATCTACAAGTAAAATGCCATCCAGCATGTTGGTGTGCTCACCTGGAGTTGTCTGCACAAGAAATGCTACAAGGCCCTGATGTCCTTTTTTGTATTACCTATAAAAAACAAATCAGCTCAGAAGCTAAGTCCCCTGTCTTGATTTTTTTTTTTTATTGCTTTAATAGTTTTATGACCATAATTATCTCAGTGTTTGACGAGGGGGACATGGTTGTAGTCATATACTCTTTGTGAAGCAGTGATCTGAACAGCTGAGGCACCACATTTTGATGAGTAGTGACAGACTTTGTTCCTTTAATTTGAAAACTGCAAGGTTATTCTTCTTTTTCGCCCACACAAAAGAAGCCTTTTGAGCATTCCAAACCTTCCTCACATCCATATTTTCTTACAGCTACTGATCCCATCAAAAAAGGAGCAATAAACTGTCCTGAACAAAATTTCTTTGAACTGTTTTCATTAATTCAGTAGTTCCTCACCTTTAAGGACCTGACCATGTAATGAATAAACAGCAGCTATTTTCAGAATAAAGGGTTTTCTTTCAACTACTGTGGTCACCAGAAATGGCCTTACTTCCTGATTCTTTTCAATTCCCTTGTTTTTAGCTGAAACTAAAACTATTAGATGGAAGCTAGACGGAGAGCTTTGAACATCAGTTCTGTGATCAGCTATTAAAGCAGTCCAATTTCAGCTGTGTTCAAACACTGCTTTCCCGTCTTGTCTGGGGAAGCGCCTGCCAATTCATTTTTCTACTCTTATCAGCAAAGCCCATATACTGTGCTCATGTTTCTTAATATAAAACACAGGGAAAATCCCCAAGCTGTCAGGAGGTCTGCAAGCTTAAGTACAGCCCACATCTTTGCTCTCATCCCATTGCATGCTTTCATTTGCTCTCAATTGAAAAAAGCAGATCTACCTACCCATGATCTTGCAAAGTGCCAATCGTCTGAATTTGTCAGACTTTGATGAAAGGCTTCTTTAAATAAAGAATTTTATCATGGGTTCAGCATCAGCAGCTGTACTTTATTTTGAAAGTATGTTTTCTTAAAAAAAGCATCTCTGAAGATGTTGTCTATTTTCAGTTCTGTAATAATTGTAGCAACCTGATTGGGTTCAGTTCCTCTGTGTTTTCGATGACAGTGTGGTTCAGTGAATTGTCCTGGTGTCCATCAGGATTTATGGCATATAGTGAGGCAATCAATGTTTGAAATCAATTCAAAACCATTATAATTTTGTTGCTTTTAAAAAACAAAACAAAAAACAACATATGTCTGCATTTCTAACAGGGAAAAGTAATTATATCTTCCCAACACGTTAAAGCAACATGTCTGTACCTTGCTTAGGCACACTTATTCCTCTCAGTATTGCATAGGTTAAACATAAATTTTATCGCAAAAGGGAGGACAAAATAATAGACTGTGTTCAGTGCTTATCACTTTTGTGACATCCCATGACCTTCCTACCCTCTGGGCATTAATGGTAGAGAACGAGTGGTCTCATCCCGAAGGCTGCTTACCTGTCTGCTCTTCCCCACCTGGTCTATACAGCATCCGTGATTAACCTTTCATTCACATTTACTTTTGGGGACTTCCTAATTGTGTTGAAATTGCTAATACTTTGTTGATCTAGTATGCAGCCCCTTATTCCCCCTCCTTTCCGAGACCATCTCAATTCATCTAGGGTTTTGGATGTCAAAGCACAGAAAGTGCTTACAAAAATTAGGATTATTAATTGAGTAACAGTATGATCTGTTAGCTAGGGGATCTCTTATTCAGGGCAGAAGTGTGGGAGTTTCTGTGGTTGAGAAGCTAAAGATGTTTAGGTCCCACTTCCCACTTTGGGACCTATGACCAGTGGCTTTGGCAGGTCATAGACAAGACAGACTTCTCTCCATCTTTGAACAAGCAAGACAAATCTAGGTGATCTACCAGTCACTCGGCCAAGCTAGTATGAGTCACAACAGCCTGCCAAGAGGTGAGATGTGTTAGCTCTGGTACCCTACCAGTGCATGGTTTCTGGACTCAAGTGCTTGAGGCCACAGAGAGCAGAACTGTCCCACCTGCCTACCACCAGCTGTGGAGCTGCAGCCTTGCTTTCTGTGTGTCCTGCTCCCCATCAGCAAATTAGGGATTTTAAAAGGAAAAGGACCATGTAATGCCACTGGTAGTTTTTCTACTGATGTGTTGCAGGGCCTTGAGGAAATCAGTTTCAGATTCTCCATCTATACAAGTTTGACAATGATGCATATCTTTCTGTGCAATGCACTGTGAGATTTGGGAAGAAAAATGCTGTAGGAGAGTTAAAGTGGTCTTAGTCTTAACTCATTTGTTGTACCTAATCCAAACTAGTATTTGAGCTTCAGGGCAGAAACTGGAAATTAGTGTCTCATTTGTTAAACTACTGTAGGCCCATCAACAGCAAACTAATGAAGCAAAACAGGATTTCCTCCCTTCAACGTGTGCCCCTGTGCTAGTTGGGGTGTGAGCTCTTACACAGTAACTCAGCCTCCAGCAGTGGGCTGGCAAAGCACGACCCTGCAAGCCGCCATCCTCCTCTGCTCTTTCCAGTCCATCGTCTACGTACTTACACTATCACAGAAGATTGGATAGGACTCAACGTTATGGCTGTTTTCCACATATCCATAAGACCATTTTCAGGGAATCATAGATTCATATAATAATATGTGTTTGGAGGCAGCTCTGGCAGTCATTTAGCCTAATCTCCCATTCAAAGCAGAATTTTTAAGTTAGATGAGGTTGCTCAGGGCCCTGTCCTGTTAATATTTACTATCTTCAAGGTTTCCACAACCTCTCTGGGCAACCTGCCTCAGTGTTTAACCACTCTCAGTATTTTCTTCCTTATACTGAAAATAGGATTTCTTTTGTTACAACTTGTATACATTGCCTCTTGTTCATCTTCTTCATATCCTACAACCCTTTTTTTTAAGGGTCTTGGGGTTATCTTGCCTAGACAGAATTTTTTCAGAAGCCTCTTAAATGATGCATCGTTCCCTAGGAAATAATTTTTCGTTTGCTTGTTTTTTTCACATTATTGACAGTAAATTCTTAAGAAATTACTGAAAATGAGGCAGAGATTTTTAAGGCAAGCCAACAAAAGTCACATTCCAGAGAAACTTGATGGGATCTAGCACATATTTTCCACAAGCTCCATTCTGCCTCCCACAGGCATTTCAGTTTTGGACCAGTTCTAATGATAAGTGCTTCAGAAATTTCAAATTGCATAAAAAAATGTTCCTTGCTCTTTAGAGCAGAAATATTATACAAGTGAGAGAAGGGGCAGAGCAATTCAAATATGTATGGGACTGCAAAGACGAGCCAAAGGAAACACACTTGATAATTTGCATGCAAAGAAGCAACTCTGGACACGGTTAGGGAACTGCATGATATAAGGATACCTGATGTAGGAAATAATCCAGTCTGTCAAAGCTCCAGGACAAACAGTACAGCAGGATGTCACAGAGTGGAAAGAAAAAGCTGGAAGTAAAACAAAAATGTTTCCAAATTAATGCTGGTCAGGGCCATTAAGGGTTGTTGGTGCTCTCAGGGACCCAACACTCTCATCCTCAAATTTCTTACAGCGTTTTCTAATCAATGCATTTCTGTTGGTCCTCCCAGGTGCTGAAATTCATCCCTGAGGCTGGGCATCCCCGAAGAAAAGGCAGAACCAGGAACAACATGGCCTTAGTAGATATACAGCTGGATCACCATGAGCGTTGTGATTGTATCTGCAGTTCAAGACCACCACGATAAGAAAAAATAAAAAGAAGAGAAAAAAACCAAGGCACACTAATTGCAGGTTACCGGACGTTTACTTTTAAGCAGGATTGCTCTGAGGACCTTCACTCACTAATCATTTGAACTTTGCTACTAGCCTGCCTTTGCAATTAGCAAAAATGATCGCTGTGTTACAGCGTAGCCATGCTGAGTAGTGCCATGGCAGCTAAACAGGTATATCGTACATTTATGTATCAGCATCCAAGAATATAGGATTATGGTTATCTGTAGCTAGATTCTGAGGGTTGAGATTTTCAAAGCTCGCTTATAGTCCTTAGGCACACAATGCCCACTCAAATGAAATACCAGTTGTGTAGGTATTTGTGGTAGCTGGCAATGAAATAGCATTGTGTTGCTGTTTCTCACTCACCAGTTCCTACACTCAAATTCTGCTGCCATTTCTACCTGCTCAGCTCTTCTGACAGTCTGTAGAGTTTTGTGGGTATAAATGAAGAGAGAATTTGAGCCTTTATGAGTGTAAAATGGTTTGTCCTGATCCAAGAGGGAATTTCCCAATGTTGTGGCCCAACAGAGTGAGATATAATGAGGAAAATCCATCACTACGTGAAATAACACGCCAGTAGAGTCAGATCTCACTGTTTGTACACAAGCAAATTGTGTGCTTGAGTTAGTAGGTGCTTTGCATAAGCTGGGACACTGGTGGTGGTAGTGGGGTGCGGAGGCTGGTACTTTTTCCTTGGTGACTCCCCGGGAGCCATCGCCCAGGTGCTTCTGCAAGAAGGGGCTCCTACCAGGTCCCCAAGTAAATCCCCGTGGGATGGGGCTGATTCTGGTCTCCACCTGCGTGGTCTGGACTCCTGCCCCTTGCCCAGAGCTGCCCACAGTTGCCCAGGAGGAGCCCCCTCGACACGAAAAGAGAGAAACTGCCCTCCCCTTGTGTACTCCTCGCTGCAGGTCGAGGAGTGCCGTGTTCCCCCTGTGCAGGCAATGAAGATAGGGCACTTGTTTGTTGAAAATATTGATTTGTTTTGCAGTTGTGTTACTGGGAAACAAAACTGTGCTTGAGATTTAATTATCGTTATTTGGTTTGGGGTTTGTTTGTTTGTTTGTTTTAAATATGGATTATTATAACTGCGTCATATATGCATTAATCTTAGTTATCTGAGGTTAGTTGTCTCATTTCAGCTCTGTGTATTGCCATGGTTAAACTGTTGACAGTGAATTTCTTTTTGATTGCATTTTGCTGAGGCATATTAACTCATTAAGCAATGTCTGTCTGTCATGGAAAATGTGCATCATTTATTAACTTCCAGAAGAATATTATTAAATGCCACCTCATAATAAAATAAGCACTTTAAAAGCTACAACATATCTTCCTATGCCTTTTAAAATATTACGAAAGTGCTCTAGCTGAAAAAGGAAGAAAAAAAATCCTTCCAAACTAGCTTTTAAAGGATTTTAAATGCTGCTCCAAAAATGTAAAATACAGGAGGATTTCATTCAGGCAAAGAATTGGAGTTTTGATCATGAATGCAACAGAGAGAATGAAGCGGCACGTTTAATGGCTGAGGTTTTATATTTAATAGCAGACGTAGGCTACATCAATTTGTCTTGTTCATGTTGCCTCTTAACGCTTCTGTCTCTCTGAAAGAGCAAAGTAGTTTGACAATAGTGCGTTAATAATTAGTGGAAAGTGGCATGTGCTATAATACAATATTGAGAGCCTTCAAGTCAGTATGTTTTAGCAACCTACAATTTTGTAACAAAAGTGCCCTAGTGTTCTGACTTACCCTCTTTATCAGATCAAGTATTTTATAAGTGCTTTTTTATAATTTTAGCAAAACTTTACTGAAACATCCCTTAGAAATGTTGTATTACTTTCTTTTCTGTACTTTAACCTTTGAGATTCAAAAAGTGTGGGGTTTTTATTATTTATGTTAATTTTTCCTCTCTGGCTCCCAGATGTCTATTTAAAAATGCTCCTGAATGCTGATTTGGGAAGTGATTCATCATTTTTCAAAGCAATTCACATTAAAAGAACAGCACTGTAACCAAAGATTGACAGCTTCGTTTCATAGTTCAGGACTGTTTAAAGAAGACTTCATTCTTTTTCTGTCTCTAGTTTAATAACAACATTGACCCCGTCCTTCCATAATTTTCAGCTAATTTTGGAAGAAATTTGCATGCAAGACCTTGGCAGTACTGCTTGTTTTTGAGACAGTGCACTCCAATGTATGTTCCTGAATGAATTATGCCCAAATTATGCCTAAGCACTCTTGGCCTCATAGTCAGCGTTGTAGGAAGCATCGGTTTCGTATGGCTTTGTGCTTTGAGTGGTCCTTCAATTCCCACCCCAGGGGAAAACGTGCACTAGGGCATCCACTGCGCCTGGTGGCTCCCGTGCACCTCTGCCTGCTCTCCCAGTCTCCACCCCAGGAGCCATGTGCTGGGACGGGTATCGACACCTCCTAATTTGGGGGATCCAGCCTCATCTGGGAGCCTGAGTTAACCACTACACGCACTTGGGAGAGAGAGGTTCTTCCAAAGGGTGCCTTAGCCCCCAGGTTGAAATTGCCCAACATGGGAGCTTTTCTTTCTCTCTTTTGATGACGTAGAAAGCTCAGAAAAATGATTTGGGCATCTAAGTGAGATACACAAAGGCAGAAGGTGTGATTACTCATTTTAAAGACTGAACAGCTAATAGTTTATCTAACTGAATTAGGTACAGGCAGCAGGGTCCAGCAGAAAAAATCAGCTGTAAAGTAAAAAGAGCTTGCTTAATGTTGGGCTTACTTTCTAGGCTAAACTTACCACAAAATTTAAAGTATTACTCCTTGGAAACTTAGTAATGAATGGGACTACTCACTGCTTCCTACAGACAGAATGCTCCCGGCCAGCGCAGGTGAGTCAAGGATGGGCTTTATGTGGCAGTGTGGGGTGATAACATACATGTGAACTAGGAAAAATTCCTAAAAACCTGAGCCCTGAGCTGCAGTGACCCTGGTGAAACCAAATACCAGCAAAACTTTTCCTTTTTATTTATTAGCAGAAATCACCAAGATGTTTTCCCATACCTTTATTTTCTCTTTTGACTATGTAAAATATGTTATTTTGTTTATATGCTATTATAACACAAAAAGCAAAAATATTTAAAAAACTAATCTGGTTCATTTTTATTGGTGGAATTGGAACCCCCCAAAATAAATACATTTTCAAAGGAAATTGAGAAAGATTCCTAATTTCAAACGACTCGCTAGCTTTTTATTTACTGTATTCTTCTGGGATAGAGCCTACTTTCTCAAGTGCAATCTATATATATATATTTTTTGTTGTTGTTATCTCAGTTAAATGCAGCTTTCCTAGCAGTATTTTTTACTTTATGCAGTATGTAATGTGTCTTATCTTGATGAAAAAATAAATACTGCTTTTGAACGAAGATACTCTGAGTGATTATTCAGAATTCGGGTGAACTAAAAGCCATGATTTACTGGAAGACATTTCCACAACATGACACCATCCGTGCTAGGTGTCCTTGTGAATTTTAGCAGTCGTTTCCAGGAGCATCGGGGAAGTACCGAAGTGCAATTTTGGGATAATCGAGTTTGAACCCCCGAGCTGGAAGAAGCTGACAGCTTCTTTGCAAAGCAGCAGCAGCAGCGTGACAGCAGCACAGCATTTCTGATCACCGGATTAGGGCTCTCTCCCAGACTCGGTGCTGGTCTCAGCCCCCGCAGGCTTGGCTCGGCTCCAGCAGAGATGTCCTCACTTGTCCTACTGAAGCTGCTCTTTACTAGTAAAGGAAGCTCCTGCTGGAGCTCTGCGTCTCGCCTGAATGAGGGCAGAGCTAAGCATCCAATTCCTGTGTGCAGGGCAGCTGGAGGAATCTAAAGCCTCTCGCGATGGGGAAATTCAATCTAACTTTGTGAGTTTGGACATTTCCCCCAGCTTTGGCAGAAGCAAATTTTGTTGTATTTCATCTGGAACATAACTTTCATAGCTTTGATAACTAACTTTCAATTTAAGGTTCTTGTGTTAAGCTAAAGCTGCCTTAGGCATGGATCTTGGACTGAATAAGGAAAATTTGAAAATTTTGAAATTTTTTGAAAATGAAAATTTTGCTAAATTAATTCTTCACTAGCTAGGTGACCTGTCTGATAAGGGAAATACAGATAGCATGCAGTCCGGAGACCCAGCTTTGCAGCCTGTCCTCATGCATGTGCACCTTGTTCTTTACAGTAATGCTACCAATCTGGAACAGTCAGCCGTTCAGATGAGCATATTTATCCCCTTTGGTTTGGTCCTTGTTACTCAGAGAAATAATTCATTTTCCCTTCCCTTCCCTTCCCTTTTAAAAAAGTCAGTCAGAAGAGACATTTCCTAACAAAGGAGGCAGTTCTCTCGTGTACAGTGAACAAGGACATATTTAATGGGTGGAGGAGACATTTTTTGCCCTTCAGAAATGCACTGTAATTCAGAAATGCTTTGTAGACAGCAGCTCAGCAAGTGCTAAGTGTTCAAGGATGGAATAAAGCTCCTCCCATCTGGCATCGCTATGTACCTATATAACTCACGGCTAGCTAAAATTATCAGTTTGTCCTTGTGCTTACATGTCTGAAAGCTTTTATAAATCTGCAACATGAAAAGTAGCTCTGTCTCATCAACTGAATCATAGAATCATAGAATTTGTTGGGTTGGAAGGGACCTTTAAAGGTCGTCTAGTCCAACCCCAAAAAAGTATATGGTAAAAGTATATGAAAAAGTATATGGTTCCTGAGGTCATTCAGGAACTCACAATTACCTTTCATTAACAATAATACATTTTTTAAACCATCTTCTTCCCATTTTTGAAGAACGCAGAATATTTTTCTAGCTGATTTTAAGATCTGCAACAGCTGTAATAATACTTCCCTGCAAATTCATTTAAGATTTCCCTTGCTCTTTTCTGGAGTGCATTCCCCAGTCACACTGCTGTGATGCGAATTCAACAGATGTCCAATTTGTACTTACTCTCACAGGGACTCCAGTGCAGCAGCTAATGAAATGCAGAAATTAGTATTCTGGTCTCCCATTCTAGGAACTCTAACTTTGTTTATTGATAGTCTTGGTCAAATATGCTGAAATACATAACATCCATAATTTATTTGGTCATTCATTGACGGGCCTTGAAAGTCTGCCTGAAGTGTTTAAAGTGCAAATTCAATTTTGCATTTCTTTTTAAAGGCTTCTTAAAGAAATAGGATTTCCAAACCAGCAAATATTCTGCCATGAATAGCAGAAAGGGAGTATTCTAGGTTTTAGACTATCTTCAAAAATTGATTTAACTTAAGACTTGGTCTGAAATTCCTTTATAGGTAGCAAAAAAGATACTTCAAACCTGAATTTTTAAAACCTGGTTTTTGAAACTGATTTATGTATTCCTTATAGAAAGTTGCGGTGACACAGACATGCTTTAATAAAAATGGAACTAGTTACATAATAGCAGCTACTGCGTTAGATGCTCCAATTTCAAGCTGACAAAGGATTTCTGCTTCAGTTGAAAGAATTTCAGTTTCAGAACCAGTACGAAGGGAACAGGTTAAACAGAACTGGGTTTATCAATTTTCCTTTCAAATATTTTGATATAGAGGGTGGTGACATAAGAAAAAGCACTTAACTTTTATTCATTGCATTTTATTAGGTAAGTAATAGGAGCAGGCATATTAACCTTTTTGTTCTGTGTTTGAGTTTGGAGACTATCATCTCAAGTAGCAGGTGCACTGAGATGAACTCTCTCAGCTCAGTCTGAAATCAGTTTACTCCCTCCAAGATGAACGTGGTCTGCAGAACCACCCTTCATATCAATACGATTCTGTCAAGTCTTTCTATCCACTGTCATAGTCAAAGCCTTTTACCAAACAAAGAATAAACAAGTCAGTTTGGTTTGGTAATACGGTATTTCCACTTGTATCTGGAATATGAAGAAAGAGGATTCCCTCCCCCAAAATGAAAAACTATTACGCATTGAATAATCACAGACTGGCTGGGGCAGGAAGGGACCTCTGGAGATGATCTTGTCCAACCCTCTGTTCAAAGCAGCATCACTTATGGCAGGTTGCTCAGTAATGTCCAGTTGGGTTTTGAATTTCTCCAGGGATGGGGGCTCCACTCCATTACTAGTCTTTATGTAGAGCAAGGAGAAGGATTTAGTTTGTTTTGACAAACCTTTTGGAAACAAGAGACAGAGAAAAGCCTGACAAAGTCGTGGATCTCCACCGAGGCCTGTGGCTCTGGGGAGACTTTCCAGCCCTTGATGACCAAGCCCTTCTCCGTGCTAAGGTAGGCAGGATTTCAAGCTCCTAGCCCTACACTCACTGAACAGTATCAGAGGTGTGATAATTCAAGGACCAGACAGAGACACATATCTTAGGTGGCAAGGAGGGGAAGAGCCAAACATCCCCACAAGAGGATTTTCCCCCAAGGTGTAGTAAATATCTAGTTCATTAATAACAGAGATACAACTTGTTAGCTTATATGACTAAAGGCTTGTCCCCCGACACGAGAAGGAGCAGAGGGGCACAACGGCACAGAAGGGAGCCCCGATCACCTCATCAAACCAATGGAGCACCCAACCCGCTTATACCCAGACTGCCCTGGGGAGTCTCACCCCATGGGCTGGGCATCCCATCACCATAAGCCAACGGGAGAGGGTCCCCATTAACCCACAGACGGAGGGGTGATCACTGCCAGGGGCACAGGGACCACCACCAGAGGGCAGGGAAGGGTATTTCAAGATTGCACAGGACTTATTACGGGATGTTCTGGGAAGGATGGGGAAAGGGAGGATCAAGATGGTTTGGGAAGGAGTGATCAGGAAAGCAGTGGGATAAGGGGCCACAAAGGGCTCGTCGTGTGCAAGCAGGGGCTGGTCAGTGCACCTGCCTGGCTGTGCCCTGTGTGTGCCCAGCGCAGTCTGTCCTGGCCTCTCAATAAATCCCATTTCTAGCCATTTTCCCGGGTGAGGGGCCCTGTTCTGTGTGTGGGGGCCTCAGTGACAGCCCCTGGGGTGGGACAGAGGCTGGAGGCCCATGTGTCCATGGTGCCCATGACTGGAGAGACCAAGTTGCCTTCTGGAGGGACCAGAGGGTCCAGACCAACTACCTGAGAGACTGTGGGGTCTGGGGGTCAACTGAGACCCACCTGCATGTGTGTGTGTGTCTATGGGAACACGTGCTTGGCCCCGCTGCTGGCTGGACGTGGGTGCACGGAGATGCTGCAGCCTCGCCTCCAGCAGGCCACCAGACTCAGCAGCCGTTCAGCACCGTTCAGCAAGCCATACCGGGGAATCTTTCATCAACTGTGAAAAGATTGGAGACTGCAGTATTTCGCGGCTTACAGATAGATTTTCTCATAAAGTCGTAGGAAGGCAAATTGTCCAGCTTTACTGGAATATACAGGCTGGGCTGCAGTACAGCCCCCAGAGCATCTTCCTGAACCCAGAGAGCACCTAATGTAAAAGGGGCCTTCATTAAACCGTTCCAATACCCGACAGATGGCATTCATTGCAACCTTTACATCAAAATACCAACCCTTGGATTCTGTAGCTAATTTATTTCAAAAGGTCAGGCAAGGATTTGCGTGCCCTCAAGGAATCGATTGCTTTATAGGAAGTTGCAGTTTCAGTATTCAAATAAC
Organism: Chroicocephalus ridibundus; assembly: GCF_963924245.1. Classification (NCBI taxonomy): domain Eukaryota; kingdom Metazoa; phylum Chordata; class Aves; order Charadriiformes; family Laridae; genus Chroicocephalus; species Chroicocephalus ridibundus. Next base: position 18,536,287 of record NC_086284.1, on the reverse strand, counting down.
CCCACATAGGCAAAATGCTGCATTTTCCCAGTTAAACTGTATCTGAACACCAATTACACAGCTGATTATTAAATGAAGATAAGCCATGCAGGCTTCCATGAAGAAGACTAATTGTTTTTTTCAATTAAAATGAAGACACTTGGGTCCAAATTAAGACCCTGACAAGGAAAGGTAAGCAAATTAGTTTCCCAGAGAAATGCAGCTACTGCATACCTGAAATCTTCAGGATTGAACAATGAAGGCTCAGTCAGCAATTTTAATAATCAAAATGAGAGTATCCCTTAAAAAGTCCTTCTACACAAAGCTAATTCAAGGAGCAAATGAAAACTAGTCCTTGCATTTTAATATCACTAGCTGATTGCACTGAGCTCTGGCCAGCACCAAGTGCTTTTTATTTTATCTGAGTATATAAGTACTTTCGTCTGACAAGCATTTTAACAAGCTGTGCAACTTTACCCAAATACGAAACTGCTTTCTTTGCCCTTCACAGCAGTGCCTATTGAAAAACAGAGTACTCCCTGCACAGAGCAGAGCTCATTTTGCATGGACATGCAAATGTCTCATGAAAAAAAAACAAACCAAAAAAAACCCAAAACATGTTTATAATGATTTGCATATAGGCTGACAGGGTTTTCTTGTTGCTGGCATGTGTTTAAACACAACAGTTAGCTTTTAGACTTCAAAATACAATGCTGTATATTCAAGTAGGACCCTACTGAATAATCACCAATGGCTACAAGTTGGCAAAATGATAGCCCACATATAAACTATGTTTGTGAGACGTCTGCTAAATGAACTATTATTCCCATTGATGCCTCCCAACTTTTCCACTGCATTATTTCCTCTAAACTACACGGTGTCTGATACCTGGTGACAGTGGCCTTCAGGGACATACAAGGAGACAATCTACAACTGGTTTGATGAAAGAAGCAACCTGACATAGTCCCTTGTTTAGCTTATGAAACTGAAGCCTGACACGCAGTATTGATATTTACTCTTTATAAAACCTGTACAAGCTATATGACTACATGGGTGCAGCATAAAATAGGAAGAAGTTGCCTACAGATAAATGCAGGCTGGAAATTTAAAAAGACCGTGCTAAAACCATGGAACTTGAAGAAAACTCATGGAGCCTGCATGCTTCAGGAAAACCAAATTATCTGTGTGGTCCTTGAAAACTACCAAGGACCTTATGATCTTTCCTGAATGTAGAGCACCTGATACGCTATTGAATAACTGAGAAAATTGCTGTGCAATAGTGTATGATACATTACAGTGAAGTTGTGGGGTTTTTCCCTGGTCTTGGAAAGTTTCCTGGGTAATTTCTTCAACTGCATTTGGTTCAAAGCAGATGCTTCTCCTTCATTTAATCCAAACCAGAGCAATACTGTGATCAAATGCATCTTGCTAATATGTCTGTGTGTGTATAAACATAGCCATGTATGCATATATATTACACTTCTTTATTTTTCATATACATGTGTATAAGTTTTTCCAGCAGTTTTAACTGCAAGTTAAAAAACAACAGGAAAAATTTTAAATCCTACTCCATCAAGATAAAATTCATCAGCAGGCAAAGAGAAATATTATTCTTACACTACAGCTAAATTTTCTGTCTTTATTGAAAATCCCTAAAGGCCTTTAATACAAGTACTATGCAAAACCCTCTCATTTTTCTCCCAGACCGCCTCGTCCAAGCTTCCATTGCTCACACAGGAAATTTTGAGAAGACTGCTCAGTGTTAACACAGTTACTGAAGGCTGTTAGTCATAGTTCATTGAAACTCCTCAGCTGAATTTCTTTTCATGAATTTTGCAGTTTTGCTGCTTCTGCACAAATCTTGAAAGATTGCTAACAGCCATGCTTTGTCTTTTGGGTGCTTAAATCTACAAGACATCAAAGAAATGTGCCTTGATGGAGAAATGCAGTGCATAAGAGAAGAGGAAGTTTTACATGTAGCTCTGCCAAAGGCTTTGAATTAGGCATTGGTGTTGACCTCAGATATCTGTTAGAAGAATCCAGAGGTCTTACTGTCTCAAGATGCTAACAAAGCCTGAAGATCTTAGGGAAACGGTGAACTGCATGAAGCCTGAACTTCCTTCTTAGAATCATAGAATCATGGAATGGTCTGGGTTGGAAGGGACCTTAAAAGATCATCTACTTCCAACACCCCTGCCAGGGGCAGGGACACCTCCCACCAGACCAGGCTGCTCAAAGCCTCATCCAGCCTGGCCTTGAACACTTCCAGGGATGGGGCATCCACGACTTCTCTGGGCAACCTGCTTCAGTGTCTCACCACCTTCAGAGGAAAGAATTTCTTCCTCATCTAAATCTACACTCTTTCAGTTTAAAACCGTAACCTCTTGTCCTATCACTACACTCCCTGATAAAGAGTCCCTCCCCATCTCTCCTGTAGGCCCGAAAGGTTGCAGTAAGTCCTCCCTGGAGCTGTCTCTTCTCCAGGCTGGACACAGTACTCCAGGTGGGGTCTCAAGAGAGCAGAGTAGAGGGGCAGAATTACCTCCCTCAACCTGCTGGTCACGCTGCTTTTGATGCAGCCCAGGATATGGTTGGCTTTCTGGGCTGCAAGTGCACACTGCTGGCTCACGTTGAGCTTCTCATCAACTAACATCCCCAAGGCCTTCTCCTCAGGGCTGCTCTTAATCCATTCTCCACCCAGCCTGTATTTGTGCTTGAGATTGCCACAACCCACATGCAGTACCTTGCATTTGGCTTTGGTGAACTTCATTACGTTTGCACAGGCCCACCTCTCAAGCCTGTCCATTTCCCTCTGGATGGCATCCCTTCCCTCCAGCGTGTTTACCATTTCACACAGCTTGGTGTTGTCTGCAAACTTGCTGAGGGTGCACTCTGTCAGGGCTTTACATTTCCTAACCTGATCCCTGGCACCTCAGACTATTTCTCTGTATTCTTCCCAGGCTACCTGTCCTTGCTTCTACCCTCTGTAGGCTTCCTATTTTTGTTTGAATTTGTCCAGGTGTTCCTTATTCATCCATGCAGGCCTCCTGGTGTTTTTGCCTGATTTCCTCTTTGCTGGGATGCATCACCACTGATCTTGGAGGAGGTGATTCTTGAATATTAACCATCTTTCTTGGGTCCCTCTTCCCTCCAGGGCTTTGTCCCATGTTACTGTACCAAGCAGACCCCTGAAAAGTCCAAAGTCTGCTCTCCTGAAGTCCAGGGTAGTGAGCTTGGTGTGCAACCTCCTCATCACCCTAAGGATCTTGAATACCACCATTTCATGGTCACTGCAGCCAACACTGCCCTTGAGTTTGACATTCCCAACCACCTTGTTGGTGAGAACAAGGTCCAGCTTGGTACCTCTCATTGATGGCTCCTCAGTCACTTGGAGAAGGAAGTTATCATCAGCGCATTCCAGGAATGTCTTGGATTGCTTATGACCTTACCATATTTCACTTGCAAAGGGCAACACCTTGAGCAGTAACTCCTGGAAAGCCTTCTAGCACTATCATTTTCATCTAAGGTGATAACTAGTCCCAGGTTCATAGACTTACAACCTATGCAGAGAGGAAGACTTAAACCAGTTATCCAATATGTATTACATCAGCCTTCACTGGACAGAATTTGAAAAGACACACAGAGGATGAACGATGAGTATGAGCCTTCTTTCCTCTAAAAGCAGCAAGAATGTTAGTCTGGCCTCAAGAATCTTTGCTTCAATTCGATATTGTGATTATACATTACTTCTCAGTTATTGCCACAGGAAAATTAACTGGGTCTTTGGCCTGGAAACCTATCAATGTTGAGATGTCTGATAAGACGGGGCATTCCTCTGACTAAACGCCTATCTCTGGCCCAGACTTTATTCCCTAAGAGTCACAGGAGAGAAAGAGGTCCATGCAGGGCATCTTCCCTGACCCTAACATAGACATCTAAACCTGGCCATGGATGGAGAACAGAGAGGAACAAGCACTCCCTTGCCAAGACTAGACAACAGCCCAGTTCAGTGCAAGTGTTATGGCTAACCCATCCCAGGTTCAGGTCCTGCTAACTAGCGAGTGCACCATGAGGAGTAGGGACTGGTGATGCACAAGAAAAGCAGCTCATACAAGGTGATGCAGAAGGGCTAGTTTAAGTCCTGCCTTTATGAAGGTTGAATGCTGATCCCAGCAGACACATTTGTAGATGGAAAACTGAATAATTGAGCTGAGGATTCACCGGTAACTAAACACACCACTCCCTGAGCTTTGAAGAAAGGTCATGTACATTTACTGTTCCTACTTGATTAGGTAAAGATTCTGCACCTCTTACTTCTAACACAGTATTTTAACATGTTATAGTTACACAGGTTTGAACTGAAAGATGACGTTACATACAGTTATACATGTTAAATATGGTGTTGATATGCCATTTATAAGACCAGGATGCAGAGATACTGGCACGCTTTGTAGATGGTAAGGTAAATTTAAGCACAAGCACATTATTGCACTGCAAATAAATCATTTTTTCATTGAAGAAAATGAGTGATACAATGCTATTTACTCACACTGCCTATTCGAAGGCAGTGTTTGCCAACTATACTGACTACAATGGTTACATCATCTGTTACTTCATGCTAAAATCTGGTGAAACTAAAAATACATGATAGATCACTGCAACATCCTCTCCTCTCTCTATTGGCAAACAATGGTCTCTATTCACTTCCCAGGGATGACTGAATGGCAGGATGCAATATAACAAAGAAGTCATGAAAACTGCAGAAAACATGAACTTCCCATCTATTAATTCTGGACTGTTAGGACAGGCTGAAGCAATGGGCAGTTATAAAGTACATTTTAACTGATAACGGGAAGACTAAGTTCCCATAAAAGAATTATTACAGGACAATGTACAAGTGGCTGGGAAATCTACCATGCCCAAACGTTGTTTGGAATTCAGCTGAAATGGATGGAATGATGCACAGGAAACTATATGAATTCCTCTTTCCTTCGGGAGAGATGGCAGATGGATTTATCACGCTTGCAGAGTACTAATTCTTTTCAGGCATACAGTGTCATATATCATGTCATTCTTGGCATGGATCATTGCAATTGTTTCTAGAGAGCATCCTATAGCAAAACCTCAGCTCCCAAGCTTAGTTTGGGTACAAAAGCTCACAACTCACAGCTTGATATTTCTAACTATTTCTAATCCAACACAACTGTTTTGCTCCATTTTTTTTTTCAGGTCCCTCCATAACAGGCAGTATTCAGAAGCAAGATTTCATTACACACCCTTCTCCATATTTTTTTTTTCCCCATTGGATTCACAAGTTAGCTGATTCTGGTCCACAAAGAAACCATTGTTCTTTCTGCTGTAGTCCTGCTGATTATAACTTGAATGCAAGAAAGATTTTTTGGTGAAATGACAGGGCAAACCTCTCTGTGCAATTCAGAACAGCCATGCTTCACCCAAGCCAAAGATTTCAGCTTGTGCTGAGTGTTTATTTACATGCATCAATGTGATATCATCACAAGCTAGAGCCCATATCCAAAAACGAATACAAATCAGGATTTCGGTTTCCTGAAACAACTGTCTTGAATTGTGATATTAGATGGAAAAATAGTGAAACTTAGAAATGGTTGTGATACCCTCCCCACAAATATTTATATTCTGTAGAGGTTTTCCTGAGAGGGCGAAGATAGAATCTTACCCAAAAACATTTTTCTGAGAAAAACTTCTGAATTTTAAACAGGTTTATTTCCAACCTGTGTATGGCGGTGGTTTGCAAGCGCTGATCACACCTACTGTTCCCGCAGCAACCTTGCTCAGTCCAAACCTCATTGGCATTGGCCAGTGCTCACTCATGAGCAATGAGTGCCCATAATAACTGCTGGAAAAGGCTGAACTGCGGAGCATTCAGGGAAACTGCAGTCATTGCAGATGTAAAGACAAAATGAGCACTCACAAGATTTTTATTTTTTTTTAAAGTGACATAGAAGTTCTGATTCTGGTTTCAAAAAATTAAAAAAAAAAATAATATTTATTTACCTGGAAACTGTCTAGTCTAGCTGATTACAAATTCCCAGTCACATTAATGGACAAAATGGATATTGAAAATCACCTTCGAAAATCTGAATTTTTGTAGATTCCCAATATGTTAATTTAGTCAATGTTGGTTGCACTGTAGTGTGTGATGCATCACCACAAAGCCTAAAGTAATAATTCAGCAGGACAATGTGGGGAAGATGAGCAATATGAAGTTGAGAAGAGATTTTAGGTTGAGGGAACGCATGGTGCAGTAAGCCTGACGGGAACTGTGTAAAGACCGAAAGCTGTGATGATTAACTCCCCATGACATTCAGGTATCACAGAGGGTAGGATTGACCTTATTAGTTGAGGAATGGGTCAAGTAGCATGTTATAAATTATCCTTCGCTCTCTCCAAAATCTTCGCTGTGCTTCTTACTGTGCTAAAGAAATCCTAGGTTGCAGAGAAACAAACGCTAGAAGCCTTGCAGGAATTAAAGTGCAAGAGAGTTACTGTGGCATCTTATTTCTGATGCTGTATTTCTTAGCAGTACTGGCAGCATGATAGAGAAGATAGCATTTAATTTACTGCTGCTTTCAAACTGCAAAGAAACTCTGGATTAATTTTGTTTTGACCTAGTAAACAGGGATAGCTTCTGGACCCTAAAAGCAGTTGTGCTGTACTTTATTTCTCAAAAGTTTTGTTGTTTTGTTTTGTTTTGTTGTAATTATACACATTAAGTGTCATAAGTGACCTTAAAAATATTATATGTGAATTTTTTGAGACTGAAAACAACTTTTGCCAGAAAAACCATTTGCAAGAACTGTTTCACAATAAGGAAGAAGTAGCAACACACTCTTTATATACAGAATATATAAAGCTTCAAGGTTCTGAAGTTTAAAAGATTTTTTTTTATTTTAGATACAGCTTTAAAGAAAAAAGAAGAGTGCTGGAGGTGTAGAAGGGTCCACAAGCTGGAAGCTGGAAGGAAAATTCATCATAAACTGGCAAACAGATTAATTTGAGTGCTGTTCATTCTGGTTTGGTTTCATGGAACTGAGTCTGTCCAGAGGCTAGAGTTTCAATCTCTGAATCTCAAAAAGTTATGTTTATCACTGAAATTCAGCAAAGCTTGTGTGTGCATGCTTAAGTTAATTTCTTGAAGGTAATGAGGTTTGGTAATGTTGTCACTTTGACTTCGGAAAGTTCATGCTTCATCCAAAATGCTAAGTTCCAGTATCTTTGATGTCACTCCAGTGGACATTAGTTTCTTCTGCTTCCCCTCCACTGTGGCTAACACTTATATAGTCACGCAGTGAGCTAGAACATGGAAGGATCTGGATGAAAATTAACAGAAAAGAAAAAAAATCAGAATCAGCTCTCTGACCTGGTAGGAAAAGCTGGCTGGGGGAAGGCAGGACCACCCTGTTCCCTGACAGCATAGTGCTAAGCTCATTAAACTTTATATTCTCACATTCAGAAGTAAATTCTTTATTGAAAATTTGTCAGTTTTAATAATTAATAACTTTAGATAACTAAACTCGAGGCTATTGCTTACTGTTTACAGGAGGAAAGAAGGAAGGCAGGAAGGCAAGTTGGTTAGAGGGAGAGGGACACGTGTATTACCAAAAAAAAAAAATCTAATGCCTAAGAAAAGAGCTGCAAGTGCATGAAATTAGGCAATTGCATGGAATTGCAATGGCACAAAGCGAGACAATTTTCAACAACTGTAAAAATTCAGGAAGTTGAAAAAAGTTAATTTTCAGAAAATGATCAATCTGGCTTTAATACCCTTTTGATTACATCTTTGTGATACAAGAAATACCACCTGCCATCAGGAACAATAACCAGACCAGGCATTAGTGTTATTAAAGAAATGTGATATTTTTTCTTGTTTGAGTGTTCATAGCAAAACATATATTCATTTACATATGTAATTAAATGTTACCTGCCACCCCTGCTGGCTGCACTGTAAATAGTGCCAATTTCTCAACAAATTTTCTTTGAGTAATGCTGTGCTGCAGTCAGCAAATGATTATTAGAGCTCTGCAGTCAGAAGAAATATGCTATGAGTTTTACACAGTCTTTAAAAGAGGTAGAAACTTTATCCACCTTATTAGTTGCCAAAAGTATACATTACCACTTTGGATTTTGAGGCAGGACTCTGAACAGCTTGCCAGAGTAGTTTTGTCTGAGCAACCAACACCAGAGCCCTCCAAGGAACCTACAGAGCTTTACTACACACAGGAGGGGTGTGTTTTATTGCCAATAAAAACATGATTTCATTAAGAAGCTTTATCATATGCAACATTACATAAACTATCTTTTTTTCACTGCACAAATTCCCATTGAGATCAGTTGGGCAAGTGTCCAGTTCCCAGGGTAGGGATTCTCTGTGATAAACAGAATACGAAACAGCAGAAAATAGTTGTATTTCAAACAAATTATGATTTCTAGCTAGTGTCTGGCATTGCCTTGTGAAGAATCCTGTTTCCCTGCTAAAGTCCAAAGTCACAGTTCTATAGCCCCAAAAGGCATCTGAGTGCTCTCAGGAGTGTCTCAGGGCTCTTCCACCCCAGAACGATGCCGAGAATTGCAAAACAAGTTCCACATCAAGCAGAAGGGAAGTTTTCAGGGTAGCAGATCCCAAGTAACAGGAAATACCTTTTCTGCTCATACTCACTGAGAAAAAAGTAAGAGACTGTAGTTAGTTAATGCTACTAATGGTATTGCACTGTATTATTTTTATGTACATCCAATTATTCTTCCCATATGGTATACTTGATGCAATACCAGTAGGTACCTATCTAAATCCTGTTACTATCAGTGATTCAGGCTCTCTATTCAGTTCTGTAGAATTACAAGAAATTAAAATACTGTGCATACATTCTAATAGTAAAATGATAGCTATGTAAGTGGCTTATTTACTGGGATGGAGACAGACTTGCCCAGCTGAGTAGAAGCTAAGTTCATTTAATTTTCTATGTGGATGCTGAACTTCACTGAGTTCTGTCATCCCTCCTTTCCTCTTTCCTTCTATCAAATATTTTTCTTTTTGTTACCGGCAGTTTCAACTACTATTAGCTCTCTCTTTATTTTATAGTTTGGATTACAACACTGCATGTCTTTCTAGGCTTCAATTTGATGATCTCCTGAGGTGTCCGCCCATCATGGCTGTACGGGAGGAGGGAGAGCTCTGATGTTTGCAGACGCTCTCATTCTTGCAATGACCAAAATGAAGAATGGAGATGAGTACAGCAAAGATGGACCTTCTAAATGGCTGCAAAGCATTAAGATGAAAAGTTTGACCGGTACAGATGAAGTTTTCTTGATCTGAGGTCAAGGAAATTGGTAAAAGACAGTTTCCATTTCTGCAATACCTTGCAGAGCACAAAGAAGGAAAATATTTATTTAAATTACATTTAGGCAGGGAAGTTTGGAATTTGTGTAAACCACAGGATCCCTCTGTAGTCAACAAGGGTGAGATTTAGATGTGTAGATGTCCATAATGTAAGCATCCGCAATTAAATCAATGATAAGAACGTCCCATATATAACCAAGGGAGAGAAACAGGCAACCTAAAGTGGATTGCTACATTTAATCAGAAGAATTTTGCTCCAAAAATGCTTATTTCCCTACATCAGATTCAACAAGATTCTTAGTATCTGCTCTGTAGACCTCTAACAGGTGAGATGAATCCCAGTGTAAGAGTCAAAGCTGCCTCTGGGGTGGGACGAAGCACCCAATGGAGAAAGGAGTGTGTGGCTGGCAGCGTGTTTCTCTGTTCCTATCTTCCTTTACTGTGTTTAGTAGTAAAATACGGCTTCTGCCTTAGACACCTATGTTAAGCATCTGACTTTAAAAATTAGTGCATTATCTGGAGACTGTACAAGCCATAAATTTCATAAATAATATGGCATTTAATCACAGAAATTTAGTGCCTAAGTCCATATTTAAATTATTGTTTTTGCTATTCTTTCAAAGTTACTGAGTTCATGCAGCTGTCTGGTTTTTGTGGAAAGCATATGTTCTCAGCACTTATACCTAAACTGTCTTCATTTTGTTTTTAAGAGGTCCATTGAGGCTAAGAATATGCAGTGCCAATGTAATCTGACGTGAACAAAAAACAAACTGTTGAAAGGGAAATAATGTAAACAAGATACACCGGTGAATTCTCTGCAAGAATGTAAACGTGGTACCTTACCCAGAGGTCAGTGCTAAGGCAGCCTTCATCGTTGACCTGTAGGCTGAGAAAAAGTAAAACCTTAGCAAATCTGTGAATAACACTAAATTGGAGGTGGAAAAAAGGGACTATGTAAGACAGTGCATTATAGAGTCTCAGTTCTGAAGGATCTTGACAGGTTAGAGAACTGGGTCAGCAGAAATCACATGGAGTTCAGTAATTGGAAGTGCAAATCTCTGTGCCCAGGTGGACTAACCCTCTCCACCAGTGCAAGCTGGGAAACCACTATAGCAGCCCTGCCTAAAAGCACAGGGAGATACTGTCAGCACCAGGATGAACATCAGCCAAGTATGTGCTTTCAGTGCAAATACTGCAAACTACATCCTGGGATACCTTAGGGTGACTGTCATCAGCAGAAGAGAACATTGTGTCCCCCCACATTTACCACTGATAAGGCAACACCAGGAATCCTGTGCCCAGTTTTAGGCCCTCCTAGTTCAAGAAAAATATAAGAAACTAGAGAGAGTCCAGTGGACAACTGCGAAGATGGTGAGGGACCTAGAGCTCATAGCCCATAAGGAAAGGCTGAGGAAGGTGGACTTGTTTAGTCTGGTGAAGAGGAGACTGAGGGAGAACTTAATAGTTGTCAGCATCTGCTCGAAGGAGACTTACAGAAGCAGCAGAGGGAAACTTTTTTTGGTAACAACAGATGGCGTAACAAGGAGCAAAAGCCACAGTTCCCGGCTTGAGAGATTCTGCCTCAACATGAGGAAAATCTGTTTCACTATTACAGTAGTGGTGCCCTGGCACAGGCTGCCCAGAGAGGCTGTCAAATCTTCATCCTTGGAGGCTTTCAATACTCAGCTCAGTAAAGCCATGCAGCCATCACCTAGTGTCAGCAATAGTCCTATTTTAAGCAAGAGGTTGGACAAGAGGACTCCAGAACCTCCTCTCAACCATTTAAGTGCCTCACTAAGATTTCCATGTGGTCCTGATGCACAGGAAAAGTAAGAATGACTGAGGACTTAATTTTCAGAAGTTAGTTAAGTAATATCAAAACCTTTTAAAATTATACCAGTTATGAAGGACTTGGGTGTGCTAGTTGATGAGAAGCTCCACGTGAGCTGACGATGTGTGCTCGCAGCCCAGAAAGCCAACCGCATCCTGGTCTGCATCAAAAGAAGTGCAGCCAGCAGGTCAAGGGAGGTGATTCCACCCCTCTGCTCTGCTCTGGTGAGACCCCACCTGGAGTATTGCGTGCGGCTCTGGGGGCCCCAACATAAAAGGACATGGACCTGTTGAAGCAAGTCCAGTGGAGGGCCACGAAGATGATCAGAGGGCTGGAGCACCTCTCCTATGAAGACAGGCTGAGACAGTTGGGGTTGTTCAGACTGGAGAAGAGAAGGCTCCGAGGAGACCTTATACTGGCCTTCCAGTACCTAAAGGATGCCTACAGGAAAGATGGGGAGGGACTCTTCATCAGAGAGTGTAGCAATAAGATGAGGGGTAGCGTTTTTAAACTGAAAGGGTAGGTTTAGATTGGATATTAGGAAAAAATTCTTCCCTCTGAGGGTAGTGAGACACTGGAGCAGGTTGCCCAGAGAAGTTGTGGATGTCTCATCCCTGGAAGTGTTCAAGACCAGGCTGGATGGGGCTTGGAGGAACCTGGTCTAGTGGAAGGTGTCCCTGCCCCTGGCAGGGGTGTTGAAGTTGATCTTTTAAGGTCCCTTTCAACCCAAACCATTCTATGATTCTATGAAAATGGTAACTGATTTGTATCATCTTCTTTTTCTACCTTCCTTTCCCCAGTACAGATCAACTGATAGATAAGACACATAACAACTGGAGTTCAGTTGCCTGAAAACTGGTGCACAGGATCACATTTCTCAGACACCCAGCTGTGACCAGTAGATGTGAAGCAAATTCTACAGTCGCAAACCCTACTGGGGAAGCAGCTTAACCTATATTTAGAAGACTACATCCCACCTTATTAGTCAAATAATTTATTGTAAATCTGAGAAAGCACAGTGCCAGAATGGCTAGAATAATATTTGGGTCAAGGTTTTTTGTTTAAATGTGTCATTTGTGACAAACATTTAATACTAGTAATAATTTGCTACTGCTGATTAAAACATAGAACTGTAATATCTCATTTAAAACCATTTGCAGGGTCTTAGGACACTTCCTTCAAGTATTTGTCATCAAACACAGACTGAAAAGGATTTATGAATATCCTGGAGAGCACTACTACATTTTAACCATTATTTTCCTTTAACCCTGTAATCTGTGTATTCAAGACTGACGCCAGTGATTATAAATAACAGTCATCCAAATTAATAATTGTAATATTACGAATTTGGGAAGAAGAGGAAGACAGAGGATTATCTGGGCAGGGTTATAATTTGCTGGTGTGCAACTCACAGAACTGGAAGGAGAAATCAAACAGCCAAAGAAAAACAGAAGACAAGCACAGCTTTTTTGTTTTCAAGATATTGCATTGACAGTATGTTTCAGCAGTTTTGAGTGCTAAAAAGACTGGAGTTGCAACAGTTAAGACATAAAGAAAATATTTATTACGAAAACCCCAAATTCACTATGAATTAGATGAATAGCTGTTATTATGCTCACACTCCAGAGGGAAAAGGCATTCGAGAGCTGACAAAGACTTTGAGGAAATATAGCGATTTAGCTAAGACATGGGGACTGCTGAATTTTTTCATTATTAATTCCATGTTTAAACACCTGTACTGCTTTTTCTTCCTTTGGTTGTTGGTTTTTTGTTTTGTTTTTTTTTTTTTTTCTAAAATATGAATCATCAAGAGACAAACAAAGACATGAAGATTTAACTCAATCACTGTTTATTATACCCAGCAGGAAGCACAAAAGCAGATACACTGGCACACACATGAACTGCGTAGTTGTCAGTTGTGCTTATTATCCTTGTTTCTTTGCCAGGCTATTCCAATCCTGAGTCTGATTTGGTTCAGTTAAATAAAAGAAGATATTCTCACTGAATTCAGGTCTTTTCCAAGTCTGCACTGAGTAATTTATTGGACCAAAATTATGTGAACATCAGTCCCACTCAGTTTCACTGCCTGGACTCTGCAATGAGAGCCCAGAAAACACACAACTCTATGGATGACTCCCAAAGACATTAAAAAGCTTAGGAGAGGTGAAGACGACAATGTACAAAGAGAAGAGATCTCCTCAGATGGGGATACCAAAAATTAAACATCACACTTGAAACAGCAACACAAACACTTGAACCTGCTGTTGTGGTTTAACTCCAACCAGCAATTAAGTCCCACACAGCCGCTCGCTCACTCCCCAAGCAGGGATGGGGAAGAGAATCAGAACAGTGAGAGTGAGAAAACTTGTAGGTTGAGATAAAAACAGTTCAATAAGTAAAGCAAAAGCCATACACACAAGCAAAGCCAAACAAAGAATTCATTCACTGCTTCCCATTGGCAGGCAGGCATCCAGCCATCTCCAGGAAAGCAAGTCTCCATCACACATAATGGTTACTTGGGAAAACAAAACACCACCACTCCAAACATTCACCCCCTTCCTCCTTCTTCTCACAGATTTATGTACTGAGTATGACGTCACATGGTATGAAATAGCCCTTTACTAATTTGGGGTCAGCTGTCCTGGCTGTGTCTCCTCCCAACTTTTTGTGCACCTCCAGCCTACTCACTGATGGGGTGGTGTGAGGAGCAGAAAAGGCCTTGACTCTGTGTAAGCACTCTCAGCAATAACTAAAACTTCCCTGTGTTATCAACACTGTTTTCAGCACAAATCCAAAACATAGCCCCATGCTAGCTACTATGAAGAAAATTAACTTTACCCCAACAAAAACCAACACGCCTGCGTGCAATCACCAAACCAGTGTTTGCTTTTTAAAACTTCTCTTCAGAACCCCAGCAAAAAAGCAGCCACTAACTTTCAGTGACCTCTAGCGACAGCACCCCCATCTATAGGGAACTGAGATTGATTTTCCACAGCTACTAGTGTAAAGACCTTTTGCCTGGGAGTATACAATGATATCAAGGTCAGAGGATTTGAAGGCAGCAACTTTTACAGGGTTAGACTTCAGCTGTGTGGTGTTTACAGCTACCAATTAATGTCTGCCATTTTACGCCCTGGAGCCACCTGCAGTTTCAAAACAGATTAAGCAAAACGGTCCCCTCAGGCTGATGGGGGCAATTCTCTAAAGTGAAGTATCACACTCAAATGAGTCTGGCAGGAGGCAATACATAAATCAAAGCTAATAATGAATTACCAGGGCATTTAGTGCTGGATCTGAAGTTTTTGCATGGTACAGCCAAAGTATGTGCTGTTCTTTTTGTTCCTAATACTGATGTTTTTTGGGGGAAAGTGGGCTTATGCAAAGGAAGAAAAGAAGTTGAACTGGCTGATGGATGGGATTTCAGAGGGGGACCAATTGTATTTCCTTTTTGAAGAATAATTTAGGGTCACATTTCTCATTTTTTCTCGGGGTCTCATAGTGTCTGAAGCAATCTTTGCTTTTAGTTAGACAGTTTAAACATACTGTGTACCTCCTTTCCACCACCATTTTTCCCACATATCTTTGAGATTCTGAGCCTGTTCTACTGTGAAACTAGAGTATCATTCAGCCAGACAAGAAGAAGATAGCAGAAGAAAAACCTTATATTGCACTGTACAAACCAATGCAGAGGAAGTGCTGCTCATACACAATATAATGAAGCACCAAGAACACACAGAAGCAGTTTACTCCAATAACAACCCTGTCTTGAAGCATAACCCTTTGGGTTTGGTATAAAGCTGAGAACGTGATCACTGTAATACCCTTTGGAAATTTAGCCCCATCTTTCCTTCATCTGCTTTCCATCCTGTGCTGCGTACCAGACTATCTGAAGCGATGCGTTGCCTTACACCTGGTAGTGAACACTGAGACCTTTCTGTATACTTGTAGGTGCTGAAGTCAAGACAGGACTAAATATCTTCAGGGTCTCCCTATTGTCAGTGGAAAGAAATTCTATTGAAAGACAAGTGATAAGTAATTTATTGTATTTATGCTACTATACGATGTAAACCCCTGTAGATGCAGCAGTTATGTGAAAGAATATCAATGAATAAATTAATTTACATATGAAACATTGCTTCTGTAATTTTGTGAAGAGGCTTTAACTTAATGCCTTTAATAGTCTCCTGAAGATGTTGCACTAGGTAAGATGTTTATCCAAAGTGATCGACTGCCCAGTAGAAGTGTTTCAATTCAAAAGTGTTAAGTGGCATACAAATCCATGTAGATATATTTTTAAAAATGAGTCTGCCAGCTGGAAAAAAGATGTAAGTGGAGAAGCAGAAAACTGCTAATTATTTGAACCACTTAAATAGTGGGAAGTGCTGGCTGCGTATTTAACGGTTTTGCATTGCGCTAATCTCTGCTGGCAGCAGAGTCAATAAAAGCTCTGCAGGGAGTCTGAACACAATGTGATTTTCCTAGCCAGATAAATCTTCCCCATCCCCACTATCCTTATTATCCTCATGACAATGCATCTAACAATTGGAATAAATGTGTAATCGAGATCTATGCTGCAGAGTGAATTTGCTCTGAAAACATTACGCAGGAAACAGCCGCAAGTGAAGGCTCAAGTTTTGTATGAGTTGCATGCAGTACTCGTTGCTCTGGGGGAAGGGAGTCTCATCTAGAAAACAGGAGTGTGCATCAGTCAGGAAACTGCTTGACTTCCAAATGCATTTCTGATTCCAAGTCAGTAGCCGTAAGTGCTTTCCTGAAGAAAAAAAGAAGTCCAATTGCTAACAGCTGGGGGATTATCGCAGGTGTTTATTACCTGTGTTCATCCTGATTGAAAACAAGAACAACAAAACCTGATCACAGGTGTCATTTTGGATGAGAAGTGGAAATGAAGTGGCAGAAACAAGAGGTAAGATAAACTGGATGAAAATAGCAATTTCCTCATAACCTTTCCATATAGGCTGCCAAATCTTGCCCCAAAGGCACTTGCGAAACTGATGACTATTAGAATATAAACCAAAAAAAGGCCTTCCTGAATCACTCATCCCAGTCTCTTGATGTTATATTCAACCGTGTTATAAGTTGCTTCTCAGTATCTTTAACAAACTCTACCTTAAACAGTGTTGGGTTTCTCTCCCCACTTGGAAGAGCTTTGGAAAGCTGTACGATAGCTTTAGATGTTTAAAAAAATTTTGTAACTTCTGGCCTATTTTTACTTATAACTGATTTATACCAATTTGTTTTCCTGCCAGAAAAGTCTTAGAGTTCAAATGACTCTTACCAATCTTGAAAAAATATCAACCCATGTTTTTTACAACAGGCGTTTTACAATAGGTCAGCATCAGTCCCATTTTGACTACAATTATGTTAACCGGGTCATGTGAACCACTATTTTGACTTATTGAAGTTTATCACCAACAACAGTTGCTTTTTCTATGCACTGCACACACCCATGAAGCAATTGGAGAAGGATTTGTTATATCCTACTTCAAATTCCCAGCCCTTAACAAAGAAGTCTTTTATGGATATCATCTGGATATCTTCTGAATGTATGTCTGCTGTCAATCTCATTTCCAAGTAAGACAACTGTCAGTTTGTCTTACTGAGTCTAATACTTAAGGTATGATGATTTGTATTCAGGAAGGAAGAGGATGTGAAAAAAACTTCAGTGGCTCTACCAGTCATCAGTGGTGGAGAAGACATGTTTGTTATGCTCTTCCTGTACCTCTCCACAGTGATCAGCATGGCTGACACAGCTTACAGTGAGAGAAAATGGCCTGCCTTTAAGGTAAGCCTGTTCCTTATGGATATCCACAGTCATAAGAGCTTGTCCTTTTTAGAAACTAGAAATAAACATTTGGTGAATTAGCAATGAAATAATGTATTAGACTGACCAAACATGTTAGATGCTAGAAATATGCAGATGACTCACACTGCCCCTCCTTCATCATTAAGGCCCTGTGCTTGGATAAGACTAGCTTAGGAATGAAGACATCTGCACCAAAGAGCCCCTAATACCAATGGAGCAGAAGTGAAGCTTCCAGTTGGCCAAGCTGTGAACTGCTCTTTGAATCCTCATGACCAGTAAGTTTGTGCATCACGGCACCTACAGAGTTACCTGTCTTGAGTTCATTAGAAGACTTTGTCTCACTCAGGTGAGCAGTGAGTTTATTTTCATTATTTATTCACATGTTACTTCCTTGCTAGACAGTAGCAAAATGTGAGCATAAGCTTTCAGCCTGTAGGAAATTATAGCTGGTAGTAGTGTGTCTTAGCCATGTGTGCTAACACAGCTACCTCTGTCTGTCTCTGCAGCCTGCATTCTTGTTTCCCACTAAATTTGAAATCACTTCCGAGGCCTCTGCATATTTCCAAGATACTTCATGGCCTGAGCTCACAAAGTGTACATAACAAACAAACAAACAAAAATCTATGTATAAACCTCTTGATAAAATATAGCATTTGTTGATAATTGTGTTCAGCTGGTACTATGGGACTCTATAAACAGTTTAAAGCTGAGACATGCCAGAGACTGAACTGTTTTGGAGTCTGTTCTGAGACTTGAAATTCTTTTGAATTTGTCCTAACATACATAAATAAGTGGGAACCTGCACATTAAAAATGCAGACAAAAAGCAAATGTTAAGAATTACTCAGAAAGCAACACAAAAGAAGATACATCTTTGAATAAAACTGGGTTTCGACCGTGTCTAGACTGCTGGGTGCAGTTCTAGTCCCCCCTGCCCAAAAGGGATGCTGCAGAAATATTTAAGATTCAGAGGACAATCTGGATGATGTGTTACTCTAGAGGACAAACCAAAGTTCCTGCCTGCTGGCTGAAGAGTTGTCTGCCCATAAAAACTATGTCTAAGTGGGCAACTGATCCTGGGCAGCACAGCAGCATCTTTGACCATTCAAAATCCCCTCAGAAGAGGTCTGCTTTGCAAGACTACATATCAGTCAGGTTGCTGCTCAGAAAAAAAAAGACATTTCTTTCCCCTTCTCCTCAGGCTTTGGGGGTTTGAAGCCCTAGTTCTTGATCTTGATCTTGATCTTGATCTTGATCTTCCCTTCCCTTCCCTTCCCTTCCCTTCCCTTCCCTTCCCTTCCCTTCCCTTCCCTTCCCTTCCCTTCCCTTCCCAGGTCACTTTTGATCTGTGGGAACTCAAATCAACACAGAACTTATATTTTTTTTGGCATTTCCTCTTGCAAATTTCCACTCGCAAGAGTTGCACTCTGCAAAGCTTAGTCAAAACTATCACACCAGTGGATCACAACTAAACATTTGCTGAAAAAATGAAGGATTTGTGTGTTCAGCATCGATTGATCTCTGCTGTCATTGTCCCAAACTGTAAGATTTTTAGCAAATACAAAATAATTAGCTTCACTGGTTTAAAAAAAGAAAAATCTCATGCAACATTTTTTGAAAATGCTGCTGGCTTTTACTGTTTTGGTCCTAGAGGAAGTAAGTGATTTTGAATTGCTTGGCCACTGCTCTGAATTATGAATTTCTTGCATTCTTCTTTACACAGAGCCTTGACATGGTTCACTTTCCACCTGCTCTGGTTTGAAACAGACACTGAATAGTCATCTTACAATGGAAACAATACATGTCCCCTATCTACTTTTGCAAGTTGCTTTTCTGGGCACAGGTATAACAAAGCATCCACAGATTAATTTGTTCCATGCTCAGTAAAAGAGTGTTAATCATGATGAACTAATGTGATTTTAATGGGAATGTCATAAGTACCCCTATGCAAATTCTATTTTAATGTAGCAATTAATTGTACTGTGATTTCACCAAATGAGATAGCTTGCAATGCAGCATTACAGCTGGTGCACTGAAATATTGTGACCTTTGATGCAGACCTGTGCTATTGACAGGATCTTCCTACATAAACCTGGAAACAGAGTGGGTCCAGGCAGCTGGAAGGATGTACAGACCAAATTTCATCCTTTATTCTTGTTGCCTACATGTTAATTAATCCAACTGAAGGAATCAAAAGCAGGTGAGTAGATTGTGGCTTGCCAATATTTGTGGTGGAGAAACCTAGTTTATAAATCATTCAAGACAAGAATTCCTCTTTCCCACAAGGAAAAGGACCTCTGCCTCCACTGACCAGCATGACTTACTCCTTTGCACTGACTTATCCCTACTCGCACTTTTTTCCTAATACTTTTAATATTTCCAAAAGGCAGAGACACAACAGACCCTCCCATTTTACCAAAATGTGTAGAAATTCCCTCCGTAGTACTGATGAAACAACTGGCTGTCTTCCCAGAGAGCTAGGACAGTAACAAGGGTGCCCCTTAGTACCTGCATCAACAGCAGAGAAATACGTGTTTGGAGAGGTGTTTTGAGGCTGACACTGCTACTCTCAAACTCTAGTGAAGTGGTCTTCTCACATCTCCCCAACACACGGGATGTCAGCCATAGCATTGCACTGGCCTTCAAAGAGAAGGGAGAGAGGGCAGAACAGTATTAAATCTTCACAGCTACTGTTAAACACAGGTGGTCATCCTGACTCTGCGCATAATTCTCCTCTGTCAAGGGGAAGGAAAAGGCTGGAAACAAGCACAAGAAGGAGTCAGGCTCCCTTCTGGACATCTTCTGTCCTGTCAGCAGGAATCTGACTTGTCTTCTTGTGAGATACCCCCAGTTTTGCTAGTGCTGTGGCTTTTTTGGTGGACTTAGGGCACGTTCTGGGAAGGGATGGGAGTACTGCTATATGAAGAATGACTAGTATAAGAAGGGGTTTCCTCAGTACAAGAGATATGGACATACTGGTGTGAGGCCACCGAAGGGCCAAAAAGCTCATTTCTGGCTTGGAACATCTGTCATACAAGAAGATGAGGGAGCTGGGACTGTTCAGACTGGAGAAGAGAATGGAGAGCAGGAGACCTACAGGTGCCTTTCAGAGAAGATGGACCCAGACTTTTCTCAGACCAGGATGGTTTTTCATGCTCCAGATAGACATTAGCTGATAAGCCTGAGACCAAACTGACCCCAAAACAACACAGAAAGCTCTGCTAGCAGCTAGACAGCCCAGAAGCCCACCATCCCCTGCCTAAAACGTTTCTTTGATGCTGTTAAAATCACTTTGAAGGAATATAACTTGTCTCGGCATTTTTAATTTTTTTATCTTTGGTGGAAAAAAGGTCACGGCTACTGATGGGAAAGTGGTGTTTCTTAGTTGTTTTCTCTGGAAACCTAAAATCCTAATGATTAGTTAAAAGAAAAAAAAAACACTATGAGGGTAAAATTAGAAAGACCACAGATCTCTACAGCTCAACACTGCAGGAAGTCAATAATGTTAAATAAAGGGTGTAGTTTGTTCACTTTCAGATTTTTTAGTTACCTTAGTATTTCCTCACACTAATACTTCACAGCAGATTTTTGAACTGGTCAGCAATTGGAATCCTGAGATTAACTTCCTGAACATAGAGCAGGATACATTTTGATTACCATGTTGATACGTTAACAAAATGAAATAATTAGAGACAAGATATTCATAGATGTCACAGAAGCCCATTGCAAAAACGCAAACAGCAGCAGTAGACTAAAAAGCAAGTTTAAACTTCTCCCTGATCATACTGTGAGGTGTACTGCTGGGGAAATCATGCTCAATTTATTCATGGCAGGTATAAATAATTTGCACTGGTTCTTTGTATGGAATTAATTTCACCTTCTTTCTTCTTCAGTAGCAAAACAAGCATCATGTTGGCTCATAACTCTCACACAGTTGAAGAAATAGCAAAGAGAACTGCTCGCAAATGACCCATAACCTAAAATATGCTTGGGAAAAAACTAATCAACTTAAGGAAACACCTTAATAAAAATATCATTATGTTCATGAATGCAAAGTCAAATCTGTATTCCTGAAATAAAAAATTCCCAATTTCTTGAAAAAACATCCCCAAACCCACTATATTTAAGGGTATGAACTTGGGCAAATGTTTATCATATACTCCTCATTTTTCTCAAAAAGCTGTCTTTGAATTCGGAGTTTCCTGTATTTGTCTCTGACAAGAGGAGAAGTTGGGGAGAGTTTGAGTTAGATCCCTTCAAGGTCATTCAATGATAAAATACAACCTTTGTGGTTTGTTGTTACTCTTTCTTCTGTTAAATAGTAACATTTTCCATTCATATAGACCACTTTTAAAGAGATCAGACTTTCTGTGCATGATGCTTCATTTGTTCTATGATAAAATCTAAAAGCCGTAGACCATTCAAATTCCCCTCTGTGATAATCCCCTTTTGAGTCAGCAGTAAATTCAGGAGCCCACCAGGCAATATTGTCTCTTTTCTATGTTTCCACTGAAATGTGGTATACATAATTTTTATACGCAATGTAACAATATATTGGTGTACATATATAATGCATCAAGATGCTTTCCTTTCCTGGGTTGCTTGGTTGGTTTTTCTTGTGTACAATAAATTAGGTTGCTTTTGTTGTCTATGTCCTTGTGAATATGCTAATCCTCGGCTGCACTGTTCCTGCTAAAATTTTCTGATTCCTTTCCTTTGGATCCGTGTGTAGTTTATGTGAGCTCCTTAAAAGCAGTTTCAGAATATCAGCGCAAATTCTGAAAGCTGTTTGATTTATTCACCATAATAAAATCAAACCTGCAAAGATCAACAACCTGATTCACTTCCCATTTAAAAAATGGCATCTTCTATTAATATTTATGAAGGTATTATGAACATTTTTCTCCATGTGTTCATAGAAAACTAGCAGATTTTTCTCCCAAATGATACCGAGCACGTGCGGCTATATAGTCAAGCAATGTTCAGCCTTTATTTAATCTTATGTAGCAGTGCATTCCTACATGGTTTGGATGGACTCTATGGGCTTCTTCAGGAAGCTTCTGTGTAGGAGGTGGAAGGACGGTAGTTCAGGTCAGAGTTTTAAGGACAGGCTATGGGCTTTTTTGGCTGAGAGCAATTTGTTAGACAATTCTTTTGTACACATAGCTACCAATAGGCAGCAACGACATGCCCTAAGGAGTGAAAACCTCCCCTCTTGGGACTGGCACACATTGCTGTGTAAGGAAATGGTGCAAAGCAAAAGGTGCAGGTGCAGATCAGCTCACGGTCTGGAGAGTGCTTCAAACTGTGATTACTGTGCATAGGTCTGCATGGGCACTTGAGCACCCATCAGACTTCCTGGCACCCCCCTTGTTATGCATTGCCCAGCAGGGAAGTTCAGGATAGCTCAATCGCAGCTGAATTAACAGGGAGTTCCCAAATCACCTGCAAAGAGATCAGAAAGTCTAGTGTGGTCTTCAGTTTTTTACTTATAGGAGTAAGTCTAGCTTTGATATGTTCTATGCTGCTTGCATCCTCAATTGTGAGGCAAAACAGAGACAAACATTACAACAATGACAAGTACCCAGTGAAAGTACCGTTTATTCCACAGGCGAAGTTGATATTTAAGTGCCAAATTTGTACTGAAATTCACTGGGAAAACAAACTTCCAGCTCCCGTTTGTGTGACTGAAAATATCCTCACAGAAAAGGTATTATCGTCCTAAAATATTGTGGCTCTATAATTCTTGCTGATGGTTTTTGTTTTAAACGAGGGAGGGTATAGTTACTGCAACAGGCTTGTCACATTATTCTCTGTCCCCTATGGGACATTGCATCAGACAAGCAGCGCACTCTAACAGATAGACAATTGTCCCACCAACCTCTACAAATAGCAGCGTGATAATATTTTACAAATAACCAGAGTGAAAGAAATGCATTTGGCTGCTCATTATATTAGCATCCCTGTTAGAAATATGCCTCAGCTCTTAAAAAATCTCCCAACATATGCGTGATTACAAAATCTGACAGGGTCTCAGTCTATTCTCCACAGCGTAGTGTGTTGCCTGACAGCTAACGTGCTCTGCTGCACCGCTATTAGCTGTCTTGCTGCAATGCAGTATGTTACACAGAGTTACTCGGGGGTGTACGGCTCTGCCCTGCTCAGCCTCTGAATTCGCAGAGTAAATGCTGATTATCTTGAAATGGTAATAACATGATTTTCCCGTATGAGCCACAACAGCGATCGTATAGTTAACAAAAGCTGTGACTGTCAGCCAAATTGCATACTGAGCACAATTATTTGAGCCATTAATTGGAGTATAGCGTTTCCTCTTGAGATAACAATGATTAAAATTTATGCCGATAGATAACTTTACAGTAGGATTGAAAGTGGAGATTTTCTAAATGCACACGCAAGTCACACCTTCGAGGAGAACTTGCTGATAAGCCTGACAGTTTATCACCGCCGTAATAAGGAGAAATGAAAGCAGCATCGATGTAAAACAGCAGCATCCAGTGGACTGAAAACCAAGGCTGCGTTTTCTAGGCAGCTCCTGTAAGATTGTGCTTCTGTCCACCTGCAGATGGTCTGAGCACCTTTTATGTAAAACCAGCAGGCATAATGAGGTGTTATTAGACACTCGGCGGGAGCCTCTGTCCTTGTTTTTCAGAGGAAAAGCTCCACTTGCTGAGCTGATGAAGCATTAGAGTACATTGGCACAGATCTTCAGAGGTGCTCAGATAACTAACAAGTATTGATTTCAACAAGAACTATGCATCTGGACACCAAGATACTAAATCACTGTCACTATATAGTCTCTCTGTCTGTAAGGGTCATATACCACCATCTAATAATGAATCTGATCATGACCATCATGGTTACATCAGTACCACAGCTAAGGTTTTGTGACTACATAATCTTCATCCCCATCAGCCACTGCTGTGATGCAGCCCCCGCCTCTCCATAAAAGATGTGCAAAACTCAAGAATATCACAATTTGCATTTGCTCAGCTCGCCCCATGCCGGCGCAAGCTCAGCAGCGGAGGTCCCGTGGGTGCCAGCAGCACGGGCTGCCCCGGCTGTGGGGCGTGGGTGGCCAAACCGTGGGGCTGGGGGCAGCGCAGTGGTGGCTGAAGGGGCTGGGGAGGGGGGACAGAGGGGGAACCTCCTAATCTGAAAAAAGCTGCAGAATTCACAAATCACCGTGCCATTGCCAAACGGCAATAAAATAAAAAAATGCAAACATGTGCAGGGACCTGCGCAAGTTGCAGCAGTCGGCAGCACTCAGCACAGCTAGTCCCCGTTACTCTACTGCAGGATGAGGATCAGGAGATTAACCTTGTGCCACTTTTGCCAACCCATGTTAGCCTCCTAAACTTGCAAAAATCTGGCAGACATGAGCAGTCATTATGAGGAAAGAAACTGATGAAATTCAGTTCACGTTCCCCTTTGGAAAAGAAGAAAGAAAAAATTCTCAAAGACTCTGAGGCTTATGTATTCTATCATATTGTTTTTTGAGTGACATTTTGGACCCAAACCATTATCCAGTAACATAGTTCTATGTGAGTGCAAATAATCAAGACCTTCACTTTAGTTGCTGTGACCTGTATATTGTTCTTAGGCTTGAGCTGTTGATGCCAGGAGCGAAGACAGACATCTCACTGCCAGAGCAGAGGAAGCTTCAGTGACCTTCTCCTGTGAGATGTCCAGATCCTGGGAAGTCAGGGCAAGGACCGCGAGCAGGACTGTGGTCTGCAGCAAAGCGTTCGTTCTTAAAGATGTTGCATCAAATACCTACAGGGTGGTAATAAATTAACTTGTAAATGTTAAAGGCCATCTTATAAAGTGTGATGACTACATGAGGACACTTGGCTCCTGCGCATTCCCTTGTCTATGCACATAACTGTCTGACCACTCCAGTATTGCACCATTATATATATCTAAGATCAATAAGTGCATAAAAGACCTGCACCCCCCCTGTTTTTTATTTCTTTGCTTGTCCAAGGAGCACGTGGCACCTTCCTGAGGCTAGAAAGAGAGTCCCATTTTTTCTGTGCTGTACAGAAAGCCAGAGTGCCTCTCCCAGGTACCATATTCTACTTAGCAATAAGCTGAATATATTGCTTACTTGACCCTTGCTGCATTTGTCTTCAGGAGGATCTATCAATCAGCCCCTTCAGTTTGCTATAGTTTGTAGTTTACATTGAAGAACAAAACTTTCAAGACATGGGTCTGGATTTCTCCAGGGTCTATAATTAAATAAGGCAAACCACAACAGAATAATCAAATAGCATGTCTAAGGGTATTGTTACAAGTTTGAAAAATAGTGCCCAGGAGAGATACAGAGCAATAATCGTGAATATAGAACGTCAAAGAGATGCTGTAGGGTCAGGATTTTCTTGTTGTGGGGGCCAGAAACTATCATTGTGTTCTACGGGAAACCTGAGGAATGCAAAGGCAATATACCCACAGCATTGTGAGATCCAGAGAAACAGGAAACCACTTGACCTTTATTTTTAACACTTATTCTCACATCACTGAATGTCCACTGCCCATTAGGCACCAATTACTAAATCAAACCAGAGTCCATGGGCCAAATCTCACAATTAAATGCTTTCTAGCTTTTTCTGCAATCTGGCCTCACTGGAAAAGAGATGTGGCAAGTCTTTGAACAAGCACCAAACAATGCATAAAATGTGTGTATAAAACGACCCTCTTGAGCTTCTGTTTGGTACTTGGCAAAAGTTTCTTACAGAGGTGGATCCCAGCCGTTCCTGCTCTGTTTATTTTCTCTCTCTGTGTAGGTTGTTGGTATTCTCCCCACATTGACTCTGCCACTGAAGGAATCCACCACAGCTATCCATCTTGCATGCCATTAAAGTTGTTGCCGTTCAGGCAGCAAGACATGGGTAGAAATATGAAATATAAAGCGACCCTCTTCTCTCGAGGAAAAAAGAAACTGAAAATCGGTCATTGTGTAAGTCTTGTGTTTTCAGACCCAGGAATCACTCCCCATTGTCTGGTGCAGAGGAAGTTGTCACATCTGTAGAGCTGGGGTACAGGATAGAAAAAAACTTTGATAAATGCCAAAGCTGCATAAAGGGCTTGACCCAAGAGTCACCCTCTAGGATTTCAGCTTTGTTTTCCGGTAATTACTGTCATTCTCAAGACAATTATTCACACTGACTCACGAAACAAAAGCAGAACACAGATAAGGAAACTACCGTGACTTGGGTTTTCAATTTGTATTCAAAAGAGTACAGTCAAATAGCCATAGCTTTCTCATGACTCAATGCGAGGGCTGTCTGTAGCCTCCTGCAGATGCACCTCCGCTACCTGGGTTTCCCAGTGACTTCACCGAGAATGGCTCTGTGCACCCGCTCCTGGAAACCAGGCGATTTCCTTATTCACCCAAGGTGCCTGCCCTCACAGCTCGGCTCAGGTCACAGACCAGATTGAGCCATATTTCTGCTCTCAGTAAAAAAACTGTTTAAGGATAACTTCTTTAATTCAAACTCTGTTTTTATGCGAGGGGAGCAGAGTACTGCCTTGTTATTGGCATTTATAGGCAGCTGAAGCCACACAAGATATTAAGACGTTGCTAAACTTTGCGTCCTGACAGAGGCAAGTCTGACACATCTCCGTACACCCAGGTCCAGCCAGCAGCGAGGCTGAACTGCTGTTCCTAGAAGGCACACGTGCACAGAGCACACATCTACACCACATACATCGTATATGGATATATGCATCCTGTCCTCCCGTCTGGCAGTTCAGGCTGAAGGTCCTTTACTGGGGAACACAATCATGCAAAGTGGATCCTTCCAGCAGCTGGGCTCAGACACTCAGTTCACCCGGTAGCTGCCCCAGGATCCCAGTCTCCCCAGCTGCTGGCACCTGGACATACGAGCCCCCGAGGCTGCAGCCCTGCTCCAGCTGATGGTACGGACATCTCTCTGGTGCACAAACACACATGCACATGTAGGTAGGTCTCAGCTGACCCCCAGACCCCACAGCCTCTCAGACCTGGACCCTCTGGTGCCTCCAGCAGCCAATTTGGTGTCTCCAGTCACTGGCACCATGGACACATGGGCCTGCAGCCCCTGATCCCACCCCACATGTGTCTCCCACTCTGATCCTACTGAGACCCCCCCACACCCCTGCACACTGTTTCCTGAGTCCCTTGCCCAGGAAAATGGCTAGAAATGGGGTTTAGTGAGAGGTCAGGACAGACCGTGCTGGGCACACACAGGGCACGGCCAGGCAGGTGCACTGACCAGCCCCTGCTTGCACACAACTGGCCCTTTTTGTCCGCTTATCCTGCTGCTTTCCTACTTGCTCCTCCCCAAACCACCTTGATCCTCCCTTTTCCCATCCTCCATTTCTCCATCCTCCCCAGAACATCCCACAATAAGTGCTGTGCAGTCACAAAATACCTTTCTCCTGCCCGCCATGGTGGTCCCCCTGCCCCTGGCAGTGATCACCCCTCCATCTGTGGGGTGATGGGGACCCTATTCCGTTGGCTCATGGTGATGGGATGCCCAGCCCATGGGCTGAGGCTCCCCAGGGCAGCCCAAGGGGGTGAGCTGGGGCTCATGTCTGTGACGGGGTCATTGGGCGTCCCCCCATCCTTGTGCCTTGGCGTTCTTCATGGCAGGGAATGAGCCTCTGGGGAGCTGGTTGCTCTCCTTCAATGCCCGAGCAGCAGCTGGTTGGGGTGTAAATGGGCTCCCACCCACAGTCCTGGTGCGTACTCTGTGCATGGGGACCAGCTTCTTACCACATAACCTAACACAAAAACTATTGAATTATTTGCCTAAGGCTACACATTTACAGTGGATCAATTTACTTCACTGAAACTTTTCTGGTGTTTAGGTGTTTTTGAAAACTTATTCTATTTTCAGTTAATGAAATCTTGATTGAAAAAAATCTAGATTTGAAAATGCTCATCTGAAGAAAGTAATTTAAGTACTCGTTTCCTAAAATGTGGTCTCATGTTTAAATGGGTTTCTTTGTAAAAATACTACTCCAGAGAAAGTGTATTTCCTGTGATATCATGAGTGTTTCTACTGACAGGACTGATACGAAGTACCTGGGTGACTGACTTCACTAGTACATGAGCCCTCTAAAAAGTCAAACTAACTGATTGGGAAGACGTTGGCAAAAATGAATCCATTCTGATGTAGCTGAACTCCTAAGTAAACCATATTTTTATACTCTTTTAAGCTTGCTTTAATAGGAAGTTATTCTCTTTATAATAATAAAATAGAACAGGGAGCTGCTAGCAGAATCATATTTAGTTACAGGAAAAGCTTTATTACAATGAGCCAGTGAAGAAAGCTATTTACTTAAACTGAAATGCTGTACTCCAAAGCTTATATCATAGTCCATAATGCCACCAGAGAGAAATAAAACACATCTTAGCCTTGCAAAGAAGAATGATTACAACGTGTGAATTAGTCATATAAAAAGTGATAGGCTCCCTATGGTCTGAGGAACTTAAGTTGCTTTGCTGAACAGCTAGCTTATTTTTAGAAACTAAGATACATTATTTATAATGTAAAGAATAATTCTGAAAAGTTAATGGTCCAAGACATATCTAAGTCACAGATGAGAAATCACAATCTGATGAGGCAGTGTGACTTTAAAAAACACTTGGTCTTAGGAGCTTGTTTAATGAAATGTCCATAACACAGATATAAAAAATAACATTACTTTCATGTACTTCACCTCTTCTTCTTTTTCTTTCTTTGGGGTTTGGTGGGGTTTTTTGGTTTTTTGTTTTTTTGGGTTTTTTTTTTTGTTTTTTGTTTTGTTTTGTTTTTTGGTTGTTATTTTTTTTCCCCCACTGGACGTTCTTCTACCTTATGCTTTGATCCTGTCAGATTCTATAGTTAAGCAAAATTTGTTTGTCGTAATATTTAGGCAGAGAATTGTTACAAGCTCCAAGAAGACCCTCAGTTTTTAAATGCTATCTATCTGCTCTATTCTGCCCTGTGCCTTGAATTTTTCCTGGCACTATCATATTTTTCTTTCATCTTTCTTACCATTTCTGAAATTATTCCATGCAGCTTATGGGAAGACCATCCTCTTACTTTCTGTTGTGGTCTAAATTTTACTACAGGCAGAGAGAAGAGAACCCTACACGTGAAAACCAGAATTTCATATTTAGTAGAGTTAACATTTTAACAGGCTAATAAACCCATTTATTGGCTCATTAAAAACACTGTATGCTAACAACCCAAATTAATAGAGAAAAAACTAAATATCTGTTAAATATTCTATACAGGAAAACCTACTTAGTATCTCCTCCTTTTCTTAGGCGTTATACTCCCCCTGCCACTGCTATTCTGGGTGCTAAGGCTGAGAGTCACTATCCAGGGGTTTTAGCATCCTGGGGTCTTTGCATGGAGAAGGGCTGGGAGGAGAGGTGTCTTACTCCTCCATTTGCATTCCAGTATTTATTTAAGCTCCCGTGCCTCCATGCTACAGCATTTTAACAGACCTATGCAGGAATAAAATGAGAAATCCATTATATCTGGTCAGCAGGCTGTGCAGTCTTACCTAAACTGGAAGGTGTCTGGGTGGGGGTTTCTTTTTCATAATGTCCCTATAGTCCTGGCTAATATTACATGGCTGTAAAGTACACTGCGTCGTCTGGTATAGACTCATTTCTTGAATTTTGCACATGCCAAGGACACTGCAGATATTTATGTTATGAAAGTTTAAGGATGTTTAAAAATTATTTCGACTTGCCTTCACATCCTTTTGGTATTAAAGTCATGTGTCTTCATCACAAGTTCAATAAAGTCAGACTCAGAGGGAGCCATAAAACTTTCTGTAAATGATATGAAATACCTTTTGGTTCTACAAAATGTCACCTCTTAGTGCCCTGGTACTTAGGCTAGAAATGAAGAACGTGTATATCTCATTAAAAAGTGGGAATCGCTCCTACAATTTCATGAAGTTTCTGGTTTTAGCTCCATAAAAATGGGAACTGCAGGACCTTTATATTACGATTTTTTATACTCTGGTTGTTACCATAGGACTGAATTTCATCCATCTTGCATTTCAGACAGGAATATGTTTGACGAGATAACAACACCATGGAGGGGGCAAACACCTGCCATCTTTCCTGTTACTTACTATTTTACACTGAAATGAAGATTTGTCGCTACAGTTATGTCCTGACCACAACCTTCCTATATCAGGCATGCTACAAACACAGAATGGAGCAACATCTCAACCAATTACCTACCCAATGTGTCCATTCTAGTAACAAAAAGTGGTGCAGGCCTAAGCCCTGCTCTGCAACGAGCCAGGGTTTTGTCACAAGCATGTTTCCTGGAACAGTTTTGGCTTAGGCCTGTTAGTCCTCTCCCTGACTATGTTCAGGCACAGTTTGGAGATGGGAAGTGCCAGGAAGTGTTTCCCAGTGGTGGAAGGATGGATGGATGGATGGATGGATGGATGGATGGATGGATGGATGGATGGATGGATGGATAGGGCCACCCTGTTCTGACAGAGGAGAGAGTTCAGCCATGCAGAGACGAACCATGCTATGTCCCCTGTCCTCTGGCCAAAGAACAGTCCCTGGCCCATTTCATTCAGTCGCATAGAGACAGCCAGAGAGTTTGATCCCTCTTTAATTTATATAAATAGCAGCCCCCAACCACTTAACATAGTTGAAAACCTTATTTCATGATTCTACTCCACAAAAGAATAAATGTATTGCTAGTAGATACAGCCAGGTCAGACTCACACATACGCCTGCCTTTTCATGCTCCCCTCCTGTGTCTCACTAGGCTGCAGCATGGCAATGCTGCTTCTGTTTCCTCCCACCACCCCTCACGCAAGACATGGCTGCACGTGGGTTCCCAGAGCAGGAGCGCAGCAGGAGCACGCCGCGACTGATGCTGTGTGGAAGCTGTGCTGGGGAGGAGCCCGCATCTGTCAGCCCTGCCCAGCCATGTGGCCCAGCTTCAGCTTCCCAGAAAGCTGAGAAGTTGGGGAGATGCCCAACTTGATCACTTTTCAGCAATGAGTAATGACTGAGATTGTGAAGGGTGAATGTCCTGAATTACTTTCCCTTGCTTATCATGAAGATGTGTATGTTCAGAGTGATTCCTATAAAGGATGTACAAAATATATGCATCTGTGTGTTGAGATGATGTGTTATCAGATCTGTTACAGTGTAATTCAGTAGAAAACCATTCTACGTATTTAGATTCTCCCCATTTCTTTTTGCCAGGACCAATTCCCAACCTGAGCCTCTCAACAGATTGCATCTACGTAAGGGCCTTCAATCACTCTCATGCTTTTGGTGTCTCATAATCATTAAAAGGCTTCATCCTGACAGTATTCTCTAAAACAGAGAGGCACTGCTATCCATTTTTCATGAATGAGGAAATGAGGTGCAGTAGCTGACACAGGCCATTTAGGATGTCCATGATGAAGCTGTAAAATGATCCAGGTCCTGTGGGTCCCTGCTGGCATCCCAGGCCCTGGGAACGCTCACTCCACCGGCATTACATTGTCCACCCTTGCAAGATACAAGGAGCAGTCCAGAGTGAAAAATACTGCTATCAATGTTTCAATTTATATCTGAGCAATAAGTAAAATAGATGTAAATTCCTTGAACAATGCTGTTTTGGCAAAATCCGTATATGGCAAAACATGCACTAAGCTTGGCAGAAATTGCATTAAATCTGGTCACAAATTTATTTGGATTCTGTTGAATCATTCTTGTTAAAGAACAAAACTCGTTTTTCCCACTGCTTGCCTGCATTTTGAGCTGTCATCGCTCTGTTGCTACACAAGCTTTGAAGTATGGTCTCTGTGAACCCAGAAAGGAATTCAGCAAAGCTTTTAAATATGTGCCTGAAGTCAGTGGGATAACCTGAGGTGCAAAGCTGGTCAAGGTGAGTACCCTGAGGAGCTGTAGGTTTCAGGGCCACCCTCCAACATCCACTGAAATCAGCAGGAATCCATTCACCGACTGCAGTGGGATTCGGTTCAAGTTCATTTTCACTTTAACTTGCAAAAGACATGAAATACAAGCATTAGTAAAAATTCAACCCTTTTTGCTCAAGCCAGTTAGCTCAGTAGGTCTGTGCTTGCATTGTGTGGGTATCCATTAGCGCACGAAGCCATTCCTGTGCTAAGGGGGGACTCTGCACTTTCTGAGAAGCTGTGAAAACCCATGAACCAGAAGTTCAGCTCAGGGGCTGCTGGTGGCCGCAGAGGCAGCCAAGGCACTGCGGCGGAGGTCTGTGTGCCGAACCAGGCTATGAGGAGGCTTAACAGGCTTGAAATGATAAAGTGAGCTGTCATTTAAGAAGATGTATCATATCAATTGTAGCAGAGCAAAAAGCTTGGCCTAGACCAGCAAAATATAAGACAAAGTGAAAGAAGGAAAACACGTATCTCGTTCAAAGGAATATGAATTATCAAATGAAGGAAGCTGCCGCTTTACATCTCTCAGACTCATACCAATCCATCAGAAATCAAAAATCAAAAAAAGCGGCTAACAAGACCTCTTTCTCTTTGTCACACACACATCTTGCTTTGCTCATGTAAGTGTGAGAGGAAGAAAAGGAAAGCCTAGCAAAGCTTTCATTTTCTTAACTAAAACTCAAGGTCTGGTGCATCTATACCTCAAAGCAATCACCTTTCAGTGGCTGTTAGCACGCTTTCCCACGCTGCTCTGCGCTGCGCAGGTTGCTCCTTGGCAGCACAGGGAGGATCAGCACAGAGGCTGCCAGCATCCATGGCAGAGCACGGAGGGGAAGCCACGGAGACAAGGGAAGCGGCGCAGACGGCGTTAGTCATGCTGGGAGGCAGGCAGAGGAAACGGAGCAGGGACGGAAACAAACAAGCAAGCCCAGCTCAAGGCTGAGCTGCGCCCAGAACAAAGGCCCAACTACAAAACAATTTATAGCGCTGTAAACAAGAAAGGAAAAAATGCTGCACATGGAACAAGGAAAACAGATGTGTCCATTGCCTTGTTCTCACACCCTCCCAGCCAACCACGGCGGCGTTTCACAGGCATACACTGAATTCCCCTGAGAGGGAGGTGGTGACCGGGACCAAGGCTGTGTTACTTCCCAGTTTGTGTCAGGATCTGTGCAAAATCTGGCGCAGGTCGATGTACATTGATGCACTTGATGTGTTTCAGCAACTGCGCCAGGCTGGCCTGGGGCTCTGCATCCTCTGTATTTCCCATTCCAACTCACATGCTAAATGCTAAATGTAAAGAAGCAAACTTCATGGCACTCTGGATATTCTGTGGATTCTGGTGATGAGTCATTATGGTTTGGAAGGCAAAAGTTGTTCACCTCAGAAGGCATATGACAAAAGTGTAGTCTGGACGATAAAAAATGTATTCCCCTCCAAAGGGAGCACAAAATATCACCTGAATCCCAGTAAAAAAGAGGCTGAATTGTGAAATTATTTTGTCTCCAAGGCTGAGGGCATGGCTTTTCCGTGTCTGAAGAATCCATGCAATATCTCATATAATGGCATAAACATATCTAAAGAATCTAAAACCATGGTTAAGGACAAAAAGCAATGACTTAATATCTTGGCTACAAGACACTGCCCTAGGAATCAAGTGTTTTATATTAGCATATTCTTCCGAAGTACCTGTAACTCAGCACTGCCAGGGATTCAGTGGCAGACAGGACAGCCAGCAGACCTGATTCTGCCTACTGGTTCCCACATTCAAGGCTGCTCACCCTCTGCGGTCACTGGAGTTTTCCCACTGGCTTCACGGTGTCCAAGTGTCACCAGAGACCACAGACAGTGCTGCTTTGCTGCAGAACTCACCTCAGGTCCAAAAATAAACCTGTAACATGTAGAGTCATGCAGTATTCACACCACCAACAAAGTTCTTTGCAGGACCTATTTGGCTATTGTGTTCCGGAGCTTTTGAAAAAAAAATAAGGTCATTTCAATTTCTTGCATCAATGTGAATCCCCCTTCTCCCTCTAATGACATTTTTTTCTTTCTGCTCTAGAAAAAATTGTCTCATTTCAGGGAAACCGGACACTCGTGCCATGGCAGATATAAGTTTCAGGTCTCCCTGGAGACACGTTGGCCTGTCTAAGCACCATTTCAGTCCCCAAGCCTTCTGCTCAGCTACAGTCTAACTTTATAGTAGCCTAGAGCCTAAACAGCAACACCCATTAGGTGCTTATGTTCATGTGTGTGCAGTTGTTCCAACCCATCGATAATGTGTCCCTGCTGAGCTGCTTAGAGCTCACATCACAGGCTTAATGCCCCACTACCAACCCCATTTGAGGCTAAACTTTGTCAGCGCCCTTTCTGTCCTCACAAAACACAGTCAAATAAATCTCCTGGAGCAGGTTCAATCCACGAGCTCAGTAACTTGAGTCAACGATTAGTAGGGATGCACACTCTGCTTGCCTTCTCTCTGGAAGGAAACTTGGGATCATAGGCAGAGAGCAAGCCACGGATTACACAAGTATGCCCCATCAGAGGTGATGGGGAAGGAGGGAGGGCACAGACCACATCTATGGGCCACATTGGTAATAGCCTTTGAGGTCCTCCGTGGTAAAGAGTTGACCCAAATCAAGTTCCATCAGCCAAAGAGGAGGCATTGACTGGGAATTCGCTACTTTTACATGGTAGGCATTCATGAGGGGTCCTGTCCTATTAGCCATATCATGTTTAACTCACTGGTTTCTCTGAAAATTCCCTGCTTTCATGCGTTCTTGCATTGCACAGAGGAGTCCACATGCTGTACTGAAGGTAGAGGGTTTTCCTGGCAGTGATAGCTGGTCACTGCAGCAGCTAAGGTCCTGATTGATTCTATCACAGGAAATGCACTAGAAATTATTATAATTTAGCCCCAAAGGCTCAAAAATCAAGAAAAAGACAACTAAGTGTCATAAGTGCAAAAGCCTGTATCTCAGTGCTGATGACTGTAAGAACAGTTTGCGTTACTTTGGAGGGGGTAAGAGGAAAAAAAAAAAGAGAGGGAAAAATAGACTGAATCTCAATGTTTCAGTGTGATTTTACTTGTAGTGAGGTCTACTGGACTGTGAAAATCCTCACAAGGGATGGCAGCTCCATCGATTGGGTAATATAATTGCAGCATTTTGTGCCTTTGGTAAAGCCTGAGAACTTGTCTCTGAACTGAGTCCAATCCAGGATACGCCTTTCTAGAGAAAGCAGAATCCTTAATAAAGCTGCCAGAATATTTACTTAATTTTTGCAGTTTTAATAACTCTAAGTTGAAGGAGCATGCCATATGCTTGTAGGCCAAAGCACCGCTTTTATGTTTTGAACTAGAGCTATTCCCTGGAGTATGGGCAAACTTGTAAAACACTTTCTTTATTTTCACCCCTAAAGCTGTTTTTTTCTTCCTCTTTCCTGCCTTTCATTTAATTAGTTGTTGGACTCCTAAGCAAATCTTTGCTATTCTTGCACTTCTCACATCTGGGATCACGGCAGCCAGTGCTCACCACTCACCTTCTGATTTATATATTCCAGGGGGGACAAACGAAATAATGCACACTGATTGCTAATTTCAATCACAGAAATATTGTAGTCAGCATCTGGCACCTGCCTATTCACATGTGCACACAGGAAAACAAATCCAGAAACATTCAAAAGTAATCTATAGAGCCATTTCAGCAAAACTCTTGGAGGATTAAATAATAGTGAGGATAATCATACCTGGATCTTACATAGCATATCTCATCAATAGATCTTAAGTGTTTTACAAAGTGAGTATCAGAAGCTCTCAATTTGAAGTAGAGAAACAAATGCATGGACTATTTGGTGATATGGAGGGGATATGAAGAGGGTATACTGTGGGCCCTCAAGGAAAAGTTGCTTATGTGAAACCAGATTTTATATTTAGGATCTATTTTTCAGATCTCCTTTTCCAGAAATTATCAGTTTCCACCCGCTGTGGTAAGCTATAACCACAGTGGCTTTACCACCCCCATTCGAGACAGCACCGACTCACTAATTTTGAGCATTGTTGCCTTGTAGGAGTCTGGGCTGATAGCTTCCAGGTGGCTGTGGAAATCTGCTTCTGAACTGGTAGACCCGTCTCACTGCAGACTGACATTGAGAGCTAGCTTGTCCCACGTCCGCTCTCACACAGAGATCCTGGAGGTCCTGATGACAGCTGCAAGCCTGATGCGGCCCCATCGCTCTGCGGCCTCAGCCCTCTGGTGAGCACAGGGGAATCTACAGCCATCGTAACTTCAGTCAGGCACCTCACACATAAAGATGGCAGGTTATATGTAGCTGGACACACTGCAAAATCTGTGGACTTTCAGCTGCGGTCAACACTCCTGTCACTTCATTATAAACCTTGCATTTAAATTCTGCTACTGGTACACCGTTTTCCTTGCTGCTGATACTTGGATGTGCTGTTGGTTGTGATGGAAACAGTGGTGAAAAAAAACATTTTTGTCTTCGAATGGTTTGAGAACACTCCTGCTTAGGGCTTGTGAAAGCTTTTATGATTCAAAGCAGGACAATGCACTGAAGGGTACAGCTGAGGACCCTGTGGCATGACCCCAGCCCAGAAGTCCTAGCAACTCGCATTTTGAGACGGGTGCAAGCATGAAGGCAAAAGAGTTTGAGTGGTATGTCATTTGCAAGCGTGAGCAGTTCTGCCTGGGTCAGGCTAATGCACCTCTCAAATTATGGTTTCTAAACTGAACTTTTCAGTGAACGAATACAACATATTTCATCTTCAGACATACAACATTCTCTGTGTTGACCTCCAAGATCTACCTCAAATTCAGTTTTTTTCAATTAAATCTCCTACATAAACAGTCTAGACTAGTCAGGGTTAAGTACTGAACATTCCCAATGTACTGCAAACTACCTTACAGTTTACCTGCCTGGCTCGCCCTGGAATATTTCCCTGTGTAACTATGGGTAGGATCATTTCTACAAACAATATAGCAAATCAAAGAAGCCTGTTCTGCCCATACTTGTATTTTAATGACAACTGATAATACTTCCTCAACTGGCAAGCTTCTGGCATACTTTGTGCTACTAAAGATAAGACTTAGCTCATTTCATGCATCTTGAGTTGGGTGTCTAGTCCAAACTGGTTGTCTCAGCTCCTTTATAGCCAGTGAATAAAGATAAGTGCATCCAGAGAGCTATTTGTGGTCAATTAAATGGTCCTACTTCTCTGTCTCTACAGTGACTCCAAAGGAAACTGAGATTACCTGAAATAAGATGCTTTGGACACCTGGAGTTAAGGGAGTTGACTTCCGCCCACCTAGCTGACCACCAACACAGTCTGTTCATACCTGCCCAATTCTTTGCTTGTGACCAGATCAAGACTGAGAAAGCTCCTTACATTTCCCAACTTATTTCACTTTTTTCAGAACAAACCCTCAAAACTTCAAATATTTCTCAGCAACAGGAGGGCACTTGGTTCCCGTACCATGTTTGGTCCATTGCCCTACAAGCACCACCCATGCTGAAGCTTGCTTACTGCACTTAAGTCAGGCAGAATTCTGCCCACTCTGGTCAGGTTTTTGAAGGAATTCCAGGTCATTTCTGAAGGATGAGGGAGAAAATTAATTTCTTTCACTATTAGCATTTTGAATCTTGATCTCTGGCCCCTGACCTCTAGGTAGATTAACCCACAGACGAAAGCAGATGACCACATTATGTCGAGAGCACACCTCTTCACAGATGAATTCTAGTTCCACCTTGGGAAAATCACAAAGTCTTTCTTTGTGTTTTATCATTCCTCCCCAGGCAGTTTCTTCTTTGCTGCCATCAGAGTTCCAGATTCCGCTTACATAAATGGAGGTAAGGTAGGACTACCTGTGACCTGAGCAGACTATCTTGACCTTATATCTGTTTATATGTAAAACAAACATGAATATGATCAGAACTGAACAGGGAAAACAAATAGAGACATGAGATATTATTTCTTTTGATATGTTTCAATACTTGGGAGAATTTGTCATTCTTTTTTCTAATTAACACTGCAGGAACAGGCTACAATTTTGCTGCATGAAAGCTTCTTCACTGACCACTCCACAGCATTTCTTGGTCTTTACAAAGAGACCCATACAAAAGTAATATTTTTGTTTTTTTCTCTGAGAACTGCAGCAGCTCAGGACAATTGATTTAATCACAGCTCCTGGTTTTTACTGTGTTACTCAGGCTCTACAACAGCACTCCTGTGCTGATGATTTAGACAAAAGCCTTCTACGTCCCCAACTTGTTTTGGTTTTTGAGTTAATTTAGTATTCAATGCACAGTTATGACAAAGACAAATACATGGCTGTGCTCATTGTCAGCTGTGTCTGCACTATGCTATTAATTTGAAGCAATATATTTTGTGTGCACAAACTATTCTGTTTACTTGGTTTTGTTTACTGTTACATTACTCCTTAACCAAACTCAGAATGTTTTTCTCCATATTTGACATCACTGGCATTTCATGTCCTTCTACGCACATGTTCTTTTCCTAGGTAAATAGAATTCTGAACACTAGATGTGTCCATTTCAGTGGAAGCAGAATCACTGCTAATGCACTTGTTTCAGGTGCGCAGCCTTAGCTCCGTCAAATATACCCAGTTAATTACATGCAGTATAAATTCCCTTGACACTGATTATGTTGAAAAATGGCCTTCAAAGTTGTCAATCCCTTATAATGTAAGAGGCAACTACATGACATTTTAAAAAGCCGTCCTTTTTTGACAATTTCCAGATGCCAGAAACATCCAGATGTTGGAGAAACAATATATTCATCAATGACCTGGATGAGGGGATAGAGTGCACCCTCAGCAAGTTTGCTGATGACACAAAGCTGGGGGGGGTGGCTGACACACCAGAAGGCTGTGCCACTATACAGAGAGACCTGGACAGGCTGGAGAGTTGGGCAAAGAGGAACCTTATGAAATTCAATAAGGGCACGTGTAGGGTGCTGCACCTGGGGAGGGATAACCAGCACAGGTTGGGGGCTGACCTGCTGGAGAGCAGCTCATCTGAAAGAGACCTGGGAGTTCTGGTGGACAACAGGATGACCATGAGCCAGCAATGTGCCCTCGTGGCCAAAAAGGTCAATGGCATCCTGGGGTGCATCAAGAATAGTGTGGCCAGCAGGTCAAGGGAGGTCATCCTCCCCCTCTACTCTGCCTTGGTGAGGCCACACCTGGAGTACTGGGTCCAGTTCTGGGCTCCCCGGTTCAAGAAGGACAGGGAACTGCTGGAGAGGGTGCAGCAGAGAGCTACCAAGATGATTAGGGGACTCGAACACCTCTCTTATGAAGAAAGACTGAGGGATTTGTGTCTGTTCAGTCTGGAAAAAAGACGGCTGAGGGGGGATCTTATCAATACTTATAAATACTTAAAGGGTGGGTGTCAGGAGGATGGGGCCAGGCTCTTTTCAGTGGTGCCCAGGGACAGGACAAGAGGTAATGGGCACAAACTTGAGCATAGGAAGTTCCATCTCAATATGAGGAGGAACTTCTTTCCTTTGAGGGTGGCAGAGCACTGGCACAGGCTGCCCAGAGAGGTGGTGGAGTCTCCAACTCTGGAGACATTCAAAACCTGCCTGGACGCGTTCCTGTGCAACCTGCTCTAGGTGACCCTGCTGTGGCAGGGGCGTTGGACTAGATGATCTCCAGAGGTCCCTTCCAACCCTATGATTCTATGATTCTATGATTCTATGAAACTATTTCAATGGAGGCAATAAAACTCATCTGGGAGGAATAGGGAGTGATCAGGAGGACACATTAAAAAGACAAACAAACAAAATAGAAGAAGGTGCAGATGACTGAGAACGGATAAGCCCAACAGCAGCATGCAGAAATGGCCTTGCAGCTCACTGACAGCCATATGAACTGGAAGAGGAGTGAGCAAAAATTAAAAAATTAAGATTCAGCTAGTATTCACAGTGCTGAAGGGATTGGCTTTTCTCAGATGCACTCAAGTATTACAATTCAGATCAGCGTGGATCATCAAGTGTTAGCCTGAAGAATATTTTATTCAGCTTTTGAA
Organism: Chroicocephalus ridibundus; assembly: GCF_963924245.1. NCBI lineage: Eukaryota > Metazoa > Chordata > Aves > Charadriiformes > Laridae > Chroicocephalus > Chroicocephalus ridibundus. The sequence continues at coordinate 18,496,262 of NC_086284.1, read as the reverse complement.
TGGTAAAACTCTGTTGGAAGGATCATCCTTTGGCCTGTGTTAGCAGAGAGCCTGGCGCTGTGGGGTGCTGATGTATGGCAGGTATTCTTTGAAGTTACTGTAATAACAAGGATTACAATAGCAATGGTTTGTTAGACTATACGGACTTTCTCAGTGCCCACCTCTGGTAGTGGTGGCAGACTACAGTCAGTCCTTTCTGCATGGACTATATACATAAACCCTTTTGCCACATACTTTCTCCTGCCCTTGTTGCAAGATAGAAGGGAATAATTACTGTTCGCTTTTCTTCCTGCTTACAGCAAAAGTAGCAAGAAATTTTGTAGCTGTATGTAACCTTCATTAGGAAGAGCCCCTCTGGGTTTTTTTAACATGTACTGAGAGTCACATCACTTGTTTTTAGATATCTGGGAATTTAGAATCTAATGTAAGGTAATTACCTAGGACCCCTGCAAGAGATAAAAGGAACTTCATCCTTTAAATGTACTATCATCCGGCTTGATCTTGTCTTACTTAATGGGTCGTGCCACGATACTACAAGGTTCCCAGATTATCCCCAGATCAGGGATTTATGGGAGTCCAAAAGCACAAATTGCAATGGAAAATCACACTTGTAGATGATCTTGTAAAGTACAGATAATTTGCAATTAACATTATTTAGCATGTATAGGGTGGCCTGTGTTAAATAGGCTTGATTTCACAATATTATCCTATCAGGTACGGGCAGAATGGAAACTTTAAAACGAACAGGAAAATGACTTGTTGGACTAGGATTGTAAATAGGTACTTATTTGTGATGTTGTACTGAGGTAATGGGTCTTGGATTTTGCTATTTGAATGATCTTGGATTTTGCTATTTGATTGATCTTAGATTTTGCTACTTGGCCATTCAAAAAAAAAAGTCTGAGCTTAAAATTACCATCTTGCTGTTTCTGATTGGGGAAAAGTTTCCCTGGTATGGAGATCCTCCCACTAATCACTGTAAGAATAACCAGGGCTCTTCACCTCGACACATCAATTTACTTCATACCTTTGTGGTTTTACAAATCTTGAAACTGGAGATGCCCAGGGTCCTCTCCATGCACCAAGGCCCTGATGAAACCGTGAATTGAAGTAATCTGGTCCTCCCACGGTGGGCTGCCTCTGCTACCCGCACTCTGGCTATGCCGGGGGGGGGACAGCAGTAGCTGCAGTACTGTCCACCTCCGTCCTGCCCCTCTGGCGCAAAGCTGTGCTGTTGCACAGTGCCCCATCAATGTCACAGCTGCATTCACTTCTGCACTTCCCCAGCTATGTCATTTCGAAGCTATATGGGTATCTACACATGACAGTGTGGCATTTTGCCCCCTGACTTCCCTCAGCTGAAATCACCTCATGTACGCCTGGCTTTGCACTGCTTTCTGAAAATCAGTATCTTATTGCCCCTTTCAAAAAATTAATGCACTCGATACCATCTTTTGCAAAATGTTTTGCTCACCAGGTTTTCATTGATTGTGTTTGGTCGTGGTCAGGAGCTTTGTTCTCTCCTTTGCTTTCATTACTCTTACACAACCTTGTCTTAACTGTGGGACCAAGAAGAATAACAGGCCCTAATGAGAGTGTGAAGAGGCATGTGAGGGTCCCAGACACACAGCTGTGTGTAGCACTCCTCATTGTCAAAGCCACCTGGAGCTGGGAGAGCTGGGGTGACAGTCTGCTCCATCTGCCCCACCTTGAGAAGTTATGGAGGGACCTGACTCATTGATGTACCAGGTAAGCACAGAGTGTGCTCATGTATCAGTGAATTAAATGTGCCCAAGGTCTTTCTTTGGCCCTGAGACCAACAGACCTGGACTAGGTTGCATCCACGGAGCAACCTCTCAGAGCTTCCAACATCGGGTGGCTGTATCCAGGCAGCCCCTTGGAAATAGCTCTTGTGCCATACCCAGGAATAGTGTGAGTGAGCGTAAACTGGCACGAATGAAAAGCGTCTTGGGGACCTTACTAACCTGTCAATTAAGCTCCTGCACCCACAAACATTTTTGCATCACTGGCTAATCCACAGTCATCTGTGGTGGAGAAAGGGCAAGGGAGAGGCATCTGCTCAATTTTTGTGCTTCCTCTTATACAGGAGCTTCCTTTATCTTTACCCTGGAAGCAGCAAGTCTTGCAGAGTCTTTGCAACAGATATTTCCCTGTGGGAACTGTTAGGGAGAACTGGACTCCCGCACATAGCTTAGCTCCACTGAAAAATGCCGAAAGCTATTTCTATCCCCACCTGTTCCCTCTCTCAGCCTTCTAAGTTAAATCACACGCTGTGTGTGAGCCAGTGCTGCGTCAGTGTGGAGGGCTCTGCAAACCCACGTACGAGGCACGTGATGTTCTCAGCAGCAGCAGCAAGCTCTGGTGGTGTGAGTCTATCTGAGCCTGGGAACCAGTGGGGCAATATTCACTTTGAGAGGCAGCTGCCTGACTTGGACTCACAACAAATCATGTGTGTGTCCCTAGAAGTCATGTCGAAGGGAAGAAATATACAGAGTCCTTAATAAGTCATACTATCCCTTCCTATTTACTTCCAGGGTGCAGGGAATAAGACTTTCTTTTTAAACTGTGTCAGTCTCACCTTTTTGCCTTCTGTTTCAGTCCGGAAACAGAAGGCAAAAACTGGTCTTTAATCCCTGAGGGAAATTTAAGTAGGAAATATTTAACATTTTGCAATCATAATAGAATACTTCTTTATTGTTCAGATTCTGTGATCAGATCTGGAAGGACCTGAGGATCTAACTCCCCAAAACACTTCCTACACAATAGAGGTGAATCACAGTTTCCAGGCTCCAGGAGCTAATGCCTATTCAGACTTATCCATTGATTTTGTTCATTGCTCACAAATAAAGCCTTTTTTTACCCCTCTCCCCTCAGAGCTTTTAATTCAAGCTTCTACATATGAAAAGCTTTTCTGATTCCTGTAATTTGTATGAGATGGATTCAGTGGGATTGTTTTTTCCTGTCTTTAATTGCTTCCTCATCATCTCAGTTCACTATGCTCCAAAAACATAGCAATAGTGTCCTTCAGCATTTTACTTTATCTTCCTGTGAAAAGAAAAGCTCTGATCTGATTCTAGCCATGTCTGAAAAAGATGGTGGTTTATTTTATTGCTGCAGAATGACAGCATATGAATATAGAGGCTTATCAAATAGTATTCACACATGAACAAGCAACTGCAAGTATTGGCACTATCAAAGGAAAGCTGTCAGGGAAAGATCACATTGTCGTAAACCAAGAGAAGCTCCAAATCAAATTAGATGCTGAGCATATTGAACACCCAACCAAGAACTAAACGGTTCTTTCCTTTTAAGAAAATGGAAATATCTATTTTTCATATGCTAAAAACCACACGTCATTCAAATATTACATTTATAAATTATTTAAAATGAGTAATAGACATTACAAGCATGCTACAGGTCTAAGCTGTACATGTACCAGATGGTTATAAGTACATCATGTACATAAGTAACATGATAATTGTCCAACTATTGATGTGAAGAAGTCTGTAATAATTTATTATTTATTGAAATATCTATTAATCACCCATCAAGCCCTTACACATTAATTTATATATGAAGGTTTAATAAAAAGTATGAAAAAATGCCTCCTTTCCTACTCGTGCAGTAATGACTCAGAACATAGCTTGCAATCCTATTTAATAACCTTTACTATGGACCAGTGTAGTACATGTCTGAAAATAATATAATATTAAATGTTTGTTTTGCAGAGCTGAAAAGGAGAACACAATATGGTGGCATTCATGCTGATTTTTCATTACTAAGAACTACACCATGAGATTGGAGGAAAACTAGGAAAAAGAAAAGAGACGCTTTCTCCTTTATGGGTAATTCTATCACCTACTAGCAGAAATAACACAAGATCTGGGCACTCCATTGTTCCTCACACCTGTACAAGGAACTTTAAAGCAATAAAAATCTCCTGGAAAACACAAATAGAAATGCGTATTCGGAGGCACTATGCAGTCTCCAGCAGGTTACTTTCCCTTACATGTTTTGATATACCATTCAACTTTAGAGCTATCAAAATAATTTGGGATTTGCTAGGCAGCTTTTATTCCAGCAGCTCAAAGCCTGTTTCAAACAGATCTACCCTCTCATGGGAGGCTGGATAATTATACATTGGCATTACTATGTCACAGCCTGGCAAGGGAAACCGGCACCTTGCTTAAAGTGACACAGGTAGCTGAGCCAGGAGGGCTGCCCTGGGTGTTTTGAGCAGTGATTCAAAGCAAAGCTTCAGTAGATGCTTCAGCTGCCGAATCTGCTTTGTGCCAGTGGAGATCAGTAAGACACACTCCTGCTCGCGGAGCCTCCTGACCAGGTTCCTGCACAGCCTCAGCACCGCCATGCCTTCTTCTTTTCTCAGACGTGATGCAGATGCCAAAAGAAAGCAGTTTCATCTCTCAGCTGCTGCACTGTGACATCCTGAGGTCTCCAGACAGCACCCGGCGTGCCATTCACAGCCACACAAAAGAGGGTGAAATGCTACATGTCTGCAGACAGACAGACGGTTAACTACTGTAGTTTATATTTCGCCTCTACACCCGACAGACTACAAATAAGATAATGCAATTTAAAAATGCATTTGCATGGCTTAAGGAAAAGCAAATATACAAGAGCTGCCTAATTAGGCAAGGAGCTAGGGCTGCACAGATGTTTTCGTCTGTTCTCATGACATCAGAAAACATTGAACAACCCCATCACGAAAATTGGGAGGTCATTTTTTACTGTTCTTTATAATTATATAACAGATAGCTCTTTGGAAAACAGCCCTTATTAATGAACCATAAATAGACACCTCCCTGAGGGCACGTTAAAGCACGTTGTACTCATTGTGAACAGGACGCTGGTCAGATGGGATTCAAAATTTCTCATATAAGCTCATAAAAAAAGCTCATAAAATGCATGTTTATGATTCAGTCTTTATTATAGCAATGCTTACGAGGGATGCATTGAGATACTTGTAATCTATTAAGTAAACCTGTATTCTAGACCTGTGCAAGATTCTATTCTAGAGTCTGCGAAAGACAGTGGGTCTGCAAAATGCAGGTGAAAGACAGACATAAATAATTTGCATTTTTTTAAATTTTATACTAGTCCAGGAAAGCTCTTGAATTATTTTTGTCAAACTTCAGGTTAATGTTATTATTTATTAGATTTTTTTTTAAAGTAGGATACCACAGGCACTGTATCCTTTGTAGTTCCATGGTTACAGCTCTTATGACTTCTTAGTTCTGCTCTTAGACATGTACATGCTGAAATAGCTGAATAATAGTTTCCGTTGTAAAAAGGCTAGTAAGCTGCCCAAGCCTCTCTGAAAGCCCTGGATTTCTGCATCAGTTCTGATTATGGCCGCTTAATGTCTCTCATCGCAGATAGCTATATTGGTTTGGAAATGCTACAGATTCTTGTGGCCCACACTCTGTCTTGAGTGCCTAAAATTAGTTCTTAAACCTCTCCTTTCCCTGGCTATTAGAGACTCTGACTAACAAGTGCCATTGAATTGTAAAGGAGCTTTAGGTGCTTGGCATATTTCAAAATGTTGGGCTGCTTTTACCTAAATACTAATTAGATATTTCAGACTAGATAATTGAAGCTCACAGCACTCTGAAAAATATGGTTATCCTTTATTTTGGGTTACTGAAGAATACCCAGAGTCAAGCAAAACGTGTGACTAGCTGACAGTTTTCTCATACATGTATAACTAAAAATTACATTTACATCTTTTCCTTAACCACTCTTCCAGCCTAAATCCTTCTCACAGCTTTCTTTGTCAATCAAACCCAATCCATCTATCACTCTGAAAGACCCGTGTTACATACTACGTAGAAAGCTTGTCTGTCTGCTGGAGACGTTCATACTGAGTCCTCCTTTGCTCTACCCTAGCAGTAGAACGAATTCTCTGCTGATGATATACACCAAGGGACTAATAGGCCATCTCAGTAAATGACACTATCTTGAATTCAGACATGTGGTGACCTTGGACTCTTCTCATAGTCAGTAAAGAAATTAGCATCTCTAGTGTTTCTGTGATGGGTTTTACCCTGAGTGGATGTCTAGAATGGACAAGCTGATGCACACCACAGACTACAGTTTCCCTCCAGTCATTATGAACACACTAGAGAGACCAACTCAGCTATAGCTGTTATTAGTTGTGATGTCTACAGGTAGGTAAAATGAATCCCTCCTGTGTTTCTGATGAATGATGTAGAAAAATCCAGGCAGCTCTCCTACAGTGAATCGAAGCCTTACAAGAGTGAGCTCAGTTGTCTAAGAAGGAGCTCCTTTGATCTTCTGCCTTTTAATAGATAACAATGAATATTCAAATAAAAGAAGGCAGAAGACTCTATATATAGCAATGTTATAAATACATGCAAGAATATCCTGGAGCATTGCGGAGGACCATCATCAGTACATATTTTGGGTAGTGCTGAAAATTTTGTTGGAAAATATTTGTGATCATCACAGACACACTTGATTAAGTAACCTACCTCTTCCTCAATGCCATCACCCTTGATCACAAAATATTTACAGTGAGGACAAAAATGGGTTAACACAGGAGCTCCTGCATTAAGTAATCTGGGAAATGCAAGTCAGGCTAAATGTTTTGTATGATCCTCTCAATAGTCTCAAATACCCTGGTGTTTCAAAAACATGACTTAAGCCTACACATTCTGAGGGAACTCTTTGAAGGAACAAATATGTCTCCTGAGTATCTGAGACTACATTTGGCTCTTGAGTTTATATCTTTGCAACAATAAAATCCAAGAAAAGTTTTATATGAAAAAATAAATTTGTATGCAAGCACTTGATTCCATCAGCTGGTTCTTTTTACAACAGTGCAGAATTATTTCAAATCCTCAGGTCTAAATAGCTGGACCACTTTTTTTTGTGTCTTGGACTCAGAAAGACCATGAACTCAGGCATTTTGGAAAGCATTTAATATGCTTTTCGGTACTATAAGATCATAAATGTAACACATCCAGCACTATGAGAGCAGCCAAGTCAGGAAGTATAAAAGAAATTTTTGGCATGAGCCTTTTTTGCTGTATTAATTTAAACATTATTTTTCGGTGGCCGCAACCTCTCTGTGCAATAGGAGAACTTGTTTTGTTTATTTTGAAACTGATGGGAAACTTAGTCAATGAAGTAACAGCCAATGGCAATATGAGAACATTCCACAGAACTTGAAGACATCTCAAAAACTAGCCTTTACCTTGTTATGACTACAGCAGGATCTTAACACATTTAGCAATATGACACAAATAAACATAATGCAAATGTGTACATGCAAATAAAACTTTTCCTATGTAATAAACTGGTTAGGTCTTGCCAATATTTATGCTGGAGGGAATGTTTGGGAATATGCTATCTGTTAATGTGTATGAAGCTTACACAATTGGTTCCCAAACACATTATATATATTCTAAGTAGGCCTTCCTTGAAAAAGCTCCTCAGATGTACAGATTTTACTTAGTGGTGGTGACTGGAAAAAGGGCATTAAAAAAGAATTTCGAAGGTGAGTGGAGTTTACAGGCTTTATTTAGAGTGCCTGATGTGACTTGCTGAAGTAATCAAAACTATTTGCCAAGCTGGAGCTTCAAAAAACCTTGTCAGTGTTGTGTAAGAGCCAACGTGGACCCAAAACAGTTTTAATGAAAGAAAGAAAATATAGGAAGAATTTTGAACACTCTCAAAGTGGATTTTAGTACTAGAAAACAATCTACAATAATTTCTATATCTTCTCATAATGAACTGCATTTTTATTTTAATTAGTGTTGGATTATCATTATACTGGACAGGTCTGTTCCATATATACCACCACAGAGCTGTCTGTCTCAAGACTGAACAAAATTTTCTTGGCTAGGATAGTCTTACCATGGTGCTCTGAAATCCATGTTGGCTCACCGTGTCAAATGTTATCAAATCCATATTCAAGCCATAAGAATGGTGCTTATTTTTCTGCACTTTATCCAGTGTGACATTATAACTCTAGAAGTTTCTTTTCCACAAGAGCACCACTCAGTCCAGGACATCTAAAAAAAGACCAAGCCAGCTACTGTCAGGTTTTCTTTTCCCTTAAAGTCTTTGATGTGACTTACACCATATAAAGTCCAGAGACACAACATTCATCAAAATCAATCAGATGAGAAGTTAATGCAGTCGTGTAGTTGGAGGTTGCTGCCTGGATCAAACATCTAACCATCTTTCCAGATTATCACAAAGATGCTGAACCCCATTTGTCTCAGCTTGTGAAAAACAGCAACAGGCTCCTCAAATCACGCACCGGTTTGACAATCACATCAACACAAAGATACCAAGCGTGTAAATCTAAGAATTGATATATGTCTTCACAGTCTTTGATCTGTGGTCTTGACTAGTTCCCTATAACCAGTGCTTTTCCAGAAACTGCCTCCACCTGTGCATGTATCGTTATTGTCAGGATATGCATGCAATTCATCAGCCTTGACACAAAACTATGGACTTTTCATACAAAGTAACCTGATTTGGGATCAACAACAAATTTCCGTAAGAGCCATCTTGCCACTGATTCAGTCTACGATACCTAACACAATCTATTCTTCTTATTTAAGAAACTGTTACCCAAAACAACTTTTATGTCACTTAAACTGGGAATTTGATCAGGGCAAGAGGAGAACATCATATAATGTTTGTCTTTCTTCTTAATATCATCATTCTTGGAAAGAGTTTCAGAAGCAGATGCAGCAGCTGTCAGCTTCAGACCAGCTCTTTATGATTTCCTGCCATGTAATTTTTTTCCAAAACTAGCCTCAACATTTGCTTTGCAGCTGTTACGTAATATTTGGTTGACATTTGGATGCAGCTTTATGTTAAGTCCTGCAGTGACCCAGCCAAACAGTAATAGTCACATATGCCAGAGATTATTCCAACTTAGTTTATATTGCTAAGGTAGCTTTGAAAAAACCTTTAAGATCCCCTTCTGGTGTTCAGCTGTTGGATAACACAACCAAGCTCGCAAAGGACCTTATAGTGTTGCTGTTGGTACTGTGTATCCCATGAGGTCAGGGAGTTGTATCCTGACTTATACGTGCATCCAAATATAAAAGTCTAACAAGCTTTCAGGATACAGCTGATGAGGTCCCTGAGCTCAGGGTAGTAGCTTTCAATTTCCTCTGAGAAGCCCATCACAGATGACTTCTAAATGCTTATGACGGTTGCACAATGTTCTTGTAGAAAGAAGGAAACATATGCATCAGGCAATTATTTCTGTTTCTCAGTAGGTTGCCCGGTTTAGCAGGAATCTCAATATGTACAACAAAGCTAACATCAACCGGATGCCATTTCTCAGCAGAACAGGTTTTTCATGACATAGTTATATACCACACTACACCACACCACACCATATTGTACTGTACTTTTTGTACTTTTGAGTATATACAGTCAGTCAAAAGTTCTTTTGCATTTTCTACTCTCAATTCCATCCCATCTTTACAGTTAATTTTAAATTATCCTTCATTCTCCTAAGCATAAAAAATAAGGAATGCAGTTTTTTATTAAAGGTCTAAAAGCAAGGAAGCTTTTTCAGAAAAAATGGGATGTGTATAAGTTGATGATATCTGACAAGACTTTCTGAATGAGTATGGCTTACTGCAATCTTCAACCAAGACAGAGTTTATCCATAGTCATGTGAAAATTTTTGCAAGTAATAATCCATGAAATAAACATAGTGAAAGGAAAGGAAAATTGCAAAATATGTATCAGTGAAATTTAAGGCTATAAAGATCGCAGAAGAAAAATAGAAAACAGTGGAATGAGAAAAAAACAGCTGGAGATTCAGAGTAGCACCAGCTGATAGAGACAAACTAATAAAGAACAAGAGCAGTAGTGACCAACAATGCAATGCTAATCAAGAAAATTTCCTAATGAAGACTTACCGAGAGCTCTCAGATGAACTTAAAACCAGTAACGGGGGGCAAAATGTCAGTATCTGATCTTGCATGACAAGTTTAGAAATAGAATAGCACAGCATAGCATAGCATAGCATAGCATAGCATAGCATAGCATAGCATAGCATAGCATAGAATAGAATAGAATAGAATAGAATAGAATAGAATAGAATAGAATAGAATAGAATAGAATAGAACAGAACAGTTCAGTTGGAAGGGACCTACAAAGATCGTGTAGTCCAACTGCCTGACCAATTCTGTGCTTACAAAAAGTTAAAGCATATTATTAAGGGCATTGTCCAAATGCATCTTAAACACTGACAGGCTCAGGGCATTGACCACCTCTCTAGGAAGCTGTTGCAGTGTTTGACCACCCTCTTTGTAAAGAAATGCTTCCTAATGTCCAATCTGAACCTCCACTTATTTTGTTGGTGTGGGGTTTTTTGTTTGTTTGTTTGTTTGCTTTTATTCTTTTAGTTTTTTTAACTAAGGTCCAATACTATGCTTAATTTTTAAGGATTTCAAATCATTATGCATAATGATGACGTATATGAAAGTTTACTGATTCTTAAAACAGCATTGTGCAGTACAAACAGAAAACAAAATGCAGCTATTTTCAGACAAGAAAGCTGAGTTACTTGCTATGCATTTCTCAACACATCAGTGAAGGAGATTTAGACAACAAAATCCTTATGATTTCCTGCTTGAAGTCCATTTTGACATTTACAGGATCTCAAAAACAAGGTAGAGAGAGGATATATTGGGACAGGTACAGAAAATTATATTCTCACATGAGACAGAATGGATAAGACAGTTTACAGAAGACACAGGGGCATACTCAACACAGGTTGATGTCCCATCAAACCCTATCGACTCAACCAGGGTTGCAGACGATGCCTGTCAGCACTAAGTGTGTTTCCTAGTTTCCACAGGCACACTGGACTTCCTTTGAGTGAAGTATAAAGGAGGATGAAAGGGTCTGTGTTAATGGAATACAAGTTTTACTTCTGATGCTTAAGACTTTCTAGCCACAGTCTCCTTTCAAACCATCACTGCAGGTATTAGCCAGTCAACAGTTTTCATTTGCATTGATCAGTTGACACAGTCTATTCTCAGGAGAATTAATCATTAAATTACATCCTAAGAGGTACAGGAACAGCAAGCTCTCTGTTAATTTTATGCCATTCTTCATTTTTCATATCTCCTAGGTGCCACAGACTGTGCACATGAGAGTATTCATGCATCACTTAGTAACGAGACCTATTGGAGTTGCAGAAACTTCTTTCTCATTTTCTGTATTCAGGTAGTGTGAGAGCTGCAAAATGCCAGATGATTGCTGCACAGCCAGTTCTGCCTATGAATACACAAGCACGGCCTACCAAAACAGAATAAAACCTCTTTGTTTCATAAAAACTTTGAACTCATTCTGATTTCCTTTTTCACCAGTTTAAAGTGAGAGTAATTCCAGTGAAGTAGGCATGCCATGAAATCAAAATTCATACTCCAAAAGACCATGTCAAGCTATATTAATAATCATTCACTGGTGGATTAAACTGACCTGTGTAATGAAAACAATTAAAATAGTGTAGAAAATAATGGACATAGGCTGGCTATTCAGGCTCTTTGATAATAACAAACATTTCTGAAGTGTTATCATCAAAGAAACTCTGATCATTTCATAAAAGCTTTCCATGAACGTTCAAAAGATACTTTCAAAGTCAACAGAAAGACTTTCCACGGCCAACCCCTCAGGTCTGTTTTGTATTTATTTATTACACTAGACTCCACAAGTATTGCCCAGACTCTTCAAAGTTCCTAAGAGTTTTATGAACCAAAACACATTTGAGATTCTGGGCTACACTAATGTGTGTATATATATACGTATATATAAAAATACAGTCTCATTTTTTAGAAAAGCTACAGAAAAGAATCATCCCTGAAGAAGCTGCAGAGGAGTTAAAGGTGATAGAGAAGGTGTATGGATGAGGAAAAGAGGACACAGGGAGTGTGTGGAGTAGAGTTCTTGGTCCTGTATCATGCCGCTGAGCCGCTATATGACCATTGTGCAATGTAGAGGGACATCTTCACAAACACAGAGAGTGACTCGTCATCCACCGGGCTCCTTTTAATAGCAGTAGAGCTCTCACGAATCTGTCTTGAAAATTCCTTTTCTTTTGGCTGAGTACCTGTACAAATGGAGAGTGTTTCCCTGTGGCAAACGCTATTCAGAAGCATTGAATTTTGCAGCTTAAAAACAAATAGCATGAGGTTGTGTAACTCCATGTTATTGGTGCACAAACTTTTCACTGCCATTAACCATAAACAGGCTCTTTACATCAGGCTGACTAAGCTCTTTCTGTCAAGCTGGCTGGGTACTTCAACCCAAACCCATCACATAACAGTTTGAGTGTTCACCACATGGCCAAAACATGAAAGCCCATGCTTTACCCATGTCTGAGGGCTTCTGAAGAAAAAAGGCATGAGGAAACAGGCTCGTGCAGATGAATTTTTCTGGAAGACTGGATCCAGTGTCCTGAACAGAGGTTGACAGCTCTTGTATGCACTATTTCAACAATGGCTTTGTGGGTACAGTTTTGGGTGCTCTATATGAAAATGTTTGAAATTGTTTGAGATCACTGGGTATGAAGATGAAATATATAAGAGATAATATAAATGTCAAAATGTAGCATTAGCATTCTTGTCTTTTCCTGATTAGTCCAGTGGTAATTTATTATGGTTTTCTTTGTAAGCAGCCAACACAAAGATCAGAGGGAGAGAAATGCAAATTATGGAAAGCTTCGAAGTAATGCACTTTCATGCAAAAATTCCATGGCTACAAATACATTTTAAAATAAGAAACTGAAGGCGAGGGAAGATAGACTGAAAACACACATCTAAAGCTAAGCCCAGACTGCTCACCTTCCCTACTTTGCCAGCTCCACTTTTGCAAATTCATGGCTTAAGGCAGTTCTGTGTTCCAAAATTGTGTTTGTGCCTTCAAGTTTTGAGCTGTCAGAGCACAACAGATTAGCCTGGGCAAAGGAATAACCTTGATATTTTTTTAATAGACTTTGTTTCTGTTTGATAAGTTCCCAGGAAGCATATGGCTGCAACTTTTGCCCTTCTTAGCTTTCCTTTCTGTGAATAACTCTGCATAATCTTAGCATGCTCAAGCACAGTTTAAAGTGGGTTTGTGGTGGTGTGTGAATCCTAAAGGTATATATGCCAGTCAAAGAATATTCAGTTGTAGCTGGCTTGGCTATTAATTAAAAGTCAATTAAGAGTTTCCATAGCATCCAAACAAAACAAAAGAATAATAATTATGTTCTGAAGTCAGAGGGGAAAGCTACAATAATTGTTTCTGCTGATAGGTCTCTTTCACTTTTCAGCAAAGAGGGACAATACAAAATTAGAAGAGAAAAAAAATGTATTGAATAATCTGCAAGGCAGGGACTATAACTAGCTGGAAGAATGAGTTCCAGGTGAATATCTTAGCTGAATGAATAAGAAAAAAGTGCTAAAATGTTGCCTGCAATAACTGCTTTGAAAAAGGTACATTAACCCTTTGGGCACTTTCCAACATTCAATATGGAGAAAATTTAAGTTGGTGCAGCTCCGATTAGTTAAGAGGCATTTTTTTCAGTCTCAGGTTTAATTTTATCCTTACATTTTCTAATGATAAGAGCTGTTGAAAAGTTTCATTTTCCATGTGACAAGCCTTTGTTCAGCCATCCTGAAAGACCCACTGAAGAGTGAGCCAGATGATAGCCATTCCAGTATCATCTCTTCAGTCTTTCTGACCTCAACCATCAGCCTGAAGTAAAGTCATCACATGAATGGAAGAAAAGGTGATAGGCTGTCTCAGGGGTAAGAACATAATTAGCCTAACTGGTATTTGTAATTGTTCAGGGGCTCAGAGACAGTACAGATTCTGCCATAATTCTACCCACCATTATTTCTCTTCCACTGAAGAGGAGGGCCTCCAGCCCATCTCTTGTTGCTGTACCAGCTCACTTGATTTGGGAAAAGAAAGAGACTTCAGAGCAAGCCTCAGCATGGATTTACTTGCCTTAAAGTTAGATATCATAGTACAACTGTTCTAGATTAGATTACTGGCATCAATGGGAAACCCAAAGGTGGCTGTTATTAAGGAAAGAATACCTCAGAAAAATGATCTACAAAACCCAGGTAGTCAGCAGAAGCCACATACTAAGAACAGGAACTGCTTCACATGAGAATGTATCTGAAATTTCCCTATTTCTTTAGGGCTACAAGACAGGTACCTTTTCCTGCATGTAAACGTGTAGTGATTAGAAAGGTTAGGAAGCAAATTCAAAGGAAGAAATTTAGCAAGTCCAGGTGGATCATGGGCAAAGTTTTCTTGGAAACCAGTTCTGGATTTCAGGAACTAAGATCTACCCTAATCCAAGTGCATTCGTCTATTCTGGTTGCATAGCTAGCCTTTCACCCCTAGAAGAGGGGGCAGCCAGAACCCAGACTCCAGCCCCACAGAGAGGAACTCTTCCACTGAGTGGCCAGCAGCCAATTCCTTGTAGTCCTTACTGGTCCCCATTAACTGTCTTTGTAGACTTTGCTACAGTCTGTGCTGAGTCAGCTGTGCAATTATAACAGCTGAGCAATTTTGAAGTGATAGATGAGCCATAGATTCCTTTGGAACTGAATGACACTTAAGTAACCATTAAGAGCACCTGCGACACAGCCGGTAACGCCTGAATGAGAGCAAGTTTGGCCATTGCTGGTGTCAGCTCCTATTGACAGTGACAGAGCTGAAAACATGCATAAAAGCTGCTCAGTGGCACATTGAAAGGAATCCCATGGCTTCACTTCACAGAAGCTACCACTAGAACTAGCCTTTATTGGAAAAATAACTGTCAGTCTTAACACAGAGAACCAGTCAAGGAGCTTAGAAGTCATAGAAGTCATAGAATCTTCATGGTAGGAAAGGACCTTTGAGATCATCAAGTCCAACTATACACACACACAAAAAAACCCCCCTTCAATCTCTGCCACTAGAGCATGCCCTGAAGTGCCAAATCTAGACATTTCTTAAACACCTCTAGGGATGGTGACTCAACCACCTCCCTGGGCAGGCTGTTCCAGTGCCTGACCACTCTTTCAGTGAAGTAATTCTTCCTAATATCTAATCTAAACCTCCCCTGCTGCAACTTCAGACCATTTCCTCTGGTCCTGTCATTATTCACCTGGGAGAAGAGGCCAACACCCACCTCTCTCCAACCTCCTCTCAGGTAGCTGTAGAGGGCAATGAGGTCTCCCCTCAGCCTCCTCTTCTTCAAGCTAAACATGCCCACCTCCCTCATAAAAGGTGCAAAATAACGTTTATTTGTTCATTGAGCAAGGGGAGGCAATGCTGTGCTGTTTCCCTGGGTTGGAAAGGAAAGCGCTATTGTCCCTCAGGGACACAAAAGATTCAGGGTAGACACCTCCTCTGGCTTATTGACCTGCAGTCTTCAGATGTCATCTGTGCCCATTGAGCCAAAGGGAAATTCAGTTTGATAGTTTCATTCAGGTTTACCATCAGGATAGGGAAGTTGAGAAGAAAAAAAGTGAACAAAACACATCACAAAAAAATTTGCTTTGGATACATTTTAGTAACAAGGAAAGTCACTCTGGGAGAGTCTTTCACTTTGTACTTAGCATTTCCGGTATCTATTTACCAAAGTTGTTCATTTCTGTACCAACAGCAGGGAGCTATGTATAAAGGCAGTGGATTTACATGGAATACCAAAGGAGTTTCAGCTACTTCCTCAGCCTCTCTTGTGGCACAAGGCAGCTTGCATTTATAGAGTGAGAAATTCAAAGCTGGTAAAAAAGGCTACTTTTGTTTCCCATAAAATATGTATATACATTATGGAATTTATTTCTATAAGGAGTTTCTAAAGCAAAGAATCAGCCACTTATGAAAACCATTGAACTATCAGAATGTTTAGTGAGGCACATGAATTTCCACACTTCAGAGTCTAGAGCAAGACCTCATCCTTTATGCTATTTGTCTTTTATCCTGCTGCTAAAGATTTTTTAGAGATACCTCTGGAACTTCCGCTATTCCCAGTCCACTGCCAATAGTGAACGTACTGAACACGCAACAGTGAACTTGGATATGTGGGTTTGCAACTTCCTTGCAGTTCCTCAGGTTATAGGCATTCAAATAAAAAAATCTTCTTTGTCTAACCCGCTCTTACCTCGTGTTGCCTTTGAAGTTTCCTCTTTCAGATTTTAGGCTACCTCTTTCAGTTTCTGATATATATATAATTTAACATAAAGAGAATTTTATAGACAGTTTCAGCAGAAGCAAACAAGGCACATACTAACATGAAATTACAGTCAAAGCTCAAGAAGATTGAAGAAAAGGCAAAAGGACTCTATTCTCAACATGAAGGGCCAATTAGAGCTTCTACAACATGAACTATATTTCTGTGTCCCACAGCAGAAACAAAATTAACAGATTAGAAGTACAAAGTCAGCACACAGATCTGAGAAGGGAAAAAATAGTTAGCTAATATTTCTTCACACACACAGATATCTCTTGGTGTAAAAATATTGTATTACAGTGTTAAATGTATTGTGTAAGCACTTGTTAATCACATTGGTTTAGAGTTCCTTGTCTTGAAAGAAATAAAACTCTGCCACTCCCCATTTAACTTCTTGTAGAGGCAAATCGAGTACTCCGAGTACTCTTACTCAAGAAAATCTCCTGGTGAAGTCAAGTTTTGTCTATGTAAGCAATTTTGAACAGAAACCTTGATAGTGCTCCAGAAGGACCTTGAAAGGGACCTTGGTACAACTAAAACTTCTTACAAGTAAATGTGCAGAACAACAGCACAAAGCAAAACCACAGGAATAGTGGTTTTGTCCATAGTAGTCCATAAACTACAGTCAAACAGATTTATGATGAAATTTTGAAGTCTTTGGTTCATTTACATATTATGCATTTTATAGGACAAAGAAGCAGCTGACTACTAAGCACGCCATTCATGACTCATAGGTACCTTGTGCAAATACATAATTCATGGGAAAACGTGCTACTGAATGAAAGAATGGCATTGACCAAAATACTCCATTTGAACCTGAAAAATGCATACAGAAATCTCTCATCAAGTAAGCCAGACCATAATTTTTTACCTATCTGGTTTGCCTCTCATTTTCCTTTTTTTTCAGCTTACTTCTCTGCACATGAGAAATTAAAATTAACTCCACCGGTGTTAATTTCAGCATCACCTAGTAAACCGAACCATTATGATGCCAGGCACCGATATCTATTAGTTTTCTGCTAATGTGAAATGTTTTGTGCATGAGGCCTGGGGAACGTTTAGTTTAAAAAGGTTCAGATCTTTAAAAAGCAGATGACAGAACTCTTAATTTCCTTCCAATCATACCCTGTGGACTACGAATCAAGAAAACAGGGGAAGTGGATGAGGGAGGAGAGAAACTTCTTTTATTTGTTATTTTCCCAGGCATATGAGAGATAGAAGCAGGGGATATGAGGCTAATTGACATGTTTATCCAGACACAGGAAGCTAGGAAACAAACCAAAGAAGTGGTTTTACAGTTTCAGGCCCTTTTTTTGAAATTGAACTTAAAAAAAGGAGGAAACACTGATAAAACAAAGGTAGCCTGTGGCTACTTTCCATATTCTAAAACAAGAAATATTTCATGACAGTTTTGTCATTGTGAAGAATTTACCCTTTTGCATCCATGCATTGTGAACTAGGGAGCACAAGAACCAAGCTTAAAAAACAACCACACAGAAAATGTCTCCCTCCTCGACACTTTTTTCTAGCATTACAAGCAAGATTGACAGAAAGACTCACATAAAGAAGTGACAAATGCGAAAGTTTTAGAACAAAATAGCATTCCTATGGCATCAAATTAACCTGAGGATCAGCCACAAAAAAATACTAAAATCAAGAGCTTGATAAGATTATTTTTTTTTTTATATATATACCAAGTAGAATGAATTAAAAAAAATATTCCCTAATCGCACTAGGATAGTGTAAAATTTATGAGGAGACATAAAATTCCGTGCTTCAAATATAAAATACAAACAATCTTATGTTAGAAAAGACATTCCTCTGTGCAACGACTCTCCTATTATTCTTTATTACGGGCTTGTGGCTTCCTGTGAAGTATCTGGGTCTGGCCACTGGCAATAAAAGAAAGGAATTATTTTGCCTCATGTCTTCCAGCCCAAATACCTGTGAGTATTCATGGGCCTCTTTACAGACGTTGTTAGCACTCACTGACCTCCTGCGGCACACCCCGTAACATCTCCTCTATGTTTCCTGTCCTTTGTTGTTTCCATGAAACCCTTGGGCATCTCAGGTGTGAGGTGATGAGGCAGATCCTATAAGTCAGGAAATGCTGCAGTAGGGAGTGTTGCTTTAGAATACCTGCACATGCCTGGGGCACACACAGTAATAGAAATAAAAATCTTATCAACCTTTCCAGAAATACCGTTCAACATTTAATAAAGTAGTCATTATCATTAATACTGCCGTCAGCTGCCCTCCCCTCCTGGCTGTATTGCAGGCAGGTGTGGCTTGAGAATAAGAATTTGGAAATGCAGGAAGGTCTGTAAGCTAGTTTGTTTAAGTTCAGACTGTGAGCTTTTACAGAAGAAGTAGGAGTCATTTTGCTGTTACTTCCCTCGATTCCATCACACTGCATTGCCAAAACCCTCAGACACAGGAAGGATGACACTTAGAGCTTTCCCCTGCAGGCTTCAGATGACTGAGCTACTGTGGTGGCTGTCAGCGTACTCTGAGGTATAGTTTCTGCTTCTCAGTATGAACCACGAGATGGCTTTCAAGCTCCCACACCCCCCAGCCGAACACACTGGCTGCCTTCCTGCTCCAAACTTTTGCCAGCCATCAGATATGCACTGGTTTCCCATCCTCATGTTCTTGCGTGTAGGTCTCCACAAAAGGAAAATCAGGCACTCAGTGGATGCAGTGTGCTCTCACCAACCTGAGAAACAGAAAACCAGGTCCTCAGCATGCTGCAGGATATACATGTATAGCTTAATTTAAACACAACCTGTATCAAAAAGCATAAGAGAGAGATGAGAAACATGCTTCCTACTAGGTTTCACATACTTCTGTTGATGGTGGAGGATTGGTATATTCACCAGATCTGTACTCTATTTGTCACGACGAGTGAGAAGTGGAGCTTTTCACGTGAAGTTTGGCACTTTTTCATTTCTTCCACATCCTCGTTCCAATCTCCTCCCTTGACAAGCTTGTACTAGGTTTCACTTCTCAGGCTGCCCATTGCCTTGGCTCTTTGCCTTTGACAACTACTGCTATCTCATTTCACAGTTTCTCCATTCCCACTGATGCTCAACAATCTTCATATGCACCAGGCCTTGCCTGCCTGTTCTTTTCCCAACCAAAGTATCCACTTTTTACACACTGAAAATGATACCACTGTTTTCTCTTTACTCCCAGGTCCCTGAGCCACTACTGACTTTTTGTCCAGCAAAAGCTTAGAGCTGTGGGGCTTCTTTGATAATACATCATTACCCTGGTGATGCCCACACTGGTGCAGCATTTTCATATCCACTGAGTAAACGGAAAGTCTTTCTAATTATATGATCCACAGCTTAAGCTTCACGCATAAGGCGAGTGTGAATCTTCACACATAAGATTCATTGGAGAAGTCTGAGGTTTCTCGCACGGAAGTATTCCTTTCCTTCTCTCCCAGGCTCGTGTCATCGCTCCTTTTGAGGCTGATGAATTCTTCTTTCACACCACCAAAACACAAGCGAAGTAGCTAACTGTACATTTATATGAGAGGAGTAGGTAAAAGATGGATAGGAAGCATTATCTTAATCTGCAACTGGGTGGCATAAAATGAGAAAAGGTTGAGCTGGGAGGGATCTGTGGAGACCACATGGTCCAAATTCCTGTTCAAGGCAGGGCCAACTTCAAAGTCAGATCAGGCTGTTCAGGGTCTTCTGCAGACCAGTTCTGAACATTTCCAGAGATGGAGACTATACAGCATCTGTGGGTTTTGTCACATTCAGTCTGATTATTTTTTTCCTTGTGCCTAGTGGGAATTTCCTTCATTATGACTTGCAGTTGTTGGTTCTTGTCTTTTCAGCATTCACCAGTCAGAAGAGTCTGGCTCCATCTTTTCTATAATTCTCTTCAGGTAGATGAAGAGAGCAATCAGATCCCCCCTGCTAGTCTTTTCTCCAGGCTGCACAAACCCAGCTGCCTCTTTTCATACATCTTGTGATCCAGGTCCCCAAACATGTAGTGGGGTCCCAAAACTAGACGTATGTAAAATAGAGGGCAAAAAGTTATCTAATATTTTTTTTTTTTCTCAATCTTTGCTGCTGCTCAAGGAGCGCAATATAGGCCTGGCACTCATCACTGCAAGAATCACGGCAAACTCTTCTTCCTTGGTAGCCTGTGCCCATTTCCACCTCCTGGCAAAGCTTCCACCTAAGCTTCCTTTTTGCATTTGAATTCCATCAGTAATTCAATCAGGAATCCTTGTTCAGCCAAGTTTGTCACATCCACACTACATAGTACTTGGTTTGGGGGTGTCCTTTTGACCTCCTATGGCTGCACAGCAGAATTATTGTTTTGTGTTTAAGCTTAGTTTCTTTTTTAATTCCCCACTTCAAGTCATCTGAAATAATGTGAGGTCTGTACGTAACGGTGGGGGGATTTTCTTGAAATTGAGAGTATATATAGCATTCACCAGGTGGAGGTATTCCGCACGAGATTTGAGAGTGCAAAGTCTTTAGGGACACTCTTAGAACACAGGAACACCTGGTACAGACCCATTCCTACTATCTTACAGAAACAGTCCCTGAAATGAATGGCCTGCTGAACCTCCCAGGCTCTTACCTTGGAATAAGCTAAATGGAGCAGTCCAAAACACAGGCAGACAAATTTACAGCAAAGCAATGTGGAAGATCAAAGCTCCAGGGCCCAAATTCACTCTCTGAGACTTTTATTTAGCAGAACAAATAGAGAGGAGGGAGTTTCTTGGGTTATTCTGGTATGTAGCAGCACCCTGGCGCAGAGCAGAAGGAAGCAGCAATAATGAGAAGGTCTTATATTTAGGCATGATAACAGCTTCATCGTCTAGAGAAACAGAGTGGATGAAAAATGTTCAAAGTTGTCTGAAACACACTGAGAGTACAGCTGCTAAAAGGCATCACGTCACTGGGGAACATGTGGGAACATGTTTTGTGAAGGCATGTAATTCTGCTACCACTGAAGCAATTTCTACAGGAGTGAAATAGTCATCTCTAGCATAAACAGTGTTCCTGCCAAATGTGATGCCTTTTCTCCAAAACAAGAGGGCTAGTTCCAAGGAATGGGTGAAGTTCTAAACATATGAGGACTTTTTTCCCGAGTCATAGTGACTGCTCGTCTTGGATGAATCAGGAGATTTTAGACAGAATGGTTAGAATTTAACTTTGCTCTAATTTTACTTTAGCTTTGCCAAATTCTTCTTGGAGTATGCTTTTGGTTATGCTTATCTTGCTAAGTACATTTTCCCAAGAGTTATACTTCCCATAATTGTATTTCATTTATGATTATTTTATTTTTTCCAGTAAGTAAAGTCTCAGAAAGTATGGATATAGAGAAATTAATATAGAAAATAAATCAAAATGTAATGGTAAAGCTCACACATAAATACAAATTATTGTGAAATATTTAGTAGTATTATACATATGAAGCATATTTCCTGACTAGCTGAAACCAGATGAAACTATCTGTGTTCTTTCAGCTCATGAGTAATGGTCAATAATAGGTCCTGGAAATACATTTTTCCAGTCATGATACTTCCCTCAATCCTAATTCACAACAGTAAACTTTGTCAAATTTACTGCTGGCTTTACAGGAGAGAAGTGCCATTTTTTCTTTTTCTATGGTTTTAATTTCCTCTCTTCTTTAGAATTTTCATTTAGAAATGTAAGTAAAGTGACTCATTAATTCAGTTAGGAAGACAAAATTAGATGCATCAACGCAGAAATATGGGTATGGTGATCAATATATGTAGCAAGGCATAATTCAACAATTTTTACCTTTAAATGCGCACAGATATAATGAATTCCAGTGACAGCTGCACATATACCAGGCAAAACTTGTACTTTCGCTTCTTGTTTTGGTGCATAGCAAGATTTATTGTTCTTCAATGTTTGCATTGATTTTGAACTCATCAATATTTAATTTCTTAGTTAATAAATATTGATTTCTGACAACAGAGATCAACTTCTGCTTCTTACTTGATATCTGGATTCAAATGAGGGTTCCCAAAAAAGGAAAGAGCAAGCCAAAAAAAATAGTAAGCACAAAAATGCTATGGTGTAAAATTAAACAGAAAAAACTATTCACAGTAGATCCCTGGAGAAAGAGAAGCTTGTATAAGTCTTATGAAGAGAGACAGAATGCACTAAGACCATGAAAGACGCCATACAGAAGAATGCAGAAGACATCACACCAGATTTTTAAATTTCAAAATTTTTGGAACCTGGAATATTCACTTTCTGTAAGAATTACTTGAGATGAAGTGGGAAGGCTCTGGTTAGGATTCATCTCCTGCATCCATGCATCCATCTTAGACACTTAAGGGATGAGACACTGTTTCATGGTGCCCACTTTCTCACTGTTAGTCATAGAGGGAAAATAGTTTGAAACTAGTTGCCTGTAGTTAGCCGGGATTAATCCCAATCTGTGGTTACCCGGGCAGTAAATTTTAATATAAGAATCAATGTAAGAAAGCAATGGAACCCAAGTTTTCCTGTCCAGTGATTTGATCATATTAAAAACTTGTTTGTGCTCTGTGTGTATATATCTATGTATGTGTACTTGCTGTTTATCTTCAAATAGCTCTGAACTGCCAGCGACTGACTAGTTGCCTCATCTTCAAATGAACCCATGCCTGTAATAACAAAAAAAAAACCAAAACAAAACGAAAAACCTGGTTGGTTTCATCCTCCTGCTTTTAATTTTCAGCCAGGATGGTAGGCTGGGAATGGCAGTCAAATGATTGATCACCATCAAACCCTAAAAAACGTTGCAAGCTTAGGGAAGCCTTCTATGGGCAGTGAATTGCAAAAACATAGACAAAAGGGTCCTATATTGATCTTTGTTGTTCAGCTGCAGCCAAAGCCGAAGCATTATATACGAGTTTGCTCCCTCTTAAATGCTTAGGAGAAAAAAACTACCCTCTCATTTGTGAGCGATGGCTGTGACTAGTACTGACTACTGAATATTGATCACTGCGTAGAAGCCTTGGGGTTTCACACAGCACAAAGAAGCAGAGCTTTAATTCCCACAACCGTGCTCTGCTCCATTACTTGTGCAGTCCAGAACAGGTCGTTTTGGAAATGCTGCTGTTCAGTGCAGATAGCATCGCAAGGACTGAGGGCTGAGTTTTCTCAGCTGAGTTTTGTTCTGAGTTTTTTGTGTTTAGGACTATGCCATTGAGCCTCTCATGAATCACCATTTCCTGACTTAAGTCTTTAGCTGTAGACAAGAAGGTATAGCCCATGAGAAGTAGACAAAAACTGGTAAGAAGCTGAATACAAGGTAAACCCAAATGAATCAGAGCACTAATAATCCCCCAAATCAACGTGGCTGTTCATAGGTGGGTTGCTGGGTTGACATAATGCAATAATAGTAGCTAAAGCACTGACAATGCATTGCTGGTTTCTGCCATGCTACCCATAGCTGATATCCACAATAGGAAGATTTCACAGAATCATAGTTGTCTGGGTTGTAAGAAACATCACGAGGCCACCTAGTCTCACTTGAAGTGGGTCTGTTGCCAACAGGAGATCAGGTCAATCGTGTCTATGTCTAGCCTACTCCTGAAAACCTCCAAGGACAGAAATTGTGCAGTCCCACTGGGTAACTTGTCGCAGTGTGTTGCTATCCTCCTAATAAAAATGTTTTCCTATGATTTCCTAAAAGTGGAAGATTTGATTTGTTACATATACTTAGTCTTAATGTGCCAGATCCAGAAAAGGCTGGTAGTTCTGTAAGTGGGATGTGGGTGAACTTTAGCTACCTGAATCCAAAATTATGTTTACTCTTGCAAGAGAACTAACAGTGAAAAGAAGGGCAGCATTATCTCCCTTTACAGTGCCTGCATTTAAAAGTGTATTTCAAATGAAGACCTATTTCCCAGGACAAACTTAGAACTATGAATCCCACATAGAGGGAGTATGTCCTGCACATATGTCCCTTTAAACAAGGGGCTTAAGAAGCAAGATCTCAAGACTCATTCTTTGCCCCAGTATTTCCTGGAATTATATTAGGTTGTTCCATATTCAGGATATTTTTACTGAGTCATAAAGCATGGTTTGGGACTCTAATCCATGGGCCATCATACCTAAAAAGTTTATCAGCCTTTATTGACTGTCACGTAGTCACTGAGGTACCACTGAGGAAAACAAACTTCATCCCAAACTCAGCTCAGCATTTTCCATGGGAAAGCAATGGTGAAAAGGGATGCCAAGATTTTAATGAATATAATAAAAGTTTAAATTATAATGCTAGGCATGCCTTCCACAGGGATAGGTCATGAAATTTAATTAACAGTCATATGCTTTGAGATCCTTTGATACCAAGCACTGTGTAACTGCAAATTAGAATGATTTCTTTACAAAACATAATCAGTGAAATTCATTCCTTACCTAATTTTTGTAGGGTTATTTAGGGAATAAATTCTGCTGAATGTAAACCTGAATAATTATTTCATTGGCATTAGAAGATAAATAAACTTTCCCTTGCAAGCTTCAAAGAATACTATGCTCTAAGTACCCTTGACGAAGACTGTACAGGAGCTATCACCCATAATTTTTACGTTATTCACAGCTTTTCCATCTTAAAATACATAATAAATAAATTAACATTATCTGTTAATGATTTTTTTCCATTTCATAGTATATTTTCTGTAGTGGTCAAACAGCTGAGAAGGAACGTAGCACATGGATACCTATAAAGTACACAGGAGTTCATTGAGTAATCTTCTGTTTTGCTCCTATTTGAATTAGTTATAACTTTCTTATTGTCTTAAATAGATGTCCTAATTGTTAAATTCTTAACTGTATTCTTAAATTTGATTGGGGGCAAGGGGTATGGATTGGGTAAGAACTAGTGCGTCTGAGTTTCAAATTTTCTTTTGAAAATACTTAGCAGTTTACTTGGAATTTTGTTGAATTCTGGTCCTGTAAAATCTGTTTACCTGTAAAATGTGTTTACCATGAAAGACAATCCTTTTTCTGATCAGAATAAGCAAGAATATCTTTGTTGTTTCTGCTACAGTGAATATTTAAAGACATTCTGAGACAATAAAAACACACAAGAACTATAAGCACAGGGAAACAAGTCACTAACGATTACACTGAGCGTGGTTTGAGAAGGCAGGAAATTACTTGTGTGTCTTTACACTCGGCAGTAACTACTTTCTACTCCTTTTTCCCATTCTCCCCTCCTTCCACCTCCACAAGTACCAACTGCTCTCTTAATTGAATGCTACTCATCTAAAACATATTTCAGTAAACTCTGGGCATTGGTTTTTAAATTCCCTATTTCTACTGCAGATCTGTAAAGGGACTTGTCCGTCTGAAAGTCTGTCGCATTATTCCAGAGATACAAGACTGTGTAATAAAAATGCTACCTCTGCATACAAATATTTTTCTGATATCCTCCTAAGTGTCTGTAGAGATGCAAATATCTGCACTTGCATATTCAGCATATGCACAAGAAAATCCTTATTTTTTGTCAGTCCTTGATACAACTCCATGTATCACTTTAACTTAGTAAATTAATCATGGAAAAACAAAATCTACCAGAAACTCCTAAAATAATGTTAAGCATTGTGTTACACTGAAGCAAGGGTTAACTGTATAAATCCCTTACTGAACAGGAACCTTGAGACTCCTTCTTCCTGCACAGCAGAGAGTAAGGAAGGCAGATTATATTCTTTTTTATTTCTGTAATTAATCATTTGTAAGAGCCACTTAGATGTAATAGATTTTCATTAAGTGGATCTTAACTGTTGTCCAACACTGGTGAATAATTGTTGACTTCATTTCATACTATTGTTAATTCATCAATTAACTGGTTGGACTTCAGTTGTCTTAGTCTGAAGGACCACATTATTCAAATTTAGTTTAATTAAAGTGATAAAAATTTAGTCTGATTTGGATAGATTTTGATTTTTTAATATTCAGCTATTAAAACCATAAAAAGGACAAGAGTTTTTGTGAAATTTTTTTCATTCCAGATTGTAATAAGGATGACCAAAGTAAGAAAACAAAACATGAAGCTAGGCAATAATTTTTCACTTTCCTTTGTTTTGCTTCAAAGCCTCCATACTTTACATGCCAGAAATGGAAAGTTATAATCTCAGATAAAGATATAATATCTGACTAATCAAGAATTAATATAAAATCATCTTTTACTACTTGGGTTTAGAAAAAAAACCTAGAACATGCAAATATCCATGATTGTATTCATCATAATTAATTCCTTTTGGCTAAGAGTTAAATGTCTAACGGGAGTTATCATCTAACCTGTATTTGCAGAGAGAAATGAGAACCTTCATAGAGCATTTTCTCTTATACTATGAAAGCTGTCTCTTTTAGGCAAAGGTCTCTGTTCTAACATGAATGTGTCCTTGTCTCCATTAGCTTCAAGGGAGACCACATAGTGAGTTCAGACTAGGTATTTAACTTTTTTACAGAAGTTGGACAAGGTGAAGTCTATGTCTAACATACATAATTCTCTAGAATTTTTTAGCTTTGTACATTCATAGAAGTTCGTTTGAAATCTTAGAAAAGCAATCTCTCTCATAAGTTTTCAGTATTTCTAGTTTCAACCCTAGATCAACATCTTTTTAGATAATGAAATTAAATGCCTATTTCTACTCCCTTGTATATTACTAGAAAAATGCAGGGCACTTTAAAAGCAGTCACCAAGCGCCTTGAAAAATCTTAAGATACCAGTTCAGGGGGAACTAAGAGCTGACTCAAACCAGGAAAACCTGATCCTGGAGCTGAACTTGTGATTAAGAAGACTGTCACATACATATGGTGCAAACACTTTCCACTTGACTGTTCCACATTGCAGAAAAGCCTAGGATTACCTTTTTCCCATGGCTGGTCGTGGCCACAATAAGCATAAGGACTCACAGGTGTTTCAGTGGGAGCAGGAACCCACCACAATTGCTGTGTTCCCTTGCTCAGGACTGGAGACTTTTCATGGATTTCACTTAATGGGTTTTGTAATGAGCCACAAAATGCAAGCCTAACTGCACATCCGGTACCAGCAGAAACTGCAAAACAGACTAAAAAGTTACCTGGATTTTTCTTTAAACTTTGGATTAGGACAAAGGTTCAGGCAGTTTCACCTGGGCTGCTTTATCTGCAAGTAAATGAAAACTTATTACTAGCCAAACTGTTCTTGATATTCTATAAATAACTCCTGCTTAGAGTCAGTTTCCTTGAAAAATAACTTACATTATTTCTTTCCTAGTAAGAAAATGTCTTCTTAGCCAAAAATCCTAAGCAGAGCTTGTTATGTGAAAATATTAACATGCTTTTATATTGGTCTGTGGGGGGTTAGGGTCACTGATTGAAGTCACAGGGGGGAAAAAGATCAAATATGAATTGGTTGAAATAACTGAAACTTCTGTAATACGTAAAGAGCAAAAAACCTATGGCATATGCTAATTACAAGGAATATTAAGTGTGTTCTTGTGTTGGCAGAAATATAACTAATCCATTAATCTACAAGACAGAATACAAATTCATGGCAACTGAGATTAGTCAGGAGCAACAACAGAGCAGTATTTCGCTATCTGACATCTTATGCTAATATACACTTTGCATTTAAATGCTATTGTTGTTTCCTGCCTGTTCCTCCCTCCCTATCAGGATGCAGGTAACTTTTCCTGAGAAGCAACAGCTATGATATAGGGTACGGCCCTCAGCGAGACATCTTAAGAAAGCTCTTCCAACCATTGAGCTGGGATACTCAGGCCAGCTCAGACCACGATCTTTCTTCATTTACCAATTCCAACCCATTTCTTTCCTGTAGGCATGTACCAGAGAGCAGCTACTGTCTTCATTTTTGTCTGGAGACTGTGAATAGTTTCTTCTGGATCTTCTTTGGCCTTCTAGTACCTGAAGGGGGTCTATAAGAAAGCTGGGGAGGGGCTGTTTGCAAGGGCATGTAGTGATAAGACAAGGGGCAATGGTTTTAAACTAGAGCAGGGAAGGTTTAGATTAGACATTAGGAAGAAGTTCTTTACAATGAGGTGGTGAGACACTGGAACAGGTTGCCCAGAGAGGTGGTGGATGCCCCATCCCTGGAGACATTCAAGGCCAGGCTTGATGAGGCTCTGAGCAACCTGATCTAGTTGAAGATGTCCCTGCTTACTGCAGGGGGGTTGGACTAAGTGACCTTTAAGGTCCCTTCCAACCCAACACATTCTATGATTCTATGATTCTATGATTCTATAATTCTATGATCGTATTTAATCTGTCACTGATACACCCATCTAGGTAGCAGTCCTGCCTACATCCCAGTCCACCTTTGCACTGATAGATCATACTAGCAGAAACCGCAGAGATGGGCTGTATTTTACTTTTTAATAAGTCTTGGAAGCAGTCAGATGGCTGAAGGTGCACAATCAATTTTGTATGCTTGTCAGATAATGCAAACCTTTAGTCTAACATGTAGATCACCAGAAGACCTATATTTTTAACAGCTTTCACAGTGCCAGTGAGACTTTATGAAATTCCTGGTAACGCTGTTGGTTTGCAAAAGGTCATCATGTACAGGGAATGTTTAGAAATCCATGAATATGCCTACTGGGGAGAGAAGGATTAGCTAGTAACCATATATGTGTGTCCCCCTTCCTCCCGCTTAAGTCCACAAACTATCGGTTCCTCAGCTCTGACTTTGCAGGGCACATTGTTCCCTTAGCTAACAGTCATAGAGGGGGGGACCCAGATGGGGTTTGATATCCAGTGATGCTGTGGACCATTATACCTCCAGACATATTATCTTGTGGAGATTGCCCCTTGGGTCCAGTTGCAGATACCTCTGGAAGCAAATATTTGTATAATAGCTGATACCTCATCTGATATACCAGTACCTTCACAGCTAAAATACGACTACCTTTAACCTGCATCACTGAGGGCTGTGACCCTCAAATTATTTGTGGATCCAGCACTAATGAGACAGCATAATGCACTGACTAGGAAACTGAATTTGATGATATAAGAGGTAGGTTAGTATTAGGAAAATACTAGGACAAAAGCTAGACAAAAATGAACACGACAATTAAATGCCTGTGAAGTGCTAGTTACGTTTCCCCCCCTGTGAGGCGTTCACATTCAGCTTTCTAGCTGTCACTGGACATAGGATTTAAGTTGACCGATAGGCAGTTTCCCCTCATTTTCAGCAGCCTCTGTCACCCCAATGCAAGGTATTTTGAAATCATCTTCAGACTTGAAATTGCTTGAAATCCAAATTCCAAACACGGGCTTTCTCATTCCCTTCCTCTGTGAAGGCATTAGAAATTTCGCCAATCAGTAGTCCATAACAAGAAAAGCAGCAACAGATGACTCTGAGACAAGAGGTGTAACAGGGTTTCTTGCATGAGTATAGATCAAAACTGTTCTTGAGCCAGCCCTGCCTTTCCCTCTCCACCCTCTAACCTTAGGGATGATTGCTTGTGCCTCCACTCCACCTTTCCTCATGCCACAAATGCTCCAAACCCTCCTTCCCCACCTCCACCCACAGCTGAGCCCTGATGCTTCTGGTTTTCCTCCCTACTCCTTCCTCCAAAATAAATCTTTCTGCTGCTGCAAAGTGCCATTTAACCACAGTGCATGAAGTTGTCATGGGCTGAGGATAATCCACAAGCACTGGATGCTATCTTTGTCCTCTTACTCTAAGTACGCTATGAACCTTAATCTGTGCCTCCACAAGAGATGGTGAACAATTTTTGTGGCAGAGGACCTGCAGACCATGATCATATTGAAGATATTATAAAGCTTTTACAGTCAATAAACACATTTATTCTGAGATTAATTTGCAACTAAAGAGTAGCTTGCATTTATGTGAGTACGTTCTGTGAAACATTTAAAGAGAGTGGGTTTCTTCAAGGTTCTTTGTAGGCTTGTGCACAGAAATAAGGGAGAGTGTCTTAAAGAGTACCCCTGCTGAGCAACGCTGGCAAACTGTTAACAACGGATAAGGAGAAGGCTGAGGTTCTCAACAACGTTTTTTGCCTCATTCTTCACTGGCAACCTGTCTCCCCACACCTCTTGAGTGGATGGATTGGCAGGGACTGAGGGAGCAAAGTCCCTTCCACTGTAAGAGAAGAACACATTTGTGACCACCTGAGGAACCTGAACATACAGAAATCTATGGAACCTGATGGATGCATCCCAGAGTCCTAAGCTAATTGGCTGATGTGGTTGGCAAGACACTCTCCATGATATCTGGAAAGTCATGGTAGTCGGGTGAAGTCCTTGGTGACACCCATTTAAAAAAGGGTAGAAAGGAGCATCCTGGCAACTACCGATCTGTCAGCCTCACCCCTGTGCCTGGGAAGATCATGGAACAGATCCTCCTAGAAGCTATGCTACGGCACATGGAGGACAGGGAGGTGACTCGAAACAGCCAGCATGGCTTCATCAAGGGCAAGTCCTGCCTGACCAATCTCGTGGCCTTCTATGATGGAGTGACTACATCAGTGGACAAGGGAAGAGCTACAAATGTAGTCTATCTGAAATTCTGTAAGGCCTTGACATGGTCCCCCACAACAGCCTTCTCTCTAAATTGGAGAGAGATGGATTTGATGGGTGGACTGTTCAGTGGATGAGAAATTGGGTGGATGGTTGCATCCAGAGTGTAGTGGTCAACGGCTGAATGTCCAGATGGAGACTGGTGACAAGTGACGTCCCCCAGGAGTGCATATTGGGAGCAGTACTGTTTAATAACTTCATCAGTGACATAAACAGTGGGATCGAGTGCACCCTCAGCAAGTTTGTGGACAACACCAAGCTGAGTAGTGCAGTTGTCACACCTAAGGGACAGAATGCTATCCAGAGGGACCTTGACAGGCTCAAGAAGTGGTCCCATGTGAATCTCATGAGGTACAAGGTCAAGTGCAGGGTCCTGCACCTGGGTTAGGGCAACTGCCGGTATCAATACAGGCCGGTGGTTGAAGGGATTGAGAGCAGCCCTGAGGACAAGGATGTGGGGGTACTGGTGCATGAAAAACTGGACATGAGCTGACAATGTGCACTCACAGCCCAGAAAGGCAACATCTTGGGCTGCATCAAAAGAAATGTGGCCAGCACATTGAAAGAGGTGATTCTGCCCCCCTACTCCACTCTGGTGAGGCCCCACCTGCAGTACTGCATCCAGCTCTGGAATGATCAGTAGAAGAAAGACATGGACCTGTTGGAGCAGGTCCAGAGGAAGGCCACAAAGATGATCAGAGGGATGGAGCATCTCTCCTGTGAGGACAGGCTGAGAGAGTTGGGGTTGTTCAGCCTGGAGAAGGCTCCAGGGAGGCCTTATTGTCGCCTTCCAGTATTTACAGGGTGCCTATAGGAAAGATGGGAACAGACTTTTTAGCAGGACCTGCTGTGATAGGACAAGGGGTAATGGCTTTAAACCAAAAGAGGGTAGATTTAGACTAGAAAGAAGAAGAAGAAATTTTTTACCATGAGGGTGGTGAAACACTGGAACAGGTTGCCCAGAGGGGTGGTAGATGCCCCATCTCTGGAAACATTCAAGATCAGGTTGGACGGGGCTCTGAGCAACATGATCTAGTTGAAGATGTCCCTGCTCATTGCAGGGAAATTGGACTAGATGACCCTTAAATGTCCCTTCTAACCCAAACTATTTGATGATTCTGAAGAAAACAGCCCCTCTAGAGTAAATAAACTATAAAGAAAATCTACATCAAATAAATACACATATATATTCATATGTGCAAAATAAATAAAAGTTTTATAAAAGGAATAAATATGTAACCTCTGCAGATAATTGCAATATATATTTTCCCTCTGATGGATGGACTGACAAGTCTTTAGTGAACAGGATGAGTGCGTGCAATCGAAGACATAACTTGTCCCTTAGGGTAATAGCTGTTGTATAAAGACAGAATCAGGCAGTGCTCTGATTAGACGTATTTCAAATGTTTGTGCCCATTAACAGCTGGAGGAAGAAGGGAGTCTTAATTAGTGAGAATGTTGGAGGTTTTTAAAAATAAAGGTTGGAAACCTCAGTGGCTGACTAAATAAATTGGGAATTAAAATCATGTTGTGTTCTGCTGCTGCCTACTTCTGAATAACCCAAGTCAAGGGAAAGACACTAAAAGAGCCCTGTAGAAGAACTGGCATTTGGACCATGATTAAGTATAAACTAGAGCAGATGTTTTTTCCACTTCTGCATTGCCTTCACCATCTCCCAGGAGATTTGATTCCAAATACTGGGATTATCACAGAAGCAGATAAAATTATCAGATTAACAATTGTCTTGAATGTCAGAACCTTCAAGATATGGAACTTGGAAAATTGCCTCTACCAGGTGCTGAAACTACACAAGAATTGAATTCGTATGAGATTTTGGCAGCATCCAAGTTGTGGTGTTTCTTCTTGCTTGGAATTCAGCTCAGAAACAAGTCAGTGGCTGTGGGGTTGGATCAGCAGACAAAAATGCAACCTCCTTCTTCCCCCAAGGCTCAAGTCCAAAAATAGCTCATCCTAGACTACTAGGTACCCAAAATGCAGGAAGACAAACAGGACATTAAAAAGACAGAGAAAAAACAGACTAAAGATTTATAAAGTTTTTTCTTCCTGTTGCCACCCACTTGTCTATTACCTTTTCTCCCAGTTACATTCTAAAAAAGGGCTCTAAAACTGTCTCTTTTATTTATAGCCTTAGCAAAGAAGTTAGAGTTAGAATGTTTCCCTAATAGCATTCTGATTAATTTCTTGATTATCTGCAAGTGTCCTGCTCTAGGAGATACTCTGATGATCTAAGCAATAAGACTTTCCAATGTCAAGTATTGGTAACTTCATGGTAAAAGCAAAGTGCCTTTCCTTCTGTTTCAAAACAGAAGAAAAATAATGGTCTATAAAAATATTTCATGCTTCAGGTAGATCAAAGTTTATTTTAATGGATTTCATAGCAGATGGGGGTTTAGATATTTACTGAGAGCAGAAACAGGAGGCTTAGTCCAAGATATAAAGCAGATAAAGAGGGCACAGCAATGTAACTCTTCTGGGCTACCAGGGATCAACAGTGCCTTCAGTGCCAATTAAGTTAATTTGGAGCAATACAGTTGAAGCTCCCAATCACTCATAATGCAACACGAGAACTTCCATTAATTTGGCCAGGAACAGGAGAGGATGAAAGGTTAGCTTTTCTCAGGATCATGTGCAATGTACAACAGAGAGAGGAAAGTCAACTTAGGTAAAACAGAAGCTGCCCTTAGTGCTTTTAACGTCTCTACAAAACTGTATTTCCTATGCTTTGAAATTCCATAGTTTTAATAAATGCCTTTTTTTTTTTCCCCAACATGCTATGACCTAGGAGAAAAAATGGAAAATCTGTCCAGAAATACTACTGGACAGGCTACTTGCCCCATGCAGCTTCCAAGTATGACATGCCAGAGAGGATTGTCTAGCTTGTAAGACAATCAATTTGAATAGTTTACAGTAAAAGGTTTAGGTAAGCGAGTGTCTTACAGCCTGGCATTTCGAGCAGCTTTGTACTTTTGCAAAACCCCCTTTACTTACAAAAATTTTAAATTTGTGAAACAGTTGCAGCCTTTCTGCTGTTTTTGAGCTGAGACTTAAGTGCACTTTTTTCAGATTTTCTATGTAAATTTCACGAAAGACAAAGATGCAGTTTTGTATTCCTCATTTGAGGTGGCACCTGTTTATGCTGGTGGTCCAGTCAAGAACTATCGAGACAGAGTGCCATGCATTTTTGAAATTTCACCCATACATTCAATAATAGGAGTGACGTATCAGCCCTCAGAAAGAAAACTTTCCTGCTCACTTTGCACTAGGAGGAAGTTTGTATTCCATTTCCCACACGTCAGTTTAAGGACCACGTAGATGAAGTGCAGATCTGGCATAGAGAGGAAGACAAAAAGAAGAGGTTCAGAAACCTACATGGAAAGTTTAAGATAGAATCATAGAATCATAGACTGTGTTGGGTTGGAAGGAACCCCTAAAGGTCATCTAGTCCAACCCCCCTGCAGTAAGCAGGGACATCTTCAACTAGATCAGGTTGCTCAGAGCCTCATCAAGCCTGGCCTTGAATGTCTCCAGGGATGGGGCCTCTACCACCTCTCTGGGCAACCTGTTCCAGTCTCTCACCACCCTCGTTGTAAAGAACCTCTTCAACTAAGCCAGCAGTATTATAGCTCTGTTAGCATGTCTTCCAGAAGAAAGAGCACTACTTCTCCAGTGCTGCTCGGAGTTGGACCAGCAAGATTAACCTTTAGTAAAAGCAGTTTAGAGTTAGAAATTTTCTTTAATACCAGTCTAAGGTTGGATAAACAGCAGAGCAGACTAATCAAGAATGGTGGAAAATTCCCTTTGGATTTAAAAAAAAAAAAAAAAGTAACATAAATATCTATTAGGGATTATTTACACATATTTATAATTCTTTACTGCAGACAAAGGTCCTAAGGCAAATTTTCTGCCATCCTATGATCACAGGAAGCGTAGAATCATAGAATCATAGAATCATAGGGTTGGAAGGGACCTCTGGAGATCATCTAGTCCAACCCCCCTGCCACAGCAGGGTCACCTAGAGCAGGTTACACAGGAACATGTCCAGGTGGGTTTGGAATGTCTCCAGAGTTGGAGACTCCACCACCTCTCTGGGCAGCCTGTTCCAGTGCTCTGCCACCCTCAGGGTAAAGAAGTTCCTCCTCATGTTTAGGTGGAACTTCCTATGTTCAAGTTTGTGCCCATTGCCTCTTGTCCTGTCCCCGGGCACCACTGAAAAGAGCCTGGCCCCATCCTCCTGACACCCACCCTTTAAGTATTTATAAGTGTTGATAAGGTCACCCCTCAGACGTCTTTTTTCCAGACTGAAGAGACCCAAGCGTAGCTGAGGTCTGATTTTTCACATGGTCATTATTGTCAGGTTGTGCGATTTAACTGTTCATCCCCACATATGGAGGAACGGAGGGGCACGCTGGTAGGTGGGGGAGCCCCAGTCACCTCCCCAGACCACTGGGCACAGATCACCATGGAACAGGTCGCTGCCTACGGAGGAGTGGCATCATTATGGGATGCAGGGGGAAGAGGATTTGTGGATTGTACATCAGTTATAACAAATCTGTGGAATACTTCAGAATTTAGGATCAGATCTAGGGCATCTCCATTAAAAATGACTCCTAACAGCTTGAATTTGTTGTTGTGTCTTCTCCCTGGAATTTGCTAAGCAACTGTCTGTTGTTAGCCCTCACGATCTTATCTCAGAGGTTCTGCAGT
This sequence comes from Chroicocephalus ridibundus, assembly GCF_963924245.1. NCBI lineage: Eukaryota > Metazoa > Chordata > Aves > Charadriiformes > Laridae > Chroicocephalus > Chroicocephalus ridibundus. Next base: position 18,460,730 of record NC_086284.1, on the reverse strand, counting down.
TTCATGTTTTCATTTGAACCAAGCTACAAGAGCTACATAACTCTACCAGAAGCTCAGTTTTTGGTTATATATATAAAGCCAGCTTCCAGACCCTTCCAGTCTGAAAATATGAACGAAGAAGTTACAGAACCCTGAAAACAAAAGAAACTCATGAGGATATCTATTACCTTCTGAAAATTAAAAATTCCGAAGTCACCCATGAGCTTGGCACACTTGGGACTGGTGATACAGTATCTATCTCTTCATTTTAAGTGACAAACTTATTCTGAGCATCTGGCCATTTTTTTCACTAAATTGCCAGGAGCTTGTAACCACTGTCCTGCTGAGAACCGATTCCTCAGTGAAAATCTCCAGTTCTGCATAATAAAGAAAGGACAACACTGGAATCCATGGAATGAGATTTCAACATTTATAAACCTATTATTTAGGACTATTATTCTTGCGATTGATAGTCTATTTACTTAATTAAGGCCTGCAGTCTTTAGCTCACTTAACTTTATTCTGACACCCTGTAGTGACAACTTCCATTGCTTCCTCAAAGTAATAACCTTGTTGGTTTTGCTATTCAAACAGCAGTGCTCTGTCTTAGATGGGTTTTCATGTGGGATTCATCCCTGCCTTTAAGGCTTTACAGAAATGGGCTACCAGGGAGCGCTCATTGGAGTCGTGTGCCTCTTAAATGGCTGCATTTAGGCTATCCTAAGGAAAGCAGCTCTGGGATAATCATCAGAATTGTTTCCACACGGCATGTACGACACAGACATGAGAGATTTTCAAAGGCGCTAAAGACCAGTCAGGGTCCTAAAACCTTCCCAGAAAAATGTCAGTGACAATTAGATGTCTGACAGACACAGCAGCCATTGAAAATCCTCCTCAGTCCTATCTTAAATTGTCTTCTAATTTTCCACTTTAGAGGTTGGCAAAGGTCTGTTTCCTTGTGAGTCAAGCTTTAGATTCAACTGAAGCAACTTTTTTATTATTCTCCAGATGGAAATATTTGTCACTGTTTACTTCTAAAAATAGATAACACCCACCACAGTCTCTCTGGGAACAAGTACATAGAATGAATACACAAAAATGGTTAACGTAATGAACTGCAGCATAAAAGGAGAAGTGTCCTGCTACTGAATCCTCAAGCCAGAGGGCAAGTGGGAGAAACTGAAAACTGAAGACTAATCCTCAGAGTAAAGTGGGAATTGAAATGTTACCAAACTTCTGGTCGAGGTACCATAAGGAAGGACAGATGAGTTTTCCTCACTGATGTATAACAGAGGGTGTAAGCACAAAGTGAGCCCCAAAAGTTCCCTGACACTGAGAATTAAACCTAAAACTTAAGAATACAGACTTGCAGTTCAGATTTTAAGGGATGTCTCTCTTTGTGTGTCCTTATATATTTTATAAAACAAAAAGGGCCCCAAGTATTAGGTAAGAGTCTTTTTGCTAAGATCTATGGTAAATACACAGGTTTATGATGGACATATATCCCAAAGTACTCAAGTTTTATATGTCCTAAAATCTGAAGAATAATCTGAAATCCATTATATTTTCCCAACTGAAGCACAGAAGCCAAAGGCAAACTGAAGCCGAGTGAATTTCCACGATAGCTCACCTAGGGCTGGTGGTCTTGCATGACAGATCTGCTGCATTCCTGCTATTTTCAATGCACAATACCTCCCTTCGACTCGTCTTCATTCCCCAGAGCAGGAGCTATATTATTTATAACAACTATTGGTGTCAGAATTATGCTACTGTCCAGAGGCACCAGAGGAAGAGAATGCAAGAAGAAAATATAGCATTTGACAAAAAGAATAAAAGAGTTGAATCTTGAGCTGCATCAAAAGCCTGAATGGAGAGCAAAGATAGACTGCAGGAGGCACCGAGCGACTCTGAATATCATTAAATGTACTTAAAAGAAACAGAAATTGAACTCCATCAAAAATGGAACCTAAAAGAGAGCAACCTTTAGACCTTCTTAATGCCCCACTGGTCCAAATTACATGGGGTAAAGCTTCTTGTAAGAACAACTGTAATGAGCTTGACTCCTGAGCAAGGCACACGTGTCATTCCAGCATGTCAGAGAAAGGCGTAGCAGGGGCCCGTTCAGCTGTTTTCCCTCTGTTTAGCATGTAGGGAAAGCTGGGGACCATTGTTTTAATTAACTATGTGACATCTCTGACTGAGCTATCAGCTGTCCTTGGTCTCGTTATTGTCTCATTATTGCAAAAACCCGCTGGGTTACTGGATAGCTATTGCTGACATCGGCACAAAGAGCTGTATTTGGTGGTGCTTATCCCAAAGCGCCCTGCGGAGTCTGAACCTCTGTGAATATGTATGTTGTGGTTCCTGTTCCTCCTTATGCATCACTAAGAGAAGCCCTACAGGACCCTAGAACTGGGAGGTAATGAACTTGTCACTCACACCTATACGACTTACTGACAGCAGGGGATACCGTGGAAAGCACAGCCTGAGCTGCTGAGTTTTGTTCCCCATGGAGGCACCACCAGAAGGAGAGAACTTAGCTCAGCTCTGTCTGCGTGGTTGGCAGCCAGGAAGGCACTTCTTTTCCTTAACCTGAGCACAGTCAATGTGAAACTGAGACACGGTAATGCTGAGACTCGGTGGAAAATGCCGACACCGGGGTTAGGTGTCTGTATGAGATGTTTGCCCAACAGAGACACGTACTCCGTCACAGAAAGTGGAGAAGTAATTGGCACAGCCAAGGCAGCCTTAAAGCACTTCAGCACATCGTTTCCAAATTTCTTTGGAGAAAAGTACCAAGTGTAAGCAAGCACATCGTGTTCATGGGGGCTTTTCTGATGTAATCTGGTGATAACCTCTGTAGCTCAGCTATTGCCATGCAGTGTAAGCACAGGGGGCCCTCTACACAGCCAATTTTAGGCGTCCGTCACAAGCAGAGCCTAATGGAGGAGCTTTGATGAAATAGGATGGTTGCAAAAGGGACAGAAAACCCTTTCGCCAGACAGGGAGCCAACTCCAAATCTTACTCTCACCAGCGGAATTCAGGGTCATTCCCACCTTACCACGATCAAGGCAGTCATGCCCACATGAACAAATCACCTCATTTGCACAGACACTAGTCAATTTGTTACCCTAGGTGCCTTGAAAAGATGAGTGACATTTAAACTATTTACTTCTGTTCAGTTCTCAGCTGTAAAGGTGCCTATTAAAAGAGACAGAAGGGCATTAAAATGACGTTCGTTTAGGCTGGTTCCAGTGAGAATTTGCTATTAGTTATTAAAGCTTTCCAAAAGGCTCCTGGAAATGCTTCCCCAAGAAAATGCCAGAAGCTTCTTGAAATCACCAAATAAGTCATAGATGACCAGGACTTTAACATTACGCACAGATACATTTTGTACCTAAGACTTTTTGGGTTTCCTTCGCATTTAAATTTAGATTCCATTTTACCTTTGTATATATTTTAATGGCTACATAGATTTTGTAACAGCTTCCTCAGACTCATGAGCCAGAGGTTAAATACACAAATTTGCTTCAAACAACCATATTGTAATAGAACACGGAGATGAAAAAGACCTATTAGTTCACCTACTCCATTTTCCTGGCTACTACAAAATTGTTCCCTAAAGTCTATTTTGCAATACTTTGTCCAGACTACTTTTATTTCACGAAAGAGCCAAGCAGCTGACCCCTGCTACTCTTGGGATATTTTACCACAGCTTAATGAACTCCACATTTAGGAAGTATTTTTCCAGATATTCAGTCTTGTAGGTTTTCTTTCCTTTTTTACAATGTCTGTTTATAACATACCTCCCATAACTAATTGAAAAGTTTACCTAAATTATACTCTTACTAAATGTGAAAAGCATTTCAAACTGGTTAAACGGCATGTTTCCTCCGGCCACAACCTTGCCAAAAATTACAATTTTCCTTTTCAGTGATTGGCCTACAAAAAAGATAAGAATCTATTGTTACCAGAAATTTTTGAGCAATTCTTTTGGCTGAGAGTGCATACATTTTTCAGATATATCTGATGGCCAGAAACTCAAAAAAAACCCTCAGGCACCTAAAATAGCATCTAGGGAGAAAACGCTCAGGGAAGTCCTAAAGAGAAATCCTGAAAACTTCTAGCTCAGCTGATGTGTAAATCTGAAGCCACAATCTTTGCAGCAATATCTCTTTCAGCCTAAAACGTCTCTTCCTGCCCGAGAAAATCTGAAAGTGGAACTGTCAGTTTAATTTGAGGTCTGAATTTTCACGAAATCTAAGGGTGTTTGGATCTAGTATTTTAGTTCATTTTTATCTGTAAAGCTAGAGAAAGATTTTATACTTTGTCCATATTTTCAGTAAGGAAGTCTCTGTTTTTTAAACTATCACCTACAGTTGCTCTGTCACGTCAGACCTGGCACAATAAAAACGGTAGATGAGGGCGGGAGTGAGTGGGGACAATCCTTTCTACTTTGCAAAGTATGGCAAAATTCATTGTGTGATATTGTCCAGCAGTTTCTACTTTGGCAAAATTCATTGTGTGATACTATCCAGCAGAATACATGTTTAAAGCCAACAGTGCAGGAAAAAATATAAAAATATATATGACTTTGTGTGTATTTATATAAAAAAATATATGCAAAAAGCCAAACCGAACAAAAATAACACTGGTGCCCAGGAAAGTGAAATAAAAAGAGAAAAAAACCCACAGGTGCCTAAATGTCATATTACCCCAGACGTCTCATAACTGGAGGTGCTGCTGCCCAACTTGTGTGTGCCCGTCCTCATTAAAGGTTTTGCTTAGTCCCAGATTGAGCACCACATTTTTCCTTAAGCTTTTACTTTCAAAATGTTCTTGGAAATCCATGTCCTGTCAGACTAGAACTGCAAGGTTATATTCAGGTAGAGCTAAAATTCAGATGTTTTAAAAAGACAGGCATGATGCAGCAGTTCCTCTTTGCAAGTTGTACTTCCCTTGTTACTTTAAATTTACTCACTTTTCTCCCTATATTACTGTGATAATACTCCCTTGATATTTTTTCATCATTTTTCTGAATTTGGATCTTATTTTCCCTTCAGTCCATGCTGACTTGTCTGTAATTGATAGATAGTTTAGTAACACCACGTACAAATTGGGTCCTGAGCTGTGTTTAATCATTGCAGTAGTTTATCTTGGGTAGAGAAGTTAAATTAAGTTTAACTCATTTATGCTTTTAGGAAGAGATCGTTTGCATCTAAAGGATTTATACAGTACTTCCAAGGGGTGCTTTTCTACAACAGCATAATTTTTACACTGTTTCTTTGCAAGCAGATATCATAAGGCACAGGATGAAAGGCCAACTGTATCCTGGGCTGCATCAAAAGCAGCGTGGCCAGCAGGTCAGGAGAGGTCGTTCTGTCCCTCTAATCTGCTCTTGTGAGACCCCACCTGTAGTACTGTGTCCAACTTTGAAGTCCACAGCACAAGACATGGGCCTGTTGGAGTAGGTCCAGAGGAGGGCCACAAAGATGATCAGAGGGTTGGAGCATCTCTCCTATGAGGACAGGCTGAGAGAGTTGGGGTTGTTCAGACTGGAGAAGAGAAGGCTCCAGGGAGACCTTATTAGGGCCTTTCAGTATTTACAGGATGCCCATGGAAAAGACGCGGACAAACTTTTTACCTGGGCCTGTTGTGATAGGACAAGAAGTAACGGCTTTAAACTGAAAGAGAGTAAATTTAGACTAGATAGAAGGAAGATATTTTTTACCATGAGGGTAGTGAAACACTGGAACGGGTTGCCCAGAGAGGTGGTAGATGCCCCATCTCTGGAAACATTCAAGATCAGGTTGGACGAGGCTCTGAGCAACCTGGTCTAGTTGAAGATGTCCCTGCTCATTGCAGGGGGGTTGGACTAGATGACCTTTAGAGGTCCCTTCCAACCCAAACTATTCAATGATCCTCTTCTATGATTCTCTCCTATGATTCTGTGAAATCGTATTTCTCTGGTGCACTAAGTATCCACAAGACTTTGTATTCATGGTGGTGTTCAGCTTGCTTTGATTTTTTTTTTCTTTCATTATAAACAGGATTTAAGCATGGGATTTCCACATAGGACAACACCTGAATCCTGTGGAAGAGCCGTGGAAGAACTGATGGCAACTGAATTAGCATAAACACATGCTGCAGAAACCACAGCTGTGGAAATATCTTGAAATTGGAGTCTGTTGGGCTGCACGATACAGAACTATGTGCTGGGCTGTCCCTGCCTACGCCGCAGCATGAGGTAGGCAGGTGGAGAGCCAGAGGTGTGGATTTGTACACTAACATCTCCTGAAGGTGATCCCAAAGCATCAGCATCAAAGGCGATACCACTGTTTTCAGGCCGCATTAGCAGATACAGCTTTTCACCTGAGCTGTGCTGGAGGGAAGTTCAGCATCTCCTGCACAGGTGATTTCTGAGCAGAAAGGGAGCAGCAGTCACCCAGGGTTTGCCCCACAGCGTACAGCGGAAAACGCATTCATCCTCAAGATTTTTTTTCTCTAGTTTACTGTCTGTCTGAGCCAAACTACAGCGTCCTTAAGAACCATTAACTTCTGACAGAAAGGAGAAAGGTTACACAGTGAGCCCTCCTTTTTTATTTTTATTGGACTTGCTCATAGATGGAGAAAACAGATGTCTGTATGTGGTATCATCTTGCATGCCCGGAAGCTTATCTATATTTTTAGCTGCATCTAGTAAGTCTAATAAAAACTATAACCATTCTCCCCAGACCTTGCACTGTTTACATCCTTAGACCTTCACGGTTATAGCACTGCCACTACATCAACAACGTTATTATTGTCGTTGCCAGATCACAGTCGAGGTAGCTGGAAAATAAGTTCCACATGGATCTCACAAGCACCGTGAAGACTGTCACCATTCCTAATCATGTTATATGTGAAACAACTGGAAAGGGCAAGAAATTGTACTAATCTCATGGCTCGTGTGCCACCTTCGATTACTGAAGGTGTCATTAAAAGCGGGTCAGCTGTGTAGGTAGATGAACAAAGAATTCACAGTGCTAAATAGATTGGCTGTTTCTGCCTCTCCTGACAGAGAGACAGTCCACGTCATTCAGTGGTCCTGCATGCGGGGTTTCTGAGTACTGCTTGGTACGGGGGGAGCAGGGATGGTGGTGTGGGGAGGGGTCGGTGGCTGCTGCTCAGCTCTGCTCCCCCCAGTACTGCCTACCCGGGGCTTGCCTGGCTAACAGCACCCCAAGGTTTCATCTGGGCTCACTTCATCCACCCTCTCCAGCGGTGAGTATTAAATGCCAGGTGAAGAGGTTAAGTCGGGACATGAGTAGTAGCCCCTTTGATACTGCCCACACCTTCTTCTGTGGGTCACCCTGTGATGCAGATGCTGAACGACTTGCCTTTGTCAGCAAATGCTTGTTTTGAAGATGTCCCTGTCTACTGCAAAGCATTGCTTAACTCATCCTTTCGAAAGGGAAAAGTATTTAGAGCAAAGTTGAGATGCAATAAAAAGCCTGTGCGGATGGAAACTGCCTTTTTTTCCAGCTGTCCTCAGCTCAGCTTAACTCTGCCTCGGGGGCTGTCGGCAGCTCCCAGAAACATAGTGCTGTAAATCAGGGGAAGTCCAAGGGAAGTTGACTTACACAGAAGACGATGCAGGGGATTTTCTTGTTAAACAAAACATGTCCTCTTTAATGAGCACTCACCAGGGCAGGGTGAGGATGCAGATGAAGGGCCACCTCACAGCTCGGCATGCAGGCTCTGGGCAAGGGTGGAGAAGATCCGCAAGGGCTGTGTCACCCCTGCCTCCTTCAGCTCAGGAAATATTTGGCCCTTGAAACAATGATGTTGATGAGGGTTTTTTGCAATTCTTGTGCATCCATATGTCCCACTGCCTTTTGAGCAATCAAGGAGTCTTTGCGTTGCTTTCTAGGTATTTTGTGGAGGAAATGGAAGTCCTCATTGTGACACAGCAGCTCAGCAGTGGTCATGGGGAATGTCATTTGTGCCTCATTTTTGCCTGAAGTGTTCTCAGATAGCAATATTTTTATAGGCTAATCACTTCCATCATTTCTTAATATATGCAAGGAGGGCTGCCCAGAGGAATGTTAATGGAACATGGACTAGCCCCTGATTTATCTTCTTTAAGAGTCACTGAAGTTTTCGGAAGATGCTGCAGCTGAGCACACAAACTTCTGCCTAGTCGGTTAGTAGATGACTTAATGGACAAGCACATTAAGTTACTTATTTTCCATTTTTCCCCTCAGACACTGTCTCAGTGGAACATTAGGTCCTATTTCACCTTGATGCTGTCTGTGGTGAACCTTTCATTTCAACAGATTGCCATGGAATTTCACAGAGTGGTTCTGGTTTGCCAAAAATCTTGCGTTTGAACAAGTCTTGGAGCGTGGACTTCCACTCTTGCTCCATCCTCTTCTTTTCCCAACATATGTTCCATGATTTTTTACTAAGAATGGGGCATAGATGTACACCTCTGTAGTCTTCCAGAGTTATACCAGCCACATTTAGATTTACTGATTAAGAAATTCTGACTTTTACTTGAGCCTGAGGTAGGAAAGTAAATAAAAACAAACAACCAAAACAGAGAGCCTAGCCTAAAACCCAATGTTGTCCAGTAACTAACCACCAGTCTCCATTCATCCTTTCTCTGGTATTGAGTCACTAGCTAATACAGTGTATTTTGCCGGCTTGGTACCTTTGCCCACCATTCTAGAGAATATGTGCAGGGAGCAGTACCTCCAGTACCCTTCTTTGTACATTGTATACTGCAATGAAGTATCCCGAGGCAAAATGTAGCATGAATGCAGCATGATTATCATAAAAGATTATCTGGATTTCTTCCTTATTAAGCATTCATAAACACCTAACATCTGTCTACACGGACTTCAAGTCACAATAAAACTGGTCCTGTACTCTTCACTAAGGCAGAAGCCCCACTGACCAACTGGGCTGACTGATTTAAAATGCAGGTCTACATCAGTCATTATGACTTTACATCATGTAGGCCCTCAATTACTCTCTGGAAAACAGAGTGGAAAAGGGTTCACTTCACTAAACCAGAACAGCTCCTGTAAACAACTGTTTTCCTTGTTTAAATTGAAGCCACTTGCATTTTTATACACAAGATTGAAAATTAATCCAAATTCTAACACATGCCCCGCGCTCTCGTATTCATACGTAAATTATTTAGAATTAGCCAATCCAGCTGATTCTAAGGAAAAAATGCAGATCTAAAATTCATGTACTATGTTAGAGCAGCAAGTGAGTCTTTACAACTGAAAACAGAGGTTTGTAATGGAAACTGCAACTCATTCTTAACTATGCCAGTGTGAGCATGCTGTTCTAATATGCATGGTAAAACGTTATAAAATAACAAGGCTGCAAAGTTTACTGCAGCAACTGTGCGTTAACAGGCAATAAAGCACACATCATTTATAGCAAATGCAGTCAGTTATAAATTTCAACACTTACTGCCATTTTATAGTACCGATAATGAACACAGAGCTGCAATTTGCATTCAGATTAGGCATGTAAGAAGCAATTCAGGAATCCATGCAGTGCTTTCATGAACACAAAATGCAGTTCTCTGTTGACTGCTGTGTAGAAACTGTACAAAGGGATGAGGCCAGGTTCCTCCAACACTTCCAGCAAAACATAATTCCTCTCTCTATTAACAGAATGCATTGTACACCATCACATTCATAACATTTATATCACAGCTGCTGCAGGAACAGCTCATCCTTCTTGAAATGAAAGCCAATGCAAGTGAATACAGGTCTCCAGAACTGCTAGTGAAAGGTAGGGCTGTGTCAAGCTATAGAGAAGGTATTAAACAAGATCTAAGCACACTACGTTGACTCTTTGAGTCTCTGAATCTCCTCTTCCTTTCCCTGTTTACAAACCTAGAATTACACTTTGCTTCAGCTAGAGGCTAGTGTTAATACCTGGCTTTAGGTCACTGAAAGGATTTGGGTGGTTAAATGCCTTGTGGATGAAAGCATCCCATTCAAGTTCAGTCATGGATGAGACTGTCCTCCAGCTCTGAGTCCATGATAGGATGTCGGTTCACTGACAGTCTTAGAGGAAGTAAAGGGGGATTTTTTGGACTACATCTGTACCACAAAACCCAGAAATGTTTTTTTAGTTCCTGGAACCAAGTGCACAACACAGCTGTCTCCTAACCTCAACACATGTGGAGACTTGAGCACAAACCAGCTCCTGCTGCTCCTCTCCTACTCCCCAGGACACACATGCTATTCTCTACACGCAAGGAGCCTGCCAGGAGGCACCAGGCACTCTGAGCAGCTGTTGTCTACATAATTAGCAGAAAAATAGCAAACTGTAGTCATGGTCTCCAAGAAATGACCTGGACATCCTTTTGTAAGATTAATTTCTGCAGTCCATTCACAAACTGAATTTAAGTCTATTTCCAATGGATTAGGCACTAAGCACTCACACACTAAGCACTCACACGCTAACACTCACACACACACACTAAGCACTAAGTTTACTTGTACTGGATCTGGCTGGCATGGAGTTAATTTTCTTTATAGCAGCCCATGTGGTGCTGTGTTTTGGATCTGTGACTGAAATAGTGTTGATAACACACCAATGTTTTGGCTGTTGCTGAACAGCGCTTACAGACTGAAAGCCTTCTCCATTTGTCATTTTGCCCCCACAGCCAATAAGGTTGGGGGTGGGCAAGAATTTGGGAGGGGACACAGCTGGGACAACTGACCCAAATTGGCCAAAGGGATCTTTCATATCATATGATGTCATGGTCAGCAATAAATTAAGAAAAGGTTGGGGAGGGGAGGGTTATCTTCCATGGTAGGTATTGCTCAGAGACTACCCGGCCACCGGTCTGCTTGTGGGAAGTAGTGAGTGAGTGATTGCCTTCGCATCAGTTGTTGATTTGGTTTTCTCTTTCCTTCACTTTTAAACTGTCTTTGTCTTGACCTGCAAGTTTTCTCACTCTTGTTCTTCCTGTTCTCTCCCCCATCCCATGGCAGGGTGGGCAGTCAGTGAGCAGCTGTGTAGGTGCTTAGCTGCTGGCCAGGATCAACCCGCCACACTACTGCATCCCGCATGTCAGTAAAACTGGTTCCGACCTGATAGGCTGTATTAGAGCTATAGCTGATCACTAATGACTACAGATTTTGCTGTATGTTCCCATTGATCTGGCAATGGCTCCTTTGAAAGACTTTGTGGTGTCGGGGACTCATTCTGCTTTAACTTACATTAGCACAAATAAATAACTGAAACATCAAGAGCAGGCAAAAGCTGAATCCAGTATGAAAATTATTATTAGCAATTGTTGAATAGATTGGACTACTATGTTATACCATCCTTGTTTTCATATACATTCTGGAGTCTGGTTGTCTTTTGGCTGAATACTATTAGATAGAGTAAAGCTGTTATGCGGAACCAGCAGGATTGCGCGTGGAAGGCGAGCAAGGTTCCTGAATGTTGCTATAGTGATCCTACACTTCAAATGTGCAGATGACCTGTAGCACATAACAAAGGCGAATTGCATTTCCAAACAACATATGTGAGAAGAAAGTATGTTTACGTATAACTAAATATGTGCCAATTTCCAGTGCTGTAAGAAATCTTAGCATATCGCCTAGGTAGAGTAGGATCAATGGAAATCGCCAACGCACACTCCTAATACCTTCTTCTCAGTACTTAAATAGCTTAACATAAACCTGGGTGGTGTTATTGAAGATAATGGAGGCTTCAGGGGCGTAGAAATGTAACATTATAATGTTTAAAGTGAAGTTTCCTCACTAGAGGTTTGTTTCGATAGGAAAAGGGAAAATATAGTGGGAGGAAGAAAATAGTTTAGAAATAGTGCCTAACTTTGGCAGGTTTCTGGCCAGCTCTGAACCACTGATTTTTGTCACTGCCAAATCTAAGAGCCAGTCAGAGCTTTTTGATTCTGACACATTACTCACCAATACCTGTTAAAGGCTTAACAAGGTGCCACTTGTCAAGTGAGCTTCTGCAAGGTAGCTTGCGCGCGCTGTCCCAAGGGCAAGGTAGAGTGCACTTTCCTGATTTCTATATGAAAAAGAATTATTTCAGCAATGCTTATTTCAGCATCAGAATTTAATCATCTCACCAACTCTTCTTCATCTTGATAACTGTATGTGAGTTTGTTTGAACTAAAAATAAAAAAAGAGAGATTGTGGTAAATTGGGTCAGAAGAAACTGACGGCAATAACCAGAATTCAAGTAGACTAAGTCTGCTTCATAACAAAAATGTGTGCCCATAAGTTTCTCTACCTATTTCTCTAGAAAGTGTATAATCACACTTTTCAAGTTAAACAAAACTTTCCCATGGATAAGACAAAGCATTGACAGTGCATGGACTAGCAGAGAAAAATACTGATGAAATTGTCTTTCATTTTGACATATGAATACATTTTGTTTAGTGCTTCCCTCCCCTCCATAGCTGTAATGAACCAGGTTCTTTTGAGCTTGTTCTAATAAGTGCATCCTAACAAAAATAACAAAATAACGGAACTGAAAGGATGAAACAATTGCAAATACTGAATCCTTGGATACTGTTTTTTCCCTTTTAGAACGGATAGCCTGTCTGACCCGCTGCAGTCTTGTAAATAGACACTCCTCTTGTTGCTAGAATTAAAATGATTTCCCAGATGACTTCATGTTTTTCCTGTGGAGCAGGGTCACTGAGACACCGCACATCATTGTCTGGCTGCGATCTATCATCATTTGCAACGATTTCAACATTTTAAATAAACATTACCAACTGTTCGGTTTCTTGAGCTTGCAATTATACGTAACTAATCCCTGGCTGTTGGTGTGTTCAGGCGCCAGTGTTGCCATCTCGGCCACGCACGCAACATATGGGAGAGCACTCAGGGCTCTCCACCGTGGATCAGGCTGCCCCACATCGTTTAACCTGGGGCAGTGTGATACAAATCATGACAGCCCTGATCTTTCTTGGCCAGGCACTAGGCCTAAGTTAAATGCAGAAGGTGCTGGCAAAGCTATTGGACAGGGGTGAAAATTTCACTTCACATCCAAAGACTGTACTTTACTGCAGTCATTTGGCTGGAAGGGCAGAATTTGACTCACCATCAGGGATTTGACTTTCTCAGCCATCCATGCACAGTAAGCAACCATTTGCTCTTTGAAATCAGTCTGCTTGTCTTAGCTGCTATGAGTAGTTTGGAAGCAGTTCTAAGCAGCAATTTGTAATATTTTCAGTTTCCTGACCTTGTTAGAAGACCAACCAAATTTCCAAACCTAGAAAGGGAAAATGGCTTTGCAATGTAATGCCAAAGGGAATTGCTGCACGTTGGAGGTGTGCAGAAAAGATGGACGCTGCCATACTTGCTGGGATCAGTGACAGATACAGTTTACAGGGTAATACATATTGCTGGTGTAAGCACTAGTTAAAGCTGTTGTTAGTCAACTAACCTTAATTCAGCTTGATGCGATGCCCAACTAACCATACAGATGCAGGAAGCACTGGTCAGAAGCACGGGCATGTGTAGAAGAGATAGTAAGCTGGAGGTGACTATATATAGAGAATATATAATATCTACTGGCCATGGACTTTCATATATTTTGTGGACTTCTGGTTTTAGTTCCTTCAGGAACCTTTCGGTGTTTGGACCCATGTTAAGAGGGTCACGGGCTTGTGACTAACCCAGCTTTAGCACCAGCTGCTGGAATGACTCATTGCTGATTTTCCCTTTTGGAGAAAATAAACGTCTCAAACTAAAAATAGCTGTTTCATTTTGATATTGCTTTTGTTTATTTTTTTTTCTCTCGGAGCTGGAAAACTCTGTTTTTCTCTATAAATACACTTTTAAGAAACTATATGTAAGATTAAAGATTTCAAGTTTCTTGCTAAATCACTTATTTTCTTCAGGCACGTATCATCTAACTTCACTGCAGCAGTCTCACTTCATGCCATTAAACATTATATCAAGGTTTTCACTTTAACAGGATTTGGCAAGTTGATGTTCAGCATAATATGTCCCACTCTGAACTGAACATCAATATTCAGAACTTCGGGGAAACTTACAGAGCACATCAGCCTTTAAGGGGTGCTCTTAAAGAAGCACAAGCATTTTATGTGCTCATTTTCACTCTCTATAGATCTAAAAGCTTCGTGAAGGGAGAGAAAAACAAGTATGGTCATTATATGCAGGTCAGCCTTGGGTAAGACTTCAATCTCGTTCTAATTACTTTAATTGGTTTCCTTTGAGGTAGGTTTGTAGGGTTGTTACAGTGAAGTCAGGTTATATTCCATGCTGGAGATCTTCAGCCAAAGTTTTTCTGCAAAAATAGCAACACAGGTATTGAGCAAACTGTACACCTTTTCATATTTTGTAGGAAATCGCAACTCTTGCCTCCATATGTGATGTTCAGCCCATTATTACTGTGCAATGAAACTGTAATATATTAATGGAATCTGGAAATAGTCTTGAGGTCTCATGTATTTTTCAACATATTGAAATGTGTCTCAGCATATTTTACTGGCATATGGCATTGTCATTTTCCATCAGGTGAAGAACAAGAAGCAAGGGAAGGAAACATACCTTCCTCCTACAAGCACTGTAGTAACAACAGTTAAAATTAGAATGAGAGGCACTAATTGCATTGAGACTAGCCCCTTTCATCAATGCTTGATTTGCTGCAGAACGACACAGCCACCACCTCCCCAAAATCCAGATATGCATCCTTAAATACCATTTAAAATCTAGTCATGTACTAGGCATGGTCAGAGCTTTAACTTCAGTGTGAGTAAGTGAGAATTGCACCAAAGTACTCAGTACAACTTTTCCCTCCATGCTACTGAATGCCTTGTGTTGTCTTTTTTTCCCCCGAACACAGAAGCATGAAATATCAGGTTGTGTTTAATTTTTACAGGTAACTATAAAAAGCTGTTTTCTACCACCAGGGAAGACTGACTCAAGTCAATTGATCTCAACCATCATTTTAATCGGAGTTTGCCTCTGTAGCACAGCCTCTAAAATATATTTATTTGCCATCTAGTGTATCCTTAATGGCATATTTGATATTTTTTGCTGAGTAAAATGGCATATTGTCTTCGTAGATGCTTATTTGAGAGAGTGTATAACTTGGCATACATCGTGAGAAACTTTGTTTTTCTACTGATGTTTTACAGACTGAAGAATGGTGCATTCCTTGTTCAGAACTTCATTTGAGGGTTGTCTCAGACCATATTAAGCAGAAAACTGCAATTGAACTGAAAACAACCAGGCAGAATTGTTGCATTTTTAAAATGAATTAACATTTTTTGCCTGGCATACCCATCACATGTGAAAACATATATCTGTTCTTGAATAACAGTTATCAGAATTAACAGAATTTGGCCAAAGTCATCGTTGGCCAAAATTTCAAGGTAGTTAGATGCCCAGATATGCATATATACATTCATGTATTCATACTGGGCAGCTAACTATGTATTAGGATAACTACACAAGTTTGAAAACATAAGCCTTTTACCTTTCAACCTTTGTAATGAGAACTTCACAACCTTTCTAACTTCTTTTTTCCCCCACGAGGTAGAAATAAAAGTAAATTTTGAAATTTTCAGTTACTGTTTGGTCTTTTACTTCAAATGGACAGCTCTAAATGGATGAAATACTTTCATTATAGCAGACAGCTAGACTGAAAGAATGTGTAAATAAACAAAGATTTTCCCTTCATAGTGCAAATATCATACTGAGCTTTGGAAAAAATTATTACTAGCAGCGTGATGCTAAAAATTTGTGAACGAGTCCGTTGACCTTTAGAAGATTAAGATATTTCCTTGTTCTTCACAAAAATAGAAGCAGGAACACTCCTGAATTCATTAGAGATTGCTATGATACAGCTTTTTAAAAAAAAAAAAACAAATATGACTCTTCAGCTTAGTAGGAAAATACAAACCTTAGTATTGTTTAGCTGCAAGTTTCATTTTAGAGAGCTGTAGTTCTGCAAACTGTATTAAATAAGGAGATAGCTTTGTTTTCTTATTAATCTAGGACACATCTGAGAACTTCAAGGGAAAAATTCTGGTACTGCCCTAGAAATTTCACCTTCCCTTATAAGAATAGAATTAAAAATACAGATTTTCATCAAATTACTGAATTTAGAACCACATTTCTCGGAGCAAATACAGGTTGAAGTGATAACCTGATTTCAAAACATAGCTCAGTCTATCTATTGCTTATCATATTGTCGGGCATCTATGAACAAGTGAGGGAAAGTGCACAGATGGATCAAGCGAGCTTTTGCTGTGTGATTTAATACTTCAGGTGATTGTGAAGTGTTTAACTCATCTGTTAGCAGGAAGGTTTTAACACGACATTCCCCTGAACTGTCTGATGACTCCAACTGCCATTGATAAAAATGGTGTCGTTCTTCCATGTTTCATTCCTAGAGCTCTTACAGAACCATGTGTAGGACTGACATTCTCTGATTATGTTAGCTGGATTTACCACCCACCTAAAATATAAAACTAATATATTACATCTTATGCTAAACAAGGCCATTCATTGTTTTTACCACATAAATAAATGATTTAGCACTTTCTCAGAGCCATCAGGCAAGTTGAAGCACTTAGTATGATGAGTAATGCAAAATTGAATTTCTAAGGCAGTTCTTTGTTTGTTTTTTCTTGAAGACAAGCAGGGTATCATGTTGAGATGAAATTTAGGGTGCAGAAAAAAAGGAATAACAACAAAACCCTCTTAATTCCTGACAAAACAAGTTAGTTTTTATTAATAGAATTGAAGAGAACATTTCTCCCATAGACCTATCACTTAATTATTATGATATTAATATATTTCTATTTCAGTTTGCATAGTTTCTTTTCTCATGTTTATCACCACAGATCCTCAGTGCCTTCAATTTCTTATATAGTTACATATGATTTCTTATTCACATTCTCCTCCTCCAAAAAGTACTTGTAAATTTGGTTGGCGATTAGGCTGCTGCTAGTTTCATGAAGAGGAAGGTACTTCTGTGCATTTCTGTATCAGAAGACAAACCAAAGGACGTACAGGTGTTGGTTGACTGCCGGCTGAATATGAACCAGCAGTGTGCACAGGTGGCCAAGAAGGCCAACAGCAACAAACTTTTTAATCAGGCCAGTAGCATTAACACAAGGAGTATTGGTTTTAAACTAAAAGAAGGCAGATTCGGACTAAATATAAGGAAGAATTTTTTTACCATGAGGGTTGTGAAACACTGGCCCAGGTTGCCCAGAGAGGTGGTGGAGGCCCCATCCCTGGAAACGTTCAAGGGTAGTTTGGACGGGGCTCTGAGCAACCTGATCTAGTTGAAGGCGTCCCTGCTTACTGCAGGGAAGCTGGTCTAGATGACCTTTAAAGGTCTTTTCCAATCCGAACTTTCCTATGATTATACATATTTTATATATATATATATATCTATATCAGGAGACTAAGTATCATTGAGAGTTGTGCTCAAGTGCTCTATGCTGGATCATTATTGAGTGGGATATAATGGAGCTATTTATTTAGCTAGCTCAAAGTGCTTACTATTCAAAAGTGCTACTTTCAGGGAACTTTTAAGGAGAAAATCAAAACTGTTCAGACACTAGACTGTTTGGTCAATAGTAGGACCCTGTCCTCAGGCAATGACTACAGCCCATTTAAAATGTACTCTATTTTATTTGGTTCATCTCCTACAACCTGCTTTTCATGTATAAACCGGTATGTCCTTGATAATCACAATAGAAATAAGACCACATGTAATGGACAGGTGCAAATCAAAGATCAGCTTAGATAGTGCAGGTAGTGTAATTATGCAGATAATTCAATACAAAAAAGTGAGGAACACAGAAGCTACTGCTCAAATCCAGAAAATGCTATGTATCTGTACATAGGCTAAGAAAATAAAACATTTTTATCTTTATAATTTTCCTTCAATTCTTTTGTAGCAAATGATTAGACTCCTAAGTAGAAGCAGTAACACGTACAAGCCAAGTGTGTGTAGCTCTGCAGGTCGTCAAATAGAAGAGATGCTAATTATTCATTGAAATTTATCCCACCAACACAAGATATATTGACATAAAAACTTTGGAATAGCATCAGAGACAAATCACTTTACCTATGCTTGGTACAAGCTTGTCCATGAGTCTTTTTATTGTACTATAAATCTCAAGTTTTGAAAATGTTAAAGAATCTGCTCCGTTCTATCTCATTAAATGCAATTGAGCTATTAAAAAAAATGCTGAAATCAAATAGTATAATGAATCTCCTTTTCATTTTCATTCATGCTTCCTCCCCACCAAAGGATAGTCAAGCAATTATTCCTAAAGTGATCGACCAGCCAGTCTCAGAACAGCATTTTTACAAGAGCGAGTAACATTTATCAGGACAAGCAACTTTGTAAAGTTTCTCATGTTTTGCAAGTGGTGATGTTGCTTACTTGATGGTCTCTTAAAACAATTCATAAAAGCTTAAGGACAATTACACTCTGAAGGAGTGTTCCCACAGGTCTCATAGAAACAAGAGAACTGGAACAATACAGATCCATTAAAATGTAATTTCCTGACACCCTTTCAAATAACAGTGCTTCGTTTACATACGAACACTTCCTAGAGGGCATCTGAGACCTCAGAAGAATGTCTTCTCTACTGACACTTTTATAAGTGTATGTTGGAAACCAAATCCACCCACAAACTCACTGTTTCATGACTCTTGAGGCTGTAAGATGGGCTCTGGACGCCAAATTAATTTCTTAGGGCACAGTTCAATTATAACTGCATGTCATGGGCTAGGTGGGCCTACGTGGGGAGTCACGTGCATGGCCTCAGCAGCATCAGACTGGCAATACTTCCTCAAGTTAAGATACGCTGTTTTAGATATCCAATGACTCTAACAGATCTTTTAGTGTTTTATGGTTTTCACACTAATGGGTACAAATACTATGCACATTTTAGTCCTTAATCAGTATCTCAGAGCCCCAAATTCTATTAGACTAGAGACTCAAAGACTGCTGCTAATACAAAAGCATAAAATGCATATGAAGCATGCTAAAGAGGGTGTGTAAATGTTAGTACACTTAGACTTTTTATAAAAGGATGCCAAAGTTGAGATAAACCACCAAAATTATGTCCTACAGCCTCCTCAAAAAAAGAAAAAAAAAGGATGCAAAGAGAAGAATTAAAGGAAATGACCATGTGTGGTAGAGGGTTGAATTTGTGCTTGTACACCTAGAACAAACCACAAAATAAGATGAAATGGGTCAGACAATCACTGAAGATAAAATGTAGGTTAAAGGTTAAATTTAGTTTGTCAAAAGACAGATGATTTAGTAGATTCACTTATCACATCTATAATGATGAAGTTTTCTGTCAGTGATTAGACCATAAAAATTCCAATCTGCAGTTGTAATGAGATACTCGCTTTCTTATGGCTTAATCTTGGACAAGATTAAGCCCTCATAAGCAGACCACTCATAAGTGTTTCTTAATATTTAAACCTTATAGGAATAACCTTATTAAAACTCTGTGTATTTACGCAATTTCAAGGTTTATGGGTTTCTTCCATAAGTATTTGTATTAATTATTTGACTCATTTAATGCTTCCATAATTAGTACTTTCAGAAAAATCCTTGACTTTCAGAAAACCTTCACATGAACTTCCTAACCGAAATTTGAGGCCTGTGGCTGAGTAAAAATGAGTTCGCCATTACTGGTAAGAGGCCACAGACTTTGTATTAACCCAATGATACAGGTTCTCTGGACTTTTCTGCAATTCTCTTGGCTTGAGCTGATTTTAGCATGTCACAGCTGTGACAGCAATTGTCTAGCGGTCAGATAGCTATCTCCTAAATTGTTTTAGCTTTAGTTTAGCTGTGTGCAATTGTGCAGTGCAGTGCCTACTGCGAACTAATAGGTAATGACAACAAGTAGTTATTCTGTGCAGGGTGAACTGCCTATGATCCTACCATAAAAATGTTGCATAGCATAGCAACAGACAGATACCAAAAACCCCGGGACTGTAAACACAAATGGCAGTGGTCAATCACTGGGCACTGTAGGAGTGCAACCATGTGCATCTCGTAAAATGGTTTTTAAGGATCGTACAAGAGAATAGAAAAGCAAGCAAAACTGAAATTGAGAATCGCTGGAGATAAAGGAAGCAAGCATATTGTTTTAGATAGTGTATAAAAATAATCCAAGCAGATCCCAGGTTGAGGAATGTCAGTGTCACACTCCTCCCTGCAAAGAACTCAGGATACTGGTAACTTCTCGAAGATCTCCACCATCCTCTTGAGGGGGCTGAGGCAAAAGAAGGAAAAAGGATGGATGAGAACACCAGGGAAAGGGGGTAGGTACCAGAAAGTTTGCATACATCAACCCTAACTGTATTGATAACAGTGTTAGCACTACTGTAACTGAACCAAGAATAACTTTAGTTAGACTGTTCAGATTTTAATTACACTTGGCTCTACCCAGGAAGCTTAGTCCTCATCAAGATTTTCAGAGTAACAGGATTAATTCTGGACGATTTCCTTTTCCTCTGCAATTCAGATTTCATCCTCTCCTTCCCTCTTCCATCCCTTCTCTTCAAAAATGTACAAAACAGAAGCAGGAACTAAAACACACACTTTGCAGAATATTCCCTTAATTCCCGTAAGTATTTTGTAATGTTTTCAAGTTATGCAATATTGAAAAATATTGTGAATACAGTAACATATTTTTTAATGTTTGTTAAAAAAATAACTCACAATTCCCCAGCAAACTGAAACCTTCAATTTCTTGTAGCTTTTTGGGGAAAATAAGTGTAGTGACCTGACTGTTCCCCAAGCAGTTCCATAGTGTGTTGCATGGCAAAAGGAGTTTCCATAATTGAAATTTAATCAGTTCATTGTTTTACAAAAGCTAGTGTGATATGGCTCTGTTTATCAACAAGCAAGTACTTTGCTTTCATGAGGAAATGTCTGACATATTGTTTCATCAATGTCTATGAAGTCAGAAGAAGGAATTTGGTAGAATATCTCCACTTGTCCCATGAAGGATACACTGACACAGAGGCCGTCTTTCCACGCCGATAGAACAAAACAGCTCTCTGCTGGTGGGCAGCCAAGAGCAGAGGGACTACTCCAGTGGCTCAACGCCAACCCGACATCTCCCCACATTGTGTTCTGGCTGTTAATGTCAGACAGAAAGTCAAGGTCAGGGCAGCCCTATGTCAGAAAGTACTCACGTCACTGCGGCTGCTGGCAGCGGTGAAGGATGGAGCAAAGTCAGGCTGTGCAGACCTGTGCTAAGGGCCAGCCCGGGGACCAGCTAAACCAGAAACCAGACATTGCAAAGGGAGCTTGCAGACAGCTCTGCACTCCTCCACAAACTCTTGCCACCATCCCCAGAGGCACAGTCAAGAACTGAATCTGAAGTCTCCTGGTGCAGTGTATTTCCTTGCCCAGGATATCAGCTCCTTTCATTTGTGTAGTACCTTTTATTTTTTTCCCCAAACTACAAACACAAATTTCCTTAGGAGTCATGCTCAATAGGCGTTCTTGTTTGTATTGTACTGCACATGCACTGGGACAGGAAGCCACAGCACTTCCAATGCATTGATAACAAAAAATAATAAAAAGATACGTTCTGCGCAATGAATTGTAACTTCGTACGTCAATGAGTGATTGTTAATAGATAAAAGCTTCACTTGACTCCAAAATTTTGACCATTCTTTGTACTTACGGAAAACAAATATCATTTCCCTTACTTGAAATGGATATGTAAACACTGGGGAAGTGTTCTGGTGACTGAAGGTAGGCTTAAACACAATCTGAGATGCCCTAATACACTGTGGTCTCCAGACACTCCCTGTATGCCCTACACTATGCCCACGGCATACCTGACAGGCCCATGAAGAGGTCTCAGACACCCTAGAACATCTCAATTGAAAAGGGATGGGTTTCTGTGGCTGGGAATGGCATCCTGCCCCACAGTCTGCTAACACCATCCTCAGAGCAAGGAGAAGTCTCTGTTACAGAAAGCAAACAGTAGATAAGCATCTATCCACTGTACTGTGATTTTCAGGTGTATAAAATCTCTCTTAAGCATACATAAGGTAGCATTCCAGTTTATCATGAGAATTACAATGCTGTGTTGATCACGTTCACTACACTCTGTGATGTCTCCATGAAGAAATTATCATTATTTGGGAAAAAAGTTATTTGTTGATCCGTCTGTATTGGATCTGGCCGGGATGGAGTGAACATTCGCCATAGCAGCCCTCACAGTGCTGTGCTCTGTAGCTGGAAGGTGTTGATAACACACCTCTGTTTTGGCTACTTCCGAGCAGTGCTCACACAGCATCAAGGCTGTCTCTCCAACGTCCACACCACCAAAGGCCAGTAGGATGGGGGTGGGCAAGAGGTTGGGAGGGAACATGGCTGGGACTGACCCACTGACTAAATAGATTTTCCACAACGTATGACATTGCACTCAGCAATAAAAGCTTAGAGAAAGGAGGAAAGAAGGTGTGGCAGTCATTGTCAAGGTGTTTGTATCCCAAAGCAAATGCTACTGTTACTGAGGCCCTGCTTCCCAGGACATGGCTGGACCATTGACTGCTGATGGGAAGTAGGGACTAAATCCTTTTGTTTCCCTTTGCCTCTACATGCAGCCTTTGCTTTTCTTTATTAAAGTGCTTGTATCTTGACCCATGGGGTTTTTATCTTGTTTTCTCCCCCTGGCCTGTTGAGGAGGGGAAGTGAGACAGCAGCTTGGTGGGCACCTGGCAGCCAGCCAAGATCAATCCACCACACCATTTTTGCAGAAAGCCTACATTCATAAGAAAATTCTAGTTCTTTACAATTTACTGACCTATATAGTCATATTTCGCTGTGTGGTTGGAGTTACTGAAAAAAATGAAATTGAAAGCTTTCTTTGCCACAGATTTGGTACAAACTGAAAACATGGTGTTGATAAATAAAGACAATGGACCGTGGACTTTGCAGGTTAGCAATCTGGGACACAGGTGACAAAGGTGCCATGTAGCCAGGTTTGGAGCAGTCAGCAGCTTGATTGACACAGGACCTGACTCCTTGAGATATTTCTTGTGACATGCAGCAGAAAAAAAATTATAAAAAAACCCCCAAACTCTAAGAGTCGGGTTGTGGCTGCTGGCAAAGTTGCTAAGGTTGGTGGTGTTATGCTGTCAGGAGTAGGGTAGGAACAAGACCTTAATCTGGGCGATTACTCAGTTTGTGCTCTCAGTATTGACACTTTCTGTGAGCTAAGAACAATCTTAACCAAATAAGTCTGCTGGGAAGGACCATGAAACCAATTGTCCAGAGACCAATTTCTGCAGGAAGCCTGTGTGATATGACAGACATTACCTTACTTGCCTCTCTGTTTGCAAAGCCACGTTCTGCTAAGTGGTCCTTGCTGACTGTTTGCCTGAGGCTTTATTGTTGCATCAATCATCCAAAAAATGAGGCTGTTTGGTTACAAGCAGAGCATGACGACGCTAAATGGCTAGGCTAAGGCCTTATAGCATTCCAGAGGGAAAATTGACTCTTATTTTATACGAATAGTGTGTCCAATTGCACAACTGCGTAAGAAGCACAAGGAGCCATGTGGGTTACCTACCCCAGGGAAGTCCCATGTGAAGGTAAGTAGTCATCACCTCCCTGTGGAGGTTTCCTCCCATCCCATTACCTCACGCTGTCGACCAGTATAAAAGAAAGAACTTGCCAAAAGATCTGTGTCAGATTAGTTCCTCTGCTAATGACAGGAAGGATGAGGACTTGAGCCAGCTACAGCTGAGTCAGAGTCTGTCACGCCCTGCGCCACGCTGCGCTCCTGATCAGCTTCTCACCCAAGCTGGAGTTAAGGGAAACTTTGCATCTTGAGACAAACAATTTAGTGACCACTGAAGTGATTTTGGGGAAAGAGCTTCATCCCAAGTCCATGACTGTGAAGACCTATGGGGGTACCCATCACTGCTCAGTCAGATCACTCCTAGCCCTCTCAGTGCCAGCCAGCCTTTGGGCGATGGGAGTGCACCCTCCTGGAACAACTCCAGGCCTTAAGAAGTCATAAGTGAATGAACACAGTGAAGCAGAAAATTAGTAAAATCTTTATTAGAAGCTGGAGTATAGAGAAAGTCCAATTTAAGCAGTAAATACACGGAGGGGCAGAGGCCTAGCCAGCAAGGAATGGGACAGCTGTTGCAAGGGCAAGAGGTTGCACAGAAAAAGTTCTGGAAGCTTTGGAAACAATGACACAGGAGAGAAGATGGGCAAACATACCTGGAGGAAGGAATGAAGTGGGAGAAGAGGGGGAAAAGAGTCTTTCCAGAGACAGATATTAAACTACTTAAAGGTGACAACAAGGGTACTCAGCCAAAGGTTTTCTCATCGAAGTTCCTCTCTTATTTTGTTTTTGAAGCTAACACCCATCCTGGTACCCATATTGGACCACTCAGTCAGACACCTTAGAGAAGCCAGAGTCTGCTGCACCATGTGGTTATTTACTGTTCATAGTGAAATATTTTCTCTGGGAAATAAAGTTGCTGAATCCTTTTCTCTCCAAGTGTATCTGCACAGGACTGCAAAAGTGCCTCCCTTTTCCCAGGAGAGATTTTTTTTGGCACACTTTAAGATCCAAAGACTTTATCTGTAAGTGAACCAAACTTTCAATAAAACATTGTTCAATAAAAGTTCCCAGTATGTAACTCAAATGAGAGTTTTAGAAATCTCCATCCTTATGTCTGAAGCGAAAAAGACAGGAACATGGTTTAAAATTGAGCTGTAATTTCACAAAACTAGTTGTATAGAAGAGGTTTTATACTGTAAAGCGAAATTACTTGTGGTTGGGAAAGCTAGCTCATAGCTACTAGCAGAGGAGACACTGGGGACTGTTAATATGTATGATTAATGTCTAATTAATTTCAAAAGAATAATATATGAAACCTGAAATGCATACACAAGTCCCATCCTTTCCATCTGCCCCTCAGCTGGCCAATTTTTTTGGGACAAGATTTATCTCTGTATATTGCTCCTAACTAATTTTGGCAGGTGCTGTAATATAATCAATCATTACACAGTGGAATATGTAGAAAGGCGGGCAAGATGACAAGGGAAGAAATGGTTTGGTACTGATTTAGGACTGGAGATTGGGGGTGGCGGGGAATTCATCTCCCCCAATGTTCAGTACACGTGATGGAGATGTCTCCATTTGAGCCGGTCACTCAGTGCTGTCTCTGCAACAAAAAGAGAGGAAGAGACACCCCAAGAAGGGTTCATCTCGCTCTAATCAAAGCATTTAATGTAGGCACATCCGAAAAATGGTTAATCTGACCTACTTCTCTCCACTGACGATAAAAGGAGCCACCCCTGCAGGAGACTTTGGATTCAGAGGACTGCGTTTTAGACACCTAAAGGAGACCTCAGCCAAGGTAACAGTCCCCAGGCAGCTTAATGGTTAAATTTAGGGTAAAATTCTCACTAGTCTTCACTCACTTTTCTCAGTACATTAATATCCCACATTAAAAATCCAGTGGCATTCTCATGTGATTCCTTACATTCATTCACACCCTTTTCTATGCAGATCATGTAATCAAACAACCATAACTAGCATGCAGGAAACAAAATGTTTTATTAGTTGCTTATAGATCAGTTTGCTTTCACTTTTTTTTTTTTTTTTTGATTTGCCACAGTAAAGTAGACAAATGCTTCTAGCTTTTGAAGGAGTTCCCACAGGATCAGCCGATGCATTAATGGAAAATCATACGGCTTGTGTTACCAGTGAACATCAAAGTGAAATGCGGAAAGGGACATACTCCCGAGGTCACATGGAGGTACAAGAAGCCAAAGTCAGCGGGACAGTCCCCACTTCTTAGGAAAGTACATCTGCCCCTTCCCATTGTGCAACAAACAAGTATTTGACATGTTTATTGCATTAGGATTTTTTTCCCCTTCCTTGACATTTTTAGAAAGTGGTCAGACTTGGGAAAAAGTTATCCATCCTTTGGTTTCATACCCGCTCCTTATGTGACTGAAGGACCTAGTACTTCACAGAGAAACCCACCTTTTTTCTACTGTGACAGTTTAATAATTATCCCTTTCAAAACAGGATGCTCTGCTCATTACCGCTCTGTGCACTCAATCTGACTAAACCCAGCAGTGAATTTTTGACTCACCGAGAGGAGCTCTGTGAGACATTACTGTTCAGTTCAGTACAAAGGACTGCCATGCCACCAAAACAGACTGCCTGCTACCTGATAAGCATTTGCCATTAAACTAAAGTCAAATTCTTTCTGGATTAGTCTTTAAACAAACACCACTGCCAGAAGAAAAGCAGTAAAGTGGGAGGAATCTTTTTCCTTTGTGTGCTCAGCTACTTCAGTTAGTTCAAATGGAAAGTTCATTCCCAAACACTAACATTCCCAAACCCATTTACCACATACTTAAGAGAATTCAAAGTAAATTGATTTTTATATGATGATATCATTTAGTCTCATGCAGTTCTTGAACGGCCCTGTGCAGATGTGTGTGTGTCATACACAGATGTATATAAGTGTCATAGTTTCATCTGGGATGGAGTTAACTTTCTGGCTAGTAGCTAGTTTGGGGCTATGTTTTGGATTGTTTTGGTGTAAAGTAAGTAAGGACTTTTCTGCCCCTCACATGGCCCTGCCAGCAAGTAGGACGGGAGTGCACAAAAAGTTGGGAGGAGACACAGCCAGGACAGCTGACCACAACTGACCAGATGGATGTATATTCCATACCATGGGATGTCACACTTAGTACATAAAGCTGGGGGATGAAGAAGGAAGGGGAGGACATTCGGAGTTATGGCAATTTGTCTTCCCAAGAAACAGTTTACACGTGATGGAGCCCTGCTTTCCTGGAGATGGCTGAACATCTGCCTGCCTGTGGGAAGAAGTTGAATGAATTCTTTGTTTTGTTTTGCTTGCGTGCACGGCTTTTGCGTTACTTACTAAACTATCTTTATCTCAACCCATGAGTTTTCTCACTTTTACTCTTCTGATTCTCTTCCTCATCCCACTGTGGGGGGAGTGAGCAAGTGGCTGCATGGTCCTAGTTGCTGGCTGGGCTGAGGTTAAACCACGACAGTAAGAAAAGGCAGAGAAAGACTGCCCTGCAGGCTGGATGCTGTCTGTGACACTGGCTCATCTGGCTCTTGGACTGCTTCTGCAGTTGTTCCCTGAGCACCCAGACCCCTGAACTAGAAGACAGGGATGGGGAGCAGAATGAAGCCCCTCTAATCCAAAGGGAAATGGTGAGGGACCTGCTTCAGCACCTGGAGGTGCACAAATCTATGGGGCCGGATGGGATCCACCCAAGTGTATTGAAAGAGCTGGCGGAGGTGCTCGCCAGGCCACTTGGTATCATTTATGAGCAGTCCTGGACAACCGGGGAGGTCCCAGCTGACTGGAGGTTAGCAAATGTGACACCCATCCACAAGAAGGGCCGGAAGGAGGATCCGGGGAACTACAGGCCAGTCAGTCTGACCTCGGTGCCTGGGAAGGTCATGGAACAGATCCTCCTCAGTGCCATTACACGGCACATGCAGGAGAACAGGGTGATCAGGCCCAGTCAGCATGGGTTTGTGAAGGGCAGGTCATGCCTATCAAACCTAATATCCTTCTATGATAAGGTGACCCACTTAATGGATGAGGGAAAAGCTGTGGATGTTATCTACTTGGATTTTTGCAAAGCTTTTGACACTGTTTCCCACAGCATTCTCCTGGAGAAACTGGCTGCTCATGGCCTGGACAGGTGTACTCTTCGCTGGGTAAAAAACTGGCTGGATGGCCGTGCCCAGAGAGTGGTGGTAAATGGAGTTAAATCCAGTTGGTGTCCAGTCACAAGTGGTGTCCCCCAGGGCTCGGTGCTGGGGCCGGTTCTCTTTAATATCTTTATCAATGATCTGGATGAAGGGATTGAATGCACCCTCAGTAAGTTCGCAGATGACACTAAGCTGGGCGGGCGTGTTGATCTGCTTGAGGGTAGGTTGGCTCTGCAGAGGGATCTGGACAGGCTGGACCGATGGGCTGAGACCAATGGTATGAGGTTCAACAAGGCCAAGTGCCGGGTCCTGCACTTGGGACACAACAACCCCATGCAGCGCTACAGGATTGGGGCAGAGTGGCTCGAAAGCAGCTCGACAGAAAAGGACTTGGGAGTGTTGGTTGACAGCCAGCTGAATATGAGCCAGCAGTGTGCCCAGGTGGCCAAGAAGGCCAACAGCATCCTAGCCTGTATCAGGAATAGTGTGGTGAGCCAGACTAGGGAAGTGATCATCCCCCTGTACTCGGCACTGGTGAGGCCCCACCTCGAGTACTGCGTTCAGTTTTGGGCCCCTCGCTACGAGAGGGACATTGAGGTGTTGGAGCGTGTCCAGAGAAGGGCTACAAAGCTGGTGAGGGGCCTGGAGGACAAACCTTATGAAGAACGACTGAGGGAGCTGGGGTTGTTTAGCCTGGAAAAGAGGAGGCTGAGGGGAGACCTTATCACCCTCTACAACTACCTGAAAGGAGGTTGTAGAGAGATGGGGGCTGACCTCTTCTCCCTGGTGACAAGTGATAGGACGAGGGGAAACGGGTTCAAGTTACGTCAGGGGAGGTTTAGATTAGATATTAGGAGACATTTTTTCACTGAAAGGGTTATTAAACATTGGAATAGGCTGCCCAGGGAGGTGGTGGATTCACCATCCCTGGAGGTGTTTAAAAAAAGGGTAGATGGGGCACTTAGGGACATGGTTTAGAAGTGGCTCTTGTCAGGGTAGGCTAAAGGTTGGACTCGATGATCTTAAAGGTCCCTTCCAACCTCAACAATTCTATGATTCTATGATTCTATGATTCTATATTTTTTTCCACACTGCATGTGTAGCATAGTAAGTAGTTTGCATAGTATGACATATTCTTTCATGTGACCAGATGTGCACTTGTTCCACGATCAACATCCCATTTCCCCATAAAGCGAAAAGACCAATGGCAAGCAAAAAACAGGATTGCATTCTTGAGAAAGAAATTGGAAACACTTAAGAAGGCATGCCACCAATGCAAAATTTCAGGTTAACCCAAAGCCAAGCTTTTCACCAGATTGTCGCATAAAACCAACCTGAGACACAGCATAGTTGAATATGGGGAGGGCCATGCCTCAGCAGTGCTTCCTTCCAGAGCAGACCTGCAACCTGGACCTCCTTGGCAGCTGGTAGGGTGGTCCTCTACACCCTCTAACCTTGTGTCCCCTTTGGGAGTTTTGAAGAGAACAGAACTTTTTGTTCTTCTCTTACTTGATTTTCTCTTCTACCTTCTTTCCACTTCTTTCATTTAGCAGGAATCCAACTTGAGGAGCGGCACTGACTCCAGCTGCTATGATTCATGCTTCCCAACTGCCCAGCTCTTTGCTGAGTTCCTTTCCCCTCCATGGGAGTTCCTCAAGTTTACATGACTATCACAGTCCTTATAGAGGATTTACAAGTCCTTCTGGCTTGACGGGCTTTTTTTCCAGACTACAACTTATCCAGGACTCCTATAGTAATTTATAGGCAACATATTAGAAGAAATACCAGTGTACTCATGTGTTATTCAATTTATAATTTCCATCTTGATAAAGGCTTCTCACAGAGACCACACATCACATATTAATAGAACAAATGTCAGACTTGGCCCTTGAAGTTCTTTTCTAAACTACTTTTCAGTTCTCTCTTCCCTCTTAGGCAGGCACTTTGGTGAATCCAGACATTTCAGGCAGATCTGCTCCTGGTCACATAGATAAAAATGATAGCAGGGTGTACTTCCAGATTGCTGGAGAGGCTACATAACCCACCATACATAAATCCTCATGAACAATGTTTTGAATTAGGCTCTTTCATCACCTAATGGAAGAAAAAATAAAGGCAAGGAAAAAAAAAAAGCTAAGTAGCTTTTCTGAGTCTTGATTTCTAACCTATCAGACATAGGCTAGACTCTACAGACCGCATTTCTCTGTCTACTGTCTCTGCTCAGAATCATGCAATTTCACTATGTTTTCCTGACAGAAGTGTCCTAGTGTCCCCTTGCTGTAAAACTAAGCTTTCTCTGCAGCTTCCTCACACCACCTCTTCCCACTTACTCTACTCTGTGCTGCCAAAACAGCATGGGGCTTTTGAGAACTTCTCCCTGAATGCAAGTCAGCCTCAAGAAGTGAAGCTCCTGCTCTCATAATGGACAGCACAGATAACACAAATGGTTCTGCACTTCAGAAACCCTTTGGTTTGAAAGCAGCTTTCTCAAATACATTATTTTCATAGCTAAAATCTCAGGTAAAATGAGTCCTGCATGCTTTAAAATACACATTTCAAATACCTTATAAATAGTCTTGTAATTAATAAGAGATTTTTTTTTTTAGCCAGGCACAGATACAACAGGTAGATTCATGTTTTCTTGTTTCCACCAGATCACAGCTTTATCAAGCTTTAAAGATCCAGATTGATATTGTCTGTTTCAGAGCAAATGGATTTGTCAGCGTCCACAAAATATTCCCATTTCTTAGAGGACAAAGTCAAAGGCTTGTTCTGATCGATGCAGTTTCACTGCAGATTTTCAACTGACCTTTTGAACTGACAAAGTTGGGTAAGACAGGATGAGTTGCTTCAGTTTTAAGAGTGCATATTTTACAGATTTGGGGAAGAAAGGAAGGAAGATGCAAAGACCCATGCATTAGGTGGTGAAGAAAAAAAAATCACAGTCAATGCAGCATTATTCTTTCTGCAAACACCCTGCCCTGAATATGCTTCATCCCTACAACTTCCCTCTGCTGATCAAGTTGTGGCCTTTCTGTGAATGCTGAGCAACTGAGCGCGATTCAGGCTGGGGCACCCAGGCTCAGGGGCTGTCCTGCAGTACCTGTCCCGAGCTGATAATGCATTCCAGTGAGGTGGAGTTTCTGCCTGTTCCCTGCTGGCCAATCTTCAGCCAAATTCCAGTCCTTCCACTTGGCCCAACGAGACAAGGGAGTCACCCAACTCATGCAAAGAACCTTTAAGGACCAGAAGATAAGGGACCTAAAAATTTGGGCAGGAACTGAAAGTGCAGATGTGCAGAAGAATGAGAATCTCTAGGTTGGAACTGAGGAGCTAGAAGAAAATATAGGCAGAAGCAGAGAGGAAAGACACAAAAGTATTTAACTACTACAAAACTTGCAACTGAACTTGTTATTTTCAAATCTCCACACTCTCTGCTGTGCTAGAAGACTGTCAGCAGTTTTGCAGATAATGGGCCTTCATAGCAGCCAGCCAAAAAACTAAGCAATCACAGAAAGTTATTTCGATCTGCCAAAGTCAACCTTGCTGATACCTCTTCTATGGTCAGCATGGTCCCACGTGAAGATTTCTTTTTCTCTTTTTCTCTTCTTTTTTTCTATTTTGTTTTGTTTTCGTTTGGTTTTTTTTGTAAAAGTAATTGTATTTTTGAAAAGCGTGAAAGCATTGCAAAGGGAATCATTCAAATGTAAAATCTAAGTTCAGTCCTCAAGCAAGCATTCAGACATAAGACAGAAGAGAGTTGCAGGCTTCATAATCATTATAGTTCCCCCTGCAATACCCCTAAATGACTCAGTGCCTAGAATAAACGCTGATGCCTGAATCGCAACTATTCATGATTTATCGCATGCTTCCTTCGGAAGTGGTGCACTGAACTCTTTATTGTGGAACTACCCAAAAATACATCTACAGTGGGGCTATTTCTACAGCATCTTAAACTGTAACACTTTGTATATCTTCGTCCTCATAGAAAGTTGTATATAAAACTAAAGCTGAATGAAGCAAGAGAATAGAAGTCGGGCAAGGGAAGACTGCTCTTCATTCAGCAACGCGTATACAATTTGTAGGTACAAAGCTTCCTTCAGGAGCGAAATTTTACAAATTCCGAAGGTCACAACAAGATTAATCTCTCACAGTCAAACAATTCCCACGTCATTACAAGGGTAAAAATTAATATTAAACTCCCAATCCACTGAAACTTTTTGATCTTAGCCAGATAGAGACCAGAATAAAACTCTGCTGTACAAGGTGTAGAGAGGAGTTCCACGTTCCTGTGACAGCACTAGATGGGAGGGAAGGTGATGACTCAGTGGTCTGCTGTCTCCCTTCTGAACATCTTATGAGTGGAAGTTAAAAACATTTTGCAGTGTATCTGAAACACGGATGACACAAAGTAATTTAATGAATTAACCTAAATGGCTATAAAGTTTTAAGGACAATCAACACACAATCAACCTTGGGTGGTTTATCCATGTAGTCAAGGACTAGGAAAAATACTTAGGCCAGCTCTCTGGAGAATAGCTGTAGACAGAGAACTGCAATGACTGGAACAGGTTGCCCAGAGAAGTTATGGATGCCCCATCCCTG
The DNA here is from genome assembly GCF_963924245.1 of Chroicocephalus ridibundus. Lineage (NCBI taxonomy): Eukaryota > Metazoa > Chordata > Aves > Charadriiformes > Laridae > Chroicocephalus > Chroicocephalus ridibundus. Next base: position 18,428,352 of record NC_086284.1, on the reverse strand, counting down.
GAAGTGTTCAAGGCCAGGCTGGATGGGGCTTTGAGCAGCCTGGTCTAGTGGGAGGTGTCCCTGCCCAGGGCAGGGGGGTTGGAACTAGATGATCTTTAAGGTCCCTTCCAACACGAACCATTCTATGATTCTGTGTGTGATTCTGTGTGACTTATTACCCCTTATTTGCTTGTTAATCATGCTGTGCAATTATGTACAAAATGCTGTTTCCATATTTAGAAAATTGTACTTGATTCCAAAATGAACTAGAGACAATAAACCTTGCAAACTCCAACAAGCTCCACATAGATCTAGAAGAGGCAACTCAATACCACGCCGGGGGGCAAACACCAAGAGAGCTCTGCAGAGCGTGAGCTTGGGGCCAGCGTGGCCTGTGAAAGCCAGAAAGCTCCGTGCTGGAGCCGGGCTGTCTCTGTGCAGGGCAGCTTAATGTACTTAAGCACCTCATTCATGGAAATGCTGATGTTTGTAAGGCAGGGTGGATGTTTAAGAGGTAAAGGTAGCAGAGAAATTAGGCAGAGAGCTAGGTTAAATAAGGAAAATTCAAATCTAGGTAAACAAATGCAATGTTAGAGCAGTTGTTAAGTTATCACCCCCTATTAAAGACAGAAGTGGAGCAACGTGTGTTGTCCTGAGATCCTGACATCCACACTACAGGACCAGCAGACAGGTTTTGCTTTGGACTGGCTGTGGTCTAGTACTGTGGACTAAAAGCCCCCGCAGGTGAGTGCCACAGCAATGGCTTGGGCAGCACGGCCCCGTTCTGTCTCGTGTACAAGGATTATAGTTTATCCCTCCACAACTGCTCTGCCCGGGGAGCCAGAGCATCGATAACGGGGACAAACAGGAGATTTTTACTTCAGAATCCAAACCAACATGGCAACGCAGGCATACTCTTAAAGGACTTCCTCAACAACCCAGAAAGAAAAGAACCCCGCAGAGCGGTAACTGTTTATCAGCAGCTTCTGTGGCCCATTTGGGATTCCCTTACAAGAGACTGTAAAGTCATACAGACACTGGTTGTATGTATCACTTCTTTTTCTTGGTAGAATTGGTTTAGTTCAGCTCAATAGTAACAATTATTAGCAAACATTTACTAATCAGGATTGCTGCTTTATTTACTTGAAAAATGAAAAATCTTCCATCAACTTTTCTGCTAAGGGATTTTAGCTGAATACCAAATCCTGCTCAATTACACCGTCTTGAACTCCAAAAAACTGATTAATTATTATAATTAATACAAATTACAGGTTAAGCGATAGCCATCTGTCTTTGCTCCCATTCTTTGTAAGCATTTCAGGGATGTAAATATCAGGCAGGGAAAACAACTGTTCAAGCTAAAGGCCATGCTGACACAAGAACAAATGGGTATAAATTGGCTATGAATAAATTTAGGCTGGAAACTAGAAAAAAAAAAATAAGTTAAGCATTACAACACCGAAGATCTGCAGAAGAATTTTAGTGGTAGCAATGCAGGACTAAAATTAATCTACTTTTAAGGCCAAGCCAGATAAATTTAAGAAACATATGAAGTAACACGTAACTTGTTAGACAACGGCAAAAAAGCCATCCTTTCAGAGAGGTTCTTCTGGAGCCGTGTACATGACAGTGCAGCTACAGCCAGATCTCCATATGGCCCGGGAGCAGGGAGAGATCAAGCTTTAGATGACATTGAAGGTTTCTCAAATCAGACACCATTAATTGCTTCACTTTGCTTCGCTTTACCTGGCCTAGATAAGATCACATAGAATATAGCTCCACAATATTTCGTTTGAAGTTCAAAATATGTAAGATTTGCTTGCAGCAACGGAACATATTTTAAAGACCTAGAAAGAAACATTTGTGCAGATGAGAATATTTGTAAGGTAGGTAAATCATAACTAACTACTGCAGCTTTTGATGTTGAAATACCTCTCTTCAGTTGTTACCACTTTGGGCTTTCACTTTTTATCAGATTATTTATACTATAAATAGGCTAATATTATACTGTACAACCCTTCTCATAACTTTAAGGTACCTACAGAGATCTAAGAAGAAATTCAGTATACAAGGCACCAAGAAAAGGAAATCTTTCATGGGCCATTGGTAGATGAAAATATACACCCTGTTCTGGATAGGAAAAATTCCATTACATGTTTTAATTCAGGCAACGAGTAGTGAAACAATGTAAGTTTTAAATGTATTTCTGAAACCATTTCTTACTCTTTTCAGAGCCTTTGTACATATTACAAACTCATAATAAAGATTATGTGGTTTATGGAGCATATATATTAAATTACCTCCAATTCCAACCTCTCCTGCAATCTTTTCAGCCCCCATCTCTTTTTTTTTCTGTTTGTATAACATACCTGTAATCTCCTATTTGCATTGCAATATACTATTCAGCATAAATAAAGAGATTGGACTTTCACCTTAAAAATATTTGAATTGATTACCCCAAAAGAATTAGAATAACAGGTTTTTTTAGCTGCTAGCAGCTTATAAAAAATAAATCAAATATTTTTTCTATTAAAAATGCATGAAGTAACAGTTTGTCCTAGAGGATACACCACCAGTAAAGAAACTGAAGGATCATCTGGCTTAAGTACAGCTGGAGGAGACCAGCTTTATTTGAATAAAGCCTACCTTTTATTTTTGGATGGCTGCAATTTCATTTTTGTCTAGTTTACACCTGTTCTGGAGAATTCCAAATTACCGATTCCAGTGTCTAATACCTGCAAAACAGAATATTATTCAACTAGTGAAAAAGGGGAATGTGACCGCCTGAACATTATCAGCATTTTCCAACATTTTCTGCAGAAGTGCAGGAACTCAGACACTATCTTCATTACTCCATTAGCTCAGAAATATTGAGGACAAGAATATGGCTTTGTGAATCTGTGATATAAGCAGTTAGCCTCAAAGTTTTGGTTACTTACACTTCATAGATTTGCTAAGAAATTTCATCAGCTTTATTTAAAAAAAACCAAACAAACTAGAATTGTGGGGTTTTTTTTCCACCTACTACTCATTCAATGGGAAACGCTAGCTACATCTGAAACCTCTGTGCTGAGCGGGAGTGCGCCATACACCTCCTCTCCAGTCAGACACCTGCTCTCTGAGGCTGACCTTGTGTCCCAGCTCCCCGGGGGATGCCAGCAGCTGCTGTGCACTTCTGAGTCGGATGCCTTTTCCAGCGCAGTCCTGTGCGTGATCTCCCTTTCGCAAGCTCCAGACAGCTCCCTGCGCAACGAGAAAGGGCTCTGAACTGCTCCACTGAAGTATAAAGGCTCCCAGTACAGCCATCAGAGACAAGTAAGTGCTGCTCCACTCTTATCATTCTCGAGAGACCTTCAGGGGTGCCTGTATCTCTCTGTTGACTATGTGGGGAGTCTCAGCACATACCTCAGAGCTTTGCATCTGGCAAAGGTTGTGGATTTACGTGTAAGCCATTGCAATACCTGACTTGCAAACTTCATTAATATGGAACCACAGACAGAGAAGTTCTGAGTCAGGACTTCACGATTCTGAATTTCAGGTCCACTGGAGGACTACTGAGAGGGCCAGTGATGGGGAGCACATGGCCTGTGAGAAAATGTTGAGAGACGTGGGCTTGTTTAGTCTGGTGAAGAGGTGGTTTACAGCAGTCTGCAAATGTGTACATGGGAATTATGAAGGGGACAGAGTAAAACTCTTCTTGGTCATGATATATGTTATACATATACAAGGAGTGACAGCCGCATGTTGTGGCTTGAGAGATTCAACTTCTACTTTAAGAACCACAAGCAAAATGTAGGGTCTCCCGTGGTATGAAGTAAGTTCCTGAAAAATGTGAAGGTCCTGTATCATACGATTTCTACTGGCCATCATAAGTTCAAAGTTCTTCACATTCCCTGGTGGAAACAGGTAGAGCTGGCAAGATGTGTAGAGGACCTGAAGACTTGTGCTGTGTGTGGTTGCAGTAACCGTAATGCTGAGGACAACTCACACCACAGAGTTCTTGAGTTATTTAGTGGGAGGTAGAGGACATTGGACCTGTTAAGTGCTTAACCTGTTAAGGACATAGGGCTGGAAGTAATATACAAACTGACATTTTTTACAGTGCTGATTTTCTTACAGCAACAGTTTTCATGTTGCTCTGAACCAATTGCAGAATTACCGTTGATATTCAAAAGCAAGAGTAGGTGGCTTTTCTTTTACTTTGGAGAAACCAAAGGAAGAACTGGAAACAAGACAGCAGTGCTGTAAGAGAGTAAGAACATCCACTGCGTTGACAGAAGTAAGCAAAAGATCTTTCTTTCTATCAACTTTTTACACTTAAAACATACACAAATATAAAAAGAAAGTTAAAGTCAGCTCTGAGCAGGCATTTCCACTTGGGTGAAAGATGGAAGGATTTGGAAACATTCATAAATTAAGATATATTAGAACTTTGGAAAGGAGAAAAGGCAATACTTGGGATTTTTTTGTCAGACTAATGAAGGGGGGGAAAGTGCTTAAGCCTTAAAAAGGCTTTTAAATCACTAATTGGAGTCCAAAAATATAAAATTTATACAGCTACAAATTTGTAAGCTACAAATTGATTTTTCTTCCCTCAAATGAAGTTTTTAAGAGAACTAAGAACTCAAAGAACTTAAAAATCTGCCTACAATATCTTCGGTTAATAGCCATAGATCATAGAATCGTAGAATCATAGAATGGTTAGAGTTGGAAGGGACCTTGAAGATCATCTAGTTCCAACACCCCTGACATGGGCAGGGACACATCCCACTAGACCAGAGTAGATCCAGCCTGACCTTGAATGATGAGAAGCAGTTGTGGAGAGCTCTGTTTTTAAAGCCAGATTCAACACAGGGATGCTCAAACCAGTAGGGATGTGAGAATCACTGCTGATTTAGGCTTGAGAGTGGAGGAAGTCTAGACAGGTTAGTTTTGTTATTACCATGTTAATGCACATTCCTGCATTTGGCCTGGCTCCCATCCTTCCCTGATTCTCCCTGGGTGGCGTGACATCACTTCTGGGATCAATACAAATATGCCTAGTTCGAAACTTCTGGGCTGCATGGTATAGATATGCCCAGTATTTTCAAGAAATAGAATTAACACTGTTATCTTTGCTCATGGATATTGTTTTTCAAACGTATGAGCAAAGGTAGACTGATAGAAATCATTAAACAGAAATGGTTTTTTGTTCACAAAAGAAAAGAAGCAGGTCCCAACTCAGATCAGAGCCACTAATTCTGAAATAGACTTACGTTGTGACAAAAGAATCTGTTATGGTCATTATTAATGACAGAAATCTTCTGATTTCCATCTTTTTTCACTGTTCAGTGCAGCAAATTAGTTAATGTAATTATAAGTAAGTGATGCAAACATAAAAATAAAAACTGATCCAGATGTTGAAATACTGAAATCTTAAAGAAGATTAAGTTGGTTTAGTGTTAAGATTATATTAAGAGAAAAGGAGTCAGTCTTAAAAGTTGTAATTGCATTACATATTTTAGGATGCTATGAGGTCACAACAAAGAGAACTTGGCTACTGCTGCCAGTAGTTGCTACATAAGCAAAATGACTTTTCATTAATTTTCCAAAGTTGTTTTCAGAAAAACATACTCTAGAGCACTGTAATGTCCTAAAAAGACACGAGGCTCACAAATATAGCATTATGTTTTCCTATTGCATAAAGGAAAGTGGTTAGGAAGGAATAAGCAGGGAATAACTTCTTATTAATTATGTGCATAAGAAGTGACGATGGTTCAAATTCCACACTTAAGTGATGGTAAGCCTGCATCCAGCCTCTAGGAGGGGCTTACAAGGAATAAAGAGCTATTAAATGTGAAAGAGGAGGGTAATTAATGGACATTTATGGAAAGCGGCAATATATTTCTTTTTCTTCTAAACTTTAAATGTCATCGTTTGATTCTTAGATCACAGACAACTGGAGGCTTCTCAAAGTTTCTGAAAAAGTAGCAAAAAATATAGAGCTAACTGCATACACCACCAATATGAATTAAGATTATTTTGGACTGTGATAGAGTACCAGCTCATATATTAACCCAACACTTAGTTAAAATAAAGTTTGAACCAGAAAACATGGTGAATCTTGTGAAAATGCAGTAACTGAAATGGATCATTTACATCAGCCACTAAGTTGTCATTGAAATTTGAAACCCTTGTAAAGTCTGGGTACTTAAAGTCTGGCATTTAAATTTCACTGCCTACCTTTAACACTTCCTGGTGAAGGTTCTTGCAAGTGGTTTCTGCATCTTCAGTTCCCTTCCCTAAAAGATTGTCTCCATCAATGTAAATGGCCTTTTTATGGGCCCATTCTGCACTGGCAAGAGGTGTGCGTTTCCTGGGAGTGTCAAGGAAGATGTTTCCTGCTGTGCTGTCAATGGTAGGAGAGCCAAAACGATCTTCAAGAAACCTAAACACTGCCTCATTGAAATCCTGTACAACATTTCATCTCATTCATGATGTATCATGAAAGTATGACTCCTCTCCCAGAAGACTGTATCACATGGAGCAATAAGTCTTTGGGCAGCCTGGCTAAACGCACTCCCCAAGACCCAGACACCAACACACCATTGCCAAAAGGATGAACAGGAACTTCTGGGGCTTTGTCTCAATTGGTGTAAAGCAAGGGGAGACATCGGGTCTTCTTAGATCAGATGAGGTAGGAGATTCAATGGAAGTCATAGGAACACCATGGCATTTAAAATTTGACTGCATAGTACACTACAGCAGATAATTCTGCAGCAAGGGCTAGAATGATGACCAAACAAGCCTTGATTGTGTAATAAAACACTGTGTGGGGTACACAGGTGCTGAACGAGGAAAATGAAATCAGAGCTTCAACATCTGCTGCTATCAGATAAGGGGTAGATTCTTAACAAATGCAAATTGTTTCATCCTTTCATGCATTGATCTCCTTATGATATTTACCAGGGATCTATAAAGTGGAGTCTGGTGTAGAAGAAATTACAAATGAACCAGAGATTCCCAGGGGAGGGTCTCTTTTAATAGCAACACAATGCAAATTCAGCCAAAAACGCCAGCCAGGACCCAGATGAACATTTCAGTAACATGTATTAGAAACAAGGCAGGGTTGTGTATAGCAGCACACTAGGGACTAGTTTAAGATCTGTGACTGAGAGAAGGAAGTCATCACCATCCTGTGGATGGTTTTTATTACACGCTTGTTGTTGTTCATCAGAAGGCACTTAATAAAACAGATCAGCAAATAAAACAACAACAGAGTTTACAGCCGTAGCATAAAACCGAATAAGCAGTAAAAAGTTCATGCTAAAAGATATATTTTTCATCCCTGGCTTTGCAAACGCAACAGGTGTAGCTCGCGCATCTCAGGCAGAAGAATTTCTGAGGAAGTCTAAAGCAACGTGCTGTCGGAAAGCTCTTCTGTCATTCTCATGGATGAGACCAGAAACAGCTATGCATCTTGTCTTGAAAAACCTTTGCTGCTGTGAACGTAACAGATGAAATTCTGCTTTTAGCCATATTCCTATGACCCCACTGGCTGCAGCAAACAATCTTGGTGTATTAACAAGAGCAAATTTTAGTCAAAGGGAGAGCAATTTCTTCCAAACGGCAAAATGAAAAGCAATCTGCAATTGCATTTCTGTTATTCTTTCTACCCCAACTACCTAGGGGCAAAATTGTGGCTGAAATCTTATCATCCAAATCAACTGATTAAGAATAACTTTAGTCTAAGCAGATGTAACCATGTATGGCTAATGACGGCGTTTCAAAATATCACTAGGAGGAAAATAAAAGCAGAGGCAAAATTGACTAAATGATGTGGAATTGTTCTCGCTACATTACCTTAGTTCTGTGTCAAAACAGAGGACATTTTGGGCAAGTGAAATAATCACTTTTCAAGGTCTTTTCCAGTTCTTCTTATTTCACTCTCTGTGAAAGTGAGAGCATGCAAACTCCAAGAAATAAAGCACTTCAAGGTCTCCAGATGAAAAGTTATTTGGAGAATAGATTACTATTTAGACAAATAAATGCTATATTTTACTTCAAGGCAAAGACAATTGACTGCTGTTGAAAGAAATGGCAAGCAGCAAGAAAGACACTACAAGATGATTTAGGGCGGCAAAGACTCATGCCCTCTGATTTTATAAAAATATATTTGTCAAATATAATAATGCTAACAGATTATGACCCATATGCTTTAATAGCTAAGGGTAGAGTTCCTCTTGTTGACAATGATTGGCTTATGGTTGATTTAATGCAGGGATGTAACTGATTTAATGAAGTGCAACAAAAGATAAGTCCTAAGAGATATTCCACTAAGAATGAAGTAGAATAATTTTTTGCATGGCTACAATGTCATGCAAACAGGCAAGTCTTTCAGAGTAAAACCATCAATTTAGCTGGAACAATGAACATGACATGTATTAATGATTACCCAGCTTCTTGCTACCCTTGAAATTAAAAGGGAGATGAAGTGCTGTAGACAGAATACGTTAAATTCAGACACAGGTCTGCTGAGTCCAGGGACAGGCTTTAATGTAGTTTACATCACCTTCCAGGCCATTTAGCAAAAAAATTATGCTAATAGATTCTGACTCTGTGACCGAATAGGACCATAAGTATCTGTATTACTGTATAATCTTATGTGTATCTAAAATTATTTGTGCTCTACTTCTAAGATAGTTTATTAGTTTAACAAATAAATCTGGACGAAGAGCAAGTTTTCCAGCTCACTGAAATTTTCAGTCTTTCAAAATTTTGTTTCAATCCAATTCAGAGAACAATTTTTTCCAAATTATTTCCAGAAAGGAATCACCTAAAACGGGGGCACATTGCACTAGGTAGTCCTAGTTGGCAGGAAAGGTGGAAGGAGTACCGTCACCCCTAAATCCCTTGCAGTCCATCACCCGTTTTCAAAATGAAGAAGTTCCTCCTGCTTTGCCAAATGGCCCATCCCAGAGTCCTGGAGGTGGTTCACAGGACCAGCAGCTCCCAAGCCATTTGACTGGACAGAGCTGATCCCCATAGCCCCACTCACTGCCTGCTGAAGAGATGGGTCTTAGGCACCTGTTTCCACAGCACAAAGCATGGTAAGGCTCTGCCTCCACAGCTGAGGGAAGCCTACAAATCCATGGAGTCCACGCATATCCTTCACAGAGAAACATGGGTCTTGAAACATCATGTCAGGGAAAGCTGAGACAAATGCCTGGAGAGCATTGCCATGGGGATGGTTAACCTGTTTGGCAATGAGAAAGCCTGCAAAGATCAGTTCAGGCACAATGGGATATTCTCGTCTCTTAGCACTCTGTGAAATTCTGCCCTGTTTAACTGAGGAACTCTTTCACATAAAAATGACATAATTTAAAGAAAATTGCAATTTTATATTTCTGGTAGCAAATTCCAGGAAAAGATACCAAAACAGAAAAATAATTTCATGTTAATAGGCAATTTACCGACACATATTGATGGTCCAAGGGGGAGAGGATTCATACATTTTAACATGAGAAGACTTCTAGGAGTGACAGGAGTTAATGTAGGTGCCTTCAAGAGGAAAACAGAGATTCACGGATTCAGCTAATCTTTGTTTTAACTATAAACAAGTCCTGGCCTCAGTGAACACTTGTACTACCTGTGAACACCTTGAGAACATCATGCCAGAGCCAAGTGTACATCCAAACGCCATCCCCACACAACACAGGCACCACAAGCGCAATCCATTTTGCCATATTTCAGGGGCTTGATCCAGTTCCCCACATCTAAGTGTCTTGTGAGTTTGGGAAGACCTAACGTACCCTACCTGGCCTTCAGCTGCTGGTCTTGAAGTACATGGGCATCTGTGTACATTGCAAATACCCGTGGGCACCTCAAATCCACCAGGTATATGTAAATACCCACATCATGGATTTCTCAAGTTGATAAAATGAATCTGTCATCAGTGAGACATAGAGCAGCTTTGACTGATGTACCCACAACTATAGAACTTAGGTGTCTGAGTTGTCTTGCTGAGATGAAGAGTCTGAACAAACAAACTGACTAGAGGCGCACAACAACAAAATAACAGAGAGAAAGATTAGTGGGAGATCTTCATTACTGCAAATTTAAAGCCAGCTTTCAGTACATTTTCTTTTGTTTTTGCTCATTTGTAAAAGTGTGGGGTTTTTTCACTCATTTATTTAACCACACAGTTCATATCTAGCACATGTAGAGGCTACAGCTATCATTTGCTGTGAAAGCATTTGGGATGAGAGATCTAGGTACAAACCCATCTTCTCAGTGACATAATTCTAAAACCCTGCTGTGAAATTGTTTTTCCCTTGTCATCAAAGAGCAGCAAACTAATAGCTATGTTAAAACAGTAGCTGCATGTTTCTGACAAAACTAAATAGCCAGCCATCAAACTGACAAAGTAGCTTAGCGAGGTACTACAAAAGGTGCTGTCAATAAGAACCAAACAGCAGCAGAGGCAGCGTTCAGAAACTGAGTCCTTAGTGACACAAGAGGAACAGGAAAACGTGACAATATCTTTCCCCTTGTAGTCCTCAAAGCTTTTATTTCTCTGGGGAAAAAAGAAATTAAATTTTTTATTAATGTACCTTTGTTAAATATGACCTTAGCTAAAAAATTCCCCAAAGGCTACAGCTGCTTTCATGCCCCAGCAGTAAATAATGGCAGCACCTGCCCCAGGCCCTTCACCTTGACAGAGCATCGGGGCTGCCTGGGTGGAGTCGCTGTGCCTTCGCTCCAGCTGTCGCTGCTGTGGTCATTGAAAGTGCAATGGGCGGCAGGGATCATTTCAGGATCTCTGATCCCTGCCATGCTGAGGATATCCCCACCAGGCGGTTCTTCCCAAGGGACCTTCCTCACTGGCAGACACATTGTCACCAGCTGCTCAGAGCAGCTACGTCAGATGTCCAACGACCTCCGTTGGGGTCTCATGCATCCCCCCATTGGGCATGTAAACCCCAGGCTCTGTCCCACATTCCATGCCCAGCTCGGTGTGTCACAAACATCTAGTCGAGGTCTGGGGCTGGATTCGGGCTGCTGCTTGCAGCACCCCCATGCTCTGCCCAGGGCAAAGCCGTCAGGGAAGACTGAAGAGCCCGTGTCGGCGTTGGACAGCTTTACAGAGAGGGGACACGTGGAGCCAGCAGAGAAACAAAGACACAGGGAATTCCTTGTAGAAGGAATTATTATGAAAAGCAAGGGAAAAAGAAAAAAAAGAGATAGGAGGACAAGAATCAGTCCTTTCCTTATTCTTGTGTTTTCCTTTTCCTTCTATCCTGATTACCTGTGTTTCCCCCTACCTGTCTCTGGTTACCTCTAGCTGTCCTCAGGGCATAATTACAGGTGAGATAACCCAGCCCAGTGCAGCACGTGTCAGCAATACAGGGGCATTTACTGTTAATTTGTTGCTTAGCTTCACCAGCACCACTTTGGCCTTCAGGCACTGTCCTGCCTCTGCCTGGAGACCTTAGAGAGCTGCAGGCTCTTATGTCAGCCAATGCTAGTCCGTCTTAAGCCAGATCTGAACACTGGTGGAATAGCCATGACCACAGACAAACTTCCCAGCAGTGTGCTATTTCCATGCTTTCTGCCTTCTTCTTGGAAAATGTTATAGATGTTCCAGCATCCCAAGCTTTGTACATGGAAAAGGGACCCCAAGACCGCAGCTGAAACTCAGTTACTAAACAAAATTCTTTTCTGTAACAAGATGCCATTTATTTTAGGCAATGGTAGATTTAATTTGTAAAGTTTGTCTCAATTCAATAAGGAATAAAGCCAAGACCCCAAGACTTCACATGAACTTAACGTGAAACGGGCTTTGAATTAACAGATTGGTAGCTGAGGAGCAATCTGAGTAGTTTGAAAGCAGGCAGCAGACTGAAATCTCACTATAATTCTAGTGATTTAATTATAATATTGGTTCTTTAATTATAAAACTGGTTCTTATATGTTGATTATATTGGTAGCTGTGGACATCTCAAATGTGATCACCCAGCATCAGTTTCATCCATTGACAAAGATAAAGCGCCTCCTGCACCCTTACTTCCAGAGGCTCGCAGACTTCTAGACTGGTGAGTGCTTCCTATCCGAGCCTGGTTTGTGACGACCCTGGACAATCTCTGACAGTCTCTGATACTCCGATTCCTGGTTATGTGATGCAGTGTGAAAGTCAGAAAGTGAGGTGCAGCACTCATAAATAATATGGAGGGTCTCATCTGGAAAAAAATATGATGTCCATTAAGGACAGAAGACTTGCAGAAAAAGTCCTAGAGCCCCAGGCATCCACCTTTTAAATATTTTTAAAATGATTTTTAAATATTTTTAAAAGGCACTTAGAAAAGCTCCCATATTCTGGAAATGTGAGAGAACCCAGCTTTCTGGAAGACACAGAACGGTGGGATGGCTGTCAGGGGTGTCCAGGTGCAAACTCTGCATATTTTTCATGGACCCACATAAACATGGATGAGTTTAGGAAAGAAACAGTGCAGAAGAGATGCAATGCAGCACTTCATTATGCAGTCAGCAGGTGACCAACCCTGAAACCTCCTACACTAAGATACTCCTACACATTGCCTCTGCTGAACGCACACATATCACAGCCAGCAGAACTGAGAAAAAATAAATGTATCATGAATTGAGAACGTGTCCGGGAGTCGACATTGTCACCAGAGTCTGCTCATTGGATCACAGTGGGGCAACAATATATTCTTATACTTATTCTTATTTTTACCCTTACCTTTATTTTTACTTTAGTTTTAGTTTAAGTAAATGTGTGAAAGAAGCAGACAAGACGTCTTAATCTGTGATAATGTAAACAAAAACTCAGGGGGTAAGATTTATAAAGAAATATCAATAGCAAAGTACACAATAATGAAGTGAATTAGAACAGCAATTAAAGTTCATCAAGTTGAATAATTGCCAGCAACTGATTTTATTAATGACAGAAATATCTGAAAACTCCATAGTAAAAGTGTCTGGGCAAAATACAGTCTGCCTCATCTCCTTGAGAATTTCAGGAGGAATAAAAGAGCACAGTCCAGTTTTCTTACTCAGGCTGATCTCCCTGCAATGACACCCCCAGTCAACTTTGACTTTCAGCTAGAAACCCAATGGCTTTAGAAATATAGATGACATATTTTTCAGTGACAACTACAAATCACACATGGGATATGTCACTATAACAGAGAAAATCCAGTCCAATCCTAATTAAAGGTCATTTCAGGGTTAATATTATATTCTAAGGCTTCCATGCAGTAGCAAGGCCAGAGAGAAACAGATTATGAACGCTTTGTGCATATGGGAAAGTCTTATGAGAGACTCTGTCTATGTTTTATGAATAGTTTTTATATCATTAGCTCTCTAATCAGTTTACAAACAAACATTCCTAACACAATTCACTCTCACAAAACAGAAGTATTTAATAATACAGACTATTTCTATCCTATTCCCACACCTGGGGTAATAACTTTTAATTATGTCATTTCCTATATTGAAATAGCTTAAGTGGTATGACTGTGGGTACACTCACCTTGAAAAGCAGCCTCCTCTTCTCTCAAAGCTTGATCAGGACTATCGCGCCAGTCGCACAGCGTGACACCTATCGTGTATATAGGGTAGGAGTACTGCAGAATATACTCTAAGTGTATGCGTTTGAAATCCCAACAGTACATAAAAGGATATGGAGAAGACTGGCCTAGTTATTTCTGATGCTATTTATACTCACAACAGATGCTATAAAAATGTACTGCCCCTTAAACCATAGCAAAGTCCATAGAGAAAGGGCTACCCAGCCTGGCACTGTGCCTTTGAGACAGGCCAGTAGTGGGCAGAACAGGAACATAAAAGCAGGGCAAATGCCAAGTTATCCTTCCCCCAGTACTCCCGCTTCCAGCAAAGTCCAGTTTGGGACTTCCTGAGCCAGAGGTTTCCTCTGCTCCCCTTTGTGCTTCAGAGCAGCAGGGGGATCCTTCTGTCATTCCTGAGGGCATTCTCACTCAAATCCCAATCACCACATCTTTTCATGACATTTATATTTCTATGTAGCTACACCAGTTGTCTCTTTTCCTTGTCAATTCAATCTCTCTTTATAGCTATACTATTTCAAAACCCTGATCTTACTTGCCGTCCTTCTCTGATTAGCTTACGCTGGCATATGTGGAAGCAAATTATGCTTTTGGTAGCCTTGTGGTCAGCACACTCTGCTAAGGATGGCCACAACCGAGAAACCAACTCCCCCCCCACCTCACAGGCTGCACGGGGCTTTCCAGGCAGAGATTTATGGAGATTCGAATAAGAACGATGAGGAAAAAAAGTCTTTCATTTCCTTCTCACTAGGTCCTTCCCTACCAAAAAGACATATCTAAGATCCATGATTGTGTCAAGTCCTTGACCTCTCCACCCACCCAAGATGCCCAGCTATAGAAAACTTTACTCCTAACAGTCAGAACTGCCAAAACTATAAGGCCTGAAAAACAACCTTATAAGATCAGCAACGTGAGCAAAAGGCACTGTTGAGAGCTCTGCCTTGTACCAGTTTTGGCAACTCATGCTCTGTCCTGCTGGCAAGATGTGCTCTCTGTGTGTAAGCAGAGGTCAGTACTAATTTGTTTAATTTCAAAGGCTTGGTACTATTTCCATTCTCATCAAACTGTAAATTTTTGTGCTTGACCAGTCTATTCATAGCTTATGTTATGTAAACAGTGGGCAAATCTTGAAGGCCTCTCTTTGTGTGATTGCCTCGATCCATTGTCCCATCCATGTGTTATGTCTCTGGAAAAAGAGACATGCTGGGCAAGCGTGGCAGCATCCAGTTCCTGAGGGCACATAAAATGGCAACAATGATTGCTGGTTTAAATAAATATAGCAACAGTGGTGGCAATGGAATCTATTCCTACAGTGAACATAATTTAACATCCATGTTCAGACACTTCCTGCTATCCATCAATTACTGGATCAGCAAGAAATAGCGTAGTCAGACAGAGCCACTTGGGTAATTGCACTGCAGATAGCAGTGATGGCTGTTTAAGGAGTAGACGAGTCAGATGGTTAAAAACTCAAAGGAAAGCAAACAATTTCTGTTTGAAAAGCTCAGATTTTAATCTTTCACAGAGAGGACTAAATGAATAAAAAATAAAAAAAAATAATTTTTGCCTCACAGTCAGAAATTTCTACGGCATAGGCCTGGCAGCTGCCTGAAAACAGGAAGCAGAAAGATCAGCTGGATCTGCTTTTTCAGTGCCAATGTCAGGCTCTTATCTACAGACCTTTTAATGAAGCACAACACTGAGTCAGTGATAGCAAAGTAATGGGATTCCCATCATTTCCCTGTGGTAGCTATGCCTCAAGCGATCCCTGATATTAAGTTTTGTCCTGTCACTTTTTGACGTTTTTTAATCACTTACTTTAACCATCTTAAATATTCTTTCAGATTCCTACTGTATGAGAAGAATAAATATATATTTCAATCAGAGCCTGAGACTAGGCCTTTGCTGGCCTTACACAGAAGATAGTTCAATTCTGTAGTGTATTTAGTGACATCCACTAGCTGATGGGCTTAGCCGAATAAAGTTCCCAGTGTATATCAAACTAGTAAGCCCTTTATTGAGCAGATATGTTCTTTTCATTCAATATAAAGGAAAAAAAAAAAAGAAAAATCTAACAGAGACAGAGAACCAATATAAATTCAGGAAAGCAAAACTAAGAGACAACTATCAAACTCCGTTTCAATAAAACGATTGTTATTGCATCTAGAAGAGGAAGGTGTGAGAGGTTCTTGCTGCCTAGATTGCACAACCTAATACCTAGGGAAATTGGTATCATTTCTGGCCATCGAAGGCCCTGTTCCCTCCTAGGCAATCTTCAAGTGTGCCAACAATGTTGTTATTGCCCCAAAGTCATCAAAGAATGGCTACAAGACCCTACTTTCTAGAACACGTCCGCTGCTGCCAAACCCCACATAACTGCAACTCTGACTTGGTGAATTTGACTTAATTCATCGCAAACTGCAGCTTCAAAAGAAGTTCCACACTTATTGTGCTTATAACAACGCAGCAGGGAGTCCTCACCCTGGGGCAAACAAACAGCAGAGAGAAAGAGAGAGGAAATGAAAATGTAAGACCAAAATTCAAATATAAGCAACAACAAGCACATCCTTGGCCCCCAGCACATTGCCTATGTCTGGTGTTCATTACAAAAAATTAGTTATGAAAATTATTTCTTACTAAATTTCGCACGGCTGTTTTAAAATAGGAATTGTTAGGTAAGTTAAAGTAATCACTATCATATCTCCCCACATTAAAGCAATAAAAATACTCTTAACTACTTGTAATTTACCTATATTTTTACGCAGAATTGTCATTCTGATTGACTATTTGGGTTTCAGACTACTTTCACTAGTATGATAATTTTCCACAAGTTACTCACTTTGCTGTTTCCTTTTCTGATGTTTCCTTCTTTATTTTCACTTGACTTTTAAAAGCTGTGCCGTCCATCAGATTCTGGCTGTACACGGCAGCAAAAACCTTAGTCTTCCAGAGTTATGGCGAAGTAACATCTTTTGTGCTTTTACATCGTATTTTCGTATTAGCAATGTCAGAATACGTGTGTTTTGCCACAGCTGTGTTTTTCCTTCACAGATAATAAATGAATGCTCAGAACTTCCCATTGTGTGGTAGGTCTGAGGAATCCATTAATCCTACTTAAAAGCCGTATCACAAAGAGTACGCACAGAGCACCACAGAGAAAGGGACCTGAGACTCTGACAGTAGCACTCCCTAAGGGGTAGAGTATGGTTTCGCGTACCAAAACTCCAGCAGCTCCATCAGAGTGCAAGGCAATGCCCTGTATCGTTTAAGTGCATAGCACTTTTGCACTATTTAATGCAAATAGTGAAAAAACGTGAGCAGATCTTGTTTGACCTTCTTGAACACTTGTGCTTTGAAGCACACACTGCAATTGCTCGCTCTGACCAGGAGCCCTCCCTGTCGCTCAGCAGACCCTCTACATCTAATGCATCACTCTCATCATGTACAACCCATCTGGCAGTAGCAGGTGTAAGCATCAGACAACAACCATCACTTTGCGGGCACGAAAACGCGAGTCAAATACAGCCGTTCTTTTTTTAAAAAAAAACCAAGCATATCTTTCCTTCTGCTTCCCAAACAGCAGCTGAATGATTGGGATGGCTTGGGAGACTCCACGGCGCCTGCTGCTAAGTTCAGAGGTCAGTCTCAGCAACACCCAAACTCAATTGCTGAGGTGTTTTTCCAACTCACATAGAAACACACACAGTAACTGCAGCACCACAGGTTCCAACAAAGTCTCTCTATGAAGAGTTTCTTATCAGAGCAGATCCAAAGCTTGCTTGGAATTGTGCCCAACCACCAATTGGCTGAAGCCACACAGCTGTAGATACTAAGAATTGGTACCTGTGGCTGAGAGAGCTGATTTTTCTGTACATCTGCCTGGGTTTCAGTTAAGTTTCTGGTTTTGCTGTTTTAATACAGCTTCAGCTGAATGGAAGTATTTTAGCTTGGCCCTATTCTCAAATAAGAAAGCATCCTCCGGAGACTGACAAGATACGTAAATGTAAAATTTCTAGGCAGGGCTACAAGTGCCAGGAGGATGGAATCCCACAGCCCTTTAATTGTTCCATTTGAATATATTTCAGCTACATCTATAATTGTAAATTAAACAATGCCAGTGAATATGCCAGCTCCTGGCACTTGATAATTTACACTACTGAACTGTAGCATGTTTTGGTCCAGACTGATTAGCACTGTCCCAAAGAATTCATAGGCACAATTCGGGTGTTAGCACAGGCCAAGGACCATTCTCTGCGCACAAGTTAGATACCCTCATGGAGTAGGAAGGTGTGAAAGGCTAATAGTGTGGATCCAGGCTATTCCACAGCACACCGCTTTGGCTCTAGTGTCAAAGAACAATACCAAGTAAACTGTGTTTGTCAGTGTAGACATGTCCTTTTTGTTCCTCTTTTTCAGGTCTCTGCCTTACCTTGAGCCCACAGGTGAGCTCATCCAGTTTGTGAAGTCTGTTCAGTGTTTGGCTTTCCAAAAGAAAAGATTTGAAAACTTCTTCATAATTTCACGCTTACTGTTTCTCACACTCACGAGGGATTTGTTGTTTTAATTATTTCTTTTCTAATTATGTTCTTTGTATATTAACAAAGTGCTCTTGTTCCCATGGTATAATAAAATATGACAAACCTTCCTCTAAAAATAATGCATATTAATCAAATTGTATTCTTAAAAGGCAGATAGATGCATGAGTTAAAGCTCTGCCTGGGGCAACCCTGGTTAAAAACTGAATATTTACGTTTGATTTTTTCCAGTAATAATTCTACTTTTTGTAGGAATAAAGAAAGCAGAACCGCCCATCACCATCTTGAAGATATCCCCAGTGCTCCTCGCTTGGTAGGGGGGCGTGAAGAGACAGATGAGGCAGGCAGGAGAGTAAGTCTCTGGTAACAAACAGGTGAGTAGAAAAACTCTTCTTGTTCCAGTTTGGAGTCCAGGACTTCACCTTCAGTGTTGTGTTTGTTTATTAGAGCCTCCCAGGAGTGCAGCAGTAACATGAAACACTTCTGCTCTGATATTTCCGAATCCCAGGTGCCATCAATACAAGAATGGATCTGCCTGTGCAAATTATGTGACCAGAGCACATTAGAAACTCTTCTCTTTGAAGTCCACGTGAAGTCCAGATGATTCACCATGAGCTTTTACCGATCCATCTTTTTCTGCTTCCCTAACGTCCATTTTGTCACTCCACACTTAAATGGCGAGATAACTACAACCATAACTACTTGCATGACTCTTTTTTCCTAGATCTTGATGTGTTTTTCTCATGTAAAGACAATTTAAAGTGAAGACAATTGTGTTACCTGTTTTAAATCCTGCCCTGCTCTGCTCTGCTCAGATGGGTGTAGAAAAAAGTATCCCAGTCAGTAAAAATCTGTCCTGGAGTGAAATTCCAGCCCAAGCAATGCCAGTGGCAAAAACTCACCACATTCAACCAGACACATGGTTCTATTCTGCACTTTAAATACATGTCAAATGGAAATTTAATTATACCTTGTTGCACTGCTACAATCCACTATTTATTTGCTCTGAACTATTGACCTTCCCCTGCCATGTCTCAAGCATCAAGGTGTTGTTTGTTCAATTTAATTGCCTACAGGCAAGTGAATCCAATGTGTTCCTCTTTTCCTTGATGATGCAAGTGTTATTAATTGAGAGTAGCTAATTACAACACAAGGCACGTTGCTGTGGGAGCTGGAAAAGTCAGGCCAATATGTGCAATCCCGGGGGGATGATGAGCATCTTTAAGTTTTTAAGGAGTCGATGCAAGTTGAAAAGCTGAAAGGCATGGCTATGGTCAGGAAGTGAGTGGGTGCATAGAATGATCACGGTCCCGGAGGGTGGCAAAGAGATGTCCTTCATGTCCAGCTGGACATGTCCTTCCCTAAAGACATGTCTTTTCCCTGTAATACTCTTTTTAAGGAGAGAAGAGGTAATGTTGCTTTTCTCAGATTAATGTTTTGCAGTCATCAGCATACTCCTGAATTTCTCAGTTTTATCAGGTTACAAGTAATTACCATGCGTTGCATCACCTGGAGTGCCATTATGCAAATTTGCATATGGCTTGAATGCTCTGCTTAGACAAATATTTATCATCCTTTAAAGCTTCTCTCAGAAAAGAATAACATACCTTCTGTTCTCCCTTATCACTTCACAAGTACCATGATTTAAACAGAAGCCACAGCTGAAGGGAAGGTCTGTGGAGAAAAGGTCTGGTGCCTGCAGAGAAATTCCTTTCAGAATTCTGCAAGAATAAGACAAAGGCAAAAATCATTAATAAATACCATATAAAAAGAAACATATAGTTTAATGGTCCACATTGTTCAGGATGAATTTAACTCTCCTCTCCCAGCTTCCATTCTGTGTACTCTAGGGCTGCGTCTGAGCCTGAGCAAGAGGGTTCAATAATCACTTGGAGGACTGATATTACAGAGCAAGACTTTCTCCCATCAAGGTGGCTGGAACATTTGCTACCATCCAAAAAAAGCTAGGTGTTATCCTTGCCTCTACCAGTTCATAAACTGTCTTAGAGAATGTTGATAGTCATAATAAAATATGTAGTGCAAAGTCTGTAAGAACTACAAGCAAGAAGGATACAGTCTTAATCAGGTTTCCTTTGAAGGTATTAAGGATTATCTGCCTAAGAAGTGAATGAGGACTAGCAATGATACTTCAGCCCAAAAACTAAGCAGCTAGTACACAGTTGCCACCTTTAAGCTTCTGGAGCACAACTCATTTGGAGATCCAGGAAAGCCACACACTGACAAGGGGAAACATGCACTTGTTTTTAGTGGAAAGAGAAGGAGCAAAGAGAGAGAGTTCTCTTTTATTAAAATTTTGGGTTTAGGCAAGTTTCAAACTTCACTTGAGATTCAGGCATGGCTTGAAAGTGCAGTCATTTATAAAATCCCAATCTTGGTTTCTTCTGAACGGCCAGGCTGAGAAGGAAGCTGCGCGGGGAGACAGCAGAGATGGCAGACACAGGCTATGCCCGCTTGGTGTGCCCTGTCCATGCATGGTGGTTGTGGGTTCTGCAGAGGGTCAGCAAAGCTCTCCACACCACGATGATGAGCTGCTACATCTGGAACTAGAGTCTTGCAAACATTTCTGTTGATTGGGCAGAGAAGTACTAAATGCTGGTGAATGTAACAAACATTCACCACTGACTCACCCAGGCAGAAGTCATTTCACCCGTCCAGAATGACCAAATAGCTGTGGGCCTTGCCTCCTGCTCTTCTTGCTGGTGTTGGTACTTCTCATGGGGTCTCAGAAGAAAGCAGCAGAGCACCATTGCATCAGTTGAGCACCACCCATCCCCTTGTCATTGGAGGATCCCACTCACATTTTGTAGCTGAACTCTTGGTTCTGTTTACCTGTACAAACTGAACGTAAGCCAGAATGGCAGACTTTTTCCCCGGTTCTTGCTTTCTCTTTCCTACAGAGCACTGCAAAAGACATGTGGTGCCTTCCCAAAGACACAACATAATGCAGCTTCTGATTAGTGCAGGACCAGCATCCAAGACGTAGAGGAAGAAAAAGCAGCCTTTTCCAAATTATAACAAGAAACTAGCTTAATTTTATGTAAGTCAGGCTGATCTGGTACAAAAATAGGTAGTAAACTGGGGAAGGAAATTTTGTGTCTTAAGAAGGGAACTTAAAATCACTTCCAGAGTCTAGCGATCTTGATTCTATCAGCTGAAGCAAGAGATACAAAGGCATACACATTCAGATAGCAATTTGAGATGCCTTGAAAGAGTCTTTGGTTGAAAGGATGGTGGTGGTAAAATCTTTGCCAAGTAGAAATAAGTAAAATAACGATTTGTTCGTTTTCATTCCTGTTTTTCCTTGTCTTCTTTGTCATGTGAAATTTACAACCCAAGTTGAACCAGAACATAGGAGTACGTTGTTAATGGCTCACATAAATCAGGTAAATTAGCTATTTTTACCATTTTTCTTCTTGAAAGCTTTAAGATCAATTTGTGCTGTCTGCCCAGTTGGAAGAAAAATGTCTGTGCCTTTTTGTGTTGATAATGTGGGAGCTGCAGGAACTGGTGTGTTAACCCAGATGCTTCTTAACTTATGATTTTCCTAAAACTGTCGTGTTCATCTGCTACAGAGCTATCTGACCCTGCTTCCTCTTTGTTCTGGGATATGCTCAGAGCTATGCACTGGGTATAAAAGAACTTTAAAACATTGTCATTCTCACAAGTCTCTAACTCCAGTCTCGAAGGAAACTCTGCACAAGACTTTCAAACATGGCAAAGTATTATTGCTTCTTTCATTTTGGAGGTACCTTGTTTCAGAAACTTTAAAAAGACTCTGATTTTCAGAGGGAAGATGTTGACCTTGCTATCACCTTGAACACTGGGTTCCTTTGTGGTTAGATGCTAGGTGATTTGACCATGATCAAGCAAAATAAATCCATATTCTGTTTCAGACCAGTGAATATCCATGATCAAACCAGGAGACAAACCCTGATTAGGGAATAGCAAGTAACTATTATAATCACTGAGCAGCCTTTCTTTTTACACTGGAATTAAATGGTCCCACCTTTGTTAAATCAAATCCTACTCTGCTTTTGGTACTTCATGCACTTCATGTACTTCAGCTGGCTTGAAAGTCTAGTTGGTAAGCAATGTTCTGAGGAACAGTGTGTCCATCTCTACTGCTTCCATCACCAGTGGTTGAGAGCATGTCATGATTTTGGGGTTAAGTACTGTCTTCTTCCTCAAGTCCACAATGTGCATGGAGTCTGTGCCCAGATTTCTCCTTTGGCAGAAGCTACCTTGTCCAGCCCAGAAGTAACTAACATAGGTAGTATAGACAGATCATCAGCGCATTGCACTTGTGGGGACAGCCTGGGCATTCCTGCATCCAACAAACCCTGCCGTATAGATTTTCCCACTTACTGCTTCAAAGTATGTAGTATTTTTGCTTCACTAAACACTTCTGATGTTACCCCAATAGAGTCAAAATGACTTGAGCAACAAGGAGGAAATTTTAACAATGGATTAAATCCAGCCGGCAGAATCTTCCACTTTCCCAGTAACACAATAGTGGTGTTTTGTGATACAGCTGAAGAGCAAATGCTGTCTACGGGGTTGGTGTCCACTATGAGACAGTAAGACTTCAGACAGTTCAATAGCATTTCCTGCAGCCAAAGAGAAAGACCTCCTGCTGTGGAGTGCCACCGTCCCGCTGATCTGTTGATAGGCCAGACCTCCCCCCTGTAAACTGCATGAATCACAGATGACTAACTAGAATGGACAGTTAGGGGTGGTTAACCTATGAACTTACTGCAGGAGGTTTAAATAAATCATATATATAAAAAAAGGGCCTAGCCTCTGCAGGCGACCAAGGCTGATATTCACATGGCACTCTTTCTTCAGTAGCATGAAGGCAATAATTACACAAAGATGAGAATTGGAAGGCAAAGTTACTGTACTGCCACGCTGCGTGCTGCCCAGCACAGACAAAGCTACCCTACGTTTCCTGGTTTGGTATCAACTTTTTGTTAGCACTCTTAGAAAGTTGGCTGCTATTTCAGGTGTTATTTCTCTTGACAGAGAGAAAGACAGTTACAAAACGCCAACCATCTTCATCATGTACTGTTGTTAAAGAGAACAGTATTTGGGGGCAATAGTAAATCTGGAATTATTTCAAAACTTCATTTGAGTCTGGACAATAAATATTGTCTTCAGCTATTCTTTTGTTTTTCATGGAAATGTGGATTTTCATTTCAAAATTAGGAGAATAAAGAACATAATCTTTGTCATATAATCAATTTCATGGGACAAAACTTCATCGTAAGTTTGTCCTTTTGTTCATTCTATTGTGACCGTGTTTGCACTTTTACATTTTGCTGCATGCCAGGGGTCATTTCTATTGGGACTGGATTACATAGCAGAGACTTAATAACTAAATTTCCATGAAGCTAAATTCCTTGTTTCATTCCACCTTCTAACTTTATTTCTTCTGAATAATTTAACTCTTGTTCACACAAGCAGAGTGGATGTAAAGACCGTAGCATGTTTAAGAGACCATGCAGAACACATTCGAATCTCCTCCTTCCCTTTCTCCGTCCTTCCCTCCACACACATGATTGAGGAGGAGAAAACAACGCTCCACCTCAGAAATTGTTGGAAGGATAGGAACTTTAAAGGGGAAATGTGTATGCACATGCAACTATCTGTTTCAGACACACCATCAAGCTGCAGTCTACGAAGTCTAGGACTCAGATAAGCCACAATTTTCAACTTCATCTCTCTGGACTCCGCGGAAGTTTTCAAAGGTCTGATACGTAAACATAGGAGACCAATACCAGTGTTTATTTCCATCCATTAACTGTCAATGACACCCTATACATCTGCTAGGTTGTTGAGTTGCTGAGCAGTTAGAAAAAGGTAGCTTCCTTAACAATGAAAAGTGGCCATGTATAGTCAATTATAATATGTAATATGAATGCATGTAAAGATGCTACAATTAATGTCTTTAGAAGACAAGAAAGAGTCTTGTCAATCTCTGTCTATCAAAATGGTCTCTAGCCTTACCCATGGGCAAAACACTGGCATAGGACTGACTGTGCTGCCAACATGCATAACACCAATGTGTAGAAGCACACTCTGAGAGGCAACACACAGGCCCATGACCAATCCCAGAAGCTCTCCTCCCAGAGGTGTTTGGGGATCACAGATCTGCCACATGGGATCCTGTTGGACTATTTTGAAAACAACAGCAGATAGTGCAGACATTTCTTGCCAAGCATTTCTGTTTGGTTTGCCAGTTATTCCTATGCTTACTGGGAGGTGTGCACCATTACACACATTGTCATAACCTCTGTATTCCCACCTACCTTTCCTGTATTGCAAGCTGCCTAAGGTAGGTCTGGTTTGTCTCAGCCAGGCCCTTATCCCTCTCCTCTTTTATCTTGGACATTCTCCAAGCTGGCACGGGGCAACTGGCTGGCATTTCTCCTTGATGTAGGAAAAACGAAAATGGACCACAGGAGACGGGTTAATCTTCAGTAAGTCAACAGGAATTTCTAGAGAAGAACAGTGATAAGTGGTTCTGGGGGCTCTTCTTAGGAAATCTTGCACCAGACAAGGCATCTCTGTTTTGCCACCACAGGAAAATATTTCTCATTGTACAAAACCCAGGAAAAATACTTAGCAGTGGGGGTGGCTCAGAGAAATAAGAGGTTTTCATTGCATGAGGAACAGCAGCATTTTGAAATTCGTTTCTTCTCTGAATTAGATTGTTTATGGAGAATGTTAAAACCTGTGGAAAGAAGAATGCCTCTGTTAGAAATGGGAAATGCCAACTAAAAATGCTGGCATTTTCAATACAAATGAAAGTATTCCATTTGCTGAAAGAAAATCAGTTTGGACCTGACAAATGGAAGGTGTGTTCCTGTGACTTACTCATTTTTGAAATGTTGTCTCCAATTTTTCCCTTTCTGCTTTCATCATCAGATTTGTTTTTAAATAGCAGAAATTAAGATTCAGTCTGAGAAATTATTTACCTGTGTTACAAAATCACGTTTTCTGAAGGGGATTGTTCTGTGTCAGTAGCTTCAAGAAGCCTTGACCACATGCTTGGTGTGTACTGGCATGCCTTCACACAGATGCACCCCATTTTTTCCTGGACAACCCATATAAATCTCTTATTCTTAGAAAAACAGGCTTTATCTGCTGTTGTGTCAGGCTCCCAGCAGGATCTCTCCACCTCACTGCAGCAGATTTACTGCTTGTATTAAGCTTTGCTGCTGTGCAGTATGTACACACTTGCAAAGTTAATTCTGGCTACTGAGATACTACTGGAGCCCTAATTTAAGCATGGGAAATATAGCTGGAATTGGAAATGGTTCTGAAACCACAGTGAACTCCTGAAGTGTGCCTACTGTTTCTGTAAATTACATCTGCCTGGGAGATGTAACACTATATGCTTTGGGATTTGTTTTATTTGGCTTGTTGTTTGTGTAAGGCTAAGACCATAAGCAAAATAAAATCTAAGTAACTGTAAAGTTCAACTGTGAAATAAAAAGCAAAGGAGAAACATTTCTTTCTCTGAGTCTCCAGGTGGAGGGTTATGGCAATCAAGATAATTATTTTCCTAACTTCTTGATTGTTCCTTGGAAAAAGCTAGCAAGCACAGCCTTCCCAAGATACAAACTCTCTCCTGCCCCCAGAAAAAAAAATACAAATAAGAGAAACCCCCTTTCCTCTAAACCCAAAAGCTACAAGAAGCACCTTGGATTCAGGTTTGTCCTCGGCTTTTTCAAAGAAGATTTTGTCAATTTAAATTCCCTTCATGCCCCTCAGTAGTTAGCTTTCTCCTGTTTGCACAAGTTACCCACTCGCCATTAGCATGATGCGAATATTTTTCAGATGTCAGCCTTTACCGCACTGCTAAAGCATCTTGACTGTGGCGTTGGATGCAGAACACAGAGCAATTTGATTAGGTTCCCCTTTAAAAACCTGATATGGGCAACAGTTTTTATATTATCTCATAATGTGAAAACAAAATGAAAGCCTGAAATTAATAGGCTATGGAGAATTGCATCAGCTACATGAGAGATAGGCTGGCACTGCAGTGTGCTATATTTAACCTTCAGACTCGGGAAGCGTAAGAGCATGCTGACCACATACAGCAGGGCGAATGGCTATTTCCAGGCTGGTGTTTATCAAGAAGGCTCACGGTGTTTAGGCACAATAGTTTATAATACATCAAAGGCGTAAATTGAGTGAAGGGATTAGTGAACCAGGAAGCAGGTGAGAACAGCCTGGAGTCCTACGGCAAGACAGCGAAACTGTTCAGTGTGTGTCTGTTTTCCCCCTCCAGGCTGGCCGTCTGTGTTCCTCAGTAGCATCAGCTCCGAGACACAGGGTGTCCCAAATGCACATCCAAGGGATCACAGAGGAACACAGCGCTTTTTTTCAAATGCGGCATCTCAGCAGAAAGTGATAGAGCGTTATCAAGAACCATGAGAAGGCAGAACACTGTAGAAGAGATCATATGGATTATTGTCAATACTGTCCCAAGCACATAATGTTCACAGCTGAACAGACACCACGTCGTGAAGCTGGAAGAAAGAAAAAATAACGGAACCATCTCAGACCCACAGGAGTCATTTGGTGCTGCGATGCACATATGATGGGTCTTGGAGCGGTGAGTGCTGGGGTTGAGAGAGCTGGGGATGTTCAGCCTGGAGAAGGGAAGGCTCCAGGGAGACCTTATAGTGGTCTTCCAGTACCTGAAGAGGGCCTACAAGAAAGCTGGGGAGGGGCTGTTTGCAAGCGCATGTAGCGATAGGACAAGGGGCAATGATCTTAAACTAGAGCAGGGTAGGTTTAGACTAAACATTAGGAAGAAGTTCTTTACAATGAGGTGGTGAGACACTGGAACAGGTTGCCCAGAGAGGTGCTGGAGGCCCCATCCCTGGAGACATTCAAAGCCAGGCTTGATGAGGCTCTGAGCAACCTGATCTAGTTGAAGATGTCCCTGCCTACTGCAGGGGGGTTGGACTAGATGACCTTTAAAGATCCCTTCCAACCCAACACATTCTACGATTCTATGAGTGCCACATGAAAAGAAAGTATCATTAACAAAGCAAAACAAAACTAAGTTGTACTAAAAATAGACTTTCTTAGGTCACATCAGCAAGACAGTGCATGCCAAAGGTCTCTGATGAAGCATGTCTCTCTATACAGGACAACTGCTAAAGTTCATAGACCTAGCTTTGGCACAAATTACAAGATGGCTCCCATGAAGTATGTCCTTTGCCAGCACTGGGGACCTAAGAATGATTACTAAAGACTATTCATTCCTGCTTTATACGGCTTACATTTTCAGACTAATGCCATCTTTCTAGGGAACATACTGCTAAACATATTGATTAATACAAGTTTTCTCACTCAACCTCCCAATGTGACAAACAAGGTTCATCGGTTTGAAAAATCTTTTAAGTAAAAGCAAAACACTGAGCTCATAAATTCCTCGATAGCCAGAGCCTCACATTTGACAACAGACTTCACAGAGTCTCAAAAATCACAGAACTGCACAGGCTGGAAAGGCAGCCTGGAAGTCATCTGGTCTAACCTTCCCATGCAAAGCAGGGCTAACTGATGCAGATCAGGTTGCCTGAGGTCCTGGCCAGCCAAGATCTGAATACCTCCAAGGATGGAGATTCACAGCCTCGATGTGCAATCCGTGCTGGTGCTTTACAACTATTCCTGTAAACATTTCCTTAATGTAACTCATGTCTGTTGCCCGTTGTCTTTCGTAGTGCACCTCCATGAAGAGTCTGGCTTCTGTGCATCCTCTAGTTGTAGACACTAAATGAGACCCCCCTGAGCCTTCTCTTCTTCAGGCTAAACAGTCTCAGCTCTCACAGTCTCTCCTCCTATGTATGATGCTCCAGTGCCTTCAAGATCTTCATGTCCCCTCACTGGACTCGCTCCAGTTTGCCCGTGTCTCTCTTGTACTGGGCAGCCCAGTACTGGGCACAGCACTCCAGATGTGTCTCACCAGGGCTGAGCATAGGGTAAGGATCACCTCCTTTGACCTGCTGGAAATGCTTTTGCTGATACAGCTCAGTACATGGAAGATGCCAAGTCACGTTGCTGACTCCTGTTCTGTTTCTGGTCCCTCAGGTCCCTCTCTGCAGAGCTGCTCCCAGCTGGTCAGCCCCAGCCTGCCCTGGTGCATGGGATTTATCCTCCCGAGGGCAGGACTTGGCATTTGTCCTTGCTGAGATTCATAAGGTTCCTCTCAGCCCATTTCTCCAACCTTCTCAGGTCCCTCTGAATGGCAGACCTGCCCCACAGCCTATCGACCACACTCACCAGTCAGGCAAAACATGTATTGAATAAATACATTCCTGGTTCTCGCAGTAAAAAATCCCAATCTGAGAGCAGATCCTGAGAAAAAAACAAAGCAAGCAAAAAAAAAACCAAACCACAAACCCACACACATCTCCTGCATTTGTGCATCACCTGAAAGGGCATTCCTGGAAGAAAAGTCTCTCGATGAGAGGGGTACAACCAGAAATTACCCCGTGCACATGATGCTACGAATCTGATGCCATCACCTCAAGATCTCTCAAGACCTTTAGTTGTCACCACTAGCAAAGAGCGGGGAGACATGCTGAAGTAGCACTGAGTGCTGAGCACTGGCTTCACCTGTGTCGCTCCCTGCTCTCCTGAACATCGGTTCAGCTGGGAGAGGGAGCAGCCTGCACCCACGTGTGTACCCCGTGTCCCCATCTAGCTGCCTACTGATGTTTCCCAGGAGGTCTGTGCTAAGATCCTGTTGCCAGCTGCGATGTGAGAGCTACTGAGCACTATTCTGATGCATCCAGGAGAGCTGTACTCTCTGAATACTGATTTCTCTCTTGTTGCATTTCTCATTTCTTTTCCTAAGATACATTTGAGCAAATTCACTTTCCTGACAAATTGCTATCAGCCACTCAGCATTAAAAGTGGTAGCTTTTAGGTGACAATCAGCATATTTTTCCAAATGAATTGAACAATCAAGAAAATATAAAAAGAAAGTAATTTTTACTTACAGTACATTTGCAGGCGAAGTGGGGGGTAGACATTAGAAATATTGAAGAGCATGAAGGTTAACAATACCCAGTTTTGCACTGCTGGCAGAATATTTGTACTTAGGGGGAAAAATGAACATTTTTTCAGCATAACCGTACTGTGATTGTGATTCAATGAAACCAGGAAAGCCACGGAACAGGGAGATAATGCTGGTTTAATCTATGACTAGCAGAGACTGATTTCCATTGAGAGTAAAGGCAGGAAAAATGTTAATGTAATTACTTTCCTTTGGAACAATACAGTCTAAGTGAAATAACATATCTTTATTTTCCACAGTATTTTTGTGTACAACGGTTAATAATGTCAGAAAGCAAAATATTTGGATGGTAGGAATATGCAGATTTTATATTATGATACAGGAGAAACCCTGCATAATGCAAGAACCTCCTTTCTACATGCTGTACTTCTGAAGATAAGGACTGACCACCGGCAAAACATGATTTCCTTGTCCCATGCAATTTAAACACTGACCTGCGTAAGATCCGTTGTAATGCTGTGGCTCTTAGTGGTGTGCCCGTTTCCTACAGAAGATACAGATTTATGGGAAGAACAAATACTGTAAGAAACAACAGCCTCAAATCAATTATTTGAACAAGCTATAAATTAATTGTCATAATTTTTTTATAGTTTGGAGGTCACAAGGGAGATCTGATGGGTTGGTATGATTTGCTGCATAGCACAGGCCACAGCTCACAACCTAACACTGACTGACTTACACACCACAGTTAGTTACACACCAAAATAAAAAGTGTCATGAATTTCCACTGGTGGTGCTCAATGTCTTTTAATAGAAACAGATTTTGCACGATTGTTTAGAAAAAAAAAAAAGATCTGACAAAATATCAGAATTTGGGAATTTAATGAGATTAGGTACTCCATGGCAATGACGTGAGAACAGCTGAGAAGTGATGAAGCTGCCAGGGCCACCCGGTGCCCTGTCTCACCACCATCTTTCAGGCCTTCCAAATTTTTCAGATATTTTCTCAGCTAAATGGGGCTGTCCCCTCAAGCCCTGCCAGCAGCTGGCACTAAGACTAGCAATGGCACTGGCAAAAATCGGACTCATTTCAGGTGTAGCCTCCATATATATAGGAATTTCAAGCTCCCCCGCAGCCCTCCAAGTGAACCAGGAATCCTAGTTGTGGTTTCAACGATAACTGAAGCCAAAGCAAAATCAATTGGGTTTTGGAGCCTGTAATTCTCTATGCTTATAGTTTTGAGCAAACAAGATGAATGCACATGGGAATGTGAACAGACTAATACAAATCATTTACATTTGAAAACATCTTTTCAGCAGAAAAAATTCAAAGCACGTGTATTTTATCTTGGTTAGATCTTCATGAGAACAAACAGCATAAGTCACCTGTAAGACTGCTGGGTTTGCAAGAAAATATTAACTGACTTTTCTAGCAGAGCACAGTTTTCTGATACTAATACGTTTTGTGCAATCTGTTGGCATAGAAAGATGCTTCACTTTACAAATTTAAGCATCTACAGTCACGTGCTTTTTTCTTCCAACACAGCGAGAACAATGCTATACTGCACATCAAAGGCTCATTTGCATGCACTGCCTCATTATTTTACACCTGCTGAGGACTGCAACGTTTTGCTTACTGTATCAAAGCAAGATTCGGTCCCTGAAAAGGCTTTTACGAGGTCTGTAAAAAGAAATATCCTCAGGCACACACCTTTTTGAAATAAAGGGAGAAGTGTACCACATGATCTGCCTCAGATAAAGGCAGATGAAGGTCTTAGTTAAATTTTCAAAGTGTCAATAGCAAGAAACTTTTAGAAAAAAAAAAAGCTTTTGTTTAAAGCATTACATGACATAGATTAAATAATGAAATACATGTTCTTTCTGACTTACTCATTGGTAAATGATTCTAAATCTCAAAACAATGTTTTGGTCAAAAAAAAGCATTAATTTTGGACTTCACTGGCAATTAACCTTCAAATGATATATCGACATAAGTCGATTTTGTAAGACTGGGTGAATCAGAAAAGCTAAAGAATCTTTTCTGCAGCAGATTGTTATTTAAGTAATTCTTCCCAAGTCGTACGGTGTGATGGGTCTGATCTGGTAATGGCTCCTTCTGCATCAGCACTCAGAGCTAAATGATGCAACTGGCTGATCTACATGTGGTTATTGAGCAGGCTCAGGTGGTGATGAAGCAGATGCTTTGAGGGTTGGGCAAGAGGAAGACCACAGCTAACAGTGTGGAAAGCACCTGACCAAATAAAATTTGGTGCCTGCCAAGAGGTCCCTGACTTTGGTTCGGGACTGTATGAACTTTGGCTTGGGACAGAATAGGACAATAAGCACAAAGTTGGTCTGTTTCCCAAAAGGGGGTGGGTGGAACCAAGGACTAGACATGGCAAAGCCACCCAGAGAAGACTGAGGCTGTGGCTCCAGGGGTCAGCTGCTGGGCTGGACGCAGGACTGCCAGGCTTGCAGGGGAGGAAAAGGGGGTGGAGTGGGGAGCAGTGGAGAACCTGCCCTGGAAAACACTCACACCCAGACACCCTCACACAGCCAATACCACATTTCTAGGAACAATGTCCTCAGGAAGGTGGAAGTTTCTTACTTGGAGAAAAGTAACTGAGTTGTGTTCCCTCTCCCTTTCCTTTAATTTTTCCTTGCTTTCGATATATTTCCTCTGACTGTTCCCTCACAGAGGCTTTTTAAAACTCAAGTGGCATCTCTATGAAAAATAGAGGCCACAGATGTGCTTCTCCAAGGCTGTTAACCCCTTGGAGCAAAGAGGAGTGGTGACTACCTTCTACAGAAAGCTTTTTCTAGATCGATGCTTTCCATACATTTGAGCCTTAACTGAAATGCAGTAAGGCTTACCACATCTTTTAAGGTAAAAAACAATATTGAATTATAAAAGAAATAACAATTACCCACTCAAGAATGACGGCTCCCAATGTATTTGGGTGATTGTGCTTTTTATTTACCAAAGTTCAAATTTTAGCAGTGGTGTTTGACAGTTTACACACTTCCTTGTATGATGAAATTCCGTCACTGTTGTATTTTTTCCTTAAGCTAGACCAATCCTGAAAGAGCGATGTCAACATCAGACCTGAATTCTGATGGGTTATCACAGAATGAGATAATTAAGCATTTAAGTAAAACATAAACATTTTTAAAAAAAAAAAAAAGACCATGTAATTATACTCCAAAACCAGCAGAAAGGAAATAAGAAGAAAGAATCCATAGCTTCTCAGTCTAATCTAACACCAAGCAGGAGGTAGGACTACAGACTGTTTGCATTATCTTTCAACCTGTATGATTTATGATTCTATAATTGCAGAAATAAAACAGGGGTTGAATATTGTCACAGAGTAACCTACAGGCTAAGATGATGGAGACTTTGTCCAGGGGCTGCCCTAAGTTGTAGCACATAGAGAGTACGGCCTTCCCGTAAGATGGGAAGGGTCAGGTGGCTCTCCATTGGCACATCTCTCTGCGCCACCGCTTCTCTTAGTAGTTTATCTTCTTTAGCAGTATATTGCCACATTCCTGCTACATTTGATGGCCAACAGCCCAAGCTGCCAGCAGTTTGGAAACCTTCGCTGAGTGACCACTGGGAACACAGGTCAGCTATGAGGTACGTATTCACACCAGCATTATCTGCCTCAGATACTGCATGCATGCTTGGCTAACCTGCACACCGCGTGGGACAGCCCTGCCCACTAGTGAAAAGTCTCTATCTGTGGTTGTGCAAGATGAATTCTTGCTCCTGATGACTCCTGGGCAGCCTTTTTGTACCATACCATGAGACTATCCTTGAGCTGAAGTGTGACCTTACACATGCTGGTTCCATACATGCTCCGTCCATTTGCTCAATTTTACGTTGTGCAGGTCAGGCTTAAACCTCATCCATGCAACATTTAGGAAGAGCTGAGGAAGGTTTCACTGTGTCATGCTCAGTGCAGACCAGACGCCCTGGTGCTAAAGCTTGAGCTTCTCCAGGCGGGAGCCCTGGAGGACTCCTAACCCTGCCCTGAAGCACAGGAAAGAAGTGTGGATAGTCCAGGCTTAAGAAGAGGTTCAGGCACATTTAAATGACAACATAAGGATGGACAGGAATCCAGATGTCCCTTTCTGTACTGTAACTGTGATTTGCTTCCAGGGTGGTCGCTGCTTTTGGGCCCAAGTGGCATTAGGAGGCTTGTCTCCACACTGCCATCAAAGGCAGATTGGCTGCACCTTCCCGCACTGCATCTGAGAGATGCTCAACACGTCACACACAACGCTGTGTCACATGTCTGTGACACCGTGAAAAGCATGTTGCTTTACCTGACCAGGGCACTTTTCCACATGGATGGTCCATTTCACGTGTCAAGCAGCACAGCTCGGGGCTACTCCTGAACCTCTCAGTATGAGGCCACCTGCCTGTCTCCCTAGGTGGTCTTGGGAGTCCCAGCCACCACAAACCCCTCCCCTCATCAACAATAACTAAGGGCACATTTCACCCTTTTGAGGCCTTTGTTTGAGTCACAGTCAAGTTGTCATTTAAAATGCTTTTGGAGTTCTTGTTGTGTTATGAAACAATGAGAGGACTGACTCTGTGGCAACCTGCCGTGTTCGTTACCCCTATAACACAACACCTGGATGAAATGCCATCACAGCAGGAGGACATATGGAAATGAAAAAGGCTTTCTGGGACACTCTTCAAGGATCAGTCTGAGCTAAGGTGCCAGGAGGTGGGGCAGCCCCACCATATTGACAGGTAGAGCAGTCTCTGGACCAGCCCAACTACCAAACCACACACAGCATTTACCTTCCTATTTTTTCCATTCTCTGAGAATTTTTTTGAGTAATACAGCATGCAGGCCATGGCCAATTAGGAGAACAGGGTCTGTGATGGTGTGCCAACCTGACCTTTATCTCCCGTAACCCTGCCCAAGAGAGAATCACCCACAGTGATCGTAATGAGTGCATCTAGTCATGATGGCTCCATTTGGCTCAACGTGGGTTTGGGGAGACGGATAACAACACAATAGCCAAGGGCTAACTCGAGCAATGCTGGTACTGTTGTCAATATGCAGATATGACTATAGGTCAATCACCTTACCTCCATAAAGAGCCCAAGAGCCCTTTGAGCTCTCCTGCATGGCAATGGGCTGCATGCCAGGATCTCCTCTTGAGTAGGGACTCCCAATCAAGGTTACTTCTTGAGATTCAGAGATTCCTTGCCACAACAGGTGGTTGTGGCAGTAAGTTGCTAATACATGCTAAACTTAGAAATCTTAGCTAAGTGATATAAAGGATTGATTATGCATATATAATCATTTAGACATAAACTATTGACCAAGTCTGGGACTAGGACTGGATCCTGACACAACTAAACTCCTCTCCGAGAAGTTTAGAAACAAAGGGGGTCCTTTCTGAAAAGGAAGGGTCTCCCTGACAGTTCTGTCTGACCCTCTTCTCTATGCAGTAAATAATCAAGTGTACCTTGCCATCAAATCTTGTTAAACTGTCGCATTTGTTATCAAACTTCGTTAAATCATTGTTTTGTATCAATAAATATATTGCTGCTTCTCTCTTATGAGTGAAGTGCATCTCTCCATCCATGACAGGGTCCTGGGGTGAACTGAGGAGCAGTCCAAACCCACAGTGTAAACACAGCCAATGGTTGCAACACCGGTACAAATTCTGGAATATCTTTATGAACATCAACTGTGACAGGGCTGCTCATGATCCGCATACAACTGTTTCAAGCATGGTCTGAAGGCTTTCTGCTTTCTGTCTTCCTGCTCAGACCAGCTCTCCTGTGAAGTATCCTTACTCGTGCCTCAGCCAGTGGCTAACTAGACATATATAATTTATTATAAAATTGTAAATACAGATTCCACCAAATTTCTAGCAGAGCATAGACAGTAATAGATCATCTCCTCCGCTTTCCTCAATTGAAGCTTTAACCTAAGGCTAAACAAATCTTCAAAATTACTTCTGGAGGAATTTAATTTCTCTGTTCACTAGTTTTACTTGTATTAATTAAAAGCAAATTCTCAGTCACATCTTATTTGGCTGGGAGAAAATACCTTAGCATACAAACCTTTCTGAATAAAATATCCTTTCTACTTTGAATAAATTCCTCCTTCAAGAACGCCAGTTAAATTATCTAACTATGCACATTTAATGAGCCCATCCTGTTGGTATACAGGCATCAGTCAAAAACCTAAAATCCAGAATAAATTTTGTTTATTTTGCTTCTCCCTGAGTTTAGTGAGATTCATATATATTCCAAGGAAATTTGATGATTCCTTCCTGAAATTTGACTGTATGGGAATATTTTTTTTAAGAGGAACCTTTGTCCCTTGCCTTAAAGGCACATTTGAATTGCATTTTGATTTCTGATTGCAGAGCATGACAATGTCATGGGGCACCTGGGACAGACGCTCTTCCTCCTGGTCAGTCTCGGCCGTCCTAACAGGGAATGCAGAGTTATGCAGTTCGTTCAGAGTCTGCAAAATAGCCATTAAATGTGTAAGTGTTACAGAAGCACTCAGGTGAGAGCATGGAAGTTACTTTTCATTGCAGGGCTCGCTTAACACAATTCATAAACTCAGGCAGCCTTTCAGGTGCAGGCTGGAAGCCTGTCTGAAGGTATACACCCCAGAGGGGTGTACTGAGTTTCTTGCCATTAACACGGTCACGGTGCTCAGTGTGGTTTTATTTAGCTCATCGTTCTACCACAACAATATGCTTTCACATATCTGGGCTCATGGTGTGGACAGATCATCACCGTGGCTTAGTCCCCACTGTTACACTTCTCTCCCAAGTTGGCAAAAATCAGTGTGTTTCATAGTGTGTCCTTTCATTCCTGTGTGCCTCTTGCTGTAACAATTAAATTTCCACAATCAGTAACATGTCTTAACAGCTTTTCTTGGAGACCCTTCTGGTCATCTAACCTCTGGTGGGAAGTATCATGGGTTTAGTCCTCTTTGCTGCCTGCAGGGGTACTCCTTAGGCACTCAGAGGTCTTTTAAATTCAGTCCACAGCTGTGCATTCAAGGTGTCAATGCCCTGAGCAGAAGAGACGCCATCCCATATTGTGCAGATTGTGGTTGCTCTCAGATTCTGTGGATTTGCAAATCCTGCCAAACGACTGCTACCATAAACTCGACATGGCTGGTGAACTTTTATTATGGCAGCATGTTCAACTCGTAGAAAGGCTGCCTTTGTAGTTAAGTGGCTGGTGTGCTTGTTAAAGACATCTGTCTTACTATGAATGCCTTTCTTCCCTCTAGGACAACACTGCCAGAGTCTTTGAATATTTATTATCCAATAAGTGAGTTATCATCATAAAATATGGAAACTATTGATTGAAGAAACCTAAATCCTTTTTAACATATAATCAAGAGTTCAGTACAGCAAAAATAATTTAATAATTATGAATTGACAGAAAAGATAATGTACATTATATCCATTCTCCAGTAGATACTGATCACAAAGGTTATCAGATTGAAATTCTCTTGTGTGTATAATACGCCAGAACTGCAGTCGTCTCCGAGACAAGTACAGCTGAATAATCCAAGCTGACATCTGTCTGGGTGCACTATCACAATTCGTTCCTTAAATTCCTAGATGTGGGTCTAAGATGTTTATTCACATCCGTGAGCACTGAATGAACAATTCCCTCACAAGACAGGTGTCCATTAGCAAAACGGCATGCCTCATTTGGCCTTAAGCACGGGTGACAGCAAATAAAAGCATATGAACATGTGTTATGCATATATGCCATAAGGCATAATCCTCTTTGCTCCATGCAGAAATATTTCCTATTGCCCCGATTATAATGAGTGCTGGGA
Organism: Chroicocephalus ridibundus; assembly: GCF_963924245.1. Classification (NCBI taxonomy): domain Eukaryota; kingdom Metazoa; phylum Chordata; class Aves; order Charadriiformes; family Laridae; genus Chroicocephalus; species Chroicocephalus ridibundus. The sequence goes on along the minus strand of NC_086284.1, from coordinate 18,391,346 downwards.
AGTATTTCAGCATGGGCAATTATGTCCGTAACATCTGTGTCCAGGCTGGAAACAAGAAAATATTGCAGAGTACTATTCACAAACATCTATTTAGAGGTTATTCGGTTCCTGCCGTCTATTGACAATGCGAGCCATGTAAAGACAATTCACCGACACATGTTGCTTTCCTGCCAGCTGCCCAGTAGCTGCTGCTGGTCCCTGGCACTGAGCTAGGACCAACAAATGGCACAGTCAAAGGCTGATGCCCCTTCCTGGTGGAAAGCTACAGTCCAGGAAGCAGAAATCGTTTCACTGTGCTACTTTCTGAAGAAAATCACAAATGGAGCATCTACCCAGCAAACCACAAAGTAGGTTTCAGCATTTGTGTCCAATTACTTTCCCAATGTCATAAAAAGAGATGTGCAAACACCTTCTAATATGCTTCCTGATAGGAATGATACATTTCATTTTAAATCTTTCATGTGACACTATGTTTCACCAAGTAGATCATAAAAATTTAAATTACTTCAGAGGAGGAGAGAAGACATGCTACGAAGCTTACCGAGAGCTTGGAAAAATGTGACTCTGCAGCAGACTTTTCATTTAGGTGATTGCTTTCTGTCTCCTAAAGAACAAATCCTCTACCTCAGAAAGGGTCCAGCGGTGGACATTGATTTCAGCTGGATCTCTGCAATACAGCTAACTGTGATGAACGGGTCAAAGCTGATATCCCCGTTGTATCTGAAAGCAAGCTGTCTCAAAGCAGCAACTGCAGAGCTCCTGCTAGATGAGTTTTCCATTACAAAGCAAGGAACTCTATTTCTCTAAAGAAATACAGTATTTTCTTTCCAGCTGGCCAAATTAACAAGCCTATGGGAGTGCCTACCTTAGATACTTTCACAGCAAAGAATTACTGTTACTGTAGGACACAAGCCCAGTGAGAAAAGAAAAGCATAAAAAAAAGGTCCTTCATATTATGAAGCTGGTTTCTGCATCTGACAAAGTTACGAGCCTCTGTCTCTCAGCTGTTAGATTTTCTAGCAATCACCTTCAAGCTTTCTCCAAACATGTCCTCAAAATTATGAAGTCCCCTTGACTGCTCAGCGTATTGACTTCCCACAAGCTTTCCATAGACAAATGACTACAGAAAATAAATATATTGGCCATGCCTATGCAGTGATCATTATGATCAATATTCTTTCACAACTTCATCATGCTCCTTGTCTGTATGCAACACTATTGCACATTACACTTTGATTGTACAGGCGGATCATCATTGCCTGCTGGATTTGTGTGCAGCACTTTGCAAAATGGTAAATTAACTGACAAAGTCTTGCCAGATGAGGATTCAGTAGCAGGGTGCTACAGCTTGTATGACTGTCGCAGACACAAAGAGGCAGCTGATGACCGGCTCCTCCAGTAGGGATTGACGAGCATGTAAAGGTCAGTGTTTCACAGCGTGGTGCTCCTGATCATGTTGTAGACCTTATTCCTTGTGCTATCTCAGCTGAGCTCTTTTCCTTGGTGTGCTTATTATTTCCCTCATCCTTCGTTGCCTTTTTGGTTTAGCTTCCAGCCAACTTTCTACCCTGCTGTGCGGATCAGTGCCTATCTTGATGTTCCGATCTCAGCCTACAGCCTTGGATAATAAAGAAAAAGAACTGACAAGTTATTTGCATTCGTTTAGTAGAAGTGGAAGGGCAAAAGCTGAGAGGAGACTCACAAGTGAGTACTGACAGAGAGACCATGAATATCCATTAGTTTGGGAGCAGCAGCCACTCTGGTCATGGTGACAACAGAGAGATCACTGAAGAAGAGGTGCTCTCAGGAAGCTCGTGTTTGCAGCCAAAAAATGCACAGGAGTGTGAGTACTGGTGCCTTGAGCAGAGCACGTGTGGCACAAAGAGCTGGTAGCTCTGGTGTCTCAGGTCCTCACCAGCATGGCGGGCAGAGCCAAGCAGGGCAATGCAGGTAGAGAGCCTACTGCATGAAAACTGCAGAGCAAGCTCACTCTTTCCAAGAGATCATGCAGATACGTGCATATATTTCCCTGAAACTGAGGCACAGACCAGGCAAGAAGTGTGTTCAGAGCCCAGAAAATATAACCACCAGCATCGCTATTTGGAAGGCTTTCAAAACTGTTCTCCTAGCTGGAGGCAGATGCCGCAAGCCACAGAGTTTAATAAAACAGTCCTGACCCAAAGTTTACAGCACTAAACTGCACACTTGAGGCCAGATTAGTAAAAACAGATGGGCAAAATATAAAGCTGCATAGACTAATTGGGCGCCCTGTTGGTGGACACTTCCCGTAATCAGGGGAGTTTTGAATGACATATGTTTATCTTTTCCCACTCCTTGGGATACTGTTTCATTATATACAGTAATGAGACACCTGGCCTGGTGATTGTTGGGCTGAAAATCCTTACAAGGATTTTCACCTGCTGTGCGCAAGCTTTTCTATTGGTAAAGCATAGATGCTCTACCCTGACCACTTCTTGGGGCTCAACAGAGAACAGGCTGTCTGGAAATCACCGTGATTGGAGTTATTAGCATTTGGGAGACATCTCTGTCTTGGCTGAGAAAGGCAGCTGAAGGTCACTTTTTGGCCAGGGAGGAAAGGTAAAGTGGGAAAAGGAAGAAATGAAGTGGAAATAACTTCAGACACATCACAGACAGTCTGGATAGAGGCACAGTGGCAGTGAGCGATGGGATTCACAAGACTTCAGCTATCACCCTTGTTCAGAGGTGAGAATCCAGTCTGGTGCCCGACAGCCATTTGGGTGGCCTGCCACTGCTTGGGGCAGCCACAGGACTGAGCCGAAGCCCTACAGAAATCCACGTGCAAACAGCAGAGCTCTTCCTCCAAGAAGGCTGGGGGCACTGAAGCCTTGAGGTGGAGGTTTTTGGTTTCTTAGTGATTCCCAGACGTTTCTGTTCATAGCCCCTGTTCAAGCAAGGGACCCCGTGATGGACATTTGCAAAATTGAGTCACCATTTCCCACACTTTAAAGGGCATTTCTCTCTTCCCATGGTACAACCTCCATCCCACCACACATCTGATGGTTTTGTATGGCTAGAAGTACAAGGCAAGTACATTTGTGCCCCTGTCCAGTTCCTTCTACATTTACATGTTCATTGCACCCGGTGGACAGAAGATCCTACCCCCTGCTATGGGATATGTGTCAAAGCCGGAGCAGGGCAGGTCTGTACCAGTTCCCACCCCCAAACACCAGTGGGACTGCAGGCTTAAAGCTCTGGAGAGGAGCTGGCTCTGGCCACAGAGGCTAAACAAAGCTCAACACTAGCTGAGTTATTGGAGACAGGCACTGACTAATCATGTTCCTACCTGTATAAACTGGAATCAAAAGTGAGTTATTCAGCCAGTGGAAATAAATGGATTTTTCCAGCTGGTGTGGCTGACGTGTACTGTGTATATCACGTTTATATATCTTCCTTCCACCAACCAGCTCCCCTTTCAATAATCAAGCTCTATAGCTATAACAATTCTACTGACTGGAAAGAAATGTGTGTTCACAACATGCACCAAGAGATAAATCCTGATACAGCACCGGGAACACATTCCGTGCATTACATGTGCCAAAGGAGTAGGATTTATTCAGGTCATTTATGCTCCACTGGAGTGGAAAAAGAGAAAAAAAAAGTAGGCCTTGCTATAATGAATTGGACTTTTTGAGTCCTGTAGAGAATAATCCCTATGCATCGGCTAACAGGGATTGCTATCCTTCAAGGCAGCAATGGGTGGCTTTGTAGGACAGGTCTGTTCTGGAGCCACAGCCACACGTATATACGTTACCTCCTTCAGGCCCTGACTGGTACTTACACAGACCCCTGCTCCCTGCGCTGCTCATCCCTGCAGCAGCCCCTCATATGACCATGGCCAGGCCTCTTCCCATACTCCCCAGGAGCACAGGAGCACCTCCTGAACCCTGTCATGCCCTGTCCCACACGAAAGACCTTCTTTCAGCTCTCTATCCTTTCTGCACAGGCCACTCTGAGAGAGTTTAATTTTGCACAAGTTATCGCTCATCCTGCAAAAATTCCCAGAGCCTGCAGAGCGACCATTGTCCTGTTCAGCTGTGCAGCCACAGAGCCACAAGCTCTTGTGATCTAAATAGAGCAGCCGGGAGAGAAAAGGGCAGAGGAAGGGGAGCACAGCAGGCCAGAGCTACAGCTGAGACCAGAGCTGGCTTCAAAGCCATCACCATCCCCTCCTACAAAGGAAGAGAGACTAAATTGTAAACTTCTGGGAGTTGCTGCCTCCTCCTCTGTCTATCCCTAAGGCCATGAGCTCTCAGAGCAGAAAACACCCCTTCCCTGGTGTTAAGAAAGCAGCTAGCACATTGCGGCTGGTGCTACAACTGCAGGCTAACCTGTTATACATCTGCAGGTGCCTGGTTGGTGTTTCACAGCTGCTCTAAATAAACAGACCGTCAATCTATACCCTTATGCACCAGTGTGTTTTGTTTCTTCATCACACTTAAAATTAGTTGGCACTGGGGAGAAGAACAGAGCAGGAAAAAAAAGGCCAAGGTTGTGTATTTGTGCTTCACCACCAAAGCTGTGGTGAAGGGCACCCGTCAGGGCATCAAGGGCTGTCTGGAGAAGGGACAGCAAGGTAGTCTCTAATGGGAAGAGCATCAATGGTGCTTGTAACCCTTTCTAGCTTGCACTATCCACAGGAGACACTGAATGAGGTCAAAACAGCAAGAAATTATCATGTAATGTAGAAACACAGGTGGGGAACTGTGCTCATGGAAAATTCAAACAGCTCTGAAGTGTTTGAAAGTGAAAATAAATGTATTTTTCTGAATTACTATCAGTGTAGTAATGTACGTACAGATCCAAAAGGATGTGATCTTTAGTCTTTCATAGTGAAGGTATTTTAGATGGGAAATACCACACTAGAGTGTAGATGTTTCCAGTTTTTGAGTAAAAAACTGCAGACTTCCAGGACCATGCATTTCAAAAAAACTCATCGATTATGTATTTTCCATTCCAACTATCTACTCTAGATCTGTATCAAAACAGTGAGGAAGAAGCAAGAGCTATTACACTGCGATTAAACCAGTCCAATCCTGGGAAGGGACAGTGCCTTTGAAAAAGTAGGGGGAATGGTTGCACAGCTCCTGAGCACCTGGTGACACTAAGCTTCCTGGTCTTTCCAGGTTGCAGCACTTCAAACGCATATCCTTAGCACTGAGTTCCCATACTGCCATAACATAAGAATTCCTGGGAAAGGATGGTTGGATACGACACACCCCACTAGGCATGGAGAATAGAGAATTTTAAAACTCCTCAATTGAAGAGACAGCCCAGACCTAGTCTGACTTGTTCTCCCATCGTCCCATCAGCCTCAGTGGTCTGGCGAAGAGAAATGAACAGGAGATGCACAGGTATGCAGAAGTGAACGGGATGGGGAATGGTAAAAAATTTCCTTTTCTCTGTCATTTTCGCTAGGGAATGGAAGTGAGAAACCTATCTGAAAATGACATACTCGAGAAGACGTAGCACAATATCCAGGCCACAGAATGGAAAAGGATGGTAGATGGCAGACGATCAGGAAAGAAAGGGTTAAAAATATGGTAGTGCAGGACTTGGAGTGACCTTCTGGGTCACTGACTCTAGTTGGTAACGGTCCATGGGGGCTATATCATGTAATCCCAATCCTTACACGATCACACTCCATCCTGAAATGCTGAAGGATGCTCCTGATGGAGAGAAAAGACGTCCCAGAGACCCCTTACTCCTGCAGTCAGAAATCCACCACTTATTCTGTCTGGTCTTACTCACAGCCATGTAGGTTGCTGTTTGTTCATACAGATCTCTGCGCTTGTTTATCCTTCCCTCCTAAGAAATATCCATCACAAGATAGTTTTCTGAAAAAAATCTTACTGTGGCATGCTGTTACTGCAAGTTTCATTTTATGTTATTTTGTCCTTACCTCCATGTGTTTGGTCTTTTTCACATTCAAAAGTGGGTTTGGTTTTTTTATTTTGCATGTTACTGATGTGCAATTATGGGGTATGGATGCTTAGGCCACGCTTTCTGTTTTTCTTCAGTGGAAGTGCTGTGGGTTTTTACTTTCTGGGAAGATACTTGAAACCAAAACGTTGTAGGAGGAAGAGAGATGAACACAGTGTGATACACATCTTCAGGGTGGGAAAAGCAGCTGTGATTGTCTTTCCCATGGAGGCATGCATTGAAATGCAGCTCAGATTCAAATATGTATAACATAAACATGTTTAAATATATATGCACTGCATAAACAACAGTTTTAGAGACGCAATTAGGTAAACTGTTTAGAAACACAAGGAGTTTGAAATGTTGTCTTTTTTTTTCTAAAGAGAATTAGAACTCAGCCTTAACATGGAATCTGCAAAACCACACAAAAGGCAAACTGAGTCACATTTTGTGGTTGCGTATTTGTCCCTAAGACAGTAAACATATAACCCAGAACAGTAAATTAAAGCAGATATTCTGAATGTTTGTGAATGTCCTGGTACTTCTGCCTTGCTGAAATCAATAGGAAAGGCAGAGCGTGAACCTGGAGCCGGGGTAAAGCAGTGGCTGCGGTTCAGTTGGCAGAATCCAGTTGCACTGCTGGAGCAGATGGCCCAAAATAAACAAAAAAGAGTTGTCAGCATCTTCAGATAGACAGATCTGACTAAGCAGTCACTGATGTTTTTTCACAAACCCCTTCCAAACCATGTTGAAACTTATAAATATGCCACTGGTGAGGTAACTGCCCTGTTCGTTATTCAGTGCCAGGCACAGTGTCTTTTATAGCAATCCAGATCTCTTCCCAAGGCATTATGATGAACACAAAGACCCAAGAACTTGCACAGGTTGGGAGGAGACGTCTGAAGTTTTCCACGGATAACTTCTGGCCAGGCATATATCCCACCACACAGTTCAAGGTCTGCTCCTGAGCATGGGTGTCTCCACAGGCTGGGGTAACTAACAAGCATCGATGTCATAAAGAAGAGCGCACAAAGGAGTGACAAGGCTACCATTACTCAGGTTTTGGGATCCTCCCAACAGAAAAGCAGGGCTTTCTTAGGTGAATTTGTTAATAGCATCAATAGTGAAACTTTGTAGCTTCTCTTCTGCCATATCCTCTATGCATATATTACCCAGACCAATTACCCCAGAAACAGGAAACTAACACTGTTAATCAGGATAGCATATTAAATATTCTTGATACTTCTGTGGGGGTGGGAAAAAAGACAAATGTAATTGTCCTGAGCAGAATATATTTCCATAACAATGAAATCTCAACATCAGTCTCCTGTTCGTTTCAGCAAAGGAAGAATTAGCATACCTCAAGATATTTGGGGTCAGTGGGGATACCATTATAACCTTCTGAATCTGCAAGAGCCATTTCAGGCTGTATTGTTTTATGATGACTCTGTCACTGCAACGTGACAAAATGGCACGGTTTTTAGTTTAGACCAGTAGATGGGGATTAATCAAGCTGTTATTCTTGCTGTTGTATACCACCGGTGGAGGCTTTTAACTAACCAGCTGAGAGACTTATGAGTGTGGAAACTGGGTTTTTTTGCATATTCGTTAAGAAGGAGAATTGTTCTCCCATAGCAGAGCAATCTGCGTGAGAGCAGAAGACCAAAACTTCCAGTGGAGTCAGGCGAACAGCCTCGTTACAACTGAGCCACATCTCTGGAGCGCTCTGGGAATCTGAATTAGTCTGTAAATAAGAGAGGATTTTCCTTGCAGACAAAATCCCTGCAGAGTTCAAAGGGACAGCAGGAAGCACTACCTTTTCTCCTGAAGCCATGTAAAAATTAGGTAAAGATAGTACGATCTGCTGTGCCCTCCCCTCAGCTGTGACATGAAAGACCATTACCTCTGCATCTGGAAAAAATAAATTCAAGAGAGGCATAAACCCCCTTATCATCTTTATCAATCTCCAGGTTAAAACACTGACATTCAGGGAAGAAACTTCTAAGTTGCTGCTGGGAATCTGTAGTTGGGTTTGGGGGCAGAAGGAGGGGAGTCGGGTCTCTAAAGGAGACAGCCTGGTAGGCAGAAAGCCTGGACATCTGAACCAGTTGCCTGAGATAGTTACCGTCATCATCAGCCAAGGAACAGTCATCACCAAAGAACGGGTCAAACCATCAGTCTGTGGCGTTCCACCAGCTTCCAAATACTGCCTCTTAGCTCTGGCATGGGGTCCTGCTTCGTAGAGATCTAAAATTAGGTGAGATAAACGCCACTTTATCCTTAAGCCCAAAAATAAGTCTTGAGATCCTCAGCCAAATGGGCTTCTTGTGGTCTTTTTGCAATCTCCTCCGATACACTGCAAAGCCATGTGCTGTGTGCCTGTAGGGCACAATGTTCCTGGGGTGAGGTGCGGACAGAAATAGATACCCTGGACCAAACTCTGCACAGTATGTAGAAAATCATTGCATTCGGAGATAATTGATGATGAAGACAAGTTTAGTGCATTTGGTAGGCTTATATTTTTATAAGTCATGGCTCAGACTGGGCCTTGAGAGTCTATTCTTCAATGTCAAATCCCCTAGGAGTATAATTTCCAGAAATGTTTAATGACTATTTAATAACAGCTGCATAAAATACCTCTGATCATGTTTTAATATTCCAAATGACAGAATTGTTCAGTGCTGAAGTATTTTATGGTTATAAAAAATATATCGCTCCTTTTTCAGAGAGCTGCCCTTAAAGGAAACCCTGTCTGTGCAGCATGACCCTCTCCTCCTGCCTGAAAGGACAGCCCACGTACGAGCTACGCGAAGTGGAGGGAGGCAGCTGCCTTGTCTCTTCACAGCCATAGGAGCTCATGGAGGCAAAACCTGTGACTAGCCTTTTAGAAAGGCTGGAAAGTCTTATCACTGAAGCATTTGCAAGTGGGCAGGTGAAGACAGGATACGGGTAATCAAATTCCTTGCTTGAGGGCACCAGCTGATCACCTCTGGGGTGCAAGGTAAGAATTTACTTCCCCAACAGCTGCCTGAGAGCCCAGAGCAGATGCTGACACATGTTACTGGAGTGCTTGGCCTTTCCTTTAAACATAAGTTGCTGCCCAAAGGTGGGATACAAGTCCTGCAGAAGGTTTTCACACCCCAGCTGCATCTAACCTCTCCCTGGGGAGCAGCCAAGGCAAAGCAGGCACAGCAGGTGGCATCAGCACCTCTTGTTTCATTTATCTCTGCCTGTCAGAGGTACACAGGGCTCCCCTTTATGTCTACCAGGGTTGCTGCTCTGCTCTTGGCTCAGCCTGGCTGCAGTTTGCTTTGTTTTTGATCAGGGACCCAGATCCCATTAACACCTACACCTCTGGCAGAATCACAGAATCGTTTTGTTTGTAAGGGGCTTTTAAGACCATCAAGTCCAACTGTTAACCTAGCACAGCCGAGTTACCATTAAACCATATTTCTAAGCACTATGTCTACCCATCTTTTAAATACCTCCAGGGATGGTGCTTCAACCACTTCCCTGGGCAGCCTGTTCCAATGATTGACAACACTTTCAGTGAAGAAATTTTTCCTAATATCCAAACTAAACTTCCCCTGGCACAACTTGAGGCCATTTCTTCTTGTCCTATCACTTATTACTTGGGAGAAGAGACCCAGGCCCACCTTGCTACAGCCTCCTTTCAGGTAGTTGTAGAGAGCGATAAGGTCTATGAGTTCACTTGACTTGCGAGAGACGTGCACTAAGTTCACATGAACCGAGCCACATGCTAGTGGAGTTGTGAGAATACAGTTATGTCTTCAGGGCAAGAACTGCCTAAACTAGAAAGTCCCATTTTTCTTTAGCCACGTGTCACCTGGAGCTAGCTGATGCCAGCTCCCTGCTCCCAGGCTCGGAAAGGCTTGGGTATCACTACTGGCCATGTACCCGGCTTTGTGCAGCAGCTGTTGGGGTCCACACTTGCTCAAAGGGACATGTGTAATAAGCCTAAACAGTCTCTGGTCCTAAAGAGGACTACATGCAGGTCAAGCATGCTAGGATGTTTGTAGCCTTCAGGGGGTGAAGGAAATTCATTACAGCAATTCCCTTGTGAGTGAAATGTGTATGTGCATGTGTGTATGAAAGAAAACATAAAGGAAGAAAAAATTTACATGAGTTTTCAGACCATTAAAAGCCAGTTTCTGGTAATCAGATCATCAGCCCAGTTGACTCATATTCTTGGCTTCTGTAATTTATTGCTAGTTTTAACAGCTGCCACTCTTCCTATGATCAGGTTCCTGTGAGCTGGGGAAGCAAAATACTTTCTTAAAGCACTTTGCATTCCTAAAGGGGATTGAAGTAATCCTAGACCTTGTTACATTTCCATTTTTAACTGAATTAGTGAGCCTGTTAATATGTACAGCAATTAGACTTTTCCTTGCAAATAGAAATGGTTCCAGAATAAATCTTTTTTTAATATATCTATCCTCATTACTATTAGGAAGCCATTTTCTCTACATTAATTACATGTGCATTTAAATTCTGTTTTGAATGGGCTTCACCAGTCTGAGACCCTTGAAGTGCAGGTTCCTCTGAGGAGAAAGCAGCCATAAAAACTATTCAGTCCATTGCAGAGTATTGATAGGGAAGAAAATTCTGTTGAGACTCTTGAGGGTTTATGCCTGTCCTTGCAAGAATTTTTGTACAATATTTATGTCTACTTGGAATTGACATTTTCTAAGGCTGTCTGTAAAAGAACATTCCATGGCAACCTGGAGTTTTCAGTTTATCTGTTCTGGCTGCTTTCTAAAAGAAGAGAACCATGTCTCTTTAGAGTTCCAGCATTTACAGTAAATCTGACTTTATGTAAAAAAGCATTGCTAAGGTCATTGATTAGGTATCGATCGTTTTATTTTTACCAAAGGAAAATGCAGAACTCCCTATATCTCAAATATTTCTTTGTGCACTGTGTTTTTAGTACAAGTTGTATATCCATTGCAGAGAATTTACTTGTGTCGTTCTTTTAAGTGAGGTGAGTGCTTGATGCGACTGATGCAGCTCCTGTTATCCAAACTTCTTCCTTGCTGTGTTGCAGGAAGCAACAGGGCATAGAAACCTCTCCTTTCTGTATGTGGAGATGCTTGGTCAGTCAGCTGCATAGGAAAGTTATTGTTTTATAGATTCTTATAGTGCCTTGATCTATCATCCTTTTCTAATAGCTGTCTGACAGCTTATACTTAATGAGCCTTACAAGGCAATACCAAAATGAGTATGGTTGCAGTCTCATCCTTTAAACAGCATCCAGACCACTATGAACAACTGTTACAGTTTAACCATAGGAGGCAGCTAAGCCCCAGGCAGCCACTCACTCACTCTTTCCATCGACATGCAGATGTTCGACCGTTTCCAGGAAAGCAGGGATCCATCATGCGTAACGCCATAACTCTGGACATCCCTCCATTCCTCCTTCTTCCCCCAACTTTTATTGCTGAGCATGAGGTCATATAGCATGGAACACCCCTTTGGTCAGTTGGGGTCAGCTGTCCCAGCTGTACCCCCTCCCAACTCCTTGTGCACTCCCAGCCTACTCGCTGGTGGGGTAGTGTGAAAAAAAACAGTCCTTGATGTTTTGCAAGCATGGTTCAGCAATAACTAAAACAGTGTTATCAACAGTTTTCGTCACGAATACAAAATGTAGCCCCATACATGCTACTATGAAGAAAATTAGTTCTCTCCCAGTCCAAACCAGTGCAAGAAAATTCGAACACAATTGCAAAGAATCGTCACGGTCTGAACGGATGTAAGTTGGCTCTGGTGGTGTAACTGAAGAGCAAAGCCTGCCTGAGCTGACCTGGCTATTGTATCTGGCAGTGAGAGGTGAGATTAGATAAGGCCAAGTGTACGAGCACATCGCTTGCTTATTAAAATAAAATTTTCTTCACCATGCTGTTTGAAACGCTGAAGAAAAATGTTTATTTGTTTGGAAAACTAGTTAAATAGAATTATGTGGTCCCAAAAGTGGAAATACAAAGCCCACCAAGACCTCTAGAGGAAAAAGGAGTTGCAGCTATAGATGCCAAATAGGAAGAAGTCCCGTAAGCCTCAGGAAGTCACAGTGGTACTTTCCTCTTGCTGTCTATTTGAAGAAAGCTGTTATGTGCCTTTTTGGTGGCAGTTAAAAACTCAGAGGGTCTGTACAGGTACTGAGAGAGAAGAAACTCTGAAGCAAGTTTGAGACAGATCAGGATGCATGACCAAACACTTGAGCTATGGTTAGTTAGAGACCAGAAAAGCAAGGAGATTAAACAGTCTTTAGCACTTTGATATATCCACCACCAGATACACAAATGTTATCTTTCTTCTGCACTCAAAAAACCACCTCCAATGATTTTCAAAAAAATTATGTAAATTTACTATCTTGGAGCCCTTTGTGAATTCCCAGCGGAGAGATCTTAGAATCATAGTATGGTTTGGATTGGACGGCCTTCAAAGATTTTCTAGTCTAATCTCTTTAGATACCCTTCACTAGATCAGATTGCTCGAAGCCTCATCCAACCTGACCTTGAACACTACCAATGATGGCGTATCCACAACTTCTCTGGACAACCTGTGCCAGTGTCTCACCACCCTCATCATAAAAAATTTCTTCCTTATGTCCAATCTAAATCTACCCTCTTTCATTTAAAGCTGTTGCCCCTTGTTCTGCCACTACAGGCCCTGGTAAAAAAGTCTCTCCATCTTTCTTATGAGCTCCCTTTATATATTGAAGGGTCACAATAAGGTCTCCCTGGAGCCTTGTTTTCTTCAGGCTGAACAATTCCAGACATGGTGTCTCTGTGTCCATTGTGCAGAGAAATGAAGCATGATGGTGACTTCGCAAATGGAGATGTTAGAGTCTTGCCTAGGGAAGCAAGATGAATGGTCCGGGGTTTTTCTCCTGCTGGGCAAGATAAGCATAGTTGCTCCTGCCCAGAGCCTAGTCCTGAGATTCCTATGTGGGGATGGTCCTTTCTTCCACCCCAGACCCTGGTCCTATGCTGAAAAAGACCGCCTGACCTCCTCTGTAGAGATACTGTGGGACTGTCCCAGGCAACATGCCCCTTAATGGCTGGCTGAGAACCCGGATCAAAAGATCTGCATCCCTCCAGAACATGTCCAGCATCAGCTACATGAGTCACACAAACTTGGGGAGGTGATTGCTCTTCTGTTGCTTCCTTGTGGAACCGAGAAGTGCACAGTGATTCCCCTCAGGATACTTCCCTGGGACAGAAAGAGCATTTTTGAACAGTTATTTGTGAGCCAGCCCTCCTTTGGTCTGTTTGCATGGGAGACATATCACTGTTTTGAAAGGAGTCTGAACAAGATTTATTTATTCATGTGGTCTCTGAGAGGATTGCCAGGTATCTCCTGCATCAAGCCACTGAGGACTTGTCCTGTCACATTGTCTAAATCAAAACACAGTTCCTAAACCTGCATGACTTCAATAACCTTAGTGGAGCCTTGTTGGCTTTGCTGGAACAAGTGGACATGACATCAGATGCCAAGGATTTGCTTGTCATCTCCATTGTAACTTCACTTTGGGATGCTTGCTGGGCTACAGAGATCTGTCACAGACTAATCTGCTTGGGATGTCAAGGAAGCTGGAGCTGAAGCCTTGATGTATGAATCTTCTGTGCTGATAACTCTCTGCTGAGCTTTGATGAATGCATAAAGAGTTGGCAGATGAGCAGAGTTTTTGATTAACTGTGCTAGTCTGTGCACACTCAAGCTTCAGTGAGATTGTATATTGTCAGCCTGCTGTCTCCTGTGTGCTGAATTCTCATTTAAGCTTTTGTATTTAACTGGAAATTCTGATTTTGCTTTCACTATGGAGTTTAAAATGAAGTTCAAATCAGACATAATTTACAGCATTATAAAGACTGTGTAATATTTTCTGTCTCTCTAAGTAGCTTTGAGATGGAATTACCTTTAATGTTTATAACTTCTTGTATTCACATTTGCATTAATGCATTTTCCTTAACAAGATAAAAATATTTCTCCACTGAGCACATCCATATGGAGTTGTGCTCATGAATATTTTTGTCCCAGGTATCAAGTACCTCCATTTCTGCGAAAAAGAAGTTAACTTCTGCTTTTTAAAGCGCAACTTGAATGTAACTGAATCATCCAGACACGGATGACGACTTAACAATTGCTAGGAAGATCAGAATTTAGATCACAACATGCAAAGATAAATAGATACATCCTGAGCAAGGCAAACAAATATACAGCAAATTATGTATTCCCAAAGCTATAAGAGAAGAGAAACAGTGCATCCTGTTTCTAATGCTGTTTACTAAAGCAGTGCCTAGAGAGCCACCAAGATAGCGAACCATTATCCTAATCATGGACAAACGTAACAGATTATACAATTTCTGTTCTGCTTTCCTTGTGGACTGAAAAAAAAAGTGAGGCTGTAGGAACGAGGACAGGCATACAATACAGAAATAGTCAACATTGCAAGGTGCAAATATGGCTCCAAGGTGCCTTGCTGGGTTTTATGTTTTCATTTTGTGGTTTGTGGTTTTGTTAAATATTGGACCTGTTCTTACAGTCCTTAGTTTTATGAAGTTTCCATTCAGTCAATGTGTCAGACTATCTGCTGGTGAAAACCAGCCTGGCTTAACTACAGTGTTTTCCTGACTTGTATTAGCTGGAGTACAGCTCAATAGACTACAGAAACTTTTCAGAACCAACATCAGATCTCATTTCCGTAGCATAACTGTGTTGAATATAGGAGTTAATCCAGTTTAAAACCACGCAGGTGAGATGGTACCCTGCCTCTGACCCATGAGCTTGTACCTCTTTATACTTGACCTCAGCTTGTTCCTATGATCGCAATAAAGCATTTGCCTGATGAAGAACTACAAGGCCTTATCTGCTGTGTTCTTGTGTACAGTCTTCCTAGCTACTGTCTGTTTTTTCCAATAAAATCACTATGGAACATTAACCTAGCAGTATGTGTCAGTTAATAATTATTGTATATTAAAATTATTTAACAATTGTAAGATATTGTCTCACTGCTCTGTCTTGAGACTTCTCTGTTGCTGTCAGGGATATTCTACGCGTAGGAATGCCGTCTCTTTCAATTATTACTTGTGTACAGGAATCCTCTAATCTATTATTTTAGTTCAGTTAAACAGAGCATAAAATCTAACTCAATACAATATAAAACATTGCAATAGAGCAATTTGTTAAGGCAAGTCATCTTCATGGTATGAGACTCCTGGAGGAAGGGACAAGGGGCGAATAGCCTGCACTGGGTTTTACCTCCATGTTTTGCATTCCTCAGTGCACACATTTCAGAGAAGCCTCTCAGCCTCTTTCCACTCTTTTTTGTTACGATGGGTAATGGTAGCCCTTATGGCCTCCCCTCTTTCCCCTACCCTTTACTGTTTCTAAGCCATGCAGGACTCCAGTCAAAATCTATGGTCTGGGTGTGCTACTGGGTGTTTGCCGCTAGTGTGGTTCTGCAGCCTGATGGAATGACCATGTGTAAATGTGAGCGTTTACAGCCTCTGTACATCCCGTCAGCTGTTCTTTCTGCAGGAACCCCCAAGAGGTCTTTAGGAAGAATTGGTCACAACTGAAGGGGTTTGAAAACACAGTTTTCACTGTCCTTTATAGGGACGGCGCCATTTACAACTACGTCTGGCAGAATGCCATTCTATGCCCAGCAGAACCAGGAGAAACCAATGAAGTGTGGCTGAAATCTTTCCTTTATTGCAATGGGGAATCTCCCAAGTTTTGAGTTAGACGTGAGGAATTAAAGAAAATACATTCTAAAGCCAGTTCATTTCATCTACATTGGGATTAAAAAGACATTAAAAGGTCTATGTCTCCTACTACCAAATCTTGATATGCATGATCTGTTTATTTTTACCACTCAGCCTGTCTCTACTAAAAGGTGTGTGAACCATTAAATAGTACAGAAAAGACGGTGAAAAAAGGAAAAAGAGGAAAAACCCCACACACCTCAAGCTAACAAAGTCTCTAGGTTGCTGCTTTTGAACATAATCTAACATTTACAGTACACCTGTCTTCAGTGTTTTTCAAGTTGTATTTCAGGGTGCACCATCACACAGTTAGGGACCCTGAGCTCTGGTGGCAGCTTTATTAGCTGGTGATCATCCTTTCCTACCTTACTCGTTTTAAGTTATACCATTTACTTGAAACTTCATCCCTCTTTAAAGAGTTTTAAATGTTTGGGGTATTTGTCTACTTAAAGTGTCTCTCCAAATTCTGTGAATTTATACTCTAATTATCTATTAAAAAAAAACAAAAACCAAAAAAATAAGAAGACAAATTTTCTACAGTTCCCAGTACTTTGGTAACTTTGCTCAACACACTTTTAAGAGGCTAGATTTCATAAACACTCACTTTCTTGGAGCAGCAGTCCCCCCAAAAGTGTCTTGATTGAATTACTGGATGACATTGATCACCAACGATTGGATGCATTTTATATAAATCATTGCTCTGAAAGTAAGGTGTCAAGACATCATAGCTGGCCATTTAGACTTTATCTAAAGCACTTGGAGAGAAAGAGGTATCTCTTTTCAGTTTGTAAAAAAGGCCTTTTACTGAAAATGTCAAGGAGGAAAATATTTGTAAGTTCAAGAGATGGTTCATAGATGGTTCATTCCACTTACCTCACGTAAGTTAGTTGGTCCAAACACTCAAATACAGATGAGAGTAATTTTGTTTAGAGAAAAATACCCTGGTATTATTTGCACTGCAGAAAAAACGTGGGAGATCTGGGGTTTGCTGAATACCAAATCCTTACAATCACTAGACAGGATTTTTCTTAAGGTTCATCATTCCAAAGGATTAGTGAGCCTGCGGCACTTCTGAAGCCCTGTTCATAATTACCAAAATATCACATCCCGTATTCTGAATTCTGAAAGGGAATGTCAGTGCCTGTGGTTTCAGGATTGTTTTCTGTGCTTTTTTCAGTGGGACACAGCTATTTTACTGACTGAATTTGACATTTTTTAATATTCTCCTTGTTTGCCTGAAAATATATATTTTTTTATATTTCTGTTCTAGCATCCAGAACAAACCCAAAATATTGTAGGAATCTGTAGGAACAAAGTAGCATGAAAAACCAGGGCTTACGGCCTAACCCACGCAGTGAATACAACCTATCTCTTGTCATAAGCCTGTTTCACTGCACTCTACTACTCGTGCTAGTATAGGCTGAGCAAAGAATTTCAAGCATCACATGCTTTGGAGTCATAAGCAGGTAGACAATTTATCCAGAAGGGATCTAAAATTGTAGTCACATTTTGAAGGAAAGGCTACAATATGTACATTCAAAGTGTACGGAATCTGGAAACCAAATTCTCTAATAACAGAAATGGGCCCCTGAAGTACACAAAATAGGTAGCCATGTATCTTGGGTTGAATCAAATCTTTGTTTACAAAGCAAATTAATTCTCTTGACTTATAATTTTAGTGTTAACTGCTTGAAGACACTTTATTTTGTGATTGGATAACATGTAAAAGAAAATGAATTAGGCTTATCCTAGATGTTTAATGTCATTTATTTTGGTATCCTTTTAGATGTGAAGAAATATGTTTAGATTTCAAGACAGAAAATTCCTTTGAACTGAGGAATAAAACCTTTTGTATTGCAGCTCTCCTAAAGGGGCACTCTAAAGTGTTAAAATCCTTTTTTAATCTTTTATTTAGGACTGGTTTCAAAGTACTTTCCTTCTCAGGACCATTTTGGTTCTAATGAATCATCATTTTCCAATGGAAAAAGCAAAAATCAGCATAAATTTCTTAATCAGTCCCATGAAAAACCCCCCCAACCAATAAGTTCTGTTGTTTACCACAGCCATGGCCCCCGCACAGAGCTCTTTAAGGTCAAATTAAATCAGTGAAACATTTTGTCAGCTGGTGTGAACCAGCACTGTCTCCCTGAAGGCAACATCAATCACACTGATTTACAGTTGCTGGAAGTGTCTGTATAAATTTTCCAGGTTTTCCAAGAGACTTTACTAGATCCACCCCTTCTGATGACTCAGCAGATGCTTTGAGCTAAGAGCAAAGACGGTCCTTCAACAGATGCATCTCTCCTGTCTAGCCCTTCCAAGACCACTACCAATTCCTACACTTTGGAAATACCTTCCATAATGTTAAAAAAAGATAATGCATAATATGTTAAGAAAACTGCATTTCTGACAGAAAGTCTATCTCCTGGCTATCCTTACTCCCTGTTAATCCACTGCTCTTCCGTTAAAAGATTGGAGCCTGGCACCAGTTAGAAGAAGTGTCTGCCTGCTCTGGGCAGCTGGAACCCCTGAGGAGCAGAGAGGACCTTCCGCCTTGGAAACAAGACCTTTGTAGTCGAAGGCACATTCTGGAGAACGGGGCAGGGAAAGCAGACAGAGGGCAGAGACCGTGCTACACCACCAGAAACTGGGCAGCCTCTGTAAAGAGCAAACTACAAAGCCCAGGCCTCCGTACCTGAAGTAAAGCCAATTTTCTTGAGAGGTCCAGAGAGGACCGTGCGGTGCTATTGCAAAATAATTAAGAATTTAAAGTTTCTTTAATCCTGAGTATTTTTGCAGAAAAGATAAGAATTTGTCTGCAAAACAGCTACCTCTGAAGCAGTATCATCTGTAGGTGGGAATGAAATGTGATTTATTTAAAAATAACTTAAAAATTATTTTATAAAAAAAAAATAACTTTAAAATGATGTATTTTAAAGATAAATTTAAACCAATGTGCCTTTAAAGTAGAATTGCAAAAATAAGAAAGTATTGGCTTACTGGAATTTGGCTAGCTCCCCTCATCTATTGGACGATGGTGAGCAACCTCTAATGTTGCAATATTTGGCTTATCTTGACGTTGAAGGAGCACTGGAATCGTACTGTTCAACAAGATGTGAATCTTGTGGGGAAGCAATTTACCTGAGTATGCAGACATCACATGAAATAAAAAGATGATTTGGTGTTGTGCAGTGACCAGCATTGTGACTGCCTGGTCATTAAAAAAAGGAAAAAGATAGTTAACAGCTGAGAAAAAATTAGCAAAATCAGTTTAAGATGATTAGATGGAAAATAACATTATTTTTTTTTCTACCAAGAGACTCTGAAAGACTGTGATTGTTTCATTTAGGAAGAAACTATTAAAAGGGGATATAATGTATAAAATAAAGAATCTAGAAAGAAAAATCCAGTTTTTCACAGCATTTCTTGGGCTCAAAATTTCAGACAACTGAGAGAAGGTTTGTACGTACATATATATGCATTATAGGAACATTCAGGGACATACTAGTTCACATAGGGTCCCCGGAAAGGCAATGAAATCTGCCCTTTGGAAAAACTAATACAACCTTTAGTTTGCAGGAAAGACAAGGAATCTTCAACAGGTTTACTGCACTATTTTGCTTATTGCTGGGTACACTATCATTTTTTTTGGTAATATTTGATAGTGACCACTGGCCAACAGTGGCCACATACTCAATCAGTTGGCATATATAGTCCTGATCTAAACCGGTAATTTTCACCTCCATTCAAGGTCTGATCAGGCACTTCCTAAAGTTGACTCACCTTTGCTTTATTCCACTGCAGAAGTATTTTCTGTATTGGAAGGCATAGAGTTCTCCATCAAGTTGATATTCTTATACTGTGGTTAAATTCTACTCTTCAGGACAGCCAGCATGATGCTGGTGGCTGACTGGGTCTTCAGACTGCAATTGCATCAGGTTCAAGTAGTGAAGCACTCTCTACCATTCCTCAATGAGCATGGCAGATTCATTATTTGGGATTCTTCAATTATTTTAAAATTCTTTTCCCCATTTTATTTTTTGCCTTTTTTTTTTTTTTTAAATTTTATTCTGTTTTACCATCAACTTTTCATTGCTTTGTTAGTTGCCATGTTTCACTTGCTTTGTGAAGTCTGCATCAACCTTCTTGTACTTTAGCTTAGACTGGTTTCCAGTTTCACCAGTTTGGACGTTTTCATTTCCATCCAGTGAAAGAGAATGAATTCAATGAATAGTAGAATAAAATATATTTCAAACATCTAGTTTAAGCTATTCAAATATGAGCTTTACAGGGATTAATTACATTGGCATCACAGATACATGACAGGGTAATTCTGACTTGCCTGTGGCAATATAAATTTCACATCTCATCAGCTCACTCCTAGAAGCAGCTTTGCGCTAGGAAGTGATCAGCTTGAATCCTTCGGGTCTGTTCCTTGTTACTTCAGGAGTCCATCAGGAAGTTCAGTCAGGGCACTTTTATTCATATTAATTCCTGTGATTATGTTGTTGCTGCTCCAGGCAATCCCTAGAAGCAGGTGTGATACAGTCTATTCTTTTATATGAACTGGATCATAACTGCCAAGATAAGAGATTCTTCATTCTCTCCTAACACTTATTTTATTTCAGTTTTCCCTGATTTTAACTTACCTTAATGGCCAATGAGATATCAGATGAATTAGTGGAAGGAAGGAAGGAAGGAAGGAAGGAAGGAAGGAAGGAAGGAAGGAAGGAAGGAAGGAAGGAAGGAAGGAAGGAAGGGAGGGAGGGAGGGAGGGAGGGAGGAAGGAAGGAGGGAAGGAAGGAAGGAGGGAAGGGAGGGAGGGAGGGAGGGAGGGAGGAAGGAAGGAAGGAAGGAAGGAAGGAAGGGAGGAAGGAAAGAAGGAAGGAAGGGAGGGAGGGAGGGAGGGAGGGAGAAAGGAGGGAAGGAAGGAAGGAGGGAAGGGAGGGAGGGAGGAAGGAAGGAAGGAAGGAAGTAAGGAAGGAAGGAAGGAAGGAAGGAAGGAAGGAAGGAAGGGAGGGAGGGAGGGAGGGAGGGAGGGAGGAGGGAAGGAAGGAAGGAAGGAAGGAAGGAAGGAAGGAAGGAAGGAAGGAAGGAAGGGAGGGAGGGAGGGAGGGAGGGAGGAAGGAGGGAAGGAAGGAAGGAGGGAAGGGAGGGAGGGAGGGAGGAAGGAAGGAAGGAAGGAAGGAAGGAAGGAAGGAAGGAAGGAAGGGAGGGAGGGAGGGAGGGAGGGAGGGAGGGAGGAGGGAAGGAAGGAAGGAAGGAAGGAAGGAAGGAAGGAAGGAAGGAAGGAAGGAAGGAAGGAAGGAAGGAAGGAAGGAAGGAAGGAAGGGAGGAAGGAGGGAAGGAAGGAAGGAGGGAAGGAAGGAAGGAAGGGAGGGAGGGAGGGAGGGAGGGAGGAAGGATGGGAGGGAGGGAGGGAGGAAGGAAGGAGGGAAGGAAGGAAGGAGGGAAGGGAGGAAGGAAGGAAGGAAGGAAGTAAGGAAGGGAGGGAGGGAGGGAGGGAGGAAGGAAGGAGGGAAGGAAGGAAGGAGGGAAGGGAGGAAGGAAGGGAGGAAGGAAGGAAGGAAGGAAGGAAGGAAGGAAGGAAGGAAGGACGGAAGGAAGGAAGGAAGGAAGACGCAAATCTCCCTTCTTACTGCTAATATATCTTTGCACCAATTATTTGACAAAGCAGCAGTATCTGCAAAGTAAAAATTGGTTGATTACCTCTTTGCCACCTTTCAGGATGATCAATTATTCAGCGTCTGAGAGAGAGGCACGGAGGGTACACAGGTTAAGGGGTGACCTTCCCTTGGGGACAGCATGCCTGAATGTAGCAAAAGCAGTAAAATTAATGCAAACTTCTCCTTGAATAAGCATGCTGTTGTACCAAAGAGTAACAGCAGATATCCTGGCCTGGGGTTCCTGCTCTGGTAAAGAAGAAGTAGGAAATTGAGGTCCTCAGCTGTTGTAAAATGGCACAACACTACTCACTCTCTCCCTCCCTCTCTCTCTCAAGCTTTTTGTTGTACAGCTTAGTTCCTTTTTCCCAACTTCTCCCACATTGTGCAAATCCCTGTACAGAGTATCAAATTATTTTCCATCAATAAGTTTAAAGCTTTTATAAAAGTTAGCAAACGTTTCCTCTAAAATATGACTTAAAAATCCATGCTGACCTTTCTTGATTTTAAAATAGTTGGGTATAAAATTTTATTGGTTTTCAATTTTAGTAAGTTTTGCAAACATAGAAAAAAGGCTTTACGGAGGACTGTTAAAAAAGTGAACTTTTCACTCCCCTAGAACCACAGCCTGCTTAAATGATGGGTTAGACATCACATTGAGCAGTGAGGCAGCGTTATGCTTCAGTTCCTTGAGTTCTTTTAGGACTCTTGGATGAGGACCATCTGTCTGTGACAATTTGTTACTTAGCAGTCATTTTCTCAGCTTCTTCTAAAACTTATTTTGACAGGTCAATTTAAAATGATACCTGAGGGTCATCCCTTTATTTTTAAAAAAAAGAGAAAGAGAAATCAGTGTGGGAACCTCCCTCAGCTTTTCTGAAATGAATACTGATATAAAGAATTCAGGTTTGTGTTGTGGTCTTATCTTCCCTGAGTACTCTTCTACACTTCCATCATCTAATAACCCAAAACGCTCTTTGGCAGGTCTCCGGCTTCTGGTGTGTTCAGAACATTTATTTTTGGTTTTATGCCTTAAGTGAGGTTCCTCTAAATTGTTTTTGGCCTGCGCTATTATGGTTTTACATTTCATTCATCCGTTTATTCTGTGAACTGCTTCATTTTCCATTGACTTACCCCTGAACTTGTTGATGAAGCAGCAGTAAAACTGAAGGACTTGCAGGTCATTTCTATATGGAGGACAAAGTAGAAAGAGCAGAGTGACTTTATTTTCTTACTGTAATTTATACACTTTTCTTGGAACAATGAACATGTGACTAATCTGACATTCTTTTGCTCAGCGATAGAAGCATAGTACAATTCAGGTTGGAGGGAACCCGGGGAGGTCCCCAATAGCAGGGTCAGCTCTGAGGTCAGAACAGATTGCTGGGGGTTTTATGCAATCAAGTTTTCAAAACCTCCGAGCACGGAGACTGCACAACCTCTCTGCGAAACCTGCGCCGCTGCCTGACTGTCTTCATAGTGAAAATATTTTACCCTATATACAGTTACAGTTACAGTTCCTGTCCTCCTGCCATGGAACTTGATAACCTCTTTGTAGGCAATGACAAGCTGCTAATAAGTCCTTCCCAGCAAAGATGTCTCTTCTTCAGGCTGAGCAAGTCCAATTCCTTAAGCCTCTCCCCATAAGGCATGTGCTCCAGCCCCTTGAGCATCTGGGTGGCCTCCACTGAACTGTCTCAAGTTTTCCAGTGTCTTTCTTGTATTGGAGGACTCAGAACTGCCCAGTCATTCTTGAGCTGAACATTCCTCTCTTGCCTCTGCAAGCTGCTGGATTGTGCCACTCTGTCTCAACAGTCAACAACTATTGGTGCCTGAATGCTGTTCCTTTTCTCCAAATGCAGCTTCTAAGTATTCCACAATTCTAGCCAAAAACGGCCATGGAATCTATGGCTATGTCTAAACTAGGAGAGGTAGGAGTGTGCCCAAGTTACCTTGTCAACATTCCCTTGCAATGAGAGAGACGGGTTGTGCGTCAGGCATTCTCTTGCATCCTGATTTCTACAGAAAAGAGCAAGGAACCCGGACAGTGGGTTGCCGTTTGATGTAGCTCAGCAGGTAAGTGTAGGTACTACCCCTATGATGTGAAAGGGAGTGGGGCCTGTTATCCCCATGCGGGCAGCTGCCGGAAGTACAACTCCAAAGGGTTTAATAAGAAGTCAAAACAGAGCATTAGCTACTTACTAATATCCTTGTAACACTTTGAGAGGCAGTTATGGCACTGTTCCCTGGTTTTGTCTTAAAATTTTAAACACAACTTTAAGGTGTGACTACCAAAAGTGAAGTGCCTTCGCTAGACAATCCTACTGATGAGTTTGGTTCCCTTTTTGTTATCAAGGGCAAAAAGCAATGATCACATTTACTTAGGGGTTCACTTGTTCCTGCTGCTAATTCTTCATGGAACTCTGATGACAAGGGGAATTAGCTGTGCAAAAGGACCCTTCTTTAGTGAAAATGTAATTTTTAAAAACAAGGAACAAATTATGGCATTTAAGCTCAGATGCCAAAAGGAAAAGTGTAACCTCTCCTTCCCATGGAGAGCCTGTGAGGACAGTGCTTCAGGAATTCCAGTGAAGTTAATTGTAGAGAAAGAGCCTGAGGGAAAAGTTTCTTGATCCTCTACAAAGAGGAGAAAGAAAAACTGGAAACAAAAAGTTAGAAAAGAATAAGAGGTGGTTTCATGTAGACGTGTCATGGTTTCATCTGGGATGGAGTTAACTTTCTTGCTGGCATCTGGTGTGGGGCTATGTTTTGGATTTGGGATGAGAGCAGTGTTGACAGTGCACTGATGTTCTTGGTTATTGCTAAGCAGTCAAGGGCTTTTTTCGCTCGTCACACCGCCCTGCCAGCAAGTGGGCCGGGGGTGCAGAAAAACTTGGAAGGAGACACAGCTGGGACAGCTGACCCCAACTAACCAAAGGGCTATTCCATACCATGGGATGACATGCTCAGCATATAAAGCTGGGGGAGGAGGAAGTGGGGGAAATTCAGAGTTATGGCATTTGTCTTCCCAAGTCACCATTACACGTGATGGAGCCCTGCTTTCCTGGAGATGGCTGAACACCTGCCTGCTAATGGGAAGTATTGAATGAATTCCTCGTTTTGCTTTGCTTGTGTGCATGGCTTTTGCTTTATTTATTAAACTTTCTTTATCTCAACCCACGAGTTTTCTCGCTTTCACTCTTCTGATTCTCTTCCCCATCCCACCGGGACTGGGGGCAGTGAGCGAGCGGCTGCATGGTGCTTAGTTGCTGGCCGGGGCTAAACCACAAGATGATACTGGAACTTAATTGGTCAGTGTTTGTTTTCATTTAAACTCCATTGAAACAGTAATACATCATGGTGCTCTTCATGACAGATATGACTTCTACTCCTTCACATCTGTTGGCATCCCATCACCTCCTTAACTCACCAGGAGAATTCTTCCCAGCATTGATGTAACCATGAGTGAAACTCCTCTTTCAGGGGACATAGGCTAGATGTCCCAATGTGTTACACTGTGTTCAAAGTGATGAACAAAACCTATTTTATGATAGATGAAAATCAAGCATGCTCTTACAAGGGACAGTTTGTGTTTTCCCAATGCCTGATAGTTCCTTCCAATGAAGAAAGTTCACATTGAAAAGAACCTCAACTACAAATACAAATATTGTTCTCTTGAGTATACTTTGAAATCAATACTGCTGAAATAAGAGTAAATATATGCTGGCTCTTGACTTCCAGTTTTCTGGCTTTTTCTCTGACATACAGTCTTCTAATGATTTGCAAAAGTTATTTTTATAGATGCTAACTAGTAGAGACAGTACACAAACTGTATATATATAACTGTATATATAACTAAACTTCTGTCTTCTTAGTATCAGTGAGGTGTTTGTTGTATCTTTATTGTGTTGGAAATGCACTGGAGTCCAAACAACCTTTTAAATTCCAATTTACTGAGTTTTCTTCTCATTTTTGATATGTGATTTTTTTACAAAAATCATAAGGAAAATATTTGAAAGCCAACTGAGTAAGAACAAGATGGAGTGGACAGGGAAGTATCAGTAAATGATACTGCGATTTTCACTCATTTCATCCTTATTGGAACCCAAAGGATAGAAACAACACTTCAGAGACCTACCTACAATGAACTGGAACGCTCTGTATTTACTGGACACTTGTCTTCCCTAAAATGCGTTTCCTGTTCTCACATCACAGTGTTCCTGATACTGGTAGCTTAAATGGCTCCTCTTCATTTCCAGTCATTTCACAGGATTATACAATCACAGAACAGCCGAAGTTGGAAAGCACCTCTGGAGATCATCTAGTCCTACCCTACTTCTCAAAGCATGGTCATCTAGAGCAGGTTTCTAAGGACTGTGTTCAGTTGGTCTTTGAATATCTCTAAGGGTAAAAGCCCACAACCTCTCTGGGCAGCCTGTGTCAGTGCCTGGGCAGCCTGTGTCAGTGCCTGGTCACCCTTAAGAGTAAAAAAAAATATTATTATGTTTAAATGAATCATAGAATCATGAATGGTTTGGGTTGGAAGGCACCTTAAAGATCATCTAGTTCCAACACTCCTGCCATGGGCAGGGACACCTCACACGGGACCAGGCTGCTCAAAGCCCCATCCAGCCTGGCCTGGAACACTCCCAGGGATGAGGCAGCCACACCATTACCCTTTGTCCTATCACTACATGCCCTGATAAAGAGTTCCTCCCCATCTCTCCTGTAAATACCCTTAAATACTGGAAGGCCACTATAAGGTCTCCCCGGAGCCTTCTCTTCTCCAGGCTGAACGACCCCAGACCCCTCAGTCTCTCTTCATAGGAGAGGTGATCCAGCCCTCTGGTCGTCTTCGTGGCCCTCCGCTGGACCCATTCCAACAGGCCCATGTCTTTCCTGTGCTGAGGACTCCAAAGCTGGACTCAGTACTCCAGGTGGGGTCTCACGAGAGTGGAGTAGAGGGGCAGAATCACCTCCCTGGGCCTGCCGGCCACGCTTCTTTCATACATTTCAGTTTGTGCCCACTGCCTTTTTTCCTTTCACTGGGCACCACTGAGAAGAGTCTGGTTCTGTTTTCTTTACTCCCCCCATCAGGTATTATACACACTGATATAAGCCCCCTGAACCTTCTCTTCTCCAGCCTGAACAGTCCCAGCTGTCAGATCCTGTCCTTGTGTGTCAGATGCTTCAGTCCTTTAATCACCTTTGTGGTCCAGCCCTTCTCTGGACTCAGTCCAGTATGCCCATGTCTCACTTGTACTGTCCAGACCAGCACTGGACCCAGAACTCCAGATGTGCCTCACCAATACTGAGCAGAGAAGGATCACCTCCCTTGACCTGCCTGCCATGTTCTGCCTGATGCAGCCCAAGAAGCTATCAGCCTTCCATTCTCCTCACAGTTCCTTCTTCCCATGCAGATACTGAAGATGAACAGAAATAGCTGCAAACAGGCCACAGCGGTCAGTCGGTGCCTTATCCACTTCCACAACCAAGGCATTTCTAAGTACCAAAAAATTCACTTGGTGAATCACTTATTTCTAAAAAGAGGTACATCACAACTAACTATAAGTGTTTTTTTAAGACATAGCTGCTTATTCAGCACTGCTGATAAGAAAATTTCCTTCAGAACAGGCTGTTGATGCAATGTTATATATGCTATAAATTGTCTTTACCTTCCAAAACCCCATGACTTTTCTCTGCCGGTCTCTCACGAGGGTCTAGTCCACAGTACCATCTAGTGGCACACAGTGATACGACCATGCCCGTCACAGAAAAACGCTCTTAACCATTGACATTTCCTAGCAATCTCAGCAGAGAGATAAAAGCGTATGAAACACCCTCTCACGCTTGGAAATAGTACCATGTGGGATAGCACGAGAAGAACTCACCTTGTCAGGGAATGAGAGGAGTTAGACAGCTCTGATGATGAAATTGCCTATCCGGTACACTTCATAAGGATGATTACTAATTACTTCTCCCAAAGGTGACCTGTTAAGAAGATTCTTGTTTGCTGCTCTGAAAAAAATAAGTGAATCTAACTCTGGGTGAAGAGATGAAGAATATCTCTGAGACCTCTTTAGAAGACAACCAGGAGAGTTTGCTTTCTGCTAAGATGCAAAGCCAGTAGTAATTCTGACACAGTCTTCTTTAGAGACTGCTCCCAGTTAGAGTACGCATATCTGACCTTAATCTTGAGGATCTGGTTATTGATGTTTAGGCAACTTCCTTTACAGAATCATCAAGTAAGAATGAACATGGACAGAATATTTATGCTGTACTCAAATTATATGTGCTCTCAGTCAATTTATGTGATGAACAAGAACACAGTAATGTGGATGGTTTTGATAACAAAAAAGTAGAATAGGAATGTATTGTAACACAGCCTGAATACCCAAATTCTTGCACTGACTAGCCTCTCATATTTATGCTTATAAATACTTAAAAGATGGGTGTCAGGAGGATGGGGCCAGGCTCCTTTCAGTGGTGCCCAGTGACGGGACAAGAGGGAACAGGCACAAACTTGAGCATAGGAAGTTCCACCTAAACATGAGGAGGAACTTCTTTCCTTTGAGGGTGGCAGAGCACTGGAACAGGCTGCCCAGAGAGGTGGTGGAGTCTCCGTCTCTGGAGACATTCAAAACCCGCCTGGACGCATTCCTGTGCAACCTGCTCTGGGTGACCCTGCTCTGGCAGGGGGCTGGACTAGATGATCTCCAGAGGTCCCTTCCAACTCTATGATTCTGTGATTCTGTGATTCATACCTACAGTGCCATTCTAGAATCAGCCTGTGAAAATCTTTCTGTATATTCCATCATGATTCTTTTTGCATTATAAAGTGTTCAAATAATTTTTTTTTAAAGGAAATAAACCACCCCCATTTCTACAAAATCATACTCTAAGAACTATTCCTCAAGCAAACTACAGTCCATATTAACAGTAATTATTGTTGTGAAGCTGTTCAAATATGTATCACCAACTTTATTCTTTGATTTTCTAAAACACATCAGTGAAAATTCTTTCTGTTTGCGTCAAACCTACTGAAAACTGTACTGTTGCTTTCTAGGCATCTTACATAAAAGTCATGAGAACTAGAAATAAGAAATCTAGACCTAAAAGAGAGGCATTTCTTGAAACACATCAATTTAGTAAGCTCTGCTATCAGCTATAAGCTCTTCATAAGAAATGAAGAGCAGATGCGTCAAGAGGAGCTGAGTGGTGCAGCCTCACGGGCAGGAGGTGAGGGAAGGTGACCTCCCAAGCAGCAGAGTTTCTGTGACGGAGAGAAGAAGACTTCACTGAGAGGTTCAAATTAACGATTTATTTGGACTTCGCTCACTGGTCCGATAGGCCACTATTGCAAGTTCTTATGGATACAATGGAAGAATGCACTATTGCAATTTAAGGAAAAAGAACAAAAACAATTCACAGAATACGCTGTTACCACCTAAGAAGTGATCCCGAAAAGTAACAACACAAACCACCAATGCGCTAGATATGAATACCTTAAATGAGTGCACAAATCACGATCTTAGAGCATGCTAGGCATCATACTTATGTTATCAGATCACTTACCCTCTCTCTCAGGTAAGACCACTCGATCCCAGGAAGTCACCTCGCACAGCGTCCTGGACAAGCGGGGAAGAATCTCTTACAGGCCAGCTGTATCTCCGGCAGACTCCCCATTTTGCTCCCCGAAACTTTAGAGTTAAATATCCTGTTTGGGGACTGTGCTTGTATGGATTTACACTGTCTGGGATGGTTATCTCCGGTGGTTTGATGGCCCCTCAGATATCAATGTTTATTTTGTGATGTCTGGTCTCACACTCACTGAATAGTGGTGGGACTTGACTCAGGGTGTTTTGTTTGTTAAAGACACCATTTGGGTTTCAGTTCTTATAGTAACGCGGTGTTAAGACCACCCCGGGCTGAGCCATTTCCACAGCTGCCCCCAGGTTATCTCTGCATAGATAGGGATCAATAAGCATCTGCCAAGGCAAGATGGAGCTGAGTTGAATGACAGCTCCCTGCATCCCACCTTTTGTGTTCTGAAACCAGTTTGGCCAGGTGCTCCTCTTCAGTTTCCAAGGAAGCTTCTAATCTGTGAAGAGCTCAAGCGCACTCGGGAAGCTGTAGGCCTTCAGAGGAGAAGGCAGCATAAGGACTCACAGGGGGTGGGCTTGTTTTCTCAGATGTGACCCACTCTTTACTTGTATTCAGACTCTTCTACATCTAGTTTCTTATTCACACCTTTTGTTTTCAAAGGATAAAACTGTAAAAATGAAAAAGATTTAAAAAGTGTATGTAAAACCTCATGTAAGAATTTCTAGCCCTGGTCAAGCCTGCACATTTTTAGTACAGTAAACCAATATTAAGTATCATTTATGTAAACTCATTTTTGTCAATGAAGGGTAGTCTATCACTTTAAGAGGTCATATAATGATTCATATGTGATGCATCTGAGCATGGAGTTGAGGGCTTTTTCCCCCCTTCAGCTCTAACAATTACATGGCTGTTTGGGGAGATTCTGCTTTTCTGAGTGCTGTTCTCTGAAAGCTGAAATAAAGAAATGGATGGGGGGAAAGATTAATTTGCACGTCCAGTTCTATTTGTACGTGGCATAACTCACATAACTTCCCTTCCACAGCAGCATTTGGATTTTAGCAAAATTCTAAAAATGTTCTAGGAAAAATCTTAAGTCAGTTTCTCCTTAACACTACAATTTGAGGTATTCTATCACAACCATAGGTCACTCAGTTGATAAAATTAGTATGCATAACTTTAGCCAAGCAATCCACTCGTGAATTTTTTTTGTTCTGGAACATTTTAACTGTTAATTCAGGAGCCAATGTTAAGACTTAGAAGCTATGAAATGAATGAGAAAGAGTATTTGTCTTCTTTTGTAAACAACAGAGCAGCTGAGAATAACTAAAACATGTTTCTTTTTTTCTGAAAAGTAGTTTATCTCAAATTATAACGAAAAAAGACCACAATGGGTTTGACTCTCCAACAACTTCTGTTTGGGAACGTAGCACGCTCTGTGACAGTAGACTTGCTGGGAACTTGCTAAATGCACGAAATTATAGCACGTCTTCCAACAGCCGACAGTGCCAATACTTGGCAAGTACTTGATTGCTATAAAGTGTAAAAGGAAGAAACTGCTTTCTTTTAAATATAAGATACATTAATTTGTTAAACAAACAAAAAATATTTATTTGTATTTTAAACACTCAGATATTACTGCACAATCTTCGTTATTTTCAAAGGTTTGTTATTCTTTAAAGGGTTTTTTACTTCACATTTTGTCACTTCGATTTCTAATGATAACTATTTGTACTTAATAAAGATATGCCTCTTTCTTAAGTCTTCAAAAGAGGGTGTTTACAGAGTAGTAACCTGGTTTTTTTAGAGATTTTTCTCTATATTTTAGCCTTACAAGTTCCTATACCCTTTTAACTGAAGAGCAGAACAGACTCATTGAAACACTAGTCAGACCATTAAGGCATTTCAGATATTATTATTTCTTATGTTGCCTGATTCATACTTCTGACTGGTCTATGCCTGTGACACAGCTACACTTTGGTGGTAATAAACACTCTACAGTTCTGTCTTTTACTACCAAAAAGATCATTCCTATGACATACAGCAGCAGTTACCTATAGTATCTTTCATTTAGATTACAACATTGTGTAGAAAGAAAGCACACCATACGATGCATGGAGACAATAAATATCAAGGACCTCAAGAAAAGTAAACTCTTTTTCCTCTTTAGGTCACCTGGGAGCCCTCCAAAACATCAGGGTTACAACTAGATCCATGAGAAGGAAAGATTAGTGAATCACTAAGTCAAAATAAGTGCCAAACCTACCGCTTAATACACTGTGAACATAATATACCGCTCTGTTTTTTTTTTTTTTGTGATAATATTACACCATTAAAAATCTCCTGGATTTCAAGCTAACAAACTAGCTTGAGATTTAGGTAAATAATACTTTTTTTCCCGTGCTAAAAAAATAAACACACCAAAGACACCTTGGAAGAGAGCACCTTTTACATTTGTAATGTACATCAGTCTAGATGAGCTCCCAAGGGACTTCTGCCCAAATAAAAATATATTTCAATGCTCTAGTTATACCAAAACATTATGAGGGGGTTTTTTTTATATCGCTTCTGGCAGGACTCAGAAAGAGCAGAAGCAAGCAGACAGTTTGGGTAACACGGACCAGCTGTAAACCAAGAGGTGAACCAAACAAAAGGAGATTAAATCAAGCTGGCTAACAGTACAGAAAGGCACGAATGCGTGTCCCGAAAACAAAACTCTTGATGGTGTGAGCTGGGAAATATTCTGGAGTTCTACATCTGGGGCAGTAAGAGATGATAGATACAAGAGGTAACAAACTTCCACAGCGGAGACAGGCCAGCTCTGAGGGGTTGGGATGCAGACAAGGTATCGGCAAGAAATCAAACCAGCTCCTGACCCTGAAATACAATTAAAGATAGTGTGGTAGGTCTGGGTGAGCCTCTTTTATATTTGGTTTTTTTTTTTTGTGACAGAGTCAATATCTGTATATTAGTAGAAACACTAAAGACTTCCTGACTAAATAAATAAGAAGAGGAGACTTGAAACCAGAGGTTCTAAATAATACACATATTTACACTTGTCAGGATGGAAGGCATCTTCGAAGCTTACAATTAGGTGAGAGAAAAAAAAACAAAAAACACCAAATAAAAGACCAATGCAAAATATGAAAATCTCCATAATGTTCTACTAACCTTTTATTTCGGGGTTTCTACAACCCATTACCAGAGATTTTTATTTCCCGTAACAAGCAAGACTGATTATCAAAACCACCTACTACTTTTCCGGTCTCTACTTTCTGTGCGAGGCAGGTTACAACATGGTGTCTATTTTCCAGACATTTCTGCCCTAACATAGGTAGTTACCTGAGTATCTGTATTTCTCTACCTGTCCACAAAAGAGGAGCTGGGACTAGCAGGTGTCAGTAGATCCCTCAGTTTTGAGAAACGCAAAAGCTAAAATCCAGTTTGCTCTATGGAAACCTGTTGGGTCCAGAAGGGAAGGCTGGAACATCTTTACATGTGCCTAAGGGAACTGAAAGCACAGTTGCCCTCAGTAAAACTTGTTTCCTCTCGCACTGACTTTTTACCAAGAAAGCCTGGTATAACGCAACACTTTCTCTGGACAATTCATGCCCTAAATCCTCACAGAGGTTGTACACGCATTTATACAAGTGCTTTCTGTTCTGCTGGCAACTTTGTCATTTTCTTATAAAATTTTCTTCACAGACAACTATTTTCAAAACTTGTTCCATTTTGTTTCTTCAGTGAATCAGAGCCAAATGTATAAAGGAAGAGGAGACAAGTATCTGAAAAGTATCAAGTAAATCTATTATGCTAAATAGGACTCAATTTTAAAAATGTATGTGAACTTGTATCAAATTATTTTAGGACATCTTTTTATTAGAAGAAGAACTAAAATGGGAAACTTTCCAAATGGAAGACAAAAGGCTAAGTTTAAGGGATGAAAAATGGAGTAGAACAGAGAAAAAGACTTTCTTTAGGAAGCTAACCTGGAGATGTGGCCGATTTTTTTCCTGCTTTCCTTCTCCCTCCCTCAAAGCACCAATGAAAAACATTAAGCAAGTGAAATAGAGTCTTAATTTAAACACTACTTTAAAATAAATATAAAATCTGTCAGAGATATCAGAGCCAAGACATCTATTTTGTTTTCCAAGCAAAGCAAGAACGTGTTTTTACGCCTTTGGCTTTTAAAAATATCTTCATGAGGTGACTCTCTAACTGCAGTTAAAAATTAGACACTTCAATTCTTATGGTGAGACTTCATCGTTCTTCAGCAATGCTGGTTCCTGCTGGATTTTGGGTTTCCTGTTATTTTTGGGATTTTGTCTAATGGCACACCAAAGCTCTGGCAGCATACACAATACATCATGAATCAGTGAAATCAAACCAGTATCCTGCACTGAGAACAAGACTCCGGGGGTCTCTCACGTCACAGACCAAAAGCATTATTATATTCCTCTGTTAATCACTTAACAACCGGGTGAAAAACCTCTTTTGGTTCTCTAAGGAAGTGCTTGTGTGTCTTGGGCATTTATGTGCATATTCTTACTGGAAACTAGTATAGGTTTATAATTCATTTTTTTTCCCAGTAACTTCTAGACGACAACCATGATGGTAGTCTAACTGAATTTGTAACTCCACATGAAGTTTATAAAGCTCCTATTATTTACTGCCAATACAAAGAAATATGATTACAAGTAAAACATCATTAAAGCAGTGAAACATTCATCCCGTTTTTTATATTCAAGTAAAATATTCAATTTCAATTACAACAGGTAAGTTTTATCATTTTATTTTATTAAATAATGGAGGCATAAGAATAAGAGTTCAAAAAGGATAATGAAAAAACTGACCAAAGAAAAAACACTGACTTTGAATTTATATTCAATATTTATGGGCAAAACATAAGAAATATCAGCAAGTCCGAGAAGGAAATACAGCATATTACAAGCTAGAGAAACGGCCCAAATTAACAGTTTGCTGAATAGCGCCATGTTGACTTTTAAAATATTCCACAAAGACACAATGAAGTTCTATACAAGTGGAAATAATTTTATATATCTTAAAAAAATAAACAGGGGAATTTATAAACCATTGCTTTCAAAATGTATAAGCAATGAATCTGAAGCTTTCTTTTAATAAGAAAAAACTGACATGTTTAAATGATTCTTAACTTCTAGAGCAAATTTAATGCAGTTTCATATTACTGATTTTTCAAAAATAAAGCAGCGCCACATTGAATCCACTGGTCTTGGTTTCCTCCACAAGGTACATCAATATTTGTCACCACACGGTCTCTCTCCACGCTCGTGTAGACTGGTAAAGATATGCATTCCTCTGGAGAATACGGACCATATGCATCCTGTCAACAAACGAGCACTTAGTTACCACTTGGACAACAAAACATGAGAAAGGAAGAATCTCCAATGGTACGGTGTGATTTCTGTCAGTGTGAGGTTGATGGTTGGACTCGATGATCTGAAAGGTCCTAAAAGCTGGATCCTAAGACACAGTTTAGACATTGCAGCCTTGGATGGGCAACTTGTGGTCCAGGCTACAGAGACTTCAGAAAATTCGTTAGACTACTCCATAACTAAGCCTCTACTTTTTCTCTCCAGTTTGTTAAACTGAAAACACAAGGAAGTACGTGCTAGGGGTGATCCTATAAACTACATGTCAAAATCGTTCTAACATCACTGAATCCAAATATAAAAATTGTTCTCTGGTACAGAGAATTTAGTCAGACCAGGACTTAAACCAGCCTAAATTTCCTAGTCCTTTCCATTTACTTCTAGCACTTCAAGATATGCAAGCATATGTAAAAAGTTATATTACTAGTAAAAAAAAAAAAGCAGGTTTGATGACTTAGTTAGGTTGATGGTTGGACTAGATGATTTGAAAGGTCCCTTCCAACATAGACGATTCTATGATTCTATTCTATGATTTTTGATTTATTTTTTTTTTAATGACTTTCATACTAATACTGATCACAGCCACAGTTGGGGGTTCTTCAGCACTTCTGGAAAACAGGCCATTTCCATTAAGTGCCTAAATAGGAAATTATCAAGTTAATTTTAAGCATTCAGATTTGAACTGAGTGCTTTGAACTTCTGGCTGAATTAATTTATAATTTTTATTCTCCTATACATGTACTTTCCTACTGCACAGCATTAGCAGTACTACTATTACAAAGCCTACATTTATGTTGTGACCACTACTTAGGGAAGGACCTTGGCTGGAGCCATGGCTTTACCTCTCAGCCTGTATCCTGATGAGCAAGCAATGCTCTACTCTGAGAACTGTAGCAGCTCCTCTCAGCTTTCTGTACTACGAAGCCTGTGCACCTTGGACGCAGTTTCCTCCTGGGGCTTTACACAGGGCATTTGCACATGAGCTGACAGTAGTCCAGTAGCCCAGAAAGCCAACCACATCCTGGGCTGCATCAAAAGAAGTGTGGCCAGCAGGTTAAGGGAGGTGATTCTGCCCCTCTGCTCTGCTCTGCTCTGGTGAGACCCCACCTGGAGTACTGCGTCCAGCTTTGGAGTCCACAGCACAAGAAAGACATGGACCTGTTGGAGCAGGTCCAGACGAGGGCCGTGAAGATGATCAGAGGGCTGGAGCACCTCTGCTATGAGGACAGGTTGAGAGAGTTGGGGTTTTTCAGCCTGGAGAAGAGAAGGCTCCAGGGAGCCCTTATAGCAGCCTTCCAGTACTTAAAGGGGGCTTCTAAGAAAGATGGGAACAAACATTTTAGCAGGGCCTGCTGAGATAGAACAAGGGGTAATGGCTTTAAACTAAAAGAGGGGAGATTTAGACTAGATTGAAGGAAGAAATTGTTTACTGTGAGGATGGTGAGACACTGTCACAGGTTGCCCAGAGAGGTGTTGATGCCCCATCCCTGGAAACATCCAAGGTCAGGTTGGATGGACTCTAAGCAACCTGATCTAGTTGAAGATGTCCCTGCTCCCTGCAGGGGGGTTGGACTAGATGACCTTTAAAGGTCCCTTCCAACCCAAACTATTCGATGATTCTGTGATTGTCCCTGTGCATGACTATTAGAACTCAGCTCAAAGACTCAGTCTAGACCTCCTCCAGCATGTAATTTGGGTTTCAAACTACGATGTATTTATTTAGTGTAAATAATTCAGTTTGATTCAATTGATATGTATTAAGCATTTTTT
Source organism: Chroicocephalus ridibundus (assembly GCF_963924245.1). Taxonomy (NCBI): domain Eukaryota; kingdom Metazoa; phylum Chordata; class Aves; order Charadriiformes; family Laridae; genus Chroicocephalus; species Chroicocephalus ridibundus. Next base: position 18,355,154 of record NC_086284.1, on the reverse strand, counting down.
CCCTCACACTCAGAATTTCCCTTCCTGTCAACAGGAAAAGGTCACAAGATTTTCAAGAATCAACTAACAAAACAGCACACTTGTCAGAAAGGAATTTGAAACAGAAATGAGGGTCTTTTTAATGCAAATCACATCAAATACGAGTTAGTGAAATTCCAATATTAGATAATAACTAAAAACAGGAAAAAGGAAACATGGAAACAATAACTGTTTCAAGCACTTTGCCTTGCATGTCAAGTGTAAGCCATCTCTGAAGAATTTTGTTGCTCCTTTTGAAAATCAACTCCTCGTGTCTTTTGAACATCAGTGTTTAAATCCTTACAGAAGGTCTGTGCACCGTAAGAGTTGCATAGCGTAACTTAATAATCAGAAGCTTGTCAAAAGAACTCATCTATTCTCAGAAGGGTTATTCTTACAGCATTTATCCCTTGGTTAACACTACTGAGAAAGACAAAATGCTGGCCAGCCTGAGAGTAAAATGTTAATCAGAGAATTTAAGTTTTGCCAGAGCTGGGAGGCTAAAAGTTGGCAAGTTTGCCTTCAAGGACCACTTTTTACACTTTTTGGGTCAAAATAGCCATTTTTGCACCTTTCTCAACCCCACTGATGCTTTAAGGAATCGCATTATTTGAGGGTTAAAACCATTCTGTGGAAGTCTTTTTGAACCACAGATCCTCATGTCCTTGTCTTACACAGTCCAAAAATTCTCTTTGTCTAGACTGCCTCGCACACGGTTCCATTCCCCCTAGCGACACCCTTCACAGCTTGGGATCTAACAATGAATTAAAACTGGAAAGAACCTTCACAGTTTAATGAGAATAAGCATCATGTTAGTAGCTCAAAATACTCCATTTTGAGCATTGCAGCATTTTGAGGGCGTTCTCTGAGAGAAATCCCGTAGGCTACTTTTTTTTTTTCCCCCAGAGCATTCACTTTATTTTATTTTGGATGAAAATGACCTCAAAGCACTGCATTATAAATAAACAGATTTTTGCTCGCTAGATTTCATAAAAGATATTTATGGGCGAAAGAAAACAAATTCAAAACCTAAGAATCCTAAGATAATATGTTCTACTTCATGCTCTCTTCTCCTAAGAAGAGGGTAATGAGATAAGGAGAAGTGCATAATGTCCCAATTCTGCCTTGGTTTCTGAGCACAGTGTTTGATTGTGGTCAATTTTTACAGTGAAGCCCATAGCAAAACTTAAGGGCAGAGCAATTCTGAAATGTTCTCCTTAGAGATACTTCATATTTAAAATCCAGGCAGTTAAGTTTTGGCCTGTGCTTTAAAATAATTATATTTTTTTCCAACACAAAGGCTTCAGTTGCTATCCATTTCAATTATGAAGTACATTGGAAGAAGTTTAATTCACTGATTATTGAACTACCTCACTTCTCTGTTTCATAGATAAAGCTCTCTGCTGATGTCACATAGAACTTCTGGATCTTACTCTGAAGCTTAAAGAAACTAGACTGTTATTCAGAAAAGCACTTAAAAAACTGTTTTCTCTCTAACACAAGATGATTGTTTTTCAGAACAAAGAGAGTGTGCATAAGATAAAGATTTGGTGTTACCATGTAAACCCATGTATATTACCACCACTGAGTCTATATATTAGGATGTCTGGCAATTCTGGATTCATCCCATGCACCTTTCAAGTGCATTTCAAGTATTCAAGTACATTACAAACCTGTTTATTTTTCTGAACAAAACAAACCTAGTAAATCAGTAAAGAACTGAAAAAATCTTTCCCTGGTCAACTTTGTAATAGGTTTTGTAGTGTTTTGTTGTCTGTTTTTTTTTTGTTTGTTTGTTTTTTAATTTTCATTCTTTTCTTTGCCTTCAAAGCTAGGAGCAGTAGGGCAGTTGGTGGCTAGCATTTACTTGTGCGTTCAAAGTCTAAATCTTGACCATTATACTTCTAATGCTGTACTATAATAAAATGCTATACTTCCAGTTCTGGAAATAACAATGAGGAAAAAAACCCAAACAGTTGGGATGCAGTAGTGTGTTAGCAATGGAGCTTCTCGCACAACATCTATTGCCATATACCACAAATTTCATCATTGCCATTTTTTATGATAATTATAAACTCAATTCTAACTGAAATTTCAACTACTTGGGTCCAGTGTACTTTTTTCTTTAATATTGTTCTAACCAAACCTAGCCTTCTCAAGAGAGAACTCTGCAGAGTTCTCTAGTTAATAAATTCATTTGCTTGATGAGTTAATGTCTACAGCACAGAATAAAAGGTGACATTATATTCCATTTTTTATATACTGCTAATTGATTTATTTTGACAAAGAAGTGGACAGAGATTTATCCCAGTTACCTTATGATGGGATGGACTTCCTGAGATGCCTGTCTTTTACTGAGACCAAGGAAGGAGCTAAGTCATACCAGGCCATCAACTTTTAGACAGCTAAATTTAGATGTCATGAATTCTACAATACTTTTAGTTATAAGACAGGAAGTATATGAATTTCTAATTCTTACACATCCTTGCATAAGTTCTATGTAACTTTTTTCTTTATTTATCAGAGATTGCTATTATAATTGGAGAGCAAAAGCAGTAACAATTTTTACTGTTTGGATTACTTCACTTTCATCTTATTTCTGCAAGCATTGTCATTTTTTTAAATTAGTGTAAGTAGGGGAAAGGCTTTCTTTCCTTACAGACTACATCATGTTCTTTATCTTTTTATTGCTGTTACATTTTAATTTAATGTTTAAAACCCGAAGAGAAGATATGAGGGGGGCGGAGGGGCCAATATGCCGTCCAGACCCACTTCACAGGGAAGTGTGCTGCCTCCCTGGGGCACGGGCCAGGGATGTGTTGGACAAACTTCCAGCCCTAGTAAACTCCTCTGACTACTACCCCCTCTTAGTATTTCAGGTGGGTAGTGATGAAGTGGGTAGGAGGAGCCCAAAATCGATTAAAAGAGATTTTAGAGCCTTGGGGCGACGGCTTAAGGGATCAGGAACACAAGTTGTATTCTCCTCTATCCCTTCAGTGGCAATCACGAATGAGGAAATTAACAGGAAGAGGCAACAGGTCAACTCGTGGCTCCGGGACTTGGTGTTATCGGCAGGGCTTCGGGTTTTTTGATCACAGGCTGCTATATGAGTCATCTGACCTGCTGGTGGCAGATGGGACGCACCTGTCCCAGAAGGGGAAAAGAATTTTGGGGCAGGAGTTGGCAGGGCTCATTGACAGGGCTTTAAACTAGATATGAGGGGGGAAGGGGAGATAACTGTGCCTGTCAGGAATAAACCCAAGGGAGGCATGCCAGGGCTTGAAGGATGGTGGGCTAGCAATGACTCTCACTCTGACATTTCATTTGAAAGAAGGGACAGATGCTTAGAAATCATGGTAGCACCTGGGAGGGGTCTGGTGGGAAATGGGGCCCACACTCACAAAAAGGTGCTGGGGTCATTAGCTCATCGGAAGTGCATCTATACCAATGCACGCAGTATGCGCAACAAACAGGGGAGCTTGAAGCCATGATGCACTGGGAAAACTACGACATAGTGGCTATCACAGAAACGTGGTGGGATGCCTCACACGTCTGGAGTGCCACAATTGATGGCTACAAGCTCTTCAGGAGGGACAGACAGGAAAGGAGAGGCGGTGGAGTGGCCCTGTGTGTTAGAGAATGCTATGAGAGCTCGGAAATCAAGCATAGTGATGATGGGGTGGAGAGTGTTTGGATTAGGTTAAGGGCCAATAAAGCTGATATCGCTGTGGGAGTCTGCTACAGACCTCCCAACCAAAGCAGTGAGGCGGTTGAAGCTTTCTATAAGCAGCTGGGGGAAATCTCGCGATCACTTGCCGTTGTTTTTGTGGGGGACTTTAACCTCCCGGATATCTGCTGGGAATACAACACAGCAGAGAGGGAACAAGCCAGGAGGTTACTGCAATCTGTGGAGGATAACTTCCTCACACAGCTGGTAAGTGAGCCGATGAGGGAAGGTGCCCTCCTGGACCTGCTTCTTGTGAACATGGAAGAACTTGTGGGGGAAGTAAAGGTTAGTGGCCATCTAGGGCACAGTGATCATGAGATGATCAAATTTCTGATTCTTGGGGAAACAAGGAGAGGGGTTAGTAAAACTGCCACCTTAGACTTCTGGAGGGCAAATTTTGACCTGTTCAGAAGACTGCTGGACAAAGTCCCTTGGGAGGCTGCCCTGAAGGATATAGGAGCCCAGGAAGGCTGGACATACTTCAAGAGAGAAGTCTTAAAGGCACAGGAGGAGGCTGTGTGCCGAAAAACAAGTAGGTGGGGAATGAGACCGGCCTGGATAAATAGGGACCTTTGGCTGGACCTCAAGAACAAAAGGAGAGTCTATGACCTCTGGAAGAGGGGGCAGGTCTCTCATGAAGACTATAAGGGTATAGCAAAGCTAAGCAGGGAGAAAATTAGGAGAGCCAAAGCGCAGCTAGAGCTCAACCTAGCTACAGCTGTTAAGGATAACAGAAAATGTTTCTATAAATTCATTAACAACAAAAGGAGGATTAGGGAAAATCTCCCTCCCTTATTGGATGCAGAGGGAAACATAGTCACAAAGGATGAGGAAAAGGCTGAGGTGCTCAATGCCTACTTTGCCTCAGTCTTTAGCAGTGGAACTATCTGTTCCCTGGGCACCCAGCCTTGTGAGCTAGGAGACAGGGAGGGGAAGCTGAATGAGGTCATCACAATGAAAGAGGAAGTGATCTACGACCTGCTACGCTGCTTGGATGCACACAAGTCTATGGGACCGGATGGGTTACATCCAAGAGTGCTGAAAGAGCTGGCAGACGTGCTCGCCAAGCCAGTCTCCATGATCTACCTGAAGTCATGGCTAACTGGGGAGGTCCCAATGGACTGGAGGGTAGCAAATGTAGCGCCCATCTACAAAAAAGGCAGAAAGGAGGATCCGGGAAACTATAGGCCTGTCAGTCTGACCTCGGTAGCAGGGAAGGTCATGGAGCAGATCATCTTGAGTGCCATTACAACTCATATAATGGACAAGCAGGGGATCAGGCCTAGTCAGCATGGGTTTAGGAAAGGCAGGTCCTGCCTGACGAACCTGATCTCCTTCTATGACAAGATGACCCGATTATTGGATGAGGGAAAGGCTGTGGACATTGCCTACCTAGACTTTTGAAAAGCATTTGACACTGTCCCCCATAGAATTCTCATGGAAAAACTGGCGGCTCATGGCCTGGATGAGCATACGATCTGCTGGATCAAGCACTGGCTGGATGGGCAGTCCCAAAGAGTGGTGGTCAAAGGAGTTAAATCCAGCTGGTGGCCGGTCACAAGTGGTGTCCCTCAGGGCTCGGTGTTGGGACCATTTCTGTTTAACATCTTTATTGATGACCTTGATAAGGACATAGAGTGTATCATCAGCAAGTTTGCAGATGACACAAAGCTAAGCGGGAGTGTTGATCTACATGAGGATAGGGAGGCTCTACAGAGAGACTTGGATAGATTGGACCGATGGGCCAATGCTAACGGTATAAGCTTCAACAAGGCCAAGTGCCGGGTCCTGCACTTGGGCCACAACAGCCCCATGCATCGCTACAGGCTTGGGGAAGCGTGGCTGGAGAGCTGCTTGGCAGAAAAGGACCTGGGGGTTCTCATTGACAAGCGGCTGAACATGAGCCAGCAGTGTGCCCAGGTGGCCAAGAGGGCCAATGGCATCCTGGCTTGTATTAGCAATAGTGTGACCAGCAGAAGGAGGGAGGTGACTGTCCCCCTGTACTCAGCACTGGTGAGGCCACACCTTGAGTATTGTGTCCAGTTCCGGGCACCTCAATATGAGAGAGATATCGAGGTGCTGGGGCGAGTGCAGAGGAGGGCAACGGAGGTGGTGAAGGGCCTGGAGAATAAGTCTTATGAGGAGCGATTGAAGGAGCTGGGACTGTTTAGTTTGAGGAAGAGGAGGCTGAGGGGAGACCTCATCACTCTCTACAACTGCTTGAAAGGAAGTTGGAGAGAGGTTGGTGCTGGTCGCTTCTCACAGGTAATTAGTGACAGAACAAGAGGGAATGGGTTCAAGCTGAAACAGGGTAGGTTTAGGCTGGACATTAGGAAAAAATTCTTCACAGAAAGAGTGGTCAGACACTGGAATAGGCTGCCCAGGGAGGTGGTGGAGTCACCATCCCTGGATGTGTTTAAGACTCGTTTAGATGTGGTGTTAAGGGATATGGTGTAAGGAAGAACTTTGTAGAGTGGAGTTGATGGTTGGACTCGATGATCCCAAGGGTCTTTTCCAACCTAAATGATTCTATGATTCTATGATTCTATATGCTAGGAATGAACTACGAAACTCATGTATACAGTTACTAAATACACTTTTTAAAATATGTTGTTTTTTAAAATACAAGGAAAAAAGGTATAGCTGAAATAAAGCCCTTGTCTTAATCTAAACAATAGAACCTAAAAAGTATTAACAAAATTATACATGTTCTTGTTTTATATAAAAGAAGTAACGGCTTTTCCTATTAAAGACAGGGATTTTCATCTTGAAATGAGGGGGAAAACAGGTCAGCAACATCCTACTGAAAAGCCACTACACAGAAAAAAGCAAATTATGGGTCTTGAAAGTTTAGGGATTTTAATAATTTAGTACCTGTGGAATCCAGGCCATGTAACAAGGGAGAACAGATGACACACTGGGAGAATCATGCAGATTTTCTGAAAGTCGATTTCCATCAAAACTGCAACCTTCCAGTTGTAAGCCACTGATCTGCCGTGGAAATATAAAATATTCAAACATATATTACAGACTTGAAATGTCAGTAATGATTACACTGTGCTTTAATAAAAGATGATCCTTTTTACTGTGACCAAATTTTTAAATAACAGGAAACTAATTATTGTAGCGTTCTGTGTGAGAATAGGAAACGTGATTTAAAAGCAAGATCTGGACCACGCTTCGGTGTGAACTTCCTCTGCTTTGGATTCTTGTTCTTTGAAACGCTAGAGAAAAATACCTGTGAATGTCATCATTTATGAAACTGCAGTTGCCTGGCATTAGATTAATGGAAATATCATAGCAATGGCCAAGTACACAACCATTAGAATGTCAAGAAGAAGAGAAGAACAATCACTGAAATAAGCACGGCTTCCTGCTTGGAAAGCTGAGCACAGTTTTCAAAGAATGGAATGCCCGATTACACAGCGTCTGCAGAGGCAAATAAAATATAGTGAAATAATACCAGATAAAATTTTATTTAACATAACTCAAGATTTCTTAGAGAAACTATTGTTTGGAAAAATTAAATAAGAATCTCATATGCTTCTATAAGTAACTATGCAATGCTTTTTATGTAACATGTTTTAAGTGCTTTCTTTTAATTAGTAAGTACTTTCAGCCTCTGAACTAAACATTCTCTTTCTTTCTTCGATGAAGTCCTGCATTAATTAACGACAATGATATCTATTCTGGTCTCAGTGAAATGAATTTTTTTTTTCAGACTTTCCATTTGGAACTGCAAAACCTTTTTTTCTCCTTCAAACTCTTGTTGAATCTTAAGGTCTTTTCTTTGTTATGAAAAGTGTGACACTCCTCTCCTTTCTCCTGCCAAGTTTCTTGTGATCTTTCCTTTGAATCTTCCATACGATTTTCAGGTCTGTTGCTTTTAAGGTGCAGTGTTAACATTTGATATTTTGTACCATTTCTTTTCAAACTCAGAATCTCTCCACACAGAGATATTTTGGAAAAAGCTGGCTTTAGCTAGTAAAAGAGGAATTTGAGTTTCAGTAGTCTTTAATGATAGCCTATAAACATTCCAGTGACAGTTCTTCTGTCTTGCAAGAAGAAAGAATATGAAGAAAAATATCGTAAAAGGCACAAAAGGAACGAAGTCTGACTAATGATTATACTGAGGCTTTCCCAGAGACTCCTTCCTACTGCTCTCTGTTAACGTTTATACTTAAGGCCTCTCTTCATCGTATGCACAGGTCCTAGATTACACTTGATCTCACTACACTTCTGACTGAATGCTTTCGAAGCTCTTATTTATCCCTATCACACAAATACTCGAAAGATTCATCTCATATGTCCTTCTTTTTGCCCTTCCTGCATTCTGCAGGGAATTTTGTTATGGAACTTCATCTGATAAATATGTGGCTTCAGCAAAGTTATTGAGGGGAGACTGGTCTGATGAAGAGGTTTTAAAATTTATTGTTAGGGTGTTCAAAGGTCTGTCCATCCTGAACATCTCTAAAAGAAGTTTCTGTAGAAGTGGGTCATCTATTGAAAAATCTCTTTCTACTGCACACACATTTCTTCTTTTGATATTGGCAGTTCCTTTGACATTGTAGTTATGTAAAATAAAATCATTTGATCTCCTGGAAAACTTGAAGCAATCACAGGAACTCCTTTGAAGGTGAAGACCAAATTTTTGACTTTGATTCAATATTAAAAGACATTGGAAAAAAAAACAAACCAAGAAACCACCCTTGGAACAATGTACTTTCCCATACTGTCTGGCTGAGCATACCCCATAGCCATGTTCTCATTTCTAGGATAAACGATGTACAGAAATTACAACTACTACGAAGGACATGGATTTCACAGTATCTGTAATTAGCACACATAGTATTTTTGCAACTCAGGTCAGAGTAATGGCCGGAGTTGACCATAATTTTGAAAATTTTAATTCTTACAAAGTATCTGGCATTTTGCAACTATTGGTACTAGTTTAGTTTCAAAAAAGCTACTGTTACTCATTACAGATTATGGTTCTTTAAAACACATTTGGAGAAATTATGCTGATACCATGGTCCAAAGCATCTCTTTTTCCAAAATTTCAAATTCTCTGCAATTAATTTTTCCAAACTATTTAATGCCATAATTTCCCATGAAATGATACAAACTACAGCAGAATTCAGGAAGTCATATTTTCACTGCATTACCTCCACAGGTCTCCATCATTAATTTCTTGATATTTCAGGATGGAGGTATACTGTTAAAAAAGACCTCTCAGGACGCCTTATAATAGTGTTTCTGTCAATTGCTAAGAGCATAGTTTTGATATTAATGTTGATATTATGTATTTGAATATTGTAATATTGAAATAAATTTTTGTTTTTCACTACTTATATTAAGCTCTATGTAAACTCATAGAGCTTACTACCCAAAAAGTCTCTTACCATGTTTCTTCGTTTCTTTCATTCTTTTCTATAATACCAGAAAATGGAATGCCACACAGAATGACCGCCTGCCTTTGTACAACAGCACAATCAATGCACAAAGCAAACAGCAGAGATGTATTTGCATATCAATATGTGATTATATTGCAATAGCCATACATTTTCAGTACCTTTTGTTAAAGCAATCCTAAGTGATATTAAAGAAGGTGTAATTTTCTACAGGTTGATTCCAAATCAAATATTCATCTCATCCTACTAGGAGAGATCTACTCCACATCATACATCTAAACAGTCACCTGAATTAACACTGATAATTTAACATCAGATTTGATAATCCACAAAGATTCACGTGTATTCTTGGCCTGATTAAGTATTCCTCTGCCTACTTTATAGTTTCACCAGCAGTTCACACTTCTGACTTTCAGACAATCATAGGGTATATTATTTGAAATTTTTGGCACACAAAGATCATTCCAAATGTCTACAATTGCTGAAGCACGATGCCATTTTTTAGAAGTACAGGAACACTGAAGAAGTATTTTCATCATGCAGACCATAGTGAGATTTCCATCTTTTCCTTATCAGAATGAACTCTAAGCCATCAAAAACTTAAAATAAAGGCAAGAAGAAAAATCTCAATGAGTATTTCTTCAAAACATTCATTAACTGACAGTGTGACTAAGAAAGTTATAGAAAGTATTTGTGAATCTTTGGTTTAAATTCAATGTTCATCTGCATTCCTAATTGTTCCAATCCTTAAAAAAAGATATTCTATTAGAATAATTAAATACCCATTGATTCAGGGACTTGAGCACAACTCTCCCATATCCCAAGGCAGAGTCCCCCAAACATCTGAGTACAGAATCAAGTCTGAGTGGAAACAGTCACACAAAGTAAAACAGCACTATTAGCATAGATTGAGACTGATAAACCCCAGAATAGCCTACACCATGATCTGGTTCTTGTAGGGGATGTGAGAGATCCAATTCTAAACCTGCGGTCTGAATCGTGTGAAGAAGGAACATGCATTATCAAAAAATCAAATTTTCTGAGTAAAAGAAATCATATTTACCAATTCTACCAATTATTTTATCACAGCATTCCTCATTGTTTGATGATCTATCTTGCATAAGAAGAGAGTGGCTTAGCAAAGACAAATGAACGCAGGTTCATGACATTTCAATAATAGAGTCTGAAACCCTGGCAGTCGCCAAGGGGGAGGAAAACAGCAGGACTGGGTATATCTGAGTTTATCTTATTGACGCAGAGTTATATGTTCAGACACGTTCTAAACCGAAACACAAAAAATCATCATGAAAATTTATAAAGAGAACAAAAAAAAGGGTATTTGTGCAGACACAAAAGTATGTCTATGCATGTGTACTATTAACTATATACATTCATAGATGCATACACGATAGGATGTCAAAAAATATTTTAAATTTATTTCAGTTATCTTATCCTGTGCACAACTGAAATGGAAACAGACCTCATTTTGCTTATGAATTGAATTTTTAAGTGTTAAAAATTTCTTAGTAGCCTTATCTGCAGACAGAAGGATACCCAATGAGGAAGTGAGATACACAATGTCAAACTTATAGAGGCCCAGTTCACTGAGGATCGTATGTATTTAACTAGATCATGCATTTAACTAACTTAAGCCAGCAAAAGCAGATGTGCTATTTTTTTTGCTATCACTTTCCGCCTTGCCTTCACAACATTCTGTTGTGATTATGACATGTTTTATTCTATTTCACTCCTACGTAAGATTTTCCATTGGTGTATTATACTATCTATAAAAGAGATCTTCTTATCAGCACTGGTGCTTCTATACAACCATGATAATAATGTTTAATAAAGTAGATAAATTGTGTTCTTAATAACAGCATTGTATAAACTTAACATATTTTTTGTATAAAGTCTGGAAAATCTTTAAATAATTCTTTCCTGAACCCCATGTCTCCATGATACCTGTTGATTTAAACTTCCAAAATGTGACAGGTTTTTTTAAAAAAACTTCTAAATTCAGGCAATTGACCAAAATTACTATGGTAGGACCATAACAATTATAGGTTTTCTCCTGTCAGTGGAGAAAAACGGGTGTCTCCTGAAATTTACTTAGCTCATTTAAGATCTGAATTGATGCACGTCTGTCTTCATTGATAAAATAAGGCTGGTAAGCTCCAATTTCCAATTTAGACATCTAAAGTCAGGTGGGGTAAAATAGGGTCCCAGCTACCTCACCACTGCATGTGTTTAAGGATTTATCTATGCTGATCATGGATTTTTTCTGGAGTCCCAACTTTCCAAAACAGAGCTCCCCATTCTATAAGGTTAGCCTGAATTCTTGAAACTGCAGATACGACATTAACTTTACCAATATTAAAATTCAAATTGCTCATGTGAACCAAGCTTAACATGCAATCCAGAGGATCCTTATCAAACAAGACATATTTTAGAGGATGATTTTTCTGAATCACTGACATTTTTATGCCTTAGTTACAGTCCACATGGTATTTAGCTTTAGTAACGTGAAAGTTGCTCCCCAGTTTTCCATGAACACAAGGAAGGACTCATGGAAAGGAATCAAAATATTCAGCATGGCAAAGGGTTCCAAAGTCTTTCTGTACATCAAAGATTCAAAGAAGCAGTGAAGATACTGGTGAATACTTCCTGGTACAGATTCACTAAATATTGCTCTTATTGAGTAAAGGATAATATTCAAATCAAGTGAGTAAACTTGACAGGATTCTTAGCTTTTGCTAAAAATAACCACTCACCTAACTGCTTCTACTATTTCTGTGGCAGAGAATTTGCTCTTAAACAAAATTATCTTTTAATTTTTGAGTGCCCTTGGAACATAAGACTCCTTCTTGTAAAGCAGTAGAGAACATGTGTTAACCTTTTTGCCTACATATAACAGTGACTGCCAAGAGTGTATCCTAAGTAATATTACCAGAAATCTACCACATAAATTTGCATATAACAAAGAATTACAAGCTTCAATACACCTAACTGGAGTTAGTTTCCAAGCAGCTATTTCATCCTAGCAACTGTAAAATATTGTAATATTTTTTAGCATCTGAAAATACTTAGATAATATTATTCATACATGGAGCTCGGGTATTTGACATTGACTTCTGACATTTTTCAAAGATGGTAGGATGGTTTTGAAGAAGTCAAAGCTTCTAGGATCTGTAGCTGGTAGCTACCCTACTAGAATCAGTGGTCTGAGATGTGATACTCAGTTTTCGCTCATTGCTATGGACTTAGAAGTCTGGGCTGAATTTGGAACCTCAGAACTCGTAATCTGTAGGCTCCCAGGTTTATCATATCCCAGGTTTATCCCAGGGAGACAAATTGCCCTAAAAGTCCCTTGGTTTATTTATCTCCAGGTTCTAGACTCCCATCTACTTCTCATTAAATGAGGTAGTCAATCATTACTCTTATTTAAATATTAAAATTGAGTAATTTTCTAAATTATATTCTCCAACGGGAATTAATTCAACAAAGTGCTAAAGCCTGTATTGTATAAAGGTCAGATTGGATAATTACAGTTATCTTTTCTGGCCTTACAATGTATTAATAATTTAGGAATATGAATTCTCACACATTCTGAATTAATAATTTTAGATAGTGTCAGCAGCCGACCCAGAACCCTACTATCTCCCACAGCCTTGTGTCTGCCTGCATTATCTGACTATAGAAGGTGCCCTTCCACTTGCTTTCTCCTCTCCTAGCCTAGCAATCTCTCCGCTTCAGCTGCACATCAGTACGCAGTCGCGTGGCGAGTGCCCTGCATTGTCTGTGTTCCTGTCGGAATGCAGCCGGAGGTGCCGCGCTCCGGGCCGAGCACAGCACTTTGGGCTGTGCAGCATTACCCTGGCACCAACATACCTGTTGGAAGATGTAGCACACAGAACTTATTTTGTGAATTCCCTACAAAATTACGTATAAAACAGGTGTAGAAAGATCTGAGTTCAGCCAAAGTGGCAGTGACACCCGAAATATTAATAAGCTAAACTAAACCATTTGAGGATTCATCTCTAGTTTGCTGCCTAAGCTCCTGTTAGGGCTGCTGGCTGGAGCCCTAAGTGTCCATTAAAAAAATGTTTGCTCTTTATCATATCAAAAGCTAGTCATATTATAGTTCAGTTTGGTTGTTTACTTCCTTAGATGTCTGCTTTCAGTGATTCAACAAATTCTAACACATAGCCTTCGATTTATAGTTTTATGTTTCCTCTTTCTTCATGCCACAAGTCTTTTAAATACTTTCTGGGCAATATTTAGGTATCAACTAATGGAATAGCAGCTTCAACTTGTATGGGTGGATGAAGAGAATAAAGCAAGAATAATTTTAAATTTTTAATAAGCACTGTGACTAGGGAGGGGTTCTTGCTCCCACTACTGCAGAATTTTGGTAGCTGTATACCATCAACCAGCCTTTGTATGTCAGGTACACCAATGTATTTACAGTTCAGTTTTCCAGAAAGTTTATGGATGGATGACTTGGATTATGCTACTAAAACATCCTAGTAAAATTCTAGTAAAACATCCTAATAAAATACCTTAACTTGGAGTTTGCCTTCCTGTATTCGCCCTTTCCATGACGCTGTAAATTTAAGGCTGTCCACGGAACAGTTCATTACTCTGCAAGGGAAATATATATACAGTAAATCTTAGAGACAAATAACAACAGGAAATTAAAAACAAACCCCAAACTGATTTATTTTTAATGTGTACCATATCGTACTAAGTCTCTGAAGAAAAATACATTTTTAATTTCACTTAAAATAAAAAAAAAATAATAAAAAATCAACATTTAAACAATTAGTTCATAGTTACTTTACTTCAGTGCAAGCAATAAAAGTGAGATGACTCATGACAGCAGTTGACATAATTTGTTGGGTCTGTGGCCAGAAAATGAAGTAACCAACTTCACACAGAGGGAACAATGAAACACACACACACATGAATAGGGAGATTTTTTTTCCCTCACCTTGCAGTCTCCTGGCGTAAGGCATTGAGAAATGTGTCTGGATGAAATAGCTCTGAAAGGTCAAGGGTGTCTGACAGTAGTTTCTGTTTCTCTGCCTTTTCTACCCAATTCTAAAAGGGAAAAAAAAAAGGAAAACAAAGAATCCTGAAGTTATTGCCTGATTTTTCAACATTTTAAGTTTATGTGGGTTTGGGAATTATTACGAATAATGAAAAATGTTCGTGCAAATATACTGTAACCTCAAAGATTAATATTAATTTCAATTATTTTAAACTGGTAAACAGAAAATTAACACCATTTGAAAGTATATAGAAAACCAGCAGTTTATGTGCAATGGGACTCATCCGTTCTAAATAAACTTCTGTTCCATTTTGTTCCATTCTTTGCACAGTGCAGCTCACTTTGTACAAAGAAATTTTTATCAAATTACTAACATTCCATTGAAACCCTATTTCACCTTTACTAACAGGACAGTTTATGTATGTTTTGCATCAAAATGGCTGTCATTACTGTCTTTGCTTTACTGAGTTCAGGCAAATAACTGCATTCCTTTCAAGTATGCTTTAAGATCATTCTTTTGTCTAGACTGCATATTAAATTCAATAAGCACCTGATTTGCCATCAGCAGCAAGAGTTTTTATAAGTACTTACTAACAATTTTTAAAAAAATATCTCTTAGTATTAGGTTGACACTGCCATTTTTAGTGTGTGGAGTTTCAAAAGATATGAAATTTCAGATGTTTCAGGCATATTAATCTGAGACATGAATTTACAGAATTTCTGGTAAGATCAAAACCGGCCTTGGTTATATTTGGTAATATATGAAACTAATAGAGGTGGGGGGAATAACCGGCCTCAATTATCCTTACAGAACACATGCCCCAACCTACTTCTTTCACCCTGTCTTACATGCAGCTATGAAGCCTGTTAATCGGAGCAGCAAGCTTGGAATTTCCCATCAACACAATGCAGTATGTGCCAACGTGAGAAAAGAGACACACATTGCACCTTGCACTCTTGATAAACCATGAGTCTTAAGTAAAGAAATCTGACTTTGACCTTCAAAACACTAACAATCTCAGACTAAAGAATTCGCTATCTTCACACGAGTCATTTAGGTACTGAGTGGTTATGCAGCAGCGCACACTCAAAATCCTATGTTTTGAAACTTTTATACTGTACATCTTTGGCACAATTTCTTTACACGGTATAGTCACAGTCCTGACTATGGTACTGTTGTATAAACGTTAAGTTACTGTATAACCTACTCTATAAGTAGCTGTGCAGAAGCCATATGCTTCTACACTGAAAAAGAAATGTTTAACACTGAGCCAAAAGATAATGAGAGACTAAGATTCCACATGCTGTCACTAAACAGAGAAAGACAAACCACGCTCCTTTCTGAATACCAGCTACAAGATTATGAAATTACTCTAGTCGCTGAATAAAAAACCTTGGAAGCTACACTCTCATTACACAATGCACCTGCCAGGCATCCATATCTTGTTTTAAAAGTTCTTTACTGTATTCTTTGAACTGCTGACAGACGAATAATTCCACAGAAGCATCTTGGAAGTGACAAAATCATCCAAAATACAAGTACATATCACTCAGTGAATTTTATGTTATTTTGTCAGTGTGTCAGACACATCTTTGTAATGTTTCCACCACATTCGAACGTTTAATTGGTGATCTTCTTATCTGTCACATCACCAGTTATGAGCTCTCAACCCAAACGATTATTAATCAGTTAGGAGATTTTTCCTTTCCATTTTCATTAGCTAAATGTACACAGTTAATGACTCTTGTCTGCATGATTCTTTTAATGACTTAATATAACAATCTCTTTTATCATATAGCAGTAACTCCACATTCTGGTTAGGACAGATTGTGTAAATTGTTTTGTATAATAAAAGTAGGCACAATCATTTCAACTTGTATTTAATATAATCATTCTATTGCTGTCATCAAATAAACTTTTAATGTAATTGCTAAAGAGAAACACTGTCAGGAACACAGATGCTTATATTCCACCCAATTAAAGGACCAGTATGGGTGATATTAATTCTGCACTCATATAATTAAGTAGCACTAGGAAATACACAATAACAAAAACTTTCATTAGATGACAAAAGCAAAGTTTGTAATTGTTTTTATGGCTCTAAATAAATCTGAAAACTTAGCTCATTCACAGCTGTTTAATAAATAATTTAAGATTTAAATGCAATAAAAATGATAATAAAATGTATTTTACAACACGAATGTAAAAAATATCCTTCTGCTTAATTTTCTTTTTCGTCTTATATGACCACATGGCAGGATGTTAGTGAAGTGTTTCAGTCTCAAAAGACACCACCACTCTATTAAATGCATCATTTGTCACTAGCACATCCGCTGTCACTGCCGTAACGCTTGGAAGAGATCGGGTCTTGAAGGGAAGGAAGTTTAACTTAAGCTGTAGAAAGGAAGAAGTGACATTTCTTGAAAAGGAGAAATCCCGTAAAAGATTAGCTATAATTCTTTATTTCCCTCTCCTATCTTGATTCCAATAAAAATATACATTAACTTCATTTGCCAAAGTGATGCAAAGTTGTCTGACTTTTTACGTATCTTGGATGGCCGTGTAGCATTTCAGTCTGCAGGGCCTTTTTCCATCACCAACTTTGTAGAAAACTTTGCCTTTCCTACTAGGTTGGCCCAAATAATCCATGTATTTGTCACTTGCCAGCTGGATTACAGTGAGAAGATTGCCATCAGCTCCACGACGGTGTAAAATGCAGCTACTTGTCTCTTTGTGGCTCAGGTCAATACCTGTGCTCTCCCAGCTGCTCCCTCACTCCTACCTCCCATAATATGGTTTTTAAAATGTTTGCTGCAATTCAGGATTTCACTAAAAGCAGCTTTCAGTGTATGAATTAACGATACATCTTTGGTTAGAAATGGCAGCTATAACATCTGGCAAAAGGCATATGAAAGCTGAAATGGTGTATAACCTATTTTTAAAAATAAATTAAATCAATGATTTCTATTATACCAAGAATGTGGTCTACGAGTACAAACATCCTAACCCCCACAAAATTTATATTACAAAATAAAATACAAAATAGCATACACTCTTCTTTATAACTGGTTTTTTTTTCAGTATTTCAATTTTTCAGTATTTCAATATTTCATTATTTCAATATTTCCTGAGTCTTTCTTATTACAATGAAATTAGAAATTTAAGTTTGAACTGTCCATGATAGATTAATTTAGTATATGATGATTATAAACATAATACCAAAACTTACCAGCAATACCCAAAATGCTTGCAAAGCAATTCCTAGCAGGATATTTCAAAACTTCAATTAATGTGAGGTTCTGTTTGGTATAATAAAAAGAATGTTGGGGTTTTTTTTACAAAAATAAATCTCTAAGTAAGTGCAGTCTCAGGTGGTTCAAATAATATTTTTTTATGTAACTTAACATCCAAGAAGCATCTATTCCATTTTCAGAAAGAAGCCTTCCTTATCTGCTATAATCCCAAAGCAAACTAAGCGCCTCATACAGAACAGAGGAAGGAATAAAGAGGCTGCCAGATTTTCAAACTATCATTTATACAACTTCAGGATCACAGAATGTCTCTACAATGAATCAAGTACTTTTTCTTCACCGGTTCTAATTAATTCCAAATGTATTCTCTTCTACCATGATTTTCCCTTGGTGTGGTCCCAGAAGAGAATTTTTACTGAAAGAGAAAATCATATAAATCACTATAGATGTGATTAATTTCTTTGCCTAGATGGAAAACTGTATTCAGTGTTATACGAATATGCAGAGCCAGAAACCATTGAGTACCATTCTGGTTTTCCACTCGTTTTAGAAGGATTCAAAGATACTAGGGGAAAAAAATGCAGGACTTTTTGTCTAAATCTGAGAGCAAACGATGGTGAGCAGCAGTGCTAGGGCAGTAAGTATTCAGTTAACCAGAGTTTAGCTTAAGCAAAACTCAGTCAAGCAGTTATGCTGGAGTGCTTTTTTCCTCACGGTGCAGCAGCTGTTCCATAGGTTTGCTCCCCAGTGGTGGCATTCAGTGGTAAATGCCAGCAGGAGTAATTGTGCTACACTGCAAAGAAATGAAATAGGAGTATTTTTTCTAGCACTGAGACAGAGAGGGTAATGCGTAGCTTCTCAGTAGCAACCGGCATACAAGGATTTGCTCCCTGGTGGTATTTATTTTTTTTAACGTGATTTTTTCAATGTGAAATCCTTGAGCTAGTATTCTTGAGCTAGATATCCTTTATTAAATGAGCATGTGAATAGTGTAGTATTTCAGGTATATGATAAGGTCTTGACACATACTATCTTTCCAATGGTAATTCACACAGGAATTTAATTTGGAATCTTATTTTTGTTTTAAAATAGTGTTCTTTTATTATTATTATTATTATTATTATTATTATTATTATTATTATTATTATTATTATTATTATTATTATTATTATTATTATTTTAAAGCATGCAGACCAAAATTGCTGGTTAGTGCTTCAAATAAAATACCATTATTTTTTTTATTTCAGTTTGATGTGCCTCAGAAAGCCCCTGTTTGTTTGGAAAGTCTGAATACTAACACAATATCACAGTGTTAGAGCATAAAAATTCTGCGTCCGTTAGCATCAACATGCCAGCTAACAATGCGCCAGAAGCAGATGTGCAGTAAGGCATAGCTGAGGGAAGCACTGGCAAATGTGATCTCATTCCGGCTACTGTATTAATTTATTTTTATCGAAACATGAACTTAACATTCCAAGAATTGCTGTTTCTTACATTTAATAAGGGTACCAGAATGACGATGTTGCATAAGAACTGTAGCATCATACTGACAAGTTCATGACTGATGTATGCCAAAAATACCGAGTTTCAGATATTTCCTATATGATCACTAAACATAGACTCCAGTTAGACAACACCCTTATGCTTCATGCTTTCTAGTCTTTTCTTTCTCCACAACTAAATACATCAGTTACTAGGTGCTAGATTGCATTTGCAGTTACACAGAGTATAACTGGGTAAGGAAGTGTGAGAGCTGGAACTATTCCTTGGTAGAACCAGGAACTACAAAATATGCAGAGCAAAGGGGACAAACGTTCAAAGAAACTTCAGAGTCCTCTCCCTCTGAAAGAGATTTTGGTCCTACTTCCCACCGCCACTGGTAAGAAGCTGCAGGGCAGGGAAAACAGTGGCACGTAATATTCATTTGCAGGTAACGGACAATCCTGCCTACCATAAGCCTTGGACAAAGTCCGGACTCCATCAGACATAAATCCTTCGCAGAGCTCTGGAACAGGGATGCTGAAATCTGCATTGTGATGGTGTTGGTGTGACTAAACAGGTACAGAATACTCAACTTATCAAGCATTAGTAATGATGGGATGCACCACAGTAATTTGTTTTATGGTAGCAGCTTGAAGGCTATGTTACAATAAGGAGAGCCGCCACAGAACTGCTTATTTTGCTATGGTTCGTTTTCTCTGGTCAACAGCACATGAGATACAGATTTTCCATTAAGCACCGCCCTCACGCTCCTTGTTCCTCTTCTGAAACAATGACCCCCTGGACTGCAGTCATCAGTCACCCTTTTCTTCTTCTTTTTTAATTTTTTTTACTGTTTACCAGTCGTTTATTTTCTGCTAACACCGTCTCTTGAGGCTGTCAAAATTCAGAGAAAATCTCTCAGCCATGCCTGTGTCGCAGAACTCTCCTCTGTTAGCAACTATTAAGGCCTAACCTAACTCTCAGATATGTACGCAATGTTTATCAAACCCACTAAAGCAATCTAATCAGAAATTGTTTAACTCTTCGGTGTACATATCCCAAAATATACCACAATGAAAAGGCAAAGAAGGAAATTTGTTTTTCTACAAGGAAAAAGAGATCACAGAATGGAAAGTGTGGCTGATGCAACCCCAGTCTAAACATAGGAAGGACAGGATTGCGTGGCCATGCCTGTGACAGGGCATCCCAGCACACACCACGCTGGCTCCTGCCCACTGAACAGAACACTGCAACACGGGATTACTGCTCAGACTGTCAAACGGTTTGTTCAACCAAGCATAACTTTGTGAGTTCACAAAAATCAATTAAGGTTTTGGTTTTTTTTTAAATTGGTGTAATACGCTGGTATGGGTTGTTGTTTGTTCTTACATAGTAAAGCCAAGGCATTCAGAGTGAAGGTACCTCAAGTACAGTATATGAGCTATTTGAATCATAGAATCATAGAAGTATAGAATGGCTCGGGTTGGAAGGGACCTTAAAGATCATCTAGTTCCAACCCTCCTGCCATGGGCAGGGACACCTCCCACCAGACCAGGCTGCTCAAAGCCTCATCCAGCCTGGCCTTGAACACTTCCAGGGACGGGGCATTGACAACTTCCCTGGGCAACCTGTTCCAGTGCCTCACCACCCTCACAGTAAAGAATGTCTTCCTGATATTCAATCTAAATCTACCCTCTTTCAGTTTGAAGCCGTTACTCCTTGTCCTATCATTACACTCCCTGATAAAGAGTCCCTCCTCTCCCATTTGAAGCCCCTAAAGCCTTTCTTTAAACCAGAATGGGAAATTTTTTATTGTGGCCAACCCCAACAGAACAGCTCATCATCAAGGCTGTAGGTCTCTTTCAGATGTAGTCATACTCAAAGGCTAAGAGAAAGCTGAGGAGCAGTAGCATGGCATGAAGCTTCATTCAAACCCAGTAACCCAGAGAAACAGATATTATGGAGTAATTTAGGGGAAAAATATTGCACACTTTATTAAACAGCACATTTCTTTTGGTTTATTTTTAAACGTTTGGGTTTTGTTTTTTGGGTTTTTTTTAAGATACAATGGTTTAGTTTTAAAATTATTTCTGTTACAGAAATAATGTATTCATAAAATTGAACATTTGGCAGCAACAATACCTATGTCATTTTGATACCTACTGCATGAAATTTTAAAATATCCTATAGTATCATGGAATAAGAGAATAATTAGAGTTGGAAGACTTCTGGAGATCTTCTAGTCCAACTCCGCACACTCAAAGAAGGGCCAGCCTAGGGGTTGCTCAGGGGGTGTTTAACGACATTTTAAGTATGTGGAATGATAGAGATTCCATAACCTTTTCTGGGACACCTGTTCCAGTGTCTGACGCCCCTCAACATGATTTTTTACTTCCAAATGTCTTATCAGAGTTTCTCTTCTTGCAACATGTGTCTGTTTTCTCTTGGCTTATCTTAGTAAGTGCCACTATGTATTTCTAAGCAATACATGAAACATTTTTCAGGGTTTATAATTAGATATATCACTACTGAATATTTAAGAGAGAAATACTACACTGAACTGGTACAAATCAAATGCATATTCATTAGAGCAGATTAGACCCAAAAGGTACAAGGGAGAAGTTCTAAATTATAAAATTTTTGAATTTAGGTTGGAAGGAACCTCTGAAAGTCATCTGATCCAATTGCAGCTTAAAGTAGGGCCAAATTCAATGACAGTTTAGGTTGCTGAGGGCATTGTCTACTCAAGGTCTGCATATCTCCAAAAGCGGAGATTCCACGCAAACCACTCTGGACAACCTGCGCAACGTTTTTTTTGACTGAGCAGCCAAAAACCAGACAAGTGCTTCAGATGTGGGCTCCTCAAAAGTGCAGAATACAAAGAAATGGCAAGTCCCTTTGACCTTTAATAAGTTCATTAAGAATTTTGCATTTCTATAGTATCATGCCGGTACGCCCGGTATGTAGATAATTTCCGTTGATTAAATTTATCATATGTGATCATGAAATAGTTGAAATTACATACATTGAAAATGGTAATTATAGAGAACCTATAAGAAAATATATTTTGCGTGTAAGCTAAAGCATACATAACACTGTACAACAGCATAAACATGATGGGAATTTTCAAACTCAAGCTCAGATGTAGAGAACAGATTCCTCATTGGATCATAACTCTCTTAGCTCTAAGTGACTACAATTGGAATTAACAATTTAAAACTATCACTGCCTGCAAATGTGCTCTTACGCATGCTCCTCCATTTAAGGGCACACATTCTAAGTAAGTTGCTATTTATAGTATTCAGTTTAATATACCGGTAAACATACTATAGAGCAGGAGGGAATTTACCCTTTCTGCCTTTAAGCATCACTGACATGCCTAAAACGGGGATCTGAGCTTCCTATTCATAGAAGAGTTCATAGATTCCTCTTAAGAACTCTTCTCCTTCGACTTAAAGTTTGGGGGCTTTTTTCCTCAATTATGCACCTCGCTGAACATTTAGAGACAAAGACCGCACCAAGAAGAACTGGACTAAGACCAAAAAAACCCCCAAAACACCAAACCAAAATGACTCTCTGTTTACTCCAGTTTTAAAATACAGTCATGATAACTGAGCTGCTGAGCGCACCTGCATGCTCGCTGGTTACTCCATTTGAATGTGAATTCCCAAGAGTGAAATTACGGCACACACAACAGATAAACAAGGATTTAGTGAAGAATTACCCTCATGAAGCTTTTCCTTCACAAACTAAATTTGAGATGACAGTTCTGAAACTTTAACAGCTCTGAAAAATTGAATCTTTTTTATATTTGTACAGGAGTACAATATGAAACTATGTTATCATTTCAAATTCAGCTATATGGAACCTCCTTCAAAAAGAGAAAGATAGGTCAACATGAAGCACATTTCTGCCTTTCCCTAAAGAAATGCCCAAAAGACTGCTAAGTAGCGATGATGCTTGCTTGTGGAATGGCAATGCGTTTCTATTACAAAATGGGCTTACTTTTTTATATATATCTGCAAATGTTATCTGAGGAATAGTTATATCCTCAAACCAGGACACGTTACCATTGATCTTGACCAATTGAATCTCAAATCAAGAGACGAAATATTTTGTAAACTATTTCACCAAACCAGTTCCCACCAAAACATCTACAGTTCAAACCAGAACTATGATCACATCTAGTTAGTTTTTAGTTACAAAGCTGTCTTATTACTCTAAGAAATGTTTTTCTATGTCTGTGTGTATGACTATGAAATCAAAATTATAAATCAAACAATAAAGGATTTTGAATATATTGCTAATTATCAGTAGATACAATATTTGTGTCAGTATAGTGCTAATCAGAAGAGCCAGTTACTGTGACCAAGTTGTCTAGAAGAAAGGAAAGCAGATTGATGGAATGTACCTGGAAATTGGTGTATTACCATGTGTTGCAGCCTTCTCATTTACTAATGGCTGGAATTTAAAATTACCAAAATGTTTGACAGCATAACATAAGGCAACTCATTTTCATATGCAAATGATAATAACTTCCGTTTCTACCACTTGTACTACAATTAACCTTTTTTTGCTTGAGCTTTTGTCAGACAAGACTATCCATTTTACTGTGCTTTCTCTTTTGCATACAGCTTTGTCCACGATAGAGACATGATGAAAAACAAATTATTAGAAACTGAGCAATCTACACTTCAAATGTTAACAGTTCAAATGTATACAGTTTTATTAATATTTTATCATTGTATTTCAGATTTCTTACTGTATCGTGAAAATGTGTCTTGTAACTTAAAGAGAAAAATCAATGAATGAATGCTGATTATTTTATTAGATTAAGCAGAACATACCAACTACAGCTTTAAATCTTATATAACACATGGTACAGTTTCTTATAATTTATGGAGTATATAAATACTAACTTGCATCCATAGAGAAAATACAGACCACTAAATCTAGTTCTTTTAAATATAAACCGAGGTTAGAAAAAAAGATCATTTTCTTGGAAATAAGGTATTTTCTCAGAAAGTGCATACAGACAATGACCTGGGGTTTTCTTTTTTATGCAACACTTACTTACAAAAATATTTTTATGGGTGATCGCCTTCTGCAATCAATATTCTACAATCAGAGAGCTGAACAACTGGGTAGTGGTATGATAAAGGAAGCTGCTGAAACCTCTGCTTACAAGGTAGTACTTAATAATTAAAAAAGAGTAGCCGTTCTCACAAAACGTACTTAGAAATCTGAGAGTTTAATCAACAGGAGCTGAATTCTTTTTATATGGTCTACATTTCAAAACACTTAGAAAAGCCCATATAGAAAAGCCATAACTTGTAGATGCCTCAATTTAACAGACCATCTAAACTTCACTGGGATTAAGCTTCAACAACTCCCAATGAATCCAAACAGAATGCAAGTCGAGATGTCTTTCCTTTTCCAATGCTGTTTTTTAAAAACTGTTTTTTTCATGCATAAAGTAAATTGTTTTCCTAAAACTTGAGATAATCCTTGCCCATTGACAACCAAAAAAATATTTCCATTTAAAACTGCAGATTTCCACTTAAATCTGCAAAAGTTTGCAGATGTAGCGTGAAAGCCCACTGTATTCTGCAGGACAAGAATTCTTTCACTACAAGAACTAGTGATTTCAGTTCCTCTGGAAAGTAAAGTCTTGAATTGGTGCACAGAACAGAAAAGAAAACTTAAGGAACCCTTCCACCTCAGGCACCCAGGCATGAACACAGCTTTCTGTAAGTCACAAGAGTACACGAACTCTCTGTGAGTAAAAAATCCTTCAGCTTCTGCTTTAGCTTCCTTGGAAGCTAGACTTTACTTCAGTGGGTAACTCCTATGAGCTCTGCAAGTCTGAGACTTTCATCTTACATTCCAGGTAGCATCCTGTTTGGATGGTTTATCTTTATAAAGCACTACTACTACTACTACTTTATAAAGCACTACTACTTTCATCTTACATTCCAGGTAGCATCCTGTTTGGATGGTTTATCTTTATAAAGCACACTACTTAATTGATATAATCTAACTGAAACAGTGATTAAAAAGGGTCATGATATGACAGCTGGGTCTATCAGAGCTTCAAATTTGCCTATTACATGAGAGACAAAGAAAACATCAACATTTTTATAGCAGTACTTGCAAATTTCCAATTTTTACCAAGCAGTTATCACTTAGATAAAAGGTCTTGAAAGATATATCCTGTCTGATAAATTCTGAACAAAATGAAATCATGCTACAACATGATGAGAGCCGTGGGGCCCAATTCAGACTCAGTTTCTTAGCAGATAATGTCAGGCTGCAGTTGTATTTTTGTTTTGATACTCATGACAGCTGGAGAAGCCAAGAAAAGCAACAGAAAAACACCAATTCTTCAGAATAAGGTGGATTTTTCGTAGCATTCTGAACTTCGAATTAAAATAATGGAATGGGGGGATTGAAAACACAATATTTTTGTGAATTTTGTTCTTTAATATTAGAATCCTAAATCTGAAGTATTCTGCACTGTACAGATACCTAGATAACAGCTGTTCAAACAGACAGAAAGTGATGTGAGGAACAAAGACAAGGTGGGGAACGCAGCCAACCTAATCCATTTGAATCAGCAGCTCCTAACACCATAAAAGACAAATCATTAAGCTGTTGTCCCTGCTGCAAAGCCTGCTGAGGCAATCTATCAGAAAAAACTCAGAAATTCTACACAAACTAAGCAGGATTACAATTTCAGAGGTACAGGACTTCTTACAGAGTGCCCAAGCAGGTGAACGTGGGGACCGAACATGACAATTCTGGGATTGTACGATATTTATTATGGGAAGGACAAAGGTGGGTAAAGGTGGATGGGAGATGAACAGGAATGGGAAAACAGATAGAGAGGTACAAAAGGGCAGGTCGTACATAGAGAGGCTGCTGGTCAGTACACTTTGGCCAACCTTGTACCCGATCACCAGAGTCTGTCCTATCCTCCTTTTAAGCTCTATTTTGAGTTGTTTTTGCATCTGACATTTGCCTGGGCTGCTGGTTTGCCCCTTAATAGCTGGAGTTCTGGGTCTCCTCTCTCTCTTCTGCTGGTATTCATAGCCATGAGAAGACACTTATCTACAGACTGAGATGGACTTAAATTCCATTATACACTGATGTATATTATTGCTGAGCCAAATCATGTACCACGAGAGAGGGAAACCAGAGAACACATTTAAGATGCCACCATGAGGGAGCTGGGAGTATAAGGACCAAGAATTACAACCAACACAAAGATCCATGATGACTCATAAGCTTCTTATCTTAACGTTGATAGCAAATAAATCACTGTAGACAGACAAGCTGAAACACGATATTGTAAAGTTCAATGTCAGCATTGCTAGCTGAAAGTATTCAGAACTCTTCATTTTAGAAGAATGTTCAATACACAGAATTTTATTTTTTTTTTAATTTAAATCAAAAGCTAACATCCAAATACCAGAACTTCCACCTGGGCAGAAATCACATATTTCCATCAGCTCCGTCACCACAACATCATACACAGCAAAACATGGCTCTATTGCATTATGTATATACTGATTTATTCACACTTTAAGTAGGCAGATTTCCTTTTTTTTTATTTTGCTTTTACTGAGTGAATTCAAACCTGAGAAAATGAAACACCTGTTGTTTTTCTGTACCTTGTTCTGTAATGCTCTCAGAACATCTTTACACTTCTATAAATTCTGCTATAATTATTCTACCATCTGGGCCTATATTTTGGGTTCCTCCCCACCCCCATTAAATGTTTGTAACAAAGCAGTTGCTTTTATTATTTTCTTCACTGGCAGCAAACATCTTGACAGGGCAGCCTTTAACTAATGACCCAAGCAGAGACTTACTGCATCCTTAGTAGACACAATCTTTTAGTACAACTTTGCTGCTTCAATGTCTCCTATTTACCTCTTGAAAGTCAAACCTGTCTCAAACACTGAAGGTAGAAGTTAATATCTTAAGAGTGAATGAAACAGAGGGAGGTATGAGAAACTATCAAAAAACCACGACAATAGAGTTCATCACATAAAACTAAACCAACCCAAGATATGACCTTTATTCAAATATAAATCTGAAGATAATTTTCGGAGTTATGAGAAAATCTTCATTGAAGCCTTTATTGAATTTCTGAATACCAAATTCATAATTAACTATTGATAAATTACATTTATAAAATCAATAATGAAAAGTCACTAAAAAGGGAAGTTAATTAAAAAATAATCAAGTCTAATCAAAATCTTCGTGTAATATGCACAGACATGAATTGGAATCACATTTAAGGAAAAAGATGATTCAACTGAAATGCAGAATTAGAAATAGTCAACATTTTCTCGTAAAATACATACAGAAATAAAAACACAGAAATTGTATTTCAGATATGATCTGACTAGAAGATTAAGAAGCAAAATGGACTGATAATGTATTATTAAAAATTGCTTCAAATACAACTGTATTACATATTTGACACCAAAAAAATCATAGAAAAATATAATAACCACTATCTGGTCATCTGTCACTACTTTCCATTGTCACTAACAAAAACATTACAGTTAAATATCTACTGTAAAGCTCTGCCTTAATAATCTGTTCCTCTCTCACAGTAAATAGGTGTTTAAAATTGTAAATTATGTCTTCATAATAATTTTACATAAAAATGACTAATCCAAATGTACAATATTGTCAGCAGTTTGAACAATGAAAAAGGAAGATTACTATCATGGTGATATAATGCAGCACATTTGCCCATAGTTGACTGAAGTAATATATGGAAATAAAAATTTTTGAATATGCTTGATTGAAAAATCATTACTGTTAACACTAATTTTATCCTGTTACACTCTGCTACATTATCTCCACTTTGTATGGGAGGTGTATTCCACACAGAAGCTTGAACTCTAATCTCAGGCTTCCATTAAAAAAAATTCACGTAAGTGAGGAAAATCATATGCAGTTTGGTCACAACCAAATAAAGGTAGAAGCCACAAGCTGCAAGGTACTCTTGAAGATTATGAACACTGCTGACTCAGCCACAAGTGATGTTTTTTCAATAATAATGACTACAATAGTCAGTCAGAAGGGACAAAGTTCAACTCTAGTTATATGACCAACATAACATCTGAACATGCATTATCACTTGTTGCCATATATATTTATGCTTTGTTGTTTATAATTTGAGCCTTTTTGTGAAGGAAAAGATAAAAAAAAAAATTAAGCATTAGCCAAAATAAATGGTTTGCGTAACGAGAATCTTATGACTAATTCGGAACCATCCATTTGATAGATTCTTTAGAAAAACTAATGCCTAGAAATCATGTTCCCCTCAAATCTTCCTTCTGAATCTGACAGTCAACACTACTGGTCACAGAAATCTTCTTCATATCCCACTGTACAAGACTGTGTTAATCAAGGTCAAAACCAGCAGCTTCCAATTTCTTGCCTAGTAGTAATAGAGGATCTGTCCCTCCTAAAAGAATCTTTCTTTCTGGAAGGTTCTTGCAGTTTCCTCTCTATGTATACAACATGATGAAATCTGTTTCCTTAAATACTAATTAATTTAAATAAACGACTTTTTAAATTGTCCGCCTATTATCCCAAATATTCCTCTGCTGTTAATCAAAATACAGATAGATTTACCTTAACTAAAAATTTTCTTCTTCACTGTAAGACTGTAGATTGACAGAGCTGTTGTCAGAGTCTGCAGATGTCGTCTTTATTTGCTTCAAATACTAGTCTTCTATTAATTTCTACTTTAACTCTATTAGAATTGCTTCACTTTATCTCTTTATACGTGTCTCTCTACCAGATTAAAGAGTGTGTCTTGACTTAGATGTAAAGATTCATCTGAGTAAATAAATCTATCTTTTCCCCTGCAGTTCATCAAAAAGACTAATGACTAACATATAAGATCTCAATCTATTGTGAAATAACTAACAACATTACTGTATTTAAAGTTACTGACTTCAAATTGCTCAGTCCACTGTCTTCACATTTTCACCTACCTTTAAATTTTCACATGCCTTTTCACACATCTTCTAAAACTTTTTACGACTTGTGTTTGGAAGGGCGTACTGTAGTGCAATTCACATAATATACCATGTCACTGAACACCAGCATACTGAGGTAAAATGACTCTTTAAAATTACCTGTATAGCAAGTGCTCGAGCTACAAGACTTCTAAGATATTGCAAAGGATCTCCTGGACCTTCCCACTTGCTTTGCCATGTGAGGGGACACTGAAATAAAAATGCATTTACTGAAAGTATCCATTTCAAAAACATCATCATTACACTTTAAGCTAGCAATCTGAATGAAATTAAATAATTCAGAGATCAAATATACTCAGAAATTAAAAAGGCAATACAAGTAATATAATGATCAAAGTATACAACCACTAATAGGAAGGTCATATTCCTGCAAATTCTTTATGTGGCCCACAGAGATACAGTGCTGGTGGAGAGCTTACAAGAGCCTCTGCTACTTAATAAGGAAACTACTCAATTAGGGCTACAAAGATGATTAGGGGACTGCAACATCTCTTTTATGAAGAAAGGTTGAGGGATTTGGGTCTTTTCCATCTGGGAGAAAGACGGCTGAGGGGGGACCTTATCAACACTTACAAATACTTAAAGGGTGGGTGTCAGGAGGATGGGGCCAGGCTCTTTTCAGTGGTGCCCGGGGACAGGACAAGAGGTAATGGGCACAAACTTGAGCATAGGAAGTTCCACCTAAACATGAGGAGGAACTTCTTTACTTTGAGGGTGGCAGAGCACTGGCACAGGCTGCCCAGAGAGGTGGTGGAGTCTCCGTCTCTGGAGACATTCCAAACCCGCTTGGACGCGTTCCTGTGCAACCTGCTCTGGGTGACCCTGCTCTGGCAGGGGGTTGGACTAGATGATCTCCAGAGGTCCCCTCCAACCATCTACTATTCTGTGATTCTGTGAAACACCAGTAGGTTCCACAAACACTTCAAAAAGGCCTAAGTCCCTTCTTTCTCTGAAAGCCACAACACCATCTTTCAGCTGCAGCCACAGGTTCCCACTCCTTTGCTGCTGCCTCCTCAGACTTGAGCAAACAGTTGTGTGGCTCTGTGGTGAAGTGAATCTGGTACAATTCCTCCGCACGATTATTTTCTCATCATCTTAAAGTGTTTGTAAAACAACACCTGAGAATAAAATCCTGCAAGACCTCTCCATACGAAATTTGTCACTGATTTCAAAAAGAAAGGTTTAAAAGATCCTCTGTTAGATTTCCTCCTTATAGAAAAAGGATAAAAAAATTAATTGTAGCTCCTCTACAGGAACCTGTAAAGCACACTGAAATTGACTCTGCAAGATTCTCCTACTTAAGTGAAAGAGAACTGATGTAAATCATTACCTGGGGAATATTGCACAATGCTGAAGACGCTGAGCAGAATATACAGTTTATACTGTTTAACGTTTACAGCTGCATTTTCAAGGAGGTTCACAGTCTAATAGCATGTGCTGAACAGATTTTCAAAATCTGATCACAGAAGTTCATAAGAAAAAGTGTGTTTCAAAGTAAATACTCTAGGTGTACCTTTTATATATAAAAAACAGAAAAAACCTGGATCTGTGGACACTAATTAATAATCAATTTAATAAAGTGGAGTACATACAAGACAATTAATAAAGCACAGATAAACGCATGGTTTTTTGCATAATTATGCTTTTTGAAAATTTTTTGTATTTGAAACTATTATCCTTGCATTTTTGCAGACTTGTTTGCTAGATATGCATTTGCAGGCAGCTCACTAATCTATCATTTAGAAGGTATTCGCCTAATGTTGCTAATATGTTATTCTAAATTACTGTAAATCTAAAGTAACAGCTTAGCTAATTGTAACTATGGAAGCATATTTCAGATGTACACTAATATATCAATTTTGCACAAATAAGACGCATTGCTGAAACCATCAGAAGTCATACGTTTATTGAGTTTCACATTTCCGTTGGTAATCTAGCAGCTTCTTCAGCTGCTATAGTCTTAAAAGAACTACAACCCTGGTGTTTTCAAAATACAAATTTTTAAAAATAGTCCTTTATTACGTAACGTGTGACCACACTAAACTAAACAAGAACAGTGTACAGAAAATACATGAAACGAACGACTTTAAGATGATAAATATGGTGAGGTTTAGCTGCCATGCCAAGAGCGTAGCATTAACCTCTCTGGAGAGCTGCTGAAAAGATTGCTTTATGGTCACAATGCAATAAAGTGATCTGCGTCAAGGTAAATGGGTAAGTAAGCAGATGAAATGCCAGAAACACTTTGTTCAATATATCAGGAAGCACCGAATTGATGTTTGTGAGAGATAAAAATGCATAGAATCTTTAAGTACATTTTCGTAACAGTGATCAGCTTCATAGTTCCTGCTGCTTCCAATTTGAGTGTGACTTAAGCACACAAGCAAGCCATACTGTCTTGCTCAGTAACAAGAAATATAAGTGTAAATACTAAAAAATGGCTATTACATGTATCACTTGAATTCACTACGACTTGTACTTAGCACCAATTTCTACCACACAGTCCAAACGTGTTTAAAAAGGCAATAGGATTGCTAACATGAAAATGTTAATTTATTCTAATTCTACTGCAATTTTGCTAACAAATGCTGTCTTGTGAATTTGGAAAGACAAAGAATTTAATTATTGTTTTAATTAGAAATTTGATAGATCAATAAATGGATAACAATCTTTTTAACAGTACTTGTTCCTCACATGAAGATAAACAAGATGTTAATAGGAGATATCGCTCATTGTGGGGCCAATCAATACCTACGCATGAGCATCAACACAATTTATCAATTGCTGTAGGTGAAACAAAACCACAGAGTTTCACCTCAATGTTTGACTATGTTTGGAATCCAATTATCTAGCTATTAATAACAGAGCATGTAAATTTGCTGTCACTAATTGTATCAGTTCATAAACATACCCAGTTTTCTGCCCGAAAACATGGAGAAAGTACACGTACAAAATTTGGTTGCTTTTCTCACATATCAAGAATACAGAGTGAGGTGATAGGTTGATATGATAAGCACAGTGCATCTGGTGTCATATGGCAATAAACCATGCCAAATACATGCAGAGAGCAAATTGTGATTACAACTGCAGTAACAATTAAATTTTAAGAAACTGTAAAAAGGAAGGAAAAGGACAGATTCACATGTTCTACTGGCTAATATATTTGACTTATCTAGCATAATTTGGTATTTGAAATGGAAATAGTATTCCACAACTTCTAATCTTACCAGATTTGTCCTTAAGAGAAAGCTTGATGAAAGTACAATATACTCAGAAGCTTCTGCAAGTACTTAAAGCAACATTTTTCTGGCTTTTCACTCCAGAAAAAACGTGGTTCTGATTTAGAGTCAATATCAATACAAGAACTCCATTTTAGAGTCTCTATCAATAAAAGAACTTAGAACAAATGGTGACATGAAAATATGTATCAGAATTTTATTGTTTCCTTGGTTTTTTTTCATTTCTTATAATGTATACTCATGACAAAATGACTTACCTTCTGATTTAGCAGAGCGCTTGCTAGTCTTTGTACTTCAGAACTCAGTAATGAGGTACCTCTGATGACTTTACTTAAAGAAGCAAGTGACTGATGGACACTTTGCACAAGGCGAATGGCATTGAATTGTTCCAGAGTAATGAATGATAAGATTGGAGATCCTTGTTGCTCCACAGGAGGAGACACCTTCTGATGAATCAGGTTAGAATTCTAAGAAAAAACACATGATGTCCAGTTAATAATATTATTTTACACAACATATTATTTGTTTAATTTGTAATACTTCATATGACCTTGTTAGCCTTGAAGTAATTCAGATATCTCCCCTTTCCTGACACTGGATTAAAACTATAATGATACTTTCAGTACTGTCCGTGAAATGTTCAATAAAGGCACCACTCTTCTGAGACAAATCTGTCTACCCAACTACTTCAAAAGTACTGGAATTTATGGAAAATCTTCACTTAGATGAATTACCGTGTCAATGCGTCAATATAAAAAGCAGTAGTGTACTCAGCG
The DNA here is from genome assembly GCF_963924245.1 of Chroicocephalus ridibundus. NCBI lineage: Eukaryota > Metazoa > Chordata > Aves > Charadriiformes > Laridae > Chroicocephalus > Chroicocephalus ridibundus. The sequence goes on along the minus strand of NC_086284.1, from coordinate 18,322,129 downwards.
TAACAAGATTGTATAGGGTACTATAAACCAGCTGCCAAATATAGCTCTTCTTTGATAAGACTAGTTCAACCTGGAAGCAAATTAAATACAAATAAATAATAAATACAAAATAAATATAATATTCTGTGTATCTCCTGAGTAACTCAGACTCTGAGAGGTACCACTGCTGTCACGCTGACATTTTCATTACTTATTTCCATTCCATTACAGCCACTGAAAGTCCAAATTTATTCAATAATTTCAAGAGGTGGTATAATTTTACAAACCTTAATTCATATGCAGCTTATTACGTAAGTATGTTTTAGCATGTGTTCTGAAACTGCCAACATGCCATATGACAAGATGGTGCACTGAATTCATTATGGAATTTAAACCTTTATTGGAAAAATCTACAAGGCACAAAGGCAAAAAGAAAACCCTAGCCTTTGGGAAAACAATATTTTGCTATAGATAAATATATTTTGCTGTGGATAGATAACTGGTTGAAAGACAGAGCTCAGAGGGTCGTGATTAGGGGCACAGAGTCTAGTTGGAGACCAGTGACGAGTGGTGTTCCCCAGGGGTCACTACTGGGTCCAGTCTTCTTCAATATATTCATCAATGACCTGGATGAGGGGATAGAGTGCACCCTCAGCACGTTTGCTGATGACACAAAGCTGGGGGGGGGTGGCTGACACACCGGAAGGCTGTGCTGCCATACAGAGAGACCTGGACAGGCTGGAGAGCTGGGCAAAGAGGAACCTTATGAAATTCAACAAGGGCAAGTGTAGGGTTCTGCACCTGGGGAGGAACAACCCCATGCACCAGCCCAGGTTGGGGGCTGACCTGCTGGAGAGCAGCTCAGCTGAAAGAGACCTGGGAGTCCTGGTGGACAACAGGATGACCATGAGCCAGCAATGTGCCCTCGTGGCCAAAAAGGTCAATGGCATCCTGGGGTGCATCAAGAAGAGTGTGGCCAGCAGGTGGAGGGAGGTCACCCTCCCCCTCTACTCTGCCTTGGTGAGGCCGCACCTGGAGTACTGGGTCCAGTTCTGGGCTCCCCGGTTCAAGAAGGACAGGGAACTGCTGGAGAAGGTGCAGCAAAGGGCTACCAAGATGATTAGGGGACTCGAACACCTCTCTTATGAAGAAAGACTGAGGGATTTGGGTCTGTTCAGTCTGGAAAAAAGACGGCTGAGGGGGGATCTTATCAATACTTATAAATGCTTAAAGGGTGGGTGTCAGGAGGATGGGGCCAGTCTCTTTTCAGTGGTGCCCAGGGACAGGACGAGAGGTAATGGGCACAAACTTGAGCATAGGAAGTTCCACCTAAACATGAGGAGGAACTTCTTTCCTTTGAGGGTGGCAGAGCACTGGCACAGGCTGTCCAGAGAGGTGGTGGAGTCTCCGTCTCTGGAGACATTCCAAACCCGCTTGGACGCGTTCCTGTGCAACCTGCTCTGGGTGACCCTGCTCTGGCAGGGGGTTGGACTAGATGATCTCCAGAGGTCCCTTCCAACTCTATGGTTCTGTGATTCTATGATTCGATTTCTAGAAACCTATTAAAGGTAAAATCAGATTTTACTTTTTCTGAAGTATCTCTTCTTAAAATAACAAATAGTTTTTACTTTTTTTCAGATTAAATGAACTTCTGAACCATCTCATGGCATCTTACTTTCCAGAACACACAGGATGTCTGCTTCCATAATCATTCCCAGGTGCTATAAATTTGTCAGAACTTTCATGTGTTTTTAATTTCAAGTTCATACTGCACTCAACTACCAAACAAAAATATAAGAAAAGATAGGTGAAAGACTAAGCTAATTACTGTTCAAAGTATAAGAAACATACAGTATTTAGAAATGTTATGTTTTGTATTTTGTCTTTGCATGCATCCTGAAATCACAGTAAACAGTTTAGCTTCAGTTTTTCTGAGACCATTGTTTGTTGAGTGTATATATATAAACTGTAATGTAAAACTAGCACAAGCTAGTTGATAATTTCTTACTGGAGTATTTAATGGCACGAAAAAGGAAGAACAAAGACACTGAAACTTGCAGGCTTTGCTCAGACTTTCACATATACTGTCTTAATTCACAAAAAACTTACTGAAAGAGAAGGCCTCTAAGTTCTTCAATACCGCCCTTTACATAACAGTCTCCTATGAATTGCATATTCATTTCATCACTCTTTTTAATGCTTTCTCCTGAGAATTTTTTAAAACAACCCATCTGTCATTTTTATAGGAAAATTAAACACAAATACTGATAGCAGCTTATACATTTAATGTTCTATCACATTCCCTTAAAATCCATTATGTATATAACTCGTATCAGCTTTAAAAATATCCTTATGACCTGCTTGGGAATTAAGATGAAGAACTGCTGAAGTACTGACTGCTATTTCTAATCATAAGAAACTGAAGATACCTTCTAATCTTTAACATTAACTACTGCATTATGCTACCACTATTAAATTAGGTGTATTTTGAGACTTTGATCATATTCCCTTTTTCACTTCTGTACTTGTTACTATCTCAGTACAATATAAGACTTCGTATAGTTGCACTTAAGCAGCTCCAGAGCTCTCCTGCATTACCCTCCCAAACTCAAGCTTTTTCAAACTCCAGTATGTTCAGAAAACTGCCCCCTCAGAAATGTAACAAATATAATGAAAATAAACTCATATACCTCCACTAACTAGTTCTGCATTTGATTCAAAATTCAGTTTTGGTGGTGGGTTTTAGAAACCTCCATTGGCCTTTTGATGTACCTATTCTGCCTCCTCCTCCAAGTCTCTCTGCCTGTCCTTTTAGATATTAGCCCCACGGTTTATTACACAAATCTTCCATTGTTGAAAATACAAGAATGACTCTGTATTTCTGCTTCACTGATTTTCCTTGGAGAAAAAAAAACACTGTTTTTGTTAAAGCTGAGGTTTCTAATGTTTTAGGTAAAAGAGCAACAACCCATTAATTTTCAAAACTACTTTTGCAATTGTTTTGCAACATTATGCAACTTTGTGAAAATTAGTTAGCCTTCAATTTACAAACACAGTAAAAGATAAGGCAGAACATGTCATGGCAGCTTATGATTATATATTGAGCAAAAATAATTTTGAAGCAGTTGCTTCCAAATTTTTATTATGGGGCGGCCTTACAACTTTCATGGAGGTACTAAAGAGTTTCCCTGAAATAAGGCAGAAAATCCATTCACCTTGCAACAAAAATATTGCACTGATTCCTTCCTCTCTCTACTCATGAGAAATAGACATTTGGACATGACGAAACACTTATGCAGCCCTGTTGCACCCTGATATGTTTTTGGTTTTCTGAAAACTATTATATGATGGGCGACGCCTGAATTCCATTGGACAGTGATTTCCAACCGATCCAGTTATGTGCCAATGCAGTGCTTATACACATCCTGATCTGTCATGTCAGAAGGCTATGTGGGAAGAGGACGGGCACCAGGACGCAGTCCGGTTGAATTATTCTGGTGGCCCAGACCTGGCCAACAGGTTGTAGTGGGCCATCCTTCCACATTAGGGAACATTTTTTTAAAAATTTGTGTAACATTTGTTTGATCATTTATTCAGTGATAGCTTCACTTTTTCAAGTAAACAGTCTTTTGTGCAAACTCATACTGAGCATCTGAGTATTAATATAATCTGAGTATTAATAATAAAAATATTATATACTATATATAATATGAATATTATATAAGCATATGAGTATTATATAATAAGAATAATAAACTCCCCAGCTTAAAGATTTCAGAATATCTGAATAACTGGTAGTAACATTTAACAGGGCTTTGCAAAATGTACGCCAGCGAGAGGAAAAAGGAGCCAATTTCCAGAAATATTTCTGAAAAAGCAACATATAGGTCCTCATTACTGTATTAATATATAAGAATTATTTCCTGTTTCAAAATGTCTAAAATGAAAGAGCTAAAATTTCCAATACATATCTGCCATTTTTGCTGTTGGGCCACAAAGACTGTGATAGCTCTCAAAACTGACCACAGAGGACTACTATTCAAAGAATCACAAAACAGTTGAGGTTGGAAGGAACTTCTGGAGATTGTCTAGTCCAACTCTCTGCTCAAACCTACAGCAGGTTGCCCAGAACTGTATCCAGTCAGGTTTTCAGTACCTCCAAAGACAGAGACTCCACAACCCCTCGTTCCAGTGTTTGACCATCTTCACAGTAAATAGTTTTGTCTTATGTTTAAATGGTATTTCCTGTATGTCAGTTTGTGCCCATGGCCTCTCGTCCTGTCACAGGACACCACTGAGAAGCGTCTGTCTCTGTCTCCTTTGCTCCCTCCCCTCAGCCAATACACACTAAATAATAACATTCCCCCCAAGCCTTGTCTTCCCCAGACTGAATATTCCCAGTTCTCTCAGTCTTTCCTTGTATGACAGATGCTCTTGTTCCCTAATCACCTCAATGACCCTTGGAAATAATTCCCAAGGAAATAATTTCCAGGACTATTTGCTCAATCACCTTCCCAGGTGAGGCTAACTGACCTATCGTCCTCTGGATCCTCCGTTTTGCCCTTCTTAAAGAAAGGAGTGACGTTTGCTTTCTTCTAGTCCTCAGGAATCTTACCCAATCACACTGGTCTTTCAAAGATAACTGAGAGCTGCCTCACAACGGCACCAGCCAGCTTCCTCAGCACTGGTGAGGAACATGGTGCATCCCATGAGGCGTGTGGATTTGTTTACATTCAGTTTATTTAAACACTCCCCAACCTGATCCTCTTCTCCCAAGGGTAAGTCTTCCTTGCTCTGTACTTTGCCACTGCAACCTGGGGTTGGCGAAGGCCAGACTTACCAGTAAACAGAAGTAATAAAGGCATTTAGTACTTCAGCTGTCCTCTGTGGCCAAGTCCTTATTTCCATTCAGTAGCGCACCTACACTTTTCCTAACCTTCATTTTATTGCTGGCGTACTTGTAGAAACCCTTTTTGTTGCCATTGTGATGGGTTAACAGCACCACACCTGCTGCTAAGTTACAGGCTGGAAAGTTAACGCCAGCCCAGCCATACATGGTGGTGGTGGGTTGACCTTGCCTGGCTGTCAGCTACCCACCAAGCCACTCTACCAATCCCCTCCTCGGCAGGACAGGGGGAGAAAATACGATGAAAAACCTTGTTGGCCAAGATAAAAGCAGTTTAATGGGAAAAAAAAAAAAAAAAAGCCAAAGACTGCACGAGGAAGCAAAGCAAAACCAAAGGAGATTTATTTTCGACTTCTTATCAGCAGGCAATGTCCAACCACTTCCTGGGAAGCAGAGCCTCTGTGCATAGTGGTTGCTTCAGAAGACAAGCGCCTTAATAATGAATGCCCTCCCCGTCCCCCCCCCCCCCAGCCTTTCTCTTAGCTTTTATCACCGAGCATGATGTCACATGGAATGAAATAACCCTTCAGTCAGTTTGGGTCAGCCGTCCAGCTATGTCCCCTCCCAACCTCTTGCCCACCCCCAGCCTACCAGCTTTTCTGGGGGGTGGGAGGTTGTAGAGAAAGCCTTGATGCTGTGCAAGCACGCTCAGTAACAGCCAAAATACCCATGGTCTAGCACCAGCACAGTTCTAGCCACAACTGCAAAGTACAGCACTATATCCACCGCTATGAGGAAAGTTAACTCCATCCCAGCCAAACCCCGTACACCAGTACAGCTCTTCACATCCCTCACCAGCTTCAACTCCAGATACGCTCTGGTTTCCCTAACCCCATCCCTGCACAGGTTTCCAGCCTTTGCCATCCTGCAAGTCTTTACTTCCTATCCCACAGATGCAGACTCCACCTGTACCTCCTTCAGGAAAGTTGGAGGCTTAGCTCTTCAAGCTGCAGCGTCTCAGAAAAAATCCGGCTAATCTATTTCTGATGCTGCTAAGTCCACTGACTTCCTCCTCTCACAGCCCCTTAAACTGATGATGCAAATCCTCAACCGAGCACACATCTCCCGCAGGTTAGAAGACTACCTCCTGCTGCCCCAGCCTAAGGAAGAGGCATTGGGCACTGCCTATAATTCAAGAGCTGTAGAGCTCCATCCTCTTTCTGAAGCTCTGTCTGAGTCAGTTCTCATCTTAGAGGGTCCATTGCTCCAACAGCAGTTGGGGGCTGTGCCCTGTGGCACGTCACTATGGTTGCTGAGAAGGTGTATCCTCCACTGAGCGAAGTTGCTGGTCTTCTCCAAGCTCTTCTGCACAAACTGCTGTGCCAACTGCTGCGTGCATTTGCTGCCTCTGTTAGCTGCACTCAATACTATTGATTGAGAGATTAAAATTTGCACTCATGAAAAAATACAAGTATTATTTTACACACTTTAATGTGGTATAATTCTTCAGTGGGCATATGACTAAGAAGTTTAACTGTCCATTTACAGATTTGTGAAATGTTGTCCAATATTAGGTAAACTGTTTGTTTTATCACTGATTTCCGAAATTCATTTACAACATAGATTCCATAGAGATTCTGTCAATTTACCTGTATTAGATACTATAAATTATTTGGACTGATTTGTGTACGATGAAACACTGATATTTAGTCCAGAGAAATACACAGTCAAATGCTATTATTTTATCTAAACTTGAACACTAGATTACAAAACACAAAAGTGATCACCATACAGTATTGAGAGTGTACAGACAAAAATATGTCCACACTTAAAGATTATGATCAATTACTCCAATATAAATTCTACAGGACAAACCCATGTCAAGTGGTAAATTTTGTATGCTTCAGAAGCATCAGCACTTAGATGTACAATAACTATTTTCAAGGTATTTGTAAGATAATCCTTTCTGAGTTAATCCTTCATTTACATACTCAGCACTGGAATAAAAATGTTTAAAAACATACTTAATCTTTGTCTACATATTAACAAGCTTCTGAGAGTTTTTTTGCCTCTGGAATACAAGGTAGCTGATTTTTAAAACTGCTTTGAATTTATAAATAGTTTAGCTAGACTCAATTCAGATCTATACTGGGCACTTCCTGAGTTTGAGTAGTTTGAAACAGATATTTGACCGTTATTTCCAACTACCCTTAGTGATAAGCACATTTGACAGGTAGAAGACTAATAATTGCTTCTTGTAAATAAAATGGAAGGTATTGCCAGCATCTATTCCATCTGCCACTACTTTACTACTGTCTGCATCCAATGGATAAAAGAAGATAATAGTAATAACCACCACCTCATGGAGTTCAACAAGGCCAAATGCAAGGTCCTGCACCTGGCTCAGGGCAAACCCCGTTATCAGTACAGGCTGGGGGATGAACTGATTGAGAGCAGCCCTGCTGAGAAGGACCTGGGGATACTGGTGGTTGAAAAGCTGGACACGAGCCAGCAATGTGCACTTGCAGCCCAGAAAGCCAACCGCATCCTGGGCTGCATCAAAAGCAGCGTGGCCAGCAGGTCAAGGGAGGTGATTCTGTGCCTCTACTCTGCTCTGGTGAGACCCCACCTGGAGTGCTGTATCCCAGATGGTCCAGAGGAGGGCCATGAAAATGATGAGAGGGCTGGAGCACCTCTCCTCCGAGGACAGGCTGAGAGAGTTGCGGTTGTTCAGCCTGGAGGAGGGAAGGCTCAGGGGAGACCTTGTTATGGCCTTCCGATGCATAAAGAGGGCTTCTAAGAGAGATGGAAAAGACTTTTTACCAGGGCCTGTGCTGACAGGAGAAGGGGCAATGGTTTTAAACTGAAAGAGGGTAAATTTAGACTGGATATAAGAAAGACATTTTTTACAATGAGGGTGGTGAGACACTTGAACAGGCTGACCAGGGAAGTTGTGGATGCCCCATCTCTGGAATTGTTTAAGGTCAGGTTGGACCGGGCTTTGAGCAACCGAATCCAATGAAAGATGTCCCTGCCTGTGGCAGGGGGGTTGGACTAGATATCTTTAAAGGCCCCTTCCAACCCAAACTATTCTACGACTTTATGATTCTATAATAAAGAGTCTGCTAAATGTAAATGCTTCCAAAATTGAGGGGAAAACAATTCTATGTAGACTTCAGGAATAGATACTTTTTGTGATTTTACTTCTTCATACCTGGGAAATCATTTTATCATATTCTGTGCCCATTCATGCATAAATAAAATAACGTAAGGTTGTTAACTTAAGCAGCAATTCAACTATTTTCTTCATTCTAATTCCCATGTCTTAATTTAAAACTTCTGAAGACAAACATGATGCCTTCATTGAGCTATCAATAACAAATTAGAATGTAGAAGTATATGTAATGTATGAGGAATTTTTAAAGATGCCTACACCTTTTCAAAGCTTAAAGCAAGCATTTGTTGAACAGACTATGAAAACTAATTTTTATAAAGGACATTATTATTTAAATTTTTTGAAACACTCAAGCAAATGTCCCCCAAAAAAACCCAACACAAGGTCAGAGGTCATCCTATGCTAAAGGAGATCTTCAGAAGATAAAGAAATTAATCTGCTAACAACATAAAAATGTTAGAAAATAAAAAAAAAATCAAGATTATATAGGAGTCTTTTTTTAGATATTATGAGCAGTAAAAATGTAGGTCAAACACAGATGCATACGGTGACTTTACAAATACTGGGAGAGGAGAAGGAGAGAACACATAAATATTGCATAATTCATTTTCCTGTATTTAAAATTAAGCCGAAGAATAGATAGGCACCACAAGCTTGACTCAGGCAGGCATTTATTGACATTTGAGATGTCTCATTCTGCCTCTAGATGCTACTCCAGCAGATCACACGTCTCATGTGGATTCTGTGTAATATCTGCAAGGCCACGAATATTCGATGGTTTCTTAAATAGTGCTAGAAGCCTAATTTTTAGGAAATCAAATCGAGCCCTTATGACAGCATCGATCAAAGACAGCATTTTACATCTCTAAAGAAAGTTCTCAGATACAGTGTGGTAAAAAATGGCTATTTTCAAAGCAACAAATTAAAAAATCAGAAAGAACTGGCCACTGAACCAGAGAAGCTACAGGGTGACTCACAGGAGGAAACTAAAGAATGGTAGCATGGTCAGTGGCAAGGGATTATAGCCAGAGATTACCCAAATATTCTAAATCAGTCAGGCTGATGCTTATCTTTAGTGAACAGATTGCTTCTGTAGCTAAACCAGAGGCCTCCTGCATCCATAGAAGTACTGCACACTAAGCACAATATTTAATTAATATTTGCTTTTTTTGAACGCAAACATAATACAATAAGCATAACAAACAATATATAAAATTTTTGTACCCAATGGTCCTGTAAAAATAAAATTGCTCTTGCCAAGAACAGGCCACACTAACTAGGTCTTACGCTAACTGTGCAAAGCCCCAGTAGTGGCCTTCTAGACTTGTTATCAACTTGTTAAGAGAGTTTGCTCTTTGAAGTGGAATTCAGTACCAGGTGTCTTCTCTTATGATGTGAAGTTGAAACATGGGACAATAGCCAACTTCTTGGAAGTATGGGCACAGACTGAAAAGAGAGGCCTGAGAATTATGGACAAGCTGATGGCAACCTGCTGGTCAGTGAGGAAGGGAGACCTTAAGAACTAACCAGATTGCTTTTGCTTTAAGACAAAAAGAGGCAATGAAGCAGGAAAGCAAAACAGTCAAGTTACACAATAAGGTACCTGCTACAGCCTGAAAAATAACCCCACCTAAGCATCACCCAGCCTGTAGTTCAGGAACAGAGGTAAAGGCCTGAAAACTCATACGAAAGGACATCTCAGATTTGAGGGCAACGGTAGGAGAGAATAAGTGCTTTGAATTTGCAGTGGTGATGATTAATAATGATAAAGAACTAGCCATCAGCAATGTGTGCTGTTAATGAGTATTAATGTAATGCAGTTTTGTTTTACGGTTTAAAACTGGCCTCTTTTATCAGTCTTCCAAACACTAGAAAACCTCATTTTCTGATTGTATATGTACACATATATGCAAGAGTTTCTTCTGAGCTCTTGTAAGGAAGGTTTGCAGGCCTAAGGGTGTATTTAACTCAGTCAGTAAGATATAATGGAAGGTGTCACACTGAAATAATACTGCTTTTTCTCACAGGATCACAGACCTGGTTAATAGCAGTCCATGTTCAGAGGCCACAGATTTCAACATGAAGCTATCTAGTACCAAATGATTATTTTGACAAAAACATGACATATCACACACTTAGCATGGATCAAATGAGAATTTAATCAGAGATTTCAAAATGTAATGGCAAATCCTAATGTATACCTCATGTTACTTCTTCATATGTGGTTATCTGAGTAAGTGAAAGATTTTTTTCATTCCAACGTTGTTGTGTACAAGACATGTTTTTGGGCCGCAATGTCTGTGATCTATTACTTATCACTAAGGAGAAAAAAGTCTAGGAGGCACCTAGTATGAGGTGAGAGGGATCCTTCCCAAGTACGCGTAGTATCGGCGTTTCAAAGAGAATTCGCACACATTACAGCTAAACGGATACCCACAATAAGAATTCAATGATTGGGAATCAAGCTTTACTATCTATGTAAAAAAAACACCTCCAAACCAAACCAGAACAACAAAGGAACAAAAAGGAAGTGATATTGGATATTGCAAGCATTGTAGCAAGGATTTTAATGCACCTCAATTTAACGCTAGTATCATATTTCAATATTATACAGGAAAAACTTAATTTAATATTTAAAATCATTAAACATTGCCTTGTGAATATTAGAAAAATGAAGAGACTAAATTCAAATCTAAAATATATTAGTGTTCTCGGAAACACATACAAGCTTTTAATCTCATCTATGAGTGTGGTCTCACCTCCAAATGGAGAAAAAAGTGATAGCCTGTTATCCCACATACAGGCTTCATAGCTAATTACATACACATAATATTGTACTTTGCAACTCAAATTCATTTCATTTACTTTTTCACTTCTTATTTTTCAGTATTCAAGATAATTCCTTAGACCTTAATTTTAATATAGTTACCAGGATAAAAAAAGAAGTTGTATTTTCAAATTAGCTACTTCCCTACCTGATTAAGTTTCTTCCACAGGTTGAGAACAGGAGAGAGTTCAGTAGACCATATTTCTCTGTCAAATTTGCAGCCAGCAGTTACTGACCTGCTCAGGATCCGAAGCTGTGAAATTACCTGAGTGATGAGAATACAAACGCAAATGTAGAAGAAGGATAAACAAACTTCTTTTAGTACAAAAATGCGATACAATAGCAAATACTCTCCGATTAATTTGTGGACTATACTTTTCTGCATACTTAATTACTAATCATGATCTATTCAAAACACAAACAATACCCATATCCAAATATAGAACATACTTGAGCCTCATTCATATTAAGCCCAAAGCAAACAAACAAAACAAATCCATATTTTTCTTATCAGTCTTTGTTCAACTATAATTTAAAAACTAATGAGGTGTATAATTAATTAAAAAGCCTACGAAATCTACAGACAAAACTCAAGCTCTGCCTTTAACTAGGCTCCATCTGTAATTAAAAAAGGAGAAACAAAAAACCAGAATATGTTACTAAATACATATAGCACCCACCAGGCATCAAAACTCCAAGACAATTATAATGAATTCATCCCAATCTCCCATGGATCTCTTACTTACTTAGATATTCGAATTATTTAAATGCATATTTATTATACAAAGGAAGCAAGCAATTAAAAGAATAACTGCAAAACTTCAGAAAGAAATGGGGCTCCCAGTTCATTAGGTCCAACCACTTTCTGCTGTTAGCAACCCCGATAACTCCACACGTAAACTGATCAAATATATGTCTACATTTATAAAGAAAGAATACTGAAATTGAAATTCTTCAGTGATGTTGCAGTCTGTCCTGCATATAAAACCCCTGGTATTTTCAGGTATTTTCGCTAAATTTTAGTTATTTTTCACAGTGCATTTTTTGCAAGACTTCTTAAGGGAACAACCTACAAATTCTCTCCTCTTTTGTTTGACTTCAAAGAATTAAACTTGATAATAAAAAATTATTAATCGTTCAGAAGGACTGGACTATTTAATTGTTAGACAGAATGAGGTAGGAAGTCAAGTTGTATCTACTGGGTATTGACTTATTTTCTGTTCTTGAAAGATGTGCATTGATGTAGTGTTTTCTTTTGTTTTTCATTTTCTTTTGATGAAGCAAAGAGAGCTTCTTATTTATCTGCTTTGATAGCGACTATGAAGCACTGCAAGATCATAGTACGCTGAACCATTATTTTAACTTCTATAACATTTGCTATAATTTTATTCTTATATTAATGTCTTACAAGACATAAAACAAAAAATACATATACATATATAAAATCCACCTGTATAACATGTAAACCTATATTTAGAAAAACAAGCTTAAAAATACTTTTAATTAAGCTAAAATAGTATTCTTTTTCACGAAAAGCTCACTTATTAATATAATGTTATTTCTGAAAAAAATCTTTTTTTATTTCCTCAGAAATGACAATACGATCTGTTGTCCTATAGAATTATGCATGCTCTGTGGTTCCAGATCTCAGAAATGATGAAAAGGATTTTTATTTCTCCATTATATTTAAGGAATTAAACGCAAAATTAATTCCAAGTCCTAAAAAACATTATTAGTTGATGAAAGTCATAGTCTATTATAATAAAGTACTTCAGTCATGACGCTGCAACTTGGTTTGCCAAGAGGAACTCCATGCATACCTAATGAATATCTGGATGAAGCATCTTATAGTACTAAAACCTTACTTTTGTCTCATCTGAAGTAAACTGCCAGAAAGGAAGGCAAGGAGAAGTTGCAGTCAAGGCAAAGGAGTAGCTGGAGTGAACTGAGCTTTGCCTAGGAACAGGCTACGAGCCAGCTGAGAGCTTACAGGCAGAGATCGGAGGACAAGCCAACACAGGTGGTGCTTTAGTAGGTGTGTGCTACAGACTCCTCGATCGAGAAAGCAGAGGAAGCCTTCTGACAGCTTGAAGGAGCCCAGCAATCACAGGCCTTCATTCTCAGGGGAGACTTCGACCAACTCAGTATCTGCCATGAGGGCAGTATGACAGCGTGCAAGAAATGCAGATTTCTAGAATTCGTTGAAAACAATTTCTTTAGAGCCCATAGGGGAGATGCTCCACTGAATCTGTTGCTAGTAAACAGTGATAGAAACTGGTAGAAGATGGGAAGGTCGAGGGTAGCCTTGGCTGCACCATGAGTTTGGGGGGTTTAAAATCCTAAGAGAAGAGAGCAAGGCAAGTAGTAGAATAAGAACTCTGGACCCCAGAAGAGAAGATTTTAGCTTAGGGATCTTCTTGGCAGGATCCAATGGGCAACTGTCCTGGAGGGCAAAGGGGATTGGGAGCGTTGGTTAATCCTCAAGAACAAATTCTTCAAAGCACAAGAACAATCCTTTCTGATGTGCGGGAAGCAAGCATGATAACCAAGCCAAAGAGCAAGCACTGCAGAAGATCGATATGGATGAAGAGGAAGCTAGTGATCTCAAATGTAAAAAGATAATCCAGAGAAGATGGGAGCAGGGATGGACTACCCAGCAGGGATATTGAGACATTGCTCAATTGCGTTAGGATGGAGTGAGGAAAGCCAAATCTCAGCTGGGTTTGAAACCAGCAATGGGTGTGAATGCCTACAAGAAGGGCTTCTGCAAGTATTCTGGTAGCTAAAGGGAGGAAAAGAAAATACGAGCCACTGCTCAGTTTAGCTTCTGTTATGGAAAATACCACTTTATGCTCTCATTCTCATAACTGAATTTTAAACTTCAACAATTCTTTGTGTGCTCCAGCCATTGTGTATAGCAGAAAAGATTCTTGTTTAATTTATCAAAAAACTATTTTCTCTCATTAATGTTTTGATCGTTGTATCTTTATCATTCCTGTTATTCTTCCTCCTTTTCACTCTTCACACATGCAAACGTTCTGACAAGTAATAGAGATAATAAACACACATTTGTGCCTTCTAGAAGCCATTCTTTTAGCTATAGTTCTGGCTCTTACAATTTGCGTTTGGATAGTTGCCTGCCATCATTTGCAAAGAAATAAAACATTTATATCAAATATACTTTAACTGGTAATTCAGTATGCAGTACTTCACATAAACTTGCATATTTATACTACAAAGCTGCAAAAATTTTGTATGATTGCTTTGTGAATATGTGAAATTGAAAATATTAAGTATTTTAATCTTTTTTTAAGTGCCTTCACAGGTATAAACACTTAGCTCCATATATTTGAATTGAATTTGAGAAGTCGTGACTGCAAGATCAAGTAATTGAGTATTTTCTAACTCTAGTGTATAGGGTTAGCTGTTTATTTCTAATTATCTAATTATAGAATTTGTAAATATAATTAAAATAGGAAATACACTACCTATCCATTATTTCAATCTTTGTTCTTCAGTGCACCTGTATCTGTTTCTGCTTTGTATCTTTTATCAAAGGAGCTCAAAGATATTGGGATGTGACTACCAAAAGTTAAGCACTTAGAAGTACTAAATCAAAAGAAATCAAGTTTTAACTCTCAGTGTTCTAGAGTACTGTAACATACTATGACCTTTATCAAATGTTCATGGAAATCCTTTAACTCCTTCCTGTTCATCCCATGTCTTCTCTCAAGTATAACAGATATGATGGTTGCATAAATTACTATTAAAGTTTCCACAACAGCACACTGTTTTCAACTGAGTGTAATTTTTTACAGTTAATGTGTTGGGCTGAAACTTTGTGTATTGGTGGCTCTTTCAGCCTGAATACCTTCTGAAAATTTTAGCCTACAACAGTCATTCACCTTCAAGAAACAAAAGAAAACACATTTTAGTCATGTCAAAATACATGAGATGAGGCTGACCTCAACTTTGAATTGCTTCAGCATCCCAAGCTTTTCCTAAGGGACAGTGAATTTGATGGACATCTTTTTTGTACCATTTTCTACATCCACAAAACCTGTCCAAATTTAGGAAAGAATTAGATATTGTAAAATAGTTACTCATATTACTGCTTAAGTATGATGACAAGTTTGATTTTAGAAATTGAATGGCATAAGTATTTTATTTTCACAAATCACAATGACGTTTCTTACGGTGCTGACCAGTCTATGCCACTGCAAATCAGCTAAAGCCTGAGAAAAGGTTTACTCAGTACTCTCAAATCAGTTAATGAATGAAAAGGGAACTGATATTTTTATAGGATCACAGAATTCAGGTTTGGATGGACCTCAGGAGGTCTCTAGTGTAACCTCCTGCTTGAAGGACGGTAAACTCTCAGATCAGACCAGGTTGCTCAGGCCCTGATAAGATACACTTATCTAGCCTGGCCTTGAAAAATCCCAAGTATAGAGACTGCACAACCTCTCTGGATGACCTGTTCCACTGCTTTACTGTCCTGGCGATGAAAAGGTTTCCCCTAGTATCCAATCTGGAACTTTCTTGTTTCAGTTTATGTCCCGTAAAAACAAGAGAGTAAAATGCATGGACTGGGACAAAGAATGTGTTAAGATCGGGAACGACCTCAATAAAACCATGAGTGGGATATATTTCCCTATTAGAATTACCAGGTGTATGACAAAACTCTCACAGATCATGTGATATGTTTGCAGTCACTCCATGGGAACTGTTTTCTCCTCCAGGCAAGAGAAACAAGTCTGGAGCTGGAAAGGGAACTGGATTTAGAGGAAAGACGAGTATCAGGAATACATTTCTGGGGGCCATATAAAAGACAAAAATGGCTCTGTAAGGTGTTGGGACAGGAATGAGCACACGGGCTGGATGAGAACCCAGAAGACGACCTTGATTCAGCTGGAAAAGGGAATATGATTAGGAATCTGTATTTAAGGAGACAAAATAACTCTTGGGTTGAGTGAGAGCACTGTATGTATTCACTTAAATCAAACTTAAAACAGACAAGCACAAATTCACCCCACCTACCCTTCAGCACTTACTTAAAGCTACTTAAAACTTACTTAAATTACACAGATTACCACCTTAGCCTCCCTACGTAATCAATGGATCTTAAGTGGGCTAATTCGGTCATTTGGAAGGCCCACCTATTGAGTACATAGGAAAAGTAGGTTCCTTACATAGGTACCTCAGATAGACGGGTCTATGTTGTGGAAATTAGAACGAGGATTTTCATTTCCTGGAAACCTAACTTCAAAACTCAAGGAGAACTCGGGCTCCTCTCACTGCGCAGTACATATGTTACCATCAGGTCAACTTATAATCAACTTCAGATATTTACTTGAGGATGAGACTAATCATGCCTTAAGCACAATATTTGTATGACCACAAAGAGAGACTAGATGTGACTAGCACAGATGCAGACATCTAGGTCTGGTGAATCGTAATCCTTTGCACTCTAGTTTGGAAAGGTACCAATGTATGTACTTATAATACTAAGGAAACTGAAAATCTAATCATAGCTGTATAATAGAGGGTACTCAAAAGAAGAGTACTCTTACAATATGTAACCTTTAAATGCTCCCCTTTGTTATGGCAACATATTCTTTTAATATATTATACACTAAAAGCTCTTCTATGTTGTACTCACCCAGTCCAAACACACATCTAAATATTCTGAATAACGCTAAGAGTGAAAAAAACTACCGTAAAGCAGGAAAACAGTGCCATTGCTGAAAATATGGCAGAAATGGAAAGAAAGGTAATCAAAATATAAAAGCAATCACCAATAATGGTCTCTTTAAAGAGGGGTGAGAAGATTATTCAGAACCATGGGTCTTTGTAGAAGCTGCCTGTTTTAAGTAAGGTCAACTAATCAGAACAACATTTAGACAAAAAAAATCAGCAGAGTAATTTATTTGTGAACAGTGCATCTAATAACTATGAACCGCATACAGGAACTGCTACTGAGTATTTTCTTCATTGTTAGTGGAAAATTCATACACTGTTGTTTTTTTTGCATTGTCAGCAGAGAAAGATATAAATTGCATATATGAATAAAGGTGGGGTAGTCAAATTTAAAATGTCAATACTTATTTACCTAGTTATTAAATTAATTGTGCATCTCAGCTTTTTAATCTATTGCATACTTTATGGGTTTCTGTGGATATATGCTGCTATAGTATTGACCAACACATTATAGTAAAAACCCCACACATTTAGAGAAATTAAGAGAGATAGAGAGATAATAAACAGAATGGAAAGTGATAAAGACAATGAATGATCCCATGTGGCTTCATATAGAACTAATAGAAAGTTATGTTTGACCTGAAAATTAAAATAAAAATTCATGGAAAAATAAAAAAGGGGAAATGTCAAGATTTTAACTTTTCCTTTCCTGGAACTTAGATAAAACCATATTTCTGGGAACACAAAATCTATTTCTGTTCTTTACTCGTGCACAAGATGAGGAAAAAGTCTTGCTTTCCGTAATTCACAGCTACTGCAAAAAACTGCCACTTCACAAATACAGTACATAATAAACACAGGCTTATATCTAAGTCTTGTATTTATTTCATAAACAATCTATCTTACAAATCATACAACAAAATCAAATTTTACACACAGCATTACAATTTGAAAACGAGGAAAATAACAGTCAAAAATATATTGTGAAATTCTATGTCACTGAATTAAAAAACAAAAAATCTAGGATCAATCATTTCTGAACTAAATATGATTACTGTTCTAAGATTACAAAACAGAGCAGATTTGCTAGTCAGATAACTGCTATTTTTTTCATGACTAAGGAACAGATAAAAGGATTTTTATTTTTGTACAAAAGGCTAACAAACTCCTTTCAGTAAATCTATAGAAAACATCAAAGCAGAGACTCTACTGCCATCTACCAGTTTTAAAAGGATGTAGTAGTCTTAGCACAGAAACCATTTCTCTGTTTTATTTCTCTGAATGAAACAATATATCCCTTTACGCAGCTGTTCAAGGAGATATTTCTGTTTTTATAAGACTTTACAGCTCAAACTAAAATACGAAGTTATAACATAGTCACTTCGGTAAATATTGGGAAAGTAGTAACTCGGTGCAATGCAACTATGTCTTCATTGTGTCAAGAGAAGGAATGGCTTTCAGTTTGATATGCCTTCTGACACAACTGCATGCTTCCATAGTGCTCCTTATGGCTTGGCTGCAGTTACCCACATGGCTGTGAAAGGAGCCTAAGACTGAGCTGCCAATGAAACCTCTTGGACTCCCAGTCTCTCTGTGTCCCGTACCCTCTCTGCAAGAACAGAGTCCATGGAAGTTGTTAAGACAAAGGTGCTTCAATGGCATTCATAACCAAATCATTCATACTGCATGTGGACAAGAAAGAAACCGTGAAGGTCCAGACTCGCTTGTTTGTGGTGTCCTCAAGGCCACCTCAAAGCTGCACATTCACTCAATAAGGATGTGAAGTAGGACCGGACTCAATATAGACATGCCTTCTTAATGAAAATACAAAGCAAATGCAGGAAAGACATTAACACCACCTCTATCTTCCTTTATACAGAAGAGGATCATATACCTTTGACGCCAGGAAGATCCTCTGTAGAGCAGAGATTCAGTGGAGAAGGAAAGAAAATCAGCAGGATGCTGCAGATGGACAGCAGAAGCCCACTACTGACCCAACCAATATCCAAGTTGCACCTTCTCCCAAAGAACAACTATGGGTTTTATGTAGAGGTGGTTGACCTTAGCTAATTACACACCCTGACAAAAATAAAGAAAACCAGAAAATTGCAGCCTGTTCTGAGAAGAGAACAAATTTCTCAAATGCCAAGCACCAATATATTCTCATATACATAGCATAAATCCTCTGGGAATTGATAAAGCTGCGTGAAGCACTGCATTGATTCACTGCAATGGTAAAGAACTGTGTTTTCTGTTAGAGCACAGTACTGCGGCTGCTACTCCATGATGTGGCACAGCACATTTCTTGCATGCAGCACCACAGTTATATACAAAATACTCCCCATATTATAAAAATTCTTGTTAAGTACTCAGATCGCTCAATTGCAGGGTAATAACAAAGCCAGTTTGGCATTACTCATCAGTTTCTGCTAGAGCCTATTAGTCATGTATTTGTGATGTGGGATGCATTTAATAAATGTCAGTAATTATATACTCTGCAAAGCTGATACAAGGGTTATATAAATGCTAAATTATTTTAAGAAAATAGATTTATGTTCATCCTGACATCTATAGCAATAACATAACAAGTTCAAGAATAATTCTGATTGCATTATTTTCAATAATTATACCCATATTACTCTATGTGACATGATTAGAATTATGGATGAGCAGTAGATATAAAATTAGGTACCAGTGCTCAGCATCCTCTTGAGCTAGATTTTGAAAGAGAAAATAGAGGCTGTTGACAAACACATAAGAAACTACAGATATCATTATATTACAATTGCACCTTGGAAAACTACAAACCACAGCCCCACTATTCTATATACAGTAGAAACACTGCAGTCAGATATATGACTGTAATATGGGGCGGACACAGTCACCCTAATTTTACTTCAGCTGACTTGAGTAATAACATCAGTGGAGACTTGGTGTGTACTCTCAAGCATGATCCAGCAACCTGAGAGTTCCAGCTATCCCTGTATACCCTCTCCTACACATGCTGTCCCTCCTGCCGTCATTAACAAGGTAAAACCAGCACTGGAACTGTACTACAACCATACATCCGAGCAGCTTTAGGAAGACAGACAGCAGCTTTAATCTAAGTAAACAAGATATGCAAGGAATGGTTGGAAGAGGTACAGAATCAGACAGTGACTTGCTGAAAACAAGAGCAGGACAGCAACTGAGTTAAAAAAAAATTGCTGTCTAAGGATAAAATGCTGTTTTACTGAAGTCAATGAGATCATTGCAATTACAGTTAATGAGGCAAGATTCACTTCATGTTTTGCGACCCTGGTTCTTACTTGTTTACCTCACTAGATTGCCCTAGACTGTTTTCCATTATTAGTTTACTATTAATTTTAACTCAACAAGTATTCATCACAAAATAAAAAATAACTACAAAAAAAGATAATTAGGTTCTTCTACAAAATTTCTAAGTTTCAAGCACGGGCAGATGAGCAACAGTAATTATTTTAAATGAGTACTATATTTAGCAGCTGCACTAAGGTATGATGAGCTATTCCTTTTGACTTCTAATGGATTTCATTAAAGAAATTGTTGTTTCTCTTTAAGCAATCACATGTACAAAAAGAATGCATTCAATGTAAGATTTCTGTACTAGTGTAATTTCTGTGGAGTATGGAGTTAGGCAACATGCTTTTTGCTTGGTTTTGTAAACCTGACTTTGTCCAGCTACCATAATTTCCTTCAGTCATCCTGATGTAATGTGTGAATATTATTTCTGCATGTTGAGTTTCTGACAGAACAAACTCTTAAATTTTCAAACGATTCAGCTTCCGTTCATGACAAGTATGGAATGTCACAGTATGAATACATGAAAATAAGTTTGAATACAGACACAAATAATTTCTACACACTTTCAAACACTCTATAGCAATGTGTATTCTAGACCTGTACACATCCAAGTTAATATTTACAGCAGTGATCTGCAAGATGAGATTTTTACTGAGTATGAGAAATAAAACACGCAAGCTTTATACTATGTCAAAGAAAGAACTGCATCAAGAAATTTTTCATGGGAATTATATCTTAAAAGCTTGAATAAAATTCATGAGAGACCTCCTAGCTTATAAAATTTTAACTCAAATTAAGAGTTACCTTTCAGTCACAGAAGACCTTTTAATACCAAAAGGTGATTCATCCCTTTATTTTAGATGCCTATCGAAGAATGGCACAAATTATTCCCTGTAGCTGCTTATCTTTCTCTAGTAACAAAAAAAACGGGTAACTAGTTAAGATGAGGTGGCTAATATTCACAATTCAAGTTAGATGAGATGAATTACACTGGGGCTTCTTTTTTTTTGAACTCCTCCACCTGCATCTGTGCTATTCCAAAATGAGTAGAAACAGGTGAGGAGGAAAAAGTTCTATCTGGGAGGCATTTGGGCTACCTGAGCCTGACTTATGGATCAGAACCAGTGCCATTCAGAGGAAGTGGCAGGTGACCATGGACATGGGGGCCCAGGCAGTGTTCTCCCCAATTCTGCTAGTGGATGCATGTGACCATGCAACCAGGTCACAATACTTGGTTGCAGAACTGGGATGTTGCAAGCATGACTTTGGCTCTTATGGCTGTGACACCTTGTTTGAGAGAGATTGATAGCTAGAATCCATATGACAAAGTGTAACAAGAGTATCTGCCAACAGGCTTGCTACTAGCAAGCAGGGCTTTAAACTAGATTTGTCAGGCATGATGAACAAAGTCCAAAGAGAAATGGAGGGACAGAAGGTCAGAAAAAAGCACCTAGAGTATAACATGATGGGAAAGGCATTCCTTTATATATGTCAAACAGCAAGTCAGTTCTGTTGTTAACAACACAAAGCAGCACATTAAAGTTACAGGAATTGTTCGACTCTTTATGGTGCTTTCATGAATACCGATAGATTCCATGAAGACACTTTGAGATTAGTTAGATGGGACAGAAAAGCTAAATCAATTCCTATCAAATGAGCTGAGATAAATATCTAGGATTAAATGAAAAAGGAGTACCTCAAGGAACCATTCTTCTGCAATTACTTTCAGATAATAAAAATAATGGAGTTGCTAACTAGGAGAAGTGAAAGTGATTCCCATCACTCACTCTGAGACAAAACAGGTAAAGACAAGCTGCGTCTGACAGAAACGTATCAGGGAAAATTAAATCACCTTATATCCTCTACCCTGCTACAGAAAATACTACTCAGATGTGGATTATATTTGAGACTATAAAATTTGTCTGAAACAGGTTCTTAAAGCAAGTAATTTTGTTGCAAATTCTGAACAATCAGAACTGCAGAGTATCACTGACCTGGTTCAAAAGCTAATAAAATTACAAAGGACAAAATATAGGAGGTGAAATACTCCCAGAAACTTCAGTTGAAGTGAATTGGAACTCACATATTTGAAGTTATAAGTATTCACAGCTCAACATTTTTAATTGGTATATAAAATCTACAATTAAATAATCTTATAGTATTTCATTGAAAAACTTGTAAGAAGCTAAGTCAGTGGACTCTTCAACAATCTGAAGCTCGAAGGATTATTTTACATTTTTGATGTCCTTAAGCACTTTGAAGATGTGGTGGCTTGACCTTGTCTGGCTGCCAGGTGCCCACCAAAGCCACTCTATCACTCCGCTCCTCAGTAGAATAGGGGGGAGAAAAATATTAAGAAAGGCTTATTGGTCGAGGTAAGGACAGGGAGATCACTTGGCAATTACCGTCATGGACAAACCATGAAACCAGAATTGACTTGGGGAAATTAATTTAATTTACTACCAATCAAATCAGAGTAGGATAATGAGAAAGAAAACCAAATCTTAAAACACCTTTCCCTCACCCATCACTTCTTCTTGGGTTCAACTTCACTCATGATTTTCTCTACCTTCTCCCCCCAAGCAGCGCAGGGGGGTGGGGAATGAGGGTTGTGGTCAGTTCATCACACGTTGTCGCTGCTGCTCCTCAGGGGGAGGACTTCTCAAACTCTTCCCCTGCTCCAGCGTGGGGTCCCTCCCGTGGGAGACAGTCCTCCAGGAACTTTAAAAATTAAGTTTCAATTATGCATGCACAATCACCCCCAAGAGGTCCTAAAAAGTGAACTGCAAGTCCACTGGCTTGCCTTCCACTTGCCATTCCTGGGATGCTGGACACAGAAGAATGCTGCACTAGTACACAGAGAGACTGTAACTGTCCTTTACCGCTGCATGATATGTGTGAGAGAGTGTGCTCATTTGCCCATGAAAATATCAAAACCAACCTATTCTTCAAACTTACTGAGACCTACCTGTCTCATAAATATTCTCTGTGAAGCATCATGAATCTGTATGTATAAAAGAATGCTGAGTTTCTGATGCAAGATATTATTAAAAATATTATACACAGTATTCTATACAGAAATTATCATTAAGCAGACTAGCCATATTGATTATCGTTGGCAGTCATATTTGAAGAGTCTTGGATAAGTTCCCAGTTCCTGAATGGCTTTTTCCACAAAATGCTTTGCTATATTATTGGAGAATGTTTAGATTAACCAGTCGGCTGACCATACATAACTACTAGTTACAGGCTGTAGTCATTTACAGACATAGCCATTTGACAGGATTTGATGGGATCACACAACACTAACAGAGGGCTTTAAATGCTACAGTCTCTAAGGACTGCCTGTGATGACTAAGTCTGTGCAAAGAAAGGAGGAAGACAAAACAATGGCTCTGCATTTTCATTGCATCTTCCAAGGTGGTTACTGGGAGTAAGTCATATTAGTTGCAGGAATATTTGGGGACAAACTTTATAGCAGAGGCTGTAGCGACAGGACAAGGGGTAATGGTTTTAAACTAAAAGAGGGTAGATATAGACTAGATATAAGGAAAAAGTTTTTTCCAATGAAGGTGGTGAAACACTGCCACAGGTTGTCCAGAGAGGTGGTAGATGCCCCATCCCCAGAAACATTCAAGGTCAGATGGATGGGGCTCTGAGTAACCTGATCTAGTTGAAGATGTCCCTGCTAGACGACCTTTATCATCACTAGATGACCTTTAAAGGTCCCTTCCAACCTAAACTATTGTATGATTCTATGATTCTATACTAAAGCCTGCACAGAATGAGATTGCTCTTACTGCTTTTCCAAGGTGTAAAAATGCATATGCAGGACTGTCCATTTCAGTCTGTAAAAATTTTACTTGTCACATATGATAAATGTTATTTTGACTAAGACACTTTATGTATGGTTCTATTAAAAATTATAATACAGGATGATATTGGTTCATAGGAATTCATAAGAGAAAAGAAATATGGTCCCAAGAATAAGAGACAAGCGCACTGGAGCCAAAAGCCCACCGTGCAAGAAGGTGACTGCACAAAGATCCTTCTCATCCACAGGGACCCTAAAGCAAACCTCCACATATTCTGACTGCTCTAATCACTGGTTATAGGTTAGATTGGGAGATTGAACCACCTGAATACAGGCCAATATGCAGGCAGAAATACAGCGTTTATCAGATCATAAGAAAGGAGCATGACCATAACTGAGTGGTGAGAACTCCTGCTGAGGATGAGGAAACTTGAGCTGCAGCTGTACAGAAAATCTCTACCTGGTGTAAAACAGAGAGGATGAGCTATGCTGAGTCCTGCAGCTGCACTGTCAGCTCAGTTCTTTCCTATTTTAGCTGCACTGTTCTGCAGAGACAACATCGCAAGAGATGTGAGATTACTCATCACCATATTTAACGTAAGTGATGTTGTGTCAAAGGCTTGTTGTAACAGCGGGTAAGGCAGAACCAAAGGGCCACAGTGAACTCTAGAAATCCAGCCTCTAAAAATTTACCTAGCAATTAAGGACAAAATCCAGAAAAAAAATGTAAGTCATGTTGCTGAAAAGATCACATTCATGTAAGTCAAATATTTTCTTAAAAATAAACTGGCTCTTACTAAAATGCATGTAGTATTAATATTCTGAATTACACTACAGAACATCGTAAGACATAATTTCTAACCATTCAATTAGTAATTACCAATATTAAAATAATACAGCTAGCAATATCCAGCTTTTAAATTAGAACTGAAGTTCTCTGCTGGAAAAAAGAAAAGCTGTGAATATAATCAGTTTTTGCAAGGTTACTGAAAAGAGTCCGTTTCTTTTTAGTGCTGTTTTAGGTTTATCTAAATATTAGCAATGAAGTAGGTTACAGAAGAAAATCTCTGCATGACTGGAAAATGCTGCACTGTGCTGCAGCAAATTGCTGCTCCAGCCAAGCGTGTTGCTGCAGCAATACAAACTGTCATTCCTATACATGAAAAAATAAATAATATTCATAGAAAGTCTATATAAAATCTACATTTCTATTATCTAAGTATTCCACCTTGTGTAGTAAAATGATGTCATAAAATGATATCAGATTTCTTGCAATACAATTACATCAGTTTAACGTTGCGGTTAATAGAATAGATCATAGTGTTACCTATTTTCATACTTATTTTAAAAGATTTTGAACTGATAAAAGATTGCTAATTACAATTTACTTAAAATCAATGTATATCTGAATGATTATTTTAAATCTCTGAATCTAAACATATGACTAAAGTTGAAATTGCTGTCAGTTGGTTTAAACAAGGAACTTCAAAGTATGTATGTTTTAAAAAAAAACTACTTCCCCTAATCCCGAGTTCAGTGGTGTAGACAATACAATTCTGTGCATCTTTGCACAAGGAAGAAGATGTTAGTAAAAATACAGACTGAGAAGTTATAATGGCTAGTAGATGAGACACTATATGGCATAGCAGACATAAGTTACAAGAGAATATACCACACACTTAGCACAGAATCAGCGAAGTAGTGAACATAGTATTAAATTTCACCTTTCTGGTGCTAGTGACATGGCAACTGAGCTGGTAGCAACTTATTTCTTGCTACCTTACACATTCAGCTTTTCTCTGCTTTAGCTTGGTAATGGAGTGATGACAAACACTCCTGTAAGAAGGTAATCATTCCATTTCAGATTGTGAACCATGGGATCACCTGTGGATCTAAGACATCTGCCAAACTGTCAGAAATGGAATGGGAATAGGATCCATAGTTAGGTAGAAACACAATTTTAAAAAAATCTCCCATTCCTGTTACGTAAACTGCCTAAGACTTAAAGAAGTACCACAAACTATTATTGGAAGGATGGGGAAATCTCTCATGTGACAAAGAAGTATCTCACAGAATGGTAACTACAGCAGTTTCATATTTTCAATATTATAATCCAGAGTTTAGAGATTATAATCAATGCTACGACAGACCAGTTCAGCAGAGTGTGAGTCTGCATGTAAATGTGTTCATTACCTTTTTCCCTTCACGCAGGAGCTCTGAATCTATTCTGATTTCATGGAGGTTAACTAAGGATTTATTTTCAAATAGTAGCATTTTTAACAACTGCAGCTCTTAACAAGTTATATAAGCATAGCTGAAATAAATTAAATAATCATCAGTCTACAGTGTATCTGACAGAAACAAAAGCATTTAAACATGGCTTTGTAATAGAGGAGTTCTTGAGCTCAGTATATGACCCTATGCACCCTCATTCTACTGATTTGTCTTTATATAGCTTTATAGTTTCATATGCTAATAATAAAACAATTTTACAATACAACTATGGATTTGAGTGAACAGATATATTTAAACAAATTTACCAGTACTGTATTTGATATTCAAGAAATGCAATATTCAAAGGTAATTTTTTTTAACAGATCAAAGGTCCTACACCAATAAGAAACTTCTGCATGGAGCCCTTTTTAGGTGAGTGTGAGCAAACAATACGATACTTTTTCAAAAAATTTAACTCTAAGTCTTGAAATTAAAGGGAATTCCAATTATAGGGAACTTCCAATTGATTTTGCCAAGAAAGGTTGGACCAGATGATCCTTGAGGTCCCTTCCAATATGGTATTATGTATAAACTTATATTAATTTTTTCCCCTATAACTTGTACTTATATAAGACAGCATGCTAGGACTGCACAGAAAACTAAAGCCTTGATATACAGACCAGTTCACTTCACAGCTCTAATATACGATTCTCAATTCAATCAACTTTCATGTTATCTGATGCAATTAATTTACCAGTCAAATAAACTATGCTAATCACTAGTTAAATATTTGTACTGTTTAACTGCATTTATACAGTAATCATGTGCTCTCATCCAGACTTAACTAAAAAGCAATGAAAAAAATATGCAGTAAAGAATTTAAGCTTTGCGTCACAGTCCTAAACTTGCTCCATACTTGAGCTAAAAGGGATTAGAATTCTCAGCAAACCTGAACAAACAAGAGGTGGACTTTCACCCGCCTATGAGCATCACCGAATTTCAACTCAGGCTGAGGTACAGCCACTTCTCAGTCAAAGTCCTCCCTAGACTCTAGGCCTTAGTGGTTCAATTCAGTTGTTACACATAATGCCATTTCAGACTCTGCATATTATCCAAGAAAATGTTATGGATAGGTAGATAGGACACACGACCTCCAGATCCATGCTCTACTGGATCAGGGTACACAAGCAGTGGGAATAAGTTGCCTAAACACTGGCTTTTGCTCCTGACTTCCAGTTGCAGACCAACAAGTAAATGTACCCACTTGGGTCCTATGTCATATTTGGCAGCTCCTAGTAGACGTCTTAGATACACTGGGTATGCCAAGATGATACAAGACACCAATTTTTAGTCAACTGAATTGAAACCTAAGGGAAATGATAAAATATTAGCAACAAAAAGCTTTGTTCAACAAAACAAGCAATGTACTGATGATGAAGACCTCCAGAGTTCAAATCACTTCATCTTTTCCTTTCTTGGACTGACAAAATAGAAGTTATGAGGAGAACAAGACAGATACTCAGTATTTTCTGGCTCCACAACAGGTGAAAAGAGTATCTGCACCAGCTGTGCTATGAACAGTACCCAGCATGATGGGTGACCCAGGTCACTCACTCAAGCTGAAGATTCTGCGTACAACTCTCAAACACGTAGGTGAAAAATCTTTGATCATTGCCTATTATTCCAGCAGTAAGATAACTGCATTCTCACATATTAAACATATATTTAAATCTGGACTACACTGCAATTAAATGATACCTGAGAGATCTTGACTTTGACAGAGCTATCTGCCATATCTTACAGCTAAAACAATAATGAAAATATTTAAAATTAGTTAATTTTTAAACTAAAATGTACAAAAGCCCTGGCACTTACTTTTCATGATGTTGAGAATTTCATTATGACATGCCTAAGTAGTCATATGTTATTCTCCAGTGAGAACAACATTTTTTTCAAATTTTCTAATTTCTAATAGTAAAGATAGAATGCTGACTACTGGGAGAATTCTTCAGAATTTGTCTCTCAGAAAACGCATAAAACGTTATCCATATTCTACCTGTCAAACTATTGTATTAGAATTTGGTGACCAAAGCTAAAACCTTAACTTGCAGTGAACAGCAGCTGTAAGAACTATCCCACTGACAGGAGTTAGATTTACAGTATAAATAGAACTAGTGAAACTACTTACACACATGGATTGTCTTCAACATGAACTGAATTATATTATTGTAAACTTTCTCAATAATTTTTTGTTTATTTAAGTCCTAAATGTGAATCTTTGTAACTAAAGATAAAAAACATTCTACAGATCAAAGCCAACTTATTGAAAAAATTCCTCCATTTACTCTGACTTTCTTATGGAAATTGATATTTATGAACCAGTGGTTGGGTTCTTTAGTTTATACTTTACATGGAAAATATTCAGAGGTCAATGCAAAATGTAACTTTACCTGGGAACTGATCATACGTTGTGCTGAACGAGCAATATTAGCAGGCAGGCCAAAAAAGTCAGGTTTGTCATCTTCTGGAAGGCTTTCAATAATATTACGATAATCCTGCATTAGAAGCCAAGAATAAACATAACTGAAGGAACCTTTTGTTCAGCTTATAAATTAACAGTGTATGCTGAAAAGGATTTCATTAAGTGCACTGCATAACACAAACATTAAAATAAGTATATAACACATGACATATCTTGGGAATCTTATTTATAAATTCCTCAGTTTTATTTATAAAAAAAGATCGTTTTTATATAGTGTTTCCACTCTAAAAGAGCAAAAGCAATTCTGATTACAGTGATGCTATCAACTGAAAAGAAAAATATGCTAAGACTGTCTCTGAAAAGTAGCTACAATAATTCTGTTCAAAATTTAAAAGTAAGATTAATGACAATATTAAAAAAAAGATTTTGGTATTTGGAATTTGAATAATAAGAGCATAATACATATTTCTAAAATGAAGCGCACTCACTTCTGTTTAAACCTATGAAGATATCACTCAAAGAAAAGTGAAATCATTTAGGTAAAAACAGGTTTGCGTGATCACTGGAGATGCAGAATAGTATCAATAGTGGTTACAGTGTAATAGTCGCTAGTGATGCTGCTCTTGTACAAAACAGAAAAAGGTGCTGGATGCCTCTCTTATTGTGGCTTTAAAGGCAAAAATATTTACTATTTGAAAGTCTGGCTGCACCCTAGTGCTTTATATCATGTGCATTTTGTCCTTCGCTTGCAGGAGGATGTCCTAGGTGTGCACGAGTTACTTTGACACCGAGTCTCACTTCAGAGATAACAATCATAGCACACCTCAACACCAAACGCTGCGGGAACAATATTTAGTAAGAGATACTATTCCAATTAACTTAAGTAAACAAATTTAACTTTATTATTACTGTTCTACTAATCAAAACTACTTGCAGAAAAATATTTAAGACATAAAAGTATAAACTGTCATATAAATAATCATATAAGGAAGTGAGAGATATTAGATGCAGTTCAGGCAAGAAGCAAGATTCCTCTACTTGACTATACTATCCACAAGAATAGAGACCAGCCTGGTTTGTTTATTCCTTCCCTCTTTACGATACTAAGTCAGCACATCTATAGAAAATAACCGTCATATTTAAAGTAAAGAAATAAACAAACCCCAAATCTAAACAGTCAGAATCAAGGTAGAGAATGCCAAATGACCACTATTTCTTTTAACTGGCATAATTCCATTTACATCAACTCATACTGGAGGTCCAGTACTGAGTACTACACTAAAATGTAAATGAATCTTAGTAATAGCAACTCTAGCATGTGAAAGGATAGAGTGGTCAGTTCTTTAGACTGTGTTGAATTCCCTCTTGTTTACACGAAAGGAATACTAAAGGAGAATCAGAATCCATATTTATCTCCAAATAAAATGTCATACAGTCTCCATGGCATGTTAGCAGATTATGTCAGAATGCTGACATATTTTGCAAATAAGGAGATATATTTAGATTTTCCTATTTCATCCAGAGTTCTAAGAATGTTTAGCAGTCTGTACAAAAGTGCTATTATGTTAATATACTGAGTTATATAAAAATGTAATGATATCCTTCTTTGTCATAAATTGACCCACTTTCTTTTACTCCGTTCTTCATAGTTATACTGGTCTGCACTACAGTCCAACCAGATATCATGAAAAAAGAGACGGACCCAACAGACTAGCAGAACAGTTCTGACAACTTAAGAATTAGTGCTCCACACAAAGTAAGTCTAAAATAAATGGAGGCATCCTCTGGATTGTAACTCTGGTTTTCTTTGACGAATTATTTCCAAGAATAATTCTTGAAAATAACTTATGTTAGTTTCTACTTGAAGTGATAGAAGATGTATACCTACCATAACACTGCAGGAATTCGGCAAAGAGATCGAACATGGGAAAACAGTCATCTTCTTGCTTCTAGCATTTAAACTGCCAATGACTTGTGAATTGAAAAGCTGCTCCAAGTAGGACCGAAGAACCCTCATATCAAAGTAATTATCTACACGGCCTCCATAAATTGCATTTTCAAACAAGCCATGCACAAATTCCCACTGAAAATCTTTGGAACCTAAAAATTAATTCATATTAGTTTTATATCAATGAATAGCATTGCATTATAAGCATTTCTTCTTGTCACTGCAGTTCTTAAGTGAAATAAAGAACACAAACACACCAAATAATTAATTTATAATTCTTTTTCTTCTATATTACCAAATAATAAGAGTTGCAGAAACTTCAATGAGTTTGTAAATATTTGTCATTAATGAAATGAACACTTACTGTGTTTCAAAATGAGTTATTAGAAATATTACTTAAGTTTTGAAGTGCATTTTATTGTAGATAAACCAATTGGTTATATGCATTTCAGAAACAATACTAATAAAATTTTAATTATGTGCTCCTTTGTCATAAATAAAAATAATTTCCCATGTTCAATATTTTATACACTATTTTGTATCACAGTACAATCTGACTGATTGAACCAAAACCAGATCATGCTCAACTAGATAGCATTACTGGAAACGTCATCTTTCAAACACAAAGATGTCTAGAATAGCTACTTTTAAATTCATTATAAATCACACAACATAGCCCATAAAACTAATCAGTTTCCTACTCAGATTGATGTTGCAATTAGATTACTCTGGCTTAGCTATATCCCACAAATTCAAAATAACATATTTTCCCTCCCTTCCATCACAGTTGTCCAAAATAACTACATGGGACAATGATCTAGTTATACCCTGTAGCTTTCATGTGCAGGTAAAAGCTTGATTAGAAAGGCACTTCTTAAAGTCCCTTGAAAAAAGGAACCAGCAATTACTTTAAGGGGGTTTATTGGTGCTATTTTCATACACTTCAATCATTCCTTAGCAAGAAAAGTTATCTTCACAGCAATAGTTAATTATTAAATTAATTATTATCATTGATAGTTAATGATTCAACCTCTTTACATCACTATATGTTTCAAGCAATAACTAAGGTCTAATTCCAGAAGTACTAATAATCCATAAATCTCATTTAAGTCAATGATCATAAATTATCTCTAAATATCACTGCCTAACTTTACTTTGAAATTATATAAAATGCAAAGGCTTTAAAAGAAATTTACGTTTTTCATATTAATTAATATTAAGAAATTACTAGGCTACCTAACAGAACAATGACGTGGACTCTGTCTAACAGTGAGTTTCAATATGAAGAATTCCTACAATCATAGAATCGTTTATGTTGGAAAAGACCACCTTTAACCTAACACTGCCAAGTGCACCACTACACCCTAGGCCTAAGCACCCCATTCATATTCCACTCATATTCAATTCATGTATTCATATACGGGGAAGCTCACACTGTGAAGGAATGGAAGACATTATCTTCCAGGCATTCCCGTATTTCCTATTTATTCCTCTGAAATCAAGAAGCTGAGCAAAATAGTTCTTGACAGAAAGAAATTATTGGTTTACCCAACCTCCCAAAAATGGAATTATAATTCATCCTGTGTTTCCAGCTTTGCGTACTGGTGATGGGCCTTGCAGCATCTCCACTCTTATCCGAGTGTTGTAGAAAAAGCAAAAGCTCTTTATGCAACATCTTTACTAATGGTAAAAAGGGACAGGTCCTGCTTGAAGCCAAGGTCAAGGCACAAGGTGGCTTGCACCCATACAGCTAAACTCTCTTTTGCCCTAAAATAAGATAACCTCTTACTGCTGCCTACTGGAAGGAGTCTCCAGGCTCTGCTATCAGACAAACCATGCCTCGTCACTGCCTACAAGAATGCCAGTCTGCATAAGCCAAGTATGGGAAAAAATAAAGCTGATCATGGAATAGTTTTGAGCCTGCGTCCAGTCCTTTTCAGTTTACTAATACAGACATATCCTCAGTGTCTGGATCTACATCCAAAAAAGCCTGATGAAGTCTAAGCACAGCTGATTCAGGGTCATGCTACTTCCTATACTGATGTAGTTACCTAACTACCTAGTCATACATGAAAATCTTGCAATGAAGATTCAAGTGCAAAATTTAAATACCTTCAAAGCAGCCTTTAAGCAGGATGGCCCCATTCCAAACAAAACAATCATGCAAAGTAATCAATTTATAAAAATTGGTTTTTGAAATTCTAAAAATTTTAAATGATACACATTCCAAAGGGTTATGCTACAGAGATGAGAAATCTTTCCTTAAGAAGTGACTTACCCTCAAACAGTCTATCAATAATGTCAAAACCAGCACGGAGGTCAGATAAAGAGAATTCGTAAAACTTGGTCCAACCCTACCATTAAAAGAAATCCAAAAGATTTAATTAGTCACAAAATGATGATCATGAAGTAAAATAAAAATATTAGATGGTTACTGAATACTGTATAATACTTAATACTGAAAGAAAAAAAGAGACAGCCTTTGTCCTCTAAAGTCCGTCTTTGGAAACATTCAGTGGAGGTAGTATAAAAAAATCACCTCTACCAGTGCCTTTAATTTTATGTACTTACACTAACTAGAATCCATTGAGTAAGAGGAATGTAAACTTAAGATTCTTTTATTTCCCAAAAGTATTTACTTCAACTAACACTTGTTGACATCTATGACTAGACCACGCATTGAATTATGTTTAATTTCTATGGGCTTTTTTTGCATTTCAGTTTCCTTTGGATTTTAATAAATAGTTCTGATTCGTCAAACATAGTCTAAATTATACTTTTGTCATCTTACCCCTTAATTCATGTCACTTCTCTACTGGCAGAAAAAAAATCTAATGAGTAAAGCAATTACTGCTATTACTACAGCAAAAAAGCTGATCACCATATGCATATTTTAATAATTCTCCATTTGTACCTCCTTTCTGTTCTTGGTGGCATTATTCTTTATATAGCCTTAACGTGTAATGCGTACATAATTCTCCCAAAAACCTTTCAATGTAAATGGATAAGTATAAATAAATATTGATATATGATACAGTACTTAGGTTACCCAGATCTCAGATCTCAAAGCTATCTCTTGAAGGTATTTCCTGTTGCTGTATCTTCTTATGCAACCTTTGCATATGCATCATATCACAGGAACAGGAGCATATGACTCATGACGAGAAACGTGCAAATCTGTCAGATATCATGCACGTATCCAGTGAGATGGGTACAGTCTCAGGGCAGGGCTGCAGCTGCTCCACAGATCGCAACCAAGCTACCAGCCAGTCACCCCGAAGGTCATAAACTGGAAGGATGCTGCAGTCTCTCAACAGTGTTCATGTTGGGTTTTTTTTGACACATCTGTACATAGACCCAAACCAACCTGAAATTCATTATAAAATAGAAGAGCTTCTAGCTGGGATTAACTGCAGTCCATCAATGTTAGAAACCGGTAATCTTAAACAAAATATAAAACCATCACCAAGTCTGCACATGAGCCCAACACAGTTACAGTGGAATTAAGGAGAAAGCAGTAATCCTATTGTGTGTCACTTGGAAAGCTGGTGGTAGATTAACATGAATTTGAACAAAGCCGAATGAGACTTCATGTGTTAGATCAGTACTTTAAACACATATTCTACTTCTTGAACATCATATTCAAAGTCTGTTACTGCAAGAGGCAAACAACCTTATAAAGCACAAAGTTACTAAAAAAAACTTTCAAACATTCCAGGCTCTGTAAGATCAAGTCTTTAAGATGACAGGTTAATTTCACCCCTAGTCTAAATAAAATAAACAAGACAGAACAGTTTGTTTGCTGGGGGGTGTGTGTGTGTGTCTGTTTAAGCATCTTCAGCCAGAAAGAAATGTTTACTTTAAACAAAAATTTGTCTAAGGAAAAACTACATCACAATCTCTGAAAACTATTATAATCCTCACAAGAAACGTGTAAATTCCCTTGTTCTTCCTTATCCCTTAACAGGGTTTGTGTGCAGAAAGAGTAGACAATGCCATCTCCTCCTTCCCACCACCTCCTTCCCACCAAAGCGTCTCTTTTCTCATGTCTTCCGTTCAATCGTGTTTCCATAATGCTATTTCCTGTCCCAAGCAAACAGGATTCACATAATCTTTTCCATGGAACCTCACTCCTGCATCAGTATCAGTTAGTACACAAATCACAAAATAACCCCATGCAGCCAGCAGCAATTTTCAGAGGGACAGGCGACCAAGATCTTATTTTGCAATGAATTCAGAGACAATAATGAAGCCAGGCACCAGAAGCATCCAAGTTCTTCCCATCTCTCAACGTGACCAATCATATACCTGATGAAAAACTTCCAAGTGTAAAAGCTAATAAACGGGGTAAATTTTTAAAAAGGTAGCAAAAAGAATTATTACCTGAGGAATATAGTTTCTTCTTTCTTGGCATACAGCATGAAACCATGCTAAACAGAAGAGAGAATGCGCTCGTGACAAATTTCCCTTTTTATTAATTTGTTCTGGTGTCCATGATTCATAGGTTCGCAAGAGATTCTTTTTGAGACCTGGAGGTGCCTGAATTGGAAGGAAAAACATTGCTCTAGACAGAAAACCTGACACTTTTATGTACTCTTTCCTTAAATTCTAACTTAACGATTTACAACTTAATGAGATGACAAACAAGAAAAAAATCTGCTTCTAATAAATGGCCTAACAATGGAACAGTCTTATACTGAAAGTAACTTAAACATACCGAAGGAAATTGTAACCAGGACTAACTGATAGGAGGAGGGAACTACACTAAAAGAACTTAGTGAAAGAATAGTACTCTATCAAAATATGTTTGCATAAAAGTAAACTCATTTTTTTGAAGAACATTTCTCCTGATTTTACAAGCTGAACTACCAATTATCATTTCTGTGATCAGAGCCAACTTGCCTTATGCCATCAACACACTCTGTTAGCTAGCATATTGCTATGGTCTGTATGTATGATACAACGCCAGTTCTCTGATCTAGTGTTACGTGGTGCTCGTAACCAGTGGAAATAACTGCACTTAAAGTCTGTATAATAACAAAGATTACAGTGATTAAAAGTAAAAACAACTGATGAGATACCCAGATGTTTTCAAATTATTTACAAATGTGAAAGCAAACATAAATTCTGAAGAGATTTAAATCACATTTTCAAATTGATAAGAATGTTCTCTCTTTCTTTTGAAAAATAATGTTTGTTAATTTTAGATTACCACAGTTGCATATCTTGCATATGCACACTTGCGGAAAATAATTCCAAAATATTGAAGTTGATGACTTTGTTTTAAACTATCTACATCTTGATTGGTAACAGTTAAGGGACATACCACAACCATATAATAACCAAATACTATTAGTCAATTAATTGGTGATCATTGCCCTTTCACGGCAATAAAATATTTACTACAAATGAAAAAAAAAGGTAACAAGATGATATAGAACATTGCATTGGCGCGAAGTTCCAGTTATTTCAAAGACAGTGGGATCAATATGTTCAAGAAGCTAGATGAAAAGAAATGTGCCAATCCTGTACAGTCCTGTAGCTTCTGTACCACTGAAGACCTCAATATAAGCAAGAAGGTACCCCAGAAGTTTAAAAAAAAACATGCAGTCAATATAAAAGTGTAACAATTTTGGCTTCTTGAAAGTCAGCAACATTGAACTCTAAAAGGTCAGAGCTTCTTGGTTTAGCTGTAGGCAAAATCTCCACACTACATGACCAATGGAAGAGTTGGTAGCACCCCTACCCATGATTTCCATAATGGAC
Source organism: Chroicocephalus ridibundus (assembly GCF_963924245.1). Classification (NCBI taxonomy): domain Eukaryota; kingdom Metazoa; phylum Chordata; class Aves; order Charadriiformes; family Laridae; genus Chroicocephalus; species Chroicocephalus ridibundus. Next base: position 18,286,057 of record NC_086284.1, on the reverse strand, counting down.
ATTAATGCATAAATGCATACGTGATTAGAGCACTTTCCGACAAGTTGGAGGGGCATGGTCACAGTTATTCCTTAGGCTAACCCATTCTGAAAGCAAAACTCTCAATTTTTAGTGAATGCCTTTAGCTGTATATCCTGCTGTATAGGAGGAGAGCCATTTTTGTTGAAAGGGTGAATAAAAAGCTATGGGGCCAAAAAGAAAAATAAGGAAGATGAAGTGTGATTCTGTGTTCTTCAGATGAGTACATTCACCAAGAAGGAGGAATTCCTTGTTTTTCATCCATGTCCCAGCACCTGTGTAGGTTTTTGCTTTTAAGAAACACTGATTAAATGCATAAAAGAATTTGGAGCAAAAACCAAATACTTTCAGTTCAGACTTTCAATTGGAAAAAATACCTGGAAAGAAATTTTACAAACCTTCTATTCAAAGCACAGTTTCTGGAAATGTCCATATATATATTATAAATGATCATTAAAAATCTTTCAAGGTAAATTCATAGCATTTTTTGTATTGCATCTAACTGAAATACAAGGCAAAACCAGTTACGAAAATAGTCCACATTGTCCAAACTTTATTCTATATAAACATATAGTTTACTATACATCAAAGTTCATTCTTTGAAAACATGCAATAAAAAGTTTCCAAACAGATCTTACTTCATAAGTTATTTTCAGACTTGACTGAAGCAAAATCGGAGTAAATTTTGGATGAACTTCTGTAGTAAGCCAAAGACGGAAGTTTGGTTGAGGCTGTAACGTATTCAGTTCCTGTTAAAGAGATGTTATGTATTGAAGTAGGTTTTGGTTTGCTTTTTTTTTTTAATATACAGAACTGTATTTACAAAACTATAATACCATAAATTAGAAAGTTAGATTTGTCTAAAAATTCTTTAGCTGTTTTTACTAGTAAGGTTATTCAAAAGATCTTCATTCAATTCAAAAGTTCGTGATGTCTTGTCTCCACACATTATATATGCCCACCGTGCTCAAGTTCAAAGTTTGTTCTAGCCTTGTCAAAATATTTGCAACTCCTTCCCAGATCCTAAATTCAGAGCATAGAAATATATATCAGTTTGTTACTTCTTTTAAGTAAAAAAATACCAGAAGGCTGCATGTCAAAAGATGAAGGCTTGAAATGTGGTCTGCATATCAACAACAGATCTCAAAGACTTTCAATAACTGTGTAGCTACATTAATTTCTTTTTCTTCAAGTGTTTATTATATGCACACTTCACATATGATGGTTCACAGACAACTGAAGATAGGAAAATGGAGTTCTAAAAGAATAAATATTGTCAAATGCTATTTCAAATACGAAGGCTTCACAAAAAACATGTAATTACTGAATGTATGAAAACATACTGCTGGTGCTTTAAATGCATCTGATACAGACATACCAAAGCTTTTTGACAACTGACTTGAGAACAATGTCAACAGTTTTGTTTATGTGTCTTGGAAGAAACATAGCTCAAAAAACTCTAACAGATTTTCTCATAATCCATTCATTTTGATAATCTCTAAAATATAATCACAATCGTTTTGTTTTCTGTGCTTTTAGTGAAGAAGAAAATTCTGTTAACCCTGAATCATTCTGCTCCTTAGGCAAAATGACAACTACATCTGGTACCCGAAATCACAGAACTGTTGAAGTTGGAAGGAACCTCTGGAGACTGTCTAGTCCAACTCTCTACTCAAAGCACTGTCAGCTACAGCACGTTGCCCAGAACAGTGTACAGTCAGGTTTTCAATATCTCCCAGGACTGACACTCCACAGCCTCTCTGCGTAAAAAAAATAATTGTCTTATGTTTAAACGGCATTTCCTGTATTTCAGTCTGTGCCCATGGCCTCTTGTCCCATCATGGGATGCCACTGAGAAGAGTCTCGCTCTGTCTCCTTTGCTCCTTCCCATCAGCCAATACACAATAATAAGAGTCCCCCCAAGGTTTTTCTTCCCCAGGCTGGACAGTCCCAGCTCTCTCAGTCTCTCATTGTATGACACATGCTCCAGTCCCTTCATAACCTTTGTGGCGCTTTACTGGACTGGCTCCAGTATGCCGATGCCTCTCTTGTAGCGGGTAGCCCAGCACTGGACACAGCACTCCAGATGTGTCTCACCGGGGCTGACCAGAGGAGAAGGGTCACCTCCGCTGACCTGCTGGCAACGCTCTGCCTAAAGCAGCCCAGGAGGCCGGTGACCTTCTTTGATACAAGGACACGCTGCTGGCTCATGGTCAGCTGCTTACCTACCAGGACTCCCAAGTTTGTCTGCCAAGCTGCTTTTCAGCCAGTTAGCCCCAAGACTGTCTGGGTGCCTGGAGTTATTCCTCCCCACGGGAAGCACTTGGGATTTCCCTTTGCCGAACTTCACAAGGTTCGTGTCAGCCTACTCCTCCAGCCTACCAAGGTCCTTCTGAATGAAAGCACACCTGTCTGTTGTATCAATCACTTCTCCCAGTTTTGCATCACCTGTACTTGCTGAAGATGCACTCTCTCCCATTATTCATGTCATTAATTTAGATGTTAAAAAATGTTGGCCGCAGTATCAACCCCGGAGCACACCACTGATAAATGGCCTCCAGCTGGGTTTTTTACTGCTGACAACAACCCTTTAAGCCATGTATTTAGGCAGTTTTCAATCTACCAGTGTTCAGTCTACTTCACTTCTACTGTGTTACAGTCAGGTCTGTATTTCATCAACTTGCCTATGAGGATGTTATGGGAGACAAATGAAAATATGAAAATGACCCACAGCCTTGGAAGCAAATTGAAGAAGAGAAAACAAGGGAATGTACGTGCTGGTTCAAGTGCAATCATCTGCAACATGCATCCTCTGATACATCGCGTTTGGCTAGAAGACAGATAAGGGCAGTCTGTTTTAAGTTGTGAAGGTATCATCTTCATATTGATAAAGTTCATATTGACCAGAAGACATACTTCGTCTTCTCAGATGGAAAGATTGTGAGAACTAAATTTATGTACCTGAATCGAACTGAATTATAAATAGGCAGACTTCTCTTAAGAGAAAGTTGAAACATACGAATTACATAGCCTCACACTTGCTAATGGTATACAAAACAGACAAGGGGATGTGCTGAGTCAAACATCAGCAAATCTCAGTCTATATTAAGCTCAGCAGGAAGTTTAACATTTTCAGTATTATGTTCTTGTGGAAAGAACAAGAAACTTCTGATAAATATCCATATTTCAATATTTACAAGATCTAAAATTCTATCATTAGTAAGAGGCTTACAAACACTTCCTTACTGTTCACTGGTGATAGGAATTCCCCACTTTTCTTTTTTGAGGTAGTTTGTTTTGTGGATTTCACAGTCATATACATGTACAGTCACTTTGATTTACTCAGCAAGTTAATGATTTTACATGCCATAAGTAAGAGTGTGTTTCTATAAAACATTAGACATTTTAATTTCAAATTAGCAAAAACCTCTTAGTGACTCAGACACAAGCTACAAAGAACTACTAAAAAGAAAGTCCTAGAACTGAACCAAAAAAAAAAGAGAATAAATTTAAGCATACAGATTCAGAGTTTAGCAAACATGGGCAGTATCTCGTAAAGTACCAGAAGTCCTAACAGGATCATTTGTTCACTCACTGTGGCAGAAATACTCTACACTGTGTGAAAAATAAAAGCACTTACACAAAGGAAGGAGCTGCTTAGATCTGAAGCATTTCACCTTATTTGTGATTGAGAAAACTGCAAAGGTTTATTTTTAAATTGTTGGAATTTTAAACAACACCATGGAAATGCTTGAAATGCTTCAGAAATGTGGCATACCAATCTTGTCTGGTTTCCAACACATTATTCTCTAGTTACCCTCACCTTTTCCAATACAGGAAGCCAAGATGTAACAAGATGCAGGTTCTTTAAACACAGCCATTCTCCATTGCGTGCACATTCTTTTAAAGTTTGAATAGCCAGGTCAGCTTGGCCTTGGCCCATTGCAATCTGAAATGAAAGACAGAGTTGCAAGAGGAATTTATCATATCTCATTTAACAGTTAAATACAAAACTGTGTTTCAAAGTTAGAATGCATATGTAAAAAAGGTGTGCTAAAGATAACCAGAATTTTCTCTAATGTGATAAGCTACCAAAGTAGAGAAAAGATTAATGAAAATGTAGTTTTTTATTTACAACCTATCTAACCAGAGTTTGTTAAGAAACAACATCACCTGGTCTTTTTACGAAAAAACCACACACCATTTGGTGACAGTGATTGTATTCCCCGGGAACTCAAAAAGTAATTTAAATATCAGTGACTGAACTGTATTACTGCAGAATTGCTGATACAACAAAACCAAGAGATAAATGAGAATGAATTTTCTTTTGACTGTAAGTTAGGAGCACTTCCTTTGAAGAGAAACAGTTTTGTATTGAGATGAGTGAAAAACTAAGGCTGCTCTCTTTCCAACTGGGAAATATGAATAGCTTTATAGTCTTTTCTTTTTTTTTTATAGTACCATATTGTGGCTAAAATAAATTTTGATCTTCACATGGAAATACAAAGATCCAAACCTGAATTTTCAGATAAATTAGTGAAAACTGAAAATAAAGAAAGGACTCACTGCGTGGCACATTTACTGCAACAATCAATGTTAGACTATCTGTACAGTACATTCACCTTAGTTCTCCCTTAGAATCTAATTGGAAGCTATACGTAACAAAAAACCCTAAACCATGCAGGTTGAAAACAAATTAGTTTTAGCCAATCTGAAAAGTCCTGTCTTGGCATTACTGCTATAGCAAAATAGAACTACTGTAACTGTTATGACTTCATCAAATATCCATTAGGAGGAAATCCATCCTGACTTTTTATCCTAAAACTGTTTACCAAAGAAACTGGGTGCCTTAGCTTTGTATGATGACACATGGATATTCTCTGCCTAAATAAAACTGAGTATATCTTGAAATAATTTAAAATTGCCAAAAGAAGATAACTGAAAGTCACCAGACAATACGGTAGTACACCACAGAAATTTAGTAGTCTGTTCTTTATCCCATATGAAAAATGCTTCAACAGAGAAAAAAAACCTGATCTTCTATGTTCTATTCAAATTGCATGAGAAAGGTCTGGAAAAAATAATAACAAAAAATATTCTCCTTCGTAGGCCAACTTTCAGATGATTTAGCTTTCAGTACCGTTCCTTAATCAAGTACCACACCATGCTGCATTTTAAAAGTCCAACATGTAAAGGATATTTAGAGATAAACACACAAAAAAACATGTGATAGAATAAGAAATATGCATTCTGAAACATTCACAGCTAGATAAGCTGGCAGTAGGATCTAAATCTTTACAATTTGACGGGCAAAATATATTACACCAGTGCACATTCCAGGAAAGGAACCATTTCAAGGACTATTTAAAAGCAACATTAAACTTGACATTTTCCATTTCTATGCTAACCAGCAATCAGCTAGATAACAATTCCCCTCCCCTGAATATTTCAAATGACAGAAGGAAATAAAGTTTTACAAAAAGTTATAAAGCATACTGGTAATGTGAATTAGGAATATTAGGAAACTGCTTGTACCATAGAATAATTTAAGTTGGAATGGATCCTGAAAGATCTCTAGTCCAACCTCCTGCTCAAAGTAGGGCCAGCTATGAAAGATCACACCAGAAGCTGAGGACTTTGTCCAGTAGACTCTTGGGAACCTTCAAGGATGGAGACTGCACCGGGCAATCTGTTTGACTGTTCTCATGGTGAAAAAGTTTCTCCTTAAATCCTGTTGTAACCCTACCTATCTCGTTAGCATTTATGCCCATTGCTTCTTGTCTTCCCACCATGCCTGACTGCAAAGAGTCTGGGTCCATTTGCTCAGTGACCTTCTTATACTTATTGAAAGGCTGTTATTAGGTCATCACAAAGACTTCTCTGCTGGCAGGGTGCTGTGCTGGCTCATGTCCAGCTTGTAGTCTACAAAAACCCTCCAGTCCTTTTCATCAGAGGTCCTCCCTAGCCAGTCAATCTATTGCCTGTATCATTGCAAGGGTTTCTTCTTTCCCTGGGGCAGGACTTTTCATTTCTTGAGTTCTGTAAGGTTCCTGTCCGCCAAGGAAAGCCAAGGAGAATTGTGAGCCTATTGCTTGGTGGCACAGGGCACATAGGAACAAGGCACATGGAAAAAGCTGACCCTTTTACTCTGAGGTTTCCCTGCTAAGGTTTGTTCTCAGGCCTCCCAGGTCTCCCAAACGTACAAGCAGAAGTGAAGCAATACCCACAGCAGAGACAGAGAGATTTAGGAATCACTCTACACAATTAGAAATAAAGAATATCCACAGGACAAGATGCATTCAAGAGTGTTGGGGGACCAGCTACTGTAAATCCTTGCTCTCATCTTCAAAAGGCTATGTTGTTCTGGGGCATTTGGTGATGAAAAAGGAAAATGTCACATTTATCTTCAAGAAGGGCAAGGAGGAGAAAGATCTAGGTAACTATCGGCTTGTCAGCCTCCACTCAGTCCCTGGGAAGGTTACGGGGCAAGTACTTTTAGAAGCCATTTCTAAACACATGAAGAACACAGAGGTGATAAGGAGCAGCCAATATAGATTTACCAATGGCAACTCATGCCTCATTGACCTCACTGATTTCTACAATGAGGTGACTGACACTATGGACAAGGGGGTGCCAGTGAATGTTGTATAACTTGACTTTAGTTAAGGCTTTTGACAGAGTCTCCCATATCCTTCTTATCACCAAATTGGAGAAATATGGGCTGGAGAAGTGAAATATAAGATAGGTAGAAAAATGGGTGGACTGCTGGGCTCAGAGGATGGTCAGTGGTACAGAGTCCAGCCGGCAGCCAGTAACTAGTGGTGTCCCTCAGAGATCAGTAGTAGGACACATACTGTTTAATGTCTTCACTGGTGACATAAGTGGGTGCACTCTCAGCAAGCTAATAGATAACACCAAAGGGGGTGGGGGGAGGGCAAGCAACCAATACACTGGAAGGCAAGGTTGCTACTCACATGGACCTGAACAGGCTGGAGAAACAGGCTAGCAGTTTATGAAGTTCAACAAGCCAAACGCTAAGTCCTGCATCTGGGACAGAATTATCCCATGCAACAGTACAGGCTGGGGTCTGCCTAGGAAGCAGCTTTGGAGAAAAGGAGGCCTTAGTGGACAGTAAGTTGAATATGAGCCAACAATGGGCCCTCGCAACAAAGGCCAATCTCATAATGGGCTGTATTAGTTAAAGCTTTCATCAAGTCCAGGGAAGTGATCCTTCTCCTCTCTTTGGAACTTGTGAGACCACATCTGGAGTACTATGTTGAGTTTTGGGCTCCCCAGTACAATAGAGACATGGTCATACTGAAGTGACTCCAGAGCAGATGACCAACAAGGTCAGGGCACACTGAGCAGGGTTTGTTTAGCCAAGCAGTCAGGAGAACTTCTTGCTGTCTACAACTACCTGATTGAAGAATGCAGAGAAGATAGAGCCAGACTCATGAGTTGGAACATGGGAAATACTGATTCAGTATCAGGAAAAACATTCTCCTGTGCAAGTGGTCAAATATCGGAACAAGTTGCCCAGAGATATTGTGGGATCTCCATCCTTGGAGGGGGGACCTCCCTGGTCTGAGCATGGGGCTGAAACAGATGATCTCCAGAAGTCTCTTCCATTCTAGGCTATTCTTTGAATTTAACAACTACAGTAAATTTCTTCTTAAAAACTGAAAAGTTGTTTTCAACACCTGTGCATAGATCAAATTTTGAAGCAAACACAGAAAACATAAAGTGACTTCTTAGCAGTACAATTCCTGATTAAAGTCTACTCAAGGGGAATTATCTTCACCCAGTTTAGTTTTGTGTTGAATGCAAAACAGGGAAGAAGTTGTACACCATGACAAAAACCAACTGTTATATTGGCTGGGAAAATAATTTTGGTGTCGTATGCCTATTCCTGAAATCTGAAGGCTTTCCCACATGGTCTATCTTAAATAGTTTTTAAAAAAGACTTGAAATGTAAGAGTTCTGTTCAAGAACTCCCATCAACAATTAATTGGTTAACATTTGCTTGTAAAATTTCTCAAAATATTTTACAGAATTTCACAAAATTCCTAAGCATTCACGAACCCTGAACATCTGATTTATGTTTTCTGTTGAAGAAAGAAATATGCAAGTCCTATAAGGAGAGGAAATTATGACATCTAGTTTTCAGTTGGTTTTGTTCAGATTTTGATTACTCCACGCTAAAAAAGATAATGTTTCAGCATGTATAACAATTCTCAGTCTCTTTTGGTCCCTTCCATCTATCTTCTCATTTTTCCCCTTCTCCAAGTTGGAGCAATGCCTCTTGTGAGGATCACTGTGTCTCCCTTCTCCAACACATTTTGCAAATGGAATCAGAAGATAGTGGCGAGATAGGTGGGAACAACAAATACACAGACACCAAACTACACTTTTACATACTAACTTCCTTAAAAACCAAGGTAAAACAGATGTTATTACTGTAAAATTTTACACATTGTGCTTTTAATCATTCTGCTTATGTAAGACTGACCTGATGGTAGCACTCAGCATTTCTTTCAGCACTGGCAAGTTCTTGCAACTCTTGAGAAGGATCAGCACCAGGAGAAATAATTATCAAGATGGGCTCAATTTCCAGAGTCTCTTTATACAGACGTTTCAAATTCAGAGGTGATGGAGATAATTCTTTTATTCCTATAATTAGAATTATTAGGGAAATAAAGTGATTAGACAGGATGGAGTGCTTCATTAACCACTTTAGAGGTATCTGGCTGTCAAAGTTCTCTTCAATGGAGACCATAAAACTGGCCCTACAATGGCAAAAAAACCCCTTAAAATATGCAGGTAGAAGGCACCCTATGTTGATAAGAAAAAGACACAAGCACCAAAAGGGTGCCTGGACTTCCAGCTTGACAAATATAAACGTCAGTCTTTATTTAAAGTGCAGCCTTCAAGAAAACATAGAAAAAGAGAAGAGCTGGAATGTAAGAGTATGAAAAGCTGTGCTATTTGCTCAAACTAATTGCAATGTGTATGTCCACACGCGGAACTTCTCTCCTGTATTGTCCCGAGAGCCTTAATTATTAGACTTTGACTTTACATGGTTCTTGGTACTACAATTACTTTAGTCTATTATTTGCTTTATATACAACTTAAATGTTTAAAATGTTGACACAATATAGGCAAGGCATTTATACATGAGCCCAAAGCTATGCGTAATATAAACTTAAACAATGTGAACCAAATATTTCCGATCCATCTTCAGACTGGTCCTTAAATAGTGCAGTGTTAGGTGCAATGGGAAATCCCAACATAAAGCAAGACAGAAGAGACCAAATCAGTGGCCTCTATGCCATGCCTACTAAAACACGCAGTACACATTTCCTTGAGGGCACAGTCTGCTTTCAGACTTGAGCTATTATCTCCACATAGAACAATACTATATAATTTGAATGTAACAGGTCAGGCCGGCAAAGCTTAGTATGAGGTCTGGGTTCTCTGCACATATCTGTACAAAGACTCTAACCAATGCAACTAAACAGATAAAATCACTATCAATCAAAATGCTTTAAAATAATGAATTAAACAAGACTAATATTGGAAAATATTTTAATTTTACATTTATTAGGCATGTAGAGATAAAACATAAGCAGAGATAAGTATATAAACTGAGGCCATAAGGCAATTGATATGGGCAGCTCCCTTGATGAGTTCAGCTGCTCACTGCCAATAAGCCCTAAACTCTAGAAGATCCAGAAAACAACACTGAAATTAAAGTACGGCTGTTCAGTGCTGGACTGAAGCATGCTCAGTGAGGAAGACTCTGCAGGGACTGAAGACTCTTATCTGTCAGAATCTCAAAAATATCTGACAAACATCTGCAAGTTGTTTCTCAAGGAATCCTGTATTGGCCAAATCTGGATGCATTTTCAGAAGGCCTAAAAAAAGTTTAGACTTTGAATGAAAGCTGCCCAGCATACCAGCTTTCTAGTCACTCCTCCACACCGAACTTACAGTAACATTTTTCACAAATACAAGCTATTCCAGATTTAACATTCCCTTCACTAACACCATAAATGGAAATAGCTAAGCTATTGGCAGGGAGGGGAGAAAGAAAGAAAATAGACAAATTAGCTAAGAAAAAAATGAAAATTGATATCTATGTAGAGATTTGTTTATTTGTTTTTCAACTACAGTCATAATTCAAGCTACTTGAGTCATTCTAAGCAATATAAGAAAAATATGAGAAGTAGAACATGACAGCATTCTCTAGGGTAAGAAAGGTTATTTTAGTTAGTTTTTATGAAAGAGTGCTTACAATACTGAAGACAGTATTATGCCTATAATTAGAAAATCCAACATCCAGTGTTTCTTACTGTGCATGAGGACCACAAGGAAGACGAACTTGCGATGTGTTCTGATATTTGGGCTATAAACCACTGTCTTGCACCTCAAGCAAGTTTCACCTCATCAAATCCCTCCCTACTGAGTTGTATTCACTGTCACTATATTTCACTGTTGAAGTATCAAAATATAAATATTTCCATATTAATTTAAATATTAAAACATGACATAAAGCATTATTAGAACTTAATCACTACCTACATAAGGAATAAAGATATATTGAGAATCTTAAAACCAAATGTTAGATCAAGATTTGATTAAAAGTAAGGTCCTGGAAACATAAATTTTAATTTTTATTAACTTCTATTTCAGTGAAGAAAATAATTTTGAAAATTTGCACGTGTTTGAAATCCTATGAAAGATACAGGACTAAAAATATCTGTTGAAGTGAACAGGCAGCAAAGATACAAAAACCAAATGGAGATCGTTCTGACCTGTAATTAACATTGTGGAATGGGCATCATGCAATGCTGCAGATATTCGTTATTATACAGAAATGCGGAACGATATACAAAGTCACAAAATGAAAATCATAGAATCAAAGAATAATTTGTGTTTGAAGGGACCTTTAAAGGTCATCTAGTCCAATCACCTTGCAATGAGCAGGGACATCTTCAACATCAGGTTGCTCAGAGCCCCGTCCAACCTGACCTTGAATGTTTCCAGAGATGGAGCACCTACCACCTCTCTGGGCAACCTGTGACAGTGTTTCACCACCCTCATTTGTAAAAATTTCTTCCTTCTATCTAGCCTAAATCTTCCCTCTTATAGTTTAAAGCCATTACCCCTTGTCCTACCGTAACAGGCCCTTCTAAAAAGTTTGTACCCATCTTTCTTGTAGGCACCCTTTCTTTTAAGTACTGTGTTATTACTTCCAGTTGAGAAACCCTGGAGACACAGAACACTGGTCACTGTTCTCATACTCTTGCTAGACACTCTTGCATATACTTAACGTGCTAGGCAGACCTTTCTTCTTCACTTATTCAACCGTTCTTAAGTTCCTGTTCCTAAGACTGCTTTGCTACTACAAACAGTGCATGGAGTATACTACAATCAAGATAAACCAAAGACTGATGGCTGTATTATTATTTTTAGCAGTGCAAGGAGTAGGCACACAGATTCCCGAGAAGCTTAATTGATTAGGAATTTTGATAGCCTACATAACTCTATTTCAACTGAGGACTATGCTTGCCTTAAATGGGGAATAGAATAAAAAGCTATGATTAGGCAATAGACAAATGTATGTAAGCCTGCAAATCAAGTTATTATAATAATATATTTATGGTAATTATGCTAATTTAAAAGGGGTGCAGTTGTAAACGAGTAACTGCCTAGCCAAATACATTGTAGCACTCTTGAGATGCATCATCTAGAAAATTAATACAGTGTAAGTTTTCTTACATAACACATTTTCTTCCATAAAACAGTATTTTAGAAATTTGGACACAATGTTTAGAAAAAGCACAGCTATGCTGAACGTGCTTTTTGTTTTAAAGCTCAACAGAAGTGAAATACAGAAAAACTACAATACTGTCCTGTCTATTCCTGGCCATTAGAATTAAAGCTACAGCCAGGATTATGTTTAGAGAAAAAAAACGGACTCCAGTGTTTTCAGGGTAAATCAATGAGTACTCGTATTCCAGATAATAACCATGCAGTCAGACTGGGAATTCCTGACATACTTTTCTACCTCCGTGTTGCATTCTGACAGAATTTCTAAATCTTATATCCTAACATGAGAAGAAAAAGCATATGTGAGAGCAAATAACTTCCCAGAAAATGTTGCAGGGGGAGGGATCTAAGGGGAAAAAAGAAAGACCTGACATATAAATACATAGTTTGGCACAGGATGCAAACTTCACATTTTTTATAAACTGATGAAGCTTCCATAAAATCAATGAACAACTCTTCAAAAGCACTTCTACTAGAGTCGATGCAATTAAACCAATTCACAACAGATGGAACTTGAACTCAAAATGCTTGTTAAAATTCCTTCTGTTGTTGATCTGTACACAGAGAAACAACGTACAAAAACATCAGTAAGTGTATCATTACTACTCACAATTCCAATACAGAACGCAGGAGATGACTTTTTTTTTTTTTTTTAATTTTGGCAAGTAATTTTATTTTGGCCTAGATGCGATTATGACCATGAGGGCTCTGGTCTACTTTATAGAAAATGGTCTCCGAGAATAAAATACAGACTTGTTTAGCCTGCACTGATTTTCTTTCTTCATATCTATACTGCTTTTTTGAAGAATATGAAAACGTAGGTAATTAAAATCACACCTCTTTAAATACCATTTCTGATGTAGCCTGACTCAAAAACCTACGTTAAAGAAGATATGAATAAAACCCAACTCCATGAGAGATAAGGAATGATTTGGGAGTATACTGTCAATATGATTTTTGCTAATATGGTACAGTTCAGTACAGCAAGTAAAATAAAGAAATAAGCATACATTGGGTCCCCACAAAATACATTTATAGAAAATTCTTATGAACTTTATCTTCAAAAGAAATTATTTTAATCCCCCTTCATCCATAAATTTAAAAATATATGTAAAAGATGAAAAAAGGAAAAAAACAGCATATCTGGATAAAACAGAAGTGGAAGGCTTTCTTGTAGGCTATTACAGCTCTTTTGGAACTCATTTTTCTCACAGGAAAACAGCCAAAGGAGATCAGAAATTTAACAGTTCCCTTTTGAACTTAGTGAAACAGTTTGTTTAAGAAGTTTCAGGGCAAGGACCCTGAAAAAGACATGGTAGAAAAAAATATGAAAAGAAATTCATATAGGCATGACTGCTTTTATTAGTTGCAAAGCTCTAGTCATGATTTATGACATGATCTCAAAACAAAATCTCACTGACATGCATGAAAAATCTGTGGATGAAACCTTGCCTACAAATGGAGTCAATGGTATTCTGCCTTCCTCAGTGAGGCGGTAGTTGTCATTCACCAAAAACCATACCCTCGTGGAATGCCTCCAAGGAACTGGTATCAAGACATGCCCAACCAATTTCGGTAATAAATTAAGATTTGGAAGACAGTAAGTGGGTGAATAAACTTAACCTGAATTCAGGTCTTTGCTGGGCTTTGAGCCGCACGTACTGCATATTGCACTTGCCATTTGATTCCAACAGGCAGGGACATTGTCAGCATGGGACCTGTAACACTCACCATAATGAAAGTATCTACTGATAATGTTTGACAGAACAGGCTAACCTTACTCCTGAAAATACTAGCCTTGGTGGTAGACGTGGAACCAATTTTGGCCAACAAATAACGCCCACAGACAGAGCATAATGAGGGAGTAAGATAAACTCTTACACAAATGCCAATACAAATGCAAGAACTAGAGACCTAAACTTATATCTAATCTTAAAATAATAAGAAATAACACGTATTTCAAGAACTCAAAATTTCATTATTTTTTATGTATAACTCATCTATTGCACTATAATGCAAAATCGCCCATCTTGAGATTATTCAAACTGCAGATCTTCACACGTACTGGAAATATAAGTCCAGCCATATTACTTTGGCAGCCTATGAGTCAATCTTCAGGTTCATTATCTGCCACGTTAAAAACAGGCTTTGTCACTTAAATTTGGCTTTACAATCTAGGTAATGCAGTAATGCAGAGGGTGATTTTTAAAACCACAGTGTCCACTCCAATGAGACACTCATGATTCATCTTCCATACGCGTATTGTCATTAACTGCTAAAAACTAAAGGAAGGCTTTGGTGTGCTGTATTGCAAAATTAAGATTATTTGGAATATAAATCCCAAGCTTCGGATACAATAGGAAGAGAGGAAACAGACAGACACGAACAAATAGACAACCGTAGTATTGACTCATTCAAAACCACATGCATTTCTAAACGGACAGTAAAAATGAAAACATGAAACATGAAAATATGACACAATTTTTTGATGTCCAATTTAGAAAATATGAAACCTAATAGTTTTTAAATGGTAAATGACATTAAATAAAATCAGCTTTTTGGAAAATTTGTGTCTTAAGGAAAATGCCGCAGTGTAAAACTTACAGAAAAATGGATATTCTCCTTTCTTAACTAGTCCCATGTTCAAGAATTCATTAAAAGAATCTGACAGATCTTTTATTCTATTTTAAATCACTACGAAATATAAACAAAACCATTTTAAAAGCACTTTTTAACAAAACTTTACAAGAAAGAAATCAGCAAATCCATTTACAGCATATTTTCAAATTAGGGATTCCATAAGAACCATAAAATAAAGGCGAAACATAGGACAAAAAAAGACGTTTAATTATTGGGTGGAAACACCCTAGTGAAAAATTAACTTACCTAGGATTTTACATGCAAAAAGAGCCATGGCACTCTGCAGCCTGTCTGGTCTGACAGCCTGGACCACAAGTACCTTAAAATAAAATATATTCGGGGAAATGAGTTTATAAAAGTATATTGTGGCAATTTAAAAAGCAAGACTTCTCTAAAAAGGCTGAATTCTTTAAATTTCTCTTTAGAACAAAGTTATTTTCTTGGAATATATAGAGCTATCTGATAATGCCTTTCGAAGATAATCTAATGTAATTGTTCTTTTGTAAGCAGCTTGTAGTAAAATCAGAAGATAGATCTACATCTAATGTCTACTGGTAAGCTGGAAGTTTTTCTAAAATGTTTTAGAAAAAAAGGTAGCTATGTGGGTAGCTGGAATTACAGAAAGCAAACTTAGCTTTATACTGGTAATCTAAATTCTATACATGTATTTAGGCAGTAACTTCCTAAATGGAATATTGATATTTCTGATTTCAGTGCAGTAATACAGTAAAATAATCAGTTTTGAAATAATTTCCTTTGTTCAAGCACACCTTTAGAGTTTTACATCTAACTTTTTTTCTGAGACATTCTGACTTTCAAACCTTGTAGTTATGCAGATGCTTTTACTGTTCTTCGAAAGACTACAGAACATGAGCGGCTAATCAATTCAATACGAATTAAATTAGCAGTTTCCCTGCCAGCTGGCTCGTTTTCAGTTAACTTCTTGCAAATGTTCAGTGCAGGCAACTGATGCAACTTCAGTAGAAATGTTTTGTTAAAATCACCACCCCCTCTCCCACCTCCTCACTTGCAAACCTGTAAACCACAATTCTGAACCGACCATCACATTCCAGTTTCCAAATCTGGAATATCCAAGTTGCTAGTTTTAGAGGGAAAATTTAAATTCATTAAATTTTAAAGGAAGTACTACTTCTTAAACTTGAGATTACACTGAGTGCTACTGCACCATTTTTAAGTTTGAAAGAAACTAACTTATGAGTGGCATATAAATCTAACCAGGTAGTTCCAGTATATTTCATCAACAGAAACTTCTTAATACCTGGATACGTAATATGATGATCATTCCAGATTTGTTTTCCTATAAATGAAGAATTTTTATGACAACACATTGCATATGTAAGAATTGTTCTTCCGCATTTCTTCAAATCAAATATGACTCAGACAAATTCCTTTCCAAAATGGTTTGTTCCTAAATTCCACGCATGCTATTTTAGAAATTCTCCTCCTCCACAAAAACTCCAAATAGAGAGCTCCTAAGAGCCAACCAGCATGAAACTACTCTGTCTTATACCCCACCCCTTCTTTGGACGGGCCTTCATTTTATATGAAGTGACTTCAAATGAAAACTCACAGCATCATTTGAAAGTAAGTAACGACATCCTTTTTTCCATAAACACAAGAGGGATGACATTGTTCTCTTCCACAGAAGAAGGACCCCCAGGTGGAAGAAGGAAATAGTCTCTCCAACATTCTTGGTGAGTTCTTTAATCACCAAGCTTTCAGGAAAAGTAGTATTTCATGACTACTATTCTAAAAAGCCATGGCTGCTACTGCATTTTGTGGTTTTCAGTCAGATGTGTGAGTTTGCACATTTAATGATGAACTAAATTAACGACATTCAACAAGCTGACAAATTCTGCAGTTAGAAAGCAACCATAAAAAAATTTTAATACCTATTTAAAATTAATTCTGTCAATATTAATAAAGAGGTTGTTACCTTACACAGGATGTTCAGTTACAGTCAATACATCAACACAGAAAAGACTCGGATACGTAATTAAATATGTATTATAGAAAAAAAAATCCTTGGATTAAATAAACTAGTTAATCTGTAAGACAATGTAGACACTGTCACTGCTTATAATTCAAACAGCCCTGAAGCCTAAATTCCCAAGATGTAAAAATTACTTTCAGTGCTGAACTCATAATTATTTTAAAATAATTTAATATTAAAAGATTACCTGCTGAAATAAGGAAATTCTTTTTACAACAGTAGATGGAAAGTCTTGTTCACACACAGAGCTCTGAGAAAAAGTGTGCCACAGACCTTCATCTTCAAAGCAAAGTGTCTGATAGAGACCTGGGAGAGAAATCTACAAAACAAATAATGCGTATTTAACAATAAAGAATAGCCATTTGGACATTGTACATTTTAATTAATTTCCAAATACCACTATGACCCTAAACCTGTAAATACTTGTGCCTATCACATAACTCAATTCAATTTAATCCTCGGACTTAAAGAATAATAGGGCAGGTTCCCTGGAAATCCTAAGTCTGTATTTGCTCTATATTTTTGTTTTTAAACTTTTAAGTTCTTTGGGCTCTACTCAACCATAGTCCTTTCCTTTAGTCATGACCAGGTTCTTTTTCTATCAGTACATACTACTGATTCACCCAGTTACTCGCTTTCTGTTTGTTTGTTTGTTTGCTTTCTTAAACCCTTAACAATCACGCTTGCTACACCATTATTGCAATTGTTCCTGATCCCTGGTGAAAAGAAATGTATGAATAATGAACTCTGAATTTAGCAGCAAAAGTCCTTGACAAAGACTGGTCAAGGTTTTCCTTTTTGCTGCTGAGCTACGTGCAGGAGGAGAAGAGCCTAAGACAGAATTTCAAGGACTAATACTTTCATTTAGTTCCCTTCAGTATCAGAGGACTTCAGTATTTACTGTTGTAGGATGAATCAAAGCAATAAAATGGTTTTTTGTTGTTGTATAGTTTAAAATTCCTTGATCTGAGCAATAACAAACATTGAAATACCTTTAAAGATGTGTATGGAAATCAGGTAAGCAGAAAACTAGTTTCACAATTAACAGTTTATGGTTTTTAATACAATATAAAGTGGTTTGTAAAAGTTAGTACATAAGAGAAACCTGCAACTTAAATATTCTTTGCGATTTTTTCTCTGCATATTTTTTCTATGTATAGAAATTATAGTACCTTGGGTAGGCTTATGGTATTTTCTAATCTCAGTAAGATGACAGGTTCTTTCACATGCATTGAAATTTATTGTTAGATGGGGTAGAGAGGTACATGAAAAGGCTCAGAAAAATGATATTAAATTTTAAAAAACTAGGGGTTTTTTTCAGGTGGGCATATATTAAGCCATGGTTTCTGGAAGACAGAATAAACAGTTTAAAATAACAAAATATTTCCATCTGAAAAAACACATATTTGAGTACTGAAGTCCAAATTACTATCTGCTGAAACCAAAGGCCTTTTAAGTTCAAATCAATCTACCAAGTGACGTATACCTTCAAAGATGCTACTGCCCAGGCTCGGTCCTGTTCTATCCAAGAGGGAATCTGGTCACGAACACTTCTTTGTGAATCCTTATTGAAGCAAGTTACATAACACACAGAAGTTACGCAAATTTTTGTGAAACACTATATTCAGTAACAAGACCGCAACACCCATGTTTTTAATAAAAATAGCATTCACAACAGGAAGCTTTCTGTGGTCTTTTGCTAAGTTCATAAATAGCATCACAAAACAAAAACCTACCAATGATTTAAATTTGAGATATACATTAACATTCACTTAACCACTTGAGCCTGAAAATATCATTTAGAATGACACATCCAACTCAAGTAGTTTTCTTTTCCATTAAAAACAAGTAACCCAAATGATTGGCTATCTGCATATGCACTCTGAGCAACTGACTTCAAAAATTAACTCCACTGCACATATTCCCAGTCATGGAGAAGATGGTTCTTCACACAAAGGGCAATTCAGGGGTAATTCACTAGGCAAAGCATTACTTCTGGACATGTCTGTGCTGCTAAAGTTTGGCCACAGCTCTATTTTTCTGCTCCTTAGGTGTTGGTGATGAAGGAAATTCTAAGGATGAACAACATAGCTTAAGATCCCATGGCATCTCCGTATTCACAATATCGTTTTTTATAAAAAAATGTTACAGTGCCCATTAACCAGTTTGACAGTCTCTGCATGGAAATGTCCTTGGATCTCTCAACCATGGAGCAACTTCAAGAATAATCTTAAATGTTCAGCAGAAAACAGGAAAGCTTTCCTGTGAAAGGATGGCTCAGCCATGAGTTCTGAAGTCTGAGAAAGAACAAAAATAGGAAAGTCGGAAGCAATTGTAGGAATAAACTTGAGATGGGTCTGCAATATACATTCCATTTAGAACTGGGGTTGAATCACATATGTCCACAATCTTTCCAAAATCTATTATGGGTTGTGCATTAGATGGTGTTTAAATTTAACTGGTGTTAGATTCCATTATACAATTGGATCTCACATAGCTTGAAAATGACCTACAGCAAGAAAATACTTGACAGACACCAAGTTCACTGACATTTAATTCAATTATAAAGACTCCATAGTCTTTATAATAGATGAAGAGGGATGTCTATATTCACACTGAAATTCAAAACCTGTAGAGCCATCTAAGGGCTAGAGACACTGGGAATTTAAGGATCTTTTTAGCAACCATCTGCCTGAGTAAGAAAACCTGAATAATACATTATGTTTTAAATGACTTGCCACTTCTGCCAGCATGCACCTGAACACAGTTGGTGTCATGAATATTCTAAAAACGAGGTACTCACATTGGTCATTGTCTTGTACCACTGAATGTACGAGATACCATGACAGACATCTAAAAAAGGTTAAAGGCTGAAAGCAATTGTGAATGATGAAAACTGCAGCTAAGCCCGATGGAAATGAGCTAGCTTGACCCTGAACGCAAGAGAAGAGGTGATTAACAAAAGAAGAGGCAAACTGAGCTCATGATTCCTGATTGGGCTTCTGTTTCCTAAAACCTCCTTTCAAAAGCTTTGTCAAAATATTTGGTTCAAAGAAGGGCTATAATGGATAAGACTATGGAAAGTTTAGCTTTTTTCTCTACCCTTTTATACTGGAAGGTTATTTTGAAAGTATACAGATTCAATAGAATTGATGGACATTGAGTAACTACAGTACAATTAGTCAGGCATGCAACAGAAGCTTCTTAAGCTAGCTCTGTCACCTAGGAAAATATACAAATACACCTCCAGAATTAGAACCGTGAGGCTGGGGAAAAAGGCATGTCAAAGTTAGCAAAGTGTGTGGACAATTTCATCAATCCATAGAAAAAGTACAACTCATATATAATACCGGGAGAGAGAGGGATGCAGAAACACTGATTTTAGTTCCTTAAGAGGGGCTTAACACCTTCTCAAACATCCCATTTAAAAAACAAATTGAATTGCAATCCTGGTAACAGAAAAAGGCAGGGGGGGAAGCAACAAAGGCAAAAAGTTATGCAAATTAGAAAATAAGTTGCCGTGTTCAAAAATTTCAAAAATTTTTTATATTTTATGTTATTATGTGTAATTTGTTCCTTTAATGTATTAATACAATTAATTAAACCATACAGTAAGGATACAACTTTAACTTTTCAGGATTTAAGTAAATGTTCCTTATTTCAAAATATACAAATAAATGTAGCTTACTGATTTTCTTATGGTATCTCCAATGATGACACCTGTAAAAGTCTCCCATTCCTAGGGGGAATAAATGAACAACTCAGATAAGTCACAAGACAACTTTAAGAACAAAGGTTAATATGTAGTAGCATGTAGGCAAAGCAGGAAGATAAACAAATTAAGCCTCGATTCTCAAAGAGTTATAAAACATTTTTAAAACTCTAGGTAATACTACCGGTATGCAACTCCTTTTGCAGAATTCAAGGTAAGTGACTGCAGTGCTTTATAAGAAAAAGAAACAAAAGGAGGCGGCCCATCCCTTCCCAGCACCCACAGCTCCCACCCAGACTGATTAACTACAGACCAGCAAGAAGTGCCGTACGCGGCTGGCAAGGAAACACATACTGCCTGATAGGGCACCAGCAGCCCACATGGGACAGATAATTACAGAATCCATGTTTCAGTAGTGTTTCATCTTATAGTATCCAAAGGGTGCAGTTATTAGAACAGGAGGAATACTTAATATAATAGATTGGTATTGTGAATACTTTGGTTGCCTTAAGAAAGTGAAATGTAAATTGAATTTATGTATGATTAAATCTTTTAGACTTGGTATTTGTATTTTAAGACAGATTAGATAAGTATTTAAAAACATGCTAGAAATGACATAATCCTGTATTTAGAGGTGGTAAGAAATATACTAAAAAATCTTTGTAAGTATTGAAATTTTACATAATCAGTATCTGTAATTCTATGATAAAGATTTTTTTTTAATTGTTAAAGACAACAGTAAGATTCCAAATGAAAAAGTCAATCAACTAGCACTAATCTGATACAGACAAGAGCATAGCTTTTTGTACCCATCAATTTATCTGAGACTTGAAAGCACTCTCTCTTTCAATTACAAAGAAAATGGCCATGCACACAAAAATACATGAAGGCTCCCCAGTTTTAAAACCAGAATTCGTGTAATATTTTTATGAAGGAAAGCAGGAGTATAATATGTAGAGACATGTAAAACTACCCCAGAAAAATCTATACATATTGATTCAGAAAGATAATATCTCTGCTAAGAGCCAAGGCATTCTATAACATAATGCTGAAGTTGTACTATAAATTTCTCATCACTATGCAAAAAATTCCTAAGTGCAGAAGGTTGAACTCTTTTGGGACAGGGACTTAGAATCCTAAATTCTCTAGCAGCATAATAAGCAACTTCTAGCCTCATCACATTAAAAGCTTTAAGAGAAATAACTTTAAAAGAATAACCACTTCAGCTTCATTTTCCTCAAACAATATCTTGCACAAGCACTAATTTCTTAACAATTTAATTAAAATAAGTTCTACCTTTTAAAGAAGTGATAAAATTATTGATATTATTTGCCTGTTTTGAGTACTCAGCTACTGCGGGAATGTGCATTATACGTAACCTAGATTAAGCTGGTTAAGAGCTTTAATAGCTGATCGAAATGCACTGTAAACAATAGCAACCAACACATAAAGCGGTACTTACAAATACTTAAGAAGCCTAGGCAGCCAGGCTTCAATTTAGTCAGAAAACTATTTGCAAGTTGCTGCCTTCATTACTTTATAAACTCAAGGACTAGAAAGATAAAGCAAGATATTTTCTGAAAAGAAATAATAAAGATGAATTAAGGAAGTTCTAGTAATGAAGAGTAGCTAGGTATGCCTCTACCAACAAGATTAATTTGAGTTATTTTTATCAGGCAGCTTCATTGCTGACAGACTGGGGGATTTCATTTGGTCAATGTCTGCAATAAAACAACATTCCACTCATAACACCAAAAAGTTTCAACCAAGCTTTCTTAAACCTTGTACCTTAAACCCACATCCTTCATATGATCAAGTTCCTTAACTTCCTTCAAATGCATTTTACCTTTTACCCTACCATGGACTCTCCTCTAGCAAATTGACATCTACTACCATTTGATACTCCTCCTGGTCTCCAGCTTCTAGTCCAGAAAGCCATAGCCTTGTCCCTCCATTCCATGTAGGTATTTTAGATAACGAAATGTGTCTTGGGACAGGCTAATCAGCCATGTTTAAGCACTTGTATTGAGTCAATTGTGTTTCTTGTTCTACTTCAGGCAGACTTAATAGGATTAATTTCACTACACGACAGACAACTATAACTTTGGCATCTACATCTCAGGCAGCTACCCTAGTCTGCCTGTAAGGTCAATGGAGAGCAGTATGCAATTTTAGTACTAAACCATCTGACCTATTTTATGAAATTCGTTTATGATGAAACTAATTGCTTCTTTGATAGGTCTGGTTTTTCCTGTTTCCTACAAAGACAGTCTAGGATAACCTGCTCAGATTAATTTTAACAGGTGTTTAAATTTTAGTTACCAACTCAATCATCACTAAAAGTCTCATTTTACACGAAACATGTAAATTCACTATGAACCCCCATGTTGGGCAAAAGCATTATCTAACACCCAAACAGAAGAACAGGCTATTACTGAAATGTGTGCTGCCCCATGGAAATAAGGGTTAGCAGTACTCAGGCTCTGCTGCAATTTTGTTGGGAAGAGGGTAGCCTCTAAGCAACAGGTAAATTCCCCATTAATTCCCTATAAATTAGGCAATTTCAGATTAGGCCTCATTCAGACCACTGTCAAAAATGACATGTGACATCTCTCAATTTTTTGTGAATACACTAATAATGCAGCACTTGCCTGAAAACTGAATGGACAGTGATTTTTATTAAATGTGGTTTGAACCTATACCAACTGCATGCCACTATGCTATCAAAAATATAAACTATTCCAGGGTGTGTTCATAATTCCTCTCAAAGATAGGCCACTATGGTGCAAAGAATCCAATACTTATGCAGCCAGGGAACAACATACAAGAAGGACACTCTCTGTACAGTGCACTCTTGAAGACACTGTTGCAAATGAGGACATTAACGATTGCTGTAATTTCTTAAACACTGAAGAATCAATGGCTGAAATGCACAAAAGATAACTTCATTACTTCACCTTCCAAGAAGACTGTTTGCCTTAAGTGTCTTCAACTGCAGGTTGCAGAATCAGACTTTTATTTAATGTCTTCCTAGGTCTTGTGCTCCTTTTTCCTCATTTCAGTACCAAGGTACGATGCGCAATCGACCCCTGATCACAGTGAAACAGGTGTGTATCCATCACTTATAAAAGAACACCTGTATTTAACCGGAAAGATAGATAAAAGTCTAGCCACATGGTGGCGGGAAACACTGTTACAGTGCCTTCACAAAACTACAAGAACCCTCCATAACCGACTTTTTCAGACCCCTATTTAGAGGCAACCATTTACCCACCTTTCTTACGGTAATCTTCACTTTGAACATAATAAATGCAATGTTGACATCCAAAAGTAACTATCATAGGAAAATAGTAGGATATAAGTGTAAAATCCCAAGTCCTACACTTACTGACAAAAACTTTTTATCTAGTTATTTACTCTTCATATTAAGTTTAACTAAATCACTTGGGGATTTTCTCCTCTAGCACTTACATTCTCTTGAAAAAGTTCAGGGTGCATTCCTCGTACAAAATGTAGAGCAAACATTAGCTGATCAGCCTGAAATGAAAGCAGTAAAAATATATTTATATGATCGTCAAAAGACACCTTTCTGCTTTTTTTATAAGTAACAAAATTTCATTAATAAAACACCTCTAATTCCATGGTAGTGACTTAATGACACATCTCCTAATTCAAAATTGCGACATACCTCTGCAACTTAGAGACAAACACTAACCCAAATCCTTTATCTAAGTACATCTAAATTCAAGTGAAGAAGAAAAACCAAGTACTTGTAATAAAGCAAACATATTAAAGAGAATCCATTATTTTTTAAACTGTGCATAAGAAATGCTTGAAGTCTTCTCATAGCAAATTTTTGAAAAAGGATTGTATATGAATTATTTAATAATTTACTGGTTCCAGAATCATGGTGGACCGAATGAAGGGACATATGTGGCTTAGAGACCATATCCTTACTGGTTTTAATTGCCTTTGGAATGACTGACCTTGGAAACTGCCAAGAGGCTATACATAACTCAATTCACTTGAGCCACAGCTGCTTTAGACTGGATTTCCGTAACTGCAGAACTGCATGATGGCAGCCACAGCAAACTCTCCGCATAATTTGTATCTCTATGGATACTGATACATAAAGTTGTTTTTTGCTGCTTTAAATAGTTCTGTTTTATTAATTCTTTCAATTACAAACCTGTATGGTACAAAGCATCCCCAAGGATACCATTAAATCAAATAAAGGACATTTCATTTTATTTTTGCACGGATTTACTATTGGTTTTGTTACAGTGGTAGGAGCAGAGGGCAAACAGGGCCCACCTAGGAATCAGGGTCAAACTGTTCACAGCACTAAAGTTCTCTTTGTATTGATAAATAAAATACGTCCATGATTATAACACTGAGAACAACTGGAATGGCTGAAGGCCACACCATTCAGCTCTTTCATCCTCTCAGACAATGAATGCTCCCTGGGTGGTTTAGTATCCAAAACTTGAATGGGAATTGTTTGGAAGAACACTGACTGGTCGAGGCCAAACCTATGACAGCAACTATTTTGACAGATTAACAGAACAGGTGGGCCAGTTCCAGTGCTCAGGCAAAATTCTTGGCACCATTTCATTTACTAGCATGCATGATGTCTATGTACACACAAACACAAATATTAACCACAAACGAAATCATCTTTCCCAATTCTAACACGCTAAAAAGGTATGAACTTGTATGAGCTACACCATTTATGAAGACACTAGTAAAGCCGCAGTGTCACAGGAGTCTTTAAAAATTTGCATGGATAAAAAGCAGTGGATTGCTGATGGCACGAGGAGCTTATTTGTTCTCTCCACTATAGGAATACAATACTAAGCTGGATGGACCACTGGTCTGAAGCTGCACGGTAACACTTACACTTGAAATATTTTCTAATCTCCGATCTGATCATTCACAGTTAAAATCTTTCCTACTAGATATTCTCCTCTCTGTGCCTTGCTTTTGAAATCTTTAATCTTTTCTGAGATATAAAAATAGCTGCCTTTCAATATTCAAAAGATGCGATGACTTACTGGAAGGCTTCACATACTCATGACTTCAAACATAGACATTAAATTATTATGAGAATATTTCATGAGAATCCTCTTGGACTTCCATAAACCAAAAATCCTTAGATATAACTGCTACTTCTGCATCCTCAGTACAGGGTTGCTAAACTAGGGGAAGAGGGGAGGAGGTGATGTAAAATTTTCCAAGATCTCTCCATTCTCACCAATCAGACTCCATTCTTGCATGATTTGTACTACTGTTTAAATCATCTGTGCAGACCTACTATTCTTCAGCCTGGTACTGAGACAAACACTGTTCCATGTGAAAGTAAAAATTAAAATTGAAAGTGAAAGACATATCTATCCTAGGTTCTCACCAAGAGAGCAGAGGTGAGGAGCCAGAGGTGAAGCAGAAACAGGACTAGGCTGAGAATAGCCTTGTTAATTAGAAAACTGCTCTGTGGAAAAATGTGCACACGCAATCCTAATTCTGTTACATCCTAACTTTTAGTCCTCCTCATTTTGCACGTTAAATATTGCAAGTGTAATTTTTTGCGTGTACTACATGTGTACTGACATAATACTGTTTATTTAAAGTAGATCAAGTGTTGGTTGCTAAAAGTATACTTTCAAACCCAGTGCACTGTACAAAGGCCAGAAAAAATACAATCTTACCTTAAACAAACAATGACAAACATATTCATACACTGTATGTTTCAATGAGGCAATAAGCGACTTGATTCTTTCTTCAGTATTACCTGAATCCTAAAAAGAAATTTTGGCTTTCAAAAATTTACGTGGAAGTAAAAATCATTTTATGTACCCTGTAGATTTCAGCAGAATGACACAAAGAATCTGGACACTTACTAGTGTGACACTTACTAGTTCTAAAAACAAATTATTGAACTCAGCGGCAGCCATCAATGAGTAGATGATTAAATGAGAAGATCATGCTGAAGCATTAAGAAATTAATATTTTGGTGTTGAATATTTTGACTAAGAACATTATATAGAAGGTAAATACACAGAGTGTGAGATAACAGTTTCTTTTTCTAACATTAATATCCTTGAAATTTCAGTTTTCACTTGGTAAAAAACTGGTTATGTATTGAATTACTGTATTTAATGTTACTGACGTTATGTTATGTTGACGTTATGTCAATGTTATGTTGACGTTAAGTGTGGTTACTAAAGTTGCAGACAAACTTGGCCCAAGTGAAGTAAACATTGTAGAAAATAGTAAATATATCCTGTCCTTCAAAGCTTACAGACTAAAAGACTAATTAATAGGAGAAAACTGAAAGGAAGATGGGATAAAAGAGAAAGAAGAGGGGAAAAAAATAAAGCTGAGGGAGGTAACAGGTAGTATGAGATTTATCAAAACCAAGTTCCTTTCTACCATGCTGGAATTTGAAGAGATGAAGTTATAAAGGAGGGAAATGTGGATTCACAAGCTGATTTGACTAATACCTTTCCCATGTCTAAAAGATAGTCTGGGAAAAATGAAGAACTGGATAGAGGAGAAGAAAAGAAGGAAGAAAGCAAAGAACGCAAAACCAGAATTTGTGCTTAAAATAGGCAACATAATAGGCAGGAAGAAAAGAAATTATGAAAGAGCGTTAAAGTAAGAACAAGAAGTTAAAAGCTCATGTTGTGGAAACGAAGCAATAGGTAAGGAACTTTAAAGAGGGTCAGTTCGCATAGTCAGAACCATGCTCCTGGTAATGATTGTAGCTGAAGGAAAGTTGTAAGCACAGAAGCCAGAATAAAGGGGAATCCAAAAGTGACACGATGAAAGGCTGGTGAATGCCTTTTTAAAGTGGAAAGAAAGAGAATTAAGACGGATTTTGGAGATGCTGAAATAAAAGAAAATGCATTGTCACTCAGTGGGCGTTTTTAGATCTAAAGAGTGACGTGACAAGGGATAAATCCATAATTATGTGCTTCAGTAAGAATATACTGGCCATTAGAACGCAGAAAAGTAAAAATTACATTTTTAACAAGACAGGCTGCATGCATGCTTATAAACTGTATAAAAGTAGATAAAGTTTTGATCTTCCTTCGGGTAACTGAACCAAGTAGAAATATAGGTATGTTCTTATTCTACCCCTTGCTGATAGAATTAGCATTGTTTGCAGATTAGGTCAAGGATTTATTTAAATAAATCCTTCAGTAAAGTTATAAACAACCTTGTTTTTCATAATCCACCTTAAACAAAGAGTAAGCCTGAAATTACAAATAAGAGTTACTTTTCTTTCAGGTGGCACAGCAATTTTATGATTTATATGTAATGCAAGATCATTAAAAATTCCATGTGCTTGTATTCTGAATATCTAATACACAACAGTTCGGCATCACTAATTATACATTTCATCATAAGTTATTATACATTATTTTCTAAAAGCATCCAAAGCAACTAACATATTCTAAGGATCAAAGCAGCCTGGTTCGCCTGCAGCATTAACAGCTTCAGGAAAAGAGAAGATACCTGCTCGCTTTGCAGAGCCCTTTGGAAAAGCCGCAGGAAAGCCGCCAAACTAAACCGGTACATATTATTAATTTTGGACAAGTCAGAGATAATAAAGTACATCTTGCTAGCACTCTCAGCTAAAGGGAGATAGGCGTCCCTCTCCTGTGGATAACAAAAACATAGGTATGTAAAACCCAAGGGCATTACTGCCATCTACTGGTTACTGCATAAACATTTACTCGTCCGACCAAAAAAAACATTCGCATGACTCCCACTGCTTTAGAAAACTGAATTCTTTCTGATTCTTCAATTTGAGGGACATGCACTCAAGACTTCAACACCGTCCTTAGATTTCAAAATTGGAAGAAAGCATTTTTAGCAAAAATTTCTTTAAATTATGAAAAACTTTTTGGAAATTAATCCCTAGGGCACTGAGGTCTCTTTCTGCCACAGAACACGTCCTAAAATTCAACAGAAAATTTTAAACTAAACAAATAAGAACAATGAGAAAAACTCTGTAACGTGTTACAAAAACAGGATGCCAGGTGAATAGCATCACCAATGACCTAAATTTTTGCAATAACAAGGGATATACTAAGTAAGAACATCCACGTGAGCCATACTGTTTGCAATAGCCAATGGCAAAAAGTCAAAACCCATTACTTGCCAATAAGTCCTTGGGGAAAATTCCTTTAATTCAAACTATTTGATTTTAAATTGCATAGATATTTACCATATATAAACCAAAGGAATTTAATTATTGAAAATACCTTCTGTACTTGTATACCCCAAATATCTTTTACTCCAAAAAATTAATTTAGTATGTTACTGATCTATACTCCTCTGGATGTTTATATCCCCTCTATATAGAAGATTAATATTTTTAGCAGGAAAAAAACAGCAGTAAAAGATTAAAATATTCTTCTACCTTATCAAGGAAACTCTGAAGTCTGTGAGATTCAGCAAGTGATTCTTGGATGAGTGCGCTACTTCCTTTAGTCTGATTCAAAGATTCAATCAGATCCTTATTTTCTAGTATATTGCCTTGCGATGTTGCAAGTGTCTGTAAAAAAAAAAAAAACAAACAGTAATTTATGTTACATTAAAATACCTGGAAATTAACCATTTTGGAACCTGTCCTTCTTTCTGTCCTGTACATACTTCTGAATCATTGAATGCATCAAGGGTACTAGAAAGCAAGTGGTTAGTCCAAAAACTAAGACGTTTTAAAGAAGCATGGAAAATAAAAGCCAAGAACAAACTCCAAAAATCCAGATTGCCAGGTTTGAAAATTAAGTCGCTGGCAAGCTTTTGAGAATTATTTCTAGCAGAGTCTTACACACTAACATCCCCATGGTAAATACAAATTAGGGTATTTTTTCTTTTATTTAACTACCAATTTAACCTGAAATTGGCTACTTGTAATGACTTCCTGTACCCAGTCATTCATAAATTAATTTTTCCTCAAAAACATTGCAATGTTTTTGAAGAAAACAATTTTGGTCTTATTTCCAACTGAGATGAATATTCACCATTACAACAATTTCAGTTTTGTAGTCCGAGATCCGTTCAAAATCCTTGAGATTAGCCAAGATTTTCCCTGAGTTCTCCTCTGTAAACTATTTCACTTCTAATAAGAAGTGGTAAAAGCTTGACTGATTCACTGTTATTCAAGGGGTTTTACTAACCTTCAGCAAATACACTTCAACACAATTTTTTAGTCAGACAACACCACAAAACTGGCTTCTTGTCAGTTAAGTCAGTTCTGAACAACTACCTGCAGGACAGCATTTCGGGATATTTGGGGGCAGAGATTAACCAGTTAGAATAGTAGAATGCACTTAGTTCTCTAGCTGAAAAGAGTTTAGGACAAGACCATCTGTTTTTTTCAAGGAATCCGATTTTGCTATGAAGAATCATAGTGTGAGCCGTGAGAGAGCCACAGCATGTATGTCTTTACTTCAAGGCTTTTGGAAGAAAATCAGTACAGTACTTCAGATGGAATGCTAATGTTGCTTTTGGATTAACCTGAATTTAGCTAGATCACTGACATCTTTGTTGACAAAGCCCGTGGAGCATATGGTAGTTTCCACTGAGCTTTAAGTTTCTTTCTTCAGGGTCAGAGGACTCCGATTTCAAGCGCTGACAAGAATGCCAAAGTTGAAACCAACCCCAGTGTTAATACTTGGCCACTTTTTGTTGCAGATATCTTAGGCATCAATTACTTGAAATTTTGCACTTGGCAGTTCAGATTGGACAAACGTGAAAGATTTTGGAGTTCCGAGATCATGCAAAAAGTCTGTTCTAAAAGGTGGACATTTTTTTGTTGCATCTATAAACTCTCAGCTTCTGGCAGACATTTGGATACTGAACAATGATCAGCTTTGAATATGGAATTTTTTTAGAGAACAAGCTTCCCTCTGCCTGTAAGAGAAATCTGCCCCATCACAGTTCTAAAAAAGGTTTGAGCTTAGTATTTGAGACTTAATAGGGAGTTTAATAAGGACAATAAATGTGAAAATTCAAATCACATTAGATAATTGTGTGCAAAATTCTAAAACTGAGATATTAATGGCCAGTCTATTAAAGTTAGTTTATTACTTTTTGAGGAATCTGTAGAAACATTAGCTTATGATCAAGTCCATTGTGCTGGATACTGCAAAGTTCCATGACTCAGCTACAGACTGACGGTTTTGAGGCAGCAGGTCAATCTCCCTGCATCTATGATAATTTAGAATGAAGGAGGATTTGAGGATCCATTCATATGGGCATGAAGTACAGTATCTGTGAAATCCATGACAAGATACAAATGAAAAAGAAGAGAGTCCTCTTCCTTGGAAGCCACCTTTTCTTATAGAGGTATATACAACTGTTTCTGAGCATAATTACTTTCATTAAAATAAAAAGGTTAACTGAAAATTGATAATATTAATTTTAAATACGAAAGCAAAATGTTAACTATAAAGAATATTACAGTTTATTGGTAATAAGAAATAATTGTGGAGGTTTAAAGTTTTAAATGTCTCAACATATCTTTCCATTTTCTACTGAGAATTTTTGTTTTTTTTTTCTTTCACAACACACAATCATTTCTCAACTTGAGAAAGTATTGTTTGACATGATTCACAAGCTTAAAAATGTGGCTTTTTAAAAACTCATAATTTGAAATAGTATATTTTTAAACAAAATTTTCTCTTTTTTAATGCATTAAAAAAAAATAATGAAATTTCTAATCAATCTAAACCAACTATATCTGGCCCAACAATTCATACATTTAACTTCGACAATCCTTAATGTATTGAAATACTATAGTTTCATGACAGATGTACATATCTTATCTACTTTACTCTCCCAACAGCCCCAGGCAAATAACACTTTTATTTTCTCAAATCAAAAATTCTGAAGGCTCATTATTCCAACATTTTCACTATTTTCATTCAAACACATAACAATATGAACATTATCTTATTGATCTAACAGATATAAAAGAGGTAAATTTATTTTACCTCCAAAAGAGATTCTTCAAGCTTAGCTAACTGTATCTTCTTATCTTCTTCTTGTTGTAATAGTTTTGTCTTCTGCTCTTCCAAATCAGGCTTTTCATGCTGAATCGTTAAAGCCAAAAGCTAAAAAGAAAGGAGATTATTCAACAGGATAAAAAACACTTTAATATTTCATAAGATACATTCATTAATTATATAGCATAACATATACTCATTAATCATATAGTAGTATGTAGTCTATATTTTTGAAAGCACACTTCTAAGCGTTTATTCAGTTGCACCAGATATTCAAGAGCTTTACATCCAGGATATCCTGCAGTGGCAAGTATAACCCAGGAACTACTGTGAACCACGGTCTCATGAATAACAGCAGATGCAAGCCAGGTGAGATACTTAAGGACATCTCAAAAGGCACTGTATCACTTTATTAAGGACACTGATTCATACCCTTTTACGCTGAGACCTAAACCTTTGCACGTTAAGCTGAATCACATCTGTGTTTAAATGATTGGCAGTCTTCATAATGTATACACTGTTATCAGATATAAGAAGTAGGTGGTAGAAAGCACAAACTGGAAAGAATGGGAGTGAATTTCTTTCTAGCAAGTCTACCAAAAGCCAAACCCCTCTCCTGCCAACAGAGAAAACAAAAAACAAAGCTTTTTTTTTTTCTGTATTTCCACTTAAAGATGGGGTCAGTTCACTTGGCTACATTGTATGATGTTGTTTCCCTGTCTCCAGCGGAGGGAAGAAATCCATATGGTTATCCCATGCTTCACGTTTTGAGTTATATCTTACTTATCAATATCTTATTTACATCCTATTCTAAGCCTCTTGATGTTTGGAAAAAAGCGTTTCACACCAAATAAAGAGGGTTTTTCCTTCCCTTAACTTACCTCTTTTCTTTTTTTGGTTTCATTACATTTTTCCTATGCACAAAGTATCTCTCTAACTAGGACACTGGAGAGCAATAACAGAAATCGTTCCATGGTACCATAAATGCATCTTGAACAGAAAACATAAGCTTAGCAATTAATTTGTTGCAACTGAAGTCAATAAGACCATTTCCATTTTCTCTACTGGACTCACTACTTGCTTCCATAGTGCATAAAAACAAGATTTTAAAATTTAAATTTAGTTGCAGCATCAATTTTACCATTTATATTTGTGTGCTAGAAAATATCTCCATGACCATTACTGCAAACTGCACCATAGGGCTTCTTCCAGCAGCTTGATGTTGCAATGAATGTCTGCTATAAATACATTGGTTTTATTCTAAATGCCTACCTGTCCTCTTAAGCCACTTGCTGTTGTGGTAAAGTTTACTTCTGTAACAATAGAAGCAGCATCAGGTGGAATGAAGGGATTTGGGTTCCTTGTCGATAGAAAAAGACGGAACTCTTCATTATAATCTATCATTTTTTCACCTATTTGTATAGTGTAACGGGGTCCTGTAAATAATAAATAGAAGTTATACGCACTTTGATTGGAATATTCTAGAGTTATCTGATGATAGATATATTTTATATAATATATTTTATAAATTGTTCAGAAAGAAAATAAATTTAAAAAATTTAGGGAACATAATGTATCCTGCAGTGTTAGACAAAAAAATGCAATAACATAGCACCAGCGTAAGAAAGATATATAGTGAGAATATTTAACACACCAGGGTATTTTATTGATCCTTACCCAGTACAAAAAGTATAAATGGCAAAAAATGCACTTGAAGTGAAAGTAATGCTAATGAATCTTTGAAATCTTCAAACAATGAATAGGAGAGAGAACACCACAGAAGATGCACTGGAGAATCCCCCTTTTGCTAAGAATCCTGTCATAATTTAAACATATTCATTTACATTTCCACATAGGTATACTACTCAAAACAAACTAGCCATAATTACATATTGGCTAACTAAGATGGTTCAACATTTTCTGAATGTGACCCAAAACCATCAGATTTCATCTCTGGATCTGTTATATTTATTTGTAGAAGGTTGATGTTGCTGTACAACCATGATTCCATTAAAATATTACTTTCTATGACAATTGTTATAGAGAAAGTGTATGAAACTAAAGGTACTGGAATATCTAGTCATCAGATTTAAAGCAAAACATTCCATTAAGAAATATCCCATAAATTTGTCTTATTATAAATATATTTAATTTAATCACAGTAGGAAAGAAACTATTCATGAAAATTTCTGCTGTCATGGTTTCAACCTCTGTTTATACTCCTAATATTTTGACATTTCTCAACATGCCTGTCACAGAATCAAACTATACGTATGGCATCTCATCACTCTACTCCCACCACAGGTTTCCTTTCTAGCGGGGTCAGAAAAGACTCAAATAATCACACGACTAGAGTAAGATTTTACCTCCTAACACTAAAAAATATCCTTATATTAGATATATCCTCATCCTTAGAATAACAAGATGAAAAGTTTCAAAGTGAAAATTTCCTTTCCAGAGAAATTTCTGAGGTGGCATAGCCAGGTGCTTCTCTATTTTTAGCGCTGGGAGCAAATCAGAAATGCTCCAAGTATAAATCTCTCGCTAAAACACTGGTAGAGATGAAAATCACATACCAATTTTGCTTCTGTGCCAAGGATCAGAATAAATTTTAGGTCTATGCTGTAAAAACGTCAAACTGAAAATGGAAGCTGTACAAGGACAAATTTATTGCAGCATATATATTCACATATTTCTTAATGTTTCATTCCAAGTAATGAAAAGATGTACAGTCATCACAAGCAAAATAACGCAGACAGGTGCCCACCTCCACGTTCTGGCAAAGAGGAGGAGTTCGTGCTTGCTTGTGAAGTGACTGAAAAGACTCAAATAGTGACCCATTCCCCCTTTTCAAAAAACAGCTCCCTAGTTTCGACTTGCACAGATCTAGCATTAACACAGCTAATTAACATGCAAAAAAGGATGTCTGAGTGTTATGAGCAATTTCCCTCAACAAAGCAGTATATTTGAATTTAATCTGCTTTCTCCACAGTTCTGCAGACATATTCATCTCTTAAGTTGATTCCTTAAGTAAAACAGTTAAGATGCCTGTATCTCTGCTTTAACAAAGTTCAGAAAAAGCCTAAAAGGTAATCAAGCCAATCAGCTAGCAGGGGATGCATTCAGTTACCCAAAGACATGTACCTAATACCATCAGAAAGTATCTTAAAAGCCTGCACAGAGCTGGCAGGGATAGTGGACGCCCTACATTCTGTTGAAGCAATATCTTGAGGCCAGGTGGGGTTCAATAAGGGACTTTTGAATGGCACTAGATGCCATTCAAAATACATCGTTGTATTTTTTTAATCCACTCAGTTCTTTTGATATCATTTCAAAATATGCAACATAATTCAACATAACTCACACTGAGACACTTATCTCATTACTATTTCTCTTTGTTAAACTTTCAACACAATTTTCCACATCAGCCTCTTTAAAGCAAGTACATCCAAAGCAGTTATATGTAGAGTTATATAGGGTACATTTTCTCTCCAAAGGAGAGTTACTGTAAAATGCAAATGGGGTTTTATGTGCCTTTCGTTGCATCAGTTAGGGAGACTCCTTTCACCAAATTCCACCATTTTGCTGATCTCTATGACCCTGCTCCATTCCAAAGTCACATCAGGGCCAGACCTGTGTGCCTTCTTTAGTTTCAGACAAATGAAAGACAAACAGCAACACCAACATTCTAAAACTCGGATTTCTAACTGCACAACCAGTTGTGTAATTTCTGGTCTATTTAAGGCCCAAGTTCCTAAGTAAAACTATGTGTTTGAAATTATTACTAGAAAGTAACATAAAATTTAAATCGTGAACAGTTGATAAAAACACCATTCTAATTCCAGTAAAAAAAAATCTTTAAATACTTTTCAATATTTTCCCACTTACTAAACAAGAACATATCTCCAGCGTATTTCACGCACTGAAGTGTTAGCAGCAGGTTAACGTTAACATTGTGTAACAAAACGTTACACAATGCTAATGTTTTCAGAAAAATTGACTTTTATATGATATATATAGATCTAACCTACAAAAGCTTTGAGCAAACTTTTGTAAAGATCTTGGTCATTTACCTTGAGCAACGAGATCTTTTCTTAGCAACGGGTAAAGTACAGGCTCCACTCCATCCATTTCCTGTATAATAAGTGTTTTCCCAAATCTCACTGCCAGCTCAAGAGCAGTTAGGAAGTTGGTGTCCTGGGCAAATAAAAATAAATTCCTTTGATTCATGTTTTTTTTTTAAATATTAACACTTTGGAATGAACAGGATGGCATTATACCAGGAGTCTAAATGTAAAAATCAGTAGTATAACGGAAAAATTCTACTACAGGCATCATATGATATTTCAGTGTTTAGCCACCAGTGTTTAATTTAAATAAGTTTGATCTATTCAGCTACTGACATACAGGCAACCTATTTACCATGCCTAGCTCTCCACGTGCTGCACCAGAGGACAACAGGTCTACCATAGGTCTTGTGTCACCTCTGTCAGGTGCACCTGGAAGTTCTGGCTAGTTAATGCATCTCAATTGTTATTAGGTAGCTACGTCTCAAAACGGAATCAAGACCTAAGGACAGATTCACATGGATATTAAGATACCTAAATGCAAACTTTTGCATATAGGTATCTAAACATGCACAGATTCCAGATTCCGTTACAGTCAATGGAGATCCTAGCAATGCAGACAACAGAGCCTAAAAGGTGATCAACCCAATCAGCTAGCAATTACCCAAAGACACGTACCTAGTACCATCACAGAGTACCTAAAAGGCCTGCGCAGAGCTGGCAGGGATCTGTGGAAGACCTACATTCTGTTAAAGCAATATCTTGAGACCATGTGGGGTTCAATAAGGTACTTTTAAACGGCACAAGATGCCAATGTGTGTGTGCAACTGAACCAAGCCTCACCACCCATGTAAACAGTGACATGTAGACAATTAATCTCAGGTACCTTAATCTGAAACCGAAATCCAACCTACTATTTCCAATGTAGATAATAGAATACAATAATTTGTGAGAAATTATATGTTTCATGGAATATAACACCATTTTTGGTGATGGTTATCCCACCCCTTTAAAAACTACTCTCTAAAGTCTGGAATAGAGCAAGCTCAAGCAGAACAGAATTGAAAGACCAAGAGTAAATACTGCACCTGTTGGTTAATAACTTCCAAACGTGACTCCTTCAAATGTGTCTTCAACCATTCAGTAGCCCGGAAAGAGGGGTCTATCAAAAATGGGCAAACTTTACTCTAGGGGAAAAAAAAAAAAAATTTATATATATATATATTTTACTGAAATATATTTTGTTTAAGAATAAAATTGAATGGAGTCCATTTTATTTCCCCAAACTAATGGTATAGTCATCTTAAAATGTATACTGATGAGACAGCAGGTTTTCATTTAAATAAAGCCTTCATTAATGTGTGGTTCCCGTACCAGTACTGTGCAAAGCTTTAATGTTATGTTATGTTATGTTATGTTATGTTATGTTATGTTATATAAAGATATGCTATACACATTGCTTTCTAAATATTGAGACTTTAACCACTGATATACTAATTATGTAAGTGCTCAGAACTTACACAATGGTCACAACATAGAGTGACTACAGAGATGGTAGTAAGTGGGGCAAGTGAAAAGAGATCTATTCACAGCTGACACGTGCATTTAAGATTTCAAAGAATCACAGAATGGTTGAGATTGCAAGGGACCTCTGGAGGCAGTCTTGTCCAAAACCCCTGCTTGAGCCTGGCCACCTATAACTAGCTGATGGCCCAGAACTGTGTCCAGACAGCTTTTGAGTATCTCCAGGGGTGGAGACTCCACCAACAACCTGGGCAACCTGTGCCAGTGCTCAGCCACCCCCACAGTAAAAAAGTGTTTCCTGATGTTCAGGTGGAGCCTCCTGTGTTTCAGTTTGTGCCCGCTGCCTTTCTGTCACTGGGTACCACTGAAAAGAGCCTGGCTCTGCCTTCTTTGCACCCTCCCTTCAAGTATTTATAGACATTGATAAGATCCCCGTAAGCCTTCTTTTCTCCAGGCTGATCAATCCCAGCTGTCCCAGCCTTTCCTCATAGGAGAGAGGCTCCACTGCATTAATCATTTTAGTGGCCTCTCACTGGACTATCTCCAGCATGTCCATGTCTCTCTTGTACTGAGGAGTACACAACTGGACACAGGACTCCAGGTGTGCCCTCATCAGTTAAGCCCTACATCAGCTGAGTAGAAGGGAATGATCACCTCCCTTGACCTGCTGCCAATACTATGCCTAAAGCAGGATACCATTAGCCTTCTTTTCAGCAAGGGGCCGTTACTGGCTTACGCACAACTCAGTGTCCACCAGAAGCCTGAGGTCCTTTTCTTCCAAGCTGCTTTGCAACTGGGTGGCCCCCAGCACATGCTGGTACCTGGGGTTGTTCTTCCCCAGGTACAGGACTTTTTGCAATTCCCCTTGAACTTCAGAAGGTTCCTGTCAGCCCATTTCTCCAGCCTGTCAAGGACCCTCTGGGTGGCAGCTTGACCCTCTGGTGTATCAGCTGCTCCTCTCAGTTTTGTGTCATCAGCAAACTTGCTGACGGTTTAAACGTGTACTTTCAGCAATTCTCTGCTTCACTCTCATAGAAGAACACTTTCAGGGTTTGGGTTAGTTTTTTTTCAGAATCTGAGGCCTACTTTTCCCAACTGAGTGACTACCCAGATCTCAAACTGAAAGACAGGGAAACACAGACAATATTCAAGCATCAAAAGATGATGAGCACAAAAGCTTAAAAACTGTACTGTAGAAAGACGTTGGTAAAATACCATGTCCGATTCCAGTTTTAAAAGGATGCTGAAAAAAACTGTACACAAAAGAAAATTATTTGAGCTGAGGAAGGGCTAGAAAAAGCTCTTCACACACAGTGAGATTTTCAAGAGCTCAATCTATTCAACTAAGGAAAAAGTTGAAAATAAGATTTTATTATAGCATGTAAGTAGCTTTAAGGGTACAAAATGGTATTTATTGAAGAGCTTCTTAATCAAACTGAGAAATAACTAACTAGGTCTAATATCAAGATGATAAAGCCAGATAAATTTAAATTGGAGAAAAGGTTGTAACAGATTTGATACAATCCTCAATCATCCAAGCAAACTACCTGTGGCAAATGGAGATTCTCCTCATAGCATTAAAGCTTTACTTTCTAGCAGATCTAATAAATGACTATAACTACAATATAATGTACATAATTGTGCAATTGTATATGTATACCTATTATGTATTATATATATAAAAAACTATATGATGAAACTGAATCATCATTAGAAACACGGTAGTATCATTCTTTTCTCAAGTATTCTTAGCTACTGGACTTAACTGAACGGCATTCTGTATCCTATCACAGAGCTAATCTGATGAAATCTGAGGGTTTAAAATCGATGTTTTGAAAGGTATCTCCATATAGCCTTATCCTTTTTCTGAGAAAAAAAGTATTAGAAATGATATGTCAAAGTGAACATATATAGTACATAATCTTCCACTGATTGTGTTGGTGTTAATGATTATTCATACTTCAAGCCTGAATAGACCGATACCAGGTTTTGTCTGTTCGACCTGTGAAAGAAAATTCGAAAAGCAAAAAAGAAAAGCCTGTATTTTCTGTAACTGTTTTTTTCATTTCACTACAGAATACCCAGAGTTACATCAGAATTTGTTTCTCTGCGTGTGTTCTATGGTACTAATAAAACAACAGAAATGAAACAGTTCAAAATCCCAGAAAGATGCCATATTCCTGAAATTTGTGGAATTTGAAACACTTCCAAGACAAGACAAAAAAACAAATTTACCTGCAAGATGACAAGAGCATTTTCTATTGAAAGGTCATCTGAAGGTAAACCTTCACTTTTCCAAACTAACTCCTCACTTTCTGTACACAGGAACCGCCGTAAATCGAACTCTGATAAACGAAAGAGTGTAAGTTTGTGCTAGTATTCACAGTCTGCATAATTTTTAAGCATTTACCACTCTATATACAGTGGAGACTGTCTAATGCAGTGCAAGTCTGTAAATTTCCCTTAAATGTATTATTTTATTGCTTGAACTTATTACTATTAACTAGCTGATGTTATAAAAATATTTAATGGTGTTATTAATACACATAGATAAAAATGATTAGTGAATAAGCAGGAGCATTCAGAATGGACTGGCAAATTTACAACAGTTAAGGTGAACATGTTCATTCACGTAAACCTTTCTTTTTTAGCAAGGACTATAGACCTAAATCTTAAGAATTTGTAAGTATTTATAATCTTAATAATTAATAGAATAACCCTAAGAAGTAGTCTGTATATACAAGTATTTATTGTGCAAGAAAATGTTGTCACTTTTCATTTGGGAACACCAAGACAACTGAGACTGTTTATTAGAAGTCACTGGCATTTCCCACTTCGTCAATCAAGCTTAATTACTTACACAGACACACAGACACAGACAGACACACATACACAAAATTACTTTCAAGGCCTGCTGATTTGGTCCATTCATCCAAGCTGGTTTTCCTCTGATCCTCAGGAGCCGCAGAAAGATAAGTAATAAATGCAGCTGCTAACTGAGCTCTTTTAGGCAACGTAGCCAGTTCATCTGTTATCTCCGACACCTTTAAAAAAAAGTACAGAATGTATAGGTGTATTGCAAACAAAACCTATGTTAATATTTCTCATCAGTTACTAAAAAGTCGGAATTAAATTTGCCTGCCATTGAGAATATAGTTCAGACTGCCTCATCTCGCATTTCGGGTATCTATACCTAGCTAGCTCTGGGCCAGAGCACGGACAGATGTTTCTGAGAATTTAGCTACTAAAAATCTATGAATGTGATGAACAGTTCACCTTGTCACTTATAAGCAACTCGGTAAACAGTATTATAGTAAGAAAAATAAGAAATATGTGACCCTAGTCACAGTCAGCTAGTGAGTATCACTTACAATAGGTAGACAGATACTAAGTACTGTATGTTTCTATTATACTTAAAAGCGTGATTCACTGCAGGCTTACATGATAAAATACATTTATCATATACCTTCAAACAATTCATTTGCACACATCACCTCTGCTTTGAAACGTTCCAATATTTTGGAGAAAAATACAGTGTATCAAAATAATATATGGCTGCCATAATTGGTTTGAAAGTACCGTCATTTTTTTACTTTAATCAAATTGGTATTTTAAAAAAGCTGATACACACAAGCAAAAAAGCAGCCTTTTATTACTTCCTCTGTACTTTAAAGGGAGATGAATACTGCTCTTTCACAGTCCTCTATAAAGGATGAGTTCCTGACTATTACATCTGCCAGTTCAGTCTACAGCATACTGTTAATGGATAGTCTGAACTTTCTAGAGAGGGGTAACGTACCAGAGTGAAAAACTGTGAGGAATCACTTTTAGAAGTGTTAAACTTTGGAGTTCACATATACCCAATCCTTACTATAGCAGATGGAATAGCTGTAAAGCTACTTTCAGAGGAAAATCTTCCATTTCTTTCCATCATGCACATCAACCTCCAGGAAGGATTCACCTCTGGTCCTTTAAAATGCAGGCATTTAGTCTAACTAATTGTTTAGGCTTTTTTCAGTGTCAATGGAGAGACAAGACCATGTCTCCCAGTAGGAATATTCTTCCCATTTTAAGATACCCAAGAAAGCTTGGTATCACTTTCTGGAGGAGATAGCTATTTTCAGCTTTTATAGATCTCAAAATTTTCCTTTCTGTTTCAGACTGAAGAAGGGCTTGCATGTTCAAAGGCTTGCCAGCTTCTCCCAAATACATCATTTGAGCAAATGAGGCATGCTCGCTTTCTCTACTTTGGAAGCAGAAAAGTTTCAAACGCATAAGTGAAGACTTCAAAAGCAACCCACCATTTTGGGTAGGTCCACATTTGCATTTCCAACATCGATGCCATAAAGGAGGCATGTTTTAAGATTGTGATTGTTTAATGCTTTCCCGAAATCTGTCCCTTTTGATTGTATCATGACTTGGAGGTTTCAACTGCTGACATGTTCAGCCATCATAACAATTACATTATTATTGTGATTGAAAAACGTCAAAGAATGGTGTGTGTTCTATATTAAATACTGGAGCTTTTTACACATTCTGCAGCTATGTGATATAGGTAAGGTAACTTGTACAGTGAAGTAAAAGAAAGTTTCCAAAGGAAGAAAAACTTTTATTTCTAATGAGAAATCAAATAACTATACACTTAGGAGACATACAGAATTGCAATAATTCACATTCTCCTAACAGTGCAAAAACTGTATTTTCAAATTATGAGCTGTAAGATATATTTATTAAAATTTTCACTCACCTGGGTGCTCCATCTTTTGTGTTCCCTATCGAGTTGATTTATCAGTACCTCTGCAGCTTTCAATGTTTTCTGAGCTTTACTTAGTTCTGCTTCAAGTTTTGCTGCTTCTGTTGTTCTACTTTGGAACCTGTAAAACAACCACTGTTTGTAATCGCTATCATGAACCACTAAACTTATACACAGTTATTTTGAAAGCAGTTTACTTGAATTTGTCAGGAATTCCTCCCTTATTGTTCATGAAGAACACAACTACATTTTTTTTTCATACTTTCTGCTTCTAATTGGCAGACTTTTAACTAACAAAATTTAGATAGATGTACAGGTGAGATTTAAAAATACGTTTGCAATATAGACTATAATGTCTGAAAATCATTCCTTCTTCTACTTAAACAGACTGACTTGATTTAAGTGCTTGTGTTAAGTTTTTTTCTGCACCTAGTCAGGACAATAGCAGGTTCAATGGCATACTATACATTCGTTAACTTTTTGGTAAATTTAATCTGTCAGAATATTGCTAATTCACACGGATGACTCCAGTGCAATGTACAGTGTGCTATTTTGTAAACTACTACAAAGTAAGAACGTGCCTCAAACAACAGGAAAGGTTTAGGTATTATTTTTCTTATTTTTAATATCTAATTAGCTTATTTAATATTTAATTAAATTAATGCATTTAATAATCCACCTTTTAGAAGTAATATATTTAACTGTAATATCAAGTATATAGTATCTAGTTAATCTAAGACATCACTATATAGCTGAATGACAAGAATTCTCCAATATTTTTTTTTTTTGCAGACTACAAAATATGACTTTTAGTAATATGCACAAGTGCGGGGTTGTAAAGTATCTCCTATACTAACTACATAATAGAAACATTGAACTAAAAGACTTGGATTAAACAGAATTTGGAGAAAGTATAAAGGTTCACCACAGAAATTTTCATGCCACTGTGAGTCACGTACTTGATGAGAGGCTAAGAAAAAAAGGAGGTACCTAGCTAGCTAGCTCTCAGAAAAGTAGGCCATCCTAAAAGAAAGAGAACTGCCTTTATTCGAGCTGTGATCAGTAGAAGTCTTGTACAGGAATTTTTCCAAAGTCCAAAGGAGACATTAAAGTTCCCTTAGATTTAAAAGGTGAGAGGCATACTTCTTATCTTTGATGTCTACAATGTCTACACTGAAGGCTTCCAACACAGACAGTAGTGAGAAGCAGGTACCTTTAAGGAGCATTTCCTCTGATCGATGAGATGAACTGTACTCTTACAGTATTTATTTATCTCCAATGAGTGTATAGATAGTCTAATTATCTCTACTTCTGACGTAAATATCTTGCAGAGCAGGGAGTTACATTTGGTTAGATAAATGTTATTATTCACACTGTAAAATCATCAATGTTTTTATTTATATCTTGAAATAAACAAAACCAACTTACTTATCTTTCAGCTCTGATACTTTTTGACCAACAGAGTTCAGAAGATCTTCTAACTTCTGTTTTCTGTCTTCAGTTTTCTTGAGATTACTACAAAAATGGAACATTTATTTTAAGACTACGGATCCACAACAAACAAAAAAAAAGTAAATGTAACAGGAAAGTCATTTACATAGAGATAGTTCACACACAGTTCTTTCTTGTGATTTATATTAACAAAAATCTCTTTTCACATGTAAAGTTTTGACTACCTCTCATCACATAGCTTTAAAAATTGAATTCTTTGCATTCTTGCGTTCTTATTCAAATGCATTCAAATATATTCTTAAAGATCAGAACAAAATCTTCCAATACAGAATTTTAAAACCTGGCAAAACAATCAGTATAGATTCCTCGGGTTATGGATGGTCATAAGACTATGTCACATCTTTTTGAGCCTAAGGAGAAACTGATTATGCTTGGTACATGACTGAAAAAAACGGAACTACGCATCTCATAAAATAGCATGGGGTTCACTGACAGAATACACCTGAAGCATATCTCAGATGTTTGTTTCTCCCTGACAAATTTCAGCTGAGACAGGTAACTTGTGATTGGGCAAAAAATATCCAAGGCATGGCTTCCAGGAAAAACAAAATATTGCTCTTTTTCTGTCTCAGCATGAACCTTTTATTACCTATGGATAAGGTACGGTTTCTTATATCTTTTGTTTTTAATAAACTTCAATTCCTCCTTGGCAACTTTAGTTTCACCCACCACTATTGGAATTAAGAACATTTATTTTCTAACATTGTCTAACTTACGCTTCCAAGCCAGCCTTTTCTTTTTCCAAAGGCTGAATCCGTTCTAGGACATGGGAATACTGGACATTGGCATTCACCCAAGCTGCTAATGGAGCAGCTGCAGCACTGGCTCGTTTAGCATTCTGAAAAAATCAGCAACAGTTACAAGAAAGTCCTTGAAGTGTAATGCAGATGAGATAAATACAGGAAAAATAACTGCAACAGATTTACGAGTTATCAAATTAAATATGCCAATTAGCCAGCTCCTCTACTGAACTGATCTTTTAAATTGTTGCTAAGAGATTATATTGTAGGCCATCAATCTGTGTAAAAAAAATAATGAGTGTCTTTACAACTATGAAGCTTCACTGAAGTTAAGAAGTTTTAAATTAATGCATAATTTATCAGTGTGTTCCTTCTCAGGGAACTAAAAGTTTCCTTTTAAAAATAAGGAACTAGTATTTAAGAATCCATTTTTATAGCTACTGCCAAAGCAATTCTCAAATATCACCCATAAATTTAACCATGATTATTCTCCCTTTTTTAATTAAGTGTACTGTTACGACTCTTACTGCTACAAGGAGGCCAGAAGGGGCCAGTTAGAATTCCTTGATCTGAGTTCTAATTTACACCAGTGACAAAAATCTCTAGGATCTTGGCTCCATAAAGACT
This sequence comes from Chroicocephalus ridibundus, assembly GCF_963924245.1. Lineage (NCBI taxonomy): Eukaryota > Metazoa > Chordata > Aves > Charadriiformes > Laridae > Chroicocephalus > Chroicocephalus ridibundus. The sequence goes on along the minus strand of NC_086284.1, from coordinate 18,241,600 downwards.
TCTCATCCCACCAGCTCCTCAGTCACCAACAAAATTCTCACTGTTAGAGACAGTACGCAAAATAGTAATCTCCGCTTTTATCTCTTTATATTGACAAATTCTGTGAGCAGAATTCATCACTTTTTCTCTAATTTAAGTTCATTCTAACAAATACGTCAGACAATCATGTCTTTTTTCTTTTTGTCTTTTTTCATTTTACATAATGCAATCAGGAATTACCTTTGGATCAAAAGATGTTCTGTTTTTAGAAAGAAGTTCTTCAACACTCTCTCGTATTTCTTTTGGAATATTACGGGCATCAAAGGTTGCTATGTCCTCCCTCACACCTCTTTTGGCCAAGAAACTGTAAAAAGAATTAAATAACTAAGTAAAGAAGAAACAAATGTTAAAGGGGTTATTTCCAAAGAACACATTACTCCTGAATATAATAAACAGTAATTTACAATATGAAATACTTTCTAAGTTTAAAGCTTGAATAAAATCCTCACCTCTTCATGCTCACCCATGATGTATCAAAAATCCCCATCAGCCGTAAAACTCCTTCTAGTATGTCTCTGATTATGTCAGGGGGCATCCGTAGTGACCGGATTTCTGACAAAGACTCTGGCTTTATATTTCCAACTGCTAATTTAGCTTCATTAACCAGTGGCTTAAAACAAAGGCACATTTTAAAAAGACATGAGGATACATGAAACTGAACATTTGCCATTTCAGTTTTCATACAATTTCTTGTTCTTTTTGCATATTTTATTACTTAACCAACTGCCATTGATAGCTATTCAAGTGCACAAGTTATTTAAAAATTGTCATGTGTTTATTAAGTGATAACAGATATATTGCCATATAAAACATCATATTATAATCCTGACATTCCCTAACTTTTTATTCAGCACTGTAACTCACAACCATTATATAGATATTAGTATCAATCATGTTTTTTGCTCTTTCATTGCTTAAAAGTTCATTGTTATACAGCTATTTTTTAATAATGGTGCTAATTATTATTTTTAGGCATGCCTGAGGATATCTTTGTAAAGATATGTAGAAGTACAGGTCACAAAAGCTTTCTTTTTTTCAGTAGCTAAACAAATCCAGACAGCCTTCGCCCTTATCAATAAAGCAACAAAATGATAAGAAAACAGAAGAAAGTTAAAGACTATCATTAAAGACTCTGCACACTTTGCACATCCTTCATATTTATCAAAGACCACAGAAAGGGATTTACGCTACTCCTGCAGTTCTATGTCACTTTCAATACAAGGATATAATTCCTTGGCACCTGTGATATTTAACAGGGAAAAAATTAAGTTGCTGTACTTTTTCCTTATTCTTTAGTACAATTTTAAAATGGATGGGATGAAAGACAGAGACTAAAAGCAATGACTGAATACACATACTTCTCAAAAAACCTGATGCTTAATGGCTATAAGGTCTCTTGAGCAAGCAGTTTGCTACAGTGCCATTAGGATATATAATTTTCGGAATTTAGTAATAACTGGAAATTATCTGTAATTAAACTATTTCCATTGAACTGAATAGTACCAAGCCCTATGATACTCCAGTTTGACCAAGGCGGAGTAATGTAGTTAGTCTATGTAAGATATTAGTAATTGAAAAATATTCCATAAAATTTGCAGGACCCAGCTGTAGACAATGGCAGCACAGAAACAGCAACTGGAGGAAAGATTTGGCCTGAAAATTCTTTCTGTAGTTAAGATCTAATAGAACACAAACGCCAAAATGACAATCTAAATCTGACAAATAGAATACTGTTTTCTATGCATAAAAGTTTTAATACCAAAATAACTTAGAGCAAAATTTAAGAAATGGAGGGATGAATTTTGCAGAACCATTTTGCATGGCAGTACTTGAGTAAGTCAAATAAAATCACAGTGTAAAACATTACTTGTCCTTCTCATCTCTTACCTGAACCTCCTTTAGTTCATCTTCAATTTTTCTTTTTCTTTCTTCTATTTCTGCAGCCTCTTCTGCTATCCGGTGTTTTATTTTTTCCATTTCTGTTTTTCGCTCACTTGCACTCTAAGAAAAAAAACAATACCTTTAGTTTTCAAATTTACACAGACTTTATTCCTTTAGGTGTCTTATTTCTTTTAGTCTTGATTATAATATAATTTCCACAATATCGATTACAATAAAACATCTGAGACTATTTGATACTAGACAGGTTGATTCAATAAAATACATAAGCATTTGGCTTAAGCTTATATTTATGTAGCTAAATTATTATATTACTTAGCTTTCGCTGTGTCTCCTTCCCTTTCTTTACCACAGACAAGATCTGTACCTCTGGTTTTGAGGGTCATTATGACCTTTTTTCCTTGCTTCTGATTTCCCATTCCTTATCAAGATGTCAGTACTCCTCTAAAAGGGTAAGAGTGGCAGCTTCTGTAACATTCTTACTACATTTGAAAGTAGTAGCTTCCTACCATTGTATTTGTAGCTGTTCATATTTCTATTTCCTTCATGATACCACTAAAACTCTCCTTTTCTACAACATTTATAAAAGCAGCAGTTGTGTTGGAACTAAAGCCTATTAGCCTAAAAATACTAATACATTATTTACTTGTAAATTTGTGTCTGTAAGGTTACCTGTCTTATGTCCTACATATATATTACAAGCTGTTTGGGTTTGCATCTTTTTTTTTTTTTCCTGGATTTGTGTGATGTGTGCCTGCCATGCAGCAGCTATTGGCCATCTCCAGAATCCCTAAGCACTTCAGTACAACAATAAATATCTACTACATGAAACAACAACAAAAAGGACCTTACATATCCTAAAGTTTACAAAAAAAACCCCCAATGAAACAGGGACCACCAATACCAGTTACAAAACAAATAATTACAATAATATGCTAGGCTCAGTTCACCTAAAAGATACAAGACAACCAAGCCCAGAGTTTACGTTTTTATATATTTTCCTGTATATAACACATTATTATAACCAGCAGTTGTCGAGCTGAGTTAAACTTGGAGCAGAAGGTAACACATGTATACAAGCAGAAAAAACCTTGAGATTAATAATAATCTTTCTGAGCGCTTAACCCAAGCTATAGAACAGCATGTCACTGAAGATTACATTCAAATCCATAAAACATTAACCACATAAAACTAGATCAGACATTTCATGCAAATGTACATGTACTGAATGACAGGTCTGAATAAGAAAACCTTAAAATTCAGTTGTAGGTCAAAAGCCTTGCTCTGAAAGAAGATTAAAAGAGTCTGTATGTATTAGAGCCCTCTCTCTTACATAAACTAGAACATTTGAAGTGACATTAAAATGTTAGAGGGCACCTATACTTTATGCTAATCTAAATAATCAGAATTCTTCTGTAATTCTTCTGATGTCAGTGGGCCCATCATGTTTCATTGCTTTTGGCCTATTCTTTGATTTTGTCCTACAAAGTAATGTGTGTTACCCACACAACCTGTAACTCTACTGGACAGCAGCAGAGAGATCTAAAACAGAAATCGGGGAAAATGGCATAACAAATTCTTTGAGGCCAGCAGTGAACACACCAAGCCAATCATCATTATTCAAATTCATGTACAGTAGGCAGATAGAGCCTAAAAGTCTTAAAAATTGCCAATGGAAGTAGACTTATAAAAATGGGAAGTAATGCACCTTTAAAGCACTGTGAACCAAATGGTTTGAAAAAGCAAGCATCTACTTTACTGCATACAGAGATTGTCTTTGTCGTTCAGCTTCTTTATTTAAGTTTCCGTCAGATCGATCAGACTAAACCAGTGACAAAACAAACAGTGCAGTGACAGCAGATTCGTTACGGCTTATCCTACATTTATGATTTCTGAAAGTATCAATGTAGAGATCCATTTTCTGCACAATGATTTCATTTAACTGAGAAAACACCACTAAAGAAAACTGCCTCCTCAAAAAACAGGTCTACCTCTGAGCTGAAGAATAAAAATTCAAGGAGTGATGAACACACAGATATTATTTAACCTTCTTTGAGGTTAACTTCAGAGGATCGGATCTCATGAAATACATACTTTCTAACAGTCCACAAATTTAATTCCTGGTATTTGTTACTTAAAATAATGCTACTTGTCAGTTGTTTGGTTGGTTGGTTTTGTTTGTTTGTTTATTTTTCTATCTATAATAAACATAAAATGGATCAGTTTGGATTTATGATGTTCTAGGAAAACTTTCAGACTAAACTAGAGCAGTAAATACGGCTCAGGTGAAAAACTTGCACTGATCTTTTCCTACTCAATCAGTTCAAATATGGTACTCTGTCCTGCTCAAAGTTTATTCAAGCTTCAGGGCTTATCCATTACCTTACGAAAATTATTGTAAAAGCATCAGGTTTTGTAACCCTTGAAAAGGATACAAATCACAGGCAGTTATGGATACCAAAAATACAAAAGCATCTCTTTTTTTTTCACTTTTGTTGTGATTGTATACAATACCTGCATAGATACTGTAATTTCTTGAAGTGCAGCATCAGCCTCATCCTGCTTCGTTTTGAGTAAAATGCTTTGTTCTCCAGCTTTTCTGTTCAGTTCATCTACCAGGGCTTTAGCTTCATTCAGCTTTGAAACACCTGCCTATAAAGGTTTATAATAAGCAGTTATTTAGCAATGAATTTTCAACAGATTTAAATGAAGGTTGGTTACAAACAGTGTGCACAAACTAAGGGCGATGTAGACTAATATTCTTAATTTTTTTAATTTATGTTCCATATTTTCTCGATATTATTTACATTTTCTTAGTACTATTTAACCCCAAAATGAGATTTGACACTTCTAGATGTGTCGCCATAAGACGTATTACTACATCAAAAAAGCTGAAAACAAAATTCTCAAAATAACAAACTTTTAATGGACCAGCAACTAGTACATAATCTTTTTCTCATTAATTCAATAGCATTTCAATTAACTGATATTAACTCCATATAATTATATCTCCTCTAAAAGGAAATCTATCAAAATTAAACAAATGGAAACAAATCAGATTATCCTATTTCTGCATATTTTTACGTTCTCTAAAGAACATAGATATACATAAAGCAAAGCTTCAATTATGCTTCAGATTGACTATTTTCTTTCTTCACACTTTCTAAATTATTTATTCTACAGTAACCAGGTAACAGAATTCTTTCAAGATAAATTTGGAAAAAAATATTACCTGGAAGATGTTTTGATTTAGGATACACATCTCTAATTTTCATGTAAATCATTATTTTTATTTAACCAGAGCATTTAACAACTAAATGAGTGTTTGTCAAAAGCAAACTACAGCTACTTTCTAAATAAATAAAAAAGCAATTTCTATCATTACAAACGTAAATCTTCTTAAATTGCTTACTACAGTAATGGAAAAATATTGTCAGGCAGAATAAAAACAGTTTAGAATAAGAGGCAAAGAAGTCATTTGGTTTTGACAGATGCTTTAAGAAGAAACACAGCTTTGCAAGTGTGGTTTAGGAATAGCAGCAAGGGTCACTGGGAAAAGGAGCTGAAAAAGAAGGAAGGGTAAAGACAAAAGTTACATGTCCTAAAGGATCATACAGATCTTTCCAAAAATATACTGGTGGGAGCAGGGAGGGAAGGAAGTATGACTGGAGAGATAACAAATGTGTTTCAAAAATAAGCATGTTATATGTACGGAACAGGAGTAAAGTGACATCTGTGAGGTGAACTGCATTTGGTCTAGAATTGTCTAAAAGTCTGATGTGTGGAAAAGGAATTTGAAATCAATTCCAAAACAAAAATTGAGACAAAATCACAACAGAGGGAATCTTGGCCAAAGCTACACAAGAGCACCATGAGATAAAATCTTGTTGAACTAGAAGGACACAAGAAACGCACAAAGCAGGACGTTGCTGTAGAGATATAAAGAAAGGGGTGGAATATGGAGCTACATGGGGAAAATTTATACAAGCAGAGGCAAAATTTAAATTGATGGAAAGATGACGGGTTGTTTGCAACACAATTCCAGTACATATGGGTGAAAAAATCTAAAGTGCTTTCAAGTACTTTCTACTCTTCTAAGAAAACATACCCAGTCTGATACATTCTCGAGGAAAAATATTAACAAAACCAAGAAACCACTCTTCACTCTTTGAGGCATCTGAACAGAGATGTGCATTAAGATTCATACTATTTCTCTCCTGAAACCACAGGATGAGCATATACCAACAGAGGACACCTCACACAACCACGTTAGCAGCTACAGCCCATTAATACACAAGACATTTCCAAACGTGAGAGTATTTTGAAAAGCCATATGTTAAAAATCTTTTAAATGCATACCTGCAAGTGGTTCTGCCTTTTTATTATCTCTCTTCTTTTACTGTTATTGATGGTACTGTATATATGAAGGAATGTCATATACCTACTAGGCGTTGCTCCATACATTTTACATGATTCATGGATTGCCAGAAATGACTTCAGAAAATCAGAATCACCTGTACAACATAATGTGTTACATGGATAATAACATGCTCATTCTTATCTCACATTAACTAAGGAAGAACGACAGAATATGTTTTTTTGAGATATGAATTAAGGGCATTCAAAATACCACAAAGAATATACTTTTTTCATAGTACTCTTAGGGAAAAAACATGTAATTACATTTGAAATACATATTCCTCAGAAAGAAATAAACTGAAATTGTTTCAAAGCTGTAAAAAATTTCATTGATGTTTGGAACAGCAGGGCTAATCATAAAATAAACTTTATTTCCACAGAAATTAAATTTGAAAATAGTTGGACATTTTTAGAAAGGAAGTCCATGTGTTTATGTCTTCTCCCTTGTCTCCTATGACAGGTAGACTAAAAGGTTTTTCTGAACATTCCAGGTCTTTCAGTTTGTTTAACAGTTGCTCAAAAGAAGCTCAAAGATACTATAAAATAAATGTTATTACCCCACAACAGAAAAAAAATGCTAAAACATATCTACGTATAAATGAATGTCTTTAATAAGTACTGAGGCATAGTTTAAGTACCATGATCCAGGATAAAGACGGATGGTAGCATGAACACTAAATCCTAAATTTGGCCATTATTCTGATGGGCTGGAATGCCTATTAAAAAGGAATACAAACAAGAAACCCCAAGTGAACCACTTACCATTTTATACTCTGTTGGCTCTACGGCTTCTAAGTGCTACTTAGACTAATGCTTTATAAAAGTGGCTAAAAGCATTATTATGTAAATGAGTGCTGTCACTGGTCTGCTAGATTATGTTTGACACCCTATTTTTAAAATGGTTAAATTTGAAGTTTTATTATAAAAACAAATAATTCTGAAAAGGAGGCATTACAAGAAATTAAAGTAATTGGATTTAAAGAATTATTAATTTAAAATAAGCAGGTCTAGGACAAGAATAATGAAAACATATAGACTGAAAAACTCTCAAAACATAAAATTTGGAGGTTGTGAAATAACATCCACATAGAAGGAAGACACAGAAAAAAAAAGAAAACAAGATGCAGCTTAATCAGTTTATAAAACTGAATATACGTCATGATTGCTTGTGACAGAAGAGACTGGGTGTGATGAGCCAGGATGTATGCTCCAGACTACTGTTCCCTTGTGCAAAACATCTGCCATGTGAACAATACCAAGGTCTATGAATACGCTGGGACAAACATACTCAAATTATCTATACTATTATCGATGTCCAACACAGAACTGAGTAAGTGTTTAATAATAATAACTAGTGGGTCCCCTTAAATATTACCTGAATGTTTTTTCTGAAGTTCCTTATGTGCTTTTCCAGTCTTTTCTTGTTCATCTGAATCATATAGAAGCATTTCAGGTATCTAAAAAAATGAACATGATTTTTTGTATGAAAATTACAAACAATGAAAATTTGAGTTAACATAAAAACCCAAAGCTTCAATTTAGTTTCTCATTTGAAAAGACTGAATATGATAGGTTTATTCAGAATAAGGTATTTGGAGAATATTTATAGCATTAAAAAGATAATTCTGCCCTTCCCTGTCTGATAACTTCCTGTTCTGTCAAGCAGAGGAGCTTTTGCTGGCTGTAAGAAAGAGCAATTAATTCCCAGGGAACTCTTACAATACCACAAATGTCAAAGATGAAAAAGATATACAACTCAACAGGAAATCAGACAGCCTTAGGTACAACTGCTGCAGATACAACACTGGAATTAAACAATGACTAAGTCTAATTCTTTGAAGTCTTTTTCATGGTCTAAGAATGGGCTTACCTTCATATATTAGCAACTATACAACGTACAATGGTAAAAAATAAAATAAGTATATTCAAAGTTTCTGGCATACAACTAAATGATAAGACTCCACTTTAAAAAAAAACCCTACTGAAGTGAAAGTGAAAATACTCTCAAAAACATTTTTAACGGTGGACAGAGCTGTTCCAAACATTTTTGCCAAAACGAACTTTCAGTACAACCTGCCATTGAAACTGAGGCATGATGGGAGGTGGGGAAGCCCCGGTTACCCAGGCAGAAATGGACACTCTGTGCCATCTGCTCCCATGGCTCTCCCAAGAGAGCAACCAACCCCATGGTCCAGGCATGAAACCCATCATGATGAGTCAATGGAAGAGGACAGATCAGCTTACAAACTAGACTGAGGGGGTTACCACATAGGAGTGTTGGGACACATGATGGGATTCAATGGAAGAGCATTTCAGATTGCACAACACTTACAATGGCTTGGTAAGGCACCCACAGGAGCTGGCCGCCACAGGGACTAGAAGGTCCAAGCCAACTGCCTAAGAGAGACTGTGAAGGAAGTCTGGGAGTCAAATGGGACGTGGCTGCATGGGTCTGTGTGTGTGTGTACATGTACACGTATGTGTCTGCACAGGACACAATGGGGAAATCCTAGATCGAAGGCCAGCTATCAGACAGACTGGGTGTCTAAGCCCAGTTACTGGCTACTGGACCAGTGTGCACCAGCCGCTGGAGTGGGGCTGCAGCCTCAGGAGCTTGTACATCCAGATGCCAGCAACTGGGGAGACCAGAGCATCCAGAGGCAATTACTGGAGGGTTTGTGTGTCTGTGCCCAGCTACTAGGGGGATCCCCATTCTGCACACGTACATATTTCCCACTAACAGACCTTCATTATGACCACTGAGAGAGAGGAACAGGATGATGCCAACAGTGCTGTTTATGTTTGTTGTGAAGGTTTCTGCTTGTGTTGTTCTGCGTGGCTAACGACACGTATATATGTGCTGTATACGTGTGTTTGTGTGTGTGCCTACTGGGAATACGTGCTCGGCTTCACCACTGGTTCAAGTTGGGGCCGTGAAGCTGTGGCAGCCTTTCAGGGTATTGGATTTAGATTTGGCAATCTCTTAACATATTGAAGTAAGATATATCTTTCTCAAACCTACCCTGTGAACGTCCTGAAATATGCAGATTTTGATCCTAAAAAGAACACACTGACTCCATTCCATCAAGCAAAACACTTAACAAAGATTCAAGAATAACATAAGGTTTACAGTGTAATCTTAGATCTATAGCAACTCAAATACACACATCAAACCTATTTTTAAACTAGCTGTCAAGAACACTAGTGACAGCAGATACCAGCATAATTGGCTTTAACATTTTGCTTGCAGTCTGTTTGTATTTTGTTCTTGAATGCTGTGTTTGTTCAGAGTCATAGTACAAGTCAGCACACAGAGAGAACAAAAATAGCAATGCTAATATTACTTAAATGTTCTGTAGAATTTTCTGTCTTTCTAGGACTGCACAAATGGATTAAATAAGCACAGTGACAATCATTCCTTCACAATTTCAAATATTTTGATCTTATTCAACAAAGCTCAGTTATTTTTGGAGATATTAATTTAAACAAGTCACAGTTTTTAATTAATGGAATTTACCTTTTTCATACTGTTTTCTGACCAGGTTTCCATCCACAAAACCTGACATTTCTTGTAAAATGCTGGATTACTTTCACAGTTTATTGTGAAATTTAAATTGGTAGAATCCATGATCAAGACAACATGCAGATTTTGTTGGATCCCTAAGAAAATGCAACATATTAAATATTCAGTAGATAACAACCTGACTACATGATGGTAAGTTTATTGCAAATACAACATAATTTACTGTCCTTCAAATACTTATCACAACATAATTTATAAAAAAATGGTACTGTTACACCATATCACACTAGGGCAGGAATGTTTAGAAACCGAACTTAAATTAATTTGACATCATGGATTCTCACTATGAATATGACATTGTTTTGTTGTTGGTTTTTTTTTTAATTTAGAAGAGCTGACAATATTTAAATCGTAGAATACTTTGGGTTGGAAAGGACTGTTAAAGGTCACCTAGTTTAACCTCCCAGCAATGGGCAGGGACATCTTCAACTAGATCAGGTTGCTCAGAGCCCTGCCCAACCTGACCTTGAATTTTTCCAGGGATGGCACATCTACCACCTCTCCAGGAAACGAGAGTTCCAGTGTTTCAGTGCCCTCATTGTAAAAAATTTCTTCCTTCCATCTAGTCTAAATCTTCCTGCTTTTAGTTTTAAAACCATTGTCCCTTGACCTATCGTAACAGACCCTGCTAAAAGGTTTGTCCCCATCTTTCCTGTAGGCCCCCTTTAAGTATTGAAAGGCTACAATAAGGTCTCCCTGGAGCCTTCTCTTCTCCAGCCTGAACAACCCCAACTCTCTCAGCCTGTCCTCATAGGAGAGGTGCTCCATCCCTCTGATCATCTTTGTGGCCCTCCTCTGGACCCACTCCAACAGGTCCATGTCTTTCTTGTACTGAGGGCTCCAGGTGGGTCTCACAAGTGTGGAGTAGAGGGGCAGAATCACCTCCCTTGACCTGCTGGACATGCTTCTTTTGATGCAGCCCAGAATGAGGTCGGCTTTCTGGGCTGCAAGCACCACTGTCAGCTCGTGTCCAGCTTTTCATCCACCAACACCCCCAAGCTCTTCTCCTCAGGGCTACTTTCAATCCCCCCATCCCCCGGCCTGTATTCACCCTGGGGGTTGTCCCAACCCAGGTGCGTGACCCTGCACTTGGCCTTGTTGAACCTCATGAAGTTCACATGGTCCCACTTCTCGAGCTTGTCCAGGTCCCTCTAGATGGCATCCTGCCCCTCAGGCATGTCAAATGCACCACTCAGCTTGGTGTCATCAGCAAACTTGCTGAGGGTGCACTTGATCCCACTGTCTATGTCATTGATGAATATTAAATGGTACTGGTCCCAACCCTGAGGGACACCACTTGTCACCATGATATTACTAGTTCTCATTCTCATTTCCAATATAGACCAATAGAACCAATTAGCAGTAGTTCCAGAGTCCTTGAGTATGACTGCCAACATCTCTATTCTTTCAGTGACGTTCTTCTGTTTATTTGTAAACTATGTCATCTTGTCAGTCCAAGGAAGAAAAACAAATAATTAAGAAACCTGTCTGTAAATTTGTTCATGATTACTCAGAATCCAAAGGGATTTGTAGGTATAATTGACGAATAGAAGACAACTCTGTTACCAGATATATATGCTAAACAAACCAGTAAACAATGGTTTCTTCCTTCTAATTTCTTTCAACAGCAGATTTCACAATAGATTTGTAGAATACTCATGGGTACAAAATTTCAGACAGAAGAATGAATTTTAAGCTGAGGGTTTTGTGCCCTCAAATATCGCAGTGTAATTATTATTCCTCCCTGGTTTTTAATAACTAACTGGAAGTTAAAAATGCACACAAAACAAGAACCACGTTAGAAATTGGTCCATTATTATACCCCTTTTGTAACTTTGTAATAAATTATAACTTATAATTCTGTTCACATACGGTATGTGAAATAGTTGAAAATTGGTCCTGTAAATCCATCTTGTGAAGCTTGATCCTTCAGAGGAGACAGCAATGGTTCTAATTCTTCTGTTTTATATAGCCCAGGAACTTCTCCTATTTCAAGAATGCATTTAAAATGTCAGATCAAATACAATGTAATTCTTCAAATTCCTTTGAATCCTCTGTATAGAGTCACCTCCTTACTTTCATGAGTATCATCCCCTGTACTTCATTATTCTTTTCATGGTATCGTGAAAACAAAAACCAAATTATAGTGATTCCATTTAATTTAAACAGCATACTTTGTTTATATTACTGAAATACACTTCAAAAACTAAGCCAAATCTACCCGAAGACAGTGATCCAATACTGCATACAAAACAAATCAAACCAGACTTTGTCATATACCAGGAAACAGAAACATGAAAGAAAGTAGTTATCTAGGTCCTCAGACACAGAGGTTTAATACTAGATGACAAGAATCTGATACTGTAAGGAGACTTGGATTTGCACCCAGAAGACAGGAGAATCTGGTGCTCTTATCCATCAGCTCTTAAACTACTGCAATTCCAAAAAACATGTAATTAGTTAGACTCAGTCCTTCAATGATCTCTCTGATGGAGGAACAAAACTAGATAACAAAATAAAGTCACTTTTGTTATTTATTATTATTATTTATCACCTCATTACTTTAAGAAAAGTGGGCTTTGCTGGTGTTCATGTAAGTAAAGGTCTCAGTCTATAAAATCTTACAAAACATTGGAACACCTCTCAATTTGAATTTTCTTAGAAAAGGGAAGCTGTAGAGTAGAAAACATTATTATTTTGTTACACTAGTATAAAGAACTCCTTTGAAATAAGTTACTTTCAACTTTGAGGACTTGAGAGCACCCGTACTGTAGGGTGGCTTAAAGGATAGCTAAGTGAACTTCAAGGCAGTTTCTCATGAACAAGCACTCTAGCTAAAACAGTGTAGAAAGCTAACTAACACTTCTGGTATGGACATAAAGTTAGAAAACATCATCTAATTCTCTCTCATTGAGCTAACACTGTGTGGTAAAAGTAGTACTATAATCTCTTTGGACTTGTCTCACCTGAAGACAGTAAACTGTTGATCATCTCAAGAAATGTGGAATGAACAAACTGATAGTCTTCGAGCAGCAATACCACCTGCTGTGCTTCAATGCCCGCAAGCTCCATCACCTAGAAGTAGGGGAGACATTTAAATCTCTGCATATGGAATGTATGTATTGTTCATAAGAGGATGATAATCTTTCCTTGATTATGTATTACATACCTATTTTCTCCACAGTGTCTACACTATTATGTATTTACGAAAGATTACTAGGTGATTCAATTATATGAGATACCAAATATAAAGAATATTCTACCTAGATGTACAGCTTGGTAATGAAAACAATAATTCAAACAGACTCTTCCATAAAGTATGTTTATGTTCCAGATGCAACTCAATTATAGAGTTGTATCGCTCTTGTGTGTGGGCATAGATACAGAATTTTCTTTAGCATTGCTGAAGGTACTGGGAAACTCCTGATTCAAGGTTTGCACGTTTTTAAATAATATGTACACTTTCATCAATCACTAAAATTTTACTTGATTCAGCTACTGAATCACTGTCCGACCATAGTACAGAGAAAATAAAACAAACACAAATGTGAAAAGTTATACATAAAAAAACCTCCTCCAGTATTCACACAAACTTAGAATTTATGAAGTCCACAATACTCATAAAAACAGCTCTGGTAAGTTTTGGGTAATTACTCTAAAGGACACTATACACATCTAGACACTGAGAACTCCTAAAAATCTACTTGTTTCATTTAGACTGTTGATTTTGCTTTTCTTTAAATATCTCTTCACACAACATTTTTGTGTCCTTCAAAATACCCATATTCTTTTATGTTTTTTTAATACACGCCTACAACACTACGAAGTGGAAGACACTGAGTGACTTACATGTTTAAGATCATTTTTGAACTGCTTCAGCTCATAGCCTCTGGAAATTTTGGGAGTAATCAGGACAGCTCCGTGCATGTGACTAACTAAAGAGGTAACTGTTCGCCGACCTACACCACTCCGTCCTGCCAAAAGAAGCGATCCTCCAGGAAAACTTAGCACTCTGTCCACTTTAGACATATAACTGAGGACTTCTTGGAACAATAAAATCTCTACCTCTTTTTTGTCTCGCCCATAATGAATAATACCCTATTAAAAAAGACAAAAAAAAAGCAGTAAGATATGAAAGCATCCAACTTTTAAAAGTTTAGAAAAGAAGGGCCTGAAAGCTTAAGAGGTCACGCTGGTATTCATTACAAATAAATGATTTATGTGACAGAATTTAGATACCTCACATGCCCTTTACCAGTAATGAACAGATTACACTACCCCCAGCACCAGGATACCCTAGAAGTCTTTGATATATTGAAATAGAAATCTACCACTGAATTCATTAAAATTAAATAATGGACCAGAACAAAGTCTGAGCTGTGTCTCTGACTATAGATCAGTTAATACATAATTTAGAAGAGTGTTTTAGGCAGCTAATTGCTGCCTAATTGCAGATTATAGAATTTACTAGTGAAACACACTTAATAACAGATCCTAAGATTAATTTCTGGCCTTGTTATACTTAATAAAACCTCATCTTTGAAGCCCAATGTAATTGTGTAGTCAGAAAAAAAGAACAAACTCTGATTACTGAGGCTATTGAACTTTATCATTTTCCATATAGTCTATAAGTTACAAGTCGGCAGTTAAGGAGAGGGAGTAGTTTCCCATCTACAAGAGCACTCCATCAAACACTACTAGCCTAGCAGAATTAACATGCTTGCATTTCCTCATCAAGCTCATTTTTTGTACTTTTCTGTTTAAAAGCATGCCAAATCTCCAAACAATCCACTTGTATTTCTTCAAATAAAAATTACATTTAGCAATTTACAAATTCAGAAAGTAAACAATTAATAAAACACTTTGGTACTCAAACTATACACAAACTTATATGCACATCAATGTTTCTCAAAATGTTTTTTATCAAACTGTTGTAAATCACCAAAAAACGTGACTGATGCCCTTTCACTAAAATAACCTTCCTACATGATACTTCCTACTGCCTGCCACACAGCATCAGAAACCTTTCCTCACTTGAGCAAATGCAAAAGATGATTCCTTGAATAAGAAGCAGACCCCATCCCAAACCTGGTGCTTGCATGTTACTTCCTGCAAAAAAAAGTCTAGAATAATTGCCATGAATCCTTGATGTGTATATTCTTTAGTCTTGTCTCACTTTTTGAATAATATCTTTCAGGTCTGTTGAGTTTAGTCTGCCAAGTGGCCTCCCATGTGGTGGTAGTGCCTGTCCTGGTGTGATGAATGCCTCTTGACAAGCTCCCCAAGTTACGTAGAAGATATCTGTGAAAATAAAAGGAAACATTTGAAAGTTTAGGCGTTCAGCTCATATGCTATCTGACTTGATCACACTGATTTGATTAGGCAGTTCCTAAACAGATGTTTCAAGTTTGTGTAGTATGCCTTAAATGGTTTACCTGACATATTGTCCAGAGCATCTGAGCCCCAATCACCTTGAAACACTTTCATCAAAATATTATCAAATACATTAATTTCTTTCATGCCAACAATTTTGTCACGGAACAAACGATGTGCTTCATAAGCAACAATTTCCAATACATAGTCTGCAGTTTGTATTGATGATCCTACAAAATTTAAGGAGAAATTTAACTTCATATATTTATAATAAATTTTACATTTCTCAAATTTTCCATTTCAAAATATGAGATTGAAAATGAGTAAGTGAAATTACATACCAGCAGGAGAGCATCAGTAAGGAGGAAATAAGAGAAAAAGTAAACATGAAGTGGTTTTTAATAATATCTTTATGCATCATTACAAGATAAAATTAAATGCATTCTATTAAACAAGTTCTCCAGTTTAGTGCCAGCATTCTAATGAAAATGAAGAAGGTGTTGCACTCAAAGTAAAAATCAAAAGACAAAATTCCAGGCAATGAAAACAAGAAAACACAGGAGACTGTTTTAAAGGAGAAGAGAAAGACTGATAACAAATACTAAAATAACAATAAATACCCAAAACAGTCTGAATTCCAAAATGCCCCTAGAGAATAAAAAGCCTCAATATTCTTCGCACATCTAAGATGACATGCCATATTGTTCATATGAAAAAGAGTATGCAAATGTCACCTTCAGATATGGCAAAGGAGTCCTTGAATGGGCTGAGATTACGCATTCAGTGATGATCAATGTAGTTTTTCTGACCTCATTCATTCTACATTTATACCATCTGATGATCCCAGAAAATAAATGGAAAGCGAGCACAACATTCTTATCACTTTTATACTCCTTAAGCAGCCCTCTATGTAATGTTTTAAATAATGTAAGAGCTAAAACACAATAAGGAGTAATTGCTCATGATCTAGTAATAATAGCAATTTCAGAGACAAAAAAAAGATTAGAAAAAAGCCTATGCTGTCTATCTGGAAAAGCACGCAACACTGAATACCTTTATAAATTTCACCATTTCCAAAGTTAAGGAAAGAACTTCCAGACTAGACTGTAATTATCAAGCATTCCCAAATTGTGAGAATATTTATGCTCCTATACAGATATTTGTTAACTTTTACACAGACGAGAGAGTTTTCTAGGTGTTTTGTAGATGTTTAAGGGTGGTTACACTCTTCTTTTGTTAAGTAGGTCATAGATGACATGTATTAGTTATAGTTCCACAGTCACCTCACCAGGTTTATACAACCAGGTATAAAAAAACCAAGCATGACAGGCAAGTCTCTGGGAATACAGAAGACAAGACATATGCTCAAAAACCCCACAACCCAACCCCCCCCAAAAAAAAACAGAAAAAAATGGTGGTTATTAGGGAGTACACTTCAAGTTCCCATAGTAGAGAATGCAGCCTCAACCTACTATTTCTCTTCATCTATAAATAGCTCCCACACATGTTTCAAAACACCACTGGAGTTTTTTAAACTTGTTTACTATATGTTATGGAATGAACTGTTAGGCGTTTTTTCCCTCTACTGAGTTACAGGCAGTGCACAGTTAAGAAAGAGTACCATATGTGAACAAGTTGCATGTGGAGTCAACAGTAGGACTGACATCAATAATAATTTACAACATTTTAGAACTGCTTTATCAATGAAAACCAAATAAGTGACTTACCACCTGCTAAATCATATCTGAATAAACCAAGAACCCACTGAGTTAGAATACATGGTGTAAAAAGGTAATGACTGTGATCATCAACTGTGAATTTCACTCGTACCTAAAAACAGAAGTTAAGGGAGGTGGGGGAGAAAGTGATGTTTTAAAATGTAAAGGACCTGGAAATGTAGCTTTAAATTCTTCTAAAATACCAGATAAATTAGTCTTCTAGTTGGTCTATATATTTAGATATTTTATTACTGCACTCTTTAGGTTGTTTTTTTAAAAGTGCAGAGATGAACTGTTTAAATTTTGTTTTCTGACCACCAAAGATTTTTTCATAATTTGAACATTTCTTCTATACCATTTTTGATGCAAACAATTGCACACGTCACTTAGGACTTTTAGTGCGGTATCATTAGACAAAACACACAATTTTTTTAAAAGCAATACCAAACATAAAATGCAAAGGAAATATAAAAGTATGAAAAAACCCAACCTAAATCAGTAATACTTAGTCACTACAACAGACTTCTTACTAACTCTTTGCCCAGAGAGGATATTTGAATTTACAACCATATCTTTAATTCAAAGAATAACTGCCTTCATCAGTTATTTGGTCCTGGTGTGATAAGTTTTAAACTTAAGATTTCTTAGAACACATTGATAATATCATATGAAACTTCTGCTAACTGGTGCATGCCAGCCAGTGACTATAAACACATTCCAGTCATAAAGATCAGGTTTCTATCGTGATTCTGTCTAGACAGGGACACACATACATTGTTGAAAGCACTTACGTTGCCACAGTACCTACCCCAGTAAGGCTACGTACATGATTAAGAAAAGCAAGTACTTAAGTGTTTTGCTAGATAGAAGTCCATAAAATTTTAAGTGGGAGGAGAAAATGAACTTGTGTGTCTAAATACCTATTTTTAACAGTGTAAAATTTTAATAGGTAGTCTTTGATGTGTGTAAAGGACTCTACCCTCATATCTCTATTCATAACATCATCCGTAACATCTGAGCACATAACAGTCTTTGAAGTACACTGTCTTCTCATCCATTAAGTAGGAAAACACTACTATACACATTTTATAAATCAGGAACTGAAAGCATAGAGGGGTTAAAATGCTTGCAAAAATCATACAATAAATCTGTAGGAAAGCAAGGGCACTTACCGCTTACTCAGGTTCTCTCTAATACCTTGATAAAATTGATATCAACATTATGAGAAAGATATAAGCTTGGATTTTAATGCTGATAATTTTTTTTATTTTCTTGTTAATATCTAAAGCTAATTATTTAAAACAAATAAACAAACCAACAACTGAGTTCTCCATCTCCTTGAAAAAAAAATTTAAATTTCCATACCTGTTCATATACTTGAACCATAGATCCTGCTAGCTGATGTATTTTTGGTAAAGAACCCCAAACAGGGTGATTCTTTAGGTTTTTATGCAGTACAGGTTCCAAGTAGGCGCTATAAATAGTTTGCAGTTGGTCTCTTTCTGGATAGCTACAAAGAAAAAAAAAAAGTAATCATTAAGGACTATCATTGCTAATTTTTTTATTAAAAGAGATTCAAAGTTATATACACAATTACTGAGACATTTCAATGAATACCATCTCCATCTAGCAGCAAAGAAAAATTAATGTTTTATTGCAATAGGCCACTCAGAATTTTTCTAAATACATCTGTAAAAGTGTTGAAACTTAAAAACAAACAAACAAACTTACTTCTTTACAATTTTTCTAATTTTGTAAGCAAACAGTACCTTAATATAAAGCTGCAGAAAGCAGTTTACTTAAAGCAAAATCATCCAACAGGAAACATATCTCAAACACTTCACTATCAATAGGTAGCTACAGATTGCTACTTAGCTGGTTTCTAGTGCCAAGAGGCACCAAACAGTACCAAATCTGAAGATCCCAAATTGTTAGAAAAGATGAAAGACTAGAATAGCCACATCTTCATAAAGACTAAACTGAGCAAGGGCCCTATAAACAGAGGCTGAATCTGAGTTCTGAGTCAAACGATTTCCACATACTTACTCAATCGCACAAAGACGAACAATAGAGGTAAATCTGGAGGTAAGTTTATGTCTTCCTAATGTTCCTCCAGCAGACATGGAAGCCACAATTTGGATGTTTTCTAAACCAACCCACTCCAGATTTTCATCATAAAATCCTTGATAGGTAAGAACCTTCAATAATTAAACAAATATTTCATTAAAATAAAGCCAACAAAGTATCTTAAAAAATAATAATAAAAAAACCTAGTGAGAAGTATACCATCACTACTGCTTTCTTAACTACCAGAGGTATACCACTCCTCCCAGTTTGGTGTCAGCTGCAAACTTGCTGAGGGTACACTCTGCCCTAATGTCCAGATCATTAATGAAGATGTTAAACAGATACTGGCTTCCAACTAGACTTTGTGCTAGATCACCACCCTCTGGGCCTGACTGTTCAGCCAGTTTTCAATGCACCTCACTCTCTGCTCATCCAGCCCATACATCAATGGCCTTTCTGTGAGGATCTTTTGGGAGACAGCATCAACAACCTTAGTGTTGACTATATCCACTGCTCTTACCTCATCTACCAGGTCTGTCATTTCATCATAGAAGTTTATCAAATTGGTCAAATATGACTTGCCCTTGATGAATCAATGCTGACTACTGGTGATTTTCTTGTCATTCATATGCCTACTGCATTATAAATCACTGAGGCAAGCACCGTCTTTATTTACTTACCATAGAATCATAGAAAGGTTTGGGTTTGGAGGGACCTTTCAAAGTTATCTAGTCCAACCCCCCTGCAATAAGGAGGAACATCTTCAACTAGATCAGGTTGCTCAGAGTCCCGTCCAACCTGACCTTATGCATATAAGCCAAATAAAAATGGTATCTTATTTCCTGTTGACACCTACATATTCTATCAAAGTACAAAAAAACCTAATGTCAATACGGATGCAGGATGTTAACTCTGAAAATAAACAAAGCATGTATTTACTACATACACTAAACTATTTCCATTATACCGAAATCTCTTTATAAATAACAGACAAAAGCGCTCACCTGCTGTAGAAAAGCCACGAGAGTGCTTGTTCCCCATTTATCAGGTCTGGGTAGATTGATATCCTTTAAATACAAAACAAGTCTTTCACAGTCCTTTGGTCTATATACTCGCCCAGTGTTTGTACTGATAACAATGCAAGTTTGACTTAATTTTTGTAAAAGATGTTGAGAAGTAGTTTGTGCACTGCAGTGAATGGTAGCAATCTGAGTGGATCGGAGTTGAGAAAATGCATAATGAAGAAGCATCCTAAAAAAGCAAATGTGTACGTACATATAAACATAAGCAATACATAAATGCATTCAAATACTGTGTATCCAAAGATATTGTATAGTTTTTGAATTAAAATGCACATACTACACACTTTATTTATGTAACAGGTGATACATGAGGTTTGCCTTTAAAATTGTAATATTTTCCATTCGAGAAATTCAATAAAAGCGTAGCATACAGCTACACAAAACAAATACTTAGGCTAAATACCTTGTAGATAGTGATCCAATCCATCTAAATAAGGAACCTAAAACAGGCAATGGGATGAGCTAAATTCAGTTGCCTGCACACAGGCATCTAGTGCCTCTGGAGATGAGACCAGATTCCTCATGTGCCTTTCAGCTGTTGCTCCCTGACAGAACAGGTTTTCCAAAGGTCCTGTTTCATATCTAAAGCCTCGTTCGGATGTCCTAGATGCACAGCGGCAGCCTGAGCTTCCCCATAGATCCTCCTAAGAATTTATATATTTGCCACTACAGAAGGTTTGTTCCATTAGTAACCTAAATAAGTGATATTCTAGCAGAAAGCCAAATGATAAAACCAGTATAGCAAAATATTACAAACTTTGTCAAACAGCTAGAAGTATATTCTGCTTAAAATAGGAAATATTTTTTACCCCTTTCCGCATCCTTCAGGACCCACAAGAAGAAATGGCTGCTTATTGTTAAAGTCGAGCCAGGGTCTAAAGTAATCTAAACCTCTCTGCATGTCAGGGGTTTGGATGACGGGAAGCGTTTGGGGATTACTGAAGTCATCAGCTGTTAGATTTTCAGTTTTTTTCAGCTGATACAGCATTAGCTGTCCCGTGTCAGTGTCATAATACGTGTCCAGGGGCTTCCTTGGATCCGGTGGAGATTCTTGTGCCCAACTGAAGATCTTTAAAGAAAATAAAAATAAAGCTTCTGTAAAATTTATACTCCTAATGACAATATCTACCATTTCAAGCTAATCTAAAGAATTTTCAAAAAATAATTCTGTAAAATCAAACATTCGATTCTTCAATTTGATAGTTTTAAGGCTGCCTTTGAAAATTCAGTCATTATGCATATGCTGTATGATTAAGTCCATAACTAAACAGTACCATATTATTCTACACATATTACTTTTTCATAATATAAAGGAGATAAACTGTATTTAGTAAGGCTTTATACAAACTCTTTTCATATTAGGCAACATACTTAATAATAATCATAAGAACAAGATAACTTCTTCACATGCAGCAATAGCTAATTCCCAAAGCTAACACCTTTACCATCTGCCTTGTATGTTAGAACTCCAGGATGTCTTTTGGAAGTAACTATTTCCTTCTCTCCAACACAAACGCCAAGTGTGGCTGGGGAGATAACTATCTCCAGGGACAGCCTTCTGTAGACACTATGGACCAGTATACCCACATAGTTTTCCAACACTATTCCCTAGTCCTTGTGCCCTTGAATATCTACGCAAAGACAGAACCACACCCCAGCGCATACAATACATAATCTCAAAATAATGCTGTAAGAACGCCTCCCTGGTGAGGTGCCCCAAAGCCCTCATATTATTATTTCAAGCATTCTTAACAGAAAAAAAACCAACCAGAAAAATCTGTATTACATATACAAATACACATTGTGAAGATCACAATACATATTGGGAATATCATGGAACAGATTCTCCTTGAAGCTATGCTAAGGTACATGGAAGACGGGGTGGTGATTCAAGACAGCCAGCATGGCTTCACCAAGGGCAAGTCCAGCTCGACCAACCTTATGGCCTTCTATGTAGGAGTGACTAAATCAGTGCATAAGGGAACAACTACAGGTGTCATCTATCTGGACTTCCGTAAGGCCTTTGACGTGGTCCTCCACAACATCCTTCTCTCTAAATTGGGGAACTAAGGATTTGATGGGTGAACTGTTCAGTGGATGAGGAATTGGTTGGATGGTCACATCCAGAGGGTAGTAGTGGTCAATGGCTCAATGTTCAGATGATGAGTACAGGCTGGGGGATGAAGGGATTGAGAGCAGCCCTGCTGAGAAGGACTTGGGGATATCAGTGGATGAAAAGCTGGACATGAGCCAGCAACGTGCGTTCGCAGCTCAGAAAGCCAACCATATCCTGGGCTGCATGAAAAGAAGTGTGGCCAGCAGGTTGAGGGAGGTGATTCTGCCCCTCTACTCCGTTCTGGTGAGACCCCACCTGGAGAACTGTGTCCAGCTCTGGAGCCCTCAGCACAAGAAAGACTTGACCTGTTCAAGCAGGCCCAGAGGAGGGACACAAAAGTAATCAGAGGGATGGAACATCTCTCCTATAATGACAGGCTGAGAGATTGGGGTTGTTCAGGCTGGAGAAGAGAAGGCTCCGGGGAGACCTTATACCAGCCTTTCAGTACTTAAAGGGGACCTAAAGGAAAGATGGGGACAAACTTTTTAGCAGGGCCTGTTACAAAAGGACAAAGGGTAATGGCTGTAAACTAAAAGGGGGAAGATTTAGACTAGATAGAAGGAAGAATTTTTTTTACGCTGAGACTGGTGAAACACTGTCACAGGTTGCCCATAGAGGTGGTAGATGCCCCATCCCTGGAAAAATTCAAGGTCAGGTTGGGCAGGGCTCTGGGCAACCTGATCTAGTTGAAGATATCCCCGCTCATTGCAGGGGACGTTGGACTAGGTGACCTTTAAAGGTCCCTTCCAACTGTTCTATGACTCCATACACACACAGCCTGCTATAGTTGGTCCTCGCATAAAACAGTGTGGACAGAGGCCATTCTGTATGTCTTGGTGCAACACCACAGGATTGTTATCTGGGCTGGATGCACTTAGCAGCGTTATCAGTGACATACGAAACATTCATTTACTTCTGAGCTATTTCACTATAGACAGCACAGATTGCAAACATATTAGAGCAGATATTCTACTAGTGTAAATTTGCATTGTTAGAAGACAGAAAATCACTATTCCTGCTATATATACTGAGAAATTTTTAATAAACTTGGTAAAAAAGATTATTACCTCTTTTGCAAATTCTTGTCGCGATTTCATATTCAGATTGCCACCAAGACCCCGTAACAAGTTAATAATAAACTGGCCACGATCAGTGCACCCATGAAGATGAGACAGTCCATTCATCACAGTTCCAACCAAACTGGTTTCTACCACAGAGTCGTTCTGTAAATTGCAAGATGTAGATTTGAATATATTCTTAAAAATAAATTCCTAAAAATGTATTCCTAAAAATAAAAACATTGCTAACAGACTATTACTCATTGCTCTTTGACACATCACAAATTATGAAATATCTCAATACTGCTGTTGTTCTAGAAAATTCACTTGACATGAAATTATTTTAAAGCATTGATTTGGAAGTTTTAATTCCAGACTATGTACTGATGTAATTTAGGATAAGCAATCAGAACTTTCCTTACAGATTTTGAGAATCTATAAGCAATCAACATAACTGTATACTGGAAATCTTTGTCACAAATAGATTCTTTATGGATTTTGCTCTTTAGCACCAAAGGGGATTTGCAGCCTTAGGATCAGTGTCATGGTTTTCCCTCTGTATCCACCTGAAGATAATTTAAAAGTCTAAAAATCTCTGTGAGTGAAAGAAGCAAGATGGGAAATAATATTAAAAACACAACAGGATCATATGTGTTCCCCAAGGGGAGGTAATGCAGGTCTCTCAGATACTAGCTTAACTATCCACGGCAGTGGTGATTTCTCCTAAATACTGTTTTGTGCAACATAAGCCACTTGTTCAATGCAAATGCAACTCCTTCAGATGAAGGGGAGGCAGGGAAGCATCCAGATTACTTAAGAAAATATAGCATATGCAGAACAATTATCTTGATGTACATCCCTGTACTGGGTTTGCATGGCAAGGTTTTGTAGCAGGGGGATCTACAGGGGTGGCTTCTGTGAGAAGCTTCTAGAAGCTTCCCCCACGTCTAGTAAAGCCAATGCTAGTCGGCTCCAAGACAGACCCACTGCTGGCCAAGGCTCAGGCAATCAGTGACGGTGGTAGCACCTCTGGGATAACATATTTAAGAAGGGGGAAAAAAATCCAACTGCAGAATTGCAGCTGAAGAGAGGAGTTAGAATACATGAGAGAAACAACTCTGCAGGCACCAAGGTCAGTGAAGAAGGAGGAGGAGGAGGAGGTGCTCCAGGCGCTGAAGCAGAGATTCCCCTGCAGCCCGTGGTGAAGCTCCAGTCTACACTGTGCAACTTTTCAAATTTCAGCTTTTTTTTTTCTGTTATAGTCGATAACTTAAATCTAGAAAAAGAATTTCTTCACTTCTTCATTTTTTAGTTTAGACATTCAGATATTTCATCTCTTTGAAAACATACAAAGAAACGTCTGGTATGGAAAATTAAAGACAGATATTAAGTTTCACAGAAATACATGGCTTTAACTAGTTAAAATGGTATTAAATGCTTCAAAACTTTAAGTACAGCAATTAGTTTCGGAAACTGATTAGAATGGTTTCAGTATTAATCTTATGAAGAAAACAGCAACCAAAAAAGCACTGAGTTTTTTTTACTTAAAATTTAAAAACTAATATGAATGATCTCTTCAGTGTTAAAACTAAGTAAATGGATCATCTTAACAGAAGCTGAAAATGTATTGAGTTACTAACCTTTTTCACAACCCAGTTTAAAGCCTTTTCAAAATAGTCCCCAATCCAATTTTCAAGGTTATATCTGCATTCCTCTGGCTGACTTCTTAGCCAAGACTTTGTCAGAGAATTAAGATCTGTATCTTCATCACTAAGTCAAAACAAAACAGAAAACAGGATTCAAACAAATAGAAAGCATCCATATCTTCACATAGACTGGTTCAAAAGGAACAAAAAAATTCTAGGAAAAGTTCAGAGAAAGACTTTAACAAGGATTTCTAATCAATATTTGGGGTCTCTAAGGGTCACACATGAACAAAGAATCCACCGTGACTCCTTCAAAAAGGCTGAGATATATTAGCCAAAAGGTTATAACAGGACAGCGTAGAAGGGACATACAATATCTAAAGTAAACTTGCTTCATAAGTATAAACAAGTAATTAAATTTCTCCATCCACTTTAGACTACCTTTCAAAAACAAAGTAGGTATATTCGCTTACTTTAAAAGTATGTAATACTGCTGTGACTTACCTCAGAAAGATCATTCCCATTCGAGATATTGTAGCAGGAGAGGCACAGCTAAGGTCATGAGTTTCAAATATAAAGTTGACATTTGAGCCAAATTGAATTCTTTCTCCGCTAGGCATAGTCAGCAATCTGTTGTCATCCAGAACGGAATTCAAAGATTCAATCCATTCAGGATCAATATCACCATCACAAATTATCCATGAAGTAATATCTATTTCCAGATACAAAAATAAAATATCAAACCCAGAAAAACATTTAAAGAATATCACTCCTTGCTATTTTAACACTATTTATTACTCTTCCTTCATTATAACTTACATATAAACTCTTTGAAGATATTCCTTACATGTTTTATCTTCTGATGTCTGTTTTTGCTCTCTTTTCACAAAATTTGGAAAGTACATATCAGTGGTTTTGATTATGATTGTCACAAGAAGTTTTTCTTACCTTATGCTATGCACAAATAATAATATAAAAATGCAACTGAAAATAAACAATTTCAGTAATTTAAGCCTCCCTCACAAACATACCTCGGGGTTCTCGCACCACTTGTCGAGCACTATTTGTAAGCACACCATCAGACCATTCTCTGGTATCCATGTCAATGTGGCCTAGCAACTGATGTCGAGGCATAGCTTTGGGATTCATAGTGTACTGTTTCACGACTTTGCCAGTTTTACCAAGTGCTGTCTTTAACATCCTCCAAAGTGTCGATTTACCTGCACCACTTGGACCTACAATAACTACACCCATTCTTTGACGTAGTTGTTCATATAATTCCAAAGCCTTCTTGATCTAGATAAGAAAAGAGATAACGGCTATGTCAAGTTGCAAATCTAAATCAATTTCCAATTTACTTTGCATGCAGTCACTTTGTTTCTATAATTTTGTTTTTCGAAACGATAGGTATTTGCAGAAGTAATTAAAACTATGATACTAAAGAATATCAAGTAACTTATTTTGCATTTTAGAAGCATTTCTCTAAATTACTAATATAAAAATATCAGCCCTCTTAGGGCATATTTTTACTGAGAAGTTAACGAACCTTTAGTCACAAAACTTCATCCAGCCCTAAAATAAATAAATATAATGAGACACAGACCTGCTTGATAAAACAAAATGTTCACATATTTCATTCTTTCACTGTCCAAAATATTCATTGGAATTTCTAACCGGATTGAACAAAACTGTGTGTCACGTTCACATCTTAATTTTCCTTGCACTATTTTTCTTTCAGTTGCGCAACTGATCTACCATGCTTCAAACACACACATCTATTTTTTTATATACGTATAATTAGAATCTAACTATTCGTTATTCTCACTTTTTTATAAAAGGTTTCTTTCAAAAGTATACAGAAGTGAGTCAAACAAATGTAATATTAATCAGTTCTAATTCAGAATAACTCGTATTGTTTTGTTGCTGTAGTTGATGTTTACCTGGGTGCTTATAATTTCCAAGTTTGCTTCTTCAAAGGCTTCTTGTAAAGCTGTAGTTAACTCAGCATACTCCACATCTTTAAAGTCAATGCCAGGAAATACATCTTTAACCAGTGCATCAAATCGGGCGCAGTCTGCAAATGTAAGCTTTGACATGGTATTAAGCCGCAGAGCTTGAACCACCATGTGACTTTCATTAACTGGAAATAAAAGCGAAGAAGCCAGATCAGTTTAAGCTGTTTTTTGGTTGTTGTTTTTTTTTTTCTTGGAATATATCAGCACTTGAGCCCATACTGCTAAGACACTGAAGGTGGAGTTATAGCGCAGACTACATTCAAGTTCATGTACCACTACTTGGAAGTTAGATGCGTGCCTTACTGTAAGTACCATATATGCTCACAAATGCATTCTAGACAGATATGAGATGGTTATGATGCTGCCCAGATAGTACATAATAGCCTAATGATTAAAGCGGGACTAAGAGTAGCAGTGCACAATAAGTGCACTCATCCATCCCACACTTAATTCCCACTCATTTAACATCTAAACAACAAAAAAATTATTTAAGAAATCTTAAAAAATACGTCAGCCAGTCTAGTCCAATACATTCCTATCATTTCTACCTGTCCTTGTAATTGGCTACCAATCTGAATCTAATGCCATGTGACAATTGTAGCAAACCTCAAATAGAATCAAAATGGTCTGACGACTGATGACTAATGACAGCATCAGAGGATCAACTTTCCCGACCTAAGCCAAGCGAAAACAAGAGTCTTTGAGAATCACTCAAAATCATCCCAGAATAAAGTCCTATATCTATATTCTTATCATACAAAAGCTCAATCTGGAATATGACAACAGTCTTTTGTGATCTAATGAAGAAGGACTTTCACAGATTTTTTTGTTTGTTTTCTACATTGCCTCCAAATGCAAGCCATGGCTTCTCAAAACTCCAGTGAACAAGAAAGCTGTAGTGAATGATATCTGTACAATATCCTAAATAATCAAAAGTTTGGCATGGTCAGCCTTACTTTCTTGCTTTCTTTCACTTTTCTTCAGCTGATGAAGAAGAATGCCACAGCCTCTCAAAACAGTCTTCAATGCTCGTAAACCCCAATCATAGTGCTGCTGTGGTGTCAGAAGCTCCCTAAATTTAAAAACAGCAAAATTTAATAAGATTTAGGTGACAGCACCTGAATTTTTTTTGTTTGGTGAATTAATATGCTCTTAATATGGGTTTGGGCAAAAGAGAAACTGTTGAATATTTGTAGCACCATCTGTAATGCATTTCAGAGACATAATAAGTGACACTGCAATTTTCAGAGGGACTATATTCAACTGCTAATGTATTTATTATTGTCCCTGACAGCATTAATTAAAACCTCTGAACTTTGTTCTCTCTGATATTCATACTTATAACCAAATAGTCACTTGCATTTCAACAACTTCCAGAGTCTAAATTCAACACAATGCCTGTGAGCATTCATATGCTCACATCCATATTTAGTGAGCAAACAGGGGAGGAGTACTTTGCCACCTTGAGATTATAATTGCATTCCAGATATTTTCATGCTTGAACCTCCTAATATATTGCAATATTTTTATTTTATAAGTTCGATTAGCATCTACAGAGATTTGTATGGCATAGCATTCAGATTTAAGAACTGCATTGAATGTAAAACTTTAGATGACTTGAAACGTTCGGTTTTATGTCTAGTTTTGTTTCTCACACATGGCTTTCTGCAATATCCAAGTCATAAAATATTACAGAAATTTAAAAGCAAGTATGCAGAGGTTGTATTCCTACAGTCATGCCTTGACATAGACTAGATGGAGAAGAAACAAGATGGCAGCGAGATAACCACAAGGATAATGCTAAAATAAAAGCAGGAGGGAGGAGAATTAGCAAGGTAACATGACTAAGAAAAAAAAAAAAAAGCTTACCTTGCTAGATTAAAAATAGCCACTAATTTTCTACCAAGTGTTTTAGCATCCTTAAAGCCTTCTGAATACAAAATCACTTCTGCAATGAGTTCATTGTCTGGATGTGTCATAGCAACTGGCCTAAAAAGTTGTTTGAGGTTATCAGGCAGTTTCTGTCTTCCTCCATAACCTTTTCCAGCAGGATTCAGAGTGATAAAAATTCCAGAATTGTGATCCATTTCAACCTAGCATTAGAATTGCATTGTAATAGTAAATTGTAATATGCAACTGTATTCAGAAATGTTGGATGGACTATGTTTAGTCATAGTAGTTTGACTCTGTTGTTTATAGATTATTTTAATAAGAAGAAAATAAGTAAGTTTTCCTGTACCTTTTTGCCAAGCATCTCACATACAGGACTATGTTTCTTCAATGCATGTTGAATTGTCTGAATCTGCATGGATACTGCAGACAACACAGCTTCCTCGAGTCTATTGAATTCATCAAAACAGCCCCAGGCACCACACTTCACTAAGCCCACAAATATGCGCCCCATCGACTTCACATCAATGCCCTTAAAATTAAAAAGAATACTATCAAAATTCAAATAACAAGAAAGTAATGAAAGACTGTCTTCCCATCTATTAAAAAATATTCCATTGGAAAGAGCCACAAAATTCTAATGGAAACTGACAAATTTCAAAAGTATTTCTAGAATATAATATTGCTTTGTGAAGTATGGGCATAGATATCCATTTCCTGAATTATACAGAACCATATTCACCTCATCACAGTTAAAGACTAATACTTGTCTTCCAAGAAGTCCACCCAAGGCCTTTACTGATTCTGTCTTTCCAGTTCCAGCTGGACCATAGGGATTTCCTCCGAGGCCCATCTTCATAGCCTGAGTAAGAGTTAGGTAACACTTATCTGTCAAAGGTGTGTAAACAAGTTTAGGGGAATTACCCTGCAGAAACAAAATAAATTATACTGATTAATAGAGAGAAATTATTGAAGATGTAGTTCCATTAATTTCATTCATAAGTCATTAATTTGAAAACATAACACAACGGTCAAGATTACTGTCTCATCAAGTATATGAATTTGTTTACAGTTATGTTTTCTTGATTTTATATCAAATGTCAAAGCATTGTAAAAATTTATTTTAGAATTATAGAAAAGGGGTCAACACAGATGAAACTGCACTCTGATATATAAAAGTAGCAAGCATATTAAACAATATTTATATGATAATGTAGTTGCTTTCCATACAACTTACATTTACCCCACCAGTATCAAAAATGAAAATGATTGCTCTGTCTTTTAGTATTTTCTATGAAGCAGCATGTTAAGGACACAACAAAGTTTTTCAATTTGGCAACAGTTGGGAGACAACCAGCCACATTTGTGAAATGAGAAAGTGTTTGACCCATATATAAAAGCCACCAGATAAAAATTAAAAATACCACACCTGATATTCGTAAGTATATTGGAGTTCAGCATCTACCATCTGAATGTAACATTTTTGGTCTTTCATGTAAAATCTCAGCTGCTTCTTCCAAGCCCAGTCTTCAACACTGTGAACCTGAGCTTGATTCAGTTGCTTCACTACATCAATGTTATGAATGATATCAAGAATCAGAGCTTTAAGCTTGAGCTCAAGGATTCCCGATTCTGCAAATAACCACAAAAAAAGAAAAATAAATTGCAGCAGTGTAGGAAGGAAGATACATGTTGCCCATTCTCAAGTTCATTGTGCTGCTTTCTAGTATCACCCGATTTTATTCAGATCTCATTTCAATAATATATAGAAATGTTCTTTCTTATCTAAATAAATCAGCATAAAATGAGGTCCTGACAGAGAATGTGAATCATCATGTAACATCAGTCATTTAGAAGTGATTTTGTCTGCCTCTACACTCAATAGAGAGAGGTAGAGGCTCTTCTGGAAAGCAATTTATTCCAGGAGCATTTACAACTCATGTCCACTTTAGTGGTCAGTGTGGCAAAATCTGTTAATTCATCTGCTGAAAACCATACTACATGCACTCTGGAGATTTTACTCAGACTAATTAGGGTGACGTGGAATGAATTAGCAGATTTGGTGCATTAAGTGTACTCTGAGAACATATTTTTTAATTTAGTTTCAGTTGAAAGAAATTCAGTTTGTGTGCTCCTACACCATTCTATGATGGGAATTAAACCAAAGTAAGTGGGGACAATCAAGCAACTCACTTCAAAATCACACCTATTATTCAAAGTAAAAAGTTACTGTAAATGTATTATACAATAGATGGAATGAACACTCTTCTATAACTGATGACATTTCTCCAATGGTTATAGAAACACCACAGAAAAGGAGCTTAGATAAAGAACCACACTTACAGACTGCTGAAGGTAGGTGATATGAATCCTATTCCTAATTAATATATCAGATATTAACAGTTCATAAATTCTAAACTAGAATTTAATACAGTAAGTAGCGACACAAATGTGGTGGAAGACTGTCAGCTATATGTCAAATTGAGTCTTTTTACACATATAGGGTAAAAGCCATCTTACCTAACCTACACTACAGAATTTCACATCTGAGGTAGTCATTCAAAGCCCGTCTTCTCGTCAAAGAAAGGAATAAGCACTCAAAGCCATAAGTATTCTGACCCATTTGTACTATATAAGATTCAGAACAATCATGTCTTGAGAATAAATACTTTATTGGTTTTGCTACAAAGATACTCAAGAATTATTAGCTCAGAGGCAGATGAATCTATCTGAGATAGAAAAAGAGAATCACCGACAAAGTTGTACAGAATAATGTACAATGTACATGACATAATGTACCTCAACTGCTCTTTGGCCAGTTCCAGTGGAACGTAACACTAGAGCAAATTTATTTATATATTTGCAAAGAGGTTTGCAAATATACAGATGCTCCAAGATCATTTTTAATCTCAATGAAAATCTATTGTTCACTCTGAAATATTAAATACACTAATCTTGGCAGTAATAGGTGGCTAATTTTATGTAACTCAACTTTATGAACTCAAATCAAGGCAGTTTTACCTAATTTCCTGTTTAAATAAACAGTGTTAAATACTATACAACTACATAGTCATTATAAAGAATTATGTATTAATGGTCATTTTCATACCTGCACTCCCAGTATCTTCTATACTAGTATCAATGCTAGTATAATGTTCCAGTTTAGCCATGAGTTCTAATTCTAATTGTTGCAGATTATGGTCTTTGATAGCACTTTCAACATCTTCAGTGAACTGAATCTGTTCTGCCAATGAAAGAATCTTTGGAAGAGAAAGTTCAAATTATATTTTATAAATACAGAAGAGATAAAGAAAAAAAGTTTTTCAATTAATTTATAATTGCTTATTATGTCTGATATTTAAAGTATTTTACAGTATCATTTTTGAACAAAGCCACACACTTGCTATGCTCTTAAGAACAAAAATAGACATCTTAAAACCTGACAAAATTTAGGGAAAACCTGCAATGCAATCTAATGTAGCAAGCCCCTTAGCTGTTCTACAGCGTCTGGTAGCAAAATTTTTAAAGTATCCTTTCTCATTAAATGATGTGTCAGATGGAAGCTATCACATTGTAGGCATGCTGAGCCCATACTCAACAGGCTCAGGAGCACCTCTGACTTTTTGTGTCACTGATCTGCTAACACAGTATTTTGCATCCTAGTTTCTAACACTCCACTTCTGTTCTAATTACTTTAAGTTCACTGGAAAAGCCCTGTCTGAGTTATGAAGGTTCAGTCAAACTTGGAATTGGAAAGATCTGTAACAGGATCATTAGGAAGGACAGGAAGGGAAGACGAGGAGGGGGAGTTGCCCTTTACATGTGCATGGAGCTTGGTCTGCAGATGGATGAGGAGTCAGCCGAGATCTTATGGGTTAGTCCTCATAGTGGACTTCCACTACCCCAATACCTGCTGGAGGGGCAACACAGAAGGACATAAGCGATAAGCAATCCAGGACGTTCCTGGCATCCATGGATGACAACTTCCTCTTCCAAGTGACAGAGGAACCAATGAGGACAGGGTCACAAAGACAGTTAAGGGACTGAAGCATCTCTCCTATGAGGAAAGGCTGAGAGAGCTGGGACTGTTCAGCCTGGAGAAGAGAAGGCTCAGGGGAGGATCCTATAAATTTCTATAAATACCTGAAAGGATGATGCAAAGAAGACAGAGCCAGGCTCTTCAGAGGTGCCCAGTAACTGGACAAGAGGCAATGGGCACAAACTGAAACACAGGAGGCTCTCTCTGAACATTAGGAAACACTTTTTACTGTGACAGTGACTGCACTGGCACAGGTTGACGTGGGAGGCAATGGAGTCTACATTCCTGGAGACATTCGAAAGCCGTCTGGACACGGTCCTGGGCGAAGCAGCTATAGGTGGCCCTGCTTGAGCAGGGGGGTTGGACCAGATGACCTCTAGAGGTCCCCTCCCACCACAACCATTCCATGAGTCTGTGTGATTCACTGTGCTACTGGCCAAAACTGCATAAAAGAATTTCATGTTCATGACTATTTCTGTTTATACAGCTAAGCTTTAGAAACTGTATTTTTATCAGATTCAAAAATGTTTTTTTATGTTACTAAGTCTTAGCAGCCCTGCATGTAGCATTCACTACCAACTAAAATCAAGATTTACATCAAATTTAATAAACAGATGGTTGTTAGATCAGGTGCCATGTAAAGCATTTGAGTATTTCAAATGTTTACAAAAGAATTATAAGAACACATATTTTTAAGAATTTCTCTATACTATAACTGAATAAAATGGATTTGTTGAGGGTTATTTTCTTCCAAAATCACTACATATGCCTCTGTATGAGACTTTAAAGAACAACTTATTTGGTAAATCTAAGACTACACAGTGGCATTAGTGGATCAATTACTACCTGGGAAGGAAAGAGTGATGGATCAATTGAACCTTGTGATTTTTTTCCAGCATCAACACAGTCAACTAACATCTTTTTCAGGGTCTCCTTCATCTCCAAAGCCAAACCATTTAGCCATACCTGACAAAGAGATGAAAAAAACTCAAAAGTTACATTCCAAAAGAATTTCTCAAAGACACGTGAACTATATTTGGATGTGATTTTCTTACTTCCACATCATTTGACAGAAGAACTTTATTTCTAAGTGGCACAGTTTCTCCTTCTACAGACTTCATGGCAACTATGCATTTAAATTCTTCATCAAAGCTCACACTATTAATGCCTGTTAATCAGAAAACAACAATGAAGTTACATATTGTTCACGTCAAACATTAATTCCTCAGTGTCTAGTAGTATAAAGAGAGAAAAAAAAACCTCTGCAACAGATTATTTAGCTTTGAAAAACCTTATTTCTAAATAAGTACATTTCACAGATGAAGATTAATGCATTACCAGCAAAAAGTTTCTTAAGATGAGACTGGATAACCAGAGGATTCGTGGACTGTCCTAATATTTCTAATAAGTCATCATCTCCAATGAAATAGAATCTTGGAAATGCTGAGCGCTTTTCCTATATAAAACCAAAATAAATCAGTTTTGTTTATTTAAATTCAAACTTACTGGCTTTCTTTATAGAAAACTATATTAACGTCAGCTGTACCTCCAAAAACTCATTCAAAGATCTCTGACATCTCTGAAGTTGGTCAAGTATGGTAATTAAGGTATTTCTTATTGCTGTCCGGGCATTCAGTGATGTTATCCTATTGTCACTCTTGATATCTGACATAATGGATCTTGACAGAAAAAGATTGAATAATTCATAAAACAACCATTACAATTTTAATCTGAATACGATATAAAAGTAGTTATGTAAATAAAAATTAAAGCACAGGTAAGTCATCTGAATATCTGATATATAACTTTCAGTTTTCAGTTTTAATGATGAAACATTTCAGAATTTACATCAATGTCTGTGCAAGGTAATTTAATAACAACTGTTTCTTACTAAAATTTCTCTACCCAAAACCAAGAAAATTCAATTCTTGACTTTTATTTCCTTCTAAGAAGTCATTTTAACTCAAATCAAGACAGATAATGGTATATATCTTTCTACATTTCTAAAGTCTTTTCCCTTTTTATCTCCTTGACTTGTTTGTAAGAAATAAACCATCTCTTTCTCACAGAAGTCCATCTGTGTATTTTCACAGTGAACAAAGTGCCTGTCTTCAACAAGAAATTATTCCCTTCTCCATATGTACCCCATTAAATGAAACCCACGTTACCAGCTTTATTCAGATCTATGTCACTGCCGCACATCTATATCTAATGAATTCCTGTTGCTGGCCTTCATCTCCATACAAATTCCAATTGCTCCATATATTTTCACCGTGACGAATGTTCTAGACTACATGTGTCAAAGATACTACAAAAAATAAGTCACATTCGATAACACTAACCTAAAGTCTTCATCAACTCTGTTAAAACGAGCCTGTTCTTTGGGCAGAGCTCCACGACCAAATATCGGTTCCAAATAGACCCACTTCCTTTGAATTTGGTTTAAATTCTGCAGATACTCATCCAACTCAGCCAGCTTTTTTTCCCAGATGGACACTTTATCTTCAAAACCTTTGTAATATGGAGAGTCCTTGAGGGACTGTAGAAGACAGCGATGATCTCCAACTTGGTTGACTATGTCCTTCCAGTCTTTAATAAGCCTGATAGTCTTGCCTTGGCTATCTTCATAATCTGTTAGTGTAAAGACAGCCCCAACTCCCCAGAGTTCAAGCTCACGTAATGATTCTCTGATTGTAACTTCACCTTGGGCCCGACAATTCAAATCCTATTGAAAAGTATGAATAGATTTCATTTGAAAATACAGAGCCAGCAATGAACTTTCCACTCAAAAATATAACATAGATTCTATTTCTATAGTAACAAAAACACAAAGATGCATACAGAACAAGATATATTACATAAAACAAACCATAAAATAAAATGTAGTACTTTTATTTGAAATTATTCATACCTTAAGTTCCATTGCTTTTTCTATAATGGCATCCGTCACTTTTAGCAGGTCTCCAAATAACAAACCCTCAAGTGTAGTGCCTCGGGGAAGACCCAGAAGACGAAACAGATCCAGCCAATGGTCTGAAGAAAGATGTTCTCCTCTTATATATTTTAGGAGTGGAATTATCATCTAGGAAAAACGCATATGTGAATCCATCTAGTCTTTATGAAAATTGTATCTGTTTGATTACAGTGTGACATGATATTCAAACAAAACGAACACTTTCATTCTTAAACTGAAATACATTTTTTCATTTCCTCTATTTAATGTTTAAAAGTACAACTCTGAGGAAAAATCATTGCTAACTGTGTGTCTATGTAAAGTGTACTGACCCTCCTGTTCACTATAAGCAACTAAAAGTTTCTCAAAAGTAAATGAAATATTCAAAACAGTGTCAGATGGTATTTTGTCAAATTGTAACTGATTTTATAATAAGAACTGAACAATGAGCTACATAATGAAGTATATCACCCAGTAATACCAAAACATTTTTGGTTTTATAACCCTTTTTGTAATTCGCATCTTACTTTATATTTGTCCACTTCTTTTTGCAACTTTACTGTCATTACAGTATGTTCTTCCATCTTCCTCATTTTGTCATGCCAGTTAAGCAAAAACTCTTCAAATAGGTATGTTTTACTCCTGTGTGACAATCAAATAGAAAAAGGTCATAACAACAGAGCACTACAACCACAAATATATGTCCATGAAAAATAAAGTAACGAAATCATACCTAAAAGTAATCCAGTCTTCTTTAGCTTTTTCCTGAAAACCTTGATAGAACTCTTCGTACAATGCCCAGACTTCTGCACAACTCTTAATATCTTGACATACAACTTTTGACAACGAGAAGTCAGGCTCTTCCAATTTAAAGTGATGGCATTCTTCACTGAATAAAAGATCATTATATTATGCATTACATTATTCCATTACACATTTATGGTTTAAGAGATGGTATCATATGGAAATAATTTCATTTTTTTTAAGAAGAGCTATTGGCTTCCTTGAAGAACATTGCTGCCAACTGCAATTTCCTTATAATCTCCATCTTGAATAAAAATAATAAAGGAATATGAGGGATAACTCTCCTACACTCTCCCATATTCACAATTATTTTCCATAAACTTTCATTTATTTCTCATTTATGAGAAAAATGAGTTACTTTGTGCCCCTAAAAACAAAGCTTGAAAGAAAATAATTTTTAATTGATTGTTTCTTCCTGTTAGGTAGGAAGAGTATGCTAATTTTATTTACTACCATATTTAAGAGCCAAGCTAAGAATTTAAATAGAAAACTTCGTCCACTTAAGATTTGCAATGAGCTTACTGAAAGCAGGCACCCAGAGTAAAAATTCTTTCCTTTTGCACAACAGTCTATCAGATAGAACACTTACTTAAGAAATGGGAGACGTGAGCTCTTGCCCACTTAAGTTGCGAGAGAATTGAAGGAGTAACTCCCCCTTCTTGGACCAATACACCAAACCTCTTAGTGAGAATTTCAGAAGTCAGAATCAAGTCTTTAGTTTACAGGCTCCCTTATGCGAAAGCCTAAGAGACTTCTTGAATTTTTCATTCCAAAAAACTCATGAAACACTTTAGCTTGAGAAATTAACATTATGTAAAATCAACAAACAGGACCCTGAAAAATTAATGAAAAACAAATACAAAATAAATGAAATTCCTTTTATTGTCTGTTGTGACAAAAATAAGTTAACATTTTCTGAGATACTATTGCTGAAAAAGATCCATACATTAATAAATAAGGTGTACAGGGAAATATACATACATAAGCTTTTCTTTCACAGTTTCAAGTTCATCAAATTCTTTTTTTTTTTCCTTTATGATCTGAGCACTTTTCTCAAGCACATCCTGATCACCTGTTTCAATGATATCATCACTTGGCTTTAGTTGATCCCAACGAGCTTTAAACTTTTCCAGGTCTTGAAGATATACATTAACACGTGAAATCACATTTCCTTTCATCATTTCAACCTGTAAAGCATGAGTTAAAATGAAATTCCTTCAACTGTTTGTAGCTACTACTAGGATCAAAACCAAAGCACCAACTTCAAAACTTGACCAAAACTTGATAACTACAACTTGATCAGAACCAAATTTAGAAAACTTCTTGTATAATACCCTAAGAAATAGTTCATCTTTATTCATCTTTTTTTTTAAAAAGGGTGCACTAATTTTTTTTTATGCTGGTATTTGAGACCTATTTATTCGGCCTATGCTAGCCTGTATCTTATAGCGCATAGAAAAATTGCTATATTTGTATGGCACATTGGTATCTTCAGTAGAACTTCAAATGAGTTCAGCAATTTGCCTATGGACTGTAATTACAGGACTCTGCATAGTTTAGCAAAGTTGTGTGAAAATAACAAGCATCAGTACTAAAAACATGATAAAGTAATAAAAATGCTACTTTTAACTGTTATCCTGTTTTGCTCAGTTAACCATTACATTCATTAAGCCATCTCTGTTACCAGAAAGTTGAGACAGAAGTACAACAATGTAACATTCATTTCAGCATCAGTTCAACAGAAGTTTCACCTAATTATTGTTTAAACAGTTTAAGTACTCTTCCTTTAAAGGCTCTCCGTCAACTCAGTAAAGTTGGTGTTAACACTGAACTGAGAACATTTATTGATTTAATCTGAGTAAAAAATATTTATCCAGACTTAATCAAAATAATTTCAACATTTTTAGGTACAATATTAATCTTTCATTGTTACCTGTTCTGCAATCATAAGCTGGTGGCTTTCCATCATTAATTCAAATTTATCCCATGTAGCTCTTAGGTTACTGATAGTGTCCAAACCTGCACCAGCCACAGTTCGCAAAAGTTTGTTTTTATCTTCAGCCTCTTGAAACAGGAGAAAAACCTAAATTCAAATGGATTAAAAATATGTGTGTATGTAAAAATTCAGCAAATCCTGTTTATCCAAACTATAAGAAAATACGTAAGAATCATCAACTGTGTACGCACAGATTATATGCTTATATACAGCTGCTTTTTTAATACTGTTTATAGAATAACATTAAAACACTGGAAAAAAAGGTATTTGAGGTACTTAGAGACATTCTAAATCTTGATCCTGACATGAGAGATACAGAAGTGAAAGTTTACTGTGAAACAGGTAAATGCCTCTTTATATATTGCAGAAATTAGGGAAATCCACTGCACGTTACTATATGCTCAGGAACAACATAAAACTCAAAAAGGTTCTGGTTGGAGGCGAGAACTGTGGGAAAGCATCAAATATGCTACACCGATTTTATATTTTCCCTTAGGCAGCCACTTTATTCTACTGCTCGAGACAAAATACTGTGCTACACGGACCACTGCCCTGACCCTATTAGGCTACTGCATGTTCTAAATTACTTATATTAAATATAAGTTTCCATACTAGAAATCCACCACATTTTTTGTTAGCTGTTGTTCTGGATATGATGAAATAGTATCTTACCCCTTCTTTTTTTTCATGTAGGTTTAGATATTTTAAATTGTCTTCTGCTATTTCCTCTACAGTCTGGGGTCTAATCACTAGTATTTCCATGGCATCAGTGAGAAATGAAGAAACATCATATAGGTGAGCTATATAAAAGTGGAAAACAAAGTTATCATGGAGAAAATATCTGTAGTAATAAACATCCAAGTCACACGAATGTACTGTGATACAACAGTGTCATAAGATATGATAATGTATGCAAATTATTTGCTTTAAAAATTGCAGATCCCAATCTTATATGTTGCTTCAAGAAAATAATGCATATTTGTGTTCACATGTAGCTTTTTAAGTGTAATCCACTGCGTCCAGTGTATGATTTAGACCATAAGTATCAAACTCCCTTGTAAAAATTAAGCATAAATACCTAAGGCATTTATTTATACACTTTGAAAATCTGTATAGGTCTTTTTGGGGTAAATAGAGAAAAACAAACATTAAAAATACTTTTGGGGTTTGGGTTTTTTTTTTTAATTCTGTCTTTAAAGAGACTAACTAAAGCCACCTTACTTTAAATATTGAAAAGACTCACAAACAAAAGCCTGATTAAGCTATGACGTATTTTCCTACCAGGGTAGATCTTTTTGGTACTGAGATAGGAGCCATACAATTCCAGGAAATAATACACTTTCCAGGAAACAATTCATCTTTCAGGCTATGGAAATAATTCACTCTTTGCACAACCCCTGTTCTGTGTTTCCCGTACCAATTGTTAGATTTAAAGCACAAAGCCCTGGTACTTATCATCTACATCTTACTCCATTTTGTCCACTTGTTCCAGATATAGATAGACCACCTAAAAATACAGAAATATTTTGCACTCTTTAACACTTCGCATTTTGAGAATCGAAGTGACAAGTAACTCTGTGGAGTAAGTCTAGATTATTTAAGACTCCTCGTGAAGTATTTCAGTTTGTGAAAGAGAAATCTAATATTTTTAAATTATAACATCTCATTAAGGCCCCTTCAATTACCCTCAAACACCTAAGAAATCTTCCTCCCTCAAATGTCAAACAAATTTTCCTCCCTGAAATGACGAAGAAATTTTCCTCCAGACAAAAGAAACAAACAAAATAATGTTCATATATATTATTTTACATCAGGAACAGATGTGGCCAAAACAAGTTAACGGGAAAGATGCACATGGACATCAAGCAGCCTTAGGTTAGGCCTGTAGTGAAAAATTAGTAACAGATTACTTTCTGTGCACTGTGATTTCTGCAGCTCACTGTGCCCAAGAGTAAAATTATATTAACACAAATGTCCACAAGTACAACAGAAACAAAAAAAAAATATTATTCATTAAAGTTATTTACCTTGAATAGATTTTCTCAAAGAAATGACAAGAACATCATATAACTTCTGGATTAAATCATCAATTACAGTTTTCACAGGGTTGCAATTAACAGTTAAACAATCTATCTTGATGGTGCTTCAAGACAAAAGATCAAAAAGTAAATATTCAGTAGTATACTTACATGTCAATATCTCTAAGATCTATGCACATCTATAGTTTACCCTGATTTTGTAGCCTAATAAGAAAAAAAATTCCTCATAATTCTACAAATATAAGACAGAGCTTATCAGGAAAATTTTTCATAGTATTGAAATATTTCTAACCATTATGCATATATATGCAGTTTTATGGGGACTATGGTCTAATGCTCTGCTTCTCCAAATATTTAGAAAATTGTTTAATTTTATATAACCAATGTCACTAAATTCAAAAGGACGACTTCTATACTCAAAAAGAAAAATATGTAAATAGTTTGTAAAGTCATGTCTTTAAATCTCTAATTTCCATGAGAATTTACTAACCCAGGCTTCAATAGTCCTAAGAATGTAAGAAAAGTCATAGGAAGTCAAGGCCCCATATCTAATATCTTACAGTGACCGTAAGTAGATGCCTAAAGAACACTAAGAAAAAGCGCTACCTTCTTTGGTACCTTCTTGAGTAACCTCCCTCAACACCAATTATTTTCAACTCATGGCACTTCATAGCCACATGTGGTTTCTGGCTACAAGACATGTCAGGCAATTTCATAGATAAGTGTACTCTTCACTGGGTTAAAAACTGGCTGGATGGCCGTGCCCAGAGAGTTGTGATTAATGGGGTGAAATCCTCTTGGTGGCTGGTCACCAGCGGTGTCCCTCAGGGCTCAGTTTTGGGGACAGTTTTGTTGAATATCTTTATCGATGATCTGGATGAGGGGATTGAGTGCACCCTCAGTAAGTTTGCAGATGACACCAAGCTAGGTGGGAGTGTTGATCTGCTTGAGGGTAGGAAGGCTCTACTGAGGGACCTGGACAGGCTGGATGGATGGGCCAAGGCCAACTGTATGAGGTTTAATAAGGCCAAGTGCCGGGTCCTGCATTTCAGTCACAACAATCCCAAGCAACGCTACAGGCTTGGGGAAGAGTGGCTGGAAAGCTGCCCAGCAGAAAAGGACCTGGGGGTGCTGGTGGACGGCCAGCTTAACATGAGCCAGCAGTGTGCCCAGGTGGCCAAGAAGGCCAACAGCATTCTGGCTTGTACCAGGACTAGCGTGGCCAGCAGGAGCAGGGAAGCGATCGTGCCTCTGTACTCGGCACTGGTGAGGCCTCACCTCGAGTACTGTGTTCAGTTCTGGGCCCCTCTGGACACGAGGGACATTGAAGTGCTGGAGCGTGTCCAGAGGAGAGCTACCAGGCTGGTGAGGGGTCTGGAGACCAGGTCATCTGAGGAGAGGCTGAGGGAGCTGGGCATGTTTAGCTTGGAGAAGAGGAGGCTGAGGGGAGACCTCATTGCCCTCTACAACTACCAGAAAGGAGGCTGGAGAGAGGTGGGGGTTGGCCTCTTCTCCCAGGTGAATAATGACAGGTCCAGAGGAAATGGTCTGAAGTTGCAGCAGGGGAGGTTTAGATTAGATATTAGGAAGAATTACTTCACTGAAAGAGTGGTCAGGCACTGGAACAGGCTGCCCAGGGAGGTGGTTGAGTCACCATCCCTAGAGGTGTTTAAGAAATGTCTAGATTTGGCACTTCAGGGCATGCTCTAGTGGCAGAGATTGTAGGGGGTTTTTTGTGTGTGTATGGTTGGACTCGATGATCTCAAACGTCCTTTCCAACCATGAAGATTCTATGATTCTATGATTCTCTTCTATTCACCCCAGTCTGTCCCTGAACTCATAAAAATCTTCACTACTCAGAATACCACTTAGCGAAAAAGTTCTACCTGTCCATTCTCCTATATGAAATGTTACCTCTTTTTATTTGTACTGAACATGATTCCCAGCAGTTTCATTTGAGAACTCTAACCATGCAATGCACTGAATTCCATGTGAACATATGTAAGAATAAAAGCCTACGCTAGCATATCTTAAACTGTAAGTTATAAGAGGTAATCAAGTGTTTCAATACAGGAATTATTTCATGTATAAGCATTTACTAAGTCTGTTCCTAACTGCCACATATACTTCACATGTACAGGACTTAGCTAAAAGAATTGTTTAAATATCACTGTGTTTTGTAGTATTTCAAAATCAGCCTTAAATTTTAAGGGAGTTTCCCATCATATCAAAGGAAGATATTCAAAGTTTTTAGAGAAGGCTGTGAAGATAAAAGGGAAGAAGCGTCTAAAAATAAAACTGAAAAACAAAGTCTAAACATTTAAAAAGTACACCAAGATTTTACAAACACCTGAAATTCTATCTATATCTCCACGTAAAAAGAATATTCCTATTTTACTATTACCTTTAAAGTATCTGATAGAATACATTATTCAAACAGAAGAATAGTTGCACTATACCTTGGAAGACGTTCTGCTTCTTTCCCTCTTACTTTTAATGCTTTGAAGTTTTTTTCCCAGTCCTGTTTGTTAGAAAGATGTGTCTCCACCAGAGTTTCCATATCTACTTGACCAAGTACGATCCATTCCTTTTCATCATTATTTTTGATTTCATGGAAAAGAAATATTTTCCAGACTAAAAAACTCTGTTTCTCAGTTATATTAAAACACTTTAATAATGTTTTCAAGCTACATTCTCTTTAACCTTTGTGCTCCTTCAATTACCTACAGATTCTCTTAGCACAAAAATCAGAAGGTACAAAATGGTTTAACATATTCACATATTTAAGGATAATCAAAACAGATTTTGAACAAGAGCAAAAAGACAGCTATAATACCGAGGTTTCAATGGGAACTGTACATACTCTTCAAGCAGAAGGTGTGCTTAAGTAGTTGACTTAACATGGATGGACTTACTACGCTTTTGCTTATATGCCTTGTAGAAAAGGACAATAATGCACAAATGCCATTGTTCTGTTACTTCTAGAATGTCCAAGGACAATAATGCACAAATGTCATTGTTCAGTTACTTCTAGAATGTCCAAGGACAACAAGGCACAAAGGTTACTGTTCTGTTGCTTCTAGAATGTCTGAAGCCTAAAATGCACAAATTTAAAATAAAAAAAAAAGCACGAGTCAGTCAAATATTAAAAATACCTTGAATTTATTAGAAACTTCTGTCAGCCTTCTAAACAAATCCTCTGCTTTACTGAAAGCAGTCAGAAATCCATTTGCATTTCTTTCTGTCATAACAGTGAATATAGACTCTTCTTCTGCTTCACTTACTCCCCTAAACTGATTTGGAATGGAGATGAATCGCTTCATTTCTCTATAATATCTAGCTCGTACTTCTTCAAAAGGAGGTCTGAATTGCAACCGGCCTTGCCTAAAAAGTAAAACAAATCATACAGAAACTAATATTTGAATGTATTCTGAGCCAGAATACTTTCTTAATAGGAAAAAAGAAAATATCTTACTTGAATGTTAGATCAATAGTTATTTCTGGTAAATTCTCATTAAGCGCTTCTAAGCCCATTTGATACTGATGCTCCAGAGCTTTGTAAAGTTGATGATTCCAGTGCTGTCTCCAAGCTTTCATATCACGTGATTTGAAACCCTAAAATTTAAAAATTTTTATTTTTATGTTATTCCTCAAACCATAATTATAAGCTGAAACTGAGTACAGTACAATGGCTGAAGACCAGAATCTTAGTAAAATTCAAAGAAGTATCACACCACTGGAACAGGGTCCCCAAGGAAGTGGTCATGGCACCAAGCCTGTCAGAGTTCAAGGAGTTCTCTTAGTCATATGGTTTAGTTTCAAGTGGTCCTGCGAGGAGCAGGATAAGGACAAGGAGCAGCTCAAGATATTCTATGACCAGTTTGAATATTAAGATGATCTAGAGCTATTCCATTTATTTCAAATGAATATAAGAAGAAAAAAATAATATCCAAGTCAAACCAGTCCCTATGGCAGTTAGCATAACGGCTTCGCTGAGGTTCATCGCTCATTGGTTTAGTGCAATATTCTTCAAGGTTACTCTAAAATGCACAGGACTCTGCTAGAAATAAGATACAG
Organism: Chroicocephalus ridibundus; assembly: GCF_963924245.1. NCBI lineage: Eukaryota > Metazoa > Chordata > Aves > Charadriiformes > Laridae > Chroicocephalus > Chroicocephalus ridibundus. The sequence continues at coordinate 18,196,787 of NC_086284.1, read as the reverse complement.
AGCTGGCTGAATGAGATCTAAACCTCTATCCCCCCTTTTATTTTGTTATGATATGTAAACTACCTTTTAAACAGTATTTCAGAAATTCTTCTGTGTTTCCACAGATCAACATTAACTAACAAGTAAGTAGATAGAATAATTTATCTTAAAGAACTCAGATTTTCATTGGAATCTGTTACATTGCACTGTAAGAATGTGTAAAGCCATATCATACGCTCAGGCATGTAAATGGCCACTTGTAAACCATCCAGGGATTTTCAAAAGGGCAACACAAGTTAGAAAAGAAATTAGCAACTCCTTCCAGATTAACTTATTTAACCGCTTATTTAATTGGATAGAGATTTGCAGCCAGGGCTTTGGAGGCAGTCCAAGGTTGCTGCAGGAAGCTACACAGTTAATGTCTGCCCTACAATTCAAGGCTGCCCAGAGGAACTCTTCCAACAGAAGGATTCAAGAGATTAAGAAAACCTGACATTGCCTCAAGTAAGCCTTCAGACAATTATAAATAGGGTTTTCAAAGAAATATGTAAAATCCTGATGACAACAGCAGTAAGACTATACCATCTTGTAATTTTGGATGGTGAAAGCACAATACACTTGGTTAAGTTTTATCACTTCTAGTCAAGGATTAAAAAAAAGTGACTGAATACAGTTCAGTTAATTGTCCATATAAAATATTCTGTAATAACAAAACAATTTTCAAACAGATCTTAAAGCAAATATAGACTATTAATTTTCACTTCAAGCTAAAAATTTGCAAACTAGATTTCAAAAGAAATTGCAAACCAAAAGCTGAATCAATGCACTTACTTAGTATTCATATTATCTTTAGAAGATGGAAAAAAATATTAAGAAAAATGCGGCAAAAATTCTGCATTTATTTGACTGACAAATACCAACTAAAATAATCTGGGTTTGCATTAGAAATTATAACAACACCACATCCATATAAGAATATAGCCCCATTACTGCTGAAGGCTATAGAAAAAATTAAACTGACTTGAATGATACCTCAAAATAGATTAGGTGATAGCAATACCATCCAGTTACTTTGATAAGACTCTTAATCAAAATCTTAATCATCTTACTCAATGATCTGAAGGGTCTTTTCCAACCTAAATTATTCTATGATTCTATTCTAAAAGCTGACAGTTGATAAGTGAACAAATAATAATGTGCTTTTTCATTATTTCAGGCAGAAATGCATTTTAATTCTAAATTTCATACATTTGTTCTACTCATCCTGGGGATCACCCATATGTGTATCAACTTATTTTACCTTGCGTTAATGGCTCAGACACAACTGATCTACATGAACTCTGGCTTTCCCATGTTTTCATCTAACCCCTGTCATCTGACCAAGTGTTGTTCTTCTCCCATTACTAGTATGACTTAAAAAAGATTATCCACATCCTCCTCATCTGAGATTTTACCTCACACCTGGCATCAACTAGTACATGATCAGTTTTCCTGAGCTAGCTAGTAACTCCTTAATCAAAATTAATTCAATCATGCTATGTTTGAGTCTTAAATCTTGATTATTGTTGAAAAGTCAAATGTTCACAGTCTGCAATATGATAATGAAACCCTGCCTGTGACTCGAGGCTGGCAAAACCAGTTCGGAGCTCCTGGAGTTCATCTTTCCAACGCTGCTGCTGCCGAAGGAGATCAATATTCATGAGCAATATAACCTGTTAAAAGAATTATAAATGATAATAAACCTATTCATCATCGTGTAAATTACAGGAAGGATAAAGTAAGCTATAAGAGATGTGATTTTAATTTCACTTGGAAAATATACCTTTTCAATGAAATTTGTGTGACACTTTCTTAGTTTTCTGTTTTCAGTGGAAAGCCGTTCAGCAGCAGCTTGGAGTTTTTGGATATAAGCTTCCAATTCTCTAGGATTATCCCATGTTATTTGAGCTTTTCCTCCAGGACCAGATTTTGAATGCTTGAAAAACATACAAACTTTGTAAGACTTAATATCAAATATAGTCTACCAGTGAGCATACAGGAAGTGATAATATGAGAAAGGTGGTTTCACTCCCAGTAAAAAATGGAGGACCTCCCTCTCACTACTACACTAGAAACATAATAATCCAGCAAATCACAGACATATGGACATATCATTATAGCTACATCAACACACTGGGGAAGGATTAATGCCAGACTCTTAATAGACTTTGAAAGAAATCCACTGATATTGAGAGTCCTGCCCTACACACATAAGCAGACATCTTAAGCTAAGAGGACACCTTAAAGTCCTCTTTTCTTCTTTGTCCTGCACAGACCAAAAACAAAAATGTCACACTAATTGCTATTCAACTTCACCTGTTTATCATGAAATAATTTTTTTGAGTTACACTGTAAAATTCCACTGACTCATAAGCAGCTTTGGGGAATTCCATTTCTCTGGGCTTTTTATCAAGATTCTGGGGGGTTTATGCATTTTGCTAAGTTTAGACTAGAAAATCAGAACACAAAAGCATAAGAAGTTCCACAACTGGACCTATTCCTAAAAGACAAAGGGCAGAAATCATGTCAAATAGGAGAATATGTTGTGCCTTTGAACATTCCTGCACCATCACTGTCTTAGGGTCTGTACACCAAAGAGATCTGTGGCATTATCTGCAGCCAGCCCAAGGAAAATTTAAGAGACAGTCTGGGAACTTTTTCCAGGAAACTCTCGAACCTACAGTTTGCTCTGGTCTCCCCACCGTTTTCTGTCAACTAATCCCAACCCCAACATCACTTCTACTTTCAGCCCGATTCTTATACTCTGTCTTGCGAAACAGTTCTCAGGGGTGAGTTCCCGATCATTTCTGTAATGCTTGCTCTGGAGGCATTATTCTCTTGCACAACACAGAGTTTATGGGCACGTTATAATTCTCCAGCCATTCTCGCATTGTAAGAGTATTGGAAGAAGGTGATGTGCTTCAAAGTGATCAAAACTAGTAAACTGACACACAGAAAAAGCAGCACAGAATATGCACAGATAACACTGAAATTTAAAATAAAAAGAGAGAGGAATTCTTTCACCTTAATTATCTGTTCAAACGCTAGAGCAGACTGCAACATCATTGGCTTCTGACTCTCAATCATTTGTTGATCAATAGAATTATAAAAATGTGCCACCTGTAAAAACAGAGAGATTAAATTTACAAGAATAGATAAAAATATTTATATGCCAATAAATGTAATGCAGGATATTTCTGAAAGCATCGCCCAACCAATCCCATTAAGAAATGAGAATTAACTATAACAGTAAAATGCTTACAAAAATAAAGTACATATGCAACGCTAATGTGATCCTATCTTCTTCTAGTGATGAATTCTAATAGCAAAAAGGACTGCTACTTACACATGTCTGAGGTAGTTATACTTCACCTTAAGTGAAATAAGTTCAGTCTCAAATTTATTATAAGTGGAACAGTTCCACTATTTTATGCCAATGCAGGCATCTAGTGCCATTTCAGAGGCCTTCAATATCCGTGACATCCACCAGGATATGGCATAAGACCTAAAATAGATCTATTTACTTTCAGATTGACAGCTGGAGTAAGAGAGATACCCTACAACTTGGTTGTTGTCCACACATAGACATCTAGTGCCTTTTGAGATGACGAAGGTTTCTACTTGGATTCACCTGTCAGTGATCCAGGTGCATGGGTATTTTGTAGGTCTTGTGTCATCTCTGCCTTAGCTGTGCAGGTATCTCGGATACCAATGACACCTCACGTGAAACTGATTTGAGCCTGTCTAACTACATAAGAATTTTTATCAATATATATGTGTTTTTTCTTGCATCTTATAGTAACAGGAGAAAACTTGACATGGCCTTTCGACTGAAATATAAGCGCAATAAAAACTTACGTAGCATTGAATACAGTAAAAAAAAAAAAAAAAAAAAAAAACACCAACAACAAAAAAAAGAACCCAAACACACATTTCCATTAAAATACTTATTAGTGTATTGTCACTTGAAAACTAGCAATGGTGAGGACAAGCTGATCCATTTTATGACATTTTCCTTCAGTTATAATTATCAGAAAGTGAGACTAAAACCAGGAGATCAATAAATCACTTGTCATATTTCTGTATATTCATACAGTAACTTCACATGACTTTAATATTATAATTAATTTCATTTCAAAAGAAAACACATTCCGAAATTGTAAAGCATTTCTTTAATTTTGTTCTGTTTTAAGGACTTAGCTAATTTGCTCAAGAAACAAGGCACTTTCATACAAACACAGCAAAAAGCTCAACCACATAGTCAGGAGAGATAATAGTCTAGAAAAGTTCTACTACTAAAGCTGGGAAGTCAGAACAGGAAGTTATTATGACATTTAATTTTATACCTGTTTGAGGATGACTGCCTGCTTACAGAACTTCTGTGCAGTGTTTGCAACGTGCTGTATTTTAGCTGGTATAGCAAAACCAAGTGCTGATAGCTGACGTACTTCTCTTAGGAGAGTTACCAAATGATCTGAATAAAGGATGTTTAATGTTCCAAAAACATGATCCAACTCCATTACAGGACTATTAGCTTGGATGCTAAATCAAAATCAGAGAAACATATTATTGAATACAATTTGATATTGATCCTTTCTTAGGTGCATTTTATAATAACATAATAAACAATTCTAAAAAGCTTGATGACATTCTATTACATTCTTCTATGTTTATTAACATTTTAATTTACTCAGAAATTATTCTAGTAACCTTTCTCTTAATTCAAAGCGAGTGGAGACAAGAAGAAATGTACAATGCCTATTGGTTTTGCTCAAAAAGGTTTTCTGGCTTATTGCAATAGTTAACATGTAACTCGTAGCTAGACAGTATTTCTCAAATACACTGGATCCACCCTACTCTCTCAAACTGGCACTTTACAGGCCCCAGCCTTCAGAACTGCAAAGGGGGCGAAATTCTCCAAGGGAACCAATCCAAGAACCAGGAACTGGATCAGTGGAATCTCTTGGTATACACAATCAGATGGTAATAAGAACATCAGCTTATGTTTAGATTTTACTCCAATTTTTTTTTCTACTGCCGTAATGCTTCTACCACCATCCTCCTAGGCTTCCTTCATAAAAACTTCAGCTTTGCTAATTTTTTCACTTTTTTCCTCACCTTTTTCTAGTTCCAATATCCATTGCATTCCTCTCTGCAGTGAGCTACCTCTTTTCTTTTCCTTTTAATTAATCTCTTCACATCTTTTAAAATCTCTCACTAACAACATTTTATGGTACTAATAAATCAGATGGGTGTTATTAGATTGGACTGCTGTCTCTGTTTATTTGTGATAATTGAGTATTTTTCATAAAATAGAAGTCTACACATAAGTATCAACTCCTGTATCCTCTGAAACTGCAGACAAACACTTTTTTCAAATAAAGTTTGTAACACTCAGATGCAGAAGGAAGCTATGTGGCCAATGAATTAAACAAAACGTTAAAATATATTTCAATATCCCATAAAGTAATTTCATTATTTTGGGGAACACAATTTGTGAGGTTTGAATTGATTTTCTTACCCTTCTTCCATCTGCTCCATTTAGATTGCAGAATTTCTTGTGAATAGCAATTCATTTGTTACTCTACCTGTCATCTGTATATCACAGCTACACTCTAATCTGGTTTCTAGACATTATCACTATATGGATTATAATGTATAACAACAAGCAAACAAAACATGTCTTTCACCCCAGGTGCTACTAGAAACTGCAAAATTAGTTATCAACATTGTCCTGTATATTTCACCTTACCAACCAAGCCCGGGCAGGATGATGAAATGATAATAAACTCTTCCATTTTTTTTCTCCACTCATTCTCAATTCTGTCCATTTTTTTTTTATTTCCTTCGTCAAGTTCTAGACTACACTACACTACAGATTTCAGCTTAAACATTATTTAAACAAGAATGTATTTACCAAAGTCCTGACTTGGGATTTGATAACTCTGTCTGGATATTCCTAGACCAATCATCAAATTGCTCTTGTTCATATACTTTCAATTGTTCCAGAAAAGAATATGCACTTCGATGAAAACTTTGAAATCCAGATAAGTCAGACAGAAGAGCCTCTGCCACCTTGATAGCATCATCCACCTTAAACACAATCAGAAAGAAAGGAAGCTTAACTTCCCAGTATTCAATCAGAAAAGAAAAATCACCACAATAAAAATCAGCATTACAAAACATCCAAGTGGGATTCAAAACTGATTAGAAAAAAACAAAGTGAATCCTGAATTGTGTCCCAGATGTTCAAGTTCCCATTACGGTAAATTGGGTCTGAATAAGTTGTCCACTACAGGTGTACACCACTATTAAGTTACCCAAGAGTATCCCACCAGGTCTTCAGTTAATTCTCCATAAAGGTACAAAACTACCCTGTTTCCTTTGTTGTATCTATAAGGTCTGTGCCAATACTCAAAGCTATTTTAGATGGGATTTCTCGTCTACATGTGGACAAACTAATCGAAACCCTAGTCAATACAATCAGTGGAGATTTGAGAGCAATTTAAAAAATTTAGCACAGCCTAAAGGAGACACAGAAAACTGACACACATCAGCTGAACTGCTCTCTAGGTCTTTAGCAGACCAAGAAGAAATCACAAAACCTCAGCTGCTGCTGTTCTCTCTGTAGGACACATAACAAAATAACACCTTTAAGACCTCCACCCTGTGTCCCATTGAGCGGAAATGGCACCTTGAGATTTCTGCAAATCACAGGTGAATGCCAAAAAACTGGGCTAATACTTATCTTAGGATACATAACTTCTACTGTCATTCAAACCTATAGTTATTGTAAATGGCACTTACGTTTAGCAAAAACATTTTGCTTCTAGCTAGTCAATACTGTCCAAAAAAAGTTGGAGAGTTTCCAACTAAAGGGTAAATATAAACTAGCAAAAATAACATAAGTTAAAATAGTCACATATGTTTGAAACTCATTTTGTTGTAAGAGAACACAGAATCATTCGTAGTTTACTTTTACTACAGTCTCTGAAGTAAATTCCCTGGCAGGCGCTGACAGAGAAAAGTACAACCAAGAAATCCCTTTGATTTCACGGGGACACTACACAGGTTACTAGTAACAAGTGAGAATTAGGATGTGAGAATCTGGCTATCTGTAAATCTTATATACAATTTTAACATGCAAACCAAAGGGTAAAATTTAACAAAATGTCTCCACTCAGAATTTTATTTTGCCAAAAAAATAATGAAGTCATAAAAGCAGGCAGTTCAGTGTATTATGAAAAGAATGTCTTCTGGGACAGTTAATAAAATTCACCTTAGCAAGTAGCACCACTGATAAGGAATCTTGATGATGTAACTCTTGGGAAGTTCACAATTTTTCTGTGGGGAATTCCCTACAGAAATCTCAAATACCATGTTTTACTTTCTATGATAATATTGCGCCTGAACAGTAATGGAATCTGTTACCTTCAGCTCCAGCTGCCGTACCCATACAATGTTATTGACGACTTCAGAAAGGTTTTTGCCAGACAGTGGTCCAGAAACATCACCAGGAACGCCATGGCATCGAGTTTCAAAGTCTGTCTGATAGTCTAACACAAGCAAAAGATTCATGTTAGGCCAGAAACCTAATAGAAGCAGCTTAAAATTTTACTCTAATTATAAAAACATACTAGGGATACTGACAAAATACTAAAAGTAAATAAAGAATTCTAGCATTGGCAAAAAAACTAATGCAATTAAATACTTTTAAATACATTTTTACCTTTGACATAATCTTGAAGTCTTGCTAGTAGTGTTTCCCTTTCAAAAAGCAATTCTTTGCTTATATTTGGATGCTTTATCAGTTCCTTATATTTCTGAAATGTTTGAAGAAGCTGGAATATGAAGTTAAAAAAATTTATCTCTTTCTCCTGAAAAAAAATTAAACATATTCTAACACTACTCGTTAGTGCTCTTCATAAGGACTCTCTTTGGCTCTAAGTACCTATTCCTTTGCTCTAAACTGACTACTTAAGAATTCAATAACTTTACCTGTAGGAAAGTTTTCAGACTATAGAAATACTCATACCTGCTGAGGACTGTCCTGAATTTCTGAAATAAATTTCTTCAATTTGCTTGCTATTTTTTGTTCCGCAGGTGCAATAATTCTTTCATACTGACAGACTGCTGCTTTCCATAATGGCTAGAGATAATGAGTTCATACGTTACTTTAAGACTATTCATATACATCATAAAAAGTCACAGAAAGAACGTGAATAAATTAAAAATAAGCATTATACCTCTGTGTACGGATTACAGTGTACAGGATTTAGGCCAGCAAAGGGTTCAAACACCTGGGCAAGATGTAAAGCATTTTGTTCTCCAACTGGCAAAAACAATGTAAGTTTTTCATACAGTGTTCTAATAGTTAGAACCTATAACAGAAAAAAATATTTGATATATTCAACGTATTTTCACAGAATCACAAAATCATGGAATTTTTCAGAGTTGGAAGGGACCTCTAGAGATCATCTAGTCCAACTCCCCTGCCAAAGCAGGATTGCCTAGAGCACATTACTCAGGACTGCATCCAGGCGAGTCTTGAAAGTCTCCAGAGAAGGGGACCCCACAACCTCCACGGGCAGCCTGTTCCAGTGCTCTCTCACCCTCACCGTAAAGAAGTTTTTTCTCATATTTGATTGGAACTTCCTATGTTCCAGCTTGTGCCCATTACCCCTCTTCCTGATACTGGGAACCACTGAAAAGAGTCTGGCTCCATCCTCCTGAAACCCACCCTTTAGATACTTGTAAACGTTAATAAGGTCTCCCGTCAGCCTTCTCTTCTCCAGGCTAAAGAGTCCCAGCTTTCTCAGCTTTTCCTCATAAGGGAGATGCTCCAATCCCTCAATCATCTTTGTTGCCCTACACTGGACTCCCTCCAGTAGTTCCCTGTCTCTCTTGAACGGGGGAGCCCACAGCTGGACACAATATTCCAGTTGTGGCCTCACCAGTGCAGAGTAGAGGGGGAGAATGACCTCCCTTGACCTGCTGGCCACACTCTTCCCTATGCAGCCCAGAATTCCCTTGGCCTTCTTGGCAACAAGGGCACAGTGCTAGCTCATGGATAATTTACTGTCTACCAAGACCCACAGATCCTTTTCTTCAGAGCTGCTTTCCAGCAGGTCCACCCCTAACCTATACTGGTGCCTGACATTCTTCCTCCCCAGGTGCAGGACCCTACACTTCTCCTTGTTGAACCTCATTAGGTTCTTCTCTGCCCAGCTCTCCAGCCTGCCTAGGTCACACTGGATGGCAGCACGGCCCTCTGGGGTGTCAGCCACCCCACCCAGTTTGGTATCATCAGCGAACTTGCTGAGCATACACTCTGTCCCCTCGTCCAGGTCGTTGATGAACACATTAAACAATACTGGTCCAAGTATTGACCCCTGGGGGACACCACTGGTTACAGGCCTCCAACTCAAGCCTACTCCATTAAACACAGCCCTCTGAGTCCTGTCACACAGCCAGCTCTCAATCCACCTCACTATCCCCTCGTCTAGTCCACACTCCCTCAGTTTCCTAAGGAGGATGTTATGAGAGACAGTGTCAAAAGCCTTGCTGAAGTCAAGGTAGATGACATCTGCTGCTCTGCCCTCATCTAGCCAACCAGTTTTAACATCATAGAAGGCTATGAGATTGGCCAAGCATGATTTACCCTTGGTAAATCCATGTTGACCACTTCCAATAACTTCCTGCTCTTGAACGTGCTTGGGTATGACATCCAGAACAAGTCTCTCCATTACCTTGCCACGGATGGAGGTGAGACTAACTGGTCTGTAGTTCCCTGGGTCCTCCTTCCTGCCCTTTTTGAAGACTGGAGTGATATTGGCCTTCCTCCAGTCCTCAGGCACCTCTCCTGTCCTCCTTGACCTTTTAAAGATGATGGAGAGTGGCCAAGCAATAACACGTGCCAGCTCTCTCAGCACTCGTGGGTGCATCTCATCAGGGCCCATGGACTTAATGGCTGTCCAAATTGGCCAAGTGGTCTCTAACCTGATCTTCCTCTACTGGGGAAAACTCTTCCTCTCTCCAGACCTTCCCCCTTGCCTCCAGGGCCTGGGATTCATGAAGGACAGCTTTAGCAGTGAAGACTGAAGCAAAGAAGTCATTCAGTAGCTCTGCCTTCTCTGTGTCTTCCACCACTAGGGCGCCCATCTCATTCCTTAGTGGGCCTACAATTTCTCTAGTCTTCCTTTTTCTATTGATATACGGAAAGAACCTCTTTTTGTTACCTTTAACCGTGGTGGCCAAGAAGAGTTCTGCTTGAGCTTTTGCCCTTCTAATTTTCACCCTGCATAGCTTCACTACATATTGGTATTTTTCATAAGTAGCCAACCTCCTTTTCCAAAGATCACAAACTTTCTTTTTTTTCCTGAGGTCCAGACAAGGCTCTCTATTTAGCCAGGCTGGTCTTCTTCCCTGTCTGCTCGTTTTCTGGGACTTGGGGATGGCCTTCTCCTGAGCTTTTAAGAGTTAATCCTTGAAGTAAGACCAGCCTTCCTGGGCACCTTTGCCCTTCAGGACTGTCCCCCAAGGGACACTCTCAACCATGCTCCTAAGCAGGCCAAAGTTTGCCCTTCAAAAATCTAAGGTGGCAGTTCTGCTGGCTTCCCGCCTTGCTTCACCAAGAATCAAAAATTCTATCATTTCATGGTCACTCTGACCAAGACGACCTCCAATCTTTACGTCCCCTACAAGACCTTCTCTGTCACCAAGCAGCAGGTCCAGTAGGGCACTTTCCCTAGTTGGCTCCTTCACCAGCTGTGTTAGGAAGTTGTTTGGTTTTTTTTACATAAAACTTACATTTAGAAGCAAAAAGCACAAGTAGCACAACCCACCTCTCTCCTTTTTACAAGAATCTTTTGAAAGGCTCAGGCAAACGTGGATTATGGAATGCTATTTGACTCTGAAAAGGCTATAAAAGTGTTTTAATTCCTCTTTTTAACTTAAAACAATGTTGTTTAATTCTGTGTCTAATGAAATAAATGTGTATAATTCAAATCTCTACCTCATCAAGACGTTTTCCAAGTCTGGCTAACAATTCAGGGCAATATTTCTCATTTTTCCATGGATGGAGAGTATAACGTTGCCACAGTTGTCCAGTTAGGTACTCACAAGCTGACACCCACTGCTCACAAATCAAGATGCCAGCCTTTAGATTTTCTTTAACACTGTGAAAAGCATCCTCCCACAGATTCAACGCTGCTAATTTTCTCTGAACATATCTACCTAGCGAGCCACCTAGAACACAAAAAAGTATACAAAAGCAATATGTTAAGGTTGTTCAAAATAATTCCTTTAAACTCCAGATCAAGTTCCAAATGCATTTTTAAAAAACTAGTGTAATGTCTTAGTTTCAAACCACACAAATGTATTAATAACTGATCATTTTGTTTCAAATTTAATAAATTTAATAAATTTTCAGATTTAATAAATTATCCATTTAACATCTCCAAGTTAAACAGCGGTTGCTCCAACATTAGAAGCTGACAGATTTGGATTCTGGAATCCAAACACAAGCATTTGTCTTTATCAGCAGCTGTACCCACCTAGCCTTCCCCCCACGCACACACACATTTGGCTGCAGAAAACAAACTCACTGTCTTATCCCTGTCCCAGAACAGGGCACTGCTGTTGTGCAAATGAGAAAAGCAACCGCTCTGCATGTCCTGCTCTCACCTCCACACAGACGGAATCAACTTTCAAATGGGGCTTTTGTACAAATAAGTTTTCTCCTCTGGGAAAAAGACAAGGAGTCAAACAGAAACAAGACAAATCCAATCCACAGGCTGAGAGATATCCAACTCCATCTTGTTATTATCTATCATCTTCCCAAGCATGTGTGAAGGCATCTACCAGAACCGGTTGAATTATTGGATACTGTAAGTCAAACAGCATTCATGGATCCTAATTACAGTAAGAAAGCACCTTAGTGCAGTAGGCTATCACTGGTGCCTTTTGGAAGAAAGCAGCCTCTGCTCACACATTCGTTTTACTTTTTCTCAACTGTTCATTTAATAAAGACTGCATGAAGATTTACCTATTACATCCAAGAGATTATGCATGCGTGGCTGTGGATAAGGATCGTGTTCTGTTTGTCTCCACACACCATCAACAGTATCTCTCGTAGTCTCCACCAAATCCACAACTTCAAATAACGAGAGACTATCCAAGTTGTAATAATCCTAGAAAAAAATATCCTTAACACAAATACGTTGCAACTAGTATTGTAGAGAAATTTATATTTTCTTGAAGCTGGAAATTGCTATAGTTTCTTGGGGTTTATTGCTTAACAGAATATGTCATAATCCTCTCAAAAACCAAGCATTTGTGTAAGTTTACCCATGGGAACATTCCATTAATACCTTAAGCGTTATTTGAGAAAATACTTTACAGGTGCCCAAAATTTTGCATGATAAGAGTTCATTATTATCCTCCACATTTTCACTTTTTTGTTTTATAATTTCATTAGTCAATTTCCAGTTCACAAACTGTAGCATACTGTTGTATTTCTACAGCAGCTCTTAGGATTCAGTGGTCAAATCTGCTCCCAAATAAATGTTGGTGTTGCCCTGCACCATTGTCACTAGAAACTACATAAATGTAATTTAAAGTAAGATTTTGCCTAAGAAAAATATAACTAAATAGTTATAAATTCATCTATTTGAAAGGATGTACATATACTGACATATATTTCAAATAATAATGTTTTTACTAAGTCTATAAATATATCACTGATCACACAAAAGAAAACATACTTTTGCAATGTCCTCAAATAGGTCTTTAAAATGAGAAGCTCTCTCTTTACTACACCATTTACTTCCATGATGAGCACAATCTATCCAGAACTGAAATTCATCTGTTGGTGTAAGTATAGCTGCAAATAAGAACAGATAATGTTTAAATATGAAATACATGAATGGTCACAAAATATTTTCATTGAGAACTTACTTTCTAAAGCAAATTTTTACTATATGGCTATGTAATTACCCTTGAACTTCTGACTCTGACTAGATGCACTAACAAGTTCATATCAAGAGGCCAGAGCTGATCGTCACTAATTCATATTTACTCAACATGACCTGTCATATTTCATACTCTGCAGTCACTGGGATAATGAAGACTGAAAACTTAACCTAGAAATCAATGATTTCCCCATAATTTAATTATAAAAGACGTAACCACAAAACGAACCTTGCACATCATCTTCGCAGAATTTTGTTCCTGTGTAATTTGGATCTGATCTTCTGAGAACAGTACCCAAGCCAGCTTCAAGCTCACTTAAAAGTTTCTGAAGCTTGGGATCAAATGTTTTACTCCATCTCTCATCCTGCAATGAAAATTTCAAAAAATGTGACTATCATGATAGAACAATTACTATTTCATCCTAAAATCTTAAAAAACAAATAATTCAGATTAATAGCGTTAAGCCACCACATGGTGAGACAGTGGTGAGACATTCATTTTCCATAAAGTCATGGAAAAACATCTTATTCTTTTCACTTATCAAATCATAATGATACTGTGCAATTTTTTTAGTCACAAATTTAAAAATCTGTTGTTGGATTTATAAAAGCACTCTAAAAATGTGTTCAAAATTCTTTGTTAATTAATTCTCTTAAGTTAAATAAATATGGAATCTATTTCTATAGTAGAATATGCAAATTGCTACAATCAAATATTGCAAGTTACTGTGTTTTTCTAAAACTATTTTATTAATGTGGTGATATGTAAGAAATTAAAAATATTTAAATGCTGAAATTCTGCTTGCTTAGCTTTTGAAATACAGCCATGGTTAATGTTTTTGACAAAAAATCCCCAAAGGAAATACATTCTTTAATGGAATAGAAGAAAAAACCTAAGAACATTTTAAACTTGTGAAAAATGTGAACATTGTGAAAAATGCAGCTATACAAATTAATCTGGAACCTAGCACACCTATCTGCCACATATTACAAAAATAATAGTTTGCACGATACTGGCCTATGTGTTTCAAATAAAATATAAGATTATTTTAGGATTATCTAAAGCAGGAAAAGTATGCAAGACCGGAATTACTGGTGGAAAGGAGGTAAGGAGCTGTCGTCTCCATTAACTACCAGTCAGTGTATTCCACACTTCTAGTCAGGCATACGTATGACCAGAATCCTCCCCTCATCCTTACTGATCAATAGGAGGTAAAGTACTTTATTTAACTTAGAAATTAGAACTACCATTCATTATTTAAGCTCTTGAAATATTTTATTTTTAAAACATAAAATACTTATCTCAGAATACTTAACATGCTATGGATTTCAGTGTTTCAGTATAAATCTACAGAACATTTAAATCAGTATACTGCTCACCTTCAGTAATACTGGTGCAAAAACTTGTCGTACAGCTTGATAAAGGGTGTTTATTGGTGAATCTAGCATAGATGACACAAGAATATTACTATGAAGATTATCTTCTGTAATTACATCAGGCCGCAGCTTAAAGAACACCAACACATTATCCTTTGACTCAGTAGCTTCAATCTGTAAAAACCAAGGAGAGAGGATTTGTTTAGAAAACTGTCATTGACTGCATATTGTACTAAATCACATACACCATTTACACAAATGATTTACATCAAGAAAAAAATTATAAAATACCACATTACTCCCTATGGGCTCTGATAACATTCTGGTAGTGTCTGATTTGATCAGAAAATCAAAACCTGTATTATACTCGTTCCTGAGTTGAGAGGAACCTGAAATATAAATTCCAACATCAAATACCTAATGCCTTTTTCATTATAAAATATCTGTAAATACCATAATTACTTATGCTATTTTGATTTTGAAAACTTCACTTACCACCTTCTGGGGGCAAACCAGAAACTTCATCTTGTGCGTAGAGAAGACTAAGCATTATTTTTTAAATTTATGTTTTTTGCATGTTTATGCTACATAATTTTGGGAATAGTTTTCTAAACATTCAGTATTGTCCTCCTGAGTCTGTAGATACATAACTCTACTGCAATTCATAGATTTCTCAAGGACAGAGAAAAGACATGCTCCTTCATGAGTAAAATCTTCAACTTGTAACATGACTCTTGCTCCTTGCACAGTCCAACTAATGGGTAAAGTTCCAAAAGTTGCCATAAGATAAATTATTGAAGCTATTTGTGGCCGAGAAGAATTCATAAAACAGGAGAACATTATTAAACATTTGATGAAACAACAGCAAAAAGATACGCTAGCAAAAATCCCAAATTCTGTTCAATTGTAAACATCTGTGAACTTTTTTCTGTTAAAAGAGGGATAGTAAAAACAGCTTTCAATTTTGCTGGACAGTATCAATTTTACTTTCTTACCAGGTCCTTAGCCCAACACCTACAGACATCGTTTCACTGAGACAAAAGGTGAACATTGTAGCCCCTATGTGCATCTCATCTTCACAGCTGCTGACTGTGACTTTGTATATCAGACAGTGGCTCACAGCACATCCCAAAAAACACTACATGTAAATGTTCACTCTTGCATGAACGTAGCATACACTAGGAGTACACAGATTACACTGATGATTACACCAGAAGGTATGTAAGTTACTGGTCCACACGGTAGTTCATATTTTAATGACCCATTACGCTGCCATCAGTGCACAAAAAACCCATCACTGACCTAACAGACACCATAGCAGAGTGATGGGACACACGTCAAGCCCCGGGCTCTGCCTGTACGCTCTGTGTGGCAGGGCACCACACCGTGTCCTGATTACATGGTGACATTCACTGTTCATCACGCCCCACAGTATCACTCGGACACCGAGAGACACTCGTTGAACACAAACACTGAGAGCAGGACATTTCACACAATAAACCTTCAGATTTGCTCACAGCTGGACACATCAATCTGCAAAATGCATGATTTGGACAAATACCCCCCGTGGGACTTGACAAATATCAGCCCATGTGCCACATATCAGGCCACCCTTCCTGCATGGACACTGGCAATGCCATCCTTCCAGTCACCTGCATACACCCTTGCCCAGGAACAACCCAGACACAAGCCTCCACCTGGCATTTGCAGCAAGGTGACAAGGCATTCTCCAGGTCGCATGACATTCATACAGTGACAATATACAGCACACTAAAACTGCGTAATCAGCATGGGCATAAACCAACAACAAATATATCACTCAGCTGACTATACAGTCTTCACAGACTGTACTGTATCCAGCTCTGGAGCCCTCAGCACAGGAAAGACATGGACCTGTCACAGCAGATCCAGAGGAGGGCCACAAAAAAGATGAGAAGGATAGAACATCTCTCCTGAGGACAGGCTGAGAGACTTGGCATTGTTCAGCCTGGAGAAGAGGAGGCTCCAGGGAGACCTTATTGTAGCCTTTCAATACTTAAAGGGGGCCTACATGAAAGATGGGGACAAACTTTTTATCAGGGCCCGTTGCAATAGGCTGAGGGGTAATGGTTTTACACTGAAAGAGGGAAGATTTAGAGTAGATATAAGGAAGAAATCTTTTACCATGAGGGTGGTGAAACACTGACCCAGGTTGCCCAGAGAGGTGGTAGATGCCCCATCCCTGGGAACATTCAAGGTCAGGTTGGACGGGGCTCTGAGAAACCTGATCTAGTTGAAGATGTCCTGCCCATGGCAGGGGGGTTGGAACTAGATGATCTTTAAGGTCCCTTCCAAGCCAAACCATTCTATGATTCTATGTCCCTGGTCATTGCATGGGAGTTGGACTAGATGACCTTTAAAGGTCCCTTCCAACCCAAACCATTCTACTATTCTTGGGCCAGTAATTAACGTAGCAGACACTGAGACCAGCACAGATACTTGCAGCAGGCTGATGTCTCCCAAATCAGATACCGCTCTTTCACGACCACTAAACCTGGGCCGGACCCAAGGCTCTGCATCCCCGCTCGCACCGGGGGCCGCGATGGACACGCCGGATCCGCCGGGGCCTGCTCACCCTCCGCTGACACCCCCCTACCTTGTTGGACGCGGTGAGGCGGGTGCCCGAGCGCCGCACGACGAGGAGGAACTCGTTGCCGTCGTCCAGGAACCTGGCCAGCTCCGGGCGAGCGTGGAGCCCCGCGGCCAGCGCGGCGGGCCCCACAGCTGGATCCACCTCGAAGTAGTTGGCAGCCGTAGCTGAAATAAAGCGCTTCCTCTTGTCTCCCTCCCCGGCCATGCCGGCAGGACGTGGCCTCGCCGGGCAGGGTCAGGGCGGGGGTGGATGCGGAGCCGCACGGGGGTACATGGGTGGGCTGGCGGGAGAAGACCCAAGGGGCGGGAGGGACGGCGGCGCACACCGAGGCGCAGGGCGAGGCCTCCCGGCGTCCCCGCGTTGCCAGGACCCGTCGCTATGGCGACTGAAAATGGCGGCCCTGGCGCGCTCGCGAGATCGGTCCGGCTGACGGCGAGGGAAGCGCCGCCGCCGGCGGGGAGACAGGAGGCGATCGAGGCGCTCGGCAATCGGCAGGCGGAGCCAGGGGGGCGGCGCGCTCCCCCTACAGGCCGCGGCGGGGCCGGCGGCCCGTGAGAGCCCCGAGAGTCCGACGGCTGCCCGCGGCTCGGCCGGCTGTCCCCGGCGGAGCCCCGAGCCGCTGCACGGCGTCCCGCTCGCAGCCATCCAAGCATCCCTCCTGCGTTACGGTGTCACGGCCGCCGCGGTACTTGGGGTGCTTTTCACACCTGCCCCCCACACGCCGTTACTGGTAACGAACCGGCGGTTCCCGGCCTGGCGCTGCCTTCGGTACCGCAAGGCGGAGCGGGACAGCTGCCCCGGCTGCGGGCCAGGCCCTGGTAGGCGGGCGTTCGGGGCTTTCAGACACCGGCAGCAACAGGAGGCGGCCGCGGAGAAATGCCCCCGCTCTGAGGGACACCCGCGCCCCCTCAGGAACACCCGCTGCCCGTCAGGGACACCCGCCCCGCAGCCACCGGCTTCCCGAGGCGGAGCGTGCTCCGGGGGACAGCTGCCGTGAGCTGGCAGCGGCGAAAACAACGGCCAATACTGCAGAATAAAGCCGAGTCGTGACAAACTGCGTTTGCGCCCCGCGCCAGGAGCCGTGCGGGCCTCGCGGCCTTCGGCGGGTGCCGGTGAGGGAGCGCGCCCTCCTCCCCGCTTTATTTCACGGTAACGGCCGCGCAGACCCTCTGCCCGCGACACCCGACAGTCCCCCGGCTTCACTGTGCCCCCGCAAGGGCCGGCCCAGCACAACGGCGGCGGCGGGAAGGATCCGAGCGTAGCTCCGCCCGCTGTCAGGCCGGGCCCTGGCGGTGGGACCGCCCCGGCAGCGCTGTCACTTCCTGCTCCGCCGCGTTTGTGTCCGGGTCGCTCGCCGTTCCTTCTGCCGCCGCTACCGCCCGGTTCCCCACTCCCGCCCCGGGCGCGACACCCGTTTCTGGCACCGGTGCGGCGGCGGGGTCTGTCCCCGCGGCGAGTGGGGCGTCGGCGGGGCTCGGCGGGGGTGGGGAGGAGCAGGGCCGGACGGGACGGGGCTCCTCTCGTCTCCTCACCGCCTGTCTCGGGGGGCGGCGGCGGCGGCGGCCGGGGGGCGGTGAGGCCGGGGGGGCCTCGGCTGCGGGCCCCGGCAGCGGTGCGGCCCCCGCCCCGAGGCAGGACGATGCCGGTGAAGAAGAAGAGGAAGTCCTCGGGGCCGGCGGCTGCAGCGGCGGACGACACCGGCCTCAAGAAATGTAAAATCGGCAGGTACCGTCTGGCGGCGGGGCGGGACGGGACGGGCCCGCGGCGGTGGCGGCTGCCCGCTCTACGCCCCGGGCGAGCGGCCGCGGGGCCGGGCTGCTTCTCCGCGGGCGGGGGGGGCGGCCCGGCGGACCCGCTCCCCACTGCCTGCTCCTGGGCTGTGGTGGCCCTTTGTGCGGCGGCCGCGGGGCCTGGGGCGGGCAGCGGCGGCGGTGGGCTCGGTGAGGCGGTGCGGGGCCCGGGCGGCTGCGCGCGGTGCCCCGGTCGCGCCGGTGGGCCTGTGCCCGGGCTCGTCCCGGGGGCTGGGGGGGGTGCGGGGCGCGGCGTTTGGCTCGTTCGTCCTTCGGGGAGAAACGCTGCGGAACGGCCCGTCCCCTGCTTGGTTTTGCCTTTCACTATACCGGCAGGGCCAGCTCCAGCGTTTGTCCCCATAGTCATTCTCACCTTTCGCCTGGGGTAGGCAGCTCCCCTCATTTTGAGGTTGCCAGTACGCACAGTGTCTACGTTAAACGGTCTCTTTACATATTTTTTTTTTGCAGTAAAATGGAAGGAGAGTTCAGCACACTAAAAAAAAAAAAACAGGAAAGGTTTTCCTAATAATACAGGAGACTGAGCATCTTTTCATTAACAACTATAAAAAGACCGCTTATGCCTTGATACCCCAAAATAACCGTTAGAATGATAAACCATTAGTATGGTGTAGCAGGAGCTTCCAGTGTGGCTTCCCTAAAGTAACTGTAATGCCTTCTTCATCTATTAGAACTTTTTAGGTATGTCAGTAAACCAGTAGTTACGACAAACATCCCGAGGACATAAGAATACAAAGGACTTATGAAATCAATGCTATGGGAGTGGCTGTTGCAAGAAACTATGGCATATGGCCTTTCTCATAGGTTGACCAACCTTGAGCTTAGAAGTACCCAGGCCTTTATTTTGCTATGACTCTTCATTTTGGATGACTGTTCCAGAGCTCATTTTCTGTGGTCACTGATGATCTTTTAGTTTCAGTCTAAATTTACTCATAGCCAGTTAATAACTGTTCTAGTGCCTGCATAATACTTTCTGTAATGCTCCTCCTTCATGGTTCTGCCTCATAGTGTATATGGAGTGAGCGTTTGTGTTTTCTCATTCTTTGTTTTGTTAAATTGAGCTAAATTCTTCTGGTTTGTAATACCAGTTTTCAGTTTCCTTGCTCATCATAGCTCTTTTCTGCATCTGTTCTAGTTTCAGTTCATCTTTCTTGAACACTGCTGACCAAAATTTTATGACCTTAATTTCTTTTACTTTAAAAAAATCTTATGAAAGATCCTTTAAAAAAAAAAAAGACTGCAGGAAGCTAGTAGTCATTGGGCGAAAACCATGATGTAAATGAGAGTTCATAATGGCTGATCACATGTTATATCTAAAATGTTGGATACCTGAGCATTTTTGATGTAGCATTCTTATACAGCAAGGTATTGGTAATATTCTTTAATAAAACCAGTGGTTACAGATGGATGTATGTTAAACTGGGTAAAACCAACAAGCAGTAGCATACTGTATGGCTCTTTCTAGTTTTTAACAGCAGTTTAATGGATGATTGTCTGTAGTACCTTTTTAATTATAGCTTTCAGCACATAAGGCTTCATATGGAAAGCGTTGCTTTCTTTTTTAGTGAAGCTTATAGCAATATATGGGAGATAAAGTTGTTCACGACCTCTCAGAATTGAACTGTTCTTTCCCTGCTTGATGTTTTCATTTGAAAATTGCAATGTAGGAGCTGCATAATTTTAAATCCTCTCATGCAATTAACTTTCACCTCATTCTTAGAAATAATCTCAGCTTGTTCTAAAAGTCTGTAACTTGTATTTAAAAGGATTGTGCATTGAAAAGGTGGTGTAATTCCTTACTGACTAGAGATGCCTTCATGTGGTCAGTGTTTTTACTAGAAGAAATAAGTTATTCTATGTATTCTTTTAAAGAATGGTAAGTTATGAAAATCCACTTCCTAGGCAAACTGGGTTGTGTGTCACGTAATGAAGACAATGGGGGGGGAAGCTGTGTGTGCTGAGCAGTTTTAGTCTTACTAGAATAGTAATATGCAATCTGTGGCATGTGTACCAAACATCTATAGAATTTGCAGATATTTAGTTACATGTTTAACATAAATTGACCGAGTTTTCTTCCCAAATTTGGATGCTTAACTATAAATAGCCTGACTTAAATATGTCAAACTCTGCAGCTCCTGTTGACCTAAATGGGATCTGTGCATATTCATCACTCTTGAAGATCATGCTGCTTATTAGAGACCTAACTTTATATATGCCTGTATGTATAAATATAAGTAGATAATAGGGCGTTTGAATTACTGAGTAGTGATACTTTGACCATCTGTGTGTGGATTTTTTGGCTTAATATCTAATTAACAGCAATTTTACACTTCAGAAAAAGTAATAGTTGCAATAAATTGGGCTGTGAGAGGGTTGTATGTCAAGGTAATTTTATGTTCCAATAAATTGGGCTATGAGAGGGTTGTATTTCAAGGTAATTTTATGTTCCAATAAATTGGGCTATGAGAGGGTTGTATTTCAAGGTAATTTTATGTTCCAACAAGTGTTGAAATAGAATGACAGATAGTTGCCATTTAACAAATTCAGCTTCATTGTTGATGTATATTGACTTTGTGAAACAGTTTAAATAGTTTGAACTGATAATAAACAATTTGGAATTTAATTTTAAATAATTTCCTGTTTCTTGTATTAAAATAATACGTATCATCCTTGTGTTTCTATAAGCTATTGCAGATCACAAGCCTCTGGTAAAGTAATAAGTGGAGAGGAACATTTTTCAAGCAAAAAGTGCCTGGCTTGGTTTTATGAATATGCAGGTAATGTACAATGGATTCATATTTAATAGTATATGGTTTTGTTTAAAACAAATGAATGCATTAAATGTTATTTGTATGTTGCTTTTTTGTGCTGACATAGACATAAAAAAGTATGTCCATATTCGCTTCATTATAACCTTCACTTGTGTTAGTATAGCTTTTACTGTCGCCTTTTCAGTATTTGTTCTTTTTGATGTTTCCTTCTTTACTCTATGCTTTGTAACTTACCATGACATATGTAATATGTGTCTCCACATTGCACTTGATAGAATGGGTCTAACATAAAAACTACTTAATAGTGTATTTCAGTGATTTTAAAGGTAGCTTGTATGCAATATAGTCTAATTATTGTTGTGTAACCCTTGTGAGCAGTGAATGTTACTTATATTTCAATCTGGCTTTTTTTTGGTTTTGAAGGTCCCGATGAAGTTGTGGGGCCTGAGGGAATGGAAAAGTTCTGTGAAGACATCGGTGTTGAGCCTGAAAATGTAGGTTTCTTGCACAATACTAATAACACTTTAAAAGGGGGTATTGGATAAGATTAAGTTTTGTGTAAAACTCTTAAACAACTCTTTGCTTACTGAAGTTATCTTCCTGCTTTTAGGAGCTGTTCTAAGGTATTTCAGCTGAATACATCAATTATGTGTGGCTGGTGTCTGAGGTCTTTTGTTTGTTTTATTATAGTAATATTTAATTTTCAGGAATTGAAATTAAGGGAAGGATTGCACGTAGCTGAATTATTAAACGGTAACAAATATAAAGTGCAAGCATCTACAACAATGCTAGAAAGTTTAAATGCTTAGAGTTTTCTTCTTGGATATCTAGAAATCAGCCTTTTCTTACATACTGACTGCTTCTCCCCTTGTTGTTTTTTGTTGGTTTTTTTTCCCCCTCTAGATTATTATGTTAGTTTTAGCCTGGAAACTAGAGGCTGAAAGCATGGGATTTTTTACCAAGGAAGAATGGTTAAAAGGAATGACCTCATTACAGTAAGAGTTTTTACATATATAATAGAATGTTCTAATTCTATGTTTGTTCCAGTAGCTTAACTATTAGCATAATTATTCTTGCCCTAAGTTTCTTTTCATTGTCAATAAGATGCAGAAACTCTTGCTTTTAGGTCTGGTCTTGGTCAACGACTGGAAGTAGCTGCTGTTCATCCACTTGTGAATCTGATGAGTTCACTCAAATGATAAAGTTTTGCCTAACCCTAATAAGTCAGGTTTTCATGGCTTCTTTTTCTTACAAAAAATATGTTAGCAGACACAAATAAGTAGATCTGGAGATACCCATAAGCATATCTCAGTACTGGTATTATAGAAAGGTTTTACTGGTTTCTAAGCTGTATAAATGAGGACTGCATGGATAATAATTTTGGTTACTAGTGTTATTTATTAGTTGCAGATCAGAAGCCATGCTTAATGCTTAGGTTAAATAACACTTTTTCAACTTGCAAATAAACTTCTCTTTGTAAGAATCTTTGGTGAGTTAACGCTCTGTCTGAAGAGGTTTCTTTCATGAAACTAACCAGCTTTTGTAAGGCTTAGTTCAGTTGTCACTTTTTTTGTTCTTCATGAAACTACTTATGGCACATGAATGTTTTAAAGGTGACTTGTTATGACACTGCATTCAATATTAAAAGTGTCAGGGAGCTATTGTTGCAGCTGCAGCACAGCGGGAAAGAGGGACTGATTTGACCCTTGGAGTTCGTACAATTGCCTTATCAGTTGTGAATTGGTTTGGGAAACTGTACTGGGCAGACCCCCTCTGTTTATTCAAGACAATGGCGCGTAAGTGACTCTGGCCTGACTCTCTTGTGCAAATTTTATTTGATTTGGGATCAGGCTTCCGATAGACACCTTGGTATGGGGTTTTTTTGTGACCATCAGAAGCCCTTAAATTTATTAAGAGCTGGAATGATAAAACTGCCTGAAATTCAGGACAACAGAGATTAAATTCTGCGTGCATAAGTTTTTAGATGCAGTGAATGGGTATAATTTGGTCGCTTCTCTGAAGTACTTAATTTTTATGCCCAAATGTAAGCTCCCAAGAGTTAGCGAATCAGGCACTTCTTCAGAGCCAATATTATAGACTTTGTTTCTAATAATCTGCTGTGATTAGGAACCTTCTGGCTCTTTTGAGGACAGAGCTGGTCATGCTGTAGGCTAAATGTGTTTAAGACAGAAATATGGTACTGTTGTGCATTTTTTATATAAACAGACTTGTGATTGAAGCACTTGGCTAAGCCTAAACCAGTTAACCTGTGTGTTTTGCTTCCCCTGGGTGTGCACTAATAGCAGGCTGTAGCTGGATGAAGCACTGACACTCATGTAAAGGAATTCAAGATTCATTGGCTTAAAAACATAATATAAATCTGTGGACTTGGGCTGTTGGTGCGTACTGGGAAGGGAGGATTGTATTATGGGATTCCATTTGAAATAGGGGAACTTAGTTTCTCTTGGAAGGTTCAGCAGAAGTTTTGAAGAAGGATTTTACGCTCTTGAAGCAATGGAGTATTACTACATTTTTGCACAGCATTTTTTATTATTATTTTTGCACACACATTGAAAGCCCAGAGTGTATTCTAAGTCAGAGTTATATTACAGAATCTTTATTTTGAAATATGTGAAATGTCATATAAGGTAATTGCATGAGCAAGGTTGGATGGAATTCAGCTCCATAGGAAGACACCTAAATGTGTGGCTTATATGCAAGACATTGATTTTTCACTAGTATATCATGTTGGTAGGGTGAATTCTGCCCTGTATATATATATGTGTGTGTGTACATACATATATATATATATATACATACATATATGAAAGCTGGGTGCCTGAATCTAAATTAATCACCTGAAGCTCTTTTCATAGTCAGCAGAGAGAAACAAGTACCTGGGCAATTTATTTCAGCTATTTTAAATGTCTCCTTAGAATGAAATGAATAGCCCTCAGGAAGTGGCTTTAAAGCCATGGAGGGTGAATAACTTAGAGTTGAGCATTTAACTTTACATATGTGAGTTAAAGGAGAGGCGTACTCATGTATTTGTCAATTGCAGGCTTTACAGACCTACAAAGAAAAAACAATCTAGTTACAAAATGAAGATAAAGGAAAAAGGATTACAATTCATGATTTTATTAAACTCCACAGAAGTATTTGTTTGAACTAGGTTAACGCAAATAATTTCATGTGTAAGGAAGCAAGCCATAAGCATCTGTATTGTCTGAGTACTTCCCTCTTGCTGTCTTCTTTAACCTTAGAATTTGAGCCAAATCTTATGTTAAAGTTGAGCTTTTGAAAACAAGTGGCCAGGTAAAGGGGAGAGAGCCAAGTTAGATTCCAACTGAGGGAAAGATAAGGTCGTGGTCTCACATTTTTAGGTACATGAGAAACTACGTGAGAGAGAGAGAGGGGAAGGAAAGTCAGATTTGTAATTTCTTGCTATTTGCAGAATTATTAGCAAAAACAACTTATTTGGGTTGGTTTTAATGATAGCCTAATATCAACTGTTTTTCCAACAAGCTTTTTGCTTGTTATTGCCTGCCTTTCTGTTAATGTTTGTGAGGCTAAGACAAAGCATAGTGTAAGTATTTTATTTTTTTTATGCCAGTGTAGCATTCAGTGTGTACTGGAATCTAAACAATTTCTGGTCTCCAGACCTGTAAATCAAATTACACAGTGAAACTATAGCATTGTCAGGGCATGGTGTCCCTTTGCTCTCTTAAGGCATCACTTCCTTGGACCTCTTTATGTTCCAGTTATAACATGGAACCTAAATTTCAGAAGATCCTGTGTCAATGCTAGAAGAGAGTGGATGGGTTAGTTGGATATCATTTCCTTTTGTCCATCTGGAGGGCTGGATATTGGCAAGTGAACTCTTGTAGATTAAAAGACCTTCAAACTGCTTTATATACTACCATTAAATGATTTTGGTTTAATGTTTGTATACATCTTACTAATTTTTCTTTTTTGTAAAAGACAAGCATGCGTGAAAAATTATGAAACATGAAACATTGGAATATCTGAGTAGGAGTTACTAAATCATTACTCTGTCCATATTAGCTATGCCTCAGATGAACTCTCTACCTGAATAGACATCAAAATAGGGCTGCTTTGTGGTGCTAATGTCGGTTTTGTTATAAATATGATGTAGGGATATGAAAAGAATGTAGTAAGCTAACATCTAGTTTTGTTGGTCTTGAGGTAACCTTATTTAATGCTCGCTTTCAGCAAAGGCAGTTCAAGAAACTACATCTTTTTCTAGTCTCCGTACAGGAGTTTGGTGTTAATTCACTTGTGCTAGTTAGAAGTTGGTTACAACTTAAAAAAAATACTCTTAGGAAGATTACTCTAAGTATGGGTGAGCTTAGTCATCTTTTTTATGGTACAGCCACACAAGCCAGTATATCTCTATAAAAGATGAGTTTGGCAGCTCCGTACCTCACTAGTGTGAAGAAAATCAGTGGCCAGGTGTGGAAATGCCCGAAATGGCTTTAACAGAGGTATCTCGCTGCGTGGGGCTTCAAAGGGTGGTGTTTGTCTGTTCCAATGTCGTCCCTTTGACTGTTCGGTTTTAAATAGGTTGACAATAGCACAGGAGTCTCAGGGCTTAATAACTGCACGTCTTCATATCAACTTTAAGAGAATTGCTTCTGCATTAAAATACATATAGCCAATTGTACAGTAGTTTTACTATCAGGAGTTTTTACTTTGTACCTACATTTGTGATTATTTGAACAATTTTAACAAAATCTTTTGTAAGAAATTTAAATATACTGAAATTTGTGTTTATCCATGGTATGGTAAATAACCTCACTCAAATTATATTTGACAGAACATGTGGTAAACCTACTTTAAGTAGTTTATATATATCATTAGTACACTAACAACGTGAGCATTTAGTTAGGTGTTAAATAGGTAGATTTGTCCTCAAGTGTAGTGGACGATGTTATTGCAGTGTGAAGGTTTGAACATGGAAAGAAGATACATGAATATAAAATGAGATGCCTTTGTAACTAGCATAGCGTAATACTGTTTTAAAAGTTAAACGATAGAATACATAGACCAATTAGGTGTCTGAAGACAAATACAGTAATTTTATCTTTAGTTAAATTTACCAAAGCTTTTTTAACTAGATCTCTTTTCAACTTAATGCATGGTGTATTGCAAACTGTATTAGTTCTTGTCACTTGAACATGCAGCCTAATTAGCTAACAGTTTTATTTATTTAGCACTGAACTTGGCCGGGACTCAGTGCTGCTTTAGGTAGATGCTGCTGGAGACAAGAAATAACAAAAGGCTCCATCATGGAAGTGCCTGAGAGGAGCAGACAGACAGATGGACATGCACACACAGGCTGGCAGACCTGAGGAACAAGAAGTATCTGTTATCTGTGGGCAAAGTACAGCACCAAAGTACAGCATCTCAGTCACCTGCTGCGGTGCTCCCCAGGGGCCCTTGCTATGGGCTGCTGTGACAAGTCTGGAGAAAAGGAGGCTGAGGGGAGACTTTCTCGCTCTCTACAACTACGTGAGAGGAGGCTGTAGAGAAGTGGGGGTCGGTCTCTTCTCCCAAGTAACAGGTGATGGGACAAGAGGAAACGGCGTCAAGTTGCACCAGGGGAGGTTTATATTGGATATTAGGAAAAATTTTTACACTGAAAGGGCTATTAAGCATTGGAACAGGCTGCTGGAAGGGGGGCACATTACCAGAGGAAGTATTTATGCACATCTGCATTTCTGAAAGTACTGCTTCTGTCACGCAGGATACAGGGCAGGGCAGAATTTACTTTATTTTTTTTTCATAATGGCAGCTATTATTTATAAGAATAAAATGTGATATAGCAACTGCTCTTTTGAGTGAGTATTTCCTGGAGGATTAGGTGTGTAAATTACATTCTTCTCTGACATCATTGGTGAATCTAACTCATTTTCTATTTGGAAACAAAAGTCCTTGCTAAGTTAAATATGTGGAGATCTTCTTTTCTGACAAAGGGTTATTTTTGCCAAAGGGTTATCCTGTCAACTGGCAGACCTGTACACACTCGTACAGCCTTTGAGTTTTCAGTTGAATAGCTACTGACTAATCCAGGTGAGAGGCTTATCAGAGCTTGCATTTATCAATCATAAAACACGAGTGGACTAGTATGTTTTGCAGAGTGCCTGTGCTAAATCCTGCCACTTGTAAATATTTAGTCTTGAAGTGCATGTTTAGGGTTTGTTTTTCTTCCAAAGAGGTACAGCATAAAGCCCTTATTTACAACTGGATTTTACCACCTTAATGCACACCCAGTACTGTTTTGTTTAAACTTTCATAGTGATTAAAAGATAAGATAATGCTGGGTATGAATATAAATTGCAGAGTATGGCATAAAAAGACTACTATTTCAGAAGTGAAACAGAGCCTTTGTATTATTTTGCTGATACATTTTAAAAAAAAAAAATTTGCTTACAGAAGCCAGGCATTCATCATTTCAATAAGCTGCAAATGTTGAGCATGTTCAGTGTTCTTTAAGTCACTTTCATAGCATTACTCCCGTACACCTGATGATTGCATTTTGGTGATTTTAATTTTTTGTTTGCTGGCATTTTTTTTCATTGTCCAAATGTTTTGTTGTGAACTTCTAACATCATTTGTTTTTCTTTATTTTAAGGTGTGACTGTACAGAAAAATTACAGAGTAAATTTGACTTCTTGCGGTCACAATTGAATGACATTTCATCCTTTAAGAATATCTACAGATATGCCTTTGATTTTGCAAGGGTAAGACTATTGGAATGTTAGAGAAGTTCTTATTATAATTATTCAACGAGCTTGTACTTGAGTGTTTTTTGTGCTTTCTTTATTCAACCTTAGGATAAAGACCAGCGAAGTCTTGATATTGATACTGCAAAATCCATGTTAGCTCTTCTGCTTGGAAGAACTTGGCCACTATTTTCAGTATTTTATCAATACCTGGAGGTACAAGTTTCCTTGACTTTCTGAATGATGGCATAGTAGTCGGGCTGTTCTGTGAACAGATTTCAGGGTTTGTGTGGTTTTGCTCAAGAATGTATCTGTATCCGTATTGCTGCTGTTCCCTTGTCGATGTGCTTATGAAACAGTGACGTTCTTGTGTACATCACAGATCCTTTTCTTCCTCCCTGTACCCCGCCCACCCTTTCCTTATCAAAGGCAACTAAAATTCTGTCTTAAATAGTCTATACAGGTAAAATTAAATAATAGAGCCCCAGTAGTCTCTTCAGCTATATCTGTGCTGAATTTCAAGTTTGCTTTGTGTAGATACAGTATGTAGGTACCTCGAGCTCTGCCTGTCTGGAAGATTTTGGTCAGATCAGCTGCAAGTGACTTAGTCAATAATGTGGATGTGTGTAAGTTGTGGAGCATGCTAGGCTTGAGACCATTCCCTGGTTTCAAATTAGTTCCAATGTTGCAAAGTAGAGGTCCTTATGATCATACTGTATTGTACCCCAGAGAAAAGATGATTCTTGTAATCATTCATTCTGAGCTAGGTACACCCCACTTCAGGGCAAGATGAAAGTTTACCAGATTTTGAAGCCTAAGAGTGATGACTTCCTGATTCCCTCTTATTTTGATTTTGCTCTGATCTTTCAAGAAACCATTTTACGTAGTGTCAGAACTATGAAATACGTACATGTGCGGTGTTTAAAAAAAATGAAAAACCAAGGAAGTAGTAGCCATTGTTACCCATTAAATTGTTTGTTAGGAACTGACTAAAGATAAAATGAGCGAGATGAGGAACGAGATGCAGCGTTACCAGATGTCACTTGACATTTTAATGTTCTGAAATTATTTTCTCTAGCAATCGAAGTATAGAGTTATGAACAAGGATCAGTGGTACAATGTGCTAGAGTTCAGCAGAACTGTCCACGCAGATCTTAGCAACTATGATGAAGACGGTGCTTGTAAGTATTCATAACATTTTGCTTATTCAGCTATTATTTCAGTGTTTTCAATTTGCATAAAACATACTTCTGTAACAGAAACAATACTGTAAGGTATAAAATATTTATTGTCCAGCAATGCATAGAAAAACTGTCCTGATAACCATCCATCTTCAAACTGCAAGTATTAATTTGTAGTAGTGTGTCAGGGGTGTATGATGGTGTACTTGAACCAACTTACATTCAGTTGAGGATCTGGTGAAGCTGCTTGGTACATTAAACTATAGACTTGCAAATAGAATTATAAACAGCAAAGTCTCATTTTGTACTAATATATAATAAACTGTAGTTTAAAGTGGCCTAGCTGTTAGTCCTTGGGGCTGAACTTTACACCTGGCTGATAGTTGGTCATCCTAAGACTGAATTGCATTAGGCATCCCATTTTCGTCCATGTTCCAATTATGTGTAGTTTTGAAAGCTGTTAGAAGAAGGAATTAGTTGTGCCAATTTATAATATAACCTTATTTTTATGCTTTCTGTTCAGTTCAGTGCACCTGTCAGATGTAAGGAACACTTTTTTCCATAGTTCTGTGTAGTGTTATTTGTGCACTTTTTGCCACCTTTGGATTGAAATTATTGTAGTCATTTTTGAGTCTTAATAAGTATTTGACCATAGGATTGACATGGGTGTTAAGTAGACCAATAGTTTTAACCTTTATGCTTTAAGAGAAGGTATTTGAAAGACATTGGCAAGTATAACTCCAGCTTTCATCCATTTGCAGGGCCCGTACTTCTGGACGAATTTGTTGAATGGCAAAAAGTTCGTCAAGCATCATAGCAAGAATTCAAAAGAAAATGCAAAAGTTTTTTTTGGTGCCCACCTGTACACAAACTAATGAGAAAAACAAAGGATTGCATTTTCATTCTTAAGAAAGACTTTACAGTAATTTTTTTTTCCTTTTTTAAGGAAATTTTCTTGTTACACGTGATATGGGCATTGAACCACACCTCTTCTGAGACTGAAAGTTGGAGTTTTTGTTTTGAGTCTTATGTTTATAGCATTTATTTCAGAACAATAAAGATTCAGATTTGTGACAAAGGCCTAAAAGTGAAGAACGTCCCTTGAATGTGAGTGTGGTGTCTATTTTTAAAACCAAATCTTTAGGATTATCTTTCTCAGAAGTGCCCTTTGCTATGAATTTTTGAAGACCTTAAAAATGCTTAACTGGCACTGTTGCTTGCTGATGGTATGATTGTCTTGTGTGACAAATATTAGAAAGAATGACTGGTTTTTGGAGCCCTGGGTGGGAGTGTGCTGGTCATGGGTTGTGCCACAGTTTTCAGCTCCTTGTGGAGATAAAGGCCTTAAATTCTTGTTTTTTTCTTTTTTGTGCAGTACCCACCCAGTGGCATGGCATTTAATGGCAGGCCCTTTTAAAGCAGAAAGGTGCAAAGCATATGACTCTATATGCAGAATGGCTGAGAACTAGTTGCCTGTACTTCAGATGGTGAATACAGATAACTCTTTGGTACCGTAAGGCAGCTTCAAATTTTTACTACAATTTAGACTTTGCATTGCTTTGTATAAAAAGTGCAATCTGTATTTTAAAAGGGAAAGCTGGAAAGACTTGGTTTCAAGCTTTGCTGCTTATGTATTTTAGACTGGAAGCATTCACAACATGACCTTTTTTTTTTTAATCTTCCTGGATGCTTTTCATAATGTAAGTCAAGAAGAGACTATTAAATCACCTACCTTTGACCCGAATATAACAGGCTACTGATTTTTACCCTGTTAACTCCATGTATTGAGTTCAGTAACTACTGCGATGGCACTTTTGGGTGCTCAGTATTGATGTCAACCTTTAAATACAGTAGAAGTTTGTCACTCTACCTTCCTGCCCAGGAGGCCTAATGCCACCCTTGAGAAGGAAAGAGATTTTAATGAGTAAATGTGAGAAACCAAAACAGAATGAGAGATTGAAGCATTTGTAACTTCTACTTTACTGTATAAATATATAATGTAGACTGTGATAATGCCATGAGACTCAGTCAGTGATCAAGGCCTCATTGTGCCAAATATTTCAACAGCTTGAAATAGGAATAGACAATGTAAGCTAGGCATGACTTGAAGATCTTTGCCTCAGGGAAATGACTTCTGTTTTGCACATCCCTTACTCATACTAACAAGCATGAGTTTTCCTATCCTTAAGGAAAGCTTTATTCCCAAGATGAATTTTTTTCTTTTGTAAGTAGGGGGGGGGGAAAAAAGGAAGAAAAGGTGTGAGAAGAAATAAAAAGAGTGGGACAAACTAGTAGTGTGTGCCTGTGCTCTTGCTCTACTAGAGAGGACCACTCTTGCAACTTACTCGCCAGACCTGCTTGCGGTGGGCTGCAGGAAGCAATGCAGTGATGGTCCATGGGCTGTGCTGCAAGTCACCTGATAGTGGTGTGGTCTTCAAAATGCAGTTGAACCCCAGAAGTTTGGATCTGCCCAAGCAAAAAAAAGCATCGAGGGGAGAGGAAAAAAAAAAACAAACCACAGCTGAGATACTTGTAAGATCTCTGCTTGTACAGTGGCTAGTGTCTGTGTGTATGCAAACACACGCACTACAGCTATTCTAAATATTTTTCCTACCTTTTTTTAAGGAAGTACTTAATTTTATACCTCACATAGGTTAGAGCAGTTCTCTTCAATATGCTACAAGTTGTCCATTTGCATTGCTAATTCTGATTTCACTCATAACAGAGTGCCTTTCATTTGGAAATTGCCCTACCCCATGGGAAGTTAGTGCCAGAATGAGATTAACTTCAAGAGCCTCAAGATCTGCTGGTAGAGTAAGGTCCTAAAATGCACAGATAAACATGCACCAATTAACTTACGTCAAGGGAAGTACTGCTGTATAGTAAATCTCTGCAGGGGCACTGATTTTGAAATGACTTTCACAAATTCTGTATAATGACTCTCCTTGCTTATTATATTTAGGCCCCATTATAACTGGGAAATTCTCTTTCCAGAAGTTTTGAAATACCAGTTAGAAGATGAATATTTGATAGTGTGATTGAAAAAAAAAAAAAAGTCATCTTTTTTTAGGTAACTGCGAATTGTTGTGAATTCAATTTAAACCAATTGGTCCTAGAGGATGGTATTAGAGTCTAACAGTAGGAGTGATGCATCTGCCAATCCAAGGTGGTCAAGTACTTACCGTTAAGGTGTAAGACACTATGTGATGTATCATTTGTATCTCTGTTAAGGTTTTATCAGTATTCCTATAATAAATCCATGTTTCAGGGATTTATAACTTGATTGTGTGTGTGATTGAAAATCATCAGTTACTGTAAAACTTTGACTGGGAATGAATGTATTTAAACTACTTAAAATCAATATAGTTTTTCAAATTTGAATAAAATAGGTTTTAAGTTATGTTTTTGTGCTCAAAACTGCAATCGGATTTACTGTTTAAATGTGAACTAATGGCTTGTACAGTTTCATTGTGAGCTGATCACTTTTATTAGCTGTCTTTTATTAAATCACCTTACAGCTTACTGTGGATAAGTGCCAAAAGCTGTTTATTTATTTTATTTTTTTAATTTTATGCGTGTCCACAAGCCAAAACTGAGTTCAGCTAAATGCTTTCTTTAGTCTTTGAACTGTAATTTTGCTTTGCTCAGGTGCATTTCAGTCTATTGAATTAAAAAGAAAAAAGTGACAACTTATTTTTCAGTATTCTAAGATGAAAGTTCACAGGTGAAATATGCTGCCACAGTTAT
This sequence comes from Chroicocephalus ridibundus, assembly GCF_963924245.1. Lineage (NCBI taxonomy): Eukaryota > Metazoa > Chordata > Aves > Charadriiformes > Laridae > Chroicocephalus > Chroicocephalus ridibundus. The sequence continues at coordinate 18,163,536 of NC_086284.1, read as the reverse complement.
GACAAATAATAAAATTGAAGGTGAAATGTCTTCCAAAACTAAATCATAATGGTGTCTAGCTTGATGTTACAAACTTCACTTTAATCTTGCTTTCATTTCCTAATATTAATTCTTCCTAGCATAACTAATTTTTTTTCTAGTTTTCTGACAGTTTTGGTTTTTAAATCTGAAAATGCCCACCTGTTCATGGAAAAAGCCATACTGGTAGATTGGAATGTAATGTTTCTCCTATGTAAAAATGTGATCTTGAATTAAACAGTCATGTATGTTTACCTATGTCTTTAACTGTATATGTAGCTTTGATCCAATTTATCTTTACTGTTTAAATGTCTTAATTCTTTACTAATGGCTGTAATTTCACATTTCTATATAGTAGAATTTGAATCTTGCATTTGAGATTACTGTGGATACACGCATGGTACCAATCGCAGGTGGACCAAAAGGGGGCACTGTGGTCTGTATTTCCATTGGTAAGATTTTTTTCATATCTCAAAAGCTTTGAGCTGATGTGCTGATACTGACTGCACAAAAATTACAAAAGGGACCATAAGTTTAATGTTTCTGATGTTTTGTTCATTTTTTAAGCTAGTGAACAGTTCTTTCAGTGCGATATGTACAAACTTGTACAGGTTTAGCTTCGTTAAGTATGACAAATAAAATGGTATGTAATAGGGCAGAAAACTTACTTTTTTTTGTCATGCTGCCTCTTTTAGTTTTTTCTTTTGCGTTTTTATATCTGTTTTCAAAATCACTGAGAGACTTAATTCCAGCAAATGGCTCAGTCTTAACTTCTAGCAACCTTACTGAATAATTTCTTTGCTACTGTAGGCACATACAGAAAATGGAACTTGATCTCAACTGGGAGCAACAGCAAACCCTGTTCTTGATTATATTATGAGGTGCTAATAGAACATAATGGTCCTGGTAATTAACTGTCATGAATTATTCATTGGATGAACACTTTTGCAACAACCTGTTGCAATGCATGTGTATGAAAAGAGAATGAGCCTTTCTCTCTTCCCCCATACACCTCCCTGCCCCACCCCCAGCACATCGCTTGGGTCACTGGTCTGTTTTTAGGAGAAGACTATGTGTTTTCTCGTGTACTCTTCCATAGGGTCTTTCAGAGCCCACTACAGAAAGAACCAAAGACAGCATCCCATCATATGTTTGAGTTAGCGAGGCTGGTTTCCTTGCAGATACAGCTTGTTCCACTACTTGACACTTTCTAGTTGTTGAGGTCTGATTCCATACCTGCTTCAGGACACTCTTCCCTCACGAATATCATCACGCTCTCTCAGACCTAAGGCAGTGCCCCTTTGTTGTCTCCACGGTTCCATTTCATTTTCTTTTGATAATGAAGTTCCCGATGCCTTCCTGAAGCAGTAGGATGTTGAGAGCTATGCAAACCAGGCGTCTCATATCTGTATCTACGAGCCATGGCAACAGTTCTGTTATTTCTCTTTCCCCTTGTCTTCTGTATTATCATTCTGTATTTCTTTCTGCCTCTGTGGCAAAAGACACCGTAGTGTTAGGTAGGCATATTAAAGACTGAACATGTACTGCAAAATGATGTTGGGTAGTGTTATCTGAATTTCGATTTTTAAACCACTGCCAGGCTTGTCACCAAAATGAAATTAGTTCTCAGATTTGTATATCACTTCATCCAGACTGTAAATTTTAATCTTGCTCCTGTTTTTATCTTAGTTAATCAGAGTATGGCATTCTCTGTATGTTGGGATCTCCTTAGCTTAGCAACTGACTGTGGTAACAAAGACAGAAGATGAAGTTACTGAATTTGTCTGTTTTATAGGCCGTACAGTGGACAGATTTTTATCTTAATGAGCTGAGTACTATTTCTTAACGCAAGTTGCTTCCAACCAACAGTCAAGTTAGATTGACTTACTACTTTATAAATTATTAAAATGTCATGGTTGTGTCCTGTTCCTCTAGAAACTATGCCTATTAATGAGGATGCTTTAAACACGTGAAATGTTTCTGCTTCTTAAATTAAACTTCTTCGCTAATTTTGACAATTTAAGAAAAAGAATCATTCTGTGTTTTAGGGGTTTTGTTCATGTATGTGTTTTTATCAGCTGCGTAGTGAATTAGTGCTGATTATAAAAATAAAGGTTTTTTTCATCTGCTTTAAATTCTAGCAAATATACAACTTAGTTATTTCCTTACTGTTTTCAGAATTATTTAATTTTTATTTTCGCTGTTCATTTTATTATGGTGAATTAAAGGTCTGGAACATAGTATTGCCACCTTATTTAAGTTTTTTCTGATAATAGCACTGAGGTGATTCTCTTTTTAATTTTTTAAGTATTAGAATATTTCAGCGAGGTTTACTGTGCCTATTCCAGTAATTTAAATTACAATAAAATGATAGATGTGACTTGTAGCCTGCTAACTATTATAGATTTAACATGAAATAATTTTTTGCATTCAAAATCAGTTAACTAAATCAGTTTTTCTAATGAAAGAGGAAATATTATCCTATGATGTAATGCCTCTCAATAATTAAATCTTATAAAGAAATATGATAAACATCAACAGCTAATATTATATCCTTATCTAGCTGCTCAACATACTTCAATTTGAACATGAAAAAGCATTAGTCAGGACACCTGAACGAATGATTCAGAACACATCTGAAATATATTATTATTAATCCATAAGAAACGTAATCACTGTAAACTTTTGCAGATTACAGCAATGATAGAAAGAGGAACATTATTTAAGTTACAAGTAGGTCCTCTGCATACCTGGCGCTTGCTTCTGAGTTGTGCTTTTGTGTAATAGTTTGAGGGATTGGTTCTACTTTCATCGTTCTACAAGACAAACAGTTTATTCCCTCATGCGTGGTTGATTTTTTGCATTAGGGATGAGTAGTAATACAAAGCCCTGCGCTGGAGTTTCAAGGGCTGGGCCTAGGGAATGACACTGATTTTTCGACATGACATGCAATGGAAATATTCATGGCACATGGGAAAGAATAGGAAGTATATTTGAAAATAAAATGCAGTCATATCCTACCATTTTTCACTTCATTGCTATGCTTATTTGTTTAACCAGGGAATGTTCTGTTCCTATTTCAGAGTTCTAGTCTGTTTGTGTATATATGCACACACATCTATATTTATTTAAAAAACAAAAAAAAGTTTCTCATCTGATTTTCAATCTGGTGGAAAATCCCCATAAAGAGTTTGAAGGTGGAAGGAGAATTAGAAAGGAGGTTCAGTTTTCCTATAGCATATGTGGGATTTGGAGGCTGTGGAGGTGGCTGGTCACCTTTCTGTCCTATGCAAATCACTGATCTCCCTCAATCGTGGTTTCCCTGCATTTGAATGATTTTGTCCTAGGAGCTGGTTTAAAGTTTTGCAGGTGAAATGCTGTTCCTTCCTGAACCTTCAGTAGGCTTATTCAGGACCCATTGACTTTAATTATATGGTTTGGGGGTTGTTTTTTGTTTCCCCTGCCTTAGGCTGATGATTATTGGCTTACGGAATGAATACTCTGCTGTGGAAAAATGTCAATGTAGAAATGGAGATGCCAAACCTAACAGTGTTCATGGGAGGATGATAATTATTGCTGACACTTGAGTGAACCACCAAGATAATTGTATGCCAAGACCTACCCTTTACCAGCGTTTCTGACTTCTTCTTTTGTTAAATTGTTTATGGAACTGTGATTTTAAGTCACGTATTAAATCACACAAGGATATTGCTGTGCCTATGCCATACAACTGAGTGTATGTGCATTGGGTCTGTCTGAGAGGCAGTTAATTTTCCCCATAGCAGCCCGCACCATTCATCAGGGAACATACTCATAGTCCCTGGTTAATAACAGAAAGACTATTATTTTTCTATTAATTTGAGAGTTTGTGGGGTAGCTAGTGTACTAGCATGTAAGGCTTCGGTTTCATTGTACTAGGTATTGAATAAAACTTTTGTCCTAACCTATTGACATTACTGTCTTACCAATGAACACTGTGCTTACGCTTTGCATAGTGCTTGTCTTTTAACTGGAACATTCCTGCAATCATAATACAAAATATTTTCCATTTAAGTACATCATCTGTAGTTGCTCAGTATTCCTTAAAAATGTAATTAAACCAAGACCTTGTTTTCTATTGTTAATGTTAGCAATGCAAGAGAGAAAATCACCTCTTTCCCATTTATTACTTTGTTTATACATTTCTTAAATGTTTTGGGCTTCCTTACCTCAAAGATTAGATTCATGTTAGCGTAGTTTGAGTTCATCAATGATGATTCTAACCAAGTTGTATGATTATTTTGGTTAAATTTTGCCTTCTGGAAGTAAATAACAGGGGCTCAGTTCTCCAAACATGCTTAAGATTTCATCCTTACAGAAATTACATTCCACGTTTATTTTTAGGCCCTTCTAGCTTCAATTTTAAAATGGTTCATACCTGAATTTTCTGCTGTGTCTGAAATAGTGGCTGCCTGAACTATACCAGAAGCAGTAAATACTAATTGCTAAACTTCTGCTGCTTTGAAGTGCCAGGTGGGAGACAGAGGAAGTGCTCACGTTTAGGTTGGGTTGCAGGCCAGCTTTATGTGTACATCACTTGGGCTGCAGTTTGAAACAGATGTGAAGTTGGCTAGTTGGCTGTATTTCTTTTAAGTAAGTCTTTTTTCTTATGTTGCAGCAAGAAGTAAAGATTGCCACATCACGTTATGCAACATCTTCATAGATTTAGAAATGGTGCGGCCTAGTGAAGCACAGAGAAATAGAAGGAAGTGTCAGGCAGTGTCTGAGTGAGCTTTTGGCTGGTCTAGTGCATTGTGCAAACAAAATTATCTAGTCTGAATTTTCAGATTTTGGATGTTTCCTTGTGCAGGTGCCTAACGTGCTGCAGTGGGCCTGTTTTTAAGATGATTTGAATATCCAAAAATGTTGATGCTCGTCCTTTGCAATGGTGTGACCCCTTGATAGAGTATTCTGGTGGTTGCTAGGTAGAGGAAACCATTTAATTGCTGAAAGTTTCTCAACTGTAAGAGAGTCCTCAAGAAAGCAAGGACCAGCGGACACTTCTTCCTGTCTTGCACGTTTGTCATGCTGGACATCAGGAGTAGATGCACTTTGGCTGTCCCCAGCCACGTTTGACACCCCCAGAGACAATCAGCTTCTGGCAGATTTGATCTGGAGTAAGGAATTGGTAAGTGATGCTCACAACAAACGTTTACTGAAGATCTATGTGTTACGGAAATGTGACACACCAATGCTTGGTAGCTAATTTGAAAGGAAAAATGTTACAAAAGCCATTTCAAATCTAAATGAAGCAGGACTAGATTTAACCAGCTTTAATAGATTTAATTTGTGGGCTGAAATTGCCTTTTTGCAGTTCAGAAAGCCCCAAGTTACTTTGGTTTTGCTGAGTTAGCTCTGTGAGGTTTCGACTGGAAATACTTCTGTGCAACATACAACACATTTTTGTAAACAAGGAAGTGATTGTGGGTTTATATACCAATGTAGTGCCGGTAAAATATACTTGTTGGGAATAAATAGAATTTCTGGACATAAAAGCATATCTTTTGTTACTGGAGGGTGGCTTACCTGGTTGCTTTATTTGCTACTGTTTGCTATTTATGGCCAAACTATAGTGAATTAGCACTATGTTAAAAAGTAAATTTACAATTTTATATAAACACAACTTTACCCAAGTTTCTGGACAAAGGGTAGAAATGACACCCACAAACAAGAAATCTGTGTTCCCTCTGTCCCTTCCTACCCTGCTTCCCTCCTCCGTAACTGTATCTCTTTCCAGTATATGAACGGAAAAACCCTGAAGAAAAATTTCAGAAGAATGAAATGAAGAAACTATGACTAGGGGCAAGAGAGTTTTATTTTAATTATAATTTTCCCAAATAATTTGATTGGAAATATGTAGTTGGAAGCTAAGCTTCAGAAACAGTGCAATGAACTAAAGCTATGATATTGCAATGTGTATTGAGTGTTGTAAACATCTTGCAGAAGTTATGCTTGTATAATTAAAATCCTGTTTTTCTTCCTAGTTTCAATATAAGACATCAGAGGATCAATCATCTTCAGGGAAATATTTAAATTCAACTGCTATGAAAGTCGAATGTTTCTGTTTCCTGAGAATTACACCTTGGATCTAAATTTCTTGGTCTTTCTCTACGTAAAGAATCGAATGGAAAAAAGGGTTTACAAAACAAAAACAAAGTAATGGTTTCTCACTTAGGTAATGTGATTATATCTGACTGAAAATCTGCTAGATATAGTTCAAGCAAAGTTATCTGATGTAAGAGACTGAGAGCAGAAAGAGTATTAATAAATCTGTATTTGGAAGAATATTGAAGCGGTTTATAGCTACAGCAAGTTAAAATATATCCCACCAAAATATTGAACCAAGACTCTACATTATAAATGTTTTAAAGTATTTTGGGCTTCCACCAGTGGCATTGATATGACTTCGAACAATCATTTCGAATTATTTTTAAAAATGAAATGACAGACCTGATAAGTTGAAACAAAATGGAAGTTTTTGTTTTGAAATAATGGCTTTCGCTCTTTTTTAAACTATGAATTCAAAATTTTTGCAAGTAATGTTATTTTTTAATCTAAGTGTATTAAAAAAAAGGTTTGATACAATTATGTTGCCTTTCACAACAGGCCTTTATTATGTCTGTCATCGGTGCAACCCGCTGTTATGACCAAATTAGAAATCATCATGTCCCTACTCTCTTCTATTTTTGACTTCAAGGAGAATGTGCCATATTTTAGAATATGAAAATGTAATGGTTATTTTGAGTGTTAACCCAGAGGGAGGATTTGGAACTTTAAACAGTGTAGCTTATCAAGTTGACTTTTTGGTAAATCTAACCAGAAAAGTTGCAGTGAACACTCATCTGCTGATTAAAGAACGTGCATTTAACAAACATCTTGCACGTGCTGCAGAACAGCAGCAGAATTGGCCTATTTGTGTTTTTTTAAACTAAGATTGATGTAATTAATGACTAGATTCACACCTAAACTCTGATCCACAGAATCTCTTAACAGGACAAGAGCCCATCCGTCTTTAAGACTGTCTCCTTGCAAAATGCATCCTAGAAAACGAGTGGGGACGAACAGAGCCCTGCTGCACGCTCCAGGAAGCCAATGTCAGAGTCTTATCGGTGGGCAAAGATTTTGAAATACCGTTTTCAAAAGAGATCTGGGAATGCCATCTTTAGGTTGTCATGGACATGCGGGTATACCTGAAATCACAGATAAATACACTTGGGGCAATTTTCTCCAAGTCCACTTCTAAATGTGATAATGCAACACATGCGCAAAGCACAGCTAACTGTGCAATTACCATGGCAATACTTACAGGCTGCGAGAGGTTCTGCAGAGTGAGGTTGCTACTGAGAAAGAGCAGCTTTGCATAAACATTGGGCTGTACTCACACAGAAATCCTTTACCAGAAAAAAGGAAGAAATACCACTGAACAGTATTTACAACTGTGAGATTTTAATACTTCTTTGTAGCTCGTTAAATAGGTAACTTTATGTAATTATAGAGTACTATGGAACTCTGTAATGGATGGCGGCAGATCTGTAGAGTGCTGCGGTAGTGCAAAAGCAATCTAGTTCCTTTTGCTGCTGAATTGGACCTTGAAGCTCTCTGTGTATACAAGAAATGAAGCTCCTTGTTTGTTCTTATAGTAATTGGTGTGCAAGGTATGTTAGGGAGGTCTCGGGAGCACAGTTCTCTCAGCCGACTTTGCCGTCTGGAGTAAGATAGGAGCCAGCATCCGGATCCACCGAAGCATTTCGGCATACGTTGGATACCTATGTGCAATATCTACCCTTAAGAGGCGACTAATGGGCCCAGGCTTCTGCTGGTTCCCAAGGTGTCCAAGTATCTGCTGATGGGTGTCCCCAGAACAGCTGCATTTGACATTTCTGAGCAAGAGATGCCTAGATCATGTGTAAGCTCAGTGGCAATTCGAAGAGCTGCCACCTGTTTTTCTTCTGGGCAAAATACAGGAGGCATCCCAGATTATACCTAATTGTTTGAGCCACACGCAAAAACACAGTCATGAACAGAGATACTGGTCTTCCTTTTGTCCCGTAGCTTAGTAAGCTTACATAGCTTTTAGGAAAACTCAGATAAACATTATAAAATTAAATCTTCATTTTAGCAGGGCTTGCATTTCTGATCAGTGCCCTCTCTACCACAGGGAGTGTCGGCACAGTCTAAATCAACCTTTTCCAAATTTCTTAAAATCACTTTTGACTTTGACACATAAGTCCAGTTCAACAGAAGAAGTAAGGTTTATAACTGAGCATATTCAGCATAGCGTATCAGCTGTGTAAACAGGTGGGATGTGAATCAGAGACACTGAATGAGTTCATCAGACTGTTGGAAGCTACAGCAGATGAGGCACTGACCATTTCCTGGCATCACCAGCAATCCTGCAACCAAAGCAGGGGATACAGGATCAGCTCTGGTACAGGAGGAGGAGTGAGCTACTAGAACTACGTTGTTCAGCACTTAGAATTTCTTTGGAGATGTGGCCCAGTCCATCTCCATTTAATGTCATTCATGAAATAAATGCCCAAGGCCTGCAGAGATTCGGAAACTGTAATAAAAATGGAATGAACAGATTAAAGGAACTGTCACAGGTAGGAGAAGGAACTGAAAAGCTGGGCCGTCAGGGAGAAAAACACGATGCTTTTAACAACAGTAAAAAGAGTGTGATCAAACATATTTCCTTTTCCATTAATTGTTTTTGTATTGTCTCTTGCCATTTCTTTCTGTTTTAGGAGACATACAGACATGGAAAAACTTTTAAGAACTGTTACTTTTTTTTCCTATGGTTTGTAGAAAACTAGAGCAAAGCAAAAGCAGGATAAATCACTTCACATGAAGAACCACATCTACGCAGCCCACTTCTGCTACTCAGACTAGTTTATTTTGGGCTAGGGTGGGTTTCTTACACTGCTGCCAAGTGAATGTTGCTCCAGTGTGAATTTTACTTGCTAACTATGTAGGACAGTGTTAAATGCTCCTAATCTGATACCTATAAAAAGAGATGATTTCAAAGAAAATCCTAACTTTACATTGATTGCTTCTCTATCTATAATTTGAAAAATCTAAGGAGCATTTCATTTGTGAAATTTCCCAATAAATAATAAATACAAATAGTTTGTCCTCTAAAATAATAGTAGTTCCTTTATCTCATGCAGAATTTTCTTTCTAAATTGACCTCACTGTTAGAAAGGTCCTTACTTTTCTGTTCAGAAGGTGCGTTTTTCCATTGTTAAAGGGACTACTGCACATGGACCGGGTAGGTCAGCATCGCTGCACGGGCTGTTTGGGTTCCAATTATCAGGTAAAGGGAGGCCATCAAAGTTTCGGTCTTGAGGTCTATGGCATGTTCTAGAGGGAATTTTCCCCCCTCTGTTTCTATATCCTTTTGTTCCTGTGGAGATCACCTTCATAACCCTCATCTGAAGTGGACTTGATGCCAGAAAGTTATCAGTTGTTTATTCAATTTTAAGTAAGAAATGCAGTCCCTTTTGAAATTCGTAACTCTTTTGGACATGCTTGGTGACCACTTCGATGTTTAATATTTTTCCCAGCCTTGATGTGTCACTGCTGTACCTCATCAGTCTTTGTTTTGACGAAGCATTAAGTATTGGTGAGCGTTGTTCACAGCGCATCAGGCCTGTAATAGGCAAGCCCAGGAAACTCAGAAGGCTGCGGCTCATTGGGAAATTTTGACAGGAGACTTCTACAGAAAATGCTGCAAAATGCATATCAGTTAACAATGCGCTCTATTAATTTTCTAAGGTGCATTCTTTATTACTTAATATGCATATCTCCTGTAAGAAAGCCATTCTTTTCTATTACTTGTACTGGAACCACCATAGTCCCACTCTGTCTTAGAAAACCCTGATTCTATGAACGCAGTAGTACCGCGGGTTTGACCTCCTTCTGTGCTACACAGTTTTGTTAGGTGTTCTTGTGGTAGCTGCTAACTTTTTCACTTCAGGAGTGGGTGATGTCTATATACAACCTGGTTACCAGAGTGTTGTTTTAAGAAAGCCCCAAAACACATGTGAACTTACTATCAGTAACAAGGCTGTGATTTGTTACTCACCATTATCCCTTCACAGATTATAAGTATTTTTCTTGTTTTAAGAACAAATATAGTTGCAAGCCTAAGGAAATATAGAAATATTTTATATCCATTTGGTGGGTTTGTTTCAAAGTAAAGCTAAGGTACAGCACTTTATGTTGCCAAACTTGGACCTTACATATTCTGCTGTGGCCTATTTTTCCACCAACCAAGTGTCTGCGCCTCCTTCCTGTCAAACTTTTGTCAGCTATTCCGTCCCTCTTTTAATCAAGACTTGCTTTGAGTCCTGCAGCTGAGACCCAGGAAAGTTCATCTATTAGTGGTGCCCATTCTCTTCATTTAAACCTTGTATGAAATGTTTCCATTGATCCCAAAGAATCCAGGCTGCTGTGGTGAGTAAAAAGCTTGTACACCTTCAGAACTTTGTTTAACCATAAAAATAGCCATACCTTGTCTATGACACCTGGAAACACTGAAACTATACTGTCCTCTGCTAAACATTATCTGCCTGAAAACCATCAACTTGGTGCAATTTTTTTTTGCCTTTTTTTCATGATTTTTTCATTTGTGCATGTAATTTGCTTCTGTGGGTGGGTCAAATACATGTTAAGGACAGGAGCGACCAAAATGACTACCTAGTTTTAACATCTGGGTAATACTGGCAGTAGAGTTTTACCTAGTGATTCTAGCTGCAGATAGGTATTCTTTTACCTAGTTCTCCAAGAGCAGTATCTGATGCTAAATAGATTTTTTATATATTGGAACAGTATTGATGTACTGTGAACGTTTTCAGTAAATTCATTTTTCCATTTTAAAACCAATAAAATTATAATTGACATCCAGAGGGACCTTGACAGGCTTGAGAGGTGGGCGTATGTGAACCTCATGAAGTTCAACCAGGCCAAGTCCAAGGTCCTGCATGTGGGTCAGGGCAATCCCAAGCACAAATACAGGCTGGATAGAGAATGGATTGAGAGCAGCTCTGCCAAGAAGGACTTTGGAGGTGTTCGTTAATGAGAAGCTCAGTGTGCACTTGCAGCCCAGAAAGCCAACCACATCCTGGGCTGCATCAAAAGAAGCGTGGCCAGCAAGTTGAGGGAGGTGATTCTGCCCCTCTACTCCACTCTGGTGAGACTCCACCTGAAGTGCTGTGTCCAGCTCCAGGGCCCATAACAAGAAAAGGACATGGACCTGTTGGAGTGAGTCCAGAGAAGGGCCACAAAAACGATCAAGGGGTTGGAGCACCTCTCCTACAAAGACAGGCTGAGAGAGTTGGGGTTGTTCAGCCTGGAGAAGAGCAGGCTCCGAGGAGACCTTATAGCAGCCTTCCAGCAGTTAAAGGGGGCCTACAGGAAAGATGGGGAGGGACTCTTTATCAGGGAGTGGAGTTATAGGACGAGCGGTAATCGTTTTAAACTGAAAGGGTAGATTCAGATTAGATATTAGGAAGAAATTCTTTAAGGGTGGTGAGGCACTGGAACAGATTGCCCAGGGAAGTTGTGGATGCCCCATCCCTGGAAGTGTTCAAGGCCAGGCTGGATGAGGCTTTGAGCAGCCTGGTCTGGTGGGAGGTGTCCCTGCCCAGGGCAGGGGGGTTGAAACTAGATGATCTTGAAGGTCCCTTCCAACCCGAACCATTCCATGATTCTATGACAATAACAGTGGCAAGAAGCTGTAGCGGCCTCCTTCCTCCCCGAACGAGAGAGCAGCGGTGTGCAGGCAGCCGGACATGCCCGCTAGTTCTGCTCACGAACACTTTAACAAGGTCTGTGCGGCGGCGTCCCGCCATGTCAAACCGCCGCCACCGGGGGGCTCCTCGGCTGCAGCCCCGGCCCGGTCCCCGGGGAGAGCCCAAAGAGCCCAAGCGCTCGGGGCCCCGAGGGGGCGCCAGCGACAACTTACGATCGTCTCTTTGCAAACCACTCGTTTTTCCCTTTTTGGTTCTAAACAGGAAATAAGCACAGCAAAGCGAGGCACAGCAAGGCTGCCAGTCTCTCCACTTCTGTCTGTGTTTGTTGTGGTATTTATTTCAGTACAAGGACAGAAAGAATGAAAACAGCCCTTTTAAGTAGTGTTTATGTGTAGGACAAGCATTGCTACAACTCTTCGCTCAGTTACTGGATTGTGTCTCATTTTGAAATGTGATCTAGACACACGGAATTCAGAACCAAGCGAGAGCATCTGATTCTGATAAACGTCATTAGATAAGACAGCTTTATGGTTTCTTTGAGTTACTCAAGGACATGGATAAGGTGAATCTCTGTGTCATTTTTGCTCTTTCAAGTGTGTAGCCTTGACTGAAAGGCAACAGAAAGTACTCTGCTGTGACCGAAAGTTTTTCATATAACAGGACACAGAAGTGGAGGTTTCTTAAAGCGTCTTGGTACCTAATTCCTTAAACACGAACCTGTCCCTAACACCAAAAACCAAAAGTTGAAAATAAGTTTTAGAATGAAAATCAGTATTGATTTTTACTCATAACTGAATGATTAACATGTAAGAAGGAATAAAAATGCTACTATCTTATATGGAGACAAACAGTAGGATCTTGTCCCATTGAACTGGGATTTGCTTCGTAGCAGTACCTGGAAATGCTGAGAATGCAAAAAAAATGTTAATTACTCTTCTACTTTTTTCTCATGTGGAATATCCATGTGCACTAGGCTTTTATAACAAAAAAAAAGCCCCATACTCAATGATCTTAAATATCTAATGTTAAGGTCCTATGATTCTTGCGGAACTCTACCACAGCTGCTAAAATAAAATAATAACTTCAAAAAATCTGGAAATGCGAACACTTTACATACTCACTGCATACTTACATATAGTAGACTAACTGTGCCACTGCACTATAGGGACTGAAATAAACCATAAAACCAGTTTGACAGGCCAGTTAAAACAGTCTTCTGTTCCTGTCCATATACACAAATTTTCCTGTTGACTTTCATTCTCCATTTTTGAATATGGCATGGCCGTTGCAAGAATATCATCAAATACAGTAAATAATCATCTGGGTACATTAACATTCTAGTACTTCTGTAAACTTCCTAGCAGAATAGGGATGACATTTAAGGATTTTGTTGTTTTAGAAAACATCCTATAAAGTACTGACTTGTGAACTGATTTAAGTGGTCAAACCATGCTGCAATAGGCAGAATTTCAAAGGAAATGGAGCACGGTTCTTTCCCTTGCTGATGCTGCTGCTGAGCTATGCAGCTTGTGATGAATATGCAACTGATTCTAATGGAAATGAGAAACAGATAGGAAATCGACATAGTTTTGTGCTTTAAGGAGGTTTCTGGACAATAGTCAAAACTACCAACTTATATCTGGATACAGCCTGGGCAATGAGTGGACTGAGAGTGGCCCTGTGGAGAATTTTGGAGTACTGGTGGATGAAAAGCTGGACATGAGCCAGCAATGTGCACTCGCAGCCCAGAAAGCCAACCACATCCTGGGCTGTATCAAAAGAAGCATGGCCAGCAGGTTGAGGGAGGTGATTCTGCCCCTCTACTCCGCTCTCGTGAGACCCCACCTGGAGTACTGCATCCAGCTCTGGAGACCCCAACACAGGAAAGACATGGGCCTGTTGGAGCAAGTCCATAGAAGGGCCACAAAGATGATCAGAGGGCTGGAGCACCACAGGTATTAGAACAGGCTGAGATGGGTCTTTAAGCAACCTGGTCTAGTGGGAGATGTCCCTGCCCATGTCAGGGGGGTTGAACTAGATGATCTTTAAGGTCTCTTCCAACCCAAACCATTCTATGATTATATGACAATAAGGAAAAGGAGGTTTCCCCACAAAGACCACACAAAGCAGAAGAACCAGCTAATGGTTCATGAATCAGAAAATTTTATTTCAAGGTCAGTTTCACACAGAGAGGGCGGGTGGCGCGGGGCTGCCCTTGTCCACGGCTGTGGGGGGCCTCAGTTGCATGTGTTGACTTAGGCGAAAGCTGCAGAAAGCACTGGCTGAGTGGCTGCGGAGGGAGGGGACGGGAGTGTGCCGTGGTCTGGTCCTGTGCCTGTCTGGGCCTGTGGCTGCAAAAGGCAGGATAAGAAACAAAGGGGCAACCACCCCGGCTCACCATGGGCAGCCTCTGACCAGGGCTCTGCCAGCCTCAGGCCAAGGATCTCAGTCCCACATCTCCCTGGCAGCCAGGAGACACCCATCTCATGGTGGCATGGGACACGACCGGCCAACCGCCCACTCTGGCAGTGTCACTGCCTCACTAGGTTTGTGCCAAGAGCTGGTGTCATTTTTGATTCCTTAACTTTGTGTCAGTGTCCTTGTAGAAGGCAGCAAATCTCTGGCTGAGTGTCTGAGACAGGAGTGCAGCATGGTCTGGTCCTGTCTCTGTCTGGGCCTGCAGCTGAAAAAGAAAACAAACAACGGGGCAGCCACCCTCAGTGACGATGGGCAACCCCTACCCAGGGCTCTGCCAGACTCTTGATGCCTTAACTTCGTGTCAGTGTCCTTGTAAAAGATGGTGGATCTCTGGCTCTGTGGCTGAGAATGAGACTTCGACATGGTCTGGCCCTGTCCCTGGCTGGGTCTGTGGCTGCAAAACACAGGATAACGGACAAAGGGGCAACCACCCTGGCTCACCATGGGCAACCCCTGCACAGGGCTGAGACAGACTCTTAATGCCTTAACTTTGTGTCCATGTCCTTGCAGAAGGCAGCAAATCTCTGGCTGAGTGTCTAAGGACAGGAGTGCGCCATAGTGTGGTCCTGTCCCTGTCTGGGCCTGCGGCTGAAAAAGACAAGAAAACAAACAAAGGGGCAACCACCCTCATTCACCATGGCCAAATCCTGCCCAGGGCTGTGCCAGACTCTTGATGCCTTAACTTCATGTCAGTGTCCTTGCAGAAGATGGTGGATCTCTGCCTGTGTGGCTGAGGATGAGACTGCGCCATGGTCTGGCCCTGTTCCTGCATGGGTCTGCAGCTACAAAATGTAGGATAAGAAAGAAAGGAGCAACCACCCTCACTGACCATGGGCAACGCCTTCCAAGGGCTCTGCTGGCCTCAGGCCAATGCTGTCAGTGCCATATCTCCCTGGCAGACAGGAGACGTCATGAGCCTTTCCCCCACAGTGACATTGAAACTGCATCACTAGGTTGGTACCAAGAGCTGGTGTCATTTTTGATTCCTTAACCTTGTGTCAGTGTCCTTGTAGAAGGCAGCAAATCTCCGTCTGTGTGGCCGAGGACAGGAGTGTGCCATGGTCTGGTCCTGTCCCTGTACGAGCCTCCGTCTCTGGAAGACAAAGGAGGAGCAGCCGCCATCTGTCGTGCCACAGGCAACACCCACCTCCCTGCCCGGGCCCATCAGCCCTGCCCTCCCCTCCCTGCCCTCCTCCTGCCTCTCGCCTCAGCCCTCGCTCACCCGCCTGCTCGCCTCCACTCTGGTTTGGCACCGCGCAGCCCTTTCTGTGCCTGTCCTGAGCATCCTGTCACCAACCCCGTCACATGGCAACCACCAGCGTTCTGCTCTCTCTGATACGGTCACCATGTCACCAGGTGTTCTAGAGCTGATGGAAGTCCGAGCTCTTGGCTGCCTGGGGAAAAAGGGGTGTCACTCTTCAGCCTTGATCAAATGCAGTGGGATAGACAAACCCCATAACTCAGGCCCATGGGGAAACCATCCAACATGGAGAGCCCACTGTCACTCCTGTCTGTGTGGGGACAGCCTCTCCCCTGGGGCTGTGGTCACCTCACGGCCCCTCACCATCCTGTCCCACCCCACCTCCCCTGGGTCTCCTCCTTGCTGTCAGGGCCAGGGCAGAGCGAGGTGAAGCTCAGCATGAGGGTGCAGACAGACAAATGTGGTGTCTAAACACTGGGGAGTAATTCAGGTGTTTAACATACACTGACGTAGTGCCACTTGGGCTGTCTTACAGCCTAATATCCTATGGATACACATGAAACTGGCAGACAGGACCTTGGAAAAATGCATGCCTCTTTAGATCAGCCAGGAGGGATACACAGTGGCATCTCACGTTGAACTAAATGCTACTTTAATCCCAGTTGTAAGCCCTAGAAGTCCACCGTCTCTGTGCACAGACAGTCAGCTCACAGCTGGCAGCACAGAGCAGGGTTCGGGTGTCCGGAAACAGGCTCCGCAGTGTCGCTTCAGGGGCTGTGAGGAGCCTCACCTGAGCTAGAGCTGCTACACCGGGACAGGGCAAGGCTGGTGTGAAGGTGGCACCGTGCTGGTCTGCTCTGCCTCAGAGTGTCAGACACCCCACCACCTCCCAGTGGCACTGGGTATTTATTGGTTAGAAACTGAACGCCCTGTACGGATTAATTCATGTGCTTGAGGTTGGGTCTCCAGGGCACTTCATACACCCTGGGGTGTCTGTCCTGATCCCAGGAGGCCACTTCAGAGACCTCCCATAGATCCCGTGTTGCACATGGCAGCTCTATGGCCCGGAGGAGTTGGGGGTGGAGAAGCGAAGTTGAGCCTGGAAAAGGCGGTGAAGGCATTGCTTTAATTTTTATCTTTGTTTCTCACTACCCAAGTCTATTTTAACTGGAAATAAGTTTTCCTAAGTTGTGCCTGTTTTGCCCATGACAGTAACTTGCAAGGGATCTCCCTGTCTTTCTCTCGACCCAGGAGAGCTTTTTCATCCTATGTTCTCCCTGGGGGAGTGAGTGAGCAGCTGGTCGGTGCCTGGCAGCCACCCAAGGTTAACCTGCCCCAGTGTGTAATGTCACAGAATCACAGAATCACAGAATCGTAGGCTTGGAATGGACCTTTGGAGATTATCTAGTCCAACCCCTCTGCTAGAGCAGGGTCACCTAGAGCAGGTTGCACAGGAACGTGTCCAGGCAGGCTTTGAATGTCTCCAGAGACGGAGACTCCACCACCTCTCTGGGCAGCCTGTGCCAGTGCTCTGCCACCCTCAAAGTAAAGAAGTTCCTCCTCATGTTTAGGTGGAACTTCCTATGCTCAAGTTTGTGCCCATTACCTCTTGTCCTGTCCCTGGGCACCACTGAAAAGAGCCTGGCCCCGTCCTCCTGACACCCACCCTTTAAGTATTTATAAGTGTTGATAAGATCCCCCCTCAGCCGTCTTTTTTCCAGACTGAACAGACCCAAATCCCTCAGCCTTTCCATAAGAGAGATGTTCCAATCCCCTAATTATCTTGGTAGCCCTTTGCTGTACCCTCTCCAGCAGTTCCCTGTCCTCTTGAATTGGGGAGCCCAGAACTGGACCCAGTACTCCAGGTGCGGCCTCACCAAGGCAGAGTAGAGGGGGAGGATGACCTCCCTCGACCTGCTGGCCACACTCTTCTTAGTGCACCCCGAGGTGTCATTGGCCTTGTCCTGCAGTAATGCTGTTTGGATTGTATGTACTGTAGATACAGGGGGGGTGATGGTCACTTTCACTTATGAACTTTTCTTCTGTATGGTTCTCAAATGGTTAGTGTTTCTAATCCTGTAAAAATTTGAACACATACAGGTTGCCCAGGGAAGTGGTGGAGGCCCCATCCCTGCAGACATTCAAGGCCAGGCTTGATGAGGCTCTGAGCAACCGCATCGAGTTGAAGATGTCCCTGCTTACTGCAGGGGGGTTGGACCAGATAACCTTTAGAGGTCCCTTCCAACCCAACACATTCTATGATTCTATGATTCTATAGAATAGTTCATATGTATAAAGCTGCTCAAGTGGATTTTTTCTCTTTTTCCTCAGCAATCATCCATGTCTACTGTCATCTAAAAGTCTAACCCTCACCTTGGTTACTCGTGAGACTAGCGTAAGGCATCAAAGAACATACTGCTACAACTGTTCATGATCAAACTGTGGCAAGATTCTTCAAGGCAGACTCTTATCAGAAAGAGCGGACTGATACAGTTGATTAGACCTGGGACTAAACCCTAGAGTTTATTAATCCTGATGTTGGCTTTCTTGAGCATAATTCCCTTTCTGTAGCCATAGTATACAAACGCTTTATATTTATGTGTATAAATATGTTTATAAAGTGTTTGGATAATGTATAATAGAACAACAGTACAGTAATAATGTATTTTTTCCTGACAATTGTAGATTTCATTCACTAAAGATTTTAGTATAGGCACAGCTTTATATACATATAGCCTCACTGTACATATATAAAGTGCATGCAGACTTGAGGCTTAAGAAAAGACAGAACACACTTACAAGAGTTTAAGTAAGTGACTGAAATCCTTAGTCTAGAGAATAAATATTCCAGTAACAAGCCTGAAGTGCAAAAACAGCAGTAATGAAACATTCTTAATTATTAAGAATCACAAATTAGAATTGTATTATTTAAGGCATATTAGCAAGAATGTTCCAAATGTGAGATTTATTTGACTAAGAAGTGGTCTCCCAAGGGAAGTCTTAGAACCAACTTTGAAACATTTAAAAATAGACTAAGTAAAGTATAATAAAAAAAAAATCACACTAGGGAATGCTAATGACCTGACAATAAAAGGGACCAGAAATTTAATAATTTTTTTAAGTCTAATTTCAGTGATTACAGTTCTTGCTATATTCTATCTTCATAGGCAGCTAGCTACTAAGTCAGGCAACTGTCATGCCTATTTACTAATTTGTGCTTATACCCCTATAGCATTTATTTTATTAAAAACAAATTTTGAAAATAATCTATTTAATATCATATTTTCATTGCTATTTTCATAACAATATGGCAATATTGTCTGGGAGACGTATTGTCACAACAAAAAAATAGACAACTAAGTTAAATATAAAGACCATGGAAAGTTATGTTAGTCTACTGGAGGACTCCCAGACTAACAGGGTATTCAGGTAGCAAGAAGGGCATAATGTGGAGCTCGTTCCTACTGAAATCGTTAGCAGTTAGGATAGTCTTTCAGATGTAAGGAATATTAGTACAGACTTTCAAAGCTGTTGTAATTTCATATAGATATTCCAGCCATAAACATCAGTCTTTCATGGAATTTTCCATTCAGTGTTTGACTTAACTTGGTAATTGTATTGTTGAACATGACTGGTCTTAAAAATATGCCCGTGCTTATGGTGCAGCTTGGTGTCAAATACGTAGTACCCAGCTACCATTGCTGTCTCCACATCTTTAAAAATCCAGTTAGATGCATGTCCGAATTGTTTGATACCTTTGACAAGGTGGCTCATTATCTTGTATTAGGAAAAAAACAAAGTAGGAAATTGATCCGCGTCCATGA
The DNA here is from genome assembly GCF_963924245.1 of Chroicocephalus ridibundus. Lineage (NCBI taxonomy): Eukaryota > Metazoa > Chordata > Aves > Charadriiformes > Laridae > Chroicocephalus > Chroicocephalus ridibundus. Next base: position 18,144,223 of record NC_086284.1, on the reverse strand, counting down.
AGTCCTATAATTCCCAACAAACCAAAGTTCTTAGCACATATGTCACTGCTCAGTTATTCTTATCATCTCTATATCTTGGGGCCTGGAGTATCCAACCAAGAGCACAAGTTTTGGTCAGAGCTGGATTATTTCTATGCCAATGAGAAGAATGAGGATATTTGGATACATGTGATGGATGTAGGCATAATTGACAGTGATATTACACAGTTGAAAATTTATGCTCAAAAGGAAAATAAATATGGTATTTTTCCAGAGAAAATTCTACAAAGCTCAAGCTTCCTAAAACTACTTGGCACAAAATTCCAGGCAGTGAGGCTGATCAGATGACTCATGTCAACAGTCCTCCCCATCTCTTATTTTTATAATTTCCATTATGATTCTAGCAGAGGGCTACCTCTTTGTTGGCAGCGTTGACTCAAGTGCATCATATTGGGTCCAAGTTTCTGTATCTCCAGGTACTCTTTATGAGCAGAAGTGATTAGCAAAAGCAAAGTGAAGTAAAGCCACTCGCCCACACTTGGCAGGCAGCTGGGCTGGGCGATGATTTGCAGCCAGGGAGTTTCTGTCTAGCCCTGTGTTTGCTATGCACAGTCACTCAACCATGAGCTCTCCTAAATTGTGGCCACTGTAGTTCAAGTGGTTTTTTTTGTTTTTACAGCCAGGGGTAATTTGGAGCACAAATCAGAGCAACGAACAGACAAAATTAGCTCTATATTGTAAAAGGACTACAGTTACATTATTCTGTTACATTTTTATGTTAAGTAACGGGCACTAATCAATGGTCCAGGTTAAAATAATTCCTGTTTTGTATCGTTCAATTCAGCACAAAGCCATGTGACAACTCCCCCAGTTTCAGTGTCAGCTGGTGCTTGGCAGCCCGTTCCAGAATGTTTATAGCAGTGTTTAATGACTGGTTTGGCTTTCCATCTCTAATGGGAAGAATACTTTTCTTCTGAATTCCAAGGAGTAGCAGTCACAGCTCTCTATTTACAGATAAACAGAATTCAAGATTTACAGCTCATTTTTCTCCTCATTCCCTTTTTTTTGTGCTATGTATAATCATTTTTCTTATTCCCTGAATTGAATACATAAAGTAACTACTTCTATTACCACCTTTATTACTTTGTATTATATGCTATCTCCTCATCCGTTGCCTGTTTGTCCTTTTGGCACCTGGAACTGCAAATGATATCAATGTGGGCACACCAAGTACTGTGAAAGACAGGATCAGATTTTGAATTTGTGAAGCTCATAGAAAGGGATCCCACCCTCTTACATGACTATATAGCTGTGACGACACTCAGATTACTCCTAGAAATGCATTCATAATATTTATCATTTTTCAGGTGTTGGCATTGTGAGAAGCGCTACCAACCTTACCCAAAGCAAGCTAATTCTGGGAAGAACTGAGAAAAAAAATGGTGTTCTTTGTTTCCATCTAGAAGTATTACAGACAAAGTGGATCCTGCAAATAGAACAACACATAAGATCCTTCTGGGCTCCCACTGATGATTTCCTAAGGCAGGGCAGACTTAATTAATAGCAGAACTACGGGGAGCTCTGAAGACATTGGTAAAAACAAATTTTAATATTTTGTAGTTATTCTTAGATCAGAATTTAGTGAATGTTTGGTTATTAATAAACGCCTACACTTGCTTCAAAAGTAAGTATGTGATGAGAAAGGATTCCAGGGAAAGAGCTGAAGAACCAAAGCTTTCAGCCCGAATGGGCTAAAGCTAAGGTAAAAATCTGCAAGACCCGCTGCTAGGAAATTAAGTGTTCAGTATGACTCCCATTTCCTGAATAGTGCTATAGGTTGATAATTGAGGAGGAAAACATACCTTCTTGTACTTCTGCCCTTTGTACGAATTGCATTGAATGACAGTGCATTTAAGAAGATTAATTAAGGATTGACCGTTGGACCCACATTATATCCTATATGCAGTATTTATCACAAGATACACCAGAAGGACAAAAGGCAAAGCTACTGCACAAAACTGTGTGCCTTAGCAATCCTTCCTTAGAGCAGCATGGCTGTCAGCTTCATTATCTCACAACTCTGAATCAGTGTCCATGTAATATGAAGGGCAAATGATCTGAAATCCTAGGAAGACCAAACATTTTTAATTTTTTTTTATTATTATTGATATGTTTTTGACCCGAAACAATGGACAAGATCAGATTGTTAGTGTTACTAGTTTCATTCATATAAATACTTGCATTTTCTGTGCCACCTGGGCAAAGAAATTTATCCTTAAATGAAGTATCAGTATTTCTTGCTGGTATATTACCTATGCTGTAGGATCTATATAACTAAAAAAGAAAACTAAGCACCAGTGGCTTCCATAGCACACTGAGAGAACGCTGAAATCATCATTAAATAGAGCTGACTTGCAAGTACTACTCAGCATCCCAGGAAACCAAAGCCAACGTCTGTTTTTACAAATGCAAAGGTCCTGGATCCAAAATGGCTTCATTTCACTATGACTGGGAGTTTCTGAGAGCAATCATTTAGTGTAGTCATTAGTTTACTCTGGCACAATAAGTGACCACAAGTTCCAGAGTGAAGTGAGAGCTTGTGATCTTAGAAATGGTGTACAGCAATCTGGACTGGTAAAGATGTAAGAAAACCTATAAATCAAAGTCTGTCTGTGCTTTATTTCATAAGACCCCCCTCAAAATGCCTTTTGGAATATTCATAAATTTCAAAATAAGGGAATTTTCACCATCTGTAATATACAGAAGAAGGGGAAGCAGCAGCTGCTCACAAGTTAAACAAAAGTCCTCCTAGCAAGAAGACACACAGCAGATCTCTCTTTTGCCTATGGCTCCAACTTTGGCTTCAGATCTGTGGTGGGAGCAGTGTCCAGAGGCTTGTGGTCACCCTTCTAGTATTCCGGTATCGTCACTAATTTGGGTCACCTGCTACAGGACTGCTTTCAGTTCAACAGCTCTATACTCTGTATCTGGTTCATTATGTCTCATCTGAATGCATGTATTTTATGAACCTGACTGGGAGTAACTGGTATTTGAAGCATACAGTCACTGGTAAAATTAAAACTCGATGATTACTTTTCTCATTAGTTATGTGGTGCCGTTTATTGGCCAGAGATCATATAGTGCCTTACTCATGTTTACATTCATAGTAATTACAATTGTACCAACTATGTTTTAGGTTCTATCTCAGAAAAACAAAGACAGCATTTTCCAGGAGTAGCTGCAACAACATTGATGCTGCTACAGCCTGCTTATCTTTGCTTGGTTATTATATCTTACCAAATGTAAGATAATGTTCTCATCAGTTTGCCAAACCCTGCAGCACCTCAAGTATTTACTATACATTGGCTTCTGCACCTTTAACAGCAAAGAAACACATCTGAAAAAAAAAGGTAAAAAAACCCAAATCAATCAAAACAAAACAGAAAAAGATGGTCAAGCTTATTGATAGAGAAAGCCATCCAGGATATGTACAAGCACATGTGGTAACACAGTCTGTCATACTCCCCATTCCTCCGTACAGTTTTTGGTTAATATGTTCAATAAAACCAGACCCAGGACGTAGGCTACTACCTGAAATTCTTAGTCTCACTGGGAACCCGTTGTGCCCCCACCTGATGATGTTCATGCATTGATGATCCACTTCCCTACCTGGCTCCTTCACCTGCTAAGCAACAGAACCAAGTTTCCTTTTTCTTTTATTTCTAATTTAACTGTATGGTCTACACTTGTTGCTTTATGCGATCCTCAATAATCAAAAGTGATTTCATGGCTTAATCTTTCTCATTTTATGCCCACATGCTACTGCTGTTACTTTATAGCCATACCTACTAGTGTTTCCACTTTGTATTCAATTCCTTCTTATTCTCAGGTATCTTCCAATGTAATGGTATCTTCTTTTGACCTTTCTCTTGCTTCAGAAGAGTTTGCCTTTACACAGTTTATGTACTTTATTTGCTTCTCTTAGAGGTTACTCTTGTTCTACACTCTTAGATTATTTTCTTAGACTTGGACTGTTTTCTCAAAAGATTGCATCTACCACTTCCGTGATTTTGTTGTGGTCTGCTTTCCTGAAACCAATTATTCTTATTCCAACTGTTCTCATGTCTTCTTTCTTTCTAAAAGCAAACTTAGTATCAATATAGGAAAGAGAAAAGAAAGCTGTGGCAAACAATATAGAGTAGCTACAGTTGCTAGGTAATGACCTAGGTGGATGATAAGACCTGTCAGTAATTATTTAGCTTTATTTTAATCTGAAGCTGTTGTTTCATATTCATTTTCACTTATGCATAAATGGATGGAACAGTATGTTATCATTGGTTTCTCTTGGCAGTTATAATCATGGTGGGTTTTTTTCACTTCCAGTGATCTCTAAAATATTTAAATGTATACAGAAGAACCTTGTAAAATTTAGTAGGGAAGAAACCATGAGTGTTCTATGCAATTAATACATCTGAGATGTAGATAAATAATTATTTACTCAAATCTGTATGAAAAACCACAGAGGGATACTTCCTACCTCCTTTAAAAAATAACTAGTGTTTTATATTAAATAACTGAATACTTTTTCTAGAATGCTAATGTTTCTATAGGATGCTAAGTAGCACACAAAAAGTATGAAAGGGATGAAGTCTGTACACTAAGAATTTATTGGAATTTAGCAGTAGGTGAAGTGTCTGAGTGATACACAATAAAAGAAAGGAAGGAAACACTTTGGCAAGAAAACCAAAAGTAACCTGTATTCTCATGAAGGCTTTTACAGGATTTTTAAGGATCAGAGGCAACTTCCGTTCTGAAGATCTCAACTAAACAGAGAAGAAAAGAAGAAACTGCAGGGGATGCAACTTCTATGTCATGGAAAGCTGAAGAGCTAAAATGTGCTTTGCTGATTAAGGAATATAAAGGTGCTGAATCCTTTGGCTTTAATACAATGGATGGAGAAACAAATTACAGATTACTTGAAATCTCTCTCTCCCACATGGTCAGAGAGTTATTCCAAGCACAGGGCTCAGCTCTGAAGTGAAGAATACTGTGGTCCTGCTGCTAGCATCTGCAGGAGGCTCATTGGCACCCTGCAAGCTCTACTGCTCAGCACTATGGCAGGACTGAGCACACAATGAAATATTTGTACAAACTTGCTTTCTCCCCAGCAGTATTGTGTGTCTTAAACAGGACAGAAAATGACATAAATGTGAAGAAATATTTAGAAACACACACTGGTTCCTCCTGCTTTTTAATGGTTTGTGCATTGGCATGTTTTCCATCTGTCACATAAAGTTGATTTCTTTGTTATTAGTTGAGGTTACTGTCAGTAGCTACTGTCAGTTCTGCTGTTTATAATCACTATGATGCTCAAACTGGGCAAAATTTATTTGGAGCATGGAGGTGTGCTTTTCAGTTAAACCTTAGTGTCTAACAACAAAAGACAACCAAGAAATGCTCTGTTCTGTGGCACTCTGAGGTTTTTACTGGCAGCAGCAAAGCCACTGCTAGTGTCATATTCCTTGCGGTCGACTCTTCCCACACTGGCTGAGATGGCTGGTCACCCTCCTGCTAAGGTAACCCGGCGCCTCAAGCTTCTTTTCTGCTCTACTCTGACAAGTGAGAGACTTGCTGTCTGTGCCCTCTGAATTTGTGATGTAAACAGCATTTTTTGTGGTTACCATTCTTGGAAAAAGTGGTGCTTTAGGAATAAAAACTCCTTTGCTTGGAAAACAGGAAAAAGCAGTGAATGCCACTCAGAAGTCTGTATTACAAGCACCCATGCTGTATGGACTGGAAACCAATGAAGAACTGCCGTTACCCCAGAATTGCTGATAAGCTACACAATGCTTAAGAATGAGAAAAATATTTACAGGGCCTTATTTCAGGTCTCTGCTCTACTCTGCTCTGCCAGTGCAGCATGCAAACTGAATTTTTAGCTACCCCGTACAGATTAGGAATCGATCTTACAGCGAGCTATAGTACTAACCTCAGAGCGTGGGACGAGGCTTTGAGATGTCAGTCAGTAGTGAGACAGGCAAGAGCAGGTGAAGGGTTTCTGGCAGTTTATTTCCTGGAGAGGTACGACCCTACCTCAGAGTTACAATGGGATGCGCAGCTCCAAAGAGAGGGGAGATCATGAAAGATTACAATTTACCTGTGTCAGGCCAGAGTATGCTGATGTTGCATTTCTTCCCATCCCATGCTCTCGTCTCCAAGCCAGCCTTCTCGAACCTGCAGTAGAGACTGTTCCCTCTGCCTCTCCCAGTCTTTTCTGATGTACCCCCATAGGTCTGTCCAGAAAACATGATTCCAGAACATACCTCTGTTATATACATATATATACATGTATATAACATGTATATATACATATATGTATATAAGGCATATATACGTATATATGTATATATGCCTTATATACAAGATTGTTCCCAAAAGACACAGAAAATGCAGGAGAGACATACTCCTCCACTAACGCAACCTGGAACGGCGTGTCTGCTGCTCCGCACTGAGCAGCACACGACACAGGTCTGCCCACATGGCAATGCAGCTTCTCCAGTCCTATCCCTCAGGTGCTCCAGTATCTTCACACTTCGCTTCACCGCCACATGATTACGTTTAGGCCTTTGCTAAGGGTTATTCCACATCATGCAGGGCCTAACTGTAACTGTGATTTTGGGGCTGTGAGGACCCTCCAAGGCAATTATTCTGACTGATTTATTCAAGTTAATTGCCTGGTAAAGTGCATAATCAGAAACTAGCTCTGGTTGGAAGTTCAGATACTGCTATGGTGAAACAAATTATGCTTGGAAGGCACAAACTGGAGTAGAGGTCTCAGCAAAAATACAATACTCTCAGAGGAGACTGGAAATACCCTCAGAGGAGATTGGAGAAAGCAATGTTCAACAGTAGAAGATAATTAAGAAAAAGGGTCCTAGAGATAAAATAAAAAAGAACATACAAAGACTCCATGGGAAATTTACTTCCCATGTTTAGTACATTTTCCATGATTCTTTACAAGAAAAATTGAGGTTCATGTTTTTATTTTTTTATTTTGCATGGCTTTCACTCTACTTGGGTAGTAGAGTTCATGTTTTGTTATACCACATGATCAGACAATATAGCTGATAATGCTTCATTTCAAGATTTACCCGTAACTAGTGCAATGAGTCGACTATGAAACCCAGAAAAATTAGCAATCATTACAGAAATCCGTATGTGCTGATTTCCTTCTAAGACAACATCTTAATAATAAAACAAGGGTGAGCTTCCTTTCTGCTCCCCTTGCCAAGCTGCCCCTCAGGAGCAACTCGGGACCACCCTGTCCAGAGGCCGTGATGGAGGTGCCTGTTGGGACATGGGGTTTTGCTGCAGTCCCTGGCACTGTCCAGCCATCTCCAGGTTTCTCTCTGTCTGTCACAGGCTCCCTGTGAGCAGGGCTGTCTCTTACTTCTCTGTGTGCGAGAAGAAAAATGCCGAGGTCTCCCATAAAGAAATGCAGCCAGACCCTGCTGCAGGGGGCTGGGTAATTTAGAAAGGATTTTACTGTCTGGGGGCACATGCCGCAGAGAGAACTGTATGAATACAAATATCCCAGTGCATTTGGATGAGTCATAGGAATATATTCCTCTCACATTTAATTGTCAGAAAGCTGACTTTTCTAGTTACGTTGTGTTTGAGATGGAGTTCAACCTGTCTGTGGAGGGGAGCCCCTGCAGACTGGTCCTCAGGCTGGCCAGCGTGAGAGAGGATAGAAAAGGACAAACCAAGACAAAAGCATTAAGAAATGCTTCTTGGAAATGAATCCGGAGCTCAGGTAGGGAGGTATGTTTATGTGCTGGGGTGTTGCAAGAAGTAGGTCAGACTTCCACAGGGGCCGGCCAGGAAGACATTCGAATAGCTGTGGTTTGGCTCTGGTTTGCAGACACCCCACAACGCGCCCTGGTGACTACAGCACCTTCTGGAAGCTTCTGCCAGCCTGTGCTGTGCCTGATGGGGGCTGAGACACCCTGACCCTCCTCACTGTGGGGCTCAAGCCACCCCGACCCTCCTCACCATGGGGCTGAGACACCCCAACCCGTCTCACCCTGACCCATCTCACCCTGACCCATCTCACCAACTGGCCATAACTTCAGTCTTGTTTTCTGCTAAGATTACACAGCTGCTGAACTGTCTCCCTCTTGTCACAAGATGAATAAGTTTTATTTAACTGGCTGAATTATTTCAAGGAAAATATTTTATTTACAACTGACTTGGTAAAACTTACATAATTTCCACTTCCCAAAGACAAGGCAGGGGAAAGGCCAGGATGTTCAGTGGCAGTGGCTTTCTCAATCAGTTCAGTTCTTCCAGGATAGTTTTGTCAATACCAGTGTAGCAATTCAGTAGAAAAAAAATGATCTAGAATAAAGGAAGAATTTGCCAAAGTGCCTAATGACATCCCCTTCCTCCTTAGGCCCTGCCGAGAAACAAGATAAAGTTCTCTGATTCCTTACTTCCCAAAATGAAGACTGAATTAATGGGAAAGCCACAAATTGGCTTCTCATTCTCGTCATGCTCCATGACCGCACGCAGCAAAATCATCAGCAGACAGGAGGAAACCCACAGTGGTGCTGTTCCACAGCAACCACCGGAATTACACTGGGAGTTAACATGCCCTAAAAATCTTATGATCTCTTTCTTCAGGTTGTACAGTCTTCCCTTCTGTTGCAGAAAAATAAGTCCTCAGTATGCGCTGGGGAAGATATTATCCTGCTAGGACTCCAAAGTAGTTACTACAAATAAATTTGTGGAATTACAGATTGATGGAAATATTCTGTTTTATTTCAGCACACTACAAAAACAAGTTTGTAAATCATCTGGGTTTTTTTCTAATATCTTTTTCCAGGATACAGATCTGAAAAAGTAGTTCTCAGTTCCGTTTCAAATACTAAAATTGCAAATGGGAGATTAAAGATGAAAAGACTAATATGCTGTGTTAGTCAAGAAAGTTTATATGTATCTGATAACTCTTTGTTGATTCCTTACTGTAGTGAGCTGTGATATGACAGAAATACAGGATCATATATGTACAAAATATATTTTTATTGAAGTCCAACAGACAAAGTACTGATAGAAAGATAAATTATTTAATAATCAATAAAAGCTTTCTTGTGCAACTGTTGATCCTAATTCTCTGCAGAATTTCATCACTCTGAAAAATCTGTCTCCTATTCCAGACTATCACTTTTTTCCACTTGCAAGTTTTCACGTGATATCCATTGAAACCATCCAGGACCTTGCCCTGTAACTCACATGTATAGGGGCATTAGTGTTAACAGCGAGTGTCTTATATTCTTCATGGGCTTTTGTTCACGACAGATTTAGAACAGAAATATTCATAATACTATGTGCAGGTATTATCTTTTACTGAAAAGAAATATCTCCTTGGATATCTAGAACAATTAAATGTCTTCCATAACCATCATTAATTAAGCCCGGGGCTAAGAATATAAACTATATTTTTTAAATCATCTGGTAATCAAATAGAAAAAAAAAATCTTTGCTATCCCTGTCATTAGTTCGAAAGCATTGTCAAAGCTATTAGCGTTTAATGCAGTTTTTCAACTCCATCACATTTCAGCTTCTGTATGACAGAGCAGATGTTTGAGGCAAAGTTACCCTTATTTGGTGAATGGCCATGAGGATCCATCCTGGAACATTTGTAACCTCTGGCAAGAACTTCTGACTTAGCTAAAATGTCCACTTCTATTAGCCAAAGCGGCTGCGGGATGATTAACCTATATTTGTGGCCCAGCTATGACAGGCTGAGGACAGCATACCACCCTGACTCAGTAGTTTTATATTCCCTTTGGCCACAAAAACTCATCCTTGATGTCAGTATTTACGCTGCTCAAATCCCTACATTTATAGGTAATTTTTTTTCAACAGGCTTTTAATCTTTGCACACTTGGATTTTAACTGTAAGCTCTACATACTAAACTTGAATCCACACTTCTGATGTTTTCCAAGATTCTTCATAAACCATAGACCTGGGGAGAGCAGTTCCAGCACTTCCAACCATTCAACACGTGCTCCAGTAAGTACATCTCTAGCTTGACGATGTAGGAACTGCCATGTAGTGTTTAACAGCTGCTGTGCTGCTATAAAATTGGCTGCTATACTTCCTTTCTTTATCATTAATTTGTGATGACTAGTGCTGTATGTGAGATATGGGGTTCTCATATCCAATGTTTTTAAGTATCTTTGTTTTGTAATAGGCGGTAAATATTTCCTCCTTGGAATGCAAAAACTCATTCCAATGGAGGACAAAACAAAGCAAGTTCAAGGTACCTCAGATCAGGGTCTGCTGTTTCATTAAATATTTTTGCTTATTCTACTTATTTCTAGGTGTTTTGAGTTCAATACCAGGATATGAATCATGTGCTGTGTTTGCTGGGCTTATTTCATTTTGTGGCCGAATACAGACCATCAGCTCCAGGACACCTAGGATTACAGATATTTCACCTTTCCAAACTTCGGGCTGTAGTTTCCTTTCCCGTTCATTTTGGTTCCTCTTTAATTTTAATAGTTTCACACTAATAAGTTTATTATTTGTTCTTGATAGAGGCTTCAGATAAAGAACACAATTACACTATATTTTGTTATGATTCTTTTATTTGTGCCTATTTTGGAAGGGTTTTTTAACCAAGAATTTGTTAATTAGGAAGCTACCTCCAGATATCAAACTACACAAAATTTCTTGAGCCGTATCTTTTTCAAACAAAGTCTCATTTTTAACATGCTCATCTGCATTAATTTGCAACTAGAATGTACATAATTTCATATAACCAGAGTTAGTCCTTCAAGAAAAATGGAAAGGGGAAAACATGAATCTGTGAAAAAAAAATTTCAACCCATAAATCAGCTTTTCTTCTATGTCTCCTTTTCACGGGAAAAATAAATACATTCCTTAGCAAGACTGCTGCTCGGTTAACTCTGCTTGAACCCGGGACAGTACCTGGGACAACTTGGAGCATCTTTCACATGAGGAGGATGAAGAAGTAATTCCATCAAATCTTTCTCCCTTGGTCTCATTACAATCATCCTCCCAAATGAATTAATCTAATCCCCTTCATGAATGCTGTACACTGTTATTCTATCTTTTTTTTTCACTGCTTTGTCTGGATGCTCTGTGCTCTTAATGCCTAAATCATAGGATATTGTCTACTTTGCTAACGCGATCTCTCTTATTGCATTTCTGTACATTTTTCAGACCCCAAGCCTGTCTAGAATCCCAGTTTATGTGAAATGGGGTAATCTTGAAAACATTTATTCTGCATTAGAGGACTTCCCGTATTTATAAATATCATGTGGAAGGCAGATGGACATATATTAGAAAAGCTCCTCTTCCCCTCAACTAACCATTGAATGAGATGTTACAATACAAGGATTGTAATCACTGTTTTGTTTATAACTGTATGGGTTAATGGCTTTTGTTAAGAAGAATGCATGACTGACCTCTCTTTCTGATACAGCTGTTAAAAATTTCATTAATTCAGGTTGAGTAGGAGTAAATAATTTCAGTGTTTATTATGCATTCTCCTCTGTGCCATGCCCATTCTAATAGTAGGCAGATCTGTGCTAGCATCTCAGGTTTGGGATATAGCCTAGAGCTGTAGAGGTTCAACATTTTACCACTGGAAGTCTGTCCCTTGTTAATCAAGATAAGGGTCACTACATTGGAATTTAACCACCTACTCTATAAAGATGACTGACAAGTAGGGTTACCCCTTGTGACGACTTGTTTGGTTTGGTTTGGTTTGGTTTCAGTCTGAGTCAGACAATGCTCAAACTTTTTTAACAAAGATCCCCCGAAACTTAGCAGCTACTCAGAGAAATCAACATCTCTGTAGCTTCATTACTATCAGCAAAGAATGTCTGGATTAAAGCATTCTGCAGCTTCTGTGATCAATAATGTCAGGGCTGAACCACCAGATCCTGTTGTAGAAACAGAAAATGCTTACTCTGAACAGAACGTTCCAAGAAAAAAGGCATTTGGGACAAACTGAGCAGGATTTTCCCCATGACGCGTTTTCAGTGCCTGGTCCAATGACATGGAGAGGTATCCAAGTTCTTAAAAAGATAGTTCTGAATGGTATCTGAATACCTGTATATCTAATTACCTGAATAAATATCACATTAGTATTGCTGTCCACGTAGGACTGTATTTGAAAACGCATGTTTTGTTTAGTCAGAAAAACATTTGACTTAGCAGAGCCCTGACACTCTGGAGCAATTCAGATAAATGGTGAGAAAGTTGTTTGCATTTTACCATGTATATCCAACATAGGTTGCTCATAAATGCTAGTGTGAATAAATTAACTGCATCTTTCAGCCACTTCTAATACAGTTTTTTGACTCTTTGCAAAGAGATTTAGAAGTTCTTTGTAGCAGTGTCTGTCTACACTCATAGACTTGAAAAAGAGGACTCTAAGATAAAGTAATATGTCAAGTGGATCGCTTGGCTAAAGGATTTAAGAAAACGACAACACAGTATTGTGTCTGGGCAAAGATTAGCTCTGTATTTCTTCAAATAAAAAGACTAAGTATTTAGAAGATATTAATGTGGGCCTTTAACATGCAGCTCATTTAAGAATTCAGCAGTTTGTTGTTACGCTTCTAGTCATTATTTAATAGCACTTGTGGAAAATCCACTAGTGACTCACTGAAAAAACCTCTGCTTTCAAATGTCTGTGAAACACCTTACTCTTCATTCCTTAGGTAAACAAGACAGAGGAGTTCCCTCCTCAATTGTCTCTCTAATAATCTAAAAATACTGTCTGAGTTTCAGACTCAGACTTGAGTCATAGTTTTATGTGACTCAAATAACCATCAACCAAATCTTATCAAATCACAACAGAATAGTTTCAGTTCTCTTAGGTTAAAATGGGCACAATAATAATTAATCCTGCCCAACTGCATGTTAGCTTTGGCAACCTAACTAACCATTTTATGTTCTCTGTCATATTATAACCCTCATATACATGGTGCTCACTCACACTTCTAAATTCCATAATGAAAGAATTAAGAACAGCCCATTTTGAATGCTTTATCCTCTTACAAATCCCTTTTAGATAGCATTTTCAAGAAATTTTTAGCCAGTCACTTTCTCATTTTTTTCCTTTCTCTAACGAATATTCTAAGCATATGAATCAATAGAGTGCCTAGCATAGAATTTAAAGGGAGAAATCTACCAAAGGTGTGTGTATTTTGGGTTGTCAACTTGGTATTTATTTGGAGCTGGAATACCAACACACTGTGATTAGATAGAGATTGGATTGGGAAGCCATGAGCACTGGATTCTCGTTTGTCAGATCTATTGGTTGAAGAATTAATTTGCAAACTTCATTTGAGCATCCTGCGCTAGAGTTGTCATCATGTACTAGAATCTGGATTTTGAAATCTGTGACTGTCTTTAATGAGTTTGCTGATATTGCTGGTCTCTAAATTAATATTTATTGATTATTTCACCAATATTTTTAGGATCCTCCTCTATATACATACCATTGAATTTTCATTGACTTGGATTTGAGGACTAAATTGAGGTGCTTAACAAACTAACAGAAATGAATGCTCTGAAATTGATGGATAACCTTTAAATTTGGGACCAATCTTTCCCAATTTTACTATATACCCTGCAAGAAACTGCTTAGTTAGGTAATAGATATATATGAGGATTAATCATCTAATGTTTGTGAAACACATTGAATCTAGAAGACTAATTTTTAGAATTTTATCATTGACGGACTACTATGAAATGTGAGAAAACTCAGAGCTAAGAAAATATTTTAGACAAACATTTTGTTCACCAAAACCTACAATTTCAGTTCAGAGTGGGGGGAGGAACATGATTCAGACCAGACCCACAAAAATGAGCAAACCAAGAGCAGTATACTGAGTGTTGTTTCTCAGCAGCTCAGATCTTAAGATACTTAAGTTCCTTCTGAAGACGTTGCAATGACCTACTGGATCAATAACACCCATCATTCAAAGAATTGCAGAAACATAGGTTAGTTTAGGTTGGAAGGGACCTTCAAAGGTCATATGGACAACGCCTTGCACAAAACAGGCTTAATGAGACCATGTTGCTTAGTAACCTGACTATTTGAATTTTGAATAACTCCTGGGATGAAGATCCATAACCTCTCTGGGCAGCCCATTCAAATATTTTACCTCCCTCATGATAAAGAAAATTTTCCTAATATCTAAGTGGAATTTCCAGTGTTCCAGTTTGTATTCATTGCCTCTTGTCCTTTCTCTGTGCACATCCAAGAAGACTCTGTCTCCACCACCTCTGCATTTTCTTATAAGGTACTTGTAAATAGCATTAAGGTTTCCCCCTTGCTTTTTCTTCTCCAGCATGAACAAATACAGGTTTCTCAGCCTTTCCTCCTGTGTCCTGTGCTCGAGCCCCTGACCATCTTGGTAGCCTCTTCCATGTACTAGGGAGTCCAAACCTGGACACACCACTCCAGATGTGGTCTCTCAAATGCCAAACAGGGGGAGATCACTTCCCTGGATCTGATGGCTGTACTTACTAATATTACCCATGGATTTTGCATCAGTTTTGCTTAAGCCTTAATTCTCACAGACATATGAAATGTGATTTTTTTCCTTCTGACAAGAAAGACAAACAAAAAAAATTCAGATAAAATCATTCTTTTTTAAATTTTTTCTTGTTCTGACTGAAAAAAAATATAAGTTATTCACACAGCTTTAGAAAAAACCACACACTTATCTGGTGCACAGCACATTGTATATCCTATGATTTAACTTACAGTTTGTTTAGCCACATGGGTTTTTTTGCCATGTCAGCATTGAATGGGAAATTGATCTTTTCTTCCTGTCATTTATTCTTTTCCTGTAAATTATAATGAAGCAATGCAGCTAAAATTGCACAATAAGTTAAACCAATACTTATGTTTTGATAATGTTAGAGGACAGTGTGCAGTTCTAGAGTTGTTGTTTTTCTACCACTAAGGAAGTAGTAGCAAAAATCTCCATTCATGTCAGCTTTTATTCTGTTAGGTTAGTTCACATTTCTTCTGCCTTTTGGATTTGGAAGGTAAGCAGCCTATTGTATAAAAGCAAGAGTGAACTCTACAAGAATAAATCTTCACTTGGAAATCAATGGCTCAATATGCTGTGGCAGCCAAAAGAAGTCAACAAAGTGCTGAGCATCATCAGGATAAGTGCTGTGAATGTGAATGATGGAGAGCATGATTCTGCCACTATATAAAACCTTCCTGTGTTCAATTCTTGAGTACTTTGTGCAATTTTGTTCTCCAAATCTCAGAAAGGGTATAATGACAGTGAAGAAAGTACCCAGAAAAGCAATTTAAATTATTAAGTGAATGGATCAGCTACCAAATTAGGAGTTTGGAAAAGAGGAGATCAAGAACTTGATTTAACTAAGATTTACAAAATCGTGAAGGTGAATCATAAGCTGAATGTAAAGCCGCTATGGACCAAATCTTACAGTATTAGAACTAGGGGGCATTGAATCAGGCTTGCAGGAGTCTGATTTAAGACAGAGAAATGAAAACATCTCTTACAGAGTGGTAAGTGAATATCTGGAACTTGCTATTGTAGAAGGCTGTGAAAGCAGCCAGCATCAGTCAAAACCTCATCAGACTCATGTGCTCCCTAGATATCATCTCTTATTACCATTGCTAAGGGACAGAATACTGGGCTAGATGGATCATTTAGTCATTTGTATGTTAAATGGAGAAACCGAAGCAATTCAGCAAAACTGAATGGAAGTATTGGTACTTAATGGTACAATCAGAGTTTTGTGCTCTGGGAATTAGGTACTCCGTGAGACAGGATTAAAAACTGTATTGATCCCTTCTCACACAACAAAGGCAGGAGGAACTGATTCAGCCCTTTAGTACAACAACAAAGCATTCATCTGAGATGTGGGTGAACCTCAGATTCCTCCTTTGAAAATTTAGTCTCCTAGTCAAATTCCCTAATAACCAAAAGTAGATCTGTCATGTTGTAAAGTCTTCTTCAGTCTGAAGACTTCCAGTTCTTGTAATTCAACTGCATTAATACAACATAGAAACAACACTTATTCTTTTTGTCCAGGTGTAAGTCAGAAGTTGATGCGTGTGATGTTTCCCAAACAGAAGTGGTAAAAAATGTTTAATTCAGAATTATTTCACTAGTTTCAAATAATTATTTATAGAAAAGCAACCTCCAGAGAAAGTCTGGATATTTCATAACATTTTGCTATGTTTTTTAGACAAAGCTAAAAGATACCTTTTCAATGTTCCTCTTTCCTCATCCAGGCCTAAAGGAAAACAAACCCAAACAAACCTTATTTCTAAGGATTTATCTAAGCTTGAAATTTAAATAGTCTGTTATTTGATAGTAATAGAAGTATTTTGCATAGACAGAGTTTTCCATGTCAGTTTTGAGTGGGTTTTATAGATTATTTTGCATTGAAAAGAAATAAAGCAATAACAAAACTTAATTCATAAGCTCTGTGAAAGTTCCAGTGAACATTTGTCATGGTTTGCTTTCAGTCAGGAATTTCCATTTTATATGATAAGGAAACCGAAGGACCAATGCTGCCAGGTTTTTTATTAACTTGAAAGATTCTGACATGACTATGGGCAGATATTTTCTAACCTGTTTATGTAATAAATTACGCTTTACATCTGGCTAGTGAAAAGTGGACTAAACAAACTGGAGGACACTAAAACTTTAGGAGTATGTGACTTGAAATCTTCCCAAGACCTTGGTCTGACTGTCTCATGGCCATGCTGATAACCTGATCACTTCCAGCACAAAAGCTGGCAAAGAGAGGATGCTGTAACCAGTTTAAAATATTCAGGTATAGAATATATTTGACTTAAGCCTTATGTCATTTTAGTGAGCTTTTTAGTGGTTATGAATCTGCAAGTATGAACCATCATACAAAGCAATTCTCATTTATGAGGCACACGAATATTGCTTACATTGTGTGTGTATTCTTTTATGCAGGTAACATTTCTTTCTTTTTCTAGATGTTCCAATAAATGGAACCATGCTTGCCCACCTGGAGGAAATATGTGCTGATGACTCCCAGTAGCCTCTAGTTTCCCACTAGTGCACCCTCAATTCCTGGGAAAAACAGTAGGAAATTTAGGGTGATCAAACAACTCTGAGCCTTTATTGGGAGGTTAATTAGTGGTATAAGTCATGGAACGGTAACCACCTTTTAGGATGTATGGATAATTATCACAGTGGGAAGGATTTGAAGCAGCTTTTTGATATGCCTAGTGTTTGTGGAAAACATCTGAATATAGTTAACTGTAGAAATGGGCAAAAAGTAGGCATCTGTACTGGATTTTAGACAAAAAATTACAATTGATTTAGCACAGTCCTTTGGTAAAAAATATCACTGCCTTCAGATAATATACATTAGGACAATGAGATAAACCCAATAAGCGTATGCAGCCTTTGGATGGCTAAAGTCTACGTGGAAATTAACAGCAATGGGCCACAGAAAATGACTGAGCAATTTTTTGTTGTGATGTTTTAAAACTAGCTAAATTAGCTAAAGCAGTGACTTCACTGTATTTTCCTTATGTGTCTTACAGATGTAAACTCCCATATGATTCCTTACTCAGGTATTGACTAATAACCACAGAAGTTTTCAGCAGGGATGAAAATACCAGTCTGATTTTTTTCCCTCTGGTGCTCTTTAGCCAGAGAAAGAATAGCTTATTTTATTGTGTCTATGAGGAGTCCACAACATCTAATGGTTAGCCTATCCCTTGGGAAACGGCAGATTTCAATATACGCTAGCTGAAAACTAACTATAATTAGTATGCTGTTTTTCAGCATGTATTGACAATAAAAAAGAACTATTTTTATGGAGGTATTTGGCAGCAATTCTAAAGAAACACTGTGACAGAGAGAGGGAGAATACAGCAAATAACTTAGATCACTAAAAAAGTACTTGAACACTGTGAAATAGAAAGCTCCATAGGAAGCCCATAGGATTATTCATCATTGGTGAGACTGTATTGTGTCCAATTCTGGACTTCCCAGTGCAAGTGGAACACGGACATGCTGGAGAGAGCACAACAAAGGGCCATGAAGATGATGAAGGGACTGGAGCATCTCCCCTGTGAGGAAGTCCTGAGAGAGCCGGGACTGTTCAGCCTGGAGAAGAGGAGGCTCAGGGGGATCTTATCAAAGATGATGGAGCCAGGCTCTTTTCAGTGGTGTCGAAAGACAGGACCAGTGGCAATGGGCACAAACTGAAACACAAGAGGTTCCCTCTGAACATTAGGAAGGGCTTTTTTATTGTAAGGATGACTGAGCACTAGCACAGGTTGCCCAGGGAGGTGATCTCCACCCTTGTAGATATTTAAAAGACATCTGGATGTGGTCCTGGGCAACTAGCTCTTGGTCACCCTATTTGGGCAGGGGAATTGGATAAGATGAGCTAAGAGGTCCCTTCCAACCTGTAATCTATAAAAGTTTAACTTTTCAGAATGAATATGAACAAGCATTTCTGACAAAGGTCACAACCTTGGCAAGTCTTCTTCTGTTAACTGAGAATAGTTCTAATTTTACTTTTCTATAATCCTGTATCCCCACTAGCCAGTTTGAATTACTAGCAAATGGTCTTTGTCACTGCAGCAAATCAGAGCACACTGCCTGCTGAGGAAAGAGAAAGAAGCGAAAGATGCCACTTCTTGGTATTTGCTGGTACAGAAAAGAAAATTTTGAATGCCAAGGTTAGGAAAGACATGATTTGAACTTTTCAGCAGACGTAAGAACAGAGATATTTTGATGAGAAATTCATTTCTAAGGAGTTGTAACAAATGCTGCAGAAATTGCTCCCTTTCATTCTCATTTCATCCTACAGCTACTGTGTTCCATGTGCTCAGTCTTTAAAGCCACATCCAGGGAGGCTGAGTACATTTTACCAGGGACTCTGTGGGAGAAAACACCATCATTTTTTCCCCATCCCATGTATTTGCAATTGAATGCTGGTCATTGTATGCTAGGTCTTGTGAAAAAGAGGAAGGAAAGTTGTTATCTTTTGCTGAAAGTGAATACAGAAGGGTATCTGTACAGCAGACGCCAGGTTGAAAAGGGTAGAATGTCAAAGAATGGAAGAAAAAGAATTAAGGACATGGGTAATAATGGCTAAAAAGGCTCTGTTAACGTTATTCGTATAAAGGACTCTTAGTGTGCAAGATATGTTATGGTTTTGAATAGGCTAATAAGATGTTCAAAATATTGAAATTATATATCTAGAGAACTTCAGTCTGAATCACATTGAAGTTAATTTGCATTTGCAAACTGTATTGGCTGGTTAATTTTTCTATATCTGTTTCTGACTGGTATTTCATGGTAACTGAAGGTCCACTAATATCATGAAGACATTAATCAATACATTTGAGAAAACCTAAAGTAAACACATGAGAATACAATACAGATAGATTTCAAGTGATAGCCACCATTTGGAAAGCTGTTTTTTTTCTTATACCAAGACTAATTCATACACAAATATCTGTAACATATGGAACTTGAGTATGTCTTAAGTGTCACACATCATAAGCATACTCACTGAAATGTTTCCCAAGTATCTGATTTTGATATTTCATTACTGATACTAAGGTATAGAATCACAGAATAACTTTGCCCGGAAGGGAACTCAGGACATCTCTGGTCCAACCTCCTGCTCACAGCAGGGTCAGCTCTGAGATCAGACCAGGCTGCTCAGGGCTCAGGGCTTCACCCAGTTGGGGCTGAAAACCTCGAAGGACAGAGACTGAACGACCTCTCTGGGCAGCCTATGCCACTGCCTGACTGTCCTCACGGGGAAAAGGTTTCTCCTTATATCCAGGCTGAACCTCTCTTGTTTCAGTTAATGCTCGCTGTCTCTCACCCTCTTGCCCTCCACCACACTGACATGCCTGGCTCCAGCTCCTCAAAGACCTCCCACAGGCACTGGGGGCTGCTAAGTCCCCCCAAAGCTGACTCTGCTCCAGGCTGAACAAGCCCATCTCCCCCAGCCTCTCCTCACAGAGCTGGTGCTCCAGCCCGTAACATCTCAGTGGCCTCCCCTGAATTTGTTCCATGTAGGGGAGTAAGTTTTTCAATTAAATGTACAGCCACCTTTATATTATATTTCTTTGTAATAGAAAAAGATGAGATGTTTATTTCTGTGCTACTTACCTTTATAGTTAAAAACATACGCCTCAAATCCCCCTTTACTATTCTCCTACCAGTAATTCAAACATTAATTTTGAGCTTACCACTTGCTTGTGGTACTTCCTATAAAACTGTATGCATCAGACATGTAGTTCCCCCGCGCCCTTATTCCCAAGAGCTTTTGCAATAGAGTTAAGAAACTGCTTTTTAAAAAGCCCAGCTGTATAAACAACGCGAATATGGTTGGCAAGCAAAAACCAGGGCTTTAAGAATCATACTTCCTTTCCTAAATGTTTTTTAAATGTATGGTTTTACTCCTAAATCTCCTTATAAATAAAAAATTCACAGTAAGCTTCACTTAAAGAGTTTTTCTTCCATGCGTTTCTGTGAAGGACAAGCACCTGTCCTTAGGGTTCTTTGATGCTGTCTTTTTTTGGTAAACTCAATGCAACTTTTTTCATTAATTTAATGTTATTCTGAATTATTTGTGTGCATATATGGGAGACTTTGATCCTGAAAAGAAATCTGGGGTAGACACCCAGGTGGAAATTCCAGTAGGTATTGTCTTGGAAAAAGAAAAGGCATCAGGGATACTGTTCAACTAAGTTGTACTTTTAAGGATTGACGCATCTGGAAATTGTCTGGTAATACTTCATTCAGTATAGATAATTATCTTGTGAACTGCAGCCGTATATTTTTCACTGGTGTTGAAGAGAGGATTATCTCTCCTCCTCAAAATCCATATCATTAACCTGCCTTCTTCCTCTGCTGCATTTTTTCTTACAATACCTGGGATGACAAAGGCTTTCATGGGGTTAGGTATTAGAGCCAGCACTGGTTTGAAATGGCTGGATTCAGTAATGATGGTACTTGTTCTGATTTGTTATTACTTAAAAGGTATAGAAGATATAGTGCTCTTAGGTAGTGATCAATAGAAAACTGAGTCAGAAATTAGTAGGAGTCTTCATTCCTAATAGCAAATGTGTTAACATACTTCACAGAACAGAGCTTGTGGAGACAGAAGGAGGATGTGTGTGTTTCTGTTAGGTTCCTAGCTCCGATTTTCATATATAATAAGTAGTCTGAACCAAAATGTTTCAGAGGACATTACTTTTTATTTCACATCCTTAAGGGACCATTTGTCCTTCCTGAAGGTGTAGAATCCACAAATTTGAAGTTCAAATTCCAATTAGACATTTAACATGCAAAATTTCTATTTCATCCAAACAATTTAGTCAAATCCTTTGAGTGTCCAAACTTCTAGAAAGAAATGTTGAATCACTATATAAATAAATCATCAAATATTTTTTTCTTCCTAATGCTGATTTTTATGATATCTGCAATTAACTTTGTCTTTCTATGAACAATAGCTATCTATTCATAGTGGAGGTCTTAAGATTTCAGAATAAAGTTGCTATAGAATATTACTAAAGGAGTAGATTGACAGACAGGGAACATGTGTTGCCATAGTGGAAGAACTAAAATTAAAACATTTCAAAGACATATTATACATATTTCTGGCTTGACACAAGAAATAAAATACATCAAAACATACCAAGACCTAATTATGACTGTCAGAGAGCCACTGTGCCACTGAGGTAGTCTTTAAATACATTTTTGTGAGTATTTGCAAATGTAAACATCAGGATTTAAAAAAATAGAAATGTAAGGTGGTGGATCTCTCAAAAACAAATATAGAAAATTAAGTTTTTACCTTTGAACTGGATTCCTGGGGTTTCATTTTCCATTTTTTGTACTGTTGACCAGCTCCTTCCCATTAGGAGCAAAACTATGTTGGCTAGACGCAAACTTATTGTTTGCCTACAGTTTGGTGGCAATAGAAATAAATGGATATTTTGTACTTGATGTGAATAATCAGAGAACCCTTACAATGGAAGAAGGCTCTGAGGAGATGGGTAAGGGTGATGTGCTCGTGAATCTCAGGGAAGAATATACGGCCATGGGTGTTGCAAAGAAAGCTGAACTTGTCTCAGCACAAATGGGACTGGAGGCCACACCTGCTGCTTGGATCACTGTGCTAAATCAAAATTCCATGTAACTTCACATAATTTCAAGTATGTAAACTTTGTATTAAGCATTAAACCCTGCCTGTGTGGAATATCTGAAAGAGCCCAATCAGAGAGTATTGGATGTTGACAATTGGATACCACATTTTACAATGTAGTAAAGTACCCATTATGAAAGAGTAAAATACTTCTACAATCTCATAACATTCACTGCAGTCATTCTTCAAATAATCTTTTTTCCCCCACAAGTTCCATATATTTCTTCCAAGAATCGATAAAATTCAATTACAGCAACCGCTATAAATATCTTCCTCAAACGGTTAGTGCAGCCTGGATACAGGAGCACTACCCTGATTGCAGTGAGAAGCACAACAAATGAGCCAGGTCTTGAGCAGATTAGTGACATACCACTGCATATGAAAATAAAAGCTGTTAAAAAGGTGACAACTGCCAAGTTATAACAGATAGTTTAGCATCCTACATTTATCCTGACACAGCAAAAGTCGTAGGTAGTTCATATAGAATGGCTAGACCAAAACTGGAAGCCAGTTCTAGCCCTGAGGAGCATTCAGAGTGGTAAGGAGGAGCAGAACATGGTCTGACCTCCATGAGAGTTTGCAGCTACTGCCTTGCATGGAGCAGCTGACTGGGGCACCCTCACTTCTCTGGGGCAGTTTTCCTGAATCCCCTAAGTTTCTACCTGTGCAGGAATTGTTTGGACAGAGAAAACTTGGATTCTTGCACCTCTTTGAGGCATTTTCTCTCTTTTAGTTTGGCTGCCAGCATGAGGTGGGAGTCCCTGTTCCTCCAAGGCCAGACACAGCTGTGAGTGGGAGCACTGTCCTGGTAGGAGATGCACAGCGCCCGACTGCCTTCCAGCTGCAGAGCTGCCACCTCGCACAGCAACACAACAAACCTCTGCAACATGATGGCTCCTGGTTTGTTCAGGCACCATCAGAAAATAGGCCTGAAGATCAGCTCTAGAATACGTCACCTAAACTGAAGTATCACTGTGGGCACCAGATGGTGGGGCTCCACTACAGTCATCTCCATTGCAGTCAGCAGAGCCCAGCTGTGAGGGACTCGGCACAGCAGCCTGGAGAAGGACATCTAGTGCCATTTGAGGTGCAGGAGGGAACCCAAGACATCTGCATGAGACTGTCAGATATGACATAGGACTGATGGGAGCTCCTTGTCCTTAAAACATTAGGTATCTATATGTGGGCAACTGAAATAATCCCAAAATGTCTACCACAGTCTAAACTGAACTGCTGTCTAGGGATTAGCAAGCGTATGGACTTCTCTGTTTATAATGAGAGTTTAGACACATGGCACCCAGGAAGGAGCCCACATTTACTTCTTTTAATCTACAGCTGCATCTTATCTTGGAGCTCAGTGGATGCAGAAGAAAGGTGCTGCTGATCAGCAGCTCCCAGGGTGGCAGCAGCCCCCACCCAGGTCCTGCCAAGCTCATGCAGGTGCAGTGCTGCAAGCAGCCAGAAAGGCACCTGATCTGTGGTGCCCTTTGCCTCTGTGTGACTTGTGGTCCACAGGGTCTGCAGGTACTCATTCAAACAAGAGCCATTGCCTTTTGGAAACATGTTTATATCATAGAATCATAGAATATGTTGGGTTGGAAGGGACCTCTAAAGGTCATCTAGTCCAACCCCCCTGCGGTAAGCAGGGACATCTTTAACTAGATCAGGTCGCTCAGAGCCTCATCAAGCCTGGCCTTGAATGTCTCCAGGGATGGGGCCTCCACCACCTCTCTGGGCAACCTGTTCCAGCATCTCACCACCCTCATTGTAAAATATATATATGTTTCTTGCCTCTGGCACTGGACCCTGCTGAGCACCTCTAGGTACTCCAGTTGTATGTTTTTGCCAGCAAATGGCACAGGGATGCTGCTGTTTAATATAAAAAGGAGTCAGGTTGTGTAACATCCCTGGCCATCCCAGCTGAAAAGCTGCTTGTGGAAACCATTCTCAGTTGTCTTTGGCCCCCTTCTTGTAACAGGTCCCACAGATGGAGTCCCACCTGGAACAGCAGAGCCAGAGTGAGTGTTTTTAACTACTCTGGGACTCCATTTACCCAGCTGCACAATGGGCCTCAGAATACCATCCTTCTTCCCAGAGGAAGCAGATGTAAATGTGATGGCATAGCCCTAGGCTCTGGAGACTTTCCACTTGAAATACAACTTGTGGTAAGAAACATTAACAAACCCACCCATTGACTTTTGTTTATTTGTCTTAAGTGAAGTGTCTGCTGTTTCAGGGTCACAGAGCATTCACCACATTCACTATGTAGTGCTATTTTGGGCACCAAACACAGAGTGTAAATCAAAACACGACACCTTTCAATTATTTGTGGAAGCAAAATGTATGTTGAAACCGTATGGTTGGCACGATTCTTGTTTTCAAATAATTAGTACCTAAATGCTGCTTTAGGGCACTTCATTCCTTCTCCCCACATCTCCCATCCCTCTTTGTCCATTTTAGCTAGGGGGGAAAACCGGCATGATTGTTCCAGTCTCTGCTGTGCCTGTGAAAATTACCATCAGCCCAGCTAACTTTACCCACGCCCACAAGATGCCAGAGCTGCAGAAATTTTGCAGTGCTTGTTGAAATCTTACTATTCAGCAGTTTTGTGGGTTTCAGTGCTTTTAAAATGTGACTTTCCATGCTTGCTTGTTTGCACTGGGGTCAGCACAAGGTCTATGAACCACTGCTGGCTGTTTTTACCTTCATTTACATCTCTCTCCACAGTTTTTAACTCCTTTCTTTTTTTTAAACTCAGACAGTGACATCACTTGAGCCTGAGCCGTAGATTTTACATGTTACATTGCCCAACACTGGCAGGCTTTGAAGTTGTCCTTTATCATTGCCAACTTTAAAAACTTGCTTGAGGCTTTGAAGAGTCAATATAGTAAGGTAATATACAGCAACTCCAGAGGTCTGTACTTAGTTACCAGCTCCGTGAAGGCTTTTTGTCTCCCCTTAAAAAAAAAATAATCGCATGCTACGTCTGCAGTGCTGTTTTGGAAAAAGGGGGAATACTGCTCATTTTCATTGGCCCTTTTATGTGCTTGTTTGTACAGTCCTTCACCAGTGTTTCTTCAGTTTGTGTACAGAGGACATAAAAATCCATGCCTCAATATAGGCTTCTAGCCACTGGTGTAATATAAATAGCAATAAAATGTGTAAGAAAACATATTGGATCGTGTATATTTACACAGCCAGGGCTCCCAAAGGAATCAACTCAATGTGCAGAAAACACGATTCAGCCATAGTCCACTCTCAGACAGCTCATTACACACAGTCTTTCAGAAAACAATTTCTGTTTTAGCATTTTCATTTACTCCCGGTGACAAAATAGTTACAGACTCCCTGCCTTTTTTCTCTTTCTACTCACTTGAAGAATCTGTTCAAAACGGTGGACTGTCTTTTCACTTGTTCATTTCATTGTCTTGAAATAGCAAAAGGCCCAGCCTTATGCATCTTTTCTTACACAAATATAGTAAGAGAAGGTTTTTTTCAGAAAGTTGCCTGGTTTAATTTTTTGCTATTATTACTTTGTCCAGGTTTTCGAGTATTCCTTGGAAATGCCTCAGGACAGCTCTACAAAGGGTATCAAAGGCAGTGTTTTTGAAAGAGTTTTCATTGTGAACTTCAAAGGACTTCAGAGCATCTGTGTAAAAAATATTGCAGATTAGAAAGTGAAAAATCATTCCTCCCTACATAATCTGTCATTCTCTTGTCATGTCTCTTGTCATTGCAAGACAATTCTATTTACTACTGCTTTGACTACTGCGGCGTAAACATTTTGAAGAGCAGGGCTCCACACCTCCTTGGAGGATCATTCGGTAGGCTAACACTGTTCTTTAATTTTACTCTTTTGCCTAGCTAAATATTTTTTTTTTCTGTTCTACATTTATATAATTCAAATATTGTCTCTGATTACTTGGTTTCGCCTTTAATTACCAGTTAGTGAAACTATATTTATTAAGATAACCCTGAAACCACTCAGGAATAATTTGGGATCATTCTCTCATAAAGTGTGATCACGTTTTGCAGTAACCATTAGGAAATTAATTTCTCCTATTTCAGAAACAAAGATTCCAACATCAGAGCTGAGGAAGAGCAGAGGTCTAAGTGCCTGACGCAGAATAAAAAACTTTTAGTTAAGTCTGGCAAAGGGCAATGATATACAAATGGTGGTATACAATTGTTCTCCCTTAGGTACAAGAAAGCTAATTTCAAAGCATTTTGAATTCACAGGGATGTTACCTGTGGAGTTTTAAGCTATTCGTTTTACTCATAGATTTCTGAGATATGTCTGGTACTGTTCTGCAGAGCAGTGACACTCACAGCTTCATAGTTTCAAGAAAGTGCTCCTTACAGCCATGAAAACTACAAAAAGGCAGCACCACTGCTCCTAAGCTCCAGACAAAGCAAGCAAAATTCACTGTAAACTCTACTTACTGCATAACTGAGTACCCCAACGTTAATGAAAGCAATGCTGCAATTATCAACACAGGAATTTTGGAAGGAAAGAAATAAGACATATACATAATCTGGCAGCCTGCATTAGCAAGGAGCGCAGCACATCAGCAATATAGATTCGGTGCTCGTCCTGAAGCTCTTCAGGGGAGAGCACTTCTTAAGAAGGTGGGATAATCAACAGTCTTTATGCCACGATTGCTGAATCAAAAATTCTCAGCCCTGGTGATGGACAGTGTGAAGGAAAACATACAAACTGCCTGAACAGATGTTGTCTATCCCTAATTGTAACTGTATTTATCACTGGCTGAGATGGGCACTGACATAGAAATAGCCTACATAACAAATTCCTCTCAGCTTTATTTGCTTTTGCTGTTTATCACCATAGGACAGAAGGCTAATATTTTCTGAGTAACAAATTGAGCTTTTACACATTCAGCTTCCCTGATTTTCATCCTTTTCCTGTTTTGTCAACAAGCCAACATCCACGGCAGGGTAGTCTATTCCAGAAAGAGTGTACCATTGTCTACCAGAAAGCTGCCTGAGGTTTTCCATGCAGGAGCAGCCTCCATGAAAAAGGAATGTGGGTTCAGACAAAACGGCACCTCTCCTTGGACCCATGCTTTTGAGCACAGGACATGATCGTAGAATCATAGAATACTTTGGGTTGGAAGGGACCTTTAAAGGTCATCTAGTGCAACCCCCCCTGCAATGAGCAGGAACATCTTCAACTAGATCAAGTTGCTCCAAGCCCCGTCCAACCTGACCTTGAATGTTTCCAGGGATGGGGCACCTACCACCTCTCTGGGCAACCCATGCCAGTGTTTCACCACCCTCATTTGTAAAAAATCAAAGTCTTAGCAGCAGCTGAGACTGGAGTGATCCTGGGGAGACAGAAATGATCTTTAAACTTTGAAGTATAATAATGCCCATGTCTGTCATAATGCCAGATTTATCCTATTATCCAGCCGTAAGTCAGAATCACACATTTCTGCCATTCTAGACACACAGGTTCATTGCCTAGCTGTAGCTGGTAGATTGCCTCTCTCAGAGTAGTAGCTGTCTCATTGATCTATGGCTGTGCTGCCCTCATAAAGTAAATTAAATTCATGTTTTTTAAAGAAGACAGTTTGTATGAAATTGTCACTTATATGACCTGATTTACTACTAATAAAAAAAACCATTTTAAATATTCAAAACTATTTCCTGATACTTAGCATTTCTGGTTTTAGGTACCTCTCAAGCAGTAAATTATTCTGAGAGACAGATAGGAAGTCACTTTAAAGATCTCTGCAGTAAAATTTGTGTTAATGCTTTAGAGTTGTGTTTCTTTACAGAAACAAGGAAATATAATATCCTATTGTATACTCCATAATGTTATTTCTTATCTTCCAAGGCAACATTTATTAATAATTGAAGTGCATATGATCTATTCCAACTATTAAAAATTACTGTTGAATGAGGGTAATTACTGAAAAGATGCAGAATTTATTTAAAAAATCATGAAGCTTGTTATATATTTTTATTGTCTGTCAAATAGTAGAATGGCAATTTTTCTAGCAGAGTAAGTTACTGCAAAGTTATTGCCAGTGTAAGTCATTGCAAAATAATCAAAAAAGTGTGGCTTGCTTCTGCCCATTTCTTCCCACAACCTATGTCAATATTCAGAGACCGTGTTTATACAAAGATACAGTTTGAGAGTCCTCAGTGGGACAACAGATGCCTAAACCACAGTGTTGGGGAGGAGAGAAAAAGTAGCCGTCTAAGCATGTTTACTTTCAGCGACAAGGAAGTTCTAAATTGTCCCTAAGTAGTGACTCACTGGGTTGGGGCTATAAAAGTAAAGGTAACTGCTCTCTAAAACATCAGGGCTTCAGACTTCGCAAATCCAACATGATGCAATCAAGACTTTCAGCTGTCTTTTTCTTGTTGGGTTTGCCATTTTGCCTGGCAATACCTATTCCCCTTGAAGATAGCCATGAATTCACAGAGAAAGACCTTCAGTTTGCAGAGGTACAGTATAAAATAATTCGTTTGCATGGTTTATAAATAGTAAGTTGTGTAATTACAACTCTTTGGAAACTGGGCTTATTACTTCTTTTCCCTGTCTTAGCGCTATCTCAGGACTCACTATGATCTCCGTCCAAATCCTGCTGGCATAATAAGGAAGAGTGCCAACACAGTGGCATCTAAACTTCGAGAAATGCAAGCATTTTTTGGCTTGGAGGTGACAGGAAAGTTAGATGAAGAAACATATGAGCTGATGCAGAAACCAAGATGCGGTGTCCCAGATGTGGGGGAATATAACTTTTTCCCTAGAAAACTGAAATGGTCAAAAACTAATTTGACATACAGGTAAATGCATGACATTTTGAGTGTTATTACTGTTATTACCTTCTTTCCAGATACCTTGTCCAGTAGGTTGCTCAGTATGTGAGGCTGATGGGAGAAAGATGCATTTGAGTTTGACAAAATGCATGTTGCAGTTTAAAATCTTTACAGACCCCTTTTGGAAAGGTGCCCCAAGCCTACCTTACAGCCCAAGGAAGTAAATGCGATTTTTTTTCCATTGTGCTGTTTCATTGAGGAAAACTGGTGTGGTGAAAGCTAGTAACTCCTCATCTGGCCTCCGTGTAGACACTCTGGGTACATCCATGGTGATGAATGGAAGAGGGGTAGGGACTAAGATCACACACCTCACCACTGATCCTCACAGTGCTTAAGCACTTCTTAGCTCTGCTTTGGACCTGGCTTAGTGTCTGCTTCACGTATGTCTTGTCCTGGACATGGCAGCATAGATGCAAAGCAGTCTGTGCAATGTGGATGTGAGAGCAGGGACTGATCCTTGTCCCTCTTCCGTTTCACAGTCCAGATGTAGGTATCTGTGCTTATCCAGGTGCTAGATATCTGAAGGGGTCAGACAGACCCCCTCACCATGACCTCAGAAAGCTGACCTTGGGAAGCTACGGTGCTGAGAAGCTTCTTCTCCCTTAATACCACAAGGTTGTCAACAGGGGGTTTTGACCAGCTGCAACCTGAGTTTTTTTAACAGATTCCAAATATGATATCACTGAACTCTAGCAATTCAGTATCTGGTGATAAATATTACTTTAATATGGATGATTCTAGCCTATAAAAAGCTCTTTGGATCATGTTTTGCTCCTTCAGGAAGTGACGATCATGAGATATTTTATATGGCATAAAAAAAGGTTGAAGTTACTGGTATGATTTGACTTAATACAGAATATATCTGTCATTTTCTGTATGTTCTGGTGCATATAAAACTAATTACAGAAATCTATTGGATCGTTTCAGATTGCTCTGAATTATTCTAATGAAAATAGAAATGGTTCTTTTTAGAAATGGTTCTTTTTAGTTTTTTGCATACTGTATGCAGCTGCTGAGCTCTGGTTTTAGATAAGAACATAGGCAGGAAAAAAGCAAAAAATTTTAATGAAGTGCACAGTTGGATAAAAGTCGTATTACACATTTTCTGCAATTCACACTATTTGACTGGAGATATTAATCTGTTTGACAGAATTATGAATTACACTTCAGATCTGAGACGTGCTGAAGTAGACAGAGCTTTCAAAAAAGCATTCAAAGTTTGGTCTGATGTGACACCGCTTAACTTCACCAGAATAAGAAGTGGTATAGCTGATATCATGATCTCCTTTGGCACTAAAGGTAACACAGAACCAATTATTTTTACGTTCTACTAATTGCTGCCAATAAAATGGGATGATTGATGTCATTGTTTTGAATATTGTTTATAGAACATGGTGACTTTTACCCCTTCGATGGACCCTCTGGATTACTGGCTCATGCTTTCCCCCCTGGTCCAGACTATGGAGGAGATGCCCATTTTGATGATGATGAAGCTTGGTCAGATGATTCTAGAGGTAACAGAAGTTCCTGATTTATTTTAAATGGTGGTAGATGGATAATTTCGTCCTGTTTGATATCTGTAAACAGTTTGTTTTGCCTGTTTACTGTACATTAGTCATTATGTTCACTGTCTACTCATAGGAAGCTGGGTTTAATCTCCAATCATAAAGGGAAGTATAACATACACCTACCATAAATTTTAAGATATACACCTCCTAAATGCAGTGATTAAAAAAAGTCACAAACAAGGTATTTTGTCAGCTTGGCATTTCACTGAGCTTAAGGGCAGCTAGTTCTGATCACAGACTGATGGGAATTACCTTACTGAAGTTTATAGAAAACACATATACTTAACTCAACTGCAAATCAGCTACCTACATCTAATCTGAAAATTCCATGCCTTGCCTATTCAGGACAGAGAACAATATAGTACAAATAGAACAAAGCACTATTTTTTTTTCATCACTGTGTTATTTCACCCTCCTAGCATCAAAGCTAATTGCTGCAATACTGAAAACGATATGGACTCTCTACCTGAGGTGAATTCCTGGAAGAAATGTTCATGACTTCACTAGGGATAAGATTTCACCCTAGAACTTTCCAGTGTTGCTAAGAAATTTCAAGAAATCTAAATCTGCCTACAGAGCAACATTTTCGAATAAAATTTAGGTTGAACACCAGCTATGAGATACTTAATCGATTAGGCCCTTTTTAAAACAAAACCCACGGTAGTTTGAAAAAGAGAAACAATTATACATCATTCTTCCATTAATCCAGTTGTCTCCTTCATTGTCCCATATGTTAAAGCACAATTAGTGGTTTAGTGTTCGTTAATTAGTCCAAGTCCACTCTGGTGATACAGGAAGTTATACGTTTACTTTCATGTATACATATACATTACATTTAATTTACTGGGGGTTTTTTATAGGGTATAACTTGTTTCTTGTTGCTGCCCATGAATTTGGTCATTCACTGGGACTTGAACACTCTAGAGACCCTGGAGCTCTGATGTTTCCAATTTACACATACACTGGAAAAACTGGTTTTGTGCTTCCTGACGATGATGTGCAAGGGATCCAAGAGCTCTATGGTAAGTCTGTGTAATATATAATATATGTTTCCTATATCATTATAACCCGTTACAGATGCACTCCACAGTTACTAAAGAGCTGCAGATGTTAAATAACAACAGTCATGACTGATCAAGATCAATTCACCGGATTCTTGGCAACCAGATTTCAGGAACAGATGATATTTAGCTTTTGTAGTTCATAGAGAAAAAAAAAAAAGAAAAAAAAAGAAGTAACACTGCAGAGTACAGTTGGCCTCTGTGCTGTCTCCTTTGGTGGTGAGCAGAGTCCTTGTACTTTTTGCCCCGCCTCAAAAGAGGAGGTAAAACAGAGCCTGAAGGGAGAAACAGAAATATCCATGTTTCATCATAGAATAAAGAATAAAAAGAATAAAAAGAAAAGATAATAAAACTTTTGGGGGACCTTCAAAACTTGGGATAAAGAAAGCAAGTCCATTTAACATTTTTGCAGCACAGCTGAACTGCAATTAATTTATTTGGCTGAAGGAGGGAAAGAGAGAACAGACTTTCCCCAGTACAAATCATCGTTCTGTTTGGGAACTCTTCCATGTCCTATTCAACCATGATCCAGAGAAAGGAAATGAACTTTGTCAAACTTAAGTCGTACTATATGATTCCAGGGGCTGGAGACAAAGATCCCAACCCAAAACATCCCAAAACACCAGAGAAATGTGATGCAGAGTTATCCCTTGATGCAATAACAGAACTTCGCGGAGAAATGCTGGTCTTCAAGGACAGGTAAAAAGACTGCCCTATCATGGGTGGTGGGTACTGGATAAAATTTGAGCATGTGAAAACTCCTTTTCAGTTTTTTACCAAAGATCGGAGTAAACATAAATTTAAAAATTCACAGATCAATATAGATGCCTCTAAGAAACTACGTCATAGATCTTTTTAGGCAGGATTTATAATACAATTTGACTTGACTTCCCAGTGAAGTGAAGATGTTATGGCTGAAGACTGAGACCGTTTGTACAAATTTATCATTCCACAGGGCTTTCTTCAACATGCACAAATATACTGACTTTTATTTGAATTAAATTCTACTACGTTCAGAAGCCTTACGTATGGCAACAGTGTTTCTCTTATTCTAAACGATAAAAGATTCATTTGTTTTTTGAGATGATCACTGTGTGAGTGACAGAAACGGTCTGCAGCTAGGTAACTAAGAGGAAAGGAAAGGTCTACTAGGGGTTCTATGTATTGAAAAAACTGTGTTGGAAAATAATTTAATTCTTCATTAGCTATTTTTTAGTATAGCACATCAAACATACTGCTATTCTGTACTATGACAAGAAAAATTAAATGTATTTTTATTTTCCTGAACTAGGTTTTTCTGGCGACTGCACCCTCAGATGGTTGAGGCAGAACTGGTGTTACTTAAATCCTTTTGGCCAGACCTTCCAAACAAAATAGATGCAGCTTATGAAAACCCCATCAAAGATCTTGTGTTCATGTTTAAGGGTGAGTTTTCAGTTTTGTTGTTGGCAGAAAAATATACATATTTAGTCAAGCTTAGTGAGTGATGTAGAGGTAATAAATAGAAGAACAAAACATCCTACCTTCCTTGCTCATAAAACAAACTCTGTTGGTTTCATCCCATACAAATCTATACAATTTTCAGTGAATCACGAGATGTAGAATTAAGCTCAAGTGCCTAGGGTCATAGTTAGCATAAATAGTTTAATACCTGCTGAGTATGTGACCTAAGAATCTGTTATTTGTATGAAAATAAGGATCATGACATCCTCATTTTATTCTGCTCTCAAAGCTGAGCCTTTACAAAAGACTGATGCATATTCTGTTCTTATTTTCAGGAAAGAAAGTCTGGGCTTTGAATGGCTATGACATAGTTGAAGACTTTCCTAAAAAGATATATGAAATGGGGTTCCCGAAAGAAATGAAAAGAATAGATGCAGCCGTTCATATTGCAGACACTGGCAAGACTCTCTTTTTTACCGGAAATAAGTACTGGAGGTAAGGTGGAGACAGACTGGTGATTCTTTTCAGTGTCCCCAGTCATAACGTGTCCAGAAGTATCAAAAGATCAGCAGGTTGTTTCAAAGCAGGCACTCGATTGTGGCTCACATCGTGGTTTTCATTGGTATTATAGCTGTGCGGAATATGTCATAAAATTGTATGCAAGACTTTTTTAAACATATGGGCACAGCCTCTAAAAGCCGAAAGAGTGAAAGAAAGGAAAGGTGAATAAAATGCCCTAATACAAGACAGTTTGTAATACGGTCATGTCTCCTAGACAGAATTCCCATCTTGCTTCCTTGAGTAGCTTGTGTGGCACAAAATGGTATCAGTACTGTGAGAGTGAGACCTATCCCACCCGAGTATGGCTGGGTTTTTCTGTCCATGAGTGGGGCTTACAGCCAGGTCTGATGCATAATTAAGATGTTACCATCCCTTCCCAGTATCTCTGTGCCGAGCAGCCTCGGGGTAGGCTTGTAGTGCCAATACATCCAGGCACAATCACCTCCATATAATATGTACTTTAGAGATCAGTTCTGAAAATGTTGCTTTATTAGTTTTGTGTTTATTGAGCTTGTACTTCTGGTGG
Source organism: Chroicocephalus ridibundus (assembly GCF_963924245.1). Classification (NCBI taxonomy): domain Eukaryota; kingdom Metazoa; phylum Chordata; class Aves; order Charadriiformes; family Laridae; genus Chroicocephalus; species Chroicocephalus ridibundus. The sequence continues at coordinate 18,109,966 of NC_086284.1, read as the reverse complement.
AAGAGGGCCCTGGGTTATTGCTCTGAGTGTCATGATCACATTAGACATAAGGTACCTAAAGGCGGCTGGCTCTTTCTGATGTTATATATGCCCTTTCAAAGCATATAAAGGGCACAGACCAATCTCCCAGCCTGTAAGTCTTCTGAATTTTTATTTTCTTGTGTGTTTAATATAGTTATGATGAAGAGGCGGAGGCTATGGAAGCAGGCTACCCCAGGCTGATAGAGGAAGAATTCGCAGGAATTGGTGATCGAGTGGATGCAGTCTATGAAAGAAATGGTTTGTAATCTGATAATGAAACTTTACTACAATTAACTGTTGATGAAACTTGAGATTAATGTCCTGTGGGAAAACCTCTCTTCTGTAATTTTGATTTTTTCACAACAACAGTTCTGTTCTCAACTGAATCAGGTTTCTGATCTAACTTGCCCACTGGACAAGGTGCTCTTTTAAACTGTGTACATATATATTTGAGGAGCCAACAAAGACCTGCCTCCTTGCTTAGGAAACCTAAAGGGATATGCTTAATATAGGAGTATTATAATGTTCCTTCAAATGGAGCCCATTCCTGTCCAACTCTTCAAGGAGTATTTCCGAATCAGACTCTTAAACATTAACAGGCAAGCCCCCTATTTTCCTAAGCAAATGCTGTATAGAAATAAAATGTAGAGCTTGACACTAAATTAAAATACTAGTTATTTTAAAGAGATCCAGGTCTGGCAAATGGCATGAGGACCTTTGAAAATTTAGCTGAGCATTCTAGATACTAAAATATTACATTTAAAATAGTTATTAAATAATGAAAACAAGAAGTATAATTTTTATTAGAAGGATAATTTCAATGTGACAACATAGTTTTCTCAGGTTTAATTCATTTTAACTTTCCTTTTCCTTAGGTTATCTCTACTTCTTCAATGGACCGCTGCAGTTTGAATACAGCATCTGGGGCAAAAGAATTGTCCGTGTCCTGCATACCAACTCCATATTTTGGTGCTAATTACAGTTGAGTGCTATGTCATAGGCTGCAGAGCAGCTTGGAGTACATGGAAATAATAATGTGGGCATATAGATTTATTAGAGGACAGCAAGGTTCTGTGAAAAAGCACTGGCTACCTACCACCTAATGTATACTGTATATATGGAACTATATAGCTGTATGTCAGTCTGGGACTGAATTAACTTAATAGGAAAGAAGAAAAGAAATCATTAGCAATTTCAAGGGGCATTGCACCATTTAAAGTTTGTCTGGTATTAAAGTGAGATGCTGGATATATCGTACATGATCATGAGCACTACTAATTCCCAATAATCTGAGCATGTCTACCATCTTTCAAGGATCTCCTAGCATGTCCCTAGAAATAGACCTGATAAACCTAGCAGGGTTATATTTTTAAACCAGTCCTTCGGGTCTGTGTGAAATTACTGTTAGTGTACTGGGAATTCAGATGTGTAATGAATGAGTCAGGACTGCATGGTGACTCCCTGAGCTGGGTGACACCAGACTGCAACCCTGAAGTTAGACAATTCAAAGGTATTTGAATGTATCCCCATTTGAATGGGACTCCCCCCTGGAAATGAATGCCCCTGTCATCTTTCGAATGAGCAGAAGGAACCGAAGCAGCGAGGCGTCATTCCAAAGCAGACAGAAAAGCAAGAAAAGGGAAGAATGTTCCCTGCAGAAATCATCAGCCTGTATGACACTGGGGAAACCAGAAAGTAGCAGCAACAACAAGAGAATCACGCAGGTTGAAACCTTGCATGAAGCTACATACAGTAAGTAACACGGCCCATGTTTGCAGCTGGTGTAAACTGAAGTAGTTCGAGGGACATTTTTATAGAGGTTATGGCTAGCTGTGCCAGCAGAGAACCTGAACATTCAAATCAAAATATTCAAAAGAACCCTTTTTTTTCATGTTGGTCACTCTTTTGATATCTACAGCAATTGTTTCAGTAAAATGTAAGTTGTGTGGGGTTTTTTGTTTGTTTTTAATCAATGCAAATGGTGTGGGACTGTGATTATTTTTCGGTTTAAAAAATAATATTAAATAAACTGGAGGAACAAAATGACATTGTGAAATGACTCCGTGCTTGTCAGGCCACACCTGGAATCCTGTGTTCAGTTTTGCTTCCTGCTTTGCAGAAAAGATGTGGACCGGCTGGAGAGGGTCCAGAGCAGGGCCACAAAGGTGATCAAAGGACTGGGAAGGCTGCCATGTGAGGAAAGGCTGAGAGAAGTGGGTTTGTTCAGCCTTGAGAAAAGAAGGCTTAGGGGAGACGTTATCACCAAGTTCCAGTATTTAAAGGGTGGCTACAAAGAAGATGGAGACTCCCCTTTTCACAAGGAATCACATGGAAGGCGAGGGGTAATGGGCGTAAGTTACTTCTGGGGAGATTCCAATTGGACACAAGAGGAAAATTTTTCACAATGAGAACAATCAGCCATTGGAATAGTGTCCCCAGGGAAGTGGTGGAGTCCCCATCATTGGACACTTTTAGAGATTCATCTGGACACGGTGCTGGGCCATCTTGTCTAGAGCATGCTTTTGCCAAGGAAGGCTGGACCAGATGATCCTTGAGGTCCCTTCCAACCTGGTACCCGGTGATTCTATGATTCTGTCATTCCATAACTTAAATCAAAATATCCTACACTCTATGTCATAAAAGCAAGGCAGAGCTATTGGATAAAAGAAATCAGGAACCCTAATGTGTGCATTTTAGTCATTAAAATTTTCCTATCTATTTAAAAATCTGTTTTCCTTTTTTTTTTTCCCTCTATAAAAAGAATGTTATAGAAAAGAGAGTAGGTGAGAAAGATAGAAAGACAGAAAGAGAGGAAAAAGGAAAGAACCCTCAAATTTGCACATGAAGAACTGAGTCGGAATTAGTCCATATCATTACAGAAAGTATGAGAAATTATTATGAAATGCTGTGAAATTCATTTCCACCTTAATCTGAATGCTAAACATTAATACCTAATTGAAACTACACTGTGCTCTTCTGCCTCCTCAAAACCAGCCCCCAAGTGAATCAATCAGCCAGGCCTGCCAAGAAAGCCCATCGACACTGAATACCTGGCACAAGTTGCCAGGCTTACCCACCAACAGGCTAGGAGAGTTTAATTCTGTCACTTACATGACATAGATGGTCAGACAAGGAAACCTAACAGATTAAGTCGTCTCTTCTGACTATAAAACTGTGAATTAATGTATTCCAGACCTTAATATGGTTAGAGGACATTATGGAAATAGACCTGAAGAAAAACACCGTACAAATGGAAAAACTTTAAAGTGGACTAAAATCAAAGTTCTGTTATATGACATAATATTGATAAAACTGTTACAGAAAAAGTCAACACAATTCTCTATACCTAGCAAACAGAAATTGGTTCATTTATATGTCAAAATAAATTTTGACAGACATGGTGTGCCTGAAAAAGTAATGCTTGATATTGGGCTGCAGTTTGGCTTACTCTGCAGTAAAATACGCTTCTGGACATGTAACCCTAGTCCTCATTATTCTCAGTATAAAGACTTTGTGGAAAATAGTGTCAAAATAAAAAAGAGTCTTCCACAAGGGCTAGTTGTTGAGTCTGAATGCTCTGAATTTCAAAGGTCTGGCCTGGGCCTCACTGGAGCAGGGAATGCAATGGTGCACAGGGAAGCAAGGGGACATCAATGAATGTCTTTCATATCTACGTGAATTTCTGGGGAAAAGGTACTGCACAGGAAGCTGGATTTTCCAGAGGCTTCAGCGTGATCATATCCAGCTGCTCCCCAGCCCAAACAGCCAGATTCCTGTTTGCCGCTCGGCTGACTGGAAGCAGCCTCCGGCACAAGTCCAAGAAGGGCTCCAGCTCATGCGTCTGCATCCCCGGCGAGAGGCGTGCGCTGCTCTGTGGTTAGCTCTACCTCAGCTCAGAAAAGTACCAGGCTGTCAGTTCCTGGCATTTTGTTAAGAAAAAATGGAAACCAAAAATGCTCGTGCCGCAGAAGTAGAAGGCTGAGGTCAGAGCCAGGGGGGCCCTGACGCTGCCGTCAGCCAGAAAGGAAAACTCTCCGCAGAACCCAGTGCCCTGGACACGCTGGCATCTCCTGAGAATAACGTTGAACGCGTTCCTGGTGGGGACCCATATGGCATATTGCCCAAGATCATCAAGTAGTGAAAAGAAATGTCGTTTTCTTGAAACAGAGACTGAACTGACTGCTTTCCCTGAGATACCGTGAGCGAGGAAGGGACCATGAGAGGCTGAGACAGCTGTATCCCAGGATGTAATACGAGCAGAATTAATAACTTCCCACTAGATTGCTAGTTTTTATGTGGAACTACACAAATCCACCTAACAGCACATGCACTGCTGTTGATTAATATGCCTTTTATATCTATTTTGATGTCTGCTAAGAATGATCATTTGGATAGGCGGAGAGGGTAAGACAGGAATAGGAATCTGCCAGGTGCTCCTCAGGAATGGTTTCTGTGCTGGTTAAAAAAGCCTGAACAAGGAAGACTTAGAGGATGCAAATATATATTCCAGGACAGAAAAAAGTGAGCAAACATCACTTTCCAAAGTGAGAACCCAGACAACTGTCCTCTAAATTCATTAATATGTTGGAATGGCAACATACAGTCTAAGACGTACTGTGAGCTACATGAGATTTACTACTAGCTGAGAAACTGGAGAAATAATTCAATTTCAGCATGAAAATGCTTTTTTTCTCAGCATAGTGTCCAGAAACCTCTCTGAGGACGCTAGATGGCAGTGACAGATTTGCTCCTTAGATATGGTGAGTGAGGAAGCTGCAGCTAATTACAGCAAATTCTTACATTTGGTGAAGATATTAGAAAAACAACACCAATAAAGAGAATTTAATGATTATATTCTCTTGAAATGTGGATCTCTGAGTAAAAAGTTAGGGTATTAAAATGTTTAGGAAATTTCTCCATGTATTCACTGTCAGGGCCACTAATTTTTCAGTCTATTGATAGTCCTTTTCTCAACATCAATACAATGTGCTTAAAACAATATACTTCGTGAACAGTACTTGGAATAATCCCCTAGTTTAACTTTGGAAAATTACACACATACACATACATAGACATATTCCAACTCCTCAGGAACAGGAGACCTTTTCAGGATACAACTTGATTTCTGAAAAAAATTACACTGAAGAATACAGAAGTAAGGCAAAAGCAGAGAAAAATATCAGTTGCAAAAGACCCAAGTAAACCAGTACAAATATAATCAAAAGTGTCTGAAATATCAAGTATGTTATCGCATCGGCTTGGAAGAACTAAGGAAAATTTCTAAGCCCTTCGCAGCTCATGCTGAGCTAGTATTTCCAGACTTGTGAATATTTTACAGATGGTTTTTATCTTTGAATTGCTAATACCATGCAGATCAGTAAGACTACTGAGCATTTTGAGCTAGGCAAAAATTGATTTTCCTATCCTGAAAAGACTTTTGAGTCAAACATCTTTACTGTTTGCAACAGAAAGAAATAAGAAGTTTCAGAAATTTTTAGTGGAAAAATATTTGTCCTCCAGGACAGTCCGTAGCCATATTGTCAATTAGCATACTTACTGGATCCGGGGGGAAGAATATACTGTTTCAGTTTTTTGCTCAGACTGACTTAAATAGGGGTCTACATCTCAGTCTTCAGTCTTCTGGGTGAAAGAACTGCATATTCACTTATGTTATTGTGAGTTTCTGTCTGTCTGTCCTGCTGGCAATATTTCCTTTTTACACAAATACCATTAAATAGTACCCTTCGGAAAAACTGACTACCCACTGATCAGAAAGCTCATTTGGGATGTAAGATCACGCCCTTTTGCCAATTACGTTTGGGGTTTTTTGTACAAAGTGGAGTGTCTACACACACTGTGAGTCTACACCAATTCTCGGGTTTGAGGATTCTGCTGTTTCTGATGAAAAATGTTTCCAGAGAAGACCTCACCAGTTCTCCTTAACATGGTACAGGGGGTACAAAGCCCAGGGAGACTGTGTCTGGCCTGGGATCTTCCTCTTTCTTACCTAACAGTCTTCATGTGGTTGACGTATCCCTCTTAGTCACAGTCTTTCGATTACGTACTGCAGTTTGAATTTCCAGCTAATGCTGTTCAGGAGTACCTCTGGCTCTCACTTCAGCTCTCCCCTCAACTTCGTACAGTGTTATCTCCTGTGTACTGTGCTACAGAGAGTGTGCTCTGTTTCTGTCTTCCTCATAGGAAATGGATGAGGGAGCATTTTGCTCCAAGAAAAGTCTTTCCAGGCAGCAGAGAGCCAGGTATTGCTTTCTTATTTACATGTCATATAAAAAATTCTCTGCTGCCACAATATGGGGTGCTTTTGCTTGTGCAGTTTGCTGTTGTCCCCTGAGTGGTCCACGCAGACAGTCCACAGTCGCAGGCAGGAAGGACATGGGCAACTGTAGCTTTGGCTGGAGGAGTCAGAGCTGTTGGTAGAGGGACAAAGATAATTTAGGTGGATTTGGTAGACAACTATGACTTCAGGCCCCCAGCAGCCAAGGCATGCCATGCATATACATTAAATTAATGGTTGACTGTTGCAGGTGAATCAGGACATCAAGTCCTTCCTAGCCATGGTCCTTGTTGCTCTCAAGGACATGAAGGTGCAGAAAGTGCTCCTCCTTAGGGCCTACTGGGGCTTATTAATGTTAAAATAGTATTTTAAATTGTTAATGTTAAAAACAATTACACTGGTACAGTTTTGTTATTGTCAGGGCTGAAATGCGTATCATTTGATGCATCCTTCTTCTATTATGACTACTGATTCAGGAAAGACTTAGCTCCCAAAGACTTCCCTTCTTCTCCATTCACACTATCGAGAGAATTATCCGCCCCCCCCGGGCCCCAAATTTTCCACTGACTATGGCTCTGGGCACTCTTAAGGTCAGTTGGTTCTGGTCTGGGCCTGTAGGGTACCTCAGTAAAAGAAGGTATGCAGGCCTATGAGCAGGTACCACAAAAGCCTTGGGACATGCTGTGAAGCCTTGGCCACAGAGTACTGGGGAGAAGATGTCGCCACTCACAGGGGCCAAGCCTGAGAGGTTTGAACACAGATATCTAACTCTCCGCAGGCCTCCAAGTTCTGGCACAGATGTGCCTTTGCTGTAGAAAGTTGATAACTCACAAATCTTACCCCTGGTCCAAACTATGTGTTCTTTTGCTATAGCACATGGGTGGATAACGGCAAGTAAATCATTCAGAGCTGCATGATGGGGTCAAAAGACATCAGTGATGGAGAGAAGGCAGATTAAGACAAACACCAGAAAAATTTAGTCATGGGAAGCTACAAGGATGTTTGAGGTCTCTCGAGGCAAATTGCAGTGCGGGTACCCCAGGGCAATTAGAAGATGCCTGCAGTGCCATAGAGTGCAGGTTCAACAAAGGACAGCCCAATGAAGTGACTCACCAGGGCAGTGAGGATGCGGCCAGGCAACTGGAATAACTGAGCTTGGTAAAATACATGCTCTCCTTCTAGCTACATATTTTGATCTATTAGTTCAGTCTATTAAATTAGACCCTGCAAACAAAAACCATAACGGAAAACAATTTTTGTGATTCTGACAGAGCCTAGACACAAGGTTGTTTTACACTGCAAAGTAACCCGTATCACAGACTTAGCTGATGGCTGGGCTATCTGGGTGTAGTTTCCAGGAATCATCTGAGGAACCTTTCTCATGGAAAATTTGGATGTGTCACACTAATAATTTAGCAGAGTGTTTTATTGACAAAACGATTTGGGAAGAAATATTTTTGTAGTTCCAATGTGGAGTTTCTGCTCCAAAACAGAGGGAAAGAAACTCCAATGTGATCATCGGTCCAAAAATTAGCTTGCATATGAGAATAGATTTCCAACTGAGGTCAATGCCAAATTAAGAGAAGCAAAAATTAAATGAGGCTGTTGTAAGTACCGCATAAGTGTCCTGTCTATAACGCTGTTGGAAATCATGGTGCAAATAAACTTTATCCATAAGGCAATAGAATCATAGAATCATAGAATGTTTTGGGTTGGAAGGGACCTCTAAAGGTCATCTAGTCCAACCCCCCTGCAGTAAGCAGGGACATCTTTAACTAGATCAGGTTGCTCAGAGCCTCATCAAGCCTGGCCTTGAATGTCTCCAGGCATGGGACCTCCACCACCTCTCTGGGCAACCTGTTCCAGTGTTTCACCACCCTCATTGTAAAGAACATCTTCCTCATGATGGGATCTTAGCATTTCTTGGAAATAAAATGCACCCATCTCTATCTACAGTGACACAAAACAGTGAAATGACAGCATAGTAATACAACAGGGACATGCAGAACTGTAACAGGAGAATCAGGATGTAGTGGGAAATATAAAGCAACAGATAACATCAGTTATTTCCAATTACTTAATTTATATAACTATTATGAGCATCTAAAGTGTGAGAACTAAGAAAGAAGTAACCAATAAGAAGCCCTGCTAGGGTCTGAACCAAAATTCAGACAAAATAGAAATATCAGCTCACTTGACTTTGGTTCTAGAAGCAATTGCCCAGATAACAGCTGCTTTGCAGGCTCTACTTGGGAAAATTAGTCCTCCCGCACAAGTGATCTCAAGTTTAATAATAACTTGAGAGAAGTTGCTAACAACATATATGCATTGTTTTGGAAGAGCACCTGGTTCTGGTACCATCCAAATTTTTCCACCAAATGACAGGAGAAGCCCTTTGGCAGCTTTCTGCTGGGTGCCAAGGAGGAAGTACACAGCTCATAGCTTCGTATTTGGGAATTTTCTGCGTTACGTTCAGGAGACTTAGAGTCTGAGTTACACGCTATGAAACTGAGTCACTTGATGCAAAAAGTAAATATCGGATGTGGGCTCACTATCCCTGGTGAGGCTGCACAAGCATCAGCTCCGGAGGGAAAATACTTATTGAACATTCAGGCTCAAACAAACCAGTTGTGCACGCAGCCTTAAATAAACACTGGAAGTTTTAATTTTTGTAGTTCCTCTTGCTCCATTCACAGCTCTCTGCATTGGATTTTTCATGTCATTCCAAAGAATGACTTGCGTCACATTGACACGTGTTTAAAGTGTGAAGTTTCTCGTTGGATCTAATGATTACAGTTGCAGAACATGAGAGTTGCCCAGCTGTCCAAATCAGAGGCCGTCTCAGACGGTCGCATTCCTCTCTATCCTTAATGGAAGTGAGGAGTAAATGAAATCCTGGCACAGAATATTTCAACAGCTGCTGAATTTTGCATTGTGTTTCTTTAGTTCTTTCTTGCATAGATACAGGCGTTCTTAATATCCACATTTTCACTTGAATGTCAGATTTAAAATAATACAGTAAACTCTGCAGATTTTTTGTGCTCTTTATGAAGGAGTACTTCCCTATTATCTATTTTTAAATTGTTGTCCTAGTTCACTGAATGTGTCATTGTTCTTACATCGAGAAACAGAGTAAATAAGAGCACCTACTTTCTTTAAGTTGCCTGTTAATGTATCTTTAGCAGATCTCTAATTTGTTTTAACTTTAAAACTGATGTTACGATGTTTTGCCCTTTGATGTGAATGATATTTTTTAATTCTCCTGACAGTTTTGGCAGTCTTTTATTCTTGCTATTTGCTGTGTAAGACTGTGTGACCAGAAGTAGACACAATATTGAGGTCAGACTGAATCAGGTCATTATGCTTCTTGAATTATCATCAATCTCTGTCTCTATACTTTATAACTTTATTGTTTATAGACAGCTCTTATAAGAGGTTCACTTTAACCTCTGTTATCAGAAAAACCATCTAATAAGGGAAGACAAGCCAAGGGAACACAAATTTAAGAATTCCTCCAAAACTCCAGAAAAATAAGCAAGAGACAAGGCATCATCAGTATTACTTCAGTCATTAGTTATCTGCAAGTTCCCATTTTGTCTGTGTTTATTAAAAGTCAGAGATTTACAAGCTCAGTATTCATCAACACTAACTGTCAATACTGAATCACAAAAAAGCCCATCCATCCTGTTATAATGGAACCACTTGGGACTAAAGGAATATATATTAGCATTAGACAACAATGGAGGGTTATGTGAATCTATTATTTGTTTTACTTCCTCTGATGTATCTTACTACAGGGTGCTTACTGCTCAGATGACTGTGCCAATTTTATGATGCCAGGTTTGAGAGAACGAGTTTAAAAAAAAAAAAACAGAAGGAAAGAAACGCAGCCTGAAAATATGCTTCTAGAAGTAAAAGATTCGGGAAAACACGCTACTTTATGACAGGGTAGAAATTTAATGAATGTATGGAATGCAAACTTTGGGGGGACAAGATAGGAACAAAAAGTGTCAACAGGAAAAGGGGGAAGGTTGTCATTACCAGTAAACTCCAACAGTGATGTTATCCTTAAAAGGGAGGATAAATAAAAGCAAACTCCCAGGAGCAAGAAATGTCAAGCCAACTTTGACAAATATGTGAGACCCACAAATCTGATCCTACGCGTAAATAAATGGCCAGATTAAATCTCACATTGTTGCAGATGAGGCTACAAGGTTGTGGAGCTGTAATTCCACACCACACACACACCTTACAACAACCACAGATGTGTAGGTGGCACAGATGTGTTTAGGTTCAGAATGAGTAGACTAAGTTTTGGTGAGATGATATAATCAAAACAATTCTCAGTATTTCCAGCAATACAATGTCACTGAAAATAGCGCACATGTAAACTACCTATTTTTAAAAATATCACTATGACATAATTAGCCTCACTTCCTCTGTGTTTGATGACTAAACAACAACGTACTGTATGTCCACATAGTCAAGACAGAAACTGCAAGCCGGTATGATATGACAATTACTGTATCATTAATGACTCACATTGAGAACGACCAGAAGAGACTCTTGCTTCTTCTGAAATATTGGGGCAGAAACAGAGGCAGGCTTTAGGGGCCAAGCACCTCAAGGTAAAAAGCTTTCTGTTTTGGCACAGACATGCTGTTTCTTGTCGACTAGGTAAAAGCAGTCTTCATAACTCTGATTTCAGATGAGTCAATTCCTCCTCCAAAGATTTTACGCTGCAGGTAGATCATAGAATGATAGAATGGTTAGAGTTGGAAGGGACCTTAAAGATCACCTAGTTCCAACCCCCTGCCCTGGGCAGGGACACCTCCCACCAGACCAGGTTGCTCAAAGACCCATCCAGCCTGGCCTTGAACACTTCCAGGGATGGGGCATCCACAGCTTCCCTGGGCAGCCTGGGATGTGACACACAGTGAGCTGGCAGGTATAACCGCAGTAGCCCGTAAGCAGACCTCCAGCCTGCAGGAGTCAGGGCCCATCTGTGGTTTATTTGCTCCCCCCATGTTTGGGTGACGTTCTGTTGGATGGATGAGCCACTAGGCAGAATAACAAAGACAGGGAGAAGGACCACCATGAAGAGGGCCTGGCGGGGAGCAGGGAAGGGGAGGAAGTGAGAGATGGGCAGGAAGGTGAGAAGGATAGGTGATGATCTCCAGACTGCCCCTGGACTGCGGGGCAGGTCAATTCTGCAGTGCAGCCCACTCACACGGTCGGCTGCAATGGGGAAACGCTGGAGCAGACCCTTTGCTGCTCGGTTTCCTTTCTGTGAAGGACACAGTTTGTGCTTGATTTGATTCCCTGGGGGAACTGAAACATAGCAAGGGACTTGCAAGCTGGGAATTGCTCCCAAATCCTTTCACTTAGATGTAAGGAAGATGGTTAAGTGCCCTGGCTTTCTTACAGGTGACGTTGAATGACATGATTCAACATTGTACCTTCAAACTTTCACATTAACGATACTTGGTAACTGAGCTTTTTTTTTTGGGCGTATGATCTATACTGGATATTTTGCTAAGAAAATAGCAGGCTCATATGCAGAGCCAGAGACATGAAAGATTTCCAAGCCTGTTTGTTCTCTCAGGACTGATTTCGGAGTCAGGCTGAACTCTTCCTGTTTGATGTTTCATAGGAAGAAGGACGAGTTACTTTTATGTAAACAGTAAACATTTTCCATGAGCTGGATTGCCAGATCAGGTGTTCCCTGTTTCAACAAAATGATAGAATTACTGGGACTCGGTGTTAAGGTTAAAATGACATATCTTTCTGCAAGAAATTTCTGTTGCTTCTCAACACAAGGAACGCCTCGTAACTCCATGTGTGAGATTAACTGAGAAGCAGCTTTGGGTTGTCATGCTGCCCTCATTCCTTCCCCTTATGATGATAAGAGAACAAAGAGCGAACACACAAGTTGGTGGTAGAGTGATAATGTCAGAGATGTGCCTTCACAGGCAGAGTCACTGTGGTCATTCCCATAGCTCTTAACAAAAAAAATGCTACATTTTTAAAGCATCTGGTACTACTTTTAAGTGTCACTTATGCTGCTAAGTGGCTCTTTGAGTGGTCTCATTACGCATTTGCAAAACTCGCAGCTAACTCTGTAAGTCCATAAGGCACCTGATATTTCTGACAACGAGCAAGGCCAGAACTGCATGAGAGGTCAGACGTACAACCAGCCTGGAGCACATTATGAAGCACAGCAGCTGAACTGTGCATTCTTCAACCCAATTGTCTCAGTCACCTTACATGGTAGTTGTCTAAGCAAGTCAAGGGACAGAGCCATTTGTCTTACTTGATTTTTGATAAATCATTTATGCAGGATACAAGATATACAGGTTCAAAATCCTTCTTTTCCTAAGAGACCTGAATATCTGCCATCTAATTCCTAGAGAGAGCTATAATCACCAAATTACCAAATTTCTCAAAGGTGTTTTCTTGTGCCCTTCCACTGAAGCTGTTCTTGTATAAATAACCATATTAAGCCAGCAAGCAGACAGTGGTACTGCCTCCCCAGGTATAGGGAGACCACCTGGCAGCAGGGGACTGTGGCCCCGTTCTAACTTACACTGAACTCATTCAAATTCATACAACTTTTCTGGAGAGATCTGAGAAAGTGACTCTTTGCTCCCTACTGCTTGGCAGTATTTTCGGTTATTTCTGATGCTGGAGATCATCATAAGCAATTGTTGCTTTTTTCTGTTGGGAACATCCCAGATTTAATGTGTGGGTGTAGTACTTGTCTAGAATGATCCAGTTGACTAGTCTGCTTCCTCATTTTGAATCATTAGGTATTTCCATCAAGCAGCTTGCACAGATTTAAATTTCTTTCAGGTCTCAGGTCCCACAAATCTTTTCTCATTTGCTGTGTCAGGCATTCCTGCTTCAGATGGCATAGAGTAAACAGCGAAGACCTGGAGGGCCTTTCTGCACCTGGCAAAAGAGCAAATGCGTGAGGCTACGGCGTATCATGTAACAGGAAATAGCGCTTGCTAGGACTTGTGCAGAGATTAATGTAGTTTGGATTAGTGTTGAAAGAGCAATGTTAGTCCCTGGCCTATTCATTTTCTTGTATGAAATTTCTGTAGCAGTGTCTGCATTTGGATGTCATCCAAGCAAGCAGGACCCCCATCCTGATTGGGTCCCCTGGGAACTGCTGTCACCTAAATGACATAAATTAGGCATCTCATTAGGTATTTCATTCCTCACCCCCCTGATGCCTTAAAATCTTTCCTGTCGTTCAGTTTCAAAGAGTACAGAATTCAAGTATCATCCGGCAGAAAACACCCTGCAGGTAAGGAGATGCAATACAAATGTCCTGGGACTTTATCAAATACTTCTCAGTCACAGTCTTGTTCCCAAACCACCTGGAAGTGAACAGGTTATAACACACAATGGCAGATGATGGAACATAAGGGACTCATTTCTTAGCACAAACAATTGCAAAACAGAGTTATTCGGCGAAGTAAGGTACAGGAGAACCTTCAGGGCTGTAAGAGAAAGTGTAAATCCAGAAAACAACGTGCACTTGCATCAAGATTTGTTTCAGCAGACCAGATGAAATACTTGCACTGTGTTACAGAAAAATGAAGAAAACAAGCTACGTATGTAACAGAAATAAGCAAATCAGTTTGTGCCACAGAACTACAGGATAACTCGTAAAACTCCTTTTTTCATACTTAGCTGTGAGACAGAAATGGCAGAGGCAGTACGCTGGATTAATCACTTCTTTATTAGTAGGGAATGCTTCTTCTGTTCAAGTAGTCAGTTCTGCGTTAATGTAATTTCTTTTCTTTTCATTCATTGAACCAAGGTTCACTTAAAGTCAAATAACTGAGACATCATGCACCTAATATTTATTTGAGCTTAAGGAAGATGTGATGTATGTTGCAGGTAGAACTGATTGACTGTGGGAGAAAAATAAATTCCTCTTTTGGAAAGACAGAAATTATTTTGGTTAAAGAATGAATTGGTTTATCACAACTATTTATTGATCTGGGGGAAAAATCCAGTGTCTTCGCAATTAGTTCCCGGACATAGAGGCTAGCTGGATTGTTAGGGATGGAGGATCACCTTACACCCACACCAGACATATCATTTTGAGTTCTGTGTAGTTTCCTTATGACAACAGTTTGACTAGAACTGCTGAATTAACTGATGTTTCTGTTCAATGGATGACTTGAAAAAATAGCAATAAAATATATTTTATTCACAGATCATAGTTCTGTGGTGATTTATACTAAGTCTGTGAAATGTCAGGTTGACCAAAGCTACAATGATGACCAGATTAGAAACGGATACAAAATCATTTCTAGTGAATAAGGTAGAGCCAGTGATAAAGCACCTATCCTGGCTATTAGCTGGTTTATACAGCTGCCAAGGGAACAGACAATAGCAGTGCAGCACAAACTCTGCCCGTACACTGTTAACCCAACACAACTTTTGAATTAGTGGGAACTGGTGAAGATAGCTTCTATCATTTTAGAATCACAGAACATCTCGAGTTAGAAGGGACCCATAAGGATGATTGAGTCCAACTCCCTGCTTCTTACGGGACTGCCTAAAACTAAACCGTATGACTAAGAGTGTTGTCCAGACGCTCCTTGAACAGCTTGCTGCCGTGACCACTTCCCTGGAAAGCTTGTTCCAGTGACCAACCACCCTCTCAGTGAAGAATCTTTTCCTGTCATCCAGTCTGACCTTCCCCTGATGCAGCTTCATTCCATTTCCTTGTGTCCTATCGCTGGTCATACTGGCACCCTGAGTTACGTAAATGAAACAATTTTCACCATTAGCACAGACACAAAAGAAAACAAACAAACAAAAAAACACCAAAAAAAAAGAGAGAAAAAAAATTCATTTTATGACCAAATGCATAAAGAAAGTAGAAAGTTTTGGTTGTTCCTGAAAGTAGGTTAATGCTGTAAATAAGGACAACACACTGGGAGGTATTTGTGTGTTATGTAAAATGCAAAATTGCTCCATTTCATAGTCTAAACCTGACTTACAATACCTAAGGGACTCCGGTTATTTTTCAGTCTTGTTCTCTTTCTGCCTCATCCTGGGACATCCCTGCAGTTGTACAATTTGCCTAATCATCTCCATTGATCATCAGATTTCTTCATCTTGGCTCAGACTTCCATATATCTCCTTTTGAGCATATTGAGGCATCGAGACATAGCAGAGGTAAAATGCCAAAGCCATCACGATCTATTGAATGTGGTATTTAGAAGAGGGATCTTCCTCACATCTTTTTTTTAAATATCTTAGTGCAGTGTCAGTGGCTTACAACAGCTGGTTTCACAACCAAACAGTATTCCCGTCGGTGCTTGAGCAAGTATTGTTCAGTCCAGTCCTGCTGACTTCAGTGCAATTTTTAACCATGAAACAGAGTGCCAATACCACCTTCCTCCCTGAACAGCAGACCAATAAAACATCTTCCTCGGCCTCCAGATGCATCATGTCATTTATAACCAAACTAAATTGTGGGGTGAAACTGAATGCAGAGCTGACACACGACTGAGCAGTTAGCAGTAGTAGTTAGTTAGTAGTAGTGATATTCACTCCTAGGTCAATTTAATAAAAAAAATAATTGTGCCAATTAAATCGTTACACTGAAAAACAACTTTCTGAGCATCTACCCCTTTTCTTTTGTGTTACAGCCTGGGACCCGTGTCTGCACTTTCCCACACCACAGTTCAGTCCATGCAGAATAACTACTCACTGTTGCTACAAATGAAAACTAAACTAAAACTGTTTTAGACAATAGCAGTTGTCTAGACAATTGCTATCACAGCTGAAACAAACTAGAATCTGTTCAGGCTGAAACAAATCCAGAGAAATCCTGGCAGGTCAGTACAAAGACTGCGGACTTTTTCTAATGGCAAAAACTTGATTTACTGGGCTACGCGGTGCTAAGAATTTTGTCAGAGTAAAAGAATTAAATAACTACTACTTTGAAAGTATTGTTTATAATGGTATATATTCAATTTGTATAATCATAACTCTCTATTAAAGTATTTCTTCAGGAAGCTTGTTCAGAATATCTATGCGAGAGTCACAAAATACTGTTGCACCGAAGTACAAGACACACTGTACAAAATAATAGGAAATCATTCTAATTTTGGTGTTGCTTGTGGAGCTGTTTTCTGTAGCTGGATTCAGTCAGTGCTTCCTCTTGCTCTCTTGCTTGTGTAGAACACCATAATACAATGTCTGTTTATGAGCTTTCTCGAGACTGATAACTCAGCTTCTTTATTGAGGATGATTTTGTAGCATTAAAAAAATAGTGCTTTTTTCTCGTCTATTCTGAAATTGGAAAAGTGACCCACCTGAAAAATTATTATTAGAGGAAAGCATAGGTTAAAGACATAGGTGGTTGTTTTTCATTTCCTTACTGAGATCACTGCCTGTAAGCTCCTATTCTACCTGCAACATGGTGCCTCCTCACATCTTCATGTTCATGCCTAATGAAGGGTTTGCAGAACCCTTGCATAGGATTTCAGCCCGAACTGCTGTGGGTCATGGCTCAGGGCCCTTCTCAGCAGCCCGTCCTGGTGCCAAATATTGTCATGTCACTAACTTTTGTGGAGAGGCTAATTTACTCTGTGGATGAGGAGTAATAACAGCAGAAGCTTTAATGAATATGGGTTGGCAGTTGTAATGAAGTCTACTCTTACTCCCTCTCTATGTCTTGTTTGCACCAGGGAGCAAATGATAGGTATATCAATGTTTCAAGTGAATAATAAGGCATTTCTATTAAAAACAACATATCATCTACCATTTTATAATAGTCATATCAGCTTTTTTGTTAACAAGGTATAGTAAAAAATACACAATGCTGATGCATGTGGCAGCATTAAAGGTATGCTGGATGACCTCTTTGAATTTTGTGGTTTACTTGTGACTTTGACCCTACAATTAATTTTTGCTTTATTCCTTGCCTTTTTTTTTGTTTTACAAAAAGTTGAAATAATGAGGAAAAAGAGTAAAAAGGGAAGGAAAGGCTAAGTTCAATTGTTTTAAAAATTTTTAGAGGCATATGTGTAAATGAGTGAGAATCTTGACTGACTGGAGAGAAGACACTGAGGTTAAACAGCTGTTTGAAATAGCCCCTGAAATAACGTTCATTTTAGATTATTACTTTTGGGACCTTTAGGCTGGGAATAATTTTTACTTGACTTTAGTCTTCTGAAGGTCAAATTGTCTAGTCCTTCTTCTAGTCAAAGGAGATAAATTTGTGCATCCAGAGATGATTCAGCCCATCCTAACATAGGTAAAAATACAATAAAATTATCTGAACATGATAAGCAAAATGAAAGATGATGAAGATATTAATTTTCTCATGCATATCCCTGACATTTTCTAATCGATAAATAATAAAACTCAGGGTTCATTTTTTAACATGCTTTCCTAGGAGATAAGGGATGTTGTGGGAATGAGACCCACATCAGGGCCTATATAATATTTTAACGTTCACTTCTAGTGAGCATCATCTGACAGGATGCCCGCCAGGATACTGAATACTCTGGTTTGCCTAAGGGAACAGATAATGAACCAAGGATTTAGAAGAGACTGTGAGCAATAGACTCAAAATATCAGCTAGGAAGGACTGGTATGGTTTACTACTGTATCTTTCAAAGGTTTGTTTGTGAGTTGCTTTTTTCGTATCTTTAATATGAAGCATTCACCTCTCTGAACACCAAGCGTGTTGTCTAAGTGGAGTTGACTTGTACCGCACAAGCTCTGTTCTCACAAGAACAAAAAGTCGGACAGACAGACTGTACACATGTGTAACATATGGAAGATTTCTAGAGCTCCAACATGTATTTTTCGTTGTGCTGCATCTGCTGCACTGCGAAATCTCAGTACTGACAGGTAATGAAAGCACCATTTTGGCAAGGTGTCTGAGGGGTATTAGAAGGATTATGACTAGGGAATCACATCAGTCTCCTGACAGTCTTCAATTTTGAATTTTGTAGTTTCGCTCTATTTCTTTTGTACAAGTTCTCAGGGTCATCCTATATCACCCTCTTGTGTATTGACAGTGCCCCTGCATTAGTTTTTTGTGCCCAATTCTTTAGTTAAATTACTAAAGAAGAAAGATCCCATGTGCCAGCTGGTCCCTGAAGCTCTTCAGTTCTTCTCTTAGCATACCCTGTAGTGATCTTTACAGTTAGCTCCTTGTTCTCCCTGCAGTTCTACTTCTAATCATCATGTTCTCTGTCTTAAATAATTTACCTTTGGTGTTGCTTAAAATGCTTTATTAAAGCCCAAGAAAATGTGATCTAATATATTTACATTGCCTGTTAAAACATTTCATTAGTCAAAGGAAGATAGGAAGTTCATTTATCGCATTCCTTTGTTAAGTTCATGCCTTACTTATGTCATATTCTGTTAGCTTCCATTAGTTACCACTACCTTCAAAGTAATTTTTTGCATACTACTATGGTTGGATTAACAGGCTTTCTTTTGTTTGGATTGCTGTTCTACCATATCCAATGTGGGTGTTATATTTACTAAATTCTAGTAGTTCTATGTCACTCCTTGTCAACCAACTTCTTCCAACATGTGCTTACTGGCTTTTTTTCAGAGTTTTCCGTTCATATATTTTGCTCTGAATTATGCTTCAGCTGAAAAATATTGCTTTCTACTCCTTGCCCACGTCCTCATCCTCATGTGGTGTTTGGTCTTATGTTCAGTGCCTATATTCTTACTGAAAAGTGAAATGACAACTTCTGATTTCGAGCCATACCTAGAATATCTTAAATTTCTACTCCACTTTACACATAGCATCTTTGTTTCTTCATGCCCTTTTTTTTACCTCTCTACATGATTGACAGTTTTCTTGCTACTTAATTTTTCTTTCAAGGTCTAGTTTGGTTTGACAGCTTTCACTTTATCCCTACATGTCCTAACCTCTAAATTAGAGCCTTCTTTGAATGCCTGCATTCTGCCACTTAACTTCAGGCCTGTAAATGAAATGCCAAGCCAGATGTAAAATTCTTCTCTGCTTCCCATGTAGTCAACGGAGAGAGACAGACAGAAAGTGACTCAACCTGCTAATATCTCAGTTTCTGTCCGAAGACATCTGGTTTTCTTCGTTGACTGTAATAAGGAAACTGAATGACTATGTTGCTAACCTAGACATATCTATGAAGCATCTGAATTTATGGGAGATTTATCTTAGATTTAGCCAGTTTCCTGTCTCTTACATATGTCACCTCTGCTTTTTTTTTTTAAAATCAATTAGTATTCTGATATGCTAAAGTACTTTTCTAAGATTGCATTTTTTGAAGATCCAGTTTCTTTTCACGTTTGACCCACGGAAAATTCAGATCTTCTCTCATTCAAGTATCCGAAATTCTTACTTCAGTTGACTTGTGATCAGTTCCTTGATTTTGTCTAATGAAAGTCAAAATGCTATTACTAGTCAGTCAGTACAATTATACATTTTGTTGTCAGATTCGGCTTAATATGCTCGGAACTTAGCAAAACCCAAGCCAAAACAGAAATGCTTCATAATGGGGGCAATGATTACTGGTAAGCACTGTGTTGACTGTAATACCAAGGTTCATCTGGACCCTTCAGCTGTTAATATTATTTGTTACAAAGCAAGGGTGAGACCCTTCCTGTTAAACCCAAATGTTATCTGGTTAAAGCCATGATAATCGCCTTTAGTCTCATATTATAGTTAAAGCAAAGAAACAGACTCTTCTTATAAAGCTCTATTAATGTATTTTAAGTGTGTACTTTAGGGTGGGGTGAATCTCATTCTTGGTATGTATATGTTTCAAAGGGTGGTATCCAATGTTAAGGGAAATTAATTTCACTCCTGAAGATGACTTTCATAGGTTTTATTTCTCTCAAAGCATTCCAAATGTTATGCTCAGAATCTACCCAGAGATCTCAGTCAGATATTCAATTGCATGTAATTTTGATCCAGATAAGTTGCTCTTCCTTTGAAGTTACTTGCTTGTTTTTATTCTATCGCATCATAATGCTTAAGGCTAATTGATCTTCCCTTTCTTTCTTCTCACCTCTGCCCACAACATGCACACATCACTAATTGTGTTCCACTCACACCTTGCTCTATCATGTTATTGTTAACCCTGTACTTGAATTCTTATTCTAAGATGCTATCTAATATATTTGGAGCCTTCATCATTTAAATGTTTGGTGTCTCTGTTTACAGTCAAAAATTAAAGATGAGTTGAGTTAAAAAATTTCAGAGTTAAAATTCGGGATATTCTGCAAAAGAAAAAGAAAAAGGAATAAGAATTGGTGAGAAAGTATAAAATAAATAACATAACAAAAACAAAGAAAAACAATATGTTTGCTTGTAAGCAATTTTTTTGAATAAATGAATCTCCATTGTACATATGTTTTTGAACTACACTTGAAGACATAAAAAACTGATGATGCAGAAAGATTCAGGAAGCCTCTGAGGTCAATAATGCTCTTGGACAAATAATGTAGAAGTGTGGGAAAGGATAGAAAGAAGCCAAATCCTTGCTGTTGTTGATAACAGGGAAGGGAAGGAGGAAAGGCACATCTCTGGAGAGGCTTTACTGGATTCCACGTCTTTCAGTTTTCTGTCTTTTCCCACGTAGCTTTTGCTATTACAGAGCAATGGAACAGCCCAGGCCAATCGATATTGTACAAGTAATAAATTCAGATTTACAGACAGGTGAATGGCAGCTTTCCCCTGAGTTTGTTACATCAGTTGGCTTTATGATTAGTATTTCTTCTGCAGAAGTGTCTGGTAAATAAAAAGTTGCCCAAATCCCCCACTTAAATATTCTGAAGCGAGACATCAGAAACTCCAACTTAGCTGTTGGGTCTGTCTCCTATGCTCTGTCAGGGCCTGGTGAAGAGGGTGCTGGTGGCATCTCTGCCAGGTTCAATGAGACCACGTATGGGGTGGCAGCTGCTCAGCAGGCAGGTTCTCCTCCTGGGATGGGGACCGAGTTGCATGGCCTCTGTCACAGCACTGGGGAAAGAGAGGAAGGAGCATTTTCCCAACTTTATTCAGTCCCCAGCCCTGGCAGCTGCTATGGCTTGCAGGGGAAATACTGTTTGTGACAGTCAGTAAAGACCGCACCTGTGCTGCTAAGCTGATAGGGACAGGGCTGCAGCAGTGGTGGGTGATGGGCCATGCTATTCCCAGCGCCAGTTAGCACCCTGCGGGCAATGCCTCTGCTGGCGTCCAGGCACCCCAGGTGGCAGCATCAATGAAAGGTGCCTGTTTTGGGGCAAGAGAGCTTGGCTGCAAGAGGGCACGAGGCACACCGTGCTTTCCGGGACCAGTACGTGATCCTCTCTGTTTACCTGGGTAGGTGTCACCAGGAGGCTGTCATCACCCTCTCCCTGTGGGTGCACAGATTTTACCTACACGACACACAGTGTAGATTTCTGTAGTAAGGCCTGTGCTGCCTCACCTGCACTGGTACCAATGTAATTATTTAAAGACGTATATGCACCTTGGACTCGAGGCAGTACGTTCAATTCTGTCATCCAATGTATTCTCTCAAGGAAATCCTCAGAACAACTATTGGCCTTAGCTACTTCTCAGGAAGGATCAGCGCCTAGGTCTTCATTATAGCACATGTGATTTTCAGAATATTTCCCTGTCCTAGTTGTGTTTCCTCATTCCCGTAGACCCGTGTCTTCTGGGCATTTGTCAGTCTCCATCAGAATAGTTCTGCCAGGCGTGGAATTGGGTACGTGACTGTTGCAGCAAAATGCAAATACCTTCCAGTAGTTTTTGCTCAAGAACAGAGCCTTAAGCAAATACTAATAATTGAATCACTCTGCTAAATAAATCGTAAGCACCTGAGTCACGCATCATTTTAATGCTCTTAAGAAAGAATTAGCTTCAATAAAACTGATATGGATTACTAAGTCAAAATAATTTTCCAGCAATACAACTAAGGTTTAATGCTCCTTTTCTGAAATGCCTGAATTGGCACATTCTCCTTAATTCCACAACTGGAGTACGGTAGCAATGATTGCACTGGAGATATTTTTCTAGAAAACTCTCCAGAGAAATTAACTAAATATGTTTCTTTTATTGCCACGGGGACAAGATATTATAGGATGATGAAAATCGTCTTGCACTTTCTGCATTATTATTTAACAGCAAACGTAATGTTTTTGCCTTTATTTTCATTATACTTCTTGTACCAATAATAAACACCGTTATCTTTAATTGATTAGGTCAAGCGTCCTATAAATTGCTTGTGAGCAGGACACATTCTTGTCCATGTTTGCCATTCTCTGTGCTAACGATTCAGTGGTTGACGTGACAGCCAGCTGGTTTTGGCACTATCTTTTTTACTAAAAGGAAAAATACAGAATTATTTGTACAGCTGCACCAAAATGTGGAATGTTTCTTGTGGAAGGATTTATCTCACCATTATAAAAGGGTTTTTATGGTCAATGGAGAAACAGAGGAAACTCTCTAAGAGTTGCTTCAGCCCATTCTAAAGGAGTTATTTCAGGCAGTTTGAGTGAATTATGTTCCCCAGACACCTCTTACACAACCTTGAGAGTAATGGGAGATACACAGACTTCTAACAAACTGGATCCCTACTTTACACAGACAAAAGTAGTTTAAATGATCCCCATCCTTAATGTGCTGGGGTTTTAGTACTAATGAAGGGCATGGCTGCAATGATTTTTTCCAGTCCTCTCAAGCAGTTTGTCTGCATGTACATGTCTTCATGTCCTTCCTCATTCAGGCTCTGCTAGTGCAGTGGAGGAATCTTCTCCCTCCAATCCCTCTACCCGTAAATTATCTCCTCTCAGAGGTCAACTGTGCATCCAGCAATCTTATTAATATTTATTAAGAAAGGCTTAGGGCAGACAGGACAAGCCAAGGTATATAAGCAGCTATGTAGTTGTGCAGCTCTCCTTGCTCTCCATCTGCCTTTGGGCATATATATTGTGTTTAAGATTTCCTCATTAGCTGTGACAGATGAAATCACAAGTATTGCTTTGAGCGCTGGCCTCTCCCTGCTCTGAGGGATGTGATATTTCAGTCTGGAAGTTGCAAGATAGTTTTTGTCACAGATGGCAGCTTTCATTTAGTTAGAACTGTGTTTCAATCCTTCTGTGCGTGTGGGATTATTCCTCTGTGTTACGATCCTTTGGTAGTAAGATGATGTGCCAGTAAGGGAATGTATCACATAATTCTACAGAGACTTTCTCTGAGTGAGTCTGAAGTTCAAATAGTCCAAAGGAAAGCATATTTAAGCTCCTCACCAAATAGAGACCTGGAGATAAGAGAATTAGTGTGAAAAGGCAAGAACCATGCCTGTGTTTACATTCACTGCATTGGTCGGTATGTCAGTAGGTTCATAGGCAAACAGCGTGGATGGATGTGTGTACCATCTGTGGCACTACCGTAAGTTTAGCAGCTGGGTCTCTCCATTTCTGTGCTCTTAGCTGAACATTAGATACTCTTTATATACTGTGTTTTAAGAAAAAAAATATATTAAAATTCCTTTTTTCAGTTAAATGCAAAATGTGTTTTACAAGCAATATATACGTGGTAGGACTTCATGCCTTAATTCTAATAGTGTTAAACTTGCCAAGTTTAGGAGAAAAGCTAACCTCAAATGTTTTCAGTGCTCTTGGCACTCAACACCCTCTGAATTTAATGTGGCTTAAAAATTTGTTGCAAATAAGCTCTTTCCCTGGTTTTTTCAGCTTTGGGCAGGAAACTGTTCTCTAAATATGTGAAGTAATAGGTGGTGTAGAAGTTTGGAAGAGCTAAAATATAATCTGGGAAATTTTAGCGTATTTGATTAGTATATTTTCTAAAGGAAAGAGAAAGTTTCTTGGTAAAGGAAAGAAAAACAAGGAAATTGCCAAGCATATTACGTTTGAGAAATAATGAAAATTTCTCTATTAACAATTTAACAGTCTTGTATGATTACTTCTAACACATATTCAGTGTCTGATTCATGTTACATGGAATTTCTCAAGTGTGTAGCAATTTATTTCATTAACTGCCCGACTATGACTTTTATTAAAATTGAATCACTTTTGAGCCATTATTACAACAATAAAACTTAGGAGAATTTTTTCACTCTTCCACCTGTGAAATTCCTATTAACACCAAATGGAATTCAGACCAGATTCTCACTCACTTGACATAAAATCAATCTTTCATGTCAATTAAACTTTTCTTAATTTTATCCCTCAGTAACATGTGAATTCTCAAGTATTCCTCAAAGGAGAAAAGTCCTTTTTTTGCAGGACTTAGGAATATAAAATACACAATACTTGTTTTCAGAAGAAATAAATCATGAAAATAATTGCTAGTCGTTTTATTAGACGTTTGTTTCAGAGGCATTGGGATGAACTGTTCTTTGAATGAATCATTCTTTGAACTAATATAAGGGAAGACACACCTTTTTCTTGCAGCATTTTGGCATGTCAAAAGAATTAATTGTTTCAGATGAAAAATAGAAAGAAACCAAGCTTTTAAATGATCCTGCTCTCCATTCACTGCATGTCTTCAACTAAAAATAATACTTGGACAACAAAAAATTAATCACTTAATTCTTCTTCCATATAATGTGAATAAATGACGATACCTCTCTCTATTTTGTTACATTTTTAATTGCTTCACAAATATTATTTGTGTTCTCAGGTATAATGAGGAGAGAATATATGGCATAGACATTAGAGGAATGAACTAATGGGCCCATTTTACATAGCATCCCAGATCTAACAGACAAAATTTGGATGCTGCAAAGACAAAATCCCCACAGTGTAGCTCCTTTGAGAATAGAGTGGCACTCTCGGGCAGAGTGGCTCGAAAGCAGCCCAGCAGAAAAGGACCTGGGGGTGTTGGTTGACAAGCGGCTGAATATGAGCCAGCAGTGTGCCCAGGTGGCCAAGAAGGCCAACAGCATCCTAGCCTGTATCAGGAATAGTGTGGTGAGCCGGACTAGGGAAGTGATCATCCCCCTGTACTCGGCACTGGTGAGGCCCCACCTCGAGTACTGCATTCAGTTTTGGGCCCCTCGCTACAAGAGGGACATTGAGGTGTTGGAGCGTGTCCAGAGAAGGGCTACAAAGCTGGTGAGGGGTCTGGAGGACAAACCTTATGAAGAACGACTGAGGGAGCTGGGGTTGTTTAGCCTGGAGAAGAGGAGGCTGAGGGGAGACCTTGTCACCCTCTACAACTACCTGAAAGGAGGTTGTAGAGAGATGGGGGCTGACCTCTTCTCCCTGGTGACAAGTGATAGGACAAGAGGAAACGGGTTCAAGTTACATCAGGGGAGGTTTAGATTGGATATTAGGAAACATTTTTTCACTGAAAGGGTTATTAAACATTGGAATAGGCTGCCCAGGGAGGTGGTGGATTCACCATCCCTGAAGGTGTTTAAAAAAAGGGTAGATGGGGCACTTAGGGACATGGTTTAGAAGTGGCTCTTGTCAGGGTAGGTTAAAGGTTGGACTTGATGATCTTAAAGGTCCCTTCCAACCTCAGCAATTCTATGATTCTATGATTCTGTGATTCTATGAATACCAGTGCCTGAAAGGATATTCCCGGGTCATCTGAGGCAATCCTAACTCTGTATTTTGCAGTGCAAGTCCAAAGATCAGAAACACTAAAATATGAAAAAAGTATACAAAATATTTATGAAAAAACTCAGCCTATTCCCTGTGGCCTTTTGATCATTTTAATACTAATTAAACTGAATCTGGTTACTATTTTTTTTGTGTTGCAAGTATCCATTTGCTAAACAGCATAGACAAAAGAAGCTCTATTACTAGATAGATAAATTTTCATGCTAACAAACTTTTTTTTCAGTGTGAAAGACAAGCAGATGCCTTTAGAATCAAATGCAATATGAGATTATTTATTTAGAGTTTAATTACAGGGGTATCAAGCAATCATCTCTATAGGAAATGAGAGTTGGCGTATGTGGGGCTGAGAAGCTATTACTAAGAAACAGGTAAGGCTAACCAAAATTTCATTGGGGAAATAAAATATCCCTAGTTATCTCTGGAAGAAATAGAAAGGCAAATTTTGACCTGCGGACAATAGATAGATTAGTGAGTGGGAGGGAGATCAACATGTGCCATAATTGTGTGTGTGTTGATGCTGTGGTTTTAGGTATCCAGCCCAGCCACCTGATTTAGTTTCTGGCTCATCTTTGAAAGGCATTATGTAAGTCTCCCTTAGTTTGTCCTAAATAGCCACCGAGAGGGTACGTGGTGCACTGGATGAAAGGTCTTCCACTGCAAGTTCATGTATGATCTGGAGATCATAATGGTTATATGATGAGGTGTTTACAGTAAAGACAGAGCAAATGCATTGATAAGCTTTATGTGTCTTGTAAATGCATGATCTAGGGAAAAATCCGTCATTATAAATTACACAGCTGCCTATTACTTCATTCCTCAAGCTCCGTGACAAGCCACAGCACTTCCTTCTGTTCGCATTCACCTGAACTACTTCTCGCAGTTCTGGGAACAGTTAACTGGGTCTTTAGCATGTGAAGCATTATCCTAAGGGATTTTGATCAAGTCTGTGATCAAGTCTTACAAAACTATAGTGAAGCAACATCCTGATGAGCCTGCCTTGTGCAGGCTTTCAATTAGCTGGAGGTCACTGGATAATTATTTCCAACGAAGTCATGTGAGTCCAATTCCTTGAGAACATTGTGAGCATGAAAAAATAATTTAATTTAACATCTGTAACCTAATCCCTGCCCTTGCTCATGACTGCACATACAAGCTTGGCTATTGCGCCATTCTCAGCAGTGCCAGCTGGAGAAACTGCTGCTCACCAGTCCCTCCCTCGGCTCTACAGCAGAGCTGATGCCTCCCTGACAAGCTTCACTCAAATCTCTTGAATTTGATTAAACAATTAAAGTTACAAAGGTTTAATTGTCCAACTTATTTTGGGTGAGGTAACATGAATTCATTTCAATATCTCAGCTAGATGTTCTGAGAGGACAGCAGCCTCTAGGAAGGCAGCTAGTGGTGAGCTGGAGGAAGCCACTGACAGAAAGTGATGTATTAATAAGGTCGTTTTATCTCTTTGCTTTGGCCTGAGTCTACATTCTGGAGATCACAGGTGGTTCTCTGTTAACTACAAGAATCATATGCTCAAAGCAATTTTTATATAAATTAAATAGATTGTGAATTTAATATTTGCAGTATTTATTAAAACGTATCCTTTTAGGATATGCTTTTAGGAAACAGTCTTGGAATTGTGTTCCAAGGCAGTTTAATGTGTTAACTGTAGTGTTTGGTTATTTGAACTGGTAATCCAAATAAGCATTTTCTTTGGTATTCAGGTTTAAAAGAGATGTGAAAAGCTGATTGTTTCCTTTTAGCTTAGCATTGCCAAAAATGAACAATGACAGCACCTTCTTGTAGTGAGCATCTTTAAAGAAGTGTTTTGAAACTTTTTTTAATAACAGGGTTTTTTTTAATAAGAGTTTAAAATAAATCAATATTTTCCTTCTTTTAGACATACAACAAATATTCAATTCTTTTGGCCACACTGCTTATGTCTGGCAGTTATCCTATAGTCTGTGGCTTCATGTCTAAGAAGTACATGTTTAAAACCATTTAATTGCCAACATTATGACAAAGCTGATTGATAGATTAGACCCTTGGCTATCTGTGGTAGCATCTAAAGATTTCCCTCTTCATCACTTTGTTCAAAGACATCTTTCTGCTAAGTGAAACCTTTGTGGGTGCAGGGCTGCTTGGACCAGACAGGGGTCTAAGATGGCTATCAACGCTTCTAAGCAGGTGAGCAGCTCCACAGGAGATCCTACCTCCCTGTGGTTTTTGTACTATCTGAAAGGAAAGAAGCCATTTGATTCAGAACTATGGGCC
This sequence comes from Chroicocephalus ridibundus, assembly GCF_963924245.1. Classification (NCBI taxonomy): domain Eukaryota; kingdom Metazoa; phylum Chordata; class Aves; order Charadriiformes; family Laridae; genus Chroicocephalus; species Chroicocephalus ridibundus. The sequence goes on along the minus strand of NC_086284.1, from coordinate 18,081,756 downwards.
ATTAGAAAAGTGTAATTTTTTTGTCAGTGGTGGAGGCACCAGAAATTTTGAACCAAATCATGGTGTCTTCCACTGTCTTGTACGTTTCCATACTGCCTCCATCTCTCTTTGACACAGGGCTGTCTCAGAAGGCAGGGCCAGTGCATGAAGCATGTACAGTGAGGGCAAGATAAAGAACTGAGTGGCTGTTCCATGCATACCGATAACTCCCAAATGTCGCCAATGCATCTGGTGGCCACACATCTATGTTTTTACCGGGGGGGAGGAGGTGTTAGAATACTATACACTCTCTAACAGAAATTCTTCAAAGTAAAGAAATGATTCATTGCACAAATTATGTTGATCTCTAGCTAAAGATAATAATTAATGAAGGTAAAATTGATGTTTGGTACTCATGGTTTACTGGCAGTTATTTAAGGATCATTGCAGACCACTATACAAAGCAGTGATCATATCCAGATCAAACAAGGGTCAAGGACATGTGAAGATGTCAAAGAATTCCAAGTTTATTAACATATAAGTCTCCTTCAAAAAATGGACCCCTGCTACCTTAAGGCTGCACCAATCACTGGTCAAGTTCATTACTCAATATTTAAAATGGTTGTTCTAATCTCTGCACCTGAATAAATAAATAAATATGTTGCATCTATCACAAGTCATCTGTATCCGGAAGACTTTCTGCTTAAGAAGCACACATGAAAGATAGTGGATATTGTATGAAATTCCAATATTAAAATATACAACATGAGCTGAAGACCAAGATTGCCAGTAGCTAATTACCTAAATTTTCAAATTATGACCATTACACATAACAGCAGGATGACAGTTTTCTGGAGTGCTTTCCTGCTCTCCCTGCCCATGCCCAAAAGAATCAGGGAACTCATGCTTCTTAAGGAGGTGTCTTGAGTTTCATGTAGTTGTAGCACCTTGACTAAATATGTTAGTCATGGCTCCATGTTAAATTATCTAAGCTTATCCAGTCCGCACCAAAAGGAATTCCAGCTCCTTATCTCTTCCTAATTCTCAGTCCAAAGCATTGCAATCAAGTTCATATAACATTAACATATAACATATCAACAATGTTAAAAATATTAACAATACGGTTAATGGAAATATCGAAGTCAAATGCCTAAGCAGTGGTTAAGAGATGGGATTGACCAACTGCACATGGGAAAGCATTTTCTGTGGACTTGGTTTTTGTTCTACGAACCCAAGAATCTACAGAAAATCTTCGTGAGGCTAAATGACCACCACCTTAACTACCAACCCAGAGATCTGGAAGTTTGTTGACACTCTTTATAACAGAATAAGAATTGCACACGTTTAGGTCCTTGACCATTCAAGTCTGTACTTTAAGACTTTAAGGAGTCTTGGGATGAGACTCTCCTGTGGTAGACGAGAGGGGGGCAACAATTTACTGACCATTCCCTTTCAGAAGGAAGGGTGGGATCGTGCCCACATTTCAGTTTCTTTGATTGTTTGGTGTGTTGGGACAGTGACATAGTCTGAATCTAGTAGGGGCCAGGGTGGTAAAGAGGAAACAGTGAATTAATTTTGTCTCACAACCACAGTCCTTCCTGCCTCACCCCTTGCTCAGACCTGTGTCTAAATTCAGAGTATGGCCCCAACATATTGCCAGTTATGAAATAAGGGGTCTTCTGTAAGGTGCCAAAATTTCAAAATTTTGTATTCCGGTTTAATTCTTGCAAACCTCAAAATTCTTTGGCAATGGATTCTGGCCTATCTCTTGGTCACTGATGGATGATATAACACCAATGGACTGCAATTGCTTCGTGACCATGCCTTTGCAAGAAGCTACTAAGTCAGACGCTGCTGAGAGGAAATGACATGCAACTTATGAAACTTGTTTATACACTAAATACAAGTGTGGAGAAGACACAGACATCAAAAAAATACCTGAATTCCTGTTTAATTAAAATCAGCCATTGAGGCTATCTCTACGTGCCATCTCTCAGTTCGCAATGAAACCTGGACAAATTGCTCATCTGAAGTAGAAAAATGACTAACATAATTATTAGCAGCAGCTCTTTATTATAACATGAGGATGAAGAGATCCCACTGATGAATGGAGGTATATGGATATACAGGCAAAATTGTGCAATTCAAGTCAATACCTATTTCAGGCTCAGTTTCAATATTCTCAAAATACCGTCTTGCAGATATAGATTGAAAGTGTTTTGTTTTCAGTAAGTATTCTCTGGTTTCCCTGAGTCTTTTAGTAACCAACCTACTTTTTTTTTTCCATGTGACAGATTTTCTTCTTGCCTACCTCCCCCCAACCACCTCTTGGCTATTATCTAGCTGAAGACTGGCCCATATAATGATGTAAAGACCTTGTGTTTTTTTCTGTTCAGTTATTGTTCATCAAGTCCCAGAACCTCCCAGTCCCATTCAAGTGAAAAAAAAAAAAACAAAAAGACAGCAGCTTCTTCTGTTTCTGGGTATGTCCAACACCTTCATACCCCATCCTGCTTCTCTGGTACATTATGAGAGAAGAGGAGGTGGGAAAGATGACATCTATAGATCCTTCTATAAATTTAGGACGTGAAATCATAGTGTGTGTGTGTCTATTTAGTTAGTTCAAGTTTCCTTTGACATAATTTGCAGTTGTTTATACAGTTGATGCTAACTGTTTATATGACTAGGTTAAATATCCTTCCACTTCTTCTTTCCATAAATGAAAACTGCCAAACAGAACGGGCATGACATTTCTGGATGGAATTTCAACCATATGAAAAATAAGAAATGGCAAAATTCCCAGCTAGAATTTTGACAAATCTGCTAAAATTCTGGCACTTGGGCTAGACCCCACAGGATAATACGAGTTACGCTGTCAGAAGACACAGTTCTGTAGTGGAGGAGTATTAGCCTGAATGTTGGCAGGCTTTCAGCGAAATGCTCTGTTCTACTGCTGGGGTCTTACTGGGAAAGCACCCACTCTTGTCCCTGAGTGTGGTGATTAAGGCACTTGACGGTGATATGGGACGTAGGAGTCTGAATGCCGATGAGCTGAGGGAAGAAATGAGCAGTATTCCTGAATCCGTCCTGGCTGCTTTGCTGCTGTATAAGCTGGCAAGAGTCACCGCTGCGGTCTGTGCCGTCTCCAACCCAGCTGAGGTCAACAGTGACTTTGGGGCACAGAGGGGAGCAGCCTCCCAGGGCAGATGGGAAGATCAGCATCTTGTTGGGGTTACCTCTGGGGACAAGGCATGAAACAGGCACCACACCTGCCAAGAATTAGGTGTTTCTGGGCACCCCTGAAGCAGAACTCATGAACTAATAGACCTATAGTCCAGGCAAAAGTGCCATGTGAGGTCATTTCTTCAGTTCAGCTCACCTCATTTAAGTCAGAGCTGTGTCTTTGCCAATCCTCACTGTGTCCATTGACAAGGCAATTTTCAAGCACTTTAAACTTATGATTAAAGCCACAACACAGTTCTCGTTTGCATCCCGTAATGCCTAAACCCAGGAGAGTACCCGTATTAGTTTAAAGCCGTAAAAGCTGCTGATGGCTTTGGTGTCAGCACTAGAAGGCAAGTCCTCTCTTGGATACGCTTGCTCACACATCTCAGAGCCGTGCAGGCTGCCTCAGCTGTGAATTTTCCCCACTTGTGCTGCCAAACGCATTCCCAAGGCAAGACCCAGCTCTCCCTCCCAGCACTCACCAGCCACTCCATAAATGTCAGCTCCGGCACGCAGGCAACAGACCCTGGAAGGGGAAGCCAACAGCTACGAAGGAGCGGTGACAGGCCTATCGGCAGCCATGCAAAAGTCAGTGAGGAATACTAGCTTCCTAAACGTTAAAAAGGGCTTGCTAAAACGTTTGCCAACTGGTTGTGCTGCATCTCGCCGCTCTGACTGCTTCACCCCAGATCCTCTGGACACAGCAGGCAGGGTGTTTACAAAACATTTAGCTGAAAGCAAAGAGGATGAGTGCCATATGCTAACTGCTGCTGCTAGGTGCAGACATACAAACACAGCGTTTAAAATGACCCCGCTCTGTGTCTGAATTTCTTTTGCGGAAATGCTGACGAATACTCTATGAAATGCAGACAAATACTCTACCAATACATTTTGGCGTGCTGTTCCATTCACCAGCAGAGATAATATTTTACCTTGCCAATGAAAAGGGAGAGGTCCTAGCGTCCCAGGTTCATGTCTGGCTGCCTCCCTGCGTCCCCATTCCCACCTGCAATATCCCACCCCTCCTTCATGCTGGGTCGGGTGCTCTTCTCACCCTGAGGGAGCCAATGCCGTTGCTAAACCAAGCAGAAAGCTATCGTTGGTGATATCATTGGTGAGGTTGGGGTTCTTTTTCTGCAGCTTCAGCCATATGAATCGGTTCACTGAGGGCACACTTGGTATCAGAAGGGCACGGGGAAACAGCAGGAGTGCTGGCCAGGGTGGGAGGAGCAGGAGCACCCCGTTACAGCAGCAGTGAGCTATTGGGCAAAGCCACCCTCATCTTGCTGCAGCCCTAGACGTAAACATCCGTGCCACTTCACCTAGCGGTTCAGAGACCTGGGCTCTGACCTGGGTCAGGCATGCAGTGTGACCCTACTCCGGCTGGCCAGTTGAACTCCAGTTTCCTTTGGAAGGAGGCCATGCCTTTTCCCTAGGCCACCTCGCAGACTGCAGAGCTCAGCTGCTGTGGCGCTGGGGTTGTTGTTTTGAAGTTTCCAACATGTTTGCTCTCACTGTTAAAGTGGTTTATTTTCCTTCTTTTTCTCATGTTCAAAAAGAAGTAGATTATTTTTAGCTCATATTTCTCCTTTTGAACTTGCATGTGGGCACTAAGTCAACACGGGAGAATTCTGCTTCAAAAGATGGATGTCTCAGAAATGACAGGCAGGAACGAGGGAACTGAGTGACAGTGGTTCTGCAACGCCTGCATGAAGTGCAATGCATCATGTTCAGAAAAGGACACAGGAATCAAAAGTAGGACTTCTGGCAAATTGGGGAACACAAAATCTACACCTCAAATCCTCATCATCTTCCATTTGACCTTGGAGACATGTATTAAAAAGTTATCTGAAGACCCCCCGCATTCCCAAGGTGCCTGTAGTTCTCTAGGACAATTTCTATCATTTCTTCTTTAGTTGCGACAATGCCCTTGAGTGATAGGCGGTGCAGACCCGGATATACGGTCTGGGGTGCTCTACTGAGACCTTTGTGTTGTGGTGTGGGGGTTGCCTGGGGTGAACATGGGACAACAAGGGGATGAAGCCATAAAACTGTGATTACACGGGCCAAGAAAACAGCACAGGTGATGGTTGTGTAACCACGCTGGGATACCACGTTCAAGAGATGAGATAAATGGGTCATTTGTATAATCAGCTATGTCACTAAAATTGTCAGGGGCAAGATGGGCTAAAGGAAGGGGTTCATCCCTGACGTGCTGACGTCCTGCATGGGTGCCACACTGAGAAAACTGAGGAACGTTTCTGGAGATCTCTTATCATGTGCTACAAGGATCATTGTCCCTTACAAAGAGCCGGGTCCCTTTAGCACCCCTGAAAAATTAGGTGATTTTTATCCAGGTGACTGATTATAGATTCAGATACTTGTCAGTTTAAAATACTGGTCCACTTTAGGAATGAAGAAAAAAAAAAACATACTGTCCAATAGCATGATTGCGAAATCAGGGGTTTTTGGGCAAGGTAAACTGTCATGTGTTAGCTTGCTTTAAAACCAAATTTGTTTTCTATGTTTCTGTGGGAAATCAGAGGATGTTATAAACTGAGTCATGCAGTTATTGACTTTAGCAAGCACACAAATGATATAAATAGAGAAACACTGGCGAGCCTTGTACAGAAGAAGAGATTGAGAGGTCTTCTAGCAAGAGCTAATAGGACAGGGAGGCAAAGATGAAGACAAAGATCCTTCCTCTCCTTGGGTTACTGTATGTTGCATGTTCTTGTGCTTTCCCAGTGGTTCCAGAAATGGAAAAAGAAGATATGCAATTTGCTAAGGTAAGGACTACAAACAGAACTTAAGAAATAATTTATTGAGAGAAAGATTGTAGTGATGTATTAGTGACGTAGAATATTTTATTAACAACACTCTGCCTTTGAAAAGAAATTATTATGTTCTAAACTGTTGCTTTTTCTTCCCCATCAGAAATATCTGGAAAATTTTTATGATTTTAAAGAAGAGAAAAATTCTCTCTTTAAATCAAAGAACCTCAATCATATGGCTGACAAAATCCGAGAAATGCAGTCATTCTTTGGGCTAGAGGTAACTGGGGAGCTGAATCACAAGACACTGGACATGATGAAGCAGCCTAGATGTGGAATACCAGATGTTCGTTCATACAGCACCTTCCCACAGAGCCCTAGGTGGCAGAAAGAAGATGTGACATATCGGTAACATATATTAAAGCATGTTTGTCCGTACACCACTGGGAAGCTTTGTGAATGCTAGGCAGAAGTAATGACAATGGGTTCTTTACTATTTATTCCTGTATTTCTCCATATAAAGACCCCATTCAGGATAAAAGGGCCACAAATGTGGGGACTGTTCATATCCTTTGCTTTAGGCTTCCAAACAGTGATGAAAATACCAAAATAAGAGTTTACATTAGTTAGTTAACAGCCTACTAAATGATATGCTCAGTGGATAGAAGGGATACGACTGAGAGTACATAGGTTAGGATTTCTGAAAGACGTGAAAGAAAACTGTGAGAAATTCTTCTGTTATGGAAGCAAATTTGAAAATAAAGAACTCAAGACACATAAATAATAATAATCACTGATTAAAGTATTTGACCTTGATATGATGTGCCCCAGCCAAATGTGATCTGGTTGCTTTTAATTCCTTTCTCCTTATTTCACAGGATTTTGAACTACACTCCAGACATGCTACAAGCTGATGTAGAGGAAGCAATTGCAAAAGCCTTCCAGCTCTGGAGCAGTGTCACCCCTCTGAGGTTCACCAGGATTTATAGTGGTCAAGCAGATATCATGATCTCCTTCGCAGCTGGATGTAAGGGGACTCCCTTGCCTGGGAATTATAAGTGTTTGTCAGTTTTTCTTACAGAGATGATGAAAAGCATCCCTTTTATTCCTTTTTCTTTTCTAGTTCACGGTGACTTCTATTCATTTGATGGTCCAGGAGGAACTCTGGCTCATGCCTACCCCCCCAGCAGTGGGATAGGAGGAGATGCCCACTTTGACGAAGATGAAAACTGGACCAAATTTACTACCTATAGTGGTAGGCAATCTTAAGTATTGTGTTGCCTGTTTTTATTAGACAGTGTTGTCTTGAAGATAGTGTAGAGTCACAAAAACCCACGGCAGTAGTTCCAGTATTTACTGAGATGTAAAATGTCAGTGTAATTTAGTAAAATGATTCTGCGTATTTTGACCAGGGCTGCAGTCATGGCAGTCCCCTGAAGTTAAGGCACAGACTGCAATTACAGCACCAGTGAAGGAAATAACATTAGCATGAAATAGCAATATTGGGTAATCATAACATTGTAAAGCAAGGAATTTTCACCCTCGGCTAATGAACTTAAAAGTTGTAATATTGAGCTCTCACTTTTTCTTTTTCTTTTTTTTTTTTTTTATTAAAAGTGATACAGATCTTTAACTTCTGCGAAGGAAAAAAATAATCTTGAGTTTGTTGGTAAATACAATTAAATAGAACAGTGAAGTGTTCTGGTTTCCAACAATATCCAGGGATAATGTTACATGTTACTGGTCTTTGTGAAGTAGTTGCCAGGTGAATTCCATGTCATTTATAATTCCCGAAATCTGACCAGATGACTAAAATGTTCTGACCCAGTTTTGAGTCATTATTAACATTAAAGAAATATTGATTCCTTGTTGGCAGGAAAGTTTCTGCACCATGAATAAAAACTGTCCCAGGGAACCTCTTACTTGGGAGGTAGTTAGATTTTGCTGTTTTATTATGATCACAAATGATATATCATCCATAAGAGGATGGAATCTGTATCCCGCTGTCATGCAAGAAAATTTATTTAGTGTTTGTTCTTTGTGCTGGACTTTTTTTAGGATACAACTTATTTCTCGTTGCTGCTCATGAGTTGGGCCACTCACTAGGTCTTGGTCATTCCAATGTCTTTGGTGCTTTGATGTATCCTATATATATGGCCAGGGATACAAGGGACTACAGGCTTCCTCAGGATGATATTGATGGCATTCAGGCCCTCTATGGTAAGCAAGAAGCAGCATTTTTTTGGTGGATGGTGGATAAACATTTATAATGAATTTTACTCAACAGCTAAAATGTACTAAACTTTCTACCTCAGGAAGGATACTGAGGTTTAATTTACTGCTATTATTTTGGGGTAAATCTCTTGGTTTCTTTGTGGCTAAAAGTCTACATCTGCAAAATAGAATCCATGGGCTGTATCCATGCCAGTAAGTCAAAAGGTCCAAGAGCCTTCCTCCAATGATACTAGAGGAACAGCTTGTGTCTGTAGTATTAAATTTTCTTACCTTCCGCACAAGCGTGGACATGTACAACTGCCCTTTGGAAATGGTGTTTGCTCTACATTAACTTCTGAGCACATACAGTTTGAGAGACCAATGGCTTGTCAAGGTAAAACAGTGCCAGATACCATTTTAACAGTCAGCGGAACAGACAGCCAAGCTAAATTGCCCAGGAACTTTCCCTGGCATTAATTTTCTAGTTGCATTTCAACCTTAAGAAACCTATGCATTTGGCTTCATATGTTACGTCCTGAAGTTCTGCAACATGAAACACTCTAATTCACCTTCCAATTCCACACTTACCTGTTTCCCAAAGGACCCCCCAGGGAATCTTCTGCACTTCCAACAAAAGCTTTTCCCCCACAAGAGCCAACTGAAATGATACCTGCAGAAGCACCAACTGAAATGTCACCCCGGGAAGAACCAACAGAAACAACTCCCTCCAAAATCCCCACAAGACCAGAGGACTGTGACCCTCATTTGACTTTTGATGCTATCACTACTCTCCGTGGGGAAATACTGTTCTTCAAAGGCAGGTAAGCGCTTTCATTTCTAGCAACACCTTTTTGCAAGATTCACAAAGGCAAAGCATAAAGTTCAGTTTAAGGAATTTATCTTCCCTTGGTTACAAAGGAAGATATTTCTTTCTGAAAGTATTAAGACAACTTTGCAAAATTTTACTAGCGGGGCTGGTGAGTAATGTGGTTTACTGACAGGTGAGTAAAGTGTTTTAAGCCATCATCTGTCATCACCCATGTCTGTTAAAATTGTGCAAGGCTGAATAATCCCAGTGTCATTCCTCAGCCTGCAGCTGCTTCACATGCGCCACCATCCTTGTCACACCACCCCATGTGTGGTTCAGGGAGCTGTGGAAAATTTCACTGGTGACTTTCTGTGGTACTTCCACCTTGGGATCCGCACTGGACTACTGACCAGTACTGTCTGTAGGGAGGCCCCACTCTTAGAGGTGTCCACTTTTTGGGCATGATCTAACACTTGGCACTACCAGGTTGTTGGCTGGGCACATCCACCCTGGCAAGGGTGAACAGCGTGTCAGGCCCAGGGTTTCACCCACTTCTTGGTTGGTAACTGTGTTTTGATTGAACAAGTTTCCTTTGATGAAGTGGGTCTGATTCCCCTTCTAAAGAACATGATGAATTGTAGCTTAAAAACTTAATAATTTTCAGGGAAGAGGAGGAAGGAACAGTTCCTCCTTAAATTGGGTTTTAAAATGCTTCTCAAGAAGTTTAATGAACATTTGTAACCAAATTGAAATTAAGAATGCAGCTGTGCCTACCTGCATAGGACATGGTGAAGATAAAGCTTCAGTTGTCAGCAGTACCACAGAACATCATGTGTTGTCTTGCGTAAGCCATCAGGGTGTCAGTGGAGACGTCTACGGAGCCACCAGCTCTAGATGCACCTGCTTGGGCTGTAAGGTTGGATCAGATGACCTCCAGAGGTCCCTTCCAACCTCAACCATTTTGTGACCTCAGAGCAGCCAGCAGTAAAGGGCAAATGTCTATGAAAGAGTGAGCAAAGTAAAGTACTGCATCACAAAAAAGGTGATATCTCTGCCTCGTAAGGAGGACAGGTATCCAAGCAATAGGATTTAAAGTACATTTCTATGCTAGTGATCTCATAGTGAAATACAAACAATGAAACACTGCTGTTTTCATTTCTATCTATCATCAGCTACGTCTGGCGCAAAAGTCCATATTTCTCAGACATTGAGCACGACACCATCTCCTCTTTCTGGCCATCACTGGCAGCTGGCTTTGATGCTGCTTATGAGGTTGACAAGAAGGATCAAGTAATGTTTTTTAAAGGTATTTCTTTTACATTTCCATCAGTCCTTTTTATGAATGAGTACAGTTATAGTAGTACTTCTAGCTTGTATATAGTTCTGTATGTTAAGTAATAATAATAGAAGTAATACAATAGCAATAATAATATATATTCCTAATATTTAAATCCATTTTTATTTTCAAAATGCCATTACTGTCATTAACTAATGCTGCTTCACAACAGAGAAGATCGTAACTGAGACAAAATTGATTGCCTACATGAAGTTATCGAAATATATTTTTAAAGGTGCCAAACACACCTGGAAAATATGTTGAGTTTTAACTACTGAGTATATAGTACTCTAATGTGGAAAATATTTCAAAGCTCTGAAATATTCAAATTTATGTGTGCCCTAGAGGGTCATGTTCTTCTTAGCTGGACATCCGTGCTGTTTGGTGGCATTTACTACACAGAAAGCTCTGGGTCTTTGATGCAGAGGAGCTCAGCCTCCCCGGGAATCCCTACTAACTTCTGGTTTTCCTGCAGATGACCAGTACTGGGCTGTCAGCGGCTACAGCATACAGCAAGGCTTCCCCAAGCCTATTCAGAACCTGGGCTTCCCCTCAAGTGTCGGGAAAATCGATGCAGCTGTTCATGATCAAAATACCAAAAAAACCTATTTCTTTGTAGGCAACAAGTACTGGAGGTAAGGCTCATTCCTGTTTTGCACAACAGATAATCAAAATAGCTTTTAAAATGACAAGTTATATTAGAATTTGTAGAGTAAATTTGTGGCCTTTTATTGTCAGCCTTTTCAGTCAGCATAAAGCTGAAACTCAGAGGCAATTACTCATGCCTTCTCATAGAACAAAATCTGTAACACCTGAGATAAAGACAACGTCTGTTTACTATCACTAGTCTGTGATTAACAGACACAAGCAAACGAGCTTTGTTTACCTGTTAGGAAGCAGTATTACATGAAATTAATATAAAATGTGATATTAATGTGATAATGTGAGTAGACTTTGTCGGCATTTCACGTATTCGTTCAGTAGCTATTAAGGGGCAAAAGTGCTCTCTGAAATGTACAAATGACACATCTATCGAGAAAGCTATGAAAAGAGATTAAAATATTTACATTTTAAGAAACAGTTCAGCTAAGCAGTAATGTTAACCCTAATAACTAATCTGTAATATTATATTGAAAGAGTATTATTCATAGATTGGATGCTGTAAAATTAAAATATTAAATTTGAATATTTATTTAATTTTATTACTCAGTATAAGCCCTATCCAGCTTTATTATCAGTCTCAGGGAATGGAACTGAACTATTTATTCTGATGTTCTGAAAACAGCCTTTCATAGGCCACTGAAGATGTGAATATTCACATAGCTGGGAATTATACAGTTCTATGAGATCACAGATGCTCACTGTTACTGGATTTTCAGCTGAGAGTAGGCTTGCCTAGTAAAAATTCCTCCTGGTTTCAACATTGAACATCACATGTTTGTTTCTTGTTTTCATGCAATTTCTTTATTTAGTTTCAATGAAAACACTCGATCAATGGAAAGGGGATATCCAAGAAAAATAGCAGCTGACTTCCACGGAATTGGCCACACAATTGATGCTGCCCTTCAGAAAAATGGTAAATAAATTAAAATGTAATTCTGAACAAAACAAAAGACCGCTAACTGAAGCCAAAAAGGTCTATGTTTCAAATACATATATATAGATGAAATGTTTGTTCTGTTATTTTTTTTAATCACCCAAGAAAATAGTGAGTGTATATCAATATGTATACAAAAAGGAAATACTAATTTTCCAATAATTTTCCTTCCAATTCTAGGACATTTCTACTTTTTCCATGGATCAAACCAGTATGAGGTTGACATCAAGAACAAGAAACTCATCCGTATAATGAAGAGCAACAGCTGGTTTAATTGCTAGAAATATTAAGTGATGACGCAGGAGTGTATTTCTACTGGAAATGTTTTTTCATGTTTCTTGGTTATAAACAATATCATTCGGCTGTTACTGTGCATCTGAGTCTGAAATTATGGTCTTTGAAAATTCTAATTTAAAAACTTAAAAATGAAAAACTTAATGTACAGTTTTAATTTATTTTGTTTTCCAATTATTTATTAATCAAATTGTTTTTGACTAATAAAGTATTTTGCTCGAGTATTCTGGTTCTGGTTCTTGTTCTGGTTCAGTCGGCTGGAGACAAGGTATCTGATATGACCACACACAAGCCTGAACAGTGTCAGGACTCCACAGCCATTTTTAATGGGCTCAGTATCTGTAGGGGGGAAGTTAAAGAGAAGCAGAAGTAGGTGGGCAGCTTCAACAGGCAATAAGAAATGACCTGGGGGACAGAGGAGGGGACACTCAGGAACAATGCAGGGGAGGTGGAAGAGGTAGGAGAAGATCCTACACAATGGTGTGAGAAGGACTGTGGAGAGACTGGTGGCTGTGGCCTCAACCACCGTGACCCCACTGCATGGAGACGGAAGGGTCAAGGCAGAGATGGGGACAGGTGCCTGCTGGTCGATGGGGAACATGGCAATGGGCTGAGAGGACCTGTGGTCCAGTGTCGCTGTGGGTGGTTTTGGTGGGCAGAGTTGTTGGTACAGCAGGACGTGAGAGGCCAGAGAGAAGAGTAGGTGTTTGGTTTTGGGATGGAGGCAGCATGCAGGCAGGGTGGGAAGTGATGGATATATGGTTACAGGGTACCACTTAGTCAGGGGATTACCCTTGCTGAGCTGTGACCACGTGCCATGGGAATGGAGTCGGGGCTGATGGTCCAGCTTGTAATGCTGGACAAGAATTTACCGACAAGAACCACTTCCCAGAGCAAAGCCAAAGCAATAAGAAAACAACCCAGGATATTCATATAACTACCACAGACAAATCCTCCAGAGGAAGATTGGTGAGACACAGACAAAAACACATGTGCTTCCTCTGTCTATCTTGTATGGGTCTCCCTCAACAGGGCAATAGCTCAATGACTAAAACACCCCTTGGGCTGTAAGAAAGCTTGGCTGAAGTCCGCCCTCTCCTTGAAAGGATTTTATGTCATCTCTCAAAACACTGCTCTGATGATGTGATTATACAAGGAAGGTAACTCCTCCTCGCTATTCCTATTTATCTAGCAGAATTGACAAAGGCAGCAAGAGGGAGAACAGTCTTCCAGTTACCACAGCTCAAACCCTGTTGGGCAGAGGTGAGATTTGCTCCCAGTCTTCTGCGCGGGGCATATCCCTCAGACATCTTGTCAAAACACCAACTAACATTCACACACCATCCACCAGGTTCAGAGAAAGCCATGTGTCTTCTAGTGTACCCGCAGACCCACCGTCCCACTGTGCTAGCAGACAAGACCAGGGACAGACAGTCGAGATGCTGCCATGTCTGATCTTGGAAAACCTCTTCTTTGCCATGTTCTGCTCCTCATGCATGCCTTGTGCCATGCTGGATACGCACTGAGCACCCCTACAGCAAGACCTAAAACCAACCAAGGTGACAAATTAAGCCATGAATCTCAGCAGGGCTTAAAAGTCATGTAGGGACTGAACAGCTCAGCATTGCCACAAAGACAGTGGCGCACCATGGTGAAGTCATGGACTGACAAGTGGGTGAGCTCACCTGGCAGCAATCCAGGCAGGGCAGAGACACAGGAAAACTGGTGTTGCCCCAGTATCTCCCAGTGTCTTTCTCAATAGCTTGTGCTGTGTACACAGCCTGTCCAGAAGAAACTTCAGTCCAAGGACTTTTGATGCCTCCAGGGTTAGGCAGGGCACTTGCGAGTACTGCTTGTATTTAAATAATGCAGTGAATTCCCTTTGATTTCAAAAGTGCCTACATGCTTTGATATCCTAACTAGATACCTTCTGGTATGTGAAGGCTACCTTCAGAAATCAGGCCTTTAGGCTTTGGTTGTGGCTGAGACTTGAAAGCGGTTAAGGAGGAACCAAAGAGAACATTTCAGCAACAGTGAAGCAGAACATTGATGATGTTTATAATGACTCACCTTGGCCATTATACTAACTTATTTCTCGTACTTAAGGCCAGTACTGTTTTTTAGTTATGATCTCAAGGAAACAGCTAAATTAAAACTTTCCCCCCACCTCCAGGTATTAATTAGATTTAACTACAAGTATCTGAAAAACTAGTGATATTTCCTTGGCTGTGAAGGAGAAGCTAGAAAGTATCTGTTGTCTTGTCAAACCTGGACCTTAAATGGAAGACAACATGGCATGGATTTCACGTGGACAAGGGGACTGGTGAGATGTGTTAACCATGGATTTTCCATCTGTATTTCTGCTTTGTCACGGAATCACAGAATCACGGAATTTTTCAGAGTTGGAAGGAACCTCTAGAGATCATCTAGTCCAACTCCCCTGCCAAAGCAGGATTGCCTAGAGCACATTACTCAGGACTGCATCCAGGCGGGTCTTGAAAGTCTCCAGAGAAGGGGACCCCACAACCTCCCTGGGCAGCCTGTTCCAGTGCTCATATTTGATCGGAACTTCCTATGTTCCAGCTTGTGCCCATTACCCCTTGTCCTGTTAGTGGAAACCACTGAAAAGAGTCTGGCTCCATCCTCCTGAAACCCACCCTTTAGATACTTGTAAACGTTAATAAGGTCTCCCGTCAGCCTTCTCTTCTCCAGGCTAAAGAGTCCCAGCTTTCTCAGCTTTTCCTCATAAGGGAGATGCTCCAATCCCTCAATCATCTTTGTTGCCCTACACTGGACTCCCTCCAGTAGTTCCCTGTCTCTCTTGAACTGGGGAGCCCACAGCTGGACACAGTACTCCAGTTGTGGCCTCACCAGGGCAGAGTAGGGGGGGAGAATGACCTCCCTTGACCTGCTGGCCACACTCTTCCCTATGCAGCCCAGAATTCCCTTGGCCTTCTTGGCAACAAGGGCACATTGCTAGCTCATGGATAATTTACTGTTTACCAAGACTCACAGATCCTTTTCTTCAGAGCTGCTTTCCAGCAGGTCCACCCCTAACCTATACTGGTGCCTGACATTCTTCCTCCCCAGGTGCAGGACCCTACACTTCTCCTTGTTGAACCTCATTAGGTTCTTCTCTGCCCAGCTCTCCAGCCTGCCTAGGTCACACTGGATGGCAGCACGGCCCTCTGGGGTGTCAGCCACCCCACCCAGTTTGGTATCATCAGCAAACTTGCTGAGCATACACTCTGTCCCCTCGTCCAGGTCGTTGATGAACACATTAAACAATACTGGTCCAAGTATTGACCCCTGGGGGACACCACTGGTTACAGGCCTCCAACTCGACCCTGCTCCATTAAACACAGCCCTCTGAGTCCTGTCACACAGCCAGCTCTCAATCCACCTCACTATCCCCTCGTCTAGTCCACACTCCCTCAGTTTCCTAAGGAGGATGTTATGAGAGACAGTGTCAAAAGCCTTGCTGAAGTCAAGGTAGATGACATCTGCTGCTCTGCCCCCATCTAGCCAACCAGTTTTAACATCATAGAAGGCTATGAGATTGGCCAAGCATGATTTACCCTTGGTAAATCCGTGTTGACCACTTCCAGTAACTTCCTGCTCTTGAACGTGCTTGGGTATGACATCCAGAACAAGTCTCTCCATTACCTTGCCACGGATGGAGGTGAGACTAACTGGTCTGTAGTTCCCTGGGTCCTCCTTCCTGCCCTTTTTGAAGACTGGAGTGATATTGGCCTTCCTCCAGTCCTCAGGCACTTGTCATAGTGTCTTAAACTTTAGCAAGGAAAGAACATTACTTTTGGCTTGGGGAAAAGCAATGAAATTCCTGGCAAATGGTATAATAATACGTAATTCAGATGGGTTTGGAAACAGGAGGGCTGGAGCTCCCTGTCTACACTTAGAATCATAGAATCTTCATGGTTGGAAAGGACCCTTAAGATCATTGAGTCCAACCAAACAACCTACAATCTCTGCCACTAGAGCATGCCCTGAAGTTCCAAATCTAGACATTTCTTAAACACCTCTAGGGATGGTGACTCAACCACCTCCCTGGGCAGGCTGTTCCAGTGCCTGACCACTCTTTCAGTAAAGTAATTCCTCCCAATATCTAATCTAAACCTCCCCTGCTGCAACTTCAGACCATTTCCTCTGGACCTGTCATTATTCACTTGGGAGAAGAGGCCAACACCCACCTCTCTCCAACCTCCTTTCAGGTAGTTGTAGAGGGCAATGAGGTCTCCCCTCAGCCTCCTCTTCTCCAAGCTAAACATGCCCAGCTCCCTCAGCCTCTCCTCAGATGACCTGGTCTCCAGACCCCTCACCAGCCTCGTAGCTCTCCTCTGGACACGCTCCAGCACTTCAATGTCCCTCTTGTCCAGAGGGGCCCAGAACTGAACACAGTACTCGAGGTGAGGCCTCACCAGTGCCGAGTACAGAGGCACGATCACTTCCCTGCTCCTGCTGGCCACTCTCTTCCTGATATAAGCCAGAATGCTGTTGGCCGCCTTGGCCACCTGGGCACACTGCTGTCTCATGCTAAGCTGGCCGTCCACCAGCACCCCCAGGTCCTTTTCTGCCGGGCAGCTTTCCAGCCACTCTTCCCCAAGCCTGTAGCGCTGCTTGGGGTTGTTGTGACCGAAATGCAGGACCCAGCACTTGGCCTTCGTAAACCTCATACAGTTGGCCTTGGCCCGTCGATCCAGCCTGTCCAGGTCCCTCTGTAGAGCCTTCCTACCCTCAAGCAGATCAACACTCCCACCTAGCTTGGTGTCATCTGCAAACTTACTGAGGGTGCACTCAATCCCCTCATCCAGATCATTGATAAAGATATTAAACAAAACTGGCCCCAAAACTGAGCCCTGAGGGACACCGCTGGTGACCAACCGCCAAGAGGATTTCACCCCATTAATCACAACTCTCTGGGCACGGCCATCCAGCCAGTTTTTAACCCAGTGAAGAGTACGCTTGTCTATGCCATGATTCGCCAGCTTCTCCAGGAGAATGCTGTGGGGAACGGTGTCAAAGGCCTTCCCAAAGTCCAGATAGACAACGTCCACAGCCTTCCCCGCATCCAGAAGGCGGGTCACATGGTCATAGAAAGAAATCAGGTTGGTTAAGCAGGACCTCCCTTTCTTAAACCCATGCTGGCTGGCCCTGATCCCTTGGCCTCCCTGCACTTGCCGTGAGAGCTCACTCAAGATGATCCTCTCCATGATCTTTCCTGTAATCGAGGTCAGGCTGACAGGCCTGTAGTTTCCCGGATCCTCCTTTGACGATCCCTCCTTAGTGGGCAAGAGATTTCTTGTAACTATGATTTTGTTATAACTCATAAATGATTGCTGGAATTAAAGGCCTCTTGGATACCAGCAGGGGAAATTTGTCCATAAACATAATTTCAAGTACTCATCCTCTATGAATATGAACTTTCCCTGGAGTCTGAAACCAGGAATGCAAAAAATAGAGACACCCACAAAAAAACCCCCAGTTAAGTCTGAAATTCTTGACTGGACAACTGTTGTCCCAGACCCAATCTCTTGCACATGAAAACTCAGGCAAAAATGTCTTAATGACTTCACTGACAATTTAATAGGGCCCTTACGGAGTATTAGCTGTGCGAGCTTGTAACAGTACAGGCTAACACAATAATATCAGGAGCACAAGAAACAAAAAGAGTCTCAGAGCGCCTGCTGGCACTTCAGTCACCTAACATATGCTGGGCACTTCTAAATGCTGCGGCAAAGCAATGGGCTCCAGACCTGGACATCCCACAGTGCAGTCACAAGCACTCGCTCTGCAGCTGGAAGACTCGTTTAGTCACACGAGCAGCAGCTGTCATATGCTGCTTTTTGGAAAGGAGGAGCGTGTTACACAGAAGTCTTTGGAGATGTTGTGACAAGTATCTTCTGTATTTCCTCTTCCTGGCCTGATTTTCAAGACAGTTGCTGTGGCTGCGGAGGAAATTTGGAAATACGCATCCGATGCTGTTCCCTGTGCCTGGGATTTAAGATCTTCCTGGGCAGGTTTTGCATACAAAGCAAGAATCCACTCACAGGGACAGACAGCACTGCCACAAGCAAGGAGAAATTGAAGAATTAAGCTCCCACGAGGCCCTGAATACTCAGCACTGGAGAGCAAGGGTGACCTGTGTGCAAGCTGACTGGGACAAGAGGGGCCTGTCAGTCAATCAGCATTACCCTGCTGGAGACGGATGACTCTCATATAAAAGCCAGAAGCAGGTCACAAACTCGTCTTCATCAGCAATATGTTTTGCAGGCTAGGTCTGTGCAGACAGGCCTGAGGGTCTGCAGCACAGCCAGGATGGAGGTGCCGAAGGTGCGGGGTTGAGCACCGCTTACCGGCCGCACAGGCTGAAGCTGCAGTTCTGCAGCTCAAAAGCTTCCCGTGCATGAATCTGTTCTCCCAGGTTTTGGCCAGGGGTCCTACGCTGCTGCCAGAGTGTCCTGACCAGGACACTGAGGGTGTGTAAGGCAGCAGAGTGGGCCAGTTTCAAGCTCCACATAATTAAGCCCTTAGTCTTTGTAGAATAAACAATTTAATTGCATCCTGTTGAGGCTCTGTGAGATGCTCTTTCACTTTCCTTTTTTCTATACTACAACATGCAATAGTTTTCAAATATATAAGCTGTCCATTAGCAATAACCTTGCCAAAAAAGGAGCAAATTTTAATGCTTCTAGTCAGTGTTACATCTCTTTGGTACAGCTAGCAGGGGTGGCGGCTATGGGAATGCATCCAAGGCAGAAGATTGACTCTGGGAGAGGGAAAGATAAAGGCAATCTAAAGACATTATCCAAGCACTTTTAAACGTTGAAAGAAGGAGAAAATAATAATTTTCACACTCACTTCTTTAAGTCAAATCAAGAGATTGTCATTACATGTTGTTCTACTTCTGGATGAAGCCACCTCAAAGGACATCATCAAAGATCTCTGTTGGTTATGGAATTTTCTTCATAAAGCATACTCTGGGTGATTGAAAGATAAGTGAGAAGGTGACTGATCACATGAGGGCAATGGTGAATGGTATCAAGAAAAGTGAGAGGTTGAAAGTGTCACAAAAGGATGTATCTGAGAAGGCTGCTATTCAGAAAACTGTGTATATTTCATCAATAGATTCCTAGATGGTTTTCATGGCTTCTAATGGCCCTTTCATTCGAGAGAAAAATGAGTGAGGAAAATTTATCAAGTCCTACAGGCTGGAAAGTTACTTCCTTCATCTAGAACCATAGAAACACTATCACATAGAGACACTGTGTGGGAAGAGAAAAAAGTTGGAAAGCTATAGTAGGGCTGTAAGTACCAGAAGCTATTTCTGCAGAGAGGTTTTGTGGTGTGTGAGCTGCACAGGAGAACTCTGCACCCAATTTTTAGATTTTTCATCTCACCCACTCAGCTAGGGGCACCTACCATAACTATGTGAGTAGAGTCATTATCAGAAGCTCCCTCAGGGGATCGCTTCCCCTTGGCTCAGCTGCCCTAGATCTGGGTCATTCCCTGAGCCTGTCCATCTCCTTCCAGAACCAGGAAGGGGGCCTCTGCCCTAACATGAATGCCTTGGTTAGGTGTCTAGTCTCAGTGTAGGAATTCAGTCATCAGTGATCAGTCCCCAGTTTCCCACTGTGGATGGCCACAAGGCATGCTGTGCTCTGGGGATCCTCCTGGTATCAACACAGCGCTCTTCAGCAGCAGGCAATTTCAGCGAATATCTCAAGTGTGCAATATATTTATAACGTCTCCTTTCACAGCTCTATTACCCTGCCAGCTCTGTGGAAGGGAGTTTATTTCTCTGCACATGCAATGTCCCACCTGCCCTGCAGTGCTGAAGGTGTACCCTAAATCCTGTGTCAGCCCCACGTAGAAGTCTCAGATACAGAAGGCTGTCTCCAATGGCTGTAGACATCTCTCTTCAGGATTCCAAGGACCTTCACTGTCACCTCTGATTTGTCCTTATTTGTGGCAGTGTGCGGAGGGTGTGATGGGGCATGGAGCAAAAGTGGACCCAACGCTAGAATAGACCTGACGTTGAGTCTTAGCAGTTCTTACAATCAACGGCAGATATGGAGAACAGAGAATGTTCTCCTCTGAAGGGGAAAACCTCCAAGAGTTTGATCCAGAAAACCTCGATGCACCCTAAAACCTTATAGTAAGAAGGAGAGTACGAAATATGAAGTAATTGGGCAATTCGCTGAGAACAGTGGAAACTGCTGAATGAAAGTGGCATGGAAACACCTTGGCTCGATTTTTATAATGAGTTTAGCTATGCTGAGAAAAGTGTTTTAATTTCCTCGCTGGATGACCACATTTTGCTACAGACAAAAGGAAGTTTCATGCAGGTGAGAACTGTATCAAAGAAAAACTGCATGAACAAATCACTACTTCAGTAAGCTGTGAGTTTCAGCATTAAGCTTCTAATTTTGAAGGACTCCACCAAAGGGAGAGATGATGGCACTATAATAATCTCTAAAAGTGCATGTTCCTGTACAGACAACTACAAAAAAACTAGAATTTTTTTTTCTACTTGTAGTCTCCAGTCCTGCAACCTTCTGTGAATGCTTTTCCCTTCACGTACTTCAACAACCCATTTGAAATCAATAGGAACTTTGAATGAAAAACTTTAAACAGATATGCTTTAATTTTTTTGAGAGCAAAGGACATTTTAGTAACTAAAAGGTTAATGAACTTATTAAAAAGAACTACAGGTCTATTATCTCCTCATTAATCATATTTCCGTGTTGCAAAACCTGCATGAATGTGGAACCGGATGAAAGACAGCGCTAAGCTTTTTTTTATGATAAAACCATTGTTTTGCATGTGCTCTGTTGCTAACTAGAAATTGTGAGAATCAGAGAGTCAGGGACTGGAAAGCTTTTATGAAGCAAACATGTCCTATATAAAGGTGAAGCGAGTGTGTGGCAGACTACAAAGAAGGTTTTTCTAAAGGCAAGTGAAAATGAATATGGAGAAGGTTC
Organism: Chroicocephalus ridibundus; assembly: GCF_963924245.1. Taxonomy (NCBI): domain Eukaryota; kingdom Metazoa; phylum Chordata; class Aves; order Charadriiformes; family Laridae; genus Chroicocephalus; species Chroicocephalus ridibundus. The sequence continues at coordinate 18,060,527 of NC_086284.1, read as the reverse complement.
CATTTCTCCTGTTATTATGTGCAGCACTTTCTTGTGCTTTTCCTGCAGATACAAGACAGAATAAAGAAAGAGGCATGCAGCTTATCCAGGTGAGGAGGGCAGATCTCTGGGGAGGAGATCTTTAGCAACTGTTGAGTGCTCATTGCAGTCTCTGGAACTAGTATATAGTAGCCGAGGAGACAGTTCTGCAAATTCCAGTAGAATGAATAATATGATTGGGTATTTGTCAAAATAGAGGGGGCTGCATTCTGTACCATGATGACAAAGGCCTCTTTACCCTGACTCATTCTTGTTTTAATTTTTTGTAGAGAACAATTAAAACTGATGATGCATTCACGTGTGTGTTGCTTCTACAAATAATTAAACACCTGAGTCAGTCTACATTTGATTTGTAGTTCGAGTGGAAATGTGGTTATTTATGTGATTTCTGCTATTATGAGACATAACTCTTCATAAATTAAGGCTACTATTTTGTCTGAGTTATTACTGTCAAAAAAATGTGGGAAAATGGGATACTACTGCTGAAATTCTGTATTCAGTCATATATTTCAAACAGCTTCTGCACTGCTTGCTCTAAAGCACCCTGGGTAAGCCTAGAGCATAGGGTAAGTGAAGGGTACATTAACAGAAAATAATCAAGTTATTCGACTAATGCTAATTTTGGATGCATTCTGAGTAAACTGCAAAACATTTATAGTCATAATATAATGCAAAAAACTATAATTAAGAGAAAAATATTCATACAGGCTTTAACAAACTCTATTACCCATACTCCCATGGAACAGAAAGAAAAGTAACAAAGGTGAATATCTGAAGTGGTGTAAGTATAACTTTTTAAGCTCTACAAGAGCAAACAGCATTGACTGTCCTAAAATGCTTTTTTTTTTTTTTAACTAGAAGTACCTGAAAAATTACTATGGCTTTAAGAAAGATGGAGAATCTTTAATTTGGAAAAGTAATAGTCCAATGACCCAAAAAATAAAAGAAATGCAGGAATTCTTTGGGCTGGAGGTGACGGAGAAACCGAATTCTGGCACTTTGGACGTGGTACAGAAACATCGCTGTGGATTCCCTGATGTAGCCGGGTTCTCCACCTTTGCAGGAGAGCCAAAATGGGCAAAACAGGTTCTGACATACAGGTAGTTATAGTGGAATTCTTGTTGTAATGTCAGTGTGTTACGCAGCATAAGTTATAAGAACATAGATGGTTTTCTATCTTGTATTTTAAAGGATATTAAACTACACTCCAGACCTGCATCCGGCAGACGTGAATGAGGCGATCAAGAAAGCACTAAGTGCTTGGAGCAGCATCACTCCACTGAAATTCATCAAGAAGGAGAGAGGGGATGCAGACATAATGATCTCCTTTGCAGCCAGAGGTAAAACCCTACATAACCGCTACGAGTTATTGCCGAGTTACTGCCTATATGGAGCAGCTGATCTGAAATGCTAATGATTTCTTCTCATAAATAACATGCACAAAGTTCAGTGTCAGGTTGAAAAAGCAGGCAGAAAAACACAGTTCCTGCTCAAGGCGCTATGGCTATAATTTTTGAAGAACTTTCCGGGAGAGTATAAAGGCAGATGAAGGGAAGGTGGGAGAAAATAAAGGTAACAAGCTGCCTGTGGTTCCCTGGATCCATACCCAGTATATGATGCCCAATGTGTGCGCAAACCACAAGAGGCTTAGCACTTGTGGGATATACCCAGACTCAGAGCCGTAGGGTGTGGGTAGCTCTAGTTACACTCCTGGGATTAGTCATGGGCTTTGTGTGGGCTAAATAAGCTCTAGACAGACTCAAGGTTTATATTTTTGGGTTTTCCCTCAGGGCAGGCTTACCAGAAGGCTGCCTCTTTCGTTAACAGTCATGCACACATACACTATTCTAGTCGGCTCCTCTGCTCCCACCCAAACAAATCCACTCATCTGGGCTATGCACAGTGTGCAGGCACCGCGTGTAACCTCCGTGTCCTTAAATCCTTTTCTGGAGACTACATTCAAGGGCTTACAGTCTTCATCAACACTTAAATTACCAGTCAGATACAGGTAACCACCTGATGGCTGCTGACACAGAGTTTATGAAAATTTTACCTTATGAACAGAAAAGGAAATATATTTCAACCTAAACCACTTCCTCATCTTCCCTTGCAGCAACAGTATGTAGATGTCAACCCATTTCTTGAGGAAACCAAGATTTCACTCCTGATGCATCAGTTCAAATTTTCCTAAGTTTTCCCTGTGAAAAATAGAGCTTTTGGCAAATCTGTGTGGAAGGGGAACTTGAAAGTTTACAAAATCAGCAGAACAGAGATTGCTCTGTGTATGGCTGAGATCTGTTACCTCCATAACCCCCAGGTAGCTGTGTATGCGACTTGCTCCTCAGGTCACAATGACTTCATCCCCTTTGATGGCCCAGGAGAGTCCATTGCTCATGCCTATGCACCCGGCAAGGACTTTGGTGGAGATGCTCACTTTGATGAGGACAAAACCTGGACCAAAAGCACCAAAGGTAGGAAATTAAGTTCTCTGAGCCCTTCCTGAAGCAGGCTGTACATGAAATCAAGGGTGCAGTGTCTGTCTCCTCTCTTCCTTAAGAAGTGCTTAAAAATGTGGCTGATTTTAAGGAGTATTGGGCAGCTGGTTTCCATAGCTATAAAAGGCCTCTGAGCCCTCTGGTTAAAAAAGTTAAGGTTCCAGCTGAACTTCTGCCATGGTCTGGGTGGAAATTTATTTGGGAGAGAGCTGAGGGACCTGGCAGCCCCCTTCTCCCCTCTCCTCCAACCTCCTTGTCTCTCCTCTAACAGTTACATCTCCTGCACTGGTCCAGGGTCCTTCTCCCACCCTGACTTCTGCAGGATCTACAGACTTGTACTTATCCTTGTACTCTACTGTAATGATGTCATTGTTTTTCTTTCTGACCAGAATTTCATCTCCAACTGAATTTCCCATAACAGCTTTGCTTCCTTAGGAAAGCAGTTCTGAAAGCTTCTGACCTACCTTATGTCAATCATGTTTTCAGGACAAATGAAAAGACACAGCTCTCCTACTATGTGTTTTGTTTGTTGTTTTCAGGTACAAACTTGTTTTATGTTGCTGCCCATGAGTTTGGCCATTCACTGGGACTTTTTCATTCCAAAGACCCCAATGCTCTGATGTACCCAGTTTTTAGTAAATTTGACCCTTCAGTATCCCCTCTCCATCAGGATGATACTAATGGCATACAGTACCTCTACGGTAATTCACAATTATTAATCAAATTATGCTTATAATTTCAAAGACTTTGGAATACCTTTAAGTGACATTTTTGTGTACTGAATATACCTGAATGAGTTTCTCACTTAAATTTCTTCCATAAACTGCTTCTTTTAGGACCATCTTCTAACATCTACAATGACCAAAGGGAATCTACTGAGATAACAGACCCAAATGAATCAAAAGATCCTGCACTGCCAAACACCTGTGGCCCCGATTTAACTTTTGATGCTGTCACCATTTTCTGTGGAGAAATAATGTTCTTCAAAGACAAGTAAGTCAGCTTTCTGAAAATAAAATGGCATAGAAAAACAGCTTTACACAGAACATCAGCCACTCTAGGCAGGAAGGCAAGACAGGGAATCAGGATAAGTGGTGGGAGGCAAAACCAAGATAGATATAAGGAGGAAGACCACCGTTGAAACAAGTCATGCTATGAATAGGGTGGCAAAAGATGGCTCCTCTGAAAACATGGTCTGTTTTCACCTTATGTTGTGAGCAAGTGTTTGGTATCTGGGAGAGTTCAGCTTTGGCAAAAGGCCCCACCAGCCCTGGGACTCTCAGCACCTTCATTGCTGTCCTTGCCTTTAGAGAGCTGAGGGTTTACCAGTCCTGACACAATACCTACTGTAAGAGCCCCTGCAGTCGTTATTTAGTATAACAAAAAAAGAAAAGGATAACTGATTCAGTGCTAAACTCAGACAAACTCTCTCTCTCCAGGGCAGGACAGCCCAAAGACTTGAGGAGAAGGGGTAGAAGAGCTGATTCCCCTCCTTTTCATGTGTTAAGGTTGTGTGTCCCCTGCTTCAGGCATCAACCAACATCAACATTAAAGTGAGGTTTGACCTCAGAGTTTTGAATCCGCAAAGCCAGTGAAGTGTTATTTTGCAGAAGATCCTCACAGACAGGGACTATTTCTCTAAGCTGGTGTTGGTTACCCCAGGGTGGGGTTTCATTCCCAAAATCTTACCCCATACCAGCCATGTCCCTCTAGGCACCCTTTCTACGTGAGGGAAAATAATAACTGTTTTGACAAAACAGTTCATCTGACCTATTTTAGATGTCTGCATCAAGATGAGAGGAATCCCACCATGGAAATATTTTTCTTTCTGTTGACATTACAGGGAGCTTAGGGTGACCAAGTCAGGCACACAGCTGGGTTTAGTCAGATAAACCTGCCCTGGTTGCCATGATGTGGTTTCATGCATTAGTGTGTGTGAATGTCTGATTTTATTTAAAACCTGTTCTATACTTATGTAAGGCATTTTTGGCACAAGTATCCTGCAGTCAGAACAGCTGATTTTAATTTAATAACTTCGTTCTGGCCACGGCTGCCACCTGGTGTTGATGCTGCTTATGAAATTCCTGAGAAAGACAAAACCATAATTTTTAAAGGTAAAATGTTGTCTTGTTATTTTCCTATGTTGTCTTTCCAAGTAACCTTGAGAGTTTCTGTCTGGCTTAATAAACACTTAAGCTCCTCCTGTAGGATTCCATGAGCTTTAATTTAGTCCAATAAGTCACTGTATAGCAATGACAGAGATAAAAAAATATTACCCAAGATAAGGAACATGTATCTGATTTTTTAATGATGTCAATACAGAAAAATTTCTCTGCCAAAATAGATGTCATTATTTTCCTTTTTTTCTGGAAAATTATCTCTCAAATTTAAAAATGATAACACATGCTTCTTCCTTGCTTGTGGAAAACTAACATAAGTATGAAGGAAGGCTGAGATGTCCATTTTCATAAAAAGTGGTATGAAGAACTATTCTTGCCTTTTTTTTTTACTCTATAACTAATATGTAGAATGTTTTCAAGTAACCATTAGTTTGTCTCTGTATTTTTCCATTAAAACATTAGCTTTCATGAAAAGGATTGTGTCATTCCCAGAAGATTCTGATAACATCTTTTCATCAACTTTTCTTGATAGGGAATGAATTCTGGGTTGTGAGAGGAGATGCCATACTTCCTGAATACCCCCAGAAAATCTATACCCTGGGCTTTTCAAAGGATGTTACCAAAATAGATGCTGCTTTTTATAAAGGAAATGAGGGGAAGACATATTACTTCATAGCAGACAAATTTTGGAGGTAATATTTCCTGTGCCACTTTCCTAAATAGGAAATAATCACATGATCAATATCATGTCATGGTTTAGGGTGCATTAGTCACACACTTTTGGCAATCTCTTTCGGTGTCACAACTGGCTATGGAAAAATATTTGAAGGGGAAGCAAAACAGTGTTTTTAGCTTTCCTTTTAATCAATTTAATTATTTAACAGCTCGTTGGTTTATTTATTTATTTATTTTCATTTAACTGCCTTGGGGAAAAAAGCCATCCGACAGTTCCACAAGGGAGCTCAAGAAATCAGTCAGAACCTCACTATTGATATGAAAGATGTTTCTGTGGGGTAAGAAGGAGCATCCCATCACTTTTCCAGTTACCAACAGAGAGTTTCATAATGTTGCTGGTAAAGGCCATGTACTTCAAAGAATTTTCTGCTACTACTCAGGTTTGTGTTACAGGACATATATTTCTAAAGGCTGAAGGAGGTGCTCCTTCATTTCCTTCCTTCTGCTAGGTTAAGGTTACCTACTGCTTCTGGTGCTGCTACTGCTTCAGCTACTGCTACCTGAAGAGAGAAGTTGTGTCATTCATCTGGAAAAGTTCAGGTTACCTACTGCTACCAGAAGCAGTAGGTAACCTGAACTTTTCCAGATGAATGACACAACTTCTCTCTTTCCTGCCACCACAATGCCCAAGTCATTGAACATACAGCAGAAGATCAGACTTCTACATTTTAGTTCAAACTCTCATAGCTTGAAGGACTTCAGCTGAGCAGTGTGGTCATTAAATCTCTTACTGAGCAAAGGTATCAGAAAGGAAAATGCTTTCAGAAGCCTTCTTATTCCAGCACTTAGAGATCAACTGCACTTCACTAAAAATGTAACAGCCTGCTACAAGCAACTTAAGTAAAATGACTTAAAATAACTCATAACTTAAAAAAAACCCAACAGATTTTTCCTGATAAACATTTCTTACAGAGACAGAACATGAAAGCAATCTGTTTATAATCTTACCAATCTAACTTATGTTTGAAATAAGGTTATCTACCTGTCTACCTCTCCTTTAGATAATGTCTTTCAGAAAAAAATATTTAGCAAATTTATGATGTATTACGTATTCTTAGACATACCTTGGCCTGATGTAAACAGAAGCAATTCTTCCAATGCAGCTAATAGAGTAATAATTATTTATGGCACATTGCGTCTGTCTCAAAGCTACCTAAATGATACTGACAGTCTTCAACAAACTCAGTCACCTGTTGGTAGGTTGTTTGCAGTTTTCACTGACACCAGGTTGTTTATCATTTTTCTCAAGTGTAATAAAAAGTATAATAAAAGGTATTTCTCAGATATAATAAAAGAAGTCAGTCTATGGACAGGAAGCCCATGCTGATAAGAGATGCATTTCCAGGAATTAAGGGGAAGATCGATGTTGTTTTTCAACATGAAAGTGAGTAACTGTTCTCTAATCAAATCTGTATGAAATGTTCAGGGTCATAGGGCTGAGAATGCTTGCACAGAGAGAAGCACTTCTAAATGCTGCTCATAGCCCTCAGGACGACCAACAAGACCCTGAAATAGTCACATAACACTCCCATGCTTCACTTCCCCGCCTTGAAAAATAGTGATGATATACCTTTATTGACAGCTTCACAGCTGGAAAGGCCAGCTCTAAGGGACAGAATGATATGTCTGTATTCATGTTGATGTGCACCTTACACCATGAAGATCACCACTCAAGACAGCACCACTCAACAACATAAGGTCTATCTGCTGTGAGCAAGGCTATCACAGCCTGGCCCTCTGACATAAAATCATAGAATCATAGAATTTTCATGGTTGGAAGGGACCTTTGAGATCATCGAGTCCAACCATACACACAAAAAAACCCAAACCCCTATAATCTCTGCCACTAGAGCATGCCCTGAAGTGCCACATCTCGACGTTTCTTAAACACCTCTAGGGATGGTGACTCAACCACCTCCCTGGGCAGGGTGTTCCAGTGCCTGACCACTCTTTCAGTAATTCCTCCCAATATCTAATCTAAACCTCCCCTGCTGCAACTTCAGACCATTTCCTCTGGTCCTGTCATTATTCACCTGGGAGAAGAGGCCAACACCCACCTCTCCCCAACCTCCTTTCAGGTAGTTGTAGAGGGCAATGAGGTCTCCCCTCAGCCTCCTCTTCTCCAAGCTAAACATGCCCAGCTCCCTCAGCCTCTCCTCATATGACTTGGTCTCCAGACCCCTCACCAGCCTGGTAGCTCTCCTCTGGACACGCTCCAGCACTTCAATGTCCCTCTTGTCCAGAGGGGCCCAGAACTGAACACAGTACTCGAGGTGAGGCCTCACCAGTGCCGAGTACAGAGGCACGATCACTTCCCTGCTCCTGCTGGCCACGCTATTCCTGAAACAAGCCAGAATGCTGTTGGCCTTCTTGGCCACCTAGGCACGCTGCTGGCTCATGTTAAGCTGGCCATCCACCAGCACCACTTGGAGAATAATAATTGACACTAGCTTCTCCTGCATGAGGGAGAATGTTATTAGACAGGGAGATGCTGGAATAGACTCAAGGGTGCATCCACACTGCCAAATGCCATGGCTTCCCAGTTGTCTTCTGGCTCCTCTGATCATCCAACCCCATGCATGTTAATTGCTTCCCAGCAAATCTATCAGCTTCCCCCCGAAAGAGTCTTACATGTGGTGCTGGGGATCCTTAACTGCAGCCCTCCCTCCCGGAGGGTGATGTGGACGCGGCTGCCCCAGGCTGGATCTCTCCTTCCCTTTGCAGTATCTGGCGGCACCCCAGCAAGCTCATACCTTCTCACACCTTGCCGTGCCCTGTGCCACACTCCAGGCTGTGCAATACCTACCCACAGGTGGTTGCAAATACACCCTTCCGGAGGGTTTCAACACAGCCATTGCGTAGCAGCAGATATTTTAAACTGCAGGAACACAGAGGACAATTTTTTTGTAGAATCACCTTATGGGATTCATTAAGGATATTATGCAGTGTGCACATGGCTGGTTTGCTATGGGAGGTGTCCCCATGCTGCTGTGCACCATTTTGCAGAGGTTACACCTAGGAGCAGATCCTGTTGGCAGCGTAAGTGTATCGAAAGGTTTTGAGCTCTTTCTGGATGTTGTTAAAGCATACTAATCTTTGCACCTGCAATGTCATAATTCATCTCAGCTTTTTTCCCTAGACGACTTCTATTTCTTCCATGGAAGAAAGCAATTTGAGTTTAACCCTGACAAGAAGAGAGTTACTCGCCTCCTAAAGACAAATTTCTGGTTTCTGTGTTAAGAAAACAAAGTCTGTAATGGTGTTGGAAAGAATGTAGTGTTATTGCACTAGAAACACTTTTTCTTTTATAAATATATGGAATGCATAGGTACTTCAATGTCAGTCAGCAAACATCAGCCCCTGCACAATCTGTGTTTCTGTAAATAGCAGAACTGTATTTAATGTACTGATGTGTATATGTGTAATTAACATCAGGATTACTAGCTTATCCAAGAACAATGCAGTTTTTACTTTTGATACAAAATTGTGTCTTGTTTTATTTTTTCCACCATCTTCTTTTGACTCTTCATGCTGTAAATCACCTTACGCAGAGCCCTACCAGCCAGGAGTCCCTGAGAAAGAGCATTTCTGTTCCTACAGCTAGCATCAGTTTTAACCAGTTTTAGATATTTCAAAGTTAAGCAAGCAGCCTAATCAAAGCTATTGCTCGTAATTACAGACAGGAGATACAGAGAGGAATCCTTCCCAGACTGAGGTGGGTGCCTGGGGATGGAAGTGCTCCTTTCCATTACTGGCTGGACAGGCAGCCTGTTTGAGCAGTTTATGTTAGACACCTCATTAGAGAAGCCTAAGCTTAAGTGTGATGAATCCTACCATAAGATGTTTATTGGTATATATGTGATTAAAAGCTCATCTCCACAAAGGAGCAGAGGGGCACATTGACATATAGGAGAGCCCCTGTCATCCCTGAACTGTTCTCCAGCTGTCCTGGGGGAGCCTCCATGGGCTGGGGGACACCCATCATCATGTGTCAACAGGAGAGGGTCCCCATCATGTCTCAGGCAACTGCAAGGGGGACAGGGATGAGTATACAGGGGAAGAGCATTTGGGGATTTTATAAAACTTACTGTGTCATGTTTGAAGGGGACTGCAGGAATGTGCAAAATTTAATAGGGGAAAGATGAAAGGCAGGGAAGGATCAAGGTAGACTTGATCTAGCGGAACAGCTTTGGGAAAATAGATAAGTGGATGAAGGGGGCTGGTTGCATGCAAACAGGCTTCAGATCAGTGTGCTGCTTTGGTCATGCCCTACACATTACCATCTTCTCACTAAATCATATTTTAGGTGTGGGTGAGCTCTTTCTACGTGTGCTTGGGTGAACTTCAAGCTGGACTGGTTGCAGAGTAGGTTAAGAGGTCTGAACACCAGCAGCTGAAGCATGGCAGCAAGCTGCAGGGACTTGTACTTTCCTGGGGACACAGGAGCTTCTGGGGCAGCTACTGGGAGGATTGCATGTCTGAGCCCAGCTGCCAAGGGCATCCACGCTGTATTTCCACGTCGATGTTTCACCAGTGGGTGGAAGTCCTCAACAGCCAGGTGGGAGGAATGCGATGGGGCCACCAGTCCGCTTCATATTTGCTCAAGTGCCCCGTGTTCTCTGTGATGATCTCAGTGGCCAGCCTCATGGCTCTCTGGACCCAGGGGACAGACAGTAGACGCCAGTTCAGTACTGGCTCATAAGTATTCAAATGGACAGCTAGCAAGATCTAAGGTCTTAGACAACATATCTGTTCTTTTCTTTTATACATGTAAAAAAATCTCATCCAGTACACACTGTCTCCCCTTCATTGGACAACTTCCCTAAAAAAAGAAAAAAAAGACAGAGAAAAGATAGTTCTTCTATTTGATTCTTCTTGTCCATGAATCACAGAATGAATGAGGCTGGTTGGAACTCTGTAGGTCATCTGGTTTGACCCCCCTGCTCAAGCAGGGCCACCTAGAGTGGGCTGCTGAGGCTCTAGGTGGCTTTTGGAGATACTATGTTTGCACATATCCAAAGATGGAGATTCCATCATCTCACTGGCAACCTGTGTCAGTGCTCGATCATCCTCATAGTAAAAAAGCGTTTCCTGATGTTCAGAGGGAACCTCCTGTCTGTCAGTTTGTGCCCATTGCCTCTGGGCCTGTCTGGACAAGGCAGTTGTATTGTATTCATACATACAATCACATTGTATGAATGCAATGAGATGTTTCACCACACTTTACGCAATATTTTTTCTGATGTTTTTTTAAAACCCCTAGTAGCAAGACTACTCAAATGGGGCACTCCAGTGTGGATCTAAACACTGAGCAAATTTTATCTGAATTCTACCAAGGTCCAAAACATATTATGGCACTTTCAGTCTTGCAAGACAAATACTGCTGCCACACCTTGCTGTGGAGGTGGCAAACAAGACTTTGCTGACCAAGCAGAACTTGAGCCAAAATTATTAGTTTTAAATACATCACCTCCAGAAAAGGAAATGAGTAGCTCTGATTGGCATCTGATATTGACACGGTCAGGGAAGCAGGTTCAAGTCTTGATTGTTTCTATTGAATTTAGTAGGAAATATTTCGGTGCTGTTTATTTGGTCCTCACTATTCACCTCATGCTATTCTTGTTTTCTAATTCTGGTTTTCCTTCACATTTCTGGTGTGGCTTTTTGAGTGGTCTCACAACTGCAAGACTTAAGCAGTCCATAGTCTCAGCTATAACAGTAAAAGCCAAAAAGGTGCATGAGTGGTTTGGCTCACACTTTAGAGATTTTTAGTTCCTTAAGGAAGTTTCTAACCGTCCTGGGTTTGAGTGGTTTTCTTCAGTTGTTCCTGCTGCTGATTCTCCTTGCAGTATCTGTGCCCACCATAGCACTGCCATTGTAGTCAACTGCACTAGACTATGTTATTCTAAATGGGCTAATCTCTTCTGGCTCTAATCTTTCCAACTTTTTTTGGAAATATTCTCTTTCAGATGGGATTATAATTCTTAGAGCAAAGCTGGCTTGTCCTAGACCTTTCATGATTGTTTTGTAGTTTTCTGGTTCCCAAATATTTATCTGACTAGGTCTTCCTGCCCCATCCCTGGAAGTGTTCAAGGCCAGGCTGGATGGGGCTTTGAGCAACCTGGTCTAGTGGAAGGTGTCCATGCTCATGGAACTAGATAATCTTTAAGGCCCCTTCCAACCCAAACCATCCTATGATTCTATGATTCTATGATAATCTGAAGTCTTGGATCTGTAGAAGAAGTAGAGCTCAACTGACTCTAGTACAACCTGTCTTAATATAATTTAGCTGTTTTAGTGTTGGATGTTGGTGTCTTTTTTTGCTTCCCAATTCTTATTTTGAAAATCTCTGGTATTACTGACAAGTCAGCCTCATCATTTGGGTGAAAGCAGGCTTTTGAACTGAAGGTCATTGGCCTGTATTTGATATCTTGCACTCTTCTGAGATATAGTTTGAGACCTGGATGCTGAGTTGATATATTCATTGTCTGTGGTACTCTCAGTCCAAGCATTTCAGTTATGGTCTTCTGTCTTCTAAACGCATCAGATTTTTCCACACTATAGTAAATTTCTAACCTGTTTGCATGGAAAATTGGGTGAAGACAAAAAAGTCTCTTCACAAGGAACAAGCTTATCATGTGATTCTTTCTCGTCTAGAATTCAGATCACAAAAATTACTCTGTTTTCTTCTGTGTTTTATTTATAATGGTCTCATTTGTTGTGGTTTTCACCATCTTGTCCTGGAGGACATTTTGCCTACATCTGAATGTATCTATTTGCCTTTTATTTGCCAAGGACTCTGTAATGTGTCCATCAGACACAATCCAGGAGGTCCAACATGGAATGCCCAACATTATCTACCCCAGGGAAAAACAGTTTGGTTTGGATGTTCTTTTTCTTACCATTTGTTGGTTTTCTTGGTTTCTCACACTCACCCTGCCTGGAAGGAACAAATGTCCTTTGATATTGTTCTTGGCATGATTACATATGTATTATCACAACAAGTAGGGCCGTGGTACTGAATCGAAATGCTGTTGTATAATGATTTGGACACCCTGAACTAAAAGACCCCAGAGAGTTTACCACCTAAGTAAAACAGGCAAAGGTAATTTACACACCCTGGCAGAAAGGAATAAAATTAAAATGGGTCCATTTAACTACTGTTTGCAGGAAGTTGTTCCTAGTGAAATATTGGCTTGGGTTTACAGAAACAGGGGAAAACCAAAACCTTTCTTCATGACAGAAGCATCAGATTTATAGGTTCAGAAGTGCTGAAGGCAACTCAGAACTGCAAAGATGCATCTCTCAGCTGCCATTGGTATTCCAGAGAAAATAGTTAAAAGCTACCAAGGTGCAGACTTTATTTCCAGATGATTCCCTGGCAGCCTCTGAACTTCCAGCTGGCTGGTCTCCAATCAGCCTGTTCATGTTTTCTCCCTGAGAGCAAGACAACAGCCCTTGCAGGTTCACAAGCAGTAGCTGTCTCACGGGATGTTTTGGCACTGGTGTCGTACATCCAACTGGGGGTCTGTGAGCCTGTAGCAACTCCAGTATGTCTCAAATGGCCCAGAGCCCCGGGGCATATGCAGACCTATTTTCTAGATCAGTGTGGAGACATTGATCTCTTCTGGCTGTCTGGCTGCCTCTTTCAGGGCAAATTTTACATTTGCACAGCTTGTGTGACAACCTCTAAGTTTAGAAACAAAGGACTTTGAGTTGGTAAGCTTGGCTCTGCAAGGCATCCCAGGGCCTGTCTGCCTGGGACACAACAGAGCAGGTTCCCACCCCAGGCAACAGCTCAGTTGCAGGGATGAAGACTGTGATTTGGTTTTCCGTGTTCAGGAAACAGGTGCTTGGCATGGAAAGTGGCATTCCTTCCCTTCTCCTTTTACTGAAATCATCGATGATGCCATGTCTGAGACTGTGCAAGTCACCGAGGTGTAGCTCAGGCACTGCCCCAGTCTGTGACTTGTCACATTGAATTGCTCTTCTACAGAATAACTAGGACTGATTCAGCACCTGACTTCCTGAGCCCTATCGCGGTGGCCTGTGGACTTCAGAGCGGTTTGAACTATACCATTGTGTTCCTAACACTGCCCAGCACAGCACCCTCATTCATAATCAGAGTGACAGATCATTCTGCTGTAGCAGAATCAACAGCATTTCTATAAAGGAAATGTTTAACATTGGGTGACGTTAAGCCACAAGCTTGTGTAAACTTTGTGACATCTGACTTGGAGTGTTGCCTTTGGCTTTGTCATCTCAGTATTAAAACGTACTTGGCTCATTAAGAGAAAATTCATGACAAATTCTCTAACTTCATGCGAATATATCCCAACCAGTTGAACATTGCTGCAGTGACACGATTTATATCTTTGACACTTCAGCCTTTGCATGAAAAGTGACATCCTCCAAGGAAAATAACTTGTTTCAGGATAACATTCTGGGGTTGCAGAAAGATTTTTATTTTGTTGCTTCTAAATAGACCAGAAACACATGAAGAGATTAATATATGCATAAGAGCACAGAACAGACGTAGAAGTACTTCCTGCAAGAATGATGACTGTACTTTGTAGTGCCACCTGCTACTGAGAAAGTAACTGCAAACATCATTGTGACAAATTATAACAGTGAACAGTTCTTAGAATTACGAGCTGGTAATGTTACAAAATTTTACATTTTGTAACATTAAAGTTACAGAACTACGAATCAAAGTTCCCTTTTCTACAGTAATTCTGTAGTGAGAGATTTTGGTTTAGGGAAACCTCAGTATGATTCACACCGTGAGTTTATTTTTTCATTATTTAGTCAGGGGTGTGGGTGGAAATTTCTTCTTAGGGAGAGAAGGACAAAAGCCCCTAGAACATTTTAAAATATTATCAGATGTAACTAGGGGAAATAACTACATGAATAGCCTGAAGAGTCAAATGCAAGCCCTAAGTAAGTGAGGTACAAAGTAAATGCAAATCACTCAGACAGAAAATTGTTCAAGCCTGGGAAACACTTCTGGGGAAATTTGTCTCCTCTTATGCTTCTGCCTAAATGTCCTTTTCAGCCAATGCTGGAAAGAGGAAACGTGCTGGATAGACCCTTGGCAGTGCTTACGTTCCTATGCAGACTTAATGAATGAGGAACGGTGAGTAGTGTACCTAGAAAAGGGACAGTTCGAGGTCTCTTGCCTCAACATGAACAACAAGGCTGCAGTTTTGCTGAGGAAGAAGTGTGCAAATAAAGCAGGATTATTGCTAATACAGGGAGACACAAGCCTGTGCTGCCTGGGTGTACAACGGAAAAACTGTTGAAAACACTGGCCCTTTCGTAACAACAGTGTCAACCCCCTCTTCCTTATGCACCCAGTTTGTGTTTAGCAGTGATTTAGCAGATGGACCTGGCAGGGTGATTCAGGGCAACCTCAGTGAGGTACTGGTGCTTGCGGTCCATGCAAGAGCTGTTTCTGAGGAACAGCTGGAGGTAGGTAAGGGCAAAGTTTACCTCTCTCCATTGGTTATATGGAGATTTTAGGCAAAGTTCAGGCTGGGCCAATGTGTTAGGAGTTGCCCAAATCTGGTACTCTGATAGAGGTGAAGCTGCTGCAGGTTCATGATCCAAGCTCGAGCCAGCAGCGACAATGAGCATGTATTCCCAGTAGGCACATGCACACAGACATACACACACATGCACACAAGTACAAACACACAAAGACACCACAGATCCCCCAGCAGCTGGGCGCGGATACCCCATCCATCCAGCAGCTGCCCTGGGATGTGCTGGTGTCCCCTGCTGCCTCATGCACGCACACACAAATGGATCCCAGTTGCTGACTTGGGCCCCCAGTCCCTCCCACAGAACCCTGGTCTCTCCAGTATCCAGGCCTGGCTTACAGCCACTTTGGCACCCAGCTTACAGCCTCTTACTCTACTTTCTGGCTTATCCAGAAAGTAGAGGGTTTTTTTGTTTTGGTTTGGTTTGGTTTTTGTGTGTGTATGGTTGGACTCGATGATCTCAAAGGTCCTTTCCAACCATGAAGATTCTATGATTCTATGATCCTATGATCCTATGATCCATCCAGAACTTTGTTAGTGCTTACACACATACATACGTACCCAGTTGACATGCGTGCACCCCGGTCTCTACAGTCACAGTACCACAGGCACAGGGGCCTCCAGCCCCTATCCCACCCCAGGGGCTGTCACTGAGACCCACACACACCCCTGCACACAGGACAGAGCCCCTAGCCCAGGAAAATAGTTAGAAATGGGGGTTAGTGAGAGGCCAGGACAGACTGTTCCAGTCAGGTGCAGGTGTAACACAGCTGTCCCGCAAGTAAAGTGAGGGTCTTTGTAGACACCAGTTGGCACTCATGAAAAATTCTTATTGTATTTCAAGGGGTCTCCAGTTCATTTTGTTGGGTTTTGTGTCTTTTGTCTGAAGGCAAATGCTTGAAAAGGAGAGGGTGGCAACGTGCTAGCTGCCACACCATGGGAAGAGCAGACAGCTGAAACATCTCATTCCCTTGTTCAAGGAAGATGTGCCAAAGGACACGCAGTAGGAAGCCAATGCAGACGGTGAAACGGGACATGGCTTTGTCGCCCAACACTGTGGAAATTCCCAAGACGGAGGGAAGCCACTGCTTCTGCTTCCTCTTCCTGATGCTGTTTAAGGTTTTTCACTTGATGACTCCAACTACATAAACACCTCCCACAGCTAGCGCTGGAGTCCAGAACTTTCTAGTCCTGCCACCGGCTTCCTTGAAAAGTAATTTATATAAAGTTTCCTGGAGAACAACCAGATGTCCCCTCTCACCCTCTTCCTGACTCAATATCCTCTTGGTCACATTAAAATTTGGCCATAGACCCTTTGCAGAAATGTGCAAGGCCGCAGAACCTCTCTGTGTAAGCTGCAACACATGATTTCCTAACGTTCCCATCTCAGCCGCCAGACACGTCTGATTAATCTGCATCTCTTCTTCGCCTGAATGTGTTTAAACATGCCTATGATGTCTTTGGAAAATAAAAGAGGAAATAACGAGTTAACTACTCCTTAAAAAAAAAAAAAAAAAAAAAGAAAAAGAAAGAAGGAAACAGGGGTATTGAATCAGGAAGTATATAAAACAACCTATAGAAACACCTGAAGGAGAAATATTTACAGGGAAATAACACTAGTTTAGAAACACTTAGAGGAGTTAAGCAGCATTTCACAAATCCCAAGATCATGAGAGTTGTAGCAAAGACTTTGGAGAAGTATCCAACATGCACAATTCTTTTTGTTCATGTCTGAAAATCAAGATGGATTAAGAATAATCAATAATTAACTTTCCTTGGACTATAAACCATAAGGTTGAATCTTTTTACATCCACAAAAGCTGTTGCCTTCGAAGAATTATTGTCCTAGTCATTTCCAATACCAGCACTGGTTTAAAGTAATTTGCTTTTTTCAGGAATGATGTATGCCCTGCTGAACCTAGATATAGTTAGGCGGTGTTATACTACAGTGAGTGCAGAATCATATACTAAGTACATTATTTTTCCCTGACGTTTGGGAAACTAAGTGAAGTACTTCCCAGCACAATTAAAATTCTCATCCTGTATTGAGCTCCTTCAGAGCAAACTTGCTCATATATCAGAAAAAAAAATTGATAATGGTACATATTTCTCCCTGTCACACTAGACATTTACTGTTTCCCTTTTAAGGTTTCCAAGGAGGATCTTTACCCCCAACACCAAAACCATTCTGAAAGATGTCCAGCCTGTACTTGACAGCTTCCAGAGTTAGCAAACGTGCAACCACTTCAGGCCATCTAATCTGGTGTTTAGCAGTTAGAAATGTTTTCCTCAATTTAGGAGTCTACACTGTAGGTTCCCACATGTGTCCTGGGTATTTAAAATCCTCTTATCATGGATAGAGACCTAGCCAATACAGCCAATGAAGTACAGAGAGCAATTCATCTCACCTTAAAGTCCATGTCACATGGTCAGTTGAATCACTCTCTAGAATCCATTGTCCAAAATAGGAGCTTAAGACACCCAAATAACTTACGGATATCTACACGACGAAACACTTAAAGCTCACTCCACCTCTTTACCCATTTGCCTGTACTTGAGACACCCACCTGGGGCTGGCTGCCATGACACAGGAGCTATGGAGACTTATATCCTTCCAGGGCAGCTGGAGATCAGGTGGGATTCCCTACAGCATCTCAAATAGCACAAATGCAGGTGAATCCCAAACCTTATGTCTAAACTTAATCCCTGTTGTTTAAAACCATTCTAGAGTCTTGGAGAACAATCACTGCTTCTCTTTTAGGAAAAACCTTTCATATATTTAACAGTATTTACCATGGATCCCTTTGCTCTTCCTTCCATGATACAGTGAACACAGATTCACAAAATTACTCTAATCTTCCTTTTCCAGACTCACAAAAATTCCTGTTGGGCTTAATGGAGTCTTTCCGACCAAAGCTCATCTCTCTGCCTGGATCCAAAAACACTTTTGCAGCTGAGACCTTATCTGTACTGGCAAAAGTATAGACATTGTTCTACCTACCAAACATATGGGAACCCAGTTTATACATTCCAGTAACATGACTGATTTTTGTTAATATCAGTCAAAAAATGTTGAATCATTTTAGCACTCAGTTTTGCAAGCGTCATAAGATTGTTTTAGATAGAACTTTTAGTTAGCTTATGAGAGCCCTCCAGGAGGTATGATGCTGATTATTCCTAGATAAGATTGGTTCTTTGTACTGTCTTTTATATTTTATTATTAGGTATTATGACATGATATGCTACATTTTGTTAAATATTAAAACATATGTATTGTATATATATCATAATGTTATTCATTATAATACAATATATTATGATACAGCTATATGTTATTTCCTATTATTTCTTCCAGTTTGTCAAGACCTTGTGCCATAAATCATCTAAATTCATGACTCAAAAAAACCTATGAAATGTAGTTCCACATTTTACCTGAAAAGCATTTTCTTATTTATTAAACACTCTGGAAAATTGCCTGAAACAGAAGGTTCAGGCAAAATAAGGACAGTAACATTAGTTAAACACATTACTTCACTACCTGATGATGAAACTGTTATGTATCATTTTTACTAATCAGAGGATATTATACAGCATGAGTCAGACTGATTTAAAATTTGCTATATAAACAAAGCTGAGAAGTGTGTTCAATAGCTCAACCGAGGCAAACAGCCTTAGGCAAGGATGCAGACTCTTTGGCTTCTCCTGCTGCTATATGTGGCCATCTCCTCTGCTTTTCCTGTGGTTCCAGAAGCAGAAGATGAAGGGAAAACCCTACAGCTTGTAGAGGTAAGTGATTTTCAGTGCATTTCTAAGTGAAACATAAGGTAGTCTGAGAGATAACTATAATTGCAATTATTTTCACAGAATATGGCTTGAAATTAAAGATGTACCATTTTGCAGAGGTTTCAAGAGAAAACTTTTCCTATCAATCTAGAAAATGTGTGAAAATTATGTGTTATTTATTTACCAAAAAGTCACTTGAATATTGCATAACTTCACTTTCGACGTTGTCAGTAAAGTACTAACAAAACTGCCAAAGCATGAGTTCTAGCAGCAAGGCTCTGTGGCTGTGCAGAAAAAGTCAAACTCAGCAACAATTTGCATTTCAGAAGGTGCTTTGAAACTTGTGATATGACTGGTTTCACTAACATAAGGGAGGACACTTGCTTGAAGCAGGCAGGTATTTCAACATTTTGCTGAACGGATCTTTTATGGAATACTTTGTAAACAAGGGACATTTATAGAAACACAACACTTACCCAGACACAAGACTATTTATTGGAGACAAAATTGTTGAAATTTAGTAGGGAGACACGAGTTTCTAATATCATATTTTGTAGCTAAAAATAAATGACATGATCTGCCAAGTGCCAACTCTTCAGTAGTAGTCACCTGCTTTGTTGGGAGTCCTGCCTGTGTGGAATCTCACTGCCAATCTCTGTTTCCTGGAATGAGACCAGTTATAAGCTTCCTCATAAGTTTTGCCATTAGAGTAATCAGGCACCGTAAATAATGAGGAGTTAATTATCAACAGTAAATATTAGATTTTAAAGACCATCAGCGAAACAAGAAATTTAGAAAACTACACAAAAACTGTAAGTTATATCTGACTCTTCACACCAGTTCCTGGGGAAAATAGGCTGTTCTTGCTCCTGGTAAACACAGGGCATGTCGATATGGGAATAGCTCAAGATTACTTAGAAAATTTAAGTAGGACTGAAGACAGTACTGATATGCCACAATTCTCTTCTTTTTTTAAACTCTGGTTCAGAGTTATCTACAGAACTTCTACGATCTTCAAAGGGATCACCAGCCTCATTTAAGAAACAAGGATGAAAATCCCCTTGTCGAAAAGCTCAAGGAAATGCAGGCATTCTTTGGACTAGAAGTGACCGGGAAACCTGATCTTCACACTTTGGAGATGATGAAAAAACCCAGATGTGGTATACCTGATGTAGGGCAATACGTGTTCACAGCGGGGAATCCCAAATGGAAAAGAAACAGTCTGACGTACAGGTAATCTTTCCTAATCTGGTTCAAAAAGATATAAATGTAGCAACCCAACTTTGGGGGATGTGAAGTAAGTAATATGCCATAATAATGCCATATATGGACATCCAGAGTGATCAACTGATTTCTGGAAGAAGACAGGCACTCTAGACGGCAGTATCTAAAATGAAGCCATTATAAATTTGCATTGACAAAAGATATGTCTAAGATTTCTGACTTTTGCACAAGTTATTATTTTTCATCTAAAATGTTGTGTTCCTAACAATATATAATGTACTGGGTTTGCCTTGAAGGATTTTGAATTACACCCCAAAGATGAGAAAAGCTGATGTAGATGAAGCAATCAGAAAAGCTCTCAGTGTCTGGAGCAATGTGACACCATTGACATTCCGAAAGGTTGAGGACAAAGAAGCAGATATAATGATCTCTTTTGCTTATAGAGGTAACATTGATATCTTTACCTATTAAACAACCTTCTGTAATCATAGAAATAATTTAGGATTCTAACTGATTTTTTTCCTCTTCATTTTAGACCACCGCGACAACTCTCCTTTTGATGGCCCCAACGGGCAGCTGGCTCATGCTTTCCAGCCTGGTGAAGGTATTGGTGGAGATGTGCATCTTGATGAGGAGGAAGCCTGGTCAAAAAATGGAAGAGGTAAGGACTTTGTAACTGGATCCGTTTATACAGTTTTACCTCATGCAATCTTTTCTCATGAGATGCTTAGTTTATGAGCCTGATTACAGGCAAAAAGTGAGAAAAACTGGCAGAACTTGTCCTTTTAAATTGCTTTGGTCTTTTTTTTTTCATTTGTAGGAATCAATTCTCAGAAAAGAGATTTTTTAGGTCATAGTGGTTTTTAATGGCAACTAAGTCAGCACTTAAAAATACTTTTTTTGTTCAGATGAAACCTAAAACTTGGATACAGGAAGATCTGATGGTGAATTTATCAAGTCAAATCCTTTATCTTTCTTAACCTAGCACTTAATAGCTTGGTGCTAACTAGGGTGTTCAACTATCACTAAACCAGTCATCTCAGTGTTTGATTTGAAGGATTTTTCTGTTGGATAAGTGAACTTCCACTCGTCATTGGCATGATCCTTGATCTGAGAAGTCTATGTGACAGCAGGAGCAACAGGGTTTGTGTTTAAGACACAAGGACACTAGAGAAAGGACAATGAGACCACTGTTAAGGCTGGACATTCTTGAATTACTCATATAGCTCTTCTGCTACAATATTTTTGAGTTGTAATGTTGATAGCATTACTTACAGCTTCTCCTGTACCTGTAGTGTATTTTGGGAGGATGTGTAAGTGTTTCCCACTTAGTCAACTGTGCTGAACGCTGAAATGGATTTTACATTGTTTCATATGATTTTTATCCTACAGGCTACAATTTGTTCATTGTTGTTGCCCATGAGCTTGGCCATTCACTGGGTCTGTCTCATTCAACTGATCCTGGAGCACTGATGTACCCAACTTACTCCTACACGGACCCCAATGAATTTCTTCTTCCTCAGGATGACATTGATGGGATTCAAGCCATCTATGGTAAGAAAAATGTTTTTATTTAATATTTTTACTTCGGAAGCTGGTAAACAGTAATAAGAACATATTTAAAATATGCTTATTCCACCAAAATGAGTTTAACTGTTGCTGAACAACGGATAACAGAAGAGCAAAAATTCCTGGAAGCTAACTTCAGCTGTAGTCCAGTTCTGCAAAAAACTCCTTTTGGAAAGGATGAACGCAACTGGTTTTATCAACATTGAAAGTCTGCTTTTAATGACAGACCCTTCATTTAAAATCATATGCCTTCTCATTCTCTGTAAATGAGGTCCTTGGTGTCCTCAGAGACCTTCTGAACACTGCAGTTATATATCTCCATACTAACAGATAAAATATTCTTCCTACAGGACAGTCTAATGCTGCTGTGCAGCCAACAGGACCCGTAACTCCACAAGCTTGTGACCCAAATTTGACATTTGATGCTATTACTACCCTACGTGGAGAAATGATATTCTTCAAGGGCAGGTAACAACAATAAGAATATACAATATCTCTTTAAAATATTCAGTGGTTTTAAAAAAATCTGTGATCCATGGGGGAAAACTGTCCTTTTGGAATGTGGAACAAAGAGAAGTACTAGAAAATCACCGTGTATTTACACAAATGAGAGTTCTCCAATCATTAATCCCAAGAGCCTTAGTGGACAAGAGCAGTGAAGGAGATGAGGGCTGGTAGGTTGTTTTCCAAGTATTCTGCTGCTGTGGCCACTGCTGCAGCGGACTTGTCCCTGAACTCGATTCAACTAATAGCAAAGTAAGAGCATTCGTGCTTCCCTTGGGTCCATGGGTCCCACACTCTAACTTCTGCTACTGCTCAATACAAGAGCAGGAGCAGAACTGAGCGCACTGTCATGTAGAAAGATGTCTTTTGGGTGGTTATGAAGCCAACTCTTAGCCTCCCTGTCCTACAGAGAAATAGAAGGGTTATATTCAATTTGCCTGATTTTGAGCATGCAACTGAGGTGCTAAAGTTAAGAGTGAAGTCACTCTAGATTTCCTTTACATTCGATGGATGGAGATACGCACACCCATCTCCCTCCTGTTATACTCCAGGAGCCGTAGTAATTGTTTTGCACTTATGATAGGATTGGGACTATTTTAAAATATAAATTTTGTTTAAACCAGATATATGCTGCGCAAACATCCTACAAGGACAGAGACAGAGCTCAATTTTATCTCACTGTTCTGGCCAAAGTTACCGTCAGGAATTCAAGCCGCTTACGAAAATGTTGAGAGGGATGAAGTTTTACTTTTTAAAGGTAATGGAATCTGAAATTCTCCACTTTTTCTGACCAGTTACTCCCTGCTTCTTTGCAAACTATGCAATTACAGAAGTCAAAGTGTTTTTTTAAGGAAGACCAGTGAAACTGAGAATCTTACAAGCCCGCAAATAATAGAGTTATAGTGCTCTAAGGGACCTCCAGAGATTGTAATCCTGAAAACTTGCCCTTCTGTTAATGCCCTGAAAAACAAAACATGAAAATAGCTTTCCTTCTTCAGGTCTAGCTCTCTTCAGGTAACAGCATTTTGCTTTATGTAGAAGGATTTTTGCTGAATTCAGTTGGCAAATGCAGGCATTTGTACACTACCGTTATGTACATACTTATTTAGTGATATTCTTGAAAAACAAAACAAAACAAAAGAAAAAAACAACAACAAAATAAATGTTGGTGGAAAAGCATACTGTGAGAGGAAAATTGTTCACTGAAAAATCAGTCCTTTTCTTTAAAGGTCTCAAATACGCTTTTAATGCCTCAAATAGCTTCATTACGCACATATTACAGTACATGATATATTACCACATATGAATATATTCATTGCATCTAAAATAAACAAAACATTTTGATTAGGCGTATGCCTTTCTTAATACTTTAATCTAACGCACATTGTCTAATTTTCAAAATATTATACGGCTCTATAATCAAATAGTATATTACAGGAATTTAATAAACTCAATATCCCAATCCAACGTCACCAGATTAATTCACCAACTTCCAGCCCTCCCCAAGTTGTTACCCAGACAAATAACTTAAATTAATTTGAAAAAAAACAGGGAAAATTGCTGTCCATACACCTTACAATTCTAATGTTTTACTCATAAAAACAGAAGGCACTTCCACTGTCTTCATGATGTAGTCCCAGTGTAAGAATTAGAATAATTTTCTAAAGTAATAAACTGAAAGGAATAATACCGATGTCTAAGACACATTGTTTGCTATGCATGCAAAACACAATTAAATGTTGTTTATAAATATCAAAAACAAATGGAATGCACTTATATTTTTCAGAGGATAAATATTGGATTCTCAGGGGATATGATATTGCACCTGGCTATCCTAAACCAATCTATCGTTTGGGGTTCCCAAAGACAGTTAAAAGAGTTAATGCAGCTTACAGTGATGAAACCACAGGAAAAACATACTTCTTTATAGCTGACAGATACTGGAGGTAAGATTTAATGTTCGTTTACCAGAGGGCACATTTTCACTTGTCCCTGAGGACTGATGTATTAATATAAAATTCAAATGCAATGATGTTTAAACCAGGTATATTCCAGAAATTTGAACAGGATTCTCTGGAAATTCAACAATTGTAAGCTTTTGCTAGGAAATGTCAACCTTTCGATAGGATTATTTTTGTCATTCATCAGATTCCTGTAGCAGGAATGTAGTTACTTGCAAATGAATGAAACATTTGCCCAATAAAAGAGTGATTTTCTAGTAAATTATTCACTTTTTTTCCGCAACCGTGCTGTTTTTCTGTGCAACGTTGTGATAGTGTCCGCTTTTCATTCACATTTGAAACAAAATGAACTGCTAATAAAAAGTGTTGTAATTGCATTTCTCTGTGAACAAACTATAAATATTCTCCAATTGTGCAGCTGGTCATATTTATAATTTAATTGTGGCTCATGACAACTTTCAGAGAGTAATTTTGTCTAAGAAGCACATGGTTAACACTAATACAAGTATGTTTCAGGACTGTGCTACCGTCTTCTGCTCTCAGGCTTTATGTTTTACTTTTATACTGAACTGGATACCCAGTGCCTTGAAATAGAAACTCATTTTATGTGCAAGTGATGGCCAAGGCTCTGGACAGGCCGGAAAGGCATTAATATATTTCTGGGCTGCATTCCCAAGTTTCTTGAGAGCCTTGTTACAAACTTTACCAAATGCAGGTTTTTGAATCTCAAGACACTCATACTGTGAGAACCTTAATACAAAATAGGAAGAATCATAAAGTTACTTTAGATAATCTTTATAAGACTTCTTAGTAACAGCTGAGTTGCATATGTGTATGAATTTGCTTTGGACTTTCAAAATATCGACTGCTTCCTCAAAAATTGTAACCATGTTTCTTGTGTTAAGATATGATGAAAATAAAAAATCCATGGATCATGGTTATCCCAGGAAAATAGTCTCTGACTTTGGGAAAATTGGCAGAGTTGATGCTGCTTTCCAGAAAGATGGTAAGTAAAACACACCTTTAATCTGGGTTTCTGTATTTGACTTATTCTGTAGATAGAATATTTGGGATTCTGTAGATAGAAGCACCAGTTTTCAAAAACCTGTTATTAACCTTAATGAGATGGAAATGAAAAATAGCAAGTATACATGGATTTTTTTTTTCCAAAATAGTGAAAATAAGTCACCTATGAAATATAATTGGATTGAATTTTACTTTTAGGCTATGTCTACTTCTTCCATGGAACAACTCAGTTCCAGTTTGATCCTCGTGCCAAACGGATTGTCAGACAAATGAAGAGCATCAGCTGGTTTAATTGCTAATTGCAATGTTTCTCCGTATGCATACTGTATGTTTTTATGTGCTGAATTTTTCAGCATTTCATGACTATCAGGTCAAAATGGATTTCTGCCCAAATTCTGTGGGAGTATAGTCTTAATTATTATTTATTGTAAAACAAATACCTTGAGATAATTTATCACAATTTATTTCACCTGCTACATTAAAGTTTCCTAATAAATTATGTTTGTCATATCACTGTGCCTTGGTGTCCTATTTGCACTAATACTCAAGAGCCAAGTGTAGCTTCCAAACACTAAAAAATGTATTCTGTCATGGAACATCAGATCTTTTTCCCAAAACCAGAGAAAAAAGCAGCCAGCTGGCTCTCAAATCCATCACCCCACACAAGTCCTGGTGAAAATCCTATGATCAATTGGGCCAGTTGGGGCTCAATAGCATCAGTCTACAAATCACACTTATGCTTCCTGTTCCTCTTTCCCCAGCTTCCACTCTTAGCCTTCCCTCCAGGGTATATGTCTTTGAAAGTATAGGCGATTTTTTTTTCTCATGTTTTTGGGTTTAGGAGCTGGATTTAAGCCTGGAAATGTAGATTAGAAAGGACCCCTGAGATCACTGGAAACGGTCCCTTGCTATCACAGGTAGCCCACACCATATAATAGACAAATAAACCTCTTTATTCAAGGCTATTTAAAGTGCTTAATTCTCCAGCAGTTAGTAAATCCACCCCAAGGTCAGTGGGCTAAAGGATGAAAAAGTTTGTTTAAAAAATGAAAATTCTTGGCCAAAAAATATTTCTGATACAAAAAGTTCATGAAAAAGACAGCTTGACTTCTAGATTAACTGCAATCTTTTCAAATATCCTCAATTAAAATGGTGTTTGAAAGGTTATCCACTTTCTCTTTAGTCTTTGTAACTCAGCCGATAATATTACAACCCATATGACCACAACAAAATGTATTATCTCATACAACATCTGTATTATTCAGCATACTCCAGAGGAAGGTTTCAGGTTACTGTAATAGAAGTAATTGCATTTTGAGAAAAGAGTGGATAACCTCATAAAAACATACCCATTCCATTTTTTTTCACTACTTTACTGTCTGTATTAGAAACCTGTTAAACTGTATCCTTCATAAATAAAGAACAGACTTGATAGCTCTTATATGTATTAAAGTCATAAGTAAAAATTAGTCTCAATACTATTAAAAGATAAGAAACTGTATAATTGCAAATTAACTTGAATATATTATTTTCTTTATAAAACCTTAAAAATATATTATAAAATAATAAAAAATAAAATAAAATTACAATAAATCAAAGGCTTTAACAAAGAAGTTAATTTATGTGAATCCTGTTCTCACAAGTTTCTTCATATTCTTCTATTTATGTATCAGTTCTTTAATTCAAAACCTTAGTAGCAATGCTATTTAATCATATTTTCTTGTGAAAGCCAGCACTACTGAACTACCAATGAAAATTAACCCAAAATTTGTTTTAGAAGTATATAAATCTAAATCGATAATGTTGTTTCAGCAGAGATGGTCTACAAACATAACACAAGATTTACAGGGAAATATAATATTTCTTACTAGAATAATTATATATTAAAAAATAAAACCTGGAGGCACACATTCCCTTCAGATATGAAGTAGAAACAGAAGATCTCAAGGCAATGCCAGAACAGGTCCCCAGATTTAGAGCAGAACACTGATCCCTCCCTAGAAGAAATAAGTGGTGGATACCAATGGGGCAGAGAAAATGTTAAACGGAGACAAGGAATAAGGAGGTAGTGCTGTTTTGGTGAAAGAGAGAGATAAAGGGTGATTTACTAACCATGGAAGATGAAGAAGTTAAAGAGAGCATGGAGTTTATAATGGCATATTTTTAGTACATGCCTTTTGGTATCCTGGGAAATTCTGATTTTTAGTTGCCAGGCAAGTTTTTTTTTTTAATTTGTTGTGTGGCTATCCCTTGAGCAGGAAGACCAAGAGCTCAAAATTCAGTGATTTCTTTGCAAGAAATATTGCCCATGCTTATACGAATGAATATTTCCTTTGCCTGTGTGAGCATGGCAATTGCCCTGTTCCAGCCACACCATTAGGAGGAGGGCGCACCTGGTGCCGGCAGCTCTCGCCTGCCTGCAGGCACAAGCACCGCTTTCAGTAATTTGGAATCTAGGTGTTGGTTCCAGCTCAGTCCACACAATCACCTGCCATTTTCTTACTCCCTTTAATAAGTTTATGGTCCTATTTCCTAATTACTGTACTATGGTGGAGTACCGTACAACTCCCTAGTGTCTGGTTACTGTTTTCGTGTGCAGTTATAGCCCATATCATTATTAACTGACACAGACTGGCCCAGGTAGGAATCCAACTCCCTAAACACATACTTAGTGCATTTTAGCTGCTGTAGGGTACCCAAGTCACACACTCAGGTACGAAACAGAACTTCTGGGAGATCAGCGCTTCCCAAAGCCCCACAGAGCCTACACTGTCTCTAGGCATCTATGTTTGGGTGGTTGAATCCTGCCTCGACAAGCTGCAGTTTTTGCTAAAGGTTTCCCAAGGGTCAAATACCTTATTTGAACCATTTGCCATTGTATCAGACTTTTCAGTTGAGCAGAGTAATGATTCAGCTTTGTTGACTCTATGGTAGGACTGAGCCTGAAAAGTCATGGCTCAATTCAGCTGCTTGAACAGGTATCTAGTACCATTAAGGTGCCTGAAGGTTTCCAGTTGGCCGCCAACTCCCAGTCTAGAATTGTAGAACCATGGAATAGTTTGGGTTGGAAGGGACCTTTAAAGGTCATCTAGTCCAATTCTTCTCCAATAAGCAGGGACCTCTTCAACCAGATCAGGTTGCCCAGAGCCCCACCCAACCTGACCTTGAATGTCTCCAGGGATGGGGAATCCACGACCTCCCTGGGCAACCTGTGACAGTGTTTCACAGCCCTCGTGGTAAAATATTTCTTCCTTATACCTAGTCTAAATCTACCATCTTTTAGTTACCCCTTGTCCTATCGCTACAGGCCCTGCCAAAAAGTTTGTCCCCATCTTTCCCGTAGGCCCCCTTTAAGTACTAAAAGGCCACAACAAGGTCTCCCTGAAGCCTTCTCTTCTCCAGGCTGAACAACCACAATTCTCTCAGCCTGTCCTTACAGAAGAGGTGTTCCAGCACTCTGATCATTTTTGTGGCCCTCCTCTGGACCCACTCCAACAGGCCCATGTCTTTCCTGTGTGGAGGGCCCCAGAGCCGGACGCAGTACTCCAGGTGGGGTCTCACCAGAACAGAGTTGAGGGGCAGAATCACCTCCCTCGACCTGCTGGCCGCATGTGGCCACATGGTCTAGAAGTCACATGTCCCCTCTAAATCCTGGGTCACAGCCACCAGGCTTGTGTCAATGTCTCAGGTGCACTAGACTTTCTCAAAAGGACAACAAATCACTGTTTAGGCAGCTCAATTGCAGCCTGAGTGTTTTCACGTGGTGTCAGGTTTTCACGTGGTGTCAGGCTTGTGCTCTCATCATAGTCAATGGTATTGGTCAAAATGTTTGGTAAGCTCCTGAGAGCTGTACAAATCATCCTAAATTTATCTCCTACATGTGGTCAGATGAAATGCTCTCTAGATGCCATCTGAATTATATTGATTAGATTTCTGTTAATATAATCCAAACTTACACAGTTAACTCATGTGCAGCCACCGATGTTGTGAACACTTAGGAAAGAGGAATCCCTGCTGGTATTGTGCAAGATCACCATGATGCAGCAGTATTGATGATTCTTGTGATGCTCTGTGTAGCGTCACTTTGTCCTACTGATGTGATGAGGACAGGCAGTGACCTTTCTGGGTTAAAACATAGGTCACATTATTGCGGTCTGGATAAAACCAATTCTAGGACAAGAAAAGAAGTCACGAGGTAAACCAGCATCCACCAACTCTAACCAATGTCAAAGATAAGCATTAGGAAACCATAACCAGAAGCTGCTTATACAGCTTCTTCTTTTCCCAGACCTCAAAGCCAGCTATAGGCATATTTGTGAAACATCGATTGCAAAAAAAAACGTGTTCAGGCCTCTCTTCCATGAACAGTGGGAAGTGGATGCTGTGTTGTGTGGGTGGTCAAGTTGCAAAACCCTAAAAGTCCTTTGAGTGACATAGGCCTCCGTCATCTGTCACTCCAATGTCTTCTGAGAAAACACTAATGTAGCTTGAGCTGTTGGCTGAAACTAGACACATAGACTAAATTAGTTGTTTAATCTTCTCTACATTCAATAAAGACTGAGAGAGGATGTACAGAGGCCAGTTCATCCTATTCTAAGATAGCTGGTTGAATCACTCTCTGCAGATAAGTATTTGTCAATTTTCTATAGAGGAATGCTTAACTAATTAATGTATAAAGTTAGGTGCAACTAATCTTAACCTGGCTGCTCTCATTTTCTCTGTCCTTCAACTGCTACACAGCAGACAACTGTGGGGATCAGATGGTGAACGATGGTGGGAAAAAAGATAACCACTTCTCCCAGCTCACATCAAGTCTTCTCATAGTGCTGCCTTTATTTTTTACAAAAATATATTCATATCAGGCAAAGCATGTTTTCCAAAAAGGTGTTCTAGTGCCTAGTGGAAAATATGCATGGTGCAAAAGCCACTGAACAGGGGTTTGTCTTTTGTGACCTACGCCACATACATGGCATAGGTCAGATGATAGTACTGTGGTCATTCCTTCTAGCTTTGAAATCTTTGAGACAAACAAATATATCCATTTAAAAACATAAAACAGATGTCAAAAAAAAGACATTCTGTACTTCTGGATAAACACACATACGATTTCCAGCATCAGTTCAGCCGAGCTCCTCATCTCAGAAAATTTGTTGTCACAGTTTGTACCTCAGTTACAGAACTGCGTGGGATCCAGGGTCTCTTATCTTACAATGCAATGATAATAAAAACAAACTAAGGGAAGGTATTTTTTGTTTTGCTTTTGGTGTGGGGGTTTTTCTGGTGTTATTTTTTTCATTTTTTTTTTATGGTAGCTGAGAAATGCCATTAACAAACAAGTTTAACTAACAAGGCTACATTGTGAAATTTGGGCTAAAAAATTCATCGTTAATGCCTCCAGCTGGCAAAAGGTTGGCTGCAAGTGACAGCAAAAAAGCCAAAAACACAGAAGAAAGGATTTCCTGAAAAAGCCACAGTCCAACATGAGGGTGTTGCGTACAACTGTTTGTAAACATTGAGTACGTGCTGTCAGAGCTCCTCTGAGGTGCCAAACACCTTCAGCTCCCATTGCCACCAGTGGAAGAGGAAGGTGCTTGTCCAGCACGGGGTGGAATCCCATAATTTGTCACAGCTTGTGTGACTCTTGAAACTTCCTTTATTCTGAATTACTTAAGACAGGAAATAATCATATCCCCTGTGGCTAATGTGGTTAAACTGAAGAAACTTTTTATGATGAAATGGCAGATAGATGATAGATAGATAGATAGATAGATAGATAGATAGATAGATAGATAGATAGACAGACAGAAAGAAAGAAAGAAAGAAAGAAAGAAAGAAAGAAAGAAAGAAAGAAAGAAAGAATCAATCATAGAATCATAGAATTGTTAGGGTTGGAAGGGACCTTAAAGATCATCTAGTTCCAACCCCCCTGCCATGGGCAGGGACATCTCCCACTAGATCAGGTTGCTCAGAGCCCCATCCAGCCTGGCCTCAAAAACTTCCAGGGATGAGGCTTCCACCACCTCCCTGGGCAACCTGTTCCAGTGCCTCACCACCCTCATGGTGAAGAACTTCTTCCTAACGTCCAGTCTGAATCATCCCATCTCTAGTTTTAACACATTCCCTCTAGTCCTACCGTTACCCAACATCCTAAAAAGTCCCTCACCAGCTTTCTTGTAGGCCCCCTTAAGATACTGGTAGGCCACTATAAGGTCTCCTTGGAACCTTCTTTTATCCAGACTGAACAACACCAGCTCTCTCAGTATCCTCACAGGAGAGGTGCTCCAGCCCTCTGATCATCCTCGTGGCCCTTCTCTGGGCACTTTCCAGCACGTCCATATCTCTCTTGTAGTAGGGGCAGATAGATAGATAGATAGATAGATAGATAGATAGATAAGATAAGATAAAATAAGATAAGTGCAGAGATATAGGATTATTCACATTTTTTAGGCTGTATTCATAGGGTAAAATCGTTTTTGTTTATGTATATCCCAGATTCCATGAGTATAATTTAAAGGAAACGTACTTTTTTAAAGAGTTGCAGGGAAGAGGTGGGAAGTGATTTGGGTTTTTCATCCATTTTCCAAAACACCCAGTCTCACTTCATGCATAAATTTAAAAATAAAACTTTCTGTTCACAGTAATTTCTCCCAAAGTTTTAATTTTTTTGGATGGTATTCATATCTGGCTCATCGCTCCCATTTTCCAGGCTGGGAATGGTTGAGTCCTTGTACGTTTAGTGGCCCTATTTCACACAGCTGGATTGGTAAAACTTAAAAGGTTTTGCATTTGTCCACCACTTCATCTGGTGTGAAATTGCTCAGGTTCATTAAAATTCAGTGTAAAATAACTGAAACTGAGTGCCAGTTTGGAAATGGTAGCCAAGCAGTTTAGGAGTATTCAAATACTAACTGACTTCAGATGTCTGTGAAATCGGATGGGTTTAATTAAGCTTTATTGTGTCACCCAGCACAGCATTATAGGATGTGTGGAGAGCATGATAAACTCTGAGTCACTCTGCAGCTGGCTCTACAAAGCACCCCACAACTGTATGAACTGGGATGGGAGAGAGGATGCACACGGAGCAGAAAGCAGACTGCTCTCATACCGGGACAGAGACGAGAGTGAGAATGAAGGATCTTTCATTTTTGCTTTTAACGTGTGCAGCTGTTTCTAGCGCTCTTCCCGCCCACCCAGAGAAAGAAAACAAAGAAGAAGACGCAAAGCTTGTACAGGTAACTACATTGTCCATATCTGAGATCTATTGAGTCCTCTCTTTTTAGATATAATCTGCATGTTCCGTTAGCATTTTGCTGTCTTTCCGACACAATGTTATTACACAGAACTCTGTTGCCCAGACTTTGCCAAAGTAAGATAAATCTCTAAAAAATGGAAATGTCAAGTAAATAAGAGTCAGGGACAATATGGTCTGTTTCTGTTTAGCTCCGATTCTCAGGAAAACATCTGTTGTGCTCCAAAATCACAGGCAGATGGTTTTGCCAGCAAAGAACACAAAAAATGTCAGTCCTAAGGTATTTGTTTAAGAAACAGATCAAAAAGTGAAATGTGTTTCCTTTATTTTTTCACTAGGACTATTTAAATAAATTCTATGCTGTTGAGCCAGATCCAAATCAACTTGGATGGAAAATAAATGCTGAACCCACAGCTGAAAAACTTCGGAAAATGCAACAGTTTTTTGGTTTGGAAGTGACTGGAAAACCAGACTCTGAGACGCTGGAAATGATGAAGAAACCCAGGTGTGGAGTTCCTGATGTGGGTCTCTACGGTGTTACTCTGCCAGGATGGAAAAAAAACAAGCTGACATACAGGTAGTATTTCAATGATTACTTCTGGAGTTCAAATTTTGGTTTTGTGAATATACACGTTCGTTATATGTAAATATAACTTCTATAGCAATTGTTTGCAGCTGGGAATACAAAGAAGTTTCTCTTTCCCCAGCTTTTAGCTAAGCGTATTCCTGAGAGGAATTTCTGAGAGTCAAGCTGGGTATTTTACATTTTCTGAGTCTACCATAGTATTTTTCCTGTCATGTATCACTCCTGACAAATATTCTGTGAGCCAAACTGAAATATCAATTGTACCCTGTACACACCCCCTTATCTTCAAAATTTCCTGAGACTGACAGTTTAGTAGTCACAGAAACCTGAGGAGATGATTTTCCTCATGCTCAAGAGACAACCTCCTGGCTATGGGCCATTTTGAGAAAAACTGATACTGTGTACACAATTTTTATTACAAAAAAGACATGTTGGACAGATATTCCTCAAACTCACGCAGTCCAAGATGAATTTGGGGAGCTATTAGATCACAAGTTAAATTGCTTCTTATATACCTCTGTTCATCATCTTAACAATTTTAGAGAATTTTTTTCTGCAAACCCTAAGTGTTGTTACTTGAACCCTCCTAACTGTAGAATTGTGAACCACACACCAGACATGAGCAAAGAGGATGTGGATAAAGCAATCCAGAAGGCATTTAAAGTGTGGAGCACTGTCACCCCGCTGATTTTTACTCGTATTCATGAGGGAATAGCAGATATAATGATTGCTTTTGGGACCAAAGGTAATATGCTGACTGCATACCAATGGTAAGATTAATCTAAAGATTTTCCAATAATGATGACAAAAACTCAACATTGTTTCAACATCATATTATTTAGCTCATGGACATTGCCCTCGTTATTTTGATGGCCCCTTTGGTGTCCTTGCTCATGCCTTTCCACCTGGCAATGGTTTTGGTGGTGATGTGCACTTCGATGAGGATGAAGACTGGACCACAGGCTCAGCTGGTAGGTGAAAAAAGGTTTCCGAAGAGTCATGGAGATGGGTAAATTCCTTTCTGATTTTATTTAGGTGAAGGAATAGACTGAGACGAAATACAGCATTAACCATAAGTGCAGTTTAAGGATATTACAGGCCATCCTCCAACTTGGATACTTAGAATGACACTGACATAAAATGACCCTGACCTACTCTAGTTCTTATTTGACACCGGCAAAGATACCAACGGGACAACCCTTTTTTAGATACAAATGCTACAGATGCGAGCCACTCTTACCTGGGGCTGGTAGAGCCCATGCCCGCCATGGTTTTACAACCCGTTGTAAAAGCTTTCTGACTTTTTCCATTCTGGTGCACACACTGGCACCAAGCCTGGCACTACCACACACAGCAGCCCTCAAAGGAGATGCCCACCACCTAAAAAACATTACAGCCACCAGTCATAATGAAGAATCTTCACTAATAGTACCAAGATAGGTCCAGCTATAGGCTGTTATAACTTTACTGTGCATTCAAGACAGAATGAGCTTATACATGAAAGTGTTCTCCAAGCAATTTCAGCTGCCTGCCAGCAGTCGAGAGTCTGAACGTGCCGTTCAGGCCACCCAGGAGCTAAGATGCGGTGTGTAGAGCTGACTATAGATGTGTGCCACCAGGCCAGTAGAGAGGAACACCAAGTGCTCAATCATCTAGCTGGTACCTGTCTGCTCCCCTCAACCCCCAGGCTGGCCATGCAGCATATACGACCTCCGACAGATCCACAAGTATACAGGCACGTTACCCTGTTAGATCCTTTTCCAATCCAGTTTTTGGGATGGAAAACTGCAGAGGATAACTGTAGTAGGAGAATTGAGGTCACACTGCAGGAAAAGCATGGGGGTAACAAACAAGAAGAGTACTGTACAAGGTGGAGAGATGTGGGTTTACTGTGGTGGAAAGAAAATGAAGGATGAGGGGTGGACATGTCATGCTAATAAAATGTAATGTTTCCCCCTTATTGAGACTGAATGGGTCAACCCCGGTTTTGCTGCTGTTCCTCAACAGCATGGCTCCAGCAACCAGGATTGCAGAACTCGTTGGAGAGCTCGGAGGACTCGTGAGAGGGGAGGACCGGAAATACATGTGGAAAAATTGAGACTTTGTTTGTTTTTTTGATAAATGGAAATCTTGTCTTCAGCCAGCCTTTCTTGGGCAATCGATGACCAGTCCTCTGCTCTGCCACAGACTTGTGATCTTCACTAAGTCTGTTGATATTGCTGGCTCTAGTCTGCAGGGCAGACAATCATTCTTTCCTAATTCAGAAAGGCGTATTACATGGACGGATGCATGTTAAAGGAAATCCCATTTTTATCTATTTACTGTGTTAACATGTTTCACTGGGAATAAGCATCCATAATCATAATATTGCAAACTGATATTTTATTTGACAAGGCTATAAAGAACCCATACACTTGAAAGACTTAATGATAAGAAGTTAAATCACTCTGCTGACTTTATGTTTTTCCTTGTCTATTCATGATCTCATCTTTCTTTCTCAGGTTTATAGGAGGGAAGGTGACACACAGAGTGACACTTTGATACCTCAAGTGAACACAGAGTGCATCGTCTTATCCTTGCCCTGGAGAGCTGTTAGTTTGATCTGACTCACTATCCAATCTGTTCTAGCTCAGCCAGGAAACCCTGCCAGGACATTCCTCAGAGCTGCACCCACATTCACCCCAGACATCTACTCATGCCACACACATACTTTCAGGAGCTAACAGAAAGAACAGCAGGAAAGAGGGCCAAAAGTCACTCCCTTCTAGTGGGGGAAGAGCACAACCTTATCCTACATATAATATAAGTTTACTATGTGTTTACTATATGTTTATATGCATACTGTAATGAATTTCAATATATTATATGAAAACCATCACTGATCAACGGCCCTGCTGTGTTCATAGTGTATCAGCCATTTGCAGACCAGAATTAGAATGATCTCTTTATCCATTTTTTAAGGGTTCAACTTGTTCCTTGTTGCTGCTCATGAGTTTGGCCATGCCCTGGGCCTCTCCCATTCTAATGATCAGACGGCCTTGATGTTCCCCAATTATGCCTACGTTAGCCCCAGTGAATTTCCCCTCTCTCCAGATGATATAAGGGGCATTCAGTCCATTTATGGTGAGTAAAATCAATGGCTTAAAAGAAGAAGTAAACAGGAGAGAAATAATCTCCTTCACAAACTTTCACCATAAAAATCATTGTGTTCTCATAATATCAAAAATGCATTTATATGTGAAAACCTTAATGTTTCTACAAATTTGTTGTATCCTTTCTAAAATGTGCCCCTTAGGATCTCGACCAAATGCCCCAGATAAAAGACCAGCCACCCCTACCTCACCTAAAACCTGTAGCTCCCAGATGTCTTTCGATGCTGTAACTACACTCCGACAAGAAGTCATTTTTCTAAAGGGCAGGTAAATATCGATAGGACATCTCTGTCTGTGAGTTTCATTTTTTTGTTATTTCTACAAAGACTGAATATTTCGGTGGTTTGCGTGATTATGGGATTTATAATGAGACAAATGGATAGATTTCAGTTCATGGAAACAAAACTATTAGTAGATATGAGTTATGTTAATATTTTTCAGGATCCCCTGAAAAAACATGCTTCATTTTTTTCACAAAAACATTTTAGTCCCAATACAGCTTCATTTCCAAATGTATAGACGGTCACACCAAGCAGTGACATGAATAAATGCTGCAACCATTTCCTAAGAAATTAGTATTTTCTACCACATAGTTGGATCAATCTCTTCTCCAGTCACTTATGCAAGCACAAAGTCGCCCAGGTATACAGAGAATAAATTACAGTCAGGCTCATCTGAGACTCTATAACTCTCTTACTATATGGTATAGGAACAACCAGAATTTTTCAGCTACTTGTAACTGATGCCAGTAATTAATCAGTACCAATGGGAAGGGTAATTCCAAAAAGAAGCCAGAATTAAAAAAGCCTCAGTTCCCACCGAGGGGAGTGTTTTCCTTTCTGACACATCAACCCAGGTAACTCCACTGACAAGAAAGAGCTTGTTAGTTACAATGTTGTTGACATTCTTTTGTATATATAGAAATATCTGTGGTTTACTATTTACTACAAAAGCTGTTCCATATTTAATTCAGACACTTATGGCGAGTCTATCCCGATAACTCAGAAGTTGAACTTGAATTAATTTCTACCTTCTGGCCAGCACTACCACCTGGTATTCAAGCTGTGTATGAGAACATGAAAGATCAGATCCTGTTCTTCAAAGGTGAAGTATGATATTTTCTTTAAATTTTTCTTACCTTTAATTTTGTGGGAAGATGTTGAAAGGAAGGGTAGCTATACGTACATAAAATTCACTTTTCAAGTGAATAAAAAAACCCTCAGAATGTTTAATCTAGTTTTCCTACAACCTACATTAAGGGAGTGTATTTTTTCTTTTAGTGTCTCAAAATCACTGGCGAAACTAAATTTTTTATTTTTTTTTAAACAGGCAATAAATTCTGGGTTATCAGCGGATATCAGGTGTTGCTTGGTTATCCAAAGAATATCAACACACTGGGCTTCCCTAAAGGTGTCAAGAAAATTGATGCAGCTGTTTGTAATAAAAATACAGGGAAGACAGACTTTTTCATAGGTGACAAGTACTGGAGGTAAGAAAAATTGACAAATGTGTTTTTTTATGATTGACTCCAATATAATCTGGATGCAATTGACTCCTGTACAGGGAGAAGAATATAGCTTCGACTTTTTAGTGCTGGGGGGTGTCCTGAAGTGGGCATTCAAGATATGGACCCATTTTGATGCATTATACCCGGAAGATGAAAAAATTCCAGCATGTAGAGAATTTTTACACATACAATAGACAAAAGCATCTCTAGAAAATAAAGATCTGAAAGCTGACCTACTTCAGCAGAAGGCTGGCTGGGATGGCTTGTGCAGGATTTCTGATTTCTGAAAAGTCCTGGATTACTTTATCTCTTTTAGAGAGGTAGAAGTGATATTCCATTTTCCTTTCTTTGGCTGGTTAGCATTGGATTTGCAACGTGCTTCTTTTAAATCTTGTTCCCAAGCTGGCATGAATGATTCCTGATACCCAAACAGCGGACAAACAGAAACAAAAAGTCAGCTTTGGGAAGCTGGTAGATTCCTAATGTGGGCAAGAAGAACTGCTGCAGAAGTCTTCTGCTGGCAACCAGGAGCATGCACGGGTCAAACAGACTTTATCATAACTAATTGTGGGGTTCCTCAGTGAGGCATACAGTGTCAGCTGGATTTCCAGCTGCGTGCCATTTCCTGTCCTTTGTTTTTGATAGTTTTGGAAAGAATAATTACAATATCTTGCATTGCTATTTTACTGCCTTGGTCACAAGACAAGGGCATGTAAGAAAACCACATCACGGATTTCTTATCTAGTAACTCAGTCTCTCAGTCTCACGTCCATGTGAAAAGTATTTCTTGTATCCAAGGAGAAGTAAAACAAAGGCTTGTTTATTTCTTTGCTTTTTGCCTGAGAGGGTTCTTCAAATCTTCTAAAACATTTTACACCCTCCTTTCAGCCCCCAGATTCAGCCCCATCTTATAAAAATCAGCCTGGCTCGGTTAAGAACAACTTCATTGTATTAGAAATATGTCAGCTTCCTTTCCTCCATCTAAATCTGTCAACTGGTAGAGGACTACGTACGATATTATACCAAAGTCTAAGAGGAGTTTACAATAAATACGCATAGTCACTATAGCAGGATTCATGCAATAAACGTGCAGTTGCTATAGCGGGAATCAGCCTGGCCAGTTTCCATGCACTGCCTGTCGCACTGCTATCGTTAGAGGAGGTAAATCCCACCCCCGCTGTCAAAAATGTGTGTCTTCCTTCAATTTGCCTTACTCCAGATGCTTCTTTGGAGCTGTGCCTGCCTTTGTCAGCAAACAAGTAGCCACCTCGTGGCCAGCATCTTGCAGACATTTGTGCGAGTGGATAACTTTACTCTCTGGAACCCCAGTGAAATCAGTCAAACTACAGGTGGTGGACGCCTTTCAGCAGACACTTAATTCTTTACAGAATTGATGTCTAAGCCCTGTAAAATTACATGTCTCGCTTCATATGATTTAGGTATGATGAAAACAGCCAGTCCATGGAGAAGGGTTATCCCAGACAGACGGTCAATGACTTTCCAGGAATTAGCCAGAAGGTTGACGCTGTTTTCCAACAGAAAGGTAAATGAAACGAGCTTTTAAGTCAAATTGGTTTACTTGTAAAGAACATAAGTTCTGTAGTTATGATGAACGTCATTATTGCTATATCCTACAAAAGACAGAACTGAAGAAATGCACTGTGTGTTCCCTGCTTTGCCAGAATGAAGCTATTTCTTGTATCCATAACACAATGCTTCACTTTTTTACTTCCAGGTTTCTTCTACTTCTTCCACGGATCAAAGCAGTGGGAATTTGACCCTACTGCTAAAAAAGTTCTCCGCGAAATAAAGAGTAACAGCTGGTTTAACTGTTAATATCATTAGACTGTCTTACACACAGCAAGGTTGTTCATATATACACTACTATACAGAAGAGGCAACAGGACTAGTTTTCATATATGTCTACTATTTCAATAAATCGGCATGTCAGCTCTAATTGTATCTCCAAAGGCTAGAATAAAGCTGCATTTTTTCCCCTGATTAAGTGCAAAATGTCCAACAAAATTTATTATTTTATACTCCAGATGGGTTTTCAAATATTTTGGCAATAAATGTTTTCAGGTTGATGTCAACTATTTTCTACTTCAGCTGTTCTATATTTCTGAGGTGTGAAAGACTTCATGCTAACATGCTAATATTCTTCCAACATAGGATATTTGTATTTAGCTTCTTTTATCTTCAAATGTCTTCAAGAGCCAGGCTTTTCATTAATCACTTGTTTTTCTGTCCTCTCTCCTGTCTTCTCCTCCTGCTCTTTGACTTTTGTAGCCTTGTCCCTTTCACATCATATAATTATTTTGCACCGAAATCACCCTCCTGTCTAAACACATTATCTCACCCTGATCTTTCTTTCCAGTGTTACAGTTAGCATTTCATCAGCAGCCATTTTTTGTGAATCTAGGTATGACAGCCTTCACAAATCAGCCCTGTCCTATGCAAGAAATAGATTCATTTACCACGTTGTGGAGCACAACTTTTGCTCCACTACTGCAAAGCATGTGCTTCAAGTGCACATATGTCAGATTTATCACATGCTGCCATCGCACACGGAGCAAGCTCCTCACAAAATCAGGCAAAATCTATAAAGTCACAGCCACATCCTCTCCAAGTATTTCCTTTACATTTAATTCTGGAACCAGGCCCAGAACACACTACCAAATGGCCGGCCATACTGCATGCACAGCTAGGTGTACCTGAGAACATGGTCTCATTAGTATTGGCTTGTCCTCCTGCTCCCTAGTTCTCATATATCTGGCTGGTTTACACACCTGTTGCGTGTTTGAGTAGAAAGTTTCTTTTTGCAGTGTGTTTTCACAGTACCAGGTACAACAATGCAACGATTCCTGAACCTTACCTACCTGCTTTGGTGCAAACACATTCCTACTATTGCAATGAGAACCCCACTAGCTTGGTTCCCACCAGGAACACAAAAATAGAGTCTCAGATATGCAGATCTACAAAACCAACCGTGGTGAACACCATCATGCTCTAGATCCCCAAGAAAATTTAAGCTTTGTGAGGTGAAATGGTAGACATTTTGTTGAGATTCATCTGACGACTTTAGTTTTCTGTCTATCTACATACTACTCTACATGAGTTAGGGAAGATCCCTGTACCGAAAGAAGAGGGAGAAGTTTTCCACGTTACTCATCTCATCATCTCATCTCATCTCATCCAAAGACTGTGCCAGGGCAAACCAGTACCTTCAGCCCTGGAGAAAACATCTGTTTGCGGAGGAAGGCTAGCCAACTAGCTTATTCAGACAGCTAAAGTTCGGTTAAATTAATCGTGGTTTTGCTGGGTATCTTTCAGTTTTTATGTGATCAAAAATAGAAGTACATCCTACTTTTGTGCTCTCTGATCACTTTTTGGCAAGTTACACCAGCAGCTTTTTATATCACCACAAGCCAGTGATAAAGTTGTCTGAAGGCACCTGCTTGGACTGACACTGCCTATGGAGTGACCATGATACCCCATGAGACAAGAGCAGACCATGCTGGAGGCAGGTGAGATGGAGACAGTTCCTACCTGTTTCTGTATTTCCAGCCTCCTTAAACTCTTCACCAGCGTTCAATTCAATTAATGACTGTGTAGAAAGCACAGTTTAACAGCACAATTGCAGAAGCTGCCAAGTTACACCCAAGTGTTTATACTCAGAGTCAAGATTACTCTTTCACACACACTCTGCTCAGTGTGTAATACAATTGTAATTTTAGTTGCAAGAAAAGTTCAACCATTGAGTCATCAAGATTATTCAGTTCTTTGTAATACATGGGCAAGTTCCTCTGTCTTCTGATACATAAACAAACATCATAGGTGCTCTGTCCTCCTTCTTTTCCCAGGTGAAATATTATTTCACAATTCATATAAATAGCTTGTCTTAAGGAAAGTTAATCTTTAACAGTGAAATGCTGTTAATGAAGTTTTCTGACTGGCAGCTTTGGCATTCTGTTAAATAAGCGAGGGTTGCGTGTTCACGGGTCACCTGCAAAGATAAATAAAGCAATGAGTGCTGCTTTGCCTTTATTTGCGAAGAAGGCCTGAAAAGCCACTCCCAACACAAAAAGACTTGACTTTTGATTAGTGATAACAGCTTGGTCACTCAGTTTTTCCTCTTCACTGGTCATTTCTTTGGAGGACTAGGGACCAGTATAGGAGTGTCACAGCAGCAATCCAGTAAGTGATGAGCGCTTAGATAGTGGTGGTTCTTTCCATTCCTCTCTGTCAGGAGCCTGGCTAACATGGGATTATGTCTTGCACCTCACCATATCATCCCACAGCCCTAGAGAGCTCCCAATGCCACCTCCCCAGCACTCTCTCTGCCACCTATAGCTCCTCATAATGCATGTCCCCATACTACATTTAGGTTACCAACTGAGTAAAGCCGTGCGGACCCCACAGCCCAGACAAGGGATGAGTTATCCGTCTTCCCATTAATATGTTTTTTTCTCCTCTAGCCA
The DNA here is from genome assembly GCF_963924245.1 of Chroicocephalus ridibundus. Taxonomy (NCBI): domain Eukaryota; kingdom Metazoa; phylum Chordata; class Aves; order Charadriiformes; family Laridae; genus Chroicocephalus; species Chroicocephalus ridibundus. Next base: position 18,018,554 of record NC_086284.1, on the reverse strand, counting down.
GCTGCTATTTTCCACAAAACCCGTAAGAACTACAGCATCTCAGCTCAGCTTGTCTGAATTTGGCCAGTACCTTCAGTTACTGTGGGACCAGGTGGACACGCAAACAGATACACAGAAAACAGGATCCCACGAGGTGAAGCTAAAATAATTTTCTCGGTGTTTTTTACTAAACATCCTTCTTGCTTTGCACTGCACATTTCCATTTGGATGTGTAAAGTCATATTCCCCCTACTGTTGACCAGAGGACTTTGGAAGGGCAGACAAGGCAAGGCAGAAAAGACATGTAAAAACAGGGAGAAAGCTAATCCACACTTGTCTTTCCAGTTGTTTCATATCACAAAGAAAAAATGGCCATTTATTTCTCAACCAATTAATGTTTTTTTAACAGCTGTTTTTCAAAAGGATCATAAGACCGTGATGATGAGCCTGGATTAGGAAATGAGGAAATTATGCATCCTAATGTAATGTGCTGCTGAGACACACAAATTACAGCATCCCTGGTAGATTGTCCTGAAAAGTCCTGCTTGCTTCTCTGCCTGCAAGACCCTGGTCTCCCAGCACTGGCACGAAAGTGCTTTAGCTACCAGAGTGGGGCAGGAGCTGCGTAAAATTAATGACTTGGTAGAGCAGAGTTTAAAACCCACCTCTTTCCCTTACCCTTTCAGGTGAGCAGCCTATCCCCTGTGCTTTTGGGTGACAGACAGATACCCAGAATTCCTTGAGAAAACTGATACTGACTCTTTCTAAGGGTTTTGTACCTTAAAGGAGTAGAAAAGACAGGTATGGGAGCTTATATGTGGAGAAAGAACTTGTCATTACCTGGACATACGTAACCGCTCTTCCTGATAACTTCATGCTTCATGTTGCTAATTGCCCAAGTCTTGATAACAGAAAGGAAGCTGCAAGGCCAGTATTTCAGCATTGATAGCCAACACGCTCTTTGACCAGCTCATGAAGTTTGAACCTTTTTGAACACTGAACCTGCAGACATGCCAGGAGCGTACCCAAAGCAGAGCACTGAAGCACAGTACAGCCATTGCAGGCACCGACACAGGACACAAGAAACAAATGCCGATGAACGCACAATGTGCCTGGCTAAAAGAGGGGAGAGCACTTCTCTGAGGGCTACAAACACAGGCAGAGTCCCTTGCAGGGGGAACGCTCTTAATGGCAGCCATCTCAGTGACATTACTGAGCGCACCCTGTACACATACTTTGTAGACAGGCCCTAAAGGTTCGAGATGTGGGTTCTGTCATTCTGGCTGTGAATCAGGGTTTTAAACGGTCTGCCCCCCTTCATTAATTAAATCAGCTTCTTGGGGGGGGGGTGGAGGGGGGGATGGTTCTGCTGTAGTTTTTCCTCATGCATCATGTGCTTCATGTGTTTTTATGATCTGTAAGCACGGTGTCTTACTACCTTTCCGTAAGTGAATAGACATAGATGCGTGTGTTTGTGTGCTCCCATGAATGTGCCTTGCCCACGGGTGCATGTGGGTCTGTGCGGCCTCTGTGGGGCTCTGCTGGCCTGTGGGGACTAAAGGAGTACAATATCTCACCAGCAGCATGGAAATGCCTTTTGTCCATTTTATGAACAAATGCTGCTTGTAGGACTGAGGGCAATACAGCCTCCACGTAACTGAGAAACACGAGGTGTTAGACCATCAGATAAAAAGCCAACATGAGCTCTTAAAGACTAGGTACGGGGTGGGTAACTCAGGCTTTTGGCAGTGGTGGACCTGGCAGTGCTAGGTTAACAGTTGGGCTTGCTGACCTTGAAGGTCTCTTCCAACCAAAATGATTCTGTGATATATTAAGTGACTGTGGGGCGTCTCTTTGGCCTTGGACTGGTGAGGGTGGTGGTTACTTTTGGAGCAGATGCTGAGGATACAGGAGATTAGCACAGGCTGACAAAGTCAGTGCTGATTCTTGCAACAGGATGGAGTTCTGAAACCTACACTGCAGGGCACAGCCTGCGAGGGGACAGGGCTGGGCCAGAGGGACACAGCTGCCACCCACGGGTCACAGCCGGTACCCACGGGTCACAGCCGGTACCCACGGGTCACAGCTGGAACCCAGCGGTCACAGCCGGTAGCCACAGGTCACAGCTGGAACCCAGCGGTCACAGCTGGAACCTACGGGTCACAGCTGCCACCCAGCGGTCACAGCTGGAACCCACGGGCACAGCTGGAACCCAGTGGTCACAGCTGGAACCTACGGGTCACAGCTGCCACCCAGCGGTCACAGCTGCCCCGGCATCTGCTCCGGCTTATCCCCCCGCAGCTCGCCTCCTCCAGTGCTTCATTCTCATTGTGCGGTCAGGCAGCTCACAGTTTTCCAAATACTCCTTTGCATAAAGCTGTGTTAAAGAGGGAAATGTATGCAAGGAGAAGCACTTAGATTTGAAAGTGAAAAATGCTCTGTTAAATCTACGAACAGCGTAATTTAAACTAAGTAAGCTGAGCCACGCGTTTGCTGGTGATTCAAAATCATCAAGGAGAAAACATACAGAAAAAGACCGATAGAGTACTAGAAACTATGTCCTGAAGGACTGAGGCCCCTACATTGTCAGCAACTATTACGGAAACTGGTACAGGCTGTTTTACCTTAGACTGAGAAGGTTACACTGAAAAATAAATATGTAAAAGTGAAGGTGTTTTCAAAAAAAAACCCAAAGCTTACAGACATATCGTAAATGTCATTATTAAAAGGAAGAACTTGGTAATAAAGATGAAAAATATATAGTTTACAAAAAGCACTGCAAAACATTTTTCAAACATGTATGTAGGTATGTATATAACACAAATATACATGTATATTTACCTCTAGCTATGTTTCAGAGTGTCATCATCACTTTTTTAAGCACTTATTTTGATTTTCACCCAAGATTACAGAGGAAGTGATTTATACAATAAATATATGAACTCTTTTCTTTAAATTGTGGTGTAATTTAGCTTAGGTTATTGTATTTTCCCAAGCAGCTGAACAATGTATTTATCACTTAATACTGCTGCAAACGGGATTATTGTGAACAAACTGGGCTCTTAGTGCAAAAGAGATACACATTGCTTAAGGAAGCAAGAAAAGGTTACACTGGTCTCAGGAGGAGACCAAACTGCTACAGGTTTGGTCTCTCTGCAGCAAAATTCTGCAAGTTGATGAGTGTTTGTTTACAGAGACACACAGGAACATCACCTGGATGTGTACTTTAACAAGCATAGAATATGGAAGGAGAATGGCTATTATTAAAGATGTCTTTTTCACTTCTAAGAGTGATGAATTCTTTCCTCATTACCAGAATCACAGTGCGGCCTGTGTATACCATGAGCTAGAGGACAGGCTTTAATTAGAAAAGAAGGTGCTTGTTCAGGAAAGCCTTAGAGCTCATGCCAAAATTCAAACACATGTTTAAGTAACACTACTTTTGCTATCTTTTGCTCAGTCAGAGTCCTAAGGAAGACATCTGTGCTCATTATGACCATGGAAATGTACTGCCGTAACAAAGTTCACACAAAACACGATCATTCCTCAAGCACTCGGTTAAGGAAATGTGTGCTCACACCATTGCATTGAAAATGATCTGAGCGTGAAACAAGAATGAGCCCCACCATCTTCCTTCGCTTGCAGTGCCCTCGACTCTCATCCCCAGAGCTGATTAAAAAAAATAAAGTAACTTAACATACGGCAAATAGAAAAGTCTGGCAATGAAAATTGGGCAGTTACTAGCATAAAGAGAATACAGTTTATTTACACTGAAATTAGGTCTTATGCTGAATTGAGGTTCAACTCAGAAAGAAAGGAAATTGTAATTTTGGAGTTTTCTATGATATCAAACATTCAGGTTTTGACAAGCTTAGTTTATTTGCATGAGCTTTCTCTAAGGCAAATAGAAATTTTGGCAAAGAAGTTTAAACAATAACTTTAGTCTGTAGAGTGATTACTATTCTGTAGATGATTAATGCTCATGTTTTTTTATTTCAGATACACAGCTCTGAAGAGATAGAAAGGAATGGATGTGTATCTGTAGAATTACTTAAGAAAAGGATATATCAAAGAGGTTACATGGAAAAAGCATGCGACGTATTTGAGAATAGCTGGACCACAACACTAGCACATCCTTGATGATGAGTTCTGTAGATTTCTTTCTTTAGATGTTTAAGTCTGATCTAAAGACTGAGGCAAGGTACCCCCCAGAAGGATGCAATTTATCCTATGACAGGCATCCTGTGAAAAGCATCTTCATCTAGGATGATCAGATGAATCAACATCTGGAAGAATTTATCTTTTTCAATAATTTTCAAAGGAAGCCTATGATTGCATAATCCCAGAAGTATAATTTTTGTTTGAATTATTAACCACTAGTTTTCCAACATGTAGGCTTCTAGTGCTATTCGAGGTTTCTTAGGGTATCCTGCATGGACACCAGCTGCAGTTCTTGGAAGTTGAGGGTCTTCTCGGGACTTTAGGCCCTGTATCATGTCTGCCGGGCACGTGGAAATATTTTGGATACCCTGTAGTTAGTGGCACTAAATGCTTGCACTCAGGCAACTGAATTAGTTGACTCAGATGTAACTTAGGTGAATCTGCTGTGCAGGTGTGAGAAATAAATTCCAGTCTGAATGAAATTGGCTCAGACAGAAGCCTCTGTGAAGCACATTTTTATTCACGTTCTTGCAAGAGCGGGTGACCTAGCAAGTAGGCACACTTTTAGTTCTTGAAACACACCTTTTTATTTCCTAATCCCAGACGAATTTTTCCCTCCCCTGTTTCCCATTGGTTAGGTACTCCAGGGTTCAGAGTCCGACCGAGGCGCCTAAAATTTTTCCCAGATGTCTTGCCTCTGTTTACTTCTCTTCATGCTACACCTAAAGGGATTATCTGACTAGTTTATTTCTTCCCTTTTTGGTAAAAAAATTGCTCAATGTCATTAGCCCTGGTCAAATGTTTGACTACCCTTCTAGACACTAATCCAGTAGGAATCAGTTTGTCCTTTTGTCTGTGTGATAAGAGATGTTCTACAAGCCTTTGCTGGAGCCTCTTTGTCTTAGTCGTTCCCTTATCGTGTCACCTCTGATGGAAACGGCTTTTCTCCTCTGCAAAAGCAATGCCTGCCTTTCCTACACAGGCTATCACAAACTGAAATGATCTCATGACATGTTAAGGGCTAAAATTTTCCCGTGGTATGGCGTTTCTGACCACCTCCTGCTGCTTTTATCTCGTTGCTATTACACAACGTTGCCGCTAGATGTCAGATGATGAAAGGGCCCCACTAGTGCCCACAGAGCACGAATGGGATTAACAGATGAATTAGAGGGAAGTACTGCACAGGGTAAGAGGAATGGCCAGAAATAAAGTAACTTTCTTGATATTTAGCTTTTGGCAGTTTTAAATTACTGGTTTTCTGGGAAGAATCACACTGTTGTGACACAAGAATACAGGAAAGCTCCTGAAGCCACCTTCTTCCTTTGGCTTTTACACTGTTTTTAAAGCATCTTTCAAAACAGACCCTGATTCATTACAGGAGCTTTTAAGCATTACCACAATGCTAACACTAAATAACAATAGAAAACTGGGACACAGAGGTTACACAATGCAAATTAAACCATATAAAGAAAAAAATAAATGATCAGGTCTAGTTTCTTCAGTCATTATAGATTTATCTATATTTACAGCTCAGCTGGCTCAATGACCTTGCCCTTGCTAGATTACACTAACTATGGGGCTTGGTGATGAAATATCATGCTATGCTTACATATATACAAGCAATTTGGCAAACTGGACACTCTAAAGAAAAGGAGATTTGGTACATCCTCTATATCACATCACGGAGTTGATGGATAGTCTCCATAGCAGGTTAGGGGACCTTACGCAAAGATCAGAGCCAAGGAGACAGCCCTGGACCACATCCTGGTACCCAACAGGAGGACCGGCCTTGGACTGTGAATCCAGCTCCTCTGTCATTGTGGTCGCAACTTCCAGGACAAGACCTAGAAAGGGGAGGGATGGTGAAAAGGCAATGTTCTGTGTAGAAGTACAGGACAAAAAGGCTTCCCACTTTCATCAGCATACAGGAAAAGCTCTGTATTCTGTGATTACACCAGTATAATCTGGTTGCTCTATCAAAGTTTATAGGAAAAAAAAAAAAGAAAAAAAAAGTGCTTTAGAGAACTTCATTCTCTTCTAGTACCTTGTGTAAAGCGGAATGATGCAAATGAATTGTGATCACAGTAAATAATACTAAAATCAAAGTTGATGTCAGACATATCCCGCCCTAACTATGGAGGGAAAGCCATGGGACAGAATGCATAAAATACTGAAATCATAAGTTAATTACTTAGGATGACAAAGGGACTTTAAATTGCATTGGAAGCATGCTGTAACATTATTTCATGGCACTGAACCGCCTTATCCCTTCTGCTGAATGCTCTAAGTGGGTGCGAATCATTGTGTTGGTGCTACTGGGGATGTGACCCTTTGGAAAATTTTACCTTTTCCAAAAGAAGAATGTAAACTCAGAATCCTGACCTCTAACCCTCAGGTGATAAGAAATACAATCATCTACCCATGACGGAAATACCTATGGGTTTTTTTCATTATTTAGAATTCAATTTATTCACGTTGCTGCCCATTAATTTGGACATGCTCTGGGACTCGGCCATCCCACTGATACACTTGTCCTACTTACAAATACCAGTCTCTATTTGGATTTTGTTTGCCAAAGGATGACGTGAAAGGGATCCAAGAATTGTATGGTACGTTCTGTATAACTCTTAAAGAACGATCTGCTTAACATGAAATGAAAAGAATTGCAGCTCATTTCTACCTCTTTTGATGATGTTATAGTGCTAGAAAAAGTAATTCTCCTCTTCAGAGATGGATAAGGTTTACACTCTCTCTGTCATACAATGTGCTAGTCCTGACTCAACAAATATTTCTAGATGTTTTGCACACTTTCTTCATTTTGTACAGTTTCCCAATATGTTGTATAGTTTCATTTCAGAATAGCTGAAACCTGAGTTTCTTTGTTGGCAATAAGTTTTGGAAGCGACAAAACCTGTATGTTTTCTTAAGACTTTGTTGTCTGGCTATGATAAAGGAGATGAACACTGTTTTTCCTCCAGAGAGGTTAAATTATGACTGCACTTAAGTCATAAATTACATTATATCTGGGTGAAGACTCTGCCTTTAAAGGATTGCAATATCTTGACTGAAAAAAGACTCAGAGAGATAATGTTATCTGGTCTGTGGGACAGGTGATCATTCCCCGACACAAGGAGTCCTTTGAACACAAGGCCACAGTTTGATTCGGATTTGCCACCTCCTGCGCAGGGGAGGGTGAAGATGAGTGCATGCTCTTCCTGCGTGAGCATCAATCAAATTAACACTTAGAAAAGTTCAGTCAATGACTGCTTGGATCCATTTCAGCTCAAGTTTGCAGCAGAACTGCCAAACCCTAATTGCTCTGCTGAGCTGGGACAACTTCTCCCTCTTCGCTGGCCTGCCACTTCAGCTACTCCGAAATCAGGGGCCAAGGGGACCAAGAATCTCTTCTGCAAAAAATTTAAAGTTCTTTCAGAAAACAGCCAACCAGCAGTCTGCTTAAAGCTATGACACACACTGTTTCTCTTGGGCGTCCCAGACTTAAAGCAGTCAGCACGTTTGTACCATTTTGGAGCAATAGTCCACTGAAATCCAGCATACCTCAGCCACACTTCACCACAGCCTACCATGAGCTGGCAGGGAGTCATGCAGGACACCACTGGACTTGTGCCTTAATAGCACGTTGCCAAAAATAATGATTGCCAGCAAAATAATTTGAAAAGCAAAGAAAACGTCCTAACATAAAATGTAATTTTCATTTTTCATCAGGAACTGAAAAATGCCCCAGATTTCATGAATTGGTTGCCATATCCTTTGTGGGCTGTGAGTCATGTCCTAGATCTGTGGCAGGAAGAATTCTTATAAATTAAGTTCTGTATTACCATTCAGTCTCTCAATCTGAGGCTCGTAGGGGAGATGCCACCTACAAAAATGCCTGACAGACCAGAGGTGACATGACTGTAGCTGAACTAAAGCATGAATCAGTGCTGGGGACTGATCTCCAGCTGTAGATATAAACAATATGATCAGATCAAAGACAAATCATAGGACTGATATGATGAGGCTACTAGACTGAAGCATGTAAAACGGCATTTCAGACGGAGCCTAAAACCTAAGGCTGCATTTGTAGCAGGAAATAGAACACACTTGGGACCATTCTCTGACTTGGAGGCCAACAGGCATGAAACAGATCATGCCCATGCTATTAAACTCTTTTAATCTCCAAAATGGGTTGGCTACATCCAAGCTGGTTACTCGGAATCATCCCTGACGCATGGCATGTCCTAAATAGTGCCTGGGAACCGTTCAGAGGGTTGGTCCAAAATGAAACCACCCAAAGGCCACTCCAGCAATTTAGTAGTACAGGGCATTGAGATCTAGTGCCTGAGAATGTTTTCAGTACCATGGTATTTACCAGTACCAGCCGTAGTCTGAGCATCCATCCGTCTCTCCCAAACTCTGCCAAACACCAGGGCTCACGATGCCAGTGCAGCAGCTTCCAGTGAGGCCCACCAGGCAAAATGCTTTCTGCTCTCCTCACCTAGTCTCCTTCCTTTTAATTTTATGCCCATTTAGTTAGTTCCCATTTAATTTTATGCCTGGCAGTCTGACAAGAGGATTTAGATGGCTTTGACAAGAATTTGAATCAGAGTTGCAGCCGCTTCAACCATTTCACAAGGGGCAACATAACAGTGGCTTAGAGAAAGCCACAACACCACAGTAAAAAAGGGAAGAAATTATGAAGCAGGATATCCTTTGGAGTCTGCTACTGCTTATTCAAAACAGATGTAAAATACATTGGTCTAGTGGTACGATGGCAGACACAAGATTACCTTGGACAGCTGGCCTAGTAAAATTGCACAGAATCTTTTTAGACACACGCACACACAAGCATATGCATCTATATTTGTGTGCATATATTTATATAACTTTGAGGAGGACCCAGCCAACATACTGCAGAGGTGCTCTGTGTGTGTGCACAGGGCCAAGCTGCCCTCAGCGAATCTGTAGCCCTTTGACTTTCTTCTGCACTTCCTCCTAACTCACACAGCCTTCATCAAGGTAGCTAAGGGTTTACTGTGACCAAGGCAACAGTTCTGGTTGCAGTAAATTCAGTGCAGATTTTCTATGGCCTCCTCTAGATAGATCCCTACAGGGTAAATCTGTTTCCCACCTGCCAGATGAAAGCCCTGCAAAATCAATATTTTACATATGTTCCACTTGCATCACGTGTTCAGATTCAAGCACGGAGGAGGACACTTTCTTGACCAGAACTTTGTGCTGCCCCGAGCTATCTGTCATGAAGAGTCTTGGACTAGATCAGCAGTTAGTGCCAGGACTTCAGGAGGTGACATCCCTTTCATTAACCATAAATATCTATTATACAAGTAATTATGTAAATGTTAATCCTTAGTGTCAGTGCAGAGTAACAAGCACTTTTGGGGAATGAGCTGTTACTTTCTAAAGCAGACAGCTAAAGTCAGGAAAGATGAATCCATACTTGATATCAAAAACTGCTTCTGACAGTGTGACAAAGACTCATGTGTCATCCACATTAGTGTTCTCCTTCTTGCTAGCTCAGTAGAACATCCCTGACTGACAGGTTTTTTGAATCTCTTCATTTGAAGGGAACATGAAGTTCAAGCTGGCAAGCAACTCGCTTGTACCCTGGGCCATTCATTAAAGCAAAGTCATCCACGACACTGCAAGGCTCATTGACCATTCCTTCATTTCCTCAGCTCATGTTAAATGTTGATGCTGCTTATGACATTTCTGAGAGGCATTTGGTTTATTTTTTCAAAGGTCATTTATTTCAGGGTGAAAGGGCGGGGGAGGAGGGGTGAGAGTATAATAGTTTAAGGAAGAAAAAGCTCTTAAGCCTACTGGTCTCTTGATAGATGAATACAACTGTCCATAACTTATATCGTTAGTTTGATCACTAGAATACAGATCCAGCACTGAGAGCGGGAATGTCTAAAGCTAACTGTCAATTCAATGTCTTTTTTTGTGGATCAGTCAGCTGGGGATGGAGAAAGATGTAACAGCTAATCTTATCTTTAGCAATCGCAACAGGAAATTAAACCAAATTCTGCCTTCTCCTAAGTTACTTTTTAGCCATATTGCCCACACTTTGACAATTTATAGCAGTATACTAGTTTCCTAAAGAGTCACAGGAAGAACTATATATGACCTAGGACTTTTTGTCTTGCACAGAAGTTGTAGCTCTGTACAGAGAAGTTATTCCTGCAGAGGAGAACACTTCCTGAAGGTAAGTGAACACTACTGAAAACTACGTGAAGGTTAGCGTACCAAAAGGTTTATATAAGGAAGGAGCCATTTACAAGCATGTTTACATCTAGTAGGATCAATTCCATCATTTCTTTTTACCTTTTACAACACGGAGATCGGAAACTTCTCAAGTATCTCTTATCTTCCACGCAAGAAGTCTTATATTTTTTTACTTTTTTAAAGAAACGGGTCCCATCTTTAGATAAAGACATCAAGTGATGGAGAATTTCACAGCTCGTTAAATAAGATGTTTTAGCATTTGAACTATTTCCTATTAATTTGCATAGAAAAGTGAAATGTCTTCAATCAGATCCAAGGTCTTCGAGGACTTTAGACGTCATCGGTCGTATCCCGAAGTTATACAGGAAGACCAGTGTTCAACCTGATCTGCACTAGTGGAAGTGAATTACCTAAAGGATGAAAAGGAGGTGCTCTTCTTTGTGGGAGATGAATATTACACTCACATTCATTACTGTCTCACCCTTTTGGATTGTACTTCTATTGGAAAACAAAGATTTTATTTTTCACTAAGGAAATGCAGAGAAACTAAAAGCATTGAACAATGCTTTATAGATGGCTGTATATGAGTATTTCAAGCAAGACTCCCTTTATACTCAATCTGGACCTGTGATTTACTCCAATATCTGAATAACAGTTTGGAGGGTATCTCCATTAAATAGAGCTAAAGCCAAACAGAGATTGCTCTGACATCTCTCCAGCCTTCCCAGGGCTTCCAATTTCATAAATAGAGTGAGATAAACTCTCATGCCATGGTTAAACACAAAGCACAGGCATAATTCATCACATCTTGGCTCCCTCAGTTTCAGAGGTATCAATGTTTAGAAGATCCACAAAATGCTTATCCCATATTCTTCAAAATAGCACAAGGCACAAAATAATCCTGAAATAAACTGTTCAGCTAAATTGTTCTATAAACACTGAACTGCACCAGAGGAAGAGAGTAAGAGAGGTCACAGAGATATCTGTCTAAGTCCTGGGCCCTTAACCAGCAATGAATGTGTTAGATACATGTAGTAGACCCCTTCTTACCACAAGCACCTTTTCCACCCTCACCACTGCTTGTTCTTTCTCCAGGAAGTTGCTGGGGAGAAATATGCACAGCCCAGAAGCCAGTCTAATGAAACCTGCATTTAAAATAGAATCAATCATCCTTAACATTTTCTAGCACCATGTAAGTAGAAGTGCAATTTGAAAAACTTAAAATATTTAAGGAAATAAAGAATAAATATATCTTAAAATTGGTAAAATGATAAGAGAATTGGTGTAAAAACAATGAAATATTTTCACATCTTTGCTTTCCTAAACCATTTTGGTTATTTATCTCTCTTATCTAACATATTCCTTTTTTTTCTGACCTGTCTAAATAATTCTAACTTGGTTTCTTTGCTTTTCCTAATGAAAAAGGAAATGGTAATGGTAACTGAAGAAAGAGTCAGCTACTCCAAAAAACAAGTGAAAAAAAAATCCGTGACTTTTCCAATAAAAGTTTTCTGGAAAATCCTGACCCACCTATCTTAAAATCAGCTCCCACTTACTAAGAAAATGAAATAAGGATGCAGAGTGAATGCAATATTATTACAGCTGTTCAAACTACTAAGCAAACACATTGATTCATTCTAAAGAAACCACATTCTGAAAAGCTGTAAAATCTTCAGAGGAGGTATTAAATTCATTTGATTTCATGAATACAGAGTATGTGTATTTTCTGGCATAGGCATGAGTAATAAAATAACTAAGGATGGAACTAAACCAAACGTCTGTGCTACTGTAGTTAGTACTTAGCAAAGCTGCTATCGAGTGCATCCGTCTTTCCACGAAGACTACCATTAAAAGTAGCATCAAAGCTTTTAATCTGATTTTCCATTTTATTGCCTTGACAGTGGGATACTAATCTTGGAGAAAACCAACCATGAGTTGGTTTTCATGAGCCTTCTATACCAGTCCTAGAAAATTTCCATTGTTCTAAACCTAATGATGTTTCTTACTTGCAGTTTCTATAGCTTTTTTCTTAGATCAAGCAGTTTCCTGCAGCTCCCTATAGATTTTCAACTTAGCACACTTAACCAAAATCTTCAAACATTTCCTTTTCTGGCCTATGTAGCCCATTTTTTTAAGGTATGAGAATCCTTGCAGACTATATGATGTAAACTGCACAATCCAAGTGAAATTGTCTGAAACCAATTGCACAGGTGAGGAGTAAAGGTTAGTTAGGCAGCCATAGCAGGGCTACTGGGAGTGCGCAAGTGTGAGGGTTGCACGCTTTCCTGAGGCAGAGACAGCAGAAGAGGCAGGAAGGGGTTGTTTCGTATCTTACTGCTCACTATACACCACCATCACAAGCACTATTTAGATCTCATTAACTGATTGCAGTGAAGAAGTCTTGCCATGCCAAATACATTTTCAATGGTGTGAAAAAACCAGCATTAACGCTGGTCCATTCATAATAATCGTTTCTTCTTCCAAAGCTACGATGAAAAGAAAAGAAAGATGGGAAAAGACCATCCAAAACATATTCATAAAGAGTTCAGAGGAATCAGTGGCAAAGTAGATGCAGCGCTGGAAGTGAATGGTGCATACTTAACTACACAGCAAACAGGTCTGACCCTGCCAGTCTGTCCTCTGTGGAAGTAAGGAAGTTAATATAAGCACAATGCCGGTTTCCAAAAATAGCATTTTTATTGATTTATTTCTGTGATGAAGCTGAATGAGATTTCCCATCCAGCTGCTTTAACAAAGACTCTGGAACGTATCAGCTCCACATCCGAGCCATGAAATCATCAGATGATTTCAAATCCCAAGATATAATTCTGCATTTAGTTTAGCATTTTTCTCCATGCTACTTTTAAACTGTTAAGAAATTCTTAATATTCTCTGTCCTCAGTTTTTTGCTGAAAAGGCCACAGCACACAAAAACTATGAGGTTTCAATGAGGAAAAAGCTGTGTATGTATCTATTGCACAAGTAAAAAATTACCTCTTTGAGTCTTGAAAAATTACTTGAAAATCTCATCTAATTATGGCTCCAACAGGGAAGCTCTGAATCCCAAATACTGGACTTTATAGGAACATCATGCAGTTGTGACAAAAAAGACTGGGAAATTACTGAAGCTTGTTCCAGATAATTTCGTGTGACAAGCACTCAGTGAGCCAACTAGGAAAGATGCCCTGCTAGACTTGTTATTTGTGAATGGAGAAGAACTTGTGGCATGTGGAGGAAAAGGAAGCTATCGGAAGTACTCAACATGGATTCACCAAGGGGAAATCATGTCTGACTAATCTGATAGCCTTCTATGATGGCATGACTGGATGGATAGATGAGGGGAGGGCAGTAGATGTGGTCTACCTTGACTTAAGCAAGGCGTTTGACATGGTCTCCCACAGCATCCTCATAGGGAAGCTTAGGAAGTGTGGGTTAGATGAATGGACAGTAAGGTGGATAGATAACTGGTTGAAAGACAGAGCTCAGAGGGTCGTGATTAGGGGCACAGAGTCTAGTTGGAGGTCAATGATGAGTGGTGTTCCCCAGGGGTCAGTACTGGGTCCAGTCCTCTTCAATATATTCATCAATGACCTGGATGAGGGGATAGAGTGCACCCTCAGCACGTTTGCTGATGACACAAAGCTGGGTGGGGTGGCTGACACACTGGAAGGCTGTGCCGCCATACAGAGAGACCTGGACAGGCTGGAGATCTGGGCAAAGAGGAACCTTATGAAATTCAATAAGGGCACGTGTAGGGTGCTGCACCTGGGGAGGAATAACCCCATGCACCAGCACAGGTTGGGGGCTGACCTGCTGGAGAGCAGCTCAGCTGAAAGAGACCTGGGAGTCCTGGTGGACAACAGGATGACCATGAGTCAGCAATGTGCCCTCGTGGCCAAAAAGGCCAATGGCATCCTGGGGTGCATCAAGAAGAGTGTGGCCAGCAGGTGGAGGGAGGTCATCCTCCCCCTCTACTCTGCCTTGGTGAGGCCGCACCTGGAGTACTGTGTCCAGTTCTGGGCTCCCTGGTTCAAGAAGGACAGGGAACTGCTAGAGAGGGTAGAGCAAAGGGCTACCAAGATAATTAGGGGACTCGAACACCTCTCTTATGAAGAAAGGCTGAGGGATTTGGGTCTGTTCAGTCTGGAAAAAAGACGGCTGAGGGGGGATCTTATCAACACTTATAAATACTTAAAGGGTGGGTGTCAGGAGGATGGGGCCAGGCTCTTTTCAGTGGTGCCCAGGGACAGGACAAGAGGTAATGGGCACAAGCTTGAGCATAGGAAGTTCCACCTAAACATGAGGAGGAACTTCTTTCCTTTGAGGGTGGCAGAGCACCGGAACAGGCTGCCCAGAGAGGTGGTGGAGTCTCCGTCTCTGGAGACATTCAAAGCCCACCTGGATGCGTTCCTGTGCAACCTGCTCTGGGTGACCCTGCTCTGGCAGGGGGGTTGGACTAGGTGATCTCCAGAGGTCCCTTCCAACCCCCACCATTCTGTGATTCTGTGATTCTGTGAGATGTGATGGTAGGTGACTGTCTTGACCATAGAGATAACAAAATGGTTGAATTTAAAATTTTCAGTGTAATGAGAAAAAAGGGCAGCAAAGTTGCTACCCTGGACTTCAGGACAGAAAACCTTAAGCTACTTAGGAAGCTACTTAGCAGTGTCCCCTGGGAATCTGCTTTTGAGGGCTGGTCCACGAATGCTGTACAGTTTTTAAGAACTACCTTTTAAAAGCACAGAAGCCAGCAAATCCATTGCATCAGAAGTCAAGTAAACAGTGCAGAAACCCAGCTTGGCTGACCAAGGAAGTCCTCAAGGAGATCAAAAGGAGAAAGAAATAGTACCACCTCTGTAAGCAAGATCAGGCTTCGCAGGAAGATTACAGAGCCATGGTTCATATATGCAGGGAGAAGACATGTAAAGCCAAAACTCAGCTGAGGTTGAAACTGGCTAGTGTTCTGTCAGTCAACATGAAAGCCTTTTTTAAGTATGTTAATTGCAAGAGGAGAACTAAGGAAAACAACGAAACTGGTGAAAGGGCTAGAATGAATGTCCTATGAGGAGCATCTGAGGACTCTGGGTTTGTCTAGTTTGGAGAAAAGGAGGATGAGGGGCCACCTCATTGCTCCCTGCAGCTTCCTGAGGACGGGAAGTGGAGAGGGAACAGCTGATGCCTTCTCCCTGACATCCAGTGACAGGACGCGGAGGAATGGTTCAAAGCTGCACCAGATGTGGTTCAGATGACATTAGGAAATATTTCTTTACCAAGAGGGTGGTCAAATACTGGAACAGGCTTCCTAGAGGAAGGTCGTCAATGCCTCAAGCCTGTCAGTGTTTAAGAGGCATTTGGACAATGCCCTTAATAACATTCTTTAACTTTTGGTCAGCCCTGAATTGGTCAGGCAGTTGGACTAGATGATCATTGTAGGTCCCTTCCAACTGAACTGTTCTATTCTATTCTATTCTATTCTATTCTATTCTATTCTATTCTATTCTATTCTATTCTATTCTATTCTATTCTATTCTATTCTATTCTATTCTATTCTGTATTCTGTTTACATTGACATAAGACCTACCATAACGCAGAAGTGAGTGGTCCACATTGAACCCATGAATGTTAATAAGAAGTAGAAATATTAGTACTGACACCAGTATTTTAGAATTGATTTGGCAATGAATTTGAGTTGGTTGACAAGGAATGTATCATTGTGCTGCAGTCAGTGCAGCCTAGATAGCCAAGCCTGTGCTACCTCTGGACACTACACGTCAATAACTCAGGGAATGCTAAAAACAGAGTTGGGGAACACAGATTTCAGTGTTGGTTAACGGTATTAGCTGAGTCTCTGAGGCACACTAGTGGGGTGATAGCCACCACTGCAATGAATCTAAGGAGGTCCCAAACTGAAAGTCTATGAACTAAACCACCTTTTTTCAGAAAAAGGAGTTTAGTTATTAAACAGTTAAGATCAGGAAGATTTTATTATTTTTTTTAATATAAATAACTTGTCTAGAGCATGACAACACTGAAAAGAGAATGGTTACAGCCAGGCAAATGGTTTTTCCTGTGGCAGGCAACAATAGCTACTGACATGCATTCAACACAGAACATGTTCTGCAGATGTTCAGAGGTATCAGTCAACAGCAGATGGTGCTCGCTGGGACTCACATCTCATACCCTCCAACAGCAGGAGCTGCTTCTGGGAGCTCTGTCTAGAGATGATTGTGAAACCCTTCTCAGTGACTCAACAACAAATGCATAGATGTGGGTTTGCCAACAGATATTTTAGTCTACAGACAGCAGTAGGGGCATTTTATGAATGCAGACAGGATGTGGCAAGCATGAGGTTCTACCCCAGAAGTTCTTCATCAAGATATTTCTTCACGACAGCAAGATGCAGGAGAGTGAATTTGTCTGTTCTGCCTGAAACATATTGTTGATATTCAGGCTAAGTTTAGATAAAGTACCACAGGAATAGCCTAGATTTGCAGCAGCATGGAGCTCAGCATGCATGTTGTGGTTTAACTCCAGCTGGCAACTAAGCACCACACAGCTGCTTGCTCCCTCCCCTCACAGTCGGATGGGGGAGAGAATCGGAAGGGTAAAAGTGAGAAAATTCATGGCTTGAGGTAAAGACAGTTTCACAGGTAGAGAAAAAGCTGTGCACACAAGCAAAGCAAAACAAGGAATTAATTCACCACTTCCCATCAGCAGGCAGGTATCCAGCCATCTCCAGGAAAGCAGGGTTCAATCACGTGTAATGGTGACTTGGGATTACAAACGCCATCACTCTAAATGTCGCCCCCCCCGCCTCTTCCTTCTTCTTCCCCCAGCTGAGCATGGCATCATATTCTGTGGAATATCCCTTTGGTCAGTTGGGGTCAGGTGTCCCAGCTATCTCCCCTCCCAGCTCCTTGTGTACCCCCAGCCTCCTCGCTGGTGGGGTGGTGTGAGGAGCAGAAAAGGCTTTGACACTGCGTAAGTGCTGCTCAGCAATAGCTAAAACACTCCTGTGCTATTAACACTGTTTTCATCATAAATCCAAAACATAGCCCCATACCAGCTATTATGAAGAAAATTAACTCTATCCCAGCCAAAACCAGCTCAATGTGCCATAGGAACAAGGTAAATCCTTACCTACAACAAGCTTCAAGCTACTCAGGCTTTTAATTGCACCTGAGCAATTCAGTTTTAAGTTAACTTGGCTGTATTTGAAATACACTGCTGTCAAAGTAGACTATAGAGCTGCAACATGCACTAGCTGTTCAGAAGTCAAACACCTGGGGCAAGATCCAGTTGCCTACATGCATAGTGCTGGCTACTTAATGCCAAGGACTCAGGTACCCAAGACACCACACAGAACAGGGAAACATGGCACCAAACAAATGAGGGCCCATGTCTTTCCAGAGAAGCACCTGGAAGCCATGGCTGAACACCTGCCTGCCAATGGGAAGCGGTGAATGAATTCCTTGTTCGCCTTGCTTTTGCTCTACCTATGAAACTGTCTTTACCTCAAGCCATGAATTTTCTCACTTTTACCCTTACGATTCTCTCCCCCCATCCCACTGTGAGGGGAAGGAGCGAGCAGCTGCGTGGAGCTTAGTTGCCAGCTGGGGTTAAACCACGACAATCCCGCTGTGACAAAACAAACAAATGTCTGTGTGTGAAATTCTGCTTGAACTTGACTCCCCAAACTTAGCATCCCCAGAGCTGAAACTTATCACTAGTAATTTAGCATTATATGCTAATTCTGCATTTTTAAAGCTGTATGAGGCCTGTTACAGGTCTATAATGTAAAAAGATGTTAGAAAACAAGTGTGGAAATATGGACTTGTATTAAGTCTCTCAGATTTTATGATCACTGTGTAACAAGTGTATGTTATTGCAACAGAGCCTTTAGAATGATCTAGTTACTCTAATGAACACTTCCTTTGTCCTTTGTTCCTTCTTTTCATTTTTAAGGATTTATTTACTTCTTTTCTGGTCCAAAAGCCTGTTAAGTATGTCAGAGAGAAGGAAAATGTGATTAACGTTGTGAAAATCAGTTCCTAGATTAGTTGCTATAACAGTCCTCAGTAGATCATCAGATGGAAGTAGAAGAAAGTGAAACCTGGACCATGAGGACCAGAAACAAAGTTACTTCCTTTCTAAGGTTTTCCTTTCGTGCAAGCACACATCACAAGGAATGCTACAACTCGGCTCAGCAATATAAAACTATTCCAATAAATAGATCAATGATGGCATTTTGAAGAGCTTCAGTCTCACCTCAGAAACTCCTGGACCCAGAATATTGTTACCTTTCTCCTACCTAGAATCAGTTCTAATGAAATTCAATGAGAAATTCTTTCTGACCACTTCCTAAAGACCTGCATTTCCAGAGAACAGGGTGACATAATGGGAAACCATTGCAGAAGCTGTGACTAACCAGACACTTTGCCAGTGGAACCAGCAAAATTATTCCAGAGACAGCAGCTCTCTGGAGGAAAAACCGCTCCTGTGGTTTATGTGGTCCTATGCAAGACAGATGAGCAGATCAGCAAGTGTTCACACCCATCCAGTGTCTCACCATTGGAGTGCGGCCTACAGCCTCTTCAGTCTGACCTTTCATCACCACAGTCTGTTTTCATCAAGGAAAAGGTGATGACAGAGCAGAAGCCACTCACCACTTCTCCATTTGAGTTCGAAAGAACTTACTGCATGATCTTATGAATGGGCCCTGATGCACTACCTACACAATTATTTAGTTGAAAACAATGATAGAGGATTTGCATATCTCTCACTTAAACACGGGAAAGCATAGTTTAAAGGATGGATGTGCATGGTCTGTTGCTTTCTGTTGTCATCCTGTTGTCACCGTTGTTTGCATTAAACACAAGAAAACTGACATTTAAACATACGTATCTTCCATATTCCTTCCTTTGTGCCTTTGCATGCCAATCACAAATTTTCTCCATCAGAAACTGTTCCAGGCAGGACTTTTCAGATGGCTGCCAAAAGACTGGCCAATGGATCAGGCTCACAGAGAAACTGCAAATGTGTAAACCACTGGCACCCAAAGCAATTTAAGCAAGAGCTTCTCTGCCTCTGTTCCATTTATTTACATGACAGAAAATGCCATTTTAACCCCCAGAAGAGCCTGGGACCAAGGTATAAGTGGTCAATAAACCTGTTAACGCCTCTCCTCCAAACCATGGAACCTATGCAGAAGACAAATATATTTCGTTTCAGGTATCTGCTATTCATTGAATGATTTTTAGTCTTCTGTCCCACTTCTTGTGGATGGATCTTCCTTTCCATCTACTTCAGTACAAAGCCAAGCGTGCAAAAACCTATTATCCAAATCCAGCACAGATTTGTCCCTGTGTGGGACTACTACAAATAGCCTCCAGTTTTACACATCCAAATGACAGTCTTGTATACGCATCCCTCTATTTTCTACTGCCGTCAGTGAAAAACAAAGCTTTTTTCATCTTTAGCTCTTAGAGCAAAAAAGTGCAAGCTGGATTCGTCAAACATGCTGATAGAAGGGAACAGCTATTTATTGCCATTATTGAATTTAGCAGACATTATTGAGCAATCCTGAAAATCAGGATAAACACAGAAGGAAACAGTTGTCAAGAATTTTGCAGGATTGTTGAAAGTCACAATGTCACACAGTCACAATGAAAACACAGTAACTCATTGCAACAGTGACATAAAAGACTAAGATAAAGGCAGATTGCTTTTCCCAAGATAAGAAATGCAGGTGCCATTTTAATAGATGATTCTCTATGTCGACAAAGTCTTAGATTAAGAATCTGATTTTTTCTGTAA
Source organism: Chroicocephalus ridibundus (assembly GCF_963924245.1). Taxonomy (NCBI): domain Eukaryota; kingdom Metazoa; phylum Chordata; class Aves; order Charadriiformes; family Laridae; genus Chroicocephalus; species Chroicocephalus ridibundus. The sequence continues at coordinate 17,998,352 of NC_086284.1, read as the reverse complement.
TACACTGCCTAGATGCAAATTTGGAGAAGGCATATCACCATCTGTCCACTGGAATGGAATCCCCTCATACAAGGAAAACAGAGCATTGAATCAGATTTTGCCTGTGTGGATAGAGAAAGGAGAGGAATTATTACTCTGTGGCGGAAATTAAACTACTCCTGGGATCATATGCACTAAGCAATTGATTGCTTTGATTTTTGTACATATTCTAGTTATTGCATAAAAAGATTTTAAAACACCAAAATAACTAGCTAGCTAACTAAATAAATATTAAAAAAATGTGTGTTAGAATTATAAATTATCAAAACACAGTTTCCAAGTGACACTACTATCACGGTAGAAAACATCTTTATTTGTGGACTTATAAGTTAACAGTTAGTTCATATCTATAATTCTTGTATTTAAATATTTTTGCATATATGTGTAAATATGCCAAGAAACTTGTGAGCTAACTGGATTTTAATAGATCTGGTAAGACACTGTGCACTGATGTTCCATCAAGAATGGCACATTTTTAATTAAAAATTAAATAGGATATTAGAAGCTATCTACTCTTTGTTATGTAATTTATCTTGTTGGGATTTTCAGTGTAATTTGGGGGATTTTAGCAAAATATCTAAACCGTCCAGATCCGATTATTTTCCAATATTTTCATGCCAACATTTTCGAATCCAAGAAAAGATTGCAAAAGATGGAGTTCAGAGTCAGACTTGCACAATGGGAGTACATCTTTCCCAAATATTTCGTTTCGTCACTATACACAGAGAAGGACATTTTTTTTTAATATCCTATGATTTATGAAATTAACAACAAGCTTATTTCATGGCATCAGTGAAAATCTTTTGAAGTATTAGCTAAATTGGCTATGAAATGAATGTTTCCCCGTTTCAGTTTGGAAAAGTGTTCTGTCTGCTACCACTATGTATTTTCAGCAAAATAATATTTTTTTGCTTATTGAAACAAATCCTTGTGTTGTTCTTAATTTTCTTTTTGAAGAGACATATTGTGACTGCTTTTCAACTTGTCCTCATTTCTGTAGAGTTAAAAAAGGAACTGTGACAGTCTACTTCAGTAACATTTTTTTCTTACTGAAGGCTGATGCAGAGATAGGTTATAATGAGGTAGTTCTTTGCATTTTTTTTCTTTATGGGTTGTGATAGAGTGTCAGCCGGAGAGAGGGGGGTGAAGAGATCTGAAGGGAAATACAGGCCTTATTGAAATCAGTGATTTTTAAACTGGCATCAAGGGGTCAGAGGTTTCACCTTGAGACTTAAGGCTTTTGGAAGCCAGGATCTCAAAGCTGCGCTCCCACATATAATTTAGAGTAATTTGAAGTGTGTTGTACCATGCTTATGTAACCAAAATACTGCACAATATATCCGTTATGTATGTATTTTCCTTGTTTTGAAGTTTCTCGTAACCTTGTGGTTTATAATAGTGGCTCTTCTGTTATTCTTGCATAGTAGGAAGTTGTATATCTCAGAGAAAATTAAGAAAGCACTGTGTGATCTAGCTCAACCTAGGTATCGCAGAAAGGCTCTGCACATGTGGGCACTGATACTTGGTATTAGCCCTTCCTTAATTGTTTGCTCTCTCTCTAGAGATCCCGTGGGCAGGTTTTGCAGTAAAGCATGCTCATATCTAGAAAGCCAGGGCATGTTCAGTCACCAAGTTCATGTTGCCATATACCAATGAATAGAGGAGTTTGGGACAGGCATATTTTTCACTGCTGTCATCTCCCATTTTTCTATTGCTGTTGTACATTATCATAAAATCTGAGCATAAATACTGAAAACAAAGAATTTCAGTGTAACCTGAGCATACTCAGCAAGGAAATGCTTAAAGGATGAAGCCCTCCCATGCATGGAAAACATGGAGAAAATTTTTGGCAAAAAAACCCTCTTCATAGATGTCCTTCAAAACCTCCACTTGGTGTCTCTATTAGGGAGAGCAGCTTTCTGTTGAAATGCTCTGTCCCAAGCCTGGATATTAATCATGATGAGAATGCTCTTGTGTGAACACGCTGCCCTTTCACATGGGCTCTGGTCCTTGCCAGACTTCTAGGTCTTTGGCTACACAGCTCAAATCAGAAGTTACTTGCTGGGAGCAGCTGCGGATCCCTAGGGCAAAACAACATAAATTGCTGAATTCTTAGACACTTAGTTTGGGTTAACCTCTGAAGAGGCCTGCTTCTCTCCCGGACCTTTAGAGGACTATCTTTTAGATTAATCCCTCCTTTAGCGTACTTCATATTTTGATTTTTATTAATATTTTGTAGCTTAAAGATGAACTATAGGAACCTTCTGTTTCACTTCCCCTTTGCCAACCCTTACTACTGATACTACTTTCTTTATAGTATCCTATTTTAATGACAAAGCTGGTCGCTTACATCCTGAAACTGGCCTCATACCTACTCAAACCCCTGGCTTTAAATTGTGCAAAATGAATGCAAAGCATTTGTAAAATATTTATCAACGAAAATCACTGAGCCAGGCTGTGGAAGACATTCTGGTTCACTGTGTTCAGAGCTGTCAGGCAAATCCATTGCAGAGTCCCCTTCATAAATTTACCAAGTCCTGTTTTGAAACCACTTCAAAACTCTTCTCACTGGGGACCTGTTAAAGATCTTCTTTCCTCTGATGATTAGAAACTTTCTTGTTATTTCTCTTCTATTTTTTCCTCATAATTTTCTGTTCTATAAATTCAATTGTCTTTGCTCTAGTTTAATCTCTGGGATGTACTTGAAGAAAATAATCATGTCTCCTCTTCATTGTAACCATGCAAATCACTGCTGCCATCTAGCGGTCCTTGGACTTCAGCTGTGAGATTAGCAGCTGCTCTCCCATTACACAGGCATACAAAATTGCTCCAGAGCAGAAAGCAAAGAACATGTTCCATTAAAATTCTGCAGATTTATCGCAGCTGACACCAGTAAGGATGACAGTAAAGGGAAATAGAAGTCCTGCTTAACATACAGCAAACATCTGTGGAATTAAGCCTTGGTTATGTTAAAGCAATGTAGTTAATTACTTTGCAGCACATTGTATATGAATCATCTGTAACTCCAACAAACTTGGGCTTATAGAAATACCTGTAAGATACATTTTTTAATTACAATAACGTGTATTTTAGCTATCACTAACATGTTTTGTATATCACTGTTATCAGTGCCATTTCTTCAGCCAAAACTTCAACATTTTTCTCACTTTTTCACATTCTCATCTAAACTTCTAGACTTCTTTGTCTTCTAAGAATTTCTTATTTTCTCCAGAGTATCAGTATATATACTGTATAGTACTTCATTTCTTACTGATTAAAACTGTTTAAGAGTCTTGAGTGATATTACCCCACAGATATTTCTGCCACACAGTGCAAGAAAAGCTGCTACAGTGATGAGCTCTGGAAAGAAAGGTAATTCAAAGGTATTTAAGGGGAGAGCATAATTTTGTCCTTGCTCTGTAAACCTACTGAATTTTACATTCAGTACTTCCTAAGCACATACTTCAGATAACTCACTGGTGGATGGTGGATTGCTCTGCTGATTCAAGAGCGTAGTTAGTACGCAGCAGAAAGGAAAGCCTGTTTTTATATATACACCTTCCTAGCTCATGGGGACTTTTGAAGGTCAGGAAGGCAACTGGCTCATGTGTTTGACGTGCACCTGAAATAGACATACACTATGATGGGAATGAAAAATGAAGTCTTCTAGTGTGTAGTGTGAAAACAGGAGAAAAAAATGGTGGTGAGGAGGAACTCTACTTTGGTGCTTGAGCCTGATTAGAACAAGCCTCAATCACATTTTGTTCAGAGACATCCTGTATCAAAACAAAAACTCCCCAGTCATTGCTTCATATTTCTTCCTGACCATAGTTGGGTCCTACTTCCCTGTGACGCACTTCTGAATCTGCTATTTCTCCTCTTCATGAACGGCATTGTCCTTCAAAGGTGTTAATTTACACTTTGTTGCTGCTTATTAGTTTGACTACTCTGCCTTCCCCATTTGAAAACCAAGCGTAGCTGAAGTACCCACATATGAAAAACACAGCATTTCTGGGCCACCACTTTCCCTTGAGGATGTGCATGAATGAATGACAGTGAATGATATGAGCTACGTTTTACAGTTCTGTACTCCGTGCATCAAAGCATGTTTTATGTTACCCAAGAGGCCTTGCTGCCAACAACATCATCAGGTTTAATACAGAAATACAAAGATGAGTTAAGGGGTGGAGGGAACACTAATACAAAGCTAATGTTTGTGAACTCAAGGATTTCATTCTGAAAGCAAACATGAGGTTTTGGTGCCAAAAGGGTGCCAAACCCAGCAAATCCCTCCTGATACATACCTCTTTATACCTGCACTCATAGAATCATAGAATCATGGAACAGTTTGGGTTGGAAGGGACCTTTAAAGGTCATCTAGTCCAACCCCCCTATAATGAGCAGGGACATCTTCAACTAGATCAGGTTGCTCAGAGCCCCGTCCGACCTGACCTTGAATGTTTCCAAGGATGGGGCACCTACCACCTCTCTGGGCAACCTGTGCCAGTGTTTCACCACCCTCATTGTAGAAAATTTCTTCCTTATATCTAGTCTAAATCTACCTTCTTTTAGTTTAAAACCATTACACCTTGTCCTTTTGCAAAAGGGCCTGCTAAAGTAAGTAAAGGATTGTTCTTTCTTAGACTCCAGCTCTGGAAACACTCGTACATAGGGAAAAATGTTTCCCCAGATCAGTCTTGCCTTTCCCTGAAAATGCTGTAGTGTGCAAAGCTAAGTAATCATGAAGGAATTTGAAGAACATGGATCTTCTTTTAAAAAGCTGTCTTTGATTCTTCTTTTGTTTATGGTGCTGTAAATTTCAAGCAGCCCCACTGGAGTTGAAATAAAACAGATGGAAGTGACTAGAAGAATAAAACTCACTACAGGAAAGGAAATAATGTTCAGTGGACATAAATGTCAAACTCAACAGTCGCAGTTGCTTCTCAGGATCCTCACTGCCATAGATCCTCTACACAGCACCTCATGCTGCAAATATAACACACTTTATCTAACATTAGAATGAGAGATACTCTCTACCCTCCCTAGCTGCTGTGCAAAGTCAACAGCAAATGTGTAATCAAGAAATGTTTTTCTCCTTTCTTAATAGATCTCATAAGGAATCAAATCCATCTTGAGTCAAAATCCTGGCCTCAGCAAAAGTGGCCACTGACTTTAAGAAACATATGATAAAGTTCTAGAAGAGATTCCAGGTCTCTGTAAGAGCCAGTGGCAGATGCTTGGAAAGTACAAGGGAAAGCATGTAGACAATAGGTCTTACCCTGGAAACTACCTTTAGTGTTTGGACAAGCAGGTTCATGATTTCATTCATTTTGTACCACCTAGGAATGATCAATCCAAGTCCTCAGGTGAAACTAACCTAACATTTGATCTTGTTAGTAGTTTGGGAGAGAAGTGATGTATTCTTCAGAAATGGCTACAGAAAATATTGAACCATATTCATTCTGAGAAACAGAGACGGACAAATTTTGTCATTCCAGCAGAAACAGGACTTTCTGATTCATTCTTATCAGCAGTGAGGAAGTAAAGGCAATCTCTACATAAGCATGGTTTACAGGAGAAGTGATTTCCTTCTGCTGCTTTGGACTTTCCCCTGAACACAGAATCTTACCGCCAGGAGAAGGCTACAGGGTGCCTCTTCAATCCTAAGTAATGTGCATTTGTACCTGATGAAGGTTTTTAAGAATGAGGGTAAACTAACCTACATTCTCTGATCCTTACACAGTTCACTCTATGACTTTTAGCAGCCACTGAAAGTTTTCAAATTCATCTGTTTTCAAAACAGACAAAAGAAAAAGGATGTGGCTTTGTTTCTTCTTATCTGAGACTTTAAATAAGCAGATATAATCTGTCTATTGTTTGGATCATAAACAGTTGTCTGTTAAGAGTGACCTTCAGCATGTTGTATTGAGAAACTTAAACTGCACACAACAGATTAAGGTGGGGTTTTTTCTGAATACAAGGGTTATATCACACATTTTATAATCTTGTAGCATAGAAAATATCAAGCAATGTGAAAGTTTTCAAAATGCCATGTTAGAGAAAATACATTTTTAAATATAATGCATTATTTAAGAATTTCATGTGCTTTCCTCCATTATTAGAAAATAATTAAAAATATAAAAATTCAAGTGCTAGGTAAATTCAGTAGTGTGACTGCTACTGTTATTTTTCATTTCCTTGGATAAATGTTCTAACCACAACAGAGCATTGCACCTGAAGTCACGCCAAATCACCATTCCTTCTACCTTCTCATTTGCTCCACTGCCCTTGAGCAATGTTAATAATTAGGCTATCAGAAGAGGCACGATAAAGACGATGGGAAACACAAGGAGAATGTATATTTCTTTAAGGAGCCTGTGGCTAGTGTGACAATTGCTAAAAAACTCCTAGGAAGAGAAGATGGAGAAGGGGTGGATGGTGAGCTGAAAAAAGGAAGAGTTTGATGTGAGGTGGAAGACGGTTGGTGAAGTGACATCTGGCAGTAGCTTCTAGTGAAGGGGCACGGAATCAAAAACATCAGATGAGTAAGCTGCAAACTTCAAACATCTTCAAGTTGCTATTGGAGAGATGCAAGGTGTTTCCTAAAAGCAAAAGGACTGAAGCAATGTTTGTGATTTGTTGAAGGTTGGGTAAGGCCATTTTGGAGCAAAGTAGGCAACTGAAGAGCTCTGCCTGTCATCGTCACATGCGTGCAGACCAGGACCTGATAAGCAGTAGGAGTGCAGGCCTGTTAAGTCCTATGCTGGTTCAGAGCTGATATGTTCCCCAGAGTTTTTGAGGACAGCTACTAATATTGTCTGCATAGAATGCTGTAGGACTTTTCCTCTATCCTTCATCCTGGTATTTTGTTGTCTGACAATTTCTGGAGGCACAGAAAGGCTATAGGAAACTAATGGTGTCTATGGGAATGGATGCAGAGAGACTTTTACTTACTCTGAGCTGAGCAGGCAGGTAGGAGGTGCCTCTCTCTTCCCATTGACTACAAAAAGAGATTCAATAGTTATTTTAAAACGTAAACCTCTATTGTAGATATCTAAGTGAAACCCACACCCCAATTAAAGGTTGGCTTCTGAATATGTCCATAAGCATTTCAGTGTTGACTATGTCCAGCAGCTGGGTGCCTCTCCCATGTTCTAGGTCCAAAGGACCTCCCAGTTAATCATTTCTCTGGTTAGCTCTTCCAGGTCTCCTCTCACCCAGCACATGAAGTAATCTCTTGGCTACACAATCTTACACAGCTTGTCCTCTTTCCTCTCTCAAAGTGTGGCTTCAGTAGTAGCAGCTGAAAGGTGTCTCGATCTTGGAAAAAGTTCCAAACTAAGGATCAGAAATGGATGATATAATGTTGTGGAGGAAGGCACAACCATGACTTAACGTTTTCTACTGTTTGTTTCAGGTGACTGAAGCATTTTCTATTGCCTATTTTAGGGTAGGATAAATCATTTCCTAGTGGTGTTTGTTTGTCATTCTTGCCAAAAAAGAAAGCACACGTGACCCGCTAACATTAGAAGACTACCATACTCATGAGCCTGCAGACACTGGTGTAGCAGTGTCTGCCTGTAGCAATCAGGCCAGGGGAGGAGTTCCCCATCTAACTGATTCATGCTCATCTGCCCACTCATCCTCTGATGTATCCAAAAAGTGAAACCAAACAAGACCAGGAAGGCATGTAAATTTAACTGGCATAATGTTGAATGGCTGGGGTCAGAATGCAGAGAAGAATAAAAGTCTATTTTGAAGAACAAATATGGAGGAATACTACAATAGTCAACAGGGACCTTTGGGAAAATTTAACTATTCTAGCAATTTCTGAGTTTGTATCTTGTAAGGATCTCAGATTCTGTCCATGAACAACTGAAATAAGGTTCTAGGAGAAGAGAGTGAAGATGAGCTGCTAAGAATAAGAGGTGTGACATCAAGCCATACAAGATCAAGGGGTTACTCTCAGTTGCTCATTTATTTGAATGTCATAAAGGGTGGGAAGAAAGAAATTTCCATATTGCTTCGTCAGTAGGCTCGGCAAGAAGACAGAGAATTTCAAGATTAATAACTCTGCAGATCTGAGTTGAGGGCATGGCAACGTGACATAAATGAGCAACTACATATTTAGAGAGAAAATGGTCATTGCCAGTCCATTGTTATAAATTTGTCAAAAGGTATAGGTTTTAATTATAATTAGCATTCCTAAACTGCTGCTTGACTCCTCCTTTCGCTTAATGCAAATCAGTAACTACCCAATGACTATTTAATTGCTGTTTATTGTGCAAAAGATTACCTGAATTCACATGCAATCAAGCATGCACATCTGAAGAATAAAACTAATAAAATGTGATTTTTTTATGAAATGTTCTGTGAAGCAGAGAACACCAAAGAGTATGTCTCATCATTATCTTCGAGTTCAGCAAAGTTCTTGGCAGACACTGCACATAATTATGTCTGTGCATCTTTTAACACAAAACTCAACATAATTTGATCACTGTTCAAGAGTTTCGCTGCCATGACAGGAAGCACAACTCATGCACTATGAGCGGTGTGACAAATCACACTTGACAAACTGAGATTAGTCAAATAGTTTGGAAGCAAACACAGTTTGTAACTGCATCTTCAATAAGTCTGTGAAGAATGAATGCATTCATTAGCAATCTAATGGTCAAATCTAAGTACACTGTAGGTCTGTACACAGATCATTTCCATAACAAGGTCATTTAGAAATCCCTAGTCTGGGCATATTTGTGTACCTCTTGTCAAATCTAGAGTTGAGGAACTGGGCTGGAAAATTTGATTTGAGAACGTGACTAAGATTCACAATGGGAAATTCAACCCAGAAATCTCTTCTTTTGACGATAGAAGGCTGGTATTCTCAGTAAATGCTGCTTAATTTAAGAAGTCCTGGGATTTCTCAGGAGCGAACTGGGGCCTTGCATGATTAGGTCCTAATTGGAGGAAGTGCTTGTTTCACTGTTTCATATAACACAGCTGCACATCTATTGAATTTTCTGGACTAGATTTTAATTATATTGCCATATAATTTCTTTTTTGTTTCCTCCTTGCCAGGTTTTTAGGGAGGGTAGAAGAAGAAAGGATTGTTATTTTTCTTCCACTACATTTCAATTACAATCCACTAAACTGATGTGTCCTAATTTCTGCAGATTATGTTCTTCTGGAGACGATCCAGAAACTACAGAATACTGAGTAGGAGGGCAATCAAACAAAACCACTTAGTTTACCATTAAACACATTCGGTCACAATAAGTTCATCTAGCACAAATGGTAAATGCAAATATTTTAACAGAAATTGCTATACAACAGAATGTGGGCCGGTACATATGATACACTGAACCGCAGAGACTACAAGTTAGGGACGACTGTCCAGATACAACTTAAAGTTGCCCTTTTGCCTGGTGTTAGTCTTGTATATGCTGTCCTTCCTGGGTTGGTTTAAGTCAATGCACAGGGATGACCTGTAAGACCACAATGAGTTAAGCGTTCAAGCCATGTGTTGACATAGTCTCTTAAAGTTTTGACATTTATGTTATCTCATTTCAAAGACAAGGAACTGGTTATACAAACCTCAGTTTCCCAGTCAAAGTATCCAAAGTCCCAGGATTGTTTTCACAAGTGGATCCCTTTAGAAAAATGAGGTATCTTCCTTCTCCAAACATAAACAGCATATTTGAAGTTACAGATTTACCACAAAAAAAAAGTCCAAATGTCCAAGAATCAAATCCTACAAATATTTACTATCAGGGAAGTTGCCTTAGTGGGAAGACTAACACATAAGGTGATAAGCATTGCATGTTTGGAGCACTATACCTCACCTGAGTCTCTCAGTAATAGGAACTATATTTGGGTTTATTCATCTGGTTATGAACAAATTGATTTGCTTCAATGCTCAAGTCAAGCAAAAAATGTTGTAAGTGTCCTGGTGTTTTAGTCAAACCAAATATTTTGTCTGGCCTGAAACGTTTTGTTTGCTTTTTTTAAAACTTTATTACACGTAGCTTTGAAAAATCATTTTGTAACAAAGCATAAAACTATTTTATCTGAAAGTTGTAAAGTAACCAAACTTTTGAGAAGGGCTGAAATTATGTAACGAATTCAGGCTGAGCTCACAAAATGTTCCATTCAACATGAAACTGCATTATTTTAACAGATGAGTTATTTCCTTGGGAAAGTTCACTCCACTCTGTTTCTGCAGCTGTTTGAAATAGAATCATAGAATAGAACCATAGAATCTGTTGGGTTGGAAGGGACCTTTAAAGGTCTTCCAGTCCAACCCCCCTGCAGTAAGCAGGGACATCTTCAACTAGATCAGGTTGCTCAGAGCCTCATCGAGCCTGGCCTTGAATGTCTCCAGGGATGGGGCCTCCACCACCTCTCTGGGCAACCTGTTCCAGTGTCTCACCACCTCATTGTAAAGAACTTCTTCCTAATGTCCAATCTAAACCTTCCCTGCTCTAGTTTAAAACCTAGCCCCTTGTCCTATCGCTACATGCCCTTGCAAACAGCCCCTCCCCGGCTTTCTTGTAGGCCCCCTTCAGGTACTGGAAGGCTGCTAGAAGGTCTCCCCAGAGACCTTATAGCAGACCTTAAAGGTCATCTAGTTCCAACCCCCCTGCCATGGGCAGGGACACCTCACACTAGACCAGGCTGCTCAAAGCCCCATCCAGCCTGGCCTTGAACACTTCCAGGGATGGGGCATTGACAACTTCCCTGGGCAACCCGTTCCAGTGTCTCACCACTCTCACAGTAAAGAATTTCTTCCTAATAGCTAGTCAAAATCTACCCTCTTTCAGTTTGGAACCGTTACCCCTCCTCCTATTGCTCCACTCCCTGATAAAGAGTCCCTCCCCATATTTCCTGTAGGCCCCCTTTAGGTACTGCACGGCTGCTGTGAAGTCTCCCTGGAGCCTTTTCTTCTCCAGGCTGAACAACCACAACTCTCTCACAGCATAGGTGCTCCAGCCCTGTGATCATCTTCATGGCCCCTTCTCTGGACCTGTTCCAACAGGTCCATGTCCTTCTTGTGCTGAGGGCTCCAGAGCTGGATGCAGTACTCCAGGTGGGGTCTCACCAGAGCAGAGTAGAGGGGCAGAATCACCTCCCTCGACCTGCTGGCCATACTTCATTTGATGCAGCCCGGGGTGCAGCTGGCTTTCTGGGCTGCGAGCGCACATTGCTGGCTCATGTTGAGTTTCTCATCCACCAGCACCCCCAAGTCCTTGCCCTCACGGCTTCTCCCAAGCCATTCTCCGCCCAACCTGTATTTGTGCCTGGGATTGCCATGACCCAGTTGCGGGACCTTGCACTTGGCCTGGTTGAACTTCATGAGGTTTGCATGGGCCCACCTCTCGAGCCCGTCAAGGTCCCTCTGGATGGCATTCCTTCCCTCCAGTGTGCCAACCATGCCACACAGTTTGGTGTCATGGGCAAACTTGCTGAGGGTGCACTCAATCTCACTGTCCCAGTCACCGACAAAGATGTTACACAGCACTGGTCCCAGTACTGATCCCTGAGGAACATCACTCATCACCAGTTTCCATGTGGACATTGAGCCATTGACTGCAACCCTTTGAGTGCGGTCATCTAGACAGTTCCTTATCCACCAAGTGGTCCATCCATCAAATCTATGCTTTTCCAATTTAGAGACCAGGATGTCATGTGGGACAGTGTCAAACACTTTGCATAAGTCCAGATAGATGATGTCAGTTGCTCTGCCCTTATCTACCAATGCTGTGGCAACATTGTAGAAGGCCATCAAATTTGTCAGGCATGACTTGCCTTCGGTGAAGTCATGTTAGCTGTCACCAATCACGTCCTTATTTTCCATGTGCCTTAGCAGAGTTTCCAGGAGGATCTGCTCCATGATTTTGCTACTACAGTAGCATATTAGCTGGGCCTTACTAACACAGGTTGGAGATAAGATTTTCTCTTATTCTCTACCAGACTGGTTTCTGACAGAAACACATGCCTCCTTAGGGGCAGATTGGGTCCTGCTGGTTCCTTCCTGTACTTGCAGTGTCCACCAGCTTCCTGCAAGGCTCATATTGAGCAATGACTCACGTCCAGAAACGGCATTGTGTCTTTCATCGTGCTAGCCCGAGATGTGGGTTGGAGCGGCGCACGCACGATCTGGGCGTGAGGTTTCCACTGTTCTCCAGCCTGTGTTAACTGCTGTTTCCTGCATGCTGCGTTCCTTACTCACCTTTCCTCGGTCTCTGCCAATGCAAAATAGATATGACAAAGCATATATTTGCTTCTGAATTCGCATTTGAATTTTTTACCTAAATTGCCTATATGATTAGGTTTTGTTTTAGTTGCTAGACATATTATCTCTTATTTTCACTGTCTTGTTCCTGACACGAACAACCTCTGAACCTGCCACTTTCATACAGAAATATCTGCAGCAGGTTTATAGCATGGACCACAGCCCTTCACAGAGAGCAAACAGACACTTTCAACGTGTCAGAAAGAAGATTAAAGAAATGCAAACTTTCTTTGGGTTTCATATCCCTGGAACGTTGAATTCTCAGAAAGTGACAAAGATGAAAAGTCTCAATGTGGAAGGCTTGATGTGAAGACATAACAGTTCTCTCTGTCCTCTCAGTTTCATATGAATGTGAGGGCTTGCTCTTTGACACCTTTACACACTGGCTGCTGAACTAACACTGGCTCCACTGCTTTAGAGATGTGGAATGGTAACACAGCAGAAAGGTGTCCCCTTTTTGATCATACCTAAAACACTTCACTCCAATGAAAAATTAATTTAACAAATAGAAAAATCTACTCAGCAAATTGAATAAGGTATCATACTTTTGCACTGTTACAGTGATTGCCATAGTCATACTCACATAACCTCACATCTTCCAAAATCTTAAAGAAATATTAACTAATACTTGTTCAAAATACATTTGCATATTAATAAATTGAAATGAGAAAAAAGGAATAACCACGGTGTACAGGTGAGCACTATATAGCATGTACCCGTTCTAGCATGACAGCAATTTGATGCTGTCATGTCATCACAGTGTCAGTACAGCCAGTGTCGGTCTCTGCTTGGGCCTCTCTCATTCCCCAGTGTATTTGGTTCTACTTGAACTATTTTCTTGGGAATCAACCTGAGCATCACTTCCTGGTACTGCATTGTGAAGGCACGTGTTCCCTTTAACACATAATATTTGAATTTATGTTTTGACTTTCAGAAGTGCTGGTCAGAACAGAGTTGATGAAGCTCTAACAATGTCTCTGTTTACTTTGTCATTGTGGAGACATAAGACGATGACATCAATCAAAAGATCCATAAAGTGACAGAAGTCACAGCTAGACTTTTTTTCCGGACTTGACTGAACAATAAAAAGCACTGGATGTCATTCAAAAGCAAAGACCCTTTTGCTCTGTTAGTTAGTGCATTGCTATTATTATCATCCAGAGTATATGGAATAAATCTGACCTGGCATTTTGCTTCTACAGGTAGAATAACAACATATACGGGTGCTGACAAGCCAGGTTTAAAAATTATTTCCTGAAGCCACATAGTCAGTCAAAACCCTTCCTGGGTCAACCTTCATTGCTCAGAGTATCTAGACCATTGGGCAATGCTATTTTAGAATAGTCAGTTTCATGGTCGCTACAGAACAAGAGCAGGATTTCAAAGCATGTGGCCAAAAGCTGACTATTTTTGTCTGTCTGGTAACCATAGTGTAACCTTTTCCCTATGATATGGGTAAACTTTAAGCAGTGGTCCATATCTTTGTCACCTCGGTTTTAGATTGAAATGCACCATTACTTTCAGACCACAATGAATTCTTGTTAAGGGAAAAGGGAAAGAAGACATTTTGTGCTGTTCTGTTTAAACAATACCTAAAAGTAGTCTACAGTAACTCTTCAGGATCTGATGAAGGAGGGAAAATACTTGCAGCTTCCTTATGTCTGCAGACAATTTCCCCCATGCAAAGGGAATTTCCAGTGTCAATTTCTAACTGGTTTGGATGCACTTAGTACTTCTTGAATGAGGCTATAAACAAAGCAGAACCAGAACCTGCTAGGCCAGAGAATAAAGTATTTAAATATCAATGCTGATTTTTTTAACTTTCCTTATATAACATGGTACAGACGTGCACCAGGAAGAGGTGAATCAAATAGTCAAAACACCTCTAAGGAACTCAAGCGACGTGACATCTCTGAACTCTGTGCAACTGCAAACTGGAAACACTGATGTCAGAATAACCACTGTTTCTAAAGGTGTTTGCTTTTCCTGTGTGTTTTTGTAAATCAACTGTCCAAAAGACCGTGTGAAGTGAGGGGTTTCCTTCTAAGAAAAGTGATGAGAATCTTCATGCTATGTCACCTTCTCATGCAAGCACTGTTGAGGAAGGGCAACTTGGTTCAGTCACACTAGGCATAAGCTCTGAAAGAGCTTTAAGTACCACCTGAGCAAAATACCAAAGCCCAAATCTAAGTGATCTAGGAAAAAGCAATGCAGAAAAATCCTTAATTGTACACAGTATGTTTCAGTTAGTTACACAGGTACCTAAAGGTGCCTGACATTCAGCATGAATTTCATCTGTGAGTCTTCAATGCACAGTAAATAGGCATACCATTGAACCAAGCGGTTCCCACTCCCAAAGCAGTGTCCCCAAGCAGCGTCCCCAGCGTGCCAGCTTGAATACTGCCTCTCTTCTCCTTCCAGCTGCTGTCATCTCTCCTGCTGCGTCCTGCAGAGCAGGAAGGTCTGCAAAACCAGGCAGGAGATGCTCTGCCCTCAGGTCTTTCAGATACACAGCTCATCTTCCACCCACAACAGGGGAAGACAACAAGTTGGCTTTTGTGTGATGTTATGACCTTAAAAGCGGAATTCTACTAGGATAGAAAGGAATCCTCACACAAAAGAGTAGCTTACTGGTAAGACATTTAAATATGTTACCCAAATAGAATCATAGAATTGTTGAGGTTGGAAGGGACCTTTAAGATCATCAAGTCCAACCTTTAGCCTACCCTGACAAGAGCCACTTCTAAACCATGTCCCTAAGTGCCCCATCTACCCTTTTTTTAAACACCTCCAGAGATGGTGAATCCACCACCTCCCTGGGCAGCCTATTCCAATGTTTAATAACCCTTTCAGTGAAAAAATGTCTCCTAATATCTAATCTAAACCTCCCCTGACGTAACTTGAACCCGTTTCCCCTCGTCCTATCACTTGTCACCAGGGAGAAGAGGTCAGCCCCCATCTCTCTACAACCTCCTTTCAGGTAGTTGTAGAGGGTGATAAGGTCTCCCCTCAGCCTCCTCTTTTCCAGGCTAAACAACCCCAACTCCCTCAGTCGTTCTTCATAAGGTTTGTCCTCCAGACCCCTCACCAGCTTTGTAGCCCTTCTCTGGACACGCTCCAACACCTCAATGTCCCTCTCGTAGCGAGGGGCCCAAAACTGAACGCAGTACTCGAGGTGGGGCCTCACCAGTGCCGAGTACAGGGGGATGATCACTTCCCTATCTTGGTACTCACACAAATTGTTTGCAATGTTTAGAAACACATATGTGCAGTATTTATGAAGGAAAAGCTTTTAATGGATTAAATTCTTACCTAACTTCAGTCTTAGTCATCTCACTAGATTCTAGGCACGTAAGAGTTTGATGTCTAGTCTAGACTCCATCAATGGCCACTATTGCGAGAATGAGATATACAGAAGGTCCTTCATCTCACCTATTGTGCCTCCTATCATGTGACAGGATTATTTGCTTCATGTTTCTGATTCTTCTAGTAGGTTCCCTTCTCTTCAACCAGCTGCATTAGTTTGAACAGCACAAAGTAATCAAAACGTGCAGTAAGGAAAAAAATGGAGATTCCTTTTGTAAATATGATTGGGCATAAAGGGGTAAGTGAGGATGAGAGGGGGACATGGCACAAGCATGCTAAATCATGATGTATTCTTACACTATTTGCTAGGAGACAGACACCTGTTGGTTGATGAGAAGCTCAACACGAGACGGCAATGTGCGCTCGCAGCCCAGAAAGCCAGCTGCATCCTGAGCTGCATCAAAAGAACCGTGGCCAGCAGGTCAAAGGAGGTGATTCTGCCCCTCTACTCCACTCTCATGAGACCATACCTGGAGTACTGCGTCCAGCTCTGGAGCCCCCAACATAAGAAGAACATGGACCTGTTGGAGTGGGTGCAGAGAGGGGCCATGAAGATGATCACAAGACTGGAGCACCTCTGCTATAAAGACAGGCTGAGAGAGTTGTGGTTGTTCAGCCTGGAGAAGAGAAGGCTCCAGGGAGACCTTATAGTGGCCTTCCAGAACTTAAACATGGCCTACAGGAAAAATGGGGAGTGTAGTGATAGGACGAGGGGTAACGGTTTTAAACTGAAAGAGGGGAGATTTAGATTAGCTATCAGGAAGAAATTCTTTACTGTGAGAGTGGTGAGACACTGGAACGGGTTGCCCAGGGAAATTGTCAATGCCCCATCCCTGGAAGTGTTCAAGGCCAGGCTGGATGGGGCTTTGAGCAGCCTGGTCTGGTGTGAGGTGTCCCTGCCCAGGGCAGGGGGTTTGGAACTAGATGATATTGAAGGTCCCTTCCAACCCAAACCATTCTATGATTCTATGAATTTTTTCTGGCAGAAACCTAAAGAAAACATGAACCTTAGGAGAATCTGTTTACCACTGCCCTTAGAAATTAACCCCTGGCAGCTCTCTATGTTGGGGGAAATAAGTCTTTAATTAGCCCATATAATTTTAATTTCCTGCAACCCTAGATGTTGTTTATACCGTAGCTGGGAATTTAGTACCTGTTGGCTTAATGCATACAAGAGGTTTGTAAGAAAGCCTATTTAACAAGGAAGGAAAATTCAAGGGTTATTATCCTCTGCGTTCAAACTACAGTATTTTCTGGTTGAACAGTTTACCTGAGTACAAGGACTAAATCTGCTAAAATCCAATATGCATTTTGCTCCAACATGGGAACTTTTTCCCATTTCATGCATGCCATTTTGTGCTAGGTCATGTATAAGGATGTGAAGGAGAGGAAACAGGAGGCGACATTCACTGAAATTAAGAGGAATTTTGGACAATGGATTATGTCCCACAGATCAGTGATCTACTTCTTACCAGTGAAATCTTTCTGTTGTTTTCCATGAGCTCTGGATCCTGCCCAGAGAGATTATGTGGCAAACCAGGAAGTGCGACAACCCAAAAACCACTTCTGTGCCGTAGCTAACAACCACGCCACTCAGCAGCCACCTTCACATCGACCTTCAGTCAAAACTGGGGTTTTTTTCACTGTGGATTTTGTATTGTCATACATGCCAAAGGGTTGAGGAACAATCAATTTACAAGAATCCTTTCAGGCTGGATTCTTACTGCTTCCTTCTGTTTTCTAGCTCAAGCCAGGAACAGATTTGTCTGCATGGAATGTTTAGAGTTATTGAACATACTCTCAGTAGCTGTCATTCATTGACCCCTCTCAGCTCCCCATCCACAGTGCTGCATCTGACCAAAAATATACATTTCCTTTGAAGTGCTCGCCATTGAAACATATCCCTCCTCTCAAACCCTTTTCCAGATGTGTTCTTAATTTCAGGCCAAATTTGACTTATCCCCAGGGAAATGACTGCAGGGCCAGTACCCCAGGAAACTGCAGTCAAAAAAGTAACAGAACTCAAGGAAAAAACTTAAAGAAACTCTTTCCTTTGCACTATGGTGAAATTCAAACTAGATGATCACTACTGTACCGTCTAGTCTTAAAAACCTAAGTTCCATATGTTGTTCATTACAACATATCACAAAAGGCAGGAATTAGTCACCTGTCAAACAGTATAAGTTTCTTATGAAAGCCAAAGTGTACTTTCAAATCTGATGTTAAGCCTAATGGATTTCTTTTTCTTTTGTTAGGACATGATGTGTTCAGCAGGGTAGGATAGCTCATGAATTTGACCATTCTCTTGGATAAGGGCACTCCAAGGATGCAGACTTTTTCATGTTCACAATACAGAAATTCTGCCTTCCCCATGATGATCTAAGAGCCGTACAGCCCTTGTATGGCAAGTTGCACTGAAATGGTCCCCATGTGAATGGCTTCACTCCTCCCCTGTAATACCTCACTGCATAATAACATTAATTCCAGTCTAAAACTGGATGAACGATGTGCTGAGGCCTGGAGGGAACAGTATAATTATAGGTAAATGGAATATATGAGTGTCCTTTAGCAATATTAGTCCTCATTTTCAAAAAATTCATGAAAGTATACTTAGCTAGAGAGAAAAACATACATGTTCTCTGAAAAATTAGCTCAAGAAGAGCACCTTTCAATGCATTACATTCTGGAACAAATCTAAGTATTTTGGAATATATTTAACATATTGAACAAAAATCCAGAATGCAGAAGACTGAAGAACTTATATATAGCTATTTTTTCTCCATCCAAAAATAATAATAAAAAAAAGAATACCATTGTTATGACTACTTGTGCAGTGACCTTACTGAAATCCTTTCAACTAAGTTCCTACTCCCCTTTAAAATATTACTTCTTTCTACCTCCCCCTTAGGTGAGAATGATTACTATATACTGTTGGGAAGGGAGAGTTCAATAAACTGTAGATAAACAAAGAGTCATATCTATAAGCTGAAAGTACTGAAATTTAACAAGGTCTAAAAGAATAAAGATATATTCTGCATTTGATCCAAGTGCCTCAAGCTTACAAAAAGATGGGTGAGCTCAGCCCTATTCTTTTTTATTTTTAAGACAAATCAGTGTTTTGTCAGTGGGTTTTCATCCCTGTTTCAAAGGTCTTCACACCTCTGGGATCTGACTCTGCAGGCCAGGAGCATAAACCTTTCCCGCCAGACCACAGTGCTTCAGGAGTCTCTCTAACACTGCAGGAATGATCACAGCAACACGTGAATGAAGAATCCAAACTAAGGAGTCCATTTAGTTTCAGACAAAGTTTTAAGACAAAAATGAAATGAATGATATTAAGTTCCCTTTGCTGATTGGTTAATAAGTAATAGTGTGGGAATAGTTACAGAATGCTTATTGAATCAGCTGTTTCCGTGAGATTTTGATCCAGTTCTTTCAAGTGAAAATAGATATACACGTTTTCGTTCAGTTTTGATTAAATTCACAAAGTACCATAAAGTAAAGAAATGCAAGAACTTTTCTCTGGGATTAATAATGCAGAAAATGCAGGATTTGAGAGAGGAGGTGGGTGACAAAAGTAATGTTGAGCCAAAGGAAAAGCTTTAAATGTAGTATTTTTTTTTCCATGTACACTTCACTTTGCAGAACATACTAACTAACTCCGTAAGTCAGCTATCAATACTGCCTGTACATTACTTCCATTATGCTTGAAACAAGGTCATGGTTAGTTTACAATGGCTGTAGAGTCATAAAATGGCATGCAGAGCCTGCTGAGACCACTAATGTGCTGCAATCATTACTACAGAGCACAGAGAAGGACGAGCAGATGTTCCTCAGCCATTTACATTGCCTTCACACTGGTCTGTGGTCCAGAAAATCAATCCTGGCCATGGTCCAGCACACTCATTATCTTCTTAACCTACAATGTTCATAGCCTTACATGTAGTTTATAGGAACTATGAGCAAGTAAAGTTATATAAAAATCTTTTTTCTAGATTTCATTTACCTTTTTTCTGACTCTCAAGAACATCCAAATAACTTGAAATAGGAAAAAGGCCTGGCCGGCTGTTAAAGGACACCGTCAGCCTGCAGCTGTTGATCTGAACACTGAGCACTCCGTTGCATGCATGCAGCTTGGAGCATGTGTTTATTTTACGTAGAATCTTTCAGTATACTAGGACCTGTGGCACTGCAAGAAAATTATGCACGTGAGGTATATTTGGTCAAACAAGACAGCACCTGAAAAATCCCCCACTTGGTTTTGTATCACAGGTCTAGTCTTGGATGCTGGAATTATGGTTGTCCTGCTCCTGTCTTCCTAAAACCCAGATGACACTTAGAAATGCAGCTCCAGGTCTCCAAGGAGAGCGGTAGATAAATGAGTGATGTCTTTTTAACCTGCTGTTCTTAAACGTTTCCTGTAACAGGCATTCTGAAGCCCCACCAAGCACTCTGCTGCAACCCCAACTATCCTGGTGTTAGAGCATTTTTCCCAGCTGCTAAGCTGAACCTATTCGCAGCAGACACTTCCTTCCCCTTCGCCGCTATGACCCACGTAGCTGTGGAGCGGTGTCACATCTTTTTTTCAACCCTCTCTGCTCTAGATTTAACAACACCGTTGCCTTGAACTTTCCACAGAAGTTATGTTTTAAATAACATTCCTGTGGCTCACCTCTGTGCTTCCTTCAGTTGGCCCCCACCTTCCCAGACGCACGGTGCACAAAACTGTATGTGAAATTCTCCTTGGGCACATATACACCTGTTGGAGCAGGGCAATGATTCAATTTGTTTTATTTCCGGGATAATGTTTGCCTTTTTCAAAAGAGCAAAGCGCTTCATTTTTTTTTTACTCCCATTCAGCTCGTGATCAACTATTAACTAGTTCCTCATCCTGAGAGGTAATGTGCAATATTTAACCACAACCACAGCACATGATTTCAATTCCTTTTTAAACTGCACCCTGTTTTGCTGGGTCTTGGAGGTCAAATGACATGTTTCCAACTTAAATGTGTATCGGTCTGGTTTAATGTGCACCTGCAAATTCCAGAAGGCTTCACGGCTTCTGTCGATGACACCTGTACTTCATGTAAAATGCTTCATTAAAAAAGTCCCTAGTTGATATTGTTTCCTAATGCCTGTATTTAAGATCATTTTCTATCATCTTTTTTTTCTTGTTTATGTCTGTGAATCATTATGTCTCATATTAATCATTTAGCTAGCCCACGAGGAACTGGTGTGTCCTTGTGTTTATTCCAAATAGGGTCTTCATAAACACTGACTTCTAAATAAAGCCACATCAAAGCAGATACTGCATTCCATGGATCTTATCTTCCCTTGGGTTATCCTGTGCAGGATGCTGACATGAAAACCCTGTTCTTTGCTCCATATAGAAGAGCAAGCTGGGGAACTCGAGTTCATTGAGTTCCCATCAGTTTGAATGAGACAGTAATACAAATCATTCCAATTTTTAATAACGTGGCCAGACGCAACTTGGCTAGGTCTGTTTTGTTAAGATTTGATAGCAGAGGTAGGTCTGGTACCGTATCTGCTCATATTTAGCATTTTCCATAACTCTCACAACAGGACTTCAGCATCATTTAAGGGCAGCATTTAAATTCACAAAACCAAATTAAGCCAAAGCACTGAGGGAGGGAATGCGTGGTATTACACTGACTTCTTAACAATAACTCAGTTTAATTAATGATTTCTAGAGACAAAACAATGTGGTTTTGCTGGTAGAAGAAAATGTCTGTGCCTGCAAATTCCTTCACGCAGGGCACCCGTGGGCGCTATCTTTTGCTTATTCCTAAACACAATAATTATTCATTGCACTGGGCCAAACAGTATCCCTTCTGGAGCTGGACTCAATAAGCCTTAACAAAACCAAACACAAAATTTGCTTATCTTCTTTTAGGGCTTGAAAACTTCCAGGGATCTCAAGACAACACCAAACACCTTTATGGAGGGGTGTTCATGTCTTTTACATCCCAGGAGAAGCTGACAGCAGTCAGCCCCCATCCCTTCACCAGAGGTGACAGCAGAGCCCCCATCCCTTCACCTTCCGACAGAGCCGTTCCAGGTCACCTGCCGAGCTGCTCCTTGGCTGGGGACCATTCCTGTGCTCTGGTCATCAGTGACCGAGGCACACGGCAGGGCTGAGCCTGTACAGGATAATGTGATCCCCACGGAGGAAGCAAACATTGCCAGTACTTATCAACCTAAAAGTTTAGGTTTTGGCGGTCTCAGTTTCAAGGCCATATTGCCACATTTCATGTTGACTAGATTACTCAGTTTGCTAAAATTGAATCTGTCACGTATTGCTGTTTTGTGATCTCTTCCCTTATTCTGCAGAGTTTAAAGGGTTTAGTCACTCCTACCAAACTTCCACACACCTCACATGACTCCAACAGCTCTTTTTAAGGGCATATTTGCTATGGTATTCGTCTGTGTGCCTTTTTTTGGAAAAAGGGGGCATGAGAAGGGCCAAATATGACAGCATCTTAGGCAAAGCTAGAGTTTGGGTTACACATGTATATACTCCCAGCCTATGCTTGCTTTCTTTCCTACTTTCTACTGCACTCTCTCTTCCACTTGTTATAAACCTCTTGCATGCCACCTCTGTCAGAACAGTAATAGCTTGGGATGTCTTCTTTTCTGTTACAGTGATTTCATGCTGGCTGTCTACTGTTGTAGGATTCTCTTTTTTCAGTCCCACAGGGATGTACTCTATAACAATTAAAAGCTAATGTAACTTCAGTTGCTTTTTCCATGTTACGTGAAAGAAATCCGGGGGCTGGGAAAAGAGGCTGGAAGCTGTAAAGTAGCTGATTAAAGTCCTATTTTCACACCACACCACCTCTAAGTACATCACAGTCTGCAGATTCAGCAGATGTAGCCCAGCTGAGCTATGTGGATTGCTTGTCCATCCTCGTCCACTCAGAGCACAGCAATGATGCTACAGCTGTGCTGTTGGCAAGGTAAGCATAGCTTGGGAATAAATAGTTATAAAAATTCCGAATGTTGTATTTAAAAAAAAAGAAAATTCTGGCAAAATGCACCAGCATTGGTCCTGCCTTGCTACAAGACAGCAATTATGCTCCTTGTCAAACCAGAGCAGATACTTGGTTTTGAGAATGCAGGTGTCTCAGATCCTGCTTCCATGAGTCCAGAGACTTTTTCTGACCATCCAGATATCTCAGTCATGCATTTGAGAGCAGCTTTAGCTGTCTGAGAGACTTACCTGATACCAAGTTACTAAACTTAGTCTGAAACTTCTCCCATCAGTACTGGTGAAATGAAAGCTGAATTTTATTTTCTTTGGTACTGTTTAAAAGATGTTAGTGGCAGCAATGTAGCTTTGGCTAGTACAGATAAAGTAAGCAAACCTCTCCTCCCCCCACAAAGAAGATATACTGTAGTCTCATCAGTGTGATGCTGGCTAGAAAACTACTGAAAAAGATACACTCATATTCAAGTGGGTTGGCTTCCCATTTCACTGGGGAAGTGGCGATAGCTTCCTGATCTCTGCAAGGACGCCTACATCACATGACAGCTAAAACAAGTGAGATCTCCTAGAATCATAAAATAGAGTCACAGAATCATTTAGGCTAGAAAAGACTCTTAAGATCATTGACCTAATACTGACAAAACCACCACTAAATCATGTCTTTAGGCACCACATCTATGTGTCTTTTAAATACCTCCAAGGATGGCAACTCAACCGCTTCCCTGGGCAGCCTGTTCCAATGTTTGATAAACCCTTTCAGTGAAGAAATTTTCCCCAATATCCAATCTAAACCTCCCCTGGTGCAACTTGAGGCCTTTTCCTCTTGTCCTATCGCCTGTTACTTGGGAGAAGAGACCGACCCCCACCTCTCTACCCCCTCCTTTCAGGTAGTTGTAGAGAGCGAGAAGGTCTCCCCTCAGCCTCCTTTTCTCCAGGCTGAACAACCCCAGCTCCCTCAGACCCTCCTCTTAAGACTTGTTCTCCAGACCCCTCCCCAGCTTCGTTGCCCTTCTCTGGATCCGCTCCAGCACCTCAATGCCTTTTTTGTGGTGTGGAGCCCAAAACTGGACACAGTGCTCGAGGTGGAGCCTCACCAGTGCCAAGTATGAGGGAACAATCACTTCCCTAATCCTGCTGTCCACGCTATTTCTGATATAGAACACAGTTCAGTTCCTAAGTCAGTAAAGCTGCATGCGGTTGCATCCATAAAATGGAAACTGGCATGTTTCAAGCAGATTCATCATTACAGATGTTTTTCTTTCCACAGTTAACCACGAAATTTTTGCCATTAAGTGTAGGCATGTTCAAATCTTTTCTCTCAACTATTTCTGCTCCTATGTATCTCCAATCTTTAAAGTCTTGCTGTTCATGTAGCAAAATATTCCCTTTGCTGCCTAGTATATTCATTTACTTGTTCACCATATGAAAAAGTGCATTGCTGTCTTGAGGTATACTCATGTCACACTTTGTTCCATTTATAGCATTAGTCTCTAGCCATTTCACTTACCTGTATGTATAGAGCTCCTAATGATAGAACATCTTTCTATGTTTTTCCATTATGCTTACTTTGCAAGTTTATGTGCTGCTACTATAAATATTACATGGGGTGAACAGTATGCATGCACTCTGTATAAAAAATAAGTAAATAATTACGTCTTCTGATTTCACATCTGTTTCTCTTCAGTTTAAGTTCATATTACAAGACAAAGTTGCAAAGAAATAAGGCCCGTATAAATTCATGAAAATAATATGCAGAAATAAAAGAATCATGGGTATTATCTTACTGCAACAGTGTCAAATTCTGTAGGGGTATAAAAGATGCTATAAGCTGTATAACAGGCCAGCTATACATTGGGTCCAACAATGACCCAAAAATTGGGTCAACATAAAACCAGTTGATCAAACATTGATCCAAATTTTCATCTTAAAGACCTCTAGTGTGAGCACGTGAACTTTGCTTTAATGCAACAATGCCTGAACATTTGGTTTGATGGGCAGCTATAGAGCTGTTTTATGATCTGCTATGTTTTTTCATCAGGCAGGTATGGGCTGGGGTTTTTTTGAAACCTGGGAACAGGTGTGGCAAACCAGGGCAGTTTCCCAGTAGCTGACTGCTGCTCGCATATTCTTGCGATTAACGTAACTGCCCTCAGTGGTTTAGGTCAGACATCCTGAATGAAAGTAGAACAATATGAAGTTTTTATTTCTTCACACAGAAGTCTGATAATAAGGGAAGGAATGAAGACTAATAATTCTACAAATACTGGAGACACCAAGAGGATGATGCATTTGCTCTTCCAAAACGGAATCATATAATCATAGAAAGGTTTGAGTTGTAAAGGACCTTTAAAGGTCATCTGGTCAATGAGCAGTGAGCTGGGACAAGATCTGACACTATTGTTTGTATTAACTGCAGGAAAAGACACCCTTGCTTGACAAGGACATTCACATAATTGAAGTGACTACTTTTTTTCTCATTATTTGGGAAGCTGTCACAATCCACAGTGCAATAGCCATAAAAGCTAATACAGGCTAACATCCTTCTGTGACCTAGAAAGAGAGCACAACCCTGGTGCAACACCTCTGGTTTCACTGTACACAAGCAATGACATTAAACTAATTGTAAACTACAGAAAACCAGTTGTATTGGAATTGTGTAAAACATACTGGGTTTGCTTTTTTCTCTTCTCCTTATCATGGTAAGGTTACTGATCTGTTACTACCACAATGGAGTCAAACTCCTTCCACCCTTTGCAGAGTAATAAATAACTACCTCCAGAGCAAACCAGAGAAACAGCAGGCTGGGGCAGGTCGTGGAATCATAGAATCATAGAACAGTTTGCGTTGGAAGAGACCTTTAAAGGTCATCTAGTCCAATTCCCCTGCAATGAGCAGGGACATCTTCAACTAGATAAGGTTGCTCAGAGCCCCTTGATTGTTTCCAGGGATGGAACATCTTCCACCAATCTGGCAACCTGTGCCAAGTGTTTCACGACCCTCAGCATAAAAAATTTCTTCCTTCTATCTATCTAAATCTTCCCGCTTTTAGTTTAAAGCCATTACGCCTTCTCCTATTGCAACAGTCACTCCTAAAAAGTTTGTCTCCATCTTTCCTGTAGGTCCCCTTTTGGTACTGAAAGGCCGCAATAAGGTCTCCCCAGAGCCTTCTCTTCTAGAGGCTGAACAACCCCAACTCTCTCAGCCTCTCCTCATAAGAGAGATGCTCCGGCCCCTGATCATTTTTGTGGCCCTCCTCTGGACCTGCTCCAACAAGTCCATGTCATGTTCAGACAGGATGCTGTGACAAATAAATTAATTCTCACTGCAAAGGGCTGTTTATTTCTAGAAAGAAAAAAAAACCAAAACCTAGGCTAGTTTCCTCCTTCCATAAAAATTTGAACTTGCATTACGTAAAAATACAAACTTTACTTACAGTTTGGGACACAGAGAGGACTGGAGAGAGTCTTCCTTTAATGTGCAATCTTCTTTTGTTACACATTAATGTAAAGGACCATAAAGGATTAAAATACACAAAAGCCTATTGTTCCTGACCTGTGATCAGCCATAACCACCTGGCAGCGACAATTGCTTCTGGAGAAAACCTAATGACGTCAAATTGCTTTTAAAGGGCCCAGGTGCTGGCTGTGCCTCCACGAGTGTTTCACTCCAGACCAGGTGTGTGTTCCCAAAACCAGACTCCCAAACTTCTGTACTCGTTGCACTCGGGTTCACACCAGGATCAGCTGGGCCTGAGCAAACCATGTCCCTTTCAGACGGTACTGAGCCAAAAAGCACACCACCCCACTGACAGACACCCAGACTGCTGGGCCAGACCTGAGTTGGTCTGGAGCAACCCCCTCCCACATGGATGCCCAGGCCTCAGTACCCACTGTTTCATCTTCCACGTCCACTTTACTCCTTAATATAGGCATAGACTTTGGTGCCTGGAAAACAATCTAAGCAGACTTTTGTCAGTGATGAAATTGTGATGTGAAATTCCTCCTTCCTTTTTTTTTTTTTGCCCTGAAAGCTCTCTAACTCTAGTGGGTTGACCTTGGTTGGCTGCTAGGTGCCCACCCAGCTGCTCTAACTCCCCCTCCTCATCAGGACAGGAGGAGAAAATGAGATGAAAAAGCTTGTGGGTTGAGATAAGGACAGAGAGACAGCTTACCAATGACCATCACAGGCAAACCAGACTCGACTTGCAAGAAATTAATTTAATTTATTGCCAGTTAATAAGTTGATAACAGAGTAGGATAGTGAGAAATAAGAACAAAACTAAAAATACTTTCCTCGCACTCCCCCTTCTACCCAGGCTGAATTTCGCTCCTTTGTTCTCAACTCCTCTACCCTCTCCCTGCCATCCCTCAAGGGGCACCAGGGGGGATGGGGGCTGGAGTCAGTTCATAACACTTCATTTCTGACACTCCTTCCTCCTCATGGTCTTCCGTTGATCAAGGATGGGGGTAGATCGCGGTGTCTTCTCACAGAGTCAACCCTGCAGGCCCCCTGCTACCAAAACCTTGCCATACAAGCCAAATACACTAACATCTGCCTGTACCTCCTGGTTTAGATGTCTTACATACTTCCTGGTTCTGGCTTCCTTGGGAGGGTGAAAACAAACAAAAAATCATTTATTGGAACAAAGGAAAATGAGAAGAAGGAGAGGAGGACAAGGACAGGGCTTCACCTGAGTAATGCTTTGCCTGAGGTTGAGTTATTTCTTTACAAAAGTCAGGAGGTTGTATTTACAGGAAATGAAATGGCATTTAATTTTTTTAGCTGAACAGCAAAGTTCTTTTAAGCCTGTGTATTAATGTATTTATTAAGCTTTTTACAAATTAGACATTGTCAAACTCCTGCTATAAACATTTGCAACTCCATCAAGTCTGTATCTATTATATAAATTTTGTACATTATCATAACATACTCTTTCATCAAATATTGTTTGGCTGGAAGCAGCTCTAGTAGTTCGGTAAATTTTATATAACTTAATGAACAGACCCTCTGAGAGGAAAAAACCAAGCTGAAATGTAGAAAAGCAGACAGGATGGAAAAGTAAAATAAAAAAGAAATGGCGAATAAAAATCAAAAAAAAAGGTGAGAAGATGTTCCCATGCTCTTTGAATCTCCTTGAGGCAATGATGCAAGAATTTTTATACTGTTTTCATGAGGCAAACATTTTTAATGGCAAATTTACTGCCTTTAAATTATATACTCGTGATAGCACAGTAAAGAGAACAATTAAGAGGCCTTGTGGCTATATCTGCTTGTATTTCTTCTTGCAGTTTTGTGGCAAAATGTGAGATAAATGCATCACAGATGGAGTCAGGAGTAATATTAAAACATACAGTAATAATAAATGGGATTTTTGTAACTCAGGATGGCAGTCTGTGGGGTGGGAAACAGCACACTTCAGGTGTCTGTAACATAAGGAGAGACATCTGGACTGCTCAGCTAAGTGCTCCCTATGGCAGACAGCAATCAATATGCAGCTATAAGCCACAACTAACCCAGGAGATTTTAGGAATCCAGTCACATGCAGCGAAGCCCAGTGTTACCCTTCAGTTTCAAACAAATGGAGTGAAAAATAGCTACTCACATGGGGTTTGGTCAAGCAACCGCTCAGGCTGGTGAGCAGCTATGTGGATAACTGTTCTAAAGTTAGCGAGGCTTCTTTGTGACTCACTCCTCACCACCCCAGTGCAAGCGGTCCTTATTTGGATGTGCAGCTTTTTAATGGTTGTGTCGCTTTTTAACGGTGTCAAAGTCAAAACCCACCACGCTGGAAAACTCAGCATGACTTGCTTTGTGTGAATCAGAGGCTGCAACTCTGCTCAAGGAAGGAAATTTTTGGTGAAAGAACATCTCAGTGGTATAACCAACTTTACCAACAAGGTGATGTTATTCTCTTTACACTCAGTTACTGGAAATCAGACAGAGGAATTGAAAAGGACCCATCCCATGCTCAGAGGATCTTTCTTATCAGCAGGCTATCAGCTTCCAGCTATGAATCAGTGCTGTGAATCAGGAGTCATTTGAATAGAGACAATAACATGACCATACCCGACAACTTCTAGAGAAGAAAAATGGCATAATTTATTTTTTTTTACCTGTGTGTTCATTTATGGCTGTTTTTAGTTTTTTGCAATCCTCCTAGCTGAATCTCAGCTTTGTCTAATACACGTGAGGTAAATCAAGCTTCTGCACTGGTCTCATGTTGACTGCATCCCAATTCAATCTCTCTCAAGTCTATCAACACTCTGGTGTTTCAGGCTGTGTAATTTTTCCATAGAAATAGGATTTTGCTAAATCAGGCTAAATGCAAAAATTTTGGTTAATGTTATTTATACTCCCAGCACTTTTTCCAAAGACCTATGCAACTCCATGAGGCTCAGCGCAGGTAAAGGCACAAGAAGGTAAACCCTTGCTGTGTCTACCCTGCCTTTCAAACCCTAGCCTCCCTCATCACCGAAGCCCAAACTCACTGTGCTGTCCCAGCGTGTCCGGACATGTGCAGATCCTCAGGATGAGTCAGGAAAAGCTTCAGACATTGGCTGCTCCTTAGTTTGGGTCACAATTAGTGTGGACAGATGGAGCACAGCACGCCTCCACACGCTGACACAGCTACTCTGCCTGCCCTTGCAACACCATTATATGGTCAGTCTCTTTTAGACTGGGACTCTGCTGCTTATCACGGAGATTTGCTGCAGGATTACAGGCACTCTGAGGTTACTTTAGTCCCAAGTACTGAGTTAAAGGTTTCCTACATGAAGGGATATGGATTTGTCACGACAAGATGACCATAGATTGCATCTTGACTCAGGTCTTTAAAGATGGTGTTGAGCCAGACTTAAAAATGGATGGGGACAGCCAGCTACAAAAAGGGAATTCACAAATGACAGGTGACTAGGGGAGGTTATGCCACTACTCCTGCCCAGCAAGGTTTGGATCCACACTTCAGTGAAACGCAGCTGACGGACCTCCTGCCCTCTTCCCCGGGTACATGTTCTTCTGGAGGAAGGAAAGACTGCATGCACCTAAAGGTTATATCTTATGACTTTAATTTACATTGAATAAAGCGAATTATTATATGGGAAATTTTGAGATCTCCAAATGTGTCTTAGCTGGAGGAAAGAGAGACTCCTGATTATTGACCAATGGAGCAAATTAAAAAATGGAGGATGTCAGAATTAACACAGGTAGGTAACACTTACAGGAATGCCATTTCCCTTGTGGTTTATTGCTCAAGATTAGTACTGTAAAACCTTCTCTCTATATTTATGTATTTTTCCCACATGATGTCCCAATTAAACTGTTGTAAATACAAAGTCACTAAATGTAAAGCAATTCTAGACACTGTAAGAAGACAGTAAATCCACAATTTGAGATATGTTAAGTTTGATTGATTAAATATTAGTAACTTATATGTGACAGTTCTTGTCACATTGTTTGTGCTGAACCTGAACATCTAATCCCTTCCTCGGGCGTTTCCTCCCCTAAAGCAGAGGGACGTGAGGTAGATCCTACTGGGAAATAGCTCAGTGCACCTTGATCCAGCCAAACAGGAGGGAAGAACTGGATTGCCTCTCTCCAGGCATGGGCTGACACAACGTCCAGGGGCCTTGGCAGGACCTTGGCGCCCAGGCAGGGATGAGTGGAGGCTTTTACCCTCACGCAGCCTGCAAAAGGGATACATAGCCCTGGATTCCAGGTTCCAAGGGATTCCTTTGAAGAGAACCCCCTCAGGGGTAAAAATCTATGGAAAAGGAGTGCAAAAGCCTTGGAGATGTGCCTCCCTCTACTGTCTAGGATCCAGCCAAGAAAAATGGCCCATAACAACCATGAGGGGACTTCAAATCTGTGCCGCTCAGAAGACATTTTGCATCCCAAAGGAGTGTGCCACAGGAAGCTGAGACAAGAAGGAGGATGAAGGTTCATTTTGTGGAAAAATACCAGGAAGGTTCTGAAGCAGACTGTGTGTCACTTGACTTAGCCTCAAGAAATCACAATGCAAAGCATCATTTTACTCTATATAAATATTTGCCATGTTTGAATTTTATTTTTTGTTTGCCAAATTGAATAACCAGATAACAGACCAGAACAAATCAGGTGTCCTGGAGACCTAAGAATCCAGGTCTATCCAGTTTGGTATGACCTTAAATACAATATTGCATAATTCACAAGTGACCCAAACAAAATATTTCCCGGGAATTTCTGACCATTCTTTTTGCGTGGTATTCACTGTAGTGGGCTGACCACAGCCAGCAGCTCATCGTTCACGTAGCTGCTCACTCACTCCCCATGCACAGTGGGATGGGTGAGGGATTAGGATTAGGAAGCACAAAAGAGAGAAAACTCATCAGTCTAATTAGTGAAAGAAAGGAGGGGCCGAAGTGATGCAAAGGCACACCACCTCCCACAAGCAGACTGATGTCCAGCCAGTCTCCAGGCAACAACTACCTCAGAGGACAACCCTCACTCCACCATGTTCTTCTGCTAGACCATTTTTATAGCTGAGCATGACATTATATCATATGGAATATCCCTTTGGAGAATTTGGGTCAGCTGTCCCAGCTGTGTCCCCTCCCATCCTCTTTCCCACCCAGCCTCTTCCATGTGGGGGCAGAGAGTGAAAAAGAGAAAGCCTTGACGCTGTGCAAACACTTCACCAATACCCAAAAGACTGGTGTGCTATCAACAGTGGTTTAGCCACAAATCCAAACATAGCACCATACGTGCTGCTATGAAGAAAGTAAACTCCATCCCAGGTAGACCATAGCATTCACAAAGACACTTGAGCAGCTCTTGACTTGTATTAACTCCACTGTTTCCTGCATTCAGGTTTGGCAGAATCCAGCTGAGCCTCCTGTCCAAGTCAAATGACCAAGAAACACTGATCATTCACCACTGAATGATTCAGTTCTACTTCGCTTTTTCATCCCACTCGTGCCCAGAGAAGGCTCAGGTTTTAGTTTCTGTATATGTATCTTTCTCTAGACCACAAAACCTCTGATGTCCATCAATGAGTTCCACATAGGACATATAGTTTCATGGAGCATCCTTGTTCACAGCAGGGTTTCTCACATCAGAAAATGTCACAGTGTAAGCATTTCAGTCACAATATTGTGAGTCTTCTTAATAGAATTTTACATCATGGAGTGCTTTTATCTTCACTGTGTGGCTACAGCAACTTCTATTATTAAATGTCTCTAACAGCATTTCTTCTGACCTCCTTGAACTTTCTCTACACAGGCCATACTCTCTGGCATAAGCACAGGTTCTCTACTGAATGTAAATTATATGACTATGATGTTTGGGAAGGAAATTATTTTTCTTGATCCACAACAGTCTTTGTCATTCAAAATCAAGACAAAAAGATAAAGTCTTCAAAATTCACACAGCCACATCTAAAAATCAGCATCAGTTTCCTTTTGATATTGATCTTATTAGAATTAGATTGATTCCTGCTGATTTTGAGCCCAAATAAATGAAAATTCTTTTCTTGGGAAGTTTTATTATTTCAATTCAAGCCCAATGTTCATCGAAACCCTTTCTCTCTTCTTTTTTTTTAACAAAAAAAAAGGAGGGTAGTTGACAAATTTCCAGCAGAAAATTAAAATGGAACATGATGCCTGTCCTTTTTCAGTAAGCTTTTGTGTTTAAACTCCCCTTTTCAGTTTTGCCCATGTCCCACTGAAAGATGTATGTGAGTTGCTCAATAGTTTGTCAATTGGAATGGGGCTCTGGAGGCTTTCGCATTCTTCTTGGGTGTAAGAGGAAATAATCAGTACCACACACTGGAGTCATGGAGTTCAAACTGGTTTAAACACATCCTCACTTCCTGCCACCCAGATCCTGGTCCAGATCCTATGTACTGCCACAGTTAGACGTAAAGTCAGTTGTTGAGGCAGAAAAAGATGAACCTGCTCCCAACAATAAAACAGCTTTTTTTCATCAAGCTTTAAAATTTGGACTTTGATAGAATTGCTGCAGGCCTACCAAAATGTACAGAAATGATGACATGGGAGGTATCTTGGCTGTTTTCAATATCAGGTGGGAGCATCACTCCCTTAGCAACTGTTTCAGACACTACAGTGTAATGTAGTCCTCTCCTGCGTAATTCAGCAGCGTTTTGATATAGATCATCTCTGTCTGAAATCAAAGTCTTTCTTGTTACATCAGTGAGAAGTACACGGGACTCTTCCATACCCACAAACCCACAAACTCTTCCATACATGTTCAGCTATACCCACACAAGCTGTCCTGTTGTGAGAAACAGTAATGGTCTTTTCCCATTTATGCGCCTTTCCTTTCGGATTAGAGATAATATGGTCACAAAACTTCACAGACTCAAAAAAACCCACATGCCAGCCTGTGGACTGGTGTTTCCAGTCCTTAAAAAGTATCACTTCCAGCGGGGTTTGGTGGAGTGCAGCTGAGACCAGCGTAGGTCTCAGGGGACCAGCAAGGTTGTGGCTGCCCTGCTCAGCTCTGGTTTTCTCTGCCAGCGCTTCATGGACCTCCATCAGATTGCACTGGTACAGACAGAGGTAGAAGATAGCTCCACGTTTGTTAGGGTAAGCTCCTCTCTTCTT
This sequence comes from Chroicocephalus ridibundus, assembly GCF_963924245.1. Classification (NCBI taxonomy): domain Eukaryota; kingdom Metazoa; phylum Chordata; class Aves; order Charadriiformes; family Laridae; genus Chroicocephalus; species Chroicocephalus ridibundus. The sequence goes on along the minus strand of NC_086284.1, from coordinate 17,965,054 downwards.
CCCTGAGGGCTTTCACCCATTCTTGTAAATTATGTTTTATATCTAGTTCTCCAACGTAAAGAGACTCTCCTGAAAGCCCATCTCATTTGGGAGGAAAGGGACAAAGGCTTCCCACAACCTCCTATTTCTAGAGGGCACGCTTAAAGTGCTCTCTTCTGATCTCTGTGAAAACAGCAGAAACCTCTTTAACTTCACTGAACCTGCAGCATCCTACCCTGCATCCTATCCTGTATCCTATCCTGCAGCATAGGATACCTCACAACAGAATTTGACTCAGAAAAATTACCTAGACAGTGTTGTCCATGCTCCTAGGAAATGCCAGGGGTTTCAGTGAGATAGTACTCCTGCCCTTCTCTTCTCTGTCTCTGCCCCAGCTAATACAGGCAGGCTGGCTGACCAACAGGCTGTTGCAAAACGCCTTTGTGTATAAGGAACCTGGGGGAAGCGCAGTAAGAAGTGATTATACAGTAACTGCACTGATGAAGTTCCAGAACTGAACTTCCCCGTGACCCTGTGGTTTCACTGATGGAATAATACGAAAAGAGAGAGACAAAGCTGGCTGCGAGCTGTGACATGACATCAACAGGGAAGTCAGAGGGAAGATTTGTTTAACATGTTTTCATTTACTTTTTAGAATAGTGATGACATTACAGTAACACCACAAAAAGTGAGTCATGTGTGTAATCACCTCTTGGAGCTATCAGGATCTATATAAGCGTTTTAGCTGTGGGCTTGGGAGACAGAAGGTCGGACGCTTTCTGCTGCAGCAAGGCTCCTTGGCAAGCTGGGCACTATGCAATACCTTCTACTTTGTGCCGCCATCCTCCTACCTGGGAGTCTTGCTTTTCCAGCACCCCTTCAACTAGAAACACCGAGCAACACAGACTTGCAGAACGTAACGGTATGTTACCAGGGGAACAATGTAACTGCATTATGAATAACCTGATTTTTGATTCAGCTTCTACGTTCCTTTCCTATCTGCTTATATTATCTTCTTATCCTACATTAACACAACAGTTTTTGCAGAGGTGACATAAAACAATTTCCTGACTAGCTTAGACACCCTAAATCTAACTTACAAAAGAGACCAAGTTCCAACTGGTAAATAAAGCGGAGCATGACATTTTTAAAACATCTCAAAAATATTATGTATACTGCAGATTTGAATGCTCAGTAAACTGTGTTTACTTAAAAGAATTGCTTGCTTACTGTGTTGCTGCTATTGCAATTCTTTTTAAATACACTAATCTATACTGCAGAGAGAACAGCATTTAGTAAACTGAAATGGGAAGAAAAAACTACATCTAAAACTAGCCATGACTGCAGGATAAAGAAACAGTTCAGTGAAACGAAAAACGCAATTACCAAAAGATCACAGATATATATATATCAATTTTTATCTTCGTTTTCTTCTTCCAGGTATATCTTGATAAATTCTTTCCAATTTTTACAAGAACACCAAGCCTAAGCTTAGAAGAGAGGATTAAAGAAATGCAAAGGTTTTTCCACCTGCCTGTAACTGGACAATTAGATGCAGAAACATTAGGAATAATGAAAATGCCCAGATGTGGACTCCCTGATGTCTCAGATGCCAAATCAGCTCCTGAAGCTTCAAGATGGGGAAAGACAAGTTTGACTTACAAGTTAGTGATGTTTCAGGTTTTATGGGGAAAGGGGTTGCTTTGTGTCTAACTATGTGGGTTTCCTTCACACCCAAAATGACATTAACCTGTTTAATTTTGGTGCCAGGATTTTCAATTATACACCTGATCTACCAGCGAAGAAAGTGGTTAACGCAATTAAAAGGGCTTTGGCGGTATGGAGTGATGTGACTCCACTGGAGTTCAGAAGAGTATACATCACATCTGCAGACATTGTGATTGGATTTGCATATGGTGGTGAGAATACCTGTAATTTTTAAAATGCAATGGTCCATATTTCACTCAAGCCTGTATTTTTATAGTCACAGCTTTAAAAGAAAGAAGAGTTTGGAATTATTCTGAAGTCTGCATAAATTTTATCTTTTTTTTATCATGACACCAAATCTATATATTATGACTGTTTCACCTTATGAAACCATTAGAAAATCCTTCCAAATTTACAGCTGTGAAATGGAGGGAGAATTCAGCTCCAGAATGAGACACCTAAATTTAGATGTTAAGGGCTCTGTCTGCCTTAATAAATAGTGCAAACTACTGGGACCAGATCTGTGGAGCAAAACAGCTGGGTCTGAAGACTCAGCCTCCACAGGCTGGATTCAGGCACGTTCAGGCAGGTTTACTTTGGTCTAGATCTAGTCTGGCTCCCTGGACTGAACAGTCTTTGGCAGCTGGGGTGCATTAGCTTTGGCCATAAAGTATACCTTCTGGTTGATTTTCTTCTAGAAGGAATCCCATTGGTGCGCTCCAAGATTGCACCAAGGTGCAAGCCAAAGCATGGTATACGTGGATGACCAGTAGAGTCACTTCAAGAAGCTCACTTGTGATCCAGACTAATACGTGAATGTAGCCATAACTTTAACTTGTTCCTGGCACCTAAACTGACTCAACTTAGCCAAACTAAAGGCCTACTTTAAGGTTGGCTGACTTGTTCTCTAGATCCATTGGCAATATTTACTAGATCTCCATTGACTGTAAGTGAAGATCAGACACCTGGCTTACAAGTAGATGACTGCATATAAACACCAAAATGTCCCAGGCTCATGCTTCACTGATGGGAAACATATTATGTTGCCATGAAGAGTCGATTAATGTGCCAGTCAAAGTGAGAAAGGGTCCTGCAAGCTGGAATGGGTTTTAATCCCTCATCACGCACTAGGACTAGGTCTCTTCTGCCTGTGTTATGCCTGCCTCAAGGTCTATCTACACAGTCTGAGGGAAAGGAGACAGAACGGCAGCTGAATCCCCAAATACTCCTCAATCCCGTTGAAGCTCACTAAGGGGTAGGGGGAAATTTTCAGAGCTGGTACAAATATATCATCTTGTCAGTTCTTGCACTCAAGGTAGGAAATGGTAACATTCCACATGCACTGTTACAGAAGTGCTGTCCCCAAGGCTGGGGACAAATGAACTTAACTCTTCAGGAACATGGTTATCTCTCCCAAATCATCATCTTCCACTACAATCAGTACAAGTGAGAATGTCTACAACTAATGTTGCCCAGCACTTTCCAACATCAAAAACATTCAGGTGCTTATAACGTTGTCGAGCATTAAGTATTTATTCTGAAATATTCCCAGATTGCTGCCTCAGAAACACATTTCTGACAAAGGCTCAGAAGAAAATGTTAAACTCTTTCTGAAACATGCAGCAGCCTGAAGTATCAAATACAAATTTTGAACTTAAGTCATGAATTTGGAGAGCGTTTCCTAAGCCTTGCTCCTTGTTTTTACAACCTTGCTGGTATTGTAGGATTTTTTTTTAAGGATTGGTAATGAACAAAACTAGCACAAACAAACCGCATGCTTCAATTTGCTGAATTTAAACATTACAGCTGATGCTACCTGATGAGATTTGTTTCTTTATTTCTTTTCAAATGCAGCGCATGGTGATGGATACCCTTTTGACGGAAGAGGTAATGTACTAGCTCATGCGTTTGGACCTGGAGAAGGGCTTGGTGGAGATGCTCATTTTGATGAGTCTGAAAGGTGGTCAGAGTACGATCAAGGTAAAACCCACGTATGCGTATGAAGGGGAAAAGCGAATATTGTACATACCAGAAGAACAGAGCCATAGATAAATGCTTTCCATAATTCTTCATGCTTTGTCACCGTTTCAGTACCAACATTTTCATTCTTTTCAAACACCTTTCTAAGTACTTATGCTTCATTATCATTAGCAGCTACATAATGCCTGTTATGTCCATATTTTAAAGCACTTTTTACAGGCTAAACAAGGACTACAAGCCTCTGTTTTCTACATAAATTACAAAAAGGTAAAATGACTTGCTTGTAGGAATAAGGTTGACTAAAAGCAGAGTTGTGAAGAGACTCAGGGTCTCTAGATGTATATGAAAGGGATCAGTAATGTTTTTATTAAAATATTATAGCTACATAAGAAAGTCCAAGGTTTCATTCCAAGGGAATGAAAGGTATAAATTCTCCTGCTACGTCAACTCTTCATATGCTAAAAAGAAATGCCATACCTTTGACATATTTTTCTATGCTTCTGTGCTGCAGACATTAATTTGTTCCTTGTTGCTGCTCATGAATTTGGCCATTCTTTGGGACTTAATCATTCAGATGTTCGTGGAGCTCTGATGTACCCTATCTACTCATATACGAACCCAGACACCTTCACACTTCCAGAGGATGACAAGCAAAGAATTCAGATGTTATATGGTAAATTCATTATGAGATTTAATTTTCAAGATAAAAATTACTGGGGTACAGGTTTCACTACTCTCCCTTATTGCAAGGGCCTCATCATGTTACCAAAAAAGAAAGAAGGGGAACAAACTTGGTAAAAACACATTCCTGTCTACTCCATCCACTATGTTCCTTCTGTAGCGTGTCCCCATTGCAACCAAGAAGTGATGGAACACCAGTGCGGCTGCCCAGCACAGTCTTCCTGCACACTTACATATTGCCAAACAAATCCTGTGGACCTTGCTCTGGAAATGAGCTGTTTCAGTGAGTGAGGCTACTGGCAGGAAAATGAGAGGGATACTGTGCGACTTATCAAGTCAATGGGACAGTTCAGTGAAGGCAGAAACTACTCAGCAGTAGGAGTGGAACATAACCAGAATTGACCCCACGGGGTAAACTTTGCCAGGTTTGCTTTTCTTTAGGCACCACGCTCCTCAGGACATGCTAGAGGAACACTAGGAATAAAACATAGTTGTCTGCATTGTCCATTTCCACTACAGACTCTATATTTTGTGCTTCTTTCCCACAGGGAAAAAATCTTGAAGAAAGCGCTTCACAAAGACCAAAGAATCCACATCTTTTTGCTTTGGTGTTCCCAAACAATTTTAATCCTCTAGCTAATTAAAGTGGTAAACTCACGGGCTGCACTTTCTGAATTATTATATTGATTTATTTGCACTTTATACAATTTCACTCAACCATTAAAAAAAACCAAACTTGTATACTCTGTTGTCTAATGTGTTTTTTTTCTTCTGACATTTCACTGGGGGATTAAATAACTCCTGCATGTGTGATAGACAGACAAACAAACATCTTTCCAAATAGAGGTATAGGTACCTAAAGAGCCTGTGTGCATTTACTGCTGGAGTTACAAACTTTGTTCCCAGCTTGCTTTCAGTTCCCATGCACGTCCTGGCCCTTCACAGTACCTACTGCTGCCTCCTCAGAATCACAGTGTGCTTCCCGTGTGGCTCACACATAGAGGAGAAGGTCTCCACAGTGCTTCTTTCAGCATGGGCTGGGATGCTTTCCCAAAGGGAACAGCTTTTCAACTTCATGTCCGTCCTGGCTTGCCAGAGAAGCAGGTTTGAGAAGTAGTGGACTAGAATTCCCATTGTCCACTGTGACATTCAAACACCTGTCAGATATTTTGAAATTAAAAAAAAAAAAAAACAAACAAAAAAAACAAAACCAAAAAAAGAACAGGAATTCTCCTTCCCACCTTTGGAAGGCTAATCCCACATTTCCAGAAAACAAAAACAAGCACAGATAGGCATAACCCTGGCAACACTAGGAAGACCTCCTGATTGCTGGAGCTGGCCAGTTGTCCTCTGAGCTGCCCTCTGCTGCAGGGTGAGATGCCTGTCTTCCTGCAATAACTGAAGAGCTGAAATGACATGGGAAAATGCATCCATGTCTCTCAATCCCAGGAGAAAATGGCCGTGCCTTCCTGGATCCCTGATCAAAGCATCACCTGAGAAACTTCAAAGCCTCTGGGCTGAGTCCTTGGAGAGGTTGGGAAGGATGCAATGAAAATAGTTTGCTTTGCACACAGGCACTGCTCTACAAACACTGGAGCTTTTTTGCATATTTAGCAGGATAAACTGTTATGGGACCAATGGTTTCTGCATTAGGAGTTTTTTATGCTTCCTGATGGGGAAAGAAGGCTTCTCCTACATCAATACATTTGCCAAATGTGCACAAAGGTCTAGCCTCTCAAAAGCTTGACAGCATTTCCCAGCCTTTATCCAAAAACCTTTTCCAGTTCAAGAGCTGATGCCTGGTGATGCAAGGGCTCTGATTCCCCATACAACTGGGAAAAAGTTTTGCCCAGCCCCAGGTTTGGTGCAGGACACCTGAGAGCAGGAAGTCTACTCATGGGCAATGTGGGACACACGGGTGGAAAGGAGGAGAGGCAATTTTAATCTACCTATATTCGTAAGACTCATGTCCTGGTCTCTCAGCCACCAAACATAAATATGTGCTAGGATAGCATCTAAACACTAATACACTTCCCAAGGTAGGCCTAATACCCTGGTTTCTGTGTACCAACTGATCTCTGGGGTTTGCTCCTTCTGGCTCCCTGGAGCTGGAAGGGATGTGAAACATATTGTAAGGAATGAAAGTCCATTCCTCTCTGTCACATTGGGAAACTACCTTTTCCTGCTTTCCTTCTCACCTCTTCTAATCACTCCCTTCGTAGCCGACACTTTACCTTCAAAGTACTGCAACAGAAAAAGGATCTTCACCGTCCATGGGATCCCTACTGCTCTGTGATTGCCTTGGAAGTGCCTCCAGCAATGGCAAGGAAGCAACGCTACAGCCACCTCCTCCATAAGGAGAGTGAGCAACAAGATGAAGAGGGGAGGAGACAGAATTAGAGCTCCAGACTCACCAGACGGACAGCAGTTTATTCCATGAAGAATTCCCATTAGTCCAGTCCATCTAACCTAGTAATATCTGCTGCAAGAAGCAGCACCAAATGGTGCAATGGCTGAAATAAGTCACTGACAGAGACATCCAGAGTGGCAAGGATATGTAAGGATAGGGTATGAGGCATGGTTCCTTCAAGTGCTTCCCCCTCAGAAAGGTTTCTCACCTCTGGTAAGGCAAAAGTTTGAAAACACTCCCTTCAGTTACTAGCCGTTTCTTCCACATGAAGCTCAAAGATGAAGTAGCTAGTGCTAAGTGGATATTATTCTGAGGGCACGGTTGTCTTGAGGTATGAGGAAACCAGAAAGTCCCAGAATCAGTCAGATCCCAGACTGTATTAAAGACTCTGAAGAATGGGACTAGTGAGCTCCATGGCCTGTGTGGATGCTTGATCAACTTGGGTCGACCTGGGAGGCCCTGGAAAAATCCATTGTTGACAGAAAGTACCCTGATCTCATGGCCAAAGTCCACACAGGGAACATAACACAAAACAGAGACGCACCATGGCCTTTACTGAGTCAAGTCACTCGCTAGTACTTCTTAAAGAGAAAAGAACGACATAGAAGACAGATGTCATCAGAGAAAAGACTGTGCAGAAACAAGCATTCCTAAGGACATATGGGACAATCCATGCACCATGCTGGAGGAGGCACTGAACTGACAAATGAGGAAAACATGAGAGCAAATACTTGACTGAAAATAGCAGATCTGTTTTCTAGTATACAATTAATTTCCATATGAACTGAGATGACCGGGATAAAACTCCAGAGGTGTATTCCTAGGAAGACTGCCCTGCAATGGCACACATCTGGGAGACAGCTTCCAGCAAGCACTCGAGATGACTATCCTGCAGTGGGCCCAACACAAGGTTGGAGTGAGGCACCCTTGTGTCTTGAAGGAGGCATCTCCAAGAGGCAGCAGTGCTCAGCTAGCATCTCCACAGCGTGTGAAATAAAGCAGGAGACAGGAATTTTGCCCTCAGAGAAGACAAAGGTACCACTGATGCGTCATCAACATCTTACCTCTTGCCAAGCTCTTGCTGTGCTTCCATTCACATACAGGACCTCTCCTTTGGGGAAAAGGCTGCCATTGGCACACCTCACCCTGCTTACTAGATGTGAACTACGCAATATCTGCCTCCATCTAGTGGTACAGCTCGGCAAACTGCACTGGCTTTACACCCCGGTGTAAAGCGCATCTTACATGTCCACCAGCCCACGGCCCTACTATACGTCCCACCACCAGGGGAAATTAGGGACAACCGCAAATTTAGCAAGGATGCTGCTGCCTCTTCCTTCTTCGCTTTATTCCACTGCTATCTGTGTAATTTTTCACACGCTCTCTCTAGTACATATCTGAGGACATCTAAGCGCGTTATGTCACTTGAATAGCACCTGCTCCCTCGTCCTCCATACAGAAGGGTAATCACATAGCATTGTGTTTTGGCAGGGCTTCGAATTCTTGTTTGCTTTTACTATTGTTCTCTTAAAACAATATATATTTGAATGCAGCTTTGCCGTTCCAGGTAGTACACGAAGTAGCAAATGAATGTGTTAACATTTCTGATAGGTCCTTTGACCGTCCACACAAAAAGGATAAGTTTTACTCCTGTTTTTAAAACGTCACAGTTACTACCCTAGAGAAGCTACTATTGGAACTTACCCAGTCATTTGGATATTCTGAGCCTTCTCCACCACACACAGAGTGATATTCTGAGAGGGCAAAGTCCAGATACGTGTGATAGAATTGTGCACAAGAGGTGCATGGGACCTGTAGAAAAATATTAGTTTTAATTCACACTACACTATTGATTCTACTTCATCTGCTGTCTAGTAAAATTTTAAGACAATTAATTTTCCTTTCTTTTAAGAAGTGCTTTTAAATATAATTGTCATATAAACTTCTCTGTCCGTATAGATGTATGTACAGATTAGATTTGATTAGTATAAATTGAAACAGTATCACAGGTTAGTTATTTTATTCATCCGAATAAACGCCCAGTGCTGTGCTCTAGCGTTTTTTTTATTATCCAGATTTTAATTATTTATTATTTTATAAAGTTTTGAAACCGTTTGTATATCTGAAGACTTAAAAAAAACTGAAGCTTGTCGTTTCCCAAACCATCGTAAATACTGCAGAAAGAGTCCTCATCTCTTCTCATTTGCCTTTGCCAAATACAGCAGAAACAGCATTTTACCCAAAGCACTAGCAATTTCTACAATTTAAATATACACCACTTCGAGGTGAGCAGGGGGGACTTACCAATCCCCCTTTTCTAGCCTGAAGTCACTGATTTTTCCTTTCACATTAATCTCTTTACATAACATCCTTCCTTCTTTTTAGATATTTTTTAATTTCTGTGTCTGCATTGTCTCCTCTTCTCCTTGGCGATTGTAACAGTGCTTGGCTATGTTGGGGTAATGCACATTCAAACACAACCTCAGTCCTTTCTTTAAGTCTACCATTTTTCCTACCCAAGGAGGGAGAACCACCTTTAAACTAGAGCTTCCCTGTGAAATGCGTGGCATGATGTCCTTGGGATTAGTTTCTTTTGGAATCCTGGAAATGGAAACATTTAATTACACAAAGAAAGCCAGGAAGAAGGTTATACTGGGCATAAAGACACTTTCATTTATCTTTTAATTTATTCATTCCCCCACGAACAGCCTACCAAAAAGAAAAACAATAGTAAAAAACTATAAAGACATTGCATCAGGAATGAAGTGAAATGACCGTTTTGACATTGCAAGAATGGACAGAGTGCTAGCTAAAACATCTCAAGGTAAGAAATATACATTTGTTTTGAGTTCCCAGCTACAGGAAAATGGTCTTCCAACCCATGAACGGACTGTAAATCCAGCTCTAAAGTTTTTATAGCAGCCTGTAACTCTTCATTTTCGGTATCTCCATGTCTGAGAGCAAAGAAATAAAAAATAGAGATCATGCCATGAACAGTACATGCTCCCAGAGCTTTGTTTTGCAGTGAGGTATTTCTGCACAGAGTGTTAACAGTGATACTGAGCGCAGCTTGTCTGGTTTCATCACATGAGAATCCACTCCTTGTGCTGTAATATTTGTAACCCTTCACTTCCAAAAGGGCCGTCATTCTTGAGGAAATTCCTTTTATTCTATAATCTGAGTACTTATAGTTTATATGGTTCAAATACTCTCTGGACAAATTCATGGAGGAAAAAAATCCATTAAATGATACCTCATGAGTAACTGCTTCATGGACTTCCTGACCTACAAATTACTAAAAGCTAATATATTTTTCTTGGGAATTACTACTGCATGTTTGTCCTCTTATTATATTCTTGTCTAGGTGGTCCTTATGAGGGACGAAACACTGAGCTATTTTTTAGATCCAGTATAGCAGTCCTTATGTTTGACTTTTTTTTTCCTTTCTACAGGATATATCCTTAAGTCCAACCCACTTTTCCAAGCTTTGCAGTCTGCCCAAGTGGTCTCTCTTACACTTCTTTTATAAGCTTATTTTGCCAACCCTATCTTCATTTGGCTATTTAATAACTGTCTGTCTCTCTGCTCTCTGAATATTTCTCTGATTTCTTTCTCATTTATATACAGTTCCATCCAGGACCCTTTTTCCTTCTCAGATGTGTAATAAAAATATGTATTTGCCTTTACTGGCTGCCGTTCCTAAGAGAAACAAGGGTTCTGCCCTTGGCACCCTGTTGCCTGCGATGCATTCAGATCCAGGGACAGCCCTGCCATCAGGCAGCTGAGCTCCCACCCCAGCTCTGTGCACGAACTTGGCTTTGCACAAAGGCTCACGTTGTTTCAGATTTTAATTCTGTAACGGGGCTTAATTGCTACACACTCTGGATGAGGGGCGGTGATACCTGGTATTAACAGGGGAATAACATCTCTGGAGAATAAATTTAATGACATCAGCAGCAATTCCAGCCTTAGCAATATATATTAAACCTGCCACAGGTAAAAAGCTCACAAATATATGATGGGAAACAGCTGGTTAGCTGCAAAAGTATGAAGTATGGCCTCTTACAGTACTGTCCTCTTGACTTTTCTTGCTAGCGTTAACTGGAAATTTCATCCAATTTGAAGATGCTTTTTTTCCCTGTTTTTATAAAATTATATCTTTAACAAAGCCTGTCTCAAACAGGATGTTCTTAATGGTATCGTAATTATGTTTTCAGTTTCAGCAATGTCAATCTGAAGTAGTTCCACTGACGTCAATGGAATTATTTTGGATTTATCTAGAAGAGTAAAAATGTTAGCAAGGAACTAGAGAAAATATTATCTGTTTTGATTATTGTTACAGCAGGAACCACCACAAGCCAGAGAACTACAGATAATTGCTGTTTGTTTGAAAAGACCGAGGAAAATTATTTGGGGGTGGAAATTGTTACTGTTTTCTATCATCCCTAAAAATAAAGTTCACAGCGAATAAAACAAGCATAGAGAAAAGCAGGAGGCTGCTCAGGGATATAGGAAAATATGGAAGCCCATCCACATCAGAAAAGCAGAAAAGAGTAGAGGTCTTCAGCTTGGCCACACGAAGGGATCTGACAGAGCTGATATACTGAGTGTAGTGAGATATTCGTTATTTCTCATAACTCAAAAAGTAAAGTACTCCCAATTAAATGTTATGGGAGATTTTAAACAAAGAAGGGTGTACTTTTTTTACACAGCACATAACTCAGTTGTGGAATTCCCTAACATAGGATATTTACTGATGGTGGAGACCCAAATTCATAAATGAAGTCTGGAAGGTTAAAACATACTCATGTGGCCTAATAGCTACTAAACACAAGGGCGTCGTGGCAAATGGTGGCTCACTATCCTGATGAACACCAAAGGAAGGATCAAGCTAAATTTACCCAGTTTTGCTAACGTTGCAAATCTTGCTATAGGCAAAAGGAAACACCTGGCCTGCAAAGCCAGGAACTGTCAACTTAGCAGTTTAATCAAAAAATTACTATTGTTACAGATGTAATTACTATAGAAAAAAAAGGGGGAAGGGGAGACAAAAAGAAAGAAAAGAATACTAATACAGAAAAACTCTCAATGATGATATAGCCAAAATTATTACCACACTTCCTACTAACTACCCATTGCATTCAACACCAATCTATCCAGTTCAAGCATAATAACAGAATACAGTGCATTGCCAAGAGCATTGGCCCATTCCATTAAAACTTCGTTTGTGCAAAAATTCTGAAGATAAATTGGAATCTTTAATGCTAAATATATTTTCTTTTCAGTTACAGGACAGTGTTGTGGTGGCAGTCCTGATTACATACTGCTACTCACAAATAATTCACTCAGAATTCAACCATTACTTTGAAATCAATGGTTCCCCAATAAAAAAAAAAAAATTCTTTATGAAAATGAGCTTTGCAAAAGATCAAACACAATGTTCTTGTAATTTGTCATTGGATGTGGGATCAGGAAGAGCCTGAATCAGGACTGTCCCGTCTTCCCTTGAAGGAAATCAGCCAAATGACACAAAAACTTGAAATCACTAGACTTAGGCTTTAACACAAAAATAATAAACTAGAATAAATAAAGCTTACATTTAAAGAATGCAATCAAGGATGCATTCTTTCTCTATTTGTTACTTTCAGGAGCAGTTAATCTCATCCTAATGTAGAGGTCCAGCAAAAATCAGAAAACAATAACCTAAAAATGTCCATTTCTCTCCATTGGCTAGGAAGACAACTCTCTTTGACTTGAGCTTAGATGCAGATATATTCACTGCTTACTGATGTCTGGAAATAGTTGAAACGAATTCCACCCTTCCAGTCGCAGAACTTTAAGTGGATTCTTGGGTTGAACATACTCTGCACAGTCATCTTCAGATCACCACTAAAATCTCTTTCTTCTACCTAAAAAAGACTGGGCTTAGGTGTTCTTAAGTGTTTGTCACACTGACTTCTTTTGCTGAGGCCCTGCTCTCCTCTTTGTCTGTTTGGCTGACCTTATACTCCTAGACTACTCCAAGTGTAATCTCCCATTCTTAACAAAATTTGCAACATTCAGCATTTATAGAGTAAACAGGAACCTAATTCCCAACTGGGTCAAGCTGGGATCTATCAGTGCATGGTAACATAAGAACACAGTAAAATGGTAACATTTCCATCTTTCCCTTTTGAAGTGATAGCAGCAACTCTGCAGTCTCCCCAGAACCTTTTCCACAGAACTACTAATTGTCAAAAATGGAAATAGAAACTGTTGGTATCTAGTAGGGATGAGAAGTGACAGGGTAGAGAGGAAGATCAGGAATCTTCATACTGTCAGTATGGAAAGAGTAACTTAGATTTATGATCAAGAGCTCTAATAAAATGGAGCCTGGAATAACTCGAAATAGTTATTCCCTCTCCTATGAAGGCAGGCTGAGAGGGTTGGGGTTGTTCATCCTGGAGAACAGAAGGCTCCGGGGAGACCATATAGCGGCCTTCCAGTGTCTGAAGGGGGCCTACAAGAAAGCTGGAGAGGGACTTTTTACAAGGGCATGTAGTCATAGGACAAGGGGCAATGACTTCAAACTAGAAGAGGGTAGATTTAGATTAGGTATTAGGAAGAAATTCTTTACTGTGAGGGTGGTGAGACACTGGAACAGGCTGCCCAGAGAAGCTGTGGCTGCCTCATCCCTGCTAGTGTTCAAGGCCAGGCTGGATGGGGCTTTGAGCAACCTGGTCTAGTAGGAGGTGTCCCTGCCCACGGCAGGGGGCATGGTACAAGATGATCTTGAAGGTCCCTTCCAACCCAAACCATTCTATGCTTATCCAGTCCTGATGTAAAAGGATCCATTTTTTATTTAGCAGTGAGTATAATATCTTATGATTATAAGGAAGATACCCGTTTTTATAAAAAGCCAGAATGATGAAGGAAGAAATCACTTCTCTTACTCATGTTCGCTATGGCTACAAAGCAGAATGTTGGTATCATGTCACTACCAGGCTAGTTCAAGCAGCTCAGACTTCACACCGATTGCAAATCATGCCTAAGATGACGGATAAATATTGGTCAGAACTTTCCACTGAGCTATTTGCTCCCACAGTACAATGTCTACAGTATAGAAACACTTTGAATGTGGGATGCTTGCGCATAGTCTGCGTATGTAATCTAAGGAATGGGGCCACCTATTTAGAAACCTCTGCTGACTAAGCAGATCTTTGCTGCTTGCTAGGTCAGTTCAATCATTTTTCCATGTTCTCTCATTCAACTTTTAAGCATTAGAAAAGCCCACACAAATTCCACCCCCCCTTACATTGCCTATCATTTTTTGGCTTAGCGTTGAGTTTTTGACAAAAACACTGTACCGTGCTTAGGGATACAGCATGCCTATCACATAAAGAACTAATCCTAACCTTTGCATGCTGTCTTCCTGAGATTTTTATTGCCCTGTTATCTCTTAGCTTTAATTTGTGTTGTAAATCTTTCTGCTATTAACCATGTTTTCATCATGTTTATACAGTATCTCAAATGACTGGCCCTCAGTTCTGTTTGTTTGGTCTCTTTGTTATTACAGGAGAGGTAGCAGTATAAAATAATATTCTCCCCTCTCTCCCAAATTAACTACATGATAGAATTTGGGAACACTTACATAAGTGGTAATCAGACTTCTGCTTGTATTTCAGTGACAAATGCTGCAGACCTTAGATGTCTTAATCAAAGTTCTCCTGGGTAACAATCACTAACAATCCAGATGACAGCCAAGAAGCCATCCTAGGTAGTACCTTGGCCCTAGGTTATTTAACAACCAAAAAAATCACCTAGCAACAAGTTCAGTGTGAATATCCTGGAAGTGCCAGATCAGACCAAACACACTGTTTCAAAGAGGATCCTGTGTCTAGAGTGTCTTTGCCAGTCTGACATCCCTCCAGGCAGCCCTAGCTTCTGCACTTCACTTGTAAAATATTGCCACTATTTTTCTCTAAATAAAATATATTGCAGTACAACCTATTTATTGATTCTGAGAATACCACAGTTCTTTCACACTTTCAATCCTATTTGTCATATTGTGCACTCTTGAGATCAAAGTTTTCTTTTACCAAGCAGACTACGCAAAGAACCGGCATAAAAGTAAATAGCAGTTTTATAAATCAAACCTTAAGTGCCTAAATGCATTCCCATTTCAAGCAGTAATTTAAAGAGATGAAGCAGAAACATCGTCTTTGCATCCGTTATAATTCAAACACTGAAACTTGTAAACCTTTTATTATAGCTCATTTTCAAAATGCCTATGCTTAATCTAAGTATTTCTACTTCTGGTAATTTGTGCTATCAGAGAGGTACAAACAGTGAATATAACGTTATTCCCTACAAGGTGCTTTACTTCTTGGCTATGTCTATAAAACAGAGAAAAAATACCATTTCTTTTGTAATTACTTCAAATTTAATTTCAGGTATCATATGATATAAATTAGAGAACCCTAAATCTTTCCCAACTTGAGCGCGCATTCACAAGCTGATGTGCACTCATGCACCGCCACAGACACTTGGAGCTGTACCTTCTTCAGCAGGGACTTATCCTTGGGCCACAGTCCCTCCAGAAGTACACCCTTCAGTGTCCCTTCAGTGGCACGGACAACCCCACGGCCACACACGCTTCAGGGTGTCCTGCTCCCACGTGGACTCATCCGCCGGTCACAGTCCCTTCTACTGGAGATCACGCTGGAGTTCCAGCCTGTCCAGAACAGCAGCACAGAAATGGCAGCGGTGCCCTGGCCACCTGCCAGCCCAGGCATATCACCTCTGCTGTTACCAAAACGTTCCCAGGCCCAGCAGAGTAAGATGATAAGCAGTACAGCAAGCAGCGAAAGCGAAAACCAACCACTAATGAGCACTAGACTCTAGTACGCAGTAAGGGAAGCAAGCCCCACGGCAAACACAGGAGCCTGTGAATTGCTAAACAGCAGTAACAGCTATAAATTCAATCGAGCACATTCCAATAAAATCTGTCATCATCTCAAACCCTTCGAGCCCCACGTGGGGCACCAAAAAGGATTGTCGTGGTTTAACCCCAGAAGATTCACAGGAATTTGTGCCAGCAAATGACTTAAATGAAAAAAAATCAAACTAAGAGGAGATGGATGTACAGGTAACCTCAGTAAGAAGTTCCAGATATTTGGAAAAGCTTTCTCATAGTACCAAGAGTTACTGATGGAAAACAGTTCCTGTAATATCAGGTTCTGCCTTCTTGAGTCCTGCAACACATTTTTTCAGTTCAGGATCAAAGTCCGATACTACTATTTTAGCCTCACTGATTTATGAGAATGTGCTTTCTGGCTACATTACAACATCGTTACAGCATTGGCCCATGTGTGCCACAGTGAGCAGCGTATCAAAACCTCACACAAGTGTGCAGCTCACAAACTGTTAATTGCCCAAAAGGTGACCCAATCTGCCAAACAAAATGACTGCCTGATTGAACTAACTCCAGTATAAATATTTCATCTCAGTATTAAGATTTGAACAGAAACAGAAGCAGAATCCTCTGGAACCTAAAACATTTACAAAATGAAGACTTACCTTCCTGCATATTGCAGCACTGACCTAGTTTGCATGCATTTTCATAGCAACAATAGTTACCTTTGCTTAAAAGATACCAATCCTAATTATGATCTGGAAACAGTATCTGCTAAAGTGGGTGAAAGCATTTCAAGACCATTCATAGTGAAAGCATGGAGCTATATAACAGACATCATTTACAGATTTTTCAGCTGCTACGTCACAAACAGTATTTCTTGCTTTTAGAATGGGTTGGGGTTGGGTTTTTTACATCAGTGACTGATTTCACTTGCCTTGACTGCTTTTCATTAACAGAGATAAAGAAAGGAAGGAAAAGGACTGCAAAGCAAGCTTATTAAATAGAGCTGCGAACGATTTATTAGATGTACCAAAAAAATGATATGAGAATTTGTTATTCTTTTCAAATAGAAGGTCTCCTAAAAAGATGAGATATGTTAGGCACTCATATGTTTCTAAACGTATTACATGGAAAACACACGTACTCTCCAACAAATAATCTGTCTGTTACAGTGTCTCCCTCTTTCTCTGTATACCGTGTAATCTCTGTAAACAAGTCTGTAGCATTAGCCTCCTCATCAGAGGATTTGCTTGGAAGTCCATTTCAACAACTGAAGCACTAGAAGAGAATATATGTTTAAGGTCCTAGTATAGGCATGGAATCCCATTTGGAAATGACAAGATACTGATTCAAGGCAGCAGCGAGAAGATGAATGAGGAAAGAAAGCATTTGCTTTTGTAGATAAGAAAGAGTTGGGTTTCCTCTGCTCTTTAAGTTATCTAATACAGGGGCGAGGCAGTTGGTCTTTAAATGTTGGTGTAGCAATAGAAAGGAAAAGAAATAGAAAGAAAATAGAAATAGAAAGAAATAGAAAGAAATAGAAGAAATAGAAAGAAAATAGCAAGGAAAAATAGAAACTGCAATTCTCAGACAGCTTCAGAAGCAAAACTAAAGGGACAGAAATACACAGAGCAAGTCTACCAGAGCTCTTAGCTGGTCTTAGGCTATTAGAGACGAGTCACTGCAGATAGGGTCAGGAGACCATTTCTGAAGACATGCTGCATGCTTTCTGTGGAAGGAGAGTTCCAGGAGACAAGGTGTGTATTTTTTTTCCCCAAGCTTTTCCACGGATATCACTCCTGAATACATTTGACTCCCATAAGGCTATTTTTAAAGCATACAGTTCATTACTCTATGCTATTTATTCACTTTAAGAAAGAAAGGACCAAGAAATGAATGGCAGAAGGCTTAATTAAACCTATTATGTGCCTGTCATGACAACACCGTGGTAAGAAATCCACACAGACCGCTTCAACTTTTGCTTTAGAAATCCTCGTTTTTAACAACAACAAAGAGCTAAGCAGGCGCTTAATTTTAAGCACGTACATCATCCCTACAAAACTTCAAAAAGATCATGCAAATATTTCAAGATTAAATACTTTATTAGACTAGAGCTATGGTTCTTAGTATCTTGCATCATTGAACTTTAAGCTGAACGTTTCTAGAAACAACAAAATCATTACCCCTATGGCTAAGATTCAAATAACCTGGGTTTTTTCCAAAGCTGAAATGAAATAAAAAAGTTACAATTTGACTCAAAGCTTCATTTTTTCACCATTTTCAAGTTAAAAAAATACATGTTTTTCAGTTTAAAAAACGTTCTGACAATCTTAACATAAAAAAGCTCTACACTTGCAGAATGGCAAAGTAGATACATGTAAGTGGTTGGAAACTTTATGTGGGAAACTGTGGCCCAGAGGTTCGATCCAAGTCCTACATTGATTAAAGACAGGCCTTTAACCATGAGATCTCGTTTTCTAAGAAAGATCTCACTCATAAATAGTCAACAAGATGGGAAGCAGAGTCTCGACATCCGAACTAGAAGTCACATCCCTTCCTTCCATAAGATAACACGACATCCTCAGTCTTTATTTACCTGAAACTGCTCATGGAGCGTGACACAAATTCGTATTTATCTCAGGTTCACTGAATGGTATTCTTCAATTAATAAACTATTTCTGAATGAAAGGCAACCTGTCCTATATACAATAAACTTTTCCTGGCATGTACACCTGGTTGGCAGGTGTCTCTTATGCATGCATTTCCCCCAAAACAGCAACTTGGAATTGTGCAGAAAACAATCCAAAAGTTTTACAGTGCAAATCACTACTGTAGCTGTAGCTATTCTTGAGCGACGTCATAACACCTGTGATGGTTTCAGAGCAAAGCCATGGCCACCTTAGGCTGTATTACAGAATGATCAGGGACATTTTTAGAAATGAAAGTACGACTAGTTGCATCATTCTGATTTCATTTCCCAGTTCAGATTGTCCCTGTCTTTCTTTTACAGTATTTAAAACTGTTTAGCTCTGTAGGGTTTAGAAGGAAATGTGGAAACTGTGATGTGCTCAAGCATTTTATAACGTTGTATATTCTGGAACTAACATGAGAAATCCAGCTTTTTCTTGTCTATAGAGTGTTGTAATTAAATCAACTATTTACCAACTAATTTTTATTAGAAAATTATGGAGTAAAGCCAACGACACGCCCCAGGCTCTCACTTTCCTTCTCATTTTTTTCAGCTGCAGGTCAAATGGCCACCTGCTAACTGTGCTCCCGAAACAGGAACAGAAATCTGAGGTTCAGAGCCCTAGAACAGTCTGTTATACCAGTTGTCAGCTTCTCTAACCAACTGATTTCTTTCAGGATATTTTTCTTGTCTAAAAGATAAAATGTAGCAAAATTTTCTCTGAGCTAAATAGTTTTCTCAGGAATGCAAAAATTCATAAACACAAGATTTCATAAAGACCAGACTTCAAGATTTTAATACTAAGGAATGCCGTGCAGTGCAGAACATTATGTCAAGCAACCACTAGTGCCAAGTACCCCGGCTGACATGTTTGAGTAAGTGGCAAATTCATCCCTCTGATGCAACGATATTTGCATGAAAATATGCATTTTCATCTTTAAAAAAAAGTATTTCCAGGCTTATCTCTGAGAATGTTCTGTAACAGGGAGAGTTTTCTCCTGTACTGAGAATTCCTTCTGAAAATCAAGATGTGATTGAACATCGCAGACTGCAGCTGTGTTCACGCCTATTGCTATGGGCACCCTCTCTTTCTGTCTGCTTAGACGTACATCTATACCCAACTCTGAATCAGGTTGCAGAAGACAGCTGGGGTTAATTAGCCTTCATTAGCCTTAATCAGGATGAGGACAGACACGGAATCACGTGCCCAAGTGGTACCTGCCAAATGCCGAAGGAAACAACATTTTTCAGGCCAAATATGTAAATTTCCCTGTCCAGGACACTGTGAAACCGACAGACAGCTGCACCAAGGGTGTGCCGTGAAGGTCCTGTAATGGATTTTGTCAGAATAGTTTTTTCTTCATCCCATCAAACTGGCCAGCCCCCAAAATCAACTACTCGCTTCTGGATCACTGAAATTCACCTGAAGTTCCAATTAGGTTTTCTTGTTGTTTGGTTTGTTGGTTGTTGTTGGTTTTTTACTACTTCCTTGTTTAGACCATTACGAACATTTGTGGTGCCACCTCTGTAAGGTGTCTGCACTCAGCCAACAACCTCCTCTTTCTGTCGTCGCACACCAGCAAGAAGTCAGCTATCTTGCTGAGCATCTTAAATGCCCACTCATCACCAAAGTAGCTCTGCACTTTCACCGGAAAATGAACAGTCAAAAAGTCCACGACACTTAATTTTCAGAAAGCGTTTTGATCTGTGTGGGGAAACTGCTGCATAAGGGGAAAGCACTCTACTTTTATCATTTCAATTACCCATTCAAATCAGGCCAATTATGACTGGACGTTTTTTCCTTCTGATAACCACTACGCTATATGAGAAGCAGCTAGTTGTCGCAGTCGGTTTCTTACTCACCAGAGTAAAAGACAACAGGAAAAAGAGGGTAAGGACTCAGCAGGTTTCCACGCTCCTGACCATACATAACTCCAGACTCCCGGGCACCCTCCATAGCAGGCTCCATGCTTTGCCAGGTCCCTGGTTGAAAGGGTGCATGCCAAGCACAGCATCCACAGAAATACAACACTGCAGTTTTCGTACAGAATTTGCTATAGAAGAATTCACATCATAGAGTTTGCAGAACAGAAAAGCCATCAGGGGGTTCACACTTACACCGAGCACAATACAGTGATAAAAAAATCTGGTGTATGGATTTGAAAATGTAAAGCTGTCCAGAAACATAAAGTTCACAGAGTTAAAGGCTTTTCAAACAACCATGTATACAGATCTTTCTGAAATACTTGAATTATGGTCGATTTTCATTATGGTTGTTCACTTCTGGGCCAACACTGAGCTCAAGGCAATGCCAGTATTCATTCACAGGGTGCTGATGCTTCATGTAGGCACTGCTGCTTAATAAAATATGTGTAATCCTGGTAGTGCCAATACAATTTAGGGCTTAACTCCTTACTCTTTACAAAGTATGCATGAAGAAACCAAAACACATGCAGATTTGCTAACAGCCCCGATGAAGTAGATTGCCAATTTGGTCAAACTTGGTTCTTATCTCTCCTGCTGCTGAGTTCAAGTGTTAACTTTGCATTGCCAAGAAGCATGAATTAATGCCACCCTTGCAAGTATTTTGGCAAAACTTGTTGCATATTCCTATCTTTTCCTGATTAGAAATACTTTGCTGTTGGCTAGCAGTGTTGCTCTAACTCTGATGTCTAAGAATATAAAAATGGCATGTTTATAAAGTGAGGTGTCATTTATTATGTTTGGAATAAGACATTTTGGGGTGGGGAATAAAAACTCATTTACAAGTTGGATCCGTACACAGCAGACATCAAGCTAAGTACAGGCTGGGAATGACTGTTCTGGGTGTAACCTAAATTAATATTCCTCAAACACCTTAAGAGAGGAAGACAGCTGATAAAGTATGCCGACTAGGAGAGATGACAGCCTATAGAAGTGAACTTCCATGGAACAACAATGGGTTAATAGTTGATGAGATGTACAGAAAACTCTAGTGGTCAAAAAACAAATACTGAGTCCACAGTTTTGGATACTGAGTGGAACTGGTACTTCTGTTTCCCAGGATTGCCTTCGTAGGTTTTTCCTGAGAATTGGGCTTCAGATGTGAACAAAAAGAGTTTTTCTTGTACCAGCTGAGGGTTTCTGGTTTTTGTTGATCATCCTTGTGAGTTAACCCTGCCCTGGAGCTGTTGTTTGGTTTCACCTGCACCATCTCCACAAAACCATTTTAACATCTCATGGACAAAATGGATCTTATATTTTGGATCCATGGATTTTGATGATTCTGTTGTGGGACTTTCATCTGTAATACTTTTGTGAATGTCCTAGCAGTTATACATATACCTCATCAACATAAGAACAACTTTCACCAATCAAGGACTTTCCTCTAAGAGGTCAGAATGAACTGCCTGAAAGTCAGGACCACGACTGCGCTAGTAAGCCTTAACTGAAGCCCTGACCAACCTCACCTGAGACCTCCACCCACATTTCCTCTGCTCATTCATCCAGGAGCTCTCTCTTAACTCTGGCCTGAGCCGCATCACAGCTGTGATGGTTTTCCTGGAGGGACCCCAGACTGACCAAGGTGGTAGCCTTATATCATGTCCCCTGGATTAACACTGGACCTATGCCATAGCCTTGTTTCTGAGCCATCTGCTGCTGTTCCCTCCCAGCTGGGCCCCCTAGGTCAGGCTCATCACTTTGACTTGTCCGAGACTGCTGGTGGACCCTGCCAGTATCACCATTCCGCCCTGCTCAGGTCCTGTGGGACTGTGCCCTGGTTGGTGAGCTCCTGTGGTCACCCTCAGCACCCAGCTCATCCGCGCCATGGGGCAGCCCCATTCGTGCTGCTCCCTGACACTGAATATTGTGCACAAAATTCAGGGGGAAAAAAAAAAAACCCTCACCAATCCTATTTTTATGTGGGAATCTATACGGGAAATCATTAATTACACCCTGTGCCAAAAGGAGATGATAACTTCCACTAAATTTTCCCAGAATGTTTCCTTTTCAGCACACAAACCGCTCCCAGCCACCTCCAGGTACGTTGTCAGAAGTTCACCTCCCATAGAACAACAGCTACCAAACGAGACAAGATCACGCCAAAGCAATCAAGCAAGACTTTCCAACACCTCTGCCTTTATGCAGTAACGAGCCTGTGCCATTTTGCAACACATCTCAGTTCCTGCTAACTCATCACTTCTACAGGAGTTATGTTCCCATCTCCCACAAGCCTGTGACTTCTCTTTGTTCCATCTGTCTTAACTACTCTTTTCCTGCAGATACACAAGTTGAGCAACATTAATTAGGCTGTTCCAAAATAAATTGCTTCCAGTCTGTTCTAAGCCTGATGCTCACTGGAGTTGTGCAAGAGCTTAAGGACCTACATAATTAATATCTTTGTCATCTTAATATATGTTAGTTTAATAAAAAATATTCTTTCTCACTATAACCTTTGCCTCTATAACCAAACAGAGGCCTTATACATAGTAACGTATGGATTACCAGTATTTCTAAACTTTACTGGAGTTAGGCTAGCTGCAGATATTACTCCTACTACTATCATAAAGAAAAGCTTTGAGGTTGTTGGGTTTTTTGATCAGCTCAGAAAAATCACAGGAAAAAGATGCACATTGGTCTTCGGGTACCTTAGTGATGAGAACCGCACAGGAAGCAATGCAGAACAAAGGCGAGAGAAAATGCTAGAAGCAGAACGCACACACCTATCTTCACCGAATGCAAACTACGGGGCCTAATTAGGCTGGAATAAAAAAAAACAAACAAAATCTTTATTCCTCACTTCAGTTTACCACTTGCATGCTGAGACTTACAGAGCAAATGCGTGTGAAAGGACAATCCTGTCATTAGGGAAGGGAAGCGGGTGTCCCTCTGTACCCAGGTGCCCCTGCACTCACAGGCCAGTCACTTTCCCTCTCGGGCTCAGATGCATCCCTTGACACGGAAACATCACTGTGCTGCAGCGAACGTAAATGTGGTAATACGTGTTAAATATTCTGCTGTGGCTTTGATGATGATCCTACAATTATCCACATTGAAAGTATTTTTCTCTAACTTATTAGAAGCCAATTTGTAGCAGCACATAGTTTTGCTTCCTTTGATAAATAATTTTCAAGTTGTTTTCACGCTTACGAACATATTAATAAATTCCCTTTGAAAAATAAATCTCTAACATCAACTTTGTGTTAGAAGTACACAAGAAAAATTTGAAAGAATTGAACACAATTGTTACCTTTTACTTTTCCCTATCACCTTTGTAGTTGGCTAACAATTTTCTAAGTACACAGGGAAATTTCAGAACGCCTCTACAGCATTAACTCTGGTGAGCTGACACGAAATACAAGCAGAGACTGCGTGTGACAACCGGCACCATTTCAACCCACTGTGGAGTCAGCAGTTCCAGTATCATCTCACAAAGATGTGCACAGCGAGCCGCTGTCCTGGTTTGAGTGACACGGGACTGATTTCTCTTCTAATGCTTGGGAAAATGGGACTTTTAGAAGACTCTAGTGTCTGAATTTGTGAAAATATTTACTTTATAGCCAGGTATGGTATGTGGGTTTCAAGGTCTCAGTGGTTTCGAGCTCGCCAGGTGCGGGGACAAGGAGGAGTGAGACTCGGGCACTTGACCCAGGCTGACCAACAGGATTATATCATACCATGAACATAACATTCAAAACAAATCAGAAAGTTTGCTGAGGAGTTTCTTCTCTTCCATGATGGCTGTGATCCTGAGAACTCCTTGCCCTGGTGCCGGACCCCTGAGCCCTTCCCTTTCTCCCAAAGCCGCAGCGCTCGCAGTGTCCAACATCTGCTGTCCGCTGCGGGGAGTGCACGGCTTGCTGCTGAGAGAATTGGCTGAGTGTAATCCTTGTGTATTTTATATTGGTATTGGGATCAATATTGGTTCTTTAGAGTTATTAATGTTAATTATTTAGTCTTATTCTATTAAATCTGTTTAGATTTCAACCCTTGGATTTCTTTGGTTTTTCCCAATTCCCCTTCCCGGGCAGGGAGGGGTCATCGGGCGATAGAATAATTGTCTAAACAACAATAAATTGTGGCTTTCTCGAACCGTAACAGCTACAAATGGAGAACGTCGATAACTGGTTATGATGCAGATCAATCCTCACTGCTGAGGCTCTGGTGGGAGATAATAAAATGGCTTTCAGGAAAGGGACCGGCCCACACGAATACCGGTGACGGCCGCTTGCCGGCGGCACCCCGGGTGCCCGACCCCCGTCCCGCGGGTGTTCGCAGGCCCCCCGGAGCCCCACTCGCCTGTCACCTCTCCCCGCGTTCCGGTCCCTCCTTACCGATACCACAACACTTTGTCGCCCGGCCCGACGTGAAACCGGCGGGGGAAGGGGGGGGGGGGGGGGGAGACCCCGGCAGACGGGACCCCGACGGGGCAGAGGAATGGCGGGGACCCCGGCAGGAGGGAGAGCCGGAGGGAGGGGACCTCGGCGGGAGAGAGGGGAGGGACCGGGGGAGGGACACTGAGGGGAGGAACAGCGGGGACCCCGGCGGGAGGGAGAAGGGGGACCCCAGTGGGAAGGAGGGGACCCCGGGGGGCGACGGGGGGACCCTGGGGGGAAGGAGAGAGGGGACCCCAGCGGAGGGGACCCCGGCAGGAAAGAAGGAGGAAGAGGACCCCGGCGGGACGGAGAGGGGGGACCCCAGCGGAGGACAGGGAGGGAGGGAGGGGAACCTCGGTGGGGCAGAGGGGAGGGAGATGGGGGGTCCGACGGGGACCCTGCGGGCAGGAAGAGAGGGGACCCCGGCGGATGGGACCCCAGCAGGGGAGAGGGAAGGAAGGGACCCCGGCGGGAGGGAAAGATGGAGGCAGGGGACCCCAGCGGGACGGCGGCGTCGCAGGCGGGAGGGAAGGGACCCCGGCAGGGGAGAGGGGAGGGACCCGGCAGGGGACCCTGGCGGGGGAGAGGGAGGGGACGCCGGCGGACAGCGCCCGCGGAGGCGGCAGCCCCGGGCGGGGCGGGGGGTGGCGGCCGCAGGCGGGACGAGCGGCGGCCGCCCCTGGCGCAGGGCCCCGCCCCGCCCCGTCAGGCAGCGCCCGGCGTGCGGCGGCGGCGGCAGCTGCGAGCACGGTGGCTCTCTCGGCGGCCATGCGGCTCCTCACCGGCCCTCGCTGCGCGCTGTGGGCGGCAGCGCTGATGCTGCCCCTCCTCGTCCCCGGCTCCCGTGAGTAGCGGCGGCGGCGGGGGGACGGCCGGGCGGAACGGTCTCGGCGCTGCTGCTCCTCTCCGCCGGCACGGCCTCCCTGAGGCGTGAGGAGACGTCCCGCTCCCCAGAGCCTGCGGGTGTCCCGGGGCGCAGAGCAGAGACCCGGCCGTTGTCGGGGTCCGGCGGGGTGGGTCGTGGAGGAGCCGGGGAGCCCCGGCCGGGGCCGTGCTGGACGGAGGCGGGTTCCTTGCCCGGCTCCGTGAGGCGGCAGCTGTGGAGAGCGGCTCTTCGCAGCCTTGGGGTCACCGCGGCCCTGATGGCAGTGCCCTGTCGCGTTCCTGTCCGGCCCTTGCAGTAAAGTCCCTCTTTAATGCCGGTTCTGGTGAATACACAGCCCCCTGTTCCCCGGTGCTTTGGCTCCGGCGGTAGAAGGGCAGATCTGGGGGGTAGTCGTCGAAGTGTGCCCAAATACAGCGAGAGGTACAAAAGTCTGAGGTGCCGGAGTTGCCTTTTCAGGAGACTGAAATGTACAGTGCCCTGCCATTTCCCAAAGTGAAGAAACCGAAAGACAGGTAGCAAAATTAACCTGCCATAAATAATATGGAGGAATATCACTCAGTCCAGCAGTGTTAATATGCTGATGTTTAATCTGGTGAAGCTGTAATATAAACTGATACCAAAAAAAGTAAAATGAGAAACGTAAACAGCTTTATAATTGCCCTTCCAAAAACAGCAAGCCTTTTTAGAAGAAGTTTACCGGTAACCTATTTACTGCTTTGCTGAGATCCTGTGGCCTCCATTTTACAGCGACAGGCTGTTGTTTCATTTGATACAAGATTGGCCAGTTCTGCCTTTTTATGATGCTGTTTCCTGAGTTAAACCATATTCTGGTTTAACTCAGCGTACAGCCATGCTGTCTCCTGGGGCAGGGGTGAGCTCATCGAACTTTTGACAGTCAAATGTCGTCCTTCCTCTCTATGGGAATTTGTTGTCCAGACCCCATTTATAATGTGTTGAGCGAAGTTGTGCCCTTTTAAGGCTCAATCTAGCATGTCTATTGAAGTATCTTTTTTTTTTCTGCCGACTTACTCAGAAACTACCAGAAACTACTGCTGAGATTTGTGTTGGTTTCAGCAAAAGTTTGTGATTCACTAGCGAATGCTACAGGAGAAAGTGTGAAACCCACCAAATACTATGATTTGCAAAAAGTGAACGTGGCAGTAGATTTGTCCTCACTCCAGTTATTTTTGGGCATATTATTTCAAGATAATGCTGTTCTTTGCTGGAAAGTTTATGTGTCAGTCAAGTCAGTGGAAGAAACATCACCAAAATGTTATGGTTTAGGAAAAATCCTTCCCACTATTATGTAAAATCCGGCTGGCTTCCTGATAATCTGAGCGAGTAAGGAGAATCCACGCTCCCTGGCAGGAAGCTGCCCCCCCTTACCCTTCCTGGTCTGTTCAGAAAAGATAGCTAGCAACGTCTGCCAAGAGCTTACCTGTATACAAAACTACTTGCAGTACAAAAAATCATCATCAGCGGCAGCCTCCAGACTTGGAAGACAGGCATGGCGTTTTCTTTTTAGTGTACCTCCTTACTTCTCGTAGGTTCTTGGGCGACATCAAAAGGTGGTGTAGTTTTTCAGTCTCAAATTGATCAGAATCAGTTACTTGGGTCCATGTTGTTTCCTTAAGCATCTGTGCAATGGTGTTTATGCTTTCCTTTGCAAGACTGTGAGGTACTTTCACAATATTAAGGCATGAGGACCTGTCCAAAAAGTTGCTGAAATAATCCTGCCTGGCCTCTGTCTCAGGATGACCTACCTTCTTGGTAGGTCAAGAACGCTACTTCAAAAATAGATACGACAAGCCCTTGTTGAGTCAAAGGCAAAAAAAATATAAAGTTTCCAGATAGCAGGGATCTGAATTTAGAGGTTGCCAAAAATTGCCTGGCAGACATTACAAGATCTGGGGTCAGGGAGTTGGTTTTGTTTTAATATCCAGAATTTGAGTTTCATCCATTTCAGCTGAGAAGAATGAGTGTCCCGATGGTGATCCTGTCTAGGGGATGCTTATACTCATGTTGCTGCTCAAACATCTCTGCTTTAACCATTGCAGCCCCTTGGCTGTTACTCATTTGGATTGCTGAGAGGTTACTGTGCAAGTCAGAGATCTTTCTGATGGACTGTGCATAGTCAGTGCCTCTGTACTTCTTGTTTTTTAAACTAACAAAAGTGGAATGGCTTGGATATAACACTCTCCTACTTACCCGCTATGCATTAAACTTGAAAAGAGAAGATGCCCAGGCAGAATTTTATATATGACTGTTGAAATGTCCCCAAAATGAATGTGTAAAATTGTGCTTAGTGAAAATGTGAGTTTATATACCAACATCTTTCTGCAGCATGAGGTTTAGTTAGACTAGACGTAAAGCCTGTGAGTCCTTAGAAATGTGTTTGTGTTAAATATGAATGCAGGAGTGGGCACCTGTGAATGCAGGAGTAGGACCTTTGTCACATGCAGGGAACTGAATGAGGAGTGCCACTCATCAGCGTATGGTTCTTCTACCAGGCGTCATCTACAGAGAATAGTAATTTGGTATAAGCTTGAGCTGGAGACTGCAGATTCCTATTGTTAAATGTTCATGGGTGTTATCCACTGTGGTGATTTTTGCAGGATCTGGCAAAATCAAGTCCATTTAAAATCTTGTCCTGTTCATTTTCAGCAAATGTTGGAGCTATCCCTGTCACTTACCCTGTGTCTGTCTATGTGTTCGGCACAAGCACGGATCTTCAGCTCCTGTGCCTGAATACCACTCCTGGAAGCCAAATCCCAGCTATAAAGCTGGAAGAACTGGCCTGATTTTGCTGTTTTGAAAGCTTGCTTAGCCTCCAACTCATGACTTCTTACGCACTAGAGCACCAAAACCACAAGAGCGTACCAAGCTGTGCCGTGGCGCTTCACAGGAAGCACGCTTGCCTTCAGATACACCCTGGCCAGCCACAGGCAGTTGTGTTTTCAGCTGCATCTGTGCCTGACCTTAAACAGAGGAAAACAGAGTTGTCTGACAAAAATGTTGATACCCTTTCCCTGTCCTTTTGCAGTGTGTAGTGCTTCGGTGTGTTGTTTTAAGTTGTGTGTTTCCTTGGTTTGGTTCTGTTTTGTCATGAAAAATGACCGTGGGACCATGGAGATCCTTCTTTTTTTTCCTGGGTTTTTTTGTTTGTTTTGGGGTTTTTGTTGTTTTTTTTTCTTTTCCCCCTTTCCTTCCCATGCTCACGCCTGCACGTGTACACCTGGGTCAGTGCAGACTTCTGACCCTTGCGCTTCTGCTTCCTGGAGAAGGCCAGACGCCCTCACTGTTTGGCTTTGGGCCAATTGCCCTGTGCAGTCTCTGGTCTCGAATGAGAGTCCCCAGTTGTCAGAGCCATCGCTGCGTAAAAGGGTGTGTTGCTTTTCACTTTGCCTTCACCCAGGACAGCCTTCCTGCCTCCCTGGCTGAAGTCTCCTGCTGTCCCTGCAGTGATACACACGGCTTCAAATCCAGCATCACAGTCTGAGGACAGAAAACTGTTTGTAAATAGTGTCATTTTAAGATTTTCTTTTTCTCACCTGTCCTGTTCGCTGCCATGTGTTCCAATGGGGCATATGCTCATGCAGTACCCCATATTAAGATGTATTTGTATTCTGGAGCAGCTGCTTGTGATGCAAATTAAGAAACTTGCCAATGTTTGGAGGTTCTTTTGAGGAAGGAAAAAAAAAAAGGTTGTATCTTTTAAGTTGGGTAAAGTCCTTGACATCTTTCAAGGTGCGTAGTCCAAGCTGATTTGAACTAGGACTAATATAGTCCTGTTTGCCCTTCTACCTCTGGTTCCTGTCCCCCTCTTTCATCTAATCCTACAGGGAGCCCGTTCTGCTGGTTGAGGCAGCAAAAAACATTGTGTGCTGTTGGGGAGGAGGATAATGTCAATTTTCTGTTCAATCAGATCATTGTTAAACGCGGCGGGACTAGCTCTGTTGTAAATGACTTTCTGCAGGATTGGGTCCTTCCTGGGGAAGCTTATTTTAGCTGTGTCCCATCCTCTTTTGTTTGTTTGTTTTCCCTAAGCTCCCTAATTAAACGGTCTAACATATCTTGCAATATCAATCTCGATACTGCAGGGTTAAGATACAATGGGTGGTTTGTCATTTGTATTTGCAGACTTTACCATTCTGAGATCTTCACTAAGGTTTTGTAACTACTAAGAAAGTGCCCTGTTTCTGTGGTACTTAGTGCAGGCTATTTTCTTGCCTTTAGCAGAATATTGTTATAAGTGATCAAAAACTAAACTCTGCTTGGCAAAGGCAGAATTCACAACTGATCCTCTTGCACGCATGTTCATGCCAGACTTTTCCTTCTGTGTGGTTTGTCTTTACATTTTACTACTTATTTGTAGACCAGGCCTGAGCACAGACTAATCAGGCCTCAATTAGTCATTAGAGTATGATGATATTTCACCAGAGGTGTGATCCTTCTCTTTCCTGCTCCCCACCTGCCAAATACTCAGTGGATGCATTAGTGGGACATGCTCTTAGTCCCAAACTAAGCAATGCAACTTCTTAGTGGATCTTACTGTCTTACCGTGCTGTCCCTGTAGGGGCACAGCACGTGCTCATCTGCCTGCAAAGGCCTTGCAGACTTTATAGGAAAAGATTCATGTGAGAAGCTCCTTTCCTTCTGCTGTAGGTGATGCAGATCATATGTTATTACTGAAGGAAGGTGCCTGATTTTCTGCCTCTTATTTCTTTTGGTCTCCTTTCATCTTAAGGAAAAAGAGAACTTGGGATGGTGATGATGGGGAAGATAAAACCGAGGATGGGATGGAGTTCCAGTTCATTTGATGGTTGGGTAGTGCAAATGTTATCGTTTTTAATGTGCTAAAAGCAGGCTGTTGTGGTACCATGCTTTCGTATCGTCATTATACCTAACTCCTATCCATGGTAGTTCAGTCATTTATCTGCCCAAAGCAAGTGACAGATGCTATACTAACTTTGTTTGGGGTTTTTTTTGTTTGCTTCTTAGTAATAAGGCACCTAAAACTGTCTTATTGTTCTTGTTTTTTATGTACGAAATGAAGAGACAACCAACTCCAGCAGTGCTACACCCTTTGCTCCGATTCCAGATGATAAATTGCAAGGTAGTACTCTTGGCATTTCTGTTGCTGTTCCTCAGTAGCATCAAGAAAAGCAATATGTATTACTGTATGCCTTAGGCTGTCCTGTAACAGTTTGCCCTTTATTTTATTTTGTTGAATTGTGAAGCACTGTAGGGCAGGAGGGAGGTACTCTCATTGTCACATCTATTCCAGAACAACTAAAGATACTTAAGAGGAACTGATGAACAGCAGAATGCAACTCAATCCTCATATCCTTAGGTACCCCAGAGCAAAAGAGAGAGGAGAAATAACATGGGAAAATTTTATGTATAGAATAGAAATACCTGCCAACATCATTTTACCGTTACAAAGAGAACCACCAGCTCAAGAAGTCTACAAAGCTGGACTTCAGTGCTCTTGAGAAAAAGGCAAGGCACTTTTTCATTTGTTTTTTAACGTCAGAATGGATTCTGGGTCCACTGTGCTTGAGCTCATTGCTAAAGTACATGTTTATTTCACAGTGTAATTTCATTTTGACTGTGTTAAGCTGTACCCCTTTAAGCATGTGCCATGTGAAAGGCATATTCCTTGAGTCATTTTTGCCCTGTACTACTTCACTCATCTCATTTGCTGTTGGACAACAAGTGGGATGTATAGCCAATACTCTGCTTATTGACTCACTCTATCTTGTGTTAATTGCATCACTGACTCACACCCAAATTCCAGGCAGTGTATGTGGCTTTTTTTCACCTGTATGAGCATGCAGTCCACATCCAGATGTGTTCCCAGGGTTGCAAAAGTAAGCACTCAGAACTTGGGGGAAACCCAAAGCTGCGTTCTGGTTACAGTATTGGGCCAGTGTGGGAAAGGTTTAGCCCCAGGCATATCCATGGCTTATGCTGGTATAAAAGTCAACATATCCAAGAAAGAATGTGTTTGTAGTTGTACGATTCTAGACTGTTTCTCAAAGGCAATTAAATCTGCAGCTTAATATCCCAGGTATGTCAGCGTAAGGGTTATGTGTGCAGTACTCAATGGTGGGGCTAATTGGCTATGATTATACCAAAGAAAAGCCAAAGTCATTCCCTCTGTAATATTTTTTTTCCTCCTTTTTGGTAGGTGGCATGAAGGTGTAAATCTGTTGCATTTGTTCTTAAACCTGAGCTTGCTCATAACATGCATGTGATTGCAAAGGGCGTTGACAAAACTGTTTTAAACTAGACTTTTCAAGTTGTAAGAACAGCAAATCTGTTCAAAGGAAATAGGCCTGCTTCTTGGTTCTGGTAGCTGTGTTGCTATTCTTGTCATCTCTGAGGTTATGCACTTGGTTTTCCAGCCATGCTGAGAAGCCGTTGGGCTGCTGCAAGGCACATAGCACTAGCAATGCGGGAGGATGCTGTAAAAGATCAGTTACTTCAGGGAAAAGAATAATCACGGAATGGGCGTAGACAACAGTGCAGAATGAAGGGAGGGAAGTATGGGCAGTGAAGCTTCCAGGAATGGGAGTTATCGAACAGCCCAGTAGATCTTTGCCAGGAGGAAGAGACAGTTGACCTGTAGAAACTTTGAAGAGGGATACAGCAATGAGGACAGAAGTGAGAGTGGGAGGGCGCCTGAAAACCTAGAAATAACATGAGTAGGAAGGGGTAAAAAAGGAGAACTGGAAAAGTAGAAGTTTAAAGAAGGCGGGAAGGACAAACCATTAAGACTGAAACATGATTTATATTTTAAGTCTCTGGAAACAGGTGTGTTCTTAGGATACCTTTTTGTGTAGAGAGAGCGTAAGCCCACAGAAAGATGTTTCACAGGGTATCACTCTGTCTGTACTTGACACGACTACAGTATGTTCCTAGCATGATCCCAGTTTGTAACAGAGATGCAGCAAAATGAAAGAACATATTGAGGGTCAGGAAATGGAACTGAAATAGAGGAATAAAAACTGGAAAAAAAGACAAACCACAGTGCTTAAGTCGTCCAAGAAAGTCAGTGACAGTATGGCTGATAACAGCAAGCAGAATAGAGCACGACATAGAAGTCAAAGAGAGCAAAAAGAGAAGATGTAAAGAATTCAGATGCAGACCATTTGGGTACTATGTTCTTGCTGCACTGAGCTCTGGAAGCATTTTGCAGAGGGATAAAACCATCAGCTTTGGGATGGAATACTCTCTGCTGTATTCCCACTTGTAGCCTGCAAACATAGATACCTTGAGGAGAGTATTGTGTTGTGGGTACTTGAATTATAGTATGGTAAAATGAGAATGAATAATATTTCTCTTCTTGTTTCCTTTTTTCCTTGAAGGCAATAGCAGTTCATCCGCTCTTCCTGTTCTATCATCCACGCAATCTACAGCAACATCTGCAGTAGGTACGTATCTGTTCATTTGTCCATTACTAAGGACCTAGAAGCTATCTCCAGACCTACCCCAGATCATACCAAAATCTAAAGAAATATCCATCAAAAGCAGGTTTTTGAGAGAGGCATTATCATTTTAGGGCTGAGAAGCAATGTGTAAAACAACTCTGAAACGAAGCTGTGCTGTCTTTCAAGTTTAGGTAGCGTCCTTCGTCAGTAGAAGCAATGACATTTGCAGTGCCATTGAAAACCAGGAATCAAAATAAAACTTCAAGGAAGAATTGAAAGAACTTGGTCTTTTTAATGTTCGTTCTTTGTCTCTGAGCAAACTTCTTCAATTTTCATGGAGTAAAGATGAATAGGTTGTTGTGCAAACAGTCCGTTTAATGTTATTTCACAGTAAATAGGTTCAGGGTATAATGAAGTCCTGGTGGCTTGAGTTTCAAGAGTAAGACTCCGTTTCTTTTTAGGTAAGACTCATGGCACCTTATACCATAGAAAAAAGTCCTTACAGAGCTCATAGCACAAAACAGTGGAGTTCAAGCGAGACATGAGTGGCAGATCTGGGACAGTCTGTCATGGGTACCTTTGCATTGTTCTAGCACTGTTGTCTTTCCTTCTCAACTTGTCAAAAGAACGTAGGTAAGAATGATTTCCCAAGGCAGCAGTTTTGCAGCCGTGATGCTCCAACATATGTAACGTGCTTACAAAACACACTTTCGTAGAAAGAAGAAATAGGTGTATTAGATCAGCTAATAGAGTTTGAAAGCAGGTATTTAACCTGGGACAAACATGTCATCCACTTGGATTTTCAGTGTTCCAGCTGTTGGCTATGTCAATGTGAGATTATTAAAAAAGGAAATTTAAAAAAATTATTTTCTGGAAGAACTTCACATCAGTAAAGACTGGATAAGAATTAATGTCATGCAGTTGTTCAGTCTGTAATGCACAGATAAAAAAGGTTGTATGTAAGAGAAGAAAAGCTAGCTACATGCATGAACCGCGTCCCCCTTGTGCTAAGATCCGTGTAAAAACAGGACATTGTGCCTACCCTGAGATAGTTTGTGTATTTGTGGAGTTTCACGCTGATCATAAGATCCCAACTATGTCATTCCATTTCCAGCACAGCTCTCACTTTGTGTCTCTGTAGTCTCCAGGTAACCTCTGAGCTACCACACTCAGAAGTTGCTTGTTATTCGTTTAATAGTAAACTACTTGCCAGGAAAAAAAAATAAATCTCTGCAAAGACCTTTTGATAGCAAGGAAGTGGTGCAGTTTCTCATTCCATTGCCTGCAGTGTACCAGTTTAAGCATGTCTAACTTGGAAAGCGGAGCGATTTTTGTAATCCCCTTGTTGCCTTAGGGCCTTCCCCATGTGTAAAGCCATTGTTAACCACAGGTGTTTCACCCACCCTTCGCTCCAGCATTTCCGCCCTCCGCTCCAGCCCTGACTATGGGTTTCTTGCAGAGGTCTGAGCTTTACTGTGTCTGGATAATAACAGTAAAAAGAGGCCTGAGCCCTTTACTGTTAGGCACAGTGCAGACCTAACAGGCAGCTGTGCCTTGCTTGACGTGGTTTATGATTCACATCCTTCTCTTTTTTTTTTTCTTTCTTTTTTTTGGTTAGAAACTTCATAGATCTTAAGACAATGTTTATCCCTTTTGAGTATCTGTCTCAACTTCTTCAGAATAAAGACTACTGGATTTCGGTACTTAATTTTGCTTAAAGTTTCTGCCTTTTTTTTTTTTTGACGCTTTTCATCACAGAAGCAAGTGTTTCATGCAATTATTTTCCATGCAAAGGAAGCTACTTATTTATTTTAGGAAGAGCATTCAATAATCTTTTTTTTTTTTATGTTAGCACAGTGCTTATGGAATTTGAGTTGTTGTGTTTGTTTGTTGTGTTGAATTAGAACACTAAGGGAGTATTGCATGCTGCTAAGAATTATTATCTTTATGCTATATATATAGTTTGATTGATGGATATAGCATAGCTATTTAATGTTTTAACACAGGTAGCATACAAAGTAAAATACTTGTCTCTCTTAAAAATAAAGCATCATAAGCCTGAACTTTATTGTTGGCATACATCTTTTTTAAATAGTAAAAATTAACTCAGGCAGTCTGGGTTTGTTTAGTGGGATGTTCAATGAAGCCCAGCTGGTCTTTTGGGGGAAAAGTAATTAGGGAAATAAAAGATAAAAGGACAGATGTTGCTAGCAAATGTTCTTTCATCTTAACTCTGTTGGTAAAATAGTATGAGTAAGATTTTTCAAAGACACAGAAGAACAGATTGGTGCCCAGTTCATGTCAGCTTCCCAAATTCTCCAGCTGCCTCAGATAGCCTCCCACTGATGTTTTGAAATGACTGATGCTAAATACATTGTGAAAGATAAGTCTGTAGGAGATTAACCAGATTTTACTCTTAATATAAATGTTACATTGCCAAGTGCTGTAATCTTGATAAAGTAAGAAAAAAGCATCGCTAGTAGGAAAGAGAGGGGAAAAAAGTAATGTGCAAATTTGCTGAAATTCCTCATGATAGCTGCTCAGATATTTTTTTGTTCTGACTCAAGTTTTCTGTAGGGCAATTTAACGTCCATGGAATAAGTACCATCTTTGTGTAACTTCGTTTAATAATGTTACGCATGGAACCATTAGCCATTATATTGCTCATAAACACAAGCCAGTTTGACTCTCAGAAATGATGGCTAAAAACAAACCAAAAAACCACCACAGCCCAGAAAACTGACTGGTTGACACGTGCTTTCAGATTTGTCTTTCTTTCCTTTGGGTATCTTTTATATTAGGAATGCAGTTACCAGGTGTGGTTTCATGTCATATAACTGTACATGATTTCCATATAGACATTTCCATGCTTATTTCCTACAATGAGGAACCATTTGATGTTTATAGATCATTGTGCCTTTGGGGAGTTTACCTGTCAGTATTAAAATGTGCCCTGAATTTTATCTGATGTATTTTACACATGCTTCATAGAGGAACTGAATTTCCTAATTGTAACAAGGTAAGTACATAAATACAGTACTCCAACTGTTCCATCACAATGAATGCTCATTTCAAAGTGTTTCCTAGGGTTATGGCACAATACAATTATAACATTAAAGAACAGGAAAATAAATAACATCTACTATGAGGACTGTATTGGGCTGTTTCAGTAGTTTTAATGTTAAATGTCTCAGAAAAGTGTTGTGTAGGCCAGTTGCTTTCTGAATGCTTACATTGTCATAGTCTTTGGGTTTTTTTAAGTTTTTGATGTTCACATCTGTACTGGAAGCAGTGATACTTAAGTCTTAGCAAAGACACTGTTCTGTGTGTAGCTACTCGTAGCAACTACACTTTAGGAAGATTATTCTATAGAAGCATTTTTAGATGCTGTATAAAAAAGTAGAAATTGAATATCAAGTTTACTGGGGAATTGAGATGAAACTACCTAATCTTCAGTCGTTCTAGTTTTAGACAATTTCAGGAAAACATGGGTTTAATTAGACATTTGAATGTCCATAATGAAAAGCTTTTGTGGTGTTTAAAAGGAACCCAGCTTGTGTGAGGTATATGGAAATAGTACAGAAGCATTAATAATACAGAAGCTATTTGCCTCATATTGTCTGCTTAGAGAAATGTTAGTTGCATAACAGGCTCATGTTTCTTGTTAGTTCCTCCTTAGAAAAACAAATAATTATTCTTAAGATCATTCTAGCTGCCTGCATTCTACTAAGGGTCTAAGGATTTTGCTATAAATATCAATCTCTATTATTCTTCAGTTTTGCTTCATGGTATTTTTATTCTGAATAGTTTGTTACTGCTTTCTGAGGAAGAAAGGGGAAGTGTTAAGTAAAAGCAGGGTAAAAGTTAAAGACATTAGGTGTCAATTAAACTTGTGAAACAGCATTCCATTCTTTGTTTTAACCCTGGCAAGACAGCTTGCTACTAAATGAATGATAGAAGCCAGCAGGTTTACTTCAGTTGAACATTTATCACGTGTGGAAAACCTTTTGAACCTCAAGTTTAACACACGTATAGAATTCTCTCTGGTAAGTTTAATATACATGCAGACTTAGTAAAGCCAGTGTTTCATTCAAAAACAAATTAAATTATGACTAAAATTGGGGGGGGGGGGGGAACATTTTCATGCAAAATCCATTCTTATCAGAAAAGATTAATTATCTGAAAAGTTGGGTGCTTCAAATGGAAAGTTACCATTGATCCAGAACTTTATCACATTTTAAAATACTGTAAGTTATACTTGATTCTATGGAATTGGATAGTGTGATCCAAAAAAAATTGACCCTTCTGAAAGTTATCAGATGTTATCCAGATTTTCTTTACAGCCTTTCCTTTAAACCATCCCTGACCTTGAGCCTCAGAAATCGGAAGCTAGGTCTTTCCAAAGGAAAGGCGTAAGGGAGGAGTCTGTGCAAACCTGGATATCCATGCAGTAGCATTTTCATTGTTGCCCTGCTGTTCTATTTGGGCATGATAAATGCTGTCTTGTTCCATGAGTATACAGTTTATTACATTTTCATGTGTTTTTTGCGTGTGATATCACAAATGAAAATTTCTCAGGTTCGTCCACGAGTACTACTCATCTGACCAGTACCAGTCAGCCCACCAACACCACTTTGTCTGTCACGTCAACGACTCAGCCCACCACAACCAGCCACACTACGAGATCCACCACAGCTTCATCAGTCACATCATCACAACTCAATACTACAGCAGTGACCACTTCCAAGATTTCTTTCACTTCTGTAACAGGTGAGTTGACATTTCAAGAAGCTCACAAAGGCTTGTATGCATGTTGGCATGTGTTGTACAATTGTAGAATTGTTAGGTTTTCAGTAATATAACAAAGAAAGAAGGTATTTTCATGCTGAAAAATGAGAGTTAGGTGGGGTTTTATTATTAAGTTGGCTACAATAATGTTGCTCTGAGCACTCTGCTTCCTTAAATAAGGCTTCACTTAACCTGAGAGACCTGGTGTATTTAGGGGGGAAAAAAAAAAGTGAGCGGTCTGAACCAGCAGCCACCAGCAAGGAGATTAGCAATGTTAGGAGAAAGCCTGGCTTTTGAATACAACTTGTGTATTTGTTCAGCTCTCCTTTCTACAGCTTCTTGAACTCATCGCTAATACTTCCTTTTTCCCAGCTTGACCTGTGGCTCAAAATGTGTCTATTGGCTTGGGAGGAGGACTGAGTTCTGTTAGCTACATTTGTAGCAACGTAATGAATTTTATCCCTAATGGTGGATAAAGCATGACTGTGAATGAGTCGCGCTTTATGTAAAAGTTGTCGAATACAGTTTGATGGTACCCTTTAATACAAAAACAGTAAGTGTAGAATTCAGTATTTCCTTGCAGTTCACTGCTAGTTCACACCACTTCATGCTTATGCTTCTAAACAGGTTGGGGTTGCTCACGTGTCAGTGAAGCATTACAGGGTAGGTGAAGCTGTCATCAGCAGAACTTTTAGTTGGCCATGTAACACTCCCTGTGGCAAGCACAAATACAGATGGGCCCAGGCTGGGTATTCTGGTGGGAGGATGTAGCAGATAAAGCCAGTTTTCACATGGGAGCTGCTGTGGCTTGTCTGAGGTCACGTTATCTATGTCAGTATTTGTGTTGGGCTGCAGAGCTGATCTCACTTGGAGATCAAGTACGATTCCATGAGAGGTACTCTCCATTCCAAGATGGAGGGTGCAATTCCATGAGACAAAATAAAGCAATCCAATGGCTCATCACCACCGAAAGTATTTTACTCCCACCACGTAACTATGCTGACTGACTTGGTGGTTGTTGGACCCCTCTGCAGGCTGACTCAATATGCTCATCTGATTTAAAGCAACTGCCTTCTGTGCTTGGGTTAATTTCAGGACAGCTTAGTGAGTTAAATTGGCTTATGGAGGGTACAAAAAACACTAGAACTGGCCTAAGAAGGGCAGGAGCTGCTTGTGTGAAAGGAGAGGAGAGCAGCGGGGAAAAAAGGCAGGGGAAAGAGAGGGAGGTGGAGGGGAGAAGGGGCAGTTAGTCTTGCAGAGACAGCAAGCAGTTGGGTCAGCTGCTCCTGCATCACCAGAATCTGGCACTTAGAAATGGAGCTCTGTGTTTCACTGTGCTCGGCTGGTATCTTGCCAGTTGATCAATGTTCAATTTGTGCAATTGGGTCATTAGATGATATGTCAATGGGGAGGGCAGGATATAGAGGACTCCTCAAAACGCAGTTTTTCAAGCTCTGTAAAAAGTGCCTTTTGTTTTCTTCTTGTCAGCCACATCAAAATCTGAGGCTGTCGTAGCCAAAACCTCCAGATTTGATGTGGGCAGTTTCGTAGGTGGCATTGTGCTGACACTTGGAGTCCTAGTTATTCTCTACATCGGATGCAAAACCTATCACTCCAGAAGAGGCATTCAGTACAGAACCATGTAAGTTCCCAAGGAAACTTCCCTTGTCAATTTAATTCTTTCTTGAGGGGAACAAGAACAAACAAAACAAGGAGAATGAACTCTCATACATACATTTGCTTAATGTACATTATATTAATATTATTTAAGAGATTTAACTGTGATATTTTGTCTTTCACAACTTCAACTGTTCCTCATTATTATTATGCCTATATTCTGTGTGGGTTTTTTCTCTATCTATTATATAAAATAATATTGGGTTTTTTAAAGGTTCCTTCTCCTTTAGCTGTTCTATGAATAGCTAATGTTTCCTTGAAAACATTTCCTTTAAATGATTGCTGCAATTTGCAAGACTGCTGCTTCTTTTTGACACTTTCTCCTAGGCTCTGTTTGTCTATTGACTCTTTGGTGTTTTGCTCCCCCTTGCCATTAATTTTTTTGTAGTAGCTCTATTTTCTATTACCTATATGGTGTCTTGTGGGAACTCTGTTACCATCTCTCTTTCGTGTCACCTTTTATGTACCTTCAAGCCTAGTTTGGGCAGGCAGTTTTAAAGCCAGACATCTAATATTCCACATTCTTAAGCCACCACAGTTGAAGTGATTCATTTGTTTATTGTCACAGAAAACATTCAAAGGCAATATGGCCATTATTCACATTTTTAAAAGCTTCTTGTCAGCTCAGATTTTTTTTCCTCACCTTGCAATATAGGCAGGCCAACTTGTCGATCTCTGATATTTAGTTTTCTGTGTTATCTTGTCTCAACTCCAGAAGCCCATCTATAAAATTGTATGCACTGAACTTGCTTTTTCACAAGTCCTTGAAATTAGTAGAATTCGTTTAACCAAATACAAGCATCTGCACCTAAAGTAGTCATTTCATATCAGTCGTATTACCCAAAAGTAGGGTAAATCTGTCTGATAAATCAGCCTATCCACGCGTTTTTGTATTCACTTACTGTGAGGGCAGCTAAGAGCCTTAGATACAGAAGTCCGTGCTGTGGATATTGAAGGGTATAGGCTGGATCGATCCCACCAAAAGTCGCTTGTTTACTCGGTGTACACCAGTGACTTTCAGCATTCTTTGTGCTGCAGGCTGCTGGTATTTCCCCTGTGGAGTGTAGGTGCTGTACAGCGAATACAAGCCTATTGAGAATAAGCTTGCTTTTCTTAGTTGTCTTTTCAAGACGCTGTAGAAGTTGTCTGTGGGCTTCAGCCTGTAGACTACAAGTTGAAAAACACTGATTTAAACAGATTCTCTGCCACCAACTGCTTCCAGGCAGCTGGTCTCTCTGCTCTGTGATATCAGATTGCGGAACAGGAGGTAGTAGGTCCAGTCTTGTCTTGGGTATGATTCTTTGTGGAGCTGCTTTTTTCCTCTCCTTTCTGAGAGCACTGAACCAGTCAGACATCTGTGACTTTTGACTTCATCTTCTATATCACCCCTTTTGTAGTGAATAGTTCAGTGAAAATTGTACCACCTCATTTGCCGTTTATCCTCAGCTTTACTCAGTTTTCTTTGAGGCTTGCACACTTCCCTCCCTGTCCCACATTTACTTTAAGAACTGGGAATTCTTAAAACTAGGTTGCTTTTCTTTTTCCCATTCAGTATTTTCCATGTCAGTTGAGAAGCTTAAGTGAGGTGATGTCATTAGACTTGTTGGGATGCTAGTGTTCAGGCCTCGTGTTTTCTCCCCATCTTTACTCCTGTTTGCTAGTGGTGGAATTCAACCAGTTCCTGCTGTGCATGTTTACCCACGGTAGCATTTGAACGGATATTGTAGAATTCAGATCAACAGTATCTTTAAAACAAAGGAAACCTGTCACTGAGCTTGTGAACTGGCTTTCATTAGCTGTTACTACTGGATGTAGGTAAGATAGAATGGATAAAAATGGCTGAGCACCAGCTGACCTGAAAAATACGTACTTGAATTAAATGTGAAAGCCAAAACGTTAATAAGGCTAGTGAGGCTGGAGGAGTGTTGACTCCACCAGTAGATTGTGTTAACTTCAGGCTTGGTTCAGAGAGGACTGTCACTTCCCTTCGCAACAAGATGGCCTCTGTTCACAAAATTACCTTCTGAGCAGCAGCTGGATGGCTGTTCTTCATGTTGACTGTTTCTTGTACCGCACAACGTTAATTACTGTGTTTCTATTACAGCGATGAACACGATGCCATCATTTAAGGAGACTTCAGGGAAGACAGTGTTGGAAACCTATCCTATCGCAGCTTTTGTAACTTACTTCTGAAAGAGTTCCTTTCATCAAGATGATCACAGTCTCTAAACCTGTTGTGGGCGTGATCCTGCAAAATGTTGAGAAGCTCTATAAACATCCTGATTTTTTTTCATTGGCTTTCGTAAGAAGAAGAAGTCGTCGGCACTTTGCAGACACTCTTTTCTTTTTCCAGTATTTGTAACCAAATTTAAAGAAACACACGTACTGAGTCATTTTAGGGTACAC
The DNA here is from genome assembly GCF_963924245.1 of Chroicocephalus ridibundus. Classification (NCBI taxonomy): domain Eukaryota; kingdom Metazoa; phylum Chordata; class Aves; order Charadriiformes; family Laridae; genus Chroicocephalus; species Chroicocephalus ridibundus. Next base: position 17,923,163 of record NC_086284.1, on the reverse strand, counting down.
ACACAAGTCTCTGAAATACCTAATTACGGGCACAGTGAATCGCATCATTGGAATGCTAAGTTCAATTATTTCTTACATATTGCATAAATCCAGTGTGTTCCATAATGGATACAGTAGGTTAAATAGGATAGCTTTGAGACCAAGCATTGGTTTTTGCAAGTGAAGTGGGTTTTTTTCCTAATATTTTGTATTAAATTGTATTTATTTTGAAGTTTGATGTGAACTTTAGTTTAGAAATTTTGGATTTTGAACAATTCAGTTTTTTTTTTTTTTTTATTAGGCTATAAAGGGACATGGCTTGCTAACTGCGTAGAAGGTGATAATGAGTACTTTAAACTTCAGTCCTTAGCTCACCAGTGACCTGCAGAGACTTCCCTTAACAGGCTGTACAATGAGAGCCGCCGCGGGAAGCACGGACAGACTGGAGATACCCATCCACAACCTTTTTCTCTAAATGGGTCCTTGTAAGAAAACAGACTCTGCGATCTGTAGCTTCCTTTTTCTAGCATGTCCTAATGAAGCATGTGCAATTGAAGGTAAAATAAAAATGGAAAGAAGTAATTGTGCCATCATAAACATGATAAAATATGAAAATTGCTTCTAAAAATTGGCTTTTAAGTTGAATGTAGCAATCGCTTCACTCTTGGGTTTTATTGTTATGAAGTTGTATGCGGTGTTTTAGCAGCATTTGATAAGCATTGAAACTTACACAGAGAAGTGGAAAATACGTAAGACAGCATTTTAGAAGAATATCATCTGCATTTTTACGACGATTTTCAGAACTTGTTACTGCTGCACGCATGTACTGGGTCAAAAGCCCACTGAAGGCAACGGGGCACCTCTCAGAAGGCCTTTAGATGAAGTCCCAAATACACTGGGTGTGCTGTGCGAGATGGCTGGTGCTGCTTGCGTATCACATCTGCAGGTCCTCTGAGGTAACCCCGCTGTCTTCAGCAGGTGGGCTCCATGTTGACATGGGTGTAAGGAAAATGAGAGCAAGGATGAAGAAACGCAGGCCTGCATCTCCTTGTTCAGCCCCGCTCAGGCTCCACTTGTAGACCTCTCCCTGGTGAAGAAGGTTGGTGTGGTGGGACTTGACCACTCTGGTTACTGCTGGCACTAGTCCCTCACGCAGGGTACGGGGGGAGGTGGTGACAGCTGAGGGGGGTCACAAGAGGAACTGCATACAGGCCTGTCAGGGGGCAGCTCTGGCACAGGTTAAATTTTTTTGTTGAGCAACATTAAAGTGGCCGTATGGATGTCTCTTCCCTTTCTCACATGGAGTAGTAATCCCATGGAGTTGTGTCTGAGGCACAGCAGGCTGCAGCAAGCCATGGCTAATGAGTAATCTTAGTAGCACCGGCCGCACACCTGAAATGTGGGTAGTGGGGCTGTTTTGGTTTTCACTGAGATTGAGGTACAGGGGGAAGAGTGATTTGAAGTAACTTTTGTGATTTTTCTTAATTGCATTGTTTGGTGGGAAACTTCTGGTTTTGACTTGAAGAGTTTGGAAACAGCTCTTCCATGGAACTGCAGTTCCTTACTTTGTAGAAATTAAGACAATTAAGTGCAACTCAGTTACTGGGATTGTAACACCTCTGTTGTACAGATGAATGAATAAAATGAAATCTTTGGAGTTACTATATCAATTTCAGTTGGATTTTTATTTTACTAGGTGGTTTCTTAATTCCCTCAATCCTTTCCACGGTCATAACCATTGGATAAGAAGTGTTCACTAAGTATACTTTGCCGTGCTGGAATACCAGACCTAGTGCATTTTTGCCCAGCTCAATCATTTGTAATGTATTTTGTAATCTCATTGCTACCGTAAAGCAAAATTACGTGCTTAAGATTTCAGATGGGTCAGTGCCAATATCCAGCCTGCCCGCCTTTCAGGTGTTCAGATACTGGAGAAAGTGAGGTGCAATTGGTAAATCTCACCTTTAACTTTACATTTGCTTACCAACGGTAAGGGAAACCCCAGCTTTAAGTTACACACGTACGAAGTGGGATGAACAGGACAGTTTTTCAGTGTATCGTATCAGCACTAAGTGTGTATTTAGGCCTCAGTCCTGGAGGTCATCCTGCAACACTTGGAACAAGCAGTGGAGCTGAAGGTAGCTATGCTCTACGCATGGAGAGGGGTTGGCTGTATTAAATAACGGAAATAGTAATTTAGCATTTAAAAATTTTGATTGTGCAAAGTAAAGATTGGCACTTTGTACGGGAAGAGCATTTGCAAGGGTTTGCCACAGGAGTTTACCAGATTTTAGACTAAGAGGAGGTATGAAGCTGAAGTATGAGCAAAAAACAGAAAAAGGTCTTTTGTTTCATAGACTGAAGTCCAGCGCTATCCCAGGCAGCCGGGGAGTAGAATATAGAATAGCTTGGAAGGGACCTACAATGATCACCTACTGCCTGACCAACTCAGGGCTGACCAGGTCAAAGCATGTTATTAAGGACATTGTCCAAATGCCCCTTAACCACCAACAGCCTTGGGGTATCAACCACCTCTCTAGGGAGCCTGTTGACCACCCTTGGTAAAGAATATTGCCTAAATATAATTCCCTCCTCATGGAAGTCTCTTCCCACTCACTTCTGTTGTGATTAGTTATGCTAAATTCAATCATAGTGGCCTACCAGTGTCTTAAGGGGGCCTACAAGAAAGCTGGTGAGGGACTTTTTAGGATGTCGGGTAATGGTAGGACTAGAGGGAATGGATTAAAACTAGAGATGGGACGATTCAGACTGGACGTTAGGAAGAAGTTCTTCACCGTGAGGGTGGTGAGACACTGGAACAGGTTGCCCAGAGAGGTGGTGGAAGCCCCATCCCTGGATGTTTTTGAGGCCAGGCTGGATGGGGCTCTGAGCAGCCTGGTCTAGTGGGAGGTGTCCCTGCCCATGGCAGGGGGGTTGGAACTAGATGCTCTTTAAGGTCCCTTCCAACCCTAACAAGTTTATGATCTGTTTATATTCATTTTATGCAATAATTTTTTAGCATAACTAGCTCTTCCCTTTCGCTAGGTATACTTCTGCTACAGTCGGTCTTTCAGCGGGTCCTTAACTGAGTTGTTTATTAGTAGCGTGAGGATGACCCTACTGTTTGCGTTTCATCCTTCCACGAGGGCTGCGCCTCTGTCCTCTCCCCAGCGCTGGTGGCCGGGCACAGCTCGTAGCTGTGTCTTGGCGAGGAACCCCTCTGGTGGCACAGCGCAGAGCTGCAGCTACAGCGGCATGTTTTAAGCCCATCGCCGGCATTCACGCAACCCCCATACTCATTTTTAATCCTTAAAATTCGTGTGGTTTTTGCGCTTAAAATTTATTTCATTTAATACTACAGGCTTGAGAAGGCTTAATCTTTCATTTACTACTAAGCGCAATATAATTATGCTGGGATCTTCTGCAGGGAGCCAGGGTGTAAAACACTGACACGATGAAAGCAACTGGAACTTCAGGGAACCAGGACTTCCTCGTTCACGTCCGGTATATGAAGGCTATCAGAGAGTAAGCTGTAACTGCTTTTAATGTTAGCCACAACACTCTTCCCCCCGTCTTTGATGAATTATTGCACCCTCACTGATACCACTTCTTGTGGTTTGGATTCAAACTCCCCCCCCGCCCCAGAGCAAGAGGAGACAACGGCACTTGGTGTCCCCGAACTGGGACGCTGCTGTAGGGCAGACGTGGAGCAACCTGAGCCCACATCCCAGCGCTGCACCGGTCTGCCTTCCTCCCGCACGGCTTCCCTTTTTATGCAGGTCTCCTTTAGCCTGTGTCCTAGTACCAAGTCGTTGCCCTTCCAGCATCATTGTTTTGATGGGGCCCTACATCAACAGCTTCAAAGCAGTCCAGAAATGCTGCAGTGCTATATTTGTTTTTTTTTTATTTAAAAAACACTATTAAAGCAAGATCATGTTACTGTGCTAATATGCAGTAACTTAAACATCATCCCTTTGTAAATCTACTTTCATACCTTTCCTTTTTGTTCAGAGACTGTTAAAGCTCTTACATGCTCATGCCACTCTGGTTTTGCCCTGAAGACATATGTCGCATTCTTAACATGCTTTATCGAAAAAAAAATATAAGGAACAAAATGACAATATTGCCAAAAGCAAAGTCGAATGGCATCAGAGACTAAAAATTGCCTAGATAACTCAAGAGGTTAAGAATTTAGCTGTCATATGGAAGCAGATAGAATGAGAATGGACCTGTGCAGAATGTAAACACATTCTCTGGACAACACTGGAGGAGTCCCGATGGGTGTATGACTTAAAAAACAGGAAAGTTAAATGAATTTAGGAATCCGCATTTGACAGTTCTCACAAACAGCATAGCCGCAGGGACTGTCAGTTCCCAGTGTTGATCCTGCAGTGTCTGAGCTTTAGCCTGCATCAGAATTTAGTGTTTGCCTCGCCATAAAAACATGACTTTGAAGACTGGATCAATGATTAATTTTATCCTTCAGTGTCAGCTCATCCCTGTACTTCCAAACCTCCAAGTCAGGAACTCTGAAGAGTGATGGAATAAAAGGGACTCCAAGTTCTGGAGGCTTTTAAATGTCCTTTTAGAATCCCAAAAGGAAATATATCCTCACTTTGATACTCAAGATCTTGTCTATTGTTTGTTCTGACTTCTGCAGTTTGGAAGCCAAGGTGGGGCACCTGGCCAGCACTGAGGTGATGGGTGCTTTTAAAGTGTTAGAAAAAAAACTGTGTAACTCAGTTTCCTTGACAGGGCTCAGAAACAAAAGCAACAAGTGCCTGTACAAATGGGGCGCTTTCCCCTTTTAATTGTTGCGTATGTGACTTAATCTTTTCTAAAGACTTTATTCTTCCCTTAGAATCGAAGCTGTCTTCCGTTGGGCAAATCACAACCCTGCCTAACATCCTATATTCCGTAAGTACTGAGTAGTTCACTTCTCTATCCATCTGACAAAAGAATAGAGCATCAGTAAGTCAAACTATACAGATCCCAAAGAAGGAGATCTTTGTTCTGACCAAGTCGACATGTGAGCTTAAAGAGCTCTGGCAAGTTCTCCAGCTTTTCCCCAAAAAAAAATTGACCAGCAAAAGCCACTGCTAGGACATTGCTTATTGTGCGATTTCCTGCTATGTTCCAGTATATTTTGATCTCTTCAAAGAGAAAAAAAAAAACTCAAATATTTTGAAAATAGCACAGCAGGATCTGCTGTTTGGAGTTCCGCTCTTCCTCGCGCAGGATGTGTGCAACATCCCAGGCTCTTAGGCTTGAAGGGTCCTATGCCAGCAGCCATCAGTGAGGAAGCTGGGCTGGAGCATCGGTAACTGTTGTGATCACACGCCCAATTAAAAACAGAAACAAAGGACTGGTGATTTAGTATTATCTCAGGAAGTTTTAATCCCTGCACTAGCGACCTCCGGAGCAAGAGTGACAACCATTCCACGTTAAGTAGTTCAACAGGACAGAGAATACCTTTTTGTGTCCAGAATACGCCTCTCGCCTGAATTCACATACCTGCGGCGGGTCACTGTAGGAATAACTAACAGCAACACTGAATTTGCAAGCTCAGTCCATCTGCACCATTAAACATGATACCGCATCCCCAGCCTCACTACGCTACACTTGCCCCAATGCAGAACTAAAGGCAGCTGAATCCACTGTTTACAATTCCACACGCTTCTCCTGATGTTTAATGAGGAATGTAGCAAAGAACCAAGTTCTGAGAGCACTATGGGAGTTACTAAACAACCACTAATGCCTCAGTCACAAAAAGCAATATAAAGACTTTTCTTTTATATCATGCTAGTGGAGTTCCTAGATACTTCATATATGGCTGTTCATTTTGGCGTATAAGAGCAGTGCTCCAGGGCCGTCTGGTCACCTGTGGATACCAGGACTGCACGCTGTCTTCAATTTGAAGAGCGCTGGGCTTCCTGGTCAATGCTCAAATGCAAACAGAAGATAAAGCATTCAGTTAAAAAACAAGAACACACAAAAAAACCCATGCATGAAACTGCTGAATAATCACAGTGAAGCTTCACAAAACATGCCGCTGCTACTTGGGAAGCCACTGTTATCTTGCAGTATCTCAAACCAGTATCAGAAACTGCAGCTGCTCCAGGCAAGATCCTTTGCAGATACGGTACGCTTCATTCAAGTAAAGAAACTGCTCGTTTCTAGAAGCTGGGAATATTGCCTTCTGTTTTCAACTTACAGCAGGTCTGAGCCCTGAACTCCAATGATACCAAAGTTCCCACCCTCTACCGCCGCTAAGCCACGCAAACGCACTCCGCCAGCTCAAGACAAGCAATGGACCTGGGATGCTGACGGCTGAGAACTTGAGCTGCTTCATCAGCAGAGCTGCACAGGAAGCTGGGGGCAGGGGGGGTTGGTTAGTGCTGTTTATAACCCCGTCAAAGCTCTGGAAAATGCTTTCAAAAAAAGGAAGTGGACACAGAACAAAGCGCAAACATGGTCAGCTGGTTCACAACTAACCAAAGTCACTTGACCCTCTCCAAACAAATCACTACGCAGACAGTCTTCTCCGTGGTTTAACATTTTGCTAGGGTTCTGTTTGCGATGTGCTACAGGCAACTAGTTTTATTACAGCTTTCTTGGAACGGTACTGAGGAGAGTGGAACTGCTCACGTGTACAGATCAGGGCCACCACAATCATTCTAGTGGGGAGCAGTGGAAAGCCATAACCTAGAGTAGCCTTCCTGCCAAAACTAGGTCAAAGACTTCTACCCAGTAGTTTGTAGATCAAGTTCTTCCACTTCTCAGAAAGCGGCTCAGGTGCCTGGGTGCAGGCAGCCCGTGCTGTTTGAAGTTGCCCAGGACATTCAAAACACTCACCAACCAGGGCAGACAGGTATGTTGCAGGTCCCGAGACACCCTCGGGCACCACAAATGACACCGAACACCTGAATCACTCAGTTTTTAAAGCCCTATATATCCTGTCATCTGATCTATACGTAGTAACTGCAATGTCTGAAAAACTCTAAGCCCATGTGATCCATTGCTTAAAAAAATCTGCCTGCTACCATGTTTTTCCCTGTCCTCTTCCCCGTTCAGAAACAGGGCTTACATACCAACAATTCCACACTCTTCAGGTGAGCCTGCCCTCTCCAGCTCCCCCTGCAGACTTATCTTAATCTGTAGAAAGTATGTTTGGTTCTAATAGGACTAATGTCTGGGTCTGAACATCAAATTTCAAGTCATGCGCTTTATTCCTTAACAAGCTCTCATAATCTTTGACAACTTTAAGTTGCTACACAAGACAGAAAAGCCTTCAGAAACATTTTAAAACCAGAAAAGCAAAGGTATGTTAAATTGAAGCTGTTTAAAACTACATGCTAGGTTTGAAACATTCACACTTTTAACATCAAAATTAAACGGAAGATGCGTACATGCAATAAAGTTGGACAAAAGTCTGCATTTAAAAGAATTACAGCAAGCCAACCTACAGTTAGACTAAAGAATCCTACGTACCGCAAGCAATGTTTACCAAAGCGTTGAAACAATTATGGTGCCAGCTTATGCACAGCTTTAAACAGTGTTCCAGGAATTAGGGAAGAATGGATGAAACCAAACATCAGCGATCCTGAATTCGCACTAAAAATGTTTAAAGACAAACCATTACAGATTCTTACACCCCTCCCCTAACCCCCCAAGACAGCAAAGCAAGACTTCTTCAAAAGTAGCATCTCCAGTATTATTTCGAAAGGGGCTCCAGCCCAGGAGGGCTTGGAGATACAGGGCAAAGACAAACAGGGGGTAACTAGGATGTATTTGTATCTTCCTTTGCACAACTGTTCTCACTGAATTTAGTGATGATTACTACTGATGGAAGCATCCTGAATCTGCTAACAAGTCAGTCTCAATCACATAATTAACACATAAAAGTACACGTTCTGGCCCTTTTTAGATAGCCAAAACTGTGATTCAATGCTGCAATTATACTAGAAACGTAACATACTGTAACTCCACGCACAGTCTAAATTCCAAGCTCAGTGGACAGATTTCCCAAGATGGCAGGTGATTATAGCAGGAGCCCCAGCGGTTGCTTTCACAGACACACCCAGAGAAGAACTTTTATTAAATTACAACTCAGATGTACAACAGGAAAGATTATACAGGTGCCAAACATACAGCAGCCCTAAGTATGAACGGACATTTATTTGCTGGTGACATTTCCCGCACTCAATACAAGCCTTGCTCTAAACACCAGGCAACCATTACGCAGGGCTAGTCACGAGAACGATTCACAAGTTACATAGCCCACACAAGTTCTTTTTAATGTATAAACTTTACTACTTTTATACATACAGGGTGCTCTCTTTTTAGAGGAGCTAACACGTGTATAGCTAAAGCCACACATGAAGTGATGAAAGCCAGTTACGTGCACACAACGCCCAAGCGCTGGCATCCTGAAACTTCAAGAAATGGTATTTTCACCTTGCACTCCAGAGCGTAAGACACCGAAGCACTGCTAAAAACATCTTCTTGCTGACAACATGCAGATTCAGAGATCAGCACTTGGGCATATGGATGGAAGACAACTGACTTAACCATTAGAGCCAGACGAACTGACACTACCACTGCAGGATCTGGTGCCATTATCCTGGCAGCATTCTTCCCTTATTTGCCATGAAATCCTTGCAAAATCCTTACGAACTCTCTAGGTACCTACTATGCAAGTCACAAAACTGAAAAGGGTAAAGTAAGTGTCAACCAGTAAGGAAACAGAAGTCCCTGGACTACCAGCTTACAAAACAAGACCCAAGACTTCAGAGAGGGGTGGAAGATCCTACTATTTAATTGCACAATCACTATAAAGTTCCAAACACTGGAAAGCAGCTTTTACATTTTAATCCCTAGCATAAAGGCTGTATTGCTGTAGAGCTACCCTCTGCCTCATCTCCAAGGTCATGAGGATCACTCCTGCCCATGATTTCTATCCTTTTTAAAAATTATGACAGAACGATGTACCAGATGCTGTGTGGAGTTTTTTTGGGTTTTTTTGTTTGTTTGTAAATAAGGATAAAAATCTGACCCCCCTACTTTACCAGAGGCAATCACAAAGCATCAGAGCAGTCACTTCCCTGTTCAAAAGTGAATGAAAGACACACAGAATTAAATTTTATTGTACTTCTGTGGGCAAACAAACAACGCCAAACGTTTGTCAGGAAAAAGACAGCATTCTAGTCACTGCAGTTTACAGAGAAAATCCAACAACAGGAACAGAGTAAACAAGCACTCATTTGAGAATTAGAAATATTTTAATTCAGTCTTCATATAAACTATGTTTAATACACATTACACAAGTATCTAGACACGACCAAAACTTTAAAAAGAGTCCTGCTCAACAGTTTGCCTCTTTTCTCAAGTCCACAAGAAATCCAAAACAGAACCAAAACAGTAGCTGAAGTTAATTAATATTAATTATTAATAAACAGCAATCTTAATGTATTTTCTCACATCCACATGGAGGCAACTCATGAGAAGAGTTATGCCAGGCTCCATTTTAGGAACTCAACCAGAAAGTTTTTTTTATTGCAAATGACACAGAGGCATACTAGTGAAACAGCTTTCCTTACTCGGAACGGAGAGCTACAAAAACCTCACCTTAGTATTGAGCTAGTTTTATGAACAGAAAGAGTCTTTAGCAAGGAAGACCTACTAGATTCATAACGATGGTACAGTTTGCTATTACACAACTGTGTTAGATAGCTGGTTAATCATCTGTACCACAATTTTCCACTCTTAAGACACTGCTGGCTTAAACTTCAGGAGTTGGAGGATGACAGGAACAAAGACATTGTGCAAGTTTCCCTCCTTATGAAAGAAATGTGCGAACTGTACCCTTTATTGTCCCCCTGCAAATAGGGCATTTTCTAAGGGACGGTGCACATTCTTTGCATACCACTAAGTGGCCACATGGAATAAAAACAATAGAGACTTCTTTGTCCATGCAAACTTTACATGTTCTTTCCTCTTGTAGCCTTCTTAATTGTTCTTCCATAGGTAAACCTGGAAAAAACATATTTAACTTTAAGAAGCCTGAATATACGTGCATTCTAATTAGAACACAGCTATGTTCCATCCATTTCACCCTTTATTTCCCTATCTGTATCACTAAATATAGATGGCAGTGAGAATAGTACATTTCCCAGAGGTCAGAAAGCGGCATGCAAGGAACCAGCCTGTACTTCCCAGTTCTGTGAGACAACAAACAGCTCAAGGATTGGAGGCCAGCTGTAGTTCTTGAGACCAACCAATGTTTACATTTTAGCAAACGCTGTACTTTTCTTGCTTGGATATTAGGAGCACAGTCAGATCGGTGGAAGTGAGCTAAATTCAGGCTTGTATACTTTTCTGAAGTCTATTAACACATTAAACCACAGGACTAAACAAGAGCAAACGCAGTCCCATGTCTGACAAGCTTTTATGTACCCAGCTGTTAGTCAAGATAAATCTTAAGACACCTATAACCCCCTCTGGAAAAGCAGATAATGATACCTGCTGTGAAATGCTAACCTACTATGCACTGTCTGCTCTTTATCAAACGCCTGAATGAGAGCTTGTACCAGGATCAAGTCCAGCATGTGCCTGAACTGTCAAGCTCCAGAAAGCTCCCCCTCCTATGGCGCAAAAGCACATGTAAGGCACAGGATACGGTTTACAGCAGATAGATTTGCTTGCAAGTCTGAGCACGCACTTAACTTTTTTTGATAAATCCACTTTACCAAAGCAGAATTAGGGAGAACGTAAAGCAAGCATAAAACCTCTTTCTTAAGCGAAGTAATTTTCTTCTCCCCCGCCTCCCCCCGGCAATGTTAGCTATTTCTCCCACAGTAACGTTTAAAGTAAAAAGTAGAGTTTAAGGTACCTGAAACATCTTCTGTGGGAACATACTTCATGTTCTTCTCCACTAAAATAACAGAAAAAAAAAATCCTAATCATTTGACTAATCTATATTCAAACAGCATCTGATTATTTTTTTATCTATAGGTTGCTACGACAGCACTGGTTAGACTTTTATAAACTTACATCCTTAGGGGAAAAAAAAATAAATAGACATACCAAATAAATCTTTGTACAGCACAGGGTCACAATCTCGTAGACAGTTTCTGAATATGCTGGCTGCTTCATTTCCTTTCACTAAAACTGTATCTATCAGTTCCCTTGCTTGCAGTGGTGTCTGAGTCTTTTGCTTAATAACATCATGCTCAAGTTCCGTTATCACTTTAGCTGATAATAAACTCCCAAGGATTGGAAGTACACATGTTAGACGTTGGAATAAAGCCATTCTGTTCTTCCGGATTAAGGACAAATCATCTGGAATGCAGAGGGGATTAGACGTTTGTTACGAATACAGCACTCCAAGCTCCATTTCTGCCTACATTCTTTAAACTCTACTTGAAATGTTCACTTACTACACATCATTAATAAAGACCTCAGTAAGTTTTAGTGGTGTTTACATAAAGAACAGACTGAAGAAAACCACATACAAGCAGCTTCCGAGCTGAAGCCTTTTCACCAATAAAAACTCCTGCCCCCATCTCCAGGTTAAGCTATCTGAGGGGATCTTGTCTAACTTCACACTAGCAAGACTTACGTTCTCTGCAGAATTGCAAAGAAAAAAACAACACCTCTGCATAACACCAATGCTAACTCACCGACAACCAACAGGTTAATTTTAGTCAGTGGCAGTCAAAATCATGTCTGAGATGTAGATAGAATCAAGCTTTTCTAAGAGGTGTCCAACAGAATTACGTGCAAGAAAACCAGAAGTACAGCACAAACAGTCTCAAAAGTTTGGTGGGTTGTTGTTTGGTTGTTTTTTTGTTTTTTTTTTTTTTTTTAAATAGTCTATCCCAAACAACAACAACAACAAAATCACTTCCATTAAGGTTTAATGGCTGAATCCATCTATGTTTTTTTGATAGAACACACCAGTAGAAAAGCAGTCTTAATTTAATTTATAATTGAGAAGTTTCATTACTGCTTCACAGACTCAAAAATAGTAGGATTTTTTTAGGCTTTGCTATATGGTATTAAAACAATAGGAAATGTTGAAGACATCAAATAAACACTGTTAAATAGCTGACCCACATGGCTGAGTCAGACACAGAAAAGCAGACCTTTGGCCATCTTACAGAATCTAATTTTAAAGTTTATGGCCTCTTCTAGGAGGTGGATATGGTGGCTCACCGATTCAAGTAGTTTAAAGAACAGGCAAGCTTGGAAAAAAAATTAGTAGAGTGTGCCAAGTAAAGTCTTTTGGTTCCATTTATTTTATTAACAGCAATATAAAGCCACAGAAATTTAAAAAATATGGCTTTGCTCCTGTGGAGAGAATCAGGTGATACCGAACCCTTGGAACCATCCTCCTGAAAGGGAATGAAGAAGTTCCCAGACTGCTAGTTCCATACAGATACCCTGACAATGCTTTTACAGAAACTGATCATAATAACAATTAAACTAAATCGCTTAGTGAATAAAAACAACTATAAAAACCATACATAATACAAACCACTTCTGCTTTCACTTTTGTTCATGCCTTATGCTTACCTGATGCAGCTTCTTCGAATTGTCTCTCTTTCTCTTCTTCCCTCTTCTCATCTTCAGCATTGAGCAGATCACACACGAGATCATTAACAGTCTTGTAGTTTTCTCCAGAGGCCAAGATTTTACTTTGCACTGTTTGCTTTATTAGCCTTCTACTGAATCCCATCTCCAAGGCAGCTTTAACAACAGGCGTGTTCATCATGATTGCATCTTCTGAATGACTCTCTCCAGGTTCAAAATGAATAACTAATCAAAGAGGAAAATCACTATGTATAATATAGAGAATAAAATACCTATACAACCCAGAAGTCAGAGACACCAACATTACCTACGCATATGCAAATATATATGAATACCTAGCACTAAAAAGTTTCAATGGCTAAATAGACATTTTTTCTTAAGTGGTTAGTTTTAAAAATGGAAGCCAGTTACTTAATTGGATTGAATCCATGATAAACTTCAATCCATGACAGGCCTTCACGAAAATCTAGGATAATCCAGAGAAACCACAGAGAATTCCATTGTGTCTTAGCAGCTTTTTCTAATATTTAATCATTTCTAACTTCGGCCTTGAAAAATGTTGAGGCGGGGGGGGTGGGGCAGGGAAGGAAGGAGATCAAAATTCAGAGTTTATAGTACAAACAATTGTTCTATTCCAGCTCTTGATCAGTATTTTCCATTCAACTTACTAAGCACCAGACACGTGGGATTCTGACTCATTGTCCTCAACCAGCAGGGACTATGATAGCATAACCCACTCACCCTCTGGGAGGGGTTTATTTCCACTATAACTACAGTCCAGCTCAGAAAGACTTCACTTTATCAGCTTGTCCTACCCTCTCCTTGACCACTGCTGCTCAACTCAAGAGCATTTACATGCCTAAAAATGAAGTTGCTAACTGCATAGTCATGACGCCCTCTAGCAACTGTTCCACAAAGTTCAATACCATAGGTCAATTTAAGAAATGCCAAATTGACTTGTTTTGTTTAACTCAACCACGAAACTAAAAACCACAAATACAGCAGATGCCAAGAGCTGCTAGTATGAAAATAAGGAAAATGAAAGACAAGATCTCTTAAAGATGCCTCCTTTAAGTCTGTCCATATAACGTTGAAGCTACCTAACTTTTAGCATTACTTAGAAAATCCTTATAACATTGTTGTTTCCAACAAAATCCAAGAATTCTTAAGCAAGTTAGTTTTGGATAGCTAATCATTAAGTCGGCAAAATGCTGAGAACGTTTAAAAACATGCTCTAATATACATACTTGGGGGATCAATGTTTTCATCTACAGGCGTATCAGAGGTTGACAAGAGCTGTGGAACACAACAGAACTACATTAGTATCAAAGTATTGCTTTTCCCCCTACGTACCTTTAACACATTCTTCCCTCATCATCCACGCTAAGCTTTTTACCTGAATGGTATCTGTTAGGTACTTTACATGTGGTTACACAAGTCTGCAACTTTGTGCAACTATATCATCAATATGAAGTTAGTGCTGACCAATTTCATGAACAGAAGTTTGGCTTACTCTTGCCAGAAGCATTATGGATAGAAGTAATTCAGGCTGTCCATGACTGATACCTGAAATAACAATTAATGATCTGCACTATTCACTGAAACTTACATAATGAGAATTTTCCTCTCCTGACACAAAGGAGCTCACTCCCTTATAACACTTTCCATAAGTACAGGTTAAACTCTACTAGTCCAAGTCCATTAGCCATGGTTCAGCATGGGTTTCATTTCTGTGCTCATGAAGAGCCTTTATCGTGTTAGAAACATAGTAGAAATATATGCAGAAGTGAGGCAGAAGGATGGACCAAATTCCCAAAAAGAACATAGCGCTCCAACAAGAAAAAAAACAAAGTTACTGAACAGTAAAGTTTACCTGTTCAAGAAGATGGGGGAACCTGGCCTGAATTTGACTTACAAACTCTCCTCCTTTTACACGAAGCAGATACTCACACCTGAAACATTGACAGAAGTGTACTAAATTATACTTTCTACTTGCCAAGGGAAAAAAATACAGATGAATGAAACAGCTTACAGTAACACAGCGTAACTTAAGTACATGTTTCTCTTCCTTCAGAGGGGAAAGAGTTCTCTGAATTGGAAGCTTGATATAGCCTAGTGTCTGGTGACACTTTGATAAAGCTTTTCCATGATGTTCAGCAGTCAGTAGGCTTACGTATATAAATGCAGCAGCTTTACATTCTGCTACCACTTCTAATCAAAATGGTATGTCATGAGAAATGATACCGTGTCAGCGTCACCACAAAGTGCAGTGATAAACTGTTTCTATCTCACATCTCACCATTCTTATCCCCTACTCAAATCATTCAAAAGAAATTAACAAAATTTAACACCACTATCAAAGCCAGATCTGCTTCACTAATGTAGAGTTATATCTCTTAAGGACATTTACTGACAGGCATAACGCAGAAGGAAACAAAGGTGTCATTTAACTCTACGTACATCGTGCAGTATAACAGTAGCCGGCAAATTGCCCATTAAACACTAGTTGGAGATCTACGATGTGAAGAATCATTATTAACTTTCCTGAAATTAAGTGCAGCTATTTCTGTCATTAATGTAGGTGGAGATTTCCATAGGCACAGATAGCAATTAGGTACGCAATTGCCATTTAATTATGGGGGGCATTAAAAAGTTATTTCTGTCATTTTTCCAATAGAGACGTATTAAACAGCCACTGAAACCTTCTTCACAAGCCTTTCCACACCTAAGAAACTAAACTGCACAAGCTGAAAAACTGGTTCAAGAAGGGCATGGACACAGAACTAGACTGAGGGCGTCAGATGTTCCTCCTACTTCATTTCTCTGCAGCTTTTGCTCTACTCAAGTCTGCTTTCTGACTGCTTCTCTTAGACAAGCATGCTCATGAACAATGCAGCGTCACTTGGTAACAGTGATTTGGGGATGCACACAGCATTTAACTATTAAGTGGAAAGCATTAAATATCATGCTTAATGAAGAAATGTTTTAATTATGGCCACCTTAGCACTTCAGAGCTTGTAAACAGAGGTACATGAAATACATCCAAATGAAAGACTGAATTTGTACATCATACAGTGAAGTTAAACAAAATTATTAAGTGCAGTACCTATCTGCCAAAATTAGAAGTATTTAAGGGTGTGAACAAATTATGACTAAGATTTTGCAAGTTACCTTGGAAACCACTTTGCATGTTCAATCCATGGATCATCTCCAGATTCCCAGCACCTTAATCCACCATCACAGCAAAAACACTTGACATCATCATTGCGGCCTTTAAGAAAAACAAGGCAAAATATCTAGCAAACATTCACACAATTTACTTTAAGGTAAATGCTGACATAGCAATGCGAATAAAACTGGAGACATCAGTTTTTCTTACCTACGTAGTAAAAGCCAGCATCCGCAAGCTGTTCAGGCTGAACTGGAATTCTAGCCGGCCAATTTATGAATGTTTTAACACGTGCTTCATGGGTTTGCATGCTCACATTTGAAACATTGAAACTTAGCTGGTCTCGGGTAAGGTTCTCCACAAAAGGGCAAGTAGGAAAGTGTCTCCGATGCTCTGACATAGCATTATCTTTTGGTTCCCAGTTACTCAGCTGGCCACCACAGGTGAAACAAGCAACTTTGTCTGCTGTCCCCAAGTAATAAAGTCCAGCCTTTGCCAGATCAGTGGGCGAGAGAAACGCCAGTGGCCATGAGTGAAAAGTGCGTAGTCTAGCATCTTCTGTACTCATAGAAGGATTGTGAAGTTTAGGTCTCAAGAATGAAAGGTCTTCAACTGCCCTAGTAGTTACTGGGTCTTGAGGAAAACTGGAAAAAGAGCCACTGAAATATCCAACTTGTTCTAAACTTGGAGAAAGTGTTATGGAATGTAGAGATGGTGAGAGATTGTTTGTGACCAGAGGCGAAAAGGCAGAACGAGAGGAGAGTCCAAGGTTGTTAACAGAAAGCATGTTTTGAACAAAACTGCAGCTAGGATACAGCTGTTTGTGTTTTTCCATAGCATTATCTCCTGGTTGCCAGTTGTCCAACGTTAAGCCACAACTGAAACACTTAACTTTATCTTGCACACCAGTGTAATAAAACCCAGCCCGAGCAAGACTCCGTTCCGACACTGGCACATTAACGGGGAAAGTAGAAAACGTCGACATTCTGTAGAGTTCACAGGATAAGTCATACTTCAGTTCACCACACAAAGCACTCTGCTTCATGATGCTAGCCAAGAAAGGGCTATTTTCCATTATGTTCATAATGGACTATTTTTGGAAGAATGGGACAAGTCTTCCTCTGGGAGGTAGTTGTGTGCATTAAAGGCAATTTGGAATAACCCCTGCCTGTACAAAAGTACAAACCTGAAAATTAAATACTTCAATGTGCAACTTTGAATGCTTACATGAATAGAATTAGCCTCAAGATTAACAGCCTTTAAAATCTGGGAAGTTCTTGAACTTCAGTTTACACAACTGTTTTCTGTGCAAAAGCTGCCCCACCTCGTTTTGACAACTGAAGAAAGCATGTCAAAAAAGGACTTTCCCTTGAATCATATAGGCATCATGTGCTTTCCTTGTGCAGTGTATCTGGGAGAGCAGCATCAGTTTGTCAGGCTAGTGAAGGTGGGATCCAGAGAGGAAAGACCTCAAATGGGTTTATCAAAATCCTTTGTCAATAAAGAAACTAAACTGGGGGGTAACTACAATGACATCATTTTTGACCAGAACATCTGTTAAGTGATTTAAGAACTATTTCACCCTAGACAGCTGATAAAATATGCAGCTTATACACATGTAAAGATTTTAGTTTGTAAATCTCATTAGAAGGCTGAAAATAATGGTTTATCAAGCTCAAAAGGCATACAAGTGCCCCTGAACTGACTACTGAACTGATCTGGTATATTTGCTACCGCTAGACTTCCAAAAAAACCCCTCAACTTCTGCATATTGTTGTAATAACTTTTTAAGACTAAAGAAGTTAGTTTATACTCAACTTCACATATATCGAATATTCAGCTATGAGATAAACAGATCCTATACACTGTCTCTGACAAGGATGAACTGTCTTTATTAATAAGCCTGGAATAGCCCTAGGCTTTTCTGTCTATAACATTGTCCACACAGACTGAACAGAGCATTTCAGTTTTAACCTGGTGCCTTTGTTACAAGTATAGAGTTATCAAATTTAACATAAATGAATTGCCTTGTGTTGGGACATTCTAATACTTTATACTGTTGAATTAAGTTTCTTCTGTATGCCATGTTTATGGCATACAGAAGCAAACAGAATCCTCAGATTTAAAAAAAAATGAATTTGAAGCCTTAGTTTCTTTATTTCTGCACAGAACTACCTCCCAGAGTTCAGACTAAAGTCCCTTCTAAGGTGCTTACGCCTCCATATTGATACTGACTGTTCACAAGAAGAAACTGTAAGTATTTGTAGTTTCAATCATTTAATTCTTTTGGGTGGAACAAAACCTGCAAGGAAGGAGAGGAGTGTTTCAGAATATACAATATGAGCTGCATGTAATATCTATACAAACAGAAACTATAAAAACTAAAACCTCAACATAAGCTTTTTTGTAATACTAGCTAGAAATTTTCAGGGCATCAACTTTACATACTGTCACATGGAGTGGATTTAACACACTTAATTTGCCTGTTACTGACACAAGCAGAACGTGTTTGGCAAATGGATGAATCAGGCTGCTCAATCACAAGCAGTATAACTAAAGGTAAGATACTGTACTACAGAAGTTGCATCCACCTAAATTGGTTTAAGCATGCAGATTCTCAAACAACAAAGGTCCAGCTTTATTACACTGACTTAAATTAAGAGAGCTGAAATTTCTTATTTAGGTAAATCTAATGATACTTGAAGCATGGTTCATATGTTCAGCAAAACTGAACCTCACCAAAAAAATTCAGGTAAGAGCAAAGACAAAGTTCAGAAGTTTTTAAATATATAATTTTCTATTAATTCATAAATGCATATATAGCAGTCTGTTTTACAGTATCAGTTTCCTAAAAAGTTCTTCCAGGAAAGACTCAAACCAGATATACTTGTCGTGATGACACAGCCCTAGAAAAACCACCTACTGGAAAACAGCAGAGCATTTCCTACTCATTTCAACAGCTCTTAGTAGATTTGTTCTTAATATGGTCACACTATTACTACTACGGCTTCTTATTCACTGAGGGCATGAGTTACAAATGCCTTACACCAATCCACTTCTTTAACACAGATGGTGGGACTAAACTAACAACATACGTGAAGGATGCTAGTCTGACAAGTTAAGCCTCTTTCCATACTAGAGATACCCCAGAGTAAATGCTAAAAATATCAGAGCAAACGGAGACCCTGATAATCCTAAAACATTTAGGAACACTTAAACCTGAGATCCTGTGGTAATTTTCTGCCGAACACTCTTCTAATATTATCTTCCACTACAGCCCTGAGGATCCTCGATTTCCTTATTTCCAGAGTCACCCAACTGCTCTGAATCTCACAGGTTTTTTCTTCCATTATCCTGCAGCAACACTAAGCTACGTAAAGTCCAGAGCAGCAATATTTAGAGTACAGCAACCTCAAAACTCAATTTAATGTTCTTCTGCACTTGTGTCATGAGCCAGGCCACACAAGTTTACCTTCCAAGCACCCCTTGCTAAGGTTACAGACCTTGAACACCGAAATAGAATAGAACAGAATCATAGAATGTGTTGGGTTGGAAAGGACCCTTAAAGGTCATCTAGTCCAACCCCCCTGCAGTAAGCAGGGACATCTTCAACTCGATCAGGTTGCTCAGAGCCTCATCGACCCTGGCCTTGAATGTCTCCAGGGATGGGGAGCCATTCAAGGAGACAGACCCCCGGGGGTCCGTGCTCGGTCGCGCACACCGGGACAGCCACCACCGCGTCCCCCCGGCAAGGCAAGGCCTCACTGGCCGCTCCTCCACCCCCATCCCACCGCCCCAGCCTGCTGGGACCCGTCCCGGGCCTCCCACAGGGCCCAAGCCCCCCTCCCCGAGCGGCCGTCCCGCAGGGCTGCCGGGCTCCCCCCTCCAGCGCCGGAGACCACGGCCCGGGGCGCGGCAAGGCAGGCCCCTCAGCCCGCCGAGGGTCTCCCCCGCCGCCGGCCTGCCCTGACGCGATGTCCCCCCGCCCCTCAGCCGGGCGCGGATACCCGCCGCAGCCCACGCAGCAGCCGGGCAGCGCACCACCAGGCCGCGGTCCAGCCCCCTTCCCCCCCCGGTACTCACGGTCTCCGGCCGGGCCCCCCGCAGCGGGCGGGCCTGGTGCGCACACCCGGCCTATATACGGTGCCCGGTAAGGGGGAGCAATGCCCCCGGCCGGAGCCGCCCCTGCCCGGAAACTCCGAGTGCGGCCGGCGCACCGGGAAAGTCCCGGCGGCCGCTGGGCGTATACGGGGCCTGACGGCGGGGAGGGCGGACGGCGGGCGGGGCCTCCCCTCGTTCCCTCCCTCCGGGCCCGGGAGAGCTGCCGGGCTGTGGGGGTGTTCCTACCCTCCCGAGCGAGCGCCTTCCCGTGGCGGTCGCCGGCGGGGGGAGTGTTCCCTTGGGCTGCCCCTCAGCCGGCCTCCTCCGTTACGATCGCTCGTTCCTTGAGGGAGGGAGGCCGGCCCCGGCCCCGCTGGCGCCAGCAGGGACGTTAGGTACTTTCCTCCCGGACGGGGAAACCCGCCCGGAGATCGTGCTTCCCCCGCCCGGCCCAGCCCGCCGCGGCCCAGGGCGGGGATTTCCAGCCCCGCGGGCCCGGCGCCGTGTGGGGCTGGCGGG
The DNA here is from genome assembly GCF_963924245.1 of Chroicocephalus ridibundus. Lineage (NCBI taxonomy): Eukaryota > Metazoa > Chordata > Aves > Charadriiformes > Laridae > Chroicocephalus > Chroicocephalus ridibundus. The sequence continues at coordinate 17,902,801 of NC_086284.1, read as the reverse complement.
CGGCCCGCGCTCGCCGCCGGCGGGAAGGGGAAGAGCCCGATGGGGCTGCGCCTCTGGCAGTGGCCCGGGCGAACGGCCTCGCCTGGGGACCTCGTACTAGTACCGGGGGGAGCAAGGACGGCGGGTGCGGCCTCCTCGGGCGGCTGGGATGGCAGCCGGGCTTTCGGTGGCGCTGCGCTCCCCGCAGCAAGGGGCTGCAGACCCTGAGGTGCGGGAGCGGGTCCAGAGAAGGGCAACGAAGCTGGTGAGGGGTCTGGAGAACAAGGACCGGCTGAGGGAGCTGGGGTTGTTCAGCCTGGAGAAAAGGAGGCTGAGGGGAGACCTTCTCGCTCTCTACAACTACCTGAAAGGAGGGGGTAGAGAGGTGGGGGTCTGTCTCTTCTCCCAAGTAACAGGCGATAGGACAAGAGGTAACAGCCTCAAGTTGCACCAGGGAAGGTTTAGATCGGATATTAGGAAAAATTTTTACCCTGAAAGGGTTATCAAGCATTGGAACAGGCTGCCCAGGGAAGCGGTGGAATCGCCATCCCTGGAGGTATTTAAAAGATGTGTAGATGTGGTGCTGAGGGCCACCTTTTAGTGATGGTTTTTGTCAGTGTTATGTTGATGGTTGGACTTGATGATCTTAAAGGTCCCTTCCGACCTAGGCAATACTATGATTTCTACAGGCGCAGCCTGCTCTGACAGTTCTGCTGTCCTGAGGGGGCGGCAAGGGCAGGAACATGATGCAAACCCCACAGTTTTACCTTTTCTCCTTGACACCAGCATAAAACATGATTGCTTGGCCACATTTCCTAATATAGGCAGCTCTGCAGGCTGCAAGAGGGGAAACAACATGCCCCATGAAAGACTTCAGTCATTGAAAGTCACAGGGGAAGAACAAGAGGAAGACAGAATATAAATTTCCACTGGAGGGGTTTAAGACAGTATTGATGCTTGTAGAAATCTGAAAAACTTCCACAGCAGGTACCAGAACACTGACCAAAGCTCAAAATCTCCCAGCACAGTCATGGTCTGGCATTTCCTATAAAGAAACAGCAGATACAAGATTAAAAAAAAAGCCCCTTTTTGTGCTGACGGAATGGTAGTAGGGTGTTTACACAACTGAGAACTGAAGAGTAAAAATAAAGGAAGCGTAACTAAACAGAGCATTATGACACTAGTGGGTAATTTTCTGTAAGAGAGTTCCAGTAAGATGAATTTGCAAGAGAGTCATTTGTATCTTTTCTAAAACTGTTTCAAATTTCCTGTCATATGGGGTGACATTTATCACATATAACAATACTATCTGTCAAATTTCAAACATGTAGCTGCAGTGACAGCTTGTATAGTATAGCTACTACTGTAACATCAGTTAACTTCGCGTAATTATAGACATAGAAATGTTGGCTGTTTCAGCAGTTGCACAAAAAAACCAGGTCAAAAACTCCTTTTAAAAGTTTAAAATGGTTATAAGATCGCTGATGTGTCATTTTAAGGAAGCTGCTGACATGGAGAAGACAAGGTTCAAAAATTGAGTCAGATACTGTATCTGAATCATAGAATAGAATCATGGAATGGTTCGGGTTGCAAGGGACCTTAAAGATCATCTAGTTCCAACCCAGCTGCCCTGGGTGAAGAGTGGTGGGGGTGTGGGATTTAGAGTTTTATTGGACATAGCTGTTTCATGTCACGTAAGGAACCAAGCTCTGTGTGTGTGTGGCTTTGATTGCAGCTGCTTAAAGATTTACTTTCACAGAGCAAGCTGGAGGTGCTCCCAGCCTGGGGACTTCAAGCAGGACTCCCCAAATGAAGTTACATTGAATCTATTTTAACAGATTCTTGACTTTTTACCATACATTCTCCCAAGGCTAATTAATCCAGTGCGCCTCCTTAACTCCCTGCGTCCCTCCCTCCCTTGTGCCACTCCACCCCCAGCCGTATCTGCCCTTTGCCCCTCTGTACCCTCGGCTCCTTCCAATCTGGCAATAGAAGCTGTGTTTTCCTCCCCTCCCAGGCCTCAAGGCCAGCAGTTTCAGGTTCTCCTTTTCTGCTTGGCAAGCCCCATGTCGCAACGAGGAAGAAGGGAGGAGGAGGAACAAAAAAAAAACAGGCTAAAATGCTTGTAATAGCAGAAAAAGAGGTGTAGCTGCCCTGAGCTGACAGGCTCTTTCTGCTTGCTTTGTCTCTGCCAGTATAGTAGCAGCTCCCCCAGCTCTCTGTTTCCAGCAATTCCTTTGCTTTTCAGAGAAAGTGATAAGAGGGAACTTCCCCACCTACTAAGCTGCAATGATTGATTCCCCAGGACACATGAAGTAAGAACATAACTAAAGGTTTCTTCTTAGCACTGAAATTCCTGAGGAATTATCATCAGCATCCTGAGTCTGGCTTCAGCCTGGGACCAAGGTAACCCTCCAGAGACAGAGAGGAGAGCAGTGGTGCTCAAGTCCTACCCAAGCTAAATGCAGGCTTCGGCTTTGATTCTCAGGCTGTGGCACATCACAGTGGGACTGATCCTTATTCCAGCCCTTTCACCTACTGCAGCAAGTTTCCAAGATCATAATCTTCACCTAAAAAACAGCAGGATTGATGAACTGAAATAAGGCACTCTACTTTGCAGTCCCTTGGCCCTGGAGAGGGGGGAAGAAGGCTGCATTCAGACAAAGCTGTCCTCAACCAAGAGAAACTGCTTACTTAAGGAGTCACATCTAATCATAGAGGTCAAAGTGCTAATAAAAGTGTGGCTTTTATGTATTTATGACAATAAACCTAGTGACAGTGTTGACTGAAAGAGCAAAGGTGATACAGCAAATTTCTGGAGGTGGAACGCAGTGTCCCTGAAGCATGAGCGCATTGTCAATGCCAACATCAAGTAGCGCTGACAGCCCTTGGAGTACCTGGTGTAACCGCGTGTCCAGAATTCTTCTCCGAGAGGCCTGATGAATGTCAGTCTCCCCATGCTGTCATTGTTCTCTGATGGCTTCTCCAGTGTACCATCTTCCGCAGCATTAAAACATCTGGATTTAGTGACACCTCTGTAACACACCCCTCAACATCTGTGAAGGGGAGCGAGGGAGAAAAGGCACTGTTACTTGCCTTTCCATTGCTACTGCTCTTCTCTCCCGTAAATTATAGAAAAAATAGTTACCTAGTTTCTCACCACCATAAGTGATTGTCAGAATGTGTCGCTAGGATTTCAACCTTACCACTTAGACACCCACAACCTTAACAACCTGACATTGGCACAATTATTAACATGGTTTTTATCTTAGATGTTCTCTGGAGATACAACCAGCTCAAAGCAGCAAATACCTCATGTCAGTGCTACTGAGGATAAGATAAAACATAATCTGCAGTTTCAGTAAGACTGCTCTGGTCTTTAATCCTAGCCAAGAACATAACCTGTAGTTGCTTTTTTGTCTTAGGGACAAGTATTCAGTTAGGTGAAGAAAAAGTACTCCCCAGAACATTAAATGTATTACTTCAACTGTATCTCTAGCCTGCCAGGTTGTTGATAGACAGAAATAACAGAAACTGTCTTAATTCCAAGCTGCTTTTAGGAGTGAGAAACAAGGCATTTCTCCAAGGCCTCACGAGGCTTCGTCGGGGAGCCATGAAACTCAGCATGGCTGAACTCAGCATGGGTGAACTGAGAGATGGGAGGAGACGCCTGGACCCACTCTCCCACAAATCTAAACCCACCTACAAAAGCTGTTTTCAAAAATAAAAACAGTTATCACTGGCTAGTGCCCACATTTTTCAGCTTCTCAAATGTATCAAGTACCTCCATGGAACATGATCTACTTATTTTGAACTTGGGAAGCGTTAGCTTCATCGTGAACACCAACCTCCTTTCCAGCAGGTAGGAGGTAGGTTTTTTCTATTACACTGAGCTACGATGGCAATTAGCATTCCACAAAAAACTACTGACCAAATTTTCTTTGGAAGATGTGACTTATCAACTCCTTCAGGACATAAGAGGAGGATAATGATGAGAGAAAGAGGAAAAAAATAGCTATTAAGGAAAACTTGGGAAAAGCCAACTTGAGATAGAAAATATTAAGTGTAGATAAAGTTGCAGTATTTAATTTACAAAGGAAGCCAAGTCCCAAGAGCAGAGTAGTTCTGACATCCTGTAAACATGACATCAGACAAACTATGTTTTGGTCATCTAGGTGGATGCAAACTGCCCACTTTGTTTTGACTGAACACAGCACCAGGGCACCTAGGTTTCACCAGCAATAACCGTTAACTTTTTTTTTTCAAATTAGACTTTTAATTGCATTTGGGCATATAGCGAAAAAATGGTTAAAAAGCTCACGAGGGACAAATATCATATCTAGATATTAAGGGCACTCATGACTCATTGTAATAACCTCAAATGTTCAAGAAAAAAAGCGCCAAAAACCCAGAGCGTACATCTTGCTTCTCCCTTACTGAAGGTCAGTACATTCACAATCTGGAAAGTTTCCATTCCCTTTGTACCCAGACAGAGTTTTGTTTTCCACATCCTCCTACACAAAGGATCACAAGTACAAATGTTAAAGTTTACCTAAATCAGTTGTGGGTTTTCTTTTCTCACATTTAGTGCACAGATAAATTCTCCCATAAGCCATAAATAGCCTCAAGAACATATCAAAGCCACACTGAATAAGTTGAGGCTTTAAAATCAATCAGAAACTCATTGTTATTTACCTGGAGGATAAAAAGAGTTGGAATGAGTTGCGGGAAGATCTCAGTAAATGTTGAATTCAATTCCTTCTTTAGATTTGAGAATCTGCTCACTTTTCAGTTTTATTCTCTGCTTCTAGGAAGACAATGTTGTTCTCCTGATGGTATAATAAACATTACATTCAGCAGGAGATAGGAACTTGAAGAATGTCAAAACAGAGAGGACTGGACTAAAATAAGCCATGTTTAGGTGGAAAGAGGAGCATCTGTATATCGAGGAAATCAAAAGGCTGCTATTTGGCTGCATCAAATGGTGTAAATTCAGAGCTCCACAATCCTGCTTCTTCCAAAGGAATTGTCTTTCTAAACAGTAGGTTCTCTATTTCGGCTCCAAGTTACTTCCTGCTGTAGAGATAAGAAAATATCTCTAGATCTCATTTCCCTCACTTATTCCCCGTCATCTCTCTGCAAATTTTAGATCCTTCCTAAAGTATTTAATTTGCTTTAGTTGCACTAGCTGTTGCTATTCACCTTCTTGAGGAATCTTTTCTGCCAATACTCCTTCCACTGAAAGCGAATCAGATGCGGCACGGTTTGAATTCCTGAGGATTACGCTGCAGGTTTACTACAAAGACTACTATTAGGTTCAGGAAGATACAAGTGGTTTGTGACTCATGCTGAATGTGATTGCCTCGCACTTTACCTAGAAACTGGGTGATTACCATGATGAAACGTTCTGTTTAAAAGGCCAACTACCTCAGAAATTAGATCATCCATTCAGAGGTTACAGATAGAAGGTGAAGTTTCCCGCCGTACCTACGTCGCAGTTTCAAATGGCACATAAGCACGTGGGAATTCACTAACTTTCAAAAACCTGCGTGCAAAGAGGAGCTTAAGTCCCACACAAAATAGGGCCCTAATTCTGGAAGCGAAACCAGAAATCTGAGCTCTGTGCCTGACTTCCCAGTGCAGCTAATGGTGAATTGAGCTGTGGTTTACAGCAAAACAAAAAAAAAAAAAAAAAAACAAAAAACAAAACAACCCTGTGTGCAAACTGAAGAAGCCATAAATCAGCTCTGCTTGAACAATGATGGCACAAACATTTATAGCGAGACACGGGATTCAGTGACAGGAGCGGGGGCTGCTTAGGGTAACCTTGCTGCCAAATGGTAGTAAAACTGCAGCCTCCTTTTTGTATTCTGCTGCACAATTCTGTGTTTCTTAAGGATATTTTGAGAAATAAGAGGAATCATAGCTGTACTGAAAACGCTTTGTCTCTTTAGCACTTACGGGAGTAAATACATGAAAAGTAATCCAACGTGCGCTACTGAAGAAAAAGAAAGTTAAATATGTAATATTTTCATGAGAGTCTATTAGAAGGAAAAAACATAATGCAAACAGGAAGAAGGGTGATGAGCCTTTGATAAGGGGTTAAGCTAGGATTTTTTGGCCAGCAGCTACAAATTGAATGTTAACCCACATACCAATACCCATTGAATACACATAAATTGGAGAGGGGGAGACAAGAAGTGCTAATTGAGTGAATATAAATAGCTATTTAGTGAAAAGGTTAGAAGACTGGGTTTCCAGTGGCTGGAGTTTGCTGTCAAATTTTGACAAATTTGCTGTTAAATCATTCAAACACTCAAAAAGTTATGGGTTAGAGTGGACAGACAGATACATTCTTCTACGAAAAATGATTGCATAAACAAGATGCCAAAATCAGGCTAAAAAACACGTGCAACATGTCACGCTGAATAACTCGCTTCTTTTTTTTTTTTTTTCCGGTGAAGTAGAAGGAAAATTGCTCCATTCCTGGTGCGCTCATTCAGAAGGACCACCTCAAATTCAGGAAACAAAGAACATACTGACAGGGCTTAATTTAACATCAGCCAGTGGCTGCACTGACCTCCATCTATCCCAGTACCAGCCAGTACCAGCCATCCCAGGTAGCAGATAATCTGTTTATGCAATGGAAGCCATCTGGACCTTTAGTACGATAATCTGGGCCTATTATCTGAAGTTCAGTGTTACTAATTGTGATAATCCAAAAGGTCTTTCAATTCCATATTTTAGGAACAAAGTTTTTTTTGGGAAAAAAAAAAGAAGTTTGCATCCAAATAGGAACGTTCTTGGGCCAGAAATTCAGAGCGCCAGCAAACACTGCTGGTTTGGGGGGCGGGAGGTAGATGCTGAGGTCGTCACCCCACAGTGCCACCGAGACAGAGGATACAGCAGCCTGGGAAGAGCAAAGGGTCTTTTGTTACTGTGTTGAGTAATTTCATCAGAGAGAGACCATTTTCAGATGGAAAAGGGCTGTCCTAAACATCACTGTGATCAAAGAACATGAAGAGAAGGGACAAAGTAAGATTCTCATGTCCTGTTATGCGAGATAAAGAAACAAAATAAACCACCCCATTGCTAGCAAACAAAAGCAGTAAGAGTGTGTTTTCAACAAATGGGATAACCTGGTAAAATAAGCTTGTACAGCATCTGGAAAATAAAGTCCCAGCCTCTGAGGTTTTAAGAAGTCATTACTTTAGAAAACATTAACCTCATAAGTAGACATGAGATGGATTTTATTCTGCTCTGAGAGTAAGGCACATCTTTAAAAAAGACAAGACCAGCATTTCTGAGATTCAAGATGCTGTGCTCTCTCCGGGCTGTGGTAATAGTGGAGATTAAGCTACTGTCTAAGGCCTGGCACAGAAGTCCGTGTGTCTCAACATCAAATATTTTGAAACTTTAAGCACACAGCATCATTTCTAGCACCACCTGCACGTTGAGAAGTACAAATGCAAGGGTCTGAATTAATACAAACGTCTTGGGGTTTGATACTGCCCTTCTTGCCTCTTCCTTGTGACTTCCTTGGGTTTATTTTACAGAAAGTTAACTTTTATCCTACCTCGAAGCTCTTCCTAATACAGTTTTGAATGGATATCTATCTATGAACCTGGTTTGTGTCTGAGCTTTGTCAAACACATGCTGTAGGTCTCCAGAACGCCGTCTCCTTCACGTGGCCACTTGGTTATAAACAGAAAATAAGCTACCGTGAAAACATATCCAAAATTAAGCAGGTTATCTTCCTCTGAAAGAATATACAATGGTTTGGCATCGGCCCAGGATTGTAGGAGTTTCTCTGTTTTCTGCGGGTCTGTTTTTCTTACTTGGAAACAATAGTGGTATTCATGCCCGGGCAGTTCACGAGGTTACCGCTTCTGGGGCTGCATTTCTCAATATGCAGCAGTCGCTATAAAAGATGCGGCACACTTCAGACCTTAGCACACTCGGTGTTACCGCAGTGATTCCCCTTCTGCCGGCTCCTGTGGAGTAATTCAAAAATTCATTTGTTCTGAAGTGAAACGCTGCATGTACATACGAAGCTGCTCAATCCCGCATCCAGACAAGTAGACCTACGGGCCAAGGCTTTGTGGACTGAAATACATACACATTGTGAGTGCTATTCTTTTGTTTCTGGCCTTTCAAAGCTCTCTTTCCCCCTCCAGTCAGTTCCTTTCTAGCCAATGCTAATCTTCTGCACGCAGAAAATGAGCACATTTATACAATATCCTGTTTTTCAAATGTTGTTTTGTCCCTTTAGCTATTACACAAGTAACTCCTCAGCGGAGAAGTTGTCAGCTACATCGTTTGCAGGTTGTCAGGCCGCCCACATTACAGTATATTTGCCCAGCCCCAGCAAGAAAGACTATGGCATTTTCCTAGAAAGATCATTGTAAACCAATTTCTTCTGTTCAATAAATAGTAGAACAAAAGGCAAGCCTCCGCAAAGCAATGTGTGTTTGTCTTCTGTAATATAACACTATGACAGGCACTACAGCAGGCTATAGAAGACAGGCATGATACAGCAGCTCTGGAAACAAAAAGAGCTGCTGACCAGCAAAACTCTTAGGAAACACCAAAAAAAAAAGGATGCAGAATTTGAATGTCAGGCAAGAGAAGGACAAAGGTTACAGTGATGCAATTAGCAAGAGAGAATCATCTAGTAAAATGTAGAAGAGCTGTAGGATAGAGATATTTATCTGAGCTGGTTAGTCTTCGTAGTCAAATGAAAAGAAAAAGGTGCTTTTAGGATGTGTTTTTTATTAAATCCTGAAACAGACATTTAAAATGGATTGCATGCACCACCCTGAAGTGCCTTTTTCTCTCTGTTAATTGCTAAGGAGGTGAGCGTTAAGTCGCTGGCGAGCCTGTTCCGAGGCTATTAGGACAGATAACAGAAAACAAATCTGGTTTTAATCTTATGTTTCTGTAACATCATAGGAGGCTAATGTAACTAAAACCAGTGGACGAGGGAAAATGATAAATAAGTCGATGGTTTCTCCAGATCTACATGCTTTTCAGTGCGTGGTTTATGTATCAAAGGCAGGAACCCGACAGCGGTTCCCACAAACCGGACCTGTGGGCTGGCTGGGGCTGTTCCTAGCAGTGGCAGAAGGTACATGAAGTCCTACAGCAGGAAGTTATTGGTCAACACAGCAGACCTTCAAATATGTTTGTCTTTTTGTTTCTGTCCCTTTTCACTGTTGTTTCATTGAGGACAGGATTTGGTAGAACTGCAGAGAAATGAAACTGAAACGTTCCCTTCTGGGGCAGGGGACCAGAACTCATGAGCTTGTTTGTTGTTTGTTTTTTTAAATGCACTGCTTTGGAGTGGGTTTTTTTAGAAGATAATCAGGAAAGGGTCATTGTTTTACTGGAATAATGACACAGAATGAGCTATGACAATAACATATGCCTAGTAGGACACTAAAAACTATCTGTAGATGTCAATTTGGCAGGCCTGAGCTCATAAAACACCAGCCCAGAAGGCTCAGGCTGGGTGGCCACAGGCACTGGTCCCAAAGAGCCTCTTCTCACCTTGTCTTGGGTTGGGCTGTTCCTCCCTGTGGCTCAGGGCACCGCTGTCCCCACTGTCACTTCGGAGTGTGAAAATCCAGGTACCCACCTGTCATGACAGCTGCATCTCACAGGTTAGCAGCAGTTCTGACATCTCGTCCTCATTCTGTACGTCTGACAAGTAAAACGCAGTAGGAGCCTGCTGTTCAGGCGGCCAGACAGGGCGAGAGAGCACAGGGATAAACTGCTCTCTGGGAGGGTGGTCCTGCAGAAGAGCACAACAGCGTGTTTCACACATCAGGGATTTGGAAGGCTGAGCAGTCTACGGGTGGGTTCAGACACGTAGAAACTTTTGACACACTTACGAAGTGCCAAATTTCCCAAGACAAGTAGTCAAGCTAATCAAAATGATCTGGCTGTTCCCACCAAGGGCTGTGTTTCCAGAGCATGATCTATCCCGCAGCGTGACAGTGGGATTTTATTGCCAAAGAGGCTTCAGTGGAATCCTCAGTGAGGTTTCAGATTGCTTTTGGGGGAACGAGCTTTCGCAGGGGGCGGGAGGGGCAGGAAATTTGGCAGGATTCCCCTCAGAGTTTGTGGGAATCGTCTTTGAAGCTGAAGGGATGTGAGAGTTCGCGGACGGAAGATGGATCTCCCCAGCCTGTGGAGCCAAGGACTCAGAGGAGGGAGGCACACCACTGCTGCAGAGCCAGAGTGTTTCGGTGGTGAACATCTGCTTTTCCCACAGAACTGGATTGAGTAGGGAAAGTTATGGGGGCTTTTTGACTCACAGCACAAGAGAAGCCAGGATTCAGGTAAATCCGTATTTCCTGGGCAGCCTGTGAACTGGAAGAGGTCCAGCCCTGGCAGAGCACAGGCACTGCCTGACCCAACGTCACCCACACATACCAGGCGTGGTGCTCCGTGCAGAGGACAACCTGGTCACGTCCCTGGCACACGGCCACACTCCTGGAGCATGAGCTGGGCTCTTCACAGAGAATTTAAATGGTTAAAACGTCCACGTGCATCAGCAGCTTGTAAACGGTAAATTAGTTCATTAACTCCCAACACTGCTTCTAGTCACAGGAAGTTAATAAGCTAAAAACTGGTATGAAGAGGGAGAACAAAGTACAGCATTGTCTGCAAGGACTTAACTGCCCGTGTGCTGGTGAGTGCTGAGGTTACCTGGAGTTTTTTCATAAAACCGGAGTTCAGAGGTACTATTGCAATTCTCTGCACAGACTTATATTACAAGAATTAATATAATAAATGTAATCACATCACATGCTATTGTATTGGGTTCGCATGGCAAGGATTTGGTAGCAGGAGAGCTACAGGGATGGTTTCTATGAGAAGCTGCTAGAAGCTTCTTCCCCCATGTCTGATCGATCCAATGCCAGCTGTCTCCAAGATGGACCCGCTGCTGGCCAAGGCCGAGCCCATCAGCAACGGTGGTAGCACCTCTGGGATAACATAGTTAAGAAGGGGAAAAAGTTGCTGCACAGCTGGGCAACCACAGCCAGAGAGAGGAGTGAGAATATGTGAGAGAGACAACTCTGCAGACATCAAGTTCAGTGAAGAAGGAGGGAGAGGAGGTGCTCCAGGCACTGGAGCAGAGATTCCCCTGCAGCCCGTGGTGAAGACCATGGTGAGGCAGGCTGTCCCCTGCAGCCAATGGGGTCCACAGTGGAGCAGAGATCCACCTGCAGCCTGTGGTGGACTCCACGCCGGAGCAGGTGGATGCCCAAAGGAGGCTGTGACCCCACACTGGAGCAGGATCCTGGCAGGACCTGTGGCCCCATGGAGAGATGAGCCCACGCTGGGGCAGGTTTACTGGCAGGACTTGTGACTCCTTGGGGGACCTACGCTAGAGCAGTCTGTTCCTGAAGGACTGCACCCATGGAAAGGACACACACTGGAGCAGTTCATGAAGAACTGCAGCCCATGGAAGGACTGATGTTAGAGAAGTTTGTGGAGGACTGTCTCCCATGGGAGAGACCCCCCACGCTGGAGCAGGGGAAGAGCGTGAGGAGTCCTCCCCTTGAGGAGGAAGGATCAGCAGAGACAACGTGTGAAGAACTGACCACAACCCCCATTCCTCGTTCCCCTGTGCCGCTCGGGGGGGAGGAGATAGAGAAATGGGGAGTGAAGTTGAGCCCAGGAAGAAGGGAGGGGAGGGGGAAAGGTACTTTAAGATTTAAGTTTTTTATTTTTCATTATCCTACTCTGATTTGATTGGTAATTAATTCCCCAAGTCGAGTCTGTTTTGCCCATGGTAGTAATTGGTGAGTTATCTCTCCCTGTTGTTACCTCGAACCACCAGCCTTTTGTTATATTTTCTCCCTGCTGTCCAGGTGAGGAGGGAAGTGACAGAGTGGCTTTGGTGGGCACCTGGCATCCAGCCAGGGCCAACCCACCAGAGCTATTTAGGTTTTTCTCACCAATTTTAACTTCAGAGAATCCTCCCCTTCAGACATACTGAGCCACTTGCCATTTTGTGAGTGTTGACTCTGAGAATTAGGGTTAGGAAACATTTCTGGCTGCTCAAATCCTGATCCTTCTCATGCTGTGCAGCTCCACATGGGCTCTGCGCTGGATGCTGAGGCTTGGGTTCATCACTCCTGCCTGTAAATACCCAGAGGCAGCACACAAGTCAATTCAGATTTTGGGCAGACTGAATTCCCTGCTGGGAGCCTGAGTCCTGACCAAGAAGCATCGCTGCATCCCTGCATCCCTTCTCCGAGCTGCCCCCTGGCCAGTTCCTCTGCCTGGAGAAGGGGAGAGACCTCCTAACAGCCGGTTAGTCTGGCATTGGAGGTACTTCCATAGCATCCCATACACACAGCCCTTCCCAGCAGAACATCTCCTTTAGTGATACACGCAGGTTTAAAAGTAATTGAACCTGAAGACAGTTGTGTGTCACAGATTAAACTTTTTTTTTTCACCCATCTTTTTTGTATCAGTTGATTAACAGAAAAAAAATTGATTTTTCCCACAAATTTTGCCTAGCAGCGCTAGCTCTTCTCAGTCAGCTCCTTTTGAAAGCAAAAATAGTTTTGGTAGTGAAATTACCCCATTCACTTTGTCTCTAAAAACAACACAGAATCTCAAATTAATTAAATTATAATCAACATTAGGAAAAAAGATCAAATTGTGTGCTTGCTAGTCTCTTCATATGTAATTAGGCATGACGAGTCTTTTGTGTTGCTTATGTCTATTCCATTGGAAGCAGCAGGGTACGAAGCAGTGACCCAGGGAGCTGATTAGGTTTCCTGGCTATTTGATTTGCAGAGGTAGTTTTTTAAAGCAGTGCCTTGAACATCCCAAAAGAGCACAGACACTCTCTGCCTGACACGGGCAGTGAGAAAAAGCCAAAAAAGGGCTGGTGTTGTTTTAGCACCACCGAGTGGACAAATATGGAAAAAAAAGTTCATTTTTGAGACTGGGTGCACGGGTGTCCTGGGCAGGCCCCGGGCAGGCGATGGCTCCATCGTGGGGCTGGAGCCCCGAGCAGGGCCCACCCTCACCCACGGTCATCTTCTTATCGACAAGTATCTCGGGAACCTTTTGCACACCTCGTTGCCAAGTCAGGCTGTTTTGTTGTGCCGCGTGTGGCGCCGGAAAGTCACTCCACAAAATATTAGAACTGTAAATATAAACCAAATATCTGTAACAAATATAACTGTAACATAAAAACAAACAAATTCTGTAATTCGTAATGCAGAAGTTCGGTTGCCTCAGAAATAGCTCAGACGCTTCGCAGTATTTTCTGCCAGTTCTGTGCCTCCCTTGAAATCAATGCCCCGTTAGGTAAATGAGCGGGTTGTTCCCTAAATCGGGGGGGGGGGGGGTAAAAAAGCACCTTAATGTAATGTTTCAAAGTGTTTCTAATACCTGAACTGTTCTGTGGGGCTTTGAACGGTAACTCTTATGGGTGGCTGGACTTGGACAGCTTTTAACGCTGTTCACAGAAGATGTATGTAGACATGTAGCAGCTGCAGCTATGTAAGAACTGCCTTCCCCTGGCACCAGATAAGATAGCGTGTTGAATTAGATAAAAATGCGCTCACCCCCCACCTATATTCTCTATACTTTACTGGCATACTTCTGCCTAAAGCTTTGGCCAGCTCTGTCTCCTGTGGCTTATCTGTTATGGATCTGTTATTTGGATTACACTACAGCCTAGGGAGCCCTTTGTGCTACTCCACAAACGCACACGCCGTCTCTGTACCGAACCGTTTACCATCGGCCGAGATAAGCCAGGGAGAAAACAGAAGCACGGGCCGCTTTCGCAGCAGCTCTGCAGCAGGACCACTGCCATGGCCTGCACCGTGCAAAGGGTCTCCGTGTCCTCCTACACCGAGCTGGTGGAAAGCGGGCAGAGATGGCTTCTATCTAAGAGGAGATCTGCGTGTTGGTGTAGGAGACCAAGGCAAGGAGAGGCAACACTCCAGAAGTGCATCCTATAAAAAGTTAACACTTGGGCGACTGGTGAGTATCCTTTGGGATACCTGACTGCACTTCTGCAGCCAACAGAGCTCTCCTGGAACCAGCGCAGGGCAGGCTGCTTTCTGCAAATTCCACATTTAACAGCATGTTTGCTCCTTGCTTATCACATACACCCTGCTTCAAATAGAAGCACCTGAGAGGCAGCTGACGTCTCAGGTCCTCTCAGCTTTGAATGAAGGAGAAAAAGAAACCCCTTCAAAGATTCAAAGGCTACAAATTCTAGTTGTTGCTAACCTTTGTCGCATGCTTCTCCTTCATCCCCCCCAAACACCTCTGAGGGTTGAGTGAGCGCTCAGGGCCAGGTCTGGCGGTTGATTTCTCAGCTATTTATAAGACATCAGAGCATCCAAGTACAAAGTAATGCAGCTGAAGACAACTAGTCATGGGTCTAAGGAAAGCCAGACGGAGCCTGACTGCTATTTCGCTTGTTAAGCTGGTTTGGGGGAGGAAAATCCACCTCCTACCTACCTGCCACTCTCCCGCACCAGAGGAGGCACTCGTGTCTTCAGCCCCAGCACCCTATAATCCTTGGCTGCTTGATAGTCCAAGCATCTAGAGGAAGATTGGCAAATAGTGGCATTATTCCAAGTTATCTGTAACCCAAACGTGTTGGTTGCACTCATTTAGCCTTTCAGACTAAGGAGGGGATTCACAACAGGTCCTCCACATCCTGGGCATATGAGCTGTGCAGCAGGCTACTAGGGCAGGTGGGCCAGCGTGACGGCCCAGGTGCCGGGGCTGGGTCACCTTCTTCAGCTGATGGCACCAATTTGCAGTCACAAGAGCACTACGTCTTACTTGCTCATGGGCACTGTGCAACTCACGGGACTAGAGACCTGAACGCATGGGGACACAGAAATTCCTTAAAATCAGCAGGGATGCAGAACAACCGTATCAGAGCCTGTGCAATATGCCATATCATGATAACATCAACCACCTTCTCTCTTCTAAAATAAGCTTGAGCCTTTCTTCCACGAAACAAATGAATTGCAAAGACAGCTGGGCTGAAGGGGAGCCTCTGAGCTACGGACCCTCAATAAAGCAAGGCAATAAAAACCCCAAAAGGCAAAATTTTAATCTATGCTTGTCCCTAGAACTTCTTGCTGGTTCATTACAAGTAGCTTCCCACAAAACAGCTTAGTATCAGGTGGCTCTTGCTCTACATGTTCGCGTTTTAGATCCCTTTGAGATCATCTGAGTCCTCCTAAATGTTGCATACAGGGAAGGTGGGTGCCTAATGTGGGGTGCAGCTTCCATTCCACGTGGGAAGCTCCTTAAAGTCCAGATTTGCAATGTTCAGTTTGTAAGCACATCAGTCATTTTTACATCTGGTTCTCGACATCTGGGAGATCTATCACTGACCTTGTTTACAAAGTATACTTGATCTCCGTTCTGGCTGGAGCAGAGCATCTGTATTTCGCCTCTCCTGATCTGCCTTGCCCAGGTTGTGTACCAGCTTTCCGTGTAAACAAACCGGCTCCCGCCTGATTCATTCAGCAGTTTCACAAGCCGGCATCTGTGACCTTGCAATTCCCAGGCCTCCCCTGGAACAAGGCTGATGAAAGGAGAGCTCGTCCTACCCCACAGCTGTCCTGGTTCCTCACAGGAATGGGCAAAGGGATACAGAAACCTAGGAGCACGTATGCATTTGAATACAATGAAGATACTGTTCCAGCTTGCCCAGCTGTGGTGGTGACATTGAGGAAACCAAAGAGTTTGTGCTCTGATTTTCATACTAGGAGTAGGAAGACTTTAAAAAGCGCAGACACAATATATTGTTTGGGTCTCTCCTACCCCTCTTGCCACGTGGCCGGCTCAAGCCCTCAGGCTGACTTACAAACCGTAGTGCTTCCCAGAGATGTAGCAATGTGTCTTATTTCCCAGCTGAACTTGGATGGAAACACAGCCTAGAGAGCTAAACCTGGCTGGCTCAGCAGCACTCGTTGTCTCCCTGCCCCTTCCCTGCCTCTGGGGTCCGACTTGTCACCCTTGTCTCCTCCTGACCCTCTCTGGGCTCGGATCCTCCCCAGGAGGCACCAATGAACAATTAACCATTCTCCTTCTGCGCTGGTTTCCCACAAGCACTGTCCAATAATTGGGTAACAGAAAACAGACATGGAAAGGAAACAGGATGAGACCCAGCTGACAGCTCCCCACACCCCACGTGCATCGATCACATCATCCCACCACACCGCATCCCTCTAATCCACAGTACCACCTACCAGACCGCCCCATCACATGCACCTTCTCCAGAAGACAGTGAATGAAGAAACCAGAAAGATAAAGAGAGTTTT
This sequence comes from Chroicocephalus ridibundus, assembly GCF_963924245.1. Classification (NCBI taxonomy): domain Eukaryota; kingdom Metazoa; phylum Chordata; class Aves; order Charadriiformes; family Laridae; genus Chroicocephalus; species Chroicocephalus ridibundus. The sequence continues at coordinate 17,886,491 of NC_086284.1, read as the reverse complement.
GATTCATAAAACCCATAAATAAGGAAAAAAGTGAATTTCCTGCAATTCTGATCATTCTCAGTCGCCTTTCCGATGACGTCTGCAAATGTCTCTGGAGCAGGATTCAACAGCTGTGTGAAAGCGAACGCCCCCTCAGTGCTCCCTTTGCTCCGAGTAAGTGGGAAAAGAGATCTTCACTAATAGAAAACCCAGGTAATTGCATTGATTAGTAGACTGTAAATTAGTTTAACAGCAAATTATGTAAACGAGCCTGCTATTGAAATCTAATAGACTATTTTCAAAACAGATGTTCCTTTTTAAATCTGCAGCTGGCGAAACAGTTGTCATCCCAGGGAGGATAGAGTTTTCCTGTTGGGTAAGAGAGATGCCCATTAGGATGACCGTGATTAAACAGCTGGCCTTACCTGTTCATCACCATTAAGAAGGTGCCAAGTGCTTAGGTAACTCTAGGTGCTCACAGGTTACGCCCATAGTTAACCTGAAAGCATTACAGATGCAAAACCCGGGGGCTCAGTGTGTGAAGTACCTGGAGCTACCATAAAATTGTGCCTGGGTTTGGCTTTTTCCAAGAAGATTATGGTCTAATTGGGTAAACATCGATCCAGGGAAGCCCCACAGCCTGCGTTATGCAAGATATCAGATTAGATAACAAACCTGTCTCCTGGATTTACAGCTGGGAAAGGCTGAATCCTTCCTGCAACTGGCTGGGCAGAATTTTAACCCCTTGTGAATCCAAGCAAGAGCTGGCTGAGCAAGTTGATCTGTCGATAGTTTATCCTGCGTGGCTGGTGAGCAGCATCCTCTCCTAAGTATGCCACTCGTGGTGTTAGCTTATTTTTAGGCTTATATCTAGAGATTATGTAAATAAGATTTAGACAGTGCCCACAGATGGGGGTTATAGAGTATAAGGGGTTTTAGCTGGTTTTATCTGAAGTTCAATCCTGTGCTAAATTGTAATACTTCTTCCTTGCTTCTCACATGGGGATTTTTTGTAACATCAGCAGTTTAAAAAATCATTTTAAAACAGGCACTGAGTGAAACAAAGCATCTATTACTATTTCTGATTTTGGGAACAGAGTAGATTTTACTAAAGATGTTTTTTTAAAATGGAGTTAATCTAAGATGTCCATGGCATTTGCACACTGATTTTTTGCCTTCTTCTAATTTAAATAACGGTTCATGGTCAGGAAATAGCTTTACATAAATTGTCCAGTGAAAGTCAGTATCGTTAATGTTAATGCATTCAGGATCACATGTATTTGTAGATTTGTGTCCTTTTAATAATCCTTTTTTTTAAACAAATCCCAAAGATTCTTAGTAAACCACTTCAGAGATGAATATTAGCAGAACGAGGAGAAAAGTAAGAGCAAGAGACAAGGGATCCCAGATATGTATTTCACTGAAAATTGACATTAGAGAGTTGATAGAAGAATACAAGAGCGTTGTTCCAGATGGCAGGAACTGCAGAGGAGGAAGAGCAGCAAGAAGCAACGAAGGGAAGCTAACGATAGATGAAGTCGGATGAGAAACAGACACTCGGAGGCACGCATCCAATTCTTCAGGTTACGTAAAATTATCTTTACCATTTATGCACTTCCCCCCTTTTCTGGGTGATGCACATTGCAGATGGAGTTGGTAGCACTGCTTGTAATTACCACCGCCTGACAGTTCCCATTATAAGATCCTGCTCTTGGTCGCTGGTAAGTTTGTTAGATGTTACTCACCCAGGCTGAAATGTCTTCTGCCAAGGCTTGGCCTCAGGCTGATTCTTTCACCCTCCATTTTCTTTTAGGAGGAGGAAAGGGGAGGGCAGTTTCTGTAAAAATGGTTCTGTGGTTTTCAGGGCAAGATTAGGCAACCGTTCATTTGAGCAAGAGCTTGAAATTTGGCAAAAGAGGGGGAGGTCACTCCGATGCCAGAAGATGTGGCCAAGTTATAAATGTGTTTTTAAAAAGTCTCAGCTCACGTACTTCGGCAGAGACTCGTCAGCTTGGCGGATGAATGTGCAGAGGGTTGTGTCAGCATAGGGCATGCCGTGTCTCCTGCCAGCTTCCCGGCCCTGGCAGGACAGTCCCCGGCAGGCAGCAGCGCCAGCCCCTGGGCATCCGGGATGAAGGTGGGTAGGAGCAGGGAAGTGGGGCTGAGTTAGCAAGGTGAAAAGGCGCTTGATTACAAACCTCTGAGAATAAAACTCTGATGACATATGGAACTGGAAAGGTAAATACCAGCAGCCCAGCCTAGCAAAGAGCCCAGGACCTGAAGTAGGCTGACTGGTAGGACAAGAGGAGCAGGGTGGTCAGGAGGAGATGGAGGGGAAAACAGAAGGGAGAGGGAAGGAAAACATCTTGGTAATAGCTACCACCTCCTTTCCAGAGCCCAGAGCAGAGCTGAGGTCACCCCCTTCCCCTTTTACCAGCAGAAATCTGGAAGTCGACTGGCACTTGTGGTTCATCCTGCTTGCAGGGCTTCCGGCCCTGGTGGAAAACCTGTTACTCCTGTTCCTTGATTAGGTCTAAAGCTTCGATTCTCCAGCAGGGAGATGCGTTAGCGCTTCTCCTTGGTGGAGCACCTCAGCTTGGGATCAGGGCAGACTTCTCTGCCATCTGTCACGCCTGGTCTCCCCCGGTGCTGCGGGGGAGATGGAGTGAGACGTGGTGCTCAACCAGACTAGCTGTCTGTGCTCCCTTCCTTGCTGCTTGGGGGGCAAGAAAGAGCAGCTGTCGCCAGGCTGGGCTGCAGAGGGATGATAAAAGGCCCTAATACCACGTGTTGCTGCAGGCCCTGAAGCATAACACAGAGCAGCTACGGAGGAAGAACTTGAAGAAAGGCGAGAGGCAATGGCCAGTAACTGTATCCTTACTCATATGTCCTAATGACCTCTTTCTTCCCCAGCCAAGTTAACAGCCAGTCTCCCCTCACACCCCCACCAGCTCCTCACCCCAATATTTTCAATCCCCATAAAACTAAACCTCTGCCCCAGTCATGCCAGCATGTCCTTGTTCTAAACATCAGCATCTCCCAAATACCATTGCCCCCAGCCGTTGTTATCCCTCAGGCCTCTTAGCCCCAGCATCTTCTGAATGCTCCATCATCTTCTGAATACCCCAGCATCCTCCCAACTCAACCCCAGTGGCACCACCCTGGAGCCCTTCTAGCTCACGCGTTAACCTTGTTATTCTGTAACCTCTATACCCTCACGTCGCAGTCATCTCCGTATCACCCGTGACCCTGCTCACCTTCAGATTTAGCCGCTTCATCCCAAATGACTATTTCTACAACTCCCTTATCCCTGGTGCTGCCCAAGTCTCCAAGATCTAGTTCCCAGTGCCACCCTGAGCCCCTTCTTCCAGCTGCCTCCTCCTCTCCACACGAGGGGAGCTGGATGCAGAGACCTCACCAGCAAAGCAGCACAACGCTTCCTTGTCTTTTCTAGGCAGAGTCAACTCCATGCCAAGGGCTGGGGTTCCTCCCAGCTGACCTCCCACATCCAACCAAGCGAGCATCACTTTCCTTTACAGTGAATGGAGATAACTGGATACCTTTAGGGCACTATTGATCTAACCCAGCTTAGACATATACTTTGGCTGCCCCAAAAGCACCATTAGGTCTCTAATCACCGTAAGTGGAGACAAGGATTTAGCTCAGTTTAGATCTCTCTGTTGTTGACTTATAAAGTTTGTTGAGATGATTGATTGCACCTCAAACAACCTTGCATATCTACCCTTGTTATTTTTTAATTCATGCTCAGTGATGATCTTTATTTTCCTTCAAATCAGCATTGCAATTTTCCAGGGGAGTGTCCTGCCTCATGAGCTCGCCCAGCGAGGGGTGGCTCAGCAGCAGCACCCTTGGCTGATGGATGTTTTCAGCACACAACGGTCCATACAGTACAATAAAGTAAAATAGAATACAATACCACCTAGTGGTAAGAGCTTGGATCTCAAAGCATGGTGTAGAAAAAAATTCATAGCACAGCTGGGCACAGAAATGCCCCAGCAGTAACCATTATTGAAAAGCAGGAATAAGGGAAAGCTCCAGGAATGATTTTTCCACCATTTCCATCCTTGTTCCTAGAAAGTGCTGTTCTCAGCTAGGCGTTGTTTAGAATACATTTAAGTGATATCTTTTGTTAAGGTCAGTATGTTCCAGTTTGATCAGCTTGACCAGAATGGGTTGAAAGTTACAGAGACTGGAGAACGGAGGAGAAGACAACATTACGCGCTGGAGAAATCCAGGATGGGCTCATGTCTGGAAATCTTGGGGCAGTTTTTGCCATTGAAAATAGTAGTGTCGAAACCCAAAGGTTCAAAGAAGGGGCTACAAGGGCACGGAGGTTTGGGACCAATTTCACAAGCTACAGTTTTTCACCTCAAAAACAGAGAGGACTAAGAAGAAAAAGATTAAATATTAAAACAGGCAGGAAGAAAGTGAACAACTCCTCCCCCTCTCTTCTGATACCAGAATCGGATGACATCAAATGAAATTAGCAGGGACCAGGTTCAAGACAAGATGCAATGGCTGTTTGCACAACAGTTAATTCGGCAAAGAAGCGTGTAACTCTTTGCCACGTGATGTAGTGAATACTGAAATGCTTACCCCCCCTCAGGAGAGTACTCAGGGCTTCTACGCCATACTGACAGAGTGCAGTCCGTGACAATCCTTCCATGCGCTGGACTTCAAATGCTCTGTGTTTTCCTGTGCTCGCAGCCTCTCTGCTGCTGGCAATGGGGCACTCGGCAGAGCTTTGCTGCAGGAACTGCAGCTGCTCCTAGGGGAAAAAAAATTGTGTTTAAGTATGAAAAACAAAATTCAGAAACAAAAACACAGTGTGCAAAGATATATAGATAAACATACCTAGCTACGATTTTTATTGTCAGCTGATCCTGAAGAGTTGTTTTCAAAGTTTTAGAATAGGAAATCACTGGGAATTCACTGGGTAACAAAACAAGAAAATCTGAAGTAACATCATCTTGCAAAAATTAATCTTGGCTCCAAGCTCATTTTACATAACATAGGTTGGTTGCTCATTCACTGAATATTTTCATTATGCGCTTCTGTAGGGAAGATGATTTGTAGCCATATTTATTTGAAGACTATATTACAATGAATAGTGTAAATAATGTATATGAGAAGGCAGGGTAGGATTGCCTGGCAGCCTTCAATCTGCCATTCCCCTGACTGCTAACTTGGCAACCTTAACATGGCTCTTTGTGTGGGACAAATTATAAACCAAATAGTCCCGAGGTAAGGCTTTCATTGCCTACACAGTACTGAATCTATTTATTTTTCAATTCCATTCAAGTCCCAAGTGCTGTCAGAGTGCCAAAGTTTCAGTCAATGTGATTTTTCATACTGCAAATCTTCTTTGTTTAGTTTAAAATGGAGCTGTCACAACCCTCGCAATGACTGGGGCAGTGCTTTTTACAAAGATATCAAAAACTATTAGAACTTCCCAAAGTCTCCTGAAAATTTCCACAGGGGGATGAGGCCGTTGAGGTGCAGAGTCACATCCAGCATCAGCTTCTCTGGAGACTGACAGAGGACCTTACCATATCTTGAGCCTTTCTCCTTCAGTCTGGTGGTTTAGCAGGTGACTTGGTGCCCAACGAGAGATGCAACGAGCACGTCACGTAGCCAAGAACCTGAAGGTCCCTCTGCAAAAGCATCACCTGAAAGCAAGGGCTCTGCCGGTTCCCCTCAGCGTGCACCTTCAGCAACACCAAGCACGGTAACTCTTCATGGTGTCTCAGCATCGACTCGCTGTAATGGAGGAATATTACTCCTTAATGCACATTGTCCGCCTTCCAAGGTGCTTTCAAAGGCTTTTTCTCCCCTTTGTCTCTGGGCAGGCGGTGGTTTGCCTGGGAGTTGGGAGGGGAGCAGGTCTCCTAACGCTCTCCAGCAGTTCTTTCCCTCCTCCTTCTTCATAGACAAGTGAACAAGGGGAAGGAAGGAGGAAACAGCCCGCTGCTGGGGATGCAGCAGCTGAAGATCCAGTTTAAGCTGCCAAAGAGATTTCCTCTTGATTTACTACTGTGGAACAAAATACAATTACCAAGGATTTGGTTAATCTATCATTAAAAAAAAAAAATCTATTAACCTAGAAGTCTGATGTTTTTCTTTATGTTACTACAAATGACACATCCTTTTGCCGTTCCAACACTGGTGGCATTCAAGTTTTAACAATTAAAAAAAAAAAAGAGCTAAAGTAACCACATTAATTTTATAAGTATGCACCGGGAACAAAATAAAAATAGCTTAGGATGCTAGAATCATTCCAAAGCAAACAAAACCTACAAATAGTGAAGATAAAGTTAAATTTAACAAAAAATCAAATATATTAAGATCCGGGAAATCTTAAGCTAAAAAAAAACCCGCTTTGCTCTGACTCTTTAAAAAGTTATTTCAGGATCATAAACACTATTCAGATTTATACTGAGCTGGAATTTTTTTTTGATGCCTTATCTATGTATTTTCTTCCGTTTGTAATTCCAGCCTTTACAAGTGTTTACCATTGGGCATTTATGAAGCAATTAAGCATTTTTAGAAATGGATGTTCCCAATTGACTATTATGGCTAGATTATTTTTAGGAGGCAAAGGACTGAAGACAAAGGAAATTCCTCGGTTTAAGACATAATCAGTTCAAAAGTTGAGCACTGCTCTGCATAAGAGAATTTTGAATAATGAAATCTTTAAACAAAACCGAGAAACGTTCTTACTTCATACCTGGTAAAAATATCATTTGAGCACACAATTAAATGTAATCTGGGATGAGGTTCTCTTCTGGTTTTCAAAACATCAGCAAGAAGATATTCAGGTGGTAGATACCGGGTCCATGCTGATGCATTACCTTTTCAAAATTAGTGCAGTTGCTACTAATGCTCCTCTGAAAAGCGCTGAGGTTTCTGAATTGCTGTTGGGGTTGTCCTATTGACCTGCGGGTCCATGGTTTGGCGGATGCATTAGCCACCACCGCTATGTAGGCTACATTCCCTTTTTTACATAAGCATCTGGTGCAAACACCATTTCTTAAAAAATTAGTTGTCAAGTATTTTCTTCTTTCCTAGGAGGCAGTTTTTATTTATCTCAATTTTCCGTAAAGGTGGCTTGAGGGGGCCATTCTGTTTGGGAGAAGGAGGGGGAAGACAACTGCTTCAAATAGAACTGGCTGCATCCATTTCAAAGTCCTTTGGTTTGGAGAAAGTACCAGAGTTAGGCCAAAAGAAAAAATGGGAAGGGCCAAAAAGCACCACCACAAAAAAAAAAAAAAAGGCAGTTATAATTTGTAGACGGTTCATTTATTGTGAAGGAGAAAAAGAGATGAAGTCCCAGTTTCTTCTGTCCATCAGTGAGTAACTGAGATTATTCCAGCTGGTAACAGAGAAAAATTCACCCTGAGTCTGATGTTATGAACTCTCTCCCCCAGAAAAACATGAATTTAAGAGCTGCTATTCACAAAACTGCCACAAAATTATGAAAGTCAGGTTCAACTGGAGAGCAACCCCTCTCAGCCGATTTCAACGGCGCTAGCATTATAAGGACCATCTCACCAGCAGGAGTTAGTTGGTGGCTCCTCCAAACCCATCAAGCTAAATCTCTCAGCAAACACTTGTTTTCAGATATTCCTAAAGCTACATGGATATCTTAAAAACAAACAAAGAATCCCCTGCCCAGGTATACCACTGTCACAGAAGATGAGTTTTTTGGGGGGATCCCTGTTGTTACTGGATTTAATGGTTTAATCCCATTGGCACAGGGCCTTTCAGATGCGTGGGCCTTTCTCGGGCAAGGATGCTGGGGCCCGAGTCACTGAATCACTGGTGGGAGAGGCGATCCCAGGCTTTTATATATAGTCCCCTGTGTTTTGGGGGGTCCCCGCTGAGAGGAGCACGACGCAGGGAGGGCTGTTGGAGTACCTGGCACCCTGGCAGGAACACGGGTGGTTCAAAGCAGACCGGCATTGTAGCATTGTGGTTATTTTTTCAGTTCCTCCCAGATCTTTCAATGTAAAGGTGGAATTTACACTGCAAAGGGAAGGTTAAAAACCTGGAAGTGTTCATCAAACAAAACTGGACTTTGTTGGAGGTCCCGTACTCAGATCTGTGATTTACTTTAGGCTGGAAGCAACGTTTAGAGTTCCCTGTCACGACTCTTAATTATGTTGTGCAGAGCGCCAAGCTTATTTAACATTGTAGCAGACAAGTATAATTTGCGTGTTTAGGATGAGGGTGATTCACTCAGACACACAAAAACCCGTGGCCTGGCTGGCAGGGGGACAGCTCGAGGTCTGCGGGGAGGGGGCTCTGCTGGTATCCACTGCAGCTATTCTCTTACGTTATTTAAGGCCAAAACCAAGGAGCAATTTGAAAGTACTAGATGTAAATGAATTACTATTGTAAATCAGGGGGAAAAAAATCCAGCTAAATGGAGAGATCGCTTTTAGAGCATGCACCTCCAACCACCCTTCAGCTGTGCTACATAGTTTTTTTCCCCAGACAGAAAAATAAAATAGGACCTAAAACAACGCTTGCATTATTAACTTGCAATTTACGGCACAGCAACAGCTATCCAAAGGACGCTGGATTAGCCGGCTTTGTGTTTGCTTTTATCTATCCACATTCTGGAAGGATGCTCTTAATTCGGTGTTCCTTAAGTTTTAGCTACAGTCATGCTTTGGTAATTGAACTAAACCCTGGGAACAGGATTTATATATATTTCTGACACCTGGCTGTCACACCCTATACTAAAGAATCACTGCAAAGGTAATTTAATGATTTATTTGTAGTTGATGTGGAGATTCCACACGCCTACTGAATGGATGGATGAATCAAGCAACTTACCTTTCAGCAAGAACATTTTAAGGTAGCTTTACAGGATTAGTAAAATTCGTGGGAAACAACAGATGAATGAGTGTGCTCTCACTGATGTAATTGTACTGAGCATGACCGCATGTTTACTTACGCCTTTGCAACCTCTTTTTTTCAGCGCTGAGACCGACTACACGTTTCTGTTTCCCTCACCTCGCTAGCCAGGATAGCGTTACCAGGTTTACACTGAACAGCAAACGCAGTTAGAGAATATCCTAGGGAGAATTTCCCCAGGACTGCACTACCTGTGATAATTCATTTCTACACTTGTCGTTTAATTTAGTAGCATTTTGCTCCTGCTTTTCGTAGAAGCAGCTGCGCAGTATCTGAAGCACGACGGAATCCAGGCGGCCGCTGGTACAAACAGGACGTGCCAGGCTTGCCAGGGCAGCTTTCTGGCGTGCCAGGGTTTTGTGGCAGATGCAAGCGCTGCCAAGCCTACAAAGATGACACCGTTGGCGAGCGAGGCTCCAAGAGAAGGCGCTCGGAATACCTCTGGAGAACAGCAGGCCAAATGCACCTTGGCTCCCAGGGAAGCCCTTCTGGGACAGGTTTTTGCACTTTTGGGAAATATTTGAGTAGTTTTTGACTCAACTTTTCTGTGTGAATGCCTTTCAAGAATGACTTGCTAGATCAAAGGGAAAAATACCCCTTGATATTGCTTGATCAAGCAAGTGGTCTTCAGAGTGGCAGATTAACTACACCCATTTCACAGGTGAGGCACGTGGAGGGAGGAGGTTTGCCAGAAGTCTGTGCTCTCTTACAGCTCGGGGTTTGGCTTGTGACCCTGTGCATGACTCCTACCCGTCCACTCACCGGTGACTGACTGTCTCATAGTCAGAAGTATCGCGTTCCCGGTTTCACCGTTTGCCTTTCCGCGCAAAGCAAACTAGAAAAGCTTGCTCGTATAAAGTGACTGTATTTTAAATCTCCCTTCTTTTCCGTATCAAGGAATGAAGAGAATCGGTACATTTGGTAGAGATCAGGCATCTTGATTGCTGGCCTCAGGTGCAGGCTGGGTATCACGCAGTGAGCAACCTCAGAAAGATGGTGTGTTGCCATTTGTGCAGACGGAAACACAGGCTAAGGAGTTCTCTGCTAACTGAGCTCAAATACTACTTGCAGGGAACAAAGTGTTCCCATCCCTCCATCCAAAAATAGAAGAGAGAGAGACAATACTTCTTCAGTCATCTGCCAAAAAGATAAGGGAGACAAAACCACCCCCAGCTCCAAAGCTCCAGTTTAAGCTCACCAAAACGCAGCTTCCCCTACTCCGGTGCTGACACGGCTGATCCCAAACTCCCTCAAGTCCCATCCCTTCGATGCGAGGCAGAGAGAAGCAGCAATACTGTCTGGCCTGCATTTTAAAATAAAATCATTTGAAGGAAAAAAAAAATAATAAATGAACGCTAGCGAACTTCTGAAGTGACAAACTCTGTGATGGTATCACCTAAATCGGCGTGCCCGGGCTTGAAACTCCACCTCTTGCGCGTTGTTCGCTGTACATTTAGTTCACTAAAGTACATCTTCTGGGAGGGGCCGGCTCCTGAAAGCTGCAAGATATATTGCTTCCTGTCTCCCTAATCAGCTGTGCAACAGGGTAAATTTAGAAACGAAAAGGCAGCGCTGGCAAATGGGTTTTAGCGCACACTGAAACCTGTTTTGGAAAAGTCAGAACAGGTCGCACACGTCTCCAGCTCAGGCAGGACCGGCAGGCTCCGAGCAAAATAAGAAGCGACTTGCAGCACGCACGGAGCACCTCTCATCCCGAGGGAGCCTGGAGTATTTTACGTAACGGGAGTTATCGCCCTCCCGCCCGCCCGCGCGTGAAACAGGCACCTGCGGGAGGCAGGCGGCTCCGGCCAGGTGGGGCACAGGCGCTTGAAGGAGGCCAGCGAAGACTATCATCTCCTCTACTCAAACACACAGGAGGAATTCAGGTGGGCACGTGAATTAGCCAGGCTGGAACTGAGCCAGGAGAACAGTCCTTGCTTGGCAATAAGTACAGTGGATTATTTAATGACCCTGAGCCAAATGCAGCGCATTTCATCTCAACTTACTGAAATTGCTCCAGAGTCCCAAACAGGTTTACATTCCAGAAAAATGCCCTTTCAAGTCTCATGAAGCTTGTTTACTCAAGGGCAGAATTGCAAACAGCAGAAAGTCAACTACAAGGAAGACCTTCCTCAGCAGGGAAAAAAAAAAAAAAAAAAGATATCGTAAAGAGAAAGTTTTGAGGTGAAGGGGGTGGGAAATATGCCACTCCCTTCAGGGAGATATATACCAGTAAACAAATGATGTATAAGTCTGCAGGCCATCATTTTTACCACACAGTTCTGCACCGGAGAATGTGCAAATGACTCTTCCATTAGAAAAGACCACACACTTCTTCTGCTGGATTTTTTCCCCTCTTACCCAGTTTGATGCTTTTGTTTTTGCCGAGACTGGTATCTGGGCTTAGCTTCAAGCTCATCAGTAGTTCCCTTAGAGTTTCAGCCAAAAATACATCTTTTCCACAAAGGCTGGATGATTTTCAGGATGATTTTACTTCTCCGCAGGAGGTTTTTCTCCTACTAAGTGGGAGCTGTGCTCAATCTATTGTATCTTGGCCACACTCAGACTTGACTAGCTGGGTTAATTCGCAGACAAATTGAACACATGCAGTACGTTTAGTCAGAAGACAGATAGCACTAAAGCACCCTTTACCACAGTGGAAACATTTTTGTCCAGTTTATTAAAGCATTAGAGCTTAATTAAAGCACGAACATATTTTCAATAGAAGAAAAGAGCAGGTACTAAAGGACTTCTTAAGCAGAGAAAAAAACCCCAATGTTTGGAAACCAAAACTGGACAAATGTAAATAGCAAGTAAGGTTTTTTTCCATTTTTACACCATCGGTGTGATCATCCATTGGGAATAACTACCAGAGGGAGTGGTAGACCTTGTTAGAGTCAAAACTGCGTGTTTCTGAGGTGTTTACCTTAGCTAACAACAAATAACCGGAGCAACGGGGGTTACCAGTTGAAGCAAAGATGGAAGGGGCCTGCTGATCTGAAACGCCAGGAACCTGCATTTTCTAACTCGGTGCTCGAGCTCTAACAGTGACCCCAGTTCTTTGAGGTGGTGCCCAGGAGCGGGCCTCAGAGGTCAGGGAGCCCACCCAGCTCTATCCCATTTCTGAGAGATGCTCGTCTGACTTGTTCTTGGAATTCTCCCCCGATGGAGCTATTACAGTCTCCTCAGGCACCCCAACGAGGCACACAGAAGAGTAAAACCTTACTGCAATGTAACCCGATGACTTCTTGTCCCGTGCACCACGGACAACAGATTCTTAGTAGCAGTTGCTTTTTACATGAAGATCATCTTTAACTATTTAATCAGCTTTTTTTTTGATAAACGGCCCAACTACTGTACTCTTCCTCTCTCACATTTTCCTCATGATCACCGCTCTCCTCTGGACCATCTTCGGGCCATGTCTTTCACCAAAGGCCGGACCCAAAAGGCTGGCCGGCACTCCAGCTGCTCACCGATACGAAACAGTGTAGAATCACTTTGTGCCTGTTGTATTTGCATTCGTGCACCTCAGTAGAGCATATGCTTTTTTGTAACAGCAAAACACTGACAGATAAATGAATTTTGTGATGTTTTCCTGAGTCATAAAAGCAATTTTATCTACCGAGCTACCAGGTCCTAATCTTCAGTTCCTGTAGCTGACTATTTCTGAGCACATACTGGTGTATCCGTCTTTATCGGTTTGCCTCTGTTTTTTCTCCAAACACTTCGCTGTCTGATCTTGTCTTATAGCATGCTCGCAGCCCCTCCAAATTTTGTGTGCGTGTTTCTAAATACAGTTCACGGATCCATACACGTGTATTAATACAGATAAATGCATAAAATGCAAACATCCTTGCTGAGATCCGAGTATTTGAGTAACGCAGAAGGTATAGCATACGTTTTTACAGATGACACAATGGAAAAAAAAAAAAAAAGACAAGACTGAGAGAGTGGCCACTGGAGTCAGTGCTAGGAGCAGTCAGAGCACTCAGTTTGCCTATTATGGGATATAAAAATCTCCTCTCTGTTCCAGTAGCAGACTATGTCCTGGGCAAGCACAGCACACAATCCAAAGGGCTGATTCAAAACCCAAGGTCAAAGACTTCCAACTTCAAAAAGCACCCGGAGTCAGCTTCAAATGGCCAGTCATCAGCTTGTCATCTTACATCCCACTGCTACTGTTCTACCAAAGAAATACCTAGCAACAAATGTCACAGCACAGAAATAGTTATACTCAATCCACACGATAATACATTTTAAAATAGTCTAGGCCCACCCATGGAGGCAGCTTAAATCTTCAAAAAACAAAAGAAACCCCAGCAACTGTCACGGGATCTTGAGGATGGGGAAGTAATCCAAAACCATCTTAATCTCTATTTAAAACGAATAACTCAAGCAAGCGTGTGCTATGTACCAGTGGAACATGGCACTCGGTTGTACTAGGCACTCATTAGGGGTTTAATCCCTGCCATGAGTAAACATTTAGCTCCATAACGTACCAGTTCTCCAGCTCCTCAGCCACACATACACAGCTCTGCGTTTGCGTATGCACAAATACGACCAGGCAGTTCAGAATGTGCATATAGTAAGACGCGTAGCGTGGGTTACGTATTAAACTTGAAGGTAATCTTCAGCGTAGACAAATCCTATCTGAAGCCAACTGCCCTCCTGTCCCAGACTGAAAGCGACAGATGCACTCGCGCAGGAGGGGAGCGACCGGCACCCGTCCTCTTTTACCCCACCCCTTTGGGTTTGGGATTTGGTTTGGTTTGGTTTGTTTATTTCACAGTGCCTTCAAGTCCCAAAAAGCTACACTAACTAACGTATGGGGGCTGAAACTACTTGAGACCGGTTTCTTGGGAGGCAGCATAGCTGAGGAACGTGTGCATTCATGTTCCCCCCTCATTATTCATTTTGGGTTTGTGATTGAAATGCTCCTACGTCACACCTAAAAACCTGGAGATTTAAAAATAAGCAACAACCGTACAGACTTCTATAACTGGGATGGCACTTCTATTGGTTTTTTTTCCTTATGAGCCTGGATCGAATATCACAATGCTCATGAGAACCTGAGTTGTCTTTAGGCAAGAAATTCATGTTTATATATAGTGTGTCTATACATAGATACATACCCAAATGCATGCAGCATTACTCTATGCGTATATATGCGTAATGATGTGAGATTTCCCTCCCCTCCCTCACGCTCATAATTAATCAATGTACTTTTACACTTAAAAGATTACTTTGGTTTCCCAGGAAGACGACCAGATAAAGCTCAACGGGAAAGCTGAATCTGAAAAATAGCTAAACCCCTATGGCCTCAGGCAGAAATGTTTCCAGAGAAGGACAAACGGGTGCACATTAATCTGTCAGTGGTAAATGTTTGTGCACTCCCATCTTCCAGCAAAGACAAGGTAATTTAAGTTAACTTTGGCGAGCAGCAGAGGAGGGCTAACTTCAGTCAGCTCATCCTTCCGGCCGAGTGTCCACACACCAGTGAAAACTACCATTCGATATACACTAACACATCACCTTTCTGTGATTTGTGGGTTTAAGCCAGTAGAATCAGGTACGTACCTTGTACTGCGTTGCAAAAATGACACTTCTTGGTGACGCCACTCAGCAAAAGACCCCCAAAATAGCACGGTTTGGAGAATAAACAAACAGGAAGCTCTTAAATACGGATTTACCCTCTAAAGCATTTTGCAGACATTAACATCTCAATGCTCCCTAGGCAAGTAAACCCCCCCCCCTACATTTTTCCTGGGAAATGGTAGGTAAAATGCCTCACTGAAAAGCTCAGCAGAGTCAGATGTGGCACTGCAAGGTGGGAGCCCTCTTTATCCAGGGCAATGCCTACCCAGCTCCAGCGCATCTTCGAAAAACCATCTTTATCCTTTGTTTCAGTCGTCACCAATGCACTCACTTCAATAACGTGACCATATGTTAGAAGTTAGTGTCATTAAAAATAAAAGCCAGTTGCCACAGAGAGACGAGTCCACCAGATGTCTTCGCTTTGTTAGAAGCGCGACATTTCTAAAAGCAGCTGAGAAACGCTGCCCTCCTGCAGCCGCGCACACCTTCCTCCCTGTTTTCATGGACCTCACCAGACTTCACCACTTTAAATTCAAGGTAAAGAAAAATCCAGGTATCACAACAGTAAGCTTCACCGGCAGAGATCACAGTTGTAAAGAACCTGAGCCTTACTGCAATCACGGATTTTCATGTAAAACCAGCTGATTTTCCAAGCCAGGGCTGGCACGCGGATAACAAACTCGGATAGCGGTATCACGGGCTGGCTGACGGGTTTCTAGCATTCTTGCCACTAAGTTGCAAAGGGAAATTTCTATTTCTCGGTGATCTGTTGGTGCATACCACATTCAGATAATTCTCAGAGGAATCTATACCCATAACAAAGGTTACCAAATTTAATTCAAGTGCCTCAAAAGACTGAGTTAAACGCCTGTGGGTCAAACTCCTTACTACTTCAGTAAGAATGCAGAGAATGCTAAGAGGAATGATCTTTGTCTCTCTTTCTATTTTGAACTGGAACCAGGTACGCGTTTCAGTGTCTAACAATAAACATGCTTTTAGGGAAAACTCTGGGGTATTTCTCCTTGTAAGCTCTGCTTTCCCGGAACATTACTGCATGCTCAAAAGGTTATTTTAATCCTGCATTCGGGCAAGATCATGAAAGGCTGTTTACAGGAGTGAAGGCCTTTAAAAGGAGAGTCCTGTCTCAAGTGAAAAACTAAAATTAAGAAAAGGAGGAGGTTGCGCAGTTTTAGATACTGGTGTATATAAATCTAAATGCCGGGGCTTTAAAGCAGTCCTTAGAATCACCCATGGGCAGAGATGAAGGTGGTGGCAGGTGGCGGCAGCAGCAGAGTTGTAACAAGTTGTTATGGTTTGAGAAAACCCGTAACAATTTATTGTCGTTTAGACAATTATTCTATCACCCGATGACCCCCCCCCACCCGGAAAGGGGAATCGGGGGAAAGCAAGGAAACACAAGGGTTGAAATATAAATAGATTTAATAGGATAAGACTAAGTAATTAACAATAATACTAAAGAACCAGTATTGATCCCAATATTAATATAAAATACACAAGGATTACACTCAGCCAATTCTCTCAGCAGCAAGCCGTGCACTCCCCGCAGCGGACAGCAGATGTTGGACACTGCGAGCGCTGCGGCTTTGGGAGAAAGGGAAGGGCTCAGGGGTCCGGCACCAGGGAAAGGAGTTTCTCTGGACTGCCGCCATCAGGGGAGAGAGAAACTACACAGCAAACTTCCTAATTTGTATAGAATGTGACGTTCATGGTATGAACGAATCCTGTTGGCCAGCCTGGGTCAAATGCCCAGGCCTCGCTCCTCCTCATCCCTGCACCTGGCAAGGCTGGAAAACACCAAGACCTTGAATCCCACATAGTCTAGCTGGCTATAAAGTAAATATTTTCACAAATTCAGACACTAGAGTCTTACAAAAAAGGGGAGTTTCCCCAGCATTAGAAGAGAAATTAGTCCTGTGTTGCTCAACCCAGGACATGAGTCCAGCAGTTGTCACCTTTTGCAGGCACTGAAACTTTCCTCGGCAGCACTCCGAATCTCTCCTGTACGGAAAGCATAGGGCTGACACACCGGCTTCCCTTTTGCTGGCAACTTCGTGGTCTGAACGGCCACCCAGAGCACACCGCAGCCTGCAGGGCACTGGTCTAACCAGGCCTCTCTCAGCTACTGCCATTTGCCGTGAGATGTCACCACCTAAGTCATGCCATTTCTTAGAAACGTGGCCCTGGGATTTTGTCATATGCTCGCACGACCAGTACCTTGGTTTTAACTGTAGGCTTTGGAAGCCCAGAACTACAGCTGGACCTCTGGGAGGCCTCTGGGTCACACTCTTCAACAGCAGACGATGGGTATGAACGGATTATATCGCTTGGTGGAGCCTGAAAAGTGTCACTTGTCAGTCAAGAGAGCTGAGACAATTGTGTTTGCATACCTGACAATCAAACTAGGAGTGAAAGGCTGAATAAAACTGTCAGCTTTTAAAAAATAAAAATATAAAAAGAAACCGCTGTTCACACCAGGTTGAAGCGCTGGTGAGGAGTGCTCCAGCAGGCAGGGTGGCACCGGCGCCGGGAGGACTCCCTGCCCCTGGCTACAGAAATCAAAGTAACACAAGAGGGAAGGTGAACTTCCCCAGTCCCTGGGAAGACAAACCAGAATAGGAATCCACCATCGCTCAAAAAAAAAAAAAAAAAAAAAAAAAAAAAACCAACAAAAAACAACAAACAAAAAACCCCCACCATGCTCGCCAATAACCACCCCGCAACAGTGGCTGTGTAGCACGTCTGGAGCCAGGCTGGGATTTCTGCATCACACTACAGAGTTCACACAGGATGAGAGCTGGATGCTGGAGAGGAGGAACTCTCTTCTCCTTTGGGGACAGAACAGCACCAAGCGCTACAGCCCCAGCCTTTAGGTGTTAGGCAAGCAAAACTCACAGATGGTAAATACAAGAAATAATTTAAACCACACTAGAGTATCTCGGAAATAACATACATGGGAAAAGGAGAAAGAGCATTTCAGGTGAGATCTAACATGCCATTCTTACAGAACTCTATTTTGTTGCTGCGTAACAAGAAAGAAAAAGCCTCCCAGGCTGCTCCTGACTTCCCCCACCTTTTTTTAAAAAAAAAAAAAAAAAAAAAAAAAAATCACTAATAAAAAGACAGGAAAATCCGATAAAATTACTTTGCCTCTCATGTTCTAATACAAGCAACTTTAATATAGAAAATACTGTAATCAGAGTGACCAACTTAATTCCCATATAGAGAAAACAATACCAGTCAGTAACAGCCTACATCTGCAGCATTCAGTGTTACCACCTCTGCATTAAGGAGAGGAGTACCTCAGGAAAAGTAAAAATCGTGAGTTCCGCCCTCCACAAAAAAAATAAATTAGGCAGCTTTGTTAGATGTACTGGCATTTAAACGTTTCTTATTCAACATGCTTCCTCAATTTTTTTTCTTTAGAGAAAAACATAGTGGCATTTTGATTAAGAGACATGAAGTAGTGGATGTGGTAGTTGTTACAAAGCTCTACCCTATATTCTAAAGACAATTTGCTTCTTCAGTTAGTGTTGGTTTTACCATTTCATGTCAGCCAAGATTTGTCATGCTGTACGGATGTCTTTGACTTTGATGACATCTAAATTTAGAGGGTGCGGATAACTACTGTTAGCAATAATAAGTGGTGATGACAAAGGGCAAAAAACACATTTACTCTTCAACAGGAACGTATGAGCTATGGACGCTGATGCTGTAAATAAAATCGATGGCCCCACTTAATCTCCAGATGAACCGCCAGAACAGGAGGCGCTAGACAGAGCACAGCCTGATCTCAAATAATTATTTTGTTAATGATCCTAGGTGAAAAATGCTTTTTTTGTTTTTGCTGATAACTTGCACATTAGCATTGGGAAGACTCAAGAGCTTCCTTGGAAGCATGCTATTTCTAGCTTACTGAAACCAATACTTTTTATGTTTAACTAAGCGTTGAAAATATTTCAAAAAGAATTGCCAAGTGAGCCTGGACCACCTGGACCAGATCTCCTGCTTTGCCATAGCACCGTCTATTCAGGGCTGCCTCAGAAGGTCACTCGTACTTCCACTCCTGCAATATCTCACCATCTTATAAATGGGAGAGAGATATCAGCACGTCAAATTCTGTGCCTTGCCTTGCCCTGGCACTGCCTTTCTATTCCCCAGCGCAAGGTGTGATGTGAGGTTTAAATCTACAGGATGTGAGTGAGTAATGCTACGAAACCACAAATAAAAGACAGTGATTTAGAAGCATTGAGCTCTGAACTTCTAACTAAGAAAACACACAACTGCACTGAATTTCTCAGGGTTGAGGCATTTCAGTGCTGAACAGCAGCAACTCTGGAACTGCTAAAATGCAAACAGTGTATGACTTCAGCCACCGCGAATTGCATTACATTAAAAAGAAAAACCACCTTTCACAATTTCTGCTTTACAGAAGGTCAGAATTAATGAATCCTGTCAAGAATTTTTTAAACTAAAATCTTCAGGCAGTTTCAAGGTATGTCATTACATTATCTCACAATTCATAACTCAAAACTTGGAAATGAAAATAGTGTGTCTTTATTGATAGTCTAACACAAATTATTGTATAAACTCAAGAGTTAGCCAAAAAAAACATATCTTCTACGTGGGAAGATCCTGAACATTGCAAGTATATCTGCAAAAAGAGGATGCTTTCTTATAGTAGATAAGAGATGTTCTGTTACCGGCTCTCACTGTAGTGCCGTATCAATTAAAGTATTGCTTTACACAGACTACGAGGCTCAGCAGAGTCACTGTCTCTACGTTACTGCAAGCGCACAGAGATGGGTACGTTAATGTTAAGCCTTCTCTGGCTTCAGTGGGACTCCTCTGTCTCTTAGGTGAGCTTGTACACAATGTCTGCAGGACTGGAGTTCTACGACTACAAAAGCTGTGACAAGGGGGACGAGAACAGACATACCACAACAGGAATGCCAACAGTTCAATGCATCCATCTTACCGAAGGAAATCAGTCTCTCTACATACTATTGAATGTTAAAAACAAACAAAGATGTTTAAGCACAAAGTATATATTTATACCAAATAAAACAACTGAAAAAGTATTACATAAAGAAAAATAATGTAACAGAATGTACTTAAGTACCTAACTTACAGTCATGCTCATATCTAAAAGTAACATTGGTAACTAATATATATAATTTTTGACAAGGGTGCATTTAAGAGTTCTCTAACATACAACATATTCTAAACGTGGAGAGTATTTTTTCCAAGATACAGAAAACAAATTATTTTACACAGGCACACCTGTTAATTTGTATAAAAAAAAAAAAACATGCTTGTAAGTGAAAAGGTCACTTTAGTACTAATTTACCAGATGCATGAAAGCTACGTAGTGTTAATCATGTTGAAATCGTCTCTTCTCCTTTTGCATTGGTGAGCGCCAACACTGAATGGTACAATATTTGATCCGTGTGGTTTACTGACACTGCAACCTGTTTCCAGGCAGTGGCCCTGCCCGGGTGTTGAACAGCACAGTACTGTACAGCCCTTTCTGTCTGCATGTAGTGTATTTATAACTAAAAGCTATTACAATTATTACAATGATTTCTGTTTCAATATATACATCAGTATAAAATACTACGCAAAACACTTTCGCATTTCAAACAATTTTAACCACTTCATCAAACAATGCATTTGCAGAATTAAAAAAAAAGTAAAATCCAAATTAATGTTGATTGCCAACAGTACAGCATCTCTATGGTATGTTTCCTAATAAATGAGAGAACGGAAATGTATTAAAATCAATTAAAATAAGTATCACAAAACAGAATTAATGTTAGAGCAGTTCAAGGATTCCCAGTTTGTCAGTATCTACCCTAAGCAGTGCTACCCAAATACAGTATAAGCCATTTAGTGTTTCTACAATGAGAAGAAAACATTCAAATATTAAAGCTGTGACAAACACACAAAAGCAAGGAAAGAAAATTTGTTCTGTACTCATCCCTGTTGTAGCAAGGTACAGCATGTCAGGAGTTCGCACTCGGTGCATCGTATGTGCTGTTATACCCGGATACAACTGTGGAAGACAACTGAAACGGAATAAACTCTGAATTTCCTTGCTGTTGTGGTTTAACGTCAGACCATTCAAGTTATAACAGCTTAGTGTCTTTTTTTCCTGAAGGGAAGGAGAGAGAAGAATTCATAATGAAATTGTAAAAATGCTACTAAAATCCCTATCTCGGACACAATATACTGCTTTAGGAGCTACTGTGTCATTGCACAATATAAGTGGCCTATTAATCGCTGAATTATTGGTGTAGCAGAATATATTTATCATTATGGATGTGTTTTGAAAAATCGGTATTTTAAAACCTGTCTGTATTCCATAACAAGCCACAAACAAATTTTGTGTATTTCAAACATTAATATCCTTACGTAAAGTAGTAAATATACATTTATAGTGGCAAATTTCAAATCTCTGCCTCTGCTGCTTCAGTTTTTAAAATGAGACTTGGTTCAGAATTTTCATTCATTACATTATCCTAAACCAGAACTATTTCTGAAGCATAAAAGAATCCAGATGGTAATAACAACATGGGGGTTTTTGTTTTGTTTTGTTTTGCTGATTCATTCCTAAGTTGAAAAATAATCAATGTCTTTTAAAAAACCGACAAAACAAAAAAAACCCCAAAAATCTCTCCCAGGAGAAGTCCCTGCTAGCTGAGATTTTTTTCAAAATGGTTTCACACTTACAGTATCTTTATAGTCATGTTATACACCCTAGAAAATAAAGGCTCATGTTGAGAATGGTGACAGGCCCTTAATTATAGAGGTGTTAATGGGTGACACTATTTTTCATCATAAAAAAACCCAAAAGCCCCAGAAAACTTCATAGCTTATACTGAAAGTTTGATTCATGCTCATTTTGTTCATTTAAAAAATACTCTTTGGAAACTGTGTCAACTCCTGGAGACAACTTAGTGATACGTCTTTTCCTGTTAAAATAAAGATAATTCATACTCACCTCTACCCCATGCTAAGCTCTACTACTAATATACACTTCATTACCTGCTCATGTCACCATCTAACACATATCTTTACATTCTTCTACATATAGTGTCCAGGGCTTATTTTTCACCAAACAGAATTGGATAACTATTACACTTACGAGTTTTTCTTCAGGATATTATTTTTTTGGTGTTCTAGCCTTTTCATTGCAACTTAGGAGTGATACTAATAGTTCAGACTTTTTCCGTACTAACTCAAGAGAAACTTTTCATAGTTTTTTTTCCCCATGAAGGATTTTAAAATCTAAACTCGCTTAGATATCAAAACTGAAAAAAACAGAAGAGAGATTAGATGCATCTGTCATTTTAAAATGGCTTCTGCTACTTTAAAATGCATTTTTAAAATTGTACATAGGACACTTAGGATTCTACCTTTTACATTGCTGCAATCAGCTTCTAATTGAAAATCTTGCAAATAACCATGAAAAATAAGCCACTGGTCATGAATTCTAATGATTACATTCAAAACTAGCCTTTAAAAAAAATAAAAAAGTTACAGGCAAAACATACTGGTTTATGTACTCACTAGCTTATCAGGCTACAATAGGCATGTTTTAAGTATAAAAAAAGCAGACAATTCAGATTTAAATAAGACTATGTGAAATCAGAAAAAACCCTTAGATTTCACTATTTTTAAAAAAAAAAAAAAAGAACACCTATAATTACTTCCCATCCTACAGCTACAGTTAAACCAACTAACAAAAATAATCAAAGTATTTTTGACAAAAAAAAGTTAGGCTAGAATATGTGGCAACAATCAAAGTTCATATATGTTTCTATGTAAAATGACTCATGATTTACTAATAACATAAAATATGAACAAGAGCACTTTGTGACTAATGAAAGAGCTACTAGTAGAAACACTTAATGCCAAACAGTCTTCAGCCCTCCTTTAAGTCATATCTCCAAATCAGTATTGACTTCTTTTGACCAGATACATCATTTTTGGCTTGTCACCCCAGTATGTCATGTTTTACCACTTGCCACAGGCAGCAGGAGACAACTAGCCGAGCAAACTACAAGCAGTGACATGCAGAAATTAACTCCCAAATCTGAGTACTTAGATAAAATGATATGCAAGCGCACACTAGGACAAAAGGAATGGCATTCGTCATCCAAATAGGCTCATCATCCCTCCCCACCCCCCTTGAACAGTAGTTGCAACAGCAATAGAAAAAGATCAAGAAGATGTCTGTTCTTCAGAGTCAACTGTGGAAAAAAGTCAGCAATATATAACAGCAGCGATGGACAAGGAAGAGCAAAACGAAAGAATCTTGTTGAATATTTGTTCATTTACTTTTTCTGAACACAAGCCAAAGCGTGCCACACTGGCTTGTTCTGAACTTCAGATACAGATGTCCTATTCTCCTTAGATCCTTCACAGATTTAGAATTCAGTCTCCCTGAGGCCCCTATAACCAAGTAAGAAAACTCTCTTTATCTAGCTTGGTGGCTGCCAAGACAGATTCCATGTCATTAAGGATGTCAGAGCTCAAAGCCTCTTGCAGACTTGGCATCAGTTCTTCTCCTTCTATATTCATCCCATCTCCTTCCAGTGTCCCAAGGTCCACATTTGTCCCTGGAATGGCTTCAAGGTAGTCTGGGAAACGGTTCTGATGGGACGGTATGTTACTTTGGCTGATACTGTCACCTAGTTATAACACAGAGAAGGATGGATATTAAACATACAGGAAGTACCAAACCCACAGTTTATCAGGACAACTGGTTAAAGGTCAATCCTGTATCTCTTGCATCATACAAGCAATATGATTCACAGAAATGCATCACAAAACCCAAAGATGACTTGCCTCCATGCAGGTGTACAAAGAACATGCCTTTGTTTCAACCTTTTCACCTACTGACCCAATGACTTTGATGTCATTTAGTGTATTTTCATTTTTACGCTTAAAGGAAAGACACAATACTAAGTCAAATATTGGTTTGGAGCGGTATTAGCAACACTGGATGAGGTACTGTTCTCAGCATTAACAAACAATATTACTTAAAAAAGCAAACGGACACTCAAATTCCATATAACAGCAGCGATACTATTTATCGGCAATCCCCCATCGTCCCAGTAGAGCTGATTACAATCATGTTTTCACAAATCTAACTGCGATACTTCTATCACAGAAATAGGAGAAAGTAGAAAAGCAATGTGAAAAGTATCACAGCTTCTCAGAGTAGGTTGTTTTCATTGTAAGTGGACACGAGCATATACAGAAAACATGCGTTAAGGATGTACAGAGAAACAGACCTGTATCCATCTCATCAACACTGTTCAGGAAGTCATCGGGGGTTCTGGGTACACTATAACTGCTCATGCTGAGTCCACTGTCCGTGCTTTCATCTCTGGAGTGATACGTGCCACTGTAACAGAAGAAAGGGAGCAGAAAAAATGAGGGCAGGGTACTGAAGAAATTAAAAGAAATGCTTGGTTTTGGCCTGATTCAAGGGCTTTGAGAAGATTGCTGTCGTGAGAAATGCTCTATTCTAATAAAAAACTGAAGCTTTTGTCTGTGTGAGACACCTGGGGTTTATTTTATGCAGACCTTTTCCAACTAACATTGTATTATTTAGATTCAATTTAACTTGATGAGAGCACACTTATGCAGCTTAAAAAAACTGCCTACCTGCGTTCTGCATGGTTTTAAACTTTTCACGCCCACCCACAGCTGAAAACCACTGGAAGCATATCGCAGAGAGTCCCTAATGACTATAATAATGGCGTACCCTTTCACGCTTCTCCAAGGATAATAAAAATATTTCTAACTATTAATGTCCCATGTTTAATCAACCACTGAGGCATATTTTTAGGTCACTGCTGTTATAAATAGGAGCTATAGTTGGAACTCCTTTAGCGGTTCTTCAATTGCTTCCCACTGCTGCATTACTACGAGCTCAGTCACACGTGCCACGGCACGAGAGCGCCCTAACATAAATCAAATCCTGGTACAGAAGCTGTCCTGTAAACAAACCCTGTTCAGAACAATCTTGTTGACAGAACAGTTAACAAAACAGTGAGGGCACAGGGCCTTACATGTATTCCCTTTCGCACTGCCATCTTACTGCCAGCGGAGCCAGCAAGACAAAGAAAGCTGCAGTGGGAAATTTGGGATGGGGCGGAGGGCAAGTAGGCCAGTGTACTGAGTTTACACAGCAAGGTTTTGGTAGCAGGGGGGCTGCAGGGATGGCCCCTGTGAGAAGACACCAGGAGCTGAGCCCAT
The DNA here is from genome assembly GCF_963924245.1 of Chroicocephalus ridibundus. NCBI lineage: Eukaryota > Metazoa > Chordata > Aves > Charadriiformes > Laridae > Chroicocephalus > Chroicocephalus ridibundus. Next base: position 17,861,684 of record NC_086284.1, on the reverse strand, counting down.
GTCAGACACAGCTGGTTCCAGCTGGCTCCAAAATGGTCCTGCTGCTGCCCAAAGCTGAGCCCATGGGTGACAGTGGTGACATCTCTGTGACAACATATTTAAGAAAGGGTAGAAAGCCACTGTGCAGCAGCTGGGAGAGACGAGTGAGAAAATGTGAGAGGAACAGCCCTGCAGACACCAAGGTCAGTGAAAGAGGAGGAGGAGGTGCTCCAGGTACCAAAGCAGAGATTCCCCTGCAGCCCATGGAGAAGATCATGGTGACAGAGGTTGTCTCCCTGCAGCCCACAGAGGACCACGGTGGAGCAGAGATCCACCCTACAGCCTGTGGAGGACCCCACACTGCAGCAGGTGGATATATAGAATCATATAATCATAGGGTTGGAAGGGACCTCTGGAGATCATCTAGTCCAGCCCCCCTGCCAGAGCAGGGTCACCCAGAGCAGGTTGCACAGGAATGCGTCCAGGCGGGTTTTGAATGTCCCCGGAGTTGGAGACTCCACCACCTCTCTCGGCAGCCTGTTCCAGTGCTCTGCCACCCTCAAAGTAAAGAAGTTCCTCCTCATGTTTAGGTGGAACTTCCTATGCTCAAGTTATGCCCATTACCTCTTGTCCTGTCCCCGGGCACCACTGAAAAGATCCTGGCCCCATCCTCCTGACACCCACTCTTTCAGTCTTCCAGACTGAACAGACCCAAATCCCTCAGCCTTTCTTCGTAAGAGAGGTGTTCGAGTCCCCTAATCATCTTGGTAGCTCTCTGCTGCACCCTCTCCAGCAGTTCCCTGTCCTTCTTGAACCGGGGAGCCCAGAACTGGACACGGTACTCCAGGTGCGGCCTCACCAAGGCAGAGTAGAGGGGGAGGATGACCTCCCTCCACCTGCTGGCCACACTCTTCTTGATGCACCCCAGGATGCCATTGGCCTTTTTGGCCACGAGGGCACATTGCTGACTCATGGTCATCCTGTTGTCCACCAGGACTCCCAGGTCTCTTTCAGCTGAGCTGCTCTCCAGCAGGTCAGCCCCCAACCTGGACTGGTGCATGGGGTTATTCCTCCCCAGGTGCAGCACCCTACACTTGCCCTTATTGAATTTCATAAGGTTCCTCTTTGCCCAGATCTCCAGCCTGTCCAGGTCTCTCTGTATGGTGGCACAGCCTTCTGGTGTGTCAGCCACCCCCCCCCCGCCAGCTTTGTGTCATCAGCAAACGTGCTGAGGGTGCACTCTATCCCCTCATCCAGGTCATTGATGAATATATTGAAGAGGACTGGACCCAGTAGTGACCCCTGGGGAACACCACTCATCACTGCCCTCCAACTAGACTCTGTGCCCCTAATCACGACCCTCTGAGCTCTGTCTTTCAACCAGTTATCTATCCACCTTACTGTCCATTCATCAGGCCCACTCTTCCTAAGCTTCCCTATGAGGATGCTGTGGGAGACCATGTCAAATGCCTTCCTGAAGGAAGCTGCAGCCCATGGAGAGCCCATGCCGGAGCAGGTTCCTGGCGAGAATTAAGACCCATGGAGAGAAGCCCAAGCAGGAGCAGGTTTGCTGGCAGGAGCTGTGGCCCGCATAAGCAGCTGTAGAAATATACCCTCCCCCTGCATCTCCTAATATCCAAGCTTCACAACATATTTTCAAAAAAATCTGTATTTTTTCAGGTTGTGGTAGCATTCACTGAGAATCCTTACTGATTTTCCAGCTTGAATAATAAATGAAGATCAACTTGACATACTGTTCAAATTAGCATTTGAAAACATATTGATCCTTCTCATAATGTGCTCATGAAATATATAGTGTATGCCTTTTTGTCAAGTATGAAGAACCAAACAGAGGATGGTTGAACAGCTACTGAACGCTGTATCAAAGTAGAATGCCATCAGCCATGAATAAATATACATATAGATATATATAAATATAAAAGATTTCATGAAGACATCTTTGCCATACAAGAAGGAAACCTAACATTTCTTTATAGTGAAGTCATAATTTTATTTTTTTTTAGATTGATTTAAAAATAGTATCCTCACACATTTGATAACAATCGTAATAATTAAGCTATTTAAAACTTCTGTGAAAAAAAATGCTGCTTTACTTTGTGGCACAAAATACTAAAAACAGAACCGAGACTATGCTGCACTAAATCACTCTAGTTGAGAAGGCTTTTTGGCTGCTGCTCTCACACTTGGAATGTCCAGCCTTTCTCCTGAAATCACTCTTTAATACACATTTCCTCTTTCTTCAACAAGGATTTCTTCATTTAGTCGTCACATCACCCAAAATTACCGCACGCAACTAAACTGCATTACCCAAAATAGAGTGGATGCTTCTTCAAGTAATATGTGTTAAAATATGTGTATACAAAAGAAGAAATCCCAAATTAGGAGAACAGAGAATTACTGTCACTACCAATATAAATCTAATAGACAAAAATATATGAACAGAGTGGGAAAACAAAAGGTGAAATAGTCTGCCTCGCTGGATGTCCCATTCAAAAAACCAAAATCTACCACAATGACAGTAGGTACCGGAGACAGCAGGCAGAAGACTGACTACAAAAATGAAAACACTACTGTGCATTTTCTCAAATTGCTCCAATATAGCAATTATTTTCTAAGATTTTTTGGATGTTCTGATTATGTAGGCAGTGGAAATTATTTAACTACCTCAACTATGGATATCCAACTTTGGTACCTAAAGTTAGGGGTATTTTCTCACCAGGAACTTATTTGTACCCCACAAAGATAGAAAGAAGCATTTCTGTGAGTCTGAACTTTAACACAAGGCACATCAAGGAGATCGTTAGGTCAAAACTATTGGACTGTTGTATCTAATTCAGAGACAGAAATGCATATCCACAAATGTCCTTTTTTAAAATCCCTTTCCCTTACCTATATGACAGAATTAAGTGCTGTGATGTACATAAAATTACCTAGAAGGAGACAATGCTCAAAACAAAATGCAAATTAAGATATTCTGAACTTGAGTCAGGTACAGATCTTCAGTATTCCGTATCAAGTAAGGGCTACCAAAAAAAGCCCACTTGAACCTATTTGCAACTAGGGAAGTAGTATCTTTATGCACTTTACAGTAAATAGTCCTTGCTAACTATCAACCTGCCAAAAAAATTACAAACAACATGAATTGGCGCTTTCTAGCTTTTTTCCTGTTTCTAATTAAAGGTAAAGATCCATCATTTTATATGTTATGTGTGCCATTTGAAATCTGAAGATGTGTTCCTTTTGGGTCAGAAAAAAGGTTTTGAAGATGTGAGGATTCTATGTCATTTAAGAACAAATGTCAAAATATACCTGGCCTCAACGTATGATGGCAACAGCCTTCCAGAAATTCAAGCTAGTATGTTACCACACCACATCAAGGCCATCATTTATCTACAGAGCCTTCTCATAGGAAAGCAGGTCAGTTTTAAGATTTTTTTGGTCCTTTTTATTCCTTAGGACGGGGCCAGCACAGTTAAGGCTCACACCAGATCCCAGGATGAATTCCATGGAGGAGAATCCCTCCCTCTAACAAAAAAAAAAAAAAAAAAAAAAAAAAAAAAAAAACCACACCACCGAAAACCAACCAAAACATGAAGTTTTCCAATCAGATTTGTCTGTGTAGGAGAAAAGCCTTCCTGAAGGGCTTACTCAAAACGTGGAAATACCACTTACTTCCTTAGGGAGTTTAATAACAACACACAACTATTCTTCTCCATGTGCAAGACTTTTTTTTTTTAAACTTGTTTTTCTCCAATATATAACAAAGCACTGTGTACCTCGAGACAGAAACTCTTCTCCTGCGCTCACAGTAGCACAGACAACGCTACCACAGATAATACTTCATGCAGTAGGAAAAGAAGCCTAAGAGCAACGGATGTTATTTACGTAACCTAAACTATATGAACGACAATGGATTTCACTGGCAAGATGGAGGGTATGTTCTTGCACCAGCTTCACTGAACTTTACTAATTTTGAGAATTAGATTGAGGATAGAGCATATGAAATGATGGAAGAGTCTCCTGGAAAAGGCAGAAAATGAAACAAACTTAAGCTAATTAGCTGCTGATAGAAAGTCAATAACTGGAAAAGTTACATACAATGACAGTACATCTTTAGGGATGAAGAACCTAAGCGTGAGACATCAGCAACATTAAGTTATTTAAAAGAATATGGGAAGGGATTTACAACTGCAGCAAAGGTTTAAAAAAAGATTATAACTGTTTTCAGTATCTAAAATTACGTCAGGTATTTAAGCTTGACCTACTCCAAAATCATGCCAATGCTATCGTGATGTGGACTTTTTACCTTACAAGCAGGTTTGAAACTGTATTGATGGCAAAAACCATGAAGTTAAGACTTATGTTGAAAGAATCAAGATGAATTTAATGGGGTTTCCCATGAGTATAATAACGTACCATTAAACAGAAGGATGAGCATATTCTTATACTTCATGAGTATTTACAGTAAGCATCCCAAAGTTAGGCTAACATTTCAAAGTAATGCAGAAAAGCAGTAATTAACTCTGACAGAATACATAATTTTTCTCTTTTATGGTATGGGATACTGAGTCAGTATCAGTTTAGAATGCTGGCAAAATATAGTCCAATGAAGGTCTAAAAATTAACTACTCCAACTTAAGATCAACTACTTGATACCGCTGAAACGTTAGTAGATTTGTACTCTATCAATTAAAAGTTTATGTGGCTTGGAGATTTGACTATTTTACCATTTTCATCTTTTCTTTCCAGCATGCTAAGCAAAAAATACAGATACAAGTTATCTCATGTTGCAACAGTTTCTCCAAAGTTGTTAGTACGAAGCATCCGCAAGTTTTAATTAGAACAGTATTTCCAACAAAAAACACACTCCAACTCAGCAGGATTAAGGAAAAAGTTACACGAAAAAGACTTGCCTATACTGTGAAATTCTAAATCTTGAGTTAAAAGACCCACTTCAAAATAATACATCATTTAAAATGAACCATGCCACTATTTGCAGACCTAACATTAACAGAGTAAAAATACTGCTAAATTAAATACCTGAAGTGGAGGGAAGGGGTGAATGGAGAAACCTTAAAATGAACCTCAAGGTGTAGTCCTAAATGTGCCTCACGGTTCATTTGATCTCACAGCAAGCTATTCACAAATTCTTCTGAGTCAGTAATTTGAAATGACTGTTAGTCAACAGATTATGCAGAGGCAAACATGTTATGACTTTGAATAAGAAACCTTCCTACAAGTCTGAACAGACTACTTCCTCCCACAGGAGACAGCTTTTAATCCTCAACTTTTACTAGACTTGCCATTTAAGGAAAGATTCATTTACAGCTGTGGCTTTTGGCACAGACAGATGTTCAAAATAAACTATTACATGTACTAAACAGAATTTTAAATCAATTTTTTTCCCTCTAGCAGCTATTCCTACAAACCTGTTAAGAAAGGGATCAGAACTATTTGTAGTCATTGTTCTCAGTTCCTGAGACATTCCAGGAGATGACACGGGATTTTGAGATCCACCGTCTTGTTCCATTGTTGGAAGCTGGCTACGGAGAGCCAATTCCTAGAACAGGGGGAAGGGGAGAAAGAAAGATCACGTTAGGCATTTGAATGCACTTTTCAGATACATAAACACATGACATTATAGGCAATTGATGCTTTTAATGTTTTGAGTTACAAGATTTAAATGAAATTAAGTTTCTGAAGACAAATCAAGAATTTTTACTGTCTACAGTGATAATGAAAGTTCCACCAGTCAAGCCCAGTATTACAGACTTCACTGTAAATATATTTATGGATATAAATATCTGTATGTTTACATAAATCTTTTCTAGCTCATTTCAATATGCTTTTGCTAAGTCTATTCTTAAGATGAAAAATAAGAATTATTAACACTATCTGATCCCTAAGATACATCTGTCTAGCTCTGCTGACTAGCACTTTCCCTCCCATTTCTTCGAAGTTCCAATTTAGTCCCTGGTTTCCTTTTACCTCGCTTGTTTCATTCAGCAAAAGTTTGAAGTCTTTACAAGTTCCCATTCACTCCTGTTTGAGGCACGCATTTAGCAATTTCTCATTGATCGTATCAGTGATTGTCCCACATGTAAATCTTAAAGCTCTTCAAATGCCTAGCAATTGCTTCATAAAACTAAGGCACTGCACTTCTGAAGTTACAAACCAAGATTAGATATATATTTTTTACATATCTGACCGTGCGCCAACTTGAACCAATCCATCCATAAAGGTTGTCATTGCTATTTAATGAAAATAAATTTTAACATAAAATACACAAGATTTAAGGTGGGTGGAGATAAGCTGCACTTTACATAACTTCCCAGTGCCCCTTCTCTCCCTTTAAACAGGTAATCCATGAGTTACACATGTGAAAAATACAATAATTTTCTTCAAGCAACTCTCCTAAAACATCATCAATGGTTCACTGAGTCTGTGCTTTGTTAATGTAGACACTCGTAAAGAAATGTATTGACCATCTTGTTACCATTATTAACAGTATGTGATTTCCAGACTGTGCCTGGGAAAGTAATCTCAGGCAAAACCAATCTTGTCAGTCTTGACAATACTCAACATTTCTCACTTGTAATAGGAGAGGTCTTAATCCATTCTCAATTATGAGCCTAAGGACTACTGTAGACTTTTAATATGTAATCTTTCTCCAATTTTTCCTCAAAGTGATCTCTTAAAAAAAGTCTAGGTCTTAAGTCTAAAAGTCTTATTTTTCAGCAGATTGTGCCAAATATTGAATGCTTCCCTACCACCTGTTTTTTTTTTTTTTTTTTCCCCCTTTTCTAATGTGCGTATGCTTCACTCCCATTCCTGTGGATTATCATTCTACATATTCCTTTAATACCAAGTTTCATGTCTTGTATTAGAAGTTTTTCTCACTCCAGTTGATTAGACCTTGGCAGAAGGTGTACAAACATACCATTGGTTTCTGCGTCCGTCACACCCAATTGCCTACTCCAAGTAAATCCAGTCCTCTGCTCACCACCGCTTACTTGGCCACTGTTCTTAATAAATAGTAATAATACTCCTTCTCCTCATTTTCAGATCACAGGATGTTAGGTACCTTTTAATCATTTCTATAGGCTTATCTGTATGATTTTCATTTGCTTATGTAATAAAACCAAGTGCAAAGACTATATAATGAAGTCTTACTTCACAGCTAAATTTACAAACTTCTGCTACATCAGCCTTGATGGAAGAAGGCTGATACACAGGTGGACTCAATCCATAAAAAAAAAAAAAAAAAAAAAAAAAAGGTTTCCTTTCCTGGAATGCTTCCCAAATGGTGATGTGAAGAAGGTAGAAGGTCTTAGAGCAGCCACCCCAGAGATGGCTCAAGAGCTGCTCCCTCACAACACAATCTTTATGCCCTTCTCTATGCCCTTCTTCTGGAGACTAGAATTCTTCCACATGTCACCTGAGCCTTCCCTTCTCTGAGAAGCTGACTTCGTGTGATGTAGCTACTTTTAACTAATTCTATCTTGCTATTTGTCCAATTAAAAAAGAGGAAGGGAAAATAATTATTAAAAAAAAAAATCAATTGATTTTGCACCGCTGCCTCTAGAATCTTTCCATTCTTGGGTTCGTAGCTGGAATACAGCGCACCTTCCTTCTGCGCTCTCATAGCGGAGCTCTGCTCTTACGTAGCTACAACCACCTGGCTATGGCAAGAACGCTCTGTCCTTCTCCCCTTCCCTCTTGCTTTGATCTGTGCATTGCATTTTCATTTCCTTGGGCTGCAGTCCCTGCCTGGGATGAAGAGGAGGGGCCAGAAGCGCCAGTGCCTGGGGAAGAAGCTTAATCACACACCAGTGTCCCAAAGAATGATGACAAAGCAAAACCAACACGGAGTCATTTCCGTATATAAAGCACTAAAGTGACATTATATCTCATTGCATGGTAGGCTTGTCTTTCCAATCAGCACTGCCTTCTGATGCAATAGTTTAAAAAACGAAACAAAAAAAACCCCAACCAAACAATACCCTCCTCCCCCCCCCAAAAACCCCAAACCCGAGAGAGAGAGAAGAGAAATCCATACAAGTCCTGTTCTCAAGGGCTACTGACACCAGAAAAGAAAACACTCACACATTTCTCCTTCAGTACCTTAAGAAAAAAGTCATTACAAAGGAATAAGCAATTTGGAAAAAGCAGGAAAGTTACCTTTGTGTTTTCTAAATCCTTAGAGGGTAGGAGAGATTGAAGCTTCCTCAATATATGAACTTAAATAGTATGGTAAAAATTACCTTAACTCAGATACTATTCAGCTAAAAAAGAAAAATTACATTTCACTGAAGGCCCAACTAAAAAGAGATGTAATAAACCACAGGAGAGAACTGTATTTTGCCTATTCTTTGGCACGTACGACATATTGAAATAAGTCTTTTAAGTATTAGTACTACTTTTATCCTTGTTTCAACAACACTGCTAAAAAGTGCAAACCTACAACTCTTTTTAACTATTTATAAGTAGCATTACTGCTAATTATTCAGGAGGCAGAAGTACAGCACTTCACCCTAGAAAGAATGTTATTCCATTACGCATTCAAGTAATAAATTTATGTCAATCTGGGAGTCAGAGAGAAAGGAATTACCAAAAAAAGACGAGCTGCTCAGAAACAAATACAGAGTGATTTTTTATCATTCCATAAGATAACCCATGTTTTTTTACAAGCCCTACAGAGTGTATTAAGACTAGTTTTAATTAAAGGTGCACGTAATGGAAGCTAAAGCTGTGTCGCTTGAAGAACAGTCTTCTTCCTTATAAAACTGGCTTTCAATAAAAAAAGTTACGTGTTTCCTATACCTAAAAAAAACGCGTGGGAGTGTACAAGCCTCTCCCAGCTCCAAACAGAGCAATGTGAACTCTAGGCTTTTAGTTCATCCTTTAAAATATATCCTTTATTAGAAGCACTTAAAGTCTGGAGGCAAAAATAAAACCATGACAAAATCCTGGCTTAGACTTCTATAACTTGATCTCATCTTATTTTTGTAAGTATGTCAAACTTTTTTGAAGTACCTCTGGGAAAATAAAAGCTTAGCATTCCTGTTGTTAACACAAAAGCTGAATTTTGGTTATTACATAAAGACCAAAATGATCTGTCATCTCCTTAAGCAAAGTAATTTTAAAAGCAAGGTCAGCATTGTATGCTTTATCTGGCTGACCTTATCCATTTTTTGTTCATAATTGCACACAGATTAAGTTTTACATGAAGTTTGTGGTCATTCACACCATGTCCAAATTAACTTTATAAAATTACTCTTTTCTGAGCATTTTTATTTTTATCTTCATTGTGCTTTTGAGGAAAAAGCGTAAAAAAAAAAGAAAGTAAAAAGAAAGGTAAACAGAAAGGTAAAAGACTCCCTCATGCAACTCACATATCATGTTCTTATTGTATTAAACATATGATATGCTACTCGACTTGAATTGATATATCGTTATAACTGGGGATTTTTGGTAAATTTCCTTTAAAAGGGCCAATTGTAACACTTCTGCCCTCAAACACTGCTCAACTATCAAACAATCCACAGGCTCCACTGGGATGGGAGAGAACTGTTTGGGGAAAGGGAGGACCACGAGACTTATGGGCAGACTTGCAGCACCAGTTATCCTTCAGACTAAGTATTTACGTTCTTGTTTGAGGGCCACAAAGTTAGGACACATGTACAAAAGAAACAGAAAACACATGGACAGATGAAGACAAATTCTGCAATGAGGAGTTACGCAATTAGTGAAGAGTAAGGGGGAAACATAAATCATTCAGTGTTGCAATCATGAAAACCAGAAAAAATTAATTTAAGAGGTGATACTGATAGGGAGATAATTAATTGTATTGTATACACTTGGCAAAGAACTCAATGCTACGCAGAGCACTGTAAGCACAGGTAAGGCCACATAAATTGGAACAGATATTAGTAAATAAAAGCCTGGCTTCTCGTCTGGCTTCGCAGTCCTTTGCTGTGCCACTGCTTCATATTCCTCTTGGTATCTGCCTGCCTCGTGGCTCCAGCACTGCCCCTGCCCAGCCAGGATGTCCCGGAGCACTCGCGAGGCAGGCACCTGCCAGCATGAAGGACACACAGAGCTCTACCCGTTTTTGTTTGCTTCTAGCAAAAGCTGTTATTCACGGCCATCTTGTACCCAGGTCAACATGGCTTATATCTTCTTCTGACCGACTGCTCAGCAGCACTTCTGAGATTAAGTTTTGCAACTGCAAGCAGCACCAGCAACGCCAGGAAACCCACTGCAGGGGGCTACAACTCCCATACAGACACAAGTGTGTCCTGAAGCAATTAGGGGCATAAAAAAACCCCAAACAGACAAAGGCAACGAATGCAGATCTGATTTACTCTATAGGCTTTTAGACAGGGTATTTATCCATAAAGATCTACGTTCACAAGCTAGCAGTAAAATTATTTCGTTAATCTGTAAAGCTTAGGTTCTGCAAGTGGAATCGGAGATTCTGAATTTTTAAGTTACTCATATAATACAAGTATCTTTCCCACTGTGTAACTTCTAGCTACCAATGCTCAGCATTTCCCACTTAAACTAACAGCGAGTGTGAAATTCAAATTCTACAGCTCTTGCCACACAAACGAATAAACGAAAGTTTCACTTAGATATATGGTTTTCAATAAGGAATGAAGCTATACTATTTCCGACGCCAAAGAACATTTAAAATGCTTAGTTCCCAAGACAGCTGAACAACAGCTACGTTGCCTTTGCAGTAAAACTAGCTGAATTCCACATTTGGTATATTTTGATGGCAGCCAACATACCCTCCCCCCCCAAATCCAGCCACACAGGACTCCCTTGCAATAATGCTTGCCTATTTACAGCCAGTCATGCTTGCATTTTCTAGGCAGTCTTTAAAGTAGTACCTTAGTGTACTGCTCGCTCATCACAAATAGCAAAGACTTAAGTAATAATTAGGTCAAGGAACATCTCATAATTTCTACAGGATATCCAACTCCAAGCTGAAGTTCTCGATGCTGTGGCAAAACTTTGTTTTATTTAATAGTGTTTAGAAGAAGCAGAGTTTGTTAATGAGGGCGCAGGAAGATGTGTGTCTTGATCTCTTAATCCCTGTGGGTCTACACCTGTAGCCACACCAATGCGCTGGCTACTAGATTATGAAAAAACAATGTTAGACACATCCTGTTCTGCTGCCTTATTAAGACAACCTCTGGCAGACAGCTGAGTTTAATGGCTGCAGTTCAGTTTGCCAGAGCATGACAGACCTCTCCGTCAGAACTCATTTTATTAAGAAGTGAGTATTTTGCTTAAAAAAAATAACATACAACCCCCCGGCTGCAGCCTTCAGCCCCAGTTTAGGATGGCTCTAGACAGCTGTTGAAGTCTTCTCCTGAATTAATTTCTAAAGTCACGGCACTGCACGGGTGCGCTGCCTTACCTGTAAGCCTCGTGGTACACTGTAGCAAAGCTCTGTGTAAATGACAGGTACTTGACAGATTACCTGAACTAACCTTTAGCTACCTAAAATACAAGTGCTTTCCTAGAAACAGATGCCTATATTAGGGGCAATATGCTAAGATTTGTTATTACATGCTAAATTTACTGCCGCAGACTAAAGAAGTCAGTTCCTTAATTTTGGAAGATAGCCCAGTGAATAACAACAGTTTGTTACCTTATGAAGTAAAATATTCCTGCTAACAATAACATATCAATAGTTCAATGAAAACTGAGATAAACATACACAAAATTTATTTCTGCCTACTTGGAACCTTTAAGTTACTTATGGTATCATACGTGCTGCTCAGCTCCCTTGTCTGCACGGCAGTTCTCCAGTAATATTTTGTTACTTTGCAAAGTGAGCAATCAGTAACAATTTCTGTTCACTGTGCAAAAACACATCTAACAGAAAACTTAAGCCACAAGGGACAAAGCAAGCCCTAGTATTAGTGAAAAGAGCTATCAAGTGAGTAAAACACAAAAACAGGAGGGATACAACATTTACTTTCACTACAATGAGAAGTTTCAGGTATTATTTGTGACTATTGATTAAAAAAGTTCATCCAGAAGCAAAAATTTTAAATGCGAAAAAAACCCCAACTTTGCTGGAAAGACTCTTCACTGAGTGTTAGCTAGCTAACTTGTCACATAATGGATTCAAAACTTTTCACATGATGGATCTCTTCAGAATAAGACACATCACAGACCATTTTCCCTACCAAATATCGAGCAGTAAGGCAAATTAAAACCAAGGGACACAATACAGCTATGAATTTTCCACAAGTGACTTGTTATTTTCTTCCTGCATCTTGTAAACGAAATTTTCAAAGATGTTTCTCTTTATCAGTGGTCATACCTTCACTGGTCAAAAAAAGCCATGTTCAAAGACCAAATGTCTGGCTTCAGTACCGTATCTCTGTTAAAAGAGCCCAACAACAACAAAAAAACCCAGCCAAAACCCAACACTCAGCCCCCCAAACCCAAACACCTTTGATGGAACCAAGACAAGTCATTTATCTTGTTGATCTGGGTTAGCTTCAGATAACACACAGAAGGATGGGCAACGAGATTCAAGGGACAACACTGTTTGGGATTCACTAAGAAACTAAAATAACTATTGCCCACCATTTCCACTGAGATTTGAACACAAGTATATCCTGTTATTTAAAAGACATATTACAGGGAAGGGGGAAAAAAAAACCCCGAACAAACAAACTCTAAGTCCTCAGTAAAACTTCCAGCTTCACTAACATCATGGAACTCCAAGAGTACAGAGTTCAAGACTGTATTTGTTTTTAATGTCTTCCTTACTTTCTAAAAAATGTCACAAATCTGACAGTAACATAGCTTTGTACTGGTGTACGTACAAAGTGACTGAAAAAAATCTTTTATTGAAATACAATAAAATTGTCCTAGGAAATTAACATTTTCCTGGAAATCTCATTGACTAAGCTGATGAAAGGCATCAAACACCAGCTAAAACGAACTCTTAAGGAATCATGGGAAACAAAAGTTGATAAGAAATAAGTCCAGGGCAACAGGACAGAGAACATGAGAGGCACATGATAAAATAAGAAGGACAAAAGAATGGAGACAATGAACAGAGAGCACAGAAAGAATCACTTTATCATGAAAACAGCTGTGTAGCATGCTAATCTTACTAGCAAATACTCTAATAACTAGTGGCTGAAAAGTAAGAAATCTTCAGTCTTAACACAAAAAAAGTAGTCTCCACAACATCCAGGAATAATGCCATCAGTATTTCAACAGTATTTGACTCTCTCTCTTTCCATCGTATACTGGAAGGCAAGAAATCCGTTACCTAACGTCTAGCCAATTTTACGATATATATAAAAGAAGACTGATGGCTACTTTAGGTGAGACATTGTTGACAACCAGATGCTAACTGCAGTAAGTAGAAGGAGAGCTACTGGGGATGGAGAGAAAGTCAAGTCACTCAATCTCTTAACTAAGACAGGTAGACATCTTTAAGGTGTTCACAGATGACTGATGATGATGATAAGTGTAAGTAACTGGTCAGATGCTCTGTTTTCAAATTCCCTGGATGCATCAGTAGGTCTTGTTTATGCACAGTAAATATGGAAGTTATAATCTTGGCTTCAAATACCTTTGACACTGACATTTTTGGAATTATAATAAAATGCACCCTCATTCAAACAAAAAGTCTTTTACAGTACTTGCCAGAAAAGATGAAGCTGAGCAATTGTTTAGTCTTTCCAGGAGGTATTTAAGTGCTAAGGCCTCCATACGTAACACCTTGAGTGTTAGTGTCACTACAGGATACTAAAATATCATGGCAGAGTGATAAAAACTAGCAAGGACACAATGTTCACCCAGTACCGAAAAAAAACCTGTCCAAAGATATCAATACAACCATGGCACTGTATCCAGGCTATATGGACACAAATGTCAGGAAGGAAGAGGAGGCTGGGCTGGATGCAGGATGTTGGACTACCTGACCTTCACCAGTCCCTTCCAACCTACTTGATTCTATGATTAAGAAAAGCTCAGAGACCCAGTAAAGGAACATTTTCCAGGTTTTGTTATCCATATAGAAGAGATACTTCGTTAGAGGCAAGCTTCAAGAATGCTGGTGTAGTGTAATTTCTTCACAAAAGGAAGACCTTGACTAAAACAGACCTTCTCTAAAACAGACTTAGTCCTCCAAGAATTAAGAGCACTGAACATTAGAAGACTTTATTTTCCGTATTCCTTAAAAGAACATCTAAAATTCAGCAAAAGCAGATATTATTCTTCCCCCAAGCAGAGCTTTATCACCATGAAAGCAGGTAATTCCTCTAAACTTAATTTTATTCACAAAGGAAAGGAAGGATCTGTCAAAAAGCAAAAGCTGACCGAAGAAACGTTTGCTCTTTCTGCAGATTTTTCAGATGCACTAGGTTGACTGTGACCTGATAGGATGTATAGATTGAGACTTCAATAATAGCATCACTAGAAAAGACAGACAACATTTGCTTCTATAGTACAAAGCCTCAAGAAGGATTTAGACAACAATTTCCAGAAGCAGTTCTCTAAGCACCTTCTTCCACACGTGGCTGCTCGCTACATTTTTGAAGTGACACATGAAAACACGGCAAATACATTTAGATGATACAACATGAATAATCTAGTATTATAGAACTTTTAAATTAACATGATTGCCTACTTCTCTATCCACCAGATGACTCAAACACAGCTTGACTCATTAGCAAGTGCAGGCTAATAAAATTGATCCCGGGCAGGTGAGTATAGAGGTGAGCCTGGTACGAAGCCAGTTTAAATGTAAATGGAATCCTGATTTTTTGCGTAAATCCTTTAAGCAGTTCCCATTCCAAACAAAGCAGAGTGACCACTACATATACACTTAATGAATTATCAATAAGGTCCCTTTCAGTTGTTTTTTTTTTTTTTTTTTTTTCAGTGTTTTAGTGTTTTAAGCCAGAATTTCAAGAAGTTCCAAAAATCTGATCTTATTAAGTATGAAACTGATCCCAAAGTTCACTATTTTCTGCATATTTCTGAGTTGGCAACAGGAAGAAGTTACTGTGGAAGAATGAACAAGTGCATGACAGAGCTTCAGGCATGTAAGAATACACTTTTGGCATTCAGTAAGAAAAAAAAAATCCCTTCTGAATGACCTAATTGTGGCAAAAGATAAGGTGTTTCCAACTGGTGTGGAGGAGTGTGCGTCTCTGTTCATTCCCACGTATACCCACAGTTCTTAAGGAAATTTTTTTCTACTTCTTCGTAATAGGATCCAATATTGATCAACGAGATGATTATGAGTTTAATGCTCTGTAAATGGATTAAATGATTACATTTTAATTAAAAGCCTTCTGTTTTAGAGCTGCACTGATATTGCCAAACAAGAAAGTGTTTTCTCCAGGGTGTTATAGTGCTTTCTCTAAGGTCTGAGGTTTCTATTTTGAAGATGATCTTCTTGGGAAAACTACTGACGTACAAATTTTGTGGTACTCTTCAGAATGCAATGGCACACCAGTACTCATGGCTTCTAAACACAGGATACTATCTTTTATTCTGTTTTTCTTGCCTAGTATGCATAGTGTTTTTCTTAGAAAAACAAAGTACAATACAAGCCAATATAAATATTGTCCTAAGCACCGGTAGATTAAGAATACTGTTAGCGATAGCAAGCAAGAAGCTCTCTGAATATATCCATAAATCCACCCTTTCAGAGATTCATTCCATATTCAGCTTCTTAAGAGCCTAAAAGAAGTCCGCATTAAACTGTTTATTGTGCTTCACATTTTGACCAATTTTCTTTTGGTCTGAGCGTGGGAGGCTTTTCAGAATTGTTGCTTCCTATACAGAAAATGTATTTGTGCAGAAGCCTATTAACTGTCAAAATGGAATAATCACGTATCATATCCCCATAGCAATTATTTTGTTAGTCTAATCTATTAAATAATTCTGTTACGCTGTACATGCTTGAAAATCATAAATATTTCAAGTGACTTTTTATTAACTGATTACAGATATCCTTTTTTAAGATCATACCTGTTTAAACAAACTGATAAGAACATTCACATGAACAGTACTTAAAAGTCACAAAGCACTACCTTAGATATAATGGGAGGTTTGCTTTAAATACACATCTTGATGACATCAGGACTGGAACGGCAGTATCCTCAAGAATGCTAAACAAGAAGGTTGTTTTCAATGCAGAAAAACGTCCAATGAATTCCTCGTTTGCTTTTAAAAACTGATATCAAAGTTGTGTGTGATAATGCAGCACGCTTATAAACAACGTTAGGGCCACGACCAGCGAAGTGGTTCAAAAACGTGTATGGCAGAGCCTGGGCTTTTTTGGTTGGTGGGGGGCTTTTTCTATTGGGTTGTTTTTTTTCTAAGAATGCCTTTATATAGCAAAAAGTTCCTCAGCTAGCCTAATGTAATGCCTTCATTTTTCTAATTATGCTGAAACATCAGTTAAGAGCCTACCTGATGTTTTGGAGAATTTGCTGTGCTGGGATTGATATTCCGCAATGCCTAAGAGTAAAAATAAGATGGATAAAAATTACTTTAGCTGCATGGTTTGCTTATGCAGGCTGTCTTATAAACACCATCTTGTAGTATCAAGCCCCCAAGACAGGCCAGATGAGACAGGATAAGGGAGTTTAGAGACTATGAAAATCATGACACAGTGAAACAAAACTCACAGGTTTACCAAGGATGCATAATCGACAGATAAGCTTAACGACCAGGGAGAACAACATGAAAGGAACTGGCTGTCACCTGGTCCACAGTTAGTCAGGTTCTCAATGACAACTGAGGCAAGACGACAATTAGAAGGCCTACCTCGAAGCATGCTAGCACAGAGTAAAATGTTTGTTGGTGGATTAATAGCAAAGCAGGAACAGCAGAAGCCCAGGTGCTTAAGCAGAGAGAAAGTCCTGATGCCACCTTTGCAGTGTATTCTTACCTAGAGTACTATAAAAAGTAACGGCTGTAAAGATGACCCCTCTTACACCAAGAGACACTGAAGATTCCTACAAAACAGGCCTTGACTACAAAGGGGATAACAGGAGTCAGATTCCAGGACAGAATACTGCAGGTGATGAAGAAAGAGAAAAGCTGTCTTTGAGGACTTTAAGACATTATCCTCTACTGATACAAGGCCCATCACCCAAAGTGAAAAGGGAACAGGGTAAGATTTTAGAAGGTTTTCCTCAAAGAAATAATTAGTGCTTTCTCTGACAGCGTCAAAAAAACAAGGAATATCCTAAGGATCTAACACAGATGGTAGTAACTCTAAAAACGTTCAGATAAGTCAAATGGAAGTCAAGCCCGAATTCAAAATCCAGAGATTCCAATGTCCAGTCCTACACTTGAACTTTTGCTACATAGAGTAGAAAAATACTGAAAGGAATAGCTTGAAGCCTAATCACGAAGTCTGAAATTCTTCAGCATAAGAAAACCAGAGGTTCAAAACGCAGCACGAGTGATTCAGTTATTCCATGCTCCACTCCACTGTTTAACAGATAGCAACAAGGTGTCTCCTCAATTAATCTTATACAAACTTTAAAAGTACTTTGAAATCCTACAGACTGCGACAGGTTCTAAAAGTGACTTTCCTCCACTTAAAAAGGAGAGCTAAAGCAGCTGTGGGAATCAACATTTGTATGACTCAGAACTCAATGAATACGGAAGATATTCTCATGAGGAATAGCCAATCAGATCAACAGTGCGTAATGTCATCCTAATAGTAAAGAAGCCTGTTCTTGGAGAGTTTTGTTAGGGGGAGGAATGAGGGAGGAAAGCAAAATCCTTCAGTCTGTAAGTCAGATGCTTTCACTATTAAGCTGATATCGGTAACAGAATGAATTCAGACCTGTTTAGATCTCAAAGCTTTTTGTACAGTCACCGGTCTTTAAGCCTCACTGAAACAACAACTTAGCCAAAACAAAACATAATGTACAAAAGAAATAGTGGAAGTAGGTGTCTAACCTGTGGCCTCACCTGCCGAAGCAGTTCTTGATGCTTCAGTCTCAGCCTTTCCTTCTCCATCTGTAGCTGCTGAAGTCTCATCTGTTGCTGCTGATTGGAGCTACTCCCACCCATCACACCACCTTGGGGACTCTGAGGAGCCAGAGGGGGTGGCTGTTTCACTGGAGCACTTTGGCTGATTCGCTGATTCATGGCTAAGGAACCAAAACAATAAACATTTAAAAATGAAATTCAAACAGATACATGCAAGGAAAGTAGTATCCTTAGAAGGCGTGTATTAAAAACTTTATAAAATAAACCTACAAGCCATGACAATACAAAACATGCAGCTACGTCGATGTTCAGAGTCTGAAATGTATGCTCACATGTGTTATTCCTGTGAAATCAATGCAACAGTCTCGTGTTGAAGAGTACATACTTGTTCTAAAAGCTTCTGAAAACAGTTAAATGCATGAATTGGTGAAAAATTCAAAAGCGGTAGTAAAATATTTCAGGTTTAGTTAGAAGGATCTCTCTCTTCTTCCTAATAAACTATTCTCAATTTAGACACAAATAATACCAAATCACTTCTCTTATTCGTGTGAAATCTCAGAATCATTAAGCTCAGGAACACAGAGAATGACAAAACAGATTATCTCACTTACATCAAACTACGTTTGCTTAAAGGCCACCATTCTTTCCAAGGTGGTGCAACAATCATTCACATCAAGTTTTGAGTGGTACAGACTCTACTTAAGGCATCTTGACATGCAAAATTAGAGCTGGTACAGAAGTGGCAGATGAATTACACAGCAAGAAATACTGCCATCGTCGTAGGAAACATTTTGCCCGTGCTTATTTTTCTTTTACCCCACAGAAGTATGTGATGCATCTTCTCTGGGGCATGGAGAAGAAAGAGTGTCGTCTTGTATGGCTAATGCACAGTGAGAACCCATCTTCCCTTCCACCATAAAAGCAAGACCTAAGACAATTTTATTTTTATAAGATAATGCATGACTGGGATGCATCGACTTGACAGGCGTGATTTTCCCCCCACACAAGACCAGTATAGTTGAAGTCAACAGCAGCACTGGAGCTCCCGTAGTGAAACAGAGGGCTGGGAAAAGCTGACTGTATTACAAGGGCACTATTTTCAAGGGCTTTCAGTTTTGGAACTAGCTCTCCCATCTTGTTGTCTGGAACAGCCTGAATCTGTTAACGTTCACAATCTCCTGCAAAATGCATTTGCTGAAGCAGTGATGGGAGAGTGGTATGGATTTATTTTTATTTTTTTCTAGGAATGAGGATTACGGTTTATGGGAAACTAAGAGGAAAAAAAAAAAAGGGAGTGCGCTTCTTTTTAGGATGACAGACTGATTTGGTGCGAAGAAAGCCATCTGTTGTATTAGTCTGCATGAATGTTTTCATCATGTATAGAGGATTCCTGGAACACTAACACTTCTAACCATCATAAGAAAGGAGAATTGTCTCAGAAAGAATCTGTATCGTCTTTTCTCTGAAAAGCCCTTAAGTCTCCACTGTCTTTTGAGCGTTCAACTTAAGGTGCAGCAGGTGCTTGTCTTCTGTTCCAAAAAAGCCTAAATATATTTATCTCATAATAGCAGTAAAAATGGCTGTTGCTTCACAGCCTTGCTCCCTTTTCCCACTGCCACAGCTCAGCTTTCCATTGAGAGGTAACATAGGAAGAAGAAAAGCTGTATGCTCACTGGAGTGAGAACAGAAAAGAAAAAAGTCAAAACCAGTTACAGACTCAAGTCTCTCGTCTACCCTTTTGACTATTCCTTAAGTCCAGCACAAAGTAAATAGTCTATAACAGACAGGTGGGTCACATTCTCATGAGTCAAGTCAAAATAAAATGAAGTGTCAAATAGCTTGAAGTAATTTGAAATAATCTTTGATGTAGTTGCTTGTGAGAAAGCATCATACATCTGATCACAAACAAGATAAAATTTCCTCTAAAGGTAAGTGAACAGGTAAAGTAGGAATAGAAACTGAATCCCAGTAACAAGTAGGAACAACAGAGAGAACACGAACGGCCGAAGGTTCAACTCCAACCTCCAAGTCCCATTCTAACCCAGCGGGGGAAAAAAAATAGTGGAAAGATGACACTTCTGTGGATTAAAGCTTAAAATCAAGCACTTGATCTTACAAGACATCCAGCACCATTTCACCATCAAAACCGAACCTCAGGAAGAAGGTGACCAGGATAAGCCAATCAACCAGCTTTGTGACATGAGCTGTGGTCCCTAGACCAGCAATAGAAGAGACGGGACAGCTTGTTCCTCTGCTGAACAGACACAGAAGGTCCATGCGTCCCAAGACACCAGAAAGTGTTAAGCAGAAGTTTCAACAGCACCAACAGCTGTCCTGCAAGGATGTGGGCAGTGAACTGCAACTACAAGCTCCAGGACCTCCAGTGGGCAATCTCTGCTGGAAGACTGACAGCAATTAGACTGCCTAATTTACCAAATCAGGATGAAGCTGAAGCTAGAGAGAGCAATGCAAAAGAGAGGCAGCCCGCCACCCATCAGCTCTAGACAAGCTGGACATGACACTGCTGGAGTGGGGAACAGATCTCCTCCTTTCTCTTTCTACGCAGAATCCTATTAAGTCTGGAACCAGGACCATGCCCTTTGCTTTTTATATCTTACCCTCCTTCACCTCAAAAACAGACAATGAAGGGGTTAGTAGGGGACAACAGAAACCAGCCGTCTTTTGCTGTTAGCTAATTCTGCAACTCAAGCAGAAGTCTGTGCTACCCTTCAAGAAGTTCCAGGATTCAAACCCTGTTATTAAACAAGATGGAAGGTCAGTTACAGTGGAAGGTAAAAGGGGACAAAGGTTAGAAAACTACAATCACCTGAAATAAGGACATCTAAGTTAAAAGCACACCACCTAGTTTGTAAAAGTTAAATACCCAAAGCTGAAGAATGTCAATTTTCTTTTGGTTAAAAAGGCTGCTTATATGGTCTTGTCTCCAATGATATAATGACGGTTTTGGAGTCCCTGCCTCATGCAGTTCACAGTCAAGTCACGTTACAGATAACCTCGTAAGAATTTAAGTTTCCAGCCTTAGTTAAACACTCAGGTGCAGTATCACTAACATCCCTTCAACACGTTATGAATTTGTTTTTCCTGCAGGCACCATACAAGTGTCACTCCCCTAGGTCTCTTTTCCACTACTATGCAGCTTTGGAAATAATTTACCTCTCATGCCAAGTTCTTCATATTTTATATACCTGTATCTTTCTGACAGCTGCTTGTATTATTCTATTTCTCTCTGATAACAGTTTGCTCCGTTCTTCCCATCTACTGACTTTGCAATTAAAACCATAAGAAACAAATCATGTTTGTCTGATGTTTTTCATTTTATTCCCTCATCCTACATCCCTGAAATGCCTTCTATTGTCCATTCTAAAGTAAGGTATATAAGTAAAGTGTATCTAAAACAGGAATATAAATAAGATATTGAGACTTTTGTGTATACTTAATATTCATCAATATTGGGGGGAAATTTAATTATATGATTTGGTAACTCTTCAGAAACTAAACCTAAAAATATAGTTTCTAAGTTCTTATTTAGGTATCCATCAAAAGGATTTTTCGGAGCATGTTATTATTTCAAGAATGCAAGTGCAAAAGACTTCAAATTGACAAGATTTTAAACTGCCCAGAACAGACCGTGGACATGTTTTTCGTGTAAGGGACCTGTTTTTAACTGTGAAATTAAACTAAATGTTTGGACATTAAAAGAACGTACTGCTAACTGAATTTTACTGCCTTAACAACATACCCAAGAACCAGTGGAAAAAAAACAGCAGTAATAACACTGAAGGATTTTCAGCTATCTTGTCTGATTACACACGCGTGCTATCTTCAAGGGAAACAGAAAGAAGAATGTAATTTTCTATAATTTCCAACCCAATATTTAATGAAACGCAGGAAAACACATCTTGTTTCAAGTGACAGGAAAAACCAGAGGGTTTTAAAGGTTTTTTTGTTGTTGGTTTGTGGAGGGGGTTGTTTGTTTTGGGTTTAGGTTGTTTTGTGGTTTGGTTGTTTTATGATTGTTTTTTGTGTTTTTTTTTTCAATTCTCAATTCTCTACTACATACCGAGGCCATGACTGCAGAAATCTGCACTCTAAAGAATATGCTTATCAACGTGATCTCAGATAAGCACATTTTATTTCTTCCACACCTCACGGCTTTGTGATGATCCTGACACACACGGCCCTTTTTAAGTACTTTGAATTCAAAGGCAACGAGCTTCATTTATCTATTAGAGTTAGGACTTCTAGTTTTCTGATGCATCCTGTGCCTTACCTTCCATGGGTATGGAAAGCATTTAAATAAGGGGCTCTGCACCCACACAGAGGAGGCTGCAGAGACCTCACAGGCAGAGAAGGAACAAACAAGTCTTTGTTTCTAGGAGAGGGGGATCTGAGGGGGGAGGAGGAGGGGCAGACAAGTTAAAAAACACGGGCAACTTAAGACAATAAAAAAAATAATAATAATAAAAAAAAAAAAAGATCTTGCCATCCTATAAAATGGCTTAGCTTCACCATCTGCAGAATACAGTCAGTGGTAATAGCTGCAATATGCTTTTGAGAACCGAGAATTCGTGGTCTTCAAATGTTACGCATTAAGTGTTCTACTGTCCGAACTCAACAGCAAAATGCCTATTCCGTACTGCAGCAGGTAATACTTGACAGTCACCGAAAAAAGTTTACACCGCTGTCTACATCATGAATGGAGGAAAAAAAGAAAAGAAAAAAAAAAAAACAAACAAACAAACTAACCAACCCCCTCCCAAAAAAAAAAAAAAAAAAATCAACGCCAAAACAAACCAAGAGAGAGAAACAATTACCAGCCATTGATGCTAGAGAGAAAAGGCCAGCAGATTGTTAACAACTCAAACATAAAAGGCTAATTCTCTCCCAGAGGTCCCAGGGCAATGACAGTCTGCAGTAACACAGCACCTTTCCCCTATGCAGAATTATACACAAAAATTTGCTGTAGAGCACCCTTAATGCTTAATAGGCACAGCTGAATGTTTGACGTTTTCTTCTTTTGTATTTATCATTTCACCCTTCAAAACTCAAACTAATTTTAATCTGCAAATGTAGAGACATTTGAACAAACAACAAGAAAAAAGCTCAGGATCTGAGCATACTATAACTTACTGTTCTTAATAATAAGAATCAATGTTTTCATTGAGGGAACTGAAAAAGAGTACTTGTCCCCTTCAGCTTAATTTGGAAACCAGTCAGTTTTTGTGCATCGTTTTTGGCTACGGCCAGGTTTTTGAATGGTGCTAGTTTGCAGCCCTGCAACAAAGGCAAAAATCCTCTTTGATTAAATTGAAAAGAGCTGTGAAGAAAAAAAAACCACCAAAACCCAGCAGGATTTGAAAGAATGAGTCTCGGAAGTAATAAAAACTCGTTCCAAGTGGCTTTTTTAGAGAGACTTCGTACAACAATTTGTTGTTTAATCAGGATACAAGTCATGTTTCTGCACTGCATTCTTTGAAATGCATTACTAATATACTACTATAATGCATTACTATATTGCTTTAAGGAAATCCCAGTTCCAGTTTCATAATGCTGCTGTTCTAAAACAACCTAAAATTTAGCAGAATAAAAATATTCCATTGTTTTCAGTTTCCGATTAATCTGAGAATCCTGGAGTTTATACCCTGAAACAGACTCTTCTCCAGGCTCATTCTGATGTCTTAAACGTACAAACAAATCTTAGTGTCTTAGTCAGGTAAAAAGAAATATTCACACACTCCTGAGCTGGACTCTTGGTTAAAACAAGATATATCCAATGAAAATACTATTTATTACAGAAGTATGTCCAAACTATGGATTGACTACTCTGCATTTATCAATTACTTTAGTTCAAATTCAATTTTTTTCTTTTTGTTCTTCTATCACTACACCACCTGCTGATTAACACGATATAAATTTCTTTGTTTTCTTTGATAAAGCTGCCATTGTTTTTAAAAGTCTCTCTGTATCCTACAACGAAGGGGTAAAACAGCTGGATTGACTGACCACCACTAAGACTCTACAGCATCCACAGACAGATTCTTAACACACTGCAAAGTAAACTGGAGTAAAATGCTGCTGCCATTGTTCATGAATCTAACTTTTTTTTCCCCACAGAAGTCAAAGGCAATATTTATAAAGCACTTTCACTCAACATATGCCAGTTTCAGAAGAACTGAAATATTCTGGCCAGCCAGAAAAGCAAATATAAATGAGATTCAGCAGTAACGTAAATAGCTGTAAGAAACTTCTGCTCAGTGCGTGCGTATAAACCAAAACATTTTCCATTCTTTAAAAATAAATAATTTTTCATTTTGAAAGCGCAAACAATTTTTAAAATATTTGACTTTATTTTTAAATCCTTATACAGAATGGAACTGACAGCGTAAGTATTAGTACTACAGGAGAACTACGTAGGGGACACTGCATAGAACAGATTAGGAGAAGAAACCTCAACTAATGTCATTTAAGTTTAAAGTGCACATATGAAATACTGAAGACTACAGAAAGTTCAGGACTCTGAGCTCATCAAGGCCCCGTGTCTGTCCACCAAATAACTGGCAAAATACATTTAATCAAAGCTAGTCCGCATTTTAGACCAAAGTTTAATCACCAATGAGTCTATTAAGGGTATCAACTGCAAACGGTTTCACTGCTTCATCACCACATAATACTTCATGGGACCAAAAGACAAGCTTCTGTATAATTTCTTATAAAATTATTTTTTTTTTTTTTAAATGCAGATTTCCTTCCATTTATTTGAGGGGAACAAACCCTGTGTATATCCATGTGCACATCTGCACTTTTTTAATCTCTGTCATAAACCCACTAGAAATGGTTAAACAAGAATTACAAAATCCAGTAAAAACTACTGTAATAAAAAGAAAAAAAAAAATCAACAGTATAATGTCAAGAAATCGTTTTCTCTATATAAGAAACTGAAATCATGTTTCAACATGATTGAATTCAAGGAGGAAAAAAGCAGACGCTTCTTTGAATTTTAGATTATATATTATTAGATATAGAGTACATAATTATTGTGTGTGTATATATATATATATATATTTAGATTACAGATAGTGAATGATGTGTTCAAAAAGATGCACCTTCAATTTAACATAGTATGCTCAATAAAAGAGCTACACAAACTGCAGTGTTAGAAGGATAGGGTGGAAAAAACAGCCCTATCAGGAGTGCAATTTTCTTTCACCACCACAGCTGTTCTAGCACAACATTGGAAGTACGCATTATTTTTACTGGCATAAAGACACCATTACCAACAAAGCTCCTTTCTCAAACAGAATTAAATTATTCTGAAAACAAAACAAAACCCAAACCAGGTATAAACTTACATAAACCTCCTGCCCTGACAAATCCTTAATAAAAGTGGGTGGGTTTTTTTCCCTTTTTATTCCTATACACATATTCTACATAAAGTAGATAACTGCATTCTTACACAGTACTTGTGGACAGGTTTAACAATTTCTTCAGTGAACTCTGCTCAGTGAAGAGGTCTAAATAACATCCCTACTTTCGAACAAAACAAGATTTCACTTTCTGATATGATGATGAACAATTATGAAGCATTTGTTGTCACTACTGTAAGGGCAGCATCCCCTATCACAAAGGGATGCTTGACAGTGGTATTTCATGTGCCTCTGCAGGTTTGTAACAAGCTCACTAGTTCACTGAAAACTGATGCTGCTCCACCTGTACGCAATCTCTGACACACATACCAAAATACAGAAGTCTCTTCCCCATCCTAAGTGATCACCTGAAACCGTTCTTCTGGAAAAATAGAGTCAGAGAAGTGAAAAATCTAATACCAGTAGACCTTACAGAGGAGTCAAATCCAGTTTGGTTTAGAGAGCCTGTAAAGAGGATGTGCCATTGCATCTGCACATCAAAACCAGCCGTGGCTCATTCTCTTCTTTTGTGCAAAACTAGAAGGCAGATCTGGAAATTAAAAAATCTGAAATGCCACTGTGACCAGACATAAGGTCTGGGCCTTTTTTTTTTTTTTTTTTTTGACCAGACAAAAGTCAAAAGAAAGTTTTCCAGTCTAGGGTTCTAGTTCTATCTTGTCCACAAATCTGCTTCTGGCAAGGCTCCTACCAACTAATTTGAAGAGACACATATTAAAGTGCTAGACAGGTAAGGAATAAGAAAGAAACACTGTGGAATACTTCCTTTTAATTTCGAATACCTAAAATTAGCAGATGCTCCAAGCTTAAGCTTTTAAGCGCATTTCAAGTTTGTTGTGTGGTTGGTTGGTTGGGGTTTTTCATGGAAATGATAAATACACATTTCAATGATACCTACAGATGCATTTTACTTCGGTATTTCTGAACAAGCCCTTTTCATTGTTTCAAATGTTTAATGTTCTTACATTACAGAAAAAAGGAAGCAGAAAATCCTGATGTGCATCCTCCATGCTCCTATACTTCCCATCACTTTTACTCCTTTTCCTACTTGTGTAGTTCAAGCAGCCGCTGCACACTGAGCCCCTATGGCACTTTCCATAATGACACTAAACACTGTCTTGCCTTGCCTTCCCCCTCATCCAAAATTCATACGGAACTTCAAAATCATTAACATAATCTCTAAATGGGAGTGATGAACATAAAGCCGTGGCAATTACTTCAATCTGAAGTCACAACTTTTGCTTCATACCCCATATGGCAGCTCCAACATTTGACAGAAGAGAAGGAAAAAGACTGGGCATACGTGTAACACTGGTATGATCACTAGTAACAAGCTATAAAACTGAAGTCTGGAATAAAATAAGAAGAAAACTGAAATGTTATCTTGTCTTACTCCAGTTCCTGCAGACTGACTTGCCTGACTACTCTACTGGAGTACTACTGTTTAAACACAAGACTTACACTAACACAACAGACACACAGAAATCAACTGCCAGTTTCCAGTATTTTCCCACTTCAAGTTCACCATCCTATCTCTGAATTTAACAAATTAAGTATCCCCAAAAGGCAAAGTATTTTTAGTCGCATTTCAAAAAACAGTCCTACCACCTGCAAACTGAAATAACAGTTGAAATCCCTGTAATGGTATTTGATACAAAAGCCAATTCTTGGAAACTTTTAGCAATAAAGTTGAATGACTCCAAACTTCAACTGGTTCTAGGAAATATAATTTTATAGAAAAAGCAGATGTTTTTCTACTTTACTGCCTCCAGCCACTCAGAATGCATTACTGACCTGCTTCCTACCCAGACGTTGACTATCAAGAAAACGTATTAACTTATCTGAAGGCGTAAGAAAACCAGTAAGATCTGTGAAGAAGGACCAACAGACAAAAGCAGAAGCTAGTAAAAGACAAAACAGTCCAAAATCAAGCTGAGAGTCCAATTCCGTTAAATTTAAAATACAACAACAAAAAGTAGTCTGAAGCCCCTTACTACAAGGCCTGCAAAGGCACTGAGAAGGTAGGACAGCATGTTTGTACCAGATGCTCCACTAGACAAAGAATCCTGCTGACACAGGCCTAAGGACCCCCCCTCCTATCCCCATTCCTTTGATGCCATGTCATCTTTTATGGTTGTCCGTGCTTGGCATGAGAAGGCCCTCCTTTCATACTTAGCTCTTCCACAGATTTTAAAGTTTGTGAATTCTCCTAACGCAAAACTGTTCTGAAGTCAAATATGTAGACTTGGAGGATCAACATCTGAGCCACAACAAGACTTTGCTGCTGCTGTTTAAGTGGTGTAGCTGAAGACCTCAAGCCCACTTCAAAGCTGTTAGATCTGAGTCTTGGAACAAAGTTCTTATCTTCAACTTGGAGCACTCAGGTTTTAGACCCAGCCTACTCCACAGCAGGGCATTCTGACAGGGACTCTTATCTGATGCATTAGTCTTAAAAGCCTGCTCCAAGAAAGAATCCATGTTAACTGCATCCTTTTATTTTCTGTATAAAAGCATGAATGCAATACCCAAATTCCCCTTACCAAGTCAGTCAGTAGGTGTGTCCGCCTAAAACCATTTTTTCAAACTGATTCTCCTGCCTCCCTCTTTTCTAGCCACATTAATGGAAAATTCCCAATACTAAATACTACTTAATGGGAGAAAAAAAGAAAGAAAGAGGTATATGCACACCTAGTAGAGAAAATAAAGATGAATACGAAGCTTCCATCTGATGAAGAACATACAGAGACGTAAGGGCTGTCTCCCTGGAAGCTGGGAATTCAGAAGCAATAAGGGCAAAGACTCTTCAAACCTTCTGTTTCTAAATCCTGGAACAGAAGAGTATGTTTGCACATACCATTCAACAGCTTTATTGTTTTCAATGGTTCTTCAGATTGGTGAAAGTGGCAGTATCAAGGATGAAATGAATTTCTCCTTCATTTTCAATCAACATTAGTATCACTGTAATAATCACAAGCTTCAACATTACAAAGATCAAGTCACCTAGGATTGCTTCTAAAAGTGTTAGTAGCAAAAGTAGTGAAAACCAAGCCCTTATATTAGAACACAGTGATAGAAAAAAAAGAGTATGGTGATCCTCAGGGGGAAAAAAACCAACAGGATTTTCAACTTATATTAAGCACAGAAAGGTAAACTTCTGAGTCACTCACATGCTATTTAGGGTCACAGCACATATTTGTTGAGGAACTCCACACAATAAATAAATGCAAGGCTCCGTAAGTTTGCTCTGTCAAACAGATTTTTTTCTTCTTCACTGGAGTGACTTAAGGAGGTCACAAGTGAGAAAGCAACAGGAATACGATTTTGTATTTTCTTGGCTCAAATGATAAAAACATAAACCACAATACAATGCGTAGAACTGAAGATTTCAAGGAAAACTCCTTCAAGCTCAACAGCAGCTAGCAGCTTGTCTCTATTTGCCATCACTCTAGATCAGAAGAGCCCACATGCCTTTTTTTTTTCCCCCCTTTTTTTTCCCCCCTCTTTCCTGCCCCTTTCAGTTACACTTGAGCTCTTTGACTGAAAAGGTCTGGAACAGATTAAAAGTCCGACCACAAAATAAAGAGCCTTGGCATATACTCAAGCCTGTCTGGGATACACATACACAGTGGGCCCAAAAAGGGAAGCTATGCAGCAAGAAACCCTTATGCAGTCTTTTGGACATTTCTAACTTCTTTCAGTTTAACTGTACAGCCTTCGCACTTGATGGAGTTTCAGCGTGCACAAGACAAGTAGCTTTTGCCCTTAAAGTTAGACCATGCTATTTACAGGAGTACAAAATAGTTCTGAGAAACAAGATTCATCTTACTCTTGACCTGTCAATTAAAGCCTTTTCCCCACTCCTTTTTACTTCCAGCTCATTATTGGAAGCGATAAATACAAAGAAAAGCAAAATACATACCCTGCAAGATTACTTAAGTAAATATAATTGACCCGCCTCTTTTAACTGCAAAAGGCAACACTGATTTTCAAAATGACTGCTTCCTTCACAGCCTTATTCACATATTAAGTAATTGTAAAGTTGCCAATTACCCACACACTCCTCTTGCAACACGCAAACAGGTCTGCAACCCTGACTGGTGTTAAAGTCAGCGCGGACATTTGCCAAAGCTGACAACCCTCAATATACGCCCCACCTTTGGGCTCAAGTTGCACAGTGGTTCAACCTGTCTACAAACTGGTGAGCAGTTTATAAACAAAGTGTGACAATCTGGTCTTCTCCATAAGAGCAAGCAGATGTTTAAAGTAAGCACTCGAGCCTACAAAACAAGAAATGCTGAAATTCCTAACAGCCAGTTCAGGAAAAAAAAAAACCCAAACAGAAAACAACAACAAAAAAAAAACAAAACAGAAGAGTGACTGTTGGGTTCTGCAGCTCTGTGTTTATATGGCATTCATGGAGTTAATGCCTCTCCCAAAAGGGGCCCACAGTTGTTGTTAGGTCAACCCCTGTAAAGCTTCAAAGGCTTTGTATCCCCTCAGCCTGACCTACTCAGTGATCTGCACACTGTTTTCATTTAGTTGCACCGAGTCCAAAACTAAAGCCTGAAAAACCACAATGATCTCTTCTTTTTTTTTTTTTTTTTTTTTTTTCCCCCTCCTTACCCCTACTGTTTTTTCCATGGGTCTGGAAAAATAGCTAAAATCCAGAGCAGCTGAAAATAGTAAGTTATTGGGAAAACAAATCAAGACCAAATTAATACAGCTAATAAAGCTTACACACACAGGTCATGGCTTTATACAAAAACTGAAGTTGTAATACCACCTTAAATACATCAGAACAATCACTTGGACAACCCAACAAACTAGTTTAGAGTCTCTTAATGTTATATGCTATTGCTATTCATAGTCAACAGTGCCAGTATTTTACTGAAATGCTTGCAGCTTTGCTTTTCATAGATTGAAACCATTATAAAACGTGAGATACCAGTTCTATTTTGTGAAAATTTTACATCTAGACCTTGCGGTCCCTAACTTAAGTTACTGTTTCTATTTCCAATATTACATAGTCTTTACCCCCACAAAGAGATTATTAAAATAGAAACAACAAAACTAATAATTTCTGTCCATATTGTTTAAAACAGAAAGTTTTGTCATGATCATCACTGTGACAAGCTGGAATTATAAGCTGGTATATGTTTCAAGTGTATTTAAACAGCATATATTATTATTTGAACAATGCCCTCTTTAGGATAGCGCAAAGGAAAGTAAGTATTTGTTTGGGAATTAAAAGATTCTTCTGTGGTAAAGTTTTGCAGTTTTAAAGGGAAGAGTGAGCCTGGCTGAAACTGTCTCTAGGTTTCTGAATGCCACCAATTTTGGAAACTGTATGGACCATATGGCAAAATCCCAACCCCTAGCATTAGAAACTTTGGTGACATACACTCCTACAGGATATATGCTAATCCTTTTAGTCTTTTTTTTTATTTTAATATATAATGATTTAAATAAGGTATCTATAATTGAAATTAAAATATATTTTAATTGTACTATAAAAAGTTTTCAAAATATGCCTGCAAAATTAAAGCTGAGCGAACTGAAGCGAATCAAAAATTCTGAAGTGAGATGAACTTTTACCAAAGCGTGGGTCAAGCCTTGGGTCTAGCCAAGATGTGGTCTTGTTCTTATGGTTTATGTAGTAAATTTCTCCATCCTGGGTCATAGCTTGTTCCCATCCATCGGGGAGTGGGCCTGCAATATAGAAGGAAGGAGTTGATGGCGGGCTCTTGTTTGCTCCAGCTGAAATTGATCTAAAAAAAATTCCAACATTTTACATATATAACAGTACATGAAGAACTTCAAGCTCATGTCTAACGTATCTGGGATAAGGGCAAAGAAGTGGCGGGTGGGAAATCAAAGAGCAGAAAGCACTTCTATCATTTTGGTTTAGGATTTGGAGTTCAATTTTTGTAACTTGTTTGCATCCTTTCGTATGCTTTTGACACTTCCTTTTGCTATAGCGTTATAATACAAAACCAGCAATAAGTCAAGCCTGCCAGAATGAAACCAGCGTGAGCACCAGGAAAAAGATGCAGCATAGAGGTATTCTACCTTTCACGGGAAAGTTCATCTAGTGATTAAGGCCCAGCAGCAGCAACAAGGTAACGCTGAAGAGATCCTGAAACATCCCTCTATCTTTCACAAATGATTAAAGAAGTGACAAAACTCATCTTCCTTTTACCTCATACCATAACTTTCTGCAAGTGCATTAAAGGCTTAAGCAAGCAAAAACACAAACCTGAAGAACAGGAGGCAAACAAGCAACGAAAAAGTGAAGGTAAGAAAACACCAGCAGCAGCTACAGACACAGTGCTACGCCTCTACGAGCAGGAAGGCACAGGCAGGGAGACCTACATTTAGGACATGGTAAAAGGGAGGTAGGCGATGGTGTTCTGGAGTCCAGAGCCAAATGTCTGAACACATGGAGTCTTGAGGTGTGTTTCCCTTGTGTTCCAAACAGCAGCTTTCAAGAAAACCACCTTTCATCACTCATCCCCATCTCTGTATGATCATGTATGTTCATCTGTATTTTGCTTAGTCTGAAAACTGTTCTTAAAGTTACATTCATCTCATCTTATCTGGCACGTGCTTTACAAATGCACGTTTTTGAATTCTTACACTCACATAGACATGGACTTTTAAAAACACCTAGATTAGATGCAAGATCTTGCCTGTATCTCTTCAGCTTTCAGTACAATCCTAAAATGATATGGCAAAAGATCCACTGCAAATGTTAAGAATGTAAAAGAAATTAGAACAAGACCTGCTGCAGGAAGCCATCATATTTCAACCTCTTCTTCCACTCTTCCTCAGTGTAATATAGTAATATGCTAGCAAAAGCCCTTTGGCTGTTAGACTTGGACTAACAGACCATTCTGTACAATGTAAGATACATTAAGCATGCACAAACATCGTAATTTCACAGATGAGATTCTGATATACACACAAAAATGTGTGTATCTGATAAATGCCTGAAGTACCTACTATGCCCACGATCAAATTACATTAGCTCTTTGGCTGTCATTTTGTCCTGAAGTCATGCTCCTGTTGAAGGATTCATTGTCTAAAGCTGGGGAGGGGGGAGAAGAGAGGAGGATACATTTGTTTGCTTAATCTGAAAACATGTTCTTGGAGAAATGTCAAAAAGAGTAAAATAATCATTCAGTTGCATTCCAGTAATATCCCAAGGCATAACCAAGACAAGAATTTGTCTTTGAAGATCCCCTGCAAACAACATTTCTAATTTAAACTCTTTCATTTTGGCTCAGAAAACTATGCCTTTCTCTAGCAGCCCCACTACCACACCATTAGAGCTACAGGTTTACGAGTGAGCAAAAAGAGTGGTCTTAACCACTGGACATTTCCTTCCCATCCTTCATCCTCACAAGCTTTAAAAGCCACATACAAGTGACAAGAGCACCTCAGCTTTTATCAGAGGCTGGTGAACAGAACAGGCAAGAAGGAGCGACAACACTGCAAAACATTCCTCCATCCTAACATATCCACAGTATAACAGGTCTTCAATGCAGAATTGAAAGCTAAAGTGCAAAGAACCCTGTGCTTTGTTACCATACCCAAAGACCGGCCAGCTAATCAGTGACATGCTATTTTATGAAACTGGGTCACAGTAGCACACTGACGTGTCCCACATCATCCAAGCAATGAAGAACCAAAAGTGTTCCTTGACGTCTAAGCCAACACCCTAGCCATGTGGGCAGACCTTCACGCTACCATTCTCCTCAGAGTCCTTCTACGCCACACATCCCTCGGAGATGAAACTCAGCAAGAAATTCTCTTTTGAACTGCAAAGCCAAAAAACCCAGCTGGCTCTAGGAAAAACAAAACTAGCCTTGGGGTGTCAGTCCTGCTGAACACTGAGTAAAGCATATACTGGTCCAACATGTTCCTTTGTAGCAAATAAGAACAAAATGCCTTTGAAGCAGGAGGCCAAGAGCCCATCAGTCCACCTACCTGGTGGAAGAATACTGCTTATTAGAGTCAGTGATCTGATGAGAACTAGCGTACCAGAGAGAAACCTGGGCAAGGTTCTCTTTCTAAATAAAATACACAGCTGTGGACAGGACAGGAAAGGTCTGACTGCTCACCTTCTCACAGTAGCAAGCCTTCCTCACTAAGTGCCATCAACGGCTGCAGAAACATAACTTTTCTCTCTAGAAACCTTTGGCATTAATCACAATGTTGCTTTCTTCCTTGGCCAGTAAACTGCTCGTGTTTCTACTGTCATGCCTACATGTTGACATGGTAGTGCAAAAAATTGATTAGTACTGCTTTCTGTAATTCCTATTTGGTTTTGTGAGCAGTTGTGAAACCAGAAGACTGTCAAGTCTGATTTTGTAACTGGCTGCCTGACAAACCCTGTATTAGAGGAAAAAATGGAAAACTGTGGTGAAGAATAGCAGACACATTCACTCAGAGCATCTAGGAAAATTCCTGTGCAATACATGTCCCTTCCCCCGCCACCAAAAGGCTCAATAGGAACAGAATTCCCAGCATTAGCTTATCTTTTGAAGTGATTTAAGTTATAAAAGCTCCATATTGCTGCTATTCCGACCTTCTCACCAAGATGTGGGTAGTTACTACAGCCCATGTTGTACAAAACCAGCCACGCTGGGTCTAACCGAAAGTCCATTTAGTCCAGGCACCCAACCTGGGGCACCAGACAGATCGCACTGCTGAAAGCGGCCCATTTAGTGACTGTCGCACTCGATGAACTTTTAAACAAAGCACTGAATACAATACACATATAGACCCAAAAAGCACAGTAGCTATGAATAGTTGCTTGGCCTCCAACTACGTCAGGTGATTTCTTGAGCCAGATTGTGTCTACTTACTAGGTGCCAAAGGATCTCTCTTTCAAGTACTTTTCCAGTCTTCCCTTGAACCTTTGCAAACATTTAGCACCAACACAATCACTGTGGCATGGTCTCCTACTAGTTCTGTTTGATGCCTCCTAGGTTAATTGAATACAACCACAACCATAAACTTACAATTCTATCACATTATTGGCACTGAGAGAGACAACCTTTCTAAGGGACTGATCACTTGTTGTGGTACTTTTAAAGACAAGGTTATCCAAAAATTAGATTCCAATTTCCAAATGTAAGCCATCCTTACAGAACTACTGATCAGGCATACGTCTGTAGTAATTATTTATATAACGTTTTAACTTAACATAAACACATGTAATTTGAAAAATCTGTGTGTGTCTCTCTCTTTGGTGCATGTCTCTATTTTTTTTTTTTTTTGGAGTTTTTACTTTCTCCATATACCATTTTTGCCATGAAATGCAGATAGAAAGCAACAGAAGGAGGAACAAAAGAAACATAAAAGCAGTACAGATTTAAGCTATGCTGGTATACAAAGTTAACCTTGAAAGTCCCCACAGTTTCTGATATTTAATTGTAAAATAAATGTAAATAAAGCTGTATTTTATCACAAGGTTAATGCATATTAGAGGGCATCTGTATATTATAAGAATAGCATGGACAACCTAGGAATTGGAACACCTGTGTTCAACAGCAAGAATCACCCTACACTCCAAGAACCTTCCTAATCTTTCTCTGTGAAAGATGATATTTTTCCATCCAATCACTGTCACTCTAAAACTTTTTAAAATTATATCAAAGTCTACAAAATTTACCTCAAGTCCACCTTTATTCTGTTGAATCAGTAAAACTTACAAAAAGACACCATTTAAAAAGGGGCATTTTTAGGAGATGAAGAAACAAACGCTACTGTCATGGAGATACTTAGAAACCCCAGTTTCACAACAGATCATACGTAGTGTGAACTGTACACAAAGCAGAATTTGTAGTATGACTAGTTACATAGAAGAGAAACCTGCAACTAAAATGAGCAGGAATCTAACAGAAAAGATAGAACTTGTTTTAGTTACTGGCATATTCCTCCCTACCCTCCTGCCCCCCAAGGGGGAAAAAAAAAACCCTCAAGAGTTAGGAATTCGGGTATCCATTTTCCTATCAACCTCTAACATGGCACTACAGCCTTCCCCTAAGAGGCAATGAAATTACACTAGGTCTACAAACTTCCCCGGGGAAGCCCAATTCAAACCTGCAATGTAAGGTGGAAGACAAACGAGGACAAAGACAGGTAATCTGCTCCACAGCTAATGATCTAATGCCTATGCGCAAGCAGAAGAGGCTGAAGCAAGCAGTGCTGTCAAGCATCATTCAGGAAATAAAAGTATCTGTAGGATGGAAGTGTATAAACACAATCATTATCCCATCTCTGTTGTATCAACTGTAATTGTAGAAGAAACAGGCATTGTTTGCTTTCAAATTTATAAAACTTTACCTCAACAAGAAATGTACAGGACAGGCTCCTCACAACAACGTACCATTATTACTACCATTTGTTGGGGTTTTTTTTTTGTTGGTTTTTTTTACTCAAGAAAGAACATTGTTTTTCATGTAATACCTTTAGGGAAAAAATGGTTAGGAACACACACAAAACAGTCAAGACTAGTTTTTATATACACGTTGCATATTTAGAAGTAACAGACTTGTTTTCTTTCCATTATTGAAGATGCAATCCTATCTCACAGAAGATTAACCAACAAATGCCATCTGAAAGCACACTGTGTTTCTTTGCAAACATATGGCCCAAATCATTTTAGTTGATTACATGTAGCAAGCGAAGTTCAGCAAGACCGAGACACAATAAAAATACCAAAGAATCAAAACAAGTGTGTGTGTGGGGGGAAATCCTCACTTTTCACATACTGACGCCCTCGTGTAAATGATGTATGCTCACACTCAAAACAGTTCATTCACAAAATCATGCCAGGAACAGATGAAGCTGGTTCAGATGCCTACTGGTTTCCTTAAAGAAGCATAATTTGCATCAAGATACCCGGATTCTCATCCGGCCTTAGCTGCACCCACAGGTGGTATTTCTTAAGAAAAACAACATAAAAACCTCAACCTCATGCTAAACTACATCTTCCCTGTTTTTATTTAAACACTGTTTTGACTTGCTTTCACCTTTACCACACCTTCCAGTTTTGCTTTCTTCCCATTCTCCCTGAGCTCCACTCATCCTATTTATCCAGAAAAGACAACAGGTTTATCTTCAATATGCAGACAGCAGCCTTCTGAGATCTGTTCTCTCTCCCTCTTCAGTTTATTTTCCTGTTCTTAATTCTAGCTAATGGCTAGAACTATAATGCTGGCTAAACGGCTAAAGCTTCCAACGGCTTTCAAGACAGCTCCTAAAAATCTCCTGTCTTAGGTTTTACCACAGCAACTTTACTCACAAGCTCCTATGGCAGTCTGTAATTAAATATACTGAAACTTGGACAGTAACTTCCGATTAAGGGCTACAATTACTAAGCACAAGGACGAACAGTACAAAAGGAAAACATTCTCCCCTGCGGCATTTCGGACATTTTTTTTGCAAGTCACTGACCTCCAGCTGTCACAATACTTACACTTGGTTTTTCCCAATATCTTTCATGAAAGGCTCTCCAAGCACAAGGGCATGTTTCATTGCCAGCAATATTTCATAACAGGAAACTTGTGTCTTAAAGGTCTCAACTTTATTTCCCAGTTCTTGAGGATGAATATCCAAATTAGAAAATTAAGTAGTC
Organism: Chroicocephalus ridibundus; assembly: GCF_963924245.1. Lineage (NCBI taxonomy): Eukaryota > Metazoa > Chordata > Aves > Charadriiformes > Laridae > Chroicocephalus > Chroicocephalus ridibundus. The sequence continues at coordinate 17,824,583 of NC_086284.1, read as the reverse complement.
TTATATTTATGACATTAGCACTCAGATTTACGTTCCACTCTGCTGAAGTGGTACACAGTTACTTGATTTTTCCATTTCTCTCATTCTTTATGAGGCCACCAAAGAAGCGTAAGTTACCATGAACTGGGCAGTAACAAGTAACAGAATCATATAACACACTTCAGAAAAACAAATATACATTCATAATTTAAAGTTAGTACATAAAGGTTTGCCAAATCAGGTATCAGAAACAGAATCATATCCAATGAATGCAGGTTCAGTAGTATTTAATGCAAAACAGACTTTTGTTAAATGCAAGTAAATTAAGAGTAAGCATGTGCATCCAAAGAGCCGGTCCTGTCATGCTACCTCAACTGACTTAACCTTAAAAAAAGCAATGTCACATAAACACATAACTCAATATACAGAGAAGCTCTGATTTCTTCACGCACTTTATCAACTTCAGAGCAGCGGGGAAAAAACTTTACAAGATTTTCAGTTCATATTCAATACAGTATCATCTATGAAATTATAAATAAATGTTCAATGAACTTGCATTCAAATAAGTGCTTTCTCAAGCCACGAGACAACCCACTTAAATGCCTGAACTCTTCTTTTTTGGATGAGCAACAGTATCTATGCAGGATCACTTGCTCACACGCTTACATCAATTACATATAAATTCTTGGTTTTCTTTTAAAAATAATCCTCATGTACCGATTGCTGGATTCTGTTTTAGAGTTTTACTCATTACAACTAACCAGTTTTTTGCGGGTTTTGGGTTTTTTTTTGCGCTAAGGACCCTTCATTTCTTTTTAAGTACATAAAATGAATCCTACTTTGCTATCAATATTTTTTTCCTGTTAATTCTTGGTACAACAGAAGGTTTGAGGAGTTATCTTAACACACAAATTTATGTCAATATTTAAACAGCAAGAATCTGATTTTCGCACAACTAAGATAAGGCAAAAGGCAAGACAGACCAAGGGAATTGTTTCGCTTCTCCTATTCCCTGTTCTTCACAAGTGTCCCTACAAAAACACGTCATCTCTATTGCTGCAGGTTTCCTGAGATATATTTACAGAAAAAATAACCACAGATACTATATTTTCACATCAGCACCTGAGACCTTAATTGCTCTGAACCATGACTTCCTGAACTTGAACAGGACTCAAATTTGTTTCAGGATAATCCAACCTCCTGGCCTAGCCAGCAGAAAATCTGATGAGCTTCCCCTCTAATACTCAGTCATGAACAGCACAGTTTGGTTGTGCCCGTTGATCTTTTGGTATTGTCTGTCGCACATGAATTGCAGCATGAAGCAAAGCTGTCTAAATGGACAACAAAAAGCAGCACCAGAGAATAACCTTTGTGAAATACAGAAACAGCAGACATACACAAAATACAATCAGACTGTGAGAAAATAAATAAAACATGAACCTCAGCAACAGACAGAAGGTGACAAAGCACAGGGAAAAGCGCAGCAGCCAAACTAGTATAGCACCACGTTCATCTGGTTGCTCTCTGCACCATCAGGACAAGAGAGCTCAGGAAACAGAAATCAGATTGTACAGCAAGAACAAGCACACTTTACTGCTGTCTAGTGAGGGCCCCTCCAGACTAGCTGAAAAATAATTCTATATCGCAGGAAAAGATCTCAGTCTTCCTCAGATAGAGGAATAATCATCAGGATACAAGATTTTGGAAATGATGGCAAAATAAGGAAAAACATCTCTGCTTCCAAACACGATTTTTGAGGTGTTTGCTTTATTCATTTAGTGAAGTCAGGAAAAATGAGATGTTAATAACAAATGTAGGAAATGTAAATAAATGGGAGTATACCAAGTCTACTAAGTGAGCAAGGGGGGTGGGGGTGGGGTGGGCAGAATAATACTGCAGAGGCCCAGTAGCTTTAATGTAAATTGATAATAATTTACTAGAAATTCTGGTCTTCATCCATTTAACAGCATTTTCAGTCAGAAGAAATTAGCAAAAAATCCGCTTCTTTAAATGTCTGCATCATCCATTTGAAAAAACAAAAACATAAACCAAATAACTACAGGATACTTTCTGTTGACATCATAAATATTATACAAATTCCCTTACCTCAAGCATCACCCTTTTGCTCGATGCATCAGGCATCAACAAATTTAAAGTTTTAAACCAGGGTAACTAGAAGGACATTTTTGAGATTTGGACTACCTCACCCGCAATTAAAATGGCTATCGGTATCTTCATTCGTATGATCTTTTTCATAAATACAAGTTTTGTTTACCTGATGCCGAGTTCATGATGTTCTGCTGCACGGAAGGACTGGTGGGAGCTGTGACATTCATCTGGGAAAGCATGGCCTTCCTAGGATCTTGCCATGTTGTTGTTTGATCAATGTGACTAAGACAAAAGAAAGCGGGAGTTAGGACAGTGGTGCATTCACAACAACGACCTGCTAGCACTGAAAGTTTAACAACAAAAGCTTAAGCCGGCACCAACAGCCACATTCAAAACCAAGCAAGAACTGTTTGGATTCTTTCCAAGCACCATGTCAGATCCTTAAACCCTTAACTCTGGCCACCACCACCCTCCCAACAAACAGCTGTAGTGACCAGAGCTAGAGCAATGGTGAGGGGTAAGGCTCAACTTGACTATCGTCATCTAGACCGTTGGACTGTAACTAGATGTCATACCCTTGAACTAAACACTCTCTTCCTTTTCTCATTGATTAGTTACTTGTCATTTCTAAATGTGACTTCGGAGTCTTTCAGACCAAGCCAGTTATATGTGGAATCTCAAGCACAGTCCAGTAACTTGGCATGATGAGTTCATGTTCGGTGCCTAGGGAGTTGTAATGAACTGGCTAGCGAGTTATCACCAGTGTTGCCAAACTTTCTGTGCGTAGACCACATCCTCAGATTATTTGATGGACTACTCCCCTCACCACTGACAACTGAACAATCTCGCTGTGCTAATTTAAGTAACCAGTCACACCAGAGCAGTAACATGAAAGTGATGTGCAACTGCCTTTCAACTTCATGCGAAAAGATGAGGACAGCTGGACTGTCCATAGCTCAAGTAGCGCTCTGCAGAACCTCGTTACAAAACTTTGGGAGCTTGGAATTATCTGTTTTGAAAAAACTGGAAAGTACATTCAGCACTGTCATTCACAAAAGTATTCAATTCAATGAAAATGCAGAAGTGTAGTGAATGATTACTTCACCTTCTGAGTATGAGATAAGCATGTTTTGCTAATGAATAGCAAATGCAGGCTATTCGTAATAAGCATCAACGTTATCTTGATGCCATTAAGCAATATTGCTCAAAGAAGTACACGTGGACAAAAATAAAACTAATACACCAAGCTTTGACAACAAAGTCTGTTATTGATTCATTTAGAGCTGGTATCAATTAAAACTCATCTTCAAATAGTATTGTTATCAATTAGAATCCAACACATCATTTCTTGGTACCACTCTTTTCTTACATTAATAATCCTTACTTTTTTCTGGATTACACGGAATGCCCATTTTCATTTACTTCAGCAAAACCACAACATTTAAAGCTGCAACACAAATTCTACTGGTGATCTCAGTTCAAAACTAGGTACTCCAATTCACGACTCTGCTTCGTATCTGTATCTCGCATCGTGTTTTTGATGTATCTTCGTGGATCAACGTCAACTATCAAACAGGCTGGACATTTCCATCTTTTTGTTGAGATTAAATAATAATTGTGCAGCAACTGTTCCTAATTCACAGTTTCTCTTATTTTAAAGCATATTCAAGTGTAAGAGTTGGTACCGTATTATTTTAGACATTCTAAAGGGATAAATAATTCCGATTTGGTCACCTCAACACTAGCATCTTTGTGGACGCTGACATCTCTGTCAACGAGAAAGGAACCTAAATAAGCACGGTTGTGATGTAAGTCATTTGATCAACTTAAGGAACATATTGAATGTGAATCAGGCCTATTTTCTCCTTCAAGAAGGGAACCTAAGTTAACTAGGTCAAATACACTGACATTAGAAGACATGAATCCTAAACTTTATTTATGTATTTGCATGACCAAAACATCCAAGAGCTCTGATCATAAATGAAGACCTCGTCATAGGTCAAACTGGATGAACAAAACAGAATATTATTTTCTCTCTGCCCTAAGCAACTAATTGCTATGCCTAGAAACTTACTAATGAAACCCTTGACTCCAATTAATAAAAATGGGCTCTTCTGAATTGGTAAATGTTTTTAGCACGTTCTTTGATGTTCAAAAAGTTGGCATTTCCCCCCAAAATACTATTTTTTGTAACTATTTCATAATTTCAAACAAGTGAGAATGAATAGATACAAACAGAAGATCATAAAATGGAGCAGTAGTCACCAAGATAAGTAATTATGTAGAATTATTTATCATACTCTAATTATTGAAGCGAAATTCAGTTATAAGGCAGAAGGTAACATGAAGTGCCTTTTATAAGAAGTTTTGTTTTACAATATGCATATTTCACCCTCTCTAAACATGCACACAAACAATTCTAGGTCAAAGAGTTACAGACACACTGCAGCAGGGTGACAAAATAGGTAGAAATGTTATTTGTACAAAAATACAATAGTAAACAAAGCTCTACTTTGTCTGCATGTGACAACTACTGCCAGTTTTCCCTTGTGTACAGGAACCCCCTCGTTACTACAGTGTTAACTGAAATGTCGTCACTGCCACATTAGCTTTCACGACACAGCTCATTTAATACAGGTACTACTAAGCACACTGGATCTTTGGTTGTATTTGTTTTCCAATATTCAGCTCCACAGAGAAACATGTTACACACAGCAAGACTTCTTTACTTCCTTTTTAGCCTATTTATTTATAAAACAGGGCACAACATAGTGAAGACTATACATAAATCGTCAAACTCAAGAACTTTTTTTCACTTTTCTCATGGTCAATTTTGCACAGCAGTGAAAGCAGGTAAAGACAATACAGATGTAAAAACACTGCACAGTGATGCTTCACAGACTACGTATTTAAATTACAGTACCAGCATGTGCTACTCCTCCCCTCTATTTCACATTTGTTATATTTGCTCAACTCAGTTCTGGGAACGGTGGAAACTGGGAAAACACCACTGCACCCATGATTACACATTTATTTATCTCTACTTAACTTCTATAAAAATCCATGAACTTATAAAATGTCTACTGAAGGTACATACTTTATAGCCTTTGTTTTTATACGCTATTTGAGTGTAGAGTAAGAAACAGAAAGAAGAAAGTCATCTCGCTGCATTACAGAACCATTTTTGCAGTTAACTGTAAGAACACACTGAAGCAACATTGACCAGCTTTTCCAAACATATCTGAATATGGGATAGACGGATGGGCTACGGAAGAAGCAATTTTAAAAGTACCTCCAATTCTGAGCACAAGGACAGCATTATCAATTCCTCAAGACTGCTTAAGCATACCACGCAAAGTATAGTTAATGTTCATACGGAGTTGTTCACATGGATAGCTATTTTAGGCAGCAGTAGCTTCCAACTTTTCCCTAGCTGAGGATCACTTGAGAACAGTCAGAATGTTCCTTACTGCACCAACTAAACTTTAACCAGTAGTCTTCTAAGAACAAAGAGCCACAAAAGTCTCCAAGCAAGCTGACTACATTAAAGTCATACTAATCATAAGGTTGGTTCAATAAGGCAAACTTGGTCCCCTCCCACTCAGCTCTGCCCTTCCTGACCTATGTATGCATTTCTCCCTACACCTTCCCTTTCTTTTCAACCTCCTTCAAACCACAGTCCTTACATGTATCTTACTTGCTCCACGTCCTGAGTCTTTCAACGCTATATAGTAAGAAACCACCCAAAACACATCATGACAGATCAGTTCTTTTCCACAACTTCCAAATCGTGCTCATCAGCTTACGGAACAGAAAGCAGGCAAACGCCCACTTACATGGATGGAATGTTTATAAATCCTCATACTACAGGAATGGATATAGGTCTTCATTTTGTTCAGTATCTGCAGCACGTGCACCAGGGCAACTTCCTATTAACGCTATATCTTTCTGATTAGCAATTTAAGTATGGAAACAGGACATTCTCCACCGGTAAAGATCTTTCCCTCTGTTTTGAATAGCAGAAAAGGTCTAAATTGACATAGCAAGAACTATGACACCAACACTACATTGTTTTTCCCTGCACTAAAAAGGCTTTTTCCCATAATAGCTGCATTACACGACAACTGCCCCAATCCTTACATTCAGTACCTTCTATTTTACATGACCTGAGCCACATCTTGATAAAGCACTGTCAACCTCAAACTTTTTAAAAAACCCAGCAGATTACATCAAATCAATGAAACGCAGAAATCAGCCATTATATTTAGTACAGTACTATCAAATTAAATTCTACCTACTCATGAACTAGAATCACAGCTCTGTATTGTGTGCACAGAACAAAATGAGTAAACAGTCTTGGAATTAAAATCAACATCTCTAGGACAACCAAGCAACATAAGATGTTTTACTTCACAGAATAAATTCTCAAATCCAGTGTCTAGCTATCTGACACTATTACTGTTCATTTATGTCTAAGTGAAGCAAATCCTTGTTAAATCAGACTAACGTTGTATAAACTGAGGAAATCAACCTCAACTGTACCACAAATATAGGTCTACAGTAACAGGCCTTAGAAAAACAAAGCTAAAGCACCCTGAACATGCTAAGTGTTTGTTAGCTAACTTCTGTCAATTCTGGTATCAAGAGGAAGGACTGTTCCAAGCCACACCGCCCCCCACCAAAAAGCACTTTCAACATGCTATGCATGATGAAGAGAATCAAGCTGCCTCTCCCAACCCATCCCCCAGTTTTACACTCATATATAAGTTATTTGCGTATTGACAAGGACAACTTTAAAGAAGAGAAAAATGTTCTTATTTTATGCAAAAGAGCATTTCTGCCATTACTAAGAATTGGAATTGGTAACTGAAATAAATCTTTACTGCCATTAAACACTATCATGTGCCTTAAGATCTGTCAGACTCAATAACCTAATTTTAAAGAGCTGGTAGTTTGCAGTTGGGTTGGAGAGGAAGGGGGGAGAAAGGGCGGGGGGGGGGGGGGGGGGCGCTGGTTTGCTTGGTTGTTGTTTGGGTTTTTTTAAAGTACAATGGAAAAGAAGCACGAAGTCCAGAAACAAGCAAACAAAAAATAAAATAATAAAAAAAAAATAAGAATCACAGAATGGTAGGGGTTGGAAGGGACCTCTGGAGATCATCTAGTCCAACCCCCCTGCCAAAGCAAGTTCACCTAGGGCAGACTGGACAGGAACACATCCAGGTGGGTTTTTAGTATCTCCAGAGACAGAGACTCCACCACCTCTCTGGGCAGCCTGTTCCAGTGCTGTCACCCTCAAAGTAAAGAAGGTTTTCCTCATATTGAGATGGAATTGCCTGTATGCCAGTTTGTGCCTGTGACCCCTTGTCCTGTCACTGGGCACCACTGAAAAGAACCTGGCCCCGTCTTCTTGATATCCTTCCTTTAGATATTAATAAGCATTGATGAGATCCCCTCTCACTCTTGTCTTCTCCAGACTAAACAGACCCAGGTCTCTCAGCTTTTCCTCATAAGAGAGATGCACCATCCCTTGATCATCTTTGAAGCCCTCCACTGGACTCTCTCCAGTAGCTCCTTGTCCTTCTTGAACTGAGGAGCCCAGAACTGGACACAGTACTTCAGATCTGGCCTCACCAGGACAGAGGAGAGGGGGAGGATGATCTCCCTCGACTTGCTGGTCATGCTTTTTTTAATGCACCCAAGGATGCCATTGGCCTTCTTGACCACAAGGGTACATCGATGGCTCATGGTCAACTTGCTGTCCACCAGGACTCCCAGGTCCGTCTCCGCAGAGCTGATTTCCAGAAGGTCAACCCCTGACCTGTACCGGTGTATAGGTTTATTCCTCCCTGGGTGCAGCACCCTACATTTGCCCTTGTTGAACTTCATTAGGTTCCAACTCCACCCAACTCGCCGGCCTGTCCAGATCTCGCTGAATGGCAGCACGGCCTTGTGGTGTGTCAGCCACTCCTCACAGTTTCATGCCATCAGCAAACTTGCTGAACGCACACTCTGTCCCCTCATCCAGGTCGCTGATGAATATGTTGGACGAGACTGGACCCAGTAGTGACCCCTGGGGAACACTGCTAGCTACAGGCCTCTAACTAGACTCTGCACCGCCGATCACAACCCTCTGAGCTCTGCCATTCAGCCAGAAAATCATATTCATTACTTTGTATTGAAAATAACCTTTAAATACTAATAGACTAATAAAATAAAATCATTTCGAAAAAAACAGAGAACTGATCTGCCTTTGCACAAGGTGTGATATACCTTCACATTCATACTCCAGTTGCTGCACTGAAAAGACAAGCTGTATTACTGAAAGCCATGCCAGAAATGAATACACAAAGGACACTGAAAAAATTACTTAAATCCTTCAAGAAAGGCTTATCTAAGAGGCCTTCAGTTTTGATATTCTGTAGTATTTATTGCAACTACAGGGTCCCTGTTGGTAGGAACACTGTTCAAAGAATGCCGAGGACTTCATTCATGTAACAGAATTCTCAGTCATTACAAAACCATGATTCTTTCTTCCTCTCTTTCACCTTTATTAGTACAAACTAACCTTATATACTGTGCACATCGCTACGTCATTTGTAATGAGAACTTTCACAATAAATGATCTTCTTGGAAAAGATTATTATTACTATTATAAGCAAGTCAGAAATTGCCAGATTATTTTACTAAAATTTGTAATAGAAATGTGCCATTAGGAAGAAAAGCAAAAGGCAGTGAACAGATATTTTAAGCTTCTGTGCCAGATGATCATACTGTATGAAATTTCTGCAACAGCAAAAAAATAAAGTAGTCTGATCTACACAGAAAAAAATACAAACAAGGCAGAATAAATAATCTGTCGCTTGTCTTTGAGTTCGGACATGATTCTTCATAAAATGACATTTCAAAATAATAGTAACAAACATTTAGAAAGACAAGTTTTTCTTCAGTATAAAAGCATCACCGTAAGAAGCTACACGAGAATCTGTCAATAAAGTAATGCTTGTGTTTTACAATGTAGACAAGACTTATATTTTACATCTGTGAGAAAATTATTTCCAGTCTGTAGTGAAGTTGAGATGACTAACTTGGATTTTGGTTTTCAGATTTTTGGGACTATTTAGGAATTCACTGGAAATCCTATTTTATTAAAAGCAAAACACAAACACACACCACTGACCACATCATGACAGACTGACCAAAACTGTTGACTTCGCGTTGTGTACTTTTTGTATTGGGGATCGATAGGAAAGTCTCCGTGTAACACAAGCAAGCGCACAAATGAAGTTAAGCCTAATTATTTCACTTGGTGTGAAATTTCAACTTTTCATTATATCCCAAATGTGAACTGCTCCATTGACAAGCGTGTCACCTATGAATCTGTTTCACCTTAAGCGACTGAGCTACAGATCCTACCTTTTCATTTTACCTTTGTCAGCCTAACCAGATGGTTTCCTCAATCCACATAACATGTAGCTTTCTGAAAGGTTTTCCCTTTTTGTTTCTTTTCATCTAAGAACTTTAAAGATTAGATGAATCATGACCAGAGTAAGTTTGTCTTCATAAATGCCATTACTGACTTACTTCAGAGCTATCACCAGTACATTTTAGTACATCAGGACTTGATGTATATACCGAAAGTTAGTTTTCCTGGTGACACTAGGAGAAACTGAGTATTTCTGCTCTTGAAAATACCACAAATTATGTTAAAAAAAAGTCAACTTCAAACTAACCCCTTTGCAAATCTTATATAAACTCATCCTCTGCATAGGCAATGCAGGCTACCTGCAAGATACTCACCTACGTATCATTCTAGCAGGCAAAGAAACCTGAATATCTTCTTCTGCAGAGGCCTAATAGCTACAGGAGAATCACACATGTCATGGTCTGATCGTAGGGCAGCTGTGAGAGTATCTACTAATTCAAGAACAGCACTAGATGCAAATTCCTAAGACGGGCAGTAATAGGTAGAAGGCGGCCAAGATCAGTCTGACATGGCAGATGGGCTAGAGGACCCCACAGGTGAATTTTCCACAGCTTGGTTTAGACATGGGATGAAAGAAAAAGTTTAGAGCAGAAACAGGCTCAGCATGAACCACTCTGATTACCACTCCCATAATCTGGAGTGGCGCACGCAGAGATTTCTGGGTTATGGCTGATGATGCTCTTAGGATATTACACACAATGGAGTGGATTCAGCTTTGCCCGAGGGTAGAAGCTGTGACATTCTTTGTGCACCCGTTTTTTTCTACCCTATTCAGGGGATTTCAAGAACTGAAAAAGATTAAAACATGAAACTAAGTCTTCAGCTATATGGGCCATGTTTAATTAGGCACTGCAGACTTAAAAGAGAAGTATGTTTCTCTGCAAATGGCATAACAAAGTTACAGATTTATACCTAAGTAGCACTAATACATTGTCTGAAATGACACAAATTTCAATTCCAAGCAGCAACAATAAAAAGAAAAGCCTGAAGGGGAAATGAGACAGCTCTGTTAGCAATTATCTCTACCCCCAGTTCAGTCCTCCATAAACACTTCCCTAAATTTGAACCACTATTAGACAAGAAGACAGACTTAAAATGGCCTAAGATCCTTTAAGTACTTTCCAACTGTCTTTGTAAATAACAAATCCAACAAGAGGAAAAACTGTTGGTCACACAACAATGGAAATCTCATCTGCTGAGAGATGATATTCCACCCATCGCTTAGGAAAGTGCTGTTGTTTCCACTTCTCCTCTCTACATTAACTTCCAGTATTTCCTTAGGTTTCAGGATTATTACAGCCTAATATATATAAAGCACACAGCAGTAAAATTCGTAATTTCTTAATCTGACAGGATACCAAAAATGTCAGAAAAAACCCCCAAACTAAAATTCGTAACACAGTTTGTCTCTTAAGGACAGTAATGTGTCCAGCCTAATTGCCTCAAAGAAATAGAAACGTAGATAGAAGTTTCTGAATATTGCTGCAATACATAATATGGCTGTATTTTTGGATTTTCCACATTATTTTTTTTTTCTGTTTGACAGGTCTTTATGCACTAAGCAAAGCCTGTGTTGGACTACTCCACCGATGCTACTGATGATGTCCTCACCAAACCATACCACAGGCATATAATGACAGAGAGCACGCTGGTGACAACAGGCAGCTCTATCCTACTTTCAACTTGCAAAAGCCTACCTTAAAAATCAACATGCAATTGTTCAGTGCGCAATCATGTGTTGTGCCACTGCTGTGATTTCACTGCCTTTTGAGAAAGAACACAAGCACAACGTGTGGGAACGGTGGGCACGAACATCCTGTTGACCAGGAGGGAAGAAAGACTGTCAGAGCTCCAGCCCCTTAATCAAAGTATGAAACAGAACTATATATGCTATGCTACATAATTACCATCCTAGGCAGCAGAAATTCATTCAGCAAATTAATGGTTTGAATCTGAAGCAGAACAACGTGGTAAGGGGAACTTAAATGCCTTACACGTCTCTGGCAAAAGTCTAACTGGGGCAGAAATTTTGCATGCAGTCAGTAAGAGCCAGGCAAGTTCTTCTACAAACCCTATACAAATTTATTCCTACAGTAGCTGCAGCTTGCAAGATGCTAAGAGCTACCAGAAACTCCTGAAAGCATGGCCCATAAAGCTGCAGACACCGATACATGAAACAGTTTTTACAGATAGACAAAATACAGTATTTAACATCAAGGTATTCAAAAGCAGCCTTCATGAGCACTGGCCTGCATGCAGACAGTGCACACAACACGTGCACCGAGGACTTCACGCTAAGCTTACTGTTCTGATTATAAACATCTTGCTGTTTTGGAGCTGCAGAACAGCACTGCCCTTCTCAGAAAAGCACTCAGCAAGGTCCCACTTCAGTGTGTAATGCTGAACCGGACGGCGGGCAGCAGGCAGGCTAACCATACACGCATGACTAATCCAAGAGACGAAGGCATGACACGATGTCCAAAGGTTTGCCAAGGTGGCACCGCTTTCATTATAATATACTCTCGGAACAACTGCCATTTGTCAAAGCAGAAATGGAAGTAATAACGTGCTTATTTTTGCTTTTGTTATTACTTTTCCTTCTCTCCCTCTTCCCGCCCTGCACTCAAGGACCTCATCTAGAAAAATATCACAACGCTTAGAGATAGTTTAAATGGAGTCTCAAAAATATGATTCTTGGATTCCCCTGTGGATTTCACAAATAAAATAAGATTATTTTTTGAGTTTCAGGGAAAAAAAAAATAATATGAGGGCATTTTTATTTCCAGGGCTCTTTCCACTACTTTGAAAACTGTAAGAAACAGCAGTATTATAGAGACAAAGAAGAAAAGTCCCAGCTTTTACAGCCCCTGTACCGGTTCAATCCTTTCCCAAACTCCAAAAAAGACTAAATGCTGTGACCACATTCTGTATCACCAGACGCACTTAGTTTTAAACTTGCCCTCTCGGTTCCACAGCAGAAAAAAAAGGCTATATTTAAAAGAAAACCTCCCTCTTCTCTCCACCCTGCCCCTAAGGGTAAGAATTTTGCTTCCCGTGGCCAGGTCACTCAGCATACTCAGAATTCATCTTTAGTTCTCTCCTTAATTTTAAATGAAAGAGATAAAGACATATCACCAAGGAGGGCAAATCTAAAGGAAGAACTGTCTCCACAGCTATTTCAGATCAAATTACTGGATTCATTTGACTTCAGATACCCTCCTACGCCCCTGCTTAGCAAACACAGAGAAGACCTCAAGATGCAACCATTTTGTCTTCTGTAACACTGGAAACAAGATTACACAAACGCTAAGTTTCACATTATTAAGAGAAGGGCAGATGATTTTCAGAAGTGATGGGCTGTAGAATACGTTATCACTTTATTGTCCTTTTATCTCTGAGATTCTATCTCATTCCTCTCTCCCTAGTTAGCTCTTAAAAGGAGACAAAGAGAGCAAGGGGAAAATCAAATGCCTCTTTGCAGGAATAGGAGCCAGGCAATTTTACACCCCTTTCTATATACCCTGTTTTTGGTTGCCTGAAGGTTTTCAAGTCAGAGAGGCTTGCCTAAGCATGCTGCAATAAAATCTGCTATATAGGCAGCTGCCTTCGTATCTAAAGGGGGTTCCTAGCAATCTTGTTGAATAACCCTGAGGCTAACCACCACCAAGGAAAACAAAATATTAAGATAAAAAGATTCTTTAGGTTGTTTCCTTATTGCTCTAAGTAGGAAGTCTCTGAGGGCAGTTCAAACTGGTTGCTCCAGCATTCAGACAATGATCACTCCCAGATGGCCTTGACAGGATGAGCTGACTAAGAAACCATTAGGTAGGACCTCCTGGAAGTGAACGCATAGCTTTCTGCTACAAAGAATAAGTGAATCTGGTTTTCTTGCCATTAAAATCATTAATATCGACAACTCTTTCTAATGTATGTTTCAGAACTGACACTTCACACCTTCAATCATATCAGTTGTTTAAATGTTCTCTGTTTTAGCTATACAAATAGTCTTACGGACAATCTTTTCCCTCATCTGAGACTGCAGTTTAGCAAAAAAAAAAAAAAAAAAGAAAAAAAAAGAAAAAACCCAAACCAAACCTCTATTTCCTTTCTCTATACTTACATGTTTTTATGTTTTTCCCCTTTTTATTTTTCCTTTTTCACTTCCACTTCCTGTATTACAGTTTTTTTCATCCCTTTTTGATTCTTCCTTATGGCTGTGTCTCAGCAGGAGCTTTTTACTTTTACAGTGCAGACAGACACTACATGCTGCTGAGGTTAGAGGCAATTATTCACATCCCTGAAGACTTTGCAGATTGCCATGTAAAACAAAGACGAAAATCTTCCAACAGCAAGTTGCTGCCTGAGTCAGTACTTGTGAGCTACCAACTCGTGAGCAGCCAACTCTCGGCAATCTTGCGCACTCTATTTTTCGCCAGCAAATTATTCTTTTTCATCCCCCACATTTCAGCTCCCCAGAGACGGATTTCCCAAGCTGCAATGCACCAGAAGCAACAGATTTCTCAGCACCCAGATACAACACGTTGTCTAAAGGCTATGCTTTGAAAAGTTATTTTTATTTACCCATGTAACCTAGGGTGGCAAAGACAATACAGAGCAAAAGCAGGAGACGAGATTAAGCTACTTAGATTATATCATTTAAAATGACAGGTATAATAATTAAATGTATAGTATAGTTAAATATAATAGCTATTGTATTTATTCTTAAAAGTGACCTAAAAAAATGTTTTCAGCCTGAGATTTTCAAAGCTCTACATTTCCCTTCACGAGTCACAAAGAGTTTAAAGATCATCAGTTTAAAAAGTATTTCAGAATCCCACTGTTAAATAAATAATGCAAAGTAAAACTAATTTTGAACTCAAACTTCACTGCAAGTTTCAGAATGGAAATTTTCATTTCTATTTTGTTTTATTATCAAGAATTTGTGGAAGTAACAAAGAAGCTTAAAGTTTGACAGAGAAATCACCAGCATCAAAACAAACGCAACTTTTTTTCTAGAAACAAAAAAAAAGACCCACGTATTATTTAAGAGGTGTTAGGTTTTAATTTATGCTATTAAATCAACATGATAAATACCAATACCTTAGCTTTTAAGTATTTGATTTGCAGTAATTTGATTTGTTTTCTGAGTATCATTTGGTATAGAGAGAATTAAAAATAGTGATTAAAAAAAATGTGTTAAGCACAGGACTTGGTTTAAAAGCATATCACAAATTATTAACCATTCTTAAAGTACAAATTTCATCTAGAAATACGTAACAGTTTAGTCTGCCAAAATTAGCAGCTACCATGTTTTACCAATAAACATAGTATTTATTTAGAAACTGTTCAACCCTACCCTTAGATGCAAAACAGATCACACAAAAATAAAATATAAATGTATCAGTTCTCCAACTTTCACTAAATTTCAGCAGGAAATTCACAATAAGAGTTGAAGTTCCAATAAATCCTAAATAACTTAAAATTAACACTTTAACTTAGTGTAAGTTAACTACAAATTTAGAATCCCTGCAGTCTTCATCTACTACTTATCAAAACCAGGGTTCAGCCACTGGGGGGTGAGAGGGGGGCTGGTGCTGCTGCAGTGGGAGAAGGGGAAAGAACATTATATTTACTTATTGGCATCCATTTTTAAAACACATGTACTCATAAAATATACGTCTAGCATTTAAAAAGCACGCTTACTAGCAACAGGCCTCCCTAATACAATAAAGATAGCCTGATACAATAAAGATATGAATACATCCTACCCACGCAAGAGATCAGAATACAGGTCACACCAGAAGTTACTTGTCTGTCTTCTTTAATGGCTAAGAACATCATTATAATCACGCTCTCCTTCCAGCATAGTCCCTCCCCACTTCCCAATAATCCAGTTTAGCAACTTCCCCAACGCAAACTTTATGCTTGAACAGTACGGGGTTTATTTTCCTTTTAGGAAGTGAGGCCAGCTCTTAACACAAGAGCTCCCTTACAGTGTTTGCCGACCATTAGTCAGCACTTCCCTACGACCCATCCCTTTCCTCCACTCCCTTTCAGCTCCAAAGGCTGCCACTATCAGCTTCCAGCTTTTCCTTTTTCACCTGCGAAATTCACAAACTGTTTTAGGACTTCCCTTGATGGTGAAGAAGCTATTTCCAATCAGTATTAAGTCACTTTGAACTCTTGGACAAACTGAGCTCCTTTAATCTCTTCTGTAAGACAGGTTTTTTTATAGTCAAGTCTTCTTACCACCATTCTACAGGGCTACTTTTGCCCACCCACCACGCAGCCAAAATTGGTTTAAACACTTCAACTCAAACACAATTGTAGGCACAAGCTCTGAAGGTTGTTTAGGTTTTTTCTATTTGCTTGGGTTTGGCTCACTCAGTAGCCAGCATATAACATTCTGGAGACAAGAGGTATTTGTTTCATAACCTGCGTTTGGAAGATGTACTCCTACTGGTCTCAGAAGTGCCAACATGTACACAGCTGAGTAAGAGGACACAACTTTTCTGAATTTTGAGCAGTAAATTAGAGAACAGAGTTAACGGAACAATATTCATCCCACTGCCACGTCAACTTCTCACAATGCGAGCCTTCATATAGGCTCCCGACATACACCTGCCAGGGCAAGCTGCGTGAACTGCAAACGAACACACAGTTACAACAGGGCTCCATCCCACAGGGACTCACTGACACTGCAAACTTTGGAATACATCCACTCTTCCCCTTTAGCTCAGTAATCTAGATCGTATTCAGAAGATATATACCAGTACCTGCAGGCAAAAAAGGAAGATACATCAAGAGAATGAAACCCCCAACATTTTTTTTAATTAATATTCCTTCATATTCATCCAGAATTAGCCTGCTAAAACCTAACACTGAGCTAATATAATCCCTTTGGTCTGCCCTGCTTCAGTAATTTTCAACATTCTTATAAAATGTCTGATTTGCATTTAGTGATCTGAATCAGTTCTTTCTAGTCACCACGTATGGAAAGCTTTTTTTAAACTGACGTCATTTTTTCACATCGATTTTGGATTCAGAATTATGGAAGAAGGAAACAAACCACTCTGCTCTTCAGTTCTCAGTTTCTTAGTTTTGAACTGAGAGGCTTGAATAAACCAAAAAAGTAAACATTCACTTGGCTAATGCTTTCTGAGCTGTGGTTTAACGCTTTATAGTTCCAGGTACTTATCCAGCAACTTCCTTTCCAAATTTATCACTCAAAGTTCAGTAGCAAACATGCACTGCTTAGTATTATCTTTAAAATTTATTCTGCAATCACTTTATATCACTGCAAAGGTCATGGTTTTAAACTTTATCTCAAAACCTTTTAAAAGTAAACTGTAAATTAAAAAGAAATAAATCCATTTCTAGATGCCGTGACTCTAGTTCTATAAATTGGCACATTATACCTTTTAGCTACTCTTCTCTGATACCTTATCATCCTTTAAATGTATTTTCAAAAGTCTCTTTCTTCAGGAAATTGTTACAAAATATTTATGTTCAAGTGAGAACTGAAAAGGACTGTTACAGATCTTACAATATCATATTCTTGTCTCTAAGAAACCGACTTGCATTTTCATGTCTATCAAGAACAACATAATGTAGCACCACAATAACAAGGGCAAAGAATATTCTGCAGAAGACAGACAAAATACCCAGTATGAGACTGAGGAAGTGGACAAGGCCCTGGAGTTTCATGGCACTATTTCAGAGTCTCCATTTCTTTGTGCTCCATTTCTCATCTCCGACTTGACTACTTAATCTTCTGAGCTCTTCAGGACTGCAGTCTCACTTGCCTAACTAAACGGACCTCAACTGCAGTAGTCCTGTATCCAGCAGTCTATCCGGTAACTCACCTACCCGACTAGAGGGAACAGCTGCTTGGAGAGCAAGCACCACCCCAGCAGCCAAATACCACCTTCTGCGCTGGAGCACGCACGGACGGGCTGGAAGCTGCTGCTGCCAATGCTGCTTCCACATGAGAGAGGAGGAGGGCCTGGAGGCACACCACTCCTGCTCACAGAGCAGGCCAGCAGCTGCTCTGTGCCCATTTCATCAATGCAATCAACAAGGGAGGCAGCAGGCAGAGGTTGGATTCGTCCCTTAAATACAATAACTGCAGTGAGACCGTATCACACTATCAATATACACACGACAAATAAATCCGCGGATGGAGTCACTCTGCTACAGTTTACTTAGAAATTCACTGGTGGTGAGGGACTTCACGCAAATCAACTCCCTGGATATCTTCATCACATGCCAAGTATCTTATCTGAAAGTCACTGTATATATTGGAGCAACAGATGTCCTGCAGGTGAAAGCTGCCGAAGAACAGTTTGCACAAAAATAAATCACATCCATGGGAAATTAATTTGCATCCTATCCAGAACTGTGCAAGGATCTAATAAACTGTTTAATTACTGAAAACCTGTAGCTATTTTGTGAGGCAATGAAACTCATTTAAACTTCTGCACTTTCACAAAATTGAAAGGCACTACACTCCAAAACAACACAGATCTGAAGACACGGTTTCTCTGGCTCCATAACTGTGGAGCCGATTATTTATTTTCAGTCATGTAAGAAAGAAGAAAAACACTGTGAACCACTTCAGCACAGTACTAGGGGTGATTAATTAGGGAGTGGCAGAGGAAAGGATGAAACATCAAAAGAAAGTGAATAGTGGAAGTCTAAAAGAAGAAACATGACTTGCAGAGGAATCTGGCAATCTGGTAATATCAACATCTCCTAAGGAGCCAAGCTTCATGAAGAGAAGCTGAAGTAGCCAAGGAAGGAGGCTGAAACCTGCAAGTTTACAAACCGCAGGAAGAACTCTTGCCGAGAATGAACGAACTGTCGAGTTCACTGGACAGAAATATATTGGTCTGGGAGATTAAACAGGGAGGCAGACTCTCACTGGAATGGAAAGAAGCACTGAATAAAACCACTCTGAACCCTCTCCTACTCTCAGGCAGAGAACACCACAGAGCACTTCAGCTCTGGTGGAAGAACTAACTCAATTTGCTGAGCAGAAAACTATCACAGAGGAGGAACATAACTTACCAGAGAGACTAGGAACTGTAACAGGAGACAGTTGCATTTGAAGATCAGCAGCCAAAGAACATAATGAAGGAAAAGCTAAAAGCTAACATAAAATTTTCCCAATATAAGGACAGATTTTGTTTGGTTTTAAATCTATGCAAGTCAAAAATAAAGCTTTACATACTGGCAAAGCAAACCACTGTTCCTTCTATTAAGCATCTGAAATGCATTGTAAGCATTGAGAAATTGAAAAACATCATGAAAAGCTGCAAAGCAGTAAGTTTTACAGCATAAAATATATGCCAGCTGCATAAAAGAAATGTCCACTTCTCAATGCTAGAATTATTTTTTAAAAGTGTTGTGCAATTCCTTCCTTTTGAAAATCTTGCCCAAAAAAAAATAAGAAAGGAAAAGTTCCCTCACTCTCCCATTGAAAATTATTAGATGAAACACTTTCACTTCGCTGTAATTGTTAACAACCAAGACTTTTGCTTAGTTTTGAAGAGACGGATTTTCTAAAACTATGCAACAAATATCCCAAGGCCCTACGGAAACGAGCATGTATTCTCTGTAAGGTGGTAACGCTGCTCTCCGCACAGAGGAAGCCAGCACTGACTTAGCAGTTTTGTGCACAAAGCTGCCCATTTGCTCCTTGCTCTCCTTGTTTTTGCTTTGCTGATCAAAGGAGTTGCCAAGTTTTTTCTTTACCATTACAAGGCAGGAAAAATGGCTCTCCTCAGAGAGGCCCCTTGTGAAGGTCACAAAGGTTAGCTCTGCAAGCCCCGGAGTCTGCTCTGATGCTGGAGTGATTGGCTGGCTTCCCCGCAGTTCCCCTGCATTTCCCCTCCTTCACAATAGCACGCTGGTTATGGAAACTAAATATGAAAGAACCTGGTGGGGGAGGAAAGAATTTCTGTGGAAACACAAGTCAAAAAAACACTCAGAAGTTCTACTCGTTCGAGCAGCCTGAAAAATCTAGCATTCTAAAACATTTGATTTCTTTCTGGAACACTCAAAACAAGAATTTCAGCATACACTCCCCCCTTAACAAAAATTCAAAAGGGGAATAAAAAGAAGAATACAAAGGCATACTGGTCTGCCTTGGTCTGGAAAAAGTTATTTCTTAAGATGTTTACTTGCCCCATCCCTGGATTTAATCAACTGGAACCCACAGGTCACACCCTCTTAATGAAGCCTGAAATGAAACCAACTAATCAGGACTCAGATTGGTAGCACCTTCCAGCTCCTGAGCAGTATCACACCAGAGACATATTTAAAATCTTACAGAATATATGAAAGCTTATTTATAGGCATCAGACACCAATTACGTCTAGGTTCTAAAGTTAGGTAATGAAGATATCTTGGAATATCCAGCAAAAGAATCATTACATTTCAGATGGTTGATTAGATACACTCCCCATTTTCTATAAATTCAAACCCATCAACCCACAGGCAACCAAAACTATTTAGGTTTTTCTTAAACACAAAAAAATTGACCTGCAGTGTGTACACTGAAAGCTCTAGCCTCCCAAGCATCTACTCCTAGGAAACAGATTCAATGTTGGCCCAAGTAGGGGAAAGTAGCATAAATGCTGTATATTGAAGAAGGAACTTTTTGAGACTTCGTATTTTAGGGGCACAATTTCATACCACTTTATAAATAAAACTTTGATTCTCAGCATTGCTCAAAAGGCTTTCTTGCCACCCTGAAAGTGAAGCCAGGTTCTTTCCCCTCTATGTAACTGTAGGTGTCAAGTTCTGCCTCCAGTGCCATCACCCATATGTTTGGACAGGTGAAGCCAATTAAAACCCAGCCATCAGTGTGTTCGATGCTGAACCCACCTCTGCAGCTGTTTTGAGCTCATTACGTTGCCAGGAGTCAAAAGTACTTCCAGAAGCAGTCAAGCTGTACAGCCCCACTAACTACGTATTTTAATCTGTTTAAGTACCAGCATTTAACGATATCCAGTAACAGAGAGGCTGATACTACAGCTTTTTCTTCCTAGGAAGAATCAACAGGCTTCCTCTTCCTAAGCAGTCACCTTTGTTCACAAAACATCTAAGAAAACAAACCCTCTCTATTGGGAGACAGCAATAAATGACTGACAATGCCAGAATCCTAAGGAAGCAAAGCTGAAAACAATAGAATACATTATTAAAGAAGGAATACGATACTTCATATAAAAGCATAGAAGTGTAAGTGGGATTTTGACGCAGTTACTTTGATCTATTCACCTGTAAAAATACATAGCAAAAGGTTCAGACACCTCAAGGGGTCTCCAGAGCTGCTTCCCCTACAAGTTCAGATTCAAATGTAGAAGCATCAGGAGAAATCCATGCAATAGTCATACTGTAACAAAAGGCAAAAGGTACACATAGGAAATAGCTGTACCTGATCATCATTAATATTTATAGGAGAAACTTTTAAGAAAAGCACAAGAACACAGTAACAAATTCCTCTTTTCCTGTTTTGCAGGAGAGCTTTTATGACCAACACGTGCCTTTATTTTTTTAGATGGTGTATTAAGAGATAGCAAAACCTTACCAAACTTCTCAAGCCTCTTTGGGGGTGGCTGCAAAGGCCAGCACACCTAACAGCTACCAAACTCAACCCTCCCCAGCTCCCATACAAATGCTGGGTGCACAATGTGCTGGCCAGCAGAAGACACAGTCACCAAATTACCTGAAACATTTACAATGCCAACAGACCACTTATCTTTCAAACTTGCCATGACAATAAAAGTCAAGGGGAGACCGAATTGAGTCAGTAACACACGCTACTTTGCTAGCAGGCACATCTTTGACCACCTTTGTACGGGACAAAAATTCTTATTGTTCTGGCTGATGTTGCTATGGAGGCAGAAAGTCTCCCGTGGTATACGCTGTGCCAAGATTAAGGTAATTTTGGCCCCGCCTTTGTTATTCAGATGATACAGATACAATATTTTTTATTTTTAATTTATTATTTATTATTATACAAATACTTTATTTACCATCACTTATGTAATCACATATTCTGAGAGGTACTTACTTCACAACTACATTAACCCACTCCTATCTAAGGAATCAAATTCAGTATCTGGAAAAGGTGGAGCAACATCACCTTACCGCAGCTCCCGGATTCTTATAGACACCACAGCTAAGAGGAAGGAAAAAACCAAAACAAAAAATAGCCGAGAGTATCAAAACCAACAGAAGCCACTAGCAAATGAACAAAACCCCCTCCCTAAGCAGCAAGACCAAGACCCCACCCAAACCTGGAACACGGGAGAAGGCTAAAGTTTAGGACTATGGTTTTGTAAGTTTTTATGTTAAAGGTTCAGATTGCTGTAATTCTTCAGCGATGACACAACTGGACCAAGGAACAGACACACTGTAACCAGCCCCTTCTTTCTGCTGTATGTAATGCAGAAGGAACTTCCAAGACAGCTTGGGAAAGCATCCCCCTTCAAAACGACATTTTTAAGAAAATGCTGAGTAATTCCCTGATACAAGACTCTAGCAATACAAGAATCCGTCAAGTGGATGTAGTACCAAGTGCCTGAGATCAATCCTGAAACTGCACAGAAAGAAGATGTCCAGAGTTACTGCCTTTTTTTGAGCAAGTTAATATTAGAAGAAAATTACTAGAAACAGCCTGGACACCCATCTTTCGCAAAATTTGAGTTGAAAAGAGTTTCATGTATGGCAAAAAGCTTAAACATTTCATTAGGTACCTCAGTTTCTTTTAGTTTTATGACTTAAAATGTAACCAACACGTCAATAAGCTCATAATTTCTAAATTAACCAAAAAATTACATAAATTGATCACACAGAACATGAAAGGAGAAGAATAAGGACAAGAACAAGGATGCAGATCAAAAATCAGCTAGTTTCACAATTTCTATATCAGCAATAAGAATAGCTCAACCCATCAAATATGACATCTGACCTCCAAAGTTTGGTTTTTAGGTTAAACTATGACAGGTTTTATCTTTCCTATCCAGGGTATAAACAACAGTAAACCTACCACTGTGTTGTTTAAAAGTGGCCAGTATTCCTCATAAATTTCAATTCTGACGTCATCTAAAAATGCAACTCCTAAAATTTTTACACCAGAACAACTGAATCAAAGCAATCTTACCACAATTTAATTGTTCACACCAGACAACCTCACATATACCCATGCAAGTAAACCTGATCAACTGAAAACAAAACTGCAAAATGCTTTGTTCCCAATGTTTTTAATATATACAGAGGTTTTCCAATAAGGAAGAGAAGCAGGACAAAGAGCCCAAAAAAACCACACATGCCACAATAATTGTTGAGGTAGTTTAGACTAGTGGTCTCCAAACTTTTTTGACCATGAGCCCTACCACTAAAACATTTTCGAGTATGCACCCCCAATGTATGCATATTTATAAGTTATACACATGTACTACACAATATATGATGTACATTATAAAACATGCACAATAATAGAATGTAAAAAAGATGACCTAAACGCTATTTTATTGATTTTATTTATTAATAGTACAAAACCCATTTTCTTCCCCCACACTCCAGTGTCTTGCACACCATCTGGGATGCATCCACCCTACACTGGAAATCACTGACTTAAGATTGTCTAAAAGGTGAATTTCATCCTTACGAAATGCACTCGATTTCAGAACTTGGAATACGGTTTCCCTAAAGTAGCCAAAAATACAATTTAATTGTTTTTAAAGTAAATTACGCTGGTTGACCACACTGCTCTTGTATGTTTGCTGTACAACTACTGGAAAAGCTGATGAGAGCTATACTTTAAAGCAAGACTAAAAGCATACATGTTTTGTCTGCAACAAGACATATTTTTAACAGTCGTCATACTTGTTACACTCCACCAAAAGCTGCTGAGACTGCTAGTGGTGTAGGGAGGAGAAAAGGCAAAACTGGCACCTCTTAACACTGCAAAATATTATTTTACAAGAGATTACATACTTTCGTCTTTCCAACTGGGAAATCCATTTAGGCACATTACAAATACTACCTGAAATTAGGAGTCTTGCACTGAAAGCTGCTGGAATGTCTGTTCCCTTTCTATTTTCATCAGTGCAGAAAGAAATCTGACCTGGAGTTCATGCTGAAGGAGATCCAGTCCTAATAATTCTCCATTCAATACAACAAGATTGGGAGAGGAGGTAAAAGGAGGGGGAAAAAAGGTTGTTCTAGGACAAAGAGAAGTCCAAATCCAGAAGACAAAACAAAATCATAGCCAGCAACGAAGCCAGGCCTGACATAAAAGGCACAAGCTACTACAAATACAAGGTTTCCCCTGTTCATTGCTTGCTGCAGAGAAGGAATCCTTTAGTTTGCCACAATTTTAGTATCACAAACTCACATCTTAAGGGCGACCAGCTCATCACTGATTGCCTTTTGAAAACTACTACCTCAGAGAACGCTGACTTTAGCCTGAAGGATGCTCTATTAAGGAAACAGAGCGATGACAATATATACAGGTATTTACTACTTCTAAATGTTACTACTTTTTGCTAGCTCAAAGGATTAGGTGTTCAGAATGTATTCAAGCTAACTAGAAGTGGGACAGGTTAGAGATTCAGCACTGCTCTCAAGGATTTTTAAGTCATTGGGCCACAAGGTTCCATTTCTACGTACGGATAAACAGGAAAAAACACACATGTGCCCAGGAAACTAAGAGGAGAGACAACCCTTTGACCAACTTAGCCTTATTTTGATCCAACACTCCCTGCGCACGTAGCAGTAGTACCTCAAGACAGTCATCAGAAAGACTCCAATTGTGCATCAGTACAGTTGACTCAAAACAACCTGGTAAAGTGGCAGGGGAAATTATGGCCCACTTACTAAGCCTACATTTGTTATGTGAGAGTGCTATTTATAATGTCACATGCTGGAACTTGTTCCCAAGCTAGCTAAACCTACATGCTTAATTGACTCAATAGACAATGCTGCATTGTCAAGACTAATCTTTTCCTACAGGCTACAGTTTCTAAACCATGAAAGCTTTTATACACTTTAGTTTCCTTAGCAGTTCTGAAACAAGAAAACTTCAAAATACACACACCCGTATACACATACACACAGAGAATTTATGTGGGTAGTTACTATATTGGCTACCACTAAAATTCACACATCCATATGCAAACTGAGTCATTGGAAAGTTCAAGCATTTTAAAGAACATGGGAGCCAGACAGTTCTTTAAGTTCCTATTTCAGACATCCAAGACTAAGGAAGAAAAAGCCTGGAAACAGATTCATGTCACCATTATACCCCATGTGATGCATGGAGCAGCAGCTCTCACATTGCACTAGATTTTAAGCCACCTTATGAAGTATTTGTTTCAAGTTACTTCCCAAGAGCAAGGTTTTGGGAAGAAAGAAATCTAATTAGTTTAAAGTCTGAGAAATTGCCAATTAAGAACTAATTTAAACAAATATTACCTTGAATGCTGCAGGCAGACTGAATCACCAATTCCTGCAGACTACTTTTTATTCTTACTGATGAAAAATGCTTTCAGAAAAAAGAAAAAAAGCACATTTAGGAGAATAAAGATGTCAGAAGATACAAAGTTTTGCACAGTAAACAAGTTTCATGAAGTACTTCAACACTGAAATGGAACTTAAGTTTTTCAACATTTGCATACCGACTCTCGAAATAACAGCTGCATTTTAGGAACTGAAGTGATTCAATTATTATTTATTTAAAACAGCAAACTGGCTCAATCTCTTCTATAACTGGCTCCAGAAAGCTGAAGTTCAATATCTTAGGATCCACCAAGAAATTTTGTCTTCTTAATATTCCTTCTGCCTACCCCAAAATTGATGAAAAGAAACACCTTGGAGAACAACACTATTGAATCTCAAAAGCTCTTGAGCAGCTTTAGGAAACAATAACAAATAAAGAAGAAAAAAAACAACTAAACTATGCCTTCTCAAACTACTGCCAGATGTCAGCATTTTTAGCAGTTCTAAAGTCTTCAAAATACCACCAACTAACTCTGGTAAGGGCACTTTAGTTCTTTAAGAAGCTGAAAGTCAGTTGTGATCAGCTGGTCTAAATGCCTATAAACCACACAACTACATAGACCCAACGGTTACCAAAAATACAGAGACTAGAAGTCAAGCTAAAGACATCCATGTAGAGATGTACATATATTTTTCTGTAAGGACTGGTTGTTTAATGAGTTTACATTTCAAATTTTTGTAGTTAAAATAACGAAGACTGTATTTGAACTCACGCTTTTTGTTGCTGGAATCTCAACAAGTTAGTGCTCAACAACAGAAACGGCCTTCCCCTTTTAAATGGCAGTGTCTCACTGTAAAGACTGCTTTCAAAAGGATGTATTCGAGTACTTGCAACATTTCTTGAGTACAAGAGTCATGAATGACTGAGCAGGTTGCGTCCAGCACACAGCTGATAAAGCTTTTTTCAGATACTCTGCCATATCTCGTGCTTCATTAACTCAAGTTGAAAACACCCTTCTAAAACAAAGGAGGGTTAAATTAACAACCATCAAGTCTTTCCTCTGTGATGCGTCTCCTTCTAATTTTCCATACCAAGCAGCCTTCAGGTTTATACTGCAGAAGGATAAAACAGCTTTGCAAAACCAATTCATTACTTCCTTTAATAACATGCTGAAGGGCATCTGGTCCCACTTGTTTCACATTTTTCTGATCTTCACAAAACCACCATTTATTCAACCTGACTGAAAAATTAAAATAAGAAGCTGTAGATAGAAAACTGCTAAATTACTTAAAGCGTAAAAAGTAGACTCCAAAAAGCCAAGCCATGTTGGAGAGATTTCTTTCAATTGCCACAGGGTCTAATGATATTTTGACAAGACTGCAATTATGCTTCTGTTACAAGAACAGATCTTGTTCTCCACGTCTTGCCAGGATAATACTGCTTTTAATTAATGCTTTTGTTGTGAAGTGTATCCTCAGGCAGTAATAAGTTTTACAATAATTTCAGTATGTAGCATGTATTTCCCCACACCATTTATTCAAAATTTCTCATCATTCGGCCTCACAGATAATGCCCAAGCCCTTACTTCCCAGAATGCTTCAAAACATGGCTAAACACTGTTGTGCTGAGCAAGACACTGTTAAAACATGTCTTCATATGATTGTTTTCCTCTGCTTTCTTCAAGAAGAAAGGAACATTACGTGCCTTATCAGGCTGGCACAACCACAAGAGAACCAAATTTCCTTTTGAACATCAGTCCCAGCTTCACTTTCAAGAATCAGCACACGTCTTTCTTCTTTTCAAATAGTTGATACGTGCTTTTACTCTATTATCTTTTAAATAGTTATAAGCACAGCCAAAGTGTCATAAGGTGCTGATCTTCAGTTAATGTTTACAGATTACTAAACCTGGGTAAAAAAAACAAAAACAAACAAAAAGAAAAAAACAAGTGCAGCTTTTATTCTTACAATCCACGGCATAACCCACCTCTCAAATTTGAAAGGTCTCGCTAAAGGAAGTTACAAACCAGAGCTTCAGCAAACAAACAGGCAATTACTGAAGCCGCAGAAATCTAGACACATATTTATCCGAAGGATGAGACAAGTAAAGTACTGTGTGGGAAATGTTATGAAACCCCTGTCAAGAAAACTGGGCCTCAAATTTAATCTACTGCCTCTCTCCACCACAAACAGCTGTGAACTCACTCATTTTTGGTTTAAGTGTTATTAATTAATAAAACATGACTGTCTAATTAACTTCCCAAGAAGGTGGGAAGTTTCAATTCTTCCAACCCAATTAAAAATGGCTTTACAATGTGTTTGGATAGATTGCATTGACTTTGAAAAGTAAAGTCAATATGTAAACTGCTGCTTTCAGATTTCAAGGACCTGCTTTTATCTGCCACATTTTCTCAGACTACGTTCAAGAAAAGAAATTAAAATTTTAAATCTCACTTCCATAGGAGCATTTAAAAAAAAAAAAAGAATAAAATTAAAGTGGTGTCTATATTTTAGCAGACTCAGTTCTCTAAATTATTCTAGCACTAAAAGCAATACCAAGTTTATACCTTCAACAGAGAGGAGTTAACGTTAAACATTACTTCCATTTATCTTCCATTACTAATAATAATGGAAAATTTCTCTAATAAAACAAATCCAGTATTTCTGCCTCATCTCTCAAACGATAAATTAATTTCTGAATCTTGCCCCCATTTAATGCAGAAACAATCTCCAGTTTCTCCTGCATAGTGTTTGCATGACTTCACTGAAAGTAAACGTTTAAGTAGAACAGTATTTGGTAAGAATAAGCGTATGTACTGTCAACAGTGAAATTTATGGATTACATTATCTGGCCTTTATCAAGAAGGTCATATTAGGTGACAGCCACCTCTACTGTTTCCAAATTTTCTTGCTGTTGCTGGAAGGTGCATCTGTCTAAATAAAAGGGCACCACCTGAATGTTTTAGCCAGGTTGGACTTGTTTGTGCAGCCTAAAATCTGATGAACTAGTAAAAACAACAACAGGTTGAACTCCAGGTTGTGTGATTTTGATTTGCAAAAACAATCAGTGGAAGAGTTCTAAGGCTCGCAACATCACAGAACATGAAGTTATTTAGTATGGACTCTATTTAAACAGCTTAACAGACAGAAGACCACTCACACTCACACCCCCACACCCCAATGGAACTGTGTATTATGCAATTATTTTTAGAGTCAAACCTACCAAAACTTTGAGCTTTGTAATCTTAACTGCCAGTTTCTTCTACCCACTGACATATTTGTCCACCAAATAACCACTGACGGACTTAATCAGAGAGGTCAAAGCCAAACCAAAAATAAAGATGTTAAGCACATAGGCTTTCTTTATAAGAAGTGGATGAATTGCCACAACCGACAATCCACTGGTTGCCTCTGAACAGCATGCTATAAGTATTGATTAAAGAAATTATCCTTTTGATCCTTCCCCTTTTCTTCAAGGAGAAGCCTGACTGTCTTACACGATTCCCAGTATGTTTCTCAGAATGAAGCAAAACATAACCTTGGAATGAAAATGGATTCACCAAACAGAAGCAGATTGAATAACAGACTTCTGGTAATCAATCTTAATACCATTAATACCAAATAATTCACTAAACAAGGAAGTATTCAGTCTCTAAAACCTATAAATTGGCTTCAATTAACTGTACAATCAAAGAGCTTGTGTCTTGATATAGAGCAGTATTAAAAAAAGGAAATTGAAGTCATTAATTTTTACTGTGTCTCTGCTGTTGTTACAGGGTGACGTTACCACCAATGGCATATCTTGTGCTACTAGAATGAAAAATGAGGTCACAACCTAGAGTATAAAACAGCACATAACTCACAAACAATATTGCTTCCCTCTCTTTAATTATTTTTGTCGAACTGGATAAGCTGCATAAAGTTACTCTGTAAAGACTGTTAAAAACACATTAAATAACTTCAAATAAAAAAAAATCCAGAATCAGAATTACAACCTTTAGATCTCGGGCACACCTGATAATTTCTACTTTAAAAGAACACAAATTTCATGCTATGCAAAGTCCTTGACTGGATTTACACAAAATATCTACTGCTATACCTTTTTCATTCCAAGGATGTGTCGATCATTGAAATTCTATATTGAACATTGAGAATTTTAATGGCATTTATTTCTTAAAACGTATTTGTGTGTTGCAATTCTGACTTCTGGTTAAAATAAATTTGTATACCTTTTGATTTACGTATCCGATACGGGCAAATAAAAGGTTCACAGACGAGTTGAATACATCTTTCTGTAATGAACGCATACACCAAAACTATTTGCTCTATCATCATACAGTAGGAAAGTTAATTAAAGCATTCGAAGTTTACTTTAGTTTTACAAAGCACAGCAGTTAAACCAAGCTGGTCAACTGGAAGAACAAGTCATAAATCAAAAAGAAGCTGTGCGTAGCAAGGAACAGCTTCATTTTTTATTCTGGTGTTTGAGATGAACCGTAACTACAGTAACTATTTACATAAGGAACAGAGAAGAACAGATTTTAAAAAAAGCACTGAACTTTAGAAAGTTTTTAAGATACTACCATTTATTCATGCTTTTAAACGTCTAGTAGAATATCTGAAGACAGACAATGGTACAGGCTTGAATTCTTTGTTAGTATCAGTTCCTCCAAGAATAAACCCTGACAAATTCCTTTACTAGCAGACCTGCACCTACATGTTTCTTGTTTTCTTGTTTCCCCACATCAGCTCCTGTTGGTCAGACATTCAGTATTCTTCATCATCCTGCTTTGCCTCTGGCAAACAAAACAGCCACCTGTATTTCCTGAGCAAAAAAACACAGCGCAAAACAAGCCTACCCCTCCTCTTCGGTTTCTCTATCAAGCCTAACTTGACTACAGGAAATAAAGCTGTAGCGTGCTAGTTTTGTCACTGAAAAGCATAATACACCATACTGTATAGGCATGCAATTATCACTTAAAAGTGTCATTACTACTTAAAGCTAGGCTAAATCAGTACCTGTTTTATTGCTTTTGTGGAACAACTTTGCTTCAACTCAAGGGAAAAATGAAGAAATGCCAATTCTGCATTATTTTTTTGGTTCCTTTCTATCACAGTCTCCCTATAAGCTCTCCCTCACACTACCTTCTGTATGAATTTAAACCTTGCTCTACAATTTTGTTGGTAGCTGTTCAAGAACTTTCTTGCAAGTTGTTCAACAGGAAAAGAAAAAAAACAACCAAAAAACCCCAACAAAACCAAACACCAAACCCTGAAATCAACAACAATCCCAACAAAACACGAACCCCCAAAAACCCCAAACCCTGGTGTGGATACAGTTATGAACAAAATTATGTGATTACCCTTTTCTTAATAATGCTTGCACCTTTTGTGATTTATTCTACTGATGTAGAGTATCAGCACATCTGAGGTTTTCGCTTGCACAGGTGTACTTACAGAACTTTTGAGGACAGACAAGTACGTATTCTGATTTTACCTGGACCGGTAACAGAGTCGCAACATACCTACTTATTAAGAGTTGTGCTGCCTACGTACACAAGTTTCAGTACTCAATATCCCACTTAAAAATAGAAAAATTCAGAATATTTATTAATACCCTACTTTAGATCTAAACCACTCTGCTTTTGTAAAAGTGGGGGGTTTTCCTCCATTTTATTTTTAGCATGCTTTAATCAAATTATTACTGAGAATGGTGCTGTGGGAGTATTAAAAAAAGTACTTGTAGGTCAGTCATTAGTTGAGCTCAGTAAGCTTTTCTTGTAGTAACTTTTGAACACGGAGTGTACAAAATCCACATTTTTAAGAAACTAAAATTAATATTCTGATCCCTCATTAAAGTTGTCTACACTAAGATGTTGATTTTGTGCAGATTTTAAACCCTGTTAAAGGCTTGAACAGACAGAAACTCTGTTGAGCACTCGTAGGCTTAAAAATTAAACACTTTGATACAGTGACAAAAATTCAAGCTGTCTTTCTCCCAGCACTCTTCCCAAAACCCACAGTATTTCAGATATTCCAGTTTAGCTAGAGGTTTTGCTGCTGTGATAAATCACAAGGCAAAAAAGATTCTATACAATAGGCTAACAGCTTTGTTAGCCTATTATCCACAATATGGTAACACATTATACTGGCTAAAAGCTCAATTCAATGCCCAAGATTATTTTTTTTCCATTAAAAAAACTAACAAACCAAACAAACAAACAAAAAAACCAAAACAAAACTCCAAACCAAAAAAAAAAAATCCAAACACCACCAACCACAAAACCACCACACACACACACACACCTTGCTGACATCAGCTGAATTTAGTTCACACATCAAATTTGTAACTGCAGCAAAGCCAAGTTTACACATTTTGTTAGAACTTTTTTAAACCAAGCTCAGACCATGGAGTATCAGCTACCAAACGTGTACCAGACCACAGTCAAATATTGTACCTACCCAGCATTAAAGTATGCCTTTTTTTTTTTTTGGTTGGTTTGTTTGTTTTTTTGTTGTTTGTTTGTTTTTTGGTTTTTTTTGGTTGGTTTTTTTTTTTTTTTTTTTTTAATTGCCAGTCCTAAGTAACTAAGATGTGTGTTGGCGGGATTGGAAGAACCATTGTGTCACCCTAGTTCAGTTTCTGTGCAACAGGAAGGTGGTAAGTCTACACAGATGTCCACAATAAAACTTCTTCAATTTCAGTTTACAAGCCAGACAAACACCAATGATTTTTAACTTTTTTTTTCTTCCATGTGGCTCATTAAGAACTGCTTTTCCCCATTACTTTATTTGCTGGTTTTGAAGTTCATGTTAAGCTACATATTAATGCATGGTTTTATTTACTAAAAACCAAAAAGCCCAATAACCACCACCCCCCGAAAAAACCCACTCCAAGCCAACAATTTGTTACACCAACCGATCTGTACCACTTCCTCTGTCCCCCATTTATGTACTGCGTATTCCTAGCAGAAGACTGACATTTTCCATTAAAGACAATGAAATAAACCATCTTATACCATTTCAGATTACTCCCATTCAATGAAATCTGTGCTTCTATAAACAGCATGGGAACACAGAGTCCACAACAGAAGATACTGACCACGTAGTTACAGGAGCTCAAAAACAAGGGGTTTTTTTGTTTGGTTGTTTTTTTTTTTTAAACCAAATATCTCAAAATACAATTTTTAGAGTGAAATTCTGTAGACTTTTAAAACAAACTATCCTGAGGACTGCAGTCAGTCAGCTCTCTGAATTTTAGCTAAAGAATAGCCAGTTTTGTTGAGCACCACCACAGCTACTAGAATATGGGTAGAGATTAACTGAAAACCCAAAAGGATGACTTTTCTGGAGGTTCAAAATAGAATCTGGATTTAAGGAACACAAGAATAAATGTTATGCCTTATTACTGGCTTACTCTTGGAATGACTATGTTTAATAGTCACAATTAAATTGTTTGCAACTAGGAACAGAAGAATACTGCTTAGAAACCTGAGCCAATAATAAAATAAATAAAAAAACCCAAACACATTTCAGTACCACTTTTAAAAAATATATTTACCTCATCTCTCCTGTAAACGTAGTTTTAACATTCATCTCAGCCATTTTAAGGTTTATCAAAATATTATTTGGGTAAGTCACAGGGTAAGAGTAAAAACGGGCTCCAGTTAAATCTAAAATATATTTATTGCAGACAATACAAATGGATTAAATCCTGTCTGAAGCTGCCCGGGATAAAGCAATGTAGAATCAACCTATTTGTCCACACAAAATGTTAACAATATGGTTTTGCATTGCAGAGAATTACATAATTGCAGAATTGCATAATTACAGAACACCAAGAGTACAAACATAGAGGATGATTTCACAGAAAAGCAGCAATTTCTTCTATTTTGAATAGGATTCCCTGCTATTATGACTTAACACACACCATATAGATCATTTAAGAAGCCATGTCACGTGCTAGCTGAAATGCAATTGTATTCACATCCAGTAGCCTGTCAGAGCTTCAAGCACATTGAAATGAATTGCATAAATATGATCACAACAGTAAGCAATAACCTAGAAAACTGATATACATCAACCAGGCACTCCAGGAAGACAAGTCCCTGTAAGAATTACTGAACACATACAAGACTGTAGAGTACAGCACAGTCACTTGGACAACTTATTTCATATAAGATGGGATGGAGGATGTCACCGCACATGACTACCTTAGGTATATGAAACAGATTGGGCGAGTTTCTTAATTGCTCTTTTTCTTTTCTTAATCCCAAGAAAATCCTACCAAAAGAATGACATTTCATTTTCTTGGCTAGTAGAGAAAATACAGACTATTTAAAAAGTCATGAGGTGGAAGCTGTCCATCAGGAACTGCACTAGATGTTCTGCTCTGCTGCAGAGAACCATTTTCTGAAGGAGCATATTTAAGAGAAGGAAGGGAGGTTGTGGGATCTCCATCCTTGGAGGTTTTCCAGACTTGGCTAAACAGTCACTTCTGACCTGATTTAGCATTAGCGACATTCGTGCTTTCAGCAGAAGGTTGGATGGATGACCAACCTTCACTAAATACTAGGTTGGCTAGATAATAATAAGGACACTAATGGCAGTGTTTGTGAACAAGAAAAAGAAACCAACAAAAAACAACCATGTCTAGATCACCTGGTAAATTCATGGCTCTTGGAATCTTCCAGTCAACTTAAGACCCTAAAATCCTGATTTAATACAGATTTAAACAACGCAGATTTAATCAACCTTCACTGCTGGGAAAACAAAGCTTCCATCAGAACCACCTTAAGTGTTGTGGGTTTTTTTGGATTCAGACAATTGTCCCTTACCATCTGATGATTTACCGATTGCCACATTTGAAACAACATATTCAATATCACCAGTTACAGCTGGTTGACAGTCTTAAACTCAGAAATTTGGAGAGGCAAATACTTTTCTTTTGGTTACTGAACCGATATGTATAGGCATACTGCATGACACAGAAAAATATGTTGTATGCATGTGGTACTGAGACACTAGGAAGTAAGGCATGGTATTGACAAAAGCTATTTTGTAACTAAACTTAGAAGTAGAATACGAAATGACAGATCCAAAACAAAGTTGAGATGGACATTACTTCAGCACTGCTGGAACTGAGTCTATGAGGAAACATAACCTGTCTTCCAAATACCCTGGCATTGCTTACTTCTCTAATGACATATCCATTCAATTAAAAACCTACATACATGTGTAGTATCACCCAGAAGATAAGATACTTTACTCTAAAAATAAATTTCACTTGGATTTTTTTTAGTGACGTGCACAGCATCACTTTATTACCAGCATACTTCCATTTCATTGGAGCAGCTCCTAGACATAAGCCGTAAGGAAGCGCAGAAGACTTTTCCCTTTCAAGGTGAAGGCACCCGAAGGTGTTTGCATCCCGAAGTTCATACAGAAGACTCAACTTCAATCATAGCAGGCACTGAGTTCCAGAAACCAATAACTAAAAGATCTGATTAGGAACTGCAAGTGTTTAAAAAAAACAAACAAAAACATGCAGCTACAGGATAACGATAGGTCCTGATATGACATGAACAAACAGTTACTGGTAAGAAATTTAAAACAAAACACAACACCAAACACCAAAACCAGGAGAGAGGAATCAGCAGGTTTTGTACCAGAGGTAGCCTCTGGTCAACTTCCACAGGGGCCTATATACTAGATCTATGCAAGAAAAAAAACGTAGGAGCATCACAAAGTCTCCCAATGACACAAATTTACTCTTGATGCTAACTGCAAAGAACTGAAAAATAATAATACAAAAGTATATAGAATGAAAGGACAAGCAGCAGAAGGAATAAATTGATTTTTTTTTAACCTTTTTTTTTTTTTTTAGATGAAAGGTTCAGAATGTTGGATTATGTAAAACATTCTAAACCTTTCATCTGAAAAATAACAAAAATTGGAAAAGGCTTACAGAAAGGCTGCAGGGATCACTGAAAAAAGCTTCTACCCCAGTAAGACCCAGCAGGTTAGGACTCTTTAAGTTTCAGAAGAGATTAATTTCCAAAGGAAAAGATATCCACCTAGAGCAGAACAAATATGCATCAACTGTTCATTGTCACTTCCAAAATAAGAACTGGGCACCAGTGAATGAAGCTGATGGGAGCCAAGCTTAAAACCGAACAAAGGCGCTTCTTTGTGCGGTGGATGGACAACCAGTGAGACTCCTTGCCAAAGGATGCAGCAGATGCTAAAAGTTTCTATGGCCTCAAAGGGACACAGCACAAGTCTTGGTGGACAGTTGGGAGCTGGGAGACTTCTCCGTGAAAGTATCACATATGCCTTCCCTGTTCTTGGTCTTTCCAAGAAACGTGCCTATGACCACTACTGGCAACAAAATACTGATCTGGACAGACACTTGGACAGTTTTAAAAAAAAATATAAATCAATACAGGCAGTTTAAAAAGATGCTGCAAAAAAACTCTCTTAACAAGAGCAAAGCTGGCAGGTCCCAGCAGCTGCTATGTTTTAAAACTGAACATCTTATGAAGAACAGCATATTAAGCCTTAGGAAGAATAGTATAGCTACTTCTACTGCCTCCCTACTGCCAATATTCCTAATTTTTATCTCCACTTCTACCACACATCACCTTCCGAATTTTTTCCTTCGCCTAACCATTATAAGTATACCTTAGATGTACTACACAAAAAGATACCTATATGAAGCAACATAGCATTATCATCCAATTCTGCAGTTCAGCCTTGCCATGTCCACCAAAAGCCAAATACAGGCTTGGTAGGATCCACTAGAGGGGTAACAGATAGGAAATTCTCAGCTGATTTAAAACACTGGGCAGGAGCATGCGCCAAACAGCCTGATAGCTTTGACAAATAAGTATTTTTTTCTCTAGTAGAAATACTGCCTTGAACAGTATCCAAGTGATATACTAACCTAAACGAAAAGCTGCCAGTCCTAATGAAGTGCAAATGAAAAGACTGCTCGATGAAGCACAATGTGACAGCACCAGTTGCTACTGCACTGCAGTTTGTGCATCTTAGTTTAATAAAACTTTCTCTTTTGGGACTCAACAGTTTGATAAAGTAATTCCTTACAAGAATTTGCATCTTATTTTTCTGCAGCTTCCAAAACAGACAAAAGATTTTTAGCTGGAATTCAAGAACTGAACAGCATCCTATACAATAAAAGAACGCATGCATCTACTTCTTTTACAGGTCTGTCTTGCAAAGAGAGACCAAGTACAGGCACAGCTACCTCCATATGGTAGGTGGGGCTGGAATATTTTAATCAACAGTGGGTATGTAACTGAGTGGTTAGTATTCTAAGCTCTCGTAACTTCATAACACAACTGCAGGTAAGGGCAATAATGATCAAATATATTTATCTGCAGAAACTGGAGAGAAGCTGGTTATTTCAGCTAGTTATGAAGTATCACGCATTAGCAAAATTCTAAGTTTGCTTATATCTTTCATATAAAGAATTCTACAAAGTTATAGGCAAATTATGTGCAGACCTTAGCAAAGCAAGAAGAATCAGTGCCAGAATATCCTGTATTTCAAATAAATCCCATACAAACGAACTAGTTCTGCCTGCACAAGAGCTAAACAGCTTCTTGTGAGGATAAAAGATTTCTTTCCATATTTACATAAAATTTATCTATTCAAAAACCAGCAGTTTTCACTTCATCGCAACTCCCTCAACTATATGGTAAGTTAGCTGTTACCTTGGCTTAGAAAATCCTTAAGAAATCCTTTAAATCCTCCCCCTTTGGTTCCACAGAACAAGCATTTGAGACCATTTTAAAAGGGCAGAACTTGGCACAGACCAGGGTCTACACTCCTACTCCAATAGGACTGCAGAGGGGAGGAATCAATTAAAGTTCACACGCAATCTCCAAGTTGCTCACCATCACAGCATGAACAGGATTCAAACTGTAGCCCTGAGCAAAACCCACACAAATAGTTGCACTAGAAGAAGAAAAAAAAAGTTCCCCTTCTGCTTCCCCCCTCGCTATTCCAACGGAACCTTAAAACCAGAAGTTGGAAAATGGGTACCGCAACTATGAAACTGAATTAAGATTGATTTTTCCTGGAGACATTACCACATACAGATGACATTTAATTAATTAAGAAAACAATGAACTGTCCAAGTTCCTCAACAAACCTCTATAGTACAAAGCTGATCGTGTCAAGACCCACCTAACAGTGTAATAAAAAAGGGGCACAAATTTGAATTGCAAACTGTTTTTAAGAAGAATGTAATTAAGACTTCCTTTGACCTTGTTAATAGGGATGCTAAAATGTTAATTCTTAACTAACTGTTTATGCTAAGGTCTGTTTCACATTTTCTCTTCCTTATGCCTACAAAGTGACTAAATTATCAGGATATTGTGAAAAATACAATAGATTTTTTCCCAGTTATTAGTCATTACGGTTAAAAAAAAATACAAAAAAAACCCCACAAGCATACAGATTAGAACAGTGCTTCTAATACCACAAATCTGAAAGCTCCTGTCCTCTGTTACCTAGTAATTATTTAGCCCCAATATCTTAGGTCTGCTTTAGAATAGTTTCAGAATGAGATTCCTGTAAAAAGTTAAAATCTGAAAGACCAGTTATGAAAGGGAAGGCTTACTTCAGTTCAAGTGTTAAACAAGTGACATACACAGATGGAAATTAAGCGTACATGCGTTTAGGGACAGAAGGTAGGACAATGAAATACAGCTCTACACTGATGATAAGATACATATAATTATGTCAACAGCAGCATAACAAAAAGCTCTCACAAATCTATCCATACACAAACTAGAATGCAGGCAGTTTTAGCTTAGTCAGGCTCATGCGTACAAAGCCCTGTAACCATGGAATGTGCTATTCACTGTTTTCATGAAGACTGGAAGTATTTAAAACTTTTTATTGTTCAATGAGTCTAATTCATCCTGACCCAAAGACCAGCACAAAAGTCAATGGACACCTAAACTCCAATTAAAGCACAGTATTACTTTTTTTTTCCTGTAAACACATTTTTTTTCATATGTATACAAAAATGTCCTATGAAGTTGGGCATAGAACATTCTTCCAAGTCCTTTACCTTTTCCTCGTAACAGCCTTTTATACATCCGATTACACCTTTGTAAGTATATCTCATTTCATATCCTTACATCATGCAAAGCTGGTTACTCTGACAATGACAAAGGTTTTCTAATTAAAAAAAACCAAAAATCACCACTGAGTTACATGTGCATCGGATATTTAGGTCTACCAACTCTATTAACTACACCACCAGCATAGCTAGTAAATATGGAAAGAAATGTCTCTTTTACTCTATTTCTCACCATTCTAAAAAGACTATGTAAATGTTGGAATGAAAGTAACTGCAGAGGACCTGCCAATCAAGCTTTTCAAATAGGAACAACAAATTAAAAAAAAAAATTTAAAAAAATTGAAAAGTGAGATCCTAGGAGAAAATATACCTGACTTAACGTTTCTTTCCTTTACCCAAAGAATTCCATTTTTGTCTATATAACCTATGCTTGTTTGCTTTCGGATAATGTTTTATTACATCATAAATGTCTAATTTTACAACATATCCAGAAAAGGCAAAAAGTTTACTTAGCATTTCAGTTACAACAGGTAATCAGAAAGGGAAAGGCACCCTTAAAGCAGTAACACTATTTAAATAACTTGCATAGTGCAGATGGACTTCTAACAAAGCTCTCCATAAATCAGAACCCATTGGAGATAAACTAGCAATAGCAAATGACCTTTAGTTGACTTTCCTATAAAACAGTTCACCAGAAAAAAACAAACAAACAAACCTGGCTTCACAACCTCAATGTAATAATCAATAACTAAACTACTAACACTGATCTAAGTTACCAAACGGCATGTCAGAGACTCAAAAAGGATCTGGTCTTTCACTATGACGCAGCAAAGTCTCATCAGTGAAATTAAAGCAAAGTCCAAGACTGTTTTCAAGACAGCTTTGTTTCCTTAGCAACTGGTGTGACTGACAGGCAGTATACTGGTAAAAGTCCTACTTTACAAGGCAGCTTTATATTGTTAGCTTGACTTAACCAGCAATTTAGAAAACATAGCTATACTTGCCTGAAACACAGCCTGAAGTAACTTAGTTAAAGGCCAAATAAAACACCAGCAGAGTGAATCCCAGAAAACAGAGTCCAAGAAGCACTTCAGGAGGTCATGAAACAGCAACACAGTTTAGTCACGCCCTTCAAAAACTCCTGTTCTCCAAATAAAACTTCAGTTTTATTTACAAAAAAATAGCTATTAGGTACCATTTTCATAATAAAGACAAGTTTCCCCCATGCTCTAGATTCCTATTTAAATGCTTAGCAAAAAAATATAATTTAGCTGGTAAATTTCCCAATACAGCCTTATACCAAAATGAGGTTTAGCAAGGTGTTCACGAGAGCAAGGTGTTCACGAGAGTAGTTCCTGACACTACGTGGCTTCTATCTGTTAACATTCCAATACACAGCCTCCTCCCAAGAACTTTGTTTCACATTATGCTGACCCCCAGGCTGTCAGATTTCCCCTACAGACAATTCGGGCTTTCTCTTGGGTCAAATACATGGTATCCTGACCATGTCCTAGGGACACCTGCCAGAGGACACCCACTCACAGAAATCTCCTATAAATTCAATGCATTCAGCCAAGTGAAATTTTCTTCAGAATTTACAACAGAAACTGAGTCATTTAAATACTAGGGTTTACATAATCATGCACAGCTTTGTTTGGGGAAGAAAAGAAATTAAAAAAAAAGAAAAAAGAAAGACCCACACATTAAAAGAAGAAACAGCGTTTACAAAAATAGTGAAAAACAGTGAGTTCTACCATTAATCCATGCCTATGCATGTTTGAATTGTATAAACAAAAATGCAAATAGGTTGGAATTTATAAAAACACCAGGACACAAAATTAATAGGAGAACTCAGTAGCTATCAGTTTCAAAAGGTTAAGCTAAATCTAATTCCATCATCTGAATTTGTTCCCAGCTACGAAGATAAACACACGCAGTGGTCTGGCCCCATATAAAAAGAAGAGAAACATCTCTAGTTTTGGTTGACAGCTCGCTATAGCTGTTTACCTCGTTTTCGGGTTTGTTTTTTTCTTTGGTTGGCTGTGGGGGGGAGGTGTCTAGTTTTAATCAAGAGCCTGAAAGAAATTGCTTGTAGTTAGTATCAGACTAGTTTTAACAGTTAATCTTGTATCTCAACCCTGAGTAACGCATCTTGCTGTCCTGGGCATCATCCAGTAACTGCTTATGTCTGACACGTGGAAATGTTTCTTCAGTGGCAAACTAGGAATTCTGCTTTAATTTTACATGTGACCCAATTTAGGTCCTGCAGTTAAAAATTTCACCATTCCCAGTGCTAATAAGTGACTTTCTCTGAAAGTCTACTGTAAAAATGCACGAACTAAGTGAAAAATCTACCTCACTTGCTCTGTGTCAGCTTTTAAAAATTTGCAGCTGTTGCCACAATTGCAGAGGGAAACTGAACAAACTATAAATGGAGGTTTTACATTTGGTATTTTAAAGCTACTGTTTTGTTGTTTTGTTTTTTTCCAGAATAGGAAAGATAAGAGAGAGTAAGAGGTGAATCTTGTAAAAGTAGGTATGATTTTACCCATATATGCTACTGACCAGTTCAACTGTGTTTTACCCAACAGAAGTATTTTTTTTTGCAAAAACTGGTGGGGTAGTGCCTGTCTTACTTTCATGGGAACTTTCAAATTAACATCCCCTTATTATTTTACTGCTTTCTATCGAGTAGGAATTTCCATGATGTGACTGATGGGTTACAGATCACCCTATGCTACAAACCAGATGACTACTAAAAAAACCACAACTATAATTCTTTGACATCTTCAACATACAGAAGAAAGGCAAAAGGATAAGGGAGTCCAGAAGACACTCATCTTGATTTATATCAAATCCTTGTTTGTCTTTAGAAGGGGTCAAGACCCAAGAAAACAGAAGTGGTTCCACAGCGGTGTAATTGCTCCCACAGAGCTTGACGCTACTACTTTTAACCAAAAACAAACTGACAAACGTAACCTGACAAAATCTTCAATAAGCAGAATTGCAGAAGCATTATTTTTGTACACGAAATTCTGTAAACCTGTATCAGAAGCCTCCTCTTATTACTGATCGGAGAGACTCTA
The DNA here is from genome assembly GCF_963924245.1 of Chroicocephalus ridibundus. Taxonomy (NCBI): domain Eukaryota; kingdom Metazoa; phylum Chordata; class Aves; order Charadriiformes; family Laridae; genus Chroicocephalus; species Chroicocephalus ridibundus. The sequence goes on along the minus strand of NC_086284.1, from coordinate 17,783,302 downwards.
AGATTTCTCGTTATAAAAGACTAGTTAATGAAGATCTTGGTCACAATTATAGCTTCCAACATAACACAAAGTTTTCAGACCACAGTAAGATAAAGCTGATCTCAAATTCGACTCAGAAGATAGGAAAGCATTGCTATAAAACAGTATTAGGCATTTAAAGCATATAAACCAAAACTACACCAGTGTTCTCGACAGCTAAACCAGAAGTAATTTTGACCAATTCCATGAGGGAAGTTGAAAGATTTAATTTTAGGTTTGCTACTTGAAACAACTGTGGTTTTCCTCCTTAATGAACATTAAGTTAAAACACCCTTATTTTTCCAAGTATGCCACTGCTTTCTCTCTCCACTGAACATATATTCAGATCCTATTTAGATTTGTAAGAATTGTATTCACATTATATTTTCTACCTCTGGCGTATGCTTCCTTACAGTATTAGGGGCTCTTAGTAGAGGTTTAATCCAGTGCTTTTTGGAGTTTATGGGAAGATTTCAATAAGCACCAAATCAGACACTACTAAGTGCAAAGATTATTTTTACGAGACATACCGAAAGGCAAAACCTGTGGGAGGAAGAAAGGTACAGATCAACAGACAATTAAAAAAAAAAAGGAAGGGAAAAAAAAAGAAAATCTTCAGAGATAACTTAATAATTAAGTTACAACTAACTGCCACAGATCCTATTTTCTTCCCCAGTTCCAGAAAATAAATGCCAATATACTTATAAATAAAAGGAAAACACATTAGTGAAAACACAGGGTATGTTTTTTGTTTACCTGAAATCACATCTATCAAACTGCTTTTGGAACAGTCTTGTAAAATCACCTTGTATGGCGAGGTGTTGAATGCAGGGATATCATCGTTTGCAATTTTTCTTACGCAAAACAAAACTAAACACAAGACAAGCACCGTGTGCCATTGCTTTCACCGATGCCCACCCACTAAGCTGGCTGCAAGTCCTCCGAATCCAGAGGGCTGAGATGTACTTTCATCCCCCTCCCAGCTCGGTCTCAGCACTAACACAAATAAGGCAGCTTCCCCCTCATTCTTCTGCCGCCCTTTTAAAGATACAGAAATCTTTTAGTACAACTGCAAATTCAAAACAGTCTGTATCATTGCTGTTTTGTGGGACTCTTGAAGTAAGAGGTAGAAGGAAAGATATACACTTAGTAGATGAAAAAAAGATGGAAAAAAGACACCAAGATGAAAAAAATTATCTCAGGTTGCCAAAAACATACCATGGCATGGTATGTCTACTTCAAAAGCATTATAACTAGTATTTCTTTCTTCCAGCTCTGTTCTGAAACTGACAGATCATCGCTCTTATGACTATTTTCATAAACACTCAGAAATCATCAATATAAAAATGAAATTAGTTTGACGTATTATAAAAAAAATTTAGCAAACAAAAATATTCAACTGCTTTTTGGTATAAAAAGCATGAAAAACTGGACAAACCCATCAAAAGCAGTGGTTGCAGTTTTGGTTTCCAACAATATAGCTCTTTTAATGACAAATTAGCCTGAACTATAGAACCATAAACACAAGGACTCATGTTAACTGGTGATTCTGAATATGCATTTCCACAGGAAATTAAGGTATTCAATAAAATATTCAACTGTGCGGCAGTTTTTCCAATAAACATTTTCTGTCCTGGAAGACTAAGATTAATTTGGAGGGGTGAGGAGGAGAGCAGATAATTATTAGTGTAGTGGGTGGTTCCAGCCAGGGGCAAAAAAGGGATGCAAGAGAAATTTGACACAGTTGCTGAATACTTTTCACGTGTTATATGAGAAAAGATTAAAAAAAAAAAAAAGCATAGCAACAAAACTTCCCTGTTATCTTGAAACGGTTTGGTTTCATAACATCCAAAGCCATACCTCTGTATTGAGCCCATAAGAAATGTCTATCAGCAATCTATTTTTAAGGTTTCTGCCAGATGGGTGAACACCTCAAACAAACCCACAGATACTAATGAAAACCACCTTGGCCTCCTTCAGGAAGTCATTCAACACTTCACAGAAAAAAATAGGAAGTTGTTGATAAACTGCTTGCAAGAACTACTTCCTGTAGGAAAAAATAATTACAAGACTTATTTGCTGGACAATCAGTTAACTTTTCCTCACGCTACAAAATGAGAAGAGGTATTACACAAGCTTTGTAAGAATTAAAAGCTTAACACTAAGTTAGAATGATAGAAGAGTAATTTAAGATTGAGCGAAACTTATTTTTTCCTTCTGCAAGCTGTTGCCTGCCACTCCCGTGGCATATTATCTTTTGCCTAGAGAGCGATCCCCTGTCTTTCTCCATAGTTCACCGAAATGTCAACCAGCAGCTGGCTAACAGGAAGCGGTTAAAAAGCAAGGCAGTTGACATCTCCACACAAACCACGCCAGTCTCCCTCACTGCCTCTCTCACTGCGTGTTTAAGAATGGGCTAAAGCAATGCTGAGATGACTCAGACGTGACCACTTACTAACCAGGCAAGCCTTCACTCACGAGTTCTATTTAAGCAGCAGTTTCAGTAAAAAACACTATTAGTTTTACCAGCTGTACAGCAAGCACGTCTTAACTCACTGGCCAAAGTCATCTGCATTTTCTCTTAACAGAAAGTTATGCTCGGGAGTCCTACTCCTAACAATGAGATGAACACTAATGAGTGGAATTCTGGCAAATCGTATGTTGGGCATTCATACGTAAAGGGCTCTATTTATCTAGATGACAGACTGATTTACGAGAGTAGTTCTAGTTCAGACCCTACACTACCACTCTCACCTTCCTTTAATACATATGGATACGTGTGTGGTGTGTATTTAAAATACCTGGCCAAATAACTCTGTGCATATGTATCTATATCTACACACAAGTATTTTCTCTCCCGTACACACTTTTTTCATTTCTTTGCACAGACTACTACGTTTGCAGTGCTTGACCCATTGGTTAGTGGAAGTGACTATATTCCAGACTGTATTAAGTACGGTACTCAATTTAATATTATTCTGTTTGCACTGTAGTATATTATGATAACTATAACCATAAGGCTTAGTGACATCTGGAAAAAATCTAATAGTGTTACCTATTCTGCAAAGATCTTTCTAGAGGCTGATTACCAGACTGTTCATGGAGTGGCTACAGAACAGAGCAAATGGAAACAAAGAGCAATGCAGCCAATCCAACAAAAAAGCTGAATACTTGGAAGAAACACCAAAAATCTGCATACGGTAGAAGGAACCGCATTAAATGTCTTTAGCATCAGGAATCTTAGTACTCATGCTTCGAGCAAAATTTAAGGTATAGAGAAGATGTGAGTTTTAACAGGCTTGCAGGTATGAGAGAGAACTCAACACTAAAAAAAGCTTCTGAAATACAAACTTAATACTCAAAAATAATTCTTACATTTCTTTGGATTTCCTAAACATAAAATGCAAACATTTTGCTAGTACTTGAAATGTTTTTTGCTCCCCCCCCCCCCCCCCCCCAAATCTTCATGAACTCCAATGAAGTTGGTGGATCTCACCTGTAGATAGTATTAAACCAACCTTTTAGGAACAACAAATGTTCTTCAAGTGTGAACAGAGCCTTCAGAACTGTCCTCATTAGACTCTCCCATACCACAGCATCACCCAAGGAAAGCCAAAAGAAAACAGCCCATTAAGCTGTTTAAAATCTCCCAAGGTCAGCATGTGACCCAGCAGGGAGAGGTTCAAAAAGTACAGCCTTTATTTTTCTTCCTAACAACCTGGTTTGTTTCCACTCCTTTCCCCTTCAAGACACATCCTTCACAGCTAGCAGCTCTTTCAATCATTTACTTTGGATGTCTGCTTGAGAACAAACGATCTTGCTCATGCAGATGAGTTTGCCAGACTTGTGTGTACTTTCCAGTCTCAGGCTCTTTATTGTTCTTGCTGAAACCTGACCCTTTGAAATGGATACCAGGACACCAAGAAAGGACAAAAAACTTGCAGGGAAAAAAAAAAAAGGAAAAGATTTTTTTGCGGTAATAATGAAACTGCAGAAAAGCTTTCCAAGAACAAATCTTTTGCTCTGATTTTACCTGAAGGAGCATAATTTTAAAAGAATCGATTATAAGAGACTGAAGAAACTTCGCATCTCTCAGTTTTATTTTCTGTAAAATGTACAGCATTATCAAAACCAAAGACTTGTGACAGTAAAACTTTAAAATCAAATATCCATTTTTCATGTTTCGTAAGCTGCTCTTTAAGAGCTCTCACTAGTACAGTCAAAACAAAGTTTGCTTTTCATTTCAAAACTCAGTCTGTGCTTTCCTCAAGGTCCAATGAGCTACAGTTCTCAAATGGCGTAAACTTACACAGTTCCGAAAAATTTCTATTTGTGCCCACTGAAGAGCTCACATTCCAGAATATGCTGATTTGTTAAACTCCACTGAAGAAAATACCACATCTTCAAGATCTATATAGCTAATGCTCATTTTTGCATCCAGACAACTCCTGTAACTTCAGTTAAAAAAAAAGGGATGCTACTTTCCCTGTATAGAAACACCATTGCTATAGGGACAAGAAGCAGTTTTAAGAAGTTCTGCAAGTTCCATTTTCCTTGCAGATGATGTAGATTTGTTTTTGAAGCCACAAAATCAACTACTTCAATCAAACGCACATATTAGTGACAATCTTTTAGCAAGAAAGGTAGGAATAAAGATGTTTTTCTTGGCTGAAACAAGTTTTACATAAATAACACACGGTTCTGCCCCTTCCCTCTCCCAGCCCTGGAAATGACATACAATGGGTTATTTAAGAGACGTGCAGTTAAATAAAATGTTCAAAATATAGTCAAAATATTTAAGGGCCCATTATAAGTCTTGGTGGGCACACTTTCAGAAAGAAGGACAAGCTCCTGCTGTTTTAGAAAACTACGTAGCATAAAAGAAAATGCTCCCTGATGGATGAGGGGTCAGATGGCTGGCATGTGTACCCTCTCTTCAGTTATAGAAAAGGTGATACTAATTTCACTGTGTGAAAAAGCTACAGCTGCAGGAACAAGAAACAATGTTAGACTTTGTGCAATTTCCCTTTCACCGCAGGGAACGTAGAGGAGTTACGAGTTACAGACCCAAATACCACAATCAAACACATAGATTAATTTCCTCATGAGTAGAGAGTAGGCAAAAATGTTTTGATTGCATACTTACACAATCGTCCTTAGTAAAAAAATAGTAAAAAAATTACTAAAAATAGTAATATTCTCACTACAATAGTTTCTAAATTCACTCTGTATCATAAAAATGAGGTAAAACATATTTTGACCTGCATGAGAACTCTGGCAAGATTCAGCAAATCCAAAAGTCACGTTGTTTAAAAATCACTATGCGCATTTCACTGATCTTTAGTATACAATATAACAGACAACATTCTTCAGCTAAGATTAAGACAGGATAAACATTCAGAGTACCACACAGTTTTCAGAAACAGCAGAGAGTTGATACAGGAGAAATACCGAAGTGGAGCATGTTTTTAAAAATATGTACACACGTATTTTAAACACAATGAAATTTACTAAAAATCAAAGACTGAAAAAAAAAACCAAACCCAAACCAACCAACAAACAAAAACTCACCAGAAATACAGCTAATTGAAAATAAGTTTTACTTACTTAAGAAAGTATCTCTGTCCAGATGGTGTCTTTGCCATCTCCCAACCTGGTGGCAAAGGTACATCATCAGGGATCTCAAATGAAGACTGGCGGAGATGCTGAGAAGATGGAGCTCCGGGTCCAGTCACTACTCCAGAGGGTGTAAGTGTCCCTGGAGAAACTGCTCCCAGCTGCAGCGATGCTGGAGAGGAATGAGCTCGGACATGCTGAGGGGTCAGGGCGCCTGCTGTCCCTGCATCAGTGCTGGCCTGCCAGGAATGAAATTATTCCCATTAAGATTCTTATATTTCAGTAGGAACGCAGCTGTCAGACGACATTTCACTTTAAATGAATCGTTCAGAAGAAATTCTAAAGTTCTGCTTATTTTCCAGTAGTTACTGTGCAAGAGAGCCTCCGAGTTGGTTGGTTAATTAGCATCACAAAAGCCCTTGTGTAAGTCAAGAAATATTAACTGTAAGTATGTGCTAAGTGCCTTTAGTTTTATTTTAGTTTTTATTTTAGTTCTTACGCCTTGGTACAGGGTTAAGAAAAAAAACATGCCAGCCATCAGCAGACCTCATAGAGCATACTGCATGGCTCGTTACCGGATGGCACCCACCCACTCCCATCGCACCCACTTTCTGTTGAGGGAGTTTATTTCCCACTCTCCTTTGGGAACAGGGGTGTGGGGGTGCAAGGACACCCAAACATACACCCTCTGCAGGGGCTCAAATGACTACACAAGGAGAAAAGCAACAAAGAAATGCCAACTGACAGCAGTGAGCTCCAACAGAGGAAGACTCCTGAAATCAACCATAAAAAACCCTATACAACACTGAACACAAAATTTCCTAACCCGCACACAAACTGCACTTTAAGGGTATTGGAAGCGTATAAAGAGTCTTGCCCATGCTCTACACAAAGCAAAGCTGCAGCAAACTGTTGAACCGGTCAATCAGAAGTGACTCACAAAACCATTCACCAGAGTCACCAGTCGTAACTACACAGAACTTCTTTGCCAGTAGCAAATGCGTGTCCACCGTGAACAGAAAAAGCAGCTCTGAAAACTAGATTAAAATAATATTGACCTTTTTTTACATAATTACCGATTAATTGATTTTGTAGATACACCAGAACAACACAGGCACCTGTAATAAGATGCACGTATCAGCCCTTGCCACACCTCCCTACACAAGGTATTGCACCACACGAGGCCCCATTTATATACTCTTACGGAGACTGACAATTCTGTTTCACTATATCTGTGTGCAAGCACGCGTGAAGTTTAATATATTAAATTGGAAACGAATTAGCTTACGTTTACAGAAAATACACAAGCTGCAAATCAACTGAGTCTGCGGCACTTTAATTCTTGAGAAACAGGGAGAATTACAGAAACTTACAGACCTTTCCTGTTGAACAGAATATTTTTGTGGGACAGCTAAACAAAAAGGAAAATGAAAACAGTCTTATTTTAAAAGGCAGTCCGCAATGAAGCAAATTATTTGGCTAGATTTCGAGTTTATGTTTTAGGAGGCACCGACTGCCACAAGGAGCGGTGACCCAATCAAATATGCATTACAGATGGAGAGTAACATACACAAGCGAGATAACGCTAAGCTTAAAAGTACAAGTTGCATGAACGTCACACACGTTAAGCGCATTTCAAACACGATAGCTATTTAACCGCAGATACTGCGTTTAACAGGACACAGCACCAAGTGTTAGCTGGATGTATCCCAGTTCACAGGGGTGCACAGCGGAACTGCGATAAGATTTGCACGGCCATACGTAATAACCCAGCTCCTCGCTGGATTTCAGTACGTTATTAAAGGTCTGCAAGCCAGAAGCCAGCAGAACTACAGAAGCAGCTCAGCCCCACCCCTTTCTATTTTCTTTTCAGTCTTGCAAAATGAAGGCCAGACTGATTTTTTCGAGTATTTGGAAAATGAATTAACTCCTAGGCTGAGAGGGTCTGTGCCAAGGTTCAGCCTGGAGTAAACCTCCGAGGCCAAGTTATAAATCCTTCAAAACAGAAGTTTAATAATGGAAATGTTGACAGACCCTTAACAACAAGGGTACCAGGCACCAGTACACAGAGCGAGTTTCACTCCTACTGGCTGCACAGATAAAAGTGACAATTGCCAATAATAAAACCTCTTTTACAGCTTAGCAACAAAGTTCATTACTTAATAAAACACTCAGGGTCGGCACAGCCTCCTTCCAAAAAAAGTTGGGAGCAGCAGCCTAAACATTAACTTTCCGTCGTATTCGCACCGGCGCTTCGCTTTGGCACAAAAGTCACCCTGCTCCGAGACCAAACGCTGCCGGAGGCCCAGGGCCGGCCCTGCCCCGCATCCCCCCCGCTCCGGGCCGGCCCTGATCCGCATTCCCCCCCCTCCCCGGGCCCAGCCCCGCATCCCCCCGCCCCCTCCCCGGGCCCAGCCCCGCATCCCCCCGCCCCATCCCCGGGCCCAGCCCCGCATCCCCCCGCCCCATCCCCGGGCCGGCCCTGCCCCTCATCCCCCCCTTCTCCCCGGCCCCAGCCCCGCATCCCCCGGCCCCGGGAGGTCCCGCCTCGCACCGGCCCTGCCCCCGCTGCCCGGCGGACCCCCGGCGCCCTCAGAGCCGGAGGGCGGCTCGGGAATTAACTTCTGGAGACAGACTGTGGGGGGGGGGGGGGGTCATCCCACAGCCCAGCGCAGCGATGAAATGGTGGAAGAGCTACATCCATGTTGTTTGATGCGGGGGGGTAGAGTTTGGCACAACCTCGTTACCCCCCTCAGCACACGGGATGAGACCCCAAAGCGAAATCCGCCCGGTTTTCGCCTAAGTTTTTTTGAGCCCCCACCGCCACCCCGGCCCCGGCGCGGCCGAGCGAGCGGCCGCGGGTCCCGCCGCGGAGCGGATGTGGAGACCGAGGCCCCGCCGGGGACCGGGCCGGAGCCAACGGCCGCCGCGGCGCCGGCTCCCCCTCAGCGCCCCGGGGCGAGGAGCCACGCAGCGCCCGCCCCCGGGGGAAGCGGGGGGGAGGGGGGGGGGGGGGCGGAGGAGGGGAAGGAAGCCATCGAGCACCCTGGCCGGGCGCCCCCCGCCCCGCTCAACCCTGCGGAGGGCGGATTCCCGCCCCGGCCCCTTCCCCCACACGCCTCCCCCGGGAGGAGCTCGACGGCGGCGGGGAGGGAGGAATGGGGGAGCGCCGGGCCGGGCCGCCCCTCGCCTCCCCCCCTCCCGGGCCGGGCCGCCCCCCGCCCTCTCCCCCCTCACCTGGCGGGAGTGGGCCTTGGGCTCGGGCGGCTTGAAGAAGGAGTCGGGCAGTTTCCGAAGCCGCATGGGCAGCGTGTGGGGCACGTTGGCGCCCTTGGGGTTCATCACGGCGTTGAACAGCGCCTCCAAGTCGGTCTCCGAGTCGCCCCGCACATGGACGATCTGGTGCCCCGCCGGAGGGGGCCCCGCACCGGGGGGCTGCGCCGCGCCGGCCGGGGCCCCCGACACGGAGCCCGGGGGCTGCGGCGGCGGCGGCTGCTGCGAGGCCGGGGGCTGCGTCGCCTGCTGCGGCTGCTGGGGTTGAGGCTGCCCGGGATCCATGGCTCCGTCGGGACCCCCCGGCGCTTCCCTGGCGGGGCTCGGCGGCTCAGAGCCCGGATTCCCAGCCCCGCATGCCCCGCTCCCCGGGCCGCGGCTCGTCCTGCTGTCGCCGGTGCTTCTCGCCCCTCGGCGGGGAAACCGACCCGGCCGCAGCAACTGGCAAAACAACTCTGACCGTGCGGCGCTTCCCCGAGCCCGGCCCAGCCCGGCCGGCGCCTCTGTCCCAGCGGCGGAAACTAACTCACACAACACTCCAAACAAAAGTTCGCAGTTACGCCCGCCCGAATCACTCTCCGCCGCCGGCCCCGCCCCTCCTGAGCCCGCCCGCACCGTATCCGACACAGGCAGCCTGCGCCGCGCAGCTCTCCTGCCTGCGCCCGCCCGCACCGCCTCCCGCTTTAGGGGCGCCCGGGGGGGCGCTGCGCGACCCCCCCGGCCCAACACCGCGCGCGGCCCGCAGTCGCCTCACGCCTCGGTTCGCCGCCCCCCCTCTCCCCGCTACTCCTTTGCTCGCCCGCCCGCCCCTCTCCCGACTCCCGCCCGCCCGCCCTCAGCCGCAACGGAGCGGTGTCGCCAACCAGAACTTTTATTTTTCCCTCCCGAACTTGTATCCCGACTTCCAGGCGGCCGCGGGGCCGGGGGGTGGCTGCGCTCCCCCCTCTCCCCCGCCGGGCAGCGGCTGGGCCCCTCCCGCCCGCGGGGCCCGGGGTGGCTTGGCCTGGGACCCCCTTGGGGCGCCGTTAGGGCAGCTGCCGGGCTGAGGCCGTGGGGCCCGGCCCTTCCCGGGGCCAGCAGGAGGCCGGGCCTGGCCCGCCGGCCCTCGGCCCCCGCCTCACCTGGCGGTGTCGGGGCGGCCGCGGCCTGCGGGGCTGGGGGCGAGGGGCGATGGAGGGGAAAGCCGGAGGTCGGTCGGTGCAGGCCGGGGCGCCTGACGCACTTTTTTCCCCATCCCGCAGAGAGTTCACTGAGTCCAGAGCCTCCCCTGGCATTTACACGTCGTGGATCTGAAAAGCTGGTTCATAATGAGACATTAGGAGAAATACCTTTTATTAGATAAAACGGGTGAGGGAAGGGGGGGACAAAACTGCCAAGATAAGAGATTCAAGAAGCGTGCCTTTTAAATACAGAAGAACTTTTTAAAAAAACACCCAGAAATATGTACGTGAGCGTGGAGCCATGCGGAGGCTGTCATGGAGGTGCACCTTCCTCACAAGAAATCTCAGCAGCTTCTGTCTGAATCGGTGCCATGAGAAGGCCGCCCCGGTGATAAAGTCGGAGGATGGCCAAGTTTATAACGAGCTGGTAGATACACTTGTGCCAAAACAGTGGTACAGAACGTGGACGTGTCGCCTGCAGGGATCCACGATCAAGTAGGCAAAAGTCTGCTGGTGGCTTTGGCTGGAAGGGTAACACAGGCCATGGGCATCCTGAGAAGAAATAAAATCAAACAACCAGTATTAGTGACAGCACGGATACCCATGAAAGAATTCATAAAAAACTGAGCAAAATGTATCATTTTGTTCCAGTTGTAACAGTTTATTTCATGGCAAAAGATAGAATAGATACACCATAGTTTATTTAAGCAGTGTTACATCTCTGTGAGGATCCTGACGCCACAAAACGCACCAGTTCTGTCGGAATAGTTCCAATAACCTTGAGGTAAATGGAATATTAATATAAAACGTAAAATTAACCATGTAAGCGTGTGTTTACACAATTAGAGCCTAAAATACAGATGATTAAACATACAATGGTCCGATCATGTTTCATTTGAAACAGAAAAAAATTAGGGATTATATTTATCAGTAATTCTTTTTCACTTAACATTTGCTAATGCATCTGTTCAGTTTCAAATATTTGCATTTAAGGAAAACCCTCCTTACAGCTCTCGTTAACAACTTCGAACTGTTAGCGAAAACATGTTGTGTGCCGGTCCTCAGAAGGGGTTTGAAGGGAGTGCAGGCACCGAGCTCCAAAATCCTCATTCTGGAAACACAGGTTCAGGTGACAGCCAGCTCCAGAACCGGGCTCTGCCATTAACGCCCTCCCTCTGCCCGCTTCAAGAAAAGCTTCAGCGCTGATGAGGCGGCACAGCCTGACACGCGCTTCGAATCCAGCGGGGATCCAGAAACCAGGTGGGGGGATTTTTGGAGGGTTGATTTTTTTTAATTCATTTAGTCTAATAATTGAACATCTAAAAGATAACAAATATTTAGCTGACACCTCCTTTCCTTTCAATCACAGTACAGTTTCCTCCTGCTCCCGAACACCTTTATACAAGAGTTGAAGAGGTGTATGTTCTGTTCCACTTTTTTGCCTGAAGGAAATTGCTATATTGCATTTTTTGTCAATTTTCTCCAAGAAAATTTTAAACTCCTGGACTACAGACTATTCCAGATTAGAGGCACATCTCTCACATTCCTTTGTTGAAGCTGTCTTCCTTTGCACAAAATAATCCACCTCTTTTTGGACCAAGAAAACATGAAAACTGTAACCTCCCTCAGTGGTTAGGGCAGTCAGCTTAGAAGGAAAAAGTCTGGGTTGTGAATTTTATCCAGTAGCTGTTACTGGCATCCCATTTTCTCTCCTGCTATTTCAAACAGGAGGAACTATATCCTCTTTGGATACTACGTGTTCTGGTGTCTTCTTTTGGTGCACTATTCCAAACCATAAATCTTAAATTAAGATAAGCACCACCATAAAAGCATTGTTTAAGACAGGTAGACATTTGATAATGTTTATTCACAGTATTTTCCAATGGTAGTCAAATGCCACAAGCTAAAAATAGCATTCTATTTTTAAGCAACGCAGCATACAAGCTCCATAGCTCCAATTTTAAGAAGCCTAGCCCTCTCCGGGTGGTTTTGAGGTATGCATGTGTATCAAACACTGGATTCTCAATAGCAGTAAGGAGAGCAAGCTTTAAGATTTTACAGTACGTGGCATCACAATGCCTTTGGAGTTTGATCCAAAGATAACCTAAACTCACGCACGAAACCAAAGAAAAGCAAGAGAAGACCAGCATCAAGATGTGATTGCTAATTAAACTTTTTTCCCATTGCTACTGAAGATCCCATTCCTGCAGTCCTTATGGAACTGACCAATGTCAGTTGAGGTTTTGACTGTTTAAAGGCAGCATTGGCACACTAAAAATTTGTTCAACAATTCAAGAAGAAAAGTTAAGTTTTGGTGATGAGGGATTTCAAGAAACTCCAGAATATACCAACCCTGGTACCAGGAAAATAATAAATAAAATTTAATTAAATTAAAAGGGATCTTAAATTTATTTTAATTAGTAAAAGAGGTCATAAAAACCCTGAAATACTTGAGCATAAAGCCTCTGGAATTTACACAGACTTGCTCTGGTTTTTAGAGCAACAGGGTGCACGGACACGAATTCAGAATCATACCAATTCCATCTGCAGTGTGGACTTCGGTTCAGACGTGCAGGGGGTGTAACGATTGATTTACTGATGTTAGAGTAGGATCATTTTATTTTTTCCTTGTAGGAACGCACATAATCAGCTGATGATTTAAGAGTACATATGCATAGCATAATACAGAAATAAAGATACCACTGAACATCTCTCAGAACTGCATCATTTAATAAACAATTTTTTTAGAAATACTTTTTGAATAAACTGTGCATTACACAGATGTCTGACACTGCCACGATTCAGGTTCAGGTAAAGAAAGTTCTAAAATGCCAGTTGGCATCCAAATACTTCAGCTGTAACAATGTTTCATTATGTGCAAGCCCCAAAGCTCTCACGGGTATTTGTGATGCCCAGGTGTATGGAGTTTTGGTGCTGAACAGATATACAGATGTGTATAACTACACCTTAATGCCTTGAAATATTTACATCTCTAATAGTGTGCTTTTTTAGATATTGTTTCCAAAATAAGGGCTTCTTAGCCACAGCTTAAAAACCAATGGATGGTGTCAGTATGGTGTTACATAAAGTTCTTAATTCCTGATTCCATTTGTACTTGTGGAAATATACAAGTATATTTATTTGTCCACTTACTAATACAGCTTGAAGAAATGTGTGTTCTTCTAACTTCTCAGATGCTCTTCAAGTCACTTTTACCAGAACAGCTTTTTTTTTCACTTATATCAGGCTAAGAGAGTATGTCCGCTTCTTTCAGATATAAACCAAGAAAACATGGCTTAAAAATTGTCAGCTCAACGTTAAGATTATAATAACACACTCTATGGTTATTTACCACACGAGCTCAGAAACTAAATCTACTGCAGAAATGTAGTTATCTCCTTGAGAGAAACTTTTCGTCACACGCACAAGACATTTGTGCTCCAGTAGGAGCCCTTCCTGTAATTTCCAAGTAGAGTTCAAAGAGTTTTGATCCACATAGCTACCAAACAATCTAGACAGACACGTTTAAGGCTTTCTCTATTCCAAGAGAAAATTCTTCAGGATGTTCTTTAATGGAATCCAGAATTTAGGAATTCTCCTTCACTTCACAAATTTTCAGAATGTGCAGTAAAGCCCAATTTCCCCCCAAAGCTACAGGGAGGATAGCCTGCTCTGTATTTACACTGGATTTTCTTTCATCCATCCACTTTTTTTTTGTTTTCAAAAGGTTGACAAGTTTTGTCTTTTTTTTTTTTTTAAATACTAATGATATTTAACGTATGGCAAAGACAGGGGAACTCTTAAATATCATGCATCTACCGAAACACAGAAATGTGCAAAGTTCACATCAATACACTTGATTCGGAGATGGGGAGGACCCAGTAATAACAGTAGAACATCAAGTTAACAGGGTTTTTCTTTTTTATTTTATTTGTATTACAGTCCACAGTCTAGTAGAAAGCTGCATTTTGATACAACCATAAAGCGCTTATTTTCAAAAACCTTCCAAAAGCCTTTTATGAATCACACATAGTACTTAAAAGATGATGATCCACAGATGAACAGCTGGGCTATTGGCAGCTTACAGGGAAGCTTGTGCAGTCTGAAATGACATCAGCTAGTTCTTTTGAAAGTGGGTACATTATCTGACATTTAATTATTACATATTCTGGTTACTCAAGAAGAATTTGGAGTAGTTCATCCTACTGTAACAATTAAATGACAGATATGCTGAATCTAGTAAACATGCAGCCAGTTCTCAAACTTATCTTGATGGTAAATGTATGATTTTGCAAGAGAAACAGATAGGAATGAGACTTGACAAGGGAGGGGAAAAGAGGTGAGCAGTCATCTCACCACCCCAACTTTCTGCGTACTAAACTTGCAGTCTTTACAGAAAACAGATGCAATACAAGCTATTTGGAAAGCTCTAGCAACGTTTCTAAAACCAGAACTATACAAAGTCAAGAGTGGATTCTTAATCCTTAGCTGCTATCTCAAGTAGATCTAAAAGCAGAATTACTCAGACCTAAAGATATGGTTTTTTCATAAACTAGTTTCTGGATGACTATTATGACTTCAAGTGTAATCCAGTAAACCTATTTTTAGTGAGCTACCAAATAAAACTTCAGTTGGTCGTTGTTGATGAAGAGTCAGTAAAGAGGACAAGAAAGCAGGGTGAGATCAGGGAAAGAGTTCATGAATACAAAATGACAACAACTATGGAAAAATAAACCCTTAAAAATGGAATATTATGCTTTCTTTGTGTAAACGTCAATTCATTATTTTCATGTTATACATGTGACGTCCACTATAATCTTGTACTAAAATTATTAATACTTACATATGCAGACACTCTGAAGACTGTAGAAATAATACGTATATCTTTTGTTTCAGGATCCTTTTGAACACTGAAATACAGGGGAATAATACATACTTAATACATACAGTAAGCACTGATTATTAGAATCCTTCACTTAAAAAATAAATTTTTAACATATGCACTGTGTTCTCACTCAAATTTGACCAAGTTCAAATTAGTAGTTAAACTTCAACTCATGTCACATTGACTATGAAAAGCTATGTTGACCGTTGTTAGAGAACACGGATATTATGACATTTTACTGAAAGCTATTGAACGTATCTAGTCATCTGAGTTAGTTTCACTGTTTTCAGCTACTAAATCACAGCAATATTACCCAGGCCTAGATGACTCCAATATAAAGTTTGCATTTTGACACCTATGAAAAGTTATTCAGCTAAACATTTAATAAAAATCTTTTCACATATTCTTTGAGAAAAAAAACACTTGCAAAGTGAACTGCATCGTAATGCAGACTACAAGAGGTAGCAGCCGTACTGGTGAAGAAATGCAGACTTTAGCTCATTTTTAATTAATATATGGTTATAATTTAGCTTCATTTTTTATCCTTTGAAATGATGTATATACAGACAGCTATGCAGCTTAGGATGGTATTGGGTCTGAATTTGTATATTTCTAGACTTATGTTTGTTGTGAGGGGTGCCATTTATTCCATCACAATTATTAATAACACTAAGATATTATTGCAAAGCATGTCTACATATTTTAAACTTAAATGTTTTTAAATATGTCATTTTTCCTCAGATCTGCTTGAAGTGATGCTTACATTTCTTCGTTAATTAGATTATGTAACTTCTATTAATTTATGTAATTTTACAGATTCCTATTTACATTAACTCCCTATGGAGTTGTTGAGTCTTATAAATTCCATACTTACACAGTTCCAAGAAATGCATAGCTCAAAACCTGCCTTGTCACAAACAGGTTCAGTTCCTGGGAAAGGTCCCAATACAGCTAAGTCACTAGGGGATGTGTGTTAAACGCAGCCTAGTTGTACACTGCACCAGCTCCAAGCTGTCTGTGACAGCAGCCCTCTATTACCACTGCTTTCACAAAGCTTCTTTTTATAAGAACAAACAAACCCTAAATCAACACACATCATCTTTGTTGATTCAATCTCTCCAGCTAATAAAAGAAATTGACTCTCCGATGAGCTGATTTCATCTGTAATGACACAGTCATGTATGAATTAAGCTTATACAGTGAAGCTGATCTTTCCTGTGGTGAGTCAGTAAGGAGGCTTTCTCAGAATTTTTTGTTGCAACTGACTTGTTGATATACTCAACAGTGGATTAAAAAGGCATTGCTGAAACTGGTACTGGCCTCAGTTGTCTGCTTTACCACCCCTCTAGAGATTACTGCCTTCCCAGCAGGGACAGCTCAACTGGTTCATGACTCAGCTTCTGAACCACTGCAGTTTACAGACCGGCATATTAAGATAAACTTAACACGGATGTCAGTTTATGCTAATGTACCAGGCTGTAAACTACAGCAGTTCAGAAACTGTTCAACCATCTCCGCTGAAAGAGTGACAACTTTCAGAACAAGGTGTAGAGGGTCAGTGGGGTTAGCGCTTTCTACCATACATCACCACCCCCAAAAGCTACAGTTGTATTTAAGTTACTCTGGCTTCACATTCTTGTGTCTGAAAACAATGCTTTCAATTTCTGCTTTCTTAATTTTTACGTTATATATATCTAGGATATGAAAGTAAGGGGTGACAGAGAATAAGTCTTCCTATTTATTATTCTGCTGCCTTGAGACATTTTCCCCTTGTGCTTAGCTTCCTGTAAGTCATTTTTCAGACGGATTGTATATTTCTAGAACTTTGGTTAATTTTTAAGGCAAAATAATACATCTGCCAAAATCAGATGAGATTCTTCCCTTGCTTACTTGAAAGAAACCAGAAGGTTGCCTTTGACAAGCTCGTTTGCTCTATTTCTTTTCTTTTTTTTTCCTAAAAAGGTTTTAGAAAAAAATACCTTGTCTTCTTGAAGAGGATAGTATTTCCTTAAAAATAGTCTTAATATCCTCTTTTTTCTTTCAAATTGTTAACTTCTAAACTATTCATTGAATATGGTCGTTCCTTCATCACTTTAATGTGAGTCTATTGTCTTTTTATGAAGAGCAAACTTCCTCATCATCTCGCAATTCACTTCGGGTTGTATTTATATCCTAACCTTACAGTCAATATTTTATTACGATTTCCAAACATTAAATGAACAACTCAATGCTTTCACATAAATTCATTTGTTATGGGGGAAAGGGCATAGAGGTGGCATGGAAGGAAGGAGAAGAGAACAATAAACACAAGATACTACAGCAGCTGTCACCACAGAGAGACACTGTCAGATAAATCAGGGGTTAAGTACAGAAGGCAAGATTTATCAATAAAGATTCATAGATTATATTTTAGCTAACAAGTTTTTGTCATGTAAATGTATGCTTTAACTAAACCAAAAATACTACGAGAAGCATTTTGAAAATATTTACGTTACACAGGATATGACACTTAACACTAAAATTTTGCATGGATTTAACTGGTCACAGACTAATTACTGGTGGATTAGTAACAGACAACAAGTTGTGCATTAATTCATTAGGAAGTAATTATTGCTCTTTTTACAAAGGAGAAAATGTCTGCCATTTAATAGTTGTATTTGGAAGTCCCTAGCTGTGCTTGTAAAATAGAGTGGCTAATTTCAAAAGATTATTGCATTCTTACATAATAAAGCAATATACATGGAAACACTTCAATAAAATGAAATCTCAAACCTTTTGGCACTATTTTGAACACTAATGCCTTAGAGTTAGAACTCAGGAAAGGCCAGAAGAAAGGCTGTAAGAAAAAGAAGTGGGGAAAAGCTCATAATAGGTCTGCCATTCCCAGTACTAGAGACGCTTTTGTGGAACTCTTCATGCCAAGGCTCTTTTCCATAAGAAAAACTGTTACAGGACCAAACAGTGGTGGTTTATGCCTCTATAAGCATATAATGATTAGACTAAATTCATCTGTGGGGGCCAATTTTTCAATGTACATCAGCTAGCAGCTAATAATTATTGTGCTATCAATTTGTTTTTCACCAAGCCTTCTGAGCCCTTAAGACATAAAACTTAAAGCTTAAGAAGAGTACAGTTTACAGAATTTTTTAGTACCACAAAAAGTTTTTATATCACTTTTCAAAGAGTAGAACATTTCCAATGCAACGGCAATCCAGGATGAAAAGAAGCAGTCAAGAAAAGAAGAATTTAAAGAATAGTTGGTTTTCAACAGGAATTTGAAGGTGAACTGTTTTGTAAACATAATTTAATAGGCCACTACTCTCCTTAGCAATTTTTTACTGAAAATAAGAGGCCGTAAGAAAGTAATTTTCATTGCTTTATTTTCTGGTGTAATTTGTGCAAAAATGATCTAAGTAACAGTGCACAGCATGGACTAGCAATTAGAAATCCAGTCAAGACTGTGGCATGGATGTCCCTCTGCAGAGCTGTATCGCTTATCCTTTCACTGGCCTTTTCTCTTACGAAGGTGGTAACAAAACAGCAACATCATTTTGGATAAACTGGGGGCAGGGGGAAATGAGACAAAGCAGGAGACAATCATGATTGGGAAAGGAAAGTCTGAAATGTCAAGATCAAAAGCTTTTCTCATGGGACCAACAGAGAACTTAATATCATTGGAGCAAGATAAAACATTTAGTTGTGAATTTCTTTTGCAACTGCTAGCCAGGTCCAATGGCAGTGAGAAACAAGCAGACATTTGTAGGCACAGAAATGGAGACACAAGGTAAATAAATAGTGAAGATCAGTTATGTCACATGAACTGTGTAGATGTACTTCAAAACTTTGGAGGATAGAAAGCAAGCTGCCAACTGGAAAGAAAAAAAGAAACAAATAAAAACTAAACCAAAAGCAAACACCCAAACACCAAAAAAGAGTGGATCTTGAATGGTTTTCTCTTGATATTGCATAAAGGACAGAAGTAGCGCTCCAGAGAAAAATCACAGAAATACAGAAAGGGCCAATAGGGAACAGGTTGAGGGTATAGAAAAAGCAAACCTTGAAAGAGGGATGAAATTGTAGGGAAGATTTTGGCAGACGCTTTTTTTTAGGTAACAAGAACTACTTGACATCCTTATTGAATTTTACGTCAGGAAAAGGAAAATGAAGGGGAAAAGGTTTAAGGAGATAGAAAGGTAAAGGAAAGGAGTGGCTTTGAACAAAACTTGAGCATGCGTAGCAGCAAACAACTCAAAAGCAAAGGGAAGCAAGAAAGTGAAGGAACTGATTGGATTTGCGCTTTGTCCTAGGTCAATTCAGCAACACAAGAGCAGAAAGAGCTGTAGTCAATGCAAAGTCAACTAAGGCCAAGGATTAGAGTAACACACAGCTTGTTTCAAGTGTCAAGTGAACCATTTGAAAGAAAAGGGAGGGTAGAGCTGAAGCACTGATGGATCCTTTTAAGTCATATTCTGTATTTCTGAAGAACCCACTTGATTTCCATCTATGTATGATATGAAAATATCAAAACTAATCACACTAATAAGAAAGCTCTGGTGACTAATCACAGTATTCAAATTAATACATGCAGCAATCTAAGTTCGTTATTTCTAAAAAATCTTGGAATATTGATAATGCTCAATTTCTCTGTTTCATTGGTTTCACTAAAAGTATGAACTGTTTTGCTACTTTAATAATTTATTTTAGATGACCCAGGAAACAGCACATAACTAAATCAACTTGTACCCTGAAAAGTATTGACCATTAGAAAATCTGAAAGCTGCTTAGAAGTTATTAAAGATGTCTAAGCTTCTTTGGTTAAGTACTACAAAAAATTCCCCAAACCAACAAATATTTTGTTTTAAATATTTTGTTTGGACACAGCAATCTATACACAAGTGCCACAGAAGTAAAGAAATATTCAGGTGATTAAGAATCACTGGGTCTAATCCTTTCATTTTATCTTTGTTCAGACATACACATTTTACTCTTACGTTTATCCAAAGACATTTTAAGAACAGATTTAATGACAAATACACCTTACACGATCTTTTTCCTAATATGCTTGTGTATAATCTTAAAATAGGAGATGAAATAACCATTGGTCATCACACCATTCCAAATAGAGTGAGAACGAAGAAAAATATCAATTCCTACTTTAAGTGATTTGAAGCCCTTGTAGTGTACATTGTAGTTGCATTACTTAGTATCCACATTATCAGAGTTCTTGTAGTATCTCTCATTTTAGTTTTCCACTGTGCAAGTTGATATTGTTCTTTATAGTATCCCACAAATACTTAATTATAAGTGGCAAAGTATAATATAATATAAAATTTTAGTAATATCATTGATGATCTTTATATTCCCATTAGTTTAGCTATGAATGAGTCTGTGTAACTGATAAGTACATTTCATTGCCCACTAATCAGGAAATAAGAAATTTTGTCAATCAGAGAAGTCAGCATATGGATGTATCAAAACAGGCCAAAAAATTGCCCTTTTTTTTCTGAATTTGAACCTCTGATCGATCACCTCTAATCTCAAGGAAAAAAAAAAAACAAATTCCAAACAATTCCGTATACCAGATCTAGTAAAAATGTGTATGCTAACATGCTAACAGCATGTGTCACGCTAACAGCCAGATTCTATCACCGTTAGCTTTACGCTGCGATAAGTGTATTTATAGAATTAAGAATGCCAAAATCTAACTGTATTTAAAAAAAATAAAAATCACCTGGAATAAAATATATACAGAACTACAAATTTCAGCTGAAGTATTTCAATTTTTAAATCCTAAGCCAAAAGCAGCTTGAAAGTAGTCCAAGACTATACATCCAAGACTTAGCTGTTGATATTTTATCAAAGATAGTGGGCACACAATCTGCTTCCAGTGCCACACCATGTTTTCAGCAGACGATTACAGAAACAAAAATCTTTAAAATGGGAGTGAATTACAAAGTATCAATGTCCATATATGTAATATAACAAAAGTTTTTATGTGGGACAGATGCCATTAAAATTGCATATATTTTGCCATTGAACTCCTACCATTGTTATACAGTATTTTGATAGGTGAAGTCAAATAAGCTTGTAGATTGATTAACTAACAGCCCCATTTTTGAAGCAGTAATGCACAGTAAATTTACACAAATCAACACAAAGTATCTATGCACAGCGCATACATATAAAATTGCATAAAACGGAAAATGCTTACCTCACCAAGTCTTTATATAAAGCTTTTGTAGTTTCTAAGTATGGGCCAACTACATCTTCAAACTGGCAAAGAGTTCCTCCAATGCAAAGATGCTTAAAAAGACAGAAGAGAAATTCTTTGCGATCCAATTGACTGAATAAGTCATAATGGTCTGAATCTTCCAGAAGCAAAACCTTGTGGAACAGGAAAATAACAAAGTTTATAAACAATGGAACTACTTTGCTGTATTTCATACAGAGTTTACATCCATATAAAATACATGAACTAGGGATGGAAATAAAGTACTTCTCTCTAAATCTTTCCTCCAATGATGCAATTATGTTCAAAATTTATAGATAGAATATAAAGCAGAATCACTGTCAGATTTGTGCCCACAAGACATAAGGGAAGATTTTTCAAGAGTCTTGTTATTCACTGGTTAATTGCTCATCGTGCTAATGAAACAATAATCTGAAAAAACCCAGCTATATTTGGTATGTCAATCACAGCCAATTAGTTTGTCTTCGGCACCTTCGCCTACGTTTGCTTTTTTACTCTAAGTTTACACACTTATCTCACATTTGTAAAGGAATCCTAAGGATGTCCCAGAGGACATCATTCAAATTCACATCATTCTTTACTGCAGACTCTAGCGAGTCTTTATCTGCAGCCTGGGTAAACCAGACATGCTGTCCAGCTGCCTCCATGCCTCTCACCTGCCTTTTGCTGCAATATTATGTGAACACAGAGGACTTGCTAGATTAGTCCCAACACTGCCCACTGTAAGGGTGGACAGGAATTGTAACAGTATGGCTACAAGACATTTGAGTCACATCAGCCAAACTGCAGATGTCAACTCAGGCAAACTGGTTAAAGCTAGACATGAACTTAACACTCTCTGGTCCTCTTCATAATATCACTACACAACCTGAGTAACAAAGGGTCAGGGCAGCAACTGTTGTTGATGGTCACCTCATATGTATCCCAACCCCCTTCTTGGTTGAAGCAAGAGACGATGTGACAGGTGGGAAAGAAACATGGAGTTTTGCAGATGAAGGCCACCCTCTGACATCAGGAGATAGACAGTTTGCTGCCCCCTACAGTCTACCGTCCTGGGGCGTGGACTAATTTCATCTGAAGCTTTGACGTCGATCCTGGAAGATTTTAACTCTTAATTCTTTCTGCCATCTTAGGTCTTATGAGTAGGAATCATGTTCCTTTCAAACAAATGTGAATCCTTCAACTTGCAACTTGCAGACACACACATCCCTTCCAAGGGAAGGAAAATGGAAAGAAACTCAAACTCCAATCATTTATTTTAAATAAACTTTCCTATACCCAGTATACTTAATTTTCAGAAAACATTTCACACATACCCAACTTAGAAATAAATACATAGTATTTTGAACTGCTAGGCTACAAACCGCATCTGAAATTCAAAGCTGAGCTTGAGTTCTCTCCTTTTCCCAGAACTTCACAAGACAGACCAGTATTTCAGGCCACATCCTGTAACCAGTGTCACTGGTTCAAATATCCTTCAAAGGATTTGGCAAGTGCAAATGAGTGCAACTCTATAATTATTAAGTACTTATGATGATTATATATACAAGGAAGAGCAAAATCCAGTTCTCCCACACTATGCTTTGCTAATGCTAAACAAACATAAGTAAAAAAAAATTGTTTTAGCTTATGACGTCAAAAGAAACACTTACAGTGAAGACATATGTTGATTAAGAAGGTGCCACTGTTAGAGAGAGATCCTTTTTCAGAATAATCTGCTCTTTAACACCTCCACTGGAGTGTAACAAACAGGTTTTACCTTGCAGGCCTGTTCAGGAGCTATATTTAGTCCTTTTCCAGTGTTAACACTGAAAAATAATTTCCCTTTTCACAGTTTCCTCTCCTTTGTTTCAATGAAAATATACAAAGATCCTTAAATGCCTTCAGATATGATACGGTCAGCATTCCCAGCCAGGAGTGCTTCAGGATGTAGCTATTGAGTACGTTCAGTTTCACCAGCTACCTGGAAGGTTGTGTGAACCTGCAGCTCTGGGTATCATGATACCTTTCCATTGGCACCATTTGTTTTCCCCTCCTAGGCAAATGAGTAGCTGCATTTCCCCCCCCAACCAAGCACAGACTACTTGAGATAAGGGTGTGTAGAAGAAGGTTGTGCCTTTTTCTCGCACCTAAAAAGGAAAGAAGGCCCACCTGGAAAACAGCCAGTGCTTTCACACATTCAGGCACTTCAGTGCCTCAATTGGTTCTATCCCATGGCTATTGATGCCCATTTTTACCACAGAAAGTATGTATTGTCAGAAAAAAAAATACTGAAAAATGTGTCCTTACGGTACCTAATAGAGTATGAAAAATGATAAGAAATTATTCATTGCTATACTGACCTTCCTTAATTCATCGGAGATGAGAATATCATCGTAATAGTCATCATAACATTTCACAATATGTCCAGTTTCTCTGACAACTCCTTCAGAGTACAGCCGATCAAAAAATGACATAGAAATCTGTGTACAGGGCACCAGTGTAGCTTCGATTTTTGTCACTTTGGAACCTGAAATACATAGGAAGGCTTCACTCCAAGTCTCTTGCAATAAAGAAAATAGGAGAATTTCCATGTACTAATTTGTAATTTGATACAGCATGGAAATAATCACCTTCTCTAAATGGCTGTGTGTGGCATATTCTTTAAAAAAAATACAGACCACATAAGTATGACACAATCACACAGTCCCTCAAAAAACAAAGAAAGCTAAGAAAGAAACAAGCGTAAAGAAAACATTAAATTCATCTGCATACTACCCTCCATTAAGGCTCATGTGTCTGCTCCCCCTGTTGGTAATACTATGAGCCAAAACAAGTAATAGATGAAATACCACGTGAAACTCAACATCGCCTTAGATCACACCCTTAGAAAATCATAATCCACAGCTTAAGCCTTGAAGAATCTGAGGACAAATACCAAACTTGGCATGATGAAGTACAAAAGCCAATAGCTGCTAACAGCACCCCACAAAGTAAAAACCAAAATGAACACAGCCCTGATGAATTTTTGGTTTGTTAAGTATTATATCTGAACTTTTTGAAAATTTATTTTGTAGCTACTGTAAGCTTTACAAACCAGCTATTTCAGAAGATGAAAAAGGTACCATCAGCACTTCCTGTATGAATCTGGAGTACTAAATGTAATCATTAAGTGCAGAGTACATTCTTCTAGAAATTTTCCATTTTCTGTGCTTGCAAGTCATTGGAGGCTTGATCCTGTTACTCCTAGACATCTAGTGCCATTTGAGATGCCCTACAGTATTTTACTTAATGAGGTATCAGTCCATAATGACACATATCTTTTCTATATACAGTGTTACATCTACAATCTGTATGTGTGGCGTTGGATAACTTAGGGCACATCAAATAGCATTAGAGTCCATGTTTAAGAAGCTTTAGACTCAATTCAGTTCCATCAGCTCTCTACGGTCCAAGTGTTGAGACCAAATGATAGAACTTATTCTCTACTCATCTCCAAGTCCCCCTGAACACCCTTCAAAATGTTTCTGGAACAGGAGAGGGGAGGAACGCACAAGTTAGCATAAGCACGAGCGAGCACGCAACACAAGGGCAATGTGTCTTGGCAGAGATAATATTCACAGCATTCCAGCTTTCTATGACTTTACTCATATGTTTTCCCCTCTGGAGGCTCCCTTGACTGGTCAACATCACAGTATCAAAGGCTTTTGACCATACAATTAAAGATAAAATGAAGTGGTGTCCTGACAAACTGACCTAAAGGATCACTAAAGACTAGTACTTAGGAAATGCACAAATTTCATTCTAGATGACAGTATTTCATGAACAGAAACATGCCAAAAAGGGATGTATGAACCATGACGCTTCTAAGAGCACCTATTATTTCATGCTGATCCTAATCTTTGCAAGCATAGCATAACCTAAAATTTCTCTTGCCTCCACACTTCCAAAAAGTTCTTGGGATGTCTCCCGTATGTTATTACATGGAGGTTAAGTAGGACTGGCATTTTGTTATCTAAAACCAGGTAAACTATACCACCTACCCAATCAACACTAAGAAAAAAATTAGAGAATTTACAAGTTGATGGCTTGAAAATGTGTCTACTTAAGCTAAAAATAATGGCATGAAATTTTATAATTATTTTATTGGGCCAATGTGATGTAAACAAAATGAGCTATAGAGAAAAGCTTGGCATTTAATTGCTTGGCTTCGCATCTACAGATATGGTTATGAAAACCATATCTTTATTAACCATTTATTTATTAAAGAAAAAAGGTTTGGACATTCTCCTAATGTCCACATAGTGACTATCAAAAAATAATCAAATTATGTAACCAAAATCAATCACAAGTCAGGAGAAACAAGACTTACAGCTTTACAACTTAAGAAAAAAAACAAACACTGATTTTTGATTATTTATTTATGCTCCCTCCCTCACCCTCACCTCCAGACTCCTCTAACTTCTAATTCTCCAGCTTCCTTTAGAAGGGATAGACTTTTTATTTTATGAGATATTTAATAAGAGCTAAATCAGCCTCTAACATAGAACTTATTTTCTAAAGACCTATGAATCAAAAACTGAATCGAGACTAATAATAATCAGATGTTAAATGACTTGAGAAAAAAAGACACATCTTACATTTTCCCAGTTATTGAGCTTGAAGTATAAGAAACAGAGCTATTTATAGGCCTTCAAATTGTTAGGATTTTATCGGGGGAGGGGGAAGAAAGGAGACACACTTCTGCTTTGAAAGAAGATTTTATGAAAAATCTCATCAGGAAAAAAAAATCAAGAGCTTTGTAATCTATTCAGTAGTTCAGAAAATCAAACTACAAATGGAAAAGTTTAAATATACTGGAAGCTCCTATTCTCCATTTGAGAGGTGAGATTTGAAATTGGAGATTCAGAATTTCCTGGAAAAGAGTGACCGGTTTTAATAACACTGTAAAAGTGAGCAATAAAATAGGAAGAAGAAATGCCTTGACAAATCTGCAAGTGGAAAACAAAGAGCTGAGAAGTACTGAAGTAGATTAAGCTTCTTATAACAGCTAGCTCTGGAATATCTATAAAGCACTGCCAATATACTTTTAAATGAACACATTGCATATCTAGTATGGGGCAGATAAACCCCAGATTAGGTATATTTAGAATTCCTCCAAGGTTTAAGAAAGATTTTTACCTCAGGGAAACATCTACAGAACAGTTTATATAGAACATACATATTGCAAGTTCAGTGCTCTGTACTAAAAAGATGGTATTTCAAAAGTAAAAGGTGCAGGTTGATGATTTATAGGTTCAAATGACATCTAAAATTTTTGCAAATGATAACCTATAACAGTAGTCTAAAAAATTGCTTCCAGATTTTAAAATGCCATTTCAAAGACAGCAATCATTAAAGCTTCAAGTACACATGGCAACTCAAGAATCTTTCTTAGGCAAATACTTAATTTCTATTTACACAAAAAGACAGTAACCGTATCCCTTTGAAGATAACTTTTCAAGTGTTAATTGAGCTTAAGCAGATACAGTCCTGCCTCCCCAAGACTGTTGACAGGTGCGAGGCCAGTAATATGTCCAAGGAAAAACTACTATTTAGTTTTCATTGCAGCTATTTAAAAACACAAGACTCAAGACATAACATGGTATGCATCAAATTTGTTCCTTTTGATGCTTCTATTTTAGAAATACGAGAGTAACAGATGAAGGCGGGGCTTAATGCACATGACAGAACTATCAGGTGCTCTGCCATGCAGCCAGGAAGAGGGCAGAAAAAATCCCTCCTACAACAGGCAAAAAAGTGTCCTGTGAGAATAGGTGATTAAGTATATGTCCGATCAGATGAAACAGACTAGAGAATATCCTTGTGTATTGTTTACCTAAAATGTTATCTTTCAACTAATATTAAAGCTGAAGTCCTTGAGACAATGTACTACTGTGGGGTTCTACCAGGAATCCCAACACGTCAGGGACCTGGGGAGAGAGGTACATGTTGCATTCCTTGGGGACACCATGTTTTATGGCACCTTTTGATCTAACAGATAGAGACTGAGGATGTTATGGTCTGATAACATTAAGGTGAGGATGAAAAGCAGTCAAGAGAAGAAAAAAATGAGATTAGACACAGAGAAAAAAAAAAGAAGTAAAGAACTTTTAGAAACAGATTTTAGGAAAAGGAGATAGACAAATAACAGAGAAGAGGAGGTAGAGATAAATATGAAAGTGAAACCACGCCCACTGAATTAAAAAGAAAAATAAATTCTTAGTGAGAAGGTAAAAGGGGGAACACAGCCTGGAAAAAGACAAAAGGATTATGAAAACAAAGAAGCTCATAAAGTAAATATAATATTGATGTTTTATATAATGCTGACATCTTTCTGTGGGTCATAAATAAATACTTCCTGCCCAAGCTCACGTCAGGGAGAAGGGAGTTTTTTAAGAACCTATCTAAACCCCACTTATGTTATGCATCCAAAATATCTCCCCCCTGTAAAAAAACCCTAACATTTTTGTTTGCAAGGAATAAATACAGTATTTGAATCAATCTAGATTATGTAATTTTTCTTCCTATTTTCTAAAAAGCAAAATAAGCCTATTTCCAGTATTTTCTTTCAAGAACAGGAACTTGTTTTTAAAAAAGTTGCTCCACAGTGATAAGTAAATCATATATCTGGATTAATATATTGGCATGTCTGAAGAAGAAAATACTAGAAGATGATTTTTCACTTCCTCCCACTCAAAGCTAATTCTTACTATATTTTCAAAAAATGCACATGAAGACTAAGGATAGAAAAATGTGCCAACATTCCTCACCAAAAATAGGCAAAGAATGGGAAGATGAAATTTTAAGGGCAAATGGGGTATACCAGCTGTTCAGGATTTAGAAAGGGAACCCTTCCAGTCCTCAGAAGAAAATGCATTACTTCTGTGTTGAGGAAGAGTGAGCGGAATCAGGAGTTAAGCCGGGATACTTGGCAAGTGACCCTCTGCTCTTAAACACGAGGTATGTAACCTACTGACCTTCGCTACAGGGACTGGCAAGTCACAGGCTAGACATACAGCCTAAAAAAATTCTTGCCTAAAGCAGGAAAAGGTTTACCCACGGTTTGAAATATATTTATTTTCTTTTTGCTTGCCAGAGTCAAAAAGAGGTACCTGAAGGGGAATTTGAGATATTTTTTGCATCTTATATATTTCAATAGCTTTAACAGCCGGATACAGTATTTGGAAAATGGATTTTGCTGACAAAAAGGTGGCAATGTCTAGTGTCATTGTATATCGTGGGGAAAACCTATGCCAATTCCAGAGAGCTGAAATGGAAAAGTTAGAAAATTCCCACAGCTCCATTAAATATTTACACACAGTAAAATATTTGCAGACAAACCAAAAGAACTGAGGACTTCCCAGTACCCCCTTTTAAAATATTCCTATTAAGGAAAATCACTTTGGTGATATCAGAGTTCACATTATGCCTAAAATCCCATTACATTATCACATGCAATTTCCAGGAAATTTTGTGTGTCATTTACATAACCAAAAATACAATTTCAAAGTGGTGCCATAAAATGGGCTATTTGCTTCTGGTCTTTCTCCTTTAGTGTCTCATCTCCATCTACAGACGTAATCAAGTGTTATAAGCAGTTAATGGTATGGCAACAAACTAGAAGCCAACCTTATGTCATGATTGCAACTAAAGCAACCTATCACATGGCTCTCTTTCTGCGCCCAGATCACGTTTGTTGGGCAGATAACATATTCCCACAAGCTCGGGGCTTTGCTCTATCTAATCTTCCGCTCTCTCAACTTTAATTTGTAACAGAGCAATAATCTCAGATTTGTCCTAAGTAAGGTGGTTGCATCTATAGAAGAGTGTCTTTCTCCAAATATTATCTGGATAACGTAGAACAATAATTCCACAATTAGGGCAGTTGATTATGTCTGGATACAAGATCAGGTCAAGGATGTTACAGACCACTTAAAACCACTTCTGGTAGCTTAGTTTATGGATCGATACAGGGGTTAAGGAAAAAAGAAGTGTAAAATGTGACAATTCAGTAACAAACTAGGTAAGAATCTTTTCTTATTATTTAGTAAAAGAAGTTATTCTTTAAGATATTTCAACCAGGTGAAGATACACATATATCAACTGTGATTATTACAAAATGGTAAATGAGAGGAAAATAGTTACAGACTTTTTTATTTAAGATTAATTTATTCTAAATTTACCCAATGTAGTCCATTGTCCTGAAGCTGAGAGCAACTTTAAACTGGAGTTCACATTTTGATCATTAAAAAACGCCTATAATATTCAAATAAGAGAATACAAATTAATGAAATGAAACATAAAATCATCATTTATAGTGCCTTGGACACTTTCAAAGCAAATTATAAGGATCCAATTAGTAAATAGATTCTGTATGATCTTTCAGTTTGGATACTAAATATCATACCACCAAATACATGTTTATGCAGTATTAATGTTTTACAGTAAAGCACTTTTAGTCCAAGAACACACAAAAAGGTTGTATGAAATCCTTGGAGGTACAGAAAATGGAAGAAGAGATGAAACAATTCTATCATCTCTGCATACAATGTTGTTGAAGTAAAAAAGGAAATGCTAAGTATGATTGTACAGTTTACATTTTGTAAATAAATTTGAGGCTTGGAGAAGTGTAGATACACACAAAAAATATTAAAAAGATACAGAAGACATCCATAAGTTATCAAAGGGATGGAGAAGATGTTTTTTAACTGATTTATCAGTTAAAAAAAGGAGACATGCATAGTAATGTTGGTAACTGACAAGTTAAATGATAGATAAGCCAATTAAGAAACCTCATACTTATGTATATGCATACAAGCAGAGCGAATAATCATTGATGAAGCTGCTAAGAAAATGATGGATTTTTCACACTCTGCATCACCAAATCTACCACCTCTCTGGGATACAGAGAGATCAGACTATAAAATGTAATGGTCCCTTTGTTCTCAAATAATTCACAGCTACTCAGAGTTCATAATTTCATAATGATATTTTTACATTTTTAATTCAAAGGAGACAAGCGTTGAGAAAGTAAATGCATATTTTGTAAAATTCAAACATTTGAAATGTTTATCAGTGGGAGATGAGATATTGGTGTATTTCTGTGTGAATTGCTTTAAAATAGAATCACAGAATCACAGAATCTTCATGGTTGGAAAGGACCCTTAAGATCATCAAGTCCAACCAGACAACCAATACAAAGAGTCTGAACTCTTTATCCAGGATAACAATATAAAATAGGCATACAACAAATCAAAGAGTTGTTTTTAAAACAACAAATGTAAAAACCACACTGTTTTTAAAACCACAGATTATTTTGTTTTTTCTGTCTGCAAACAGATGAACAGATTTGATGTTGCAGACCACAAAAGTGGAGGCCATAAAATCAACAAAAGACTCAAGTCTCAAAAAGCTAAGAGCCCAAAATCACAGTATAAAGCAATGGTATCCAATACATTTTTAAATCTTGTATTTTCAGATATATGGTGCCTATGCATGTCTAATTGCACAGTGTATTTACTGTGACAAAACAGTAATAGCTGTGAGCAAGTGTACCAACTGCATGTACACTGTTTAAAGTCTTCCCCTGGGTGGACTTCCCAACACGAAATGCGGTGGCCAAGATCAGCATCCAGTTCCGATTCCCATTCTTGGGAATCTTGAATGACTAAATTGCTCCCTCTTAAAACAGAGTAACATTAGTACAGACTAAAATATTTTTACTGGACAATACAGTTAACCCACAAAGTAAGATTTGTGCACCACACCTAAATTACCGACTTTCAAGGAGACAGTGATATGGCAAATAGCATGTTAACACTGCTACAATGTTTGCCATTAAGCAGTTTTCCAATAGATATAATTCCCTGCAAAAAAGTCAACTTAAAATATGAAGGATTTAAAGCTACCGTAACAAATTCATCCTTTTGATAGGGCTTAAACTGCTGGTCAAAACTGAACGCTTGTGCTGTGATCCTGCCTTGCATGGACCTGAAATGGAAAAATGAGATGAAATATTCTGCAGACATACTAGGCACTTACTCACTTTGCAAATTTGCCTAGGTACACTACATAAAGTCCTATTCTGACCAATAAGTATAGTTTATTTTTTTCTTTTTCTCTTTTTCATTCTCACTTATAACCACCTCCGTGGAGAGGGGGTGGGGGGAGCACGACGGCTGCTGAAGCAGCACCAAAGCAACGCTGCGACGCTGAGACGGATCCTGGCTAACTCTGGAAAGCAAAGATAAACGCCTTTGCTCCTCAGAACAAGCCTTTTAAGTGCCTGAAAAACACTGAGGAGACTTCCAGTTAAGGGGGAGGGGGGAAGAGAGACCGGGACCCGCCGCCACTTCAGAGCGGGAGCGCTGAGGGCGCGGTGGCGGCCCCGACCCTGAGCACCGCCCACCCCTTCCCCTCCCTCCCACCGTCCCCAGCGAGGCGGCCTCTCCCCCTCCCACCATTTGAGGAGCCGTTCCCCGATGTCCCTGTCCTCCAGGGAGGGGAAAGCTTTCTGGGGCAAGCAGCGGAAAGCGAAGCCGGCCGCGCAGCGCCGATCCCCGGCGGACATCTTCCAGCGCCGGCGGCGGCGGCTGGGCGGTTGCCGTGGAAACGGCGGTGCGCGGCCGGCGCGCTCCCGCCGCCGGGCCCGGCCCCGCTCACAAGCGTTCCGCTGCTACGGCGGTCCCCTTTCTGACAGGATTTCTTTGGTTTTTACCCACAAAATCCTCTAATGGAACACCATCCTTCTCCCCCCTCCCCTCTGCTCCTGTCTGTGCACCGGGAAAACTTTCAGGCTTGCCAAAGGAGGGCCTAGCAGGCCGCACGCAAAGGCAGGGACTACCATTGCTGGCTTAATCAACACCACCCCCAATAACGCAATGTCAAACCAATTGTGAAAAGCCCAAAGTTATGAATTGTGAAGCTGTAATGAATCAGCACTGCTTCTTGCTTCCCAGGGCGTTGAGGCGTTTGGGAATAGCAAGGCCGTACTTTCAAGCTCTTCCCAGTGGAGAATTTAAGGAAAGTACATCGTTAGTGAAGGATGTTATTTCTAGGAGTCCAGTAAAGCAAGAGACACCTTGCAAAATTTGGGGAATTTCCTGCCCTTTGCAGGGAAAGCAGCGAGAGTTTAGGGCTGCTGCACATTTCACGCTATATCCTTTACCAATCCAGCCCCCCACCCCCCACCCCAAACTTCGCTGCAAATCTTAAAAATTGTCATTTTCCCATTAATCATCTGCTCGGGCTAAACAGCAGACCTGTTTCTAAGAAGTTAAGCAGTGGGGTTTTTTTTGTTTTTAATTTTAAAAAAATAAAAATTAAGCTGAATGGCATTCAATTTGATTAGAAAGCCGAAGGGAAAGGTGCAGCGTGCCCCGGCGGCAGGGAGCAAAGCCGAAACTGCCGGCGTGTACGCCCGTGTCTCATTGGCCTCTAGAAGACGTCCTGCGGATTTAACTTGTGAGACATGTTACTCTAACAGGCTTGTACCAAAGGAATCCAGACAAAACAGATATCATAAGCCTGTTAAAACCCCCTGTTTTAACACAGCTTCATTAGAATTCATTGCTCACTTCATACTCACTAAATTTTGTAAAGGAGTTCTTAACACCAGCAGGCTGCAGCTCAGCAGATCAAGTTATTGCATAGCAGCTCTGTAACATTTAAGGAGCCATTCCGCTCTATCTTCTCCATTCTGTTTTCTCCAAGTGTTTTCCCACACACTTCCTTTTTTTTTTTCCCCAAAATATTTTGCTTACACCTAAACAATAGAAAATAAAGCTACACTATACTTCAAGATGTTTAAACGTTCGAGGTAGTTCGAGAGGGGATATGGAAAAAGTGTGCCTTTCTTCTCAGTATTTAAATATGATCTAAAGAAGAGGCACCTGAAACAAATTATTATAACCTTTTTCTCAACACATCCCCACCTACTCCAGCACTATTCCATCTGTTAAATTCCTCTTGCCACTAATATTACTAGCCAGAGATTAAATAGCCAAAGTGAAAGAACTGGTCTGGGCAGGGAGTGATGCGTAGCAACAACTAACAAACACATAAATTCTCAATTTCAAGTTGTGCAGACTCAAATACAAGATTAAAAAAAAGAGCGAGCGAAACTTTAGGTCTTTTGCGGCAAAAATTCCTACTGACTTCAGTGAGGATTTTCTCTGATTAAAGTGTTGAATCAACAAGCATATGCTTAAATCCCACTGAAATCTAGAGCGTTTAAATGCTTTGATGAATCAGGAGTAAGGAAATGAGTAAGGACTTCAGGGCTGGCTCAGGAGGATCAGGACAGGAAGCTCTAAACTGTGGAATTAATTTCTTTAACGTTGTGCCATCTACCTATCATAGTTTTATAACTCAACATTTCCAGTTTTAAGCAGTTTACAATAATAAAAGTTAAACTGGGACTTTCAGTTTAAACACTGACCTCATTATCCTCTGATGTCATTCACAACAGCCTGAAGTAGAAAGTCAGGCACAGTACTCTTTTAAACACAAACATTTAACTTGTTTTTTTTTTTTTTAAGTTAAGGATTTTATGGTCTCACAGAAGATATTTGGAGGGTTGAAAATCTATTTTTCTGCTGCAGAATGAAGCCTTGTAAGTATGTATTATTAAGCAATAGTAGTGCCTCACTTTTGACCAGACTAGTTTTCAGCCTTGTTTGTTTTTCACATATTTACTTATATGTGATTTTGAAGAGTTTTACAGTCCTGAATAAACTGTGGGCCTTAAGTGCAAAGCAAACAAACCATGCCTTTCCATGGCAAACAAAAATCAAATTACAGAGGACCAGCCCTGTTGCACCTCTGCGAAGTGCATCAGTCTTTAGGGCAAAGGTCAGCTGGTGACAGAGCAGCAGCCCGTTCCAGTTGGGGAGGTAGTGAAGGACCTGAAGAGCAGCTCCTCCCTCCCTCCTGCAGAAGTCCTCAGCATCGCTGAGTGATAGTTAAGCCACATGAATCAGCCAAACAGAGGAAAGGGATAATTATACATCTGTGAAATAAATGAGTCTTTCCAGTGTTAAGGTACTGTAGGAAGAATCTGATGGAGAGTAAATTAAAGGTCCAGATCCTACATCTTGTCTGTAATGAGAACTAGACCCCCCCCAGAACAGAAACCACTGTGCACTATGGTCAAGCTCAGCTCCTGCAAAAGATTTATGGGGTATCAGCACCAAATTCTAGGCACTTGGACTGATAAAAGTCCCCAGGCTCAAGTCTGCAAGAGAGACAGAAGCTGGTCCTCAAAAAAGAAACATGAGATGCTGGAGATGCACAGTAAGAATTAGAGTGAGGCCCAGGAAACTCAACACAGTGTGTGTGACACCATCCAGGCCTATCTAAGAGGCAAACAAAGAGGATTTGTGCACTTAAGTCTCATCTCTCCGTTACAATTTACATACTCCCCTGGAGATTCCCTGCCTTAAAGCTCTCCTTTGAAGGCTGGTGTCTAAACACCCCGACTCTAAGTCAGATATGGGTTGCTCTTTCTTTTAAGCCCAGCAGAAGAGAGAAGGGTTACTGAGCTGCTATTCCTCTTTTCAAGCAATACATGAGTTGTTCATAAACACAAGTGGCAACTGAGATGCCCAGTTTCAAATTCGTCTTATGCTTTGAGAGTTCAGCGCTATACCCTCTTTCTTCTAGGACTGCAAGCCAAAACCACACAGCTTACATACAGTTTTCATGCACAGTTTACATACAAAAGCTTACAAGGCATCAGAGTAATTGTTTATCAGAAACTGTTTCCCTATGCAGAAAATGACGTTTTACTGTAGTAGTTGGAGAACAAAAACATGAGTCTATATACTTATCTCTATAGCTTCTTGGTTAGGGTCTTTAAGAGGGAGGGGCAACTCTGAGGTTTGTTCAAGTGCCAAAGACTGTTTATTACTTTTTTTCCAGTGACTGCCTGGCTAATATGAAATATTGAAGTAATCTTGGATTTGGGCATGCAAATTCTTCAAGTCAAGACCAGGCTGGATGAGGCTTTGAGCAACCTCGTCTAGTGGGAGGTGTCCCTGCCCATGGCAGCGGGGTTGGAACTAGATGATCTCTAAGGTCCCTTCCAACCCAAACGGTTCCATGATTCTATGATTCTATGATTCATCAATACTATTTTAAATGCTTTCTACTGATTCTGACTAATTGTGGGGTTTTGCTTATTATTTGTTAACAACTGTGTAGCCATACTGCAAGGCTACAGAAGTTTTTACAGTTATCCAGCACAGTTTTTACATACATTTTAAGAACTAAATTTTGCTTATAGATGTGCTTTTGTCTTCATTGATTTTTTGATGCTCTCATCTCTTGTGTTGAAAACAAATTCCTTTAAAGTGTAACAGTTCCTCTCCCTTCTATGTGTGTGAGTACAGCAGTACCAGGCTACAGGTTGTGCTGTTTTTCTCTGGACAGTGATCAAGGTATTTGTGGGAGTGACTTAAATTCTAGATGCTGAAGGCTTGGCTTGATTCTGTTGCTTGAATTTGGTGACTGCTACCAGTTTAGAACCTTCAAGGGACTGGAACACCTTCATGGGGCTGTCAGATATGACACGAGACCTAGAGAAGACCTAGGCTCTTCCAGACTGGTGGCTGGAGGTCAGGTGGGCATTTCACATGGCACTAGACCTAGAGGTGAGAGCTGAGACCTGAGGGTGTGTTTCAGCTTCAGAGACTTAATTTTAGGTATCTACTTGTAGACGTTTACAGGTTAGATAAGCTTCCATTATCATCAGGAGAGATCAAGATCTCAATTTAATTGCATAGGCAGGCATTTCAGATGCCCAAGGTGCCTTTCAGATTGCCCCAGATACCCTTTCACTGATTTTCTGGAATGGCAGCTAGAAGCTGAGTCTACTTTAAGTAATGATATATCTGCCAGCTCCATAAAGGGCTGCTTTGTCTCAGACGGAACTAGGTGGCCACATGCAGGCATCTGAGTTGAGTGCCAAGTCAGTACTGTTCTTAGAGTCAACAGATTTATTTAGCGGATGAGGTGTCTACCATAAGATGAGCTCAAAAACATCCTAAACTCCATACTTGAACTCTATTGAATATATGATTGCATATATACCTGAAGTACGTGTTACATGTATACATCTACTCAACAGGCACCTAAAGTTAGGATTCAGGGATGAATTCCAGCTGTGGAGGTGCTGGCTGTGTGGCTGAAAAAGCCCACTTGTCCCTTCTGTTGTAAATTTACTTAATAACCCTCTTACCTCTGTACACCTTATTCTCCACCTATACTTTTGATATTATTACCTTCCCCACCAGTATTGTGTACATCCCCATTTAGCCCCACTCTCCCATACCTATGAGCAAATTACAGCTATCTCTAGGATCCCAGTTCCTGTGCACCTTCCTCCCACCTTTGGCACCTTGTACCCAACCTTGGGTTGCTTTGTCCCTTCTCCTCCCGCTGACCCTCAGGGGTGTTTGCACCCTACGCTGCTCTCTGTGCGTTAGTGTTCGTGTCTCACCCACAGCTCCTTCACCAAACACACCAAAGCTAACCAGCCACTTTCAGTAAAAACAGTGGGCAGAAATATCACCACTATCTTTTTCAACAGTTTTTCTTCTCTGAAAAGGGCTATATACAATACAATTACTATATTTAAAAGGATTCTTTTTGCATATTTTATATTGGACTACTGAATTAGAGAGGAGTTGTAAGCATATCACTGATGGGTGCTTATTGGGTGCTTATTCTGTTACTTATTCACCTTGATACTCCTTGGTTCTCCTTCTTATCAAATGGGATTTTATAGGGTTTCCATTTTTGGGTTATCAAATACAAAATTCAGTCAGTATTGGGTGGCTCTACAGGGAGTGATACTGCATTGGGAACTTTACAAAAGCTTTCAGTGAGGAAAAAGGAAACCGCCATTTGAGAAGGAAACTGAGTGTGGTTTTCCAGCAGGATGTATTTACTGAAAACATTGTTAGGCTTTGAAGAAGTGTGTGTGTTGCAATTAGCAAGCAACAAGCAGGGGCTTTCCTGCGGTATTGATTTTACACTGAGAGCAATACATCAGTGATCAATCTCACTGTAGTTTGACAGGAATGGTTTGAAATTAGGATATTTAAGACATACAGAGACCTTGATTTCTCTCCTACAATGCAGGTGAGCTGAGTGTTTACGAACACGTCCCATGTATGTAAGCTACCCATCAGTATACAGCTCAGCTGCTGTAAAAGTCAAAGGCTATGAAGGGTTAAGCCCAACGGCATTTTTTTTCTCATCAAGAGGGTGGGGTTAAGGCAAGGGGGGAAGCTATAAAGATATAAGATTTGGAATGTAGCACTGTTGCCTAACGAGACCTCTGTCTTTGACATTAAATTCAGTGTTTTTTCAGGACTGGCAGGCAAAGCAAGTTCTATTGCTCTCTTAAAAGCTGGGTGAGAGGTCATGTGACTTTTACTTTAATAAAAATAGCTTTTATTGCAAAATCTAGTTTCCTTTGTCTGCTGTTCATACTGTTTAGACAAAGTTTATGGAGCGTTATAAAATAAGGTACCCAAATGTCGCCTTCCATTCAGTCTGACAAGCATTCTTCATTGCATAATCATGAATCTTAACCTAGGCCATCTGAGAGACTGGCAATCTAAGCCCTGAACGAGCTTGGGAGGGTGGAGAAACTGCTCTGTTTTCAGATTTGTTTACTAAAATTATGAGGTCTTTGCTGAACTGCAGTATTTGTTCTCTGACCTTTATAGAATGCCTTATGTTTGCGTGTTTATTTTAAACCATTTAGTCTAAATCCCTATGCAGATTGTTTTCTTGCTATTGTTTTCACTCGTGTAAGGAAATCTAGTCTAGTCTATTCTATTCTTCCTAGAAAGGGGAGGAAAAGATGGGCTCCACTGTGAATTGCTTCTTTTGGGCTTTGGAGAATTGAAGTCAGTTCCCAATGTGACCATAAAGCTTCTATTGCAATTTACGCGTGTAATTTAGCACTAGACCCACAAAGGATATAGAAGGTAGTGTTGTTGGGCTGAGATGCCCATCAAGACCCAGATTCTTAGTTATGTGTCTGGACTACCACTTCAAAATGTGAATAGTTACAGAGATCCTCCCCAAAGCCCCACACTAAGCAAAATGATGCCTAAACTAGCCAACAGGAAACAGCATCTGACAAAAGGAGAAGTTTCGTGTGAATTTTGAGAACTGAGGCGCAACCTTGGATTGAAGTCTCCCCGTTTTCAGTTGAATATTCTCCCTAGTAATTCCACAGTCATTCTTGTGCTCTTCAGCCCAACAAATGTTATGCTTCTACACAAAGAGGGACAGTTTCAACAGGAAGACTCATGCAGATCAGTTCTATATTGCCCTCTGATCTGAAATTATAAAAGGCGATATATGAATACACGTTTCCCCTATGGGTAAAATCCAGCTTTACCCACATAGATGAAAGGATAAGGGTAACACAGCCACTGGCTCTCTTCTGCAGGATTCCATCTACCAGAGCAGCTCTGGGAATGCTTACTGAGTTGGGCTTGGGAAGTCACATAAAAGAGGAAAGTCTGTGCTGTGAATGCTGATGGTATTTAGGTGTAGGAGAGGTGTTCCACAAAGTCAGGATTAAGGTCGTTGTAGACTTGTCCTCAGAAATAAGGGAAGTACCAAGAAAAAGGGTTTTTTTGGGGAAAAATATCTTTTTTTTCTTATGCTTTTGAAATTTTCCAACTGACCGTTGTGCTGTTTTCCTCCACAATTATGACTTTCACGGCAGCCAACAGACTACTGGCCAAGACATTTATTTCTAGTGGTAATGCCCGTACCTTCTGTCATGGAAAAGGCAGAGTAAGAGAGATGTTTCATGTGATTTGACCTGCTCAAAGTGAGATTAAGATTCTGCCAGAGAGGTCGTGATAATGGGTTCCTCGCTAAGTATCAGGGACTATGACTGTCCTTGTTCACCTCTGCAAATTCAACTCTAGGACAGACAAACATATCTAGGGATCCAGAGATAATAAGTACCTGGAAGCAGACTGGCACCCATGTAAATGTCTGAGGCAAAACGTTCTTGTTATTCTACTCAATTTAAGGGACTGACTGGAGAGTGATGGTAGCCTTTCTATTTTGCCCATCTATTTTGGGTGCGTTAAGGCAGTACAGCCTGAAGTCAACAAGTATAGGGTCATTTTAGGAAACACTGGTGTCAAAACAAAACCATCCCCTGGTTTGAAGAAAAACTTGATATTTCTACATTTCCTACAGAAGAAACAGGAAATGGGTTTGGAAATAGGTAAACATTTTGGTTTGAGTTCCGGGAATTCTGTGGTTAATTCTCAGCTGTTGGTGAATCTGGGGCCTTTTGTGGATATTGGAGAAGTCTACAGGGTTTCTAGTAGTCAGTAAAACCCCATGGAGTCTCCCAAGGTAGAGCTGAAAGTCTAAAGGTTGAGTTCCACAGATGATGATGGAGGTCACCAGGTGTCCAGGCTTATTCCTCAGTGCCAGGGTGAACCCCCCATTAGAGTTAGACATTTTAGGCTCTGGGAACAACAATATAGAGTCTAGAAATCCAGATCTATCTGCACAATGGACCTGTCTTGAATTCACAGGCTAGGGAAGACCAAGCTCCTGATTATCCTACCAAGCAGTGTTTTTTTGGTGGCAGGAAACTAGGAGGGGTTTTATTCAGAACCCTGCATGAGTTTTGCTAATGTTGATTTTGATTCATACGAATTGGGATTATCTAATGAAAGCCTTCTTATCCAAAACCTCCAGTTATACAACAGAATAAAATAACATGTCAGAGAACGTGATTACTAGGTTATCTTTGCAAACTCCTCCTGCTGGATCAGTTGGTGTTTTTCTTCTCTATTTTCTATTCTAAGCTGCTGTGTGATTTGCTGTGCAGCGTTAAATACTGATCTCCTGACAGTAGTATGCCTCAGAATCCATGCTGAAGGAAGCTGTTCCTCCCCCCAGATGCAGGTCCAAGACCAAGGAGAGTGTGGAGCTCTTGTTTATGGGTATGAAATGTGTGACCTAAATCTTGTGCATGTCCTCTGGTAGGAAACCAAATCAGAGAGATCACCACTTTGTCTACAGATGCCAATAGATAAGAAGATATGTACAATGGTTTGCTTCTGTAATTTATCTGGTGAGAATAAATTTATATCTACAAAACAATTGAACAAAAAGGCTGCTGCAGATTCATAGTAAGTATAGCAGATAGTATACTTTGCAAGTGCAAAAATCTTCTAGAATCTGTCCTTATATTGTCTTCCCCATCAGGTGTTTCCATCTCCCTTCAGTCCTCGGGTCTTACAAATCATGCTGTGTAGTTAGAACATCAGCATCAATCCCGTCTTCCCTTTGACTCCATTCTGAAAGA
Source organism: Chroicocephalus ridibundus (assembly GCF_963924245.1). Taxonomy (NCBI): domain Eukaryota; kingdom Metazoa; phylum Chordata; class Aves; order Charadriiformes; family Laridae; genus Chroicocephalus; species Chroicocephalus ridibundus. The sequence goes on along the minus strand of NC_086284.1, from coordinate 17,742,713 downwards.
ATCTGTATAAAAAATATGAGCTTACTCTTAGCCTTCCAAATGAGCGCACGTGGCTTAGTTCCTAAAGCAATACTGTTCTGATGAGGAAACGACAAACTCAGTCTAAGATACGGGCCAGGTAAGAGTTTCACTTGCTTGTTATTCTGCACAGTATCATTTGAATAAAATTATATGCAAATGCTTTCTTAAAGTGTTTCCGAGAGTATATACCTTTTACTTGGAATAACAAGAAGCCAAGTTGAGCCACAAGCTATGAAAAAAACCCAACAATCAGTTCCATTCCCTGCAAAAGAGACGATTGTCCTTCCTGTTCAGTTGACATGATGAAGAACGGATAATCTGCTATTGCTCCTTAGCAATGAGTCTGAAAGAGAAGTGGCAATATTTTACTTTTGATTTTAACACTTTCTGTATTTCAATGTCTAAATTAAAATTCTCCTTGCTTGAGCTTGAGCTAAGAAGGGATTGCTAAAGGTTTCAACTTACAAACTTCAAAATCGGAAGTCCTGACAGAAGGATGTGAGGTCATTCTCTTCTGAGGGGTACATGATTTGCAGTGCCCGGTCTGGCTCCTGGAGGGAACAATAAGATCATTGCCATTTTCTCTAAAGTTGCAGTTGACTTCACAATCATGTTGCAGTTCAGCTGAGGAATATTTAGACTACAGTGGTATATATTTGGGTATTAAGACCCTCTTAGAAAAAAAACCCCAACGGATCAGGGAATCAACATTTAGAGAAATTATTTGTATAACAATAGACCAAGGGATCCTTGCCAAAATATAGACTAGTTGTGCCAGACATGTGCCTAGAATAAACGAGCCTGTAGTTTGAAGGAGAGGTGCTAAGGGTTTTCAAGACTGTACCCAAGACACAACAAGTAGGGGAAGGATAAGGTGCTCTTAATAAACCTGTAACTTCCTTCGGAGCTTACAAACTCATCTTTTGAATGCATTCAGAATGGTACACAATCATCTGATGCTTTATAGTTCTATCTAGAGATCTCCATACATTTCAGAAAACGTTATTTAATTTTCTAGAGAGCTTGTAAGCGTTTCTTTATTCCATAGGCACAGAGATACAAAGATTTTTCCAAAAGACTGGTCTAACCGCACTTATGCCTGACAATCCTGGAACTGGCTGTAAGGTTATCTTTTCTTTTTTTTTTTTTCCTTGAAAGGTAAATTTAAGTTAATTCATAAACAAGTTTTGCTACTGTGGGATTTTTTGTTTGGTTTTGGTTCTGTTGTGCATTTTTTTTTCTTTTTCTTTCCTTGCTAGCCATTTTTCTTCTCCATTTTAGGTCCCTGGAAATGTTTCAGATGCTATTCCCACTACAGTTATTGAGTTCTGCCTTTTAATTCAACAGCAGAAGGACTGGAGACATATATATTATTCGTAGGTGAGTATCTCAAGATGCAAACACATCACTTGATGGATAATTAGGTTTTCAGTCTTAATATGTAATTTTAAAGAACATACTATTAAAATTTAGATTTAGAACACAGATTGAGAGTTAATAAGGGAACAGCAGAGTATTCAAGGAATAAACAAGGGGTCTCAGGAAGCAATTTTTTATACCTATATATTTATATCCTCTTATTTGTCATTAATTAGATCAATGATGCCAAATATCCTGTGAGCTGTAATTCTGGCAAATCATCTGGCTGTAGGATAAATTTCATTGTGTTGGAAGCAGTGAAAGTCGTGTTAGATGTGGAAGGTGGCCCCTGCATAGAAGTATTCGGATGTTAACAGAAAAAGTTCAAACACATTGGCATCTAATTCGCTAAGGAAATTGAAAACACAGTCAGAGTTAACTTATCCCCATTCATTATGCAGTGAGCAAGCAACTTAAAAGGTTGGCAAGCTCTACCTCTTCCCCTCTGGGGAAAAATAAGCATGAAATTAAAGTGAATGCCCTTCCTAGGATCCTGTTTATTTTGAATGTCTTCCTTATTCCAGACTTTTATTTTACCAAAATCAACATGTTGACTACGTCCTTGTGAAGCATCGGTAGTAAACCTGAACACTCTGACCTTATCAGAACAGACAGATTTCTCAAACGCTCATCCTATCATCTCCCAAAAGCCCTTAACTAGACAATACAGCAGCCTGATTTGTGGGAAAGGCGGTGTTAAGAGCCCTAAATTGGCATTAAATGGAATCAGAATTGTTTGCTCCTTTTCATGTCATTGAGCATACAGACTGTTTGGCTGTGTTTATACTGCTGAGTTGATTCAAGCCTTGAGGCTGAATAGCGCTGACTGGCTTGTGTCCACACTCCACAGGGTCAACTCCCTCTGCAACTGACTTCTCTTAGTGACAACTGAAGTGGTCCAAAACAGTCAAGAAGAGCACTAAGAATTAAGCAGTGTGGCAGTAAGTGTGAATGCCTGAGCTCATTACCTGATCCTCTTTAGTTTAGCAGCATAGATATGCCCTAAAGCAAAAAAATATCTGGCTGCTGTGGAAACCTAAAAACAAGGGACAAGAGCAACAGTGACAATGAGTCCATTAGATGTATGAGTCTGTAGGGGTACGTGTCACAGCCTAGGAAGAGGGCTCCTCCCTAGGATTCTCAGTAATATTCATGTCTGGAGAAGTAAAGCAGAGACCTGCTTCTCAAGATCGTGGTCACGGCAATCATGGATCACAAAGAACCCTGCTGCAGCCACACTTACAAGGATCACATGTACCTTGGTTTAGGCTAGGCAGCTATGCCTGCCTGCACCCAAGGGCTAGTTACCCACCCTGCATGTACGTACACACACACATATACATATGGGAGACAAAATTCATATGCATATACATAGATAAGCAGATAGATATATGAAATAGAACCAGCACTGCTCTCCAGTTTGTATTAAACCAGCTTGTGCTAAGGCACTCAGTATAATTTTAAATTGCTGCTAAGAAATCTTCCCGACAATGGAGCCATTGATTTGAGTATGGTCCTTTTAAGATGTTGCCCTGGGCTGCTGTTGGGAAGCTGTTTCGAAGGCTGCCAGATATGTCTTTTTGTTGTGTAACACCAAGGGTGGCTTAGGACATGAGGCCATCGAGAGGCCTGCTGAAATACTGGTTAGTCTGGGAGAAGCCAAATCCGACATGAGTCACGCTCGTACTGTATCTTCATGCGGAGCAGGGGTGGGACACTGGCACACACCATCTCTTAGGCTCTGCCTAGTTCTTCCCAGCCCAGAAACAACTGAGCTTGCTCGTGAACAGAGCTTGAGGGTGAACTAACATTTAGGCAGCGTGGACATCCAGGAGATAAGACTTGGGCACAAAACTCTAGCAGACACCAAGACAACAGTATAGATGTACTTTCTGTTGGCTAAAGCGGAAATAGTTTTTTTCCTATGTGTTAAGTCTTCCACGTAGAGTAACTCAAACCTCCATAGCAGAGTTGGTGAGGTTGAGTTGGGAAAATTATTTAGGTAACATTGAAAATTCTGCCTTGAAAGATTGAATCTAGAGACTAGGAAGGTGTGATATCAAAACTTTACTCCGGTTTAATATTGAGCATGCTACTGCAATATATTGTTTTCCTTTGATACACTCACAGTGTGAGATGATATTGAAAATACAGCCAGTTGTCCAATATTGATGGCCAGATTATCTTTGTTGAAGTTAAACCATGTCCTAGGCACAGAGACTTAAGATCTGGCTGTCTGAAGGAAACCGTAACCCACATTCAAGTGGCAGTATGGCTGAGCCAATATATTTTATTAGATTCTTAAACCACCTCTGTAGCTATACTGGAAGCATGTAGTAATGCAGGGAATGGGCTTAGGCACTGAGCTGTTAGTGGTCTACAGGGTTTAACCGGTGGCACAGTCCCTGGCATGGTATGGCCTGTGCCAGCTAGCACTTTCCCAGACAACGTCCAAGCCCAACTCGGGGCCTGGCACAGTCCTGGGACTCTTCCCAAATGCAATATGAACAAAGCCGCCTGCTCTAGGTGGAAAGAGAGTTTAGCTGTGTGGTTGCAAGCTGTAGCATGCCACTTGCTTTTGGAGCTAGAGACATGGCCAAACTGCTAGAGATACGGCCAAACTGATCTACGCAGAGTCAGCTTAGCTGGCTGCACTGGACATGTTAGGAATTAGGATGCGAGACTTCATACTTCCCTGGTTTAGGTTTGGAAACCCGTTTTTTAATTTACTTGTGGAATCCCAGCTCTTTGGTTACTTAGATAAAGGAGAACTGGCTGCAAGTGAACAAAGTTGCATCCACGGGGACACGAACAGTTTGGCCAGGATGTGCCACAGGGTCCATTGGTGATGATCAAGTTCTCACGTTATACATCCTTTTGTAGCTAACCTGGGTAATCTCAGCTTGAGATCTAGTTTAAAAAAAACCCAACCCAACAGTATACCAAGACAAAAAGGTGAAGAAAAGAAGTCAATAAACTTCTGGGGCTGTCTACAATGGCATCATATCATCTACCTTCTACACAGTGCTTATGTGTGAGCTAGTCTCTAAGGTCTCTTTCAAGGCATTAGAGACAAATAGGCACTTTTAGGGACTGACTTATCTGACCTGTTTTAGACATATAGGGACAGATGAACCGTACCTTAAAATAGTCTATTTCTCTCCAGTTGTTATAAAGGAAGCACACGGCAATTACATCACACATCATTTCTACACATCTACAGGAGACACACAAAAATTCAAATTCCTCAGTCTACAGTGGTACCGTACAATTATTTTTGACATTTTCTTCAAACTTTCTGAATAAATCCATACCACAAGCTTTTGGCTTGTGTCTGGTCCCCCCACGGTGGCTAGGCAGTAAAGGGAAGGGGCGCAGACCTCAGTGGGATGTGAGTGACACACAGTGGCCCGGGGGGCAGCTTGGGGGCCCTCCTCAGCGCATGGCAAATGTAGCGGCCATGGAGCTGGTGGGACTTGGGCTCTGCTACAGCTGCAGATTTACGGCATGTTAAACCTCCGGCTACTCAGCTGCCAAAGGAAACACGAGCAGCACGGTAGTTGCGTCCTTTATAGGAAGTGAATAAGCACAAAAGGGCCATCTGATACCCCCCCCCCCGCACTAATGTGTGAGTACTGTCTTATTGAGGACAAAAGAGATCTGAGGAACAGGCAGAGATGTGAAATCTAGTACTCCTGCTTTTTAAAGTATGTTCGTAACTCTGTCTTCCTTAACCCTTCAGCTTTTTTCTTCCCCAGAAAAAAAATAGGAATAACTTTTAGACTCATTGGGTTTAATATACCTTGTATTTAACAGTACCAGAAGGATCTTAAAATGCTGTATTAATTATGGGCCAGATGTTGCATGCCATGCCAAGCTAAATTGATAGGACTGTTCACAGCTGTAACTGCTGTGCCACAAAGTTATGTGCTTGCAGTCAGGCCTCAGGGGAAGGGTAGCGTGGCTGGCAGCGACGTACCACTGAAAGAGAATTTTCACCCAGGCAGACAGGAAAAATCTCTATGATTTTAAGGATTATGTTATTTTTTAAAGTCTCTTCCACATGACTTCTGGAAAGGACTTCTGGAAAGGATTTACACTTTGGTGTTCAGGAGCTGAACTAAGCATTTCCATTGGATTCACCTTGATCTGCTGCAACGTGTTCTGGACATTCATTGCTCTTTTTGGGTGCTCGTTTATAACTCATACCTGAGATTTTTAAATCTTTCAAATAAATGTGGACACCCAATTCCCATTAAAATGAACTGGAATTTTGAATCCTGTCCCTTCAGGTGTCACTAGAACCTTCTGAAGGGGCCTTGGACTATTATAAAATTGTGCAAAAAATTATTCATTTCAGTATGCCGAATACTTTATTTCAGCTTCTCTCCTTCCAAATGAAAAAAAAAAAAAAGGCACTTCTTTTGATGATTTCATGGCAACATATTTGTCTTAATTTGGATTTTTAACAATAACACAAAAGCCAAATGAAAGTATTCTGCAGAGACTAATGCCCTTTTTCTTCAGAACCATCCAGCTTTTACATTCAAAAGAAAAGTAACCTGCTCCTATATTTTCTATGTTCCTAGCTCCATCCAGCAAGCCACAAAACTCAAGCTTTTTCTTGGCTTCCCATTTTGTAGACGATACCAATATAAAAATAAGTATGTAATGACATTATTAGCAACATATAATAATGTATGCATACAATATAATATATATACTGGAATTCTTATTACATATATATTTTATATAATAACATTGCAAAATAGCTTTTATAATGCTCCCCCTCCTTGTGGTGTAGATCCCCAACATTTTGAAAATCTATGAGTAACAGATTCTGAGCTATCAGCATTCTGAGTTACTAGGGATACCTGACTCCCCAAATGGCATCTGATCTGTTATACCCGATTTCTTCTGGACCATAATCATACTTAAGAAATGGCCATTTGGGTTTAGTGTCTCCCAATGGTTTCCTTCATCTAAACTTTGAATCAGGATATTTTGACCTATATATAATTTCATTTAAAAATCTTTGATATGGACAATAGGGTACTTGAAAAGGGCTTTGCCGGAGCAGCCTGTTTGTGTAAATGCTACCAGCCAAAAAGGTCACTTGCAAAGACAGAGGTGACAGAATCTCAATATTTACTGCTTTTGTTGGAATAACTGAGCCCAGATGACAGGACCTCAGAAAATAGACTCTTGAGGCATTCTGCAGAGTTGTACTGACTTTCCTTCATGCTGTTCTGGTGTTGGGTTGAAAGTATGGAGTTTTCTTCTGTGTGGGGTCTCTGTTCCTCCATTAACGGCAGATGCAGAACAACTTAGAACTGGTCTCAAAGTTCCTTTTTATAATGGATGAAGAATGGAGATGAGCTGCTCTCAAAACTATTTCAGTGTAGTTTTCTGTATGTTATCGAGGCAAAATCTGCCCTGATGATGTTCTCATCATTTGGGTTGCCATAACACAAAACTATGCAATCATATTTGTACAGAATCTCTCAAATAATATGTACCCCATAGCATTCTTCGGAATCAGACGAAAGAAGAGACGAGACTGAGTCTGCTATAAATGCCAATAAAAAGTAACAAAACTAGGGGCAATACCACCTCTCCAACTAGTATGCGTGAGGGACAGTCGCACTGGACCCTATGTGGTGAATAAAGGAATACATCTAGACCACAGCTGTGCCGGAAACAACTCAGTAGATCTGGCTGTTAAAATTACCATGTGTGCCCAAATGGCTTTCGGCAAGCTCTACACCTTGCTGCAGGGTCTTCCAGAAACGGCGCTGCCCATAGTTAGCTCAGTTTGCAGCTCCTCCTCCTTTCCTCTTCTCCTTCCCTGCCTGCCAAAGCTTGGATCCAGAAGTCTCTGCCTCTGGCCCTGCAACCATTGTCCTTGGATATTTATCTGGCAATGGATTTAAAGACAATAACCCAGGAAAAAAAAAAAAAGAGAACAGAGCTAAACTGAAAAGATAACAATCTTATTTTAACTGCAATCAGAAATTGTTGAGATATTCATCTGTGTAGTCACTATCTGTGTATCTGTGTATCCATCGTCTTGACATGCAGTGCCAGGCGCAGTTTCCTTGTTGGAAATGGTCTCTGTGCAGTGTTTATTATCGTGCCATCTCCTCTCCTTTCCTGTCATGCGCTCACGGCCAGAAAGAGCATGAAACATCTACCAGGTCCCTGAAAAGAGGGGAAGGTGGGTGGATATTGTGAGCATACAGGGTCTCTCTCTTTTGCAAGTATGTATTTTTTATCCAATTACTTTTTTGTATGTCCCCTGTCTAACACGACGGGGGGACAGCCTGGCAAACAGCACTGTTGTGTTTTGACTTCCAGTGCTATCCACAGCAGGAGGCTTGTGAGTCAGAGTGCCCCAGGTCCCAGCCCTGGGTGTTAACTAACAAGTTCTGGTCTGTGAAGTAGAGCTGAGCCATGGAGATGCAAATCTCCAGAGAGGGGGAGGACGGACAGATGAGGTCTGTGACTCGTTAGGTGACCCAGCAGTGGGCCATGGTTGGACTTGATGACCTTAAGGGTCTTTTCCAACCTATATGATTCTATGATTTTGTGATTCTAACATGAGCAAGGGGCCTAACAGAGGTTTAACAGCTCTGAGACTGGACCATGCGATTGAACCATGGCAAAGAGAGATTCTGGAGACAGCTATTTGTTTATTACAGTAGCATGTAACGTCAATAAGGTTGGAGAAGTCATAGAATCATAGAATCATAGAATCATTTAGGTTGGAAAAGACCCTTGGGATCATCGAGTCCAACCATCAACTCCACCCTACAAAGTTCTCCCTTACACCATATCCCTTAACACCACATCTAAACGACTCTTAAACACATCCAGGGATGGTGACTCCACCACCTCCCTGGGCAGCCTATACCAGTGTCTGACCACTCTTTCTGTGAAGAATTTTTTCCTAATGTCCAGCCTAAACCTACCCTGCTGCAGCTTGAACCCATTCCCTCTTGTTCTATCGCCAATTACCTGTGAGAAGAGACCAGCACCAACCTCTCTACAATGTCCTTTCAAGTAGTTGTAGAGAGCGATGAGGTCTCCCCTCAGCCTCCTCTTCCTCAAACTAAACAGTCCCAGCTCCTTCAATCGCTCCTCATAAGATTTATTCTCCAGGCCCTTCACCAGCTCCGTTGCCCTCCTCTGCACTCGCTCCAACACCTCGATATCTCTCTCGTATTGAGGTGCCCAGAACTGGACACAATACTCAAGGTGTGGCCTCACCAGTGCTGAGTACAGGGGGACAATCACCTCCCTCCTTCTGCTGGTCACACTATTGCTAATACAAGCCAGGATGCCATTGGCCCTCTTGGCCACCTGTGCACACTGCTGGCTCATGTTCAGCCGCTTGTCAGTGAGAACCCCCAGGTCCTTTTCTGCCAGGCAGCTCTCCAGCCACACTGCCCCAAGCCTGTAGCGATGCATGGGGCTGTTGTGGCCCAAGTGCAGGACCCGGCACTTGGCCCTGTTGAACCTCATACCGTTAGCATTGGCCCATCGGTCCAATCTATCCAAGTCTCTCTGTAGAGCCTCCCTATCCTCATGTAGATCAACACTCCCGCTTAGCTTTGTGTCATCTGCAAACTTGCTGATGATACACTCTATGTCCTTATCAAGGTCATCAATAAAGATGTTAAACAGAAATGGTCCCAACACTGAGCCCTGAGGGACACCACTTGTGACCGGCCGCCAGCTGGATTTAACTCCATTGACCACCACTCTTTGGGACCGCCCATCCAGCCAGTGCTTGATCCAGCAGATCGTATGCTCATCCAGGCCATGAGCTGCCAGTTTTTCCATGAGAATTCTATGGGGGACAGCGTCAAATGCTTTTATATTTCTCTTCTCTTCTCTTCTCTTCTCTTCTCTTTTCTCTTCTCTTTTCTCTTCTCTTCTCTTCTCTTCTCTTCTCTTCTCTTCTCTTCTCTTCTCTTCTCTTCTCTTTTCTCTTCTCTTCTCGTCTCTTCTCTTCTCTTCTCTTCTCTTCTCTTCTCTTCTCTTCTCTTCTCTTCTCTTCTCTTCTCTTCTCTTCTCTTCTCTTCTTTTCTCTGTCCTAATTCATTGAGATAATGAGACAGCACATCTGCTATGACTGTTGGTATATTTATATATTAGAGTGACTAGAAGCCAGGAATAATTATTTAGTTGTCTGAAGGATATTAACCTCTGGGGAGATTCAGAATGACATGCACGTATCTAAGTGGATAAATAAGACCAGGACAATGGTCCAGTGCCTAATCCATACCCAAAGTTTGTTTCCTGCCCATGCACAGAAATGCTATTACCTTGAGTTAAGACTATCTGGGCATCAGTTATAGGCCTAAGATGTTTGAGAGCCCAAATCTACATGTCCTGGAGTATATGTGCTCTGAAAAATGAGGTACCCTTAAAGCACACCTAACAGATGCAGGTAACATGGAGCACACAAGGTAAGGGGTGGAGGAGGTGGCCCTGGTTGCCTTTTGTGTAGGGTCTAAACAGTGAGTTTGCCATAATGATTTGCTCTTACCAATAGGAGCCTTTCTGTCAAGTTATCTTTTTCAAAATCAAAGTCTGTGGATCTAATGATGTAGCTCTTTTATCATTTTGATGGAGTGTGTGGATACAAAATATGATTTAAGAATCCACCATGCGATTCCAAAACTGAGGCCAGAAGCTTTTGCATAGTGTCTTTCTGCGTGAACGCAGCCCTGCTTTCCCCTCTCTGGGGCCAGGTCCTCAGAAACACGACAAGTGCAGTTTTCAGAGGGAAGGCCGGGTGAGCCAGCTGTAGCTGCTGTGGTAAGAAGGTATGAATGGCACTAAGAGCTTTCCAAGAAGAGAAACACAGAGGACACTTGAAAATGTTTTTTGGTTGCAAATATTTAACCAAAGACTCATTGCTTTGAGCATCGCTTTGGCAGATGGTTGCACTTTGACAGAGCTTTAATACCTGGAGTAGAACAAACTTTCTGGTTTGTCTCTTCTAGCTCTTCATGCTAAAGGAAGTGTAAAATCAATTGCACTTGGATGGGAAACTTGTAAAGGAGAACTTCCTTGATGGAAAATAAGATTTATGAGAAGTGTGGCTATTGTGGGAGATAAAGACTAGTTAATATATTTGGGAAAAAAAAGAAGTAACTGTTCACATTTTTCTGTCACTTAACACCAAACGTTCTGCCAAAGGAAAAAAGGTACGGATTAAGCCAAAGACTGACAAAGTTAGTTAAAGCTTATCATTCACATATTGCCTAGAAAATTCCATCTATCACTATCCTAATTATTCCATATTTGGGCTGTCTGGCATTCAGCGACAAGTCATTAGCAAGATAGAAAAGCTGCTGTTGCAATATGGTCTGAACTCCTCTGGAAAAAGCTTGCAAAACAATCAATAGCACAAAGTGAGCAAGATGTTCCTATTTCCCCAGGCTCCCCAGAGAGCAAAGGTACTTGATATGAAGCTGAGATAACCTGAATCCATTGCAAAATCTGTTTAAAAAATGAAAGTTAAAAATACTGTGCAACTGTACTGTAACAGCGAGGCCAGGAGCTGATTGAGAGGATGTTGCACGATTTCTTTTAATCTCTACTAGGAGACCAAAAGGAAGGTCTAGCTACAGTCCCACCAGAGGGTGAAAGGATGGTCTCCGTTGCTGATTCAACATGCAAAGACTCAGCTGTTGTACCTTTACTGAGGAGAAACTTGTCCTATTTTCACAGTACAAATTGCACATACCAAAGGTGTCCCTGTCGATCTTCACAACATCCATTTTCCCCCGTGCTTGCTTCCTTCTGCGTGCAATGTGGCTGATCTGTGTTCTTTGCAACAGTAGACGCTATTTAGCAGCAGTTTTCCATGATGTGGAGCTGGCTGCCGCCGGAAGATTTGCCTGACTTATTTTTGCTGCCCTGTCTCCTCACCTACTCTCAGCTATTTAGTGTATGTACACTGGCCATCAAATTTGGGGTTGAGTGACCTCTCATCTGACATGTGCATCAGCTGTCTGGGAGAACATCGCTCACAGGAGTATTACTACAGCACTCAATATGTGACAGGACTGTGAATAATGGGCTAATTGCACTGTGTGGTGATTTATACCAGCAACAGCACGAAAGTCAGTGCAGGTGGAATTGGGAAGTCACATGCCTTGATAATGACAAACTGCCCGTGTTTCACAGGAGTATGAAAAAGTGGTGATGACAACTGGGTGGCACTTGGTTACTTTGAAGCCAGATGCCTCCTGTATTCCAGATACGCTGTCCTTTAATCTCCTAAGAGCCATGCTGGAGTTTGCTGTGCTCTGTGTGACTTCATCCCTCGCCGTGACACCCCGAGACAGCCTCCTGCTGAGGCAGCAGAATTGGTCTGCAGGCTTCAGCGCTGCGTTGTCAACACATGCCGCTGGGACAGTCTATTTTCCAGCGCGGTGAGACTGGAAAAGGACCTCCATTTTCTTTTTACTGGTGGTCAGGCCAAATTGCCTGGCAGCATTATTGAAACATTAATTAATGTGCTGTGCATCCTCTTCTGTGTGCACAATGATTACTCGACTGTCAGCGAAGAGCAGGTTCTGGGCCATGTCTTTACGACCTTTAATTTAGCATGGAGGCTCTGGGGGTGGCAGGAGGGAAAGTAGCTCTCGGTATATTGTTGTTATTCCACCTACTAATGGTTCTTCTGCACTGGAAGAACATTCTTTCGGTGATTATGTATGATTTGCAAATACCAAGCTATCTTTGAGTGACTCAACTGTGAATAAACACAAATATGTGAAAAGGCATTTTAAGCCATGTCTCCACAAATCTTTACATGTAATGAGCTTGAGTGTGACATAATCATTCTGAGACTTAAGGCCAGAAACATAAGCCGTGTCAGTGCAGATTGAGACCGCTCTATGTTTGACTAACTATTTTCCTGAGAACTTTCTGACCTAAGTGTGTGACAGAAGCTTTCTTTTTTAAATAAGTTTATGAATGTTTGTTGGCATGGCAAACCAAAAGAACAAGATACAATAGCCTCTTGGTATAAATCTCTGTTAATGAGATCAGGACTAGAAACCTCATTGTTCAGCTCACATTCTGTCTGAACGCAATCTGCTTCTCAAATTATAAATCAGGGGCAAGACACTGTACCATTGTGTAACCCTACACCCTGGCTCTGGAATGTTTCCTAGTCACAAGAGGATTGTCATCATTTCATTTACGAGAGAACTATCAAACAGGCCTGGGCCATATTTGGTCTACAACCCCCCTTCAAATGAAGACAAATCCCCCCACCTCGCTCCCCCTGCCTTGCAGCAGGGTATTTTTGTAGCAACAGCACAGAAGCATGCATTATAGTGTGCCACATCCTGAAACCTAAAAGAAAAGAAAAAAATATTATGTCTATCACTCTCAGAATCCTAATTACTAAGGATTAAGAATTTGTTTATATATGCCCTATATATCTCCATACTTCTAGAAAACAAACACACGTATGTGCAGTAAGATCATTGAATTGGAAGGTTTAGATGTGTCTGCAAAGGCATATTGCGTGTGCAAAGCCTCTGCCGTCCCACAAGACCTTACAGCACATTCTGCTTCAGAAAGCAGATCCCTTCTGACCATCTCAGTCAGAGAGAGGGATTTAATCACAGGGTGCGTGCGGGTGGTGCAGTAATTTCAAGAGGTCTGGAGGACATAATTGCTTCCAAGTTTTCATCCAGCTTTCTAACAATCCAAGAAAAAGAGGAAAGACTTACTATATTTGTTACTGGCTTAGGAGCCCTCTAGGAAATCCCAGGCTCACTTTTTAGCTCCACTGAATGTAGACTATTATACACTTAACCTAAATGTACAGTCTTTATGGTCAGCCAAGTTACCTTTCATTTCTGGTGGGGCTCAGGCTACAAGGATGCTCTCCAGGCAGGGAAAGAGGTTCACCCTTAGCAACCTGTGGTCTGTCTCCCTAGTTCTGTTTGCTGTTAAGAGCAATATCCTGAAAGGTATGTGTAAATACTCATCCTTCCCCCCATACCCCTGCTGGCCGAAACCTCCCTGTGCTGTTCTCAACTACTGAGGACATCTGTGCTGGTACTGCCACAGCAGCTGTGCGAAGCAGTGCCATAGAATAGAATCATAGAATCATAGAATCATCTTATCATCTAGGTTGGAGGGGACCTTTGAGATCATTGAGTCCAACCATCAAACTAACACTGCCAAAACCACCACTAAACCGTGTCCCTCAGCACCACATCTACACATCTTTTAAATACCACCAGGGATGGTGATTCCACCACTTCCCTGGGCAGCCTGTTCCAACGCCTGATAACACTTTTGGTGAAGAAATTTTTCAAAATATCCATCCTAAACCTCCCCTGGCACAACTTAAGGCCGTTACCTCTTGTCCTATTGCCTGTTACTTGGGAGAAGAGACCAACCCCCACCTTGCTACAGCCTCCTTTCAGGTAGTTGTAGAGAGCGAGAAGGTCTCCCCTCAGCCTCCTTTTCTCCAGGCTGAACAACCCCAGCTCCCTCAGCTGCTCCTCATAAGACTTGTTCTCCAGACCCCTCACCAGCTTCGTTGCCCTTCCCTGGACCCGCTCCAGCAGCTCAGGGTCTTTCCTGTAGTGAGGGGCATACGGCCACATAGCTCTGTTTTCCAAAGGGAGACCGTGGGCGTGGGCTGACTAGAAAACACAGAGATCAGTGTTGCAACATGAATAACTAAGAGAAAATAACCGCAGCAAACCGACCATACAATCTCTGAAGCCATTTCTCCAGTGCCAAACCCTTTGCCTACAGCTGAGAACAGAGTTCAGACCTCTTGAACAGATCGTGCAAATAAGTTTTGCTTTTTAATAGATGGACAAACTGAGAAATCAGAAGGGGAAATAATTTCCACTGGCAAGAAATTGCCTAAATATTTAAATGGACCTGAAACTAAACATTTCACATAGCTTTTGACTAATCTGTTTAAGCTAAATTTAGTCTCAAAAACTTAAACTGAAGAGAAAATTTAGACTTTTAAATAGAAACAGAAATATTTCAACTTCAGTGATTTTTTTTCTGTGACCAAAACTCTTTGCTGAGTATGAAGTTTTTCAAGAGCATTTCCTTCTTTAGAAGTAAATGTTTTCATTTTTTTCAGTTTGCTTAATGGCACAGTTCTTCAATGACCATCAAATAACAGTCAATGGTCCATTCTATTGGCATTTTTACCTACCTGCATGACGGCACAACCATAAACAGCTTCAGCATCTCTTTAGAGTCTCATCCCAACACCAGTAGGAAAAATTAAATATGAATAGACATTGCTGAAAATTGGACAAAAGGCATAGGAAAGTGGGTTTTCTCTTTCTTCTCCTCCTCTCCTCTCCTCTCCTCTCCTCTCCTCTCCTCTCCTCTCCTCTCCTCTCCTCTCCTCTCCTCTCCTCTCCTCTCCTCTCCTCTCCTCTCCTCTCCTCTCCTCTCCTCTCCTCTCCTCTCCTCTCCTCTCCTCCTCTCCCTTTTCTCCTTTCTTCTTTGCTTTGCTTCTTGTTGCTTTTCTTTTTCTCTTTTTCTTTTTTCTTTTTCTTTTAACTTTTTTCTTTTTCTTTTTCCCACTCTGAAAAAGCATGAACTATTGGATACAGATTAAATAAAAATGTTGGACAACTCCTTCCTTTTCAAAACAAACACAAAATTAATATATACAATAATAGAGACTTTATATGTAGATTTGTGTCACCCACAGCCACTTCTGTCACCTGGATCATTGCCACCATTGTTGCTGGCTTGGGATTTATATTCAATATTGAAGGAATCCTGCGGCTACAATTTGAAATACAATTCCAAAACCACTGTGGAATCATCTCTAGTTATATGGGGTCAAATTCACCCTGGGTGAATTCTCTCTTATGAAGCAGTGGTGTTAGAACAGGAATCATTATGAGCCAGACTATTATGAATATGATGATGAGGACAATTAAAGAATATGGAACCTCCTCTCTACTTGATTGAGCAGATTTAAGTGTTTCAGTGTATTTGATGACAAGTGAGTCTCATTATTCCCACACACCAACAGCCATGTTTCAGATGGCAGTCCCCAATTCACTCCGCCCATATTTTGCTGATTTCTTTTCTAGTGTGCATTGTCATTCCTGTTTTGTCAGCAGAATTTGACAGCATCAGTCAGGTTCTCCTCCCCAGTAGGAGCTTTACCAAAGCTTCTGCCGCACAACTCAAGACTTGTGTACTAAATACTGGCCTGAGACAGGGAAAGCCACATTTCAAGGGTGCCTTTTAGTCTCAAATGCTTTGAGGTACCCTCAGTCCTGCGGCTGTGTAGAACAACAGTGTTCACTAATGAAATTTTACACAAAAGTTGGCTGCCCCCAGACACTGTCACAGAATCACAGAATCATAGGGTTGGAAGGGACCTCTGGAGATCATCTAGTCCAACCCCCCTGCCAGAGCATGAAGTAAAGGTTTATTTGTGCCCCCTTGGGCTGCAAACCATGGTGTTTAAAGTGGTTGAGACACAGAGTACAGCTGTCAATAGTGGCTCTGCAAAGGCCTTCATCCCTTCACAAGGCTGCAGTTCTGTTCGCTTGGGAATCTAGTAGCTACAGAAATACTTTTTCCCCATGAAAGCAAATTGTCCAGGAACAGTGGTTGGAAGAGGAAAGTTTCTGCCTCTCCCAGTTCCCCTCTTCCCTCCCATTACCACTG
Source organism: Chroicocephalus ridibundus (assembly GCF_963924245.1). NCBI lineage: Eukaryota > Metazoa > Chordata > Aves > Charadriiformes > Laridae > Chroicocephalus > Chroicocephalus ridibundus. The sequence continues at coordinate 17,726,558 of NC_086284.1, read as the reverse complement.
CAGTTCTTGCTACCACCAAGACCTTATCAACCAGCACAGGCCAAGACCCCTGCTGCCTGCTGCCCTTTGGCTGGCAGAAAGCTCCAGAAGAAGATGGAGAATCAGAGTCTTGTTCAGATACACCAGGCTGCTGTGGCAGCTCCAGCTGCAGCTCAACCAGTCCCTGTCTCCCTGCCTGTCCCTGCCAGCACTGAGGACATGGCACAGTCCCTGTGTGGCTGCAGCTTCACCCATCCCTCCCATCCACAGCGCCTTCATGCCTGTCACCTCTGCCTCCAGTGCCAACAGCAGGCAGGGGCCCTTCCCACCCTGACCCTCAGGTCCATTACCTCCTGTCACCCTTAACACCTAGCTGCAGGTGCTGTGGCTGGTGGCTATTAGCCTGTGGTGCCCTCCCAGATGTCGAGTGAGATAATATTCTTCCTGGCATTGGAGGCTGCTACATCAGAGATGGAGGAGAAGGTGGACCTTGGCAGGGGTGCTTTCACACCCTGCAAACCTCTGATGGGGCGTAAAGATTGTGTTAACATCAGGACCTTTCTTCTAACCCTGGCCTTCTCCTGGCCATGTCTGTGCTCAGGAGGCTGCTTGTCAATGACACCCTCATCTGGCTCTGCTCCCATCTGGTACATTCTCCCTAGCTGCCACCTTGTATTAGCCGATGGGCTGAAGGCAATGCTGTGTCTGTGTCTACACCACTACTGTAACTTTCCCTGAGTAAAACTAGAATGGATTTATCATCACACACCCCAGACTGCCACAGAAGAGCTGCGGAGCTGCCATCTTGTGCTGAAATCTTGCCTTCATTTGACCCTGGACCATTACTGCTCAATTACAGGCCTCAGATTTGTACGGTGTTCATCACAATCAAGTTTTCCTGGGCATTGCAGTAGTATAACAAAATATTATGCCACAGGTAAATTTCCTTTATAAGTCCATGATTTACGGATGGGCCAGTTTACTCAGCGTTGCGACTTAAGGAGCAAATTAGACTAAGAAGCTGAATGTAAAGCAGCAAATTTCTTTCCAAGAAGAACACGCTTGCTTTCCGTGAAATGTGAAAATTTAATTTTATCAAAGAAAAATTAATTATATGCTCCAGCCCCCCTGTACAACTTCATGTGACCTGTTGGTCTTTAGCCTTTTGCTTAAAGTGTATTTCGTTACATGGGAAAGGATATGTACTGAGGACACATGGCTATTTTTTGGGCTCATTTGCATGTCGTTCTCTGTAAAAGCACCGAGGTGTACTTGCACCTGAAACCATCCCTGTGGGTGTTCAATGAAGTTGAAAATCAGGCACAGAGGTGCACATTTAAAGAAGCTTTGTGGGTGTGTTGTATTTAGGCTTGTACTGGAAACTATAAGTTTAACCTGTTTTTCATGTTTTCTTTTTATGGCAAAATTTTATTGTAGAAAGTCATGGACAAATTTTTTTTAAAAAGCAGCAAAAATGGTGGGCAGAGTGAAGTTTTTGAAAGAAATCTAAGGTATGTAAATTTTAGTATGTTCATGTCTAAACCAAGCTTGTTGATTTTAACATAGTTTTCTTCATACTTGAAGAATAAAATTCAGCCTTTTACTTTTTTTTTTTTTAATTTCTATATGATAAACAGAAAAGCCTGGAAACATCAATTTGAAGAATAACCATCAACTAATGGGAACAAAAGACCTTGTTGGCTCTTCACAAGTGCTCAGAATCCAGCAGCTGCCTCTGGGTCCACTCACACATTCCTGATGCCCGAGAGTCACGCTGTTTAGACACCTAAACAAAAACTATACTTTAGTATTGTCAAAAGTGCCAAAGTGATCTAGGAAACAAGGTTATTATCTTTGTGTTGAAGCCTGTAACCCTAAATCAAATATAACTAATTTGAAAATATTTTCCTAGAACCATAAATGCAGGCATCTGTTTTTGAATGAACTCTCTCCGTGTAATTGAGGAAGCTGACTCATGGGCTTTGCTTTCGCCACCTGAACCGATTAACAGGAGAAGAAACCTGGTTAAGCTGGTGCTCTGGCTTGCTGACTAGCAGGGTTGGTTTTGATCCATGGCCTCTGGTATTTGGATTATTTGCTTTCCCCTCTCTTAAGTTCTGTGGGGAAACTTCCCCTCACTATTTAAATATTAAATCCTCACCCTACTGGAATGTCGCAGTGTACTGCGTACAGAGATGTAAGGGCTCAGTATTTTCAGTGCAAACCAATTTTGAGTTCCAACTCAGAAGGCCTTTGTTCATCTGCTCTGAGGAGACACGCATGTCTTTTGCTGGGAATTTTACAGGTCTTTGAGCACCAAAGATCCAATAAGTACAGACACACAACAGAATCCTTTAGGCATGGGGACTGCAGCTACAGTTTCCCTCTTCTGGCAGCAGCGTCAGGACAGATGGCAACAGCAAATGTAAGACACCAGGTTTCTATAATTTTGATGTTTAAATACAATTCATCTTAACAGGCTCCTGACTGAAGTCAGCCCCTTTGAGCCTACCAGATTATTCCTCCAAAGATGCTGCAATGCCTAGCTAGAGGAGAAAGGTAGCATTATTGCAGTCTTCAAAACATCGTTTTGAAAAAATTAATCTTTCCCTAAACCTACTTTGTAAAATTTCAGTTGCTGACTATTTGCTACGTATGCAACTCGCCTTAATCTTGGCTGATATCGCGCACTGGCAGGTAGCTCTAATCCTCTGATAAATTGTCCATTGTTATGATGGGCACGTGTTTTCCTCTTGTCTCCTTTTTACAGGCTGGTTCCCTCCTAAGCAATGACAGCACTTACAGTGTTGATGATCATGGTATGATCATGGTATGACCATGGTATGATGATCATGGTATGATGGAGAATAACACAATTTTTAAAATACTGTTGCCAAATAATTGTTTCTTTTGGGAAGATGCATTCTATTCAGAGAAATGCCAGTGTCCCTCTGGGTGCATGATCCCATGGGTGCACCAGTACAGCACTGAGCCCACTCCTGAAATGCAGCTCTTCTAAGCTCCCATACACTTTAACAAAGACTAACAGTAACGGTGTGGGGTTCAGGCACATTTCTCGTGGAAATACAGTCGTGTTTAAGTCCCCAGACTAAGCCCACAATTCTTGCTGTATAGCTACGAACAGAAAATCAGGCATCCAATATGGAGTTAATTTTCTTTAATTTTCTTTAATTTTTCTTTCTAATTTTCTGACCGTTTCAGCCTGGGGTTCTTCACATGAAGAGCCGAGTAAGAATTGCTCTTTAAGTGCGAGTGTTGATAAACATTGCTGTGAAAATCTGGAGAACAGGAATCTCCAACCAATTGAACAAGACCTACAGGAGCAGCTGCTGGGAGAGGTACGATGTTGGGAACACAGTCAGTTTTAGAGCCATCAGATGAAGCTACTGAGTAAGGGCAACACCCAGTCTGCAGTAATTTGCAATACAGCCACCAATATAAAGAGAAAAGGTGAAACTCCACGTATTATTTAGCAATAATCAAATCACTTTTAAAATATATCTTTTATGATTGTAACAGAATCTATTAGCGAATCTTAAAAAACTGGAGAAGTTAGGAAAGTAGTGTATACATAATCTAAATAATAAAATATTTGTTTTCCTTTCACTCTAATTACAGGCACAGGAAATTTACACAATCAATGCAAATGCTAAAAATGTGAAGTATTTTCATTCTTTTAATTTTACAACACAGTGCATCATAAAAAAGACTTAATTATCCTAAAAATGCTTACCAGTCAATTGACATTCATTATTTGAGCTACCGCTTTCATCTTTATTTTGTTGCTAATTTTATAATGTCAAATAGTAGATACATTATATATAAAGTACCTAAAGCTGTAGTATCCTGGAGCGGATAACGTCAGTATCACCTGTGCAGCTGCAGTCGATTGCTAACTGAGGCATTCTGGTACTGCTGTGAGGCTTTTGTAGTGTTCATCACCAAAGGGGAGGATAGACATTGCTGAATACTCTAGAATAGAATGGAGAATAATGAGGTATACATGTACATAAACAGAAATGCCATTGTGTATAATATGACATTCCAGAAACAACATTTGAGGACATCATGTGATTTGTTTTCTGTTATATAAACAATTGTGCTCCTTCATCTGGATTTAGAGGTTGGTATTACAGGGTACAGTGTCATTCCCAGAATTACTGAGTGAATATCCATCCTTCTTGAAGAAGTAAGGAAGGGGGTTAGTACAACTGCCACCTTGGACTTCTGAAGGTCAGACTTTGACCTGATTAGGAGACGGTTGACAGAGTCCCCTGGGAGGCAGTCCTGAAGGGCAAAGGAGTCCGGGAAGGCTGGACATTCTTCAAGAAGGAAATCTTTAAGGTGCATGAGGTGGCTGTCCCCACGTGCCATAAAACGAGCTGGTGGGGAAGAAGACTGGCCTGGCTAAACCGAGAGCTTTGGCTGGAACTCAGGAAGAAAAGGGAAGTTTATGGCCTATGGAAGGAAGGACAGGCCACTCAGGAAGACTACAAAGATTTTGTGAGGCTATGCAGGAAGAAAATTAGAAGGGCCGAAGCACAACTACAACTTAATCTGGCTACTGCCATAAAAGACAATAAAAATGTTTCTATAAATACATTAACAACAAAAGGAGGACTTAGGAGAATCTCCATCCTTTATTGGATGTGGGAGAAAACATAGTGTCCAAGGATGAGGAAAAAGCTGAGGTACTTAATGTCTTTGCCTCAGCTTTTATTAGCAAGACGCCTTGTTCTCAGGGTACTCAGCACAGAGCTGGATGACAGGGATGGAGAGCAGAATGAAGCCCCCATAATCCAAGACGAAATGGCCAGTGGGCTGCTACACCACTTAGATGCACACAAGTCTATGGGGCCAGATGGGTCCACCCGAGGGTACTGAGGGAGCTGATAGAAGTGCTCACCAAGCCATTTCTCATCATTTATCAGCAGTCCTGGCAAACTGGGAGGGTCCCAGCCCACTGGAAGGTAGCAAATGTGATGCTCATCCACAAGAAGGGCCACAAGGAGGATTACAGGCATGTCAGTCTGACCTCAGGTTATGGAGCAGATCATCTTGAGTACCATCACACAGCACATACAGGACAACCAGGAGATCAGGACTAGTCAGTATGGGTTTATGAAAGGCAGGTCCTGCTTGACTAACATGATCTCCTTCTGTGGCAAGGTGACCTGCTTAGTGGACAAAGGAAAGGCTGTAGATGTTGTAAACGTAGACTTTAGTAAAGCCTTCGACACTGTTTCCCACAGCATTCTCCTGGAGAAACTGGCTGCCCATGGCTTGGATGGGAGTACTCTCTGATGGGTAAAAAACTGGCTGGATGGCCAGGCCCAGAGGGTGGTAGTGAATGGAGTTAAATCCAGTTAGCAGCCAGTCACAAGTGGTGTTCCCCAGGGCTCAGTATTGGGGCCAGTTCTCTTCTTTAATATTTTTATCAATGGTCTGGACGAGGGCATTGAGTGCACCCTCAGTAAGCTTGCAGACGACACCAAGTTGGGTGGGAGTGTCAACCTGCTTGACACTTGCTAGGATGGCTCTACATATGTATCTGGACAGGCTGGATCAGTGGGCCGAGGCCAACTGTATGAGGTTCAACAAGGCCAAGTGCCAGGTCCTGCACATGGGTCACAACAACCCCATGCGACGCTACAGGCTTGGGGAAGAGTGGCTGGAGAGCTGCCTGGCAGAAAAGGACCTGGGAATGTTGGTCGACAGCCGGCTGAGTATGAGCCAGCAGTGTGCCCAGGTGGCCAAGACGACCAACAGCATCCTGGCTTGTATCAGCAGTAGTGTGGTGAGCAGGACTAGGGAAGTGATTGTACCTCTGTACTCAGCATTGGTGAGGCCTCAACTCGAATACTGCGTCCAGTTTTGGGGCCCTCACTACAGGAAAGACATTGAGGCACTAGAGTGAGTTCAGAGAAAGGCAATGAAGCTGGTGAGGGGTCTGGAGAACAAGTCTTATGAGGAGCTGCTGAGGGAGCTGGGGTTGTTCAGCCTGGAGAAAAGGAGGCTGAGGGGAGACCTTCTTGCTCTCTACAACTACCTGAAAGGAGGCTGTAGCGAGGTGGGGGTTGGTCTCTTCTCCCAAGTAACAAGTGATAGGACAAGAGGAAATGGCCTCACGTTGTGCCAGGGGAGGTTTAGATTGGATATTAGGAAAAAATTCTTCATAGAAAGGGTTATCAAGCATTGGAACAGGCTGCCCAGGGAAGTGGTTGACTCACCATTCCTGGAGGTACTTAAAAGACAGGTAGATGTAGTGCTGAGGGACATGGTTTAGTGGTGGACTTGGCAGTGTTAGGTTAATGGTTGAACTTGATGATCTTAAAGGTCTCTTCCAACCAAAATGATTCTATGATTCTATAGTTCTGTGGGTTCTATAGGATTCTATGGTAGGACAGGCTATGAAGAAAGTCTCAGAGAACATACAAGGTCAAAAATGCTTTAGTAAAACACAGTTAGATCCAATAAAGGTAACTATACTACACTAGTTGCTGGAAAACACAAAATTTACATGCTGTTAAGCCATAAGAAATTAAATTTGTAAGATAGGAGGCAGAAGAGAGGAAGCTGAGGTTCCAAGTCGCACCCACTACTAGGATTCACTAGAAGAGAGGTAATGATGTGCTCTGTGTTCTTTCCACTGTCCCATTTTAAAACCAGGCAATCATTTTGAATTTAGGAGCCTGGATACCGTCTGGGGTTTTTCAGTCTCAAACTCAGATGGCAAAAGCCTTCTTAATAAAGAGTATTTTCTCTAACATTTTTGGTAACATTTTATCCAGTAAAGTATATGAACTATGTGAAAGTATATAAAGGATGTGAAGTACACAGGCATCTGTCTATAGTTTTTCCTCAGTACAAATATATAGTAAAGGAGGAGACTAATAATACAGAATTATAAATACTAACTCCTGCATTATAAACTGAACATTTGAAATGTAAATTTTGTACTTCAGACACTCATCTGCCTGTTCGGTTCTTTATATTCCAGCTATCACGATTATTTTGCTTCAAACTGACAAGGTCTAGAATATACGAAAAAAATACACTTATTGAAGAAAGGTAGTACCTATCATCTATAGAACACAGCATATCTGCAGTCAAAGCAAGAATTCATTGAATTACCAATTATTTTATGCAGTACCATGCATCATTCCCCCTTTCATCTCTACGTTATTAAGAAATACAAATTAATTATGAGCTATATATAGTTCAAATCGACCCTGCTAAATTACTATTCCTTAAAGGTTCTTGGAACTTCCTGGACTTTGCAAGTGTCTTCAGATTCCAAAAGGAAAATGAAACCAGAGGATGAGGCAGTCTGGTAAAGCCTGTTTACAGTACTATAAAAATTCATATGTGTATTTTTTTTTAGATTTTTTTAACATTTTTTTACATACATACACATTTACAGAAATCAAAATCTGAAAATCTGTCAAGCCAGTGAATAGATTGATGTCAATATTTCCAATTATTTCTTTTTCTGTAAAATAAGCCATGAGATCAATTTGTAGGAACTAAAGCTGAACATATTTAAATTAAATACTTACTAAAGGGGTGATTAGCTGCAAAACATTTGAAGCAGATGGGTTTCTGGTAATGGCTTCTTGAAGATCTAAAAATTGCATGAAAGCGTATCATAAATATTATGTAAACCAAGTACCGCAATAGAAATGTGATTCACAGTCAAATATTCAACACAAAACTTCCGGAAGATTATGGAAATGTAGTTTAATTGCACTGTTCTTTTTTCTCCTACCAACAGCTGCTGAAGTGTATGTCATATCTGTATTTTTAAAATTTGCAGCTAGATATTATCATCTGAACAAAAAATTCAGTGTCCATAAAGAAATCTAAAGCTAGAAAAAAGAATGCCAGCTACTCAAAGCTGGCAACAAAAATTCCAGACTTTGGTTAGTGAGTGACTAACTGTTATTCATTAAAAAGACTGCTGTGAATGCACACAGTTTTAGTTGCTTAATTTGGTAACATGTGAAAACAAAGCCAAAAAAAGGGGTTCAAAAAGGTCACTGTTTAAAAAAAGCAATGTACTTACATGACATGTGAGTACTTACAACACTTTATGCACTTACTTACAGGTACCAACTTACATGTACTTACATGTCCTATAAGTCTACCTGTAAAATTCCCCAGCTTCTTGTTACCAATTTTAATCCCCAAATAATTAGGCAAGCTAATTACATTTCTAAGATACATACATATATATGTATTACAATCATTTGCAGTTTCTTCATTTGCAATCTGTTAACTCCTATGATTCTTTCATTGTTTCTGTCATATTCCTTATGTACTTTTCTGACAGTTTTCAAATTTTTCCTTTTCACGCTTTGCAAACTTCAGCTTTCTTGCTCCCAGTTCCTTTGCTGCGTTTGCCTTTGCTCCTGTTTCTTTGTTATTTCTCTGTTATTTATACAGCAATTTATTTTCTATTTTCTTGTATTTCTCTTTTCATATCTACTTGCTTAACCCGAGCACATCATACTAAATCTCCTCTCTGACAAAAGACAGAATTCTTCACTTCTATTTGCCTGGAAGCAATATCCATGAGGTACATACAGTAAAATGAAATTCTGAAGCACTGTTTGATGGGAGCAGGAATTGTAAGCCACAGCTGCAGAAAGTTTCTAAGCAGTTGCAAAGGTCTTTTATTCTGCTGTTGCAGTTTACAGGAAACTGAAGCCTTTTTCCTCAAAGTCAAGCAATCCACCAGTTGATGTAGAAATGTATGGATAGTGTGCAGGAGCTTAATAAGCTCTGCTTTAGTTTGATTCCAGTCAATAGGGAGGTAAATGTGGGTAACCTGATCGTGAAATGGTGCAGTCCACAAGGAAAAGAAGTAGAATAGTAAAATAAAATCAATGGACTTCAAGAAAGCAGACTCTTATAAACTCAAATAATTGGCATGTAAAATTTTATATGAAAAAAGTCCAAGGAAAATATAAAATTCATGAGAGTCGGCAGTTCCATAAACAGCAAAAATGTCAAGCAGAATTTATTCCAATGATATGGAAAGCCAGGCAGTCCAGTGAAGAGACCACAAGGTCCCCATTGATTTCAAATACAGAATGGAGCACACAAAATGCAAAAACTATGTCAAACTAATGAGAATTTTTATGGAAGACCCGTATGATCATGTTGGTCAAAGCAAATAGTAACCATTGGATACAGTAGCAAGAGACCCCAAAAGTAAGTTTGTTCTACGAGTATGTTAGTTATAATAGGATGACGAATGAAAGTGTTGGCTAACGAATCACTGGAGAGAAAAATATATCAAGAATGAGTACAGACTTTTATCCCCACATTCTTCAATGAAATGTCAACTGCAATGCGACAGCTCATATAAAAAGCACTTCTTAAAGCAGGTAAGAAATCATCCTGGGATACAAAAAGAATAGGTTAGGGAATGCTCAAGTAAGTTTGAGATTTTTAAAGTAGTTGTGCAAGTGATATTCACATAAACATTCAGATTTGGCTGCAGCAATCTCAGAACCGTATTTGTGATATGGAGAAGAAGAGGAACACCCTAAAAGACTAGAAGAAAGGAAATGAAAAGCCATTCATTATAAAGGGCTACATTTGCAAAAAAATATAGGGTGTATAATATAAAGCGTAATTACTTGCAAAAATAATTGCAAAAAAATTAAGATGGATAAACATTGGAACAGATTCCTAAGTGAGGCTGATACATCTGTATCTTTACACTTTCACTTTAAAGAACAGTTTTGACAAACATCTATTAGATACAACATCTACAGTTGGGCTGAGGCAGTTTCTGAAGGCATCCTGCAGTCACATTTTGAAATTTTTTTTTGACCAAGGCAAAGTCACCATTATTTTAAATTAATTTCATTGACTCTAAGAAAGGTTTCATGATTTTGATTTCCTGTTTGCTATATTTAGTAAAGAATAATAAGAATAAAATAAGAAGAAACATATTTCTACCACAGGATTCACGTTTTTAATCCAATTTAAGCCATGACAACAAATATAAAGTTACTTAATCACTTGATGTGGGATCCTATTTATTATCAAACTTACTTTGTAGCCTTTGATTGAGACGATCAAGAGACTGGAAAATCTTCTGTTCTTCTACTGAAAGTGCACTCGTGCCTAGACACGGAGCCCTGTTGAGCAGTGAGGGCTGGCTGGCTGGTTGCACATTTTCCATAGCTGCCAGGATTTCACCTTCTGAGGCTGGTGTACTTGCTAGTTTTTCTGCCATAAGAAACTGAACAGTGCTTTCTGAAACTGAAGAGATTACAGGGGTAACTTCAAATGAGAAGAGCTCACGACATTTAAATATGCTGCTTGTTTTCATTACTATAGGTCTGTGAAACCCACAAAATGCACATTAAAAGATCAACAAAGTGGCAAAGTCAAAAAGCACGACATGTTAGAAAATGCCATAATTCAGATCACTAGTGCATCTTACAATTGGCACCACAGCAAGTTCTACTGGGTTCAGAAACATATAATGATAGCAAGCAATACCTGTCCCTATCATAGTTATGTATGATACATCCAGCTATCATACAGTTAAATACAAACAGGAATGGAATGAAACTTGAGTATATGTTGTAGTGCATTTATAAAACCATCAATATCGTGACATATGACGCTATATCTTACATTTCCGTGGAAAAAAAACAGGTCTAGACAACAAACTACCCTTTCTTACTTAGAATCACTGATGCCAAAACACAGAAGTGATGTTACGCAGTGGATGTATTAGGTCACGACTTTATGTATAATAAAGAATTGAAGTGAGATGTGGTACTGTACCTTCATCAGACTTATAGGTGTTATTCCTATTTTGTACTGGATCAAATGCAGATTGAACAGGACTCAGCTCGACGGTACATAATGAATTCTATCAAAAATATTGTAAGAATATTTTAAGTGTAATTTAAGGTAACTATACTACTTTCTGAACATTTTTTATTTATTATTTCATATTACTAAATGTTTTCAGGTGCAAAAATATTAGTGTATATTAATACAGTGATGTATTCGAGTTGGTTTTATTCTTTTTATTAGCAGTGACAGCAAGCTGACTAAGCACATTGATTCAAAATTGTGTGACGCTGAACAAATCTTTGATATTCCTGAAACTCTTTCCATTTTGAAGAGAAATAAGCTTTTTTTTTAATAGTATTTAATATTTACCTGTGCATGATAAGTAGGCTTCCATCTTTTAGAGGCTACACTTTGTCTTCTGTGTTTATTTTCATGGTTGTCAAAAGCCTGCTTTTGTCCTGTAACAGGAACAACACCTTAAATAACAGGCATGCAAAAATAAACCAAAAATGTGTAAAAACATGATAAAGATAGTAGTAACAAATCTAACAATGGTGAGTAAACATCTCTGTCCAAATTTAGATGCTTACCTTGTATATGTTTACATCCGATCTCGCTGAATGTATTTTCTGATAGTAAAAAGATAGAAACAGGCACTTCTAAAGCATATTTAATTTCGTGTTAGCATAGGACTGTAAGATACAGATGTGGATCGTACGTGGACATTTATAAGCAGGTTAAGTGAAACCCCACTTTGAATCCCTCATAACAAAGATGGTCTGTACAATGATACAAGGTGGTCTTACAAAGTAAGAGGGAGAATGAACAGTGAACTATGACATAACAAATAGCACATAATGTACCAAAAAGTAATGTTTTGCCAAGATGCTGTGCCTTATATCTTAATGGATTCAACTTTTGTTAAGATTGCATAGCACCGTGCAGAAAATGTGTAATGGTTCACACAGTTTATTTGATTCACAGAATCCCAAAATGGTAGAGGTGGGAAAGGATGTCTCGGGATCATCCAGTCCAACACCCCTGATTGAAGCAGGGCCACCTAGATCTTGCTGCCCAGTACCATGTCCAGGTGGCTTTTGAGTATCTGTAAGGATAGAGACTCTACAAAGTCTCTGGGCAACTTATACCAGTGCTCTGTTACCCTCATGGTAAAAAAAAAGTGTTTCCTGATGTTCAGAGGGAACCTCCTGTGTTTCAGTTTGTGCTCATTGCTTCTGGTCCTTTCAGTGGGCACCACTGAAAAGAGCCTGGCTCCACCCTCTTTGCACCTTCCTTCCAGGTATTTATAGATGTTGATAATATCCGCCATGGCCTTCTCTTCTCCAGGCTGAACAATCCCAGCTCTCTCAGCCTTTCCTTCCAGGAGAGATGCTCCAGTCCCTTCATTGTCTTCGTGGCCCTTCATTGGACTCTCTCCAATCTGTCCGTGTCTCTCTTGTACTGAGGAGCTCAGAACTGAACACAGTCCTCCAGGTGTGGCCTCACAGGTGTGATTCAAATGCAAAGTCATGGTGTAAAACCTTAGCTCTACAGCTTGGGGTTTTGTAGTTAATCTCACTGATTTATACATCTGTACACTAATTTTAATGACAGTACTGCTGTATAGTATTTTCCCTCAGCTGGAGAGAGATGCAAATCAGCATTTTCGTGTGCACGTCATGAATCCACATATCCAAGGAGATATTACATTCTCATTTGTAAACACAGTTACTTGATTTGTAAATGCAGTTACTTGATTTATACTTGGGAAGATAAATTACCTATTTATTCGCATAATAAATATTTCCATATGCAGTTAAACTACAGTTCATGATTAGACCAATAGGTATTTTAGTGATTTTAACAGAATTTTATTTCTTTATTTGTTATTACAGTGGTATTTCGATTCAATATTTCTCAGTGATTGAGACAGCCAGCATGGCTTCACCAAGGACAAGTCCTACCTGACCAACCAGTGGCCTTCTATGATGGAATGACTACCTCAGTGGACAAGGGAAGAGCTCTGGATGTCATCTATCCGGACTTCTGTAAGGCCTTTGACACGGTCCTCTACAACATCCTCTTCTCTAAGTTGGATAGCTATGGATTTGATGGGTGGACTGTTAATGGATGAGGAATTGGTTGGATGGTCACATCCAGAGGGTAGTGGTCAATGGCTCAATGTCCAGATGGAGACTGGTGACAAGTGGTGTCCCTCAGGGGTCCATATTGGGAGCAGTACTGTTCAACATCTTCGTCAATGACATAGACAGTGGGATCGAGTACACATTCAGCAAGTTTGACGACAACATCAAGCTATCTGGAGCAGTTGACACACCTGAGGGACAGGATGCCATCCAGAGGGACCTGGACAAGATCAAGAAGGGGGTCTGTGTGAATCTCATGAGGTTCAACAAGGCCAAGTGCAGGGTCCTGCACCGTGATCAGGGCAACCCCCAGTCTCAATACAGGCTGGGGAATGAAAGTATTGAGAGTGGCCCTGCTGAGAAGGACTTGGGGGTATGGGTGGATGAGAAGCTGGACATAAGCCAGCAATCCTTGCTACATCAAAAGAAGTGTGGCCAGCAGGTTGAGAGAGGTGATTCTCCCCCTCTACTCTGCTCTCATGAGAGCCCACCTGGAGTACTGCATCCAGCTCTGGAGCCCTCAGCACAGAAAAGACATGGGCCTGTTGGAATGCGTCCAGAGGAGGGCCACAAAAATGACCAGTGGGCTGGAGCACCTCTCCTGTGAGGAAAGGTTGAGTGAGTTGGGGTTGTTCAGCCTGGAGAAGAGAAGGCTCTGAGGAGACCTTATTGCAGCCTTTCAGTACTTAAAGGGGGCTTATAAGAAAGGTGGGGACAAACTTTTAATAGGGCCTGTTGTGATAGTACAAGGGGTAACGGTTTTAAGCTAAAAGAAGGAAGATTTAGAATAGATATAAGGAAGAATTTTTTTTGCCATGAGGGTTTGCCCAGAGGGGTGGTAGATGCCCCATTCCTGGAAACATTCAAGGTGAGGTTGGATGGGGCTCTCAGCAACCTGATGTAGTTGAAGATGTCCCTGCTTATTGCAGGGGGGTTGGACTGGATGACCTTTAAAGGTCCCTCCCAACTCAAACTATTCCATGATTCTCTGATTCTATAGTTCTATAATTCTATGATTTAACAAAGCAGAATTCTTACCATTTGCAGAAAAAAAACCCAATTCATTGATCCTAGAAGCAGATTTGAAACTACTTATCTGGCTGCTGCCATCAAGAGTAACGTGGGACACCTTAGCTTTTGCCATTTTGTTATATGTGAATTACTGTAATGTGACACATGGTGCTGAATAGCACCTGAAAAGAAAAGCAAATGTGATCACTTTATATTGAGCACAGGGAGAAATTTAAAAAGAAGCAAAGAAGAAATCCCTTGTTATATTAATAATCATAGAATGTTTTTCTGAAAAATATAATCCAAAGTTGCTCTATTGATATGCATCGACACTTAATTTAATTAGTTTGAAAGACATGCTAGATCTACACCAAGAGACTCCTTTGAGAAATGTAAGACAAAAATATATTAAGTGATAGTATCTTTAAGGGCATGAAATACTGAGCAGTCTGCCCTTATTTAACTATAAGCATATGAATTAATACCATTTGTCACAGGCTAAATGTTAAGAATATTTTTAAAGCATTTTACTGATTGAACGCCAAAGTACTTAAAATAATTGTAGTATTCAGCTACAGTATAATATGTGTCCCCCAGAAGATACACCACTTGAAGACTGGAAGCCCAATTAAAGGAAGATCCTCAAGGGCAACAATTTTATTTATTCATCTTGTTCTCACTTTTTTTCTCTACATTTGGCCAAGCACTGCAATAGATCCCATTTTCTGCGGTGTCCTCACAGACCTCACTGAACTCTGTAATAGTGCCACAGCAGATATTTTACTCAAGAACAATGCAGTACTCAGTCTCTCATAGCAAGCACTTCAGGACAAAGACTTTGGTGATCTATGTGCATTTGCAGGCAATAGAACAAATAATAGCAAGTCATTAAGAGTTATCTAAAGTATTTAAAATAAAGAAGAATTACGAAACACTTTCAAACCTAAGCAGATATTGAGAGAGGGCCATCCCCCGCATTTTTGAAAAGAAGTTACTTGGTGCTTCCTCTAAAAGAGCTGGAGCTATGTGATACTGGGGATGTCACATTTAAAGTCGCAGTGAAGACAGTATTAGCAGCGCACACAACTTTGACCCAATAACTTTCCTGATTAATTGATCTGATGTGCAAATAAGGACATCAAGAGGCAAGTATCTCTGCTGGAGGCGAGGCATGGTAATGCAAGTCTTCAGTCATTTCCAATGTAAAATCAAACAGGTTAACTTAAGTCACACATATCTTAAGCTCATCTCTTTGACTTTGAACTGGAACGGACAAGCAGATAACATTTCTCATTTCCCACCCCTGCTTTAGGCCAAGAATATTCACCTGCCTCTGCTCTTACAAAACAGCTCTTCTGAATCACTTCATAGTTAAAACTATGTATTACTGTAGATAGATAAAACCAGAAATTTAGGGTTGTTTTTTTTTTTAAAGTCACGGGAATTACTTATTTTGGTAGAAAGTTTCTTTGAGCTGCACGGCTGATCCTCGGGGTGATGCCAGTATGTGAAGTGTTTTGGATACTGCTTGTACCTGAAGCAGGGTCTACAGCTTCAGGAGCTCTGCCTCCAGCTGCAACCCTCAATAGGAAGCAAACCAGCATACAACACACAAACTACAAGCACAAGGATGCCATCAGTGCCCGAGGCACAGAATATAGCTAGGCTGCAGAGGAGAAACAAGGCAAATCAAAAAGCCTGAAACCTATTTTGAAATGTAAAAACCAGGAAATTAAAATCTATTCTCCCAAAATTTCTTATGCATCTTTCCTCTGTTTTACCAATCAGTCTCTCCATTATATTGTTCCCAAGGTTAGTTATTAATAAAATGAAGGGTTATTCCTAAAATTTCCTAAAATTCCTTATAAATCAGACATACTTTGCAGCACAGCAAAATTTATCTGGTAGAAGCTCTTTATTTTTAACCTACATTTCAGTTTTTTGAGCATTAATTGGATTACTGAGACTAAAGCATAGTAATTTTAGGCATTTACTGTATCAGCATTTTAAAAACATGTTAGATCTACATTTCCTTCACTCAGGTGGCAGTGACTGATGGACAACAAGCTATCGCTCCCAGTTACCTTGCAAACTGGCTCATATAAACTTAGTCACTTCCTCCTATACCATTATTTAGACCACCTGTCACATCTGCTCATTAGCCAGGCATATAATCTCAGGGAAAATGCTTCCTTTTCATTTAATATTGTAGAGAGCTATTAAAAATGGGGATCAATGTTTGAGAGGCCTCTGGGCAGCACTAGAATAGAAGTGACAATGACAAATGGTAAAAACTTGTTAAAACTGGCTGTATTGTGTGAATGGATGAAAGGCTGGGTGTTTTAACTGAAAACAAATTTGTGACGTAATTGAAAAAGACTTTCGTCTGAACATCCCCCCACCCCAGACCCAGAAACATGACTCTTACCAGTGGCAGGGTCTTTTGGAGCTCGGGCAATATGCGCTCCTTGCCAGGAGGTGCTTGTTTTCCCAGCTGCTGGGATATGGTGGAGAAGTAATCCATTTTCTGCGTTAGCAGGTCTTCTTTCAGTGCAGGCTACTGAATGATTTTGACAGGCGCTTGTCTGAACATTATTTACAGAACACCTACATTTTGCCCAAGGTTGGTATTTGGCCATGCTGCAGCCAGGTGTAGGTATCCCAGTGGCCAAGTCCAAATGACAAGTAATTCTCTCACTGTTTTCTGCACCCTTTCTATTTAAAACCTGATCTGCTAAGAAAACATGCCTTTCATTTAAATCATTCTTGCTTGTAGTGGTAGCTTGAAGACTTGAGGGCTGACACCCAGGGCTGGCTGCATTTTTGCCACTTCTGTTTCCCGGCAGAGGTGCGGATGGTGGGTGAGGTGCCACCAATTTCCCTGGAGCTTTCAGAGTTTTGTTGGCTTCAGTGGCTGACTGTGGTCGGATTATAGTGCCTGTTCTCTTCTTGGGCATAAAACTTGGCTGGCCTTTTACAGATCTTGGTCTTCTAGTTATTTTTGCCTTATTTTTGAGTTGGTTAATGTCATTAATTTTAGAATTATTACTACATACTGGGGGATTACTTTCTTCACCTTGTGATACCATCCAAGCTTTTTTAGTAGAAAAGGAACCAGTAGACATAAATATATTCAGAGGCATGCATTCTTTCTTTGATTCTTCAGTATTAACATTTGGTTTTGATATATGAGAGTTTTCCTGATGATTTTTCATGAACAAGGGGTTTGAAGGTTGAGCAACAATACTTAAATTAGTCTTAGGAGCATCATTTGTAGTTTGAACATATTGCAGCTGTGCAGAAGATATTTCACTGGTGGTTTTTTCATAGCATTTTTCATTATTTTCTATTATTATCTGGTTAATTTGATCATGCCATCTTAACTTTGTATTGTATTTTTCATTTTCTGCACTTTTCTTTTTTATTTTTGCCAGTTCTAAACTGTCTCTGATAGAAGACACAGGCCGAGTTCCAAAACTGATCCCATGGTTCATAACCACAGCTTTGAAATGGCTGGGTTCATATTTAGATTCCTTCTTTAAGATACTTGTGAATAATCTTGCTCTTTTTCTTTCAAGAATATTGTTTTTCAGGGTTTTGTGCTGTGCACGAGTGCCAGAATTTAACTCTGTGTCAGACACCAGTGACATAGTTTCTATCATATTTCCTTTCTCTTCCTCTCTGTTATTCTGTTGCTTAACATCACACAGAACTGAGGCATTTGGTATGTCCTGAAATAAAGATGATCCTGGATTAGTGTCATCAATACATTTAATATTTTCTTCTTTTGTTTCAGTCATTTTTCCGGAGGTATTTTTTAAAAACTCCGTACTGATGTTTTTGTCCTTTGGTAACGTATCAGCTGTGCTAGGAATGCCAGTGGAACATCCCTGATTAGGAAATAGGATTATAGATGTTGCAATAGGTTGACTGGAGGTTTGCACAGATATACTTCTTTTTTGTGGGGTCATTTTAAAACTCTGATCTTGCATCAGATCCTGAACTCTTTCTCCTGGAATACAGTCAGGGCTGGCCCAGACTTTGCTAGGATTGAAAACAGGATGACCACTGGGTAATGTGCTGGCCGTTCCAGAAGATGGTTTGCTGCTTTCTTCTTTTATATTTTGCAGAAAACGAAATGCATTACTTACAGAGCGTTCTTGCTTACCAGAGGCAGAGAACTCTGCAGGGCTTTTTCCAGGTCTGTGAGAAGCAGATGATTCCTCTTCTGAATTGTTTACGTGTTCAGCAGGAGTTAGAACATTATATTTAGCTAAAAGATTATGAATAGGTAAGTTGTGGTTGTTTTGCAAATCTACATTTCTCAGACAATTATTTAGATGCACATTTTTAGAAGTACTTTGAGCTGTATAAAGCAAACCATTATTCCTAGTCTGTGATTTTTCTGGATTGTACAGGGCACAGTCACACTGTGTAGTCAAAGATGATTCACTCGGTGTTGTGTAATTTCCATTTTGTTCTCCAGCCTCAAGACTGTCAAGGCTTGACAAGCTTTCTGAATCATCTGTTTTCTTGACTTCTTGATGAAAATTCTGAAATAGAGGCATAAACCCAAACTGTTACATTTATCAGAAATGTTTTTTTTGCTGATATTAATTTTTCATTAATGAGAGCTTAGGCTAAAATACAATAAATATTGAGTATGGTGCTTTTACGACTTTGTTCATAGCGTCCTGAGTGTTTCCATCAAGTCAAAATTTACCTGTGTCCAATTGTAAAAGGAAGCGATATGGTCTGGACATGAAATTCAGAGGAAAGAGCTGCAACAAATTGCATCTTAAGTTTTAAATCAATTCTGCAATACCGAAAAAGGAAGAAGATTTGTCTAAACAACACCACTGTTTCCAAATTGCCCTGTGGCACAGGATGTTTTTTGTACTGTAACATGTAAGGCAGTTTACAAAATGAAAGAGAATCCATAAAAATGCAAATTTGATAGTGGATCTGCCCCAAAATGGATTTTTTTGATAATACCAGACTGAATATGTTTATTTTCATACAAAGTGCCACAAGTGATGAGGATTTAAACCTTGTTGTAGAAAACACATAAAACATCTCCCCGCTACCATAATCACAGTGATTAACACCTCCCCCCAGTGAAACGCCCTCTTCTCATCTTTCATAAAGAAGAAAATATCATCTGATCTGTGAGGACAGATCAGGTCTAAGGGCATATGGGAGTCCCATCCACTCCCCCAACTTCTTTGTCAAACTTTAATGTAGGATGAATAAGAGCAACTGGCACCATCAGAATCACCATTGGGACAACTTTATGTATGTACTATGTAGGCATTTTTTTCACTATTACTTCTCCATCCAAACACTGAGATGCCTAACATGGTTGAAAATACATACCTTTTTAAGTACAACATTTCAAAATACACATAAACATAATGGAAAACAAGCCCACAACCATTTTCACAATCTCATACTCTCTCTCTCTGCCGTTAAGTTCACTTCCATACAAGTGAGTAGCTAAGTGATTTTAAATGATGTGTTGGAAAAAACTGGGGTGGTGTTGGAAAAACTAAGAGAAGCTGCATCAGATATGCTATTTTATGCAATGAAGACCTTAAATCGAAAACGTTTCAAATAGCAAAATCTGTTAACCTAGGTAAGTGATTATGTAAGATATTATATATCCCCTGTAATTCTATTACAATAGAATTAACATTTTGAAAATTTACCAAAGAATGCATAAAATTAGTGAATAAGTACATATTTTTGTAGTAAACCATTTTAATATCCTAATAAAATTGTTGTACCGTGATGTTGCATAGTATATAGCTGTACAAATATTTTAAATTGCAGAATAAAAAGCTTCACGAGTCCTGAAAGACATTTTATGATTGAATTAAATCTTATCTTGCACTATATGTGTTCAGAGTTAGTGCAGTCTTCTATTATAGTTATGATCTGAGATAAGGAAACTAAATAGAAGAACAAAGAACCAAATGTAGAGAAAGATCCTTTTAAGGAACATTTTCAAATGGAAGGCATACAAACCAGTGTCTTTCTAATAGAAAAGAATAAATAACGCTTTGATAGGTATTTATTAACCTTTATGCTTGGATAAATTATATTGTTAACCTCTGCTTGAACTTCACCAAACAAGGAAAAGGCATATGCTCAGAGCTTTCTGTACCACACCAAATTTAAGAACTAACTTTGAAATTTTCAGATGGGAAAAAAAAAACAGTAAAAAGAAATTATAGGTGTCAGGCTTACTGCTTGTCTAATTTGAAACTGCACCTGTATAGCTGAACATGTGTTTCTAAAATGGCTAAGCTAAACAAAGGAAAAATTTTGTAAGGATTGATATTAAAAAACCTGTTCTGATAGCAGGTTAACTTAAACTGGTAAATCTGGAGGGTGCAAGAAAACTTGCAACTTCCAGAAATAAGATCAAAAAAATTCTACCCAGTTGTGCTCCAGAGGTTGAAAATAGACTTGTTAAACAAAACCTCATGGGAATACAAAATCTCAGTTGAGGCAACGTCCAGAAAAAAATTAGGAACTAAGGAATAAAGAAGGATTCCTCATTTAAACACATACTCACTTTTACTTAGTTCATGCAAATTTAATTAATTTACATTTATTTTGTTGCATCATACAATTTCATCATTTCACACATTAAAGATGCTTATCATTCTCATTAAAATATTTACATATTTTATTTCACTTTCTGGCTTACTCTGTAATGAAAAAGAATGTCACCTTTTTTTTGTAAAAATGCATAGCTAGAACTGCTTCTGCACACCTCAAAAACATTCAACAATTATTCTTTTTTAGCAGTCAACAGCTACAGGGAAATAAACCTGGAAATCCCAATGATTTAATTTGATTTAATCTGTGAGAATATTATAGGATGATAAGGAAATAAAAATGTTCATAGAGTGTACTATCTTTTGATTTTCTGGATTTGCATATTGTTCCTGTTACAGAAGTACAATTT
Organism: Chroicocephalus ridibundus; assembly: GCF_963924245.1. Taxonomy (NCBI): domain Eukaryota; kingdom Metazoa; phylum Chordata; class Aves; order Charadriiformes; family Laridae; genus Chroicocephalus; species Chroicocephalus ridibundus. The sequence continues at coordinate 17,705,597 of NC_086284.1, read as the reverse complement.
ATTGTACTGCCTGTTGCCTGCATTATCTTATGTCCTAATGCATGAAACCTAAACCCCGCCTGTCCACATACTCAGTATTCTAGAAAGGGGAACACTTAGGAGGAGTTAAAGAGGTCACTTTTATGCCTTAAGACTTGGAACAGCTGTGTCAAGCAATTTCATTTCAGTAAAGCACTAAAACAAAGAGAAAACATGAGCCTAAGAAATCCTTCAAGAGGTCAATGAAAGAACAACATGGCAACAAGTAAAATTTTAAGAGAACTCCACAAGTGAATTTTCTGCCAAAGGACTCTGTCAGATTGGTATTACACTAAAGAGCTGCTATATGTATATTTGACATTTTCTGCAATAGAAGTGCTGACTGTTCACAATTCCAAGAGGTGAATGGGAACACTCTTCTGAAGATAAATGCTGGAAAAGCGCTACCCACTCTGAAAACCCAGGCCCCTCACCTCTCACGCTACTTGCTGGTTTTGATAATTTCAACTGGTTTATTCGCAGGAGTTCTTTATGCTTTATATGTGTGTATATATAATGTTATACTTCATGCTCATGGTGAAGTAAAAGACTCCAGTGTTCATACAGATAAAAGGCTACCTCTCAAAGCCACTGAGGAACCTAAACACTTTTACTAGTTTTGAGTTTACCAAATATGGAATGGGAAAGTCCATTAGAAAATTAATAATCCCTTTTCTACACAAATTTGGAAAACAAAACGTACATGGCATTACACAATACTGATTTCACAGAAGATTTGGGCAGACCCAAGAAAGCAAATGCCACTGAGAAAGGACTTTGGTGCTTAGGTTACACAAGAGATTCATTATAGTGTTCCAAATCCACCAAAGAAGCTATGGAGGTATAGGATGACCATAAAAAAGCTTCCTATCAACACCCCTCTCTTTCCTAGGCTAACTCCTAGGTGCCTAATTTCCCCCCTCCAGCTATGTAGGATACAGAAACTAGCTATCTATGAACCTGAGTATTCAAAAGGACCTGATTTGCCTGTTCGGAAAATCATCACAGGATGCTAGAAATACAGGTTCAAACTCCTTGGGATAAAAAGAACTCAAGTTTCCAATTTCGTAGGCACTCAGGCACTTCAGCAGGCCATACTGTACTGAAGGATTTTTACAGAAAAGTGATCTGAACACTGACTGTCAGGGTTTCAAGTTCTGACTTTCAGTTTTCTCACTGTTGCTTTCTATTAATTAATTTAGCATCTCAGTACTCAGAGTGCTGCTTCTCAGGATTCCTATTCCAGGTGCCTAACTCTCATAGACTAACCTAGTCATTCAGCTCCACAAGTGGAATTCATAATGCTAGTTTTTAAATACTATTAAAATTATGAAATGATTAAATGTTGAGTCACTGAGCACAATAATTCATTACTGCCTGGTTTTGTTTCTAACCTATTAATAAATTTATTTTGAGCAGGCATCATCTACCCTGCGAATTTAGGAGATGGGGTCATGTAAAAATAGTTCGAGACTGCATAATTGAAAACCATCATAAGGCAAATAGCGCAGAGGAAAATTGGGCATGCATATGCAATATTAATTCTAGAAGTTTTTAACTGCTTAACTAATAATCATTTTAATGTTATATATAAAATGCAATGCCACAATTTAATGAGAAAATGCATGGTTACAATCTAATTCAATGTCATTGGGTTATCCCAAAAAAGGAGAATGCAGATCAGCTAAAACTTATCCATTTTCACTTCTTTGGAATTTGCAGGTTGTGGGAGAAATGATGTTTTAAAAAATATTTTGTAGATGGAGCTATCTTTAGACAATACTTCAGAGGCAGAAATTAAAGGAAAACAATTCTCAGAGATTTTTTTCCCTTTTAAAGCAAAGAAATAATCCTCTCTCTCACTGATGGTTAAGGTCTTAATGATGAGACTCAAAACCCTGAAATTATCCTTTTCAGAAAAGCTTTCCAACAAAATCTGATTTATGGGGAAACAAGAGAAGAATAACTGATGGAGGAAAGTATTTCTTCATCTTCTAGAAAACTCAGAATCTGTCTTCCTAGTTTATTCTTTTTCACAAATACACAAATAAGGCATTAGGGTTAACAGATTTGAATGAACTGGAGCTGTAGCATCACAAAAAAAATATACGAATACTATTTGACCAGTACACACCTCCTAAAAGACCCATAATGACATAGTATAATTTTTAAAATAATCCTTAGTTCAGCTGAGAGACTATCCTTCCAGATCTCTCTGACTTGCTAAAAAATTAGTACACATTTTTGCAGTCTATAAAAAACATTACTTTTTCTTTTAGCAATGTAAATACATTGCAGAGGTGGAACAATTTTTAACATATTTCCACTCTATCTTGTGCACTGCACAGCAGCAACCAAGGCAGAAAGTGGATTTATATTAGGAAATGCTAAAGGTCAGATACAGAAATACTTTTAGAATCATAGAATATCCTGAGTTGGAAGGGACCCACAAGGACCAGGCCCAAAGCCTGACTCCACACAGGGCAGCCTAAAAGTTAAACCACATACCTAAGAGTGTTTTCTAATACTATATATTTATACCTCTCTAGAAATAAGTTTATCTAATCAAACAGTTTCATGTAATTGCCAACATTCACTGCATGCTTCATTAATATAATCACTTATCTTGAAAAAAATATTTAGCGACTGTCACGTTACCTGTTTCACAAATTCCATTCTTTCATTCAAGACATACATTCCTCTTAAGAAACGTACAGATATGATTTATAAGCATACCTACAAGATTTCAGCATCTGCCTTCCCCTAAACAGCCTACTGAATTTAAAGGCTGATATTTATTATTTTTTCTTGCCACTATTTGAAAAAGCATAATTCTTTTAAGTTGTTTGTCACAAGATCTTTCAGTCTCCTGGGTCCCAGTTATTCTCTGCTTATTCCTGTCTCTGAACTCTGGGTGTTTGATTTAATGCTTTATTTCCCAGTATCAGGCATAAACTTTACAACAAAGCTCAACCTACTAAGTACCACAGAAGTGCTGCTGTGGGTTGATGATAATTAATATTAAAAAAAATATTGAAAGAATTGATTATGTTTCTGTGTACCCAGGCCACCATGAGCCTACTGGGACAGAAGCAGAATACTGGAAGAAAAAAAGTAGCTAAATTCTGTGTTTCTTTCCACTTCTCAAAAGGTTTCCCTCTTTTTTTAAAAAAAAAAAAAAAAAGCAAAACACAGCTCTGCTCTTCAGTGGGGTAGAATTAATCTGGACAGTGACAGTTTAATCTTGATAAGAAACCAATAGATTTCCTAACATCCCCTTGAGACATTATTATATACTATCTCTCACAATACCAAGTTATCATAATATAATATAGCATCCTGGCAGACCAGTATGCACAAACTTTTGTACCTTCCGCTCCCCTCCTTCAAGCAAACACTTTATTATTACCATAACTGCAGTAAACTAAAGATCAGATATGGCTATTTTTTTTTCTGTTCTTCTCCTTTAGCTACATTTATGAACATTTCACTCTGTTGCAGTAAAACAAATCACTTCAAAAATAGCTATGAAGTATGGTAGAAATAGTTTAGTGCATAATTATATATAAATATTTCATAGATACATACATATATATGGATATACGTATATGAATGTAAAACCAAAACCAAAGTCATGCTAATATGTATAGCAATTCTTATGAAAAAGTACATGCTGGTAAAGGAGGAGCAGGTATATATTAGATGACAGTTCTCAATTTCCCTGTTTCTGTGCTTTGTGAGCTATGCTGTATGTATAACAATCCTAACTTATCCACAAGTAAAGGCTTATTCATGTATTAATCTACCTGTGAAACAAACTCTTTTGTACTGAAAATGCTGTTTCAGCTCCAATCCTACGTTATCACCTGTTCAAGCAGGGCTTTGAGTTGAGGCAAGACACTCTTCAAATGACTGAACATCCAGATTGCTAGATACGAAGATTGTAACGTCATTTTATATAGCACAGGCTTGGGATAAACCGCTTTTTTACATAAAAAACACCCACAACGTACTCTTGAGGAATACACAATCAAATCAAGTTTGAGTATTTGGGCAAAATAATTTAGTCTGGAGATCCATTTCAATTTGCGTTTATAGCAAATGTGGATTTTGGATTAGTGAAATAACATGGAAGACAGTAGTATGTTGCAATATTGATTAAAAGCCAATAACCCCTCTGATTTTGCCAAAAGGAAAATAAGTAGGGAAATCACTTCAGTTTGTCACATAATTTAAGTGATTGTCGTGGTTTGGGCTGGGCTAGCTATTACACAGTGATCAACATAAAATATGTTAACATTCATAGTTAAAAGTAAAAAATGGCCAGTGCTTCTAGATTTAAGGTGACCATAGAAACCTCTTTCAAGTCTTTGAATAGTCTCTTCAAAATCAAGTGTGACTTCAGTACCAATGCCATTTTCCCCTAACCCCCTCCTTGAGAGTCTGTTTTCCCACTAACTAGCCCTGAGCATTCTACAAGTTCTTGACACTGGGGAGAGAGTCTGTACACAAGGCACTCCTTTTTTCCATGCTGGTCTTGTCCATGTCTCTGAAGAGCCAGACTGATACAATACACCTTGCAGAAGGAACCTCTGTTTAACTCATTCCAGACATACTACAAATGCACTTGAAAATGAATTCAGTTTTTCCATCGGTTACCTGAAACATCTCCATTTCATAGACACAGTCCAACCTCAACAGCACAGTGACACAAACAGCTAACAGTCATACAGGTCAACTCAATCGTGCAAGTAAGACGATGACCATACCTACGTGTTTGCAGCATCTGCTGCTCTCATTCAGTGGAACATCACTTAGAAAATATTCTTCATTATTTCTCAGAGACTTATTTAATTCTATATGTAACATACATAAACACACAGTATAATAGGATACAAAATTTTATTATATTAGAGATAATACAAGAATAACCCTCTGACCTCATGGTTTGGGTTGCAGTTTCTGAGAAATTATACCTGTGTTCCAGTCCCTGTTTCAATAAATATCGAAGCATTTTATGCCAAGGGGAACAGTATCCATAGAAAGGCTGATAGTGAGTACTTCAATGGCTGCACAATATGCTTGGGAAAAAAAGGAGTGTCAAGGTAAAATTCCTGCTTCAACTCAATCAGAAAGGGATTTAAAATTTGTATTTCGCAGATGCCACTTGAATAACCTAATTATGGTCATATAAAGGAGGGAAGAGGAAAATACAGTCTCCGTGTTGTAATCTATACCTATTTTGTCTGCAAATTAGCTCTTACTTCCAAGTATTTTGTTTAAAAAGTGAAATAATAGAAGCAAAATGTTATGTCAATCAAACAGTTTAATTCAAGCATAATGTATTTTTTGGGAAGAGCATTAAAATATTGTACTGATTTATTTTGTGTGGCCACCAAATTAAAGAGGTGATGAAAAGAAAAAGACAAAAGATAGCTGAATAATACTACTCCCTGTCACAGTAGAGCCATTTTAATGGAAATTTTCTAAATATTCCATTCAAGGCAGATGACAGAAATGGAAAATTTCAACATAAACGGTTAACATTTGGAAAAATGATAAGCGCTTTAGAGTAATGTCTTTTGGTGAAAAAGCTGCATGCAGCTTTAACTAAAGACCGTGCTACCAGCTCCACCTTAAAGGTTTTATTTATGTCTGCACCAAAACCAGGAAAGGACTATGTAACAAAACCTTTGATTGCGAATGAAATTAACAGTACTAATTTCTTCAAAACTGAACATACTGATGGATGTGTACCAAATAATAATTTGATGTACTGGCTCAGACATAACTGTTGCACAAAATAAAGTCTACTGCTCTCAATATTTTAAGCAAAATAATTCTGAAGAATGGCAGAAGGGTCACTAAAAGCCTTGGCTAACTGATGAAACTATACAAATTTTCAGGGATGGAAAACAGGGAACACACCAAATCTGCCGGTAAGGGTCTACATAGAACTTTATCGCCCTGTAGGAAAGAAAAGAATTTTAGGAATCTTTATAATCCTGCTGGGCCTGTAAAAACAGAAACAAAGAGAGGTCAAAGGATCTCAATGGATGGTTAGACTGCAAAGCATGTGCACAGTGAAACACTTTAACATTAGTTTCAGAAAGGCAAGTACTGTTGAAATGATTTTGGACGACAGACAGTAACAAGGCTACTGAAGCCTATTCATGTCAGTAAGAGTACTATAAATAATTACAATTCATAAATTTTATTAGTGAGAGTATTATAAATACTATTTTACATCACAGGAAGTCACAATGCACATGCACAGCAGCGCAATCCGAGTATTAAACTTCCAAAACTCAGGCCTTAGAACAATGACAATAACTTTTTTGACTGTTTTTCTAATCAGAGTCCAAAGCATGCAATTTCATGAAAGAAAGTCCAAATGTTTGAAGTATAAATATTTACAATTTGAAACTGTTTATCAGAGGGAAGAAGCTGAGCAACCCCTAGTGGTAGCAGAAATATGCATTCTGGAAAAAAAAGCAAATTTTTTACAGGACCAGAGCATTTTCAAAAATACAATAATTTCTAAACACAAATGCCTGTATTATATGCAGTGTCCAAAGCTGGTGATAACGTTTAGAAAAAACTATAAGTAAAAAATCATGCATGACTCATGGCAGTTTCCCCCTAGAATTCAATTAGAATATAATAATTGTGTTTGATAAAATACACAATATAGTTGTCTTGCAATATATTAAAAATAATCTTTTAATATATTTTTTTCCCAAAGAGATTGCATTTTTTTTCCCCTAATTCTATTAAGTCCTAATGCAGCTACTGCCAAATTAAACATCATCATTTAGGGAGGAATTTGCAAACACTATACCAATGAAATGCCCAATGTGGTATTAAAAAAAAAAAAAAAAGCTTAGACCTCTTTGGATTTTGTTTGAAAGTGGTTATCTAGAATTCAGTTTTATCAGCTCTCTTCTATAAATTGCCATTTGCTCTTCCTTCTTTTTGTGCTTGGAAATAAGAATGAACACTATTCAACAACCTTGCCAGTACAAACTACTTTCTGTCTCCTCAACCTTTTTGAAATTTACTCCAGTTGACTGAGATTTTCTGTGTTAGCCATCAGCTGCTCAAGATTCTTATGAATACCCATCAGAACAAAGTAGGTACAAAGACAGAGATGAATGTGGCTGAAAACACCAATATCAAAGAACTTGAAATATATCTGAACTGTATACGGTCTTTCAAAAGTTACCCATACACATGTATTAAAAAGAAAAGCCCTTGCTCTGTTGCCACCAATGATCCCATGCCTCTAGCAATCACCAATATAAAGGCACGGTGCTTCATAGGGTTAAGGTCATTTCAGATACCACGAGTCCAGATACCAGTCGATAATATTACAGAAATAAAAGAATAAATCCAAAATTATGTCCTCCTTTTTTCAAAAAAATCTAATATTGAAGACAATACTTCCAAAATCAAAGACAAGACTGACAGACCTAAAATCACACTTAAAAGTGCAGTTGTAAGAAATCACGTTTGAGCTCAGTTCTTCTTGATTTTCACTGTGTTTCTAAGATGACTTTTGAAACTCATTTTGGGTCCAAAAATTAGTTTAGGCAGAAAGTTAATGGGCAAAAGTTAATGGGCTTGTTACTGGAACATCTGCATCTATTCCAAAGATGACAAAAAAGGATCTCAAGAGACTTGAAGTCAATCCCTAAGAAATCACCACACATTGGAAAAAAACCCAAGAAACAAAAAAAACCCCAGCATTTGACCTACCATAATTATACCGCTATAGCATTTTGTGCTGAGCTGCAGCAACAGGCAAAGCAGAAACTTAAGTGCAAATTGCAAGCCACCAATTTAATTTTGGAGCTAGCACAAGACTCCTCTGATAGACTAATGGCTATCTACTTCAGACCCAAAGTCTGACATACAAATCCTACATTCACAGAAAGAAAGATAACACGACAGATATCTTTGAAAAATTTGTGAAAATATTCTTGCAAACATTTTTGAAGACCTCTGATTTCTTACTGAAAAATATGTATAATTTTACTATAAATAATCTATTGGTAAGGCATAGTACACTGTGCCTTCAGGTGTTGTCTGCTTGGTAGAGTGCTTAACAGACTTTTCATTTTTATCACATTCAACAAAATTTCCATTACATTTAAGAAGCATCATGTAATGAATCACATGGAAATATCATACCTCCAAGTTGCTGAGATGCTGTTTTTCAAGGAGTTGTTGCATTTCTTTCAGATTTTTCTGGAAGAGAGGTTGGTTACTATCCATGTTTGTTCTACTGCTCTCTTGTATTGTTTTATCCCAGTCAAGCATTGCTGAAATCTGCTTCTGATGGAAAGAACCGTTTCTAGATGCTGATGAGGATGAAGAGTCATCTGTGGTTCTTGATGCAAGCAAATAACTTATTACTTTGGCTTATTTCTATGCGTCACCTGTACACTTTTAAATATGTTCCTTTCCAAAAGTATACATCATCAATAAATGCCTGGAAAGTGAAAGACAGCTACACTATATGGAACTACAGGTGGTGCTGTTAGTACTATCTGAAACTGTGCAACACTTTCCATCTTAAACCTTCTCTTCTGTTATTTATAAATAGTCAGACTTTTCTGATTGGGTTGTTGGGTGACTGCCTCAGGCTGAATTAATCTGGAAAATGTCAGCCAACAGTTTGGTCATTTGCAAAAATGGAACACGGAACGAAACACAAGTAAAATGGCCTTTGTTTTTCCATAAGATTGGCTTATACTAGAGGACAACTATATATTGATGCTGTCAAATATATTCCCTTACTTCAAATAGCAAGTACAGCCCAACTGTACTGATAACGTGCAATGTCACTTATGTGGTACATTAAAGAATTTGTATTTGCTTCCTGAAAAAAAATATCTTTGGAGCAGCTAGTGTAGCTGGCTACTGTGGTCAGGGTGAGTCCAAATCAAGATAGAGGAAACCACAGGTTTCTACAGGCATTAGCAAGGACCATGTCTGGCTGACACGCAGGAATCAAAGAAGCCAAGAAGCATGTGAAGCCAAATGACAAGGAAAATATGCAAACAGAGACTAAGAAGGCAAGGAGTATGTAACAAGATCTGTTCAAGAATAAAAAGCAGATAGAACTGGAACAAGGCAGGGTAAGATCACTAAGAATAGGAACCAAGCTTTGGAAAACAAGAAGGAAGAACTAGGTAGATATCAAGGATGACAAAACCAAGAAACTTTAACCAACAAGAAAAGTAGGCTTTTAAAAAAAGCAAAAATAACCCACACACCAAAACCCACCAGCTCATAGGTAGATCAAGCTCCTTAGCCTTCTGGAAGTATAACTGTTACCAGGTTGCCAACTGTGCTTGACTGCCTAGGTGGAACAATTTAGCAAAGGATATTGATCCTGTTTTTTGGCTCCAATGTGGTTCAAGGACCCTAAATGCCCTTAGTCTGGCATATGCAAAATGGCACTTACAGAACCATGCTTTGAGTTCTCACATCTGTTCAGCAGAGCCATAACCCTTACAACTAGTTAGAAAGTCATGCTTATGTCTCACCGTTTTAGGATCAAGTATTTGTTATACTCCACAATGATTACAAATGGTGGTAGAAGGATACTAGAACTTGGAAACAGATTATCAGTATAAAATTTCAGTGAAGTTATTTGTAAAATGGGTACACCTTTAGCAAAAAGGGGAGATCCAACTTTTATTTCACCAGATTGATCATGTCCAATATTTGAAATGGTACTTTGACTCAGCAAGCATTGGATTTTGAGCAACAAACCAAACATTATTGTTCTTTCAATATGCAGATGCTTTCCAACATTCTCAGGATTTATTTCTCTTACATAGTTCCTTAGCAGCATCAACATGATACTTTAAATATTGCTCAACTGGGCAAAGGTGTTTAGCTAAATTTGTTGCAAAAATGAACTTTTGACTCTGTATGCAATTAAATATGAAAATCATACTTCCACATATTTCCCTCTTTTTTTTTTTTTATTGGAGTCTGTCCTGACAAGATGATCCACCACCCACATTTTACCCATCCTCGGTTTCAGTGAAGGTGATGGTGAAGGTGATGGTTCCTTTCATATAGGGGTAATATGCAATGTAGGAACTTATAAGAAGATGTGACTATTTCATGCCACACAAAGCTATCTTCGTTAACAGCTGGCATCCCTATTAAGCAAATTTGAACAGTGCAGTCACACAATACGTACACAGAGCTCATCCTCCTCTACTGTCTATCCAGCAGAGATGCATTATTAGGAAACATGTATTTTTCCTAGCTGGAGATGGCTACCATATGTCTAATATATGTACAGAAACTGAATAACCCCTTTCCTTCATTTCTCTCTATTTCTTCTGCTTAAGTTTCCACAGTTCCTTCTTCCGAGCCTTCATCTGTTTCATCCTCTTTCTATATCTAAAATTATACTCCCTGTTAAAATCAATCCCTTCTCTTTTTAGTACATATGTGTCAAATTAGACAAATGAGACCTTTTCTGTATTTATTATAACACAATTTTAGGACAATGGAAAATGTAAACTTTCATCCCATCAAGATTATTGGGGTTTTTTCAGGAGATTTTATACAATACTCCAAAACGTCTGGCTTAATTGCACTGACCTAAGCAGAGACATATATTTGGCAGAGTCTAAAAAGGAATTTATTATTTCTGATGAGATGGCTGATATCAAAAAGGGAGAACAACTTCCCCTATTTTCCTATTTATTTATAGAACTCAGAAAACTTCATTCTGTATTCTTTTGAATGGGCGATATCCTCCCTTTCCAGAAACTTTCTGTACCTATCCACTTTTAAAGACTTTATTACTGTGGACAAGACTGATATATACCTGCCCCACAAAAAATCTGATTGTTTTTTTTTTTTGGGAGGGGGTGGGTGGGCAGAAATTTCTTGCTATCTCTTTGGTTGTTTAGAACATTTATATTTATAGAAGTGTCTACACTTCAGTTTTTTTCAGAAAAAAATTTTGATTTGTCATAATTAAGTTTCAAGCCCAAGACTGAACCTAATCAAATACAACTGTTTTTAAACACAAACAGGGAAATCTATCTTCTACAAAGAGCAGCACACCATTTATACACCTAATGTGCACACATCCCAATCCCTGTCAGCTAATGAGTTGACCAAAATCTTTGCTTCAGCATTTAATAACTAAACCTTACTAGAAGCTGAGTAGCTCAACTGCAAGCACATAATACAATCTCTCTCTCATTAGGTGTTCCAGGGTTTTTTGCCTTTCTCCAAGAGGAGGTAATACATCTCCATTGCTTAATTTAATTTTTTACAACTTTTTAAACATAGACATTAGGAATTCTAGAACCTTATATAATCCACCTATATCCAGCTGGGTCTGCAGCCATATTTATCTTGGATACTTAATACAATATTCATTTCTTCCTTTAAAAGGGGACCGTCAATGAATTCTATACATTGTATTTCTGATGGAGGGTGAATTCTAAAGATGTACAAGATTTTTGGTTAAAGTGTTTTTAGAAGTGTAAGAAGAGATAGAAATACAGAAAGGGATCTACTACCTCATCTGAGTTAGTTATTGGCTGTCCCAAAATCTCCAGTTAAAGGGATTATAAGACATTTTTAAAGCTTTACAGCCCAGAACTGGTGAGTTTTGAAGAACTTTCAGCTTTGCAAACCTTCTCAAAATGCTTTTCTGTATCAAAGCTTACTTTGCTGTACTGATTTGCCCTCTAAGAGAATTTTGGAACCAAGTCTGAAAACACAAAAATGCCATTTTTATGACCCACACAATCTACGGTTCCCAGACCAAAACTAACAGGAACAACCCTGCACTAACATCTTCTGCATCAGACCAGAAGAATCTATGCTGCATAGCATGCGCTAACTTTCAATCTCAGTCCTTAGTAAGGGATTGTGTGAGATGTAGATAAAAACACATGGAGTATTTTCTGTCACAAGGAAGGGAGACAAATTGTTAGCATTAGAATAAGCAAAGCTTTATTTCATATTAATTTGTATACCTAGCCCCTATACACAAGCCTGTACTGCCATAACTTAATTATTTTCCTTTATTTCCCTTATTACTATACCCCCAATATTCTCTACACCCTCCTTCACTCAGCCCCTATGGCTCCTACCCAGGCCTCCTAGTTACCAGCTGGGGAAGAGGCAGCACATTCTGTGGCAGGTTCCAAGGTATTTGTGTGCTGTCTTATCTGTACTAACTGGCTTGTGACCTGCCAATAGGTCAATGTGGACTCCACTTTTAAGCCTTTTTCATGCTGGGGTCACCTGTTTGAATAACTTCTTCCTTGCTCAGTTGCCAATTTCAAACTTGTAGAAATATAATTATCTTTGCAATTCTTAGCTCTCTCTCAAATTTGGTTACTAGGGGAACACAAACTGTAAAAGAATATGAACATATACATTTAATTTCCTTAGGAAATCAGGTTATAAAAATGAAAATCAGGAAAAGAACACTCTATCATTATTACAGGACAGTGAATTTTTTAAATTACACAAATATAATATGGAGTGACAGCAATGTTATACTGTAAGAAATAAAGGAACTGGTAAGTGGTTTGAAGGTGTCTGAGAGAAAGCTGTGAGCCCTTGAGGCAGAAGAATCAGTTTGAAGAAAGTTGAAAAATAAAGAAACAAATGATAAAGGCAGTGTGAAGAGGCACAGAGCTGCCGTCCTTAATCAAGCCTATGAGTGAAATGAGACAAACAATCAGGAACCCTGAGACAGGGTTCAGAAACATCTACATTTTTTTTGCCATAATTTCAACTTATATTTAGCAGGTAGATTGTTTGCTTGTTTTCATGGCTGCAATCCTCCTTTATTACGTCAAGCCAGTGTGGTAGCTGCAGAACTATATGAAAGTTGACTAGCAGATAGCATGAATATTTAGCTCAGAGAGGTACAAAATATTTTCTCAATTGCCCAGTTTATCGGCTGCAAACATGCTTTAACCAGCAGTGGAAATGTAATCAAACTGAATATTAACATCACAAGAAGAACACGCTGAAGCTCAAAAGTAGGGAGACCCCTTTTAGATAGAATTTATCTCTACTCTGAACATCTGCACAATTTACAGCATGCAGAAAATAATAATAGTAATAAAAGCAGCAACAACAAAAATAAAACCCTGAACTGAAATATTAAAGAAATGAGAGATTAGGAAGGGGATAATCAGGAAGGAGTATCAAATACAGCAGACAAATTATGCATGAAGAAACACTCTGTGGTAAGTCAAGGTATCTTAGAAAAAGTGCTTGGGTACAGTGAAAAACGTGCAATTCAAATTGTATGTGATATAGAATGAAATTGCAGGCAAAATTGTTATCAGGATGCTCAAGATACATGTAGAGGATGAGAAATTTAAAGGAATGACAGCTGGAAAGAAGATAAGATCATGGGATGAATATACAAACTAAACTGTCCTGGTCTTGATGAGAATAAGAAATCACCTAGACATAATACTTTATTCTTGATACAACAGCAGATGTTTTGATAACCATGGCAGTCTGAGTCAGGCTGTAACTGCGTGAGGACTGGGTTAGCCCTGAGTATTCCCAGAATTCTGCTGAAGGGAAAAGGCTTGTGTCATCTCCTCTGGTGTTTTACCAAATGGACACAAACAACTCAAAGTTGTTTCATAATGTTTCATTGGAACAGTTCACAGAAACGCTTTCCTTGCCACTAGAGAAATGGCCTATAACTTCTTAAAGAGTAATTGTCTGCTGTTTATTGAATACACTTAGCAATGTACTTCCTTTGACCATCAGAGTAAACACACATGCTCACCTGAAGTTGGTTTTGTTTCTGCTGGGCAAGCACAGTCCTGATGTTATAACTGATCCTTTAATTCGTTCAAGAGCTTCTTCTAACTGAAAATCTGCTTTTGTCTGAACTAGAGGGATCAGAGTAAAAAACACAATGGAAAAAATATTTTTAAAATGGAATGTTTTACCATAAATGGTTTGGTTAAGTTTTTTAAGTTGGGAAGCCTAAATCCAGACTGTTACAATAAACTGAGTGGTTTAGCACCATTAGGCATGCTGGAGCATCTCTAGTTCCTCTGAAACAAAACCCCAGCCTATTTAAGTGTTTACAGTAACACACGTATTCAACAGTTTTGCTATTTGTTTCTAGACTGCGCTGTTGAAAAAGTAGGCAGTTAAAAAATCCAGCACTAACTTTATTTTTACATCATGATTATTCTGCTTATGCACTAAGCCCAAGTTATGGCTTGCAGATACTTTATAGAGGCCAAATTGAGACTTACTAATCCAACCAGTGGAGAAAGAAAGAGTCCAGACAGGCACAAGGTGTTGCCTTTTTCACATACGCAACAGTAGGGTAGAAAGTGGCAGGGGCAGAATTGCCATAAAGACAAAGCAAGAAAAAAAATTGTGATTCACCATATTGCTACACAGTCTGGGCTGTGAGTAGAACTATGAAGAAGCCCTAAACCAGTGCTGTTCTATTTTGTTATTTTAATCTGACATTTGATCCTGAAGTCAGAGACATTACCTCACAGTTGGCGCAACTGCAGTTGGGAGAGTAAATCTGTTAAAGAATACCTAAGTAATATACCATATCTTAAGAGTTTCAACACTGGAAAGTTGACTGGAAATCAGACTTGGCTGATGCTGTTAAAAACTCCTGCCAATCTGCACCGATTCCAAGAAAGCAGGAACTCAGTTGAAGTGATTGTTACTTCCCAGCAGCGAAAGAGCTTAAATAGCTGACTAATTCAGCAGAAGTTATGTAATACATTAACATATGCTAGGATTGCTTTTACTCAATGATAAACAAATGCACGTTCTTGACTATTTCATATTCAAGGGTTCAAATAGGGGATCATTATACTATCCTAGTAACTTCCAGTGGCCTTGTAACACCTTGCACCCAGCTGTGAAAGCACAGTATTGTAAGCAATAAACACATTGGAGTGAAAAAAAGTGGAGAAACCCCGGGAAGCCACAAGATCCCAAGGAGGTGCTGTACTTACTGTGAATGGAATATAATGAAGTATCTCACAATACCGTTTTTCAGAAAAAAAAGGTTTTTTTTAATTCCCTCTACCCACTTTTTTCCTGTGTACCAGATCTGAGCTTCTTGTCGGTTATGTTTTGCTTATACTAATGAATTAAATTAATCTGAGTGAAGTTAATTGTTCTATTTGCCTCAATTATATTCTATTAATAGAAAAACACTTGCATTGTGAATAATGGTTGAACTTTAATTTACAAACCTATTTGCTTGTGCTGAGAAAAAGGCAGATGAGCACGCTGGAACTTATCAGTTGCTTCCTGAAGTTTAATTTTCCTCTGCTGTAGAACTTGTTCTCTAAATCTTTGTTCTTTTTCTTCTTCTTGCTTCCGTCTTTCTTCAAAGGCTCTGTATTTAAGAAGCAAGAGTAGATGACCCCTATGTTTTCTAATTACATTTACTGAAATATTAGTAACTTACTTGCTTATCAATTTGCAATTTTAGTACAAAAGCTTTCTTGTCCACAAATTAAATACTATAAACTTCATCACAGCTGGATTTTTATGGTTTGTTTGAACGTGAAGGAGACAGCAGGTGATGAAGAAAAGACATCTTAAAAATAATCTTTTTTTTTTAGCCTCAACCAGAAATGTGATTCTTTCTTACACAAATTAACATGCAGACTCAACCAGTTCTTGTCACCCATGTGACTTTCGCCACAGTCTTTACATTACCACATAAATGTATCACCGTGGGCAGATCAATAGGAATGTGAACTGCAAATGCTGTGTGTGTGCGCATTTCACAAGCTGTTAGGGAAATAGTAACAGTTTAAAAGTTGTTATTCAGAAATAACACAAAGGAACTACAGCTTTTACCTATAAATAGATAAGAGTTAGTACCAACTTCCAGTTGTTGAGAAGCTTCCTGAAAGACAACCACGTTAGTAGCACAAAATGAGATAAAATAGTAACATGAAACTGATTGACAGAATCAATTTTTAATATCAAATATGTTAAACGTGTCCTTCTACCGGCTGGAAAGCAAATTGGACTTTAATCAAAACCAACCATCATCACAAAACTTTCCTTTGGTAGGCACAAGCTTGATGAAGTTATGTGGAATTTTTATTCCTGCTGACAAAATCACCAACTTTTGCTGACAAACTTAAATTAGCTCCTTGAGTGAAATATATCCTCTACCCATAAAGTTATTGGCACAGTGCCTATGTAGGCAAAATAATACTTAAATATATCACTATTCAACTAAAACTTCTAAAGCCTGCCATGCAAGGTTCACTACAACTGGAAGATTCCTGTTTTTAATGACAGGTCACTAGTACCCTAGGTAGGGTCCCACTTCTAGCCAGCACTAGCGGAATGAAAGGTATAATGTTTAGCCAGATGTTCTTTGTTTCTCTCATCACAATAAGATACCTTCCCTTAACTTTAATCACTTACAGTTGCTTCATAGACCTTCTTGCTTAATGGAGTGAAGCTGCTACTTAACAGAGCTACTCCTTAACTCAAGCTATTTTATTTATTCTTCCCTTTTCTTCTCAGGGAAAAAGTTCAAACTAAACTATTCAACTTGACCCACCCTAATGTCCCTTCAAAGTGCTGATCGATCACCTGTGAAAACAAACAGAAAAATAATTTGAAAGAGGTACTTTTTAGTTTAGAAAGTCTAAAGGCTGTAATTGCACAACAGCAAAAAATAGGAAAACAGACAACTAATCCCAAATCCACACTTCTACAGGAATATCCACTTTAATCCACTTGGAAGCCAAAGCGTAACAGACAGAGACGTAAAGAACCTTTGCTATTTTGAAAATTCATATATGCATGGTTGTCAAACTGAACTAATGACTGAGATTTCCCAATTTTATGGACAAATTATTGCATTTCATTAATAAAAAGTGAAGACAATAGATATATAGATATTTAAAGTGGAAATGCACTGTACACAGATACCATGCAGCTATTCAAACCTTCAAGCACAAAGACTACATACTTGCATTCCTGCCATCATTATGAGCGCACCTTAAAACTCCTCCCCTTATCATAAGGGGAAACAGGAAGCTGTTTTTCTGCAGTAATATTAAATATTAACATTACTAAAATTAATATTAAGTAAATAAACCTTCGATATTGCTAATATCAAGCTCAAGAGAGACAGTGGTGGAGCATATGAAAAGAGACAAAATGTGCAAAAGGATCCACTACTTTTGCTAATGGATATAGCAGTCTGGATTAATGTTCTCCAAGGTCAGAAATCAAAATGCCAGTGAACAGCATAAGCAATTACCACTTCTGCTTTGGAAGTACATTCCCCTCAGAAAGCTCCAAACCTCCCAGCAGCAGTATTCCTGACAATTGTCTTGGATCCTAAGAACTGCTGAGACTACATCCTCCAATGTATACAGACGGTAGCTTACATATTATTTTAACAACTTATTTATTGCAAATGACACTTAATTGTTACACTCTCAGAAATTCAGGTGAATTTCTACAATTTGAGGTAATGCTTCTTCTAGAGACTCTACAGAAACTCTAGAGAAACTCTACAGCTTCAAATGAAGGATAAGACAGAAGATTGACTTACACAAAGAAAAACAAACTAAAATACGGTCTCAAGTCTCATTTGCAAATTTCAGTTTCTCAGCAAGCAGGAATGGCTTCACTTGAGGCATGAGGTGAAGCCAGACGAGCAGCTGTCCAAAACCAGAAAAAATCTGCAGAGAACTCTATTCACATAAAATGTCTTATTGCAATTTGGTTAAAATTTCACAGGAACTTTAATTGTTCATACCATCCAGAAGTTAGAAATAAAAAAAATAGAACTAGAGTTCATGGTCAACTTTCAGTATTCCTGTATTTCACTCATGTTAAAATCTGATAGAGAAATCCGCAATATTTTACATCTTTATCCTGACTAAAGAAATAGGAAAATCACAACAGAGGAAACAGACTTACTTATCCTAGCAAGTACTTCAAACGCATTCTTCTTGATACCCTTAATACCTCTTGAAGCTGCTCAAGAAGGCCTTTAGTTGAACTGTAGTTGTTAAATTCAGACATGTGGGAAATTCTACAACTTTGCGCCTGGAGTAATTCCAGAGTATAACTCCAAAAAGGAAAGAGTAAATTCTGACAGAGCCTTTATTTATTTATTTTTTAAACCATTCTGGAGTATGACTTAGCTGTGCTCTTCCACATTCTTAATATCTGGCATTAAAAAAAGACTCTTGTTCCATGTTCCATATAGCTGGAAATAGGCAAGTCCTAATGCTGATGCAAGAGGTCTTTTTCACCACAGCTCATCACGATCACTGTTTGGTTTGGATTAAGACATGAGGGAGAAAAAGGATCTTATTTTAAATGTAAGGAAATGCATTGAAGATATGCAGTGAAGCCTGCATCATTAACTTCTTGACCTCGCAGAATGTAAATTGTGACACCCAGGTGTATGATGTAAAATAAATAATTTTACAAATGCACATTGACATCCTACAGAAAAACAGTTAAAGCAAATGTTTGTTCATCCACTATCCTTAAGCCACCAGCTTAGGTTCATATCACAGATGTAACATTGGCAAAAGAGTAAGGCTTGAAGATGGAGAGTTAGCACAAGAATTTCCTGACCGGTGTTTTTTTAACCCAGTTTTTCTGTCTACTATAAACAACCCAGCGGTGCAGCAATTTTTGAAACGGCTGCCAAAATGTTTATAGTGAATTTGGAATATGAAACTTAAAATATTTAGCAGTTTCACATATACAGACATTATGTGGAAAGCATTTTTATGTTAAAAACAGTATGACCAGATGGTGGAACTATTTCCTGGTTAATTTTATTAAATTATCTTCACGGTGAAGTGATGGATGCTACATTCCCAGGTGGACTAAATACTTACTACTACTTTGGATGAAAATAAAAAAAGGAATATATACAGTGCATATGGAATGCTATGGAATGAACCTTTTGATAATGAGTTGATATTATTCATCCATTGCCATATCATGTTTGCAAACCAGTGCACAATAATTTTAAAATTGAGGTAGGAGGGTGCTTAATGACTACAGCAAGATCAAGAAAAGGCTAGAATGGGGCGTCACGCTCAAAATCCCCTTCAGGGCAAACAGGAAACACACCTTATATCCTTAAGTATCTGCAGAGGTTGCCCATAAATCTATTTTTTTGTTTAATTGAGATACTTAGGGACCATAGGGATGCATATTAACTTTATTCCCTCATGTTCTCCAATTATCATATGATGAAGACAAAAGGACAGCCCCAAATTGCTGTAAGGGCTTCAGAAGGACTGACCCTTACGATGCCATAAGGGCTGACAGAGGGCTGTACTACAAAATGCCTCGCAGGTTCACACGACGGCTGCCCGCACCATCCACCAGTTGTTACACTCCAAATGTTATTTATGGGCAAAAAGTAAGCACACCTTATATAAAGCCAAGAATTTTTTTTTGTTAGCATAATTAAAATCTTAAAAGTTTAATCCCTATTAATCCAGATATAATTGTTAACAAAAATTAATAGTCATAGAAGCATAGAATGGTTTAGGCTGGAAGGGACCTTAAAGATCACCCAGTTCCAACCCCCCTGCCATGATCAGGGACATCTTCCACTAGACCAGGTTGCGCAAAGCCCCATCCAACCTGGCACTGAAGGCTGGATGGCGCTTCAAGGGATGGGGCCTCCACAACTTCCCTGGGCAACCTCTTCCAATGTCTCACCACTCTCACAGTGAAAAATTTCTTCCTGATAACTAATCTGTATCTACCCTTTTCTAGTTTGAAGCCATTATGCCTCATCCTATCACTACATGCCCTTGTAAATAGTCCCTCTCCAGCTTTCTTGTCGGCCCCCTTTAAGTACTGGAAGGCCATTATAAGGTCTCCCCGGAGCCTTCTCTTCTCCAGGCTGAACAACCCCAACTCTCTCAGATTGTTCTCGTACTTGAGGTGCTCCACCCCTCTGATCATCTTTGTGGTCCTCCTCTGCACCCACTCCATGTCCTTCTCGCGCTGAGGACACCAAAGCTGGACACAGTACTCCACGTGGGGTCTCACCAAAGTGGAGTAGAGGGATAGAATCACCTCCTTTGACCTGCTGGCCACACTTCTTTTGATGCAGCCCAGGGTACGGTTGGCCTTTTGGGCTGCAAGTGCACATTGCTGGGTCATGTTGAGCTTCTCATCCACGAACACCTCTAAGTCCTTCTCCTCAGGGCTGTTCTCAATCCATTCTCCACCCAGTCTTTATTTGTGCTTGGGATTGCCACAACCCAGGTGCAGGACCTTGCACTTGGCCTGGCTGAACTTCATGAGGTTGACATGGGCCCACCTCTCGAGCCTGTCCAGGTCCCTCTGGATGGCATCCCTTCCCTCCAGCATGTCAACCACGCCACACAGCTTCTTGTCATCAGCAAACATGCTGAGGGTGCACTCAATCCCACTATAATACACTTGGAATACTTCTATACAGAGAAAACCTAAATAATAGTGATAATACAGTTTGAATTGTTATTCAAACACAGAGTTTATACCCCTTTTCCTGCCACTCATGCTTTCATTGCTCTTCTGTGTCCTAAGGCTGGTTTTTGCATTCTGGTGGTGCTGGGGTGTTATGGTGAGTTGTTAGCATCTGGAGTCCCTTCGCCAGGAGCAATATGATGTTCATGTTAATGCTTTCTTGTTCCTCACCTCAAGATCCACGTGGAGTTATTTTTATATTTGCCAACAGGCTTTTGCATCTTTGCTCCCTCTTCATCAATCTGCGGCTCCACAGTACCTCCAAATATTCCATACAATGTTGCCTTTTGCATGTATTACATACTATTCCTCTGTTCTCTTTGTTACCCCTAAAGCCAGTTTTGTCAGACCCAGGCCTACATTTCTTTGACTGACTATCGGTGAGTTGTTTATGGCTGTGGGGTCTCCAGTGCCAAGCCTTTGTGCCATCTCTTATCAGCCCCTGCCTATACTCCTCTACGTCGCGTCCTGCACCTCCAGTTCTCAAGGCCTCTGCAATCGTACCAGGCCTGTATTTCCTACACTACATCATTATATAGAGTCATAGAATAACTGCTTGTTACTGC
This sequence comes from Chroicocephalus ridibundus, assembly GCF_963924245.1. NCBI lineage: Eukaryota > Metazoa > Chordata > Aves > Charadriiformes > Laridae > Chroicocephalus > Chroicocephalus ridibundus. The sequence goes on along the minus strand of NC_086284.1, from coordinate 17,684,454 downwards.
TATCTATATAAAACTACGGTCATACCATAAGAAGATAAACAAAGGCAAAACAAATTAGCCACAGACACCTGGTCAATTAGAGAAATTGCTGTTACAGCTAAACCAAGCAAAACAAACCTGTGGGCAGGTCAAGAAAAGTTCAGAGAGCACAAATTTGGCAAGCATCCGCCCTGAGACCTCGCAAATTCAGCACGATCCTGTGGCCCATTACCAGAAATGGTGATACTGGACTACAGGCCTACATGGTTACAGGGACCACCACTTTGCACAGTTTCATTCTGATGTAGAAAGCAATACTAAATTCTTAACACTTTGCCCTCTCTGTTTACCAAGTTCTAATATTTTTCTCCCATTTCTGATACGAGACTGCTTTTTGGTCTGCATCAACAACACTAATGAGTAATTTAAAGAGCTTTTATTAAATAATCAATGATAATCAGCCAGTAGGTGGAGCACAATACTTGTGCATATGTTGAAAAAAAAATATTTTGGAAAAAAACAACAGTAATAGGAATAGATTGGAAACTGATATAAACTGGGAAAGCGTTTCCTTCCCCAATTATAACAGATGGATCAGCTATTTAGATTTCAAGGCAATTCAAAACGCTGAACCAAGATAGCAGACTGTAAGATTTATTTAAAAATGCATATAGACAATTGCATTTCCAGAATGAACCAACTACCTACAGCCAGTAACATCACAGTAAAAGGGAATACACATTTTGCCTCCAGCAATAACAGCGGGATGGCTGCGGTTCCCAGCAAATCGGCAGCTGGTATTTAAAAAGGACTGCAGTATATAAACACAGAATATAATATCCTATTCATTTACTTAAAGTGGCTCTTATTTCTGGAATACTGTTACTTAAACAAAATATCTGTCATCTACTGCCCCAGAGCATATTTAATTCTTAAACTGATCCTGAAATTGCAACTTTGCATATTACTGAGACAATAAAGGGATTACTTCCTTGATATTAGGGCAACTTGTGTAAAAACAATCGGTAGGCTGATTGCTCACTATGTTGAAGCACTGCTGCTAACACAAAACTAAGGAGCCTGGCCAGTATAAGAGATGCAAAGAAACGGATGGCATCAGATACGACTACGGGTTTCTCTACGTATTCACTTTGAGAAAGATGTGTGACTTAAGTTACTGCGACTACTTTGCTTCCCAAAGCTCTACTTGCACTTTTCTGTGCAAGTAATGTTTTTGGTCTTTTACCAATCAACCAATTAACTGAGCACAACTTGTCAGAAGTTGCGTATTCCTAATGCTGAAGCCATTGATACTGTCTCCCATAAGATCCTTTTGATGTATGGGCTGGATGAGCAGACAGGGAGGTGGATTGAAAATTGGCTGAATGGCTTGGGCCCAGAGGTTGGTGATTAGTTTAATGAAGTCTGGTTGGAAGCCAATAACTAGCGGTGTACCCCAGGGGTCAATATTGGGCCCAGTCCTATTTAACATCTTCACTAATGATCATGGATAATGGGTCAGAGTGCACCCTCAGTAAGTTTGCAGATGACACGAAACCAGGAGTGGCTGATACATCAGAGGGTCCTGCTGCCATCCAGAGGGACCTCAAAAGGCTGGAGAAATGAGCTGGCAGGAACCCCATAAAGTTCAACAAGGAGAAGTGCAAAGTCCTGCATGGGGGGAAATGAACAACCCTATGCACCAATACGCCAGGGACCACTCCTCTGGAAATCAGCCTTGCAGAAAAGGACCTAGGGGTCCTGGTGGACACCAAGCGGAACATAAGCCAGCAGTGGGCCCTTGCAGCAAAAAAGCAAATGGGCTGCATGAGGCAAAGCGCTGCCAGCAGGTGGAGGGAGGTGATCCCTTGTGCAGCAGGACAGCTATGATGTAGTTGCCATCACGGAAACGTGGTGGGATGACTGTCACGACTGGAATGCTGCGATGAAAGGCTATCAGCTCTTCAGAAGGGACGGGCAAGGGAGGAGAGGCGGGGGTGTGGCTCTGTGCATTCGGGAATGTTTCGATTGTATAGAGGTAGATTCCAGTGATGATGAAGTCGAGTGTTTATGGGTAAGGTTGAAGGGGAAGGCAAATAAGGGAGATGTTGTGCTGGGGGTATGCTATAGACCACCCGGCCAGGATGAGGAGACAGATGAAGTATTCTATAAGCGACTGGCTGAAGTCTCGCAATCGCCAGCCCTTGTTCTGGTCGGGGACTTCAACCTGTTGGGTATCTGCTGGAAATACAACACATCAGAGAGCAGGCAGGCTAGGAGGTTCCTCGAGTGCATGGAAGATAACTTCCTGACACAACTGGTAGGGGAGCCTACCAGGGGAAGTGCCTTGCTAGATCTACTGCTCACAAACAGAGAAGGACTAGTGGGAGGTGTGGTGGTCAGAGGTCGTCTTGGGTTTAGTGATCATGAAATGGTCAAGTTTTCAATGTGTAGTGATGTAGGGAGGGGGGTTAGCAAAACCTCCACCTTGGACTTCCAGAGGGCAGACTTCGGCCTGTTCGGAACACTGGTTGAGAGAGTCTCTTGGGAGACAGTCCTGAAGGGCAAAGGGGTCCAGGAAGGCTGGACGCTCTTCAAGAAGGAAATCTTCAAGGCCCGGGAGCAGGCTGTCCCCAAGTGTCGCAAGTCTAAAGGGCAGGGAAAATGGCCAGTCTGGATGAATAAGGAACTTCTGATGGGACTTAGGAATAAAAGGAGGGTTTACCACCTTTGGAAGAAGGGACAGGCCACTCAGGAGGAGTACAGAGATCTCGTTAGGTTATACAGAGAGAAAATTAGGGAGGCAAAAGCCCAGCTGGAGCTCAACTTGGCCACTAACATTAAGGACAAGAAAAAAAGCTTTTATAAATACATCAACAAAAAGAGAGCCAGGGAGAATCTCCATCCCTTACTGGACGCAGGGGGGAAAGTTGCAACCAATGATGAGGAGAAGGCTTAGATACTTAATGCCTTCTTTGCCTCCGTCTTCAATAGTCAGACCAGCTATCCCCAGGGTGCTCATCCTCCTGAGCTGGAAGATAAGGATGGAGAGCAGAACGACCCACCCATAATCCATGAGGAAGTAGTCAATGATCTACTTCTGCACCTAGACACACATAAGTCTATGGGGCCAGATGGGATTCACCCAAGAGTACTCGGGGAGCTGGCAGGAGAGCTCACCAAGCCTCTCTCCATCATTTATCAACAATCCTGGTCAACAGGGCAGGTGCCAGATGACTGGAGGGTGGCTAATGTGACGCCCATCTACAAGAAGGCAGAAGGAGGATCCGGGGAACTACAGGCCTGTCAGCCTGACCTTGGTACCAGGAAAGATCGTGGAGAGGATCACCTTGAGTGAGCTCTCATGGCAAGTGCAGGGCTGCCAAGGCATCAGCCAGCATGGGTTTAAGAAAGGGAGGTCCTGCTTAACCAACCTGATCTCTTTCTATGACCATGTGACCCACCTTCTGGACACGGGGAAGGCTGTGGACATTGTCTGTCTGGACTTTGGTAAGGCCTTTGACACCGTCCCCCACAGCATTCTCCTGGAGAAGCTGGCGAATCATGGCATAGACAAGCGTACTCTTCGCTGGGTTAAAAACTGGCTGGATGGCCATGCCCAGAGAGTTGTGATTAATGGGGTGAAATCCTCTTGGCGGCCGGTCACCAGTGGTGTCCCTCAGGGCTCAGTTTTGGGGCCAGTTTTGTTTAATATCTTTATTGATGATGTGGATGAGGGGATTGAGTGCACCCTCAGTAAGTTTGCAGATGACACCAAACTAGGTGGGAGTGTTGATCTGCTTGAGGGTAGGAAGGCTCTACAGAGGGACCTGGACAGGCTGGATCGACGGGCCAAGGCCAACTGTATGAGGTTTACGAAGGCCAAGTGCTGGGTCCTGCATTTTGGTCACAACAACCCCAAGCAGCGCTACAGGCTTGGGGAAGAGTGGCTGGAAAGCTGCCCAGCAGAAAAGGACCTGGGGGTGCTGGTGGACGGCCAGCTTAACATGAGCCAGCAGTGTGCCCAGGTGGCCAAGAAGGCCAACAGCATTCTGGCTTGTTTCAGGAATAGCGTGGCCAGCAGGAGCAGGGAAGTGATCGTGCCTCTGTACTTGGCCCTGGTGAGGCCTCAGCTCGAGTACTGTGTTCAGTTCTGGGCCCCTCTGGACACGAGGGACATTGAAGTGCTGGAGCGTGTCCAGAGGAGAGCTACCAGGCTGGTGAGGGGTCTGGAGACCAAGTCATATGAGGAGAGGCTGAGGGAGCTGGGCACGTTTAGCTTGAAGAAGAGGAGGCTGAGGGGAGACCTCATTGCCCTCTACAACTACCTGAAAGGAGGTTGGGGAGAGGTCGGTGTTGGCCTCTTCTCCCAGGTGAATAATGACAGGACCAGAGGAAATGGTCTGAAGTTGTGGCAGGGGAGGTTTAGATTAGATATTAGGAAGAATTACTTTACTGAAAGAGTGGTCAGGCACTGGAACAGCCTGCCCAGGGGGGTGGTTGAGTCACCATCCCTAGAGGTATTTAAGAAACGTCTGGATGTGGTGCTTCAGGGCATGCTCTAGTGGCAGAGATTGTAGGTTGTATTGTTGGACTCGATGATCTCAAAGGTCCTTTCCAACCATGAAGATTCTATGATTCTATGATCCTTCCCCTCTGCTCAGCACTGGTGAGGCCACACCTGGAGTTCTATGTCCAGTGCTGGGCTCCTCAGTACAAGAGAGACACAGATAGATTGGAGAGAGTCCAGGACCACAAAGATGATGAAGGGACTGAAGCATCTCTCCTGTGAGGAAAATCTGGGAAAGCTGCGACTGTTCAGCCTGGAGAAGACTCATGAGGGATCTTATTAATGTATATAAATACTTGAAGGGAAGGTGAAAAGAAGACGGAGCCAGGCTCTTTTCAGTGGTGCCCAGTGACAGGACCAGAGGCAATGGGCACAAACTGAAATACGGGATGTTCCTTCTGAACATCAGGAAACACTTTTTTTTTTTTACTGTGAGAGTGACCAAGCACTGGCACAGATTACCCAGAGAGGTTGTGGAGTCTCCATCCTTGGAGATACTCACAAGCTGTCTGGACATCATCCTGGGCAACGAACTCTAGATGGCCCTTCTGTAGCAGGGGAGTTGGACCAGAGGTCCCTTCCAACCTCAACCATTCTGTGTGAAGGTTAGAAGTAGAAAACAAACTGTCATACTTCACTCATGTTTACTCTCCATATGTTGAAGTAAAAAAATATGAAAGAAACAATTTCAGTTTTGAAATTATAAAACAGCAGTGCAAAGAACAACTTCTAATACATGCCTGTAAGCCCTGTCAGGGAGAACTTAGGGTGCTGCCAGGTGAGAACGTGAAGCTTAAGGAAGTCATGCTACCCTTGAGAAACCATCATCATAGCTAACACGTTTACATATGTTACAAAGCTAATGGATCTTGTCTCATACACAGATTTGACACACGACCCAATGGTTGATCCATTACAAGATAAATCGCTTCCTACCTGCATAACTGTCAGGAAAAAATATTAAATTTCAAGGAACTTTTTATTTCCAATTACTTTTCTCCATATATGCAATGACACTTAATTTTGAATTATATTTCACAGCTTATTAACACTGTATGCTCTTACTACCTTTCTAACAACAGACAACTAACTCCTTTTCAGTTATTAGGGGAAGACTTGTCACCACAGACTTATATTTGAGCTGCTTATTATGCTTATAGTTATGCCATTCTCAATTATCACAAATGGAAACAATTTCATTTTATGAATACCATACCTAAATTCTTAACTGGCTCACCTGGGTAACTCAGATTGATACTGTGTTTCTTAAGGCTGCAATGAAATTCATATGGAAATGTATTTATGTATCAACCACTAATAGTTTAACTATACCAGTCTATCAAAAATACACAGGCTGTCTGGTATTTGCTGTTACATTGGAGTATAATATTTCAAGATCAGTAATACAATAAACAGTGTTCATCTGAGAGCTGTAGTGTTACAGCGGTACTGTTCCAGAAAACTAAATAAGGTATTTAACCTTTCAGCTCAGACTTGGTTTATTATTTGCAAAGGTTGTGGGTTGCACACTGTCTCTAATCACTCCCAGGTGATTACACTTCTTCTCCCATTTTTGTTTGTATTTCAAAACATATGCTGACAGCACATACTGTCAAGCTAAAATGGCAGTATAAACAGTATCTATTGCTTCTCTTATGAGTTATCGACATACTTCAGTAAGTAAACAAGTACCATAGAAGCTGGTCTGAGGTTGGGGGCTTGCTCTGAATTGTCTCAGGGAGGAACCCACCTGCCTCTACAGTATATGCAGTCTAGTCTCCCGTATGTGTGAATATGACCTCAAGGATAGAGGAAAAACCCTATGCCCATTAAACTACTTACAGCACTTCACTGAAACATCTCAATGTATTTACTTAATCCATTTGTCACAGAATATTTCATGACTTTGCGTTTTCATGTATGCAGAAAGGCTGAAGATCCAAACCTCTGTTTAAAATGTCAGTGTCGAATAACTTTATTAGAAATGTAATCCTGTACTAGAAAGACTTTGTGTTGTTTTTATTGGGAAGTGGGAGCACAAAGCCCCACCACGTTGGGGAGGCCGTGCAGCTGATATGCCATGCAGATGGTTAAGCATACACTTCAGAAGGCAAGGACAAACTGCTTGCCTGCGGAGCTGTACCGTGCATCTGAATGCATTTTTCACACATCCATTAAAGCTAATAAAAACCAGAATAATACTAGAAATGCAGATCCATGAAATGAAAGCGCTACTCTACTTTATAAGAAGTGACTACAGTGAGTTTCCAAAAAGTAGCAAGTAACTTAGAATATTGTTCTTTTTATATTTTATTTGCCCTATAGCAAGAAACTGGATTGGTGAAGATTTTCAGCCTAGATTCCTCTAGAACAAAGCAGTAAGGCTATTGAACAATGTGAACGTGCAAATAGTAGAAATAGTAGCTGTTTCAAGGTTTTGACTTGCCTTTTTTTTTTTTTTTACCATCTCCCACTAAAGGAACCCTAGTTACTTACCTTCTTCTTCTGTTTGTCTCTATAAAATATTTCTGTGCCCTACTCCGACATATTTTTTGATCTTCTTTCAATGCCTGACGTTCTTCTTCTAAATCCCATTCAAAATGAAATGTTAAAGCTCTGTCCCTAGCATTGTGTTAAGGACAACAGACACTGTATGAAACAGCTCATTAAAAGATTAAAAGCCTGTGTGACTGCCTTTACAGACCTTTTTAGGAAAGGGCAAACTTCATCCATGAGACACAAAATGCTGATACATCTTTTGACTAAGTACACAACAGTTGGTCCCACAAATGTCTATTACGGTCATATCTAACTTTATGTTTATCCAGAAAAAAATGTAATTGCATTTTACTGTTTACATTGGCTTTGATAGAAGTTTTGCACTCATCTTTCATGGTATCAGCAAACGAAAACACGGACCTTTATGATGTCTATTTGAATCTTTCTATTATTATCTAAATCTGTAACACATGGAAACATTTATCACAGGGAAAATAGTAAAACAGTAAAAGGATTAGTTGTTTACACTGAAATTTGCTAATATTGCCAGATAAAAACTCTCCACAGAGCAAGATAAAAGCTCTCCACAGTTCAAGATCGGTCCTGCCTCACTTCAGTCATGATTTAAGTAGCACCGTACAGGTGCAGCTTTGAACTTGTGTCAGTATTTATTATTACTTAAATTAAAAAAGTAAGGACCCCCGAGTTAGGACGGAAAACACTATGTCTTTCTAAGAGGAAAAACAAAGAAGATGACTCCAAAGCTGCCCGAGAAGCCAACTTTTCTCCGTCAGTTTAAAAAACCCAACGTACCAGTTTTACTCCACGCCCCCGCTGAGGCGATCCCTGGCGGCGGGGCAGGGCGGGGGCGGCACCACCGCCGCCACTGTCCCTCCTCCGCCCCACACGGGCCCCGCTCCGCCCCACACACCCGCCCGGCAGGACGGCCCTCACCGCCCCGCCGCCCCCGCCTCTCCACGGGGAGGCCATTCCTCCGACAGGCCGCCTCAGACCCCCCTCACCGACCGCCCGGCCCCTCGCCCCCGGCGGACGGATACGCGGAAGGATACACGGCGGGGGGCCGTCGCCGAGCCGCGCAGACCTGGGGGCGGCCGAGGAGGTTTGCCCCTCGCGCCGGGCCGCCGCCCTTCCCGCTGGGCTCCATTCAGCACCCCGGGCCCGCCGCCCCCGTAACGGAGCTCGCCGTGGTCCGTGCCGGCGGCCGGCCCGCTACTCGGAGCGACGCGGTCGCGGCGCCGCCATCGTAGCAACGGGAGACGCCGCTTCCTTCGCAACGGGGCGGGGCCGCGACTGAGGAGAGGGCGGGGAGCTGCCGAGGGGAGGGAGGTCCACGGCTGAGGGGCCGGCGGGCCACAGCTGAGGGGAGGGCGGTGGCCGTTTGGCCGTCGCCTCCTTTCCTCGCCTTCAAATCAGGCGCGAGGAAGAGGACGGGTGGGGCTTGGGGGGAGCGCTCCCTCCAGGGTCCCCGGAGGTCCCCAGCGGTCCCCAGCTGAGGGTGGAAGCCAGGGCCTGGGCACCTCGCTCTGCCGCCGGGTACCCTCCGTGGTCGCCTGCCTCTTCAGGGACAGCGCTGCTGGACTCCCAGCCAGGGCACAGTGCTTGGCCCTCACCGGGCCTTCAGTGACTTTTATAAATAACAGGATGCTTTTTTTTGTTGTTTTTTTTTTTTTTTATTCAAAAACCTGGTATCTGAACAGACACGTTTCTCATTAGTTTTGCATGGCAAACAAAAAACCTCCCTGAGCCTGTTTGTGGGTTTGCAGAGCTCTCTCCAGACATCAGTTAAGTCTGTTGAAGGTAAAGACTTGGAGCTAACAGGATAAACTTTTTTTTTTTTTTTTGACCAATGCAAAAAAATCTCAATGCAAAAAAATAGATACATAAAATATGTAAAATTCTATACGATTTTACACAAAAATGTATATAAAAAGTAAATAAGTTACACAAAGTAAAAAAAAAAAAAAGTAATTTGTTAGACTGAAAAACTTTTTTCAGGCAAAGCAGGGTGTGTTGTCTTGGGATATTGCCATGCCTCTGATGACTTGTCAGCAGAAGGCTAAATGCCTTGGTGATTTCCTGGCGAGACGTTTCTTGGCTGTTGTATTTGAGCTTAAACCAATTCTTCTCTTTTTCAGTGCGCAGCTGTTCTATGTCTTTGACTAGAAGGGTAAAAATAGTACTTGGCATTTGTAAAATACTTTTCTCTGCAGAACCCCCTACATATTTGCAGCGCAGCTTGTGAAGTAGGTGTTACTATTACCATTTTACAGTCAAGACCACTGATGCGCAGGTTGCCAAACGTGCTTAATATTTATAATATCCCAGTTACCACAGCTGAGAAGATGACCCCAAAATGGGAGTCTTTCACCTCTAGTTCAGAATAGCAGCCCCAAAGTCACCACCACTGTCTTGCAGGTTGAAGACGGGTTGTTGCTTTACTACCATGCACTTTTCAACCCACGTACACTTTTAAAATCCCAGTTTGCCTGTTAAAATGTAGTGTTTAGTTTAGGATGCAGTATAAGTATGGAGAACTGAGTCACCCAAACAGGACTGAAGCAGAGCTGGGAAACAACTGCAGAATTTGAGCCATATCACACCTAGGAAGATTCAAGATCACGGTCAACTCACACTGTCAGAATTTGAGCTTTTTTAGACTTACTGCAAATTTTGATCTTATCCAGTGCAACTCGCAGCTTCACCTTAGATACCTTCTGAAGTTTAGAATTAAGGATACTCTTTATAAGTTTTCCTGTCTTTCCCTTTTTTATTTTTGTCCACTTCTTCATGGCCTTCCTTTAGGGTTATTAGATAATTCCTGGTGGTGAGTAACCTCACGTCTTCCAGACTGGGATGAGAAGGTGACTAGTTGAGGACCATGTATTTCAGAACCATATGATTACTCGGACAGCAAGCAGCCTGATCTCAAGTGGTTACAAAATGGAAAGTCACACTCTGGCAGCTGGTTTGAAAGAAGTTTCATAAATTTTACTGTGGGCTAGCGACTGATATTCCAGTGAAGGGTAAAGATCACCTCTTAAATCTTTGTGAGACAGATTCTGAATTCATTACAAATCTTATTTAAAGGCTGGAGCATAGCTATGCTGCTGCAGAAACGCCTGTTTCTTTCCTTCTTGTTCTAGGGGGGATTAATCTGCTAATGCCCTTTAACTTTCTTCCAAGCTTCAGTTTAACTGTGTAGGCAACTGCATGGGAGGAGTTCAGCCAAGGTTCTGACCATTTTAACCTTGAAATTTGTCTCCTCTTCCTATTTCTGTGGATAGGAAGAGAAATAAAAACTGTTAATTCCCCCTTAATGTCATACATGGATAGCTACAAAAATCTTTTCAACTCTCTTACCTCCCCGAGACTGCACTGTGGATCACAACAGGCATTTTTTTTAAGACAGCATTAACTGATGCACTAGTTAAATTCTAGTAACTCTTATCTTGGAAAACTATAATGTGCCGTGCAGTACTTTAGAACAAATTAAAAATTTTATTTTGAGAGATATTGAAGAACCAAAGTTGTTAAAAATTTCATAGGCAGTTGAATGTGCTCCTCTCAGGAAGAGGCCAGGTACAGGTTCTTCGTGCCCTTTAGCTACTAATTTTGAAGAAAAACACTTGATATAAAAACGTTTAAAAAAAAATTAAAATCTGGATATAAAGCTGTATTAACCACCTTCTCCCAACTGCTTTCAAATCTCCTTGTAGCAAAAGCTATTTCCAGTGTATTCCAACTTCAGAGAGGGATGGAGATGAACACCGTATCAAGACCAATTTGGAACATTGTCTGGCTGTACCAGTGTGAGGGGATGTTGAACAGTGTATTCTGATGATTCTCTAGACAGTCTCCCAGCAGTAGACTAGAAGCTGAGGTTTCATTCATTTAGCCAGATCACAAACTAAATTCTCTAATATGCATGAGGAGCTGAAAATCTTTGGACTTTTATGAACTTTCCAAATAAACTTTCCAAATATTTTGCTTTTTGGTTAAAATCTTAGATCCAGTTTTTAAAATACAAAAATAGTGGATTTGAGTATGTGGAAACTGTAAGTTTAAATAGCTTTATTTAAGTTTCTGTGGACTACATTTAATCTTTTTCAGGATATTCTCTTGTATTTTGACATTTTTCAGGTGTAAAATCATTGTATTTGAATGATTGTCCCACTCTGAATACTTTTGTTCCTAAGGATGGGCAACCAGTGAGACCAAGAGACTGCTAGACTGCTATTGTCCTCCTGGTAAACAATTTTCAATGTAACCCAAAGTATTATTTTAAAGTAATGTTTTTCAGTTTTCTATACAGAATTTGCTTTTAGGACATATTCTAAAATCGCCTCCACAGCCAGTTCTAGTGCACTACCATGACACCAATGTAAATGCCTTAATTTTAGTGACAAAAACCTTTGTAAAAAGATAAAAACATTTCAAGTAGCTCAGACTACTCAATACCATATTTATACCAATACTCAAAAATAGTGCATAAGAAAAACAGTTTTATTACAATGATGTGTCACGTAAAGGTGATAATCAGTAATTGCTCTCAGGATACAAGCAGTAGCACATAAAATCTACCGTGCAATTGAAATGTGGTTTATTAAATCCAGGCATTAAAGGAGGGATGTGTTGGCTGCTCTTCATGCTGTAGACATTCCCAAATAGTTACTCAGGGCTTCATAACGTACAAGCCTTTCCACAGAAATTTGAAACCCGTCAAAACGTTTGCATTTCTTCAAGTAAAAGATGAACTGCTTTACGGTAACTTCACTGATTTGTCTTGATGTTTTTTTGTTCAGTTTAGGAGAGAGTGTCATAAGTAATGTCAAGCCTTGTTCATCTACGGTAAGATTTTCAATTACTTTGCTTAGATAAGATAATGAATGTAACTGAATGTTTTTTCAGAAAAGTGACAGATGTTTTTAAAATGCAGATTGCTTTACTCAGATATGAAAATTCAGAAGAATCAGGTATTTTCAGATAGAGAAAAGAAACTACATTGATATTGTAGGAATTCAGTATATTAGAACATTTTTGTCTTAATGTCCTTCATCACAGCTCAGTTGTTAGGCCGTATTTTTAATCTCATCTGCATGACTGTAAATGCAGAATAACCATTGTTTTTGGCAGAGTCACAGTTTTTGCTTGAATTGCTGAGGTCAGATTTAATCGCCTGTTTCATGTTGGCTTTTGTTAAAAATAAATATTGATTAAAAATATTTGCTTGACAGTATTTAATTGAACATATGGTGAGTGGCTGTGATAAAGCCCTGGAACAAACCGTAGTTTCAAGTGATCTATTTTTAAGTTTCAAATAATCTACTTATAACTTACAGACTTTTTCTTCCTTTATTTTGTGCTTATTTCAAAATTAAAGAAACATATTCTTTTAGTTCTCTAGCATTTGTCTCCAGACACAAAATGCAATTACATTAATAACTCATAAACCTTTTTTTTTGGTAAAATCTCCTTGTTAACAGTTTTATGCAATTTTTACTTTCACTTTTTAAAAGCAAAAATTAGGAAAAAACCTGTTCAGTGCTTTGCCAATGTAGTGCCAATACCAGAAAGAGAAACCTGAAGCAGGAAAAGAAAACAATTATATTGAAGATATATTCAAGTCTAAATAAGTTTTCTTTTTCATTAAAATCTTTAATTTTCTAGGGGTCCGATTTACATTTGAAAATACAGTATATGAACATACTACAATGCTTTGCTGAGATTATGGAATTAAAAAACGATTCAAATGCAAATATGTTTCTTTGTCTTTTTAAAATAACACATATTTCAGGAATGACTTTTAGCATTTCTTTAAGTGATGAGTCAGAGGCATTCCCTTATTTTATGTCAAATGGCACCACGGAAGAAAAAATATTAAATATGAAGATGCTATTTTAAGAGAACATTAATAGGTGTAACTACTTTTACCAATGCTTTTTTTGTTACTATTTCAGATAATTGTATGCCTATGAATTGTATCCCTTTATTCTTTCCTCTATAAGAGCATTTAAAGTATTTTTTTCATGTTGGGTTTGTCTGCAAATCTGCTTGGGACTGCTTGTGTGCATAGATTAGTAACTTGTGTAAGTATTTCTATGATCAGAGTCTAAGCAATTAATTTAGGGACTTGCAAGAGTGAAAGTGTTTTGTTAATATGTGGTAAATCCAGAAGCCTGCTCCTTTCTAGGGAAAATAACTTTGTTAGGATTTGAGATGTCTTGTTGGGTGTGGCGATTGCTAAAATGTGAGCTTCTTAAATGCAAGATTTGCAAGTTCTTGCCTCCAGTTCGCAGCGCTCACAGGTAGAATACTTTACCAGAAATGTTGGTGGTATTTTTAAAATTTATAGAGATTATTCTTCTGACATTTTTTCTCTTGTGAGGTATGGATAAGCAGAAGACACCTAACAAGTCTTGGTCTCAGCTCTGTCAATTATCACTTGATAAAGCTTTAAAAGAACAGGTTTTGAAGAAAGACCCATGGGGTAATCTGCTTCATTTTGGCAGAATGAGCTATTTTATATCTGTTTTATGATAAATTTATTTCCCCCTCCATTGTTTGGTACAACAGGGCACAAGGAATGTTGGAGCTGTGGAGGAACCACTCAAGGCAGAAGAGAAAAATAAATCTGCAGATATTTCAAAACAAAAAGAACAATGCCTTGTACCATGTGATGTTCAAGCTAAAATTTTACGAGGGGAAAAACATTACATGTGCAGTATGTATTCATAAAGAATACTCTCAGCGACAAGCTATGCAATGCCACGCTCTGCAATCCTCTGCTATGCTACGCTATGCTGTGCTAATTTATTTTTTAATCTTCTTGAGCACCTGTGACAGCCTTTGACCCTGCTGCCCAGGCTGAGTACTGCTCAGAAAACTTGTGGTGCCGTGGTTTTGGGGTGCAGCTGGTGTGACAAAGTTCAAGTATAGTCATGCTAATCTCTCTTTATACTCACTGGTGAAGACAAGCAAATCCAGGCAGCAGCTTAACCCACCTACATCTTTGTTACCCTCTGAATGTTGGTAGCTCTCTCCATTGGACAGGAAGAGTAGGGTGTCTGCCCATGATTTAAACATTATAGTTAGGTGTGGGGGAGTTGAGTGGGAGTTAGTTAGTTGTTAGTTAAAGTGGGAGGAAATCTATACTTTAGCTTGCCTTTTATAGATACTTATGCAGGACATTCTCTATTCACTGCCTTGACGAACTACACAGCCTCAGAAAAAAATGGTCAAAATTCTTGTCTTTCCCATATGATTTTTTAATATGTATTATTAATTACCTGACAGGTTTACTTTTTTTTTTTTAGCATCAGGGCAAAAACCAGGACTAGCAGAATGAATGAGTAAATGTAGGATGACAGGAAACTTTAAATATCTGTCTTTTATCATTTGCATTTTTATTTTTGTGAAATCCATTAACTGGTCATCCAAGTTGCCCAAGGACAAGATGAAATTATTCTTCAAATCTTAAGAAGAGCCATCACTTCTTAAGACATCTTCAGTGCAACCAGCAAGGCTGAAGTTTTTAGCATCTTTGGCTTTAATCTGTGGTCTCTGTACTGCACTTTTAGGTACCCTAAGGCTAAACGCCTTCAATATTCACTTAGATATCATAAATAAGTGTGTTGTTATTAAGTCAAGAATATTTCTAGATTTATGATAACAAAATGGATGAACATATTTCTTTTAAAGGAAATTTGCAGAACTCTCTTGTTGAATATGCAAGAAGTACAAAAAAGCTAGTAAGAAACATGATGGATGATCAACAGTCTTCTTTGGATTACCTTTCTAATCAGGTACTTCTTTCTTTATCGTAAAGATTTTTGTTTAATATTTATCACTACAGGTACTGTCTAATTGCGGAAAAATAAGCATTTATATTGTAATTGAAACAGTAGAATTACAGTTTCTATCACCATTCCATGTACCTCGGTTAGGTGTGTGAGTTCCATTTCTATGGGGAGCGATAAGCATCCCCTGGTCCACAACTTAGTGGCATACATGGCAACAGGGTAAGTGGAGGACTGCTCATCCACATTAGTTGCTATCTCCAGTCCTGTCGTATTTGTGCAGATGGCGTATTATATTATCGTTAACTCTGATAGTAGTTTACAAACACTGTGCATCACTCAGTACAGATAAAAAGCCTTAATCAAGCTGAAGGACTTTTTTTGAATTAACCGGAATTGTGCCTAAAAATGATTTTGGATGAAAAAAGTAAAAAACCAGACCAATTCAACTAATGAAGGTACGAATCACTAACATATCACAAAAATGAACTTCAGATTATACTTACTAGAAGTAAAAAGAACATCTTTAGAAATGTAAAATTCCTCGTTGCAATGTAATTAAAGATCTTTTATTTGAATTTGCAGGTAAATGAACTCATGAACAGACTTCTTCTTTTGAACGCAGAAGTTTTGAGAAAGCATTTGGATACTCTTCCTTACAAAGCAGTTCAATCTCATGGTAAGTATTTTTTGCATTTAGCCTCGACCTCTTCCCTTTTTGTCTTTGTATCTTGACAAAGAACTAATTAAAGCAAAGGTAAGCAATTATAACATTTACAGTACTTATTCTGTGTTAGTAACATATAAACTCTGGAAAATTTGTGAACTGTTTTAAGAATATCATCATAGAGACTACTTTAAATCATTTGCAACTGATAATTCTGGGCATCCTGTTTAGCATCTTGTTGATTTTTATGCAAAATGCCAAGTCTGATCATCGGTTCGTAAGTGATCTGATGTTGCTAAATGGCACTTTATTTTGCAGTGAAATAAAGTGTGCTCTGCATTTGCAATATGCTTCTTCAAAAGTCACTTGTACACTGGACAGTTAATCTTTTTTTGTAGCATTCATCCCAGCTAAAGAAAACTACCTCTAAGCAGAACTCCTGGTCGTAGAAACTGCTTGTTGGAGTATGTTCAACACAGACCTGGGTTAACACTTAGAAGCAAAGGGTTTTTTAAGTATACATTATGATGTAAAGGCTTTTACAAGTATAAATACAAATATCTGCAGGAAAAAGACATCCCTCCCCAGACAATATGTCTTTTTCTCAGTACAAGTGTTACCCAAATAAAATCTGTAAAATGACACAGATACATAATTTTTAATTTCTGTATCATATCTGTTAAGATTAGAAAGAACTCTCTCTATACAAAATAATATATACTTCTTTCTCAGCTTAATGGAGTTCAGAGAATTTTCATTTATAATGTAAATTCTTGACAAAACATTATTTTAATGTTTGCATGATAGGAAAATGCTATTTGAAATCATTCCTACATTACCAAGAGAAGTAATATTTCTGTGCTTAAGCTGTATGTGTTTAAACGTATTTTGCTAATGAAATTCCTCAAATACATTGTTCTCCAGGGTTGGATTGCACTGATATTAAAGATACCGTTGGTTCCGTTTCAAAAACTCCAACTGGTCTGTACATTATCCATCCAGAAGGATCAAATTATCCTTTTGAGGTAATAATTTTTTCTCTCAGGATAGTCACAATTTGCTTGTGAATATGCACTTAGAATATATTTAATAGATTTAAAGTGTTTTCCTTGACAATTACTCAACAGATGAGTAAGAAATGTATTAAATCATGCAAATGTGTCTGCCATTACTATAATTTTGATTAATTTCTCATTTTCTACAAAGAAATGTCATCTCTGTCATAAGATCCTATCATCAGTTTTCATATACAGTGAAAAATGTACCAAAAAGGAAAACCCAAGGTATTTTCCAGCACCTCTTTTGGACATTGAGAAGTGCTGTTCTTTTCTATTTTAGAGATGGATAACTGAGGAGCCAAGTGACTGATCCATTTGGCTCCTAAAATGTGACCTTTGGCTTTTTAAGTTATCCTGCTGGATAACTGTATAGCGTTGTCCTCTCTTGAGAGGTTACTCCACTGATGCCTATAGCTTGGACCATATTGTATAGGCATTTAAATATAGGTGCAGATGTGCAGAGGAGTAGGTGCTTAGCTCTTGCTGAGCATCATTATAACTGAGTCTTGAGTTATACAGAGAGTTATACAGAGGCATCTAAACTTTTAGTTTTTGTATCCAGTTTGCAGGATATACATTATTAAGACAAAAGAAAAAGGATGAAATTCAGCACGAACCGCAGCTGTCATGCTTCCTATCACCACCTGCATTTTCCGTAATTGCTCAGAGTTATGCTGCTCATCTAGGAGAAGAGAGTTTTGGGTTAATCTCCTCAGGCTCAGGACATTCAGATCCATACAACCACAAGGAATACTTTGTTTTGTCTGTTTATTTCCATTTCAGGCTGTTCTACTTAAGGAAGTCCTTATGCATAGTGGAAAGACAGATATGGCACTTTCAAACCTTTAATTTTGCAGTACGTGCTGGGGTCATTAGTTTTTGGAGGAAAAAATGTGGAGTTTAAGCCAGCTAATAAATAGCAAAATTTAATATCTAACTTTAGTCTTCCTTTATATATACAAAGGAAGGATGAATCCCTTTATCTCTAGCCAATTGGAACCCTACAAAATGCTACAAAAAAAGAGCTCAAACTGGTTATGAAAAGGCTTCAGAAGTATGCTGGCAATTGAAAAGAAAAAATGAACTTGGTTCTGCAGACCGCTAGTAGAAAAATCAGTCATTCTCTCTATACAATGCCGTGAGCTGAGGGAAAAGATCTGTAACTCATTCACAAGTTCTTCCAGGTAAAAGAAAGGCAAAGACAGGTAGAAGTGTTCAAAGAACAACCGTATTTATAGTATGAAGAAAATGCTGTGTGCCTCACCCCAGGATGAACCGTAGCACAAAATGCATCTGTTTCAGAATTTCTTCTGGATTGTGGGGGATTCATACCTCACCCAAATTACTTTTCCTGAGAGATGGTATGACTAATCTATGAGAGAAAAGTGATTTCTCAGTTCACTTACAGTTTTTGGCAAATACATCTGAAATGATAAAGTTCCTTTCACTTCAAAAGTATTTTTTTGACACTTTTCCACATTGGAAGTTACTGCCAGAATCTGAGAATCAGTTATATGAGTGGAAAGGTTCCTTAAGGAGAACAAGAAACAAAAGGAAAAATCCTAATAATTTGATTAAAAGCACAAGGTAACAATAAATAATGAGAAGAAACGTCTGCACTTATGAAGTGAGTGTCTCATTTCTTGTCTCGTAGATGTTACACAGAACTGAAAAGATAGTGCCAAAAAGTTCTCAGAGAAAAATATCTAAAATATGTCTGTTCCATAAAGAATGTTGTTTTAAGGAAAACTGTTTAATGCAAATTCTTCCATGTGTTGAAGCATAAAAAGGGTACAAGAGAAATGATAGATGAACAAAAATATCAAGACATTAAAACATAAACAAGAAACTGTAATGCATTTTAAGGGGCTAATAGCCAAGAGTTCTGGAAGTTCTGCAGACTAGCAAAATAAGAAAAATGCAAAGAGGCAGAAAACCATAGTACGAAACTAAAAAAGAGAAAACAAAGCCAGCATGAAACAATTTATTTCAATGAGGACCTTTTCAGCAATAAGCTGCCCTTTAAACGTAACTGAAACTAACCCAAAATGTCTTTAGAATCATTTGCATAAAGATGCCAGATAAATGAAGAAAACTACTTCGACAACTTGATCCTGTTCTCGTGTTTTCATGTTTGAATCCTCACGTTTTCAAAAGTGAGTATGTATTTTGATGCTTAAATCAGGCTAATTGAAACCTGAATTCCAGGAGCTCTAAGAATATGCAGGTTTAGTGGCTGTGGCAGGCTCTTGTCATCTCAGAAAACTGGTCCCAAATGGGCTTTCATCTGAGCATTCAAACATGAGGCAATTAAAACCAATTTTGTTTCTGGAAAATTGAATCATGATCACTTTCTGAGACATTTTTCAATGAGTAAATTTAGATCAATGATATTTCTAAGGTGGGCCAGACAAACTAAGGTGTTTGGAATATACCTCTTATACACACTAAAGATGGAAAGGGAAGAAATATTCAATAAAAGCATCCTCCTGCTCATTTAATTTAAATTGTACCTGTAACAGTCATGCCCCTCATACCTTTCACAATGTGTGACATAGAACAAGCTGTAAAGTGGATTAGCTGTTATAAGGCTTTAAGAAAGAAAATTGCATCATTTCCAGCATATAAGGGATCAAGAAACTATGGAGCGGTGACTGGTTTTTGTGTATCTCATATTTTTACTTAGCTGGTGTATGTTTTGGTGCCACATCTAACTGGCTGATGACCTTTCATGTAGAACCAAATCTCTTCCTTCTGAGAATTATCAACACTGCCAGTGATTTATACTGGACTGAAGATTGATATTGTGACCAAGTGGTCTCCTCTTTGTATTTCTGACTTATAGAGAGAGGAGTAGCCAAGCATGCAGTCGTCTTCTCAAGACAGCAGATGAGGCAATGGGATTATTTTTAATGAGTTTTAGGTATTTGCATCTAAATATTCATTTTGGAATCATCGGTATGTCTCTTTATTTCAGTTCCACCCTCCTTGGGTGACTGAAATAAGCATGTGATTCTCCAAGGAATAAAGCCCATAATTTTCTTCCGTGCACATGACCCTTACTATGATTAATTCGTTATTTGTGTTGCAAGGATTGCTCAGAGCATCCAATGGCATTGATTTACCTGAAGATCCAAGATTCCCAGGTTGTATTAGATCACATTGCAGCTCTGTCCTGTTGCTTTCTTGTTGTTCATAGAGAAGCTGTTGTTAAGTCACAGAGGTTCTGAATATGATGTTGGTGTGTTCCTGCCAAGGAACAAGTCTTTGGATTCAGGAAAAATTTCTGGCTGGTACAGGCAATAGGGGTGCAACATATAAAGCTCAGACTGCCACAGTTTTTGTGAGGGTTAAACTGACTTCCACCTAGACTCTACTTCTAGCAACTGCCTAAGATTGCAAATCTCTCTCTTTTCTGAAACATGTTCCATTGTGCACATTTCCTGTAACATGAACAAAAAATTAATATTTTACTCCATCACTTGTGCATCCGCCTACTGTTATGGTTTACTGATGGCCAACAGTATATTCTGAACTTTTGTTATCACAAGTAGCTTAATGGCTCCATAGCTGTAATGATTTTCCAGGTTAATTCTTCTGATATTTGTCACATCGGGAGATACCTACAAACAAGCCTTTGTTTTTAAAAACTAATTAAGCATGGTCTCCCCTAGAACTACTTTGAACAGTTTAAGTGGTGCAGTGCCTAAATGTGCAATATGCACTTTTCTACATTAGGATGCCCAGACTTTCTAATCCCTGTTAGAACTGGTCAAGATCTGGCACTGGGGACGTACTTGAAAAATACCCCGAGTGACCTGGATACATTCCATCTCAGCTGAAATCCCTGGAGAGCAGCCAAGGGTCTTGGGGCCCTTTCTGTAGACAGTGGAGGTGACTGACATCTGCAGAGGGTGATTTTGATCTTGGTTTCCCAGAGCCACGCTATGAATGCACATTTCTCTGTATGAGGGGGATTACAGGGCAGACAAGGTCAATAAGATGCCTAATTTAGGGAACTCAATTACGTGTCTAACGTTAAATGGGCTGAGGAGAAAATGTGCCACATAATGTGATATTCCATAGCAGAGCAGAGGGCTGCTGGACCACTGCCATTTGACATGTTGTTGGGCACAAATTTTAGCGAAGACTCATAAAGACTCATAAATCTGAGTTGATCTTATGTATTCAGTGGGACTGCTCGGTTGCAGGCTGTTAAATGTTCACATTGGGACCTCCCTGGATTGGGGCCCCTTCTTATACAGAGTTTTTTTTCTGCTCCAACATAAATTATTATATACTGGGTTATTGCTATCACTTTTTCCATTTCCTCAACTTTATTAAGGGCTCTACATTTCCCAGGTGTCACAAACACAGTATTTCTGGGGAATAAGGTATGATAGTGAGGGAGAACACATAAAAAGTTGTGTCTGTTTTGCTTTGCTGAAACAAAGGTATATGCAGTGTTAGTGCCTATATCTGTAATATTTTACATGATTAATACATGACATTGCATGTTGCTTCCACTTCATGCTATTATTAATACACAGTAATATTTATCAAAGCTTATTTATTATATCTGATATGAGCAGACATTTGCACACAACAGTTTCTACTGGTTGAGGAAATATCCAAACCAAGCAGTACAGCAAGAACATCCAAGAAAATACTTCAGCTTCATTATTTTATTTTCTTTGAGCTTTTTCTTAAGATATTTGAAAGGTATGTTACTTAGCAAAACCCTTGATAGTCCACCTTTATTTAATTAAAATGTTTTCTTCCTAAGAGCTGCTTCAAGAATGCTTAATCATAACTATGTCTATTTTAGGTTTTGTGTGACATGGATTTTCAAGGAGGTGGATGGACTGTGGTTCAGAAAAGGACTGATGGAATCATTCCATTTCAGAGAACATGGTTTGAATATCTGGATGGATTTGGTGACCTTTCTGGTATTAATTTTAAATACTCTAAAGTGCTTTGGACCCAACGTTTCTGCTGTCTTTATGTGAGCTACATTCCACTAAATTGTGTGAGATTTTTAATAGTAGAGAGAG
Source organism: Chroicocephalus ridibundus (assembly GCF_963924245.1). Lineage (NCBI taxonomy): Eukaryota > Metazoa > Chordata > Aves > Charadriiformes > Laridae > Chroicocephalus > Chroicocephalus ridibundus. The sequence continues at coordinate 17,662,810 of NC_086284.1, read as the reverse complement.
TAGAGCTCTTGTTTCTAAAAAGTCTTATTTATACTTAAGTGGTTTTTTTCATCAAATCTATTGTGTGATCTTCTCAATAATGACTATCGCCCTCCTAGAGTCTTCAGCCATTGCCTGTCCTCAGTCTCACAAGAGGTGTTTAAAATGTTGTGAAATTGTCTTCCTGAAATAATGTACAAATTTTATTTCCTCTTTTTGTCAGATTTTTAAAAAAAAGCTTTAGTTGGTTTTAATCACATTTGGGAAATATTTCCTTAAAGCAGAGAAAAATCAGTAATATTTCACCATAGGGCATGCGCAGTTACAAACAGAATGGAAATAATTCAGTAGCTAATACCAACACAGCTGTGATATTACTTCTTTACTGCCACCTAAACTAAAACCAGTTGTTTTTTCAGCAGTTTAACTGGGATTGCAATGGAAGCACACAACTTCTCCACTGTAGAAAAAAGCGCAGCTCATATGGGGCAACCTTTCATGGAAAAAAGTGTGATTTACAGAGGCAGCAAATCTCAAGGAATAGGTTTGAGTTTTGTTGCATTTCCTCGAATGCTAACATTTATCATTTCTCAGTATTGCCCTTAGGAATGCTACTGAATTCTGTTTAATCAAGTGGATCTTTAGCACATCCAGTTTTTGTGGTCTTCTAAAGGCATATTGAAGATGAACACTTGGAAGTTATCACGTGGACAATTTTCTAAAAATGTAACAGAGAAAAAAGATGATGCTCACATATTTCCCATTGAAGTAGGAAGATCACTCTGCACCTTCATTAGTTTTTCAAAGACATCAGACAACTTTTATTACACTTGGTTCAGGAAGGAAAGTACAAAAATTAGAGGAATCAATTTTTTTCTTTTACACTTTCTGTTTCTAGAAGTTTATTGACTATATATTTCTGTTTTAGGGGAATTTTGGCTTGGACTGAGGAAGATTTTTCACATAGTAAATCAAAAAGCCACTAGTTTCAGTCTTTATGTGGATTTGGAATCAGAAAATGACAAGCATGCCTATGCATCGTATGATGGATTTTGGATAGAGGATGAAACATGTTCTTTTAAGATCCATTTGGGGCGTTATTCAGGAAATGCTGGTAAGAATCTCACCCTTGAGAGTATTTAAAGATAGCTGCTCCCTTTCTTAATTTGAAAAAAATGCATTCAAAACAGCAATACTTAATTAAGATAACATTAAAAACGTTTATTTCTAATCTGTTTTTCTCTATTTGGTGCATAATGAACACAGATAAATGGTTAATGATGTAGTGATTGGTTATGCCAAAATCCATCTTTACATAAGAAATAATTTTATTCTATTGCTTCAAGGTATTCAATGGGATAATAATTGAACAAATACTCCTTTAATAGAGGGTAAATTAATAAAGAAAATAAAGGAACTTTAATGGATTCAAATCCACAGAATATATATGTAATATGCATGGGATTTTGTGTGTGTTTGTGTGTATCTATCTAATGGTCCAATTCTTTAGATGTTCATTATCTCATCCCAAATTTGCTGATGTTAATGGAAGTCTTCCTGATGTTGTTGCTTTGGTTAGTTCAGAAGTGCCCAGACAGTGGTGTACAAAGGATAGAGAAAGAAACTGACTGGAACAAATCGGGCCTACAGTGTACAACAGTTACTGGCTGATATATAGAGACAGATGAATTTACAATTCCAGACCTCCCTTAATATCATAACTATACTAAATGTGTAAAGATTTGTGTTGTTACACCATGTCTTACTGCTATTTCAAATTTTTTTTTGCATCATATTTATTAATATGCAAGAATGTTCCTTATTACCAATGTAATAGTTATTCTCTAAATGTGCTGATGCTTTACTCTACCTGTATTTGTAAGAAACATTATTTCTCTAGTAAGACAACAGAACCAGTATCACTGACCTCTGTGTTTTTATAATTCAGTTTTATCTCATGACTCTGGAGCTTTGGGCGCATCATTGGAAAATCTGAAGTTAGCAACTCTTTTCTTTTATCTTTTCTTCCACTGTCTTTGAGGACAGAAGCCTTTACCTTCATCGCTGGTGTGCATCACTAAAAGCAACAATATAAAGATATTCCATCAAATTTCAACTTCTTCCATATTACTCAGTATTTTATACTTTTTCTTTCCTATGCATTTAACACATTGACAGCTCATTATTTGATGCTCATGAACCACTTCTGAAGAAATCAATTTTTCTAATAAATTCAAAAGAAAAGTTTGCGAGGTATGCAACAAGTAAGAAACGTTATGTTTCTCCATAAATAACTTATCCTTCTGTTTGTACTTAGGTGATGCATTTAGAGGATATAGAAAAGAAGATAACCAGAATTCAATGCCTTTCAGCACGTTTGATGTTGATAATGATGGATGCAGGCCAATGTGCACTATTAAAGAACAGTCTGTAAAGAGCTGCAGTAACTTCAGTGATAGCACTGGATGGTGGTTCAACCAGTGTGGCCTTGCAAATCTTAATGGTGTTCATCGCTACACAGGTAGATTTCTTGCAACTGGGATTCACTGGGATACATGGACAATGAACAATAAACCAGTCAAAATTAAATCAGTTTCAATGAAAATTCGGAGAACCTATAATCCATATTTCCATTAACCTATGAAAATAGAAATATGTCTCTTCTTGCAATTATGTGGGATAATAACTGCATCATAAACACCTTTCATTTTCACTTGAACAGTTCAATCTTAACACTTTGTTAGATATTTCCGTAATACAGTTACTAATTTTTATTATGAAATGTCAGCATTTGTAGTGTTCCCACTTGAGTTAGAAGGTCCTAAGAAGAACAGGGTTTTCAGAAAATGGAAGAAGCTTAGTGTTTGTCAGCTTTTATTCAACTGCCTCTTATGCAATCTCAGAGACAGCAGAAAAATTACAAAAAGGAGTGAAATGCTGACTTTTGAATGTGTTATTCTGCGCTCTCTGCATATCTCAATTGCCAAGAAATTTTAGCAAATTTTCTTTTAAAAAAACATACACCTGCCATTTTCATCATTATATTTAGGAAAAATAACCTAGGTTAATTTTCCAGAACCAGCTCTTCTTTCTATATTCCTTATCAGGCAAAATAATGCTGACTTATTTCAACATACATGTAAGGTTCTGTATACTCTCAGGGCCTGATTTTTATATAAGTAAGGTAGACACTGACATGCAAGAACTATGGTCTGTTTTATATTTAATTTTCACAGTCAATGTGTTTCATAATCAGATTTTTACCATTGTCTATTTCACGATTCACTACAAATAAACACTTTTTCAAAGAAAATGTAAAACATTTCATATAACCTTTGAGTTTTAATTTTTGGATACATGGGCCTGATCTTATGTTTTTCATTCTTATTGGCATTCACTTTGTGAACGATCATGTGGTAATGAACAAAACCAGCTTGAGTTGTGTAAGTACATTTTAAATTCAATAGTGTGAGTTGTTTGAATTTCTATCAGTAAAAATAGAATGATATCAATAAAAATGTGAATGTTGTCAGCACAGCAGCGTTTCTGGAACCTGCCATCTATTCTATAGCAAATAGGCACGCTATTTCTCATCTTTGCTTCAGTTTCAGGAGATCAGCTCTGTGGTAACATGTGGAATGAAATCAGTTAAAAACTCTACGGATTTCCTCTTTGCTGTCTTGCACTTTGACCAAAGATTAATACACTGAGCAGAAACCGTCGTTATTTCAGAACCACCACGGTTTAGAACTTCTGTCCAAAGTTACATGCAGTTATAGGAGGACATTAAGCTTCTGATAGGGTGCATATACTGTTACAATGTTAAGGGAGAGAAAAATTCCCTCTTTTTTTTCTATGCTTGACTAGTCCTTTTACAATTGGAGTAAGAAGTTGCTAAAAGCAGAGGGTTTCTCTCTGCTAGAGAGAGAAGTGTGGGCCTATGGTAGAAGCACGGTAGCTTGAGGAAAAATGTCACTGGGATTGTAAGAGAGGGGGTAGCTCACACTCCCTGGGAGTTCTCTGAGTGTGTGGGGATTTTGTTGTCAGACCCTGTAGTTATTGGAATTAGAGGTCGAGAGATAAGTATATACACCCTCTTTAGCCCTGTCTCTCACTTTAGGCTTATTAGGAATGCAATCCCTTCCAACAGCAACATGGACCCAGCAGACCTATAAAGGTAGATACTAAGATGAAAAAGCTTCTGCACTAAGATTAACAAAAATTAGAGCAGTATGTGGTGGTTTAAAGAGTATTAATTCTGGCTGCAAGCCCGGATGTTGCACTGTATTAGGGCTACTATGTCGGAAAGAGTCCCCAGGCTGCAGTACAACAATCCTACTGGAGAATACTGGAAATTTAATGGCTTTGATGAAAGCCTCAAACTTTGATGGTGGGACCTCTGCTCTGACAACCAGGTCCAAGCCTGTGAGCAGAGAGGAGTCTAAGTAGGGAATCAGGATGCTGAGTGTAGAGCTAGAGTCTACTGACACCCTGAGGCTCCTTTTGGCTTTATTAGAATCACTGCTTAAAAATTAAGGTGGCGAATGAAGATTGTAGATCTGTGCTGGCAGATATTACCACATTTAATGACTAGGTTTAATTTCTCCTTTGTCAGCATTGGTTAGATTAGCTGGCAGTAACAAATCACAGAGGAAATGGGCCTGAAAAGATAAGTAAAGCTTGAAGGATCATTCTTGCAAACAGACATTGGATCTTAAAGTCAAGTCAAATTGTAAACCTGTACAAAAAATGATTTGAATTCTCAATATCAGTACTGGGGAGGCATGGGAATGTTTACTGTTCCTTGGAAGATAAAGACGTTTCCAAGACTATTTGCAGAGAGTTCTTTGAACTCAGCACATATGCTTTAATACCATTAAGTACTGCTCTACTAGCAAGGTCACAGGTAGAAACTGTGTTCTTTGTGGCTTAGAGTTCTTTCCTTTCATAGATACAATTAATTCAATTTGCCCCAGGCTCAACTTGAGTCTTTATTGGGCTGTGAGAGCTGGATCTGCAACGTAAACTGCAAACAGGATGAAGTCCAAATTGCACATACTAGTCATATTCTAACTCTTTTAAATAATTCAGGTATGAATTTTCAATATAGTGTTCTTAAGCAAGAGATGGACAATGCTTTATTCCTTTTTCAGATTAGAAATCATATATGACCATAGAGATTGTTATGAATTTCTGTTTTATTTGCCATATTATCTACTAGTCATGATCACTCTTAGTGCTTCTGTGGCATGAAAACAAGTAATTAGATAATAATTCATATCATTTGAATATTTTATTTCCTTTCATGGAGTCTATCAGCTGGTAGGATCTGAATAGGGTTTCTATGAAAACCTTTTGAGCATAAGAATCTCATAGTTTATCATCATTTGAGTGTGCTGAAATGTGAGTATTAGTATAGACTGGTTTTGTTTCAAAATTTAGCATATGCTTAGAAAAACAGCGTCCTAGAGATTAGTTGGCAGCTTGCCTGGTGCAAATCTGAAACGCAGCAAAGACAATAGAACATTTTCCATGTGACAGATAGCTACTGTCTTCAAAGGTTCATTCCATTTCCTCTCTAAGAATAAAACAACTCTGGAAACAAGTAATTTTTTAGTTAAACATGGAGAATTTACAAGGATATTAAAATGTTTCCAGGGGCCCATGTTCCATATTTACAGCTGATGGTTCCCAACCACCATACGTAAGATTTTTGTGGACATATATTTGGGACTGGTAATCAGCTGGTTATTGCCCAAACAGTCTTATTTCAACTAAATAAAAAGGAGCACATAGGGTGTAGCATACTAAGAGAAACTGATTGAGTGTTCCAAAAAGTAGCTTGGTTAAACTACACTTACTATCTATTCCAGGAATGATACTCTAGGCTATGAGAAGTTGTCTTTAAAGGACATATAATCTCTGATGTTAGGAAACTGCATTTCTTTCTTTTGTTTTCTTTTTCCAAGAGTATGTCTTCAATTTGTAAATCTCAGTTTAGTGAACTCAAATTTTATTTGACCCAGTTTATGATGCTACAGTAATATAAATAAATGACAACACGGTTTCCACAGCCTGAGTACTACTGACGTGGCAGTGCAGGGCTCAGTGTATTAGACATCTGGAAATAACAAAACAGTACAACCAAAGGCATTTTACTTTCCACTTGGAAAATCCTTAATGGGACAGTAAAAGATCCTCTAAACTACTTAGATTACGTCTTTTTTTTTTTTACTGTAAATTCTGGCATCTATTTAAAACTTTATAATCAGTCATGTTTCATTAACATGGAAAAACATTTTAGCTTATTACCAGTTTCTGTTAGGGAACATATTTATGAAAAAATACTCTAACACTACATTGTATTGATGCTTCACTACAAAATACATAGCATATTTATGTGCATCGCACAGTACTCCAAGTTGCAAGTAGGAAACTTTGATGCATAGTTTGACTCTAAATTTTAGTTGATTGCATGCAACAGTTTCCATAAGTCTTTCCAATTATTTAAGGATCACTAACGTAATGCACAATTAACATGCAATTGTTTAAACTACCGTCTCAAGAACTCTTGCTTGAAATCTACTTTGTTGGATGTTCTGCAAACGGTGGCAGCATGACATGAAGATGCTGCAACCTGAAAAGCACAATACCAAAGAATTCTGATGCATGCCTCTGGTGGGTTAAAGCAGAGTGCACTGCTCCACCGCCGGCACACAATGTGGTCTGAAGTACAAAGATGTATGAAGAAGTTTCTGAGACTGAAGGAATATCTGCTTTTCCCTCCTCCCCATCTGATACATAAAAATAAAATACTAAAACACTAAATGCAGTAACACGGTAAAGTTACCTTTAGCTGCACCCTAATCTCTGTAGATTCCCTTGAACAGAATCTGAAGTGGTTTTAATGGAAATATTAGCTTGTCGGGATGCAGAACTCAACAAATCTGAAGTGGTTTTAATGGAAATATTAGCTTGTTGGGATGCAGAACTCAACATGAACTCAACGCTGTAGTGAGCAAGGAAGGAAGAATGAAAGGTGAAGTGAGACTGGGCCTATAGTTTAACTTATACATGACCGTTTTGAAGACAAGAAAAAAGAAGTAATGGCAGATGATTAAAATTCAAGATCTCCCCATGGCTGCTTGTTTTGAATGTCCAAGCCCACAATTCTTTTCATGAAGGTTCTAACTATCAATTACATGTAGTTCGTCATGTAAATTCCCACAGCTTCATCTGAAAACTCTGTTCAGTGAGTGATCTGTGTAGAGCCGGTTAGTTTTCCTGCTTATTTAAACTGTATTACCTAAGCCCATAGGTAGTCTAATTAGCATGGGCTCTCATTCTTCCTGACCAAGGTTACTGGATGATCCAATAAAATAGAGGCAGTCCTGACCTGTCCTGATCTTCAGAGAAAATTGTGATCCTGTTTTGTACAAGTCATCCAGAAATATCAGTCCCAACAGGTACTGTCTTTTATCAGCCTTTACCTTTAAGAGAAACCTAAATAGGTACTAGTAGCTCCTTGTGACTCCTGTGGTCAGACAGCTCTGCTGGGTCTGCTTAAGGGACCAGACTCCATTCAGGCTTACATAAAGCTGGGAGAAAAAATTTACGTCCTTTAGAAGATTTGTGTGTGTGTACATATGTCATTGCATATATTTTGATCCTTTAACACATATTTTCTGGAAACCTTCACTGTAGCCCTTATTATCTCTTTTCTAGCTGTTCTAGTTACAGTTTGTCATGGTGCCTGTAAAAAATGTAGAGACCGAGGTATTCATTATATGGGGTTATAAACCAAGGTAAAGTTCGTAGAATCGTAGATGCCTTGCAGAGCTCATCTAGAGCTCCCTGCTAACAGCACATCTAACTAGATCAGGTTGCTCAGAGACTCTTCAATTCGAGTTTTGAACAACTCCAAATATCCAAATCTCACAATCTCTCTGGGCTACACATTCCAGTATTTGGCCACCCTCATGGTGACTTTTTTTTTTTCCTAATATCTGATTGGGATTTCCCATGTTCCATCTTGTGTCTGCTAGCTCCTGACTCTGATTTCTTGTGTATGTCTGAACTGGGTTAAGTGATCCCTAACTCTCTCTTCTTCCACTGTGGGTCCTGCTTCACGCGCACGGACTCTACTGCTAGGCTTGGGGGACTAGGGAAGCCTAAAGACAAGTCTTGCCAGTGAAAACTGAGGCAAAATAGGCACTGAGTACCTCTTCCTTTCTCATCTCCCTAGTCACAAGGTCCCCTGCCCCCTTGAGCAATGGGCCCACATTCTCCGTACCGTTGCTTTTTGCTTTAGCTGCCAATGTCATTATAAAACCCTTTCTTGTTGCCCTTCACCTCCCTTGCTGGTTTCACCTCTGGCTGAGCTTTGGCTTTGCAAACTACACAGACATGCACAGACAACATCTTTGTGTTCCTCTCAAATAGCCTGTTGCAGCTTCCACCTCCTGGGTTCCCTGTGTTTGAGCTCATTCAGGAGATCCATGTTCCTCCATGCTGGCCTGCCTTCTGCCGTGCTTGCCTCGCTTCCTGTGCTTTGGAATGGATAAGCACATGTATGCATTTTGGGGTGTTTGTCTAGATTCTAAAACTCTCCGATGATTATCTGTCTTATTGTATGTTTTTAACAGCAGGGCCTGAGGGCATTACTACATTTCATCTTCAAGAACTCTACTTTTCTAAGAACTGATTACTGCCCTTTCAGGAGAAAAGTCTGTCTCTGGATAGTATATATTAAGTCTTTAATTAAAAAAAACCCCTCCAAGTTCATTGCAGTACAATATTTGTTGCAAAAGTAGTGACACCATCTGGGTTACAAAACTACAGAACAACAGCAAACAATAACTTCATTTTTCTTTGTAAAGTCAAGTTTCTGCAACAAGTCTCTAATGCATAGGGAAATACATGTGAGTCTTCCTGTCATAATAGTAAATTGAATGACTTTTCCAGGAATGAAACAGGAGGATCAGATTGTTCCCTTAGACCAAAAAATCCTTACTTCTTCAGTAAGAACTTCAGAAGAACTTCTTCATATAATTTTATTTTTCCCTACTTCCAAAGTTGAAAGTTGACTGAAGAGTAGTGTGACAATGGCAAAAAATAAGCCCATGGCATACAAAATATCTACCCTGTACAAGTTAGATTCTTCAAATAAGTACTAAAACTGCAGTGTGGTGATTTTTTTTTCTGAATATCTGCCTAAAGTAGGAATTTAAGGTAGGATCAATTCTCCACCCAGCCTGTATTTGTGCTTGGGATTGCCCTGACCTGAGGAAATATTTTTCATATATGTGATTAAACTGTAAGACGCATTGCCGTCATGTATTGTGAAGGCCAAAACTAAAAGTATGTTCAAGAAGGGACAAGACATAATCATGATTCTTTAGGCACACGATACAAACTCCAAATGTAAGATCCACTTCAGGAAGTTCCTAAATGTCAAACTCCTGTAAGGTGGGAAGGTATGAGGGGGAAGTCACTCTTCAACTGCTCTCATCTCACACTGATTCCTGCAGCTTCTGAAACACCCACTGCAGGCCCAGTCGAACATGTGGTATCAGGCTGGGTATGTCTCTGAGATGTGCACAGGGTTTGGTGCTCAGTGCATAATAGAGATAGATTTTCTTTCTTGAAGCAGTGGAAAGAACTCTTTTTAACAAAGATGAATTAAATTTCAAAAGAAGTAGGTAGCAATGCTCCCAAGCACTTCTTTGGAATAAGTAAAATTCCTGACCTGAATGTATCAAGAATAAGTGAGATACTGTGGACATAAGAAGAATGCATACTGTGAGGGAGAAGACAGAGGAAGAGAAAAACAATGACTTTTTTTGCTCTGAAACCAATGAAGGTAGAGAGGGTGGCAAGGGTAAGTGTGCACACTAAGCAATTTATTATCAAATGCGAAGGGAAGAGACCAAAGCAGCCAAATCACCACATTCTGTGGCTTGACTGAAAGAGACCTGTGAAGGCTGTGGTGGAAAGTTCTTGTCTGATCAAAATAAAAATAAAACCACTGTGTAAAGCTGGCATTCAGCACCAAGAGGAGACTGCAGTGGGTAAGGAAGTTTTGATGTGTGGGCCCTTCTCCTTGTGGGCAAAAAGAATGAATTTACTAAGAAGAACCGAGATAATATAAGGAAACATTCATTACATCTGGACACTGTGTAATTAGAATTTTTCCATCATTAAAACAGAGAACAAAATCATTACTTTTTTTTATCAAAACAGTGATCTGACCAGGTTAGGCCTATCGCTTAGTTTTTTATTGCAGAAAATCTGCAAAGTACTCACTTCGAGTCCTGTGTTCAGTTCTGGGCCCCTCTGGACACGAGGGACATTGAAGTGCTGGAGCGTGTCCAGAGGAGAGCTACCAGGCTGGTGAGGGGTCTGGAGGCCAGGTCATCTGAGGAGAGGCTGAGGGAGCTGGGCATGTTTAGCTTGGAGAAGAGGAGGCTGAGGGGAGACCTCATTGCCCTCTACAACTACCTGAAAGGAGGTTGGAGAGAGGTGGGTGTTGGCCTCTTCTCCCAAGTGAATAATGACAGGACGAGAGGAAATGGTCTGAAGTTGCGGCAGGGGAGGTTTAGATTAGATATTAGGAAGAATTACTTTACTGAAAGAGTGGTCAGGCACTGGAACAGCCTTGGGTCACCATCCCTAGAGGTGTTTAAGAAATGTCTAGATGTGGCACTTCAGGGCATGCTTTAGTGGCAGAGACAGAGATTGTAGGGGTTGTTTGTTTTTTGTGTGTGTGTGTATGTATGGTTGGACTTGATGATCTCAAAGGTCCTTTCCAACCACGAAGATTCTATGATTCTATGAAAAATGATACAGGAAATAGTAAGGTAGTTTTCTTTTGAGCGGCTGCTCCCCCAATATGAATAACAACGGGCAGCATTTTTTAAACTTACCTTTAGTTGGATTAGTAGGAAATAAGATTACTTGGAAAACGTTGCATGTAAATTGCAGAAGAGAGAAATAAACCAATGCTTTCCACATGCAAAAGTCAGAAAGCCAGCCTTAACATAAATTAACCAAGTTTTCTAAACTTGCATACCTCAGGACAGGATAATATTGCTTATAGCTCATGACTTTGTGTGGATCAAGATTATTTTGTTTTAGCGATAAATCAGTAAAATCAGTAATCTGCATCAGAGTGGTGCTCCTCCAGCACCGAACCTGTGCTTATGCAGAGGTTTCCATCTGCAGGTGCCTTGAACTCCTCGCATACTTTCCGAATTTGCGAACAGTGCGCAGGCTTAACAAGTAACCACCAAAGCCGCCATAATTTTATGCTGGCCTCATCACTGGAATTATAAAAAATTAAAGAAGTTTAAATTCTGACATGCTGAGACTTTTAACTTGGGAGTGTAGTTACTCAGTGCTCCCCATCTCATCCGTGGAAGGCATGCACATCAAGAGCTTGAGCCAGCCCTTAAATGGCTCTGAGGAAAGTCAAATTGTCTCTGTTGATTACACAGGGAGCAAACGAAACCTGCACTTCTTTCTTACCTGAGCTCCCCTGAAGGGTGTCTGGAGCTCAGCAGGCTAAATCAAGTCCTGGGTGCATGGAAACCTTTAGAAGGGGATTCATTTGCCTACACAGAGGCATCAGAGCCTTTGGAAATGCTCTGGCACATCCAAGGTATCTCACACATGTCCCATAGGATACACTGGCTGCCCTGGAGCTGCAGTGAAGGCCTGACAGGATATCTGAGGACATCTCAGATGGCTTGAGATGGCTGAGCCCTTCCCAACAGGAGAGGTCTGTCTGTCTGTAATGAGAGAGAAGAGGTTAGAAATTACTTTGACAGTGACATCCTGGCAGGGCAGGCCAGTATGAAACAGGTCTCCATGGGAGTGAAACTGCGCCTCCCTCTGAGGTCTTGTGAGATACAGACTGATGTTATCTGCTCTCCCTTTTATCTCCGCAGTGGTGGTTCATACCAGAAATGTTGTCATAGATGTGTTTGGTGTCATGACTAGAGATGAGCTTCCAGCTGGCAAACTGCATTGAACCATGTGTTATCAGGGAGTTACCAAGATGTTGCATGTATGCCAATTCTACTTTTGACTTAGGTCCTTTCTAAATGCTGCCACTGCAACTAGGTTTATATTCATTACACCTAAACCTGAAGAATAGGAGCTATTTCGTAGTTACCATCAGTGAATCAAAAACACTCCTGGTGACTTTAGCTTTGTTTTGCACCGCTGCCCCTGGAGCATGTCCCACAGGAGACCCATTAACGAGCCAGAAGCCAGCCGGGATAATCCATCGGGACTGGAGAGCCGCTTTGTGGGATTTCTGTTTGCACAGCTGTACAGAGAGCGGAACTTATTTACAAAAGGGTACTGGAAACACGCACGCCCGTTTCCAGGCTGGGTATTGATCTGCCATGTGTTCTGATCTATAAAGACAGGCTGCACTTCATTTTGCAGCTCATTGTAAAATGAGTTAAAATTGAGGAAAGAAAGGCATCCTTGGCTTTCAGTGGACGCAGGTTTTGCTGACGTTCTATATTCATTGACCAGAAGTTATGTTCTTACTTTACCACATGCTCTAATAAATCCTTCTTACACGGAACAGTGCAAACGACACTGTACTGTGCAGTATTGCGTGAAGATATAATTTGTAAAGAAGAGAACAGTCCTTTCATTAAAGGAAACTTTTTTTTTGCTCCATAATTTCAAATTCACACACAGCAGATGTACCCAGGTACATATTTCTAGTGTAGTTCTCGCTGAGACAGGAGTCTGGTCAGACCAGTGTAAAATGGGCTTGCAGGAATTTATTTATTTTCCGTGTGCTTTTCTCCATTGCCTCAGCTTTTCCCCAGCCTCACATGGTCTGACATTTGCGTTTTTTATGTCTGCAGAAGCCTGTCCGTGGCAGGTGGCTTGCAGACAAGACCGCGTTACAAAAACAAGCCCTCAGAAGCAAACACCAGGCTTGGCTTCCAGGCCAGCAAAAGCTTTGTTATAAAAACCATTCAAAACTTAGAGGGTTTTTCCAGGTACACGTCTTTCTTCTGTCAATTACTGAAGGCTGCCAAGTGCATAAATGCAGCTCGGTTTCAGCCCCAGGAACGCGGGGGAGGGAAGGCCCGGTAGTTTTCACCCAGTGGTTTCACCACTTGATCAAAACAGGTGGAAGGGCCCGGCTCGGGTGGCAGGGCCGCCCCGGCCCTCTCCCACCGCGCAGCCCGGCCTCCGGGGTTTAACTCCTGCAAAGCGGGGGAGCACGGGCCGCCGGCAGGCGCCGGGTACCCGCGGGGCGCCGCGGTGAGCGCTGCCTCACGCCCGGCCGGGAGCGGGTGCGGGGTGGCGGGGGTGGGGGGCGGCTGCCTCGTCGCCCTGGTAACGCGTGTGCCACAGGGCCGGCGCTGGCTGTTGCGCGGGGCCGGCCGGCAGGGGGAGCCAAAGCCCCGGGCGCGGCGCGGCCTGTTCCCCGCCGCCGGGCCCGGGCCCGGGCGCGCGGTCACTGCTACGCGCAGCCGGGGTCCGCTTTTCATTTTGGGGTTTTGCTTTTTTTTTTTTTTTTTTTTAACTCTGAGCGTATTTGGCACACGGTATCCACCAGGTCTGATGTCAGCTGTTACCTACCTGCACGGCATCAGCCCGGGACGCACGGTAGCAGAAGGCACGGGCCTGTGCCGGGCTCCCCTCGCAGCCCAGAGCCCAAGTCACCGGTGTTTGCTTTCCATGAGGAAAACCCCAGAGCTTCGTCAGAGCTTCCATGCACTGCGGATTTCACACATTTCCTTTTGGTTTATATTGTATATTCTTGTATTTACCCAGTGCAGGGTCGTGGAATGCTTTAGGGGGTATTTTACGTTTAGCACTAGAGAAGAGGGGCTCATGGTGACGAATCTTCCCTCATAGAATTAACCGCATTGGGTTCTCTGCAGCTGATGGAGCACAGGCACCGAATGTTCAACAGTAAAACAGAAGGTACAACTGCACTGTACAACTACAGTTGCACTGGATGTTTCCAGGGTGTTCGAACTGCCATCACCAAAGTCACCGAGGCACCTTCACAGGGTCCATCTGCAGGAGGCAGCTGAGGCCACCACCCGCTCTGGGTGGGTGACGGAAATTGGGGCAGGTGCTGGGGTGGCTGGGAAAAAAATCATGATCCTCTCTCTGTAGGCATTCTGAAGATGAAACCAGACATCACCGCCCTTCAAAAAATAATAAAGCCACTTCCAGACTTCCTGGGATCCCAAGCCAAAGCCCTGGTGGTGAGGCAGAGGGAAGAACGGGAAGCTATGCAGTCCAGTAGCCTCAATGTTCATCTGATTTACCCTCTTCCACTCATGGTGGTCATGGCTATTGTAGGCAGTTCTGAAATGAGTCATTAGATAAACAAAACGGCACAAGAAAGACTCAGTCAAACAGTTCTAGATATTTTCTTGCCAGGTGGTGTGGAGATCCCTGATGTGACGCCTGTGTGCTGTGAATGAGGATGCACCTTTTTGTGCATGCTGACTTCTCCCTGTGGGTGAGCCTTACGGCCAGACGCCGTTAACCACAGTGGTAATCAGGTTAGTTGGCACATCTGAGTCGTCTCGGTTTCTGATATATTTAACTGTGTCATTTCCCGCAAACTAACACATGGACACATTATTCTGAGACAGCAATCCCTGAATCTTGGTTAATATTATAGTACAGTTCAGGCCGCCAGCACTAGGCTTATGCAAAACCTTTTGTAAATTTTCACTGTCTAGGAATTTAGGAAACAGCTAATGTGGTTGCTTTTGCCTTTGAACTGCAAATCAGCAGAGATCACTGTAAGGAAGTTGTTTCATGACTGTTCTAAATAGAGCAAGTGTGAATTTATAAATGGGCACAAGAAGAGATTTTCTTTATAAAATAATTTCTTTCCAACTTCTTTTTGTACTTTCCCCTTAACCTTTCTCGCAGATTGTAATTTCATATTTTCTTTCAACACTCAGTTGACAACAAACTTCTGACAAAGTTGTTAAACTGAACCAGGATTGGGGAAATTATGAGATATAGAGGAAAACGCAGTAGTTGTTCGCAGGTCTCAGCTTTTTTATGGTATGTAGCTTCAGATAAAGAATGTCAAAACCCAATTTTCAACAAGGAGCAAATATAAAATAGAAGTTATTTTTTTCTCCTGTGATTTTTTTGGTTGCAAAAGCAAATACATGAGTTACAAAACAGAACTCGTCACAGACATACAAGTACAAAACTAAATATCTAAAAAATAAGGCTTCATTTTTTATGTCTTCTGCCTATGACAACAGATGTATTTTTATGTTTGCAGATATTTTTCCCTCGCAATATTCAATAAAGTCCTGCATTATTGCAAGGTTAAGTATTTTGCAAACCTTTCTAGTGCTCTCATTTAATTCTGATCCAACCACATCGATGGACAGTCCACTAAAATGGTGATAAATGAACAGAACAGAATTCATCAGACCAGAGTACAAAAGCCGAGAAGGGTCAAGTAATATAAAAGCATATTTTGATACAAAGCCTGTTAGATATTACAATTTTAATAACTTTTTTCTTATTAGAAAATTGCAATCAGAAGAAAAAGCACACTATTTTCTAGTGAAGTATTTGAAGGAATACAGCTGTGTAATTGCTCAGATTTTGCTTTACATTCTTTTGCTAATATCTTTTTAGATGCTTAAACAATTTGTCTCCACTTCTTTTCTGTCCTTTTAAATTAATAATTAAAAGGCAGAAGCAGAAATAACTCCTTCATTCTAATAAAAAGGAATGATTGATTAGTGCTTATCATTCTAAACCACCTTTTATTTAGAGGATTTTAAAAAAAAATCAGGTGTGACCTGTTTTGCAAATCATTGCTTTGCCATGGTGTATATCAAACAAGCACTTTAATTCCCAGTGAGGTACAGATACCGTCAAGGTGAAACAAAGCAGTCTGCTCAGTAGCCTGATCCTGACTTTGGTAATACAAGGAAGGCAGCACCTGATTTACACCCGGCAGCTCGCCAGAGCATTTTACAACAGCTTGGCTCTGGCAATGAGCATTAGCAAATCCTACAGGGTTTTTCAAATATGTTCAGCGGGGATCTGCCTTACAAGAGAAAACATCTCCTGGGCTGTCTTTATGTTCTCCCTTCTTAGAAACAATGGTGTGTGTAACCAACCCCCTCTGCAATGGCATAGCCTCTATGTACAAAGCATAACATTTATTATGGTGGGAATACTGAACTGGTGCAGTGAAATACTGGTGCTTAGTGGTCTAGGAGGTGCTGGAAATTGGAAAGCCGTCACTGTCATGAGGGAGTAATCCACGGCCTAAGTGGAAGCTGTCAGTTCTATGATGGGATGGCTCTGGTGTATAAGGGAGATCTGGCGTACTGGGGGTTTCAGTAGGTGGGCACAATATCCTCTCCTGTTGGACATTGAGGTTAGTGCTCAAATTAATCTAAAAATAACAGTCACATTTTTAATGATAGCAAATGGATGGGAGCTTGGCTTATTAATAGGCCTGGCAGGAAAAATGTATCAAAATTGCTGTATGAAAGAAGATATAGACTCTGGGTCTACAGCCAAAATTTTCAGATTTTCCATTTTTTTTGACAAAAAGTCACAGTTTTTTTCGGGGGGAAACATCTTCCTCTGTGCTCCTCACAAGTGATTGAACAGACGGGCATCGCGGGAGCCTGCGGAGCCCCGCAAGGCTGCTTCCCTGCTGTCTTGGTGCTGGCTTGGTGGGCTTGGGCAGCCCAAGCTCCAGAAGGACGTGAGTGGGTACAGAGCGATACCGTGACTGCTGCAGCCTGCGGTCTCTGGGCCACCGGGCTGCCGAGCCCTGGCCGGCTGCTGGCAAACTGCCATGGGTCTGGGGGCGGCTTTTCTGTCAGGTCTGGCTTTGTGGAAGGAGTTTCCCTCCCAGCTGAGAAATTCCCCATGGACTGTCCAGACCCAGTCGGTAAGGATGGGCATGTCAGGGTAGGCTGTGCTTAATCCACCTCCAAACATAGGAGGTGTGTGAGCTCTATTATTTATAACGTTTTTAGTTTCGAACTCTTATTTTAAAAAACAGTGTGGATGTAATCATCTGCTCATCTTTATTATTTTGTTTCTCAAGAATTATTTCTCAAGAAATTTCTTTTCCTTTGGAGGATTCTCTCGCTCGCATCCATGTAAAAGTTTAGGGAGGTGGTGCCCCTGCACCACATGCAAAGCTGCCCCTACAGACCAAGGTCCCCTCTGTAGGGCATATAAGCTACAGTTTTTGGGGACTGAAAGGAGTAAAAAGCAGTAACCTAATCCCATTCTTCCATTTAATATAATCGCACTGTCTTCAGATGAATATTTAGGGAGAATTTTATAAGTGTTTGTAAGAACTGGAGAGAGGTCTGCTTTCAGGTTGTCCACTGGACTGGGCTGGGTAAATTCAGATGGTAAAAGCAGTCTGTTCTTAGCCATAAGAGGGTTTAAAAATGCTATTGAAAACCCAAAACAGAGAGGAACTAGACAAATACTAATTCGATTTACATTTTTATCTATGTAAATCCCCAGTAAGTCCATTTTTTTTCCAGTGCTAGATGTCCTTTTAATGAGAGGTTTTCTCAGAACTGTTCCCAGTTAGCCTGTCTTAACTCCTCTTAGTGTCTTTCCCATTAATCTGTGATTGTAGGAAGGAGTAGGGGACTGGAACTTCTCTCTTATGAAGAAAGGCTGGGGGACTTGGGTCTTTTTAGTCTGGAAAAAAGAAGTCTGAGGCAGGATCTTATCAATGTTTATAAATACTTAAAGGGTGGGTGTCAGGAGGATGGGGCCAGGCTCTTTTCAGTGGTGCCCGGGGACAGGACAAGGGGTAACGGGCACAGATTTGAACATAGGAAGTTCCATCTCAACGTGAGGAGGAACTTCTCTACTTTGATGGTGACAGAGCACTGGAACAGGCTTTCCAGAGAGGCTGTGGATTCTCCTTCTCTGAAGATATTCAAAACCCGCCTGGACGCGTTCCTGTGCCACCTGCTCTAGGTGACCCTGCTCTGGCAGGGGGGTTGGACTAGATGATCTCCAGAGGTCTCTTCCAACCCCTGCCATTCTGTTATTCTGTGATTATGGAGAGGATTTATGACCATTTAGTGCTGGTGTGAGGGGGAAGTTCCATCAGTTTTTATTCCCATGCAATACTTATTCTTTCCATCAAAGAAAGAGGCAGGTTTTGTAAAGCCATCTCCATTGAATTTTTGTTTCCAGCAGTGTCTGTCCCCAGCACACACCTGGAGTGGGAAATGGGGCGGAGGCTCTGCAAAGGGGCATACATCTCTGAGCTCAGAAGTGATTGTCCTCTGCTGCGGTGTGCTGAGGAGCACCTGCAGCATTGTCAAGCCCAGCAATAAAAAATCATTTATGGGCAAATTTTTAAGATATCAAGCCAGAGGAGGTGGGTGAGTACACTCTCAGAGTACAGATTGATAGGATATTAATACCTAAATTTAAGTTATATTTTTTAAGAGAGTAAAAGAAATGGCTTCAGCCTCAGGACTTTTTTTCCATACCCCTAAGAAAACTGCATGTGAATATGAAATGCATTGGAACTGACAGATAAATAGTAAAAAGGAGCTAGTTCAAAAAACTTTGTCTCATATTTATTTTGCTATAACTGCGGGTGGAAATTTAGTCATGTTGCCTCAGTTTAATTTCTGTGACAAATGTGATTTAGCCATATAAAATAGTCAAAGCCTGCAGCCAGCTTCATTGAGAACGTAACTTCTTGATTTACACATATAAAAATGTCTTGGAGAAATCTATAAATACCACCAATAAATACTATTGCCTTGAGACAAAATACCTATGCTTTTAGATTTTAATCTATCCTGCTCACCGTTAATTTCCCTGATTGAGATAAGCTTTTCTCTTTGTCTTCAGTGTGGCAAGAAAATAGGGGGTGTAAATTTGTGGTGTGACAATTGTTGAGCCTTTTTGCCGTATTGCAGTTACAGCCCCAATCTCATAAAATGAAATAGAAACCTGAGTGAAATTAAGAGATGAAGTCCAGCCAGTAAAGCAGAGCCAGCCTTCTTGTCATGGCAGCCTTTATGAGGGAGTGGAGCGGTAGGACGAGGGGTAATGGTTTTAAACTGAAAGAGGGGAGATTTAGATTACATATTAGGAAAAATTATTTACTCTGAGTGTGGTGAGACACTGGAACAGGTTGCCCAGAGAAGCTGTGGATGCCCCATCCCTGGATGTGTTCAAGGTCAGGCTGGATGGGGCTTTGAGCAACCTGGTCTAGCGGGGCGTGTCCCTGCCCAGGGCAGGGGGGTTGGAACTAGATGATCTTTAAGGTCCCTTCCGACCTGAACCATTCTGTGATTCCATGATTCTGGTGTCCTCTGGACTCTGGCAGGTGAAGGTGGGTATCTGGTAAGATGCTCATTCCTTGCATTGGATATGTCTATATTGGGAATCCAGGGACACCTGGCCTTGTGCACCCTGGATTTCCCTATCTGAGCGCTGCGAATGGACCTTCCCTCCGCACAGCTGGAGCCTTGCTGGGGCTGGAGGGTGGGAGCACCTGCACCCTCCAAGGGCTCCTTTGCCCTCCTGCAGCTTGGGTACCCCTACACAAACTAGCTGCAGGTTGAGTTAATTATATATTTACCTGAATCAGTGTCTGTCATTTTTCTGGAAGCTGAAGCCTCAGTTTAGGACACAAGATTAGGCAATCAAGGCAAAAAAGATCTTTAGCTGAAATCTTAATTAAATTTAGTGCCAGACATATTGGTGCAAGGTGTTCCTTTGAGTTGCATTCATAGAGTGTACTTCAGCTTTGTTATAAAGTGAAATCTCTAAGGAATTGAATTAACTGTGATTAAGCTCCTTCACAGAAGTAACTATGCAATAATTTTAAACTTAAAAGGCTGTATGTTTGTGTTGAGTTTGAAGAATGTGTATGATAAACTTTGTTTTAGTGAGTTTGTGGATAACTTTTAAAGTGTTACTTGGAGAAAGCCTCAGGTTAATTTATTTTCTGGGCTGTAATGAAAGAACATTTAAAAGGATAGGAAAATTCCACAGGTAATTCAGAGGCAATCGAATATAGTTTTATTGACTAGTTGATGCTGTTCATTATAAAACCTCTTCTTTTCCTATATCACTACTTACAGAGTTACTGAAGACAGTCATTCTATGTATGACTACACTAACACATGTAGTTAATGTTGTCAAGAGCAGATGATATAGTCCAATTATTTACAAACTTGCTTTCAAATTACATCAGAAAAGGAAATGCTCAAATCCTGGATTCGACTTTTTCAGAAGCCATCCAGGAGTGAGGAAAGCTCACAAATATGCATCACTACCTCGAGCCAAATATGTACCATTCCTGATTAGAGTTACGGAAAAAAATTCAGTGGAATTTGGTCTCTTCCTTGTAAGGAATCTCTCTAAGACAAGGATGTGAAGGAGGGATATCCAAGTCTGCTTCAGGCTTGCTCCATGGTGTCTGGCAAAAGTTGGGTATCTGAGCATGGTATCCACAAAATAAAAGCATCAACTGAAGAGGAACTTAAATTAGCTACCATAGAAATGACCCCAAACTGAGCAGGGGCCACCTGTTCCCCCAGGACCCCGCTCGCAGGCCTCCTGGGGAAGCCACTCCTGAGTTCAAACTGGAGAATGGGGACATGCTTTCAGGATCGCGAGGAAAGCCAGGGGAGGGCCAGGCTTGAGCCATGCCCTCCTTCGCAGGGTTTCTTTGGCTGGCTCCCCACTGTCAGGTTGGAGGCACCCCACTGTGCTGGGGCTTCACGTAGGCAGGGTACTCAGGGCTGTGGGATCTTACAGGGGTACCTGAGGCTTACAGACAAGCGTGTGGCACTCACTGGTGCTGTGCCTAAGCCACATCGCCCAGCAGACCCAAGCCTTGCCAGCTGGGCTTGGTGCGGGACGGACCGGGTGAGCAGGAAGGAGGTTTTGTTTGGCAGCGGTAGGCTGGCACCAGGGCAAAGAAGGGAAGAGACCTGTGGAGCAACACATCGGTAGAGTGATGGAAGGAAAACACTACTCTCTGCCCAAAACCCTGCTGCAGAGCTTGTTTTTTTCTCTTTAAATAACTTCAGAGCTGCATCTGGATTTCTTCAGGAGTGAACCGGAGCACCCTGCACCAGCCGTGCTGGGTGCTGTGGCTGTGCATACAGGTGGATACAATGCAATGGCGATGAACACCTCTTCCCTTGCCACCCTGAACCTTCATCCACCATCGCACACTGGATTTGGGGGCCGACTGATGCATCAGCTGATGCTTTCTGTGCTCCTGATGGGGTTTACCTACCATAAGCTACTGGGTTGGAATGGACTCTCCATACACGGTGAACACACGGTAAACTGATGGCACAGTATGCAATGGAGTGAGTAATTTGGGGCATTTCTTTTCTCAAAGGCCAATGAATACTGTGCAAAACACACTGATGTCCACTGTCTATAGCATACTATATGGTTCTGTCATGGTTTAAGATGTCATGATAATGTTATCCCTTTGGTGGCAGAAAAGTTGTCTGTAAGCTGTTGCTTGAACAACTGTGAAATGGTGTAGCCAGTGCAGAGGAGGAGATGTTGTTTCAGTCATGCTGATGTAACATTTCTAGTAGTTTCCTCAAACTTGAACCCAAAGTTGTTTTCAGAAACTCCTATCAACTCTGACATAACCAACCCCATTTTCTGATACTTGCTTTCCTGTCATTTAGAAGCAGAGAAGGAGGAATATTTTATACCCAAACAATTTCTGTATTGATGAGACAGCTCTTCCACTGGTTTTTGTCTTCATCTCCTAGAAGTGGGTGAAGACATTTTGCCACCAGTTTTCTTTTGACCTGCCAAGTATTTGAGTGATCTGGGACTCTGTGTCAGTCAGAGTGACATTCCGACAGCATCCCTCTTAGGGTACTTTCCTGAGTTTACATTTGCTGAGAGCAGAGATGCCGTTTGACACAGCCTGCTACAGTACTGCAGCCAGCAAGTACAGCTGTAGACATCAGTGACCTGTGTGCTAAAGAAGCAGGGCAAGAAAGGGCAGTATATGCCCAGGAAATGCGCTGGGTATTGATCCACAGCGTATTGAAGTCATCAGAAAAAAATCGAGTCTGTAAAAAATGAATTCCTTTTGTGAAGCTATATTAATAGGCAGGTCTGCAAGGATTATAGTTTAGGGAAAAGATTGTCATCTTGGAAAAGAAGCAGAAATAGCTGATGTGATCTTAGACAACAGGAAAACCCAAAATCACAGTCTTTCCTGGAAGGACAGTGAAGGGCAAGGGCATATTACCTACTTTGAGCTATGGGCTGGACCCTGTCCACACAGATGTTGGCAAAGAATAAAGTAGGGCTCATGCTCGTCTTTTCATTGGGTGTGAAGAACATCTGTGAATCAATGTTAGTCACTGGGGAAGCTTTACAGAAATATTTACATTTGGAAATAATTCTCCAGTTAGCAGCTAGCAGATTTTGCACCTACTTTTTAGCTAGACTCTGTTTAATTGACACGTTAGAGTACTCGTTTTTATTTAGTAATATTGAATAGTAACAAGGTGGATGCCTTATAAACTCATATTTTTGCTTCTGCCTTTGTAAATTAGGTTCATAGTCTGTGCTGTCAAACCGAGTTCATTTGATGAGATCTGGTTCCTTTAAAGCCACGCAGACTGGTATTTTGCTATTCGTGTTCTGTATTAATCAGGTCCCTTGTAGAACTTGCTATTTTTTCCCCTGGGATTAACATCAGGCAAACTGTCATCTAATTCTGTCAGACAACCTGCTAGCCTTTTTTTTAGTATTGGTACAACTTTTGAAGACCTTTAGTCCCCTCATATTTCAAGATGTATTAAAATTTAATACCAGTAAGTCATATTTCTCCTCATCAAAACATCAAAACTCTCTATGATATGTGGATGCAAATTAATGAATCCTGTTGATTTAAAATGCTTCTACCTGATAAATGCTGTTTTACCTCTCCAGGTAATAATGATAGAACATATTTTGCCATCCTCTTGTGATACACATATTGGGTTTACCTGGAGCCAGCTGCATTTTCTGCCAGATACTTATTTGTTTCTGCGCTGGGAAATTGGAAGGATGGGACTTTCCATTTCTGCATGTGTATGTATAATATATGTATTTATTGTATAGCCTATGTGTACAATATATGTATGTGTAATACCACTATATGTGTTCAGCAGATCCAGGAACAGGTTGCTGGCAGCCCTGGGAGCGTGGCAGTTCAGCCAGCTTTCGCTCCACCTCACTGTTGTCCATTTATCTAGTCTGTACTTCCTCAGCTTGTCTTGAAGGAGGCAGCAATGGGAATGATTATCCAAAGCCTTGCTGAAGTCAGGATAATGGCTCTCCCCTCATCCACTGAGCCAGTCATCTCCTTGTAGAAGGCTACCAGCTTGGTCAAGCATGGTTTCCCCCTCATAAATCCATGAATTTTGGGGAGGTGCCCACTCGATTTCCCAGAAAGGGTGTGAGAGCTTCCCCCATTATCCTGTCCTCTCACCACTTCTGTATTTGTGTACATATGCTTGCGGTGGGCCTCCTTCAGACCTGTTTTGCCAATTATGAGGTCTCTCTTGTCCATGTCAGCCTGCTCCCTTTGCTTGCCAAGCCAGGCCACCATGCCCTCACTTGGCAGTGGTTTGTCATCTTCCTTCCCTGTTGCTCTTAGTTTAAAGCTCACATTTCACAGGATACTCCTGAAGACTTGTAATTATGGACAGGTGAAGAAGAGCAATGCAGATCTCCTTCTGAAAATCCTCTTGGGAAAGAGAGAGGAAAAAGAAAAAAGTTGTGCTTCCTGAATGGGAGAGAGCCTTGCAGTGCACTGAAGCATGTAATCTTAGATTAAGAAATGGGATTTTTTTTTTTGACAGAAAACCTTCAAAAAAGATTTTAACTGGGAGTAGAGTAGGTTTTTCTGTAGTTCATAATAGTCAGGATTATTCTGGAATCAGATCTGATGTAGAAATACGTGATTATTCTTGTTGTTAGATAGGCAGACCTCAGCTGATCCATTTGGGCTAGGTATATTTGTAAATTGCTTAAGTCTTTTTTGAAGAGGCTAATCTTTAGAAAATTTCAAGTTCCTTAGATATAAAGAAAACACAAAAAATATTATGTAAGTTTTTGAAGGCACTTCTACAAAATATCCATCGTGTTCTTTACAGATGTAAGTATAATGAGTTGATTAAATTCTTAAGGTAGCAGGATGTTTCCTTGTTTGCACACCTATGCAACGATTTTCTCCAGAAATACTGAAAGCATTTTAAGGTGTTTGCTTGTTATCTGAACCTCTGTACGTTGTTCTTAAGAAATAAAAAAAAAAATCTCTTTTACAGCTGGGAAAATGTAAATAAGTAAATTTAGTGGAGCTGGTCAGAAGTTTTTCTCACCAACAGATTTTTATTGAAAAATGCCGTTTTTAGAAACTGTTGGAAGCACTTACTATCTCGGTTTCTATTTATTTGCTAGTTTTTCAGCTGGATTCTTCAGTTGCTTTTCAGAAGCCCAGTGTGATCTGAGGTCTGGGACCCCACAGGAGATCTGAAAGTCTCCTCTGGCATGTGGAGCAGAAGCCTGCAGTTATTTCAGAGGTGGCAAAAGCACAGCAGTAGTGAGCAGGCCCTGCAGCACCTCTTCTGCTCCAGGGAAATTAGGTGTATCCCAGGGGCAATTGGCTGAGTGCTGAGACCAAAAAAAAGCCCAGCTCCTTGTGAGTGGCCCCACTGCCCTGTGCCAAGCCCAAGCCCTGTGTGCCCCTGCTCCCCAGCTGCACCAGGGCCGGGGGCTCAGGGAGGCAGCACTCCTCTATGCCTTCCCAGCCCCTGCTGGGAATAGCTTCCCTTCCACCCCCCGGTATTCTGAAATGCTGACTTTGCAGTTGTTTTCCAAATTCATTTGTTCCCACATGCTTCCCACTCCCAGCATTTCCTGTGGAAGAGGATTTGGGGAGGAGAGGCTGACTCAGGGCATGATAAGATTTGCTAGAACTTGGCATGGAGATATCTGGAGGGGGAAAAGGAGGGAAAACTGAGGGTGATTTGTTGATTCAGACAGGATCAGGGAACCCTTCTTTCTCATGTATGTCATATTTATCTTTGTCCAAGCATAATCCCTTAAAAAGGCATGAAACTAAATGTGTTCACTGGATACCTAACACATTGCTGTCCCAGGAAGAGCCGTCTTCATTTCTCTGTGTCTGCAGTGCTCTGCCAAATGTTGAAACCATCTGATCCACATCAGGAGAATCATCTCCTGCTTGTAGCTAGCTGTGCTTCTCACCTTCGCTATCTTGTTGAGTCTTTCTAGTTCATCTCCGATCTCAGCCTGACCCCTAAAGCCAGTCTCTGCTCAAGGGAGAGCATGGAAGTGGTGTCTGTAGAAACAAGTCACAGGAAAAAATATGTGTATTTATGTTCATGAGGTAAGCTAGGCTTTTCCTTCCAAGATTATTATTGACCTGACCCCACTAA
Organism: Chroicocephalus ridibundus; assembly: GCF_963924245.1. Lineage (NCBI taxonomy): Eukaryota > Metazoa > Chordata > Aves > Charadriiformes > Laridae > Chroicocephalus > Chroicocephalus ridibundus. Next base: position 17,637,329 of record NC_086284.1, on the reverse strand, counting down.
GTACTCAGGTACTCCCCTGTATCCTCTTTGAGTGACTAGCCCAGAAATTGGCTAATTCTGGATGATGTCCACTTTGGGATTAACGTCATGACAGAGAAGTCCCTGCTCTCAGCTGATGATGATCTCATTTGAACAGATGATAGAAGTCAGACCATTGTCAAGGGCTTATCATGAACCTGGGAGTCAAGGAGAGTCATGAAGACAAGACACTGAATTTTTAAGGAACTAATATGGAGAAACATAAAATTACCTAATGAAGAGGGGCCGGGAATCTGTTCAGTGTGTTGGCAGAAAACAGGTACAAAGGACAGGAAAAGGTGCAGAGGAAGTCAAGGAGAGGACTGAGCAGAAGGTAGAGGTGGAGAGAGGTGGAGGATGAGGCAGAGCTGGAGACTAGACTATAGGCAGCATCATCCTTCAAGAACTAAGAAGGTGAGGTCAGTAAGTTTGAATCTGTTGCAAAAATTGAGAGGATGCCAGTGCAGGCACAGGAAAAGGCAGGAGGTGTACTTTTTTTGTAGCTGTGGTTAGACAGGTGCAGGATGTTTTGATTTCTAAACTGAACTTTTCACAGAGCTTCAGAAAAGACAGAACCAAATTTTGTCTTTGTCAACAAAACTTGGCTTGCAAGAACACGTTGCCATGAAGATGGTTAAGCAGTACAACAGTGTCAGTTATACACACTCTGAGTTAAATGATATCCTGTTACGCTTTTATTATAGTTACCATTTTGAAAATTATTCAGGCTGGGAAAATATTGCTTATGAGTTCTTACTTGACTTTGCACAAGGAGGGAGTTTACGGCTGCTGTTGTTTTCCCCTGAGGGATTGCTTTGCCCTGTCCAGCAGATCTATGCCTGCTGTGAATAAAAGCTTTTGTATGTTCACTCATTTACTTGAACAAAACCTGTCACCGAATCCCGCAACCCCCCAGATAGCAGGGTCATGTGAACAGAGGGTCTTGTTAAAGACTTCCCAACTAATGCTGGTTTGTTGAAAAGCCAGTGATAACTTGAAGATACCTGTGCCTTATGTGAGTCATTCCTAACTCAAACGAGTAATGCAACATCAATGGAAGGATTGGTGAAACTTAAAAGCAGCAGATCCCTGAAGCAAAGAAGTTAAAAAATGGAATTAATTTTTATTGCATTTAAAAATTAGCACACAAATACATATAACTCACTTTTGTTTTTAACAGTGCTTTAATGAAGGATTATCTCAGTACAGTATGTATAATTAAACAACAAAATCGTGAGGTTCATTTCTCACCATTTGACTATTAAAACGTTAGAGGAAAAAATAAAGTAAATGCTTTCAGAACTCCCCTGAGAAGAAACAGTGCTGATGCAAAAACCAGAAATGCCACTGCATGTACGGGAGCTCCAGCAGAGGAAGCTTTTGATATACTAATAGCAATGTTATAGGATAGGAAAAAGAGGAAGTAGTTTTTAATGTTAAAAGTCATTAATGTGAAGATTTTCTGAAGTGTTCCTCTATATATGTATAGATAGATGTGTGTGTGTATAGATACACGCTTCTCTATCTAGTTATGCATGAATGTATATATAGATAAATATTTCTATTGAATGATCAAAGACTGGGAAAATTATAGAGCAAAACGCTTGAAAATACATGTGTGCATGACTAAATGTTTCATGACATGATTGCATATTCTCTTTGCAGGGGTGAACTGCCTCATTCAGGGCACAAGACAGACTGACTGTGTTACATTGGCCAGTATTTTGGTTTATATTCATTGTTCAAGCTGTGGCCTTGTCCTTCATTTACTATATGCCCCTCTGAAAATAAAACTAATCATTTCCTTGTGGTGTTTCCATGGCAATGATCATGTGGATAATATAAGACTTTCTAACATACTAATTTAGCTTCAAAAAGTACTGTTAGATGAAGGACTGTTTTTATCCCCATTGCGCATCTTGGGAACTGAAGCACATGGAGATGTCTGCTAAATGTGAAGTCTTTTCAGAATACTTTGCAATATATAACACAGATGGAAACACTCAGTGCTTCAGAAAAATAGACCCTGGAGCTGCTTGTCAGGTATCCAGAAAACAACAAACATGCAGTTTAGTTACACCTCATGAAAATCTTAAGTTACTTATACATAATTAAATTGGTATTCAGAGGCAGATTCAGGAATAAATCCGTCTTGTAGACCAATCATTGAGCTGATCTCCAAGACCAGCTTTACCTTTCCTCACTCAGCATCTGCAGTGCATGAGACAAGCTCTTAGGAGCAGGAGAGGCTGTTCCTGCACGTCCCTGTCCCAGCCTTGGTGCCATCTCCCTCCTGTGCGTTTAGAGAGGATATCCCCTCTCTAGAGTATATCCACAGTAGGATGGGTTTTTGAGATGGAAAGGGAGAGGACTTGAGTATTTCTCCTTCTCCCATGTGAGACTGACTGGGAATCACAGCTTGAAACCCTATCCATGATTTCGGTGCTTTAATTGTCTTCTGGACGGTAGACAACTAGCTCATACTTTGTTTCCTGAATGGCAGATGCTTTTTACAGGTTGGAACAAGTGATTAGAGAGCTCCAGAAAGTAGGCTGCACTCTCCAGCCTGAGAGGAATCAAGCTTACATTTTCCACTAGGTGCATGATGTAAGTTTAGTGATGTACCCAAGGGCAACATTTCATATTTCATTAAAGCTTCCATTTCAGCTTGAACTCAGTGACCCAAGAGATTGCTCCTGCTTTGAATATCTGCTGCATATGGCAGTGATAATAATGATGATTGTGATTCTCCAGATGAGGCCGGTGTAGTTTGTGTGGCTGGAAGAGCAGGTGATCACTATTCCCACACACAAAATCCAGAAGTATGGTAAATTAGACAATAGAGACCAGACTAGACAAGTAGGGAGAGGTGAGTGGGCTGACACTCTGGAAGAAATAAACAAAGAAAAATGAGGAAGAATGGGAGAGATGATTGTAAATATTCCGAAGAAATTTATGACACATTATTTATTCATACTGGATCCTGCTTTGTTGAAGATAGTGTTTGCAACAAAAAAATGTTGAACAGCAAGGGGATTTGAGAGGAACACAAATTTCTCTAAGCCAAGTTTTGCAATGAGGCTATGGCTGCCATGCGGTTTCCAAGCAAATACCAGGAATAAGTACAGTCATAAGATGAGCTGGGACATGGTAGTCACAGAAGAAAGAAGCTTCATTTAAAATTTCACCAGTATAAGACAGTCTCTGTAAGGAGAGACAACATCTTAGCAAAACGGACAGGCATTTACAGAGACTTAGAGAAGGAATGCAGAAGAGGGCTCTTTAACTTAATCTAAACATAAACAATTAATGTAAACTTCTTCAGCCTCATGATAACTATGTGTAACACGGACTGAAAATCCACATGCATTCAGTCTAGGAGTTATGCTGCTGACTGGTTGCTTTAATAATGTTCAATATATCTGAAACCTGTAAACAGAACCTGTATCTGGAACCTGTAAAAGGATCCACCTGTGCAGGTCCTTCATCCTGCTCATAGCAGTAAATTGATGCAGGGATGCAATCGTTCTTCCACTCTCTGTGCAGGGTCAGGCGCTTTATTCTATCATCAAATCAACCCAAGTTACTGTAGTCACTAATAAGCATCTCTAAACATGGGCAAGACCATTCAGGAACACCGTGGGTCGCATACAGAGACAATGGCTGTCCAGGTTCTTACAGCTCCAAGTTACTTAGGGCGTCACATCCTGCAACGGGAGCACAGATCTTTGTCAAATCCTTGATTAACTCTGTATGGATCTTGCCATTCAAATAGTTTTGGGAACAACTTGCTACATCATTTGACTACTTTTCTGCTGCTGCAGAATGGGACAACATAGGTGATATTCAGTCGGGACAGACAATATTTAGCTTTTGGTTGCTTTTGGCTCCATCCTGTATGAGTGATTCCACTCAGGCTGGTAACTTATATAAAGGAAGATAAACATATATGTAAACTTGAATTTGGTGCTTGGTCATCTGAATTGGGCCAACTGAAAATGAAATACCAATTCCTTGTGTAAGAATCTAAGACATTTCTTGTAGGAACAGAGCACCAACTCCCCAGTAAATACATCAGTAACCCATTTAGATCAATAAGATGTTTAATGAGAGGGCTTTAAGTAAAATTTCTGTGAAAACAAACTGGACATCTCCATCTTTTGCCCTGCCTAACATTGCACTGTGAACTATGTGGAGGAAGCATCTGAGGGTTAGCCTGTACTGGACAGATCATAGAATCATTTAGGTTGGAAAAGACCCTTGGGATCATCAAGTCCAACCATCAACCCCACTCTACAAAGTTCTCCCTTACACCATATCCCCTAACACCACATCTAAATGAGTCTTAAACACATCCAGGGATGGTGACTCCACCACCTCCCTGGGCAGCCTATTCCAGTATCTAACTCTTTCTGTGAAGAATTTTTTCCTAATGTCTAGTCTAAACCTACCCTGCTGCAGCTTGAAGCCATTCCCTCTTGTTCTGTCGCTAATTACCTGTGAGAAGAGACCAGCACCAACCTCTCTACGATGTCCTTTCAAGGAGTTGTAGAGAGTGATGAGGTCTCCCCTCAGCCTCCTCTTCCTCAAACTGAACAGTCCCAGCTCCTTCAATAGCTCCTCATAAGATTTATTCTCCAGGCCCTTCACCAGCTCCGTTGCCCTCCTCTGCACTCGCTCCAGCACCTCGATATCTCTCCCGTATTGAGGTGCCCAGAACTGGACACAATACTCAAGGTGTGGCCTCACCAGTGCTGAGTACAGGGGGACAATCACCTCCCTCCTTCTGCTGGTCACACTATTTCTGATACAAGCCAGGATGCCATTGGGCCTCTTGGCCACCTGGGCACACTGCTGGCTCATGTTCAGCCGCTTGTCAATGAGAACCCCCAGGTCCTTTTCTGCCAGGCAGCTCTCCAGCCACACTTCCCCAAGCCTGTAGCGATGCATGGGGTTGTTGTGGCCCAAGTGCAGGACTTGTTGAAGCTCATACCGTTAGCATTGGCCCATCGATCCAATCTATCCAAGTCTCTCTGTAGTCTCTCCTACTGTAATGGTGTGCCAATGTGCGCCATGGAAATACATGGGAGACTTTGTTGGTTTTACAGCCATTTAAGTCCATAGTTCTTAGTGTTGCTGCCACAGTCTTCTTATGGTGTGAATAAGAAAAGAGAATTAATAATACTTAGGGGATCCTATCCTTTGCTTGCTTATTCTTACTGTAAAAGGAGGCTAAAAAAAGAGGTAGTTTTAAATCTTAAAAAAACGGTGAGGAATGATCAACTCTGGGTGTTCTTAGTGTTACTGGCTAAGCTGCCAAATGTTTACAAAAGATTTACTGGTCTTGTGGAAATTGTAGGATTTGATTACTGGTAATGTCTTTAGAATTTTTTTGTGCTTTGCTAAAATTTGATTTTCTCTCCACCAATATCCGTTGTGTTCATCATACCGTTTACTTGCTTTTAACTTCTACAAGGTCACCTTCATCAGAGTCATGTTCTAAATACTTCTCTTAAGTCTGGTGATCTCACACTTCTATAAATTTTACTTAGCCAATCAACAATATTGGATTGACCACTACCCTATTTCGTCATAATTATGAGAAACTGCACTTACAAATTTGGTCAATGCCTTAATGAGGCCCCATTTCTTGCTAAGTAGTTCCTGACTATACCTAATTAGTACCACAGGGCATTATTCTTTTCTTTCACTTCCTGACAAGAGTAGCAATAGTGTAATTTTATGAAAACTGATACCCAGCAAACTGGGTAATTTCTAACTCTGCATAATAATACCTACTCTGATTTACAGTTAATTACTTCATGATTTATAGAAGTATCATGCTTTCTCTTGTTTCCACCCAGAACAGTAGCAACACATAAGGCTGGAAGCAACACAAAAATAGCGGTTCTTAACAGATGTCTTTGATTCCTCCTGAGTGAATGTTGGACAGTAATTCAGTTTTTAAGAAACAATTGCTCCAGAAGGACGTCTTTAATTTATTTATACCGCATCTTGTTCTTCTTTAAGACTATACTGCCAGTCAGTTTAAACTGAGTAAACTCTTAAGTAACATTGCTTTGACTTTTGAAGACAGAAATCTTTGCAATATATGTGTGTATGTGTGAGATATATATATATATATATATATGTGCAAACACAAAGGCTATATTATGGAGATGAAATATAACAAGTCGATAGCAGTATTTCCATCACAAATAGAAAAATACTGATGTTACAACACCAAACATATTAGCCCTTAGTATCTAATATTATTTTTGAAATGCTGCTTTTTTTATTTCTTGGGGAAGGTGGAAGATTTTAATGCAGAAGAACAAAACAGTGAATCAAACTACTAAGTCAGTGTTAGTATTGGGAATACTACTAGTGTTTTATAGGTATTTATATAGCCCTCCTTGTTAGGGTAACATCTGAATGCCTTGTAGTTTTTAATATGTTCTTCCTTATCTGTAAATCAGAGGAATGCTGTTGTCTACAATTTACCAACTGGGAAGTTGAACCGCAAAAAAAGCAAACATGGGGATTTAGAAAGTTTAAATTTCTCTTACATCTCTGATCTTAATATCTACTGGATGCCTGTGAAGGCCATCAAGCCAGCTAGAGCCAAACCACTAGAAAATTAGTCATGGGAAATTGAAGCTGTTTGAGTACAGCCCTTACCTACCATCTAATAAGCTTTTGGTGATTCCATCACTTTTGGTGATTCCCATCACTCTTTAGCTCTACAGAAATTTCAGCCCAGTGTCTGGTACCAGCGGGTGCATGGGGGAGACAGTATGGGTGGCTGGTTCACCTGACCATGGGTATTTTTATAAAAAAATCTCTACTATTATGATTTCATCATTGTTTGAGCAGTAGAGAATCAGGCCAGAGGTTGCATTCCTGAATTCAGTTTTGTAGCAGTTTCTCACTTTCCACGTGTGCTGGTGGCACCATTTGCCTTCATAGCACACACCTAGTGGTGGGAGTGGAGTCGATCATTTCTGTGATTTTCTGCTGTTAGTAAGTTTCAGCAGATGAAGTGAGAGAAACTGATTGTGATCTTACACTTGTGTCATATCACCAATTTCAAAGACGAGATGTTGACATAATATCAGTGTGATTCGCTGGCCAATTGGGATCCTGCTTTCCATTTGTTTCATAAGAATGTCAGATATGAGAACTCAATGCTATAGTTAGACTCTAGTGCAGAAATGATTATTCATTTTATGTATAAAGGAAAGAAAGATGGAAAAATAGAAATGATTTTTCAGTTTGAATAAATAATAGACAAGCAAACCTTGATATTTGCTACCCAGTGATCCTGAGCTCTAGTAGCTAACAGAGAGAGAATGAAGAAAACTGAGGTTAGATTTTGACATTTTCCATCACAATAAAAAAGGGATTTACTTTCTTAACATGAGACGTGACTCACTTCATTTTGTATTGTTGGTAAATTGGAACATTTTTGCCCCAGTGATTCATAATGCATGAGTAGACGGTCCTCATTAGATATGCTTCTTTTCTCATTAAAATAGAAACGTGAGCTTGTGTCATCCACCACAAGCTATTTAAAGAGTTTGTCGGTATTTAAGGTCACTGGATTTCAGACAGGAAATGGAGGGATGCTGTGGGAAAAATCTCTAGTGTAAATGTTTGAATAATATTGACATAGTGTAAAAATCAACTGCATACAAAGAAATTACAAGTAAACTCTTAGTGCATGTGTGCATCAATGATACACATCCAGCAGTGGTTAAGATAACAATTTAATTGTTACTATGGCTTTTATGTCTGTTACTATGATTTCTCTCATTAATTAACCATTCCCTCAGGTCATGTGGACATATGCTATCTTCTGCTATTATTTATTCACATTCTTCGTAAGGTCGCTGAGTAGAAGAATATTCTGATGAACTCCTGAGTCACCCTGAGGGACATGCATACCCTTCATTCCTTTGGCAAAATCCCTTGGTCTGACATGGCTGGGCCACTGTTCAGAGAGGAAGGAAAGATTCAAGGGGCCAGAGACAGATGGAAAAAAAACAAGAGGAAACTTGACTTCCAGGCCTGGTGGGATGGAGACTCCCCAGAGAGAGAAGGGGTCCTGGTTTTAATCCTGTCTCTTACTGCTGATTCTCCAAGGAGAATGCCTCAGCAAATTGAGGAGAAAGGATGGATTTTAGGGAGTTTCCATTCCAGTACATTTCTGCATTCAGTCCCTGCTCTGTGCTTTTTTTGTCTCCAGGATTTTTGCTTTGCTTTCAGTAGCAATGCAGCCCACTTGTTTCAGTGATCACTTTTACGGAGCTGCTCTGCAAACAGCTATCTCAACGCAGCTAATGGGGCTGCAAGCTGTGGCACTGGGGAGGGAAGAGGTGGGACACAAACATCTTCAGATGAAACGTGAACGGCAAACCCTCAGAACAAGTGGTCTGAGTCCAACAGGTTCAGTTCCCTGTCACTCTTCCTTGGGGATTTGGTGCAGAAAGGTTACTTTACTTGGGGTTTTTTCATGTTCCAGCTCAAGCTCAGGAAGTTGCCCTCGCTAATGGGATTTCGTATAGGTTCAAAGAATCACTTTGCTGCCATCACAGCTTGTTAAGAGGTAAGGAGGAAGGCTTCAGCATCATCTTCAAGATCAAAGTTCAAGAACTTTATAGACCCTATTGGGATTAGCCAAAGGACACCAAGTCCCAGTACCAAGTTGCTGGTGAGCGTTATACCATGTTTTGCAGCCAGCACCAGTCCTGAGCAGTCAGTTTCCACAGCAGTTAGCATGGTGCTGGCTGCACATCTCTGATGAGGCCTGTTCTTGCCCTGTCTCTTGGACATCCTCCTGCCACTTTTTGTGATGATAAGAATTAAATTGCTTGTTTTCCATTGGTGAGTTAGTATCTCTGCTCAGTCCTTGCTGTCAGACTAGTAGTTTCATGTTCAAGCGAATGCTGAAATTTGTTTCCACCTCAGGTTTGGTAATTTCTGTTTTCTTCTCTTTCCCACTAGATAAACTGACTTTGCCTCCAAGCTCAACTTTGTAAGTATGTGTTCAGGTAAAGAAGTTATTGTGGGATCACGTGGAGGTTATTTATTATCTGCTTGTCCTCGTTCCTCAGAAACCCCATTTTTTCCTTTTTTCACTTCCTTTATCCTTGCACTCACTGGCTTCATTAATCATTGATTTATTTCACAATCATCCCTTTTTTGCATTCTATATAGACCTGCTGTTTTTTTGGTTCTTAAAACTTCCATAAGATTCTTTTTCTCCTCTTACCTGAGATACAAATTCAAGCTAGAGTTTGCCTTTTTGGCTTGTTGATTAGGTACCTGCTATCTTTTTAGTTGGACATCAAGTATATACAGACTTTAGAACATACTTTAAGGGAAAGAATTATCAAAGATATAGAAGTGAGTGGAAAATGGGTTAAAATCCTTCATGAATTTACCAAAGGCACATTGTACCTCATTAGCCCCATCTCTTTATTTGAAAAAAGTAACTATTGACTACATCAAAAAAAGTGATATAGCACTATGGAAATTATTAATTAAATGGAGAAAGGTGGGGATTAAAGCAGAAATTATAAACTGGGTGATGAATAGAGTAAATGCAAGGTGACAATATGTAGAGCAAAAAGGGTAGGAATGAACCTTAAGGTATTTTACTAGTGGAGTTCCTCAAAAATTATTTTTGGGATTGCTTTCTTTAATATTTTGATTCATGACTTGGGCACACAACGTTTGGATTGTCAAAAATTGAGACTGATTGCCGACATGAAGGAAGATCAGAAAAGAGGAGGTATGGGACAGCACTGAGCATTGATATCTCACTTTGAGGATGACCGTGAGTCTCAGGCCTTCTCCCTTCTCTTCTGCTTGTTGGAGGAGCCTCTCTTCCTGTGTTACCACCTTCCAGAACAGTCCATGCACGTTCATAATGAAAATCTCTGCACACTACTGAAGGGACTCATGATACTCTGTGGAGGGTTGCTGTGCTAGAAAATCAGGCAAATGTTAGCGCTTCAGACCTCAGCTTCATGAAGAAAATAAATTATGTGGTTTGTCAGACATCATGAAACCTCTTTTAAGACTACAAAAACTCTGAGTAAGATTTACATGAGTTTATTATACTGAAATGAAAATGTCAAGAAATCAGCTTCTGTACTTGAGCAGATACTAGATGATGAAGTCAAAGATGCTTCAAAGGAACCCAGATCCTGATACAACTTCAAGTTGTTTCCACCATTCCCTACAGTTAGCAGAACTCAATATCTAACATAAAATTATGTAAATATTGCTGCTTTATTCTTTCTGTTGTTATGCATCTCTTCCTGTTGTTGTATAAAATAAAATATAATAGAGAAAATTACCAGAAGCTGAATTTATCCAATTTCCTTGAAACACTTTCCCTGTTAGTGATGTAGGACATCATAAGTAACACAGAGGCCAAACCTTTTTCATGTTGCTCTAAGTAAGTTTTCACAGACAAAAAATGTATACTGCATAATTCAGAATCTAAAATCTTCTCATCATTATTGATAATTTTTCTAACTTTTGAACCATGTGGCGATGCAAAATTCTTCCTGAAAGCCAGTAACTTGCATGAATACACCCGACAAGCAGCTCTTTAGATGGGAGCCAGATGCAGATATAAATATTTTCTGTTATTTGATACTCTACACACTTCACGTCACTGGTGGAATTGCTTGTGTGAGTAGTGATTCAGTAACTTAAATCAGTATTGATTTACATCAATTTATTTCATACTGTACATATTCGGCATTACACAGGGGGCCTTAAATACCCTTTCAGATCCACAGAGACAGCCCAAGAGTGCGCCCACAGTGTTTAGTGTGCAGCTTCTTACATGTGAAGTATATGAAGAAGCTTCATCCTGCATCCCTGCCGGCTCTTCCCCATGCATAGATGCGTATGGATGCAGCACTGGAACAGCTGCCGTAACCTGCCTGGCTCACTGGGGCCTGAGAGAACGAGAAGGAAATTTCTCACGTCACCTTCGGTCAGTGAGAAATGAATCAGTGCCATTTCCCTGGAACAGGGATTAATTCCTAGTGGAAAAAGCTTTAGACTAATGGTCGCACAATCCTTGAACTAGCAAACAAATGAGCAAGCACAATAGCAACCAGTGCCGTCATTAACCAGGGATTTAAGGAGCTGGGGAGACTATCAAATTGCTTAAATTGTTTCTTCTCAAGGAAATTCTTGTGCTCCAAAGTAAATTGTTGTTATTCAGTAATAAGAAGAGGTAAGTATGTTTAAAAACAATTTGGATTTGTGTAAAAAAGAAAATTGTGTCAACACAAACAGTGGCTGTTTCGCATGTTGTCTAATGTGGCCCTTCCTATTGCTAATGCACTTCCTGGAGAGTGGGTTTGATGGATTCAACTGCTGATCCAAAGCCCATTTGCTTATTAGTTGGGATAATGTCAGCAAGCCTGCTGAGAGCTTGTACTTTTTAAAGTGAAACATGTGCTCCACAAACATCACCCTTTCTTCTCCAGCTAATGGGCATAAGGGTTTAATTCTGAACTGATAATGGGCCATTTCGCTGCAGTACAACCCACTGCTCCCATGGAGACCACAGAAAGCAGCAGGGTTGGACCTTCTGGCTGTCCATGGTTCAACCCTGACAGTGAAGCCCAAGCACAGACCTTTTCCACCTGTAAAGTAGAAACAGGCTAAGAAGGATTTAATTAGTATTCACTTGCTTTGAACTCAGACATAAATACAGTAATATAGGATAACTGGTAACCAAAGTATAACCGTTTTTGTACACAGTGTCCCAGTGCAAATAATATTAGTGGTGGTGCTAGTAGCAGGACACGTGCCTTGTGCTGTCTTATGCTAACTACACAAGCCCCAGTCTAGGTTTGTTGCCAGCTTGCTGTCAGAGCTTGCTGTGTGAACTGGAACTTGGTACCAGGTGTCTCCTGTAGTGATGTGGTGTTGAAGCATGGGATAACAGCGAAGGCCTTTGAGGTATGGGCACAGGTTGAAAAGAGAGGCCCGAGAATAACGAACAGCAAGCTGATGGTCACCTACTGGTTAAGAGCTGTCAAGATGGCTTTTGCTTTAAGACAAGAAGATGCAGTTATGCAAGAAAGAAAAACAACCAAAGGACAGAATAAGGTACCTGCTGCAGCCTTGAAAATAACCCCACTTTAACATCACCCAGCCTGTAGTTCAGGACCAGAAGTAAAGGGCTCAGAACCGTTCAGAGGTCTCAGGTTTCAAGGCAATGGGAGGGGAGAAAGAGGAGACCTCTTTCAGGTCCAGATTCCCTTGTCAAAGTGCTCTCAGGCTTGATTACCTCCACCTGGGTAGCTAAAACCATCAATGACCATAGCCATTAGCACCGACTGTGTGCCTTCAGCCTCATGATACTGTATAGCAATACGTATTTTAATCAATGTCAGTGACTCTTTTGTTTTGAAGTTTGATTAATCAGCGTTTTGAACACTCCCATTGCAGCAATCTCTAATTTGTAGATATATTCAGTTGCAACAATAAGCAAACAATGAAGACACATTTTGGAAAATATTGTTATCTGTGTACTTTTTGGTGGAAGTGCTAGAAATTCATTACTATGGTCTTAAACCCTTTAAGGCTAGACGTTTGTCATGAGCTGCCACATACTCTGTGAAGCATCAACCAAACTACTGCTATTATTGCTCCATGTCATGTGTTCATTGAAGCGGGCCTATGTTAGAAAACTGAACTTCAGCTTTTCTTTGCTATATTTGGAAATGAAAAAATGTATCAATTTAACCTGTCCATTCCCAACATTTTGCAGAATGGATAATTTTTATGCTGATCTACTTGAATTTTATTCTCACTTGTCTTGGATCTTACCTTGCTTTTGTGGTGGACTCAGCTCAGAACTCTTTTGTAATATTTTAAAACCACAGAAACCTAAATGTTCCTTCCCACATACGCACACATATTATCAGGATTGCATCTCACTTTCCATGCTTTTTGTCTGCTTTTGCAGAAGGTGCAAATGGTATTTGCCTGTATTTTATGACAACATTTCTACTTGCATAGTTTTGCAAAGTCTGTGGTAGCACAACTAAAGGTGATTTGTTCAGCAACAGCGACAGGTCTGATTTTATTAAAATTGAGAGTTAGCATAAAGAATATTAATGGTAAGACTAGTTCTCAGCCAGTCTAGACTCATTAATTTCCATGTTGCAAATCAGCACAGGATGCAGGTACCTTTGTCTTCCAAGGGCTTAATTCAACAGAGAACTTGGCCATTTAATGTAGTAATTGAGGTACTTAAGTCCAACATTACTTCTGCAATTTGTCTCACCTAACTTTAAACATCAGGTTTTTTTACTCCTACGTCTACACTAGACACCTGAGCTAGCATTTGTCTTGAGCCAGTGAAGAAGAACACCTTGTTTTTCAAGTCTAGTCCCTGGTATCCAGGAAAAACATGAACTTCTCAGCCTGGGCAGCTCTGACCATGTATAGCTGCAGATGCATAGAGGCAGGATTCACCTGCCCTGAGGTAGGTCTCTAGGAATAGGAAAGACCCCTGAATGACTCGATCCACTAGGCCTGCTCCTTACAAAAGACACTTTTGACGGTGGTAGTGTCTATCTTTTAGAGTGCGGAGGGCACTCATCCAGGTCTGAGTTGAAAGCCCTAAGCATGAGATCATCCTTCTGCCATGCATAAGGTAATAATCTCAACCAAAACGCTACAGGCTAGGCTATCAGCAAATACTTTCCATCCTCTGTGCTGAAGTTGGCCATGGCACTTGAATTGCTCTGTAGCAAGTGATTGTGGTATTCAACTACGCATGTGAATGCTGAGCTCAGTCTTCTTTACCTGGATCGTATCCAACATTTTATCTACATAGTCCTTAATTGTATAGGACCTGGATGCAGGCACCAGCAACCAGATCTTTTGCTTTCTAGCTGACATTCCTTGGTATGAATTATAAACATCAGGTCTTATCACTCTGGATGTGGACTCTGTCTGAAAAATACACCGTTAATTTCAGAGAGTTCAGTCAGTTAGAAAAGGCTTAGCTGAAAAGTAAAATTACTGAACAGAGAATTGGTTCTGTTTTACCTCAAACCAGGACAGCTTCTCATTGCACCTTCTGTAAGACATTTTTTCCCAGAATACCTTTTTAGGACTGACTCTACGTCTAGGACTTTCAAGCAGCTGGAGTCCTGCAATAGCCATTTTGTTGCTGATTACCTTGGCCTATTCTTCCAAATTGTAAGTAGAGTTTAATCACACAAATCTCCCCCTAGTACTGTAAAACCTATGCATTTACAAAACATTGGCAGGGAAGAGAACACATCTTATTAGGAAACATGTGAAGACGAAGTATTTTTCAATGTTAAACAAAAAGTATATTCTTAGCTTGAGGAAGAACACTGAAGATCTTAGAGAAAAGATCTGAGCTCGAAATAAAACATTTCAGAAAACCCTATGAAAGAGAAATCTCCTCCAGGCCTCTCTCTTCTTGCTGTGATGCCTGTAATATTTTTTGCTTTGTAAGCAATGTGAAAAAAAAAGTCGGAATTCCAAAGAATCCTTTGGTTTCAATCCAGTCTAATTATTTACATGATGTAATGAGCTAAAACCCACAACTTTGAGAGAGACAATTCCTACAACATCTGCATTATGGAAAAGGAGGCAGTAAATGGTCAAACCGGACTCAGCCAAATGGTTTGTCATCAGGGACGGAAAACTGATACTGCTCTGCAGTTCAGGCTGAAACGTTTATGGCTAAGGAATTGCAGAAAAACCTTTCCTTGACAGGAGGTGTAATGCATAAAGACAAACTCCCAGTCTTTAACACTCCTCCCAATAGGGAATTGGAAGAGTGTAAGCTCTCACTAAATTCATTGGCCATCAAAAATGCTCAGCATATTTGTTCCTAACAATATTAAGTATTTTAGAGGCATCCCCTGCCTTTCAGAGATACCTATTGAACTGGGCAAGTGACATGCAGTGTCTCAATATTATATTTTCCAAGTAGATAACAGGAAAAGAAGAATGAGCAGATTGTGCTGCAGGAATAAAAGAGAAGCTTGCTCTTCCCAGATGATAGGAATGATGGAATTCCTTATGATTTTTTTGGTTAAATAGTTGTCTTACCTTTGGCTTGTACCTCCCAAGATACCTCCATACAGAGTCTTGCCCTTGAAAGCTGTAAAAGTTGATGGGAATCAGGACTTTCCCAGTTTTGCTAGTGCTGTGCTTTAATCATACCGTTTTTTCGTATTTCAATTTTCCTAGCTATAACTTTTTTTCCTAAAGGTCTGTGATGCTTTATGTGTTCATTTCAGTGCTTTGAGATCTTCAGCTGAGAAATATCTAGGCTGTTGTTTTATTACTGTTATTAACTCATCTCAGTTGGAAATTACTTGCTCCGTATTTTACAACTCTTTCAAAACTTGCTACACTAAAAGCTGCCTTAGTATCCTCAGAATCAAATGGTGAACATAAAACAGGAAAAATGCAGAAGAAGAGAAGCAGAAATATGCAGATTTGTTTTAACCTCTGTTTTTCTATACTCTCATGTTTCGTGTCCAACATTTTGTTGTAAGTAATTGGCAATTAGAATTACGAAATTCCTACACGGAAGAAGTAGTTTGTGTCTGCCAAGTACTAATAAAATATACAAGAGCGTGTGTACCTTAAAGAGCTGTTCCATCACATGTACTCCATTTTGATGTGTCTCTGTCTATTGATGCCCTAGCCCTAGGAAGCTGGAGAGAATGTACCCCTGATGTTTATTGGAAGAAGAAGAGGCAGTGGTTGCTGAGAACTTGTCTGCACTTCAATTATTTGTCTCACTCGAATTATACAAGCAAATCTAAAATAGTAATCTTCCCACACCTGGCAATGATAAACCTCGAAGTATTTTTTACTGTAACAGCAACACCTACAGGAAGAGAATACAGGGCTGTTGGAGATGTTTGTTCAAGCAGACAGCTTCATGGGTTGATGGCATGTCTGTCCTACGGCATGTCTGTCCTACTGCTGGAGGTTACTGCCCCTACAGCTTTTCCTGAAGAGTTTTTCATCCCTGTGCCCTGCACTCCGCTTCCAGCAAAACTCTTTTAAACAGTATAACAAAGGGTCTTTATGGTTCTGACTAAATAGACTAGGGAGACACCACATCATCCACTTAATTGAGGGAAGCTGTAGGGACAGTTACCTTCAGTGAGGAGGGGACAACAGGGACCGGGACGGACGCAACCAAGCCATCAGTGTCACCAGCTGAAGCCAGGGAAGTGATGCCTGCTCTATTCCACACCACTGTAAAACTTCTGGGACAATCAACCTGCGTTCATCTGGATGGGATCTTTCTGGGGGTGGATTCCTACAGGTGACTGGGTTGTATCTGTAGGTGGGTGGACTGACACAGGGATAACTAGTAGAAACGCTGTGAGCTGTGTTTCAATGTTACCGAGTGCCGGCTCTGTTCTTGGCTGCCGCGGCCACTGGCCTGACTCTCCGAGGTCAGCATTGCCACTGCTGTGCGTCTCAGTGCCCCGAAGACTAAAAGTTCCTCCCCCCAGCCCAATACACGGTCTTTTCATTTTTCTCCAACTCCATTTTTAACACCAACAGAAGATGAATCGACTGCTGCATGAACAAGAGTCCTGGAGGCTGGTGCGCAGCAAATCTGTAGCCTTGAATAGACTGGCAAAACCCAAGCATAATTATTATCAACTTTATTTAAAATAACAAGCCTGAAATAATGCCTTGGCTTTACCAGCTGGTGTTTCCTCTAAGCTAATTTAAAGTACTAAGCCTGTTATCAGGCATTCATTCTGAAGCATTTTAACTGCATTAATGGATACATGCAGAAGCGTATTGGCTCGATGTTGGCTGTCAGTGCGTCAGATGTGACTCGTAGGGGGTGTGCAGGAAATCTCATTGCTGCTAATGAGGGCTCTAACGCTATGTTGAGTTTTGGGGGCCCCAGCGCGTAGTGATTGTCTAGCTGTAAATGGTGTTGTAAATGGTTGTGCTTTAGTATTACTGCCAGCACTAGCTACATTAGCAAGTCCATTGTATCTCTTTTGTGTTCGGTACTTCTATTTTCTGTGGAGTACAGCCTCCACTGATGTAAATTAAGTTAACTTTCATTAGTTTTGGTGGGAGCAGGCCCTTAATGACGGCATTTGTATGTGTATGCATCTAGCGCATGTTGCTAGGTTTGGTATTGAAAAGAGGTGTCCAGGGGGCAGCTGGAAAATTTTGGCTTCATGTGAGTACTGCTAATGTGAGATCTTGGCATCAGAGGCCAAGAGGAATACCAGAGGGCCCGTGGTCGAAGTCAAGCTGGTGACAGTACCCTGGGCTATACTGCAGCAAAGTGAGTCGGTGCTCGCTCGCCCCGTCCTCTCAAAGGAGAGATGCACATCCTCTGCTGACTGATGAGCGTGTGTGAGAGGCAGCTCAGGAGGGCTGTAGCTCAGCAATCACTTCCAGTCATTGCAGTCACACGGAGTCTGGCCTTGTCAGGAGCTGAGCCAGCTCTGTGCCTCTTGGGCTGGGAATGGCTGCAGTGTGCCTCCATCCACGCGAGGAGTCGGAGCTTGGTTCAGGCTCACGCTGGTATAGAGAGGAGGCACTGTATAGCTTTTTTTTTTTTTTATAGCTTTTTATTTTAAGGTTCCTGAGAAGCCAAAATTACCTGACATCTTTTAATCGAGCACTTGCAAGTCCCAGTTGACAGCCAGCAGCTGAAATATGCAGGAGAGTGAGCCCCATGTCCTTTCTGGAAGTTAATTTAGGTTATTTGATAGTGCAGTAGGAGAGCAAAAGCTGGCTTTTTCCAGCAGGCTGCGTCATCAGAGAAGGATTTAGTTTCTAAATGGTAATAGCAAGTGATGGCCTTTACTGGTGAACACTGCTTGGAAACTGGCTTCAAAAGTAGAGGTAACACAGGAAAGAGAAGAAAAGTAGGACACAGTTAGCAAATTGTTTCAAACACTCACTAGCTGCGTGGTGATGTTGAACACTAGAAGCTTTTGATAACCACTGAGCTGAATTATTTTTGTTGATATCATTGTATTTCTGCCAAATGGACTGTGCCTGGCCTATAAAGAGCATCCTCCATGGTCTGCAGCACGTCAGGTTGGGAGCAATCGCTGTGACTGGCTGGTGTGGCAGTCTAATAAAATACACTGTCGTTTGATTAGCGCAAACCTATCTTAAGGCCGAAGGCAACTTGGTTTTGGTAAACTTCTGTGAGCTGATTGTTATCAGACTTTTGATCCCCACATACAACAAATCTCATGGTGCTGGACTCTGTCTTGGAATGAGCGGTGTTATACTCGGCACCACGTCAGGTGCGGGAGGGTGAGGCACCTTTGAGTGCATCTATGCTAGCATCTTAATGGGGGTTAGGAGTGCACTTCAGAAGTGAATCCCAATCTTAGTGCACTTACTGTGCTTTAGTTTATATTGTGGTTTGGTCTCATAGCACAAAGACTCAATTCATTCCGGAGAAATTTGAACTATGAGATATGCTCTGAGTCCTCCTCCCATGCACTCTGCCTGCTAAGGGGTGTTACATTCCCAGGGCCAAACTATCTCTAGTCTGAAGTTAAACCTCCCAGGGTGCATCTGCTGTGCACGTTGGGCCTTCGGTCGCAGCTCACGTCCATTGCACTGCACTGCTTTTTAATGTAAGGGAAGTCTTAGGGCAGGATCCAGCGCGTGAAGCAAGCCCGGTGCCGGTGCCCGGCGGGCAGATGAGCGTGCAGCCAGCTGCGCTCAGCCCAGGAGCCTCCCGCTGCCCCAGAACGGCCGGCCAGGACCTTCTCCGGAAATAAATGCCCACATCTTTTTCTTTTAAAAACTAGAGAAAGGGTCAGTCTTCATAAAAGAAAAGAAAACAAAAACTGGGTGATGAGCCTTTGCTGATGCCCTTTTTCTTCAGCAGCTAGGAGGTTAGAAAATATGCTTGTCTTTCAGGAGGTTTTTAGGGTGGAGGTTGAAAGTTTTCCTTTTTGCATTTGAAAGTCAGATTTCTTGCTTCTACTTTTGTATTAAAACTCCATGGACAGACCACTCCTGGGTGCTTGCATCGCATATTTCTTTTGCCTCTACTGAATCATGCAGTAGAGATATCAGACAATATTAAACATATTAAAATTAGTAATGCCACACATTCAGTTACTTCACAAATTCATCCTATATCCCTACTGCTAATTTATTACTTTAACATTGCAATGTTAATGCCTCAAAATGTACTTATGGACACCTTCATTTTGGTAAAAGCCTAAAAGTACAGTTTGAATAGCTGGATGACTCATTAGATAGGAATATAGCTTTTGCTTCCCATGACCTGTCTCTATATTACATTGAACTTGGAGGGTGTCCCTCCAAATTTTCTAGTTATATTTTGTAACGTCCATTATGGAAAGGGAAAATAGTTTACCAGTTTGGGGCCAGTCCCAAAAAATGTTGACAAAATGTTCTGAAAATGGAAAAACACACCATTTTGGCCTCTCAGAATACAGGATTCCCAGAAGGGGATGCAGTTACATGCTGCTCCATGCGCTGTTTCTGAGGGCTGGTTATTCTACACTAACCCATTTACAGAGTTTTTTGAAATTACTTTTTGAAAAATTTGAATAAACAGGCTGTTTGCAGTTTCAAGGCAGGAAGAGACCGCTTTGCGAGGTATAAAATCTTAAGACAATAACAGGTCTGTGTGCTGTGACCTCCTCAGTATTTTTCCAGTCCAGTTTCTTCTCAGATACAGGACTTATACATCAGAGCCTTAAAGACAATGGATTTATAATGGTATATTTCTCTAGCTGGAGAGTGGGTAGAACATATTTTTCTCCTCTTTTTGTCTGAAGAATAGCAAAACTCCCTCTCCAAATAGGCTTTATAACAAAAACCGAAAGACAGAGCTGAGTTTCTCATGTCAGTTTAACCAGCAAATTCACTATGTGGAAAAAAAAAAGTGGCAGTGGCACGGCCACTGAATCCAATGCTTTTTACAGTTCGTGTGCAGAGGCAGATATTTTGTCTAAAACAAAAAATCTGTATCGTAGAATCATAGAATCATAGAATTGTTGAGGTTGGAAGGGACCTTTAAGATCATCGAGTCCAACCTTTAGCCTACCCTGACAAGAGCCACTTCTAAACCATGTCCCTCAGTGCCCCATCTACCCTTTTTTTAAACACCTCCAGGGATGGTGAATCCACCACCTCCCTGGGCAGCCTATTCCAATGTTTAATAACCCTTTCAGTGAAAAAATGTCTCCTAATATCCAATCTAAACCTCCCCTGACGTAACTTGAACCCGTTTCCTCTCGTCCTATTACTTGTCACCAGGGAGAAGAGGTCAGCCCCCATCTCTCTACAACCTCCTTTCAGGTAGTTGTAGAGGGTGACAAGGTCTCCCCTCAGCCTCCTCTTTTCCAGGCTAAACAACGCCAGCTCCCTCAGTCGTTCTTCATTCCAACATGATTTATACAAAGCTTAAGGAAACTTGTTTTAAGGATTTGGACCAACTTTATTTTAAACCAGTTTCAACTCGTTCACTGCTGACCAGTCTAACAGGGGAAAACCCTTCAGTCAAGTTAGCTTGAACTTAAGTTCAAATGTGAAACTTCGCACAATGTAAAATAAATCAAGAGGCTTCTTAAAAAGAACCTTAGCAGACCAAAAAGGCTGAGTTTTTCACTACCCTGGTGTGGACTACAGCCAGCTGCTCTAATTTCAAATACCATAACATTGTTAAAGCAGCTTTAAATTAGTTACTGTGATTTGGAAAATGTTTGATACAACCACTTCGGTGTAACTTGTTAAAACATAATTTGGAAGGAAGTCTGATTTTGACCTTGTTTGTAGTAGCAACTAAAATATCTCCCCAGAAATTGATGGTTACCTTTACAGAAATGTAAATGAAAACAAACCAGCTCCTTTAAGTCCACACTTTCAAATCATCTGTTACAAAATGCAGCACAAAAAGAAAATCAAGGTCCTGCAGTTAATAGCATAATTGGAGAAATGCAGCATCAATAACGTGAATCAGGTTACGTCTTAAGAATGGGGAGTAAATTACTTTCCTACCTGATAGCAAATTTTGAAAAAATTGAATTCTGTCTGAAACTATCCTCAAAATTCTCAATGTTTTCATGAGTGAGATTTAAAAATGTCTGTTCCGGACAGTGACACTTTTGCTCTGAATTTAACACGTCTAAAATTTTAACTTTTTTATCTTAGAGTATACTAGATTTTGTAATGAAAATTATTTGACTTAAAAGCAAAATTCTTCACATGGAAAACAGGTTACTGTGACATTATGAAATGATTAGGCAACAGAAGCATATCATAATTTTATTTCCATCAATTTTTCCATTAAATTCATGATTAAAATGAAGAGGTATTTTTTGACAAAAAGCAGTCTTTGAAAATTTTGTAAGCAATTCTGGTAGATACATTCCATTTTTAGAATGCCATTCATTTGATAAGTCAGTTTAAAGCACAAATGGAGTTATTTTCCAGAACCTCCTTTCACATTCTGTGTTTTTATTTTGATGGTTCTATGAATGTGCATGACTTACATTATCTAAAGACTCAAATGACCACTGTGAATTACTGTGTCAATGCCTTCTGCACGCAGAGGCAATGCTGTTGGGGGAGCAAAAGGAAAACCAGTCAGAATTGTCTTGTCTGCTCTTAAAAGAGACTAGGAGCAATGGGCAAGTCTGCGGTATGTGTTTTTTTAAAAGTCAGATTCGAGTGCTACCTTTTGATCTTTTGGGGTGGTTTTCCAGTCAGTCTTTGCCTCTTTCATGTAGTACAATTTGACCCACCTTGATCCCAGTTGCCAGTTCCGAAGCACCCAGTATAAAGTTGTGGAGCAATCACTCTACATAGCTGGCGAGTAAAACTTGTGCACTTGTATTAAAAACACTGTGTGTGCACGTGGAAACATTTAACTGTTCCTCAGGAAAAAAAATGCATACAGGACTTTTGTAGTTCTTAGGATCTGTGTGTTAGATAGAAACCACTGTGCTTGTTTTGAACATATCTCTCAAAGGGAAGTCTGTGAGGAGAAGAGCGTAGAGGATGAAATCAACCATATCGATATTGGCAGGTTATCTCCTGAGGGCCTTGTGGTCAACAGCAAAACTCCTGTGATTAGGATGTAGTCCAGAAAACATTAATACTATGCCTGTACCTTTAAATAAAACATCCTTGATCTCTGGGGCAAGTGGCCTGGCAATGTGAAATGTCTTCTCTGTATTAGTGTAAGAGCTATAAAATCTTCTTATAAAAAAGTATTTCCTCTGACCCATTTCTCTCTGACCCATTTTGTATGTCAGTTCTGGCTGAGTCATCAGATCTTTCACCGCTCACAATCTGCAGCTAAATGTGAAGCTGAAGACAGACATGGTGTTCCTACCACTCAAAACATGTTTATTTTTATCAAACACAGGATTTTACTCTGTCAAGTCCCCTTTAAGTGTATGAGATTTCTTTTCCTCTGATTTCATTCCAGCTTCACTTAGGAAGAATAATAGTCTATGGAATGATATAATGGATTCTCATGTAACAGAAAATAACTGCTATTGCCTCTGTGTGAAAACATCGCTAGTTTGGGAAAAGGGCAGAGAAGGGCTTCTGTCCAGTGCACGTCTTGTCTTTATAGAGTGTAACAAGAGACAGTGAAATATAAACCAGATATCTTTCTGGATACTCTTAGTGTCACCTTTTTTGGTTTTAATTATTGGTATGTAATTTGTTAAGTGATGACTTCCCATTAAGCAATGCAGTGTCTTAGTTATCCATCTTAGATGTTCCATAAATAGCAAATAGAGAGACATGGTAACTCAGATGGTATGAGCTTGCTTTTCTGAATTTCCCAAGACTTTTGGGAGGTGTTTCAGTGTGACTGGGATTTACGCTTTGATATTTAGGCAGGGTTGACAGGCCTTACCACATGCCCTGTTACATCTCAGATGAAGAGCTACCTTTCATTTGATCACAGAATAACAATTTAATGCTTCCCACATAAAATAACCAGAGTTAAAACAGGAGTGAAAAGACACGTGGAAAAACTAAATTTTGGGTAGAACCGTCCCACTGGTCGTTGTAATGTTTATAGCTAGAGATTTCCTCTTTCAGAAACCTGTTAGTTCGGTTTTTTGAGTTTTTCCAAATTTTTTCCAAATTATTTGGAAAACTGGCTGAAGGTAGACACAAGGCAAACCAGAAACCTTTAGTAATCAACTTTGTGATTTGCATAGTAGAGAGTTCAGATACTTGCCAAAGCCCTTGTGTTACGGAGCTACTGGACTCATTGGGAATAATCCATACGTAGTGTGGTTGCATTGAGTTTTCCCAAGTGGCTGTAGAAAATAGGGAATGGTAGCCTAAGCCTAAGATTGCCTTAGCTGTGACTCATGTTTTTGTGATTTAACACGTCACTGTGCATCACAGAGTAGCAATATCTGACCACATGCATGCTCTTACCTCCTTGCAAATGTGAGATAACACGGAACTGCTACAATCTCCTTCATCAATATGTATTATCTTGTTTTCCCAAAACTGAGAATATAAACATGATTCGTGACTGTGGCTCAACTGATGAACAGCAGTTTATGAAACTGGAGAAATCCTTCCTGTGTCCCGGGCTTTAGACAGGAGGTAACTGGTGGTGAGAGTCCTTCAAGATGAGGTGTCTTACCAGTGCTCCCTGCCCTTCCTTCCCATGTCTGGGGTCAAAGGGTAGAAATCTGTGTACAACCTGTGGGAGGGAATTTGCTTTGTTTCAATACCAACTTTTATTGAATATGCTAAAATGATATTTAGGTTGCTGTAGGGCAGAGTGCTGTGCTCCGTGGCCTCTGAAGTGCATGGGTTAAAAGTATCCACAGGAGGTGAAGAGACTGTAAAAAGCTTCTGGAGGAAAGTCTGGGTTTGAAACTAGACAAGTATCAGACCTGTTTGGTACAGTTCTTCCAAATACAAGTGTGGCCTTTGTTAAAAAATGTTAGCTTCTGGTTAACAGTTATCGTACATTTTATTCCCAGAAAAATATGGAGCACTGTTGATCTGCACTATTTTTCAAGCTACACTGAAAGGTAAAAAAGTCAGGAGAACTTGTTGAACTTATACTGGGTTGCTTCGGGAGCAGGTGGAGGGCATGTTCTTTGGAAGCAATCTGTTCAAATGGCTCCATTTCAGGATCATTAACCTTATGCCATAGGCCACAGAAAATTTCAAGAGAACCTGACTGAGCCTGTGAATTTTAGAACACGCTTTGATAGTGACCTTTTAAATCATTCTATGAACTGGAAATAGTAGTGTTTCACATCATAGAAAGGAAATGTACAGTACACTTGAACAAGAGGATCGCAGTAGGTCATGGAAACAAAGACCGTATAACCCAAGGGAGCAATTCCACTCTGCCTCACAGTCTCTGTTTGTAAACGCCATGTGGCCTGGATGTCAAAACACTTGGCATCTCTGCTTTAAATGATTTGTCATGATTGCCTTTAAAGTTCAGAGCACTTGTTCATGGCCTCTCTTGAAAACCCACAATAAATATTTTCATTGCAGATGAACTTTATGGTCTTTGAAGTTGTTTTGATTCTAAAAATGGTAATAGACCCTATGTGCAATATTTAATTTTCCAAAATTAAGACTCTTGTACACATACAACACAAAAAATATGTACAAATCCTTTTTTTTTTTTTTCCCACATGAGATTCATTACTCAAGAAATACTGCGGTAGGCTGCACTTGCTAGCACTTTGCCTTCCAGTGTGATTTTGCACAGGGAATTTCATTCCGAATGGCAAACAAGATCAAGAGCCCAATTCTGCACCATTAAACCCCTAAACTCTTACAGCTAGGCTTAGTAGGAACAATATCAAAGCTAAACCCTAGGTGGTCCGTTGGTGGCAGGACCACTGATGCTCCACTGCACAGGGCAATCAGTACAGACATGGTAGTAACCAGTTTCAGAAGGATGAAAGCTGGGAAACAAGTCTGACGGGGTTGGACTAGATGATCTCCAGAGGTCCCTTCCAACCCTATGATTCTATGATTCTCACAATATTTTTTTCCTTCTTCAGTGAAAAGTAACCTCAAGAGTCACTGCAGAGTAAACTAGTTTGACAGCAGAAGGATGATTGTGGGATGAGAACTGCTGGAAGGGAAAAAGCAGGTATCTTCTTGGCAAGTAGCAAAGAATCTAACCTGCAAGAGTGTTTCTAACTTGAGACCATCAGAAAGAAATGTCTAAGCCTGGTGTCGTGGTTTGTGCCAGACTGGCCCCTGAAACGAATGACAGATGCTACCCCCAACCTCTCCCTTCAGGGAGAGAAGGATCAGAGAGAAAGAGACTTATGAGTTTTAAAAGAAACTAAACTACTTCAATTAAATATTAATAATAAAATAACAAAAATAAAAGATAATAGTATCAAAAAGAAAATAATGAATATATGCAAAACCATATCGAGCTCCCAGGTTGACAGTCGCTTCACCAGCAGGCACTGGGAAAGTCCCAGACTGGACTCAGTGGTGGACAGGAACTGGATTCTGCATCTGGATTCAGGAATGCACGGATCAGGATCAAAGGCAGATGAACAGAGAGAGTCCTCCTTGGACATCGGCCATTGAAGAAAGAGGCTGACCCCTTTGATCCCTCAGCTTTTATACTGAGCATGAAACAGATGGGATGGAATATCCCGTTGGTCAGTTTGGGGTCACCCGTCCTGTCTGCTCCTCCCCACAGGTGGGACCCCTCTACGCTTTTCCGCTTCCCACGCTCCAACGGGGCAAATAACAAAGTGAGGTGGCCTGGGTTGTTACAGCAGTAAGTACAAGCAAGAGCCTCTCTGCGCACCATTCCTTGGTATGCGTTATAAACATCAGGTCTTATCACTCTGGAAGCAGACACTGAAAAATACACGGTTAATTTCAGAGAGGTCAGTTAGAAGAGGCTTAGCTGAAAAGTAAAATTCCTGAAAAGAAAATTGGTCCTGTTCTACCTCAAACCAGGACAGCCTGGAAAGCTGAACAGTGGGAAGACTGATTAGAAGAGCCTCAGTTGACAGAAGAAAGTTTGATCTACAGCCATTTTGTGACCTGTGATTATGTGGCGGTGTGCTCTCCCCTTTTCCCCCTTTCGCCCTCCCGGCTCCTGCTCAAGCCATGGCCATCAGCGGGAGTTGTTATGAGTTGCACTTGAACTACAGAGGATGGCTGGCAACATAACCAAAACACTGTCTGGAGTGTGAACCTAGGTATCTTGTTCCTTTGCGAATACGACTATAGGGCAATTCTCTTACTCCATGAATAGTGGACAGCCCAAGAGCCCTTTGAGCTCCCCGGCACGGCAGCCGGCTGCACACCAGGATCTCTCCTTGAGTGGGGACGCTTGCTTAAGGTTCTTCTCCTTGAGGTTGAGAGATTCTTTGCCGCAACAGATTCTCAGTAAGTGGTTAATAGCATGTTAAACTTTGAAATCTTAGCTAAGTGATATAAGGATTGATTGTGCATATATAGAGTCATAGAGTCATAGAGTCATAGAATCATAGGGTTGGAAGGGACCTCTGGAGATCATCTAGTCCAACCCCCCTGCCAGAGCAGGGTCACCTAGAGCAGGTTACACAGGAACACGTCCAGGTGGGTTTTGAATGTCTCCAGAGATGGAGACTCCACCACCTCTCTGGGCAGCCTGTTCCAGTGCTCTGCCACCCTCAGGGTAAAGAAGTTCCTCCTCATGTTTAGGTGGAACTTCCTATGTTCCAGTTTGTGCCCATTGCCTCTTGTCCTGTCCCCGGGCACCACTGAAAAGAGCCTCGCCCCATCGTCCTGACACCCACCCTTTAAGTATTTATAAGCGTTGATAAGGTCACCCCTCAGACGTCTTTTTTCCAGACTGAAGAGACCCAAATCCCTCAGCCTTTCCTCATAAGAGAGGTGTTCCAGTCCCCTAATCATCCTCGTAGCCCTCCGCTGCACCCTTTCCAGCAGTTCCCTGTCCCTCTTGAACCGGGGAGCCCAGAACTGGACACAGTACTCCAGGTGCGGCCTCACCAAGGCAGAGTAGAGGGGGAGGATGACCTCCCTTGACCTGCTGGCCACGCTCCTCTTGATGCACCCCAGGATGCCATTGGCCTTCTTGGCCACAAGGGCACATTGCTGGCTCATGGTCATCCTGTTGTCCACCAGGACTCCCAGGTCTCTTTCCACAGAGCTGCTCTCCAGCAGGTCAGCACCCAACCTGTACTGGTGCATGGGGTTGTTCCTCCCCAGGTGCAGCACCCTACACTTGCCCTTGTTGAACTTCATAAGGTTTCTCTCTGCCCAGATCTCCAACCTGTCCAGGTCTCTCTGTATGGCGGCACAGCCTTCCGGTGTGTCAGCCACCCCACCCAGCTTGGTGTCATCAGCAAACTTGCTGAGGGTGCACTCTATCCCCTCGTCCAGGTCATTGATGAATATGTTGAACAGGACTGGACCCAGTACTGACCCCTGGGGAACACCACTCGTCACTGGTCTCCAACTAGACTCTGTGCCCCTAATCACAACCCTCTGAGCTCTATCTTTCAACCAGTTTTCTATCCACCCCACTGTCCATTCATCTAACCCACACTTCCTAAGCTTCCCTATGAGGATGCTGTGGGAGACCGTGTCAAACGCCTTGCTTAAGTCAAGGTAGACCACATCTACCGCCCTCCCCTCATCTATCCATCTAGTCATGCCATCGTAGAAGGCTATCAGGTTAGTCAGACATGATTTCCCCTTGGTGAATCCATGCTGAGTACTTCTGATAGCTTTCCTTTCCTCTACGTGCCTTGAGATGACACCCAGAACGAGCTGTTCCATCATCTTCTGTTCCATCCATATAATCCTTTAGACATAAACCATTGACCAAGTCTGGGACTAGGATTGGATCCAGCCGCACCTAGGCTCCTCTCTGAGAAGGAGTTTAGAAAGCAAGGGGGTCCTTTCTGAACCTCAACTCAACAGGAGGGTCTCCCGGACAGCTTGTCTGACCCTGGCCTCTCTGCAGTAAATAATCAATTGTACCCTGGCATCGAATCTCATAAAACACTGTCATGTTCACTACTAACTGTTAAATCAGTGTTTTATGTTAATAAATATTTCACTACTTCTCTCTTACAAGTGAAGTTAATCACTCCGCCCGCGACAGATTACCAATATTTCCAGTCCCAAATATTGAACAATGATGAGACAGGACCTTACTCATGAGAATGGTTTTAAAGTTACATTTTGTTCTAAATGTTCTCATGAATTTGTCATGTTTATGCTTGTCAAGCTTAAATAAGAACCACTTCTATGGTGTCACTGGAGGTTGGCAACACTATATTTTCTTGAGATAACTGAGCTGTATTTTATCCGTAGTAGTTTTCTTTTGCCCATTCTGTTTTGCCATAAGGCAGCTTGAATTTCAAATACTATCTGAGAAAAAAGCCTGTAAGCTGTGGTCTCATTTTGCTAAGTAAATAAAAGTGAAATGACTCTCTAGACTATAAGGTGCTATGAATGTCTAGGTGCATTTTTTGCTTTTTGCTTGTTTGGAACTAACCTGCCGGGTTTTCTTGTTTCTCCCCGTTCTTAATTTGTTTTGATTTTTAGAATTCTTTCTAAATTTCTGCTTCTAAGATTTCTGCTCCCTTGGGGTTCAGCTCCATCAGGTGTGGGTACATCACGGCACAGGTCTGAGCCCTAGCTTTGTCCTTGTTTATTTTTGCATCTTATTAGGATGTGTTTCATAAAGAGAAATCATTCTATCATTCTCTCTTGCTGTTGAAGGTATTTCTGCTGTGTTTTGCATGAAAGATGCTGTATGGAATGAAGCTGCTGTTTTGTACAGTTTCCTTGCCGGAAGCACTAGTCAATCTCAGTCTGATCTAACCCTCGTCGACTGTGTTTAAATAGTAAAAAGGACCAGGTTCAATTTCTAAGGGTTTCCACTAAAAAAAGGTAAAAAACCTGCAGGTTGTGCTCCATTCCGGACACTAAATTACACCTTCTGGGTGCTTCAGAGCAACCAGTGCTCACACACAGATATTTGTAAAGAAGATGATAAAGGTCCCCCTTTATCTGAGGGAAGGAAAGCAGAGTTATAATATCATCGTAGAAAAACAGCTGATGGTAGAGTTAAAAGTGGGAAGGACCTTAAAAAGTGGTGGTAACAGTCCTCGAATGAATACTCCTCCAACTGAGATTTACTGATGTGGTTAAAGCCACAACCCTTCTTCCCTGTTTCTGTTGCACTCTCATTGCCTAGCTCCTAGTCAGCTCACTATCTCATTCAAAGAACTGCTACTTGTGTTGCCTGCTGTCCTCTTGCTGCTCCTTTTACTGCCTCTGAACACTGCTTCCATTGCTGTTCCTCGTCACCGTTTGGCTGTTGCTGTTCCCGCTTTGCTGAACACATCTCAGCACAGCAAGATTTCTGCTCCCTTGGGGTTCAGCTCCATCAGGTGTGGGTACATCACAGCACAGGTCTGAGCCCTAGCCCACACCTCTTGACTTTAAAACCCCAAATCCAAACTTGAATACAGGTATTTTGAATGAGGTTAATCTCAGATAACTTCATCTGTCTCTTACAAAGATTAGCCTGAGCTAATGCTTGGTTCCCTCTATAGTTCAAGGAATAAGTAACCACTTTTAGAGCATGATTCATCTCATGCTGATAGTGATGCCTAAAGTAGGTCGGGTAAGTTTCACCAAATGCATGTTCCATGTGACAGGGTTCCCAAAGTGATTTTCTCAGAGGTAGAGATCTTTGTTGCGTATGTCTAAATTTAGGTGAGAACTGAATCAGGAGAGTATTAAAGTGAAGTATCATATATATTAGTATCCTCATATGTGTTCTTTTTCTAACAGCAGAAGATGACTAGCAAGCAGAATGCAGATCCTTGCATAGATGGGCTTTTTGTTAGACCCAGTACAGCCATTCCCATGTTCTGGAGGAAACTCACCTTTTGTGCCTAAAATTACATTTATAGTGTGTATTCAGAAAAGTGACCGCAACCATCTAAATTGAAAGATCAAAAGATGAGCTGTAATTTCCAGAGTGAGCACACTGCTGGGGAGCAAAGTGTCACACGAGCCCTCTGCTTCATCCCTCCTGCCGACAGGGAAGAGTCTTTTTCTCTTCTGTTGTTTTTTGCCTTGTTTTAGATTTTCAGTCTGCTGTGACAGCTGTGTCACTGTTTGGTGTTACTTCTTCACCTCCAGCATGGAGCAGGATGTCCAATAATCTCTTAAATAGATATACAGCTATTATATTAATCCCATCTTCAAAATGTAGGATTTTTTTTTAACATAAATGACCCATAATGTATGTAACATACAAGAAATGAGAAAAAGAGAGAAAAACTACAGAATTTAAGCAAATATTAGTCAAGCCATTTCCTCTTCACTTAAAACCATGAAAATATCAACCAAGCAAAAATCAGGTCAAACAGACAGGTTGATATCAGATGAATTTCATGAAAGCAATGAAATATGTAGTGATCTTGGAATTTACTCAAATCACTTCAGGTCTTCTTATGAAACTATGATTTTTTTTCTATTTTATTCAAATTGGATTCTATTTTCGTCTCATTTAAAATTCAACAATTCAGAAAAATCAAACATATTTTGTCTGCCAGTGAATAGGGTGGAGATAACAAGCAGAATGAGACAGCATATGGAGATGAGTGATAAAAAGCTAAGTGATAGAAGTCCACTGAGAAAGGATTTGACACCATATGTGGTTTCTTTCACTCAAAGCAATAATGTTGCGATGACAAAGACATGATTATAATCAGAAAGTAGTTTTACCAGATACACAGAATTGCTGAAGTTGGAAGGCACCCCAGGAGATTGTCTAGTTCAACCACCCTGCTCAGAGCAGGGTCAGCTAGAGAAGGTTGCCCAGGGCCACGTCGGTTGGGTTTTGAATACCTCCAAGGGCAACTTCAGAGACACTCTGGGCAATCTGTTTCAGTGTCTGACCACCCTCACAGTAAAATTTTTTTTCTTATGTTTAAATGGAATTTCCTGTATTTCAATTTGTGCCCATTACCTCTTGTCTTACTACTGGGCACCACTGGGAAGATCTGGCTCTGTCTTCTTTACTCCCACCATCAGGTGTTTATATCCATTGCTAAGATCTCCCTGAGCCTTTGCCTTTCGAGGCTGAACAGTCCCAGCTCTCTGTCTCTCCTTGTGTAGCAGATGCTTCAAGAACTTAATCACCTTCGTGGCCCTTCACTAGACTCACTCCAGTATGTCCATGTCTCTCTTGTACCGGGGGGCCCAGCACTGGACCCAGCACTCCAGATATGTCTCAGCAGTGCTGAGCAGAGGGGAGGGATCACCTCCATTGACCTGCTGCCTGAATGCAGCCCCGGAGGCTGGTGGTTGTCTTTGCTGCAGGGGCCCATTGCTGGCTCATGGTCAACTTGTTCTCCACCAGGACCTCCAGGGCCTTCTCTGCAAAGCTTACTTTCCAGCCAGTTGGCCTCTGGTTGGCCAGAGTTGGTTGGCCAACTCACTAGCTCCCATTGTGGGAGTTTCCATTTCCCAACCCGATGAGAAGTGGTGCTGCAGGCCCCTCCCTCAGTGCAGCTGGAGTTGAAGCTCATGAGACTGCAGGTCTCAGAGAGGATCCAGCCACTCTCTCCCTCATCATCATCCTGATGCTGTGCAGGCTTCTGGCCTCCTCCCGCTGCGAGTTTCCTGGTGGTCACAGCCTCGTGCAGCTGACCTTTCCAGGCAGCAGCAGGCACCCTGGTGTTCCTCAAAGGGTTCCCAGGAGTCCCTTGACAGTCTCAGTAAAAGTTCCCAGAAGACATACAGGATCTCGAAGTGGAGCCCAGAAACCGCTGGATGAACTGTGGAGTCTGCCAGCTGTGCTGTGCTGTGGGGCTCTGTGGGACTGGAGGAAAGCAGCTGCTGTCACGCAATGTTTTCTGAGAAAAAAAAAGAAAAATTATGAGGATGAAGGAAAACTAACCGCAAGCAGAGGAAGACAAATTATTCTTCTGTGGACAATAATACACACTTCTAAAAATACTTTTAGAGGTCTTATCAGTCCTTGAAATTTCTGAGAATGTTTGAGAATCTTGATATATGAGTGTATTATTGTGTTAAAGACCTCTGAAACCTTTTCTCTTTGAAAATCAAAGATCAGATTATGTCACGCTGTTGCAGGAGCTGTCAGTTCTCATAGTCAAGTAGCTTCGTAATGGAGTGTTGTGGTAAAGCTGAAGTGCTTTGTTCTGCCTTTATCATGTTGACTTTTATAGTATGATTTATCATGGAAAGCTTTAGTGAGAAGAGGCCTTTTGATTTATTGAAATGAAAATACAGATAATATCCAATATTTCTGAAGTGAGCTTTTCTAGAAATTTCACCTCATGGGAGGTTTTGACTTTTTATTCCAATTTCTGTCAAAAGGAAATGTTGAAGAACTAAATGGCCACACAGAACAGAAATGCCAGAATTTGGTCACCTGTGACATGCTTTGGGATAGAGATTGTGGTGTTTGTTTCTTCTTCTGCCTATCCCATTCATGTCATGTCTCTTATCAAATTACGTTTTAGTAGTAAAATTGGTACTGGGCAAGAAGATTTCAGTGTCTGCTCTAATGAGCTTCATGTGGGAACAAAAATTTTGTGTTTGCAGAGTTGCTTGCATTTCTGGTTGCATCTTCCATGTTTGCTGTGTTTGAGCAGCTTCACTACATAAAGTTCCGTATTTTCCCTGCAGTCTCTTACAAAGATTTAATTGTTTTAGGAAAAAAGATGAGTTTTGTCATTGAGAAACCAAAAATTTAAATACTTCTATGTCTAATAAAGTGCCAATATTTTCTCTTTGCAGAAGAACAGTTAATTATAGTGATCCTATTTTCTGTTCCTCTTGACCATGAAACAATCAAAGGACCGGAGGAAACAGAACTGTGTTCCAAAGAAATGTTGCATGAAATTCTGTGAACTGATGCTAGACAGAGAATACGGACAGGACTGATGACTCGAGCAGAGGGCTTAATTTGGTAACTCCATTAATTGTTCTGTTTTGCAGAAAATAATTTCTGATCTGCTCTGGCAATAGCTATCTTCTTTAAAAGATTATTTCTTGGAAGTTATAACGCTTTCATTTGAAGATATTTTCCTATTTAAAGATTATAGAATTAAGAAAACCCCAAACATAC
This sequence comes from Chroicocephalus ridibundus, assembly GCF_963924245.1. Taxonomy (NCBI): domain Eukaryota; kingdom Metazoa; phylum Chordata; class Aves; order Charadriiformes; family Laridae; genus Chroicocephalus; species Chroicocephalus ridibundus. The sequence continues at coordinate 17,604,091 of NC_086284.1, read as the reverse complement.
TGTAAATAGTGTTTATTCCTGCTCTAGTGTGACAGGCCCATGGAAGTAGAATTATATGTGAGGAATATAACATTTAATGACTATCATATCAGTTTATAGCTGATTCTTGGATCTAAATCCTGAAGGACTATACAAATGAACACAAGCTTTTCTCTCAAATGTCTTTATCTTTTCCTAATTATTGCCTCTTTGAAATGTCACTGCAATAGGCAGGTTTGGATGTGAAGGCTGTTCCCAGCTCCTTGTTTCTTCCTCTATCAAGCCTCTCATATGACCTCTTTCTAGTGCAGCCTTAAAATAAACAGTCACATCACTGAGAAGTTGTCATTTCAGAGGCATCCTCCCACCCTGTGGAAAAAACTGGTAGAAGGTCTGTGATAGGAAGGGGCTAACTTTTAGTACTGAACAGGTTCCCAGTCCTTGGGAATTTTGTTTCTGTGATTTCCCTAAAGAGGTTGTTTATGAGGGCTCAATCATCTTTTATTAAGCAAACATGATGGGAGCTTAGGGGTCAATAAAGACTCAACAGCCTTTATGGTGCTCCCTAGGAGAAAACAAGGGAAGGAGGTTACATTTCCGAGTTGGGGTGCCTTCCTTTATATGCCTGCCTGGTGATGCCTCACTTTTTTGACAGAGCATGTAGGAAACCGGATCAATTTGCAGTGTGGATGCCTGAATTAACTGCCTACAGCTAGCTTTTATGTATCCATGCCACAGCTTCCAAACAGTACCAGGGGAAAGGGCTGACACTTTGCTTTCCAATGCAGCACTGGCCTTTATTTTCCTGCTAGGTGAAGGTTTTCTTTCCACTGCAATGTGTTAGGTTTTAAAACAACGTGATATATCTCTGCAGCCTTTCAAATGGTCATATAGCTGAGCCCCCCAGGTCCAATGGAGGTCCATGAGTGTTCTATGAGCTTTTGTATTACAAAATGACCAGCTAAAGTTTCCCGTAGCACTGCTGGGTCTTGAATGAGTTGGCTTGGCTGGTGCTGACCCGCCTGCCCTTCCAGCCCTCCAGCTCTGAGGAGGTAATCTGTTGGTACACCTCTGAGCGAGGGTGTCAGCACTTACGGACAGGCTACATAGAGGTGGACTAATCTAGGCTGACCTCACAAGTACTTCATCTTGCTTGCAGAGGTTGTCTTATATTGAATTGCTGAGTAAGATGCTATTTTTAATTGGGATGCGCAGATGAAAACAGTGGCAGAGTTTAGGATTTAGTGATGTACTGACATTTAAAATCATTCTTTGATTGTTACTACATACCATTCCAAATTTTAAATTTCTTTTATCCTGTTATAACATTTGTTTTAAAGCTTTTGAATATTTTTCTGGCCTTGATTTATTTAGTATTCCTAGTATTCTGCCTATTTTTAGGCAGGATACCAGGAAAAAGGCTGCTTGTATCTCTGTTGTTTTGATGGCTTCTTTTTATGCCTTATCCCCCAAATCAAGAGTGATTTGTCTAACATTCTCACATTTCTTTATTATATTTTTACCATGAGATAATTAGAGATAGTTATGGAAGAACTGTTGTCTTCTTTCATTTCTAAAAGTTTTTATAGAAAATCCATACCGTTATTATGTAAAATGAAATTAAAATGATACATTTTTGTTTATAGAAAAATACTTAAAGGAAGAAAAAAGTAAAGCATACTTGAGCCTTTCTTACCAAAATTCAAATACAGTATGATTTAACACTAATTTGGAGTGATTTATCCTATAGGATTAATCCCAGGATTAATAGTATTCCAGCATGTGCTGGAACTGGGGACTTGATTCATCTTCTTAGCTGTATTCACAGTTGTTTTCCAACTGAGGTCATGAAATGTGATTCTACCCAGAATGAAAACAAATTCTGGATTCCCTCCCCCGATATGAGACCCTTTGTAACACAATTTGATTTGTCTGTCATGACAGTGTTTTTCAGACACGTCTCTTTTCTGTGAATAACAACATTTTACTGGTCATCTCTAAGAAACGACTACTGTGGGTCAAGGTCACTGGAATCCTACCTCCCCAGGAGACACGTTTTGAGCATCTGTCACTGGGAGCCTCACAGATGTTAAGTTTATTATGCATCCCTCATTTTTTGGCACTCTCATTTATTTCTCTGTAACCACTGCAAAAAAATTTCCATTATCATTTCCAGCAGTAGTCAGAAAATTAAGCCAGAAAGTTAATCATTGAAAAAGCCATTACCAGATCATCCTACAATTCACTTCATGCCCAAAGCGTAATTGTTACTACATAGCTCCTCCCCACACCCTTCCTGTTTTGTGGATGACTCCTTAGGTCTCCCTTCTCCCCAACCCTGGTCTTGGTGGGTGCCTGAGGACTTCTCCTGTTCTGGTGTCCTCCCTGTCCCATAGATGCCCTGGTCCCCACTCAGGAAAATCACCTGCTTATATTTGTGAAAGCAAACTGAAATCCTATTTTAATTCCCCTAGTTGGTAGGAGGGCTGGAACAAAAACCTAAGGGGGTGGATTTGCACTTATCTTTAAAAAAAAAAGTTGAAATAAATGAGAAACTCACTGTATTTTAATAGAAGCTGAAAGCTAATGAGCTTATTTATACTTTTATAAAATTGGACACTTGGAATAAACAAAATTTCAGAATAAAAAGTTACTAATTTGGGAACATAAGAGTTAAAACCCCCCACAAATTCTAAAATATTTCATCTCCATGAAATGGAGATGATGAAGATGATGATAATCAAGAAGATGCCAAAACCTCAAAACACCTTACAGGCATACTCCAGTGCTAAAAAACATGGAGCATCTTCTTTGCTGCTGCCAAACCCATCAACTTTCACTACAAAGTATGACAGTGCAATGATCTTTAAGTGACTGTGCCGGGTAAACTGAGATCAAGAGTGACGTCAGTCATGAGGCAGCTGCACGATGGGTGATGCCTGTTAATTTTTTCAAGTAATTTGATTCTTCCATTAAGAAACAGATTTTCAAGAGTTCATAGCTCAGTAGCACCATCTGCAGCTCCAAAAGCTAAGGCCAGGCTTGAAAAATTACCTCCCTTTGGACACTTTCTCCCGCACTTTCTCCCAAAGTTGTGGAAAAACTCACTAGTACTGTCCCATGTGACCTGGTGAACACCACCATACTAACCTGAAGGAGAACTAGTTGGTATCTTAGCTTTCTCATTGCTAGCTTGGAAATATCTTATCCAGCACTGCCCTGAACCATGTATAGAAGACTTTAAATTTTTCATAATATGGTTTGCCTTCTAAAGGGATTCTAGACATGGAAAAGCAATTATGTAACTCAAACCTGAAGTGCATTAACAGATTTATGCGGGGAAGTTTTCACAGTGCCTCTGCTCTGTGCCTATATTAAACCAAGGCTATTAATAGTGTGGAAAAGTTTTGGGTAAGTCCCATGAACTTTCACATCAAACTGAGACTGAAACTTTTTTTATGTCTTGGAAAAACTCTCCTGTACTTTTCTGTGACTTTTTTTTGGCTTACCTCTGTGCTTCTTATTTACTAAACAAAAATGAGAAAGGGAAGGTTCAAAATGCAACTTGAGGAGTTGTTCTCATGGTGCTCCTGACCTACCTGGCAGCCAGACCCATCGGAAATTACCAGAGTACTTAGCTTTGCTTTATAGAAGGAAGGGCCAAGCAAGTTCCTGATTAAAACTGGTAACCACAATAATTAATGGAACAAATATAGCTCTATTTCAGTCGGTAATCACTAACGACACATTCTGAGAGTTGTGTTGGTTGTTTGAAAGCCAGTGAATGCTCTAGTCAAAACTAACGAGGATAAGAGATATCCAGCTAGAAATGTCTGAAATGTCAGGGGTTTGACTTATGCCAGTGATTCACTGTTTGTGACTGCATGTATTACTTCAAGTGTTCAGCGCTCTTAATTTAGACTGAATAGGCAGATTATGGTGAACTGTGAAAAGTACTTGCTGTGAAAACCTGCAGTTTTAAAGCTGAAATTTGCTTTCGCAGTGTGCTGACTCATCCTTTTTTTTTTCTTCTGAGCTATTATCATGATTCTATGATATGTGTAAATACAGTGATAAACATTTATTCAGCAGTGTTCTTCATCCACAACAAATTCTTCAACCCAGCAGTTCAGCCAATACATTAACGCTTGGAGAATGCTTTGCTGGGATTTGGTTCCCAGGCGTCATCCAGCAGGACACTAAGTAGTTTTCCCAATATGAGTGAATTTTCTGAGGTTAAAAACTGTGATCATTATGTCAACTAATAAGCAGAATTAAAATAATATTACTCAAAAGAAGTATGACTTTGCATATACGGAAGGTTCTCAATCAGCTTCTTCCATCTGCAATCCTTTTTGTTCTTTGTTCCAAGATACGATACCAAGTTATGCTTAAAACTCGGCTTGTCCCGGTCACACACATACATATTAACATACAAGAACACATGCACATGATATACTTGATTATGAATCAGAGCTAAAATTAATAAATTCCTCTACTAATTCAAGACAACAGTTTGTATCACTGTGAAGCCTATGCTGCTGAAAGCATTCTCTCTTCCCCTACGCCTGGGGAGACTAGGGGACTGTCTTTATGGAGAGTCTTCTGTGCATTGTTATGTTTATAAAGCAGTATCATTCACATTCCCAAATCTGACCACTGGTGTATCCTTCCTTCTTGTCCACACACCCATTTCAAGGTTAGGCTCATCTATGAGCCCCACTTTTGTCCATCGTTTCTGAGTTAATTTTTAATACTTTCTGTCTTGCATTTTATCCATTGACTTGAGGAAGAAGCTTGCATCATTCAAGAGCTTCTCCACACATCCCAGTCTCTTGCGTTCCATCTTCTCACTCTCACTCCCATCTTTACATCCGTGCAGTCTGTCCCAAAGACTATTTTAACACAGAAGAGACAGTCAAACAGGAAAAGAAAAAGGATAAACTGACACTATCAGACTGAACAGAATGACTGTTTAGAAAATTTTTCATTTTGTTACCATGATTTTGTTTCTTAATATTTTTCTACCTTTCAGATTCTGTAGATTTGGCGTATAATTTCTCATGTTTACTTTTAAATTTGAGAGGAAACTTGATAAAGCAATTTCTTTAAGTTACCTCAGAATTACCTACTTTTTTCTCCATTTCCAGATTTTTTCTATACTAATCTAGGTAGATTCTTGAACCTGGTAAAGATCAACACACTATTAGTGAGTAGCAGAGTTAAGTATTTAAACTTTCACATAAGTGGTTCAAATCAGAGTGATCTTCTGTAATTCTGATTTAAATTACAATGAGGAACTGACTTCTCAGTGCAGGTCACAAGACGCAAAAATGTTTATGACGATGCTCTGTAAATGTGCAGCATTACAGGGTGTCAAGATATGTATGGTAAAACAGAACTATGAATCCTCAGGTGAGCAGGAAAATAACACAAAGCTCAGAAACACCTAAAAGCCAGAGCAGCACAGTAATTAGTTATAAATAGCGTGGATTCAATAGTCTTAACTTTCTTTGTGTTTTGGAGCATATTTCACAGCAGTGTATAATATGCCTTGAAGCATAATTGGCAGGAAACATAGTACAAGGTCATGTAATGCCTATTTTCAAATATAGTACCCTAGAACCCTGCTCTCAGCTGCGCTATAAATATAATGGTAGCTGTCCTCCAAGAGGTGATAAAACCTCGCAAGGAAAACTGCCTTTGTTCTCGTACTGCGTGTGGCTTTGGCTGTTGGCATCATCACCCTTGTGCCCACAGAGGATTCAGCTTACCAAATGCTTCCAAGAGAGTGCCCACGGGTCCGACTAGCCAATTCATAGGCACTACTAAAATACACAATATTGTCTGCATCCATGAGCCTGGTGGACTTCCAGGTGTTTTTTTCAGGATTATATGAATGCTTGGCAATTGCATTTTGCTTGCCTATTAGTAAATAGGAAACAGGAATTTAATATTGGTTTTGTTAGTTAAACACAACTAACAACTAACAAAGGGCACTATGCTAAAGACAACTGTCTTTAGCATAGTGCCCAAATAGCAACTCAGCTACACACAGCAGCTCTCATATGTTACTAAGTTCCCTGAACGAAGGCTACGTGCTGCAGGACTCTTGCCTTTGTGACAGATTCCCTGTTTGTTGATATTAAAATCCTCTTCCCAGGAACATAAGTATCATGAGTTCAGAATGGCACGTACTAAGGACAAATTCATACTGAATTTGAAGGATCTTTAACACAGCAATGGTAGCCCCAAAAAAGTAATTTTCCATTTTTTAATATGTAATTACACTGCCATAAACACAAGAGAGGCATTTATCAAACAGGACAAATACTACCCCAGTCCCAAGTAAAATTCCATGCATTTTGAATTTCAGGTGTACAGCTTGATCACTGAAGACCCCATCTTGCCTGGAAATCAGTGTCGTGTCTGAATAACGTAAGAGCCCATGTCAATAAGGCAAGTCTTAGGAGAGGAGTGGAATGTTTGCATGCTGACAGCATGACTGACTGGCTCTTTGTTAAGATGTTTTAAACATCCTATCAATCACACATGTTTTGCCTGACAGCCCCTGTAACTGTGTATATTACTACTTAAAGCTTTCCTAGATTTAGAATACAAACTTGAGGACTTTTTTGCCTTTTAGATCTATATAATTTTTTGCCTTTATTGATCTATATAATTCCTACAACTGTAGGATCCTGAGTAATGATTTGGATGCATACTGCGGCACAAATAATATATTGGTAATAAGGTGGTTCAGGATAGCAGGCAATTTTTGGAGGCTGCTGACTCTATAAAAAGGAATCATTTCAGTCACAAGTAAGAATAATGTAATGAGGACACCAGTCAAATGTCTACAGCCCAATGAAGTGTCTCATTTACAGCCAGGCTGGACAAAACATCCTGCAGTTAGAAGCAGCCCCATGTTGGTAGGGAGACGAAAGCTCACAATGCCAGACTTCTAATATTGGCGTGTTCACGTCTCTTGTTCAAAGTTTAAAGAGACAACATTAGAGCAGTTTTTAAGTATATCGGGAACGGGTTTCCCAGATGTCCAACCACACATCCCTGAAAAATCATTGCAGTAGGCAATGTGTGGGATAAAACCCATTCTGTACTATTTGGTTCCACCAAGAGGTCCCAGATCACGGTAGCAGACACAACAACTCATTTTCCTCTGGTCAGTGTATTCAGGACTATGTTGCGCATTCCTCCACTGCCTGGAGAAGAAGAAACATTCTCATACGAATACTCCATCATCTTGTAGTCCTGTACAAAGCCAGTTCAAGGGTCCAGAGTGCATAAATCACACTATATTTGTCCTTCAAATTATTTGCTGACACACACATTGTGCAAGGTCATTAACTTTCAGCGGGGCAGCAGGAAGCACGTAACCTGGATCAAGTTGAAATACATTACATTTTCAAGGAATAGAAAGAAATACATGATGCTTCGATTCCTTGGGAAAAATACTAAAAAAGGGAACAAAAATGCTAAAAATATTAAAAAAGGGAACAAAACCCTTTTGTCAATGCAGAGCCAGGTATCACTGTTTTGTCAGTCCTTCTAGTACGCTTACTGTTCTGATGTCATAGGCACATTCTTAGTACATAGGTCATGTGAACATGACTTACAAAGCTGTATTTTTAGCCTGAATGAATACATACTTTATGAGAGGAAGAGTTTCCTTCACAAAAAGACCTTGCAAATGATGTGAGACTTATTTTTTTCCCACAGACTCTTACACATATGTTGCAGACATCAAGGGTAACAAAAGCTTTTAATCTGGCTAGCTAGGACAGCTGCATGAATTAAAATACAGCTCTAAGTTCATCGGTAGCTGTCTCTACCAGATGTTCAACTTGTTTGCCCTGATACTCACTGAGAACCACGTAAATTACAGAATAATCTGTGATTACATTATGCTCTGTACTCTGTGGCACTATAGATCGTAGCAATTCTTTCAAAAAACTGCCCCAAAGTTGAGGAACTAATTATAGCTCAGCATATGCTGTGTTTGCTCTGTAAACCTTCTTTTCTTAGGCAGAAGATGGTTTGGTTAAGGCTGGCTAAATGATGTTTCTGTTGCCTCACTGATTCCACGTGTACGTTAGACCCTGTGTGTGCGCGAACATTTTGACTCACAAATAAAGCAGAGTCAGGTCCACAGATACGACACTGCTCATATTAACTTCACACAATACATCACTCCTTCTTCTTCCTCATCCCACTAAGGAAATAGAAATCCCCCCAAATAGAATCATAGAATCATAAAGTCATGTAGGTTGGAAAAGACCCTTGGGATCATCGAGTCCAACCATCAACTCCACTCTACAAAGTTCTCCCTTACACCATATCCCCTAACACCACATCTAAACGAGTCTTAAACACATCCAGGGATGGCGACTCCACCACCTCCCTGGGCAGCCTATTCCAGTGTCTGACCACTCTTCCTGTGAAGAATTTTTTCCTAATGTCCAGCCTAAACCTACCCTGCTGCAGCTTGAACCCATTCCCTCTTGTTCTATCAAATATGTCACAAAGGAAATATAAATTGGAATGTCTTTCAATGCCACTTTCCAGTTTTTACTTTCCTGATTGCCTCCCCCACTGCCCCCGCCCCGAGCTCGTGAAGTCCTTCTCTCCATGAGAGGGCAAAGATTTTTCAGTGGGAGAAAGGAATAAGGGTGCCCAGCCATGTTCCAGTGTTCTCCTAATATGGTCACGGTGCCCTGGGTTCCCATCGGTGACCTTCCCAGTGTTTAATGTGAGAAATCCTGAAAATAAGCCCAAGACACTGAGCACATCTACATAGAAATGACAGGTTAGTCCTCCTGACTTAATGTGCTGGGCGGCAGTACCTCAAGCACATTAAAGCACTTGACATTTGACCACATCGGAATCAGAGAATTTGGACTATGATCCTGGCACTGAATTTGCTGCTCAGAAGTGAGATCTAAAGACATCCACAGCTTCTTCCCCTGCCTCTCAGCTCTAGCAGACTGACGAGGGGAGTAGGAGTGTCGGGGCATGTGCAATCACCTCTGCAAGCAGGGAAAAGGTGCTCAAGCTGCTGCTAAAAGTTCTGCTGAACAGCAACAGCATCTGGGTGAGATGAAGGGGGAAATTTCTGAGTGCACTAAAGGCAAGAGGGAATTCACCACATCTGGGAGAAATGCTAAGCTCTGGGATTGCGTGAGCTTCTGAGATGGCATATACTTTGGTCTGCTGTGCCTCAAATTAGGATCGGATGCATAGTTGGATGGCCCTGGATGTATGTTTACAGTACTCCACATGACCACTCTGAAAATCCCTTCATGTTGTGAAGTTTTGCTGGTAGATAGAAGGGAATGAATGTGACAGCAGAGAGGGTGATCGTAAGACTGATAGAGCGCCTCAGCTCTGAAGTGCCAGAGATGCGTATTCTAGAGAGAAAGAGTGTGACATTCAGAGATTTACTGCTCCCGTGGTGCAAATATGAACTCAGATGGAAGGCCAGAGGTTGTCCCCAGGAATAGAGCATTACCAGACAGACAGGTCTCACACTTGCCTTTTTTTAAATTATAGTTACTATTTACAAAAAATGCATAAAGAACAAAGTTTCCCTTCTAAAAGCTTGCAATATCATTTTAGATGTGAAATGACAGTGAGAGAGAATGTGGTGAAGAATGGAAGATGGGGTGTTATGGCACTAGGATGATGTCGCTCTGCAGCACATGCGTTTTCAGGCGGTTTGGGGGATTTGAAAATACTTTTATTGCTTCTCTAATAGTGCTCAAGAAGTAAAACTTCCAGTGAATTAACTGAGGAAAAGTCAGTGGGAGAACTGACAGCAAGTTTCATGTTGCATAGAGAAAACTGAATTTTTTGGCAGGAGCAGAGAAACTGCTTTGATATTGGTACAGTTGTGTAGCAGGAGTCTGCTTTAATAAGAGGCTGGATTCAGAGAGGAGAAGAGTTACGTGAAATATTTAAGGCTAGGACAGATCATTTAAACCAGAAACAGCTATATACACAAAATGTTGTGGGACTAGAAGCCTCAACTTGAGACAGGAGTCCAAGGGGTTGTTGTGTGCAAAGCAGCTGGCTGTAACTTCTTGAACTGATTGCTTCAGGACTGAGTAGTGCTGACTACAGAGAACATCTTGAAAAAAGCAGACTGAATTCATCAGGATTACATTTGTTAGCAACCCTGGCTGTCAGGTAAGTCCTTAAGAGTCTACATTGTTGATCAGACTCACGCATAACAACGTGAGGATGTAAGATTTCAGTTACATATTCAGAAGAAGCCAAATCTGCTGTCACAATAATCTCTTCACTCTGAATTGACACAGCGGGGTCCCACATTAGTGATCTCCGCTGGTATGTGAGAGACTTTGTGCTGAAAGGACCAACCTAGGTTTTATGACTTAAATGACAGGGGGTTGAGAAGAGGATAAAAATCCACATGTAATTCAGCACACAATGAAAAGTTACACTGTGGAAAGGAAATTCTTATATACAACAGTAACAAGACAGAGGTAAAGGCCGAAATGAAGTTTAATTGAAAAGCTAAATGTTTCAAAATAACCAGTGATCTTCTAGCGCTGGAAATTACAAGGTCATCATGAGTCCCTGAAAAGAAGTTGCTCAGTCAGTTGGCATTCTACGGTTTGCATCCACCAGCTTTGCATCCTCTGATTCTGTTTCCCACCTTCCTCTGATGGGTAACTCTGGCAGTTTTTACAAATGGACACCTGATACGGCAAAAATCACAAGCAGTCCAGAGTGCAGTGAGTGCAAGGTTACATGGGCTAGGACCTGCCAAAACGTTGCATTTGATTGCCCGTATTTCATACAGTATTTAAATTGCCTAAATATAATGCAATGTGAAATGGAAATGTTAAATAAATTCACAGGTGGTCAAAACAGTGAATATTTTCTATTTTTTTTTAGGGCAGAATCATATTTTTATGCCATAATACTAAGAACAAGTGAAAACAACTTGGAAACACTATAATTCTGTAAATGTAGATCTACTTTTCTGTAATATCACATAATTTAAATGTAAATTCTGTAGACCAAATTACCTTTTCAGTGTTAAGTTTGTGAGAGTGAGCAAAAACAGAGGTCCTGTTTACTGAAGTAATTTCTTTACAAACAGGTTTGCAGGAGAAAAATGTTAAGATGGTAAGATACAGGTAATTTAATTTTGTTTCATAATCAAGTGGCTACTGCGTGCGTTCCACAGTTGGGTATAAAACACTTAGATGGAAAGATATTTTTATAAGAGTTCTAGTGAAGGAAGAGTATGACCTGAGTGTGGGCATTTCACTGGAAGAAGATAAACTTTGCTCTCTAGTGTGTGAATAATACACTGGCAGAGAGCATTGAATGGAGCTTGGTATCTCTTCATGATCTTCCTTTGTAATTGCTGTTCTCTACCTATTCCTTTCAGTCAACACTGAGGAAAACAGACTTTTTTGTCAAAGTCTGTTTCTTTTGCTTGGGCGTTCCAGGGGGAGATGAGGTGTGGGGTCTTGAACCTTCCCTCTCTTTCAGATGGATTATTGAAGTTCATGGGTACAAAATGGAAATCTTTTTTATTTGGGTTTATCATTTCACTTTATATATTATGTAGCGTGGGAGGAAAGAGCTAGAGAACATTTAGACCTCTGGATTGTTGTTTTCCGGAAATGTTTGTTTCATCAGAAATATGTGAGTGTTTTTACTGTAAGTTACAGGTTCTCGCCTTCCCAGACTGACGAAGGAAATAGTCTAAACCCTGGAGAACTTCCAGTTTCAGATGTACTGTTTTCTCCATGAGTTATATTCTTCAGTGAGATTATCCTAGCCGGGAAGTCATATGAAGGAAGTTATTATTTTATATTTATCCTGTGGCTTATAGTCCTTCCTTCAAAATTTGCTGCTATTTACTGTTGGAGACAAGATAATGTGCTTGCTGTCAACCTGTGGCCTGACCTTGCCAATCAGAGGTTTGAAACATGCAAAGCTACAAGAATCCTGAAGTTTCTAGTCTTGATCTATACAGTTTTAAATTATCAATCTGGGCATCCGTCTTTGTTCTCTTCCAGTGAGTCTTTATCAGAGGCATGAAATCTTTCCCATGATGTTGTGGAGCTAGAGATAATACATGCTTGTCCTCCCAATCTTGCTTCTCCCCAGTTCCATTTCTGTGGAGCTGTGAGCCATGATGAACCTGGTAGCTCTTTTGTTAATGGAGGAGAGGGCTTGATTCTTCCTCCAATGGATACACGGTTGAGCCACTCAGTGCAAGGACACATTCCATACATTCTGCCTTCATACAGTAGGGTATGATGTTGACCATAATTTCTGCATATAAAATACTTCAGTCATTAACATGTAAGCGCTTTCTGGTTAACATTAAATGCAATCAGTCAGCTTAAAATAAGGTGAGACCAATCTCCCTAATTGATTTTACTGCGGTGGTGAACAGCAAGTGCATCAAACCTTTCTTCTCTTTATCTCATCGTCTGTAAATATTAATTTAAATTTCGCCAGTGGCAAATGTTCTGTTTTTAATGTATTTATATAGCACCCCCTTTTTTTTTTCTTCTTGCTTTGCTATGAATTTGTAGATCTCCCAAATTTCTTTGCATTTGAGAAACTGCTAAGATATTAAGTAAATTGTTTCTTCCATTGAGGACATGATTGGTTTTTCCATAATAACTTTATCTAGTGACAGCAGTAGCTGCCTTAAAAAAGGATTGGGGGTGGAAGGAAGAAATGTACAGATAAAGGAGTTTGTTGGTTTGCTGCATGACAACATTGTTCCAGATCAACATTATGAGCAAAATTTTTAGAGCTGTATTCAAAAGTTGGTAATTTTTTTGGAAGTATGCCTATGGACTTCGTTTTCAGAAATTCAAAAAGTATATAGTTCATGTCACTAGCAACTATAATTGCCCAACGTATTTTCAGCAGGTCCAATGATCTTTCCCCTCTATTCCACGTCTGTGAGACACATCTGGAGTTCTGTGTCCAGTTTTGCGCTCTGCAGTGCATGAAAGACAAGGACATACAGTAGTGAGTCCAACAGAGATAACCAAGATGGTCAGGGAGCTGATCTCAGTGCGAGATATATGAGGAGAGGCTGAGAGACCTGGGTTTGTTCAGCCTGGAGAAGGTAAAGACCTGATTGCTGTTTTCAGCAATACTGTTCAGCAAATTGCATACTCTAATCAGGGATTTTCAGAAATTCTCTCAATATCACCTAGTATTTGTGTAGCTTCACTGATTCAAATGATGTGAATCACAAGCTCCAAGTACTATCACTCATATTGCATTATAACCTTCCCAAAACATAGCATGTGTCCACATAGAACCAACAGATCAAAACTTTTGAACGCTAACATCAGAGCAGACATTCCATGGAGCTACTTAGATGTCCTTTTTCGTTATTATCATTATAAAGTGATGGAGTTATATTTATTGTTACTCTTGAAAACATGGCCTTGAAAATAGAATCACAGAATGAATTACAGAATGGTGGGGGTTGGAAGGGACCTCTGGAGATCATCTAGTCCAACCCCCCTGCCAGAGCAAGGTCGCCTAGAGCAGGTTGCACAGGAACGCGTCCAGGTGGGTTCTGAATATCTCCAGAGAAGGAGGATCCACCACCTCTCTGGGCAGCCTGTTCCAGTGCTCTGTCACCATCAAAGTAAAGAAGTTCCTCCTCGTGTTTAGGTGGAACTTCCTATGCTCAAGTTTGTGCCCATTACCCCTTGTCCTGTCACTGGGCACTGCTGAAAAGATCCTGGCCCCATCTTCCTGACACCCACCCTTTAGGTATTTACAAGCATTGATAAGATCCCCCCTCAGCCGTCTTTTTTCCAGACTGAAGAGACCCAAATCCCTCAGTCTTTCTTCATGGGAGAAGTGTTTGAGTCCCCTAATCATCTTGGTAGCCCTTTGCTGCACCCTCTCCAGCAGTTCCCTGTCCTTCAGAACACTGAAGTGATTGGTATAACAGTGTGCAAAGTGAAGTCAACCAAGTGTGTTATAAAAAACAAGAAGGAAATGTCAAGACTATATGACTGACGTTTTGGGAAAATACCTCACATTAATTCTGCAGTGTGTTTGGCAGGTCAGAGCCCTGACTTGCCAAAATAGGCAATTCAGGCATGCACTATCCAAGACAACATTTGTAACTTAGATGAAAAAAAGAAATTGTGGTTTATTGAGAATGCTGCTAATCATTTACCCGATGAAACTATTAGCGCTCCAAAATAACTGACGTTAGCCAGCTGCTGTTCCTCAGCTAATTGCTGTGTTAATGTACAGGCCATCATGCAGCCAGTGATGGTGTAGAGCAGGAAAGGAGCAGAGAACTACAAAGCTTTCCATCCAGCTATTCTTAGCAATCGCTAACGTACTCCCCGTCACTGCCAGTGGCAGGCAGAGTCCATCTGCCTGTTACCTGCTAAAAGATCATTTAGACATTTACAAACACTTTTTTTGTTTTTTAGTGTTTGCACCGTCACCTGACAATTTATGAAAGCATGGATGAGCGCTTGTGAAATGGGAAATCAGGCCCCTGTTTACAGAACAAATGGTTGAGTGCAACAGGCCTTACCGGGCTCCCTTCTGCTGCCTGTCCCACCTTGCTGCCACTGCCTGGGCTGTCGGCACCAGCAATTGTATGCCTGCTCTGTCAATTGGAACAGCAACAAATCTAGTGGGGTTTTTTGTTTGTTTTGTTTTTGTGGTTGGGTTTTTTTATTTTTGGTTTTTAGCACGTTTTTCAAGATTTTCTTTAAAGCCCGTCCCAGGCACAGCGTGGGAATGAGCAGCTAGGAGGGAGAGAGGGATATGGGGTATCTTACACCATCATCTCTGTCAAACCCATTTTAGGCTTAATCCACAGCCCCAGCATGGGCTGAATAGCTCTGGAAAGGTTAATGCAGAAAACAGGGACAATGAAATTACCTGAACTAAACTGGCCCACACTTGTCTCACTGTGCAGGTAAGTTATTAACCCTGGGGGAGCAGTGGGTCGTGAAACACAAGGTTAGGAGAGACAGAACACAGGTTTGGGACTTTACCACTTTAATTACTAATTGGATTAGAGTTTTAAGCCTTATCTGACTCAGGCATAAAGCCACATTTTTTACAGCTTCTTATTCACCTGCCTCTGAAAAACACCACTTTCTTCCAGGCTACTCAGTTCTGTATTACGACTTTGCAGACTAAAGAGGCAACGTTAGTAAACACACGAGCATTTCAGAAAATTTGGAACAAGAAGCAGAAAGAAAAACACTATGTCTAGTTTATAGAAGCAGGATTGTTTCTGGTTCCATTCTTTCCATCTGGGAATGTGGTTAATTGCAGAATTAATTTACATATAAAAACACTGAGTTGGTAGATGTAGATACTTTTACTGCTACAAAGAGCAACCAGAATACAGAAGAGTTCCTTTTATATATAATTTGTCATTTGGCTTCCCTTTGAAAGTGCACAGAGGAATCTTGAGGCCTTTGAATTACTAATATCTGAGAAAGAATCTATCCAGCCACAAAAACTGGGCTTATCTAGTAAAGACACCAAGCTCAAAAAAAGATTGCTCATGTTGAGCATTTGCCAGTTCAGCTTTTCAGACAGCTAAAAAAGTTAAATTTGGTTTGACAGATAAAAATCCACTGTGTGTGTACATATATATATGTAAATTATATATAGACACCAGGAAAATTAGTGGATATTTATAAAAAATTAATTCTCGTACAGAAGAATGAATTTTCTTATTGGGAAAGGGAGAAATAGCATCTTATAGATGCTTTCTTGTTAAAGAAACTACAATATAAACACTCAAAGTAGGAGATTTTTTCTTTTGGAGGACAGTTGGAAATGGGGATGTTAAGGGACAGACCAAACATTTGATGAGTTGTCCAATAATTTGTGTCCTTTTGAATCTTTTACAGATAAATAGTGTTTCTAGCATTTCCTATAATTTATTAGGATATTGTAATTTTGGGGAAGATGGAAGATCCATATTAAAATATTGGATTTGCTGAGCCAGCTCTGTGTGGTGGCACGTTTTTACTCTGCTACAGCTTTCATTACTTGCTGGCTATTTTGCACTTGAGGCATCTGCATAAGTTTCATTAACATTAATGAAAATTCCATGTTCATGTCAGATGGACTCTAAATCCTGAAGACTGGAAATAATAGCTTTAATATTTCCTGCAAAGATGTCTGGGGAGAAGACAGGTTTAGTTCTAATAGCTGCTTCTTCCTTCCCGCTCATTACGCCCATGTATTTACCTCTTAATATAAATTGTTGTTTTCAGGACTACTGTACCTTTACTCAGAGGATAAATGCATTAGATTTAACCAGCAGTAGAATTTAGACAGCTTCTAAAATATGAAACAATTTATAGGGTGCTTCGGGAAGTCTTAGAAATGTAATTTCGGTTTGAGAGATCCAGAATAATTCTATAAGCGAATACAGACACAGGCTTCTCAGGAGGAATTACAAGGCTTGACCTGTGTGGCATGCCGGGACAAGCCCAGGTCTTGTGATGCAATTGTAAGTCTCCTGGCTCCACATTTACTCATACCTGCAACTGTTCCTGGCCTTACAGTCCTTTGGACACAGAAGATCAAGGATTATTAAGGATCTGCATTGCATTAATTTATCATTTACCTGTCTATTCTTGTTTATCATTTTAGGCTTAGCTATAAATGCAGGAAATAATTTAGTTTTAATCCATTGTAGAAAGTGTCTCTTGACAAAACTTTTCACATCAGCAGGTGGCAAAATTTTAATCCAAAGAGCTACAGCCCTTTGGTCTCTGTTTCCCAATGCCTTCTCTTGGTTCTCCTGTACCTGAAACCTTCTTTGACAGTACTCTGAAGACAGTAGTCCAAAGTACTTCAATCTACGACTATGCTCATGCTGAGTTGTTAATACCTGCCCTCTACTCACCCCGCAGCCAAGGAACATTTTTCTTTCTGTAAGACTATGGCAAAGCAGTTTAAAGAAATGAGACCTGTTCAGAAGCTGTGGTCTGATCCATTTTGGGGAAGCTGTTCTAACTAGCCACAGAGTGGCTATTACCTTCCACCACTCAAGCAAGAAGAAACAGCAAATAAATAAATAAATAAATAAATAAACCCCAAAACACCAAAAACAAGCACAAACCCCAACAATGGGTAATGCCGGGCAGGGAAATTAAGTAGCTGTAGCAGCAATTTAAAGAAAAGCGGCTCAGCAAAGATTAAAAGTGAATTAAAAGCAGCAGGTCCTACCCAGTGTCCAATTCCACATCAAAGATTTGTATGGAACTTGCTGCTGAGATTCGTGGGTTTGAAGGTTAAATTCTGGAAGAAGAATACTCATCAATTTAACTGAAGGTATTATTTCACACCTCTGGAAGTAAAGACATGCCCAGCCCCAAACCCTGCGACCACGAGGGACTGACAGCGCTGAGGATGTTTCAGTGTGAACTGCAAGACTGGCACCTTTCTCTCCCTGAAATGAGCTGAAGATGTTGCCGGGGATTGTCCTATGCTGCATACTTCAGCTGGGCACTAGAACAAAAAACATAGATTAGCTTCCATCTATTTGGTTCACTGCAGGCTTTTTCATCCTCTTTAATGCTTACAGGTAAATAGGATTTACGAAGCACCTCGGCTTTGGCCTATACTGAAATCTGGTGAAGCTTTACCACTGGTAAAAATGCAGTGCAAAATCAGGCTAATAACAGATGTAAAACCTCTACAGACTTCAGTGAGAAAACATCTAGGCCAAATATGGGTGTCACTGGAAAAAGACTCCCTGTATACACAACGCCCCCCTGCCCCCCCCCCGCCCAAATAAATAGCATATACATTGGCACTCTGAGGATGTATCCCAGGAGAAAACTCCATCTCATAACCAGAGATACAGGATTATGTAACATAGAAGTTTCTTATAAATTTATTGAAATCTCTTGGTTAAAATTAATTTTCTTTACAAATCTTTGACAAAATAGACTTCAGGCCTCTCACGGCATTGCAGAGTGTTTTACGGGCTACTGCTGCTGCTGTAAAATCCACCTGTGACACTGGGTTTGACTTCATTAGTCACAAGATGGGTGTCGTCTTCTGGGCTCTGGGGTGCATCACTATGGTGTTTCATTTTAGATGCTCTTTTCCCTCTGTGTCAGTGAATCACAGAATCACAGAATGGTCGGGGTTGGAAGGGACCTCTGGGAATCATCTAGCCCATATCCTTGCCACAGCAGGGTCACCTCGAGCAGGCTGGACAGGAACACATCCAGGCAGGTTTTGAATATCTCCAGAGAACGAGACTCCACAGCCTCTCTGGGCAGCCTGTTCCA
Organism: Chroicocephalus ridibundus; assembly: GCF_963924245.1. Taxonomy (NCBI): domain Eukaryota; kingdom Metazoa; phylum Chordata; class Aves; order Charadriiformes; family Laridae; genus Chroicocephalus; species Chroicocephalus ridibundus. The sequence goes on along the minus strand of NC_086284.1, from coordinate 17,585,768 downwards.
GTGCTCTGCCACCCTCAAAGTAAAGTTCCTCCTCACGTTGAGATGGAATTTCCTGTGTTCCAGTTTGTGCCTGTTGCCCCTTGTCCTGTTGCTGGGCACTGCTGAAAAGTCTGGTCACATCTTCTTGACACCTGCCCTTTAGATATTTATAAGCATTGATGAGACGCCCTCTCAGCCTTCTCTTCTCCACACTAATCAGACCCAGGTCTCTCAGCCTTTCCTCGTAAGAGAGGTGCTCCAGTCCTTTGGGTGTCAAATTTGGTATTTACAATTGCCTTACTTTTTGCTGAATGGAACTGAATTGAGTTTATTGTTTGATTTCTTAATCACACTGACCTTCTGAAATTAATAGCATTCTATAGAAAAGGTCAGGAACTATGGCTCTTCTTTTTGGGCTGCTACTCATTATTATCTTTGTTTCAAAGTGCTATGTTATCTTCAAATTATGTGACTGCCACTGTTCACTCGTCACCGTTGGATGCTAATGTAACTGAAAGACCATCTAGGATTTAAATAGTATTTAAGATAAGTGTGAAGGTGCTGCGGGGGCTGGGGCTCCCTGGGCCCCATCCTGCTGCCCCAGCCAGGAGCAGGGCAACTGGGAGACACCAGGGCAGCCCCTGGGGACAGGGATGGGCCGAGGCGGGGTGAGGCCTGGATCAGCAGGGAATCTGCTGCCTGTCCAGCAGCAGAGCCATGGCCCCAGGCACAGGGACCTCATGGGCCAGGGTCTGGCCTGGCCACAGCCTCCCCACAGCCCTGGGAGCAGCCGCCCTGGGAGCGCCTCAGGGAAACAGGGCTGCCCTCGCTGGAGCTGGCCCTCCCAGGGAGAGGTGTGTGCTCAGGGCCTGGCACCAAACCTGCAGGGAATTGGGTTTTCTCAGTGATTTTTTTTTCTTCTTCCTCACTCCACAGCCATTATTCATAGAATCATAGAATCGTCTAGATTGGAAGGCACCTTTAAGATCATTGAGTCCAACCATCAACCTAACACTGACAAAACCATCACTAAACCATGTTCCAACGCACCACAATTACCTGTCTGTTAAATACCTCCAAGGATGGCAATTCCACCGCTTCCCTGGACAGTCTGTTCCAATGCTTGATAACCCTTTCCATGAAGAAATTTTTCCTAATATCCAATCTAAACCTACCCTGGCGCAACTTGGGGCCATTTTCTCTTGTCCTATCGCCTGTTACCTGGGAGAAGAGACCGACCCCCACCTCTCTACACCCTCCTTTCAGGCAGTTGTAGAGAGCGAGAAGGTCTCCCCTCAGCCTCCTTTTCTCCAGGCTGAACAACCCCAGCTCCCTCAGACCCTCCTCATAAAATTTGTCCTCCAGACCCCTCACCAGCTTCCTCTTATAAGCATAAGAGGTTTCTTGAAGACTTCCTACATCAATTCATAGATTTCAAGTATTTCAGCCTAAGTGTCTGTGGTATTTCATTTTAGAGATAATGGGAAATTTGTGTTTCTGAGATCAGATGATGTGAATTTGACCTTCATTTGCAGACAGAGTTTAGTTTGCCTCCTCATTTTTTTTACGTTTGTCCTTCTGTTGGGCACAATCAATAAACAAAGCCTCAGGCTAAAACAAGCAAAGTTTTCAGCAACATAAGAGAGAAGATGACAAGAATATAGAATAATACCTGTCTAATTCCGTTGCCTTATGGATTCTTTTGTTTAATCTTGCATGGAATTAATTCTTTAAGTAAGTTTACTCAAGGTTATTGAAAATTGATTCCTAGTAATTTAAATTGCCTATTACTAAACTTTATTGGAACCAATAAACTTATTTCAATGCAGTACTTCCCCATCTGAAGAAAAATTTAAAAGTCTATTTTCACAAAATACTGGTGAATATAGCTCATATTCTCCATTGGACTAATTTTACTTTTGATTTCATATTTTAGCTCAAAAGATACCATAAGAGCCTCCTAACTTGTCTCTCAAATTCTCAATGAGAACTGGCTCCAAATGGATCACCAAAGAAGTCTTGAATCTCTTGTTTAACAGCAGAGTCGATAGCTCAGTAAAATCTACATATCTGTAAAATAATTACATTTCTATTCTGGACTAATGGATTTTTAAAAAGTACATAGATATCATCTCTGTCAAACATGGTCTCAGTTAAAACCACTTAGTGATTTAACAACACATAAATCAAAAATGAAATAGTAATGGTTTACATAAGCTATAATTTCTCAGCTTGCCCCTACACATTTTTGGAGTTGGCAGTGACATAGTTGGCATAGACAAGTCTTTCCTAAATTTCCGTAATTCCTGATCATCAAATGAAACATGTCCATATGTAGTCACTGCCTCTCCTGAATGAATAGCGTTCATTAAAAACCCTGGAAGGTATAAGCAAGAAAATAATGTGATCTCTCAAACATGAATGAACTTGGATTCTGACAACTGATATTTGACTGTAAAATTGTTACATCAAAACTACAAAAAATCTACCACCCAACAAAACCTGAACTGTATATCAGTAGAGGTTCTTATTCCACATGACAGTAAGTAGCCCTTGAGGTCCCTCATCATTGTTTCTCAGGAAGCCCCAGGACTGAAATGTCTAGAAACCCAAGTGCAATTTCACTAGGTCCTCATAGCACGGCATGGTTTGCTGCCAGCAGAACTGATTCAAAAATGAGGACTTTTCCACTCTTTTTAGACAAAATATGGAAGATTTCAACCCAGTTGGGCTATGACTGTGGTCTACTAACATTTGATATCACCAGCCATGTAAGTAAACTTTAAAGTGTTGGCTGAGAATGACAATGATGTGACTTGAACATACCTTCCTGTCATCCTCCCTGCACTGACACTGCTTCTCTGCAGGCAGTGAGGGACCTGTGCGGACCCCTTTGGGATGAGGGATGGAACTGTTGGAAAGATATTTGATTATTTGAAGGCTGAGGTTTAAATTTTCAAAAACTTGTGCTCTAGGGAGCGTAGGAAAATTTAGTTCATGATGAACAGGGGAAATTTTATGGCAGCGAGGAGAAAGCATATCTTGGGGAGTGTTTTTTTGGAGGAGGTAAGGAAGCAATAACTGACTGTATTTTCAAATGCTGCCCAGTGCATCTACATCAGGGCACATAGGGTCTCTTCAAAAAAACATGAAAACTTTTATTCTGCTAAATCCTGCTGCATGTCTTGATTTGATTTCCTTTCTTCAGCAAGGTGTGCAGCTGAGCCTGGGCCACTCTCAGGGAAATAACGCACTGCTCAGAGATGCCAGAGTAGCATTATCTCCCCTAAATCTTTTACTTGTATTTGGTTTGGGAAACAAATATAAAGAGTTTCAAATCCACTCTCTCTTGAACCCTCTAGGCACTGTCAGTGCCAGAACTGGAAGTGTCAAATGTGGCTCTCTCCACAGGCACTATTGTGTATCTCCAAGGCTTTCAGACATCTGGCTAAATAAGACGATGAATCACTGTCATTCATTTAAAAGGTGGAGAGCAAAGAGCATGTCAAGGATGGTGTGAGAACCTCTCTAGCAGTTACCTTTGAGCCCAAACTATTACAGGCTCTATAAAGAATTGCTTGTCTGCAGGCAAGGTCACTCATATTAATTTTTATGAATTGCCACCAGTTCCTTGAATCTCATGAACTATGCAATCAAAGGCAAGCAATAAGCTTTGCTAAATCAGTGTTGCAACCTTTAACGATAATATCCACAGCTTTTATGAGATCAGCTCAGTTTTAATTAAAGATTATTGAAATTGATGCAGCAAACTCTGGAGACTGTAAATCAATAAACAAGGTCTTTAAAGGACAAAATGTTACAGGAAGACTAAAAGCGCCGGTGGATCACTGGATCTATATCTGGTCATCCTCTGTGCCAGGAAAGATGGTTTATTATTTTTGGATTGCATCAGTGAGAATTCCGTGGGCTCAGCCTCTCTAATCAGGAAATTTCAGGAAATTGCTAAACCACTGTATTTTCTTTTCAGGTTATTTTGATTCTTTTTTCCTGTGTTTCCATCATTCTTTTTATGATTGCTATTTATGCAGACGTGTCTGACCTAGCCTTAAATTTGCTAGTGTAATCTCAGCAACATATCACTCACTGTAAGTAAGCTGTGACACCTAGCCGGATGTGTTTGAGATGGCCTTCTGCTTGGCCTCCAGATACCATTCCTGAAGGACTCGGGGCTCTCACAGGTCCTGTGTAATACCAGCCTGCTCTGTAAGGCTGTCTCAGAAAATTGTGGTATCTCAAACAGCGCAGTGCTTGTGTTTATGTAAGCTAGTTGAGCTCAGATCATTGAGGTAGCCGTTGTTGAGGAACAAACTAGAAACTGAGCTGTTTTCCTGTAAACTGATCTGCCCATATGGAGCTTTCAGTAAAATACTAAGAATGGTTGACGTAGGTACTAGAACGGAACGTTAATTTATGTTCAGAATAGTGCTGTACCACTTGCCACAGCAGCAACTCTTGGGGGTCAAAAAACTTCAGTCATTTAATGTTTACCTAATTGTTGTGTGAGCTCAGTTGTCTCACACCTAATAAAAAAGAAACTTCTGAATTACAATTTTAGCAAGCTAACAGATAAATTAATACACTGGTTTCTGCAACACTTTGTCCTGTCTCACAATTTATGTAACATAGCTATAATATTCAGCCAAGTTTGAACTTTTCTCTTTAAATTTCTTTTAAGACGTAGTACTCAGCGAGAAATAAATTCAATGGTTTAGTTTAGGTCAGGAATTTTATGTTGAGTTTCTTTTTTTTTTCCCCAGTGTGAAAAATAATCTGTCAATTTCCACATGATCTTTTACTCAGTTTCCAAAAATTAAGTCACTTCAAAATGTTGTCATTTTCCCTAACAATTATAATGACAATTCTCATTGGTTATCTTCATAGTTGGCATAATTAAGACCTACAGCTATTAGGTTAGCCTATGTTGGTGTGTGAAATAGTAATAGCTCCAAAAGCCTGTCTGCTGTGAGCCATCTCATTGAAAAGTGACTTTTTAAAAAAGCAGCTACAATTAAATTTTTTAAATTACCGAGGCCAGTTAGTAACCACTAAAACAATTGGATTAAACTATAACTGTTCATTTGACGGTAAAAAAATGTAGCAATTTTTTCATGGGAAATAATTGCTTTTTTCTCATTTATGTTTTTTATACGGTGCTATACTGAAACAACTTCAATGAGAGAGAACACCGTAATTTTATAAAACTTCCTGAGGAGAGTCCAAAAACCAAATCTTTATTTCATGTAGCCTTTCAGAAGATTCTTACTGGTATTTGAAGATGTCTGATAAAATTACATGAGAAAGATACGCAATACACATTTCATGATCTCAAGGGCTTTACAAAAAATAGCATTTTGCAATTTCCCACATGAATTGTTTATGTGAAAGCCTCAACTTATTTTCTTATTTATTTAGGGAGAACCTTGATTGCAACGAAATGGATCTTGAGTGCTGGCACACTATAAATCACTGAGCGGCTGGGACACAACAGGAGTCAGGAGTTTCGTCCCTCATTTCCCAGCTCCCCCCTTCTCCTGCATTGCCTCTGCCACGTGCCCTTTTGCACATGTACTCGGGAACAACAGCAACACAAAGCCGCGCGGTTTCTAGCAGGGAAAGCCATGAGCCAAGAGGCTCAGCGACTTGCATCCTGGGCATATGTAAAGAGGGTCACACGAGGACGCAAATGCAGCCTCCTTGAGAGTCTGACTGCCAAAATTCCTAACCTTACATTAGCCTGAGAGGATATGCTGAGCAGCCTTGTGGTAGGAATGGCTCTTATTTTTTTCAGGTTGAATTTTATTTGTACTGCCATCACGGTCTTATTGCTGCAGAACTATGAGCCCTTTTGCTTTGCTAAAGCGGGACTGGAGACAGCACTGAGATAACAAGCCTACCATATAATTATTGCCAGGCAATAGGTGATTAACAGGTGATAAAGTTAGTTTTACAGTAAAAATTGAGCAATCAGATAATGTCAACTATTGACTTCATTTACTAGTTATGTAGTGAAGCTGATGCTTTAAGTGACAGATAATCATTGTCTTGCTTTAGTAATTGCTCATCATCATATGACAGACATTTTCTGTATTTGTACAAAGGTAGTGGTGGTTCTGTTGAGATATTTTCTTTCTTGCAAAGATACCGGTAAAGCTAAGCCATATAACATGGTCTTGTTATTCAGCCCAGTATTATCTAGCTATATAAAGAAAAACAGGATTCCTATTGACTCTAGCCCTAAAAGTCTCTTAAACATCAACTTTAGTGGAATTATTGCATGATGTTTTGCTACTAGAAACTTCAGGAGGGGTGAAAAATGAGAGTGACTGTGTTTGGAGTAGTGCTTCTATTTACTTTTCAAGTAACTGCTGATACTATGGCTGGTAGCAAAGGTGGTCCAGAGAAGATGACTGACCCAAAACATAGATTTCTCCTCTACCACAGACTTATTTTGAGTAAGTAAATTCAGGACAAAGAGCAATTTGACAGCCTGCAGCTGCCAAAAGGAGCAGTCCTACTACTTTCCCCTCTCTTGGACATGCTTCCCTTGCTTAGCACTGCCACTTGTCAGATCCTGTGATGAGCTAATTCAGTTCCTTAAACTGTCAGAAAATAATTAAGTTGTTTCCGCTGGGTTAGTTCTTTGCCGATTTAGTGAGCTGAATCGGTTCATCCAGGTGGTGACCAGAGTGGTTTCAAGGACTGGGCTGGGATGTGAAATTAGGAGAACTGAACTGGAAAGAGAGGAGAAAGAAGGGGAAGGAGAGGAAGGCTTTACCTTTTGGTAATAGCTGTTAGATCTGCTCAGCCCTCTTGTGAAACTTCAAACTCAGCACACTTTCCCCGAGACAGTTCCCTGTTGTGTGAAGAATGACTTCCATTCCTCATCCATTTTGATGGTGCTTCTGTTTACCTAGGAAGTTTAGGCACTAAGAAAGTAGTACATGTTATACAAGGCAAAATATGACTCTACCTACTATATAATATTGTGGCTGAAATATAAAAAAGAAGTACAGAAAAGAAATTCAGAAGAAGTAACTTTTTTTTTTTTTTGGCCTGGAATGGGGGCAAAGAATTCATTAGTGTCTGGCAAATTCTGCAGAAAAGGTGTGTCTTTACAGGAATATGAATAAAGGCAGAAACTAATTAAGATGGAAGCTGAGATAGCTTAATATGCTTAAGTTCTAGGTAAGAAAATTAATGGAGGGAGGAGAAGGACAGTGGCAGTGAGGGAATGCTGGAGTCCTTTCTGCAGGAGCTGGCGTAGCTGAGAGCCATTCAACTCCTTCTGCAATGGACGTGAGACAGGAGCAGCCTGGAAGGTAGCGTGAACAAGAGAGTTAAAGTTAGGGTGGCTCACAGAAAGCTACAGGGACAGCCTCAAAAGAAAAACCTGAGGCTGGTGTTGAATTATTTTGTATACAGGATGAAAGCCAAGCTCCAGCAAGTGGGTATGTGAGCAGACATAAGGCACCTAAGCCTAAGGCATGTGTCTATTCAGTGGGAGACAGAATTGGGATGGAACATGTTTAGACTTTTTTTCTTTTCTCACCGGTATATTATTCTTGACTTTAAAAATCTGTTTCCATCTTCAGCTAATGAACTAAATTGCATTTAATTGTAAAGTGTTTCAAGGACAGGATATAGAGTATTGCAAATTTTATTCCTGTATTTTTCATTCCTGTGAATGCGGTGGGCTTTCTTGTATTTGTAAGTACCAGTTGAATGAGGATTTTTAGGATCAGGTCTAATAGCTATATGGTATAAATTCTGCTATATGAGTTTGCTGAGAAGAATTGGACTTTTCCCCATTTATTTTGTAAATTCATTATTTACATCTAAAGCAAGAGTAAATATTGTAGAATACATAGAGGCTAGAGTGACAGTTCTGAAATTCCCCTGAGCTTACTGAAAGAAATAGTCCCTTTGGTATTCTGCAGCTTTCACTGAGATAGCTAATGTATTCTGCAGAATTCTGTATTCTGTGTGCAAATAGCACCTAAATCTCTTCTCAGACAATAACAGATATGTAAGGCCATATTTTCAATCAAACATCTAATTTCCATATACAGTTTGACAAATCAAGAGGGTATGAGAAAAACAAAAGAGAATATCCTAGACACCTGGAGTTTAACTAGAAGGAATTTTAACCAAATAAGTTACTTAACTGCCAAAGGCTTTTATCGGTAATGGGAAAATGGGTTAGGTGTGACGGTTCACTCAACTCCTGCTCAGATTTTGGCTAACACAGAGCTCTTGCTAACGCCTGAGGTATGCTGGGAGCAGTGCCATTAGGTCACAGCAAGGACAACACCTAGGCAGGACACGGTGGCCAGAAGGGGCTAAAGGCCTCTATGCAGCCACTAGCTCCTGCAGCATGCTGTCTCCTGCAGCCAGAATCCCTGCATACTGGCTGTCCGGTAGCTTCTTCAGAATCCTCTAACTCATGGAAATGGTGTAGACCAAACTCCCAAACTGGAAGGTATAAATACATCATCTTACCCCAAAGTGTTTGAAGCAGATCCAACAGCAGCTGGACGGCTGAGGCTTTTGTGCTTGCTCATGTGATACAGAGGGTGCCTGCACTGGGACAGGGGACAAAGGATGAGCACTCTCACTGATGGCCAAGTAACCTGCTCATAGGTGCACAAGTTACAAGTTACGAGTTGCAGGTTATGAATTAGAGAACTTGTGAGTTAGAAACCTCATGAATTAAGCAATGAATTAGTGAATTCACTCATTGGACTAGTCTGTACAAAGGGGATTGAGCCCTTGTTTGTCATGTTTGTTTCTTTGTTTTCCTTCCTAATAAGCTCATAAAACAAAGTTTAATTTACAGGGTGCGTTGCCCTGTAAATTTGAGATCCAAATGGAGAGTGACAGTTAGGCTCCAGGAGGGCTGTTTTCAAATACCACCACAAAAAGTGAATTTCATCGCTACTTAGAACTAGTGTTCAAAGTGCACTGCAGCGATGCTGCTTATCATTACTTCAGCCTGAGCTTTTATCACAAACAATATTTGAAGAGATATTCAAAATAATAATGAACTTGCCTCTTGGGACTGTGAGCTTCATAAATGAAAAGATCTAGAACTTCTAATATTTGCTCATGCTTACAAAAAAAAAAAGACGAAAGAATCACAATCTCTCACGGAATTGAGCGTGGTGACTGGGGTGGCGGAACTTCCCAAGCAGCCACAGAGTTTTAGAAGTTTTCTGGCAGTCTCTAAACCATTGTGGAATATTGGTGACAGAGCTGCAAAAATCTGTGTACGTGCTTGCTAAAACTTCTGTACATCTAGAAAACAGAGCTGTGCTTTTGGCACGTCACTCCAGTGACTGTGATGTTTAGCTTTTGGTGAAAGAGAGTGGATGACTTCTGAGCAGTACCTCTACTCAGGGAGGCTGTATACAGTTCCTAATGCTTGGCTGACGTATATAGAATCATAGAATCATAGAATCATTTAGGTTGGAAAAGACCCTTGGGATCATCGAGTCCAACCATCAACTCCACTCTACAAAGTTCTCCCTTACACCATATCCCCTAACACCACATCTAAACGAGTCTTAAACACATCCAGGGATGGCGACTCCACCACCTCCCTGGGCAGCCTATTCCAGTGTCTGACCACTCTTCCTGTGAAGAATTTTGTCCCAATGTCTAAACCTACCCTGCTGCAGCTTGAACCCATTCCCTCTTGTTCTATCTCTAATTACGTGTGAGAAGAGACCAGCACCAACCTCTCTACAATGGCCTTTCAAGCAGTTGTAGAGAGTGATGAGGTCTCCCCTCAGCCTCCTCTTCCTCAAACTAAACAGTCCCAGCTCCTTCAATCGCTCCTCATAAGATTTATTCTCCAGGCCCTTCACCAGCTCCGTTGCCCTCCTCTGCACTCGCTCCAACACCTCGATATCTCTCTCGTATTGAGGTGCCCAGAACTGGACACAATACTCAAGGTGTGGCCTCACCAGTGCTGAGTACAGGGGGACAATCACCTCCCTCCTTCTGCTGGTCACACTATTTCTAATACAAGCCAGGATGCCATCGGCCCTCTTGGCCACCTGGGCACACTGCTGGCTCAAGTTCAGCCGCTTGTCAATGAGAACCCCCAGGTCCTTTTCTGCCAGGCAGCTCTCCAGCCACGCTGCCCCAAGCCTGTAGCGATGCATGGGGTTGTTGTGGCCCAAGTGCAGGACCCGGCACTTGGCCTTGTTGAACCTCATGCCATTAGCATTGGCCCATCGGTCCAATCTATCCAAGTCTGTCTGTAGAGCCTCCCTATCCTCATGTAGATCAACACTCCCGCTTAACTTGTTGTCATCTGCAAACTTGCTGATGATACACTCTATGTCCTTATCAAGGTCATTAATAAAGATATTGAACAGAAATGGTCCCAACACCAAGCCCTGAGGGACACCACTTGTGACCGGCCGCCAGCTGGATTTAACTCCTTTGACCACCACTCTTTGGGACTGCCCATCCAGCCAGTGCTTGATCCAGCAGATCATATGCTCATCCAGGCCATGAGCCGCCAGTTTTTCCATGAGAATTCTATGGGGGACAGTGTCAAATGCTTTTTGAAAGTCTAGGTAGACAATGTCCACAGCCTTTCCCTCATCCAATAATCGGGTCATCTTGTCATAGAAGGAGATCAGGTTCGTCAGGCAGGACCTGTCTTTCCTAAACCCATGCTGACTAGGCCCGATCCCCTGCTTGTCCATTATATGAGTTGTAGTGGCACTCAAGATGATCTGCTCCATGACCTTCCCTGCTACCGAGGTGAGGCTGACAGGCCTATAGTTTCCCGGATGCTCCTTTCTGCCTTTTTTGTAGATGGGCGCTACGTTTGCTACCCTCCAGTCCATTGGGACCTCCCCAGTTAGCCATGACTTCAGGTAGATCATGGAGACTGGCTTGGCGAGCACGTCTGCCAACTCTTTCAGCACTCTTGGATGTAACCCATCCGGTCCCATAGACTTGTGCGCATCCAAATAAAGAATAAATAAAGAAGAATAAACAAATAAAGAAGCAGTCGTATCTTATCGGATTTGCTCTCAGACTTCAGAACATCTGGAATTGCTCAACGTTTTCTCATATAGTATAAATAATATTTGCGGAGAAAGAGAAGGAGGGAATATGAAAGTCTCAGAAAATGAGAAGGTGAACCCGAGCTTTCTTCTGCTTCTCAGATAGCAGCATTATCATTGGTACTGACAATATAGCAACTTACAGATAGATTCTAGTTACGTCAGTAGCTCCACTAGCCAGCTGATACTCAGGATGTCAGATTTCATGTCAAGTGTCTGAATTTTGTACATTTGCACGCTGTGTGTGATTCTTCAAAAAAGGAAACTGGGTAGAGAGATACAGGAAAGGAATTCTGCAGTCCATGAAGCCCTCAATACTGTTATCTGTAGGATTTGCACAAAAAGACAATGTACCATTAGATTAAGATATAGAAAGATATGTTAAGACATTCCATTTTGGGGAGGTAGAAACTGAGTGTTAAGCTCTGCTCAACAATTTGATATAGTAAATGTGGAACTCTCATTTTAGAGAATATTCTTTCTCCCTAACCATCTTTAAAATCAGTTCTTAACTAAAGTTGTCCCCTTTCTGCTGCTTCTCACCTGTTTCCAATTCTGGGGAGCTGGTTGGCATTCCCAGTCCCTGGGACAAGAGGTGAAAGCCTTCCCTAGCCCAGTTGTGCACCTAACTGCACACGCAGCTGCAGAGGAGCCTTTAGTAACTCAGGTGTGTGTCCTTAAAGGAGATTGTAACAGATGTTAATGGTGCTATGAAAAAGTTACTGCAGCCTCAAGTAATGCACCATTTCTTTTCTTCAGTCAAATGGCTAAGTTTAGCACCAAGCAAAAAGGAATGCTAAAAACACTGCCATAATGGCAGTGACATTTATTGTGCATTGACAGAAAAATCATGAACTACTGCTAGAAAATGTTACTTGCTGAAAAACTCAGCTTTTAATCAGCCAAAAGTAAATTATCATAAATAATAATTATCAGTAAATAAACATAATGATAAAATGGCTAATTTAAAACCATTTATGCATGAAAGGTAAACAAATAAAGAAGCAGTCGTATCTTATCAGATTTGCTCTCAGACTTCAGAACATCTGGAATTGCTCAACATTTTCTCCTATAGTACAAATAATATTTGTGGAGAAAGAGAAGGAGGGAATATGAAAGTCTCAGAAAATGAGAAGGCGAACCCGAGCTTTCTTCTGCTTCTCAGATAGCAGCATTAGCATTGGTACTGACAATTACAGCTAAAAGTCTTAGTCCTTCGAAGTGACCACAAGCTGGTTTTGCAACGCTATTTTCTTTACACTCTACTTGCACAGTCTAAGAGCAAATACGTAAAAAATAATCTGTAAGTTTTCCTCCCTGTGTAAACAGATCCAACCTTGGTGCGAGGCCCTTCGTAACTACAGTCTATACAATTGTTGTACCAAGTTGTATAGTTATTACACAACCACTGTAGAAAATGTACCAAAATCAATTTGATGAGGCACAGACACTCATGCAAAAGTCATTATCAGGTAACTAACATAATTAACCAATTTTCAATTAATTACTTCCAAGAAAACCCTTAGGTACCTGCAGTACTTTATGATTCTCTAGTAATAGTTTTCTATGTCTTCATAAAATACACTTCAAAGTTTTGGAAATACCCAAATTAAAAAAAATAATGTTCCGAAAGTATAGTCTGCATTTTTGTAATTATTAAGATAACTTGATTTTCATCAGCCGAAAGCATCACATAACACCGTAGTTTTCTGAAATGCCATTATGGAGGTCAATAACCCAATGGATGTTCAATATGCATGATGTGAATGTGGTTTTTCTTTGCTTTTCACTGAAGCAACACAAAATGCAAACCCTGGGGTCCAGAAGAGGAGCTATGGTCACTGCAAATTATCTTTTTACCTTCTGATTTCTATCTTGTGGTAGAGAGAGAGTGAAGTCTTAAATTCGAACAGGCTTAAGTTGCTGTCTAAATTATGACAGTTTATCTCTAGCTTCCAACAACCAGCAATGCCTAGACCAGGACTTCTGGCAGGGTCATTGTAAATCAGCACAATAAATCGCAGGGAGGGAAGATGCGAGGAAAATTTTCCCTAGCTGAATCTGATGTAATTAGACTAAGAAAAAAAAAATTACAAAATCAATATATATTGCATATTTTTGTCTGTGGAAAAAAATGAAGATGTAGTCCCTGTTATAACTTATTGTGTTGTTATATAGCACTGGCCTTCATTCTATCGGATAAACTAGGTTGTGGGGTTAAAATAGTTCGTCAGGTTTGTTTTTATTTCAAATATGCTTCCTTTTAGAATCTTAACTTTGTTCTAAAAGTACTTGTAATTTCTATTTTTCCAGAGTGTTTTTTTCTAGTAGGAGGTTGCATTTGGAGACACACAAACATTTTAATTGTCCCATATTACTATTAAATGGGGATGCAGTCTGTGCTCCAAATAAACTCTTTCCCCCTCTATTTTAGCCATGCTGTGAGCTGTCTACCCCAGAGGACTCCCCCAGGGCAGTTCGGCTTGTCCTGACAGTTAGTTGTAGGGGTTCCTGTCGCGTTAAAAGGACTGTAGTTTCGATATTTGTCTGTCAGAGTCCCAGCACTTTCACTGATTTACTATCAGAGTCCCACCAAAGGACTTTCACTGAATCAGATTCACAAATAATCGAAATTAGTTACTTTATTGAGAGTGACAGTCACAGATTTGAGATTGCTGTTGATAAATTCACTGACTACAATAGCACTAATTACTTAAGGTTAATATTGTTAGCAAAAATAATGATAGTACAACAACCCGGGGTAACATTCCCCAGAGGGTGAAAGGCGCAGCACTTACCCAGAAAGGCGTCCCTGCCTGGGGTGGAGGAAGAGAACGCAGCCCGTCAGCTGGTCCGTCAGGTATCAAGTTTCTTTCCCAATTTAACAGTCATTTTCTCCATCCTTTTATCCCCAAAATTACGAGGTTTCCCTCCCCTAGGTGACGTGTAGTATGATTTGGGAAGAGAGATGAGTGCTATAGTCATATATGTTTAGCATGATCTCTAAAATCTTCGTTAGCATATACAGGGGTGTCAACTTTAACATGCATTTCACAGGTAATGAGGCAACGGTCAATTATCGGGCATGGCAGCCTCTCAAGGAGACAAAGAGCTACACAAGGTCTCTGTTATCTTGATTTTACTGTCTCTGCTGACGAAAAGCAGGGCTGTCCTGGCTCCCCAAGACTACCCCGTTATTTATGTATCCTGTGATGGCCAGACAAGCCTTCACTCCCCTGGGTTGCACAAGAAATAGCAAAGCCAGTCTTAATTGCTCTTTGAGCACACAGACTTCACCTCATTATCCAAATTCCACAGTTCCCAGATGGAGATCCCAGGCAGTGTCCACAAGACCTTCATGACCGGCTGGGGTAGAAGGCCACCTCTTCTCAGCTTCCCCCACCTCCCTGCTCCTGGAAAGGGAATTTTCAAATTCAAACCTCCTTTGGGGGTTCTGTACCTCATTTTGTATTACAGTGGTTCCCTAAACCCAAGCTTTGCAGCAGGTGATTCAAGAAAGCCTTGAGATCACTCACATCTCTGTACTCCTATGACTCCCTGCTGCTTAAAAGACACCAGGATGGAGGTGGTGCCCAACCCTCTGGAGTACTGGGCTATCCACCCTGCATCCCACAAAGCACTAGGTTCCTGCAGGAGGCCAATACAACCAATCGGAGTGGCTTTTGGAGGGCACAAGCACTTTTACCTAAAAAATAATTCATAAGGGAGATTGAAGTCAGAGAACATGGGAGAGTCTAAGAGAAGTTTTCCTAGAGATGACAGCCTTGATCCTTGCAACATCTTTGATGATGCTTCCATAAACTTCTCTAGCAGTTTCCCAGGGAAGATTGTGGGTATTTTGGACAATTCTGCAAATACTTGGTGGAGGAAAGGAGGCATTGGGTTTTCTGGAAATACTGGACACAATATCAATGTAGAAGGTAGTAGCAAAGAAAATCACTACATAGCACCCCTCCTTTGAGGAGAGGCTGAGAGAGTTGGGGCTGTTCAGCCTGGAGAAGAGGAGGCTCCAGGGAGACCTTATTGCGGCCTTTCAGTACTTAAAGGGAGCCTACAGGAAAGATAGGGACAAACTTTTTAGCAGGGCCTGTTGTGATAGGACAAGGGGTAATGGCTTTAAACTAAAAGAGGGAAGATTTAGACTAGATAGAAGGAAGAAATATTTTACAATTAGGGTGGTGAAACACTGGAATAGGTTTGCCCAGAGAGGTGGTAGATGCGCCATCCCTGGAAACATTCAAGGTCAGGTTGGACGGGGGTCTGAGCAACCTGATCTAGTTGAAGATGTCCCTGCTCATTGCAGGGAGGTTGGACTAAATGACCTTTAAAGGTCCTTTCCAACCCAAACTATTCTATGAGTCTATAAATGTGTGGTGAACAGAATTTTAATTTCCATGTAGTCTACTGGCTAAGAGAGTACCTGAGTCCAGCAGCAGTTGCTCAGCTACGGCTGGCACTGCAGAGCAGCCGGGGATCGGTGTTGAGAGAATCCACATTAAGTATCTGTTTAAGTGGACTAAGACAGAAGCTGTATTCAATGAGAGTAAAACACAGTAACATCCCAGGTACACATATTGGCCAAGCTACTCTCTAAAATGTTAGCTCTTAATCTTTTGCTTCTGGTGACTCTTCTCTGTGCCAGCTGCTGCAATTCAAAACATAATTGCTAGTGAAGTGGTGAAAAAGAATTAGAGAATGCCCAGGTGCAAGCTGTTCAGGGTTGGGAGGCTGTTTTCCAAGCCAATTTCAGACCAGATGATGCTTGTAGACAACTCTAAAGCAAGAGTGAAATGGAGTAACTAAAGGACGAGTGGGTAAACTGCACCAATAAAAGCTGAAGGGGGCCAATATTATAGGATTTCTGTAAGCTCTATGAGGTGGGTGAGAGAATTTATCCATCTTACTTTACTGTTTGCCTAGTAATAGTGATGGCTGAGAAACTACAATGTTGAACCAAGTATCAGATTTTTTTCTGAACTTTGGAAACCAAAAACATATGCTGCAAGGAGTAATTGCTTGAGAATTAATCATCTGCCACTGCAGTAAGTAGGAAAAATTCAGCTCCTACTTGACATCTCTGCATATGAAATGGGCTATAATTGCGGTGACTAGTATTTCTAGCAGTGTTGTGCTGGATCCATACTTTCTGAAGAGGTGCTTCAAGGACTCTTAGTGTTAACAAGTAAATCCTGATTTGGACAATATACAGGTACCTATGCTGGATGTTGGTATGAAGGGTGGCCTTAATATTCCTAAAGCCTTATTTTTGCCCCTAATTTGTTTCCTAGATTATTTCTTGAGATGGTTTGGAATAAAATTATAGGAAAATTGGTCATCACACAGTAATACTTTTAATGAAAAATCATAGCTGACTGAACAAGCAGGTACATTTGAAGTTAGGGAGTTTCCAGGGTTGACTGTTCTTCAGGCTGACTTGAAGAGTAAGTTTGAAGATGAACACGTTTAATCACGAAAGCCACGGTTCATTATAGTGTGTACAACCCTTCTGTCAGCACCTGACTGGAAGCAAAATGGGACAGGTTTAGATTTAAAGGGCTCACTGCTAACATGCTGATTTGTTCCTCCTGGAAAAAGAAGCACTAAACTAACACTTTGATACTAAATGAGCTAGGTTTCCTTGCTTACAAGTCCTAGAAATTGGCTTAACAAATATTTTTACTAAAGGGAAAAGAGAAGTCTGAAGTGGTGGACAAATAAAGTAACTCTAATCTCATAGCTGCTCTTGGAGCATAACTTGTGCTGCTGGTTGTTGCTGGTGTCACCCCCTTGCGCCATACTGCCTCTTCCTCCTTGCTCTCGTAACCACACCTGTTCATCACAGCTACGCTGCTGACAGGCCTGCTCCCGAGCACCACCACCAAAGCACAGCTCTCCACTGCAAGAATTGTGAATTCCTTCTTCCGCTTCTCTTCTGCAGGGCCTCGCTCTCCCCTGCAGTGATCATCAGGCTCGGAGGCTGTTGCCCGACGTCATGCCCTAATGCAATGCCCAGCAAGGGAGCGTTACAATGAGCTCTTGCCCTGCTGTACCTGGGGTTGCTCTGCCATCCAGCTGGGTTGCCTTCGTAACAAGCACAGCATGTGCAAGATTCATGGGCTTTAGGCCTGTCCATCAACGTCTTTCATTTCTGTTCCCTTTGATCCATCAGATAGCAACAGAGTTCACCTCCTCCTGAGAGCTCCTCTGCCATCTGGGTTCATCACTGGGGAGGGAGATGTGGGGTCTTGCCATTGCTTTAGGTGCCAGCCATCAGGCTTCTGTATACATAGGTCCTAGGGGAACTGGACTGACAGACTTCCCGGCCCACTGCACTTCCCCTCTCTCTTAAATTTTCCCTCCTACAACTAGGCAGATGATAATCAGGTCCACCAATATTCCCAAAAAAGTGTCAAGAACAGATGCCTGTACTGAAAACCAGATGTTACATCTGTGCACAGATGTTCCTGTAACTGGTAAAAAGGAGAAGAGCAAAGGCTTCTGTTAAGGTTGTGCTATGTTTTCCTTGGAAGTGTTCACCTGTTGGTTTGAGTATTTTAGAAAGTTATAAGATAGCTGTATTGGGCTAGATCTTTATCAGTCACAGGGGTGGAGCAGAGGATCTTTACAGACCAAGAGAAAGCACCCAGGATATAACACAAAAATTCAGCAAAAAAGGAGCATTTGATGCTTAGAGATTTTTTTTTATACAAAGCTTGCAAGATTGTCAGTCATTTTTGTAAATCAATAGCAAACCATTTGATGTTTTTCTATGTATTATGAGAGTACATTAAAGGAAACACAGCCTCTTACACAGTAAGTATTCACGCTCCATCTATCTGTAACCCCTGGCAAAATGAGTCCCTTGTGACTGTTTATAAATACCTCCGCGGGACATGCTGCAAGGTGAGACTAAGGTGAACAGACAGATAAAACCAGGTAAGAATAAGGTGGCAACAAATAAATTTTGTCTAAAAATTCAAAGGCTTTTCCTAAACTTGACCATTGGAGTAGTTCTGGAGCAGTGAGGAGAGGAATAAAAAATGAACATACTTTTAGGTGAAACTCAGTAATAAAATTATAGTGGGGATTATATGACATGGTGCAGTCAGTAGCCTAAGTGTAACGATTCAGGAGGTCTTCTTCAAGACTACTTCAAATGACTTGAAGTAAAAGGTATTCTCTGAAAGTTGTTTATTGAACAAGTCCGTAGTATGCCACACGTAATTTTCGTTGATGGTGAGGAATATGTAATTTGTATAACATCTGCATCCAGATATTTATGCAGCAGTTGATTAAAAAAATACTTTAAAGAATTAGACATAAATATTTTAGGTTTTGCAGAGATAGGATACCTTTTTTCCTTCCTAGGTTGTTTTGAGGGAAAAAAAGAAAGAAGGGGGAGACATTCATTGTATCAGCCCTTGTCCTTGCATTGTTAAAAGCGTTTAGTACTGAATATTACTAAGACTGGAGCAAAGGATTGCACATGCATATGCTCTAAAGTTATCAGGTACACACATGTGCATGGAAAAGTTGGGAAGTGAGCTTGCATATGTGTATATTTAGGTGTATGTATAGTTCACCTCAGGGAAGAAAGACATGCTTTAAACTCTTCTGTTGAGGACTGAAACCAAACTTGAATCCTGAATAGGACTCTATACTTGATTTTTTTCCCAGATTGAACTAAAGTCTTCCTTGAATGGCCCATACAGCATGTGCAATAGATGCAAAGCAGTGTTTCCTGCAGATGTCTGAAGCTCTAAGATGCTGCTTTGACACAGGAAATAGGGAGTAATTTTTCTTTAGAACTGACTTCCGAAAAGTTTCAGAGAAGGACCAGGGGCCTTTTTATATTTCAAACAGGCACCAACTCTAAGGAAGCTGTTAGCGTGTCACGTATCGCTGGTGGAAAGAGAGTCTGTGTCTGGACAAGGAAAACCTGAATTCCTGCAGTAAAGATGAAAGGGAAAAAAAAGCTGTTGGGCCAAGGGTTGGATAACATGTATTTATCGTGGCCGCATTTCTTGCTCAGAAGCTATTAGAAAACACTACAGCTGCACAACATTCTGTGAATATCAAGTTAATTGGGGAAGCTGCTGCTTCTATGCAGTTTGCCCCCAAAAGCAAACAGGAAATGCATGAACTGTTAGAGAGTAATGGGAGTCATCTTATGGGGACGTTACAAGGGAAGTGCTGCGCTTTACGAAGCTGAGAATTGAATCATGCAGGTACCTGGGATGTATCTGGAGGCCTGGACAGCTGTCAATCCTCCAAGAGGTGCCAGTGGCAGAAAAGACAGCGATGGTTGTACCATCATGTTTTCAACAGAAGGTTTTTATAAATTGGTTTTAGTGATTTTTTTTTTTCTCAAATTTTGACTGTGAAAGTGATACTAAAATATTTAAATGCATGTATTGTTTTAATAGCACTGGGGTGTCATCTCTCTGCTGGCTGCTGAAATGTTTACACTATGACTAAAGGATGATGATTTATGCCGTATTGGGAAAATGGATGGACCGCTTCATACAGGCACTATGGCTGATACTTTGTGAAACTGTTAATACTGAGCAAACTGCTAATTTAAGAAGACTCTCATGACAGTCAAAAAACAAACAGACAAAGCTTGTCAAGGCATAAGATTTGCTCACAAAAAAAGAAAACAGGAGAAACTATAATCAAAGTAAATGAAATATCAGTTCTTAATTTCAGTCAGAGAAAAAAGGTGATGTTATTTCTCTAAGGATTTGTCTTTTGATTTTACTCCTGGTATAGCTTGTTATAGTGGGGCTAACTGAACCAGAAAAAGTCGAGTGAGCTGGACTAAGAGATCATGCTTTGAAGTAAGGAGGTGCTTAACTGCTGTTCCATAAAGCATTATTGACTCAGTGAAGTGTGAGGTGGACTCATGCACATGTCCACCTAGAGTGGTGGATACCATCAGGGCCTAGAACATTATCTTCACAACACTCAGTTTTTTTAAAACTGCTTACTGATATTTCTGGTTCGTTTTGGATTAAACTCTACAAAAATGTCAAATGACCTATAAATAACAGAGGAAGAAGGAAAGGAACTGGTATTACTGATGGTGAATTGCTTCATTAACACTAATATCATTATATTAGATCTGCATCACCTGCCATAGACTGAGATATCCAAAGGGGTTTAAAATGTGATTTTTAATTTCTGTCGCGGTGTTGTGTAATAAATATGAGAAACATATTTTAATGAGACTTCACTGTGGATTGTCTCGTGGCAAATTACTGCCTCCTGTACTCACTGCACAAACTGGCAACATGATGCCTCGACACAGAAATGCTTTTTGCAAACAGATGGCTGTTTGGGGAGCAGGGCTTGCATACTAAATGGGGGATGCAAGGGAATGACACATCATCTACTACATCCTCATTAGAGGATCAAAATTAGGAGTTTGATGTGTAGTCATGGGAGAGTGGTAAGCGCCTTTGCAGAGGTTAAGAACACCGTTGTTAAATGGTTGGATAGTTTAACACTGCTATTAACTGGGACACAATCGCTGGTAGGTGAAGTTCAACTCCTATAACCGTACCAGCTCTAAAGAAATGTGAACAGGATGATCCCTGCGCTTTATTTCACAGTGTGTGTGACCCTGCCACAGCAAAGCTTTTAGGCAGTTCTGTCTGTACCTTGTGGAATCAACTGCCTGGAAATTTTTTTGCAACAGAATACCTTGAGATATGTTCAGGATAAATTATTTTAGATGGAAATGAGTCATGCTCCCGCAGTGAAATGCCTGTCTAAAATTGCTCAATAAGAAATAATAGGTAGTCAGTTTTATGGTGATGAAAACAACACCCTGAGAGAAAGACTGATGAGGGTGAAATGTGGAGAAGATTTACTCACATGTCACTCTGAATCTGCAACCAGTGGGCTACAGCATGAAAGCAAGAAGTCTGTGGGTAGCTACGCTTCTGGTGGTGGATTTTAAACAATTGTTTTTAACAGCTCTCAGTCATCAGGACAGTGTTGTGGTTAAATAATTAGATTTGGTTTGGATGCCAACAGGAGAGGCAGATGTGCAGACTCCCACTAGGAAATAGCATTAACCCTTCAGAGCAATTAGAATTTGCCAAGAGAATTAAGACACCCCTCGCCCGTCCCTTCAGAGTGAAGGTGGTGAGGTGTGGGGAGGGCTCTGACACTGCAGGTATGACAGAAAACATAAAATAGAAGAAAAATGACCCAAGGTAAAAAAGAACTCAGAGCCAGCATGTATTTGCCGTGTGTAGCTCCAGAACTAGTTTAGCATTTTTTGGATAGGGAAGCGAGATTGGAAAGGAGAGAAGGTAATATCAGCAATGGATTATATTATTTGGCTGGGCTTTGCAAATGACAGCAGTGTGCACAGCATGGACTGGGGGATTGAAGCGGTGCCCTTAATTCAAAAGAATTAGGCCTAGAGGCAAAAGGTTATGCTGCAGCAAAAGACAAACTAGCGGCCTGAAAGCACACACAACATTTGCGAACTTTGAGTTGGATAAAGAAAGGCGAACAGGCAAAAATTGTGCCAGAAACAATGATATTAGCACTACAAAGAAGATAAACAGCTAAAAGCCGGGCTGCATAGCATTGATCTTACAATAGAGGATGTGATTATACAGGTAAATACCAGCTGGGAAAGAATCTGTTCTGTAGCAGTGCTGGGAAAAAAGGTAGGTTAAATAAAAGCGAAGCTCTTAGTTTCATCTAAAGTGCAGCTACTGGCAGGGCATTAAAGTGACTGAGGACAGTCCAGCAGATGGGACCCAAACCTGTACACGCTACAGGTGAAAAGCTCAGTAACCCAAGGTAAGACCCCTAGGAATGCCACCATTGCCCTAGAACAACACAAGCCATTGAGGATGGGATTCAGGCTGCAATTAAAATACCTTAATTAAGAAGTTTGTAAATGTTTGCTTATGCAGAAGTTGTTTAAGCTCCTATTAGAGTCAATAGAGATTTAGAATTTAAGTTGGTTACTCATAGATAAGTATCTAGCCATCTCCAGTGAGACATGGATTACATACAGGTCATGTTTCATACCTGCAAACCCCATGTGAATGTCCCTAGTACCCAAAGGAGATATATGTGGGGCAGGATATGCTTGCCTAATCATAAATATTTAATGCAATTGTAGGTTCAATGGCTTATTTTGCCTGGCCTCCAGCAGATGTACCAGCAAGGTATGGATTTCTACGGAGTTCTGCATCAATCTACCAGTCCTTTCTGGGAGTTTTTCGGTATTGCTGGAGCACCTCAAATGGCACTAGGTACCTGTGGTTAGGAAAATGAATTCTGTCTCTAGCATCTGGAGAAAATGTTGTGGAAAGATCTTTGGATGAAATTTGGGTTCTGATTTCCCCACATACATCACAGAAAAAATTCAGGCACCTAGCACGACGTAATAAAGTATTTTATCTCTGTACGTAAGCCAATACTGGTATTATGTTTAAAAGTTACAGGACAGAGACTTTTAATACTTTTTTCTAACATCTTAAAAATAATATGTAAATGTCATGGTGGACTGTAAAAACTCTGGGAGGAAAGTCTGTGTTTTAGTCTCGCCTGAGATAAACAACCGTGTTAAAGAAGTGGTCAGGTATCTTTAATATCTCAGGAGTTGGGTGGCTGGAGGAAAACAGTCTGGGGAGACAACTTGTAGGAATGACATCCCACCCCTAAAAAATAAATTTTAAAAAGTGATCTAGATTACTATTCACCCTTCCTGCTGTAGCCTTAGCAGAAAACATGCCAGCTGGGCAGAGCCCTATCTGTAAAGGAACAGGCTAGACCTGCCACTCACAGAACCACAGAATGATAGGGGTTGGAAGGAAACCTCTGGAGATCATCTAGTCCAACCCCCTGCCAGAGCAGGGTCACCCAGAGCAGGTTGCACAGGAACGCGTCCAGGTGGGTTCTGAATGTCTCCAGAGAAGGAGGATCCACCACCTCTCTGGGCAGCCTGTTCCAGTGCTCTGCCACCCTCACAGTAAAGAAGTTCCTCCTCGTGTTTAGGTGGAACTTCCTATGTTCAAGTCTGTGCCCGTTACCCCTTGTCCTGTTGCTGGGCACCACTGAAAAGATCCTGGCCCCATCCTCCTGACACCCACCCTTTAAGTATTTATAAGCATTGATAAGATCCTTCCTCGGTCGTTTCTTTTCCAGACTGAAAAGACTCAAGTCCCTCAGTCTTTCTTCATAAGAGAGATGTTCCAGTCCCCTACTCATCTTTGTAGCCCTTTGCTGCACCCTCTCCAGCAGTTCCCTGTCCCTGTTGAACCGGGGAGCCCACAATTGGACACAGTACTCCAGGGGTGGCCTCATCTCTCTCCATCTCATGCTGTCTCTGCCTTTCTCTTTACTCTAACCCCAGAATATGCACACCGTGTCTGTCGGCGGGAAGCAGCAGGGCAGTGGCGTAGAGGAGGAAAGCAGTGACTGCAAAAGTGTCCCCAGTGTGGGGTTTGCCCTGGCTGCCCCTGAGCCCCTCTGTCAGCCCGGCACAGCATGTCCCTTGGGTGTCACGGAGGGAATGACGGTGTCCCTCGCCTCTGTCATGGCTCTGTCCTCCTCAGCAGAGGGCATGGGCTGGCGCTGCTGCGCATCGTACAAAATCTTGTTAACGCCAACTGGAGGATTTCTTCTGCACCGTGAGTGTGCTCTCGCTGGAGTCACAGCAGTCCCTTAAATGCAACTCTCCTGATGAATGCAGTTAAGTCAGGATGATTAAGTAATGAGGCACGCGAAGATTAACATATCAAAAAAATATAATGTAATGTGTGGTAAAAGTGATTTGCATTTTGTATGTTGCATACCTGCAGTTTATTTCGATGAAAAATCCAGGTGTTACAAATTATATGCTTAGAGCATTTTGCGCAGTGAAGGAATGACATTCCTTCTCAATTAAGCTAAATCCTTTTAATAACGAGCTGATATTGCCTTGTCAGACTACAGATACGACTTTAATTATAACGTATAAACTACTAGCCATTCTGTTTTAATGTAGCAACTATGAAACAATATCAATAAAAGTCCTAGAAAAGAGGTCACCAGTGGGGAAAAAATAATAAAAAGTTACTGTCTTGATCCAGAAAAAAGGCTTGAACACAGACATACACCTCACCATTACAGGTGACTATGCAGGAGGCAGGGAAAAAGAGATGTAATAGGAGAATCTCATGGAGGTTAATTCCACAGTATAAAACATTATAAATATTTCCAATCCAGGAAGCTTCAGTTTCAGCTGAGCTACCCGGGCCTCTTTGCATTCTTGCCTCTGTTGGTTTAAAAAAGGTTCTTTTCATCTCAAAGTCGGGTCCCAGTGATGCGAGTTCACAGCTGAGCAAATCATCCATGTTTCCATTCCCAGAGGCAAAGATTACCCGGACTTTTGTTTGCAAGAACTGTACTGGTGGACAAATTTAATTCCAGTGGTTTAATAGAGGGAGAATGATTTTTACAATTTTTTTTTTTAATGTTTTCAGCTCTGTAAGACAACTGCAGTTCAGATATAAAATGTTTAGTTTTTTCTGCTCTCAAAATGCCAGTCAGACCTTTGCCAACAGGAACTGGCATAGTGAGCGAGCCCAGCTGTACATTTGGCCTTTCTAGTCCATTATTGTATTTTGGATTACTTGGACCATAGAGGAGAGTTTTTTACCTTCTCTGTATTTGCTACTAATTTTGGGGGGGTTTTAAGGTGCCACTTGCCATCTGTCTAGTGTGAGTAATAGCCAGCGTGCTCTGGCAGTAACGCTGGAGCCTACCTTGCCATTTAACTTCTGCAGGGGAGAGCGAAATGGATGCACACAGTTTTAAATGGTACTAAAGATTTTTAATTTCTCTTCTGACATAGGCTCACTGTAATTCATGATAATAACTTTATTTTCTTGGTCTGGCAATGCAAAGGTTTATTTTATTTATGAGTAGAACTAGTCTGCCTGTGTTTTCACTCTGGCTAGTCTTGTCCCAAGAACGCTGCAGCCTTATGCTATAGTAATAGAAAATTCTTCTAGCATTATTCAAGGGATTAATTGACATGTGAATAATTGTCTGCTGTGCAATTATTCCGTTTAGTTCACCACTATCTATGATAATTGTTTATAAGACAAGTAGTGCGTGGCACACCTAGTGTCTTCTTGGGCCCTATACGGAGATAACTTCTTATTTTGTGTAGGTAGTAGTGAATCCTGGGTGAATTTGAGTCCGGTACCAAAATTCTGTGTGCTTCAGTGATTGTTAGAATATGCATTTTTTTTCTGAATTTCTTTATTTACCTATCACTGTGCTATCAAGTTTTTCTCATATCCACTTTCAGAAAGGGAAGAGTTCATATTCCCAGTAAAAGATATGGTAAGCAGAAGTCTAGAGAGAATAAAATTTGCTGGTGTTGATATAAGGAGATGCTGCCATAAACAGAAATGAAAATGTGGTCTCCTGTGTCTTTACTTAATGCCACAAGCATGACTTCTTCCGTCTTGTTCTCATAGTACAATGCATCAGAGAAAAATGTAATTGAAAGTAATTCCTGTTTAAAACCGAGGTCAGAATTTTAGAACAGTTGACATTATTCCCTTAAATGATTTTGTATTTCTCCTGATTTAAGTCCACATTTACCTTCTGTGTCCAAAGAGGTTTTAGAAGGATCTCATAGCCCTGTTTATTCTTTTTACAGCAGTAAGAGGATGAGCAGTAATTCTCCTTTTGTGAAATCTGTGTATTGTCCTCTGGTACTTCATGATTCTCAATATCATCACATATTTACTTACACTAGCAAGTATGGTACAAGACAGATTTCTCCAGGTCTTAAACAGTTAATTAATTTTAATTAATTTAATTTAATTTTAATTAAATTTAATTAATTTTAATTTAATTTTAAACAGTTGCTCAACAATTTATCATATAATGCACTACTTGGCAGTGTGCAGAGAATGAAGGCAGCACCCTCTGCCTCAAAACTGTGGGAGAGTACTTCGAAGAAAAAGTATTGTAGCTGGGGATTTTTAGCCATGCTCTTGTTCTTGCTACACCAAAGAAATGTAAATACCCTTTTTTGTCCTTTTGAAAGAGCATAGATGCTTTACATGGAATATGAGAAATCTATGCATAAGGACCAAAGCTGTTAACAAAGGAAAAAAAAACCCTGTTGTAAAATCTCCATGTTACATTATATGCCAGTGTTACCTGCTATCTGAAGATATGATGCACCATAGATTAAAATTCTGAAGTAATCTCGAACTGGTTATTTAGTTCTGAGAATAAATCGCTGTCAAGAATTTCCACACTCTCTGGAAGTAGTACACTTCCTAGGGTACATGTGTCCTGTCCTGTTCTATGTTATTTAATCTCACCTTTGGAGTTAGACTTGGTCCAGCTTCACACTGGTATTGTCATTGTGATTTACATTTCAGCCTTAGTAGGCTTCGACTTATCTCCTCAAGTGGGGAATGGCTGGGAGAATAAAAAAGCCGTAGTCCTCTAATAACACTGTCCAGGCTGGTGTATGCATGAGGGCACGTTACGCATCTAAACATTTTTCCTGATAGATATATTGTCTTGTTTCACTATTCAGAACATCTTAGAAAAACAGTTGAAAGAAATGTAATGAGATTGTCTTGCCTGGTCCCCTGCTCCATACCAGAACCAGTTATTCCAACCAAATTTCCCAGGCAGTGTCGAGAGCCACATTATTAGCAAGGTTTTCCTAGTATCTAACATGAACCTTTCAAGCCTGTTGCTACTGGTCATAGACATGAAAAGCAATTTTTTCCCTTCCTTTTTTATAAACCATTTATTGGTTTCTTCTCTGAACTATCCCTAGTATTCAGTGGTTTCCCTTGAAGTGCAGTTCCCAAAACTGGGCACAGTACGAGAGCAAAGGCTTTACCGGTAGGGTGCAGAGAGTAAGGATCGCTTCATGTGTCTTGCAGGCATATTCTAATACATAAACTCTTTTGAACAGCAAGATGTTCCTAACTGCTTTTCAGCTTGTGATCTCCCATGAATTATTAAGTTTCTAACAAAATATTGCAAATAAATTGTTTCCCTAGGTGTTTGTAAAATTCAATATCCTTAAATAAATACCTTGTACATATCCCTGTTAAATTTTCTCCTTGTTTTCCAGAGCCCTCCACACTAGCTCATTTTGTATTTCAGTTCTGTCCCCAAGGCAGTCTTTTCTTCTCAGCCTCTCGTTATCTGCAAATTTAATAGCATGTACTTTCTGTTCAGTCACCCAGGTGGTAAATGAGGTTATTGAGTAGTACTGGATCCAGGACATATCCCTTCTGAATAGTACATCCTTCCGTTTTGATAATTGACAACAGATAACTGCTATCTGAGTGAAGTTTTCTAACTAATGTTATTGCCAGCCCATGGTAGTTTTATCGTGTTTTCAAAAAGGAAAGGCTAATCCTTGTTTTGCTTATGAAATTTTATGCAGTATTTGAGAAGCACATCAAGGGCTTGTGTCAAAACAATTGCTTCTGCCTGTTATGCAGCTGTGGGAAAAGACTTGCTGGTTTCACAGTATTTGTTCATATCAAGTTTGTATCTGCATTCTTCACTTAAGTGCTTATTCAATTATTTTTAGTAGAATTTTTCTGACAAACTACGTGTATTAGTTTATAAGCCTGTAACTCTTCCTTTTTAAGGACAGACGTGTTTGCCCTCTTTCTCTATCTTCCACAACTTCTCAAATAGAGCAGCCGCTTCCTCTGAGGCTGCTTTAGCCACTTCTAAGTATCCTAGGCTGTCATCTATCAAGGATGCTCCTCCTCCACTCCACTCAGTCTAAGCTGGAGTTCTAGACTGAAAAGTGAATGTGTGAAAACATTACTTGTGTTTTATCGTAGGCTGCCTATATATAGTTTTTGTCAGGACACAGAGCAGATACAGCTATAATGATGACTGGTGGTGTAGAAAAAAATGTGTTCTGCGTTCACACAGGTACTTCTTTGCCGTGTGCCGTGGGTTGAAACCTGCACTAGGAAGTACTGATGTAGGATCTAACACTACCCTCCCTACTCCATTCCTCTTTAAAAAAAAAAAAAAAAAAAGAAAAAAAAAAGGCAAAACAAACCCAGGAGCAGGTTACGTTTTGCTCTCCAAAGGCAATACTGCTTTTCAAGTGCCAGCTGGATTCTCATTTGAATTGGGAAGTCTTTAATGTAATTGCCTGAAACACCCTAATCTAACCGTGAATTCCTTATTGAGATTGTAACAAGGTAATTAGAAAGTAGTTTGATTTTATTTATTTAATTTGCTACATTCCCTATTCCCTGTTCCAAAAAGACTATGTCCAATTAAAAGGCAATTACTTCTAGACTTCCTCAGACAAATAACTGCACAAGGGAGCCCTTTTCATGCTTGGGGAAACCCTTTCTTGTCCCCATTCACTCTTGCCTATCAGAGTGTGGTGGAGTTTGAGGTTTTTGTTTGGTTGGGGTTTTGTCATGAAGATAAATCAGTGAGTGACATCAGCTGGTGGAAGTAGATGTGGGAGTCATCAAAGGGGTCTTTGATTATTTAGAGGATTTTCTGCAGCTAATAGCTCGACTTTCCTTTACCTCTTGTCATCTCTGTCTTCAGCCTCCCATCTGTTCACTTTCTTGATGTAAGCATCCTTCCATAGCCTTCCGGGCTTTCTTTTTATGTAGTCTCCAGCACAGTAAGCTTTTGTTCTGGTTGCTTTGGTGCATGACCAAAAAACAAGGTCGTTAATAAGAAGTGAAAAACTATGGCAATTCAAATTGAATCAGTCAAAGCCAAGAGCTGGGCTGTAAAGATCTGTGAACTTCATGGAAAGAATGGTAGTGCTTTTTCTCTCACCAACTCTTCTGGAAGTCCCTCTGATAAAACACTAGATTTGTGTTCTCTTTCCCATGCTTTTGCAAAAGTCTGGGTGAAGTTTTCAGCGTAGCTGTAACCAGCTCATGAAGCACAATATAAACTATATTTTAGTTCATCTTGGCACATCTCCATTTATTAAAAGAAATATCAAAGCAGCATTCAGGAGCTTTAAATGCTCTCATTTCCTAATGGGATGGAGAGTGCCCCTGAGAAGATGTAGTTTCATTTAAGTACAGACAAAAATATTTTGATGGGACACATTAAACATTGTTTCTTTGCTTTTAGAAGAAAGTTTTACTTTGAGGAAAGTAAAACTGCTTGTTGCGTGGAGATAAAATGAACCGCTTGAGAAGTTGTAGGCCTAAAGAAACGTATTCTTCTGGAAGATCAAGTTGAAGACGTGTTTTTCTGCTGCACTCCATTGTTTCTTCACTCTTACAAGTCTATGAACCTAAACAGATACAAATCCCAGGGTACATTTCAGTTGCGTAAACATCTGTGATAACAATCTGAGATGTCTTATTTAGCTTCCCGTTGCCATTCATAGGTCAGGCACGGACTGTTATTAAATATGTCATCCTCACCTGTTTTGGAACAGGTTGCCCTATAATATTTTGCATGGTAATATTTTGTACTAGCTTTTAAATTGACTGACAAAAATATGGGTGAGAATACATTCGGGACTACTAAATACATTATTTTTACCTAAGTGCAACATACCGGAAAATTCCTGATAGTTCGTTATCAAGAACATTTAATTCCACAGGTTTGTTTTGTTCTTATTCTCTTTCCTTATGTTCCTTACTGGAACAACTATTGGAGACCAAAGAGTGGTCCATCGGACTCACTCTATCTCCATCTATGCTGTCATGTATTAATGACCTTTTTCTGAACAAATATGTTTAATGGAGTGCTAAAGCTTGATTATGATTTTCCAAAAATGCCATTTGTTTTGGCATTTTTTCTTCTTTCTGCTTAGATTTGTCTTCTTTCCTTTCTTCAGGACAGATCACTCTGGTTTTACCTATCTTGGTTTTCTTTTGCTCTTTGTGGGTTTTGTTTCCAACTAAATAAACATGCCGTTTAGGCTATTTTAACAGGTTTCCTTATTTGATTACATGCTATTCTTATCTTTTTTCTGATTCTACTGGCTAGAAAGAAACTACCTTAATGTTTCTAAGCCTAATCACTTATTGATAGCCACGCCTCATCAGTAGTCCAAGCCTTGCTGTTCTTACTTGAAAGCAGTGGATGAAAACTAAATTCTGTTTTCTTTCCTACAGGCCTGTCTAACTTTACAATTGTAGATTTCTTTAAATTATTTTTTTTTCTGCAGTTCCTCTTCTATAAACTGTAATCTTTTTACAGGCAGTTGCCACTGTAATTCTATGTGTTACAATTTGTCAATACTTTCATTGAAAAGCAGCTTCTAAACAATACAAAACAGTCCTTTAGAAATCTTAATAAAAATTCTATTAATTAATGTAACCTGAAGTCCCTTTCACAAAAAAAAAAAATATTCTAATTTCCACATTACTGTCTAAATGAATTATTTTAGCCAGTAACAATTACAGGCCCTTTGAAAAAGCATTTATTAAGATAAAGAAGAAAACACAGTTCCTGACTGAAAGAGTTTAGGTAGTGAATTATAACTATATTCTGAATTTGCAAAACAACTGACCTCCCATGATGAGATGATGACTTCTATGCCTTTACACTACTAAACAGCTTACTTGTTTTCATATTCACAGCCATGTTTTTTGAATCGAGTGCTCTGCACTGGTGGTGGAGTGCTTATGATCAGTCCACGCACCAGGACAACTGCATAAGTACATCCCACCTGAGGTGCAAGAACGTCTGTGACAGGCCATCAGTCTGAACTGTGACGTGATGTCTTTCAGCCTTCAGTTTCATTATGATTTTAGTGCTATGGTTCAGAACTACATTCAGCCATATCCAGGGGTGTTAAGTCTGCAGTTCCCTTTGACAAAGTGTTCCACTACTGAGACATCTTATCAGAAACCATTTCCAAACATATCAAGGACAAGAAGGTGATGGGAGTAGTCAGCATGGATTTATAAAGGGGAAATCATGACTGTTCAACCTGACAGCCTTCTGTGATGAGATGACTGGCTCGGTTATGCAAAGGGATTGGACTCTCAGCATGTTTGCAGATGACACAAAATTGGAACGAGTGACTGATAAACCAGATGAGTGTGCTGCCATTCAGACCTCAACAGGCTGGAGAAAAGGGCCAACAGGACTTTCATGAAGTCTAAGGGGAGGAATAACCCCAGGCACCAGGACAGGCTGGGGCCAACAAGGCTGTAAAGCAACTTTGTAGGAAAGGACCTGTAGGTCTTGGTTGACAGCAAGTTGACTGTGAGCCAGCAATGTGCCCTTGAGGCAGAGAAGACCACCAGCTTCCCGGGCTGCATCAGGCAGAGTGTTGCCAGTAGGTCAATGGAGCTGATCCTCCTGCTCTGCTCAGCACTGCTGAGACACGTGGAGACACTTCTTCCAGTGCTGGGCCCCCCAGTACAAGAGAGACATGGGCATACTGGAGCGAGTCCAGAGAGCACATATAAGGAGAGCCTGAGAGAGATGGGACTCTTCAGCCTGGAGAAGAGAAGGCTCCAGGGGCTTGTATCAGTGCGTATAAATATCTGATGAGGGATAGTACAGAAGACAGGGCCAGACCCTTCTCAGTGGTTTCCAGTGAGAGGACAAGAGGTAATGGGCACAATTTATTATACAAGAAATTCTATTTAAACGTAAAAAAAAAAAATTGTTTATGCTTGGGGTGGTCAAACACTGGAACAGGTTCCCCAGAGGGTCTGTGGAGCCTCCATCCTTGGAGATATTCAAAATTTAACTGGACATGGCCCTGGGCACCCTGCTGTAGCTGACCCTGCTCTGAGCAGGATGTTGGACGAAACTGCCTCCAGAGGTGTCTTCCCACCCCAGCCAGTCTATGATTGTGTGGTTCTGTATTTCTGTAGCGTTTTCCAGCCCAAGGGAAAGCAGTCCAAAGTAGTGCAGTATATTGAACGTTTTAATGCATAACGCAATGAAAACAATCCATATGCTTTATCATCAAGCAATAGATGTAAAATTACAAAAAAAAAAACGGAGGGCTTTAGTTTCTTCACATGTGATAAACACATGGAGTTTTGTTTTTTAATGTGTTTCTTATTTACCCAAATGTTTGTTATCCTTTTTTTAATTGCTTGTTGTCAGCTTGTATTGTTATAGGTGGTATTAGTTGAATGTCTAGTTTAAACATCAGAGCAATTACTCTGAGAACAGTGTCCTTACTTAATCTTTCATATGCCTTTGTCACTCAAACATGTGGAGAAGTGTAACTATGGACGCAGGAGAAAAGGAAAGAATATTTTCTCTATGATCTGGACCTAATTACTGGAATCAGAAATGTTCCATTTTAGATTACTTAAATTGTATTACAATCTTTTCTGGTTCCCAGTTTAGCAAGACCATGCTTGTTCCAAGATAACCGTTTCCATAAGTTGAAATATTATTTCTGTATGATTTTAATAATTTGCACACTTTAAATGTTATGCATTATTTTAAAATGACAAAAGAAGAAATACTAAGAAATGTATCTAAGCGTTCTCATATTTCCCGTATATTTTCATGGATGTCATCTGAGCCTGTGTCCTTTGAAGAGGACACTAATGTAAACCTGAATCTTTACCAGCACTGTCTTTTCTTTTTCCTTCTCTTGCAATTTTTATGATGGTTCTGATTACTGTAACATCCCATAAGGTCTTCCTATACAAATGGTACAACTTTTAGGCTATGTCAGGTTAATCTTCCTAAAGTAAATTAATAAAAAATCTCCAAAGAAAAGAGGTTGTATAGAAAGCCAAAACAGAGAAGTAGTCAGTGTCTGTGTCCAATAAACAGAACTAAGAAACATATATTTTCTCAAAATATGTCATTCATATCCAATGGTGATGCACAAAGAATATGTGAAAAGCTAAGAACGTGCTTTTATTTATGCAGGCTCGAGGTCTCAGACTAAATTCTCCAGGAAAGATGTCTCTCAGGTTTCTATCCCTGTTAATGCTCCAATAAAAGAATTATTTAATCTGATAACATTTAAAAACATTTAGATGAGATCTAACATTTCAAAGGAACAGAAAGCGGCAGCCTGTCATGTAATTAGCTTGTAGCCCAAAAGAACAGTTTATAACCTGAAAGATTATAGTAATACCCACTTTCAAGTACTGTAAATTGATGCATAACGCAAACATAAAAGCACTATGATGAAAACAATTGAGGTTGCTAAGCGACAAAAATACCATGAAAAGTAAATCACTACTTTCATCATCTGTTTATTCAAGTAATATAGTCATACGTGTTCTTGTATCGCTATCTCATATATGCATAGCAAACTCTGAGATTACACCCTGAGAACTTACAATTCAAGCACGTATATTCATAATAATAATGTTCTTTCATACAAACATTTCACAGCTTGAAAGAAGGCCAAGGTTGCAATCATAGGAATTCACGTTCTCCACGGATCTCCAGTATATCTCCAATTATGCATTGAAATGACCGACGCTTTAACTCCCATGAAAAAGTTAATAGGTCTCTCTGCCTTGTGCATGAGGAGTAATTGTCAGTTATACAATACTACTTTTTCCCAAACAGGGAAAATTTTGCTTTCAGTCTGTGACACTGCTATGACATAGAACCATATTTAGAAGGCCATAATTGAAACTAAGACCGGGTGAAGCACAGTTGATGAATAATAAAAATAAATCAAATATAAGCTATTGGTTAACGTGCACAATTAAAGGAGAAGAAAACTGCCACAATATTCTCTGCTCGTTTAACTTTAATTTGCCAGTGCTAAGCATTGACGCAGAAAACCTCTGCTGCAGTAACTTCAGGCACTGCTCGGTTCAGATGCTTCTAAATCAAACGAGTTGTCACTGAGCATGCCTTGGTGCTCTTCTACAGCCCCTAAACATTACGGTTTCTGAGCACCTCACAATGCTTAATGCTCTGACTCTCACAGTGGTGTTCTCCCCCATGAGACGGGAACATACTAGGACTTTTCATTTTTTCTGGTGTGGGTGCATTCAGATGTGAATGTGATGTTGATGTGAAATCCCTCATACCTGCCTGTATGTTTGATGCCCCCATAAAGTGCCCGGGAAGGAAAAGCGGTGCCCCAAAACAGAGAGTGCCCGAAGCTGAGAGCAGCTAAAACACTGCACTGGCTGGGAAGTCGCCTAAGGTCAGCCTGTGGGGAAACACTGAAAATGGGATACGTATGAAGTGTCATTTCTCTCCAGGGCTGAGATGCCGCATGCCGGGTGGTGGGTAAGTACTTCTCTCCACTTGAGACTCTCATCTCTGAATCCTTCTGCAGGGGTGACACCTCTTCTCTCTTTCCAAAGCAGAAACAGGATCAGTTACTTCTTTTAAAACTGATTCTTCACTATTATGCTGCTATTGTGCAATATCTTAGCACTTGCTCAGAATGGGGCATTCTCACATTTAATTCCCTCCTGTACCCAAGTGCATTCAGGCTTCTTCTGTCTCTGGAAACATCCTAGCTTTAAGTTATTCTTGGGTTATGACGTTCTCTACCTCTCCAGGTTTTGTGCTTGTGGAGCAGCAACAATTCCTGGTTGGAGATGGAGTAAGATTCAATTTCTGCCCCGCTCAGTGGGGTGCCAGCCGTGGAGCTGCAACTACTTTATGGCTGTATTCCTACAAATCCAAACGTCAGAAAGACCAGGCCCTGTAATTCTACAGACTGTAATTCACCTACACGATTTCCCGGCTTTGGTTTATCGCTAATTACAGTCCTCCACAAACACAATTACAGATCATTATATTTCACCAAGGCAGCAGAGTTTTTCATGAGCGATAGGCTGCGGGCAACCCAGCGCTGCGGCTCTGAGCACCTCTGCGTGGTGTGGCTCTCACCACAATGTCGCAAACAGCCTGACATTATGAAGTGCAGAAAAATTGGATATACTGGGGGTAGGAGGTAATTTTAGACCTTTGACTTGGATGCCCATGTCGGGACCCCGCAGTCCCTTTGTAGTAAAGGTAGCCTTTAGAGAGCAATTGAGAACAGCCGCGTTGGGCGCCTCCCTCACGCCCTGCTCCACACAGTAGCCAGGCTCCCACCTTGGGCACAAAGTTAAATGCCTCAAGTAAGGAGGGTTAATGTTGCCATTTTCATTAAGCTTAGTAGAAATGACAAAAAGGCCAAATTATCATGTGCTGATGCCCTCGCAACCTTTCGATGCAGTGCCCGTGCTGTAGCAGCAGAGAATTTCGTCCCGTAAGATTACTCCTACTGTTTGCCAAGAGAAAGGTTAGGAATAGACAAGAACAAATCTCCCGAGATAACAAAATCTTTAGGATTTTGCATTGGATTATTCCTCAAATAGTGAAAAGCTAGATGGAAGGCCCGAAGCTAAAGGTTTCAAATCTCCATTTTGCTGGTGGAAATTAACCCCTTCATGAAAAGAGTAATCCAGGCTCCATACCATCTCCTCAACGCGTGTGTCTCAGGCGCAGGGCTCAGCATTCAAGCTGCTTTTTGAGACACAATGCATGTTCATGAAACGGTGGGCGGCTGCTGATGCCATTTAGGGATGTGTTGGAATTTCCAAAATCAAGAAAAATGCAAGATGGAAAATAGCCAAACCCAATGTTTTCTACTGTGGGTGTGTTTTATTTTGTTTGGTTTTGTGTTTTGTTTTTTGTTTTTTAAATTTTTTAATCAAGTTGAGAGAGAATAGACAAAGCAGATAAAGCCATTGTTGACCTGATCTGGTCTTGGTGTTAGTCCCACTGCAAGTAGAAGACTGGACTCTGACCTTCAGGGATTCGTTCCAACCAACATTTCTGTGAGTAAATGAAAATGCGTTTAACCAACCTACATTGTGTAATTTGCACTTACATCCCATTAAAAGAAGAATGCTCGCCTGAATATCGAGCGGGTCTGGGACTTCATTGTCCTGTCAATTTTGTGCTCTGTTACAGACTTCCTATGAGAAGCTTTCTGGGATTTGGAAAGCCCCTTAGTTTGTTTCAGAGTGTGTTTCTACAGACACGTAGAGACACGCAACCACTAGATGTGATCCTTCCTTAGTCCAGATGCCTGTAACAGCATCACCCCTGTACTGAGATCAAGACAAAGCAGAATCACACCCCTCCTTCATTATGACCGTACCACTTGTGGAAGCATATCAGCACGGGATGATTCGATTTTTACTTGAACATACATTTAACAGCCGGTCTTCACATATATTACAGTAGGATTTAATGGATTTACTAACCTCAGCCTTACATAGTTAGTGACAAAAAATAGTCTTTTTTTTTCAAAAGCTCCCTGACTGCTGGTGCACTAGGTATTTGAATAGCTGCTCTCATGGAAATTAAATGTAGGTAATAGGGAAAAAAAAAGGAATATTATATGTGATGGATATTCTTCTAGACTCAGTGCTTTCATTATTCTTGACTTTTTTTTATCAACAGATTTTCATTCAAAGGGGATTGCACCTAAAAATTTTGTTTAACACATATTTGGGACACTGCAAACTAATGCTGAGTTAGAAGAACCACACTCCAACATACAAAATGTAGGTGGGATCTGCATAAAACTTTTGAATATTGTACAAAAGAGCCATGTAGATATGAAATTTGTGTGCTGTGATTGGACAAAACA
The DNA here is from genome assembly GCF_963924245.1 of Chroicocephalus ridibundus. NCBI lineage: Eukaryota > Metazoa > Chordata > Aves > Charadriiformes > Laridae > Chroicocephalus > Chroicocephalus ridibundus. The sequence continues at coordinate 17,549,072 of NC_086284.1, read as the reverse complement.
GAAGCTCTGAAATGCCTGCAAAAGTGGGCTCTGACAAAGAGATCCCTGCTTGTGGATTGCCACCGCAACACACACCAGCTTGTAGCAACCAATACTCAAGTGTCTCTGGTCATCCTCAAGAAATCTCAGCTTTCATAAACACATTCAGGTTTTCAAGGTAATTCTCTTGTCAAACAGAAGAAGAGGGAAAAAAATTACTTTGGCCAAGAATAATTTGCATATTGCTAATTGCTAAAGATATTTGAATACGAAAATACTTTTAAACCCACAAAGTTCTTGTGAGATAGTGTGTCTAGCAATTTAAGTCAGAAAAGGTTAAGCAATGGAAAGACTAGCATAAAACTGTTTTACAACAGATTGCCAAGACTGGGATCAATTCTTCACCACTTGTTGGAATTTTTAAATTGAGATTAAATGTATTTGAAGATATGCTTAATTTAAGCATGAACTGCTAAAGTGGGTACAAAAATTGTTGAGTGAAATAGTGTGTCATAAGTTACCTAGAATATCAAATTAAATTTCTATGATATATGGCTTTAAAATCTATGAAATGGCACAGCTGACACTAATAAGAAAGGAGTGATTCAAAAGCATTGGAGTGCCTGAAACGTCAGCAGCTCTATGGGTTAGTTTGAATATTTTCAGTAGAGAATAAGGTCTTGGAAGGTTGTGTTACTGACATGCAAATCTTTATAGGCAATTTTTGCAAGCATACAAAATGTATCACGTTACAGCTCAATTCTGACTTATTTAAGTAAGTGTCTTAATTTCTGATTTGTAATGAGACATTTTCCCGTTCTCATAGAAAACAAAATCTGCCATTTCTCATTTTAGGCAGATTAAATATTGTTGAGAAGAGGAATTAAGCAAAAAAAAAAAAGTTAAAAACTATAACCCTGATTGAAAAATACCTTTTCAAATCTATTGAGTGACTTTGAAAGATGTGGCAATATAGGAATATTTTTTATTTGTTCTGTGTGTTGCAATAGGGTTAGTAACGATCAGAACCATGGGACAGACGTGTATTATCTGTATATATAAAACATTTACCGCCTTGATGTTGTTCAGGACTTCACCATTCATTCCAATAATGTTAAACAGCAACATTTAGTGAGCGTGGTCAATATGGAAGAAAAGTATTTTTTGTTCGTATGTTCCGAGACTAACGGCAGAGAATTTATAGAAACTTGCATTGACTTTGATTTTAAGGATCTTCTTAAGGATTCTAGGTTTTCTTGCCATGAATGTGCTTTCCTTGGTAATTTTCCTCACCACTAGGTGTTAATAACTCACAAAGAGAACAGCTATCTATCTATCTATCGGTCGATAGATAGATAGATCTACTTTATTTCCAGAGCGCTTAAAAATGACAGAAACACATAAATTACCTTAAAATAATTGCATACACCATAGGATTGGAAAATTGTGTGGCGAATCTGCATTTGCAACTACTGTGATTTTTCAAGTGGCTCCACGAACACTCCAAGCTGAGTCACTTCGAGAGCTGTAATTGCACACGAATCAAGGCACAGAATTTGTAAGGAGGTGCTCACACACAGACACATTGTGAAACAGCAAATGCGTTCCCCATCACGGAGCAGAGCACTGAGTGGGGACTGGCCTCCGTGAAGGCGAGCGCTGCTCAGAACCACTGTTGGAAGGGGAGGGAGATGGGGACTGAGACAAGCGCATGCCTTCATCCCTCCCCAAAAATACGTAAAGCTTTTTAAGACTAAGAGGGAAGTTAAAGGCGGCAGATAACTTTCTTCAAGTGTACCTGAAGAATTAAATAGACTGTGATCTCTTTGTTAAAAGGTACAGGCCAGTGCCCTGCAGAGAACCGGTACACCCTCAGTGCCAAGAGCCAGTCCTGCAGGTTGTCATTAAACACTGTGGGCACAGGCGAGCCACCGGGATGAGCCTGGAGCTGACTGGAAAATGCGGATATTGGGGGGCCACATATTTCAAGAATTTATAAGTGGTTTTCATTCTGTAACAGAATGAAATTATGTATATAATATATATCTAAAATAATAATATATGATAGATATTATTATAATAGTATGTATTACACACATACTATTTATATTACATAAAAATATATAATTAATTTTTTTTTAACTTTTTAATGAAAAATCCAAGGAAAACCTAACATAGCTAAAAATCTTTAGTATTTCTTTGCAGCACAGGAGAATTAGGATTAAGACTAGTGTTTTGAACCTAGATTTTGTTTCTATTGCAGATAAACATTGGATTATTGAATCCTGTGAAGATGTAACACAAGTGTCTTGCCTTTCTTTCTCACTTCCCTTTTTTCTCTCTCTTTTGTTCTCTTATTTTGAACAAAATTTTCATCCAAGATATAATAAACCTTTTCTGAACACATAATTATATGTTTCAGGGAAAAATTTTGGTTTCATTAAAGAACAAGTTTTTTTCAGGTCCAGTTGACATTGCAATAATATATTCTTCCCGGATCTTCTGGAAAAAAACAAATAAATCTAATTTTAGATAAATACAGCAGAAAAACTCATCTCTTTCTGCTCTTGACTCATCTGTTGATGGTTATCTTCAAGGTACTCCGCTTCTGCTTCTGTTAATGTCACTGATTGCACTGGCAACTGTTGAAACAAATAATTTTGCTTTGTTGAGGCAATGCTGAAATGTTTTTATTTTTTTTTAAATCAGTACAAGATATATGTTTTTGGAGCTCTTCACCACGTCAAGAAGTAATATTTTGCCATTATCAGACTAAAGATTTTCAGTGCTGTCCAGTTTTTCATGGTGGAAAATATCAAAATTTTGATCATGCATTCTAATTTGAAATTTCATTTTAAATGCAATTTTATCTTAAACTTTTTTCAAACAGTTCTCCCACCAGGGGCAAGTTAGATCATTTTTTTTCTGCTGTGAGAGACACAACAGCTGAGAAGAATTCACCCACAAATCTATATATGCAGTTTTATTCGTGTCCTCCTTCTACAGACCAAAAGGCTAGATTACTGCCCAAGGCCATCTTAGGTTCCTAAAAAGAGGAACAGGCAAGTTGAGGAATTGTTATAATCCTTTGAAAGCATTTAAATACTTAAACTACTTTTGAAAATTCTATGGCATGCTTTTTTCACATCATTAGATACACACATGCTTTTGAAAGACTTTCCACAAGCAATTACTAGTATGACCACTTTATAATTTGGGAATTCTACATTTGTGAATGATATTATTAATCATAATTCATACAAGTTCTGCTCAGAAGAGTGGCTGAGCATATCTGCTAGTTTCTTTTTGAATTGATTCAGTTTGAGGCTTCGAGTATCTTTTGTTTCTCAGAAGATGCACTTACGAATATTATCCTGATGAAAACAGATGATGTTTTTCATTTTAACAGTGTTAAATCCCTTGGGTATTGGGAGTGCTCTTTTCTGCATTTGGCTGACAGCAGAATCATTACTTATGGTGGTTAATTCTTTCTCTTTTAAAAGATACTAGGTAGATGAAAATTGTTATTTTTTTGAAGGTTTTAAGAGCTAGTCTTTTGCTGATGAGGATAAACATTATATAGTAAAACCAAAAATATTATCTTATCTTTCAGGACCTCTTAAACACTGCCTTAAACTGGATGGGCAGAGTAATTATTTGGCACACAGTTCATTTTTTAGACTGAGTACAAAAATCGCAGTGAAGATCATATCTTGCTAGAATATATTTTCTATTAAACACCAATATTTTGACATGCCCATATCTGACAATGCATTCCTTTGCAATCAGAATTTTTAAACTGAAATAATAGCATAAAAGCTTGTAGAACGAGTATAGGTATGGGAAAGCAGGTCTGTGTGATCATTTGATATTTCAGTTTTTCAGCAGAATTTAAAACAAAGTGTATTTGATTCACTCAATACAAATTGTCTCACTCAATACAAATTGTCTCACTCAATTAAAAAAAAAAAAAGAAGCCACCGAACCGGGATATGTTCCTATTTGGCCCAGTTGCTCATAACAATCAGTCAGGAAGTTAGAAATGTAGGATCAATTTTAACTCATTTGCCAAGGTTTTCTTAAAAGTATCTTTCTTCTCCTATGAAAGTGGTCCAAGAATCAAAGTTATTACAAGACACATATTTCTGTGCTTTTTGTCGACATTATTGTACGGTCTGAGAACAGTTAAGCATTCACTGCAGCACTTCACTAGGCACTGGGATCTGAGTATCTCACTTCTGTGAGATCTGAACTAGTGGGGTAAAGTATCACTCACCTTTCATTCCCCCTGTATTCACTGAGCATTTTATATAAAATCTATACTGTGCCAGCAGAAAAATTGAAACCAATACCAAACTGGCTGCTGATGAGATGTACATAAGTGATAGAAGACGTAAACTGTTTTAAATACAGAAGAGGAGTTGAAGCGGGGTCTCCCATATTCTGAATGTGTGCTACAACCTTTAATTGTAGGATAGTAAAAGGGCAGCATCGCATAGAGGTGAGCCTGACACCTTGACTTAGGCACCAACATGTGAGATAGGTGTCTAGGTTCACATCAATGGCATGTCCAGCCAACAGGGAGCCAACGGAGCCTGGAGAGTAATTAATTTGTCTTTACCGAGGAATTCAGTGCTGCATCCTTCATATTAGTAGGAGACTGGCAGATATAACACAGGTCCAACAGGAGAGTTGTATCCCTCTGGAGTGACAGCTGGAGGCCAGCTATGACAAAATGAACGATTTTAAATGGCCCTAGATAGCGCTGAGTGAGCAGCTTTGAGAAATATCTCAGAGCTCTCCGTGTCTCTCGTGAGCACGATGACCATATTGCAACTGATTGCAATGGGAGCAATCCCGAGACACGGAGCTCAAAGGTAGACACCTCCATAGACACATCTAATTTTAGATGTTTTAAATTAGGTCTATCTTTGTGCAGGGACTCTCTGAATTTGGACACTAATTTTACGTGAGATTCAAAACTATTTCAGAGATTAGACACAAATTTATATTGATAATTGAAAATGCAATTTGATGAATAGTAAATTTAGCTACAACATTTTGTCAGGCTTGCGCAAAGTGAACAAAAGCCTGAAAATAAACTGTTAGAATCATAGAATTATTTAGGTTGGAAAAGACCCTTGGGATCATCGAGTCCAACCATCAACTCCACTCTACAAAGTTCTCCCTTACACCATATCCCCTAACACCACATCTAAACGAGTCTTAAACACATCCAGGGATGGTGACTCCACCACCTCCCTGGGCAGCCTATTCCAGTGTCTGACCACTCTTTCTGTGAAGAATTTTTTCCTAATGTCTAAACCTACCCTGCTGCAGCTTGAAGCCATTCCCTCTTGTTCTATCACTAATTACCTGTGAGAAGAGACCAGCACCAACCTCTCTACAATGGCCTTTCAAGCAGTTGTAGAGAGTGATGAGGTCTCCCCTCAGCCCCCTCTTCCTCAAACTGAACAGTCCCAGCTCCTTCAATCGCTCCTCATAAGATTTATTCTCCAGGCCCTTCACCAGCTCCGTTGCCCTCCTCTGCACTCGCTCCAGCACCTCGATATATCTCTCTCGTATTGAGGTGCCCAGAACTGGACACAATACTCAAGGTGTGGCCTCACCAGTGCTGAGTACAGGGAGACAGTCACCTCCCTCCTTCTGCTGGTCATGCTGTTTCTAATACAAGCCAGGATGCCATTGGCCCTCTTGGCCACCTGGGCACACTGCTGGCTCATGTTCAGCCGCTTGTCAATGAGAACCCCCAGGTCCTTTTCTGCCAGGCAGCTCTCCAGCCACACTGCCCCAAGCCTGTAGCAATGCATGGGGTTGTTGTGGCCCAAGTGCAGGACCCGGCACTTGGCCTTGTTGAAGCACATTCCATTAGCATTGGCCCATCGGTCAAATAATAAGTGATAATTAAAAAGTTATTAGGAGATGCTTTAGAACGAGTGAGTATTATCTAATTTAAGAGTCATTTTTAATCTGGAAGATGTAGTCAGTAGTACTTGATAAAATTTGGAGATGATGCTAAGCCACAAGGTGTTGCTAACACTAGTTAGGACAGGAAACCAAATACAGAGGAGACACTTTAGAAAGGAAAGCAGCAGAATATCAGGAAACGTGCCAAAGATACTGGACTACAGGAGTAAGTGAAAGCTGCATCTCTTGGATCAAGGAGGTGAACATCAAGAATTAGTGATGGGAGCATTCTGCTGTGCAGAAACTGAGTGAGCAAAGGAAATCCCATGTCTTCTGAAATGTCACTTGTGCTTCACAGTAAAAAATGAATATTTTAGGGAAAATACAGGGATTTGCTTGCATCCTAAGACTTATGAACAAGTTCTACAAAAATAAGATCATAACTGTTTTTTTAATCAGCCTGACTCTTAGGAAAAGTTCTTCCCTGTTCTGATGAAGTAATTTCTGATGTAGGTGGTGTTTTACTTCTATTGAGAAGATGCAAGATTCAGTTCATTCACCAAACAGAAATGTATACATGGGTTTGCTTTCTGCCAGGCTGTTGAGTTGAATCAGCTCACAGAGGGCTTTGCGCAAGTTGCCAGAGCCAGCAATAGGCAAGTAGAAGGTCAAGGGGATGGAGGAGCGTGGAGCTGAGATAAGGGACGGAAACTCTTCTGCTTGGCGGCAGTAAGTAGTTTGGTTTGCTCATCCCCTATCAGGAAACAGCATCTGGAGTCAGGTGACACAGACACTTCATGCCCAGAACTGGATTTATGACTTTGGCTGTCTGCATCTGAACAGGAAAGTCCGGACATGTGGCAAAAACTGCTGCAAACGATCAGCAGCGTCCAGTTACCTGACAAGTGCTGTAAAGCAGGCTTCCTGGCTCTGCTCTGAAGAAAGGCAGAAATGACAATCATTTTAGCTTGATTTTGCTAAAAAACAGGAAAGCATTAATTATTACATTTTTAATAGTCATGTACAAGTGCGTACTATCACTTTTCAGACACCCGCTAATGATCAAATGAGATTCCACAGACACTTTTTGAGAAATATTTTTTTTTTTTTTGTGCAGAGAAGGTAATAAAAGAGTTTTCAACTAAGATTATCCCAAAAAAAAGTTATGCATGTGTGTGCATGACCCTTTCTTCACACCTGAAGATGAAACACTGAACTTCAAGACAGGCACAGATTTGAATAGCTGCTCAGTTTCATTGAACTATAATGATAATATTTTTAAATCTTCATTAGGCATTTGCTGATTTATGTAGTGTCGGGGAGTTTTGGTAAGGTTGTCTTGGAAATGTGCTCAGCAGAAATCCAAGAAAATTAATCACAAAAGTGTCCGGTAATGACACGTGATGGAGGTACGAATTGAAATAGGCTTGGGCTCCTCCATCCAGGTTCATTTACCCAAAACAGAGCAGAGATAGGAATCGCCTTGACCCGCTGGCCCTGCAGCTGGCTCTGGGATGTGGGGATGGGGCCTGTCATGTCCCTTGGTTCAAGTCGAAGTGTCCATAAAGATAAAAAAGCTCGGCACAGTGGGAATGGGGCAGGTGGTGCACGGTGAGGGAGCCGTAGGCAGGCAGGGCAGGAGAACTGCTATAATGCTTCCAAAGAGTCTTTATTGCCTACTAGCAGAGGTTCAAAGTACGCTTTGGTGTTGGAACCTGTGGCATTATACAGAGCTGGCTTTTCCCCAGGGAGGTTAATCTCTACTTTTCAGACGTTACTGTAGACTTGAGCACTTTCATGTCAATTTGCCTTTTTTTTTTTAAAGGCAAACTCTTGCTCCTATGAATGGAGAACAAAATCGTAATTGTACCATGATGTACCTGATAAAGTCCCGCTGGATAAATATTGTCCTGTTTCAGGACTGAAGAAGTTTGGGGTTTTTGTGCAACTATTTCCTTAGCTCTTTGCCAAAATGTTTTAATGAAATACACCGCTGTTGGAGCTGCCACAGGCATGAGGTGGGCACTCTCAGCTCTCAGCTCGGCTCAGCTCGTCCTCACTGGGTGGGGTGGGATATGACACACTGTCTGTAGGACAGGGTGACGACTTTGCATACATTAAACAGTAATCAAGCATTCTCAGAAGAATGAAACATTTTGGGTTAATCTGAAATGAAGTTTTCCAGAGTGGTAAAAAAGTGCTAAAATATTCCCATTTCATATCAACTTTGTTTCAGCTGCTGGTTTTGGTTTGTTTTGTTGGTTTTTTTTTTTTTTTTTCTGTCTCTTCATTTGGACACTGAAATAAAGGGACATTATTCATACAGCTGTACATTTTAAGTCACTTGTATATTTTACAGCACAAATGCCGTCATTGAGGATAAAGACTTTTGCCTCTAGTCCTTTCTAAACATTATAGCACATTGTGTTTATTAAATCCAAGCCAAGGAAAATAACCTGGAATTTGACTATTATGATATTTGCAGGATAGATGAATATTAGTACCTCTGGGTTTGCAGGTGGAATACCTGAAATCCCCAGAGATTATGAGACTCACTGGGCCACACAAATAGCCCACATGGGATTCTGCATCATTTTTCTGGCTTTTGGCAGAGCACTCAGTCACCTGTGCTTCGTTCTCTGTAGGAAGTGTAATTACAGAAGTTTACACAGGTAAAACTTCCAAGTACGCGTTATCAAATGATTTTTCTTCCCCCTGAAGTGTGGCTCTGGGAAATCAACCTAAACAAGCAGCAAACAGCAGTCGATTTGCAGTGAGTTTTCACTAATGCCCACAACATTTTTTTATATTGTAATTTTTTTTCATTTATTTTATGGCACTCTACAACTCCTTTGGACAGGAGTACATGCATGGTTAATTTGGCTCATAAAATGCACAAAGCAACAGCCTTTCATCTTACTCTATGAAAAGATGTTTATTGTCTGGTTTTCAAGCAAACAGAGGCTGGTGTTTCATAGAAGCAGCCTCATAAATTTTTTTATTCTTGTTAGTTTTGCTTTTCACTGTAGTATTTCCATGACCAACGATTTTATTTATATCTCTCAGTTGCTGTTATTTCCTTTACAGGCAAAAACATTGTTTAAAGGCTCCGTTCACTTTACGCGTATTATGGCCTGCACATTTCTATCTATTTAAAATTGTCAGGTGGAAAAGCACTTCATGAAGTACTACAGAAACAAATTCAAATGTAATGAAGTCTCTGCCAGCTTGTGAAACGTCTCCTTTTGGGAATGTTTGTATAAAAAGGAAATATTGTGTTTGAATTGTCCAAAACACCACACAATTAACTGAAATGTAAGTATAGCCCACTACTCTTTCAAGGCACCACTCCAACCAAAAGGGGGAAGGATAGGCCTGCCAGAGACATTCCTGAATAATCACAGGTAAATCATGGCACTTTGCTCTTTCTCCATGCTTGGTTATAGACTGTAGATATTCTGGACCTCATAAATACTTGACATGCTTAGAAATACTTCCTTGTAAACCTTTCTTAAAACTCAATATAGAATAAAACTCACTGTCAGATGATTTTTTCACATTAATTTTTCATGTAATGATGATATTTTAAAAAAAAAACCACAAGCTTTTTCAAGTTTTACTGTTCTTTTCATGGGAATATCGGCAATGTTGTACATATAAATTTTAGTATAACTTTTCCAGAAACTTTTTTTCCCACAAAATGTTGAGCTATACACAAGCTGAAACTGAAAACAGATTTGCATGCATTGTATATTTTGCATCTTAAATGCTATATAGAGATCTGTAAGTTTCAACAAATTTTAAAAGATGTTTGCTCGTGTAAAATAATGTAAAAAATTGTAACAAATGATGACGATGAAATGTCTGGGGTTTTTTTCTTCAACAAATGTTTTTAACAACATCAAAAATGCTCATCCACATCACAGAACTATAAACATTTCAGGCCAGTAGCAGATCTGCAAAAAAGCACAGAGCGTGAAATAGTTTCAAGAAATCTGCTGAATATTATTGTAAAGCACTGAATGCTTCATCAAGATGGGAAAATGAGCAAAGATAAAGAATAGTTAGTCAAATCAGACTTTTGTGAAATATTGTCGTCAGAATCGTAGAATCACAGAATGGTTTGGGTTGGAAGGAACATTAAAGATCATCCAGTTCCAACCCCCCGCCATGGGCAGGGACACCTCCCACTAGACCAGGTTGCTCAAAACCCCACCCAGCCTCAACTAGAACTCTTCTCTGGATGGGGAACCCACAGCTTCTCTGGGCAACCTGTTCCAGTGCCCCACCACCCTCACAGTAAAGAATTTCTTCCTAATAGCTACTCAAAATCTACCCTCTTTCAGTTCAAAACTGTTACCCCTCGTCCTATCACTACACTCGCTGTGTAGTGGAGTCCCTCCCCATCTTTCCTGTACCCTACAGGTATTGGAAGGCCACTTCTTGTGCTTGACCTGTTTTCAATGCTGCCAAGTGTACAGGGCACCTAGCGCACTCCCTTCAAACTGTCTTCCACGTGGCATAAAGAGGACATTGCGGTTCTGTACAGGAGAACTTTCTCAATGCACTGGTTGCTTTGAAAAAGGCAGCGTGCTAGAAGTACTTAAGAGGTGGCAATGCTTTTGCATACTTTGACTAGGAAAGGAAAGTCTTTCTCAAGAAAACTATCTTTTTGTTTTTACAAAAATTACTGACTTTACATTTACAAGCATTACTGACTTGAGGAACTGTAATGAGATCAGACCTCCACTCTCAAGTCTGAAATGATTTTTAATGTCTCTCACTGCCATTTTGAAAAACTACAATAGGATAAAAAATGTGGTGTTCAAACTAAGGTAGTCACCTCCCATGAAAGGTGAGATTGATGGCATGACTAGATGGATAGATGAGGGGAGGGCGGTAGATGTGGTCTACCTTGACTTAAGCAAGGCGTTTGACACGGTCTCCCACAGCATCCTCATAGGGAAGCTTAGGAAGTGTGGGTTAGATGAATGGACAGTGGGGTGGATAGAAAACTGGTTGAAAGATAGAGCTCAGAGGGTTGTGATTAGGGGCACAGAGTCTAGTTGGAGACCAGTGACGAGTGGTGTTCCCCAGGGGTCAGTACTGGGTCCAGTCCTCTTCAACATATTCATCAATGACCTGGATGAGGGGATAGAGTGCACCCTCAGCACGTTTGCTGATGACACCAAGCTGGGTGGGGTGGCTGACACACTGGAAGGCTGTGCCGCCATACAGAGAGACCTGGACAGGTTGGAGATCTGGGCAGAGAGAAACCTTATGAAGTTCAACAAGGGCAAGTGTAGGGTGCTGCACCTGGGGAGGAACAACCCCATGCACCAGTACAGGTTGGGTGCTGACCTGCTGGAGAGCAGCTCTGTGGAAAGAGACCTGGGAGTCCTGGTGGACAACAGGATGACCATGAGCCAGCAATGTGCCCTTGTGGCCAAGAAGGCCAATGGCATCCTGGGGTGCATCAAGAGGAGCGTGGCCAGCAGGTCAAGGGAGGTCATCCTCCCCCTCTACTCTGCCTTGGTGAGGCCGCACCTGGAGTACTGTGTCCAGTTCTGGGCTCCCCGGTTCAAGAGGGACAGGGAACTGCTGGAAAGGGTGCAGCGGAGGGCTACGAGGATGATTAGGGGACTGGAACACCTCTCTTATGAGGAAAGGCTGAGGGATTTGGGTCTCTTCAGTCTGGAAAAAAGACGTCTGAGGGGGGACCTTATCAACGCTTATAAATACTTAAAGGGTGGGTGTCAGGACGATGGGGCGAGGCTCTTTTCAGTGGTGCCCGGGGACAGGACAAGAGGCAATGGGCACAAACTGGAACATAGGAAGTTCCACCTAAACATGAGGAGGAACTTCTTTACCCTGAGGGTGGCAGAGCACTGGAACAGGCTGCCCAGAGAGGTGGTGGAGTCTCCATCTCTGGAGACATTCAAAACCCACCTGGACGTGTTCCTGTGTAACCTGCTCTAGGTGACCCTGCTCTGGCAGGGGGGTTGGACTAGATGATCTCCAGAGGTCCGTTCCAACCCTATGATTCTATGATTCTATGATTCTATGATTGGCTGTAGCCTTTTTTGAACAAGCCATTGCATTAAAAATTTGGACAAATATTTACTTTATATATGAGTTCTCCTGCAAATTGCTTTCTGCAAAGTGCTCATAGCTTGATCTGGCCTAGCAGAGGCTGCAGCATCCTTCAGAAAAAAGCAGGATGGGGGAGAAGGATGGGTGCAGAGCTCACAGCATTACTTTATAAACCTCAGGAATATGGGATATTTACAGCCTGCTGCTTTCTAAGCTTTTTGAATAAAAGCTGTCAACAATGTTTGCTTTCAGCAGATCAACGCAGTGCTTCATAAAATGCACCGATTTTTTGTTCTTGTTACAACTTTTTTATTCTGATCTAGGTATTATTGATCTTCATATGTCTTGGTATTATTTGATCTTAATATTCGGTTTTATATTTTTCAGGTCCTGTTCATATATACTGACACCTTTAGACTACATAGATAAGATACCTGACATTTTGATTGATCGCTGTATTTCACTTATTTTTTCCTCTCTTTTATCTTCAGGTATCAGTTGCTTTTGCCTGTAGCAGTGTGAGATTCTGATAACGTGATGGTGTGTAGCAGGTTCTCCCTGGCCAGCAGCTAAGCCCCACTCTGCCCACTCTCCACCCTCAACAGCACAGAGCAGAGAATAGGAGGAGCAATAGCAAGAAAACTCATAGGTTGCGATAAAGACAGTTGAATAAGTGACAGAAAGAGTAAAAAGGCAAAAAACCCAAGGAAAACCCAAGTGATGCAAAGGCAATCACTCACCACCTCCCACTAGTAGATTGATGCCCAGTCAGTCTCCAAGCAATGGGTACCTCCTGCAAAGCCCCCTCCCCTCAGTTTTTATTGCCATGTTACGTAGCACGGAATATCCCTTTGGTGAGCTGGGGTCAGCTGTCCCAGCTGTGTCCCCTCACAGCTTCTTGCCCACCCCCAGCCTACTCACTGCCGGGACAGAGTGGGAAAAAGAGAGTCTTGACGCTGTGCAAGGGCTGCTCAGCAAGAGCCAAAACACTGGTGTGTTACCAACATTGTTCTAACCACAAATCCAAATGCAGCACCATTTGGTCTGCTATGAAAACAATTAACTCCATCTCAGCCAAAGCCAGTACACAGTGTTAGTATAACCCAATTGTGGTCTGAATTTTTGAAACAAAGTAACTAGAACATACACTGTCATCTATTTTAACATCCGTCCCACCCCCCGCATGACTGCAACAAAAAAGTAGTACCTTCAATTTTACATCTCCAAATAAAAATGAATTTGTATCCAAAACACTGAAGTTAACTGATGATTTATTCTTTCAGCAGCTACACATTAGATAATTTATTTATTTTAAAGACAGATGCTGTGAATCAGAATTCTTTGGTTGATGTGAAAATCAAGTCCACATTGACATTGCCTACTATCCTACTTGGGATGGACTGAGGAGAAATTTAGGTATCTAGATCTGAAATCTGAATTCAAGTCAACCTCTGTACAGGCATCTGAAACAAGACAGCCATAAAGTTTAGTGATGAATGTGTTCTGAAGAGCAAACACCCTAAACATGCTCAACTGAACAGGTAGACCTCTAAAGTCTATTACCATTAAGATACTGGCCTAGGACTTTTGAAATCATCTCACCCCCTCAAAGCCCCATCCAGTGGTTCTGACTGCTTCTCATTGTGCTATATTTGAGCATAATTTGGCTTCAGAAAAGTCAACCGCATCCTGGGCTGCATCAAAAGAAGCGTGGCCAGCAGGTTGAGGGAGGTGATTCTGCCCCTCTACTCTGTTCTGGTGAGACCCTGCCTGGAGTACTGCATCCAAGTCCTGGGGCCCTCAGCACAGGAAAGACATGGACCTATTGGAGCAGCTCCAAAGGAGGGCCACAAAGGTGATCAGAGGGCTGGAGCACCTCTCCTATGAGGACAGGCTGAGAGAGTTGGGGTTGTTCAACCTGGAGGACGGAAGGCTCCAAGAAGACCTTATTGCAGCCTTTCAGTACTTAAAGGATGCTTATAAGAAAGTTGGGGACAAACTTTTTAATAGGTGCTGTTGCAATTGGGGAAGGGATAATGGTTTTAAACTAAAAGAAGATAGATTTAAACTAGATATAAGGAAGATTTTTTCTGCCTTGAGGGTGGTGAAACACTGGAACACGTTGCCCAGAGAGACAGCAGATGCCCCATCCCTGGAAACATTCAAGGTCAGGTTGGACGGGGTTGTGAGCCACCATCTAGTCGAAGATCTCCTCGCTCATTGCAGGGGGAGTTGGACTAGATGACCTTTAAAGGTCCCTTCCAACCCAAACCATTCTATGATTCTATGATTTTTGCTAATATGTTAGATTCGGATGGGGTGGACAGCTGGTAATAGCAACACTTCAAAATCACAAACGTAAATCTGAAACAGTCTATGTGTGACAGCCTTTAGAAAGATAAGATTTTAAATCATAATTAAACAGTATTATTGTGAATCAGTATGAGGTTTGATAAACCATTCTTACAATCTCAGAGAGCCCAAGTGGAAAATTTAGCTGTCCTCTAAATCAGATGCTTAGTTTGTGGAAACCTCACATACAGAATCAGATGAGCAGTGTTTCTGTTTTTCAAAAACTGACTCCTGAATACACTTATGCCTATTTGCCAGAAAACTTTGAAAAAGTAATGGTGTAAATCTCATGCTTTTCTGTTATTTATTCCTAGGTAGATGCTCAGAAAAGAAACAAATGAAACATATATTTCTGTTTAGATGAATTCCCTAAAAGTTTTCGCTGCACCTCTGGGGTCTGTGTTGATGCTGTTGAATCCCACCAGGCCCCACATGCACAGGGACCAAGCGCCTCTTTATTAGCCCCTCATCCAACCTGTTGGCAGCTTGAATGCCAGCATTTTCCTGGAAAACTTTCAGAGGAACCAGGAAAATATATTCACAAAGAAGTAGCTCAACTCTTCTGGTTTGTTTTTTTTTTCTGTGATTCTAGTAGGGAAGCAAAAATGATGAACTGTCTACAGGCTCTCTGTTTTTTAATGACTTCAAAACACCCAGAACCCTGGATTTGTGGTGGATTTAGATGTCTCCACATGTCTGTGGAAAGGTTAAAATGAAGCAAAGAGCAAAATGTTGGCTTGTTTCCCCTTCCCTTTGCTTTGGATCATGATCATACAGTGGATGCCTGCTGCACAATCATCTGGACATGGAATAAAGCAGAATATGAACCTCAGAATCTGATTCAGTACTTCACTATTCTAGTTGGATTAATTCTGAGGCCTTCACTTCAGTAGGCCAAGTATGGCTCTAATATGGTTGGAGTCTCATTCCCTAAAGCTAAATTTGTGTTATTTCTCAACACTAAGAAGATGAAGAGATGCTGATGAGTTCATTGGTAATTGAGTTAATTTTGAATGGGTTTGGCCTGATTATTTTGTTTTGTTTTAAGAGCATTTAAGAGCATTTTTTTAGTCATAACACAGACAGAATTTAATTGCTAACCAGAGTAGGTCTCCTGAATTTAACCGTGATAATTTTAAGCAACTAGTTTTAGCCAGATATTTTAAAGCATTGATTGCTTATTTAAAGAAGGATTTAAATACATGCACATGGACTACACTGCATTGCTCTGGCAAAGTGCTCGTATGTAACAGCTTTCTTAGCTTCACAGCCTGAATGGCTGTGAGGGGGCAAGTAAATCTTTTTTTTCAGCGTATTATTTAAGTATTATTGTGTTATTAAATACATCTTTTTGCTATATAGATGACTACATTTTTCATAGATTCCTTGACTCTCAGATTTAGGGAAAATAGATTGAAAATTGACTGAAACGTGTTGCTCATTATTTTACTAAGCATAATTATAAATGTGGCAGCAAGCATCCATATCTGCTGTTTGCAGACTTTCCGTTAGCGTTTATCACTACACTGGTAAAAGAAGCATCTCTCAAATCGGTTTCAACCTTCCACTGTGGAAATTTCAGAGGGAGCAGGGAGGTGGACTCACATGAAAAATAACTCGGAAATAATGCAGGCTCTTAGGAAAACTCCAGCTAGCATCAACAAAGACTGAAAGGTGTAAAAGCCATTGATTGTACTGCCAAAGGGTTGCTAAATAGGCATGAGGAATAAGCTAGCTAAAGAACTGAAATGCAGACCTGCATAGAATTCTCTTAGAAAGCTTGCTGTTTCCACCACGGTCGCTGAAAATGTTACCCTTGCAGGTTTTCAGGCAGTTATCTTGTCAGAGTTTTTATTCCATGCCTAGTTAGCCTTACTCTCATTTGCCCCACTAACTGGGCTTTGGCAATGCAAACGCAGGATGTTTGCAGTCCCTTTCAAACAGTTGTACATTGCCGAAGTGGTGGGAAGGGCTCTTTCTAGGAAAATCAGGTCTGGAATGTTTGTTAGTATTTTGTTATGAATTTATCATGAAAGAGGTTCATCGCTGGGATGGGTTTCAGGAAACCCAGCAGGAATGTGGTTACATACAATAGATGACTGCTGCCTTTGAGAGGCTTTTCAGGCAAAGACTCATATCTTACAGGAAAGATTTTGATACCACATGGACAATAGCGGTAAGTCACAAAATGGAAAGAACAGGGAAAAAGTCAGTATTCGTAACAGAAACAGAGAATATGTATTTGGGTGAGTTGCAAAGACAACTAGGAGTCTTGATGCAGACAGTGCTGTTCTTCATTCTGCTCCTCATTTGCTATTGAAATTTAGCAAATCAAAATTCTTCTGTGTCTTCATTTATCCATAATTCATTCCTGTCTCCCAAAGTTGCTTCAAAGACTCATTAATTAGTTGGTGTTCATGTAGTAATTAAAGTCCTTAGCTGAAGTAATTTGTAAGTGCTGTCTTGAAAGCAAAAATACATATTGGACTCTGTAGAAACTAAGGAGGGAGGTTCAGCGATAGCGCTTTTTATCAGTTATGAAAACAAGGACTGTAAGACCGTGGGCAGTTTTATTAGTTGGATTGTGTGAGAATGGGAATGTAAAGTACAAAGACATGGATACAAAATCAAGCGAGTAATTGCATGTGATGAAAGTTAAACATAATAGAACACTACATTTGAAAAATTTTTATACAAGACATCTCTGAAATGCTAATTCCCCAAAATTAATTATTTAACACAGATTTAACACAGAATAACTTGAATTATTCAGATCTAACAATATAAGCCATGCACAACAAAACTCGTTACGTGTTACACAGGAGGTACTAAATCCTCTGGGACAAGCCCTGAGGTCTTTGCTCAGCATTCACTCAGCCCAAACGCTTCGTGGAAGCTTTGTTGAGTGAGGGCCACACTGGAGCGCACTCTGAGAATTTTCCAGTAGCTGAAGAAGGTTTAGGTGAAAATCAATGTCTTTCTTTTGTTTAGGATTTGATGATTAAGAGAGGAGAAATGAAGTTCTTAAAACTTCTCAGATCTGAGGATTTCACAGGGAAATTAAAGTTTTGCCAGGCTGTTCTTCTAATACCTTAATGGTAATTAAGAATTAAGGGTTTAATATGACAGCTTTAATGTGTATATGTAAACTGCGATGCAGCACTAAGTTGTTGTCATAAAACACTGTAACAAACTCATAAAACATTGAGGAAGGAGTGCATAATAACTGCTTAATACTGTGTTTCAATAACTTCAGAAACAGATTGCATAATGATGACTTACTGCTAATGGATGATTAATCAGGAACTTAGACTGCCTTATTTAAATACCATATATCACAAATTCACTTAATTAGGATTGTTGAATGGCTTCACTCTCTACTGCATATCAGAAGTAACATCTAATAACCTAGTAAAAACCAGACAATATGCTTGGGAAATGGTACAATGCTATGAAATACCACCAGCATTTCTAGGCTTTTGTCACAGCCTCAGAACTGCCAGTGGTTTCTGCCTAAATGATACCATGAAATAGCTAGCAGTATTTTAAATTATTAAGAGTCCTTATTCAGATGATAAACTTTGGTACCTCCTTTCTTTCCTTGAATAAGATGAAAAAAAGCAGTCAGTTCTTTTTCAGCATTTGTTTTTGGCAGGCCTGAGAGTGTTATCTGTGTCATACAGATGGAGAATTTAAGGTGTGGAGAAACAAATCGATTTAACATCACACAGTGGTTAACTGCAGAAACAGGAACAGCTCCCAAGTCAGGTGCCAATAGGTCCCAAGCCAGTGTTCAACCCAGTAGACTGTGTTTCGTCTGTTACTGAGCTCCTTTTGTGAAGTCCAAATGAACGGCTTCAGAAGGACTGAACGGGAATCCGCTCCACAACTCTGCTGATTGAAGGCTTTGTAGTGCCTCTGCTGCTATGGTGGTGAATGAGGTCTTACGCATCCCCTGAAAAAGCAGGACAAATATGGTAGTCAGATATCCATTGGTAGATCCCTCTGTACTGAGGCAATTACAATATTTGCACCCGAATCCTAATGTTGCGGAGATTTCTCTTTTGATTCAGGCTGTCACTAGCCTTGTCATGACTTGTCATTCCCCAAACGAGTGACTATTTACAGTCACGAGGCAGGAAGGTGTTGGTGTTCAAATGAATCATACGAAAACCAACACCACCACCGAAGTAGCTTGGAGAGCTGCCATACGCCTGTTCAACTCACCCCTTCACTTCAGGAAGAATTGCTACAGAAGAAGGTTTTCCAGGTGGAAGTTTCAATTCCAAATGGTAATGTAGGAAATTTCACTTCAAGTAAAATTTTCAAAAGCACCTAAGGTACAGTTTCAGAAGCCAAGTGGCAAAGCAAATGAACCTGTGACTGTACATGAACTGAATAACTTCAAGCTAATGCCTGCAGTTCTTTACTACTTTTTCATCAAAGAGACATCTGATCCGTACATGTTCCTTGGGAGATCAGGGCGCTTTCATGCATTGGTCTGTGCACAGAAGTTTATCCCACCTTCAGTTGGACTTCGGCTCAAAAATGCAGACATCATTTTTGAAATTGTGTCTTGAACATCTAAGTCAGTTCACCGCTTCTGAAAATCTGTCCAGGATCTATTTATCTCGGAGGAAGACAACACACAGAAGAGAATTCCTGATGTGGATCGTCCAAGTCCCATGAGTATCTTATTTATTTCTGTCACAAGGGGCAATTGTTTCAGCAAAGCAGAGTTTAGCAACACGTTACATCTAAAACTGAAATTAGAGATGTAAGTAAGGAGCAGCAGAAGAGGGAAGGAGCTGTGACTATGTGGCAGTAAGATCAGGTTTAAAATAGAGAGAAAAGAAATCTGGGAAAGGGGACTTCATGAAACACCTTGCTAAAGTATATCTATGGTGCAGCTGGGCTATGGGATCTTAGCATATGAGCTAGACTCACCCAAGCTAAACATAGATACTATTGATGATGACAAGATAAAATCATGAGTTTCATCATAGATAGCATCAAAATGCCAAGGGACATCAGTTTACATTCACAGCCTATTCCAAAGCCGGCACTTTTGAGCCTGTACCAGGAGACTGGGCACTCAGTCTCCTTCACGTTTCCCCCTCACGGAGTAGATGGATGTGAAAATTCCTTCGTAGATACAGATGACAAGATGCTCTCATCTTTTGGTTCTCTTTGTTCTCCAGCTTGCAAGGTCCTTGTCTTCTATAACCCAAATGAATACGAATACAAACAGATATTGTCATACATAGTAGCTGTAATCTGGATGAATGATAGAATAATAATAATTTCCTTCATATCGGGGAAAGAAAAAGATCAACAGGTGAGTAAGTCCTGCTAATGTGCAAGAATGGAATCAGTTGGAACAAACAGAACCATAGCATTTAACATGCTACGCAAGCATCAGTGATG
The DNA here is from genome assembly GCF_963924245.1 of Chroicocephalus ridibundus. Lineage (NCBI taxonomy): Eukaryota > Metazoa > Chordata > Aves > Charadriiformes > Laridae > Chroicocephalus > Chroicocephalus ridibundus. The sequence continues at coordinate 17,529,293 of NC_086284.1, read as the reverse complement.
AGGCAGTGATGATTTTGTGAACAAAATGTTAATTTTTATCTATCTTTTCTCTAAAAGCTCTACTTCCGGTTGCACCTGCCTCTTGATGTTATAATTTTGGCATCTGGAGTTTACACAGCTATCTGATTCATGTTTTTTTAATATTTATAGTCCTTTTTGCTGCAATAACATGGGCATATTATGATTATGATTCAGCATTATTGAAATCCATTGCATCAATTTGGAGAATTTGTGTAGCTTGCAAATTCCAGTTTGAATTTATGAGCCAGTGCTCTTATCCTTTTCTTTATTAAAGATGAATAAGAAGTAGTTTTCCTGCCTTCTGAGGATTTTCAAGTTTTCCAATATTTTCTTGTTTGCTTCAGGAAGAAATTTTTAATAGTTTTCCATGAAAAAATGTGAATGAAGACAATTTTACATCTCCTGGCTGAAAACGAGACTCAAATCCCTCATTTAGAACAGAGACTTTCACTTGACTGTTTCACATACTTTTCTCCTTTTTGTTTTCTTTCCTTCTGAAAGAAATTCTATTTTCTAATCACAAAAGCTAATTTAGTTTCAATGGGTAGACCTCTCTGTTTTTCATCAAAAAAAAATCCAGCCAGTTGCACAACCAATTTTTAACATTGTCTTTTATGGTCTTGCCTTTGGAGACAGCAAGGAAATGGTCTGGGGTACGGTAGGCATGGGGCAGGTACTGAGCAGCCAGTTCAAACCTACTGCAAATTGAATGGAACTATCCGGAAATGCAATATATCTCCAAATGAAGACCAAGAATGTTGACAAGTATGTAAGGAACAGGACCATGTGCTGAATCACCTAGAGAGGATTTTGACCAACTGACGAGCCTGATCACTTAAAAGATATGAAAAAATCTCAGTTGGCTTTCTGTGGTATGAAACACTTTTTGCCAGAGAGTACTGGTTGCTGGTTGCAAGACAAATAAGACAGCAAACACTCAACCTACATACTATTGGAGAAGATAAAACCCCAAATACGGTGAAAAGACCTGGACATCCAACCAAATCCCAAAGAATAATTTTGAGTGGTGAAAATAGAGAGGTAACAAATGACATAAATCGTATTAAGACAGGCTGAGAGAGTTGGGATTGTTCAGCCTGGAGAACAGAAGGCTCTGGATAGACCTTATAGTGCCTTTCAGTACCTAAAGGGGGAAAAGATGGACACACAGGAAAGTGTGTTATCACAGGAAAGCTGGAGAGGGACTCTTTATCAGGGAGTGTAGCAATAGGAGGAGGGGTAACAGTTTTGAACTGAAACAGGATAGATTTAGATTGGATATTAGGAAGAAATTCTTTACTGTGAGAGTGGTGAGGCACCGGAACAGGTTGCCCAGAGAAGTTGTGGATGCCCCATCCCTGGAAGTGTTCAAGGCCAGGTTGGATGGGGCTTTGAGTAACCTGGTCTAGTGGGAGGTGTCCCTGCCCATGGCAGGGTGGTTGGAACTGGATGATCTTTAGGGTCCTTTCCAACCCAAATCATTCTATGACTATACGATTCTATGAAATGGTTTTCACCAGTTTTTATGGTATTCAAAAGAATAAATAGCTGTGTTAGAAATCTTTGATGTGACAAGATTCAGCTAGTCCCTTTCCCTGGGGACACCTTTAAGCTACTATAATGCCATCAGGCACCTGTCCTTGCCACTGGGCCACGTAGCAGCTGGACTGGGAGTGGGGACTCCCGATGTAGAAAAGTCACAAAAACACAAAGAAGGCACATCAGCTCAAAATCCAAGTTTAGCACTTTTTGTGAGTGTCCGGGCAAAGGATCAGGACTAAAGCTGCTACACCTGTCCTATCAGGGTTTTTCAGGTAACTGTTACAAGACAGCAAGCAAGTAAAAGTGGGTCCACAAAACAATCATAACTACAGGAACATATCCCATACCCGTAACAGCTCTGTTCTTGCTTGGCTTGGGGACAAACTTGTTTTAGACTTCTGATCCACTTGCTGCTCTGGCTTATATGGTTGTATCCGTTTTCTAGAACAGGTGAATTTTGCTCTTAATTACTCAAGAGAGGCCAATGCGCTGGGGGAGACTGTGCAGCCTCACGACTGTGGCATGAGAGCACTGGTGACACCGGCCAGTGTTGACTGTGGAGGCTGTTGCTCCCTCAGTTCCCCTAGGAAGTAGTTATGGACTATATTATTACAGTTCTGTTTTAATCAGCACAAAAGTCAAGACTGTAGGGAAAAAATAGTTACTAGTATTGCTAAGAGCAGAATTTGGAACATATGAATTTCGGACTACCCAGTTGTCAGAGACATAAAGCATCCCAAACACAGTATTGCATTGTGTATTGTTCCTATATTTCCCACTTGCATCCCATGCAATGTAGCAATATCTCTGTGTTTGTAAATTTATACTTTCTTCTGTCCTTAAGCAACCACTACCAGTTCTCCGAAGGATGGAATTGTATTTTGCTTAATGTACAATTTTAAACATAACTGTATTTACAACTGATAAACTGTATAGATTTTCCAAACCTATTATGACTGTTTGTCAAAGACCAAGTTTAAGGCTTCTCAGTTGCACAACTGGAGATCCAGCTTTTCTGATTTAAATGCCAAAACCTGTCAAAAGAGCATCTCAGCTCTTCTCAGTTGCTAGATACGGTTTTGAAGAAGTATTCTCACTTTGAACACAACACTTCATAACTGAGTGGAATTTAGTGCTAATTTTACCCTATGTGAAAAAAGAGCTTCTTCAGCAGTACTGTTGAAAGGTCATGGAAAGGCCCTTTCATTGCTGCATCAGTGGGCTAGAACAGAGGACACACACATGGGGAACTTCCCAGAACTGTTGTCTCCAAACTGGAGGTCTACTGCATTTATTTTCTCCTTATAACTGGAACCAGTTCCTGCTCCACTTGAAGTCAAAATTAATTTGAACATTAAAACCTGAAAATTATTTTTAACACTAATCCCAAGAGGAATATGAAGTGGATTCTTATTTTCAAGTCTGTCTTTGCAGCCCAGAGGACTAGAAGATTTTTTCAGTGAGAACTCTCACGCAAGTAACATGATCCCAAGAGATGATGAGTGAAGATGAGCAGATTCTTTAAGACTTAAGTTTCTAAATAGCAATTTTCAATATGCAACACTTTGCTCAGAGACAAATACAGTAGTCTTGTGGTTCAGACAGCAATACCACGGGAGTTTTATTCAAGAATTTACTTAATAAATCGGTTAAGCCACAACAATTTATTTTCTCCAGAGAAAAGAAACTTCTGAAGCAAACTGTTGCCTGGAAAATCCTCTCTAGAATACTATTGTGGTCTTGGCAATTCCAAAGACCCTCAGTCAGGCAAAGATCACGTATTTAGCTCTACCGATGTACACAGTGCCACCACATTGAACAGGGTTGCCTATATAGGCATATATAGGATAAAAAAATCTGCAGGATTTCAGGTATTACCAGATACAAAATGTCATGCTATAGAAGCCCATTAGTCCTCTGGAATTTGTTAGCTTTGTAACATGATTGGATTTATAAATGATGATTCTGAAAGCATCCATTGAACATTCATGATACCACAGAATATAATATTGCAAGCATAAATAACTTAATTCATACAATGATAATTTTAAAAGTAATTTTGAACAGTTCCCATTAAGCAAGGCCAAAACAATAAAATGGAAGTTCACTGGGCTGGCTCATAGTTGTGGGAGAGTTTGGGGGGTTATTTTGAACTAATAATAACACAAAGATGCTGATCTAGCTCATCCAGACAGCTGAGATTTGCTTAAAGCTTTTGTCCCAATCCTGCTAATACCCAGGATAAACTCTTGGTTCTATTGTAGTCCATTGAGGCAGAATTTCCATGGATTCCAGTGAGATCAGAATTTCATATCAATAATTAGTTTTCTGGTGGACTACCTATGGAGGGTGACAACCATCATTTTGTTTCTTTATCAGTAATTTAAATAGTTCAAAATAACTGTCACTATCTGGTAAGATAAAAATGTTCCTGTGCTTAATTGATGGGGAAAAAAAATGAGGTTTATTTGGCTCTTTGAAGTATTTCACTCTGAGAGGGTTTAAAGTACTTCATTCTGATTCCAAATTTTCAAATGTAATTACGAAAAGTGAAATAAAGTAAAAACAAAAAAAGTAATCAAGGGGATACATTTTGAAGTGATCAAGAATGGCTGTTTTTCAGTCGGGGATTTAATTGTTTCCCAAGAAAAAAACCCTGCAACTGTCAAGTAATAACTGAAAATTTTGGAGACACTGGATCTGCTGAAAATTGTCAGAAAAGAGTTTTGTGTGAAAAATTTCATTGGCTTTAGTCAGGATGTAATTATCATTAAGCGGGTTAGTTTGTGCTTCTTTGATAAGATTCATCATTTATGTGTTTTTAATTCTTCAGTATCCTTTCTGACTTTTTCCTAGAATTGTTTGCACAAATTGCTTAGCCAGAATAAAGGTATCCCTTTTTGTATGAGTTTATTGTGTTTTTTGATATTACGAAGTAAAACGAAGGGTGTTGCCTACTTGACACAATATGGATAGTTTTGTGGGTGGGTTTTTTTTCAGGTAAATTTCTGGTGTGTCCTTGTTGTACACATTTTTGTCAGCTAAGAAAGACCTACCAAAATGATCGTGTCAACCAGCAGAATATTGTTAGTTGCATTTTCAAAGACACCATGTAGAGTTAAAAGTACCATGGTTCATCTATTTGTAACAATGAGCGGGATTTTTCTAATCCAAAAAAGGAGATTAATCCGTGGTGTAGTTTGGAGGAACCAGACAGGATTAAAAATATATCATATGACTGTGGCTCCATGTAGGTGGCATGGAATTTAACAGAGTCTGTGCAGGACAGTTCCAGAGTTTTGATTGCAAATATATTCCCGTTGGAGCTCAGTAAAATCTAATTCAGTAAAAAAACATCTCAGAATCGAGGTGAACTGCGCAGAACAAACTGTTCCACATAACTGATGCGTGTATAGCTGTGTGCAGTAGATCACTGCTGTAGTTTGCATACATTTAATGTATTTTTTGCAGTCTGTTTTCTTAAGCACCGAGGAATCAGCAGACTGGCGAGAAGCTGAGAACTGTGAAGTCTGGGACAAGATGTTTTGCAGTTGCAACTCGTCTTGCAACTTCACCTTGGTGAAGAAAACACAGAGACCTGCTGACTAAACAGTCAAAAATCTGTTAAACTTTACCTGGAAATACTGAGTGAATAACTCCAGCTTGTCTCTCAGTCGGCCTGGTTTATTCAAAATTATTTTTTAAAACTTTTTTTTTTCCCAGTGAAAATTTCTCTGGGAGAATTTCTTCAATATATTGAACATCAGTACTCTTTTAAAGATTGATCATGTCCATAAGACTCAACTTTCAATGCAGTCTTGCTTTTTACATACATATTTATCCATTCCTCATTAATCCTACTTGTCAGGAATGAACTGAATACCCCAGATTCCTTTTGTGCTACTTGTGCATATAGATACTTTGCAGAATCTCATTACATGTGGTACATCTGGTCTCAGGGGATAAAAGAAGATCCCTGCATATTTATTGAAAAGGAAATGAGCATAACAATTCAATGCATTCATTTTCACATTTTATTTCTTTGCTAGCATTATTTACCAATACACCAACCATGCCGACATTTTGCAAAGCCTGAACAAAAAGTATCCAACCAGGTTCAATATTGCCATTTTATTAATTATCGCTACCAAATGTAAGAGATCAGTATTTTGGAAAGATTTCTTACTGCATATCAGTTGTTATAAGAAAATGGTAAAAACCCCAACCCTCTGGAGTTGTAGATTTTTTCCAATTCTTGATGAATATGTTTAATCAGAAGGGGAAAATAGTATTCCTTAGAGCTACTGCGTCTGTCCCTCTGCCCTAACCTCATTCCACTCCTTCAGTGGCCTAGTTTTACATTAAAAAGAGTCTCTACTAATACTAAATCCCAGAATTGCTTTTTTTTTTTTTTCCCTTTTGAGGGTTAAGTGACCACAGCACGAAATACAGATAATATCTCATGATTGCCATTTGCAAAAGGGGAGTCTGGAAACAAATATTCTTGTTTAACATATTTCCCAGTTTTGTGTATCATGACCTCATGGGAGGTGCATGCATCTATCAACTACAATATGGTCTAAATTTTATGTGGTGACTATTGTGTGGGGGCCTAAAAGGTAATAGGCGAATGCTGAGCTGTGGAGCAGGATTTATTTTGCTTAACTTTTACACATTTGCAGTGTAAGAACATCTACTTCTGGGTTAATTATCTAGGCTTCTCTGAAGATCAAGTGGGGGAAAATTTCTGCCTGCTGTGTGCGATTAGTCTTCATCTAAATAGACAGACAGTTACCTATTGAAGAAGCCTAAATAGCTATATGTCTATGTTGTAAACATCTAAAGGTAAGGGAAAACTACTTCCCACCCATGTGATATTCTTAAAAGCCCAAAGATGATGTATCTCTGCCTCCAAACATACCTTCTCTCTTCTATACCCAGCCAGTATAACTTCATTGATGCTGCTGAGAGTTCGGTAAAGGATTAGGCAGATGAACTCTGCGATGTATTTTGTAAATTCCATCAGAAGAATAGTTTTCTTTAGAGAAACTGCAGATGTGCCATGATCTGTTTCATATTTTAACTTTTCTAGGTTGAAATAGATTTTACTTACTTGATGCTGTGTTTAATGAATATGCTTCTTGTAGCTTTCCATGGACCGCAACAATTTGGTATGTGCCTTAAATTTCTTAGTTCTCTGTTATGGTGTTATCTAAATCCTTCCATACTATAAGAATTTTCACAGAACAAAATAATAGTTTCTCAAAGCAAACTTCTTGCCTACAAAACCGTCATGATCCAGTCAAAAAGATGTGTCTTGTATCCTGAAGCGGAACTTAAAAGTCTGTGTTAAAGGGCAGCCTGTTTTATGGGCTCTGCCCTTACTTCTTGGAGATATCATGGAAGAAAATCCTCAAACTATTAGACTTTACCATTGCTTGTAAAATCATAGTTACATCAAAACTAGAAGCAGCAAGCTTAAATCTATCCATCAGTTAAGCTAATAATACCAGTGTAGGATATATAACACACTGCAACAGTGGAAGTATCTAACAAAGGAGTATGAGTCATTGCAATTTTTTTAACTAAGTGTTTTAGTCTGGATCAAAGAAATTTCACAAGCTGTATAGGTAATGGCCATCATTCCTGAAGCGCCATGGTGTAAAAGTAGTAGGCAAACATTATGCATGGTGCTGTAGTCAAACCAGAGGCCTGTGACACCTGTGAATGACTAAAATGGTGTATTTTGTATTGTAAAATAAGGTATTTTGTGACACTGTGGTGGCATAGCCAGACACAATGAATAAGCATCTTGCAAAAGTGTGTCAGCAATGTAACCTCTAAAGGGGATAATAATTTAAATGTCTCGAGAATGATCATGTTTGACAAGACCAAGTAATCTATCAAACACAGTGTTCTGCATCTGACAGTAATAGATGGCAAACATCAATAAGGCAAACATAAAATGATATCTCCTTTTTTTTTTTTTTTTTTCCTAAAGGTGCTGTGAGTTGTGTCTCAGAAGCATTTCTGGAGTCAGAGTTAATATCCTTTTGCTTAGTGAAAACTGGTATTAACGCATTTAAATAAAAACTCAGCTGTCAGGATAGCAATGTTCTCTGATTGTAAAGAGTGAGCTCTCGCCATCTGGCAGCCCCACAGTGCCCACTCAGTGGCACTTACGCCACCTCAGGGGTGCCCAGCACAGCGAGGCTGGCACTCACGGAGTAAGGCATACGAGTTTCCCTCCCAGAGGTGCGCTGATTGCCGGATCTGTCATCCCAGAAGCAGAGAAATATGCCAAACAGCTGGGATGACTCCAGGCAAACAAAATCTACAGAAATGCTGCTCATTTTCTATCCTGAAATCATACCTTTTTTTCCCAAACAGAATATTGTAACAGTCCGGTTAGTAGAGACCGGTAGCATCTAATACGTTTTAACATCCCCTAATCCAGAGTTTGTACTCATCTGGGTTCTAGAAAGCAAGATTAGCGCTTTAAGAATAAATTAGGTGAATAAGACCCTGCCTTCTTTGGTTAATTACTACAGCAACCAACCAATTTCCCAAAAGAGATCATGAACAGAAATGTTACGACGTAAAGCTGAAGGGAAGGAATAACACGAAAATCACCTGTGTTCCATATCACAGTTGCTGATGCCACATGCAATTTAAGTTCCATAAACTACAGGCAAAATGTAATGGAACACCTGACTGTCCCATCCGGTGGCAGGACATGGGCTGACTGCTCATTGAGGTCTGAAGTAACGATGGGTAGAACGGATTGTCAAAACATGTCCTGGTAGACGCCACCACAGCTCAAACTGTTGGATGGAGGATGTATATAAGAATAATGTATTTATATAAAAGACTTGATATTATCCAGAACGTTGGGTAGAGCTTATAAAATTGTTTGTGACAAATCCACTATGTAGCAGACTGAGTTGTCTCACGTTTTATGTATCAGTCCTGTTATCTTCCTCAAGATATATATGTGGTTATATTATACATACTATATATTCTATTATAATTTAGTTCATAGAATTCAGCAATTAAAGTATGTAAATAAACTTCATCCCAGAAACACGGTTTTGTGGTTTTTTTTCTGAAGTTTCAACAAGCAAATAACTACCCAAGTTTTATGATATTATTTCTTCTTTATGAATGCCCGGTGGAACTTTCAAAAAAACCCTGAAAATAATAAAGGATAGTAACTGTCCTTTCTTGAACAATCTCAGCCACATGTAATCGCTGATATGATTACAGACATGAATTTTCCCTCAAAACAGTTATTTGAACAAACCCTTGCTTACCTAGAAATATGTGAATGCCAAATAATGGAAGGCATGAATGTAGGGGAACCAGAGAGTCACTCAGATGGGGAGGCTGATGGTGCACCACATAACAGAGGTCCTCGGGTGGAGCTGTTTTAGGTGGCACGTCCCTTCATGCAATACAACATTATTTTCCTAATTCACTGTTCCCTAATTTCCAAACAAAACAGATCAGGCCAATCATCTGCAGCAAGAACATAAAGTAGGGTGACAGAATTACTCTGGAAACATATAAAATACAGGCCTGCCTGCAGGAGCCTGCAGGGAAAGTCTCTCTGATAGGTGGCAGATGTGTAGCATCAACAAACCAACAAAAGGACGTGTCTGAGTTCAAAGACATTCTCAGCTTGATGCCAGTCGATAGTGCATCATGTTTTCTCTGTAACACTGATGCTCTCAGACCTTAGAATTACAAGGAAAAAAAAGCAGCACCTTATGTTCTAGAAGGTGGAATCCACTCACAAAATTAATGCTGAGAAGCATTAAAGCCCTCTGCTCTACTACTGAAATCACTGAATAAGATGGTGCAGCATCTACTTGTAGCAAAAGAAATAGAAATGCAAAATGGAATATAATTCCAGACTGGATTATTTTATTTCTTAGAGCATTGCTAACAAGGAACTTAGGGTAGAAACTGACTTACTGTAAAGAAACATAATGCACATATGTAATTCAGAGAAAACATAAATAAGAGATAATTTGTGGATAATTTAGAAAAGATATCTTTGACAGATAAAGTGTTGTGAGTTATTATTTTTAATACAGCAGGATGAACACAGTGGGATATCAATGATTATAAATTCCATCTTGAAGGCAGCACTGCAACACTAATATCCATCATGTCAGAATCTCTAAATGATAAAGTTGACACAGCAGTGGGACTTGTTCAGGAGGTTCTCACTACAGTTAGTCGGCTTTTAAATATAACAAATCTCTTCTATTGGTCTCCTGTCAACAGACTTTTCACATTTTGTGGTTTTATCTGTTTCTCAAAGGAGGCAGAAAATTGCTAGTGTTATGCTGGGCAAATAACTGGTAATTGTTATATGACTATCATCAATAAGCATGGGGAACCCTGCCCCCAAAATCACAAAACACTACCCCTATGCATGATATGTGGTTTGAGAACCAGAGTGACTACTGGTGTCATCTCTTAGTATGACACAGAGACAGACCTGAATGTTAAACTGACAGGGCTAACACAGGATTTCTAGTACTCACCCGAAAAAAAAAGAGACCATTCTTCTCTCATTATTGGAAGTTTACACCTGCAACTTATAAAGATCTCTTAAATTAAAATGAAAAGGAAATAGAAAATGTTGCAACTGCTGTGAATTACATCATTTTCATGGCAGTATGTGATCCTGCCAAGCTAAACAACTCGTTTGTAAAAACACACTTCTTTGCCGGTAAAGGTTAAATGTCAGCAAGAGTTATTTGAATTTTTAAGAACCTGTTTTTGCTAAAGCTCTAATTTAATCACTGTTTATGACACTTGTTTATCCTTTATATATTGGTGGCCCAAATATCAAATCTCCAAGATGAGCACCACATATTGATTCTGTAAAGTATTTACATGAAAGGCTTCAATGTATCACTTTCTTTACTACTTTGATAAAATTAGGCAACAATTTGAGATGCTTTGAACCACTTGGGCAGGACAGAGAAGTTAATATAGTATCTTGAGTGAACATGGAACTCGCCTACAAAAGCTCTTAAGTTAGCCATTGAAAGGACATAGGGTTATTGAAAATATTTTATTTCTTTATGTGATGACAGAAGGCATACAAAAGAAAAAAATCTAATTTTGATCACAGTTATACTCATTTAATAATGCTGTAATTCTATTGGTTTGTCAGATTACTCTGTTTTTTCACAACATACACGATCTCTGGTCCAATATCCCATTACACATGCACTCTTTGGGGAAAGTTAATACTTTTCCACTTCCTTGGAAACTAGCAAGATATTTTCCACTTAATTCTATCTAGTTTTGACTTCAAATATCCTCCTACTCACTGATAATACAGAAGGAGTATCTTATTATCTGTAATGGGAATAGGGGCTTGATGACTAGCAGTGCTCTTTATCTTTGAGCAGCATGCCTCAGACTACTGGGTTGGAAACATAGTATTTATCCCAAACCCACAAAATTATGTGTAATGAAACTGCAATGGATTTAATGACAACATTTCAGCTGCACTGACTTTCACAGTGGTGAGATACAGTACAGGTGGGTGTTAGCGCATTTCAGATTTTTAAAACTAATTGACAATAATTAATTATACCATGAAAACCAAGGCAAACGTAGCATGACAGGCCTTGTGTGAAAGTACGTAGAGAAGAATTGGATATTTCTGACAGCAAAAAATAGGATAATGGCTGAGTGGGATCCCGTAAGTCGTGTGTGTACACACATGTGTAAGTCATGGTGGTAGGAGCATCCCTGGCAGTCCAGCAATAAGGATGCTCCTAGAAATCTCTGTCTCCCCACAAACTAGAGTCTTGAGTATAAACATCCAGGTAGGAACACATCCTTAAATCCATCCCCTCTCACCGCAGACCCTCCTTCTCTCCCCTCTCCCTTACAGTGCAAAAGTCCTTCAGTATCTCCAGTCCCTGAACACCTCAGAGTCTTCTTAGCCAAGACGTTTTGGACAGCTTTTTAGAACATTTCTACTGTTTCTGTGATCCAGTCTTACTGCTGAGTGCCAACATTCACTAGTCATCTGAGCCCACCTCCTCTTTGAGCTCTCCTTTGCAGAAAAAAAAGGCCCAACTGTAATTTCTGACACTGATTAAAATTTGCACTTCAGTTTCATAAATGCATCCAGGCAGCTTTCTGTGTGAAGGAGTACAGGTACGAGAGCCGAATGTGAAGCAGTAGGCTGGAGCATGGCCAGCAGAGACTATGCTAGGGAAGATTTTTAGACATAGAGAAGGTTTCCTGGTGCCACGACATGATTCCATCCTCATTCACATTTAGGCAAAGGCAGGGACTAGTTGCGATTAGAAATAGTAGTTGACAATGGTTATTTCATTTTTTATGGAGAGAACTAACAAAACTACCGAGTAGCAATGGCTCACTTCGCTGGTGTTATAAAAGCAAGTCTTGAGTCCTGTACTATGCAGTAGGAATGAATTCCAGCAGGCAGGTTATACATCTTTCACACTTCCAAAAAAAAGCCAGCGCTCCTTTACTATATAGCATACTTCTTTTCTTTCCAAGTGATGCTCACACCCACAGCAGTGACACTGCTTAGCCACGGCACAATTGCACTGACTTGCCTCTTTCCTGGCTTATGTCCTGCACTGGAAAGACTTTGTCAGTATTCCCAGTGCACAACAGAGAGCCAGGAATCTGCGACTGTGGCATGTGCTGCAGTACCTTTGTTAGTGCAATCTAACCAATCTAACCAGCTCACGTAGCAAGACTTTGGTTAAACACGAGCAACTATTCTATGAATCCTTGAAAGTTTCCAGGCTACAAGTACAGGTATTGGCACTTCCTTTTATTCCTAAACAGGTTTAGATTAGTCTGCAAGTGAGCAATACAATTGCACCTATATTTTGCTGTATAGAGATAACCTTTATGTAAGTTATTCAGTGAGGCTGAATCATGTTCTGCATGGCTGCTTTTGCAGCTCTCATTGCCATGGTACCCAAGTGACTTCTCGTAGTGCATTAAGCAACGTGCCTGTCGCTCGTCAGGCGAGTTCACTCCGTCTCTCATCCTTTCCTCTGTATAGGGAATAGGAGCTTTTGGTTTCTGTTTTTCATCTTTCTGAGTGAAATATCTCAGCCACTATACTTGATTGAGTGAATGATGATGGAATAGCTTGTAACTTGCTGTCTGTAATAAAACCAACTAAGCCAGCTCTGAATTAACACTTCCATTTCACACGAAATACATCAGTTCTTTTTATCTGAGAAGACAGAAGTATTTTCAAATTATGTAATAAAAAAGGTGCATATAAGGGAAGTATTAAGCAGGGAAATATTGCAATTTTTCTATTATCAGTCAGGGTTATAGATTTTTTATTTCGAAAGAACAAAAGGTAATATGTGTACAAGTCAGATAAAGGCTCAGAAAAAATAGCTCTTTTGTCTAGTTTTGAATTCACTCTGATTTAAAATATATATCTGTATGGGAAAGACTGCAGCGAAGATCTGATAACTTTTTTTAGAACACGTACAGCAATGTCATTGTAATTCGATTTGCAATTTAAATGTCTAATGAAACACTGCATAAACATCAGTAATGGGTAATTCATCAAAAAATAGCATACATTGTTTATCTTTGCAACAGAAACACCAAGTCATTAACAAAGCCAGAATAATAGGTAAATTTCATTTCCGTGTTGGAAAGACCTGCAAGAAGTGTAATGAATAGTTAAAGTCACACGCTCTGATAGGAATCTCGTCTCTCACAGAAGGAAAGGACCGCTCCATGCTTTGTCATCCCAGCATCTTGCCATCCAAAGTAATTCTCTGCAACCTCACTAGCTTCCAGTCAGTTGCAGAATGGATCATCATCCCTAGATTATTACTCAAAGAAGGGAATAGATGCAATAGATCCTGAACCGTTCAGACACAAATGCATCCAAAGGACCGTAAGTGCAACAGGACACACTACCTTTGGACAGTGTTTCCATCAGCTTGTGACTCTTGGAACATAACCTGTGGTAGAAGTACAGCCCACTCCCCTTGTGCTGCATGTTTTCACTCTGTAGAGTGAAATGTAGACTAGACAGTTGCTACCATACTTTGAAAAAGACTTTTTTTTTTTTTTTTAAATCAAGTTGTAAAGATTCAGAGTTTCAGCTCCACAACTTTTTCTCTTTGAAGGATGACGAACATTTTTTGTTCCTGTGACTTGATCTGCCCAGCGTTTCTGAAAATCACACAACCGTGTAATTTAGCAAGTCTTACCACTCCTTAACGAAGTGAAACAAAACTGCACCATACTGAGGTGGCTTCCTAGAGGTAATTTGTACTCGAAAAGCATGTAGGGACCGAAGAGCATAGGTATTTTATTTATCATGGGAATGAATACAAAAAGACAATATAAATACAAGGTTTTTTTCACTGTTTCCAAGATCATAGGTAATTTCTCTGTTCTAGAGAAAATGTATTATCCAGTGCCTATTCAGTTGTCTCTCTGCAAAGACTCCTTTTTATAGTTCATTTTGATAGCAGTGCTACGAAGGGCCAAAACACCCAGCCTGTATCACAGAGATAATGACCATGACCATCACATGCTGTTAATCTGAAATCAAAACTCTTGTACTGAGATGACCAAGAACCGGAAAAATTCACAATGCTACCATGCTTCTGAGCTATCAGATACTCAGAAGTAGCCGTTCATGGTTAAGTTTCTGTAAGCAGTGACTAAAAATACTGGTGTAGGTTTCCCCGTTGAAGTCAGCTGATATTCTCACTGTATATCAGTTCTACAGCATGCACAAATAAAAACACTATATTGTTTTATTTCACTTTTCATTAGTGCCACTGTTGCAATATGATCTGAAAGAAACCACAAGAGTCATCACTGCAACTTATGAGTGTGGCTTCAGAATTTGTGGAAGATTTGGAATAGGTGAGAAAGTGGGTGCCTGGGCTGATACCAGAATTTACAGGGCTGAAATGAGAATGAAGACCAAGGAAGGCTTGGGATCTAGGAAGGGAAGCACCTGAGAAAATGAGAAATGTCACCTGGAAGCTGAGAGAGATGCACAAGTATCACGGGAATAATCCCGAGGGCATTCAAACAGTAAGTAAAAGATTGAAGGAAGCAGCAGAAGAAAACAGAGAAAGTGGCAGCCAGGCGCCGAAATCAAAGGATCTGATAACCCATCAGTAAAGTAGGACAGTATTAGTTTTAAAAAAGAAGTAAATACACCAGAGGGCAAACAAGAAAGAAGAGAATAAAAAATTAAAGGGACCTAGAAGAGAGCATTTTGAGACACCAATCTAGTATCAAATAGAACAGTTGAAATAAAATGGAGAAATAAAAACTATCTGCAAATATTCTGGGAATATACAAAGAAGACTAAGTGGAGAACTACATCTTTATAATAGAGTAGGACAAGTGAAATGGTTATGGACAAGAGCGGTGGAACACATTAAAATTCCCCCATCCCAGAGTACTCTGTTACTGGCAAACAATTTTCTTACAACAAAAATGTGAGCTATTATCAGCAGCACATTTCTCAAATGCAAAACCTGCACATAATTTTATAATATCTGTTTTTCCAGTAACATGAAATAAGAATTAGGATGAGAACTATAAAATACACGTGGTAACTTTGCTATTAAACCTCCTATTTAAAATAAAATATTCTTTAACAGAAAAAAATTGTTTTGCAAAGAAAGGAAGATTTCTAAAACCCATCTGAGTCTCTTTTTGAGAGCCATGAGGACAAAAGAAATTTCAGAAACTGAGCAACTGTGGAATTACCTTTGACTGCAGATATTTCTGAACCTCATCTACAGACCACATAAACACTGTCATAACTTCAGTGAGCTGTGGATCTCTTTACATACCTCCTTTGCTCATCATGTCACCATTGCTCATCACGTCACCAAATTAGGGGATGGTGTGCACGCCTGGAGAGTAAAGGGCTGTGCACTATTCAAACACAAACACTGGCAATAGTTGCAATATGTGAACGTGGCCAGGAACAAGGCAGAGATCTTACGTGGATGCACTCATTTTAGCTCTACATTTACAACATTTAGTTATAAATATTCCCTTATGAAAGCCTATTATGTTGAATGATGTGAAAGATGCCTCTGCGTCATATGTTATTTCTTCAGTGCCTTACATCTTTCCCTAGAAAAGTTTGTAACTGTTTTAGTATATTTAGGCTATTACAGTCTACATAAGTAGAATATCATCAAACAACGTGCTACCAGTGAAGCAAAACTGAGAAATACAGGTGGACCGAGTTTTGCTGAAGTGCTGTTACTGCAAAACTATTGGGTTTGGGTTTTTTTGTTTGTTTGTTTGTTTGGGGTTTTGTTTGCTAAGAAAAGTGATAATTTGCCCCGGTTCTTCTGTGAAATTATTAGAGGCGACAAAAACAAGTTCTGCTGTGACACAGATGGAAGAGGGTTTGTGAACAGCCACCAGCCCAGCACTCGCTGGATTTCCAAGCTATAACAGAGGAAGACTGTTTTAGGATTTGCCCCTAGGATTATTTCCCATCTTCCCCACGATACTTGTGCATCTCTCTCAGCTTCCAGGCGACATTTCTTATTTTCTCAGGTGCTTCCCTTCCCAGATCCCAAGCTTTCCTTTGCGTGATTTTTCCCAAACCACCGCGGGCTCTGTTTTGTCCCAAGTGGTTGGAGGCGAGCCCTGTCCCCGCCGAGGCTGCCTTTAGAACACAACCCCTCTGTTTTGGGGGCTGTTTTGCAGCACACCGCTACTCAGGAGGCCTCGCCGCACCCGCGCAGGTGAGACGGTGTCACCGCGGCGTGGGGAGTCACCGGGGCGACCGCCCACCGCCTGCTCCGGGCCCGGCGGCGGGCGAGCACCGCCTCGAAGCCGGCGGGCCCGGGCGGGACGGCGAGGGCGGCGCGGCGGAGACACGGCAGCCCCTCAGGGGAGGCGAGCGGAGCCCGCCGCCCTCCCACCTCCCGCCCCTTCCCGCCGGCCGGGGACAGCCGCCGCAGCTGACGCGCCGCAAACTTTACTCCCCGCTGCTCCTCAAGCTGCGCCCGGCCTCCGGCGCGGCGGGCGGCGGCACCCGGGGCGGCGGAGGCGGCACCGGTCGACATCGTAACCCCTCGGCGGGGCGCGGAGGGACCCGTCCCGCCCTCCGTCCGCGGGGGGACGCGGCGCCGTGAGGAGACGGACCCGCAGTGCCGCGCTCCGGCCGGTTCCGCGCTGCTTCCGCGGCGCCCTCAGGCAGCCGCCGCCGTCGCCGCCGCGTCCGGGCGCTCAGCCGCGGGCCACGATGAGCCAGGCGCAGCCCTACGCCCCGCGGAAGAGCAGCTCCCCGGCGGCCGGCGCCCGGCGGAACGACAGCCAGGACTACCTGCTGCTGGACGCGGAGCCCTGCGAGGAGAGCGCCCTGCCGCCCTACGCCTTCTACCCCGTGTGAGTCCCGCCGGCCCTGGGGGGTCTCTCCGTGAGGGGACCGGGGAGCCGGGCTGGGCGCTGACTCCCGTGGAGGGGGAAAGGCGGCGGCGGGACGGGTGGTGGCGGGCGGGGGGGACCGGCGGGAAATGCCCGCGGCGGGGGGCTCGGTCCGCGGTGGGGGAGCGGGGCGGTCGGTGTCTGCGGAGGGCGGGGGAGCAGCACCCCGAGCACCCCCAGCCCAGCCGGGAGAGGTCTCCCGCCGAGGAGGGACCGTGGTACCTGCCCCGCTGCGAAGGGAGGCGAAGGACGGCTTCGGCTCGCTGTGGAGAGCGGGGCGAGGGACCTCGGGTTTCCTTGAACCTGGCGGGATCCGATGGGTTTAGTGGAGTTACGGAAATTTTAACTCCTACGAGCAGTTTCTCCCACAGGGAGAGTGCACGTTACGGGCGTGTTCGTAAAACCACAGTCCTTTCGTTACTGCGTTTTGTCAAAATCGTGTAGCCTCGTGTAATTTAATTCTCTAAGTTTTGCCGAGTAGTTGTCATTTAAAGAAGTAGGGCATAATAGCATATGCAATAAAGAACTAAACGAAACATAAATTATAAAGGTTCCAGGAATTGCAGTTTTTAACAGCCAGGTCAATTGACATTCAGTGTTGACAGTGTCCCTCGCGTTATGTGTTGTCAGCATGACTTCTTTAATTACCACTTGTTAATGCTTCTGAGGAGAAGGTATCCCACAGAGGGGAAAAATGGGTATTAAGCAATGTGAGATGAGCCCTAAAATCTCAGGTGATTACCAGATGTGCACTTTCTTTTGTACAAATTGTATTTTATTGCTTAACTGGTAAATTACAGTTAGCAACCTCTCCTAATTTTTGCTGTTTTATCTATGAGGGACTTAGCAGCTGCTTGCCAACTACCTGGATATAGAAAAGGAGAAATAGTAAGGAAACTGGCAACACTCAGTGTTTGAATATTTATAAACTCAGTTAAAAACAACCAGAGTTTTCAGAATTCACTGCTGTGTTGCTCTTGCTAAGTGTCTTTGTAGAGTATTAATTCAGTATGCTTCTGTAGCTATAAGAGCATACATTATTGCACATTGGACTTAAACCCCATCTCAAAATATATGACTGCATCTGTCTAATGAATGCCTTCCAAAGAAAAACCTCATGATGATTAGTTAAGAGATTGGTTACGACTCGTGGACTTCAGCTGTGAACTAATATGGCAATTCTGAAGTTCCTTTGCTGTGTGCTCATTCAGAATGGTCATGCAGCTACAAGAAGATACATCTTGCGTAAGGGATTCAAAGCATCTCTTAAAACAAAATCTGCAAGGTCTGTGGAGTGCTGATATTTTTACTTTAGCAGTATAAGCTTGTGCTAGCTGCTCTTGGTCCAGCACACAAGTGTGGAGATAGCTTCTCATCATCTCAAGGTGGCGATAAGGAAAGCCTACATCCTAGTCAAGTTTCTTCATAGAACTAGGGTAGCACTAAATGCAGGAATTTATCTCCAGTTGTGTCATGTCAAGGCCTTAGATGACTGATTCTGTGGTACAGGTAGGTACTGGACCCTGGAGTCCTTCCTTGATGGAGGGCGTTTCCATCAGTCTTTGAGAGAATGGACAGAAGCTACCTGATAACGTGTGGTGGGTATAAGTTTGAGGAATGTGCCCCTTCTCAGATGCATATAATCGCTACTAAAAAGGGTGCTTTAGCGAGCAGTGCTTGTATTTTAGGTGAATGATAGGCATGGGGAAGCTGTCGTTTGGGGCTTCTCTGGTTGTGGAAAGGAGCCACTTCACAGGCTCCTGTAGACAATACCTACACGCAACCACTTCAAGGACTTCCTTGTCTGGCAGGGATGAATGCAATGAGTATAGGCTCCTCCAGGGTATGGTGATTACTAAACACAGGTTTTGAATTTTCCTGCTGAAATTCCACCTACATGTTTTAGGTACATTTTGCAGATCTCTCTTTTTAGCCAGAAGTCATTAGTTTTACTAGTGGCCTTCAAATGGCCAAGAATGTAATCAGATGGCCTGTGTTTAGGATATAATATTTCTAATCTTTGTGGTTGTCGTGGAGTAAGAATAGTTTTCTCTACTTTGTTTGAAAATCCTCAGATGACCAGTATGTCCTGATGTTGTTATGGTAGAGAGTGTTATATGAATCTAACCTTGTATCTGTAGAGTCATAAGGTCTCTAGAGATCCCAAGGATACTGCTGATGAAGGGCAGGTGTTACCCTGACAGATAAATTACGTAAAAATCTGTATTTCACGTGCCATGAATCTGCTTGGGCTCAGTGTGTGTGCCTTCTCTGTCTGTGTCATGTCCATACATGCTTTATCAGTGTTTATTCTTTAGCCACTTCTCCAGAAATGTGGCAGCTCAGGGAGCTGCTCATGCTGCCATATTTTGCCGTGGAAGTCCTCGTATGAATCTTTGGTGCCGGTTGGATTATGAGTCTGAGACATGAGGTCTGTGGGTCTGTCCATTGAGATAGAGCTACATGTCCCTTGAGATGGGATGGTACATCTGTGCTTAAATGCAAACACAAAAAAAAATAACCCTCGAGATTACATTAGTTGGTGTATTAAAATGTTTTAACTAAAGCTACTTACATTTCACTTAAGAGTATTTCTTAATATATCCAATTGCTAAGGGTATTTTTTCAAACTGTCTGGGAAATCATAGGCATCACTTGTACATGCAGAAATGCCCCAGGAACATCTTCTGTGATGGTGATTAATGCAGAACAGTAATGCAGAATACAGCTGATGTCCAAAAAAAGCTGAAGTGTACCTCCTCTTAAACATTACTGAGAGGGTGACGCACTTACTGGTGTAATATGGCATGTATCTGTTGCTTGAAAAGTAGTTTGATACCAAGGAACAGTTTTCCTCAAGTGGTGATTTAGTGCTAATGCTAACATTATTGTGTGTGTTGTTTGTAGAACATGTTTTTCATGTGTTTTTTTTGTGACTGCCTTTAAGTGGTACAGTGGCTGGATTCTAAAATAGCCATTTTAAGAGAACTATTTCTTGTATTTGTAGCTAAAGCCCTAATCCATCAAACTGCTGCTTTAGTTCAGTGGTGTTGCTCCTGAGCTTTGATATACAGTCCCTTTATAACAGCAAATAAATGTTTATTTAATAAAAGATGCTGTTTGCCCTTTCCCCCCCAGGTGATTCATTAATTGTAAAATAGCATAGTCACGTTAAAAATCAGAATAATTGTCAGTTTTCAAACCAGCTGGCTTGATTTTGTGTCAATGAATTCAGCAGCACTGATGGGGTTATTCAGTTAAGGCTGACAGTAAATCGGTTCTGTTTTACCTCAAACCAGGACAAATGTGCTTAAATATTATCTTATCTGTAAATCAGAAAAGTATTTGAGATGCTGACCTGTCAATGTTAACTGACTGTGAGTAGCAAGAGACCTTACAGACTTACTCGTATATTTGAGGCTTTCTTTGAGTTTCAGTACTTGTGCTTAACAACGTGCATCACATCGAATGAGTATGAATTCAGCCCCCCTCTTCCTGAAGAACAGCTTTGCTGTGTCTGAGGTAGCTGCTCCCTTTGCTGCAAACAAGCAGCAAAGTACTTCAGAAAGGTCCCTTGGGCTCAGCAGCCGTGCCAAGTAGGGTCACACAGTCTTTTATCAGTAAGTGGATAGAAGACACTTACCTTTACTTGCGGTATGGTGCAAAATGAAATTTTAATGGGATTTTGTGCTGAAAAATCTTGCTTTTCTTTTAAATTCGGAACTGATGTTTGGAAAAACTCACTTCAGGCTATTTGCAGAATTTGTAATTAAATGGTTGCCAAAAGATGAGGCTACTTTTTAAGAACTGAATAATTGTATATTATAAATTATATGCAAGTCTTTCTAGCAGTCTTCTTCCAGCTAGTGATCACGTCTCACCCCTAATGTATCAAAAAATACATTGTGACATAGGTGTCAGAAGATTGCCTCCTGAAATACAAAAATGTGGATACATTTTTTTTTTCCCTCTTGTGCAAGTATTTCATTGGCAAAGAGCCCAGTTTTGTAGTTTAAAACAGGATGGAAAGTGCATTTTAAGGTCTAACCCCAAATCTGAGTGCTGATGTGTAGTGGGATTTGAAAGTGATAGTACTTGTATGTAAACTTCCCTGCTGAAAAAAATGTTATTGAAGAACAAATTGTCAGCGTACTAAGCTAGTAAGAATACACTAATGCAGCCAGACATCTAGTTATATTGCTTGTTTATACTTTGAAATATTTAGCATTGTGAAAAATAAATATATTTTCTTATACACATGAGGAAGGACAATTATGCATTAATATGTCAGTTGTAAAGTAGATGAGGCACACAAATTATCAGATGAAAACAGGGGGAAAAGGGATTCTGATGTGCATAACTGCCTTGAGGCATAGATTATTCCTCAGCTTTTGTGGTTTTCAGATCAAGTGTTTCTCGGCACTGTCAAACCCAATACATACTTTAAAACATTTTCTTTGTTAAATAAGATCTTTAATAGCTTCTTTCTTGCCTGCATTGTAACAGTTTCTGCTATTGGAATAACATCTTTTTCATCTCCAGCCTCAACTATCTTGCTTGAAATGACCTGTAAAATTATCTTCCAGACTCTTCATTAGACATAATCTCTTCAGGGAGTACTGTGCAATGTGGCAGCTGTGTTTCAGATTGCTAGTCTCTTTGCTGAGATGCTGTGTCTTCTGAAATGTGTTGCAATAATTTTGTTGATAGCAAAAAGGTAGAAGAGTTAGTAAGGGGGGGGGGGTAATTTTCCTTCTTAGCCTAATAGATGGAACACTTTCCTGTGAATTAGGACTAATGGTTCTACTTCCTACTGGGCGCAGGGAAAAAAATCATGTCTATATCTCTCATATTCTGGGTGACTGAATTTAATCCCTGAAGTCTTGGGTAAAAGAACATCACCATTATTACCAAGCCCCAGAAAATACAGCTTTTAGTTCCCGCTGCATTTCCTACAAGAATCTAGAAGAGAATGCTTCACTTTGAACTAAAGGTACGCTTAATGTTGAGTTCTGCTTTTTTTCCCCGAATACATTTTTTTAAATCTGAATGAAGAATAACAAATAAATATTATGTTTTTAATCAAAAGGAAATATATTTTGATATTTCAGTCTGACAGGTTAATTAGTAAAAAAAATATCAATCACGTGGTCTGTTTCCTGCCTCATCAGAAATGAGGAAAAAAAGAAACTACAACAGTCGTTTTCTTTTTTGGGTGAGACATTCAATAAAGGTTTCTTTGAAAAGAGCAGCAAAGCAGATGGACAATATTTATTTCACCTTGGAGAGCTGGGGTCTGTTAGTGAGTACTGCTCTAGCTTGCCCATCAGCTCAGTCCATAAAGTGCCCGATAGTGGCCAGGGCTGGGTAATGGTTCTTGGTCTTCAACGTGCTCTGTTCCAGCACATCCCTGGAGCAGACTCAGTATTCTGGAGATGCGGTTTTCAACCAGATTATTTTATGGTTCGAAGCTGTTTGAGAAAGCAGTGATCTTATGCAGAAACTGATACACAGCCTGAAAATTACCTCTCAAGGGTGAATTGAACGACGTATCTTCATTTTTGGTGACGATCTGAGGGATTTGTTTGGTTTAGTTGTTAGGCACTTTCGTATTCACTGTGTATGCTCACTAATTTCAGTGAACTTCCTTTGGTCAGCTGTGTCACCTGAACAGTTTCCTATGCTAATACTTCATAATCGATTTTGCTTGACCCATTGCAGTATTTCTGTAGGCTTACCCATTCTTAAGAAAAGGGTATATTTATGGATCACTCTTACGTAGTTACCGAATGAATGAAAATCGCCTCCCTGTGGGACCTAATTTTATAAAACTTGAAGCTTTCCATGTAAATATAAGTCATTTGTTAAATTTGCATGAGGAAGGTGGAGTAGTGATTAAGAAACGTGTGGGATATATATGGCATACTTTTCACTGCAAATTTTAATAGCAAGTGTGCTCTTTGTCAAACACCCTCCCAGCAGCACTTCCCCCCACAGAACCTGGAGGTTATAATAACCGGCTACTTGAAAAATTCCTGCCAAGTATCAATATCCCCAAATAAAAGTGACTTGGCATGGTGGGTCTACCTCATCATGCTGTGTTTAGACTTTCCAGCTCTGCAAACATGAGCAAAAGAAAATTTTGGCGGTTAAACTATCTTGATCAAATTCATTATAACTTTGTTTCATACCGCAAACTGTAACGCAGTGCAAGGCAATGACTTAGCAAAGGGCTTGAGTCTTAAAGTGCATAAAACGAGCCTTACATACATGTTTGCGCACATACTTGTGAGTGTAGGCACTTGCGCACAGAGCCTACTCAACAGGAGGCTTAAAGGATTTGCGTTGATAAGCAGTATTTAAATGTAAGTTTTGATAATTAAATGTGGACAAAAGGCTTAGTGATAATTAAATTACTTGCAGTTTTCTTTGGAATGGATTAACATTTTTATCTTGCAGTGGTTATTATTTGTTTATCAGTGACAAATACATAATCAAGTTTAATATTTTTAGCAAAATAGAAGTTATGGAATATAATGTGAAGATGACTAATTAAAGTCTGGTTTTATTTTCTATATCCGTTTCTATACAGCTACGCTTTTTTCATATCATTAGTACAATTGACAGCACAGCTCTATTGTCCCCCTCAACGTAATATATCTACATAAATATTTGTCAATATTTTAAAAACCCAAAAAAACCACACAAGCCTTGGCACTAGGAATGAAACTGGTTCTTGTACCAAATGAGATTGGGTACAAGAACCCCAAGTGAGTGGAGTAGAAGAGGAACTGCATATCAAGAATTGTCATTTCAGGGGTGTTCTCAAAGCTATGTGGGAAATCTGGGTGGCTTGTTTTCTGCAAGAGTTAAACATAATTTCCTTTTGTTTAAAAAAAAGTTATTAATTTGAACAAAATGGCAGTGCTGTGGATGTGGAGTTGCTGGTTGAAAGCTTTGTTGTGGATGGGCCGCTTTCTTTTAATGTGCCATAGTAGTGCTGAAATAAAAATGACAAATAGTAATAATAATAGAAATCATGAATCATGAAGTAGATGTGACGCCCGCCTCTTCGCTTGAACATTCCTTCAGTAGTGCCCTTAGTCATACAGCTGTTAGTGTTCTCCCTTATACATCATTAATTAAAAACAAAACCAACCTTGCCCACTGCCAGCTCAGAACGTGACTGGAGTTCTTTTTTGATTGAATACTGGTTTTAATGTCAGTATTTACCTTTGTGAAGAGATGAAATTACTGAGGGGTTTAGAATTTTTTTAAAAAATTATTTAGTATCCGTGAGGCCTTCCCATGCTGGTAGAAAGAAAGATCATGAACCAAAAGATCACAGTTAATGCAAACTTGGTTTAAAAATACGCCAGAAAACAGTACAGATTACAAGGTCTGTATGGTGCAGCACTAGCAATTTTACAGAATATACAGACTGGAGAATTTCTATGAGCTGCTGCTTTGTTAACAAATCTTGAATGAAATGTGCATCTCTTAAAAATGGCACCTCATATTCTTTTGAGGTAAGTCCTGGTCTATTGAAGGTAGTGGGAGTTTTGCTGGAGATGTTTAGCAGATGGTAATCCCTGAGCTGCACAGGAGACCTCATATATATCTAATCAGGTGCTGGTTAATTGCTGCTAATAAGGAGAAACTACTATGGAGCTGGTTGGATTGTTAGTTTGAAAAGAGGGGACCTTGGTTTCACTGTGACACATGGGGACCCACCACATGCAAGCAGGCGGTGTCTAACTTGGAGCCGGAGAGCAACCAGCCTGAGGCCGAGGAGGTGGAGAAGAGACTTGGCAGCCCATCAGACTGACAGGGTGGGCTACAGTGCTGCTCTGTTGCCTCCCATCGTCTTCTGTCAGCACTGGTGTTAGTTCCAATGGACATTTGGCTGTGCTGATTTTCCCCCTGGCCCAGTCTGGGTTTCTCCTGTCATGCACGTTGACTGAATTGAGGAATGATGACTGATTGCTTCGAAGCCTTTCAAAAGGGGAAGATTCCCTCATCTTTGAGGAATGATTTATGTTTTCTTTCTCTTCTATAAGATTTTTGCCCATGGTGTACATGTTTCAGCTGTTCTAGACATGACTTTTTTCCCCTTTTTTAGAACAGGTAGCCAGGTCAGACTGCTAAACTTTGTTAGTCCTCCTCTGTGTTCACATCTTAGGCCTGCCAAGCCGTAATAATCCAATACTTGGCACTTTTTGTTAGGCTCTTGAAGTGCATTGCAAACAGACGCATTGCACACAGTCCAGCTGTCAGCCTTCCAGCTGCTGGGTGCTTGGCAGCAGAAAGAGCGGTTCTTACAACAGCAGTATTTTAAATCACGGATTCTGTCAATTAAACACCTCTACAGCACCTGGCTCATCGCAGCAGAACGTAACAGCGGTACCACCAGCGTGAATCCAGGAAATTCTTCTAACTGAGGTGCAGCTTGTGGGAGGTTGCTTTGTAAAGTGGCATTGCAAAGCTCTGAAGGTCTGTGCCGTTGAGACTCGTGCCGCGAACATCACGATTACCATTTCTCTGCTAATCATGGTGTAGGAAAGTGCCCGCCCTTCCCCAGGTGCCCACGCACATGCTGAGTCACGCGGAGCAGAACCACGCTCTTGAGTGGGGGCCTGTGATGGGGATGGTGTTTGATACGTCTGATCACTTAGCAGTGGGCTCCTGCATCCGTCCCACATGAAACAACTGAGCTCAGGAGAGTATGTGTGGACTTGCAAACTCCACCACACAGGGATCTTAGAGCTGGGAAAGATCCAGACATTAGTTAAAATAGTGGATTGTAGGGTTCTTGTTCCTAAGCTTTCGCAGTATGTGCCAATGTTTACAGTCACATTTTGTGAGTTTCTAACCATGTTTAGTGATTTATGTGGGATCAGAACCATTGTATTGATTATTTTTTTTTCTTTCTTTTTGGTAATCCTTTCAGAAAAAATAATGAGTGTCTTTGAGAATTATTCCTAACCAACTGTTCTTCATGATTGAAGACTATAAACCAGTTTTCCCGTCTGTTTTGCAATGCAATAATTGATTTTTCTATATTAGTTTAGTTCCACTCTGCTAATCTTTGGTTTTATGCATTATTTCCTTAAGCTAATTTAAAATTACTTACAATTTTCAAGTGTTTTTTAAAATTTATTAATGAAATATCTCATGTACTTGAAATTTCTAGTTTATTATCTGCATGGATTATACATGAGTTGAAGATATATTTCTTTCTGTTTTTCCTTCTGGACTTGTTAATTTATAGTTAAGTCCAATAAGTCTGCTATGACCCAAGTGTATTAAGTGGAGAAAGATTTTGAAGAGGTAATTTAAAGGTCATGGAAGTCTTATTTTGGGCACATGTGGGAGAGGAGTCTTTTTAGAAGTTATTATAAATGTACATAGTACTGGTGGTGCTTTCTTGAAGGGAAATCCCGTGCTCTGAGAACTCTGGAGCCTCTCTTAGCTCTGAAACAAAGGACAAATCCATATGCTCATGGATCTGCCTGCACCATGTCCACTGCCTGGCTTTTGCTTTCCTTTGTCCTGGTAGGAGCACATGGACTATGATGATTGCTCAGGGGGTTCGGGCTCTGTATAGGATCAGTGTGCACCACTGTACCAGGGAGGTGAAATTAAATTAACTTTGGTGCAGTGGGATACTTGAGGATATTTGCAGTAGAACTGAAATTTCCATAGAGACATTTAAGTCCTGCTGTCACTAGATTATCTGACAAGTTATATGCAAAGAGCAGGCTGCTGGATGGTGGCAATGACTCTTCCTCTCTGTAGCTCTTCTTTTCCTCTCCCCTTAAGAACAAGTTTCCTATTAATTTCTCAAGACAGTTTTTGAAGACTGCTGCTTTCGTAGCTTTCTCAAGTGCGTCTTAAAATGAAACTTCCCCCCTTACAATGTACTATTTTGTTTTCGTATCTCTCTGTAAGTGTAGAAATCTGAACTGAAAAATGCAATGACCGGTAACAAAAATTGGATCAAAGGGTGGTAGTGCTAACAAAAGTTAGTTAACACAACTTCATTTTTGGGTAGTGGGGATGGGATGAAATTTTCCAAGGATACTAAATATTTTGTATGGCCTCACAGTAGCATTCTCACTTCAGGATCTTAAAAACTAAAACCACACAACATCAGTATCACTGGAAATTTTGGGCTGCAGTCCGTGTTACTGCTTCGAGTCCCATGGAGGTTGGTGAGGGTGAGAGTCTGTAACTGCCTCTTATTGTCCAGGACAGGCCAAGGAGTTACAGCAGCATGGCAGATACTCTGGAGGAAGAACAGCCGTAGCTTGAATTGACATCTAAGCAACAAATACAGCAAGAAAAATTAGAGTAGGAGAGGAACATAAGTTTCTGAAGATCTGGCCTATTCTATTTAAACATTTTGTTGAGCGCAGCTAACAAAAAAGTCAGCAATAGCAGTATTGTCAGAAGGTCTGCAGAATGAACCACTGCCTACAGTATGAAGTGGTAGAAGTTAATGTTCTCCACTTTTCTTCAGAAAAGAATTTTAGAGGATTAAGTCAGAAAGCTATTTAATCATTTAGCAACCTCTGATGCGAGCATGTTGGTAGGTAAACAGCAACTGAT
Organism: Chroicocephalus ridibundus; assembly: GCF_963924245.1. Taxonomy (NCBI): domain Eukaryota; kingdom Metazoa; phylum Chordata; class Aves; order Charadriiformes; family Laridae; genus Chroicocephalus; species Chroicocephalus ridibundus. The sequence continues at coordinate 17,501,639 of NC_086284.1, read as the reverse complement.
GTGACAGTGAAATTTTAGCACTGCTTTGTATGATAAAATAATAATGATCTTACCTAACAAGTTGATATATAAAATATACACTGGGATTTCTTACCCCACAGCCACTTCCAGCCTAAAATCAGCAACAACATTTAATACATAACAGGAAGGGAAACTTAAAGAAGAATCCAGGTAGGGATTTACAGAGGCAGCAAGGCTAACACCTCTAATTTTACAAAGCTGTCTGAGGATCTTTAACGACCTGAGGTTTCTATGTTATTGATTTTTACATCAAATCTGAAAGCCAGCAGAAATTTCTCTCGTTATCAGGGAGAGCATTGATAACACCTTAAAGGGAAAGAATATCCTTTGTGGATTAACCAGGTTCAATTCGTGCAGGATTAGTGACTTGTCTCCATGAATCAATGATGAAGGTGCTGGTACAGGGCAGAGGCACTGCTAGGTGCCTTTTCTGAACTCTCTGGCTGTGACAAGACTGACTTACTTCCAGCACAAATCTTCGTATGTCCAGAGGACCAGAAAAGGCATTGAGGTGCATAGTGATGACTCACTGGGGAGGGTATGGTGCAGTTCCTATCTGGATTTCTTTTTCATTGAAACTCAAGTAGGGGGTGGGAGGGCTAGTGCATGTTCAGGTGCCACACCAAAGACAGCATGCGTGCATGTATGCAGGAATGTGCAGGAACTTGGGAGGACTCCTAGTGTTGTTGATGTATGAACAACTTCTGATTGCTTCATGTTCTTAAGTTCATGAATTCCTGATTTCATGAGTCTTGAACTTCTAGACCAGGTCCTAGGTATTGCATACTGGGGATCAAGCATAGTAGGATTGACAGAAACTCCACATCCATCTATGGTTTGTTTTCAAATCCTATATCCTTTAGTAAAAATGTCAGGAACATTACCATCTTCCTTTGCTTTTCATTTAGGTGTGAGATTTGAGGTTGGAACATGGAAATCATGCTGGTACCTGCTTTCATCCCTGTGATGGTCTTCAAGCTTTTCTTTTAGTTGGCGACTGCTGCTGGGGTGGCAGGAATGGCAACAAGCGTAGAAGAGGCCGAAGGGTTTGTCTGAAATGAAGCATCCAGCCTGACCTCGTGGTCTGGGCTCCTTCTGTAGTGCGTGAAAGAGGCCCCTCCAGGGACCAGTTCATCAGATCTGTTTCAGAACTGCGTGAATCACACTGGTGTCTAAAATATTGTGGAAGGATTCTTGATGAATAGCAAATCTATGTTCCACAACACTCAGATGTGCTGCTGCTAACTTCAGTGGGATTTGTGTTCATGTGCCTGTGGAGAATATTGTCCTCAGTCTTCAGTATCCCTGAATGTATATTTTGTCTGGTATTTCACTGTTTGTGTTGTAGTGTATATCAATAATTGATAATTCAAATATGGAAGATGATGTGTTTCAGGATCAAATTATAGAAATTAGAAATACGTGATATACAGTGAAAACCAGCATGTAATTCTTTGCTAAGGCTAAATTCTGACAAATATATATATAAAAATATATATATATGTATATGGATTTTCTGACCTCTGGCTACTGAACAACACAATTGACTTAATTTTTTTGAGAGAAAATTTTGAGAGAATTAGGAGGGATATTTTGCGTGCTAATCATCTGCACTGCATTAGCGAAGACAGGCAGGAAGAAGAACACGAAATATAAACCCTAACAGCTCTATCTTTTAATGAAAGGAATTTTGTTTCAAACCTTAAATTAAAATTTGAGCCAAGCAATTAGAATGCAATCCTTCGTTTTCATTAAAAGCTTCACTTACAATTTGCAAAAGTATTAAATATGATTATTTTTAAAATAAATTGTAGTGGTAGATTCCATAAGCATCACAAAAGATTTTGCAGAATTTCAGTTCCTGTTCCCCCGTTTTTTCAGTTGGTTGACATGGATAAAGTAGTATTTTTAGTGGTGGTGTAATTTTGTCTCAAAATAGAATTTCTTACAATTAAGGCTGTTTACTAACAGTCTGTAATGTCAGATCGTGTTCTCTTCTCTTGAGTTACGTGCATGGTTCGCCAGCATAACTTTTAAATAGTTTAATTTTTCTTCAGTCTGCATACAGGCTAACACAGACTGAAGTTAAGAATGTACCTCAGTTGTAAACAAGATTTTGCTCTGCAATTATTTAAATTGGTAAAACATTAATTGCATAAAATTTACATAAAGTTTACATAGCAAACGGAAACATTTTCTGGTAAAGAATGAATGAAAGTCTTCATTTTCAATATCTTGATGACCTGAATGTTCACCCAAAATTATTTGCTTCCATTCACAAATTATTTACGTGTATACAGGTTTTTGTTTCAAGTGGCTAGCAACTGTCCCTGGGCTTTAAGGAAGGATCCTACCCGCTGCTAATGATAGGGTAGCATGCCTTTTTCTCCTCAAGTCTGAAAGACGCCTAAGAGAAAGGTCTCGCTTAGAGACATGAGGACAATTTTGGAGAATCAGAATTGTGTGAGAGATGCAGCAGCAAAATGTTTCGTCTGAGTGAGAGGTAATTTCTGAGTATTTATTACTTTATCTAGAAAAGGTTGGGTTTTTTTTAGTATCAATATTATATTGGGAGAGGGGATAAGCATATCAACATTATATTGGGAGAGGACAGCTGTTGTCCCAAATACGAACTACCAGCCATACAGCCCCTGGACACAGGCACAGTACAGCTGTCTGCTTTTTATTTTAAGAATATGGAACAAGATCTGGAGCGTGGAAGGCTGCCTGAAAATTCAGGTACCTCCTTCTTTGCAAGCTCACAGCTGGGCTCGGCAGGAGGCAGCTGCTGCTCCTTGGCTCGTACGGGATCCTGCCTTTGTATCTGCTGAGGTTGTATTGCCCTACTATGTGAGGACAGCAGTCAAGGTTGTTGCAACATTAGCCGCATAATATCCCACCTGTTTGTACTAGATAAGGATATTTTTCTGTGATGCTACTTGGGCACGTTCACACTTTGCTATGCTTATAGTGTTTGTCCTGAACATAGGCAATGGGTCGTCAGGAGAATGTGTTCAGTGATACCCACTTCAGTATATGCAATGGATGATATGTATAATGGGATGATATGGTTGGGCAGTATAACCGACCAGGCTTTGCCCTTAAGAATGATTTGAGACCTTCAGCTGTGAGGTGTGGGGTTTTAAACTTCTGAACTGTTAGTATCGATGTAGCAAACTGTTACTTCAGCAAAGTAAGTTATTTCATCACTTACTATCCCATGAGAAACTGAAAATTAGAGATCCCATTGAAGTTATGAATAAGCATGATCCCATTTCGCACAACCTGGGAATCTCTTTTTAGTCTTGGCTGAAGAGTAGGATCACCTTACCTCTTGCTCTGCTTAGTAACCCCTGACTGAGACACAAGGCAGAAGAAAACAAGAAAGAATCTATTGCTGCTATGTATACCTGAAAGTATCAGTTCTGAGAAGGTAAGAAGCAGTAATTATGACTGTTAATACCTTACCAAAAAAAAGGCAAGGTACTAAAGGAGGGAATTCTTCCTAACTGGAAGGAATGTTTAAAAGGAATGTAAAAAGTTAGGGATGTACTAAATAAGAATAACTTTTTTGCCACCTGTCTCAAATCATCATGTTAATCAACATCTTCCTAAAAATTGAAGGTCAGTTCCAGAAAACAGCAAAACCAGCAGAAGCTGCTGTACATTCTCATGCCCTGGAACTGGATGTTGCAGAGTGGGAGAGAGGGACTGTGAAACTGTATTCATGACACGTTTCATATGCAGCATCTACAGAAACAACATGTTGACTAGACTAGCTTTATATCCCAGAGATTACTTCTGTGTGAGAGCGTGACTCCGTGTTCCTCACTACTCTATGCTTACTGCTGCTCCAGAGAGTGCGTAGTATAACACTTACAAGAGGATCATGGGGGAAAAAAACTTCTAAGTAAACAAAAATTGTAAGTAAAACTTTTTTTTTTATTTTCCCCTCTCTTGTTCTGAGATGTCACCTTGTAGACTTGGGAAAACAGAACAATTTCATTTTTCCAATAGAGAATATACATGAATGCCATGTTCTCATTTTCCCAAGTCCTGTGTAAAAGTGCAAGCTGAGTAAGTTTGGAATTTCTGTTCATGTGAAACATTACTTTTTTCATATCTGTTTTCATGTTTAAAAAATTTTCAATTTAATTTTTTTTTTTACCAAATAAGTCTTGACAACACTGTTCTCATAAATATTCACCATTTACTTTTCGATCCAAAGTGTTTCAATATGACCGAAGTAAGCCACCCTAAATCATACGTGAGTCAATTCAGTATTAACTGCCTTTGTTTTCCCTCCCTGACTGACTGTATAGAGGACAGTTTCAGCTCTCTGCTGAGCTCTCTTTCCCGTAATGCATACATGATGTGACTCCCTTGGCAGGCAGCAGCATTCAGAGTGTATCTGCGTGTTTGTGTTCGGCCGATGGTGTTCTCTTGGGAGACCAGCCCAGGCGAGGCAACTGTGACCAAAACTGCAATTCTGTCTCCCTTCATTAGGAAAAAGTGGTTAATTGTTCTGTGGAGCTCATGCAAAGTGGTACATTTCAGATGAGTTACAAAGCAACCAAATGAATGCTTTCTTCTCTTGTTGGACCTGTTGTTCACCAACGTGAGTAAGCTAATTGGTGGTATCAGGATTGGAGGCAGCCTGGGCTGCAGTGATCATGCACTGGTGGAGTTCACTGTCCTGAGGGATCTGGGTCAGGGAAGCAGTAAAGTCTGGGATCTGAATTTTAGGAAAGCAAACGTCCAGCCCTTCAAGGAGTTAGTCAGTAGGGCCCCCTGGGAAACTGCGCTCAGGGACAAGGGAACAGAACAGAGCTGGCAGATCTTTAAGAACGCTTTCCACAGAGTGCAAGAGCTCTTGATCTCCAGGTGTAAGAAATCAGGAAAGGAAAGCAAGAGACAGGCATGGCTGAGTCAAGAACTGCTGGTCAAGTTAAAGGGCAAGAAGGAAATAAAAGCACATGGAGTGGAAGCAGGGACAGGTATCCTGGGAATAGTATAGGGAGGCTGCCCTGTGGTGTAGTGATGGGGTCAGGAAGGCCAAAGTGCAGCTGGAACTGAACTTGGCAGGGGATGCAAAGAGTAATAATACTAGCTTCTACAGGTACGTTAGCCAGAAAAGGAAGGCCAAAGAAAGTGTACCTCCCCTGATGAGCAAGAGTGGCAAACTGGTAACAACAGATGAGGAGAAGGTTGAGGTACTTGGCAACTTTTTTGCCTCATTCTTCACTGGCAACCTCTCTTCCCACAGCTCTTAAGGGGACAGATCGCAAGGCAGGGACTGGGGGAGCAAAATCCCTTCCACTGTATGAGAAGATCAGGTTCACAACCACCTGAGAAACCTGAACATAGAGAAGTCAATGGGACCTGACGAGATGCACCCCAGAGTCCTGAGGGAATTGGCTCATGTATTTGACAAGTCACTCTCCATGATATTTGAAAAGCCATGGCAGTCAGGTGAAGTCCCCAGTGACTGGAAAAGGAGAAATATTGCACCCATGTTTAAAAATGGTAGAAAGGAGGACCCTGGGAACCACCAACCTGTCAGTCTCACCTCTGTGCCTGGGAAGATCATGGAACAGATCCTCCTAGAAGCTATGCATAGGCACATGGAGGACAGGGAGGTGATTCGAGACAGCCAGCATGGCTTCACCAAGAGAAAGTCCTGCCTGACCAACCTCAGGGCCGTCTATGATGGAGTGACTACATCAGTGGACAAGGGAAGAATTACAGACTGGACTTGTGTAAGGCCTTTGACATGGTCCCCCACAACATCCTTCTCTCTAAATCGGGGAGGTATGGATTTGATGGGCAGACTGATGGGTGGATGAGGAAATGGTTGGATGATTGCATCCAGAGGGTAGTGGTCAATGGCTCAATGTCCAGCTGGATCTGATGGGAAGTGGTGTCCCTCAGGGGTCTGTACTGGGACCAGTGCTGTTTAATTTCTTGACATTGTGTGGTCCAGTGCATCCTCAGCAAGTTTACAGATGACACCAAGCTGAGTGGTGTGGTTGACACGCCTGAGGAACAGGATGCCATCCAGAGTGACAGGCTTGAGACATGGCCCCATGTGAACCTCATGAGGCTCAACAAGGCCAAGTGCATGGTCCTGCATCCCAGTTGGGGCAACCCCCGATATCAATACAGGCTGAGGAATGAAGTGATTGAGAGGAGCCCTGCCAAGAAGGATTTGGCCCTGCCAAGAAGATACCTGCCAAGGTACTGGTGGATGAAAATCTGGACATGAGCCAGCAATGTGCCTCGCCACCCTGAAAACCAACCATATCCTGGGCTGCACTGAAAGAAGAGTGGCCAGTAGGTTGAGAGAGGTGATTCTGCCCCTCTACTCTGCTCTGGTGAGACCTTACAGGACCCTAAACACCATCTAGTTTCAACCCCCCTGCCATGGGCAGGGACACCTCCCACTAGACCAGGTTGCTCAAAGCCCAATCCAGCCTGGCCTTGAACACTTCCAGGGATGGGGCATCCACAGCTTCTCTGGGCAACCTGTTCCTGTGTCCTACCACTCTGAGAGTAAAGAATTTCTTCCTAATGTCTAATCTAAATCTATTCACTTTCAGTTTAAAACCATTACCCCTTATCCTGTCACTACAATCCCTGATAAAGAGTCCTTCCCCAGCTTTCCTGTAGGCCCCTTGTAGGTACTGGAAGGCCACTGTAAGGTCTCCCTGGAGCCTTCTCCAGGCTGAAGAACCCCATCCTGTCCTCATAGGAGAGGTGCTTCAGTCCTCTGATCATCTTCATGGCCCTCCTCTGGACTCCAACAAATCCACGTCGTTCTTACATTGGGAGCTCCAGAGCTGGACGCAGTACTCCAGATGGGATCTCATGAGAGCAGAGTAGAGGGGCAGAATCGCCTCACTCAACCTGCTGGCCATGCTTCTTTTGATGCAGCCAAGGATGCAGATGTTAGTGTTAAGTGATAAAGGACAATGTTTGTATGTAATTAAAGTTTTAATTAAATGATAGTTCTTCTCTAGAGTATGTTGTAAAACCAGTATAGTTTGATACTAAGTAGAACTCAATAAAAACTGGTTTTGGTTGGTATTTACCATTGCACCACCATGTCAGTGCTCCAAAATCTGTGTTTATGCATCTGTTTGAATAAATACCGCTTAGGATGATTTCTCATTTCTTTATTTCACTGTAGTGAATTATTTAGCAGTAAGGTATTTTTGTGGGGTGTCAAAGACCGAGTTGCAAGACCTGTTTCAACTCGGGCAAAACAGAAATCTCAATCCACAGTTGCAACGTCCCAGGAAAATGTCAGCAAGTCAAAACTGTTCTTCTGTCTATTCCTCAGGTTTCTTCTTGAAGATAAAGATCTCAAGGTTTTCTCAGTGTATTTTGAAACTTTATTTTTCCACTCTGAAAGTGAACCTCTTGATTTCCATTTAGATCTAATAACAGTCTTTGTCAAGTGGTTTTAAAAGCCTCCCTATGTTGTTCTATTATTATCATCACCTAACTGGACAGCTTCAACAACTACTGGTATTGTCAAATATACTATCTCAGGGATTTCTTCTGTGCTGTGGGATGGAAGGCAACACAGTATTTAGTGGATGCCAGGGCTTTTACTCTCTTTTGAGAGGTGGCGGGCGTAGAAGGTTCTTTAAATTTTACAAACGTCACAGGAAAATATTGTGTAATTATGAAGTAACAGCAACTGTTAAAGGTCTCGTTTTATGTCTTTGATCTGTCAAATCAGTTCTGTGTTTTACATTGTGCTGTGCATTGGAATTGCTGTTACATCTCAGGTCTGGGAAAGGCAAATGAACTTTTCCTGCTGGAATTGCGTCTGTGACTTGCCACTAATTCTGTTTTCACTAGAAGTGTCCCTGAGGTCCCTGAGATCAAGGTAGCAAGTACTTTATTTGTGCATAGCAGGGAACAATAAACATCATCATTGTTTCCTTATTCTTATAAAGTAATTACTTTTTAATAACAGTAATTACAGTTATTAGAAGTAAACCAAAGTAATTACTTTTTTTTTTTTACATTGTTTTCCCTTTGTGTAAGCACACATTGGAATGCTAAGTGCTTCTGCAGTGACCCTTCTTTATCCTGAAGTTATCTTGCACTGAATTTTAGTGGAATTCTCATTTTTTGGTACAGAATGCATATTTTTGTAAACTACTTTGCAGCAGATAGTGGGTAACATCAACAGAAATAACTCTGCTTGCTCCTTGTTTTCATGGAATTCAGTTTCATTCTTGTTATCCGTTTTTAGTTTTCTTCTGGGTAACACCACTCAGCTGTTCTTTCTGTTGAATACCGCTTTGTTTTTTAAGCACATTTAAGGTAAATTTCATCATATTGCCTTGCTTATTCTTCCATTTCATTAGCTATAAACGAGAATGACTTCTTCCTAATATAGATGCAGGAAGAGTATAGATAGGCACATGTAATTATTTTCCAACAAGCAGAGGAGGGGAAGGAAAAAAGAGTGTCCTGTACTGGAACTAGAATTATTGTAGAAATCTTTATTTTATCCAAGAAAGAAAAATTGATTTAGATTTACTGTTTTCTCTGAACTTGTAAAAAAATAGAGTTGCTAGTTAGCGTCAGCATTTTGCCATTGCTTAAGTTACAAATGAAGCTTTTCTGGGAAATTTTCATTTGTAGAAATACTTGGTTAGACTAGCATTCATGTTAGCTGATGGACACATTTCATTGTGTTACAGACTATAATGAATGAACAAATGGATAAACATGTTAAGGTCCTCAGTCAGTCAGATGTGACTCCTAGAATACACACCACCTTTTTTGGAATTCTATTTGATGTATTATTGCATACCTGTTTTATGGGAAACTCAATTATCTCTAGGCTAACTGCTGTCATTAGTACAGTTATATCCTTTTCTGTTTTGCATGGACGACTTCCTACCTGTTCTTCCTCGGGTGCTGAGCAGAATGCGTACGTGCTGCTTCTGCAGAAGGGAGTTCTCTCTCACTGAACCACGGTCAATCGTCTAATTCCAACAGGTTCTCCTATTGCTGGCTTCTTTTCAGACATTTAGCAAACCTTCAGTGCTTCTTCCCTTACTCTATGTAGTCCCAAGGTTATTGGTTGTCATTTTCCTAATCAGTTGTTCACATGTTTTTCATTTCATATCAATTCATTTTTATCCACATCCAACAACTTATCATATTAGTCTAGTTCTCCTTGAATGACATGAGACATTTGTATTCAGCATAGAGGATCCATGATGTTAAAGTCTGTATTTTTTTTCCCCATCCTTATTTTATTAGCAATTTTCTTCAGTTCAGAGCCCTCGCCCATGACAGGTCAAGATCAGTGAGAGACACAAAGGAGGATATCTGGAAAGATACTATATTTTCAAAAAAGAATAGGATCTGAGTAATATTTCAGCATGATGAACTCTGAATTTGGGGACTATACTTAGAAATTGATGCTAATTGATAAGATTTTAGGATTGTTAAATTTCATATCTGCAGTTCTCTGGCAAAATCAGACACGCTTATTGTCAATGGTAACGACAAGTGAGTTAGATTGATTCCAGCTATGTTTGATGTTAATAGTCGTATTTTCAAGAAATAAATTGAGACTGAATAGATCTCTTGAGGGTAAAAGAATTACTCGGGTTTTGGTTACAACCCAGAAGCTGACAAATATGATTAAAGCACCATTTACTCCTGTGTTGGAGTGTTAGTTCAGCGCTGACTGGAGGGCGTGCTCATCTGTCGTATCCCTAGTGCAGGCTGGCTGGTTTCTATTGTACACTGTAGGTTTTACCGGTGAACCACGCAGGTGTATTCCCCCTCATTTAATTCATCATTTTTTATTATTTTCTTCCACTCTCTTCTATCTTCACCTGCATTGCATGTGGAAATATTGAGGTGATTTGGGTTGCCACATTGTTTCCTGTCTAGAATTCATACTTGGCAACTTGATGATTTTTTTTATTGTCAACTCTGTGCTATAGAGGATAATAATTTTTTTACCGAGGATCTTATTTTTTTCTGCGTCTTTTTCTTAAAAGATGCCCAGTAGTCTCAGTTTAGGACAAGCAATAGAAAGGTGTGAATAGCTAAAATTAATAAAGGTTTACAAAAATAAAATGGAAATGTCTTGTTTAGACTTCTTACCTTTGGCAGCATTTCTCTGACCAAGTAGCACGGGAGGCAGCTGGCTGAAATGCCATCTCGTTAAGGCATTTTACATTACTTTTATCATCCATTTCATAATCCTCTCCAGCTCTTCTGTTGGAGATGATTTTTTTGGTTTCTCGGACCTTTTTGCTGATACCATACCCTATTACCTGGACCTACAATTCAGTGCAATAAACTGTGCTAAAGGAAATGGTGAAAAATAGGTCTGGCTCATGCCACTAGAACAAGGAAAAAGAAGAAAAGGCGACCTTGTGAGTTCAGTCTGAATTCTGTGCCTGTTTTCACCCTCTGCTTGAATCTCCCCATGCATTTCTTGGATTGCTGTATTACAACTGGATTTAGATACATTCAATGACTGGGGTGAGCTCATTAAACTGTACTGTGTGACATAGAGAATCATAGAATCATTTAGGTTGGAAAAGACCCTTGGGATCATCATATGTTTGTTTTCCCTCCTTTTATAAATGTATATATAATATAGATGTCCACTCATACATGTTCCCTTTTTGACCCTTTTTGAAAATAGATGGCATTAAATGGAATGAAAAGAAATTACCCCTTGTCATTAAATAACCATGGCAGTAAGAGCTCATCAGAGCTCTTGGCAGCACTGGCACAGGCTTGCATTATCCTGTCAGTGTAGCGTCACGTTCCTCCTCATCTGCTGAAGAGTTCTGTGAGCAGATGGCAGCTGGACCTTACATGGGTATGAATTGCGTGAAGGCAGGCAGGAGTTTCTCTTCTCCCTCCCCATCACGCGGCACCCCTGAGGGGAATTGCAGCTTCTGAGCTAAGGAAATGTAGGGCACTGCTGCCAGGATACCCTTTGGCAGGGTTACTGAAAGACGCGGAGAGTGGCAGGGAGAAGACAGGATCATGTCTCTGTCCCACGGCTATGTAAAAGGGGTGGCCAAGCTGGCCAGCCTTGTGGGAGGCAGAGCAAGGGTTATTTTGCACCTTGTACATGCAAAACTGTTTTATCTGGGTTAGTTTTTGAAAAGTGACGTTAGCCAACATGTGCCAGTTCACACTGTTGAAAGGCTTGGACAGTTTGAGTGCGAGCACTGGGGTGGTAGATGTGACCTAGCATCACACCTTTTAAACGCAAGCCTACAGAAGGTCTGAGGCAGAAAGTCCTCTCACTGCCGGAGCACCCCTTGTTTTTGCAGTCGTGTGGCTAAGTGCCATGTTCCAGCATTTGGCAAGTCATTGCAAACATAAGCAAAGCGGTTGAGTCAGAGCATGGCATTTTCAAACAGTGACCTACAGAGCTAAAGGTACAAATATTTACTGTTTGAGCTTAAATCCATTTGTTTGGAAAGGAGACTTAGGTTTTTATGTTGATGAGGCATAAAGTTGGGAAGGGAAAAACTAAGAGTGGTGGCAAGAGTTGTCATAGATGGGTCTTGTTTGCAAGCCTGAAATCAGATTTACTTCCTCTGTTTCAGTGTATACAGGCTAATATTTTTATACTTCATTGCCAAACACAAGATGTTATCCGTACAACTCTCCGGGTTATTATGGCTGGGAAAAGATAGTGCACGGCAGAGCTCACCTACTGCAGGAAGGTTGTGACATTAATAGAGCAGTTAAATACTGTTTAAATATTGGAGAATAAACATATGTTGTAGAGGTTGACAACTGAAGCATAAGAGATGCAGCTTGTGAACTTTTTTTAAGGGAAACGTGATAAATGTGGTGCTGCAGTACTGAAGGTGCAATCCCCCAGAATGCCGTAAAATCCAGTTGGACAAAAGCAACAGTAGCTTTATAATGCAAATGTTCAAATGGAAGGTGCCACGGTTTTCCATCTGGTTTGCCCTGTTTCTGCATTCTGCTTAATCACAGATGCCAGCCAGAGAGATCTTTGTGTCCGGGGAGGGAAAACCCCAGGCCTGGGGAGGGGACAGGCAGTGCTGCAGAAGCTGCTGCTCTTCTGAGGCTCTCTCTGAGAACCGGGGCTCCCTTCAAACAGAACAGTGATTAAATCCTGACCAGGAAAACTGTTGTTGGTAGTTTAAAAATATGAGAGGACTACGAGGCACGTTACAACTATTAGTTTCTTTTGACAAGTGCAATTATATGTGCTTAAATCACAGCTCTGTGGAACCTTTTTTCGCCTTAAAATTCATCTGTACAAAAAAGGTGTAGGGAACAGTAGAAATAATATGAAAATGTAAATTATCTGAGCCTGCCTATAAGGTTGAATGCATATTTAAGACTCTTCCAATCCAGAAGGCACTTGAGCTTGTGATTGTTAATGGTTTTAATGGAACTAAAGTGTGATCTTAAGTGAAAACCACAGAGCTTCTTTTATGAACTTAGTCTTTTGCTATAAAAGAGGAAATGGAAAGAACCCATTCCGGTATTTTGCTACTCATGCTTCTGCAAAAATTTTTTTTTTCTACTTTCACATGTGGTATTTTCATTGTACAGAGCTTAAATAAAAAAACCATAGATTATATTTTATTAAAATAACTGTTTTATTTTTCCTAGTGTGAATTTTACGTGACGTTCCTGATCATGATTCTGGCATTCTGTGCTTTTAAATATTTTAAATTATGCTGGTATTTACTTTTTTTTTTTAAGTTTTATTACATTGGTGAGCAATACATTAAGTCTTTTGTAGTATTTATTTGAATATTAATCAGTCATTTAGTCCAGTTGATAGTAATATGATTTAGAAATTTTGCAAGACAAAAAAAATTAAAATTTTGGTATTTAACATTACTAAACAGTGTTCGTATGATATGTTAGAAAGATGGATAGGCAAAGAGGTATTATACATATATTGAACTAACATGATTCTGTATGTGGATTTTATAAAGCATGTTATAAGGCTTTAAAGCACTTAGTTTTGTAAATTTGAAAGAGAATAAAAACGTGAGTTAATTTGCTTAAATAGAGACTGAGAGATGATTTGGCATAGATGAGTGGTTGGACTTCAGCTGCTAAGAGGTTCTATCGACTGTAAGATATTAGAATGAGAATGAATTTAACACAGATGCTTTCTTTTTGCTACCTGAGACGATTTAAACATGTCAGCGCTGAGTAGTGGTGGTAACTGTCAGCAGAGTCAATGGAGACAATCACAATGTTTCATGCCTAGTTGAAGAACGACAGTTTGAAAATGAGGACTGCTGACTACAGGAAAAAATTGGCTGCTCATTTAATTTAGAAGAACAAATGAGAGTACTTAAGCACTAAAACCCAAACCTAAATATGTCTGAAGGAGTGTTTAAAACCATAGAATGTATCTTGGCTGTAGTCAAGTTGTTGAAGTATCTACTGCCAGAACTTCAGCTATTCTTACAGAAGACAGTGAAGATGGGAACACCAGAGCTGTAGTTTTATAGCTGTCCTGGACTAGCCCTGAAATTTGTGTTTTATGTTACAGAGAAGTAAGTTTCAGCTTAGTTTAACTATCTGGCATTTCTGGTTTATTTATTGCAGGTGAACTGGATTTGACCAAGTATCGCTGTGCTTACATGAGACTTTCTTTTCTGGTTATAAAAGATGTGATATGTTTTCTGGACTACTCCAGATATTCACCAGCTGTCTTGTAGGCTGAAAGTCAGAGCAGATTCCTGATTACCTGGATGACACTCATTTTTATTGATTAAATTGCTGTGTGTGTGTGTGTGCATATTATGGGAGGTACTTTGTTTTGATTTGAAAACCTTAAAAATTTGCATTTTAGCAATTAAGTATGACTGGATGATTTGTAATTTGCAAAACTACAAAAAAATAACTTTACTGTGATCCACTTTCTTTAAGGACAGTTCAAGCATCTTCATAGTTGTCTTTACAGTTCCTATCAATTTACAGAAACAACTCCTTAGGCCAGTAGTACAAGCAATGTCATAAATGCAATTAAGTGAGAGACAGACAAATATTATGATAATAACGGGGGGCTTTATGCCTGTCAGCATAATAGGGGGAAAGATCAGTGCATTCTGTCAAAATTTATACTGAATCTGAAAATTTTATGTACTGATGTGTCAGCAGTTCAGTACTCAGCTATATTTTTTCAGTTACAAGTGTAATAACTTCAAGGAGAGTTAATGGTGACCTTCAACTGTGAACAACACTGAAACATTCTCTATTTTGAAGTTACATCTCAAGATGTATAGTACACTTACAAGCTGTGAGCTTTCATTAAGGATTTCTGTACTGTGAATTGATCTAATTTTGATTTTGGTGGTTTCTGAACCAGACAGATATCATTTTTGCATTTTGATTGTGAATCTTGACTAATTTAGTCTTTTCTCTTTTTTAATACTATTAATTGTGATAGGATCCCTTTATCTTTTTATCCCTTTATTATCCTTTTTAAATTAAAGGTCAGTGAAGACTAATGCCAGCAGTACATTAATTCCTTTGGAATTCTTAGACTCATCCGCTGTAGTTCTCCCTTGCGGTGGAGTAGTGGACCGAGACTTGTCTTGGTTCCTTGCTTTCTGTTAATGTGTTTTGAGAATAATCTCTGACTACTCTTCAGGCACCTTCAAGCTGTTTGAATTTCATTTTTTTTTCCCTATGCTTTCTGCTTCTAGATTCTCTTTCTGTGTGTGTATTCTTTCTTAGCAAGCTGGCACTTCTGTTTCCAGTACTTTCGCCTCATGCATCCAGAAAGGCCCATGGCGTGGTCAAGATCATCTATTAACCTTTTTATCTTTCACGACAGAAAAACGTATATCTGTTCCCATAATATTTTCTTTATTTTTAATCATCTCCTAATTCTCGTTAACTCTTTTTCCTTTTAGAGATTTTTCCAATATCTTATTTACTGTTTCTTGAAATATATCCTGCTGTAATCCACTATTTTTGTTTTGCCATTATACTTCCTTCTTGTATTATAACCATTTCCTTTTCCATTTATTGACAAGGTTCTCGTTTTCCTGACTCAGGCAATTTGATCTGAAAAACATGAAATTAATTTCCTGTTGCTCTTTAACTGTTTTGTAAACAAAAAACTGAATAGACGATTGAAAAGAATTTATGAAATATGATCAATAAAAAATAAGCTACATTTCAGCCAGATAGAAGCACAGAAGAATAATTATAAGACTGTCTCTTAAAATGAAATTTCATGTTGGTAGAGTTGATTCAAAACATGTTATAAAAGAAATAGGGAAAATACTACAATTATTTTTTCCAAGGCTAACGGAAGCTTTCAGTTTCTAAAGGCAATCTTTCCTTTGCCATTTCAGTTTTTAATAGATCTATCAAATAGGAGTGACATTTCCTGACTGGTGAATGGTAGATGTACTAACCCTGTTTTAAGAACAGTACACAAAGTTTTAGAAAAAAATTTGAAGGAAAGAATAATTAGACAAAATGAAACAAACTGCACTGCAGGCTAGTACAAGACTAGTTGTATATGAAGGACAATAGAGTTCATGTACCTGAACTCAGTAAAGCATTTGATATAATGTCATATAGGAAATTATTTGTTAAGTTGGAAAAGATTGTTGAAATTGAAGAAATTAGTTTAGTGGAAGGCAATAGAGTGTTGAGTTCTGGTGTCAAAATTTTTAACTTTTACAGTTTTTCTTGATGTAGCTCCTTGGCTAGTCCAAGGGAATAGTTATTCCTTTCCTCTTTGAAGCAGTACCTATCTGAAAACTTTTTTGCATAGTGGAAGTCTTCCTAAATTGAGAATAAACAATTCAGATCCTTCAATCTTTTCTCAAGAGCTTTTTTATTGACTTCTAATAAGTTATTACCACACGTTTGCCTGTGATGATTGGGTCTGTATTCAATAATTTGCAAAAGTTGCCTCTCAGAAACAGTTGCTGTTTCTTATGTTTCTGTGCTTCCAAAATATACGTATGTATTCCTTTTCTAGGTGGAAAGGGAGGCTACCTTTATAATGGCAAATGAAACAGCTTCTGGAAACATTCCTGGGTACTGGAATGCAATCATCTATACTATTAAATTGTTCACAGAGTCACCAAATCATAGAACAGTGTGGGCTGAGAGGGACTTGTGTAGGTCATTTAGACCAAACTCCTGCTCAGACAAGGTCCAACTAGATCGTGTTGCTCATGGCGTTCTTCAGCAGAGTTTGAACAGTTTCAGTCTCCAAAAGTGGAGATGCCACGAATTCTCTGGCCAGTCAGGGAAGAATTCTTTCTTGATACCAAATCTGAATTTACTGTGTTGCAACTTCTACCTATTGCGTCTTGTCCTTTCACTGTGCACTTCTGAGATGAGTCTGGCTCAGTTATCTTTATATCCTTCCAGTAGGTCTTTGTAGATGTAGAAAGCAGTAAGATCTCCCCCTCGCCTTTCTTTTCTTCAAGCTGACTAAGCACTGTTTGCTCAATCTCTGCTCTCATTGCTTGTGCTCCAGCACCCTTGAGCACTTGCTGGACTCGCCCCAGTATGTCCCTGCCTTTTTTTTTTTTTTTTTTGTCCTGGTGAGTCCAGAACTGGACATAGCCCTCCAGATATGCCCAACAGAGTCTCACCTGCTGGTAGCACTCCTGCTGATACAGCATTGTACATGGTTGATTTCTTTTTCCACAGGGGCACATTGCTGAATCCTCTTTACCTTGAGGACCTTCAGATCGTTCCTGGAAAGCCACTTTCTATCCAGTTGTCCTCCAGCTTGTTGTATTGAGTTAATCCATCCCAGATGTAAGACTTTACAATTGCTTGTGTTGAAGTTTTTGATGTTCCTTTTGTCCCATTTCTCTAGTCTACCCTCTGAATAGCAGCCCTACCCTGCAGTGTATCAAACGGTCCCACCATCTTGCTAAAGGTACACTCTGTCTCATCATCCATGTCATACATTAAACACCATTGGCACTAGTATCATTGCTGGAGGGATGCAGTAGTAACCAGCTGCGGTTGGACTTTGTAGTGCTTATCACTACCCTTTGAGCCTAAATGTCCTGGCAAATTTCTGCTAACGTTATGTCCCTCTCCACACCGTATCCTGCTAATTTGTCTCTCTCACTGTGGGATCAAGTTGATATCCTGCTAATTTGTCTCTCTCACTGTGGGATCAAGGTGAAGGCCTTGCTCAGATCAAGGTAAGTGGTAGCCATTGCTCTGCCTCAATGCAGTGAGCCCATCATCTTGTCACAGAAGGCAGTCAAATTGGTCAAGTATGATTTTCCCTTTAGTAAATTGATGCTGGCTATTCCCAGTCACCTTTTTATCCTTCATGTGCTGGAAATGTCTTCCAAGAGAATTTGCCACATAGCCGTCCTGAGGAACTGAGATTGGGCTGATTTGCCTACAGCTCTGCATATCCTACCTCTGGGCAAGCCCTGCTTTGAAAATGGATGTGACATTTGCCTTTTTCTAGTCATCAAGAATCAGGAACTTTTCCTGATTGCCAAAACATTTCAAAGATAGTAGAGGGCAACCTTGCAATGGTATTGGTGAGCTCCCTCAGCAAGTTTGGGTGTATCTGGTGTGGTCTGTTGGACTTAAGTATATCCAGTTGGCCCAACTTAATCTTCTTGTAACGTAGATAATGCTTCACTCCCCTAGACTTTGATAGTTGGCTCAGGGATCTGAGAGGCTTGATCACAAACCTTGCCGTTAAAGACCGAGGCAAAGAAAACACCGAGTACCGCAGACTTATTCATGCCACTGCGTTCGCTGCCCTATTCAGTAAATGACCCACGTTCTCTTTAGCCTTCCTTTTTTCACCATTGCATCTGTAAAAGCCTTTCTAGTTGCTTTTCACATCCTTTGATAATTTTAACTTTACTTGAACTTTGGTTTACCTAACTCCATCCCTATGTGGTTTGGCAATATCTTTGTATTGCACTCAAATAGCTTACTCCTCCTTCTGCTCTCCCTGTGCTTCCTTTTTGCACCTGTGGTCAGTCAGGACTTTTTTGTTCATCCATGCTGGCCTTCTACCATGCTTGTTTGGCTTTTGGCACATCACAAACGACTGTTTTCATACTTTTGAGGAGGGTGTGCTGAAGATCAAAAAGTTCTCCTTGACATATTTGCACTCCTGCAGGATGCTGCCAAGCAGGTCTCTGAAAAAACTCATGTTTGCTCTCCTGAAGTCCAGCGCTCTAATTCTGCTGTTTGTCTTGCTGCCTTCTTTCAGGGTTTTGATCTACACAACCTCATGGTCCCTGCAGACAAGGCTGTCGTTGACTTTCATGTCTTTAACCAATTCTTTGTTTGTGAGTAACAAGTTGGAAAGTTCCCTGGCGTGCTTTTTGCCTAAGCCATCTACAGTCTCCCAAACAATTCCCTTCACAGTTTGGGAACTGAGAGTGTTGCTGGAACTGTTCCCAGTTGTTGGTTTTCATGCAGCCACTGTGTTTTCAACAGTGAGAGGGTTTACTGAAATTCAGAACAGTCGTTGTAGCTGTGGGCTACTAGATGCCAACTGGCATTAGTGGCCTGAAACATTCATGGGCATTTTTGTTTATGTAGACGTATCTGAGGATTAATCTCACAGGCCTGCAACACAAACAGTTGACTAAAACCATGAATAGCTGTGCCAGCTACTGCCAATGAAAATAACACATTTCTTCTTCTGCAAAAGCAGACTTTCTTTAGCTCTAAAAAGGGGATAGATACAGAAAAATGATAGAGAAATTCAATTGTGTGCGTGTATGTATTCCCCCAAGCACTCAGCTTGTCCTGGCCTTGGAAAATTGTAGAGAGTTCATTGCTGGTAAGAGACAAGTGGTCTGTCAGATCCCCCAACACCTCTGTTGCTTATACTGGTTTTCCTTCCTCCCAAAGTCTTCTGTTGGACTTAAGTTTGCTCCATGCTGATTCTAGAAGGAAAGCCTGAAGAAGTAGCTGACGCTCTTTTACTGTGTCTAAAATGGTCAGTGCACGCTTACAAAACCCTGCATCTAAAACATGCCCTGGAAGCTTCCAAGTTCACAGTGTCCTTACCCCACTTCCACCTTCCCCACACCCCTCCTGTCTCCATTTGGTTTTATAGGAAAGAAATTCTCGTATGTAGGTTGGGAGGGAGCCATAACTCTCTGGAGTTCACTCAGAGATGAATTTTGACTTAGTCTTAGTAAATATATCTACTATGACAGTTTAATTTAGCTGGATATTATAGCCACAATGTAACCATTGAAAAAAATTATCTCTGACAATACACTGAAAGGGAGTGTATTTATAGTTGTACAATAGAAGTGTAAATGTGTTCTTGGATCCTTCTGATAAAATCAAAATATGTCACGGTACCAAAAAAAAGAGAGAAATTGGCCTGAGGAACACTTACGAATTTCCTGTGTGACAGTATTTCATTGAAGTTATTCACTATGTTCTAGGTAGAATTTATTATTATTTTTAGATTTTATTTTATTTTATTTACCGTTTGCAGTATTTTCAGTGGATGTTTTACTTCCACTAACTCCTCTATGTGGTACTTCTTAAACAGCACCCCTCTATATGGTACCCTCTCCATAAGTTTTCTGAAACTGCTTACGAAGTTTTTGCATTTGTAGTGCTGAGGTTTAAATCTGTGTATTGATGTAGTTCTGCAGTGATACGCACCTCAGTTTGGATGAAGGTATCCTACTCTGCCATGGCTTGTAGTGAGCTGGTGTTCATGAGCAAGGACTGGCTCCTGCAGAATGACTATCTTGGCACCATTCAGGAGAGATATTGGCCTTCAGGAGAGACATAGTAGCTGGATACTTTGTGATATGTGTGTACTGGGACATATTTGCTCCGTTGCTGGAGTCAGTCATTTCTCATGTATCCCAGGGTGCTGGAACACTGCGGGAGTCCTGTGGACTCAGTAACTTCAGTTATTGAGCCAGCACGGTAGCTCTAGGCTGGCTTTGCGCAGTGAAGCCATATGTCTCCGCAGCACGCTCCCACTGTGCATATCGCCATGGCTTTTTCATTATCTTCGTAATTTTGGAGTGCTGATATGCTGCTAACAGGAGGTTGGCTGTATTAACTATGTAGAAATACTGGTTTGCAGAAGATGAAAATATCTTCTGTGCAAAGGATCATGGAATGAGATTTCCTGAAGATCTAAGTAACAGCCTGATCATGACTGAAAGAAGTATCATACACAGGTCAAGATGCGTGTGAAGTTCATAAACTGTTTCTTTGTGCTGTGCAAAAGTTTCTTATGGGAACTTTTGCTTGGTAAACATGGGTTATCTTCTTACTGCTGTGTGTAGTATGGCTATTCCCCTTGTTAAAAACAGGTAAAACAGAAAATATTCTGAAAGGGAATGTTGAGACAGGTCATAGCTAAAGTCTGCAAATAGTAGCAGAAACAAGGGTTGTCAGTCTAATGTTTAGTTGATCCTGGAGGATAGAAAAACTTGCAAGATGGATAATGGTGAGTCTTGAAAAGTCCTTCAAAACACCAAATTAAGCTAACTGAAACACAGAAGTTACCCAGATTAAATAATCTGAAAAGCAGAGGGCTGATGGTTAATGCTATAACCAGAAGAGAACTGCTGCAGTGACAGTCATCAGCTTCCCAAATCACTGACTTATCACTGTCAAAATTCAAACCCGTAATAAAGGCAAAAAAGAGAAGAAGAAAAACACGGAATTTAAATTGCAACCTTTTTTGAAGGAAACAGGGGAGGATAAACTGAAAATAAGACAGTAATTGGTAATATCTAGTAAAAGCTATAGAGCAGGTAAACAGCATTCTACAAAAGAAGTAAAGAGCATGATGTGCCTCCAAGGCAAGGTATGTATTCTTCTCAGGCTCCTTTCAGAATGGAATCCCAGATAGAGAGGATGAAGCTCATTCATTTCTCTGCTTTCAGATTACCATACTGTTTTGTTCATTTATATTTCTTGGTCTCATGCCAGGTGCAATGTGTTGTCAGATCACAGGGAAGACTAAAGAGCTGCCTCTGGCACGCTGGGTCCTGAAGAGAATGGTAGTCTTCAAGTGCCTGCAATACAAGTAATTTCCCAAGAAGATACAGACTCCTCCCTTTTAATGCAGGAAACAAGAGCTGAAATAGTTGTTTTATGCCCAGAATGGGACATGGGACAACTCCCATGGCAGGGCGGTTGGAACTAGATGATCTTTAAGGTCCCTTCCAACCTAAACCATTCTATGATTCTATATTACGTAAGGCTACAGAGAAACAGAATGGCAGGTGCTTTCTGCTGTGTGCTCCATAGTCCTTGTCCTGTCCCTGTCCAGACTGAGGACCTGTCTGGAGCATGCTGTGGTTGCCTTCCAGCCAGCAGACTCTCATATCCTTAGATATTAGGAAGAATTACTTTACTGAAAGAGTGGTCAGGCACTGGAAGAGCCTGCCCAGGGAGGTGGTTGAGTCACCATCCCTAGAGGTATTTAAGAAACATCTAGATTTGGCACTTCAGGGCATGGTCTAGTGACAGAGGTTGTAGGGTTGGGTTTTTTTGTGTGTGTATGGTTGGACTCAATGATCTCAAAGGTCCTTTCCAACCATAAAGATTCTATGATTTACTTTCTTTTACATGGGTGTGAAATCTGAAGAAAATTAGGAGTTCTTGGGTCTTGTTCTGATACGGAGTTATCGTATCAGTGGGATGCACATCTGGGAATTGGGAAGAGCTCTAAGGCTGTATCGACACTAAAAAATGAAGTGCGCTGGCGTCACTGATATGAGCTGATGCTGAAGAGCCCATGACCATTTATTAAGCTCTGTTAGTTACCAAAACAGGGTGGCAACATTCAGAATACCTAATGGAAATTTCCTGTGGCTTGGGTTAGCTCCTGAGCAGTGCGTGGGAATATTTGGGAGCGCTATCTGGCTAAGCCCAAAAGCATACCAGGGACCATGCTTACAATTTAGCTGTACAGACGATGGAGTTCTGCTGCCCAGGAACATTCCCTGGCACTTATTCATTTATTAGTACAGACATCGCCTAAGGACTGTAGTCGTTGAGCAGGAACCCTTTGTGTGAGATGCTGTCCAGACACATAGGAAAACACAGTACCTTTGTGTTCAACGGGTTTATGAGGGAGACGAAAATATAAACTTTGTTTTGATTCCCAGTACCTACTGATTCCATTTGCAGGTGTTTTGTGAAACTCCTGGGTACACACAAAAAGTTGAAAAAGGCACATTGGGTCCTGAAAGAAAAATGTGGAGAGAGCAGATGCCCAAGAATAACTCTAATAAAGCTCCTGTGTTTCCAAAACAAATAATAAACCTTGCATATCCCAGGAAACATGGCTAGCTGAATGACAAGATTTCCCTCTTCCCCTCCCCCACGGTATATTTCCAAAGACAAGCGAAGGAACTAAACAAAGAGGAGGTAAGAATGCTGTGCTGTTATTGATGGATTTGAGGGGAGAGGGAGACAGAAAAGCCTGAGGTCTCACAGCTATTACAGTTGTGTAATTGTTCCTAAAACAAAACAAGTCCTTTCTACTAGAAGTGGAAGCAGCTTTTTCTCCAGTCTTCTTTAATTCCTTTTTAATCAATTCATATTTACACCTATTAGAAAAAAATTAGCCATCGTTTTTTTTTCTGGACATGCTGTTTGCAATGTAAAAATGTAAATATTATTTTAAAATTAGAAGATAGTTTGTACAATTAAAAAGTATTTTGTAATAAAAGAAGGGAGGGGTCTGCAGTACAATTGTTAAATGATTATGTTAAGATATTTTCTAGAAAATGAAACAGAAACTGAGGAAGAGCCATCCGAAAAGGACAGCACAGTAATTTCATCCTAACATGTAAAGATCCTTTGGGTCTTTTGAATCCTCCTATGTAGGTAATTTGCAACCTTCCACCTGTTCATGAAGTTAAGCACTGGCTGAGAGGAAAAACAGAGCAGTAAGAAGAAACAAAGGCTTTGAAAATGTTAAATGTGAAATCAAAACAAAACTGTAAGGAAAGGAATGTTTTGGCGGAGGCAAAAGATTGTAATCAATATGTTATTGATAAGTGACAGTTCAGTGCCTTAATTAAATTAATGGTAGAAGAGGAGTAGAGCATACACCCTTAGTCACTGGAGATTCTCCTTTTTCCTCATGTAGTAGAAACAACCACATTGAAGTTCCTGGGCAGACACATTAATGGACATCAAAAATGACACTCTGGCATCTGCGTAATTTTTGCCTGCAGGCGAGCGTTCGTTCTCCTGACTTTCTGAGCTGGCCTGATGTGAACCTTCACCAACCGCAAAGCTGAGTAACCGCAGCTAACCCAGAAGTTCAGCGTGAGCCATCTGCCTTCCAGCTGAGCTCGTAACCCAAATGCTGCACCATACCAGTGGCCTTTACGAGCTAAGAACAAGTTCAGGCCAAGCTGTTGTCCACATGTGAAGGACTGTATACCTACCCATGCAGAGGTTCTCTGTGGGAACAGTAAGCCAGTATGCATATGAAATACCTAATTTTGTAGACAGGCAAAAGCGTTAAGGGCATATATGCCAATAGTACCTGTGGAATTAAAATGAGAATGCCAAGTAATTTCTCATGAATACAGACCAAGAGGCTACTAATAATTGTGAAGTCAGATTTTTGAAGTTCCATGAAGTATGACATTTTTAGCTAGGCAAAGATCTTTACCACATTTTTTGATAACAGAGAGTGGATTTGAATTGGTTATATGTAAGTACAACTCCTTGTATCGTGTCATCGCAGAATCTCACTGGTGCTATGTAATCCTCAGGGAGTGGTTTTGGGGAAGGTTCAAGAAACCTGCCTTCACTTTTCAGGAGTGAATTTACTGGAGGAGAAGAAGAGTCTTAACTTTCTCATTGCCTCAGTCTCGTATTTTATTACAGTGCCGCCTGCTCTTAGACTAGCATGAACCACTGGACGTACTCATTCAAATCCAGCCTCACGTAATAGACAATAGATGTTATTTGTATGAAAAGACGAATCTTAAACAACTTTCCGATTGAAGTTCTTTATACTTAACCTGCTGAAACCAGAGTCCTAAGATAGTCAACACAAATGCCTGTGAAAATTGTAAACTAAAAAAACTACTTTTGAAATCTGCAGTTTGAAATTAAAGAAAATTTTAAAAATGGGATCAAAGTATTTCATAAAGTATTTAAAAATCTCTTCTACAGGATTTGAAAGAGGATATAGAGTAGTGATAGAATGTAGCTATTTTAAATGCTGTGAAAGATATCCTAATTGTTTAATTGAGAAAATTTATTCTCTTACCTGTTGGTGTTAGTAATCACATTTTAAATTTTCATTCAGGAATTCACTTGGAATTTATCAGTTGTCTCTGTCTCCTGTAGAAATCTAGTAAAACACATGCCAGTAAGTTGTTACAAGTCACTAAAACTGTTAAAACTCCAGTTATTTGTGAACATTTCTATGTTAGTTATAGGGTTAAAATCAAGTGCACACCACTCCAAAAATGCAATGTGCAAGATTTTTCTAAATTTACACAGATTGACTTATGTTTTACATAGTGCAGCAAAGCAGAACACATTTGTCTTTTAAGAGCTGTAATTTTGATCATCTCCAAGTCATACAGTGAAATCCCAGCCTCATTAAAGTGAGCAGCATAACTTTTGAACTTTCGTCTCTGATGGAGTAAGAGTTTTATCTTTGTTGGGGTTTGTGTTTTGGTTTCTTTGGGGTTGATTGATGTAAGCATTTTTTTATTTTTATTTTTTTTAACATTAATTTTCTAATACAGCGTGATAACTAAAGTAAGATGGCTGGTTATTTTAATAGTGATTCATCTCTTCCGAACAGATAGTATTACTTCATCTCATCACAGGACTTTTCAGACTCTTTTTGACCATTAAAGGTCCAGACCAGTTCCCACACAAGTCAAGAGCACTTGGATCAGATCCAAAGAGATGTTTGGCTTTATCTAGCTTATGCTGACATGGTACAAATGCAACTGCCTGGGGAATTTTCACAGCATTATTTGACCTTTTGCAAAAGCTTAGATTGGATATCAGAAAACTATGTTTTTAAGAGTGCATTATTTCTTAGTAAACCTCTGGGAACCATGCTTTAAATCAGATTTCTGGCATGGCTACAAGCATAATTCTATGTATTCTGCTTTATGGAGAGAGACACAGTTTGAAAAACAGGTATCCTTCAGGTTCCAGAGGCAATGTTGTTACAGTCAGAATGATTTAAGGATGTTGGCAAGGTAAGGTTTGTGGATAGAGGTGATACCTTTCTTGGACTAATTATTGTGGACCTGAGTTAGAATATGAAAAAGTCTTAATCTTCTGAGGTAACTTTAGTGAAGTATGTGTAGGTATCTACATCTCAAGTAGGCATGCTTAACTCATTTTATAATCAATGGGGATAAATAGGCACTTCTAATGTGCAGTTCAATTTAGACATTTACTTGGGGAGATGAATCATGCTGTGGAAGGGCTTATTTCTGTCCATCAACAGTGGTGGAGGTTTGGGGTGCCTAGCTCAGTTGCAGATGTCTGCATTGTGTACATCTATATTTAGTCAAATCAATCCCATCTGATTGTGTCGCACATAATGGGTATGATTAGACATTATCTCATTTTCCAAGTCAGTTCTGGTGTCAACATGAGTATACTCCATTAAAAGCTGTCAGATTATTTTCTACTGTGCTGAATGACTAATGTTTAAATTTTTTGAAGAAAACTGCACCATAGTGACATACAATACGTTTCTTACTAGTGGATTTCTTGCGCAGCTTAAGTCAGAAAGATCTAGTGCAGTAATGCAGATTATGCACAATGGGAGAGAGCATGCTTGACAAAAGAGCTCCCTCCAGATCTCATTAGTAGTAGAAATGTGAATGAATCATAGTCCTGAGTCCTTTCAGGGAGTATTTGGAAATATCTGGTGCATTCTGCTTGGATGCGTTGAAATCTTCTGTCTAACAGCATGAGGACCAAAGGCTAATTTGGTCCTTCTGGGCAGAGTTGCTGGCATCCAAATGGTCCTTCAAAAAATCTGCAGCCATTCAAAGGAACATGATTGAAAGATTAGTTTGATAAGTTCCATTAAGAACATTTAACAAACAAAATCAAGTTAAGAGGTGGTAAGGAACTTGTTCTTTGAGTTGTAATTGAAAAATAAAGCATTAATTTAGAAATAAAATCTATAACATTATAGACTTAATCTTACTAAGCTCTGCTAAATTTATGGTTTGAATTGGATGACATATTTAGATATTTCTCCCAAGTTATTGCCCGGTGTCTGGACATCAGCATTGGAAACAATTACAGCTCTTGTTCCCTAGGTACCAGTTTTCACATCCTGATTCCTGCACACCTTGCTAACACACAAATGCATACGCATCCATTCCTTGCTCCTTTCCCCTATCTAAAAGTTAAAAGGTTCAAATATAGGTGTTAAGGGAATGAAATGGAATCTACCGGTGAACAGAAATTTCCTGTGCCCTAAAATATGGTAGATTTAGCAAGGACCCTGTAACGCCCTCCAAAGAACATATTGACGAGATATGTAGAGAAGTTTAGGCAGAGAGATAGTTGTGCGGTTTCTTCGTGTTGCATTGGCAAGTGCTCACACACGAATGCACCGACACAGCCAGTTTTTACTCTCTGAATTTAGACGATATCAAGAACACCTCCAAATTAATAAAAGTATGTAATTAAAGGACGTTTCAGGTCTGTAAAGAGGATTATGTCTTCTCTGCTGTGACTCACCCTGGGGCATTGCAGGGCCTGGGTAAGTGGCCGGCACAGGAGGTCTTGGCGAGGCAGGTCATCCATCCCACCAGGGCCCAGCAGGAGTGGTCATATGTAGGGCAGGTGGTTTGAATTTGGCCCTTTATGAGCTGAGCCAGGAACTGACATGCTTGCTTTGGAAATCGAGATGATAAAAGGTTGTCATGGGAGATTGTTCTATAAAATGACTCAAAATGAAGCCTATAGAGAGGCAAGGTAGTTAACCATCATATGAGCCCTATATTAATCATAAAGGTATCGAGGAGATTCCTCTCAAAGTTCTTCTGAGGCTTCCTGGGCATCTTTGGAGCAGCCAACAAAATAAGAATTAGGAAGCTTTGGACACTACATCAATAAATAATCATAAGGGCAAATCTTTTCTCATAAAGTGAGTGAAATTTATTTAGTTACGTGTAGTATTTTCAAATAACTTCTGTCATGTCATTGAATTCAGTGCACATGAAATGAGTGGGGTTTTTTATTCTGGCATAGCGTCAAAGGAGGTTTCAGCGTTCACAGTCATAACCAGATGTGGGTGCCTCATGCAAAGAGCTGTGGCTGCCTATCACAAAAGCAATTTCAGAAGCTCAGGAAATAGAGCACGAAAAGTGATGTTTCACAAAACACAGGATGTTTATTAGTTCTTTACCAAGGAGATCATTCAGAACATACTTCTTTAATCCTAGCGAAACAGGCGATTTAGGAACATTATTTAGCTTCTGACAGCGTTCAACAAAAAACCACCCTAGACATAGCAACGCCTACTGCCACAGAGATCTAAGTGGTTGCATTTTACTCCAAATTTATTTTATGATATTTATTATTCACTCTCTAATAGTTTTGCTTTTGCAAAGCTTGAAGAGAAGCCCACTGTTGCTTAGGGATCTGGTGACACAATGATACTGTTTCCAGAAGCTAAAGCAGACAGAAATTGATTGTTGCATCTCAGGGCTGCTAACACCAGCAAGACTTATTTTTCCTTTTAAGGCACAAAAATGGCAATTTGGCAACTAGCTTGTGACCTTGAAGACCAGGATTAAAATGTGTCCTTTTGATGCTGGGCAAAGCACTTAAGACTTCTTTAAACTTTGCACTGATGGCCCTGCAGAGAATCCCATGTTAATATTCAGGTTTTGCTCTATGCCTGCAGTCACTGACACCTTTCATTTCCTCACTAATGAACTTCAGGACAAAAAAGGAATTTCCCCTAGAAAATAAGCTGCTTCATCCATTGAGTTCCTTTGTTCCTATCCTAAATGTGTTAACATCAATGGGAATTTTTTCCTTTGTTGTCTGTGGGTTTTGGATTTGAGTTGCTGTTTTGAGGGAAGCAGAATCAGCGTAAATGGTTACTTTTTTGAGAAAAACAGGATCAGGTAACAGATATAAAGCCAAATGGATTATGTATGTCCAAGTCAGTTCCAAGTTCCAGGTAGTGACATCTGCAACTTTCTTTCTCGCAATTTACTTACTTCCCCCCCCCCCCCCCAAAGCCTAACTGCTGGGAGGTCAACTTGGAAGTTTTCAGCATCTTTGTGGAAATGATAATACGTGTAAGAAGCCTTTCTTGGGTACAAGGTAATGTGAATTTTGCCAATCTAAGAAAACAACATGTTCAGACTTTTTCCTTATACGTCATTGACGTTGCCAATGATTTCATGTGAAAATAATAACTGAAATTCTTCACCACTTGCTATTTCATTGACGTTTTTGTGCTGCGTGCAGGACCCTGAATGGTAGACGTATGGCTGTGAGTAGAACCGGTGTAATCTTGTTATTCCAGAGAGGAACTGAAGCTTCAACCAGGAGCTGTATATTCATTCCTTTTCTTGCAGTCCATTTATCCACAAGGATTCCTCCATACAAGCTTGTCAGCCTGGCTGTCAGGGAGTGGCTTTTCAAAGACGTGTATCAATAGATCCATAAATCTTTCACTATTCTGGAGACACACATTTAGACCACCTCACTCGTCTCTGTACTTCTGGGAATGGAGAATACAAAAGACGATTTTATTTTTCTTTGTATCTCCGTAGGTGTTTGGTGGTGCAGAGTGAGGATTTGCTGCTTTCTGAATATGCAGGTGTGACGAGTTTGGACAGGGGACTGTCACTGGCATCGAAATCCAGCAAAATGTTTTGTAGGGCACAAGAGTTCTTCAAGTAAAACAAGAAACATAGAGTTTCAACAGAGCAGACCAGTGCGGTTTTATATCTTTTTTATCTCTTTTTATTTTGTGGAAAAACATTGATTTAATGATGCAAAATGAGAAAGGGGACATGCATCCAGAAAGGGCCCGACAGCGCACTCTCCTGGAATGTGTATGATCCAAATTCAGGCTGTCTCTGACACCCATGGGTTTTCCTTTTGCAGAGAAACATCCAAGATCATATGCTGCTTCAGGAAACTGAGTTTGAATTCTTGAGTAATTTCCCGACCTGAGGTCCTGGTTGTTAACTTTTCCTTGAATTTTCTCATACTCTCCCCTATTTAAAGAACATTTTTCCCCTTTGGATCAACTGACTGCCATCTTGTCATTTTTTAAGTGCCTTAAATAATCCAGGTGCCAGCATGAGAAGTATGTTTATAAGTCAGATTTCTCACATTATTTTCCTTCTTGTCAGCAGCGCTTCCTGATACGGCATTGGAATGATAACACAACCCTTTTAGGTCATGCAACCAATTTTTTATGGGCCAGTCCGCAAGTCCTGCTCATAAAACTCTCTCAGACTTCATTCAGGTTTTTTTTTCTCTAAGAAATTATCTCCAATGAAACCTGATATTGTTGATGTTGTTTCACTGATAATGTTTGATATCTGATGTTATTGATTTTGATTATTTATTTCCGATTTTAACTCATTTAAAAGTATTTTTCCCTTCCCTGCCCTATTTTGTTTGCTTCTCTTTTTTTTTTGTTAATTGAAATGAGTCAAAAACTTGAAAAATTTTGCCTCCGTGGCAGCAGAAGTGAAAGGAAATATGTGGTCTCTGTCTTGGGGTTGTTTTTCTTCTCTAATCAGTTTGCGGTAAGTTTAGCGTCCTTTCAACAAGTTCATTATTGCTATTGTAAAGCTGTCATGATTGCTCTATCCATTACAGGAAGCAAAGATTTCAACAGAGGTACAGTGTGCACGAGAAGTTAGGCAAAGGAACACTGAAGAGTTAGGCCATGATAAATAGACAGTTATGGTTGATGATGCAGAGAAAGGGAATGCAACATATTAAACTTATTTTCTCCCTGCTACAGCAATGAAAACTCATTGATTTTCTTGGAAAATATGAGGTTGTCTGACGCAGCCTATGAGCGTACTTTTGCTATTACTGACCTGTCTATAGAATGAAATAAACTAAAAAGAAATACAGCAAATTCAATTAAAAACTCTGGCCTGATTTTCAGAAGGTTTATAGAACTCATGGTTAGAAACCAATGTAGGAACGGATGAATAGAGGAAATAGTACAACTTGTATACGAAGGGCTGAGAACAAGGTCCCTACATTTTGTGTGTATTTGTGTGTAATTCCGGGGCACTGTGCTGTTCCGTACAAAATACATTAATCAGGAGAAAGGTAAAATTGGATGAGTTTTTGTAACGAACATTGAATACTCATCTCTCTGTATCTGTTGTTTCCTCTGTTTCTACTTTATTTCATCTTTTCCTTTGATTCAGTCTTGGAGTTATTTTTAACATGCTCTTTAATTTTTAACTGTTTGTAAATTTTCTCGTAATGGATAATAGAAGTCTGTTCTGCGTGATTCTTCTCAGAGTCTCTCATAATGCCTGTCCTTTTTTGCCAGTAGTCTGTTCCATTACTGTCTTATGCTTTGAGAAATAGAAAACCCAATATCCAAAAGCTTGCAGACCTCAAAGAGAAAGAGCTGAGTTCATCCACCTTATTTCTAACTTACTTCTGTTAGTGCCAGGAGTTGCACAGCTTTAAGGGGATACAAAAGGTGCTTCGGTAAGAAATTAATCCATTCTGAAACTAAAGGTAGCATTAAATGAATTTATTCACTTTTTTTTGGATAGCTGAACTAGCTTTTTGTACAGTGAACTTGGCCCAGATGCTTCATATCACTATTACTTATTTATAGGTAAAATGTAAAGTATTTTTAGAAAAAAGAAAAAATGTATTCTTTGCTTTGCTTACAAGAGTTCTTTATTTAGGTCACATAAAACAAGGAAGTGGGAAATTTTATACAATATACATGAAATGTGGATAAGGGAAAGTAATTCTGGCTGTGTTTCCAAAGATTGCTACTCTAGATTCAAGCTGCAGGGAGATTGGTAGCACGTTAAGGAGAGGGTAAGAGTTACACCAAGCACTAGCTTCTTTCAGCTAAATTCAGCAAAGCTCTAGGTGATCAGAATTACTTTTTCTGCTTCCACGAATGAGATCGTTTGATACTTTTTTCCCCTTTAGTATTAAATACTGGAATGCTTTCACTTTGGTTTTATGAGCAGTGGTCATTTTCTCTTTCTTGTCGTATTGTGCGGAGATACCAGGCATCTCTATAGAAAGGTTTTCTTTGGGCAGTGTGCAGGTGGTATGTGAGGAGATTCTGATTTTTGGCATAATAAACTAAAGTTTAGACTTTGGGATAGTTTGCTTTCTCTGCTTGCTGCTAGAAAAAGCAATTCAGGGTGAGCTGAACTGCTCAGGACTACTGAAAAGCTTGACTAATGTTGTATAACCTGGACAGTTGAATAGGTTGATTAGATACCTTCTAAAATTGTCCAGTACGTTTGTTTAATATTCTTTATTAAGAATATTAAGAATATTCTTTATTAAGAATAATATATTAATTTAAGAATAATATATTATTATTATTTAATAATATATAATTATAATAATATAATAAATATATATAATATATTTATTATAAATAATTATTATAATTATATATAATTATATATAATATATAATATAATATAATAAAATAATATAATAAATATAAATATATATTATTTATTCTTAATTTAATAATAATATATATATTATATATAAATTAAGAATAATATATTAATAAAATAATAATTAAGAATAATATATATATTAAGAATATAATAAAGAATATTCTTTATTAAGAACTAAAGCATTGCACAAAATCCTAGAGTAAAATGACAGGGTTTTTTTTTTTCTCATTCTCTCCTACTTGATATTACACTTTATTATTTACATATCAGACTATTGATATTACACTTTATTATTTACATATCAGACTATCTTGCACCTGCTGATTTTTCTGCATACAGAAATCAGTCTACCAGTGAACCAATGAAAGTTAAAGCTCGGTGCTCAGCAAGGAGGTGGAGTGGCCACTCCACTGGCCACTGGCCAATGGCTCCAGCAAAATCTTCAGAGTGGAGTGGCCTAGACCTGTGGTGCCCTTCTCCTTAACAGAAGGTTTCTAAATATTTGAAATTCTGTTTGATGACAGCTTTTGTGCACATAATTACCTTGCTTCATCCCGGTCTGTTATTTATTTTTTTTTAAGTTTTGGATTTTTTTCACCAAAACTGACCAAAGCATGAGCTCACTTTATTCCTGGAAGATTAAGACTCACATGGAGTTTAGGTAGATTTATTGTTTGTATTACAGAGAGAAATCTCCTACGAAGCAGAACAGAGCTGAAGATAGCAGTGGTTTAGTTGTTCTCAAGTACAGTTTAACCTTGCACAGCCTGAAGTACTTTAGAGTGCCTTTTCCTTGCACAGGCGGTGTCAAATTGATTCTTCTCAGTCTCCATATTTCTCCTTCATCTCTGTATCAATTGCAGTTCCATGTTCATGAACTATATTCATGATGATGGTAGGTAAAATCAGGAATTTGCATCAGGAAGATATAACTAGGGACCTGTCACATTCTGATTCCTCTGCATCACCAGTAATCTGTGAAACCAGAAATAAGTGGGGGGAAAAAAAAGAAAGCAAGAAAAAGGAATGCTTTAAAAGGAATAGGTAGTGTATGTATATTTTATAAGCTTAATTGAACAGTCTTCAGAACTAATTGTTTGAGGTAGTTACTAAATCTAATGAAGAATAATGATTGTGGTTCTTTTTCTCCCCTTTTTACTCTGCAGAGAAAGTAATGATTGTCTGGGCTAAACATAATACCCATGTTATTACCTTAAAAATGGTTAGTGGCGCTAGAAGATGACCTGCTCTTTGTACAGGTTTAGCACTGCTTCCTTTAGAATGTGTGAATGCAAATTTGCCATTCTTGGAATTGGAAAATGAATCCAAGCTCTGTAGGGCAAGTCCGTGTAGACCTGTAGCTTGCGTTCCTCCTGTGTTATTTCCAGTTCTCGTACTTCAATGGTCATCTTTCATTCTGTTGCTGAATTGTTCAAAGGGAAAGAATGATTCATGGAAAAGCAAATGTATACACTATACATATCTAGAAAATTTGATAAATTGTACGTTATATGAACACTGAAGTTTCTATGGTTTGAGGAATCAGAATCCCTGAAAATAGATTATTTATCTGTCAATAGCCATGGGTTTGAAAACAAGAGAGCAGCCTTGTTAATTTTCTGAAGTCCTTTTTAAGTACCATAAAAATGTGGCATCAGATAAGTGGTATTCCTTGGAGATGGCATATTTATGTTTTCTAGAATCACTTGACAAGATTCCTCACTGGAGATTATGAGCTGTGGTAAAATGGTGTTGAGTGAAAGATGAAATAAGTTATTGGCTAATTCCCAGGAACCAAGGAACAGCCATAGATGGATCTTTTCATAATGGAAAGGAGCGAAGAATGGAGTAATCCAGCAGCCTATTCCTGTCAGAAGGGAGATTTTATTTTATTGCTGGGCTTCTCCCTGTCTCACAGGTGAAAGACAGTTGAAGAGTGGTAATAGCACAGAGAGGAGAGACAAACGCTGTCCTACACCCTGAAAAAGTCGTACCATGTGCTCTGGGAAGGTAAACATACCCTCCATGTTTCAAAGAATCAGAAATGGAAATGCTAGATGGGCTGCTTTTGCTCAAAATGTAATCTGGTTGGGACTGTTGGATTTCAGGGGCAAAACCTCTACATTTATTTCTTGCAACTACGAGGCAAGAGATTTTGAGTCCTGATTACCTGGGTAGATAGTTACCTGACTGCCAGAATCTGGTGGATCTCCATGAAAAGTTTGTTCAACTTTTCCCACTGTGTATTCTCTGGGGAATTTCGAAGAAGGGTGCCTTTTCTGCATATTCTGGTTTGGTTGATTGTTATTAACAGCCATATTCTACGCTCAAACCATGTAAAGTGCAGCCCATCACTGCCCTAAAAAGCGTTCCTTTTATACATAAAAACAGAGAACCCAAAGAACTGGGAAGAATGGTGCATTGTTTTTCAATTTTTGTTCTAGTATTTTAATTTTATTGTTTATTATTGTTTCCAGGCAATTTATTAATATCTGCTGGCAGGTTTTGAATATGGATAAAGTAGGTGACAATATTGTATCTAATGAGCGTTGATTTAAAAATAAGTGAAGGAGTTAAGAAGGTGCTTGGGGAGAAGCATGTCACAAATGAGGTTAATTACCACATATGTCAGTAAGCAGAGTTCAGTTTATGAAAAATGAACAGCAGAATGAACAAGGACTGTGGTAAAAGGTGGAAAGGTACAATTAAAATAAACTGAAGAGGAGCAGGAGTGTGAAGTTTCTCTGCTTTTAAAATGTCTTCCGGAATGTGGCAGCTTTACAAGCTGAAGTGAAATTAATCTTTAAACATGCAACTCCGCTGTTATCGGAAGACTAATGCCTCAGAACCATAATAGGACATCTCCTCATATCTGAGGCATAACTTAAATATATCTTTCCCCAGCATTGCTTGAGTTTTCTTTCTCCTTTCAATTTTTTTTTTTTTTTTCAATATTCAGCCAGGACTTTTTCTTGTCCCTCTCTGCAATCTCCCACAGATCTGCCTATTCCAGCAAGCAAAACAGAATACTCTGTGAGATGCTGTTACTAAAGGCTGCTAAGTTAAGTTTAGCCATCATTCCATCATTTCACAGATTTAGGCAGTCCTTTACCTGCTGCAGCTACCTACAGTGTTCAGCTGTGGTCAGGTGGAGCCACGGCCCCTGCGGTTCCACAGCTGGGATTCTGCTGGGGCTCACAAATGCGTAACTGTACTGGAGAGTCCTGCCTCCTCAGCCCTTACTCGTTACTTTGGGGATATGAGCTAGTGACAACTGATGGGGTCACTTCCCTGACCGAGGACAGCCTGAAACTGTACCTCTGTGAAGTATGAACTGCCCAGTTTATTGCAAATTAGATACCTGAGGTTTCATGCCTTTATTTCAAGGTCGCCTGGTCCCAGCAGCGTTAAGCGTTACAAGCGGTAAACCGCTATTAAGTGGGATTAAATGTACCTCGCTGAAACCCCATGTATTTGCATCTTGTGTTTTTTTTCTCTCTAAAGGTCAAGATACGTTATGCAAAGTATGTTTCATACATTATTGTGTGTACTATTCAGAAGAGGGTAACTACTTTTAGAAAAAGGTTCTGAGCTGTGCTGTCAGATACTTTAAAGGACTTGAATTTCAAACTGGGGCTGGAGAACACAGGGGAAAATTCTTCTCAGCTGTATTTTTTACAGTTAATTACTCCTGTAGGTAGAAGTTCACCATCAGAATCACGAGGCTTGCATCGGTGTTCTTTAGCTGTGAGCCGTAGTTTGTTGTATAAGGTCTTGCAAAGACAAGAGGTTGGATGTAGAGGATGATAGATGGCGGTGTAGTAAATCAGTGTTGCTGCAGAGTTTATAGGCTGTTGCTGCAGCATCAAGAGCTCATGCCGTTGAACTTTGACATCGTGACTCTGGAATTTGCTAATGAAGAATGGGCTGTGACAGCCAATCAATTAATGGTTGATCTCCCCGTCATTCTGATACATTGTGCTCAGATGTTAGTGTCTTTTACAGCTGTTGTTTAATTTCAGACATTGATATTTATTAGAAAGGAACCTAACGCAGCTGTCTGAACAATTGAGTTCTTCAAATTCTAAAGAAAAATTGTAACTAATCCTTACACTGATTTGCACTAATCTCTTTAGTGTATATTTCTCTTAGGCATGAAGTAATTTTATAAACATCAATCCATTAACTGTGAATTGTCACTATACTAAATCAGACTCCATGTCTTTGTGGTAGATTGTGGCTTTACTCAGAGGAGCAATGCAAACATAATTTTGTCTGTAGTTTATAGACATACTTTCCTGTTGTCTAATTTAATAATCTTTATCCATACTCAAGTTTATGTAACAAAATGCTCATAGAGAACTCAATTTTTTTTTAAGCTACATTGTTACAGGGTGCACACATGTATGTGATACTTACAAATAGTAAAATTATTGGCCTAAATCCGAAACTATTCTAAGTCGTGGTCAGCTAATGAGGAAAGAAACAGTCCTTTGGAGAGGTTCCTGTGCTTTTCTTGTTTATGAGGCACCCAAGGGAAAGCTGTTCACCTCTCAGGGTAAGCTGAACAGCCTCAAAACCCTAGAGAATATGCCACTGCAATGTGCTCTTTACTGCTGTGGGCATCACAACAGATTATAACAGAAGCTGTTGGAATTTGCTATGGGCTGCAGATAACGGGAGTGCCTTTACTGAATCTTTCTGCCCAGTGTAAAGGATTCAAAAGGCAAGCCAGTACCTCTCCTCAGCTCTACCTGTGGTTCAAGAAAACCTTTTGAGTCAGGCATCTATATACCATTATGTATATGATTAGGCATGTACATGATTTTATATATAAAAATATATTTATGAGGGGTAAATTACAGACCTCACACTATCCTGTCTCCAACAGGGGGCAAAAGCAATGTCTAAAAAAGACTGTGAGACTCGTGAAGACAAGAAGCCACACTTTCCTAGCTTCCTGCAGTTTACTGCTCAGAGACTTCAGAAACTTTCCAGTTAATACCAGCAGTGGATTTATGGTGAATTTGTCTAGTTGCCCCTTGAAGCTATTATTGACTTTTAGCACCCGTAGCATAGTGTGGTGGGTTCCACATACTAACTGCACAGTATAAAGGAGCACCTCCTTTTGCTTGTTTTGGAGCAGTTACCTGCTATTTTACTTACTGCTCTATTTTCTTCAGTTTCCTTTGTAGGGAAGAGTAACAGGCTCTGCTTGTACTTGTTCTTGGGAAAAAATAAAAAAGGGAGAACGGGCAGTATAAGTCATCAAATCTCCCTCCGAGTGCTATTTAAAAACATGCCTATGTGTGGCCAAAATCAAAGACGATGCGACAGAAGGAAAATACAGACTATCAAAGTGCAATGTTGAGTTGCCAGATAGTATTAAACATGCGTTCTGTCAGTTCATTGGCATATGCTCTCTAGAGGGAAGGCACAGGTCTGTAAATGGGGCTTTGCTCTTTCTAGGCTCCTGACAGTTCTGGATTCTCAGTAGCAGAAGTTCTGTAATTGCCACGTGAGTTTACGTTGGTCTGCTTTTCACCTGTCTTCTAGGTCATCTGTCTGTTCACTTGATCATCATCATAGATAGATCATCTATCTTTTCACTTGATAAGTGAATACAAAGTGTTGATTGAAAAAAAAAAAAAGTAGTATGTTTTGCCTTATAGCCTAATGTTTTGACTAATAGATCTCACAGTTATAATAAATGAATAATAAAATAAATAAATGAATAAATAAATGAATAAATATAATATGAAGCAAAACGGGGTGGTGCGATGGACAGAGGGAAGAGCACAAGGAAAATAAGAAGTCGTACTAAGTGACATGGTACACAGTAGTCTTTCTGGCACAGACCAGGATTGCTGTAGATGTTTGTTAAGTAGCATTAGTCTATAGATTTCCATACAATTCGGGGTTACTTCAACAACCACTGTCACCACGAGAATCTTGTCTCCCTCTCTCCTCAGTCCCTGCCACTGATTCCCGTCCGCGCGTTACCTCCTAGCATGGGCCAGCACAGGTGTTTGTCTCTGTCGGGGAGGTCAGCTTAGAGTAAGCATTTTTTTTTATGTATTTGTTTTTCAGAAATGTTAATTTTCATTCAGATAAGCTCCTTGATTAGGGTCAGCCTGGAGATGCCCCAGTACTTATGTGAGAATAACATGGCATGGTGTGGGAGTAGCAATGAGCAGCCAAAGCAGAGCAGAGGGTTGGGAGAGTTTCTGCAAGAATGCACATGAAACAACATCCTGACCTAATTTACTAAGCAGTTAGCAAAATTGCTACGCCATATAAATTATGACAGTATAGGAATTAATCTGTTTAGTTGGATAGAAACCAATTTTAATCCTTCTGAAGCTAAAGGAAATGTTTATGTCCCCCCATCTCTATGGGAAAAGCATCTTGATTTGGAGAGATGAAACACTGAACCTTGTCTGTGGTTTATAGTTTGAAAGACAGTTTCTCTTTAGCAATCTTAGAGTTTCCAGCAGAGGAGTATCAAGATAAAGTTGCTTGTGTATAATAGAAGTTTGCTTTGTTTGTATCCAGTTTTAGCATTGGTACAAGTATCCACGCTCTATTTTAAGTGCTTTTATTTATAACCAGTGGAACACAGCACTAAAGCACATACTACATGGTAGCATAACATTCCAGAGATCTATATGAGAAGTGGGTTTTGCTTTTATTTAAACTTCTTATCACTTTGTTCCTAAGGAACTCTGAGAAAATAGCAAGGGCTGTCTTGTTGACGTCTGCTACTTCATTACTAATGCAATGTTCTGTTTATAGAGGCGTGTTTGTCATAGACAACCAGCTGTGTTTGTGTTGCAGACATTATATTGATTGTGATCCTTCTAACTGGACAATGTTTTACATTTATTTAAAAAAAAAAAGACCTGTTGGCTTCAGTGAT
This sequence comes from Chroicocephalus ridibundus, assembly GCF_963924245.1. Classification (NCBI taxonomy): domain Eukaryota; kingdom Metazoa; phylum Chordata; class Aves; order Charadriiformes; family Laridae; genus Chroicocephalus; species Chroicocephalus ridibundus. The sequence continues at coordinate 17,463,011 of NC_086284.1, read as the reverse complement.
TTAGTCTACAATTCATCAAGAATAGTGTTACGATAGTAATAATGAAAGAACAGTAATAGAAAGAAGTGACATTAGGAGGGTTATGGAAATTTCAGTGGTGGATCTAATATGAACTGGATAGACCTTTTCAGTGGGCTCATACCTAGGTAAACAAATGGATCCTAATTTGCCATCTTGGGTAAAGTCAGACCTTGAATTTTCAGATTGCTAGCTGCAGTAGCTTACTAACACAGAAACCCCAGTGATAATTGATGGGAAAGGAGAACCTTGCGTGAGGCAGCCAGTCACCTAGAAGTTGTTATCTGCGTGCTGCTGTGGTAGCAGCATCAGCTGATAGTCACCTCGTAATGAGGTGTGTAATGAAAGCTGGTAACTCACAGGAGATTACGAGCACAGCAGACTGTTTGCATTGCACATATACTGTACCCTGTTAATAGCTCTGCAAAAGACGTGGCTTGAGCTGGAGAGCGAGTACTTGACCAGAAGACTGAACTTCTGAAAGGGCCAATAGTTTCTAGCACTAACAGAAGCAACCTCAAAAAGAACCATGAACTGCAGTGACAAAATGTGACACTGCCCGGTAACTGAGGAGTGAACAAGGCACAGGATGTTCTATTTTGCAAAACATGGCAGCTCAGATAGACCTATACAAATTGTTTAAGCCCCGACTCCAAAGGCGTATAGATACCTCCAAAATTGCAGAATGATTACTTCATCTCAAAATGGCTATGCATGAGACTGTAGGAAGGGATACAGAATTCAGTATATCCCTTGGAATATGCTGTAAGTCGGATATCTCTGTAAACATGTGGCAATGAAGGCTGTGATGTCCTTCAGGTATTCCATACAAGAAACACAAATTAGCAAAGTAGCCAGCTGTTAGATTTATCCTAAAGTCATACGTTGTATTTAATTTACTTCTAACTTTTCTTTTTTTCCAGTGTTCTAGCTAAAATGCTAGCTTTAATTTGAATTATTAAGATTTTTTGATTTGTTTTATCATTGCTGAAACCAATGAACTTTAGACAGTCTGTCTCCAGACGGGTAGAGGATGTAACAAAATCATGCAGTGTGCACCAAAAGGTACTTCATGGAAAACATGTAAGGAACGTGCAGCTATACATTTTTTATTAAGTTGGGTACAGAGGGGAATAATGGTGTTATCAAGTGCCAGGCTTAGTAAGGAGTTCCCTCTGGTGGGCACACACCGGTATTCTTTGCCACCTTCTGCAAGAAATATTCTAGAAAAAAAAAAACGCTTCCTGGCATTAAAGAACCTCAGGGTAGCATACTGATCAACTAATCTGTGAAATAAGGCGATTACACTTAAAATGTGTTTTAAAAGGTGAATGCATTCAGCATTTTTTTACAGTTGAGGAAAAACATTTTAGCAGGTATGTATTAGACATAAAAGAACTAGTTTTGCAGACATAGCCAGACACCGTTCTGAGCAAGATCGAGTACTGGAAAATGGCAATTCAGGTTTTCAATAGTGACCCTAAAATTAAACCTCAAAGCTTATATTTAGGGCTTATTGCCAAAAGTTTTCAGCAGCCAGCAAGAAATTCTGTATGTGCTCAGGTACAATGGGATCTTCAGACCTACAAAACCTAGTTCCATAGATGTCTTCTAAAGCTTAAAATTACACTAATCGCCAAAGAAAAGGATGATAAAAATGAAAAGCTATCTCCTGACACTCCGTGCTAAGCAGTCTCAGCCCATTTCGTAGTGTCATCTGTCCTGCCTTACCGTCCTATGCTGTTGAATCTGCTCCATTTTCTTTGCGTTGCAAGTATGGTATATAACAGGTTGTGGGCTAGTAAAGCACTCCCTTCTCTCCTTTTTTATGCTTAGGAAAGAATTTTAACCCCATTTCTCTGTTTAAAAGCTTCAAGCAATCAGAATTCTTCAAAGTGTTATTTGTTGTTTCTGATAAATCTCCTTTAACCAAACTCAGTTACGGTTTTCCAGGTTGCCTTTCCTCCTTGCACCATTTGTCTCCAGACACTATTTTCTTAACCACTTCCTTAAACTTCTCTATTTACTTGTCATTCCCGTTTCAGTGGTGGGCAGCTGCTTCATCAATAATAAGCCACTGGTTTTATTGCTGGAGTGAAAGAGCAGGGTAAAAAGTAGGGAGAATGACGAATGAAATAAGGAGCCTGGGAAATGGTTGTTAGCCCTGTGTTGTGTGCTTTCTCTCCATCAACCGCTAAATAGCTACTGAACTGCTTTCCAGGAGAGAGAGAAAATTTTTTTTGCTATTCCCTGAAGAAAATGTTTCTCAGACCACTACCCTTCCAGTTTCACATCGACAGATGTGAACTTTTCACCAAGCTGCAGACAAGGAAATACTCTTTAAAATTAAATTGTATTTAACTGCTTCTGTACAAAAGCATTTGCACAACATAATAAATCAGCTTGGAGAAAACACTTCTCAGCAGTATGTAAACAAAAAGCTATGACAGTCCACGTCTCAGAAGTGCCTCCAGGGCAGCCCCAGAAGGCACATCAGTTTCAGCCATAATTTCAAGTAACACTCTTAAGGATGACATATTTCATACTCGGTGTTAGATGTATATCTTCTGATAAAAAAACTACACAGATAGACATACTTTTATTTGTACCTTTCAAGTGCTGCAAAATGAAATACTGAAGGGATGTTCATTAAGGGCTTTTCTCGTTTCTAGTGCAACCACTCACTGGCTATTTGGAAATTTTATTGTAAATGTCCACAGCTGGTTTTGGCTTGTTATTTACAGAGTGCTTCAGCACTAGCCCACTTAGTTTTTAGCACCAGCTTCTAAGGGTTATGGAGAAACTGTGAGCCTTTATACCAAAGCGGATGCTATTAAGAGGCTGTTCCCATTATCATTAAATAGATCAAAGAATGATCAAAGATCATTCCAGTTAGAAGACACCAGCAAAAGAAGCCATCGTGCTGCCTGTAAAAGATAAACATCTCTCTGATGGTGTATAGGTGGTGGTCCCACAAGCTCTCCCGGCCGCTCCTTGCCAAGCTCAGACCTGGAGACAGTAATAACCAGCACCCTGACTCGGTCTCCAGGCCTTTGAGATGGGCCTTTATCAACGCTCAACACTTCGCATGCCTTCAGCTTGTACGGGCTCTAACTTCGACCATCGGATGCAAGCCAGGGAGTTGTCGTGGTCTGTAGTTTGTTACCAGTTTCTGGAGAGAGACGTATCTTGTGAGAGCTGCATACACATGCTTTGTAATAGTAAAGGATGTGGGACATCATGGGCTTCAGTGACTGACTGATGATGGACAACTGCAGAAGAAGCATGAGTACGGACTAACATAGTCTGAGGGGTTTGTCTTCCCCCATCAGACAGGTATGTCCCTATTGATGATTTGCAGCGTCAAATAATAGACAATAGGGCTAGTAGGGATGTGGACGTTTTAGCCAACTCCTCTCCACCAAGCAAGCTCAGCTGTTCCATAGCCATTGCTACAGTGTGTTTATCACAGCTGTCCTTCAAGATCTCTGGTGATGGAAAATCCAAGTTTTTTTCAGATATTTGTTTCCAGCTGTTCACTGTCTTTACATTTAGAATTTTAACCTAATCTTCCTTTCTATGCGTATCACTCCTGGCCCTATAGCATGGCATCGCATAGAAGTTCAGACCATGTTTCTGTCTGAGCTCACATCCTCTCTCTGATTGTACTAAGTATATATTATTTAATTCTATACATGTTACTATGTATTTTATATATATCAGTTTACAAAATATATCTTGCAAATTATATATTATATGTTATATACTACATATATTTTTAATATATGTATGATAAAGAAGAGTGGAAGAATAGAAATATTTTCTTACCATCAAGCTCTAGGCACTGTGGAGCTACAGGTTGCCTACCAATCCCAGACCTGAATAAAGACAAATTGTTCCCTTCCTTTTTCACCATTGCTTTGAACACTATCTTCCTTCAGTTTTATGCAGATTAACCCAAACCTATGTGTTCTTTACTTCTTGTCTTCCAGACCTTTGGTCAGCTCGCTAGTCATCTTCTAGACTAATTGCAGTTGTTCTGTATTGTGCTCGAAGTGCGGGGCCTGTGTCACCGCAGGTTTGCGTAATAGCAATGTTATTTCATACCTACCCCTTCCAAACTAACCTAGGCCAGTCACATCTTTTAATGTGTGCTTGCTTATTCTTACTTAGGTGCAAAACTTTTTACTTGTTTCCAAATTGCATAGCATTTGTTTCAGATCACTTGTCAGGCACATTCAAAATCCTAGCTTTGCTCTCCTCCCATTTTCAGTTCCTCTCAGACTAAGTTCTTGTGCAAATGTAAAACACGGAGTTTTTATTCTGTCATCCATCGCATTTCAGGAATGTATGAAATAATACCAGACCTAAGTCAGATTTTCTGACCAAATTGTCTTTATAACCTTGGATTGATAACTACAGTTTCTCAACCAACTGTGCTTCCTCTTCATAATTTCTTTCAGCCTTTCTCTAGTTTGCTTGTTATAATATCACATGTGACAGCAGCAAGAGCCTTACTAAAGACCCGTAATATATATGTGGGTCCTGCCTGGCTCACACAGCTTCTTCTTCTGTTACAGAAGGAAATTAGATTGTTCCAAGATAATCTATTCTTGGGTGTTTGATGTAGATGGTCTTATTTGGTATTACTTCTTATCTGATCTCCTAGCTAATTACTAATTATTGACACTTTAACAACAGCATATGAGAATTAAATTTGAAATTGATTGATATAGTTTACATTAGCTTTTTTTTTTTTACTTTGTTTTTTTCTAAAAAAGTCTGTGGCCTTTTGAGTTTTCTGGACGCTCACCGACAGAGGTGATTCAAAGTTGGTTACTAATGGTTTCGACATTGTTTCAGCTAGCTACTTGAGTTTCAATAAGCAGTGGATACTATTGTCATGCTTAGTAATTGGCCAGTTTTCAAAATTATTGAATTTCATGAGATTGAGAAATTTGTGGTTAAGCCAGTGTGGCAACATAACTCAACTTTCTCCATTTACTTTGCTCTTAGAGTATTTATGACTTTAATATTTTTCTTTAGGATGCTGCCAGCAATCTCAGCCCCCTTTTTTCCTTGCCGTGCTTCCATCCTGTAGATTTGCATTGCTGGCAGTATACATGAGTACACGTTTATTTTCTCTTCATGAGAGCTACAGGCATTATGTCTGGTTTTGCATTAATACATGCAAGTAAAGGACTTCAACGTGGTGTCTCTTACTAAAGCATAGTCATGAAGACGGAAGCAGAATGGCATTTTCTGAGTTTATATGTTCTGATTTCTTAAGAAGTTGTATAGTCTTCTTCCACAGGTAATAAATTTTTGAAGGTAAGCCAAACCTCAAGTTTAAATGAGTTAACAGAGTGCTTTCAGACAGTAAGTTTAGAGTATAATAAACCCTCCTACATGAGTAAATGAAAAAGAAGAGGCGGCTATCGTGTCACTAAGCAAGCTCGTTCAGCCTCTGGCAGCTATTGCAGACTCTCCTAAAAAGCTTTTTACTTTGGATTATAATGCTGTGAATGCTCACAATTGTTTCCCATGCCCAAACTTTCCCAGCTCTACAACTCTTCATAAGGAAGGTTTGTGTCCTCAAAGGGAGCTGAGGGTCGAAATCAGACCTTTCATCACAGTTCTTTCAGTTCATAAATCAGCGACTCACTGTCTGACACCTGATTGAGGAAAGTCAGCAAAGGCAGGAGACTTATCTCTGGCTCACAGAGGAATCCGTAATGCCTAATTCCTTGAATGTAAATGCACCACAGAGATAGCCAAAGATGTACATTTTAATACAAAATGGTTGCTAGCAATTTTACTGCAAACACTGACCCATGGGATTACTATATATTTCAGGAAGGCGTACTTGTGTAGGTTTTTGTTCTGTGGCAGATTTAACCGCATGGACAGAGCAGGAAATGAGATGAGCTTGATTTAGCTCAGCAATATGAAGGCTGAGAGGGGATATGATTGCTGTGTGTCTGTGGGTTGCGGGTAACCATTGTCAGGAGAAAGTGCTACTTAATTTGAAATACAGTTCTGGTTCCTAAGCAAAAACAAATAGATACAAATTTTCCATTATTAAATTTAGGCTGAAAATTAGGTGGATGTTTCTAACTGCTAGAACAATCAAATTCTGGATTAGTCTTTCAGCGAGATTAGTGGGAGTAAATAAAATTCCAGCAAGACAGCAATTTCCTTTAAGAAAGAGTCTAATATTGTAATAGGAATTGGCATCTGTACTTGTAAGGGACTTGACTCCATCATCCTTCTGTGGTCTGTGTTCCTACTAAACTACCTACGTTATAGGAGGCCTTAATCTTACCTAATCATTTAGGATTCTTTTTTAAACAATGGAAAAATGTAGGTGCTCCACATGAAAATTTATGCTATCCTACAATAAATAGTAAAGGTAGACAGGAGAATTGTCTCTCCTTTATCTACAGAGTAGATCAAGATGACTAATTTATACTAGAATCCTACTGTTCCTATGCTAGAAATGAGATGACTGGAATACCACCCTATATAATTCACAAAATCAACCTTATTGCGCTTGAAGTGGAAAATACGGTAGAGACTGTGTGACCACTGCTGCTCTCTTGCATTTAATTTATTATTTTGTAGAACTCCTTCCTGAAATATGGTATCCAAACTGATGACAGTATTCCAGGCTTGGCCATACTGGCTCTTAAGTAATAAGTATGGTCATTTAGACTACATTTCCCCCAAAGTGCATTAATAATCTGTTGCAACAAACAGTTGTTCAGTAGTCTGGGAAGGCTGAGGTTTCAAGTGGCTTTTAGAATTATGTGGCCAGGATCTGTGACGATAGGTGCTAACATGGGCATCTTTTTGATAAAAGATGGACTGAAAAGACCTTAGTAATGGTGAAATAAATATAAGAAGGTCAGAACAGGACTGAACATACTATTCTGGATCATCAGGTCAATTCCTTTCCCTGCTCTTGGAGACAATCAAGTATCTTATACTCTTCTTAAAAAAACCTCCTGAATTAATATTTACTATGTGTATCTAATTAAGCAGAAATAATAAAGTGGAACAATTTGCTTTCTCTGTTACAATTAAACATATTTATAGTCTTACGCTGCAAGAACCAGTTTTAATTACAGACCCTTAATTTTAATTAACTGCAATTGCAAATGGCCAAAACAGGAAAATTATTTCATAGATATAAAATATATTGATGAAGGGAAAATAGATTACACTGAGATTTTAGAGCTCTGCATCAGACATGCGCTACAGTCCAGCAAACAACGCAAAAATCTTCTATTTCATTCTGTAATAAGTTCTACTCCAGAAGATGAACTAGTGTCTAGGGAATGTATGTACTTAATCTTCCATTTAAGAAATTATTTTCTTCTAAATACAGGCAAGGAAAGAGGAAACACTACTGAACAAACAAGCTAATTCTAAGTATTCTTCACTAGCAATGATTACTCTTTGTTTTCATAAATTGTACTGAATGTATTGCTGGAATAGAAATATAATTGATTTCTATTATTTGAAAAATGAAAGAGAAAATGTTTAATGAACTGCAATTTTTGGCTGGTTAACTGAAGTTGTTAACATCTCAGGAAAAAATAACCACCATGATCCTGTTGAAGGGTTCGTTTCCTTGTATAAGGATCAAATGATAGCAAAATAATTTTCTACTGGTTTAGTTTTGCAGGGCGCATAAAGATAGGTGTTTTAAATCAGTGCTATTGTTATTGTGTGCTGGTTTCAGCTGGGATAGAGTTAATATTCTTCCTCGTAGCTGCTATCGTGCTGTGGTTTGGATTTAGGATGAGAGCAATGTTGGTGTTTTAGTTGTTGCTGAGCAGTGCTTACACTAAGTCAAGGCCTTTTCTGCTCCTCACACCACCCGACTAGCGAGGAGGCTGGGGGTGCACAAGAAGCTGGGAGGGGACACGGCTGGGACAGCTGACCCCAAGTGACGGAAGGGATATTCCGTACCATATAACATCACGCTCAGCAACAAAAGCTGGGGAGTGTTGGCCAAGGGGTGGCAGTTGGTGCTCAGGGACTGTCTGGGCATCAGTCAGCAGGTGATGAGCAATTGCACTGTGCATCACTTGTTTTGTATAGTCTTTTATCATTATTATTATTATTTTCCCTTAATTTTCTGTCCTATTAAACTGTCTTTATCTCAGTCCTTGAGTCTTACCTTTTTTCTGACTCTTTCCCCCATTCCACTTGGGGGTAGTGAGCAAACGGCTGTGCGGTGTTTGGCTGCCTGCAGGGTTAAACCACAACATCTTGTCACTTAGTTTAAATAAGAACTGAATCTAGACTGAATGCATCTCTATTTTTTTGAAGGAGTTTTAAAAAATTATTATGATATTTTTCATGGGCTGAATCTATTGTCTCTTCAAATAATTGCAGTATAAATTATTTAAATGATGCTTAGCAGTAAGTGATTGTTGCAGAGATCATGAAGAAAGAAGCAGTTCAAGATTGATATGGAATTTGCCAGCATGCTGCTCAGTAGGATGGTCTCTGCATCTCAGATTATTGTGCTCCTTCAATTCAATGATTAGTTTATTCAAAACTGAGAAGCCAGTGGGTAGCTAAGAAAGGAGGAAAACCTGTTTCCTATGAGTAAAAATTCCTCCAGTCACTATGCACTTTAAAAAGTGATAGAGAGCAGCCTTGCAATGACATCTGCCAGCTCCCTCTGTACCCTTGGATGCAAGGTTTCAGGATTGTGTGTCCAGTTGGCTTAATTGTAGCCCAGGTCAATCTTCCTCAAATGTATGTAATGCTTCACTCTGCTGGGGACCTTTGAGGTCTAGGGACAGACCTTACTGGTGAAAACTGAGGCAAAAAAAGCATTGAGTACCTCAGTACTGTGTCATTGGTCACTGGGTCCACCAGTTTGTTTAAAAGTGGGCCTACATGAATTTCCTTAGTCTTCCTTTTGCTTCTAGTGCACTTTCAGAAGACATTTTTTGCTGGTCTTCACATCCTTTGATACTTTTAACTCCAGATGAACTTTAGGTTTCCTAACTCCATCTTTGCGTGCATGGGTATTGTCGTAATGTTTCTTCCAAAACTGAGACTCAGAAGCAGAAGGATAAGTAGTAGAGATGTGTTATTATGCATGGAGCAGATGTGGGGAACTTAGGCTATTTATCTTAGGCTAACGTAAACATAACATAGCTAATGTTATGTTGATGATGCTAACCATCCTGTACACGGTACATAATCTACAAGATTATGGAGAGATGGAGTTCCTGCTCTGAATCTTGATCTCGTGGTGTCTGTTTGCCTTTACTTACTGCAGGAGTTGGAGAGATTAACCTCATTAAACTGAATTTAGTCTTTGTGAACGCTTCCCATGGTAGGTAGGAGATGCAGCATGGCTTTTTGGATAGTAGATATTAGCAGCAGGAGCTTTCACGTATACAGTTGCAGCACATATGGAAGGAATGGGAGAGAAACTGATGGAGTAAGGATTGAGGGAAATAGACCCTTGTAGTCTTATGAGGAGCAGCTGAGGGAATTGAGGGTTTTTTGCCTGGAGAAAAGGAGGCTGAGGGAGACCTTATCCACTCTCTATAACTACCTGAAAGGAAGTTGTAGCAAGGTGGGGCTTGGTATCTTCTTCCGAGTAATACGTGAAAGGACAAGAGGAAATGGCCTCACGTTGTGCCAGGGGAGGTTTAGATTGGATATTAGGAAAAAATTCTTCATTAAAAGGGTTATCAAACATCGGAACAGGCTGCCCAGGAAAGTGGTTGAGTCACCATCCCTGGAGATATTTAAAAGACAGGTAGATATAGTGCTGAGGGACATGGTTTAGTGATGGCCTTGGCAGTGCGAGGTTAACAGTTGGACTTGATCTTAAAGGTGTTTTCCAACCTAAATGATTCTATGATCCATGATACCAGTTGGAGCAAAACAAGTATATCTTAAAGCACGGTGGTTTGGGTCTTTAGAACAAATTGGGGTGAAATAAGGTAGAGGGAGCATGGGTCCTCTGGGGATTTCTAAGGTGAGAGATACAGCAGTGACTTTTGTTGGAAGATGGTCACATCTTAAAGTCTGAAGAGGCTGTGGAGAGCAAAATTGCAGTAGCCATGATGAGAGTTAGTAGAAGTACAGATGAGAACAGTTGTAGCAGCTGATATGCTGACATAAGTTAATTCAAATCTTTCAAAGCCTTTCCTTTGCTAAATACAAGAAGTAGATTAAAGATCAGTACGTGATAGACGCTGGTTACTTTACTCATTGCCTTTACTCATTCTGCTGCCAGTTGAGTCAGCTGCAAAACTTGCACTGAGAAAATATTAGCACCTATAATGGCTTTTATTGAGCAAAGAACTATGGAAGGGGCTGCATAGCTTCAGAAGTGATCAGGATGTAATACAATTTTTTACTTTCATTTCATTGATTGGACTGGGAACTCAAATTTACATGATGTGATTAACCTGCTATACAGTGTGTCCTGCTACTGCATTTCAATTGGAGTTGTCTGACTCCATACCAAACACTGAAAAGAAGCACCATTTCTTTGAATAGTAAAACTTGCATTTTGTTATTGTGGTAGTGCTTACATTTGACATAAAAACGTTTAGAGAAACTGAGCAACTGATACTTTGAAAAAATCTGATTTTAACGGTTTATTCAAGTCAAGAGCTAAATTGCACAGCGCCTTCTCAGATAGAGGTGGTCGTTTTCACCTTTTGCTACCCAAACTTGCTGAGCCCTGTGGAATCCAAACAGCATTATAGCTTCTACTGTGAAAGAAGTAGCAAAAGGAAACACAAGTCAAATATAAGTCAAATAAGAGGTTGACTAGATAATAGCAAAATGATGCAAGCACAGTTATATCTATATGTAACTATTATATATAATAATTAGTTTAATTTTTTGATACTTTGTAATATTTTTTTTTTCCAAATTGCTAGCAGAGAAACATTTCTTCTTCCTTCAAGCAGCACAAAATATTTAAATGCCAGCAGGGCAATATTGAGTTCTATGTGTAAATTGGTTTTGAAAGTAAACTTTTTTATTAGTAATAAATACAAATCCTATGAACTGTGGAAGCGTATCTCAGGAAAAAAACCCTATATGCTCTTTATTTGATATTTATCCTACTTTTCCTGTATATATGTATTGAATTTTGTAAGCTTGCTACATTTTTCTAAACTGAAAAAACCACCTCAAAAGTATTACTTTTTGAAGTAATCACTCTAAATGTCACCTTTCTTATCTATATTTCATCTGAAAATGCTGTTTTTGACCAAATAATGCTTTATTCTTCCTACCTGTTTAGGGCTGCCTCCTATGATGATTTTGCTAGGTTCTTGCATTTATACACTCAGCTGTAGAATAGAAAGAGAGCAAAGCAGTATGCATCAAAAAAACCCAATATGATAGTTCATTAAAAGTGCAGGAGAATAGAAGAATAATTTAAAAAAATGTTATATATATGTAAAGTATGTCCAACCCAGATACACTTGTTTTTCTAAATATCTCCTAAAAAAAGGTAGCAGTTGAGTAGCAATTCACAATTTAGTGCACTCTCACGACATCACATTTGCAGAATGTCTTAAAAACAGTGGAGTCAAAGTTTTTGTATCCGTTTTTTATAAATTTGTCCTTTTACAGTAGAAAAACTTTATTTTTTATCAGTTAAGCTCTAAAACTACACCAAGTTTAATTAAATTTGGTAGAAGATGCGTAACTACACTATGTATTACTTATTTTTACTTTAGTTCTAGTTCATTTAACTATAAAAATGTATTTTTTTCCAAGCATTGCACAGTCTGGATATGCAAAGGCAATGGTGAATGAAAATCAGTTCTGATCAGTTGATCAGAATCAACTAAACATCTTTTTTTCCAAAATTTTATGATTATTACACTGAGCGTCTTTTTTCCAGTAAGCTCTAAAACTCAAGAAACGTACAGCCCGATTAAAACCCTTGTCTGTAGGATTAACTTAACTGAAACATTTAAGTCCTTTATTTTTTGAGAACTAACTCTGCTGTGGAAGTTAAGGAACCTGTCTCCCTATGCTGTTGCTATGGTCATTGCCAAAGAGTTATTCAGGGCGTAAATCTTAAAACCCAGCAGGTTTTAAAGTTTCCCCTTACATGCTTTTCTTTCTCATTTTTTCTACCCTTGTCTTTAACTTCCTTCTCGTTCCTGTCTCCCGGTTGATGTTCACCTTACCAATACACTCTCATATTCCATGTTTGAAGAAACTTTTCGGAACCACGTTACAGTTCTTTAAGGTATAACTTTCAAAACTGGGGAGTCTGGCGTCTGCTTTCTCTGCTGCAATCTCCGCTTTCTACCATTTCATCCAATTTAGCACCCAAGTTTCCAGTAAAACACTTGTAGATACATCAAAAGACTGGCTTCTATTTAATGAATTTCAGGTTTTGGCACCAATATTGTCACCAATGCCAGTAACATTTTCATTCTTTCAGTTTTCATGTTTTCTATGAAACCTCTCCTTTGTTTATTTTCAACAAATAAAAATATTTTTTTTTTAATTTTAAAATATCTAGAAATATGCATGGAAAAATTTCAACCAGCCATACAGCATATTTACCTATAAGGCATTAGCATATATCCACATTCTCTCATATGCTTTGAACCCCCACAGTAACTGAGACAGCCTTTGTAGAGATACTGAAGAGTAGATGAGGATGGGATCTAACTATTCCGTATCATGAAATGACACACATAGTCCAAACTAAGGCTGTAAACTTGCCACTGTAGCACGGTATTAGTACTGTCTGCATATTGGACAATGTGATGGTTGTCAATTTTGATATATTCCACATTCCACACCTGTAATTATCTTGCAGAAAAATTGTCCTTTTAGATTTAGGACTTCAGCAATTTGAAGCATTTCCAATGCTTCCCATATTTGTGGCACTGAGAAGGCAAGAGGCAAAAAGGAAACTTACAGCGAAGTTAAATATAAATCTGAAGAAATAATATCTTGTAATGTTACTTTTTGTGAAGACATTTTGAGTCACAAAGACTGATTTTTTTACTGTCATTGAAATACTTGTATTTAATGAATAAAATGATGCTCATGGTTATTATTTTGTGGGAAATACTGAAAATAGTGAAGTGTATTTGAGCATATGTGTGTAAAGAATCATTAAGCTGCTATTCAAAAAGAAAAGAGATGAAGTTGTAGTGAATATTATGTAGTTTAGCAGAGTAATTCTAGGAGAGAAAATTATTTGCAACTGAATTTCTGTTGAGGGTTGGGATCTTGGTTGACTGAAATAATGGAGTCATGAATTAAATTTTCTTCTTGTTAAAGAGAATGCAGCATATTTTGTAGCATTTCTCAGCAAACTTAGTATTGATATGGTTCACTTTATGTTTTAATAATTAAATAATTATTAATGAGGTAATGAATGATTAATATAAGAAGTGAGGAATGGCTGCGGCTTTCAGTAGTAGATGAATGGACAACTTTTCAGAGCTATCATGAAGCAAGACTTGGCAGGATTTGTTGGCAAGCTACTGAGTGGAGGAATAAATAGGATATCAAGGTTATGAACTGCAATAATGAAAAGGATGGTGGAGATGGGGAGTAACAGATGTCATACAATGCAGTCGATATGCTTTTATCTCGTACAGATTCAATTTATGACTGAGCATTCAATTATAGATGTCAGAAAAACATCAGCAGGGCTGATGAGGAGAAATCAGATCCAAAATGTAATTTAGGCGGTTGCTGAGGTAGTGATGGGGGTAAGAATAATAAAAGCAAGTGAAGTCAGCCTGCCTGCTTTTCTGAGGCAGAAGGGAATTTAGAGAATTTCCATGCTCGTGTGCCCTGCTGTCCTGGGCAATCTCTTGTCCCTCATCCTGCAACTGCTGACTCCTTTCAAACCATGACGTCTTCACTCTGAGCTGTGACTTAGCACCATCATAGACCAAGCAAAGAGCTTTGGGTGAATGGCATCCTGAGGGGATGGTGGCTTTCAGAAGGGCCACCTGAGCGCATCTAGGCTCATGTGGTGTCACTGGGACTCCTCCTACCAGCTGAGCAGACGTGGGCTATCCTCACTGTCCTCATGGCTGTCTCTGGACTGAGGTAGTCATTGCATGTCATCGCTATTCTCCAGGTCATCTTTATACTGAAAATATATATTTAAACAATGAACTTGACAACTGATGTTCTTTGTTTTGATACTCACTTGTTCCAGTGAAGTCCTTCAAAATATCTGTTAGATCTAGCAAAGCGTCAGAAAGTAGTACATTCATCTGGAGAAAACATAGTTTCACTCTTGCAGCAATTCTCAAACTTAGCTGAATGTTTTCTGTTGAAAATATTTGTGTAACCAGAAAGTGAAATTTTAGCGTGTAAAAATGTTCTAATGCTTTCTTCTTTTCTAGAGTAAAATAGGAAGCACTTTTTTTGTGAATCATAGAATCGTAGAATACCAGGGTGGAAGGGACCTCAAGGATCATCTTATCCAACCTTTCTTGGCAAAAGCACAGTCTAGACAAGATGGCCCAGCACCGTGTCCAGCTGAATCTCAAAAGTGTCCAATGATGGGGAATCCACCACTTCCCTGGGGACACTATTCCAATGGCTGATTGTTCTCATTGTGAAAAAATTTCCTCTTGTGTCCAGTTGGAGTCTCCCCAGGAATAACTTGTACCGATCTTGTACCCAGTAACTTGTACTTGTCTTGTCCATGTGACTCCTTGTAAAAAGGGAGTCTCCATCTTCTTTGTAGCGACCCTTTAAATACTGGAACATGGTGATAACGTCTCCCCTAAGCCTTCTTTTCTCAAGGCTGAACAAACCCACTTCTCTCAGCCTTGTGTCATGGCAGGCTTCCCAGTCCTTTGATCACATTTGTGGCCCTGCTCGGGACCCTCTCCAGCCTGTCCACATCTTTTTTGTATAGCGGGGACCAAAACTGAACCCAGTATTCCAGGTGTGGCATGACAAGCACTGAGTAGAGTGGGATGATGACTTTATCTCTCTTGTTGATGCAACCCAGCATCCTGTTTGCTTTCTTTGCTGCAGCACTCATATTCACTCATATTGAGCTTGTTGTCCACCAGGACCCCCAGGTCCCTTTCCACAGAGCTGCTCCCCAGCCAGATAGATCCCAGCCTGTGCTGCACTTCTGGACTATGTTTTCCCAAGTGCAAGACCTTACAGTTGTCCTTGTTGCACTTCATAAGTTTCTTGTTAGCCCACTCTTCCAGCCTACCCAGGTCTACCTGCAGGGTGTCTCTCTTTTCCAAAGTGCCAACTTCCCTGCCCAGTTTGGTGTCATCGGCAAACTTCATCAGGGTACACTTGATCTGGACACACACACTGATACTACATCATCTGGATCACTTATCCGTATATTAAACAGCATTGGGCCCAGGATCGATCCGTGGGGGAGCCCACTTGTGACAGGTTGCCAGTTTGAAAAGGAGCTCTTTACCACCACCCTCTGGGGGTGGCCTGTCAGCCTGTTCCCCACCCACCGCACAGACCACTTATCTGGACCATAATGCATCACTTTCTCTAGGAGCAGACTGTGGGAAACCATGTTGAAAGCCTTGGAGAAATACAGGTAGACAATGCCCACTGCTTGCCCCTCATCAACCGAGCAGGTTACTTTCTCGTAGAAGGCGATCAGGTTTTTCAAGTGACCGTTTTGTGAAGTGACCGTACACATCAGAGGGATGTGTGGGATACCAAATGATGATGAGAAGTTTGGACAGAAGAGTGCCGGAAAAGCAGAAAGGGGTTTCTGTATAAACCTGAGAAAGAACCTTACCTTTTAAACTGTTATTCTACCTATTTCACATGAAGCACAATCCACCTTCACTAAATATTATGCAAAAGTTGTGGAGGACAAAACAGGGAAAAAGGCATGGTCTTAAATGATGATTGACTAAGTCTTTTTCTCCTTGTTGAAATAAAAGGTTGCTGGCTACTGATTCTGGGGCTGTGTAGCAACAGTGGTTGCTAAGTGCATTAAAATATGCAGCAGATAGATCATTAAAGTATTTTTATTAATTATCGTTTAAAATGGATTTGCCCTTGCATACAGTAGAACTAATAATTTCTCTATTTCCACACAGCCGAGGTAACGAGAATAGACTAGCGCTACGACGACAGACCATTCTCCGGGAGAAGGGGAGGAGGCAGGCCAGTCGAGGGCCAGCGTATATGTTTAATGACCACTCCACAAGTCTTTCTCTTGAGGAGGAGCGCTTTTTGGATGCAGCAGAATATGGAAATATTCCAGTTATTCGCAAAATGCTGGAAGAATGTCCCTCACTCAATGTGAACTGTGTGGACTATATGGGGCAGAACGCCTTGCAGCTGGCAGTTGCCAATGAGCACCTGGAGATCACAGAACTTCTGCTAAAGAAGGAGAACCTGTCTCGGGTTGGGGATGCCTTGCTTTTGGCTATTAGCAAAGGTTACGTTCGGATAGTGGAAGCCATCCTAAACCATCCTGCATTTGCCGAAGGCAAGAGGCTTGCCTTGAGTCCTAGCCAGTCGGAGCTCCAGCATGATGATTTCTATGCATACGATGAAGATGGCACACGGTTTTCCCATGATGTCACACCAATCATTCTGGCCGCTCACTGCCATGAATATGAGATTGTCCACACTCTGCTGAGAAAAGGAGCTCGGATCGATAGGCCACATGACTATTTCTGCAAGTGCAGTGAATGCAATCAGAAACAAAAGCATGACTCTTTCAGCCATTCTAGGTCTAGAATCAATGCCTACAAAGGTCTGGCCAGCCCTGCTTATCTGTCTTTGTCCAGTGAAGACCCTGTAATGACTGCCTTAGAGCTCAGCAATGAGTTGGCTGTGCTTGCCAACATTGAAAAAGAGTTTAAGGTGAGTAGAGGGATACCGATTCTGACAGACACAGAATTGCAAAGTTCAATCAAAGGTTTTTATCCATTTCTTGGATGGTGATAGATCAGCATCATCTTCACAGGTCAGCAGAATAACGTGGGAAAATGTATAATTGTCTAATGAATGGGAGATTTAAATCTTTGGGAATGTCTTAGTGCTCTGTGCTGATGGTAATTCATGCTGCTTATGTAGAAGGTGCCAAAGAACTAATTTTCCACTCCCTGTCAGGCAGGATAGTAAGGGAGTCCCTTCAAACCCAGGATTGAAGCTGGCTTAGGACAGGGGAAAGAGGAGACTCTAGTAGGACAGTTCAGTCACTTACACAAGACAAGTTGCATGGTTCTGCTAAACCCTCATACATTCTCATTATTTGCTCGTAGTTGGACTGAAAGCTTTCTCACTTCTCACAGTGTTTTACAGTTATTTACTAAAAGAACTCTAAATAATGTCCCTCTTGTCCTTCTTTTATGTGATGCTTGTCTTTGGTGTTTCTACTGACCTTTTCCTCTTTTTGACTTATTGGTACCTACTTATATGTGAACTCTGTGAAGTTAAAGACTTTTTCAGTGTTATATATAATTTTTAATGTTACAAAAATGCATGATTTTGAAAAAAAAAAAAAGAAATAGTCGAGATCCAAGGATTCAAGGCCCCTTAGATCCTTGAAGCATGAATGTTCTTTGTTTTTTTTTTTTTATTATGTAGATACAATGGTGTGCAACCTACAAAAATATTTATCATAGTTTATTTGTGTTAAGACAGAAAGAATGTAAGCTTTTTGCTCTCCGTAAATGCAAAGTCAGGCCTTGTGCAAACATAGGCAGTGTTAATTATGACTCAGGTTACCTAAAATCACTTGGACTGGGTTTACCTTGTGGGACCCTGTTGAAAGCAGATGCTAGCGTATGATACTGCTGTGACAGAGTAAGATATCTAGACTTCACTAGCAGGAGGTCAAACCCCCTCCAAAGAAGTAAGAGAATCATTTCCATCATTGTGTTAGGAAGAGTTTGAAGTTGCCATGATCAATATTTAATGCTAATCTTCCGAGCAGTGGTACAGTTCTCAAGGCCGTGAACCCATCTCTGCTCAGCCAACCTGAGCTGAGTTGCTGCAGTTCTGAATTAATTACTCCTGACTCGTTCTCGTGGGTGTACCTTTGTGGTACCAATCTGTTGTAAGAAGCTGAAATATTTCTTGGAGAGGGAATGTGCAAGGGGCTCTTAAAAAGAGCAGCTAAACAGCTGGAATGGGAGCAGAGGAGAATTTTTATTTTATATCAATAAGACCAAATTCTGGGAAGAGCATTTCAGTTTACAGCAGAGGATGAAAGTCTGCCTCATGAAGTCCCTGGCAGAAATCCTTAGGACCTCAGTGGACTGAGTTTTCATTCACTGCTTTCATGTACAGTTCAGAGAAGAGTATTTAAACCACATACTCTTGTTTCTTTCTCTTTAGCAGCTGCTGAAGATGTGAACAAAAGGACTTGATTAACTTAAAGGGGAGTAAATTTAGAACAGAACAGAAAAACATTTTTCATACACCATAAATGCTGCCTGTTAAGTTCATGGCTATGTTGAGATTGTTGTCTGATTTGTAGGCACTGTATAGCTCCGTTTACCACAGTTGGAGCGACACAAGCTAAGATTATTATAAAGATAAATAAAATCATCATCTGGAACTGTCAGCAAGAAGCATCCTTCAAATGTATGCTGCAGTTCCTGAGTGGCAAGATGAACTGGGAGTGCGGTATTTGTCCCTGGTGCCACCAGGGCAGGGAATGGAGCACGTGGGTGGGAAAGGGTGGGCTGGTTCAGAAAACACGCTTCTGCAGCCTGCCCTGAAGAGCCATGAGGAGGTCCTTCCTCGGCATGAGCTGGCTCATCCCTAAGTGACTTGTTTTTTCAGTTCCTCTTTTGCTTCCGTTGCCTTCTCTAAAAGTAGATGTCTACCTCTAGGGTAGTGTTGCATAAAGAATTACAACGGAGATTTTGAGGTACTGTCCCTCAGCAGAAACAGGAGGCTGGACAAGAGGCAGAGCAGCTCCATATTGCCGAGTGTTAATCAGCCAAACTCTGCTGGGACGTACGTACTCTGTAGAATACAGTGAAGGTGAGTGGGAATAATGAGGTGCAGAAGCACAAGGCAACATGGAAATGTCTCTCTTAATTTAAGGTTTCACCAAGAGCAGGCGGCTGGCAACATAAGGTCTTTTGGGAACATTTTTGTAGGTACTAAATTCACCTGGTGAGTTCTGGATAAATATGAAAGGCAAAGGAATACAGTTATATGAGCATTGACGAGAGTTAACATTTACACTATTGATAAGTGATAACATGTACAATATCTAGACAGGCTGGGGGCTTGACTGAGAAATACCTGGCTTAGGTCCATAGCAGGCAGTACAAAGGTTGTGTGTACAAGCTGCAGGAAATGGATGCTGTTTTCTTTACTGAGTCTGGGCTGGTTTCTGCTCCTGCAAGCTCATGTCCCTGCTTGCAGCAATTTATCTAAAAATTGTTGCCCTTACTTTATTTCAGAAGTTTGCTATAATTATCCAGATACTGCATAAAATCATCCAGTCCCTGCATAAAAATGTGGTTTTCATGAAAATGTGTTGCACGTGTTAGCATAATCAAAACAAGTATAATTTTAGTGAATAAATTACCTGAACATGGTAAATCTTTAGCTCCACTTAGGGTTTGCCTGAGCCCGTTTAAAGCATTTAAAACCTTGCCTGAATGAAAATTGAACTTTCTGGTAATACACTGTTTCAAAAGTCACCTATCTTACAGTGCTGATGGGATATTGTTGCAGGGGAGCTTCCTAGTGGGTGCCTACAGCAACCAGCGGCACAGACGACTCCCACGTTTTCCTCAGAGGCGATGGAAAGGGATGATGCTGAATTGTGATGCTGGTTACTTCATTACTAACTTCTAAATGACTTCTCTCTCCTGTCTTACACCATCAGAGATAACACTGACCATGAAACTGTGATTCATGCAAAACAGGAAATGCCATAATCAGTGGAAACTGCTGTTCTCTGGAATAAACTACTTTACTTCCTTCAGTCCTCTGTAGCAGTGTTATCTAGCATTACATGCCTGTTGCATTTCGTTGCAGGTACTGTTTTCACAAGCGTTTTGGAGGATAATTCTTTATTAGGAGTAAAACCAGAAGTAGAAGATGACTTCTGAAGGAAGATTGGCTGGACACATGTGTCAAGCACAGCGTAGGAATATTTCTCTAGCAATCAAATAGCTAATTCAGGCTTCCTGAGTAATTCCGAGGTGTTCAGGATTTAATGTAGCCATTTAATTTAGCTTTGTATGTCATGGTTAAGTGTGCAGCTTTACAAGGTTTGATATTATATAGAATATTTTTATTTTGGGGGATAGCGCTTGTATTTTCTGTCGTCTAAATCATTTTCCCACCCTAGAGGAAATATCTCTACTATGTTCATAAGGACGCAGATGATATCTGACAAATGTTGTCCTGCAGAGATGTGGCCTGGAGTTTTGAGAGGGACAGCTGTGGCCAGTGCTGTTCAAAATGGATAAAATTTGCATTAAGTACAAAGTCCTCTGCAGCTATAATGGTGACAGACAGTTTTATTGTTTAATGTGATGGAGTGAAAAAAACGTATTTTTAAAATAAACGTAGATATGTTACTGTTTGTTTTAAGTTAATGCCCCTAATAAGGTCATCTGAGTTTGCTTTTCTGATGAGAAGGAAAGTTCCATTTATCATCTCAAAGTCTGATTTTCTGTTTGTTTTCATTTATGCAGCCTCATTACAGAAATCAGGTCCCAGTCTTCATTATGGGTATTGCCAGCTCTCTCAGAGAAAACTTAACGTCACCTTTTAGAGAAGAACTGAGGCACAGAAGGGGTAGGGGCCACCTTTGTAAGGGGAATAATGTGTTTATCTACCTACTGAGATGCTTAAATCCAACATGTAGGTCCCACTTACATTCGTAAGGGACTTCGAAATCCTAACTCCTCATACAGCAGTACCTATGTTTCTGGTCTTGGCCTCTACACTTCGCTAAGCAGGGCCAGGACGTGGTCTGGAGCACTGCTCCATCTCATCTGTGGGATGTCAGCCTGTGCCCTGAGAGCATTTTCATCCCGGGCACAGTCTGGGGGACATCAGGAGCCTGTGACTGGGCACAGGAGGCCATGTGGAGGAGGCCCCTTTCTTCTGGGAGAAACGGCTGTGGTGATGCTCTCCTGGCCATGCTCTCCTGCTCACATGGTCAGCTGAGGTTTTCAGAGTGACCATGGCCTGCCTGCTCCCTTACCTGGGGCACCAAGACAGTCTGCGGCTGCTCCTGCCACAAAGGGCTGGTGCCCCCTCTCAGCAGCAGCCACTGTCACCCCCACCTCTCCTCTCATTCCTCTGCCACCAGCTTTTTGTTCCCCTGGTTCCTCACCCCCCACAGCACTCACCCCAAACCATCACCTTCCTTTTGCTGCGTGGGAGCAGCCAACGTTGCCCCCTCATCCTTGGTGTGGCAAAATTTGTCTTTTCCTAAATTGCTGAGGAGCCCTGAACATGTCTGTCACATACATAAAATAAAGCACGTGCATACTTTAGTTCAGAATTAAGGGCTGATTCTTTTTAGAGCCTCCAACTGTAGTTTAATTGCTAACTGCCTTCTCCAGTCTCCCAGGACCGCTTTTTTCATTCATTAAGTTTACAATTTGCAGTAAAGGAGAACTTGTGGAGTTATCCATGTGCCTGTGGCCATTTTCAAAAATAAGTTAAGCCAAACAAATTTCCACGTTCCCTTGGCTCACAGTAATGGTAAGAGACATGTGAGACTTAGGGGGGAGGGGTAAGTTTCTATGCACGTGTGACACGGAGACACTGAGGCGGCAAGAAGAGTGTATTAATCATTTTCTGGTGTCACTGCACATTTAAACGGACCGAGGAGACAAGGGGCAAAAGGCAACCCATGCAGTAGTCTCTGCAAGTGAACACACTTGATTTCTTAGAAACAAAGTTCCCCGGCTAGAGCAACCTTCCCTGCCTTCAGACTCTGACAAATATTCCTGTAGCAGTTTGAGACATTATCATCCCATCTGTCCTCCATAACCTTCCCTAAGAGGATGAATTCTTCCTAAGGGAATAGGTTTCAAGACAGCAGGCTGTGAGCTGGAGCAGAGAGGTGCGTTGCCTTCATCTGACTGCGCTGTCTCACAGCCGCCCTGCACCGGGGCTGGGCCGGAGGCGGTGATGCCGGGCACCACATGATTCCCCAAACCTCGTTTGCTGTAACCTGACCGCCGAGGAGATTTCGGCTCAGCTACCACCACGGATCACAGCTGCGGTGGTATTTCACAGGAGGGGAAGCTGCTTCATTGCATTTGCAAATGAGAAAATAAACTGATGGAGTTTCTGGGTGAATTTACTGGGTGTAAATACGTGATATCATGTACTAACCGAATTAAAGAAGGGATAATTCTGCAAAGTGTGAATAGGGTATCTGACTATTTTTTAAAGTTCTCATTCAGTATTCATTTTGGTAAATAGGAGTACACTCAGAAAAAATCATATTCTTCATTAGAATAAATCATCAGATGTGACTTTTGTTTTGAGACTGCCCAAGGGCATTGGACTCCACCATGGAGTACTGGTATCCTCACACACTGTTTTGAAAATCCATGTCACGTCTCAGTCACCAGAGCTGGAAAATACTGATGAAGAGTGTCTGAGTGTGTAGGTATATATTTGTCTCCTACCAGAAAATATGCGCATACCAATGGATTAAAAATCTAGTACAATATTTTGAAATAGTTATTTATGAAGGCCAAATTATATTGTCCTAAATTTGTTGAAGAATACTCCTTTTTTCATTTGATGTTCAGGGGTCAAATATCAGTTTGTAACAGTTCACGGTACCTAAACGTACATAGGCTGACTCTATGTTTTTGCTCTGTCTGTAAATCTCAAATGGCTACTTTTGCTTTAATTCTGAAGAGGACATTTTTGTATTAAAATGATTGAATGCTGAGTCTTATCTTAGCTGCTGCTGCAAAAATGAAAGCCAAACGGAAGGTGATACATTACTCCCAAAAAATGTCTTTCTGTAGTGCCAAGAAGTCAGAATTTTGGTTAATCTCTATTGTTATTCTCCTGAAGAGAGGGAAAAAGAATAATACAATAATAAAATATACAGCATGTCATGAAATGGTTAGTTTTAGTATTTCGCTTCTGTTGTCTTTGTAGAGAAATGACATTAAAGTTCCTTTCTCTTTAATGACAGATCTGAGCTATCTTGCTTACATTACATTATTAAAAAAAATAAATCACTGACAGTTTTATGTAGACGTACAATAGTGTCTGTAACTATTTGTCTGTGAATGTTTGCATCCATCTAAGTAAAGTGAAACGTAAAACTTGGATGCAGTCCTTTAATATATCCAAGTAATAAACTGGTATTGTGGTGTTGTGGGTAATAAAGCACAAACATGCATGAAATACACCCTCGGCAAATAAATTAGGATGTTCTGTGTACTCAAAATAATGGTTTCTCTTCTAGGGTGTGCGTTAGATGGCAGTTAGTATGAAGGAAGTAATTAAAAAGAGGGAACTAAACAGAGACTAAGAGTGGGAGAAGGGGGAATGCTATGCAGAACAGACCAGAAGAGGGAGAAACGTGTTACTGTAATAAAAGCAATCATAGAAAGTTACATTGAACATGAAATAGAGAGTCCATGAGCAGTCCTGTATGGTGTGGGGTGGTTGGGGTTATTTTCATTCTTTTTTGGGGGAAAAATTCTACAGTAATTTCATCTTTTTAAGACATCAAATTTAGCAGAGATCACAAAACCAGCAGAAGTTGTCAACACATGTATGAGTAAATCTCTTGTAAGATGTAGGCCAGGGGCAACATATCTGTACATTTTTTAGCTATAGATACATATCTATATCCATCTAACTTCCTATCTTTCTAGCTATATTAATCTTTTATGACCCAAACACAGCTGCAAGTAAGGAGTGGCTAACAAACTGTGGATTGCAGTGATCAAAATATCTTTTCCTGTTTTGACTTATGCCTTTTGGAAAACAGTGACTGAGAAGAATATTTGGTAGTTAAAGCAATAAGCAACTGAACCTGCAGCTGTAGAGCAACATTTTGGCTCACACTGCGAAGTCTGTCGTGAGATATTTGAGCTAGAGAGCACTGAGTTGAAGTTAGAGATGTGGTATCACCATGCTATGTGTAGTGCTGCTGACACAGTTGCTGGAAAACAGCAATCAAATCTTGTGTTTGCAAGCTAAAAGAGATTTTGGAAAATGAGAAAGATAAGATTTACAAGAATAATTCAAGGCGTAAGAAAATTCAATATACTTATGTAATTCTCAAGAAGGTTGGGAAGTTGTGTAGACGAGTTCTCTGTAGGATACTCATCCAATTGAGATCTCTACAGTGTAACTTTCTACATCTGAACTAGTTATCTATAATTCTGTGACAGCGAATAGAAGAATATTTCCTGTGCTATTTATCTCAACTTGAAATAGTCACTAAAATATGTTGTACGGTATTTCTGAAAGTGTTCTTTTTACTTTCAATTGTCTCTAAAGGAAGTCTAGAGAAGTAACTCGTGTATAAAAACTGATAATGTAGATGTCCAAGGTAACCAAGGTGAGACAAACCCTACTCTTTGAACATTCAGGGGAAGTAGGTGTCTGTTAACAAAGTGCTGTCAATCTACCAGACAAAAACAGAACAAGATGCAAACAAACTATTGATGCTCACAAGTGTAGCTGGGATGTAGAACTCTTTCTCTTGTGTTAGATCTAAACAGTGAGTTATCGTCTTTCTTCTTTTCTTTTCTAGAACGATTACAAGAAATTGTCTATGCAATGCAAGGATTTTGTAGTGGGACTCCTTGATTTGTGCAGAAATACAGAAGAAGTGGAAGCTATTCTGAATGGTGATGTAGAGATGAGCCATAATAATGGAGAACGTGGTCGCCCCAGCCTTAGCCGCTTAAAACTCGCCATTAAGTATGAAGTTAAAAAAGTAAGCAATTATGTTGATCAAACAGACATGTCATGATAGTGGTATTAAATTGTGCTATTATTAAATATTTATGTTTTCATAGCCTATGACACTTAAATGAACACTTCAGCCATTTTGGTTGAAAATCATTTTGACTGAAGAGCATCTACCAGCATATGGACACTTGTCAAACACTTGTCAAACTGTGGTCACTAAAGAGAGCTAAAACAACTTTTGAAGAGAAAATATCACATTGAGCTTGTCCTTTGTAACATTTGAGTCTTAATCCATCCTTGACTGTGAACTTTCTTCCAACACTGTCTCTTGCCCAAATAAAGACATTTCTTGCACCTTCAGCCAGTCATCCTTTAAATGTAGAGAACTAGTCTAGAAAATAAAAATACTAGGTTCAGTTAAAATTTTAATTGCATTTCCGGGTCTAGACTTAAAAATTTATGGTGCACAAGAATCCAATGTTTATTAATATATACCTTTGTGAGATGCTTCTTATATTTTCCAGAGGTTTTGAAAGAGAAGAGGGTTATTGGCCAAACTTCTCATTTTTGCAGAATTTGTCCAAAAGATTCCAGAACCAAGTTACAAATATTCCTCAGCTGATTTTCTGCAAAAGTGATAGCTGTATTCTTATGCCAGCTGAAAAAACATTTTCCATGTTTTTCCATGTTAGCATGTGAAAATATGGCATATTCTTTCTTTCGTAACTGAAGACTGTATAGCATCCTTTGCAGAACAGAAAGACCTAAAGTTTTGGAATTTCTGAAGTAGTAACATGAAAATTATAGATGTCAGAAACAACTAGAGTTTGCCCAGATAAAGTTTATGTTTAATTACCCTTAGATGGAAATTAATAGTTTGTGATGGAACACAGTGTCAAGAAAATAATATTTTTTTTAAATTAAAGGATTTATTGTTGCTGATAACAACATGCCTTCATGCTGGGAGATTATGCTCACCAAAAAACTTTTTCTCATGCCCTTGTTAATGCTGCTTTGAATATAAGTTGTTGCTATTCCGACATTCTTAATACGCTTCATATAGATGTTATTTTAATGAAAGATACTCTGATAGCAACATTATCTTTGTGCTCTTTTTCTTTGTTACAGTTTGTAGCACATCCAAACTGCCAGCAGCAACTTCTCTCAATCTGGTACGAGAATTTGTCAGGTTTACGGCAGCAGACCATGGCAGTGAAGTTTCTGGTTGTTCTTGCTGTTGCAGTAGGGCTGCCATTCCTTTCGATGGCTTACTGGATTGCTCCTTGCAGTAAGGTCAGTCTGTGAAATCTTGTAATGGCCTTTTATTAACTCCTGTATCATCCGTATATAGATTCCTGTCTGGCAAAGATGAAGTATGAGTATAAATTACTGACAGGCTTAAATAACACTTCAGAAACGTGTCATTTTAAAGCTGAGTTAGAACGGAATGGCTGCGAGATTGCATGTCCTGAAAAATGTAGTTAAGACAGGTAAATGTATTGTGTTAAATGCAATGTATATCAAATTAAATTACAATGATTGAGCGAGAGTTGCCTTGGAGAAATTGTCCTTTAGAAACAATGAGTCAAACTATTCTTCATTTAGTTGTTGTCTCAGTAGGCAGGTGCAGAGGGTCCTCGTTTCCCATTGTTTCAGAGCTAGACTGAGTTCAGGCTGTGGGTTGATTCCAATTACTTCAAAGGCAATTTTATTTTTGATTATTAAAAATTAATAGATACAAGTCGCTGAAACATGAACGCCAGAAATTAAAACAATCATCATCAGTTTTGTAGAAGTCAAAGTGAACTGTATTGGCTTATCAAGACAGTGCTACTACTCGTCATATTTCATGAGGTTTTTAAAGCAGTCATGCAGCCTCCCCTGCATCCCTTTATAATGCAGTGTCTGGATTTGGATGCTACCACTGTGTCCGTTTTGGATGATATATAGTATGGAAAGCCTTTCCACTGAAGATGGGTTACAATACCTAACCTCTCTGAACTTTATGTTGAATCTCTCTTTTAACACTATCCATTTTAAATGAACACTGATGGAAGATTTCCCTTGAGATTATGTTAGAGGGAACAAATGGGATCCTATAAGGATTCTGCAACAGGTTACAGTATAACATCCATGATTTTAGCAGGTCGAATCCTGTGCATATACAATGATTCCAGGGGAAGAGGAAGGTTGAAAGAGAGGATTGAGGTCTTTGTACTTTGGTGGTTTTTTTATTGTGTTCTGAGAGAAGACAGGTGGGCCTTTTTTTTTTTCCCTATTTTTCATTTCTTTCATTCTGGACAATAAAAATCAGTTATATCATTTTCACTTTTCTGTATAGTGACTACGATTTTTATGAATACTTTTGTCTTAAAACACGCCTTGAGATTCAACATACTTCAGTAATTGGTTTTCAACTGTAGCAGTGACATATCGATTTGTCATTTTCCTTTTTCAGTGATTTATTGGATCTTAAAGTAATATTGAACAATTGTACATTCTGAAAAAGGTATTTCAGAGTAGCTTTTTGAAGTCAAGGTTCATGGGACAACATCCTTTAAGGTTTCACTTCCTTTGTCACTATGTCACTATTTAATCATCTCAATGTGTGATTTGTATGTGGAATGCTTCTTGTTTCATTATATTCTGCAAATGTAAAATCTAATCCACCTTTTTCACCAGTTGTCATTTCTTACCTTGTGCTTCACTCATACTTCAAAGTTTGATTCTTCTACTTTTTTAAGACAAAAACGTTCACTGTTTAATTTCAGGATAGGCTTGCTGCAATACAGAAGATGATCTGTATCAACAGAATCCATTCTATGTATGAATTGATGGATTTTATAAATCTCTTCTCCTCCTACGGAGATAAAGTACCCATTCTTTTTCCAGGTTTGGCACTATAGAGCACAGTGACAGAAGAGAAAGAAAACAGAGTATTTGTGGTGAAAATAACAGCTTGCGGTGGAGTTATTCTGACACGTTTCATTATATTCTCATGCCACAGCTCTGAGAAAGGCAAAAATGTCTTTATAACACTTGCAACATCTCAGTCAGTTACCTGTACAGCTGACCAGTTTTATCTTTAGGAAAAAGTTAATTAGAGCTTGGACCACAGATACGGAAATGAAAGTTTCAGATCAGAAGAAACTCCATAGAAATACATAGACAAAGTCCTGTTGTTTTGGCAGGAATTCACTAGTGTCAGATGCTGAAAGGAATTAGGTTGGCTCTTATTCGAGTTTCAGATAGCAATTCACATGGAGGCTCTTCAAAGATTTGTGAACTGTTTGCTCTGCATTTCTAATTGGTAAATCAGCATAACTACTGACAACATTAACTCAAAACTTCTAGAATGCTATTTTATTGCATAACATAAGCTCAAAATGAGCTGACAATGTGCACTCACAGCCCAGAAAACCAACCACATCCTGGGCTGCATCAAAAGAAGCGTGGCCAGCAGGTTGAAGGAAGTGATTCTGGCCCCTCTACTCCGCTGTCCTGAGACTTCACCTGGAGTACTGCATCCAGCTCTGGAGCCCTCAGCACAGGAAAGACATGGACCTGTTAGAGCAAGTCCATAGAAGGGCCAAAAAGAGATGATCAGAGGGCTGGAGCACCTCTCCTATGAAGAGAGGTTGAGAGAGTTGGGGTTGTTCAGCCTGGAGAAGAGAGGGCTCCGGGGAGACCTATAGACCTGTAGGAAGACCTACAGCCTTCCAGTACCTAAAGGGGCCTTACAGGAAGGGTGGGAGTACACTCTTTATCAGGGAGTGTAGTGATAGGACGAGGGGTAATGGTTTTAAACTGAAAGAGGGGAGATTTAGAGTAGATATTAGGAAGAAATTCTTTACTGTGAGGGTGGTGAGACCCTGGCGCAGGTGGCCCAGGGAGGTTGTGGATGCCCCATCCCTGGAAGTGTTCAAGGCCAGGCTGGACGGGGCTTTGAGCAACCTGGTCTAGTGGGAGGTGTCCCTGCCCATGGCAGGGGGGTTGGAACTGGATGATCTTTAAGGTCCCTTCCAACCCAAACTATTCCATGATTCTATTTTATATATATATATAGTAAAAGCTCCCTGGAAGCAGGACTGACCACGGTTGAACTGATTACACAAATCCTGGAAGTTATTATGACATTGCCATGTAACAATGATCCAATAAAATCTTGAAATGACACTTTTAAAATTCCAGATCTCTTTACAGTGAAGACATAGGCCAGCTCATGTTGAGCTTCTCATCAACCAGCACACCCAAGTCCTTCTCCTCGGGGCTGCTCTCAATCCATTCTCCACCCAGCCTGTACTTGCGCTTGGGATTGCCCCAACTTTTCTGTCTCTCTGAATACTTTAGTACTCGAAATACTTCTCTTCTCTTTTGAATGGGTGGGTGGGGTGCTGCCAGGCATTCAGTCTTTTAAATTTTATATTTTTTTGATCAAGGGATATATTAACATTACCCCCTTTAGTGTTTTTTCTTGTTTTCTGGCTATGTCTCTTTCTGGCATCTGTCCCCTAACCCATATTCGTTTGTGAACACAAGAATAATGCATTTAAAAGGACACTGTCAAGTTA
The DNA here is from genome assembly GCF_963924245.1 of Chroicocephalus ridibundus. Classification (NCBI taxonomy): domain Eukaryota; kingdom Metazoa; phylum Chordata; class Aves; order Charadriiformes; family Laridae; genus Chroicocephalus; species Chroicocephalus ridibundus. The sequence goes on along the minus strand of NC_086284.1, from coordinate 17,433,513 downwards.
CTTTATTATTTTCCAGCTCTGCTTTATTGTGTGTTGTTCATGACTGTTCCTTCCAAGCTTGAAATAAAATCTTTCCCCATGACTATTACCTGTTCTCTGTGGTTCACGCAAAATAATTGGTTGTTGAAGTTCATCTCATGAGGCTGATGGAATATTTTATTTAAGAAAAGATAAATTAATTTTATTGAATGAGAAACATTAATGAATGGCACGTGTTTGCAAAATAATATAAAGGAGAAAGAAGATCAAATTTTGTGCCTGCTGACCTTGACAGTGTTCCTTTAACAGTATATTCTTTTTATATTTGTCTAGTTTTCTTAATTTATCCGTATTTTAGACCTTACCATCACATCCTCAGCTGCATCCTCTTATTGTGTGTTTCTGTAAAAGCTGACCGTAAGGACAGCAAAATTCTGATTTTGATATTGAAACAAGCGTAAGCAAAAATGCAACTACAAATAACTTCTCTTTCTGCTTTCCTCTCCCTTTTCTGGACCACAGATCGTTCTGTGTTTCAGCTGAGATCTGTGGCACTTGCTTTCAGTTCTTTCCGAGGAATTTTTGTCAGATACAGATACTGTCTTCATTTACAATAAAAAATTATTTTTCTTCAGCTACTGACTAAGTGGTCAAGCTAAGACTTTTACTATTAATACAGGCACTCTCAAAAATAAAGTAAATTATTGCTAAAAGTTCAGCCTTGGGTGAATTTGTGTGAAAGTATCAGGTTTTTTAAGTGTTGCACTAAACCATTTTAAAGTTGTTCTTAGTCATGACAAAACTGAGGACGTTTCCACTGAAGGAGTCAGGAAGGAAATTAAGACACTACAGAACTATAAACATTAACCTTTTGAGGCCTTCTGACCCTTTTTTTTTTTTTTTTAGAAAGTTGGGAAAACTGCACAATAAATGAGCTAAATTGAGTAATTGAGTATCACGTCAGTCAGGAAACAGAATTCTTTGGTCATAATTCACTCCTGCTGATAAATTAATGCTTCTAGCAAGGGTCGAAATCTCATTTTCTTCGTTGCCTCATGAAGATGACTAGCGTGTACCAAATTCAACAACCATAATAAATTTTTCTCTCAATTACCTATAATAGACATAGATGCCCCAAAATCATTACAGAATTATTTCAAAACACTGAGTTAAAAATACATATATGGTGAAACTGATAGATTATCCCTCTCAAGATAGCAAATAAGTAGAAACTTTTAAGGGTGACTGTCAGCATGGTCTCATAGTATACAACTTTTTCCAAATATCGGTTCCTGCGTGTTACTGAAATATATATTTCTCTGTGTTACTGTTCTTTTTATACATTTTTATTTTGGAAGAAAGCAATGCAATGTCCTTGTGTTTCATGTCCTCTGTTGCAGCTGGGGAGGATAATGCGTGGACCATTTATGAAGTTTGTAGCCCATGCAGCCTCTTTCACCATTTTTCTTGGTCTGCTTGTCATGAACGCCGCTGACAGATTTGATGGCACCAAACTCCGACCTAATGAAACAACAGGCAACGTGAAACAGCTATTTAGGATGAAAACATCCTGTTTCTCATGGATGGAGATGCTCATTATTTCTTGGGTAATAGGTAAAGGTTAATTTTTGCTTAAATTTGTCTTGCTATGATTTCAGTGGAGCTGCACCCAACTTAATCCTTTGCTCTTCATGTTACGCGTGTAAAAATTGCAACAACGGGAGTTTATTCAACTGGCTGCATTCCCACACTGGCCTCATGTTTCTTATTGGATGTCAGCAGGATTCACGTGTGCCTGGTTAATCACAAACATTCAGGTTAAGGACTTAGGTGAAATCTACATCATCTGAATATGAATGAATTCAGTTTTATGAATATCAGAGGAAAGTGTCTACCGGTTTTCTGGATTTTTTTGAGTCAGCCTGTGTCAGCGCCTAAGGGGAAGGATTTCCACATCATGGGCCAAGTTTTTTGTGTCCAGTTGTCTCTTTCAGCTAAGATTCTCTTATTTTGCAAGTACGCCTGCAGAATTAATAGTGTATAGCTGAAATGTATTATTGACAAAAGAGAAGAATATAGACCCCTGAAGATTCAGCAGTAGATTTTTCCATCCCAACATAAGGTTGAAGTGCGTACTATGAATAGTTCTCAGAGCTGACCCGTTTAATTCGGTGATGCAGAACTATTCAGCATCAGAACTTGAGCACAGACCCTCAAAATTATTTTTGCTGTCTGATTCTTGTTTACAAGTCTAAACCCATTTATTCTAGTGGGGGTTGGATGCCCAAATATTTTAAGGATCTGGGTTCTGGTTGTTAGTTAAGTCAGTAATATGGAAGAGTTAAATTCAAGCTAAGTAAAATCTGTTCCCGTTCAAGAGCTTATGCATGTAAAATATTTTGCTTTTATGAGCTCTCTGTGATTGGAATTGGAGCTATTTGTACACCAACTGATTCTTATAGTTTTGAAAGACATTGGCAATCTTTATTTATTTAACCATAAAGCTGTTTATAAATGAATGTGTGTATTATAGGCATTTAATTTTCCAAATATTCTATAAATATCAATGTTTTAATCTGCTAATAAAGGAGTAAATAATAGTTTCCCAATTTAAAGTTATATAGTTTGCTAATTTAATCTATTTTTATTTATTTCAGTGTTATGCCTAAGGCAGTTACTGAAAAATTGATTGAGTGCATACAGGTGTAGCATTGAATTTAATTACTGTAATTAACATTATAATTGTCCTTCTTGGAAAATGAGAAGTTCATTCAGACAATTTGATAAGTGCAAAAAATAGTGACATTGTTCCAATTCAGTTTTTTATTAGCTCTCTTTAGAATCCTAGAAATGTAGTTCATGATTAAATAAATTTTATCTTGAAAAGGAAAAGGATTTGCTCAATAAAAAGGGTGCCATAAACTAATACTGTACTCCTATATTTTATTATTAAGGGAGACTAATTAGGACTCAAAGAGATACCTTTGCCATTAGGTCTGATTCTTACTTTCATGCTCATTTGTCACATATATTTGCGATTTCAGTAAAAGAGACTGTACCCAGGGTGATCTGCAAATAAGAAGATGTGAGTTCTGCTATTTGTTCTACCACTGCTATATGATCATGCCAGAGCATTTCTGCTCTTTCTGTCTCTTCCTGTGTCTGTAACAGATGGTAATACTCACATCCCATTCTCCTCTTTGAAAGCTTTTGTAGTTGTGCAGGAAAAAAAGCAGTATGAAAGATGTTATTATTACTCACATGAGAGTACTGGAGTGTACATGAACTGGCAGGGTCAAGGATTTTAGTTTGTGTTCAAACTCACACTGACCAAAATTGTTTTGAGTTTGACTGCAACCAAGAGCGTATCCTATGCATAATAAAATATCAAATAAAACAAATGTGAAGATAGAAGAGCACACTGTTTTCTCTGTTCTGTCTTACACAGGCATGATATGGTCGGAATGTAAAGAAATTTGGTCTCAAGGTCCAAAGGAATACCTTTTTGAGTTATGGAATATGCTTGATTTTGGTATGTTGGCAATTTTTGCAGCATCTTTCATAGCAAGGTTTATGGCATTTTGGCATGCGTCCAGAGCCCAGAACTTCGTTGATGCAAATATGAAAGATCTGACAAGTCCAACACTGGAGCCCAACATAAAATACTACACCTTGGGTGAGTTGATTGCACATGATTAAGATTTACTTCTTGGGCCAAGATGAATTGACTTTCTGTTATTAAGCCTCCGATACTTTAGTTCCAAAATTTCCTGCTTAAGAAATTCCCACCACTTCTTGTCTTTTTCATCCCTACTATTTGACCACAGTTCCCTTGGCTATGCTCATACATCTCTTTGGGGACATCAGGCAGTGAAATGATCTGAGATCAAAATAACCCCACTGTCACCTCACCTCTTTTCAAAGTTATTTTAATCCGGGTTATTTCATCTGCCCAGTTACACGATATTTGCTGTCCTACAAACACGTGTGTTGGTGCAACTGCACATGTGATGTACTGTAACGCAAGGGCAGAACCAAGCAATGAGATGCAGGAACTTCTTAAACCTTCTTTGCCAACATAACCAGTATATCTTTTATATATTCTTTGCTCAGAGTCTCTGTTATATTATTTTAATATTTCTCAATCTACTCTCTTTACCAGTAGGAGATAAAAATATTAATAAACTTGCTTGGAATATATGAGAAGTGACTAGAAGCTATTTTGCTCAAATGAGAAAAAAATAAGCTGTGTTTACTTGCGTTCACTCTGAACACCACCACATCTCTCTTCCCTTTATTAAATATTTTTCTCTAGATGCTGAATTATGTCAGTTTCTATCTCTATTCTATGCCTCAAATACTATTTCTGATAAGGTTGCATTTCTTCATTATCCAGGCTGTAGAAAAAGCAAAGTAATTAATATATATATTCTGAAACCCATTAAATAGTAGTCTTATAAATCTTACTTGAAAGTTGCAAGTGTCACATAAGTTATAAAAGCAGGTAGTTAAATATTAATTCAGTTTTCAGTAACACCCACTTGAAGAATTTGCAAACAGGGACTGTTGTTTATGTTCACAGTTTCTGGGGATGACAAGCACAAGTCTTGTAACTCATTTGTGCTGTATAACACTGTGTCGTCTAGCAAGGCAGGTACCGCTGACATCAATCATGAGTTGTGACTTTGTTATGCACTGAAGCAGAGTTGAGCCATTTTTCAGTGCATGCGTGTGCGCTGAAGTCTGCTTGGAGAACATCTACATATGGTAGTGCTGTCATGGATAATATTAACAGTGAATATTTAATGACACAGGTTTTATCACAGGCTAGCAAACATCCCTTGTTGGACGCCAGGTTGAACGTGAGACAGCAATGGGCCCTTGAGGCAAACAAGACAAATGTATCCTGGCCTGCGTTAGGCAGAGTATTGCCAGCAGTTCGAGGGAGGTGATCCTTCCCTCCTTCCTTCTACTCAGCACTGGTGAGCCGGGCTGTGTCCAGTTCTGGGCTCACCAGTACAAGACAGACATGGACAGCCCACCTTTATGATCAACGGAGATCTAATCAATACAGTCAGTGGAGCTGTGAAATGGTTTTAGGGCTACCTGGCTCAATTCAGTTGGCCAAAGATAAGTGGCTAGCACCATTTGAATTGCCAAGGTGCTGCTCCAAAAAAGCCTCACACAGATATGTACAAATATCTTGAATATCCTGGGCATCTCAAATGGCAATGGATGTCTTTGCTCAGAGGCTTTGAATCAAGCCCCAAGCAGTCACGTACAAATATCTTGGATACCCTGGGCATCTCAAATGGCAATGAATGTCTTTGTTCAGGAGCTTTGAATCAAGCCCCAAGCGCTCACTGACTCTACGTCCCAGTTGGATAGCTCTCTGCAGTTGCCTTAGTCTCATACTGAATCCCACTCATGGTATCTCCTAATTAAAAATTGCACTTCTGATGAAGATGTAAAAAGAAGAGAGTAAAACATAAGAGAGTAAAATGCTTTCTCAGCCGTAGCATAGTAGATGGAATATGTCCCACTTCTGTTTCAGTCTTAACCAAGTATCTTCCTTTCACTTTTATTTCTAGCAGCATCTTCATGTAAGACATTTGCTGAGCACTGTGAAGTAGTGGGCAACCACTACTGCCAGTATTTGAGTGGTCATACAGCTGTCAGTGAGGAAGTCAGTTTTCTGTGTCTTTAAATTCAAAGGGGTAAAAATTAGCTGCTTCTTACTTTTAGGTGACAAAGTCTTAGTATTATTCTCTCAGTAAAAATTGCTGAAAATGCATTATGCAGTGTAAAATAAAGAAAAAAAAAAGGCAAACCATGAAGACTTCATCTTATCTGTTCCAAATTTGCATAGCACCATTGCATTCAATTCCATTTTACACTGACAGGTTCATTGTTATTCACCGGAAGAGAGAAGTTCCGTGAATAGCCTAAGGTGGACTTTGAAATACTGACCAAAATTCTCATCTTTTGTTTCTAGCCAGAATAAACTGGGATCCATCTGATCCTCAGATCATATCTGAAGGCCTGTATGCAATTGCGGTAGTATTAAGTTTCTCCAGAATAGCCTACATCTTACCAGCTAATGAAAGCTTTGGACCACTCCAGATATCACTTGGCAGAACGGTGAAAGACATCTTCAAGTTCATGGTGATATTTATCATGGTGTTTGTGGCTTTCATGATAGGCATGTTTAATCTCTATTCCTACTATCTGGGGGCAAAACAAAATGAAGCATTCACAACGTAAGTAAAACTGATTAAACTGTAATGATTATGGGCTATTATTATGGAAAGTCTATTGTTTGAATTGTGTGTGTTAAGTTTACTAGTTGTTTTATAAGGTTTATATCTCTTACAAATTTCTTCGTCTTGGATTACGTGTTAATATTCTCTCTTGTTCTGGATTAAAGGTTGTATTTGCAATCAGAGGATGAGCTCTTGACCCCAACAATACTATGATAAATCAGGAAAGACAGGCGGGGAAGGTGAGCTGGAGTTGCCCTTTACTTGAGAGAGCCGCAGGAATGGCTGTACCTCTGCCTAGGGACAGATGACGAGCCAGCGAGAGTTTATTGGGCAGGATCAGAGGGCAGACAAACATGGGTGGTGTTGTAGTGCGTGTCTGCTATGGAATGCCTGTTACCAGGAAGGTGAAGTAGATGAGGCCTTCTTCAGACAACTGGAAGAAGCTTCGCACTTGCAGGCCCTGGTCCTGATGGGGATTTTTAACCACCCTGATATCTGCCGGAGGGACAACACAGCAGGGCACAAGCAAGCCAGGAGGTTTCTGGAGGGCATTGACAATAACTTCCTGACACAGGTGATCAAGGAGCTGATGCAGAGAGGAGCTCTGTGATACCTGACTTTTAAAAACAAGGAAAAACTGGTTGCATATGTGAGGGTTGGGAGCAGCCTTGGCTGACCGTGAGAGGGTGGAGTTCAGGTTCCTGAGAAGAGAGGACAAGGCAAATGGCAGTACCATGACCTCGGATTTCAGGAGAGCAGACTTTGGCCTGTTCAGAGAGGAGTATCATGGGATAAGGCCCTGAAGAGAAGGGCAGTCCAGGGAAGCTGGTTGATTTTCAAGAACTGCGTTTTCAGCGCACAAGTTTGGTCCATCTCAATGGGCAGAAAGTCAAGCAAAGGACAGGAGACCTGTATGGATGAAAAAGAGTGATTGATAGGCCAGCTCGTTGTGGTGCCACTCAGAAGGACCTCAACAGGCTGGAGAAGAGGGCCAACAAGGAACCTCGTGAAATTCAACACAGGGAAACCCATAAAGAACCCCAGGCACCAGGACAGGCTGGGGCTGACCGGCTGGAAAGCAACTTGGCAGCAAAGGACCTGGGGGTCCTGATGGACACCAAGTTGACCATGAGACAGTAATGTGTCCTTGTGTCAAAGCAAACCAACAGAATCCTGGGCTGCATTAGGCGGGGGAGGCTTATAAAAACCAGAAGGACCTCAGACCCCTTACACAGCACTGTACATATGTCTGATGACCTGGCAGTGCAACCTGTGATAGCACTCCACGCATGGGACACGTTCCCGGGGTTGTTCAGGGATTTCGGGACATCAGCTGGGTCAGAGCCGGGACTTGCAAGACAACATCCTGCCTGCAAGGGTGGTCAGCGCCGGCACTTCAGAGCCCAGCGTAGCGGCTCCCTGCAGCGCCTGCGAGCAAGGCTGCTTCCTCCATCAAGTGCCGCTGTCATCTGTAATTAGAGCAGGCTAATCACTACAGTGTGATACACATTATAAAATATTTGTAATTTAATTCAGGCAACTCTCTATATTCTTACTGGTCCAAAAAAATTAAATAATCGAATCCCTCCTTTAGACTCTGGCTTTCCATAGTTTCCAGTGGCAATAACCTGTTCCATCTTGAGAGGAGAAAATATAGTCCGCCCCCCTTTTTTTTTCACTCTTTATTTCCTTGGCTGTTATTTTTTTATTCTCCCACCGTAAGAATAGAAATTTTGAATTTACTCTGTCTGTCAGGAGTTATCTGGTATAGGTTTGTCATGCTTCTCATTTCTAGCTGTGATTTTAAGATAAATCACTTGAGTGGAAACTCATTCTTTTCCATGCTCTGCAGCCCTTGCCCACTTAATTTCTGGCTGTCATGATATTCAAGCTATAGCTGTTCTGAAGTATACTCAGCCAGGAAGCAAACTTGGCCAAGAGGGAAAAATTTGTTACTACTTGTTTGGTGTTATTAGTTCAGACAATAGATAAAGTACCTAAAACTACAACTCACAGATAGAATACTGATAAAATATTATAAGCAGAGAAGTAAATTCACAGCTAAAAATCACAAGTTTCTTTTAACTTTTCTTAACAACAATGCAATAAAATCCAAAATGTGCTTTGCAATGCTACTGCATTTTTGGACACGGGGAACTGGGATGTCTTCATCAAAACAAGAGAAAATATGTCTTCAAACAGGTGGAGATAGGTGGGAGAAGATACCACAGAAGATTCAACTTATGTTTATGTGTATATATATATATAAATTGATTAAGAGGAAATACATGTATTTAAATTAACTAACCTGAAAAGAAATAATATTCAGTATCCCCACACCGTGGCTTATTGCCTTTACTGTGGATCTGTGGAATAGTGAAAACTCAACTGGAGGATTATGGTCTGAGAGACTAATTTTTTGAAAAATGCTGATTTGCAGTCAGACATCCCGTCTTCTTCACAGTTTCAGAATGTTAGTCATATTAATGGTGAAATAATTCATACTAAGTGAACTAATGGTGCAATTAAAGTATTTACAAGTTAATTGTTTTTGTTACTTACATTCACATCACCAGCAAGTGTGTAGAATGTAGATTAAAGTAGTTAACAATTGAATCATTATAATATTCTTTGGAGAATGTATATATAATTCCTAAACTGAATCAGATGGTTTTGTTGTCAGTCCTAGATATTAGGAATCTTATATTATGAAACAGCCTGTATCTGTGAAATTAGGTAGCCTACTTGTTCTGCGTAATATCACTGCTGTAGAGTTCTGCATTATAATAATGGAAAAATTTGTATCCTGTATGAAAGCGGTCACCGGCAATTTATACAATAAGAATATGCAGCTTTTCTTCAGTAACATATTCATGTGTTCATTCTCTCCTCTTAGTGTTGAAGAAAGTTTCAAGACGTTGTTCTGGGCTATATTTGGACTCTCAGAAGTTAAATCAGTTGTCATCAATTATAAACATAAATTTATTGAAAATATTGGTTATGTCCTTTATGGAGTCTATAATGTTACCATGGTCATTGTCTTACTGAACATGCTCATTGCAATGATCAACAGTTCATTCCAGGAAATTGAGGTAAAAATTCCCTTTATGATGAAACATTTACTGGTATAGCTAATTGTCTAAATCTCCTGGAAAATTTTCTTGTTGACATCCTATTTAAGAAAAATAATACATAGGTTTTTGGAATATATTAGGAGAAAATATTAATTCCACTGTAAGCTTTTATTATAAAATACCAGGAAATTACCCAGCCGCATGTGCTTGCAATAATAAGAACTAGACTGGACTAAGAAACTGCTGTTGGACTGTGTTATGTTCCTAAAGAGGGTGGGCTACGTTGTGTGACCTTGTGAATCTTTCATTTGCCTCATTTGTAATTATTATTTAAGTAGTGTCGCTCTTGCTGCAAGGATGTCCTTGTTCCTATGCCTTGACCTTGCAAGCAATTCTATAGCATGTTCTTTCCTTGTGTTATTTAAACAACTGTTGCTCTAGTCCTCTGCAGTGACCAAAACTTTACTTGACAAAGTAACCAGCAGGGCTACTGAAAATCAGCATGGACTTTTGCATGCCATGGAAAACAAAGGGCAAAATCATTATCATTGTTTAGAAATAAAGGAAGCAGGTGTCCAGGAGGTCAGCCTTGGCAGCCTTTCCCAGATGACGCCCTTGCCACAAGGCAGCAGGCTCAGGTTTGACACCGCTCTGGTCCCAGGTTCTGGGCTCTGGTTTGGGTCTGTAGCGTTGTCCAGCTTGAGCAAGAGCCACGCATTTTCTAGGGAGGTTCAGATTCTTCTGGCTCAGGAGGCTGCAGAACAAACTATCAGGTGCAGAGCAATAAACCCCAGGATATTATCCAAAAATACCGTGATACAAACAGCTTCTAAAACCAGCTACAGCAATATTGAGTCATGCCCTTGAACATGACGTCAGTCCTTTCTGCAGAAAACCCTCTTGAAACTTTACAGGGAGGAATAAAATGAGTGTTTGGCTATTGTAAATGTTAAACGTAAACCATGGTGATGGTAGCATCCCCGATTTAATCATATATTCCAGCAAGTGGAAGTAATTAGGTAAGAATCACCTAATCTTTTTAAACTTCATGTTTAAAGTAATAGAGTAAAATTTTAATTTAAAATTCTGATACTATGTCTTCTTCACAAAAAAGATAATAGTCTAATTGCTGTAAAAGAGACCAATAAAAAAAGAAATCGGAGGTGGTAGTCACATTGAGAGATTTATATTTTTATTATGTTCATATAGGATTTTTCCATTTTATTTACTGAGCATGACAGTGTTCCAAGCAAGCGGCTTACTCACTCAAGGCCTAGTAGATGAATTTGAGTGTTGCCATGAAGCTTTCATTTGGGCATTATACTGTGTGCTTTTAAGTCACAGCTTTCATTCTTATCTGTGTGTTTACAAAGAGCACCAAAGAGGTCTGTCTGTCTTTGTGATCCTGTATTGCAGGCTACTAGCACTTACTCTGGAGTAACCAATGTTTAAATCAAATCCATTTTGTTCTTCTGAAATTGCGTTATTTTAAATGGATTAATAAGAACAGTTCCATTAATTGAAATTTATTTTTCCCAGATTATAAATAAATTCTTGGTCTGTCTGAGACTGACTTCAGCCAATTACATTCAAAACACACGTAAAGTTCAGCTATAACATCTTCAATAGTCAAGGTGGTATTAACAGCCATGTTTCTGTTTTACAGGATGATGCTGATGTAGAGTGGAAATTTGCAAGGGCTAAACTTTGGTTTTCTTACTTTGAAGAAGGCAGAACTCTTCCAGTACCCTTCAATTTAGTGCCAAGCCCAAAATCTTTGCTGTATCTCCTACTCAGAATCAAAAAATGTATTTCTAAACGATTTCTGTGCCAAAAGAAAAGCTTTCAGGAAGATGCAGAGATGAACAAGGTAATTTTGTAATGTGTATACTGACGGCTAATTTTAAAAGATAAAACCAATTTTAACTTCATTTTTGTTGTTGACCTGTTTTTCTCATGAATTTCTCAACATACTTAGTTCTCTATACTGAAGTCAGTCACTACATACAGGCTGAAATTCTTACTTTGTTTTTTAATATAAATATTTGTCTACATCTGTAATCAGTTAAGTCCAAAATTTGTAAATTTACGGTTCTTCCTGCTTCCTGTCACAAGATCGGAGAATATTTCATGCTGGGAGGGACTTCAGGAGGCCTCTGGTCCAATCTCCTGCTCACAGCAGGGTCAACTCTGAGATCAGGCCAGATTATCAGGGCTTCATCCAGTCAGGTCTTGAAAACATCCAAGGATGTCCGTTGTCTCTCATCCTCCTGTCCTGCAGCACTGTGAAGAGCCCAGCTTCATCTCCTCAGTGACCTCCCTGTACGCGCTGGGAGTTCCTATTAAGTATGCCTGAAGCCATTTCTGCTTCAGGCTGAACAAGCCCAGCTTCCCCAGTGTCTCTTCAGAGGGCAGGTGCTCCAGTCCCAAACACCTTGATGACCCTCTGCTGAGCTTGCTGCAGTTTTTAAATATCTTTCTCACTGTCCCTCAAGTCCCCCAGGTTCTTTTCTGCAGAGCTGCTCCCCAGCCAGCCAGTCCCCAGCCTGTGTTGTTGAGTTATTCCTTCACGTTTGTCCTTATTCAAATTCACAGGGTTTCTGTCAGCCCTGTCTTCCTGGATGGCATACCTGCCCTCAAGCCTGCTTAGGCAGCTCCCAAATTTGGCTTTGTTTGCAAACTTGACAGCGAGTGTGCTCCAGCACCTCTAACACCTGGTCATTGATAAAGATGTTTAAAAGGACAAGTCCCAGGACAGGACACCTGTACTACCCTCTAAGCACAACCATCCAGCCAGGTTTTTACCCATAATTCTAGGTTAAAACCCTTGCTAAAGTCAAGGTTGATGACTTCCCCAGCTCTCCCCTCATCTGCAAATCCAGACATTTTATCTCAGAAGGCCATCTGGATTAGTTAGGCAGGTTTTACTCTTCCTAAATCCACACTTATTAAATCCACACTTACTGTTACCAGTCACTGCTCTTTGATGTGCCCAGAAATGCGCTCCAAGAGGGCTCAATCCATTATTTTGCCAGTTAATTGAAGTGAGATTGAGTGGCCTGTGTTTACCCAGATCTTCCTTTTGAATATGGGTTTAACGTTTGTCTTTCTCCAGCCTTTGGGGACCTCTCCCGATCTCCATGATCTTTCAAAGATGACAGTATCTTTGCAAGGACTTCATCTGAATATGAGTCAGCAGTGTGCCTAGGTGGCCAACAAGGCCAACAGCATCCTGGCTTGTGTCAGAAATATGGTGGTCAGCAGGACTAGGGAAAGTTGTTGTCCTCCTGTACTTAGCACTGTTGAGGCTGCACCTCAAATACTCTATTCAGTTTTGGGCCCCTCACTATAAGACAGACGATGAGGTGCTGGAGCGTGTCCAGAGAAGGACAATGAAGCTGGTGAGGGGTCTAGAGCGTAAGTCTTGTATGGAATGGCTGAGGGAACTGGGGTTGCTTAGCCTGGAAAAAAGGAGACTGAGGGGAGACCTTATCGATCTCTACAACTACCTGAAATGTATTACTACTAGCAAGATGGCGGTCAGTCTCTTCTCCCAAGTAATAAGCGATAGGACAAGAGGAAATGGCCTCAAGTTGTGCCAAAGGAGGTTTACATTGGATATTAGGAAAAATTTCTTCACTGAAAGGGTTATCGAGCATTGGAACAGGCTGCCCAGGGAAGTGGTTGAGTCACCATCCCTGGAGATGTTTAAAAGACATGTAGATGTGGTGCTTAGGGACATGGTTTAGTGGTGGCCTTGGCAGTGCTAGGTTAATGGTTGGACTTGATGATCTTAAAGGTCTTTTCCAACCTAAACAATTCTGATTCTATGATCCAACCTCTTAGTACTGGTGAATAGAGCTCATTGGGTCCAGTGAACTTGCCTGGGTCATGTTCTCTCAAGTAACCCCTGACTTGACCCTTCTCCATGGCCAGTCATTCTCCTCCTGCTCAAACCCCTTCATTAAGCACAGAGACCTGGCAAACTGTTGGCTGAGTCCCTCGTCCTTACCCGAGTCTGCTGTCACTAGAGCCCCTGCCCCACTGAGCAACAGGCCCGCATTTCCCTTGTTCAGCCTTGTACTGCTGTTGTAGCAGTAGGAGGTCTCCTTACTGCCCTTGCAAATGTCAGCTTAAGGTGAGCTTTGTCTCTCCAACACCACCCTCTCATGTCTGGGCAAAGTTTCTAAATTCCCCGCGTGTAGCCTGTCTCTGCTTCCACTGAGAACGCAGCCCACTTTTGTTGTACAGCGTTCTGTTACCTGTTTTATTTACACAAGTGCAGTAAAAAGCACTTGATACATTGCTGTTATCTCATGGGCTTATTTAAAGACTTTGTAGTCAGTCTGTTTTTCCTGCAGTGTCTTGGTATAAAGCAAATTAATTGCTTTAGGAGAACATGGGGCATAGTACATGGTGTTAGGTGCTACTGGAAGTGTAAAGACTAGCACTATTCTAACGCGTTAGGGAAGAAGAGCTTTGCAAGACAACTGAGCAGACTTAGTAGAAAGGTGAGCATATGGTAACATTCACACAAAAAAAGAAATCACAAGTTTGTCATAGTGGCAGAATCAAATGTGTCATTTCTGGAACTTTTTAACGTGGAAGGATCTTTGTTAAAATAGGCAGTAGTCTGAGAAGAGGCCTTCAGGGTTAGGAGTTCTTGAGTCTAGTCAAGAGTCAACAGACCGGGGGTCAGTAGGGAAATTACATGCATCTGTCAGCTCTCTGTCACCAATGTGACAAGCACTTTTTCCATCACAGTTATCAGTTGAAGAGTAAAAGAAACTGGTTGAAATCCTAGAAGGAAAAAATGGAGCTATAGGGAAAAATACTGCGTGTCTGACAAGCCTCTGCCGCTGGTCGAGTTCCTAACAGTTTATAAAAACAAACACAGACATTACAAACACTGTCAACAAAGTCAAGTTTGTTATTAACTTCGGAAGCCTCCTGTGTGCTGCAATTTTTCCAGCATTTCATGGATCTCACGTCATTTTGTTTGGGAAATCTAATCCTAACGTGTTTAAGAGCTTCTTGATGCAAATTGGTTTCACAAATTCCATGAGTGATAAGGTCATCCCTGAAAAAGCGTGACTTTAAGGAGATACAAATAAACTTCAAATTCGGCGATGGTGAGAAACAACAAATCAAAGGATTTTTGTTTTTCTAATTCCCTTCCTTTGTGAATTTGAAAAGCATATAAGTAAGTTAGAAGCTTATTTTTAATGACTTTTTAAAATGAAATTTATATTCCCATGAAACAGTTACTCTTAAAAATCCCATTCTTGCACCCTAAGGAAAGAAGCTGGATTTTTAGAATTCCTTTCCAAAATTATATTCAAACCTAGCAATTCAGATGGCTAGAAAGGTGCAAATTGTAATAATTACGAATTCTAGATAAAACATTAACAGCTGTGTCTGCTTTTACAGCAGTCCCTCTGAAAGACAGCTGTGAGGATGCAGCCATGGTTCATCACATTTTTTCCTAACTCTGAATTAACTTTTAGTCTTCAAATATTAATGCTTTCTACTCACTGCAGATTCTAGTATAACTAATGCTAAATGAAATGTGCTTACTCCCTAGCCAAAGAAGCTATAAAACTGCAAATCAAATTAAAAAAAAAAAAAAAGCTTTTACGGTGAAAAATGTGAAGCAGTGGAGTCACATCTGTTCATTCCTCAGCTTTTCCAGCAGGGTGACTGATACTGCCAGATGATTACATTTTTACTTACCTTTTGGACCACCACATACTGTGGAGCTGACTTTATCTGAATCTATCAGATGCTGCCATCCTTCACACTTCTAAAATGTCACTAAAATGTTTTTGTGTCACATTTTGACCCCCTGTTGATGATTCGTTATTGTTGAGGCTGTTTTATGGCATCTTCTCAAAGGCATTCTCGGGCTTTTTTGGGTTTTGACTTCGGACTCATCCTGTGCTGAGCAGGTTGGTGCTGCCGTGTCTGCGGAGCGAGGAGCCGCTTGTGTAAGGAGCGACCATAAACGCAGTGAGCTGTGCAAAGTAAGATTTGGCAAGACCAGACCCAAGACTTGGTGGCTGTGGCTGTGCTAGTAAACTAAATGTGACAGGGAGCTTATCTGGGCACCAAGACCAACTCAGGAATTCAAGTAGTTTTCCTTCTGAAGTAGGGTTGCTGCAAGCTGTTGTCCCCAGACCGTCCCAGTTGCCAGACTGTGCCTAGGGAGAGAGCCAGTTGCTCCTGTGCAAGTCCTGCTTGGGAGGACATTAAAAGTTTACTGATTGAAGACATTGCATTGCCGTACCCAGAAACGTTAACACACGCTTGAGTTTACTGATTCTGACCCAGCCTGTGGGTCTTTCTCCTGCATCTTCTCAGTGCAAAATCGTCAGCAGCACCAGGGTGAGTGTAAGGACAAGAAGTAAGATGGAAAGGGGGGAAATTCTGCCCCTCGAGCCAGCTCTGCCCTCATTGCTGTTGGCAGAGAACAGCCAGGTGCTGGCAATGCTAAATGGCGAGTGATTTACATAGCTGTGTTCAAAGTGTGGCACACCAGCAACTAATCTCTTGAGACCTATCTACATATAATAATAAAGCTGTGAAGATGTTTTCTTTCAGGCTGTTGATTAAAACCTGCAGATTTCTTCTGTTTCGGGCTAGAATTGGTGTTTTAAATATCAAGTGAACAAGAAACTCAAACCAAAAAAGGGGAGAAATAAATGAAAAGAAAAAGGAGAGGTTTAAAGAAACCTACTTGGAGTTTATTCTAAATTGAAAAATTTCCTGGTGAAGGAGAAAGTTTATGGTTTAAGAGTCACAGAACTTGTTCATCTTCCTGAGCTTAAAACCAATACTGGCAGATAACCTATATGAGCCATTTTCTTAAAACATGACCCTTCAGAAAAGAAGTAAGGAACAACTAATTATTGAAATAGCTTTAAACCCTCACTCAGACAACAAAAAATACGTCAAATTTTACTTTCCTAGTATAAAACAGTGTTTCTAAAATTTTCACAAGTGACCTCTGGTTCTGGGAGCGCTAACCGAGTCATTTCGTGGGATCGAACGCTTCTGGAATTCCATCAGCTGCTTCCGAAAACAGGGATTTAAGATGTTAACAAAGTGCTACACAGAACAGCTAGGGTAATTACAGTACGATTTTGATTGCATTGAATTGTAAGTAATACTAGAGAACGACGAAATGTGAAGCGAGTTTAAAAAAGATTTCTTTTCTGAGAGCAACGGTCCATGTATGCTATATGTCTTCTTTCACACAACACTCCTGGGGGAGAGTTTCTTTTTTTAGGGTTTATATCATTATTTTATTTGAATTTCCTTTTTTTTTTTTTTTTTGTCCCTCCAATGGATTTTCAATAGCTATTAAATTAAAAATATGAACTCCAGTCATTAGTATGACAGGCTGAGTTTACTCTAGCAGTAATTTTTGGAAGAGGAAAAAAATATAGGTGTGAAGCTTAAAGAGAGTTTACGGATTTTGTGCGAAAATGAAGTTACAATGAAATCTTGGCAATCTCTGCCACCAAGTGGTCATTCAGTAACATAGAAGAGATGTTCTGTCCTGTTACTGTCACACGTAAGCAGATTTAATGAAGTTACATGCTCCTGATTTACCTGCCAACTTTCAAGGTGCAGTTTGCATTTAATTAAAAGTACATTATTCTGTTCAAAAAAATGCAGAGTGCTGATGGGTCAAAGTTAAAATGAAGATGTTACAGTATGTCTGGTTTTACAAGTTTGCAGTGTCTCACTTAACTGATTTCACTACATGTTACCGGTTTTGCTATTTCAAGTGGAAATCAAGTTTTAGTTCAGCATTGCATTACCATTTGAAGTGAACCAATGTAACATAAACTTCAAACTGGTAACCAGCGTGACAGATTACACTTAAAATACGTAATAAAATACATAATAAAATTAAATGCATTTGTAGATTATATGTAAACTGGTAAGTAAGAGGATTATTATCAGGGTTCAACCATGAGAAGTTCCTGTTGTACCTCAAGAGGTTACAGTGATTTCAGCTGCAGGAGAAATGGCTTCAGCTGAGGGCTTTAGCCTTCATTAAACATCAGGCATTGTGTTGAGGGTCTCTTGATGTGTGACATGCCTGTACAGCTGCATAAGCATCTAACCCCTCCCCTGCTTTCCTCCCCATCAAAGTACATCCCAGTATATCCCACGTATTACTTACCAGGCTCCAGAGGGCCCCAGTTTGCTTATCTGCAGGTGCTCGATGCGTAAAGACAGAGAACCTCACTGGAAGTACAACACGATCCCACAGGATCTGAGACACTGCAATGATAGCCCCATGCTTTAAAATAGTAAAAATACTGTTGGACCACGTATAATTACAGAGAACTGACTTTTCAATGGCAGTCCCACTTATTCCTCATCCAGATCAATCGTGATTTATATTTCACTTTTTTTTTTAATTTCTTGTAG
Organism: Chroicocephalus ridibundus; assembly: GCF_963924245.1. Taxonomy (NCBI): domain Eukaryota; kingdom Metazoa; phylum Chordata; class Aves; order Charadriiformes; family Laridae; genus Chroicocephalus; species Chroicocephalus ridibundus. The sequence goes on along the minus strand of NC_086284.1, from coordinate 17,415,752 downwards.
TACTCCTCATCGAGCTGGCCCCATTGTCAGTCTAAATCTTGTCAATCTAAATCTTGTCAATCTTGAAGGACATGGACCTGTTGGAGTGGGTCCAGAGGAGGGCCACGAAGATGATCTGAGGGCTGGAGGACCTCTCCTATGAAGACAGCCTGAGAGAGTTGGGATTGTTCAGCCTGGAGAAGGGAAGGCTCCAGGGAGACCTTATAGTGGTCTTCCAGTACCTGAAGGAGTCCTGTAAGAAGGCTGGGGAGGGGCTGTTTGCAAGGGCATGTAGCGATAGGATGAGGGGCAATGGTTTTAAATTAGACCAGGGCAGATTTAGATTAGACATTAGGAAGAAGTTCTTTACAATGAGGGTGGTGAGACACAGGCACAGGTTGCCCAGAGAGGTGGTGGAGGCCCCATCCCTGGAGACATTCAAGGCCAGGCTTGATGAGGCTCTGAGCAACCTGATCTAGTTGAAGATGTCCCTGCTTACTGCAGCGGGGTTGGACTAGATGACCTTTAAAGGTCCCTTCCAACCCAACACATTGTATGATTCTATGATTCTAAGGTAATATCATTCATTTTGGCAGCTGCTATTCACTCTTACTGCAGCCTAGTCATTCACCTTGAGTCTCAGTTCACCATTTTGTGATGCTTTAGTCCTTCTCAAAGATGTAAATCAGTAATGAAGCCTGCAAATTGCATCCCCGATGTTTTATCGGGAAGTGATGTCCTTTCCTTTCAGCACATATAGTAAAGAAGATGCTACTCAAAAATGTCAGCTGGTAATTTTGTGGTCCCTGGCATGAACTGCATAACCAATGACGTTCAGCCATTAGTGCAAGTGAGGGGAGAAGCAAAGTCCTTGTGTTTTGTGGTAGTGGAGGTCACGTTAGTTGCATGCAAATGCTGTGAAAGAAAGAAAAGGGGTAATGCTGCCACCTCTCCTTCCTCCTTGGCTTCTACCACACCCTGCCCTGACTCTCCCTCATCCATTGCCTGCAAAGCTGTGCCGCACTAGTGTTCCCTTTGTCCTGACGTGGATCCCCCTCCCATGCGCCTGAGGAGCAAGGGAAAGCCTGTGGGGACATGGCTGCTCTGCTCTGGTCCCTTGGGCATAGAAGCATTGAATTGTTTGCGTTGGAAGGGACCTTTAAAGGGCATTTAGTCCAACCCCCCTCCAGCGAGCAAGGACATCTTCAACTAGATCAGGTTGCTCAGAGCCTCGTCCTACCTGACCTTGAATGTTTCCAGGGATGGTGCATCTACCATCTCTGTGGGAAATCAGAGTTTCACCACCCTCAGTTTTAAAAAATTTTCTTCCTTATACCTAGTCTAAATCTACCCTCTTTTAGTTTAAAACCATTACCCCTCATCCTATCACTACGCTCCCTGATAAAGAGTCCCTCCCCATCTTTCCTGTAGGCCCCCTTTAAGTTCTGGAAGGCTGCTATAAGGTCTCCCCAGAGCCTTCTCTTGTCCAGGCTGACCGACCCCAACTCTCTCAGCCTGTCTCCATAGGAGAGGTGCTCCATTCCTCGGATCATTTTTGTGGCCCTCCTCTGGACCCGCTCCAACAGGCCCATGTCTTTCCTGTGCTCAGGGCTCCAGAGCTGGATGCAGTACTCCGGGTGGGGTCTCACCAGAGCGGACATTAGGAGCAGGTGAGAGGCAGAGTAAAGGGAGAAAACCTCCCAGTTCTCACTCATCACAGTGTGAAAGGGCTTGTTTCAACTCTTATGATGAAATTCTGCACAGGTATGAGGACTTTACCACAGTAATTTAATAATCCCCAAATTGAGTTTAACAGTTAATGTTCTGTTGTACGATGTATACATGAGGTAATTTAACCATATTGTTCTTCTGTTTATTTTGTACTATAAATAATGTTTCCATTTCAGCTTGGTCAAAGGAAGCAATCAAGTATAAGAAGCTCAGATGAAATCCATTTAAACAGTTTAAACAATCCTCCAAGGCAATACCAGGTAAGAAATGGTTTATTTTTAAACAAAATCAAGAAGTAGTAGAACTGGCAGATCAGACTGACAGCATGAGGACAGTTTTGAATTTAGGTTAAACAGCATGAATTAAGCATAAATCCACAGACCTTGTATATGTCGGAAATGAACGCAATGATTTAGGTATTTGCAGTACAATCTGAGGGTGGTTTTGTCTCCTCTTAAATACTGCCCTTGTAGTGCAATATTTTAAAGCGCTTGAAAAATGTTTTACATTTTAGAGACAGGTTGAGTCCTCAGCTGCACAATTCAAATTAAGAAAAGCAAAAAGAAACGCAAAATCTTCCCATTCCATCTGCCGAAACAGTTTAGCTTGTTGTGACACACCTGTATATTCAAATACCTCAAGCACTGCAGATATCTTTCGGCCTTTATGCTGTCGATACACTGTTTATTCATTGCCTCCTAAACAACTGGAATGAGCCTTTTTGCGGTTAAGCGTAAAGAGACCCAGCATAGTCCGCATAAAGCCCAGCTATTCAGGTACAGAGATTGCTCCTTTCTTTCCTGTAATACTACAAACCAGGTGGAAGGGAACAGGCAAGAGCTGCTTGGGTGGTAGAACAAGATCATCTGAATGCAAAAAGGTATAGAAAACAGTGTGGAATTCAGTAAACCTTTCTTAATCATAAGACAGAAAAAAGTTTTTTCCCCTTGGGCAGGCTGTCTCTGCTCCACTCTTCCATCATGCGGTGTCTGTACAAGTCTATTCCAAAAACTCCCTGACTTTTTCACAACCAATTTCATTATGGTACAGTGATATATATTAGGATTACAACTTTATCCCATAAGCATGAGGATGTGTGGCTTTGTATCTGAAACATTCTCGGATTCTTAGAATAAACAGTACAGCTGCTGACCTTGCAAGCATGACTGTGGTGATGTTCTGGAACCGCTGATCTGGGATGATTCACCTCACAACCACCTCTCATCAGGTCTATTACTGTGGAGACAAAAGCAGACACATAAATCTATGCATATTTTCTATCTTGAAGTGAATAACAAAAAGTATTATGTTGTCATGGGTTACACCATATGAAAGTATTAAAGCCAAAGATAGATCTTCAAAGGTAATTAGATACCTTGCTCTTATTCAAGTAATTTGAAATAACGGGAGAATCAGGAGCAGAATTCATTTTTCCTGGAGAAGTAAAATTTGCATCTAAATTTGCTGGCCTAGGTTCCCCTTATTTTTAGCGGAGAGGGTAGTCATTCTAATGGTGTGGTTTATTTGATCATTTTTAACAGTCTGAGCTGAACTATTCTCTCAGGTTTGCTTTTTGTCTCCACAGAGGGAGTTAAAGGTGACTGCCACAGATACGTATATTTACATCAGAAACTATCTGTATTTGGTTAGATGAGTCCCAGCAAGGTGCTTAAATGACTCTTAGAACATGGGTCCCATTTTCTCTAAGCCTTACGTTGGGAAAAGATAACTTATCTATAAAAATAGAGTAAAATAAACTGCTCATAAAAGGGTTTAGCAATTAGAGTTGCTAATCAGGGTCATTATTGTCTTCTGGTAGCAATAAAGGCTAGATGGTTTCACCTACCTGGAGATCAAAGTTGCAAGTTTAATCATTCTCGTAGACTCCAGCAGTAGATTAAGCTTCATGAATGATAACATTCATAAGATGTGTTTTCTAACTTTCATGTACATATATGTGCAGAATCATAAAGTCTAAATGTCTACTGCAGATGAAAGCAGAGATTTTTACATTATATTCCTTTAACCTGGCCAGTCCTACACTGAAATGTCTGAATGCAACAGAAGATAACACAGCTTATATGTTGAAATGTCATAGCAATACTAGAAAGTCCAACTAAGAAAACTCTTTTTTTTTCTTCTTTCTTCTCTGCAGAAAATAATGAAGCGTCTCATTAAAAGATATGTACTGAAAGCTCAGATAGATAAGGAAAGTGATGAAGTCAATGAAGGTGAGTATGTTGATGAATTGTATGTTTATATCTAATCAGAGAATCAAAACAAACTAATAAAATTGGTTACCTATGCCACTTGAAAAATGTTTCCAAAATACTTAATCCACTTGACATGTTTACAGGTGCAAGATGTAAAAATAACGTGAAACTGAAGTTAAGGAAGAGATCATAGAGCCACAGATGTGGCTTTCTGTCTCTGCTCTCCCGTCTGAAACTGTCACTGATCTGACACCTTGTGAGAAATGTTGCCACTTCGAGTAATGCCCGTGTGTTTCCCGTAGGGGGCTGCATTTAATGCAGTGGCTGGTTTGGGCCACTCCGGTAGGAATGCTCCCTCATGTGGGAGATGCATCCATGGTGATACACATACTTCAGCCTTTTCTTTGGTGTGGCTTAGTAGCTGGAAACAGATGGTGAATGCACTTCACGGAAATGTTGTCTTCTGTTTGCACCTCTCTGATGCTTGAAAGACACTTAGTGCAGCAGGAGGAGGAGAGGACCTCTCTCTTATGGACAGTGAGAGGCCTTGTTGCTGGCCAGGAGGACTCGGGCACCCTCAGTCCGCGTGATCTGATTTCCATCTAACAGATCATCTGGGTTTTGTGAACTGATGTGATCTCTCACACTTTTGCCTTCAGATTTGTTTGTTTCCTGAACTGCATCTTCATAATCCTATCCATAGGCCACCGTTCACCAACAGGCCATAGAACTTTTTCTGCTTCAACAAAGAAATCCAGAGGAATCCCATGGTAACTGTGAGATATTTGGGTATGCTGTTTTTTTCCTTTGTTTTTTAATAGTGTTTTCTTCTAATGTCTCTTCCAGGTGAACTGAAGGAAATTAAACAGGATATCTCAAGTCTCCGGTATGAACTCCTTGAGGAAAAATCTCAGAATTCTGAAGATCTGGCAGAACTCATAAGGAAACTTGGGGAAAAACTGTCAATTGACTGTAAAGAAGAAGAAAGCAAGAGATAACCTAAATATTTAAGGAATGAAAAAGAACGTTAACAATTCACTTAAAGCCATATTTCTGTTTTTCTCAACTCTAGCTCACATTTGTACAACAGATTCAGAAATTAAATCATTCCAATACTTTATTGAAAAACCAAAATGGCAAATCCTCTGTGTCCTCTATGGTAGAGAGGAAGTACCACTTGAGTAAGATACTTATTTATTCTTTACCTGCTGAAGAAGAGTTAATTTTAGATCATTTTAATATTCAATTTACCTCTTTTAGAATTCCAGTGGAATCTTGACAAGCCCAGTCATGAAAGATTAAAACCATAAATCTAAACTTTTCCTACATTAACTGGTTATTTTTGCAAATTTCCTTTTGTAGACATTCTTAACATATATTTTAGGGAAGCAAAAGAGGAAAATTCCAGGCTTTTACATATTTATATCAAAAGCCGTTTAATTTTTCAAGCACTCCCAACTAGCAAAAAAAAAAAAAAAAAAAAGAAAAGCTAGTTGCCTTTCTTAAAAATGTGCAGAAGAGGTAGACAGCACAATACTCGGAGCACTGTGTTATACTCTCTGTGTTTTTCTCTTCCCCACTTATCCCTGTCACTACTGAATTTTCCTGAAAGATACTTAGATTCCAATGGGAGTTAGTGCATTAAGAAAGAAGTATTTTTCACCAAGTTTATTGAAAAGCTATTGCTGAGGCCTGAAGAAAACATATTTAATGCAAAATAATTAATCCCTGAAGTTCTGATCCGTTCCAGAATTCCCGAGTTCTCCAGCTTTTATGTCTTGAACTAAAACCTACAAACTGCAGGGCAAGGGTTTGAATGTAAAGCTGGTGACACCTTTATTTAAGGTGGAAGACAGTAAAATGTTAGGTGCAAACCTTCTCTCTGAATTCTAAGAATGGCATGCATTGGGGACTGTGTTTCCCCACAGCTAAACTTGTTTAAATTGCTGAATTTGGTTCAGATCTATCCTTAGCAAATGAAAACACGTTGTTCCAAAAGTTCATGAAATCTCATCTGTGGATTGGCATCCCTTGTCCTTTTGCCCACTGGAGAAAGCTCAGCTCCTGTGCTGTATTCCCTGGGACTCCTTCCATGAAGAATCTTCCCTCCGTGTCAGCAGCAGAAGCCTCCAACGCTTCCCATCCTGCTTTCTGCAGTATGTCTCCTGTGTCTTCTGTTTAGCTGGACGAGAGGTAGCCCATGCCGCGGCTGGATGATAGTTGTGTGATGGCCAGCTGGTAGGTACATTCCCGTCAGCTGGTTTCTGTCTCGCCAGGTAGCTACAGGAGGAATTCCATCTGATTTTTCCCTCACTTAATAGAGTAATTTGGGTTTCTCTCTTATGACAATCACCAATTCTGGGGCTGTTAGAAGCATATATTACAGGGGGGATCTCTGTTCCTCTTTAAGCTGATTTCAATGAATGAAATTTCATTCATTGAAATTTCAATTCAACCAATGAAATTTCATTCATTGAAATTTCAATTCAACCAATGAAATCAGTGAAAGGGCTGTGAAAAACTGTTAACAGGAACATCAACACGTGTAACTCACTCGTAAAAGCCTTGTATGTTTAGGAAACAAGGCTGAAGATGGCTTGTCAGTAATTGCTTTTAAATTAATTTTGTGAAACTTACTTATTGTGGAATGTATCAGAATGTTTCCACCTCCCCCATTTAGGCTGGAGGTTATTTTTTAATGGGTTTAGATTAGTTTCTATCTGAATTTACTGATAGCCCTTTTTAAAAAAATTGTTGATGAAATCACTGTGTATTTTCAGGGAAAAAAAGAAGGTATTAGAGCAGATTTTGAAACCACGTGGAGACAAGTGGAGGCGGTGGGCTTTGTCCTGCCTTGAGAGCGATGGAAGCTGCTGTGGAGGTGGGCCTGCCCCAAGGGTGTTTGTCATGGTTTGGGGGAGCAGCTTGGCCTTCTGCTTGGCCCGTTAGTTTAGCCACAAACGGGGCGTGTGAGACAATCCCTGTCGTGTGGGCCTCGGGCATAATGAACTCAGGGTTTAGAACTTTTCAGACTTCTTCCTCTGAGGGAGGAGAAGGAAAGTCAGGTTTTCAAAAGGAGTAGAGCAGTCTGTATTACAAACCGCAGTGTGCTGGCCTGAAAAACTATGAGCTACAGAATAGCCAACTTCGTAACTCGCCTGTGATCATGACAAAGCATTACCTCATGACCTGCAGTATTTCCTGCGGCAATCGGCAGGGGGTACTGCCGGCTCCGAGGTGACCTGCTGGCCGCTCTCTGGCGGAAACCCTCTGGTTTCTGTATCGGACATTGTGTGGAAAGCAAAGGCAGTTGGGGTGATCTCGGGCTAGAAGGCAGCGTGAAGCTAACTTCACTGCCTTTCAGCTCCTCGATGGTTCCTGCCCATCTCCCTTGGCCGGGACTGGCTGCTGATTTTGAGTTTTGAATTCCCATGTGAGTGTTTTGTACCTGGTTTTCGGAAGCAGTGAGCACTTACTACAGCTCTGTTAAATGACCGTGTTAGAGACCATACAGCTCAAAGCAGATCTTCCACCTTTGACAAGCTCCTCAGAAAATCTCGTGGTCAGAACTTGAGGCAACAAGGACAGTCAAAGTTTGCCCTCAGTAATCAAAAGTCTTTATTTTTGGTCATTGTAGTGTACAACTTGGATCTGCTGTCTAGTGCTAGATGATGGTCCGTAAACACAATGTAAGGAAATATGTTAACAGATTTTAAGATCCAGGAGCGGATTTTTATTACAGAGGTAAAATGGGCACTGTGAATTTGTTTAAGCCCAAATTTTGACTTACCTTAAAACTATAAGATCGTAATGTATATATTGTATTTCATGAATAAAATACATATGGATTTTTTTTAATTCAATGAAGATATTTTATATGTAGTTATTACTCATGGAACAATTTGTTAAATATATTTGAAGAGGTTATTGCCAAATGTAGTGTGACAAGCAATGTAGTATTTAAAATGAGCACAATACCAAATATATTATTCTGATAAAAAAATTAAATGTACCAGGCTGAAAATACCTTTGTGATGCATTGTATGAACACGTTGGGACTTCACTGGGAACCTTTGGCTGCTCTTTCTTGGAAGACAATAGCAAGACAAATATGGTAATTTCTTAGCAACACTAGTACAAAAAAAAAAAGTTTCACAGAACTTTCCAGAGTTTTTTGTGAATTATTAGAACACCAAGATAGTCTTGCTTAGTTGTTTCTTTAAATCTTCTTAATTTTTTGAGCTCAACAATTCAGTTTCTGCAGCACACATCTAAACCAGACCTACAATGAAGATATATTGGTTTTTATAATTTTTTTTCCCCTTAATATTTCTTAATCTTGAATTATGAGGCACGGTGAGTATAATCTGTCATCTGTTAGACATTCTCCTCTCTGTTCATACAAACATATTTCACTAAAATATACAGGAGGGCTTAAAAAATTCTGAACAGAAGAAAATGCAGTAAGAAAATCGCCAAATCAACAAAGCTTTGCCCAAGGGTTTCTCTCACTATTCTGGATGAAACCAAATCATGCCTAGCTATTGGGAAAAAACCTTATACATCATGGAGGACTCTGGATATTAGGGAGTAGTACTTCACTGGCAATGTAAGTTTAAGGTACTCAAGATTTACAGTAACAGCTCCTGAGTAAGAGCTACAAGGTTTCACATACAGATTCAGATATTCCAGCTTAAAATCTGCTGTATTTCACCCTATTTTGGAGCACTGCCAAGCTAAGCCAAGCCAATGAATCCTACTGGTTTTAGAAGTGATATCCACAGGTTCATCTGATTTTAGATGTCAGCCATGAAGACTTCTGCATCTGAGCTCATCTAGACTTTATATTCAGTGGATAGAAATGGTCAGAGACCTGTGTTAAGGTAGATGAGTATCCCAGGTGAGTCATATAGCAGAAGTGACCATTTCTCTCCAATTACTGTAGCTGTTACCAATGTTTATAACGACGTGTGAGAAGTTCCGCCTTGGCAGAAATGGGCATTGCGGTACACTCCAGAGCCGTGAACCATCACAAATGCTCATCTGCTTGGAAGCGTTTGAACCAATGAGGCCATAATTGAGAGGGGTGGGATCTAACCTGCCTCCAGAAGAATCCAGCCCATCTCCCAGGCCTGATGGATGAGTATGGTGGTTCTTTACTCTGCAGCAATATTACATTTTTTCTTCCTTCATTAGTGTAACTGTGGGTAGGCATAAATGAAAATACCCATTAACTGCATCTGCCCCAGACATGAGAAAAACTAACTGTGCACGTGACAACTAAATTCTTGTCGATGAACCAGGAGCCTTATGATAAAGAAAGTTCATATCCTGTGTTTTAGCACATTGTGGTGAGCGTGTATTTTGAATATTATGTCTTTAAAGTTTACAGTTTGATCTTGGCGGTACTTCAGCTCTAGCAGCTGTATCATGTAATTTACTAAGAACATGTTCTCATGACTGCGGTGTCCCAAAAATGTAGTATAGTCCAATGAAATCTTGCATTTGCCTCTCAGAGATTTCCCTCAAGCTTGAAATTTGTAGATGAACATTATAATTAATACATTATAGACCACATAATGTGCAACTGTACTCATTTGCAGAACAGTAGAAATTGTCCTTATGTTGAAAATTGCTCATTTGTCATGTAAATACTTAATGCTATTTTTAATTCATTAGAAAATGCCCGGTGTGAATAATATTTCTTATTTTTAAGCACTTATGTTCCTGCTAAAATTTTAATTTGGCCTGTGAAAAATAGAACTTGTAAATTAAAAAATCTGTTTGGAAAAATACTCTGTACTTCGGGAGCTCGTACCAAAAGAGAAGTTAGGGGAGTAACTTTAACTAAAACTCCATGTGCTTAGAAGGCCAGGGAATCCTGTAGTAGCATCTGGTTTTGTTTTAACCTATTCAGTATTCTGTGATGCAGCTGCTTGACGTTTACTCTTTGCTCCTTTAATCAATGGCCCTCAAATCAAGGTAATTGAAAAAGATCAGATCATACAGTATGCAAAGTACAGTTCAGCAGATAAATCAGTCTCAATTAATAGCAATATTTTTGTTTACTTTTATGTCTAAACACTTTTATACCACTGTGATACTTCATTGTGCTTTATAAACAACAAGGAGTATATTCTGGTACGTTTGCACAGTCTGTCAATAAGGGCATAAATAAAATAATGAGTCCAAAAACCTTTTGATTGTAGGCAAAACCTACACACTCTCAGCTAGTGAATGGATTTCTACAAATAAATTTATTTTCCCATGACCTTTGTCAAGCCAGTTCAACTCTCTGTTCCTTAACTTCTTCATTTATGCCAGGTGAGAATGATTCTAACTGAGGTAAACATGCTCTAATAAGTAGTTTGAGGAATTTATAAAAGAGAAAACTTCAATTCTTTCTCAAAGGGAGTATTTCCTTGCTTCCAGAAAAGAATTTGATTAACTGTACCAGAACTTCAATGGTGGAATCCACTTCAATAGAGAAAAAACACAGCATTTCATGCGATTAATGTCTTCACAGCAAAAGGCATTGCTATGGGATTGTTCTTGAGAACTGCAGTTCTAAAAATTCCGGTTAAGACACTCACTGATTCTGTCCTGTCTGTAGCCCAATTACTCAGTCCCCATCTCCTCATGGTAAACTGGGGCTCTGCAGCTGGCTCATAACGTGATCACTTTTGGATGGAGAGAAATCACTGATGCAGTAAATTGTTTAAAAAAACACGTGTCATGAATAAGTCTCTGTCAAACAGAAAATAAGGTACACTATCATGTTGCTACCAAATCATGTTGGTAGCTAAAGATTCAAGACTACTTCAGGTGGCCGTGGTAGGACACTTGTGATCTCTCCTGGAACGGTGGTTATGTTTTGCAAAAGAAAATGTTGCTCCTAGAAATGACCTTGTGCTTGAATTTCTGAGCATCATTTAAGAATGCTGGGAGTTTCTTCCTTCTGAAGCGGCCCTTACACTTTGCTTTGCACTTTGAGGAAACTGAACTGCCTGATGCAGCCACATCTCTTCAGCAGAGACTTCTCTCTGACCCTACAGGAGGCCGTTGACTGTAGTACCATCAAGATTGTTAAAGTCAAGCCCTGGATGGACCAAGAAAGTTTTCTCAGTGTCAGAGTGGGAGGAAATAAAGAGAAAATCACTCCCAAAGAGCCGACGGTTCTTTTACTGTCTGAAGATTGCCTGCAACCACCCATGAATGTTCCATGTGTCTGGTGATTTTGTCTCTTCTGGTTTAGATATTCACAACAGAGATAACTCGGCAAGCAATCTAGACTATTCATCTAGGATCTGAAAAGACATAGAAAATTCCAGGGCACAATTTCTAATGTCTAAAATATGCCAGCAAAACATGCCTTCAAAATACCTTTCTCTCCACTGCTCAGGTTAAGTCCTGTCCACTGTCACAAAACCCTCCTTGTGAATGTCTGAAAGCAAGCGCAGCACCTTCTGCTTCAGGGCCTTCACTCGACACAGACTTTTATTGGTGCTTCAGAGACAAATCTTGGCTTAGAGTGGAGGCCCAGGCTTGGCTCAATCTATTTGTAGTTCAAGATCTTGAGGAAATGGGAGTCCCTTATTGGGTCACCAGTGAGGTCGCATGGAAGTAGTGAGCTAACAGGAACTGCTGGCTGTCGCACATAAAAAATATACTGAGTGCTCCTCTGTGCAGATGGTTTCACAGCTTCAAACAACATAGCAAGACTCAGATTTTAGGTAATTTATTTGTGTCTGTTACAAATTAATCCCTATGACACTTGTCTTTAAACTATAAAATCCAGCGGTTCGAATGGATCTAGCAGCTGATCACTCAACCTCAAATTATTCAATCGTTGCATCAAGGAAGCATCAAGATGTTTCATGCACATAAATTTTCTAGTCACCAGCTGAAACTTAATCTAAAGGAGAGCGCAGTGGGGATAGGACGCGTGTTGATGATCCCAGTGAGGTATCCCCACCTCCCTGCACCAACAGTATGTCATGGGATGATGGCATATCATGGTCCTCATGAGTTTCCCCAGGAGATCAATAGGAGAGAAGACAGTTATCCATCATTCAAAAGGATTAGAATTATTTTTAATAAATGCTCTTGTTGTCAGGCTTGCTTGAAATTACTTCGAATACACGTATTTCTTTTGGTTTATTCTATACAGAGAACAGTTCCTGAGCCACAGGACTGCAGTCAGTGTACTGCAGTAGCTCTGGAAAAAATAATCCCAGTTCTTCCCTTACTTTATCAAGCAGAAGACTTGAAAAATTTTGAAGCAGTCTTGCTTACTGCAAAGTTGTCATACACATGCCTCTCCAGTAAACTGTTTCTGCTAAACTTATCCTAACGGTCCTTTTGAAAAGTAAATTACTGAGCTTATCCGTTTATTTTTAGGTTTATTGGTTTACATACTTGGTTAAGGCAGAAATTCCACTCTGATTGAAATATATGTATTTCAAGTCATAATTTTCAATGTCTATAAATTTTACAGTGTTGTCGTAGCATAGTCAGCAGCTGCTGGCCAATGGTTTGCCATACCAAGCTTCTTCCATGCACGATAAATAACATCAGCTCACGCAACGGTAGGTAAAGCCCTCTGTGTACCCGCAGACCACAGGATGCATGCCAGGGGAAGACAGATGGTGGTAGATATCCATCTTATTTAACAGGCTGTAGCAAAGACAGCCTGGACTTTCTGGCGGGTAAATTATGTTTGGATTCACAGGGCACATTGTAGCAGCGCTGCTACTTCAGCCTAAGTTAAATTAATCCATCCCAGTGACTTCAATGGCAATATGCAAAGACTGAATTTGCCTCCCTCTGTACCCAGAAAATTTAAATTAACTTTATAAAGGGACTGAAAATTATCTATATGCGTGCTGTTCTGTGTGATACAAACCTGTAGTTGTTTATCCAAGGTACATTCAGTCTAATAGCAACAACCTGGAGAAACCAGTCTTCAAATGCAATCTCAGGTGCTTCTCAGGTCGGGTGACTTGGTGGGTAAGAGGGGACTAGAGGGAACTATTACGACCTGGGCTGGGTTACGATGAAGCCCCTGCAGGGCTGTGGGTAGGCTCCCAGGGCCCAGCAAGGACTGTGCTGGAATCGCCAATCACGTAGTTCACTAACAATTGGAAATTTCTAGTGCTAAAAAATGCAAAGCAAAACCCAAGGATAGTTCCAGTATAACTGAAGCAGTAGTGACTGACTGAGTGAAAGACAGCTTCTAGCACCTTCTGAGGTGTATGGTGCACTAGACATAATTCCTTCTTTGCCAAAAAACATATGGTAGTGGGTGTCCACACGTGGACAACAGGCAAAGAAGCTCATCACCAACTTCATTGAGTCACAACAACACTTTTTTTGCAGTGCTATCCAAAATAAATATAATTACTGTCTGGATCAAAGAGAGGATTTGACGTAGCCTGGAAGCATATCACATGTTCCCCTGTTTACGAGAATTACATTTCCTCTTGTAAGGCTAACACTGTCTCTGTGAGTCCCCCTAAACCCTATCTTCTGCTAAGCCCATCCCTGTAAATGTCTTAAGTGGGTATGTAAATACGTGAAGTCTCATTCTTTTTCCAATAAAACAAATAGTTTAACAATTTTGTTTCCCAACTGTATTTCCATGTTGCTTCATCTACTCTTTTCCTAAGTAACAATGACCTTGAAAACAATAATTTCCCACAGGAGTGCCTTGGCCCTGCCGATATAAACTCATTGTACCACGGCCAGAGGTTTGAATTAACAAGCGCAGTTAGGAAACAGATGTATTGATTCAGTAACAATTATAATATAACCTACTTATCTTTGTGCAGTACATTTATCAAGGCCATGCCTAATTGCATTAAGTGCATCAGCTTTCCAGAAATCTTTCCATAAAAAGGGGGGGAAGACCAGAAAAAAACACTTCTCTGAGGAAACTCAGTACTGGAAATCAGAACCACCATCCTCATTCTCATTTCTTCCTGTTTACAGTGTAAAAGGATTTGAGTATTACAAACAGGCCCTTAAAAGCCCAGTTTCTACTGGGAGAAGTTGTACTTAGTGCTACAAGTGGCTGCAAGCAACTGTAATGCAGATAAGTCCCCTTCAGCAGGTTGCACCCTGATAAAATTCAAACCTTATAGCCTGGTTCATATTTTACCTGCACCCTCAGGCAGTAGGAGCAGTGGATGCAATGGAGATCCTGGCTGGGCATCAGTGTAAATCAAACACATCGGCCTCTGGTGGTCTGGTATCTCTCTCTCCATTCCTACACTCACGGGCCCTATTTTCCTGGGAGTGTGCATGTAACCTGCTTGCCAAGCACGAGGACAAACCGTAATGCAAGCTAAACCCTGCCTCCCATTTAGATTATTTGGATGAAGGTGTTAAGAAAAAGCCAGGCATGGAGTCTGAGCCCACACATACCTTCAAAGTTGGTTCAAGAGTGTGCCTAGCTGAAGTGTGCATGGACCTGACATAGGAATATGATGTTTGCCTGGCCGCGGTCACTGTTGTAATGCCCACAATGCCATCGTTTGACTCCATATGGCTCATTCAGGACAGATAAATTGCCCTAAAATCCTATAAATCAGGTACAATAAGGCCTTATCAGTTTTGCAGGTGCAAGAATTACAGCCATCTGAGGGCAGCAATGATGCACAGAGCACATCAGTGCGTGTGCTTTGGGCAATATGGACCTGCGGCAGCACTTCTCTACCCAGGAGTAAAAAACATGGGAAAATGCAGTGTGTCTGGAGTTAGTGACTCCCTGAGGTGTCTCAGGCACAGAGTTAGTGACTGACCAAACCACAGGAAATCACAAGCACAGACAGCGCTTCCAACAAATGCTCTAAACAGTCTGCGTTTAACTGTTCATCCTCATTTGCAGTACATTTTTTGTGTGTGACTTCTTAAATAAAAAGCAAAGTATGGCATTGTTGGAGCTAATTAAAAAGCAAACCTATTATTTGAGGTTCAGGCAAACTGCAAGCACAAAGTGAACCAAAACTCTTGTTTGTATCAATGTGGCACAGCTTTAAGGATGAAAGTGAGAAAAAGTTCAGTGAATTGCAGACCCGCAGTTTGGAAGGTGCCTGCAAGGGCACAATCCACCGCGCCGGGGCAGTAATTCCCTGTTCTTCCTTAAAGAGCAGGTGATGGACGGACTCTGCACGGTCCTTCCAGCCCTGCCGGCTCAGCGGCGAGAAACACACTCACACTCGCGCACAAACACGGCTTGGTTTATACATCTACATCTACATCTACATCTACATCTACATCTACATCTACACCTACATCATCTACATCTACATCTACATGATTACATATAAAAATTTACAGACATTACATATCTACTCACATATACATATCTACATACTACATTTACGTATATAGTATACATACACACACATATACACACCCCAAATGTTCTTATTTGGTTTTTATGGCACCTTGGGCATTCAAATACAACGTTTTCTATAAAGCAGGCTGTCAGGTGAGGCTCCAGTCAAGCCACTCAAAGGCCACAAGAAATGCTGTGGAAAATGTTTCAGACTTTGCGAGACCACAGTTACTCACCTCAGTCACACCAGGAGAATGAGGAGCAACTGACACAAGCTGCAAGAAGGTAAATCTGGGTTAGGTAGTATGTATTTTTCCATTGGGTGTGCTCAAACACTGGCATTGGCTCACAGAGGTTGTGTAGTCTTAATCTTTTTTTGAAAAAAATTGACTGGATAAAGCCTTGGGACAGTTTATCAGGGTTGGATCTTCCTTCAAAACTAAATTATTCTATAATTCTCTAACTCTCTGATTATAGTATGGATACCTTTATATGCATATACAAGCCTCAGTGATTGAAAGTGTCATCTGTATTTATCCAAAGCAATTATTTGGGATCCTGGACCAGCCAACTTTGTAAAGCCTCTGGTTTGTGTTGCAGTAATTGAAGGGATGCAAGAAATCTCTGAGATCTCCAAATTTTGCTTTCCCTTGTTGAGTTTGGGAAGTTTATTAATTTTTATACATGGCTTTTACATCTATGATTAATCACTTCCCTCTCATCTAAACACAGCACTTTTCCAGTATTTGTTTATTTTATTTCCCCAGCCAAGGAAAATAGCCAAGGAACAAGCAGCCAAGCAAAAGCCCCAAGCAGACAAACTGATACTGGCAAACAAACATGGGCCCATCCCTGCTTGGGAAGGCTGGAGACTGCAGAATGTAATGTTTTTATGTAGCAGAAAAAAATTATTCTAACCTGATGCTGGCAGAGTTAAAAAGTTGCCTAGAAAGTTGTCTAGCAATTCTTTAGAAAGATATTATATCAATTCTCTATAGAAGCATCAAAATGAAGCTCTAGGAAAGAAGTCACACCTCAAGTATAACTCAATATAAATGTTTTAAATCCCTGAACATGGAAACTTTTGTCTTAAAATACACCTGCTGTTGCTCCTAAGGCTAACACTCCAAGCATGAAATGGGTTGCGCTCAATCTACTTCAGCTATTTTCATGTTAGCCTGTTTCTAGAAACATGACTCCAAATTCTTTTTCTCTTGTTTCCTATCTTGCACCATTTTTTTCCCCAATAAATCCTGTTCATCCGTCTTTGATGTGGATTTTGGAATAGCTGTTATGGAATAGCTGACAGAGCTCGTTTTGGGCGGGAGAAGCCAAGAGAGAGGGAAGCAGAGAACCTACTCCGGATTTCCAGCAGCAGGTCAAATGAGTTGGATTTTTTTTCTATTTTCATTGCCATGGATCAGCTTTAATAGGTTATAGGTAATGATGAGAAATGTTTTGATTTCTTCTTGCCGTTGTTCCTGAAGTTGTACTGGATTTATTCAGATTTTGTAAAAAGAAGAGAGGACTCTATGATTTCTATTTTCATTCATTATTTCTTCCCTAATGCAAATATTTCCCAATTCCAAGAGCCAGCCAGTGCTGCAGCTTTGCACGGGGCTTGCTCTGTATTTTCCTCACTCAAGAAGGATGGAGCCAGAGGTTTCTGGTTTCTGATAGATGTCTTGCAGTAAATGGCCTCTTCGGACACGTATGAGCAGGGGATTTGACCCAGCAGCCCTGGAATTCGAACCCGGCTGAGGGGCAGGACGCAACTCTGGCCTCTGCCCCAGGAAGGCAGCAAATCCCTGCTGCCCGGACGGGAGAGAGCAGGAGCTCCGACCGGGGCCAGCTCTCCGGCCAGCTCTGCTCGTACGAGGTGGCTGCTCCTCCTCACCCCACTTCTCAGCTGCTGTGGTGGTACAGCGATTGAGCCTGCAGAGACATATACGTAACCCTCAGCTCCCTTTTTTTTTAGCTATCGCATGTTAGACCTGTTTGTTGGCTCCCAAATGGCTCTCATTTCAGAATGGTCTGAAGGCTGTCTTGTTTTTACCCATAAAAAATAAAGCATTCCGTCCACCTTTCCCACCTTCTTGAAGCACCACAGCAAGACACAGCGGTGTCACATCTTGAACCGCCTGCATTATTTTGGGCTGGATATATTTCCTTGGGTCATGCTGCAATAGCGAACACAGGCTGTATTTTTATATTTCTCATCCCTCCAATTCCACATCTGCTAATTGGCTGCCCATTGCCTCTTTTATAAGTATGAAATCTCACGTTCATGTTCACTGTCCGTGTGACTTACGTTTATCGGTCTGATGTCTAGTTTCTTCTTTTGGGGCTGGGCACAACTCCAATCCTGGCAGGGTCATGAGGGTTGAATTACTCCAGTCGCTGGGTTTTATTCTGCAGAAAAGAGATTAGGTGACACGGCCTTGTGCCTATTTGCTTCCTTCCCTTGCTCTTGAGCCTTGACAAGCTGATGAGTGATATCAGTAAATTGACCGCAAGTTTTCTATGCCTTCTAGAAGCTAAGCTGAAATTGCTAGCTACTTGGAAAAACCACAGTGATTTATTACTGTACTACATTTTAACTTTTCTTTTTTTTTTTTTTCTTAAGTAGTTTTCATTAAAGCCAGTGCTGCAATTTGCACACTATGGCTCAAAAGAAGCAGGGACTTTTCAGAGTTGTAGTGATAATTCTTCAACCAAGCAGGTGGCCTTTTGGCAAACCTTGTGAGTTATCATTCCCCAGAGGTTTTGTATCTAGCTGCAGACAAGATCTGTGAAATTATATGGGATCTGAGGAGGACTCGGAAGAACTGAGTAAATACATTTCCCTAGTGATGGTTGGGATTTGTTCTTGTTTTTTACTGGGTTTTTGCAGAGGACCGGTAGGCAGTAATGCTGTCTGAAATGTCTGCACAGCTGCTTTCCGAGTCAGTATATGTTAAAGGACATGTCCTCCCACCAAGAAAATGACCAAACTGGTTTGCCTGATTGAGTTTTGGCAAAAAAAACAAACCACCTTGTACACGAGGTAGATGAAGGCATGAATGTGTCACGGCTGTACGTCCTGCACACCACCAGTGCTCAGCAAGAAAACACTAAACCACCACACCCCCCCGGTTACAAACAGCAAAGCTGTAGCCTCTCTTGACCCAAAGACAGGGCTGACGGGTGTGTATTTGGTGCTAGTGCTTTGTGATGAGCAAAAAAGCGGGTGTTAGAAGGCTTTCGTTGCCGGGGCAGAAGAGGTATCCTACTTTTAAACAAAATAGTAAGCTCTACTTACTTGGAGTTTCGCCCCAGGTATGGTGCTGCCACCAGCTTCTACTGTCACTAGCGCTTATACGGCTGCCTGATTTCTAGCATCAAAAAGAGTGCCTTTTGGAGTAGGAATGCACTGGGAAGGGGTCTGTGCGTCCTCACCTCCAACCAGGATCCCCAGCAGAGAAATCTATGTCCGCGGGAATCCACCCAGCGCTGTCTGCCCAGAGCTCCTGCTGCCCTTGTGTATTCGGTATGAGGGCAAAAATATAGCGTATTTTTCTGAAAAATAGCATTACTTTCATTCACTTATTATTACTCATTACAGGGTGATTTACTGCACTTAGGCATAAAGTTCCTGGAGTTTGACTTCAGAAAACATCAAAATGACAAACGAGGGATTGGAGTGACAACCTGCCAGTGCTCCAGAAGCTCTCAGTCTGCTTTTCCCCTGAACGTGGATAAAGTAAGCTGAAATGGGAGAGTGAAGGTTTCTTATCTCTCTTTTTCATCAGAACAAAACGTCTTTTTTCTCCTCTTGACCAGCACCGTTTCCTATTGCTTCTGTATAGGAAAGGTCAGAAACTTTACTTTCTTACAAGTAAATTTGTAACTACACTAGATCCAAGTTCATAATAGGAAAAATCCACTTTTTTCCAAACCTCCTTCTTAACCTTCTTGTATCCTCACATTGTTTGTATATTTAGAAACATGCATACGTAATAAATATACAATATATTGTGAATATGTAACGTGCCCTATACATAGTCTCTGCATATATGTATCTATACAATGTAATGTATTTATGTATATCTACATCCCTATTCATATAAAGACAATATATAAAATATGTAAAATTGTATAGTAATATACAGCTTGCAGACATGCACATACAAACACGCACTTTTAATTTGATCAAATGTCTACAGCACTCAGAGTATTAGGATATAATGGTCCAATTAAAAATCACTGGATGTGCCTCCATGGTTGTCAATACCAAACCAGCAGAATTTTCACTTCATGGTTAATCCAGAGGCAAGGGAAGGCAGCGTTTTTCATTTTTAGTATGAACTAAATGAACTATGAATTCCGGTTCCCGTGAGTAAAAGGTTTGGCAAAATCTCTCTCTCTTCTAGACCTGAAATGTCACCAAGACATTTGGCTCACAGGATTCTGGCACTCCTCAGCCTGGGCTGCCGCTGCTGCAGACTTCATCCACAGTCATGTACTAACAATATATGTTAAAACACAAAAAAAAGTTTTCTAACCTTTTTTTTTTTCCCAATCCATCATTATAAATCACAAATCCAGAGCCAAATTCCAAGAGAAAAATAAATCTCCAGTCAAAATAAATCCCTCTTTTTTTTTTTTTTTCCCTGGTTGGAGATGTTGTTCTCCCAGTGATGCCAATGGCAGCATTTTGCCATGCCCAAAGAAATTCTGTGAGTGACCCTCAGAGTTATCAGCGTTTAGGGAAAAAACATGCAGGGAGTCAACTCCTCCCAACACAGTGTAAAAAACTGTGTTTATGGATTAAAGTACCTGTGGTGGGTTTTACGGAAACAGTTTCAAAACTTTGTTTTCAAAACAGAAAAAAAAAAAAAAAAAAGCAGATTTGCTAATATTTGCAAAGAAAATAGATTGAGCAGGAAAGACATTTCAGTTCTTACGCTGTTTGAGGGTGTTTCAAATCGCCTGCCAAGCACATCCTACATTCAGTATAACTTTCAAGTACACATAATTTTATAGGACGGCAAAGGCAAAAATAAAAAAGGCAGAGATGCTCTTGTGATTACGCCGCAAGACGCGGAGGAGAGAAAGCTGACTTTGATTCCAGCCCTGGCACACACCTCCCCCCTCCCGTTAGAGCGTGTCTACGTTGCAGACTCTTGGTGGTGCAGCTCAGGTTTAGGGTTTTGCTCTCATCCAGCTGAAGCAAACCCACGTTTCAAGGCAGAGGAGCTGCTGCAGACACCAGCATGGACCCGTGCCCTGAGCATGTCTGTGGGTGGGCGCCACAGGCCATGCCGGCTACCACAGCTGGGCTAATCGTAGCCTCCAAACTAGAGAGGGTAAAGCCACACTTTGTGCCCCTGCGGGTGCAGGTACCGATGTACCTCAC
Organism: Chroicocephalus ridibundus; assembly: GCF_963924245.1. Taxonomy (NCBI): domain Eukaryota; kingdom Metazoa; phylum Chordata; class Aves; order Charadriiformes; family Laridae; genus Chroicocephalus; species Chroicocephalus ridibundus. The sequence continues at coordinate 17,395,090 of NC_086284.1, read as the reverse complement.
ACCAGCTGCACAGGCCTTGGTGCCACTACCAGCTCTACACCAAGGCGCCACCGTGGACCCCTGCATGCCGCAGTTTGCCGGCCCGCCAGCCAGCGCTAGCCAGGTTCCACATGGAAAACTGCAGAGACTTAATGTTTCTGTGCTTGTTTCTTGTCGGTGCGAGAGAAGCAATAGCTTGTTTTTCACTCCCATCTTGTCTCTTATAAATTCTCCGGTGATGGTTTTATTGTGTGCTTGTGTCTCTCACAAGTGGAAGTCTACAGGGCTGGAATAACACAAGCAACAGCCACAAAAATAGGAATAAATAATGAAGTGCAACACTGTTACAAGTCAACCATCTGGCTGAAAGGGCTTCTTAAATTTTTTTCCGTTCTTGTCATTTTGATGCTCCAAGCTATTTGCTGGGGCTAGGATGAGGGAATCCCTGGCAGCTGCACCAGCGATCCCTTGTCAAGTCCTGGTCAAAGAAGTTATAAGGCAGAAAGAGGGAGGTTTGTTTTCTCTGTCTGTAATTTGTTTTCTGTTCATATATTTCCTTTGGGCTTTACAGGAGGAGATGTGAACGTGAGTGTTTAAAGTGAAATGTTGTTTTCCCGTATTCCAGACCTCCTCTAGGATCTTTACCAATTCTTGCTTCTCTCTGGATGAATTAGCTTTTTTTTTTTTTTATGAAATCTGTAAGGGCACCCACAATTTCCTGAAGAATTCAGTGGGAATATGACAGGTAAAAAACTTTGAAATCTACTAAAGGACCTGTTCCCATGGGGTCAGGCTCCCACCCGTTTGTTATGTACTGTGTGGCTGATCAGCTTTGCCTTAAAATAGTGCATTTCTGGCAGAAAAAGACTCGTGAGTATTTTAAAGTATCATCTCTGTTGACAGTTCAACAAAAGCAGCCAGGAGTCAGCCTGGTCTTTTAAAAACATGTAGACTCAGAAGCCCACCCCTCATGCTGAGATGGGATCAGCTTTGTAGATATCTTGTCTCAGTCTGCTTTCAAAACCTCAGCTGCTGGGGACTCCACGGCAACCATAACCCATACACATGCTCTGCTGTCCATAAAGGTAAATTTTTCTTTCTCTCTTTTTGTGACCTGAAGTTTTCTTGCCATATTTTCAGGCCGTACCGTCCCAGCACGGCGAGTTAGAACAGATTATTTTCTTCCTCGTTGCCACAGCCTCCCATGCATTTGAAGACTTGTCATTTCAGTCACTTCTTTCAGACTAAACACCAATTCTTCCAATTCTTTTCCTCAAAAATCATGGTTTTTAGGCTCTTCTCGCTTAAGATTCTTTTCTTCTGAAATTTTTTATGTCCCATACTAAATGCGGCTGTCCAGCTGAGGCCCTGACAATGCAAAACAGACCTCTAGGATGACTTTCTCTTACAAGCTTATGCTGTTTTTTTCCTTGAGAGCATGTCACAGGTGACTTTCATTTCATTCCTGATTTACCATAACCTCTGGATCCCTTTTGTTTGGCAAAACTCCTACCTAGTTTGTTGCTTCGCAGCATGAATCTGAAGATAAATGTAGATTCCTGCTCACATTTTAATTGAATTACACTCTACTTGGGGTTTTTGCCAGATCATTTCTCTAATTTGTCCACAGGATTTTGCATTTAGCCTGCCGTCCAGCGGCTCTGCGGTCCCTGCCAGCCCTGGGGAAGGACTGTCTTGAATTGAATGTTCTGCTTTTTTGCAGAGTTGATGCCTGTGGACCTTCCTGAATCTGGGCAAAGCTCCTCCTTGATAGAACACCATTGACTTCAGCCAAGGCCTGCTCTTCCTCACTTTGTCAGGCTCAGAGCTTGCTGCATATAAATCAGGTTTTGTGAGAGGTCTTATGACGCTGCCGTCCAGCTTGCCCAAGGAAATCCACTCTTCCCTTACAAGGCTGGAGCGAGCCACCACCGTGCTCCGGCCGCCCGAGGGAGGATCCGCCACTGGCCACGCTCCTACTCCGGCCTCTGAGATAGGCAAGATATTTGGTGCAAAGGTAAAGGGACAGCAGCAGCTCATACACATTTATATAATGGTTTTTGCATGGTATTGTATGCTGGTTTTTCAGAACTTCTCCCTGGCTTTGAAGCTCATGTTTCCCTGCCTTTTTTTGCTGTGTTGGAAACGCGCACTGGTTCCTGGGCAGACCAACTGCGGTCCTGGGCTGGATTGTGAACCCCTTATCTCATTGACATCTAGTTATTTGTACATGGAGTACCTCCACAAAAATGCAAAGTGGTTTGGTTTGGGTTTTTTTGTGTGTGACTAATCCCACCTTGATTCGAGCAAGGTCTGACTCTTGTTGAATATATAAATCAAGAAAAACAAAAGAGGTTTTGCCTTCATCCTCCCCGTATGTTTTAATTCTAGTTATTTTAGGGATCTCTTGCAAAACAAAAAGAAAAACACTAAAAAGACTAGAGTTTATTTTCTTCAGGTTCCGTTACAGCAGCCATCACTTCCCGCACTGCCTGCTTTTGAGGAACTGTTAGTAACCGCACTGGTAATTTGTTGTGTTTCATACAAGAAGCCTCCTGTCAGCTGCTTTGTTGTGGGAATGCATCATGGATTTTGAATTCTTCCAAGGCTTCTCTTTACAAAGTATCTTGAATTCACATTTCCAGCAGGATGGTAGAAATGGAGGGTCAGACCTTTATCATCACCCTCCAACTGAGCCTTTCTCATTTGTCAAACTGAGCTAGCTCCATCCACCCTCCTGAAAGAATTTGCTCATCTACAGGTCTCTTTCTTAGCCCACCAGAAAGTCCTAAAAGGCTTAGATACTAAAGCAGGATTTAGATGATGTATCAATGCCTAAATCCCAAATTGTTATCATAAATCCTTTTTCAGCAGCTGCCTGAGCTCACCAGGTGCCCAAAGTCGCCAGATCAGTCCTTTGCTTTTCTTTCAGCTGCTACGTTCATCTTTGAAATTCACACTTGATGAGAGCAGCAATGGTTCGAATGCAGCCTCATGTTTGAACTGGGTATTTGCTGCTTAGGCAAAGAGGGGAAAGGCTGTCTCCACGACTTTACTGGTGGAGTGCAGACGACTTTCTGTGTTTGCCTTCTTTGGGTGATGAGGAAGATGGGGATGCAGAACCAGTGTGGGAGCCACATCCAGCTGCCACTGAGCCTTCTTCCAGGCAGTATTGGTGGCCCCAAGAAGGATCGTTGGAGATTTCCCTAGTACTGCTGTTCACAATTAACTTCACACATTCTCTTTCTTGATCTGCCTGCAGTTTCTGGGACTGATAATTTTCTTGTACAGCAAACAGATAAAAAAATGTACCCTCTGTCTCTCACCACTGGGGGAACACGGAATACAAGACAGTTTGCTGATGAAGTAACGATGAACAGGAAGCGGTGGTGTCAATGTCAGTACAACATTTTCCCCACCAGAAGTTGTATGAGCTGTGCATATATTTGTCATGTTGTGTGTACTATCCTCCCATCTCATCTTCTGTGGTCCTCATTGCTTTTCTGCAGGGTAACAGCTGTATTTTTCAGGATGGGCACCACTGACCGTCCCATGTTTGTGTGATTAACTCTGCAGTGGGCTGCAGAGCCTGTTGTGTGCATTGCCGTCTCTGTGGAGTTCTCTCTGAGCTGCTTTCTTCCTTCGAATACATTTTGTAATCTGCAGTATAGGCCAGCCTTGCCCTGAAGCTATATTTAGAGCCATTATTCCATCATGTTCTACACTATTTCTCTGTGCCCTTCATTCAACTTGACTTGGAGGGAACTAGCACAAGATACTTGTCTCTACCAATACTTTTGAATCACTTTGCCCTTCTGTGCACCCTGAATTGAGGCCAGAAGCCCTATTAAGCTGTTACAGCTCTAACCTGGCTAGCTTTTTACAAATCCAGATCATTTACTGGCAGAACGGACTATACAAGTATTGCTACAGAAAATAAAAAGGTAATTTAAGGCATGAGATCACTCAAGAAGAGCTGAATATAGCACACTGATGTGTTTCTTGAGGAAAAATCTTTGAAGCAAATCTGGTGTTTACTCCTCTACGACCCACCTTTGAGGATTCCCGATGTGGCAGCAGACCGTGACCTATGTGAGAATTACCTTTTTGTCTTTCTCTGAGCATCATGCACCGATTTCTTGACGAAATCTTTATAATCATTCTGATGACGTGAGGACGTGTTTTCCTAACATTCCCTCACATTTTGGGGGGGGGGGGGGGGCGAAAAAGTTTTCATAGTTCACTGTTTCTGTTACCTGGCAGTACAGATGTTCTGTAGTAGATTTATATTGTTTTAATTACCTTTTTCCAGCTATAATGTATAGCAGTGTCTCAGAAGTCTTTCAGGATGTTCGTCTTTTGTTGTGATGGAACTGGCTATTTTACTGCTATGGAGACCCTGGCCCTCTGCTTCAGTCGGTTGGCTGGGCAGGGTCCCTCACAAGACCTGTATGTCATTTTTGGTGTGGGTTTTGTGTGGTGGTGTCTGCTAGTTAGGTGTAGCTAGCTGTAGCACTACATGGTCTACATTTTTTCTCCACTTATTTTTATGAATTACAAGCAATTCGACTTCAACCGACTCCCTGTTTGCAAGGGACAAGCCCTTTGGTAAATGTTCAGCTTGTAAGCTTATGTCCAAATTATCCATAACTATTACCAGTAATAAGTTCTGGCTATAACATGTCCTAACTATTAATAAATTATTAGTTTAAGGGTCTTGATTAGTGATTCTTCCAGTGAATCCTGATGCTGACCTTTGACTTCAGGAGTTAATTTAACTTTCTTAGAAACAAAGCAGCCAGCTGACATGTTTGTGGCTGATGCCAGGTGAAGCTATAGAGGGGGGAACGAATGGGAAAAGTACAGTACTGGAGTTGTCTGGGAAATGTGAGGGGTCGTACTGTCAAGCTTTACTGCTGAGGAACGCACCTGAGAACTATCAGGGAGTGAAATGTCATTAATATATACGTAAAAGTCTATTCTCATGTAAAAGCTGTGTAATTTACAGAAGGGGAAAGCTGACGCAACTATCTGTCTGTGTTTCTACATCGTACCTTGGATGGCTTCAAAGAAGCTGGAAAAAACTGTTGGACTCGTGCAGCTAAAGAAAGTGTAATTCTTTGTGATGTTTTGCTGAGAGGGCTATAACCAGAAGATGATTTGGTTTTACTGTGCTTTATTTATTGACTTTATTTACTATTCACTAACACGAATGAATCCAAATGCACTGAGATTTTAGGATCGATGCTTATTTAGCAGCTTCCTTGAGAGTATCTGGCTGCCTCGTGTTTCTGGGACAGTTGCTAGCATGTCGTGTCTGTACCAGAGCACCTTGAGAGGTGATGGAGGCGTTGCTCGGGTTCTGTCATATGTCCTGAGGGTGCTCCACTCTTACTGTCCTATTTAGTCATTAAACTTGCTGCTGAAGGAAGGAACTTGCTGTAGGATTCAAAAGGTGATTGACAAACCTGAAGTTTCACGTACAACTTTGCTTGCACATTTTAAGTTAGTCTTGAGAAAAAACTAAAACAAATTCCAGGTTATACGTAGTCTTCTAGTTGGCATCAGATGAAGTTTTAGCACTGCATAAGTGCTGTGCTGTGCATATTCTGTGTCAGGACCTGTGCCAGGTACCGTCCACCATGCTGTCTCCTGGCCCTGCCCTACTGTTGTCACCTCCTTCCAGAAAATCACTGTTTTCTTATCCTTCACTTGCTTTTGGCAAAGTCAGAAGGAACTGAAGGTAAGTATGTAGAGGATCTGGCAATTTAGGCACCATCACTTGTGCCAGCTGTTACGTAACGATTTTCAGATGCTCTGCTCCTTGGATTTTATGCCCTTTTTGCACTGGTTGCATTACTTTTAGGAAATCCTTCCTCCCCATGCACGTCCCACCACGTGATGGCTCATTTCAGAAAACTTCTCTTGGGAACCCTTAGGATTCAACTTCCCTGTGACATGGACTGAAAACTTTTCATTCCTGTGGGGTTGGAAATAACATGTATATAGATGGTTATGCTACTGTGAACGTAAATACATGTCCTACAGAAGATATGAGAGCTCTAGCTGTTATCCAGCCTCTGACTGAGGGGTCATGAGGAAATTTCCCATACAAGCCTTCCATTACTTGCCGCGTGTCGGATGTTTCTCATGTCACTCCTCATTGGGACACCCGCTTGTTGGTCCCGAATGTCTTCCTGGCAGTCACACTATTTCATTTATATTCTTTGGAAACAAAGGTACCTTTCCCAAGACAAAATCCTTCTAGGAGGTATTTCATCTTGGAGAATATCTCAATGCAGTGCAACTGTAATTAGTTTCTGTGGCTAAATTAGACCTGTTCTGTTTTGATGTGAAAAAAAATGGAAGGATCTGTATGTATCCTCAGTGCCTGATGGATTCTGCCTTTTCTCATAAGAGTGAGGGTAAGATGTATTAAATGCTCTCTTTGATTCAGAAATATCATCTCTTCACTCCTCATTGCCCTTTACCATGGGTGGACATAATCATGGCAAGAAAATGAATATAAGAGTTGTTGGAATTTGCTCTCGAAATGCTAACTTGTGACATCATGTACCTCCTAGATCTGAACAACAAAAATGCCTTTCCAGAGCATGCATGGAACGAATATACAGTGTTTACTGTTTCTGACTTGTTTAAAAGGTCATTGCCACATGACAGAGAAATCCCAAACACAGTTTTGGTCTCTTTTTGAGTAGCTTTTTTCCTGGAGAACTGATATGTATGAACCTGAACTTATAGGCGGAGCCTGTTAAGGACGCAAATTTAGGTAGCTGTCTGATTAAGGAAAACTTCATGGATTATTAAGTTTGAAGTTAGTTTTATTAAACATACATCCTGAGAACTTTTCTGTATTAAAGGAAAGAAAAAAAACCCAACAAACCAACAAATAAAACCAGCAACTTCGGTATATATTTCTCTAGATCTCACAAATATTGTAAGAGCTTTTTCCTAAAGAACCTACTCGCACTCTATGCTCGTTTCCCATTTGTATTTTTATGCCAGCTTCATCAATAATGCAGTTCAGCAAAAGGGCTGTTGCAAAGTGTGCAATATCTAAAGGGAACATTCCTTGCTGTAGCTGTAGCAATACCCTGTGCATTGTGAAATGTCAGAAAATAGTGAACATCCAGCTGGTGCTGCCATATACCCGGTTTAACATTTTTGGTTTGCTGTTTTTCTCCTCCACTCTTTGGTCACTATTCCAAAATTAAGCATCTTTTTCTATGGTTGTTCTCCTACGTCTAAGCTCAGATGTGCTGTGAAATTACATCTCTTGGATTTGGGGTTGTTTCCCCAATACATTCTTGGCATCAATGAGAACTAGTTGGCTGTCTAGAAGAAAAATATAGCTTGCAAGCTGCCTTATTAGCTTATGCTCTGTTATGCAGTCATCAACAAAAAATGACTTTTTAAAGTTAATTGTGCAATCCCTGCTTTACTAAAGAAGGATATTTTGGTACAGGCGATAGACAAAGTAACCTAAGAGTCCCGAAACAATCATATGATCTCCCACTGTATGCACGCATTTGAGAAAGAAGGCAAGTAGAAAATGTAACGTAGGATTTTTCCTTTAAATACCAATACTTTTTAAATGGTTGAAAATGCTAAAAAAAAATATTTTTAAGGGGATTATATAAAAAAATAAGAATTAGGGATAAATACTAGCCAAGTGATCCTCCCACTATCACTCTAGCTGCCTAAGGTCCCTGGGCATTGGTTTCGCAGTATCTTCCTGTGCACTGCCAGATTTCTCCGGGGCAAAAGGCTAACAAGGCATTAAGGAATCTATTTGCTGATTGCAGTCTCAGCCCTTACAGCTGTTACTCCTTCCTGGCCAGTTGGATGCTAGATTTTACTCAGTGCTACTTCAGATAATTTAATCTGATTTCTTAGCATCAACGGGTTCTCTCTGGTATAGCAGCCTACAGATATATTTACCTGGAGGAGAAAACTGAAAAGAAAATGACTGTCTGTAGCTGCATTAGCTTGAGCATGCGTCATGGCAATGACTATATGTTCAGAAGTGTTTACTGAAACACAGACAGCTTTGGAAGTCATCCTTTCGTAGAGCAGATAGATACAAAATAATTTGACTTGGGGAGCATGTTATGACTACTGAAAGCCAGCAAACATGCCCCCAAAAGCAGCGTGAATAACTTGCAAACAATTCACACAATTCATAGTATCAAAGGTAGAGCTGAAAATTAACGGTTTTTTTATAAAACCATCTTCTTTCATGATTAGAGGAAACTATTTTTAGCTGAAGGCTAGAGAGCATGTAGAAACAGGTGACTTACAGAGAGGTACCAATATTAACTTATTCTCAGCTTTCTGTCCTAGATTTTAATGAAGAAATACTCCACTGGCAGCATGGCTCCACCGGTTCACTACAATTAATGCTGAGAAAGATAATCAGAAGTTCAAGGAAAACTGTGTTCTCCTTTTCATGATTTCTACTGGCACAGATAATTATGCAAATGTGCTCACGTGTAAGGCAGGTCACGTTAAGAAGACTTGGTTCAGTTCCTGTAGACAAGGGGCATCTGATATCTCTTTTGCTACAACAAAGGCCACAGGCCAGGTAAGCGCCATGGATGATCTGAGAAAGCCCTTGTTAGTCCCCTAACCCCTTAGGTATCTGAGCACCCACATATCCAAGACTGTTCAAAGCTACTGTGCTACAGGCACTGATAGAATCCAACAACCAGTGAGCTACTACGGCCTTCAGAAATGCTTACGTGAAAATCCTGCTAAGTAGAACAACTAGGCAAGTACTGGGGAAGAACATGGGTCTTCTTGTAGCTAGGGTAGACCTTGCATGTGTGTGGTGTGTAGGAAACCTGTTTTAGATCCCTGTTCTGTCTAATTGGGTGTTTTCAACCCACGTTTCCCCCTCCTATACCTTAGGTATAGTCTAACTTTTCAGGTATTTCAGATTAGTGCCTGCCAATCACTTCTACTATTTTTGTTTTACCAAGTGTAGATGTTCACCAGAGCGGGAACCTGCAGAAGCATTGAAGACCCACCTTCTCCTTCTGAAATTAAATCTTCGATAGCTTCAGAGGTTTCTCAGGATCGGTTCCTTGAGCGCCTAATTCTCTGCAGGGCTGACTGACCCGGAGATGAGAATACCCGGGGTTCAGTGCCCCTAAATGCTGCTCATCTCAAGTGTTGCAAGCCTCAATTATTTTTAGGGTTTAGCCCTTAATCTGTCTTGCCCATTAATTCCCCACAGACATAATGAAGTTCCTACTTCAAAGCCACAGGGTGTTATGAGGAGCAATGCATTCTTCAGTGCTCATGAAGAGCTCAGTGACTGTAATCACAGAGACAAAAGTGGACAAATGGGCAGATATTGTATAGCCATCTATCCCGATAGCACAGGGCACTGAGTACGTGTTAAAAAGCACTATAATTTATTTGAGGGCAAAAGAGGTTGAAACCATACCTATTGAAAATTCTAGCACACCTTCCTAACAGAGAGAACTATGGCAAAGAATCCAGTTTCATATTTGATTAGGTCAGCTTGACATGGTTTCTGGAAATCAGAGAAAAATATATACAGATCAGCTACAAGAGAAGAGACTTAGGAAGCTCTTAGAAGAAAGTTAGACTGACAAAAACAGCAGCAGGGTACTTGAAATCTCAAAAGTGGACTGTGAAGCGTTTCATTTGTCATCACTGCAAACTTCAGTTAGGAATTTGAAAGGCTTAAAACAATGCTAAGAGAAAACTTGTTGGGTTTTGCTGATTTTAATGAATGAAAAAGTGGGGGGTGTGCATGGATTAGGCTCAGAAACAATATAATTTCTTCGAGTCAATCCCTTTTCCTTTGAGTAGTGACATAGCATTCAAAAATTTAAGCTGCAGACTAAGCATATATTTAGATAAATATAAATGTGACATAAATTGTACCTCACAGAGCTGAATCTACGAAACGCAGATCCAACAGGGTGATTTGATTCTTGACGTGAGTGCAACAGGCAGCTGAGCAGTGGTTGAGCCTGAAAAAATTCTAAAAAAGCCTCTAGAAGTCGGTGCGGCACTGGTTTTGTTCCTCACCTTTTGCAGAGCACTTTTCAGGGCCTTGATGAAATCTAGACAAGCAATCTGCGCTGCAGGCTGGCTGGCCGGGGCCCACTATAATCCCCCCACTGCACATGTTTCCTCAAAGACAGGTGTCATCAGGAGCCTTGCCTACTGGAAAAGGCACCTTCTGTTTGCATATCTCCATGCCAGTGGGTGGAGATCTGAGGTTTCAGATTATAAATCTTAAATCTACAGCGGGAGTAAGACTCCAACAAGTTAACTCAGCCCTTCTTCCACCTGGTGCTTTCAGATTTTCTTCAGGCTATCAAGGAAGACCACACAAAGTAATAGCTGGGTCTCACGGGTCTCATCCACTGTCTTGATCATTGAGAAGCAGAAGAATAAGGCACATCTTTAGTCACCTAAGGCAGAAATACATCTTCACCTGAAGGTAAATTGAATTGTTAAAGTATTTAAATGTTCTGAAGTCTTATGGAACAATCAAATTTAGGGATGTAAAAAAGCATAAGTAGTTTTACAATTTCCATGCAGAAAACAATCAGGAAAGGACAAAAGGACAAAAAAGAGCACAGCTGAATGAGTCACATGTATCTCAGTGTCATAAACTGTGATAAACCATGTCTTGTTGGCTTTTATTGAACAATGCGTGTCTCCATCACACTACTGCGAAAGGATGAAGTTGAGTGTAAATAAGGATAATTTAGGCTCCTCGCACCTTTCAGTGCAGCAGTTTTAGGAGTCCATAAACTTTATCGTTCTGTCCTTCTGTGGGTGGAAGATACAAATATTTTTAAGGGTAGATGCTTGCTTGCCAAATGCATAACAGGCCACAGAAACACAAAGTGACAATTAAAACTAGCTTGTAAAAATACCATTCGTTGCTCCTTAGCTTCTTGTATGTGACTTCTATAAATTATTGCGGGGCAATAATCTCTGAAATTACTACCAAGTGAACAAAGTGGGTGCCCTGTGGATGCTTCAGAAAGTTCATCCTCTGGCTGACAGTGATGGGCAGGGGCACAGTCAGGCAGCAAAACCAGAATGAGAGGAGCATGTGCAGTTTAAGGTGAGTGGCATTCAATGAGCCACGAATCTAGTTTGATTTCCACGTTCTCCCTCTTGTGTCTCATGTGACATAATGTGATGATTTCAAACATTTTTCTTAGCCTTCAAAAAATACTTCTGGAGGGAAAAAAAGGAGAACATCTCTGACAAACTGAAATCTTCTGGAAATTTTGTTATCAGAGCACGCTGGCTTTGTCTCTGTGTGCAGCTGGCCATTTCCTTACCTGCTGAAACTGCAAGAGCTGCCCTTGTGTACACAGCTGAGAGCGTGCAGAGGCCAGTATTGGTTTGAGCAACACTTGATGAAGTATATTCTGCTGCCCTCCAGGTACTGCTCGAATTGCTTTGATTAATATCTATTTCACACAAGGTGTCTTCTGGGAGTGTTGCCTCAGTGGCTTGATTCCTTCCCTATGCCAAGTTACCTGGATGTACAGCTTAACACTTCAAACAGGTCATTGACTGTAAGTTATAGCTAGAGCGTATGCCACAGATACAGATGAACAAACGGAAAGTTTCACGGCTTGTTCAATAGAAGGGGTTACATTTTTGCAGGGTCCCTCACATTTAACTCACCACACCGATGTCACACGGCTGATTAGGCAAAGACAATAATGTGGGTTTGTTGGCAAATCAGTCACGTAAGCAACTCCGAATTACTTGTTTCAGTGAGGGCAAGTCATTTAACAGCACCTGGGCAAAGCCTCTTGTTACATGCGATTCCTTGAACAGAAAGTCTTCAGGGCTCCTCTATTTCACGATCAGCATTTCAAGTTTCCTGGGTTTTGGAGAATAATTTCACAGGATGACTAAACTAGTTGTTGGCCTCAGGCTGAATGACTTGAGTATTTTTAAAGAGATAACCCCCAGGAGATGCTGAAGCTGGCAGTACAAATAAGCACTTTATGTGGGCGACTGAGCCAGTTTGTTTTGCAGACTCCTGCGGGTGTGAAACACAGCACAGGAGAGTGAGAAGAAGGCAGGGGTGAACCCAGCACTAGGGACAACTTACATTAAATACATGAGGTCGGTGCTGTCCCTCTAGTTCTTCATAACAGGGATTTTTCAGAACCTGGTGTGAGGCTACAGAGTCTCAGCCCACGCATCATGCATGGGGTCAAAATTGTCTTTGTAGCCGGGATTGTTCTCATTCGGAGGGAGGAATGTGGCCACGTCGCTGTAGATGGCAGGCAGCATCAGCAGGGACCTAGTAAATACCATTAGAGTATTGCCAGCTGCCAGCCAGGGAAGGTGGTGGGGGAGGCAAGTGGGATAACCAGCGAAATATTTTAGCCAGTGCTGATTTATTTAAGTGCTGATTCCTGTCTGGGTTTTTTTTTGCATAGTCACGCATAAGTACATTTCTGCTCTCTTTAGCTGTCTTCTCATTCTTAAGGCTCCCAGAGACCGTTTTAAGACAAGGCTGGGAGAGAGAGGTAATACCTGTACCTAAACAATTATCGCAGTCAGTAAATACAGACAAGCGTTCACCCAAGGACTCCACCGGGCCTGAAACAGCAGCAGTGACTTTCACGCCAAGCACAGGTTGGAAACAGTTATTCTGACTTGAGATGAATTATGTTAATTTTCTGGGTGCTCGGGCAGGCGTTACGATGTGCTGTGAAGTGGCAGCTGAAGGTGAGACAGTTTGTTGTCTTTATGCATCTCCCTGGCACAGAAGCAGAGAAAACTCACGGTAAAAAGCAACCAGTACCTACAGCGAGTTTTACAACATGCCACCTGCGGGGTGATGTTACCATACGAAGCTCCGGTCTCTGGCTGCTTGTTCCCCCTTCTGCTCCCCCAACTTGCCCCACCTGTACAGTTTTGCCAATCTGTTTTATTAGGAAGTAAACTGGATCACCAAAACAGATGTTTGGGGATTCTTTTTTCAGACAAGTGCAAAGTAAAAGGAGAACCCAGTCCATAAAATATAATGACACAATAAATGTCATGATTGTTCTAAATTAAAAATTATGAAGGGGAACAAGATATCAGGTAGAAAAACATGCTGGCAGGGCTGAGTACAACCTAAGTCCATTTTTTAAATGTGCAAGGGATAGAAGAAATACTAATGCTAATGTTTGTCAGAAAACGACAGTAATGAATAATGTCCAAAAACGTGGAAACACTCCATAATAAATCTCGCTCTGGTCCTGGGAAGAAGCAGCTGTGTATCATTCTAGATGATTGGGTGCTTTCACTCACCGAGGGCGAGAGCTATTACAATAGCATTAAAATAGTTAGGTGTGTATTTTCTTTTGTCTCTGCTACTCCAGATGTCAGGTTATTCCACACCCTCACTGGTCTTAGGATCAGAAACATTCTTTTAATTTGAAGACTATGGTTCTTTTGGGTGAATTTATACCTATTGTGCCAATACTGCCATTTAGCTTGTTTTTTTCCCAAAAAATATATTTATAAAACCAATAACATCTTCTCTCAGACTTTGTTTAATTGTGTTAACAAAATGAATCCCTTTTAGTTTCTGATCTACAAAAGGCTCTCCATTCCCTAGATTGGCTTCATACTCCTTTCCAGTCATGATGAAGATTCAGTTGCCATCGCGGGTGACAGCAGTGCCTTGTACACTGGCACACACATTTCAACTGATATTGAAAATTTCTACTTTTTCATGTGCTCTAGAATACCCTTTCCTTTCTATGCCATCAAAGCACATTAATGAATTAGTAAAACGTGACCGTGTAACATTCTAAAGCCCTTCCTTAATCAATGTGCTTCCAGTTTCCAGCAAATTTTTGTGTGCTTGACCTTTTCATGCCCAATTCTGTATTTTTCTGCTAGTAAATTTTCTTCCTGGCCTCAAGGTACTACTTCATATATTTATTCTTCTTCACTTTGACAAATCATTCAGGACACTTGTAAAGAGATCCTAAAATACCTCCTTCAAGAATTTCACTTTTAGTCCTCCTTAATCTTGTGTTTCTGTTTGATGCCCAGTCCATAAAAATCTCCGCTTCAGTTAGTTCTTGAGCATTTTCTAATCTGTGATGTGATTTCCGTCTTTTCCAGATTGGGGCCTGTATTTGTGGCATTGTATCATCTTGACTTTAGATAACGTTACCAGGCTAGTGGATTTTAATGCAGAGGAGATTACAAGAGTCTTCTCCCTTCCAGTATTTCCTTTGAACTGTTGACTGAAATAATAAAAAACTCAAAGTGAGACCTACCTGAAATTTTTCTCTTTCAACACATTTTTTTAAGTCACCATGAAACTGTAACTTGTCATCTTTTAGCCCATGAGGGTAAATCAGTCAGGATTCCTGCAGAGAAGGACTGGATCAGGAAATTTTGGAGAAATACAAAGTAAAAAAAGTATGATTTGATGTATTATTTATGTATGATCACAGGCATAAATTTACCCCCTCCCCAAAGTAAATGTGACCATATTTGTTTAATTAAACACAAGATGGCACAGTGTGATATTAGGCAAAAAAAAATTATAAACCAAACCATTCTCTGAAAAGGAAATAACACTAACTCTCCTCTTTAAAGTAGTCACAAACCTGTGTACTATAATTTACAGAATTAGATCATAGAGTTGTTATGGCTGGAAGAGACCTTTAAGATCATCAAATCCAACTATCAACCTAATACTGCAAAGTTACAGCTAAACCATGTCCCTCAGCACTACATTTACTTATCTTTTAAATACATCCAGGGATTTCTGCAGAATGGAGAATTCCACCACTGCCCTGGGCAGCCTGTTCCAATGCTTGATAACCCTTTCAGTGAAGAAATTTTTCCTAATATCCAATCTAAACCTCCCCTGGTGCAACTTGAGGCCTTTTCCTCTTGTCCTATCGCCTGTTACTTGGGAGAAGAGACCGACCCCTCCCTCTCCACCCCCTCCTTTCAGGTAGTTGTAGAGAGCGAGAAGGTCTCCCCTCAGCCTCCTTTTCTCCAGGCTGAACAACCCCAGCTCCCTCAGCCGCTCCGTGTTCTCCAGACCCCTCACCAGCTTCGTTGCCCTTCTCTGCACCCGCTCCAGCACCTCAATGTCTTTCCTGTAGTAACAGAAGATTACTTGAGGAATTCTTTATCAACCAATTACTCTTTGTACTTAACCAGCCTCAACTGGATTGCAGAACTTTTAAAACACATATCTGAATGAAGAGAACCAGTATGGGCTGGTTTGGATGCATTTTTCTAAATAACATATCAAATGAATTCTGCAGTTCGCACACTTTCAGACCCTGATTAAATATATCCTTTGTTAAGCATTTGCCTTGGGCAGGCCAAGGCCCTGCCCCGCAGCGGGAAGTGTGGAGAAACCCACCGCCCTCCGCAGGAAGGCTTGAGGCGTGATGAGACGCCGTGAGGGAGCATCACTCGGGTTCTTTATAAGAATACAGTGCAGAGCATCGTCGTCACTCGCCCAAGCACCTCACACCTCTGAGACAGTCTCATTTCAAGCCCTAGACCTAAATCATCTTGCCTGTAGCAGGGCATCATTTTCTTGCTGGGGGTTTCCCACAGGCCCCCCTTCTCTCTCTGCTGGGGCCGGAGGGTGACGGTGCACACCCCCGGGGTGCGGAAAGGGCACAGCCTGGAGCTGCTGCCTGGCTCAGTTTGCCAAAGCCGAGGCTGAGAGGAGCCGTTCGGGGCTGCTGTTGGTCAGGATGTGCCCGTGCTGCCCCGACACGGCTGCTGAGAGCCATGACCAGAGTTCATGCCGCAGGAGAGGGTCAGGTACGGTACATCAGGGTGACCCTGGTGAGCCGGGGGCTGGAGGGAACCTGACCTTGCATGGAGTAAAACCTGGGAAAGCCTCCTTTTCCTTGGTTTTGTTCCTACTCCTTCAGCACCGATTCAGGGCTGGCGGGAGTCTGCCTCCAGCCATTTCTCTTCATGGCTTTGTTCCACATCTGCTGTGCAGAAATTGATGTGGGCAAGCTCTACTCTCATAACAAATACCATGTCCCTTGTGCTTCTGCAAAATTGTCCTCTCTTTAAGCCTAGCATCTTCAATTACAGATCCACATGGTCTTTAAAGTCCCTTTTATTAGGCAATAAAATAAAAAATTTATTATGAAACTGCATACACAGATTTACTCAAGTGACCGAAGCGCACAGTACGTTTCACAAGGAAAACATGGAACACGGTGACCTGAAAAGCTTTGTGTTGGTAGCCAGTAGATCCCCATGGCAAAACATCAGACAAGAGTGGGTGTTGTTTTTTTCCTCCGTATTGTTAATACTTTATTACCTATTGCAGTTCCTCTCCCAGGCAATATCAGAAAGACAAAATGATGAGTCTCAGCTATTTTAAAGTGGCATCCAATTGCTATTTCTGTTAGAACGGTTTTTATTAATCCTCTTTTGTCATTTTTTTTTCACTTATCTCAAGTTGTATTTGAGTCATGATCATCTGAGCGGCGTTTGTTCTGAGGTTAGGCAAAGCGCTGAGCAATGGTCTGGGCATAAGAGCACAATCCTGCAAAGGCGCTGCCCTCCCTCACCACCCCGTCCCCACCCTGAGGTCAGGCACGGGGAGGAAAGCAGCCGTGGGCTGCTGAACGCACCCACTGGCTAAGCCGCCATACTTCAGGGGCAGAACCAAAATCGGCTGCCAGCCCCTTTCCCATCCGATCAAGGCTGTCAGGAAGAAGGTTTGCCGGGTCTTGTCTCTAATTTTTTGATGGATGGTAGAGCGTGCGGCAAGAGGGTTTCTTGCCCTCTTTGTCTCTTGTACAGCTGTTGTCTACATCATGCTTTAACCCTGAAGAATTAATCTGCTGCTTTGCAGAGGATGTTCAGGAAGTAAAGCTGGCAAAGAGTAAATGTCAAATGGATTCATCCTACCTACTTAGTGAAGCAAGGTCAGAGGATGATGAGAAAGCGATTAATTTATATGGTCTCAGAAAACTGAGCTGCCAGTATAATTCATTGGTTTAATGTGTTATTTTTAATTATACGACTATCAGCACCTATACTATGAAAGTAAAGATGGTTGTAAATGCAAAGTCAAGGCACCCAAGGAGTCGAGTACCTCGATGTATCACAAGCAGAGTGCACCGTCTGCATTTTGACAGAAACCCACCTGTTTGCACATGGAGATAAAACCCCACTCCTGCTCTCTTTTCCCACTGCCTTTCCAACCATATGATCTATGAAAAGCACATAATTTTGAAAACTCTCTTTTCATTTGAGCCCTGCTATCCTTTAAATGTACATTGCTTACATACCGTTACCACATTTTCACTGTGCCTGGGTAAGTCCATAACTATGCTGCGTTGTGAATTCATTCCCGAGGGCTGGCTGACTGATTCCCAGGAGGAACTTGTGTTTCTCTCCGCATGCAAGACATAGTACAACCACACAGGCCTTTTGCAAGATCTTTCAAGCCTTCCTCCCACGCCTCACTTACCAATTTGTGAGCTCATCACACTCCTTTTGGTGTCATACTGTGACGATCCCTCTGCACTCGGGAAAGCCCTGCCTTGTGAGATGACACAACCCAGGTTGTAGCCAGAGCGCTCTTGCTACGTGAGGCATTGCACACAGCTTCCATTCTCATGTTTCCCTTCTTCTGGACAAACATGGTTTCCAGAGATGTATGCAGCACCCTGACTTCTCACCAGGTAAGACTGGAGAATTCACTGTGCACCTGGTTTTGGCCTCAAAAGTGGATGAACAGGCAAAGGCTGCCTTGTTTTTGGAGAGAACAGCAGCTTTTTTTTTCCAGTAAAACTTTAATGTCAGTCTTGACTCATCAGCTCCTGGCTGCTGACATGTACTTTTGTCTTTTCACTACTTTTCATGTAGCAATCAGATTTGCCAGCCTAATGACCTTTAGGGGATCTAAATCTAATTTCTAAATGACTGCTCAGCAGATGCTACTGCACAGGTAGTTAACTGCATCTGTAACACAAGGTTTGTGGGGAATTCAGTTCTGAGAGGCATACCTAACCTCTGAATTTTATGTTTAACTTTGAAAGCTCTTAAGTAATTTAAAACTTAAAAAAAAATAACGAAACAACCTTGTAAAGATTTGGAAGGAGAAACTTGTTTGGATTTTTTTTTTTCTATTTCTAGATCAGTTTCAGTTAAAACGTGTAAGTACCACAATTTCATTTTCATTAAAGAAAAACTCCAACAAAGAAAAAAATTTTCATTCATCATTTACCTTGGTAATGTTTTTCAGCATCTCTTTAAGATGCTTGAAAAATCTTTGAGATTACCCAACACTGAGTTTGAGTACAACCGTCCTGTTTCTGTTCAACTCCGCACAGCAACGATCTTTGAAATCACTTTGTCCTTAGCTGATGTATGCATTTATTTTGATGTCTCATCAATTAGACAATCAGTGAGTCGCGTCTCCACAGATAAAGCGACTTCGGATACATCATCGTAATCTGAGATAACACAGGTCTATCGTCTCTGCCTGGGGAAATGGCAAAGTAGAGTGACATCACAGCTACGCTACATTTAAGATGACTGTGCTTTAATCTAATTTGGATATGTAGGCTGCTGTACCTAAACACTAAATAAGCTTTTTTGCTGACTGCCATCACTGTCAGTGCCCAGGCCTTTTCATTTCATAACGACTTGGAGCTATTCTCTTTCCTTATGTTCACGCCTCAGCACTTGCTGCCTTCTGAACTCAGCAAAATCCAGGAATTTAGGCACATCCCAAGAGACATCAGCTTTAGAGATTCAAGAGGGAATCCTCAATAAGAACAGGGGAAAGAAAGAATAAGACTGACCCCCAGAAAATTCATTGTAAATATGTACCAAGTCACAGACACCGGGAAACATCAACGGCAGCACATATTGATAGATTCAAATGTCGAAAGCAGAAACCACAGGGGAAGTAAATAATCCTGTTATCGTACTAGATATCTGCGTGGCAGCTGTCAGAGCCGTGATAGACTGGGAGGGGTTAGCTGGAAATGACTAGACAAGAGAGCAGAGCGCGCTGTTTTGCCACTGTCTAAACAGTGACCTAAACAGTGACCATGCAAAAAAATGCCTTTCAGTGTGAGAGGTCAGATAAAATGTCTGAAAACCAAGAGCATGGGTTATACCTCCAAGTTTTAAAAGACTTGGTTTTGGAAGGCAGAAGTTTAGGAAAACATTGTAGGTAGTGTTAGTGAAACTGTCGATGAGATAGCAATCCGAGCGAAAGGTCACACAGCGGAGCTTCGTCTTAAACTCTGACTCATCGCAAAACACCTATCTGATAGCTGCCTGGCATAATGTAAATTTATGTACTTGATTATTGTTATAACTTTCTAATTTACTCAGGCGTCTGCAACAGGCAAAGGGGGGAAGCTTTTGTAAGTACACTTTTTATTTTTTAAACTTGTTAAACAAACAAGAGAAGTAAGATAAACCACTTGTTCTTATCTCCCTAAGCAAAGCAATACATTCACATTGGAAAACAAACAGAAAACTGCTTCCAATTAGTCACTCAAGAAACTCAAAGAAAAAAAAGAATTTAAGTTGTAAAAATATTTTTTCCAATATTACTTTAATTTGGAAGGCAAGAAATACATAACACAAATGATAACAAGAGTATATGTTTGGAAATGCCCCTTAAAATGTCAGACCAAACTGAGGGCATGTAGAAACTCGATGAATACCTCAATTTTCTTGTAAATATAAGCGGTGTATTTTGCCTATAATCCATGATTTGTTTTCAGTAAATTGGGTTTGAAAAAGGAAATTTGCCTTCTTTTCCTTTCCAACAGGTGTAGAGAAGCTATTCAAACTGAAGAAGATCATATAGCCTGTGTCCACATGCTTGAGTGAATTCAGAGGGGGGCCATGAAGCCGATGCAGGGACTGAAGAATATAATATTATTTGGCTTCTTGAAAAGAAGGTTGAGAAATGGTTTGGATCTTACTCTGTAAGTATTTTCCTATGGATTGTATAGGATTTTTCAACATAATTAATGGAGGTGCAACGAAATGCTGTTGCTAGATGTTAATGTTAGGAAATTCAGCCTAGAAATACAGAGTAAGACCAGGATGGTGTATTTGCCACCACTTAATCTTTAAAATAAGGTCAGATTTTTCCAGAAGACTCTTATTCTGGAAGAAGTTCTGTGTCCAACGTGTGTCCACACAAGTGTGTGTGCAGGCTACCTGAGGTCAGATAATGCTTGTTAAACTCTCTGTTAAAAACATGTTTCTAAGCTCTGATCATCAATATGGCAATTTACACCAGTCGTTAGGTTTGGGGGGTGGGAAAATTCCCTCCTCAGATCTGTGATATCAGGGTACTTTTGTTTTCCTCTGTGTTTCATCTGTGATGAGCAAGGCACATCTCACCTGTTGTTTAGATGCCCCAGATTAGTAGCGCCCTACGCGTTCGTACTGTCAGCCAGTAGCACACAGTTCTTCATCCTGGCGACTGCAACTTTACTCTGTTTAAGTCTTTACAAAAGAATATTTGTACAAAACCTAATGACATACAGTGATCTAAGTCAGAGTAGAAGACACAGTACTCCCTCATGGATGTAAACTGTGTGTAGTGAACCCTTTCTATGTGTTGTACTGAACAAGTATCAGGCAGACTTGAGTAAGAAGGTTAAGAAATGGCTTATGGCATATTTTTAAGGGGCAACATGACATTTATAGTTAATGGAAGCCAGAAGAAATATTTTTAAATTCAATGTACATTAAGAGAAAATATAAAAATAAATGAGGGTGTACTGACCCCACCACATGTTGCTATTTTCACTGAATAAGCTACCTTGAAAAAGAATGGGAAGAGTTACGAAACCAGGAATACTCATACACCAGAGATATCTTAAAATAAATAAGTATAGCTAATTAATAACCACTGCTCAGCCTCAAAGTACAGTATTTGTCATTGTGCCCTAGTTCCAGTAAACCATGTTTAGGCATCACCTACTCCAAACACTTTATTGCTCCCCCAAAACATGTTTGCTATCCTGTCTAATCATTAGCCAAGAGTCCTTTCCCTCCCATCAAGTATTTTATAAAATAGAATAGAATGAGCTAGAAATAATAGGGCAGCTGAGAGAGCTTTTAAATTTTTATTACTCAGAAGGATGTGATTAATTTAAAGCACGTACTTGTCAAACAGGCAAAGCATTTGTGTATGGCCAAAAAAGAAACCCAAAAAACATTGCGCTTGTAAAGTTTTGTATTAACATAGGAAAAAAGTCTTTGTCTAGGGTCATCTAAAGATTGAATTGGCTGAGCCCATCTGGCAGGAACAGCACTTTATGTAGCAAACCCTGAAGATCTGAGGAGCAGCATGAATGGGGGATCATGCTGTGACTGAATCCACTGTCAGAACTGAGGCTGAAAGAACCCCCCGAGGGTGAACCTGTATTTGACATAATCCCTAACGAAGAAAAAGGTCCATAACAGGAAAATTTATGCCTCTGTCATGATCGTATTCAGGCACAGCAAAACCTAAGGGTGGCACCTAGCTAATGGATTAAGTCTCTGCTCATTCTTTTCTTTTGAGAGGACAGTTATCTGACCGTCCATAAAGTGTCTACTATAGGAACACCTAATGGGCAAACTTTTTGGGTAAACTGAATCGCCTCCAAGTTACACTGACTGATTCTATCTCCATCATCTACTGCGGGCTCTTAGCCACCTAGCTTATATGTAGCCACCTACTTGCATACACCCATGTCTTACTGTTTTGATAGCAAAATGAACCTCACCCAAGCAGTTCAGTTCAAGCAGAACCAGAACCTTCTTATAACCTCTGAAAGGCATCAGAAGAGGTTTGTATAAGATGGACGGTACAGAAGTATTGGCAAAGTTGTCTAAAGCTGATAGGTTCTAAAGGGGATGCACAGGGTGTGGGTCAGGCAGGACAGGGAAGAATTAACAAGCTGATGAGTGTGTTAAACTGTCAGCCTCCAAAAATTTGAAGAAAAAATGCAGTTATTGCTATCCGGCAGCTGTTTGCAATGGATTCAACATGAGATATGACTATTCCTCAGGAGGAAGAGAAACTAAATTCTACTGTAAATCAGCAGTTTGGGCTGGGCTGTATGCAGAGCTGATAGTATCAGGCTGGTTTGCGAGCTGCTCAGCTCCTTTTCTAACAGGACTGACAAATAAACCTCCTCCCTAATTTCGTACTGTGGCAGTGACACTGTGAGGACATTTGAATTAACAAACCACTTTGCTTTCCACAGTCTCATCCTTTGATAGGTCCATAATTTTTGTTTCGTTCTGCGTGACTTTCACCACCTTGACTCCAAGGTGAGGATCGCGCTACCATTTGTGTTACCCTCAGTACAGTAATTTAGAAACCCTCTCAGTAGCACAGGGGCAGCAGCTGCTCCCTTTAGTTTTTCTGACTCTGCTATGCTGCCCCGGATTCTCCAGTACAGTGCCCAGTAGAGCATAACTGGACAACATAGCCCTGTATTTATAGAAACTTGTCTATTGACCATTGGTCCCACCCCGTGTTTGATTGTTGTTACCGAATGACAAATTACCAGCTTTACATATATGTTAGGTCGCTTGCCAATCTCCCCCTCTGCCGCTTGGCTCCCACACTTGTGAACGGCTCTTAGTGATGATTCACTGTGTGTTTTCCTGATGATTGGTCAGTATTAACTAAAAACACAGGGCACTTTGATCAGCATTTAAAATATTTTGCTGCTGAGCCACGGTCTGTCAAAGGATCTTTGCCCTGCTCCACGGACATATCAGGTAGAAGGACGCATAACTAATGGCCATCACATGGAACCAGCAGGACAACCTGTTTGGCTTGTGAGTAGCAGAAAGGATGGCCCTGTACACCAGGCAGATGTCTCAGCAGTCGGTGTGGTGAACCTCACCGGGCAGAGGCTGCACACATCCCGACGGCTGCTTGGGTGTCCACCAGCAACACCCTGGGGGGAGCTGAGATGTCTACACCACATCTTTCCATGGAATAACTCTTAGCCCCTGCAGGTGGTTTGCTGCCCTGCTTGTTCTGCACAAGAGGCATGGCTCTTGCAAGCTGCCCAACTGCAGAATACTTGAGCGATTCCTACATTTCCCTTTCATCAGCTGCTGTCCACAAGCTCAGATCTCTGGCTGAACTTGAAGCAACATGGCTTTTTATCAGGTGTTTCACCTGCTTTGAGCTGAACTATGAAAAAAGGTTTTAATCATTTTCTACTTAAATGTAATGCAACATTGTTTCAAGTTCTAATGAGGACTTTTGTTAAAAATCCTGCACAGGATGGTTTTGTGCTGAAAAGCCAACGAGTAATGACTCTATGTCAAGATGAAAGCCGTGTGCCCTGACTCAGCAACAGTCAAATCCTCCCTTATGTAATGTTGGTGTTTCTCATGGCTGTAATTAAACTGCAGTCTTAGTCACTTAGACTAATTCAATATCGATCACTAATCTCCTGCCTGCTTGTCATTTTTATAACTGTTGGTTTTAGGAAGAATTGGAGGGAACAACTTATCCAACAGATCTAATGAATTAATAATACTAATAACATTAAACATAAATGATATTATTAGTAATTTTAGTTTTACCAAGGCTGTAATCAACCAGCCATACAAACTTAGATTTTTCAGACTGGTGAACAAAACTCTTCAGCGTAGACTCAACCCACGCTCATATTTCCATTCAAGTCAATGGATGTGTCCTCTAGAAAGTGTAAAAGTAGAATACAACTTCATGATAACAATATCTTTGGTTCAGCAACGCTCTTAAGCACACACTTACTTCTCATGAAGGTCAACAGGGCTTCAATTCATCCTTATATGCTTGGCTGAATAGGAGCTTACACATCTGATTCTGTGATTTTCCTTCTTGTAGAGTAGCACTTATAGGGTCAGAGGAACTGAAATTATGTCACCTCACCCTTAGCTGAGTACAATTCAAGAACAGATGTAGAGGCTTGGTAAGATCTCCATCCTTGCACATCTCCTGGGCAGCTGGCCAGGGTGATAGCTAAGGTGGACAAACTTTTCAGCTTCTCAGAGAACTTACAATATTTCATGACAACTGAAGATCCACAGGTTTTTCCCAGGTGGTCATTTACACAGTCCAGGGATCACAAGTGGGTTCAGCACTACCATCTCCACTGGTGCAGAAGGGCAGTTAGCATAAAGACCCATTTTGCTTTATCATATGCTTGTCCTCACAAAAGCTGTGAATTCTGCAGGTACTTCTGGTGAGACCCTGCCTTTCCCATTGCAACCATTTTTTGTATCAGGGTGCCCCAGACCACTCTCCGTTGCAGCAGATGCTGTAGAAAACCCACAGCTGAAAAGCGGTCTGCGTCCCAAAGAACTTGCAAAGTATCCTCATCTCCACCCCCTCATGCAAGGAAAGAGAAGGCACACCTCGCGGAAGAGAACTGTCTACAACTTCTGATAGCATGAGGAACCAACTGATCTATTTTATTTAGAAAATATGTGGTATTTTGCAGCTTGGACAGACGGTGATAAGGCAAGTAGCAAAGACTGTCACTGGGAACACAGCTGGGCAACTTTCAATTTACCTGCCACGCAGGGATAGTACAGCACGCGGATTTATAACAAATGGTTGCTTTTTCCAGTACCCCGATTACATTCACAATTTGTTGGCACCCAGATCTCCTGCAATTTCTCTAGGAATTGTTCTGGGCTGGCGTAGGTCTCCAGTTGATTTCCAACCACAGAGACAGACGATCCTTGCCCTAAAGAACAGCCCAGACTAAATGTGTTTTCTGTTCCTTCTGGCCTCCAACTGCTGCTTCAGTTGCAAAGGGGCAGATGTATAATCTGGGACGCTTTCCAGATGCATCTTGAGCAAAGCATTGTGAATCGTTGGCACTAAGCAGGATCTCTCAATCTGTCACAGCACCACTGGCAGCGCTCAGTATGTACTCACAGTACACGCAGGATGGCAAGCACCTTGTGGAGGGGACACCAGTATTCACCAGAGCCAGATTCTCAAAGAACGAATAAACACATTGTCTTCCCTTGCACGCTGTGGTGTTTCATTATGCAGACTGTGCCCCAGCAGCACTGCTCTGCCCCTAGTAGAATGGCAACAAGTCCATGCTAGGCATGAGCTCCTTTGTAGCCATAAATATTGCATTAATAGATTTCTTGCTAGTCCTAGACCATCACTTTAACTTTTATTACTCCTTCCATCCCATAAATGCTCTCAGGTACTCTTCCAAGGAGTCTGTGCAGATTGCCAAACAGAGAAGAATGACAATGGCATGGCCTCTGGCTCCCCCCTGAAACAGCAGCTTCTCTGTCATCCCCTAGAAGTCCTCCAGTTTCTTTACAGCTCTGGAAAGGTGGCTCAAGCGAGGAACACGTGTTTCTCCATGTCAGACATCACTCAGATTCTGGAGCCCACAAAGAGCCTTTCAGCTATCGTTCTGCCAGGAATACCCCATGGTAGAGTGAACTGACAGCAAATATTCAAGGCAAATTGTTGCAGCAGGCAAAATTGAGGTTACTGAGAAAAGACCATTCCCCTGGAACTACTCTTGCTGCTTGTCTTCTGAGATAACACTGGCCATTGTCAGAGACAGGATACAGGGCTGGATGTATATTTGACCCATTACAATTGTTCTTGTGTCCTCACGGCATCCTTCCACTGCAGACAGAAATGGGCAGGTATGCGCTAATGGTCCCTGAATACATGAAAGCCCCTAGACCATCTGTTGCTGGAATGGTTTCTGTTGTTTCCACAGGACCGAAGCCAACATTTGCAGCTGCTTTATAACTTTCAGTAAACTTGCTCTTGCGGTTCCATCATCCATGTCAGGTTACGTTCAGTTTCACATCTTAAAAGCTGAATTTGGAAAAGTCCAGAAACAATAACTCAGTACTTCTCCAAACCTCCATGAACAGACCACATGCTAAGTTGAAGTCCAACTCATTCACTTCCTGACATTTGTTTTTTAATTTTTATTGGTGCTCGTTAATGAAACAGATAAAGACAACAGAAGAGATGATTAGTTCAAGCCTCCTCTGTGGCTTGACTGTTCCCAGGCTTTCACTGCCCAGTGTCACATTCTCAGGAAGTCACACACATTCCCTCTTTCCTTTCCTTTTCCTCCACCACGTGGAGCTAGGAGTGTGCTAATCCTGCAAGCCACAGGGTTCAGCAGAGGTTGGTGATGCAGCTTCAAGCAAACCAGTTCATGTACTGGAAACGTTCTTGCTATGGCGTCACTGAGCTGTGCACAGTTTGACTTAACTTTCTAGTTTTCCGTGCAAAGCCTGTTGGAATGGTCCTCAGCAGCCAATAGAAAACAGTTAACTGCTTCCTAAAAGTGTCAAACCATGTACAAGTACTGGAGACAAACATTACACACACTTTGAAGACTGGTTTGCAGAGTATGGTCATCAGAGCTAGAGTTGTGGGTACACCTCATCAGAAAATTTCTACAGTCACACAGGAACTTAAGATCTTACATTGGACCTAAGATGTATATTTGGCTTAGTTGCTGCTCGAGTTTGGATTAACAGAAAGAAATAAGGGAGAATTTTGATTATCAAAATACAAAGTATTCTAACTACAGGAATTTAGTTGTATTAAAATATCAATTTTATGAAAGAAGGGATTCACAAAATCAATCTAGAAATCATTTCGTTCAAGACATGACAGTTATTAATAATCTGTGTCAGTAGTCTGTCCGTAAAATGCGGTGTATACACACGTGTCAATTATTTTGCTATGCAGTATTCTTCATAAAACACAGTTTGGTGTATGGAATATGGCTTCAATTTAAATTAGTTTTACACAGGCACATGCCACAGCAGTAACATGATAATATTGCAATAAACACAACAGGAATAAAATTGACATTTCTAAACTTGGTGACTATGTCAGGCACCTTCATTTTTAGCAGCTTCAATAAATGACGAGGCTGTCAGAATTATCATTGTATTTCAGTTTTTAATTACTTAAATCTGTAGACTTTGTGCACAGGCATGTAAAATGGCAGCCTTTGATCTTGTCAGCTTTACTGTGACTACACAGTGGTTTCTCAGGAATGGCCTTTGAGACAGAGCGTGTTATATTTCCTCATTCCACCTATCATTCTAAATGGAAAAGGAAATTAGTGGCTGAGAGGAACACCCTTGCTTCATGTATGACTTTTCAGAAATAAAGTGTAGCTTCGCACTGGAGGTAATCTTGGGCATTAAAATCCCTTACATGGAAAGTACAAACAATAGGCTGCTGTAAGCATTGGTTCTGGAGAGTTGCAGGCCAGGATCTCTCTTATAACTTTTCTACAGACATAAAAAAATCTAGCATAAGAAATCCCAAGTAAGAACTGTATTTTTGACATATGCATAAAAGTTAAACTGGAGCCAGTTCTGATGCGAATACATCAAAGATGATGATGCAAATGTCCAAGTGAAGGGAAAGTTGTTTGGTAGTATAATAATCAACCCATCTGTCCTGTGTGATTGCTTTTTCTCCCTTAAACAGCTTCTTCCTGGCACTGTCTTTACTGTTCCTACGGCTCTTTCTCTTCTTATATCTTAATAGTGACTTGGTCTTTTGTAGTTAGATTATTCTGGCAACTGTCTGCTTCCCTCACCTCCCACTCCCTTGCTACCTCGTCACTGTCCTTTTTATTCCACTTCTGTCTTTTCACAGTTATTCTCTGCTATTCTCTATTTTTTTCCCAGAGAATGCACCTATTTCTTTTAGATCATTTGTCACTTCGCTTTTTTTCTCACTATTGTTTTCTCTATCTTCTTCCTGTCTTGGTTTATAAGCTGTTTTAACTCAGCACGCATGTTTACCCATTGACTATGCTTCTTCAAGCTATTTCACTGGCACTTTTCCTGCAATACATGGTAGAGGCAAGGCATTTTCCTCAGTAGTGTGAGTAGAAGCACACTGCTTTGCTAAGTGATCATCTGCTTTCAGGGCAAAGCAAATGACTGAACCATGCGGACACGCAGAAGTATTTCATTGTACATTCGAAGCAACCACAAAGCAAACAAAACAAAACAAAGAGAAAAAGAGAATGTAGTTGAATGATTAAAAAAAGTTATCTCCTACTCAAGAAAGAAGACAAATACCTAATTTAGATGAGGAACAACTATATTTGGACTCAGTACTTTCCTGTAAGAGGAAACAAGAGGATAATGTAACTGCCTGGGACCTCAGTGAGATAATTTAGAGTCCATGACTCTCACAGATCCTCTCTCCCCCGCAAGCTCTCAAGCTCCTTTCATCCAGGAATTCTTCTCCCTCCCTTTCCTGTTGCTTCCTGTCTTCCTAGACTTGGTCCAGCTGCTCTCTCTGCCACCGCAGACCTATGGCCCACTTGCACAATGGGTGCTCAGAGCAGCAGCACCACCTTGAAGAGACCTATTGGTGTTATGAGAGGGGTGGCTGAGTTACACTCACAGCCTTCAAAGTAAGTGTCCCAGTTAGAAAAGTACTGGTCAGATTAATCATTAAAATATATCTCATTAAAGGAAAATTAGCACAAGAGGTTTCAATTGATTTATCTTTATGGGGCTCTGTGAAGCTGCCAACTGCTATGGAAATGCTATGTGTTTTATTATTACCGTGCTAGGCAAAAATTCACCAAAAGTTGCATCCTTACACCACTGGCATGCAGGGGTCACAAACGTGCTCAGAAACACTTCGTTTATGCTCGCCAAAATAAACTAGGATGGTGAGATATTCAACATCAAAAATGCCGTGAATACCCTGACTACAGTCTTCAGAAAACAGAAATACTGCTGCACAGCATTGCAGCCGTCCTGGAACTTTCTCAAACAGGGACACGGTTGGGCAACTTTGGCTAAGGTTCAGCCAAAGACAAAACCTATGGTTAAGGTTACAGTTAGCAAAAGACAAAGCCTCAGGCTCCAGTGAGGGTGAGGCTGCCAAAGGGAGGGGAGGAACACCAAAAATAAATAATTCTGGGAACTTTTTCAAAAGCAATATCATGTGGGTTATGGAGTAATGCACAGTTGAGACCAGAGGCCTCTTGGTCTCAGCTGTGCCTTTAGCCCAAGGCACCCAGCACTATAGGGTTGAACAAGATGTCAGTAACGATTTCTGTCTTTAGCCCACCCCTTCCCCTGGAAACCCTGCTGCAGCCCTGCACCAACTGGAGCTCTGGGCTTTACCTCTGCACTAACCATAACCCTAACCGACACCCTGAGCCTAACCTAAACCCTGAGACTAAACATAATCCTATGGTGTGTCAGTGACTGAGCCTTACCCCAAGACCCTCAGTCAAGTTCCCAAGAATGATTTCTTTTTGAAGTCCGCCGCCTTCTTTGGCAGACCTTTTCCGGCCCCGCTCAATCTATAGCCCTAGGCCCCCCACACACTGAGATCTAGGATTTGGGTTTCTCCTAATTCCAACCCTAAATGTAACCGTAAGTCAGGCTTGGGTCTGGCTGAGGTTTAGCTGAAGACCCCCTGACTTCATTGCTTTAACAAAGTTCTAAGAGGACATTTTTTTCTTCACTGCCCACCCCTTCCTTGAGCAACTCTTTTGAAGCTTCGCTCCAGCTTGAGCCGCAGGCTTTGTCTCTCACTTAATCCTAAAACTAACCCTGGCCTTAAGACCTTGGCCTCAGCAGAACCTAATTCAACATGCCCACCCATGGCAGTGTTGAAGAAGTTCCCATGAACGATTTGACTTTGCAGTCACCTTCTTAATGAGCCCCTTTGAAACAACACTCCAGCTGAAGCCATCCATGCTGTCTCCCTCATAGTACTAATCCTAAACCAAGGCCACAAGATCTTGGCCTTGGCTCATTCATATCCCAAGACCCTTAGTCATGACCCTCTTGAAAAAGTTAGCAGTGTGGGTTTGTCTTTGTGTCCCACCCCTTCCTTGGACAGCCACCTTTGCAGCCCCACTCCAACTGGAGCCTGAGGCATTGTCTGTATCCTAACCCTAACCCTTAACCTAACTGTAGGTCTTGACCTGGGGTGAAGCCTACCCCAAGACCATTGAGCCATTGCCCTGTTGTTTCCTTGTTGCCCCCAGTCTTTGGGGGGATTGTTTTAGCAGCCCAGCTCTTTCTTTAGCACCCCATTTGCACCAACACTCCAACTGGAGCCCTAGGCGTGTTATCTCTCCTAAGCCTGACACTGAATATCACCCTACGTCCTGGCCTTTGCTAATCCTTAGTCATGGCCCTCTTGACCAAGAAATTTCTCTTGAGACCTTGCTGTAGACCCCTCCTTCCTTTTCAGCCCCTTTGAAGCTTCTGTTACTGTGACCATACCTGTAAATCTAATTCTTGACAACAGGTGAACCTTAGCACCAATACTTCAGCCACAGCCCCCATAAATCAGTTCTCAAGGGAGAACTTTTTGCAGCCCACCTTTTCCTTGTGCAGCTTTTGTTAGGATTACAGTCAGATTTGGACTAGTGTTAGGGTCACAGTTAGGACACTGACAAATCCTAGGGCTCCAGGTGGAGTGGGTCTGCTAAAGGGACAACCAAGGGTTGGACCGCAAGAAGAAACTGGGAACTTGTTCAAGATTGTCATGGCTGGGAACCTGGAGAAGGCTCAGCCAAGGTCAAGGCAAAGGCCTGGTGCTAGGCTTGGGGTGAGGAGGGACACAAAGCCTTGCATTTGTAATGCACAAAGGTGAAAAAATGCAGACAGGAACTGCAGTTTTGATGTGGGTTGAGAAGTAATGATCCACTGGCTGCCAGTCAAGAGCTGCTCTAGCCAGTTCTGCACCCTACAGAAACAAAACCCATCCCATGCTGAACTTCAGGCAGTCAGAGAAGTACACAGTGCCCTTGCTCACACTTACTTCAGAAAGAAATGGGCAGCCATGAAGGGCTGCAGACACCCTGTTGAGGACACTCCAGGCCAAGCGGGCAAGGATACTCCTGAGGGACTTTGGCCATGGATGACCCATGCTGGGGCAGGGTCACTCCTGAGGGACTGGGGCCATGGGTAAACCACCCTGGGGCAAGGACATTACTGCGGTCATGGGTGACCCATGCCAGGCAAGGCCATCCCTGAGAGACTGCAGCTGTTGGTGACCCACGCTGGGGCAGGGACATCTCTGAGGGACTGTGGCCATGGGCCACACCCAGCAGAGCAGGGATACCCTTCAATCTGAATTTATTTTAAAAATTCTTACCAAGAAATTCAGTCAGCTGGTTTGTGTCTAAAAAGCATAGTTCCTTGATGACAGCAATAAAATTACTCGTTTCTTGAGGTCGGCATTACCAGAACTTTATTTCTCAAGAGCAAATTGTTTTGGATTCCCTATCCCGTGACACTCGAGCTGGAGGTGTCACCATGGCAACCTGAGGAGGTCAGCGTGACCGTTGCTAGGCAGCAGGACGCCACAGGCGAGGCTCCCCTCTGGTCTCCAGGCACCCACAAGTCCCCCTGGACCAGTCGCCCAGGACGCTCAGGCAGCTGCGGCCACGGTGCCCGGGTGTGGAGGTGTCGGGAAATGAGAATAAACTGCGGATGGTGCATATTTAGATAATTACAGCATAACTCTTCTGGGTTTATGAGCTCTGAAGCTGACTGTGGTGCGACATCAACCACTCGAGATGTGCAATAACCTTCTAAAGACGGACTATATGAAAAGCCCTGTTGCCATTCTAAAATTGAATTTTCCCATTTGTATTTACAGAGCATGATTAGTACAGACAGGAGTGAAATGGATTATACTAATATCCTTCAGAAAATGGTGTAAGTAGATGGGAAATGAGCAAGTATTTGCATGTAATTACAGCTTAGGGTGTCTGGAATATAAGCAGCTGCCTATAAAAGCAGGCAGCTGGCGGGCAGTGGAACTGGGCATTGCCAGCTGTTTTTTTCCCCCTATGAAAGGCTCCATGACATCATCGTGTTTCCTCCCAGCCTCTATGGCACTTTATAGGTGACACCTGTGACAGTAAAATAATGCCAGAATCTTCCACCAGGAGATTTCTCCCTTTCCCACCACCTCCACCTCTAAGAGGCAGTGCATGGCTTCTGCAGTTGCTGCCCTGAGGGATTCACATGTCTTGGGGCGGGTGGTCCAGGACAAAGCCCACCTCACCATGCAGACAGCCCCTGCCCGCAGAAATAAGCAGAATAAGAGGAAAACTTCTTTTTCCTCCACAAAAGCACTCCTGACTTACCATCGGGCTTGTGCTGCCTGTGCACTGTCTAAGTGCCCAACCAGTGATGCTCGTGGTGGGGCAAGCACAGAAAGGAGTGCGGGAAAAGATGATGATAGTTTTCCATTGCCTGTCTGCAGTGGCTGGTGCCTGGATGATCTCTCTGTCCCAGCTGAGAAGTACGCACAGGGACCTGTACTTAACAGAGTTGCAAAAACAGGTGAGGACCCTTTTCTTTAAAGGTCTCCTCCAACCCAAACTATTCTATGATTCTACGATTTTATGATTCTTACTTTTCTTCCCTTTTCTTCAAGCTCTTCCTCCAAACTGTGCTGCATATTCTCCCTCTCCCAAAGAACTAAGTATGAATGTAAGGCTGAAAGTGTTAAGTTACCTTTGGATAGTGACAAACCAATAAAAAATGCAAAATGCAGGGATTTTACCAAATACATGGTAAGGATGAAGATCAAAAATAACAGTGTTAAAACCACTACTGTGTATTTTACAGGCAAACTAATATAAAAAGGTTTAGGGCAGGTAATTTAAGGTCCTTATAGAGTGTTTTTCAGAAGAATTCCTTATTTAAAGCAACATAAATGGTAATAAAAATAATTTTCCACATAAACTGTACTGCTGACCTGATTCATATCTCATTGGGACTTAAACTACAAAGTAGTAAATTATAAAGCACACTTTTTTTCTGGTTTGTTCTTCTGCCCAACTGTACATTTTCAACATTCCACTCAAAGACAAATATTTTAGATTTATTTAGTGTGCGGAATTAGGAGATGGCTACAGATCAAATTAGGATGTGTTTTTTAAAGAATATTGAGGATATAGCTCCTTCATGGAAACAAAGCTCACAAGATAATTCAGTTAAATACAATTTACAGGTACAAGAAATTAAATATATCCAATTGCAATTGGACACAAACATTAGTTCAAACAGTGAACCCGCAGGCATATAAAGTTAGTTTTATACCTGAAGGCAAACAATTTAAAATAAAGTATCAAATTATCTGAAGAGAAAACAGGTAAAGGTTCTTCTCAAAGCCATTATTAATATTTACATTATCTTCAGTGGGAGGCAATGCAAGCCATAAAGGGGAGTCTTTTAATGGTGAAATTATACTGGACAGTTGCATATTCCGAGACAAGCATGGGACATCAGCTAAAGGGGGAAAAAAAAGCAAATGGAATAGTATAGAAAAATATAACCAAATACTGTTAAGACGATATACATTTCTAGACTCACGTAAAATCTCTTCTACAATCCAAGTTGAAAATGAAAAATAGCAAGAGGAGTATGCCTTCGGATCTATAGGTCAAGATTCTTGCCATATGGAGAATAAGAAATGCATCATGACCATGGTCTGATTCAATGGTTTTAGTCACTATCCATCACCAACCCCTCTTAAAAAGTGAAGTATTTCCCAGCACTCGCAAGAAAGGAGAAACAAATGATGTGTGGAGTCTGCTAGGTAGGCTAGTTACCAGAGGACTAAAAAGAAGGTTGGCAAAGCTTGGTTTTCCTTCAGGCTTTGGCTCTGATGTCCTACATGAGTTGGGCAAACCACCTCACCGCTCTTCACCTTTGTAGAGCACTTCCCACACTTTGTCTGCAAGGATCAGCTATTAGTTTGGAGTGGGGTTCATCTCACTTAGCTTCAGATGGCAGCAGTGGAAAAAGTGACGCCTGAGCAGTCACCCCAGGCTTCCTCCATAGTCAATAAAGAGAAGATGGCACCTTAGGGGGTGATTCAGTTGTGCTGTTTCAGATTAGGACTTGTGCCCTGAAAGTGCTTATTACTCCCCTTCAACTACAGCAAGATCACAGTTTCAGCAGCTCAGATAAAGTTGCCTACAATTTGCATTTCACAGAATCACAGAATGGTCGGGGTTGGAAGGGACCTCTGGAGATCACCTACTCCAACCCCCCGGCCAGAGCAGGGTCACCCAGAGCAGGTTGCACAGGAATGCGTCCAGGCGGGTTTTGAATGTCTCCAGAGTAGGAGACTCCGCCACCTCTCTGGGCAGCCTGTGCCAGTGCTCTGGTTTTTCCTCACGTTGAGATGGAATTTCCCGTGTTCCAGTTTGTGTCCGTTGTCCCTTGTCCTGTTGCTGGGCACTGCTGAAAAGAGTCTGGCCCCATCCTCTTGACACCTGCCCTTTAGATATTTATAAGCATTTATATTTGAACAGGTTAACTCCATCTTTACAGATGTTTGCGGCGTAACTCCACCCTCACTTCCGGTTTCTAAGGCATTGCAGTTGGACAGTTGACATATAAAATTAAAATTACAAAGTTTCCAGGGTTTTCTGAGATTCTTTACTCTGACTTGTAAACTGAGCTCTTTCAGGCAGGATCTGTCTTTATTCTCTGCCTTGTACAGCCTTTAGCAAAGACTAGTGATTTCTATGAAATTCCCTTCAAAAAACACTTTTAAATTTTTGATGAATCATCCTAATCTTGCATTTTCTGGACTTGGAAAATGCCACCAAAGAAAAAAGAGGCTGTACGTCTAAAATAAATCTGTAAAAACATATGGCAGGAACAATTGTACTGACTTTATCTTAGAGTCTTTTGATGGACAGGAGAGTATGAAAAAATAAATGGGCTTCTGAATTGTTTACCTCTTTGCACTCATCAGGCTGTGAGGCAGAGTCATCTCATCTCACAAACCAGCTGCAGGTGACAAAACAGGGCTGAAAATACTTTAAAACTCTTAAAGGATGAAAATTTTCTTAAAAGGGAATAGCCCTGGTAATACCCAGATATGAATAAGGGCCTGAGATGGGGAGGGAGGAAAAGGAAAAGGCATCTTGTGCTTGTAATCTAATTCCAGAATACTTGTAATTAAGTGCCCGAGAAATAGCTAAGGAGAGAAATTGTAAGACTGATGGTCTGAACAACTTTCAGCCACTGAAGCTGCAGTTCTACATCAGAACAGACAGACAGGCAGACATAAATTTCTCTTACTTTTGGCCTATGGCTTTCTCTGTAGATTGGATTATTTGCTTTCACTAATTGTGCGAACAAAAAATGGTCGGTCTGGTATTAGAGCTGAATGTTGTAAGATTATTGGTGGTGGTATTCGGTTGGATTTGTACTTAAAATATGCCTTCGGCAAGTGAGTTTTACTGATGCATAGATTTAAATATCATCATCAAAGTATTGTTATATTGTAACATTCTTTGGGAAGTCAGAATGCATTTCATATAGAAAATTACATAATCAGTTTGTCAGCAATTTCTTCTTGACTAATTAAGTAAAAAAAAAAAGACCTTGTTTTCGGTCTCCAGTCCTGACTCAAATTTGGCTGAGAGGCTTAGAATCTCGGTAACTGGAATTAGAAATGAAAATGTCTTTGAGGACAGACTTTAATCTTGTATAGAACGATAAAGAATAATCAAGCAGCAGATTTTCCCTTTATCTTGATCCAGGCCAGGGAAGAACAGAGATGCTGATGTAAAATATTTTAAATGGAACCCTCCGCATTGTCCTGGGGTTGGCAGGAAACAGGCAGCACGGCACGGAGAGCTGTCTCAGACCGCTGCGAGGCAGGCCTGACTTCAGAAGCGCTGATTCCTATCTTTTCTACCGCGCATACACTCTACCATTTGTGTCCACAGTTGTTGAACATCTCCGGTAACCCTGAAGCACAAAGTATACATTATTTAAACTTTCAATGAAAAAGAAAATATTTTTGCAAGTTTCAAGCTTTCTCATATACACACTCTCTCTATGCTCCTTTTACCCAGACCCGTGATTGTCCTAATATTCAAACTACTCATCCACTTTTATCTAGGAATCACCTGAGGCAAAAAACTCCATCCATATGTTTGCGTCTGCACCAAGGAATCACAGAAGCATATTCTATTTTCTACACAAATAATCTGCAGTTAAAAATCACAGAAAAAAAAAAAAAAAGGTGTTAGTGACTTGTTAAGAGCAAGCATTCATCCATCTCAGTGGTTTTGCTACAGGCTGTCATGCAGAACAAAAATAATCATTAGTGTATATGGGTTTCATATCTAGAAGATCAGCTGCACGATCAGTGTATGGTTTTGATGAATGTTTGGGTTCTGGATTATGATTCTCAGTGGATGATGTAGTAAATGCTGCCACTGCAGACTGCTGAGACGTGTCAGTGATGTTTTCTTTGATTCAGTTGAATGTTTCAGAAAAGATTCAGATCTAGTTCATAGTTTTTTGTCACAAAGAGAGAATGGCACATCCCCAGATTTCTGACTAGGATATGGACAGCTGGGCAGAAAGTAATTTAATTTGGCTAAGGCCTCAGCAGCCTACAGCACACACATAAAATGCTGGAAGTCATATGAGCAGCAATCAATACTTTATATAGCTCGGCTACCCAATTAAGGATTCAGTGAAGGATCACTATCCGCCTGCTGCATAAAGCCGTAACCATACTGCAGTCCTGACAAACAGCCTGGCTGGACTCTGCCATTGGCAGCTAAAAGCAAAACAGGATGGTAACATCTGTAATTTTGGGATTCACTACGTGTTATAATTAAACTGGTTCCGTACTGAAAAACTGACTGACCATCAGTACGGTGCCGGAAAGTCCACAGCTTCAAAGTGTGAAACAGCTTTGGGTTTCACTTTTTCTTGTGAACAAACAGATGATGGAGTGGTGCAATGAACAAGCTGGTATAGAGAATAAAATCACCTGTGTTATCTTTTGATACACCCTGCTTTAAAAATGTAGGCTTGTATTGCAGGAAAAGAAAACCTGCATTATGTCATTGATTCTGACTGCTACCAAGGTAGGTGAGTACACTTTTATAATTATGCAGCATTCCCCAAGAAAAATAGTATTGGTGCATGCTACCTTGGTACTTTCTTACTTCAATATTAAAATAATGCAAAATTAACTATTGAACTATTGACTATATTCTATCATTTTATTACAGTAATGCCTAAACATCTGAGATAAAATACGACTTTCCTTGTTGGATACTGTACAAACCCAAAACAGACTTTGCCCAAACAGCTACTCATTATTTGGATATTAGAATTATTTAAGGCACTGCATGTAATCAGTTGTTGCAGAAGCTGCCAGTTGCTCTTAAAAGTGTTAATCCTGGCAGGTTTTAAAAGCAAACTCATTCTAAAAAGGAGATGATGATTTAATCAACCCTAATTTAGTTTAACGGTTAATTTAGAGGAAAGTAGCCGCATACTAATTCTTTCTGCCCAATCATTATTAATTTGAGTAGATGGTCTTTTGGACAGAACGATTCTTTCACCATCACCATGGCAAGAAGATTAAATTAACAGAGCACAGCTGAATTGTGATAAAATTCTAATGTTTAGAGAAAACTTAATATGAAAAATAAAAAATAAATTGAAAACAGACATAAGACAGTAATGTCACTCCATTTTCTTATTTTTATGCCTATTAACTTAACCTTGTATATCCTGTCCTGAGTGTCGCTTTATCCCAAGTGCCTGTTTTATTGGTTTATTCCAACATGGAGAAGTAGCCAAGATTTTCTTCCATATTAGTGTATTTTGTGTCAGAAGGATTTACCTCTGGCAAAGTCAACCATAGTGGACACTTCCGTATGCGAGTCTTTTGTATAGCCTGTCTGAGGAACCTCCCTCTTCTCCTGACACTGAACACAAAGTTAGTTTTCCCCTGGACACGGAGTTTTTCTTCAGGGCCAGACACCAAACGCCCCTACGTACAGGCATAAGTAATACAGTCCATCCTGGTTTAGGTCCTGTTTCGTGGTTTCATAGGTTTCATCTGCTCATAATTGTTACTCATAATGTTACTATCACTGCTAATCATAATCTATTAGCAATAACAATATTACAGGTCCGTAACAGCCTTGTCACTGAAAACTATAGTCGTCCATCAGTGAGGTATGCACTGCTTCCCTAAAGCCATGGGAGTAAGATTTGCTTTACAGGGCAAGGGAAATTTCTTGGAAGAGGCACAAATAAAAAGCAAAAATGCATAACTCTGTGATATTGTTTTTCTTTACCACATAATTCATTTTCTGATTCACTGCCGTTGCCTCTTGGCAATGCCTACTTTTTCCCATAATACAGAGTTCACAGATGCAGTACTTAAATTACCACTCTAAATTCTCCTTTCTAAGAAGAGGAGGGGAGAATACAGACATTATCTAAAAAGACTAATCAAATGAGATTAAAACGCATGCTTCAGTGTGCTGTAAATCCCAGAGGTCGAGGACATTTTCACTGTAACAACTCTGCTGCAGTATGAATGCCAAAGGAAAGCCCTGGGCCGGGATGTGACTTTTACAACCATATATTAAACCCACCCTCCAGACAGTGAATCTGAAGTACAAATGAGCCTGTGGAAACTGATGGTCAGTCATCCAATATTTTCCAAATTCTTTATTTATCCTCTGCAGAGTAGGCTAGAGTTCAGGCAATACAAGGTTGCGCATCTAATGCAGAATTAGAATACAGCCTCTGCAAAAGCGACAGGAAATGACCCCAAAATGTGGGGCCTGCAACTCAACTCCAGGCTCATCAACTGCTGGCTCTTCCAACAGGGTCACTTGCTTGAGAACTTGGATTCAGTTCTGAAATAACAAAGGGCAAATAAGAAATAGAACTTTCCTTCAGTTGCACTCCAGTTTTAAGCACTCTCTGATAATGATTCTTAATGCTGACTTCTACTTCACAAGAGGGAGAGCCTGTTCACTGACACTGACAAACCCATGCAGCGTTACAAGCTTGGGGAAGAGTGGCTGGAGAGCTGCCTGGCAGAAAAGGACCTGGGGGTGTTGGTCAACAGACGACTGAATATGAGCCAGCAGTGTGCCCAGGTGGCCAACAAGGCCAACGGCTTCCTGGCTTGTGTCAGAAACACTGTGGTGAGCAGGACTAGGGAAATGATCGTTCCCCTGTACTTGGCACTGATGAGGCCCCACCTCGAGCACTGTGTCCAGTTTTGGGCCCCTCACTACAAGAAAGACATTGAGGTGCTGAAGCGGGTCCAGAGAAGGGCTACAAAGCTGGTGAGGGGTCTGGAGAACAAGTCTTATGAGGAGGGTCTGAGGGAGCTGGGGTTGTTCAGCCTGGAGAAAAGGAGGCTGAGGGGAGACCTTCTCGCTCTCTACAACTACCTGAAAGGAGGCTGTAGCAAGGTGGGGGTTGGTCTCTTCTCCCAAGTAACAGGTGATAGGACAAGAGGAAATCACAGAATCAGAGAATCTTCATGGTTGGAAAGGACCTTTGAGATCATCGAGTCCAACCATACACACACATACAAAAAAAAACCAACAAAAAAGCCAACCCAACAACCTACAATCTCTGCCCTTCAGAGCATGCCCTGAAGTGCCAAATCTAGACGTTTCTTAAATACCTCTAGGGATGGTGACTCAACCACCTCCCTGGGCAGGCTGTTCCAGTGCCTGACCACTCTTTCACTAAAGTAATTCTTCCTAATATCTAATCTAAACTTCCCCTGCCGCAACGTCAGACCATTTCCTCTGGTCCTGTCATTATTCACCTGGGAGAAGAGGCCAGCACCCACCTCTCTCCAGCCTCCTTTCTGGTAGTTGTAGAGGGCAATGAGGTCTCCCCTCAGCCTCCTCTTCTCCAAGCTAAACATGCCCAGCTCCCTCAGCCTCTCCTCATATGACCTGGTCTCCAGACCCCTCACCAGCCTGGTAGCTCTCCTCTGGACACGCTCCAGCACTTCAGTGTCCCTCTTGGACAGAGATGGCCTCAAGTTGCACCACAGGTAGGTTTAGATTGGATATTAGGAAAACTTTCTTCACCTAAAGGGTTATCAAGCATTGGAACAGGCTGCCCAGGGAAGTGGTGGAATCTCCATCCCTGGAGGTATTTAAAAGAAGGGTAGTCGTGGTGCTTTGGGACGTGGCTTAGTGATGGCTTTTGTCAGAGTTAGGTTGGTGGTTGGACTTGATGATCTTAAAGGTCCTTTCCAACCTAGGCAATTTTATGATTCTATGAAATTACACTTCTGAATGTAAGAGCAGAGTTTGGGTGAGAAAACCTCTCGGAACGGATCTTCCCCTTTCTCCCTTATACTGGTTTAGCTAAATGTCAATTTTGAAAATGAGGATTGCCATGGCAATAGCTGTGGAGTTGATTTGAGTTTGAAAACTTCTGAATTTGTTGGTCTTCTTAGTAGCTACTATTTCTTATATCTTCTGATGCTCATAGGGAAAGAACACAAGGATGAACTGGTATTTTGGAATGGAGATAGGCATACGAGAACATTTGTTTGGATTTTGAGTTTTATGGTTTGGTTTAATTTTGATTTATTGTTTATTCTGGGTTTAATCTGTGGTTAAATATATATGTGTGTGTGTATATATATAGCATTGATTATTTCCTTTCTTTTTATGAACAGAATAAATCAGAATACATAAATGCAAATACTGAAATTATCAGAAGCTAGTTAGAAGCACAAAGGAACCTGAAATGCAGGAATTTATCATTCAAAGTTTTTGTCAGGCTAACAACAGAAAAAGATAATCAGTAGAGAAAATATGACTGGATAACCATTACCACAGCTGTTTTTGTGAGGGGATCCTCCAGGTCCATCAAAGGAATAACTAAAATGGAGAAAAATATGACCTGAGAAGTGAAGTATATGATAGATGTCTATTAAACAATGGCTGCCATGGAAAAAGAACAGAGATTCACCAGTCATTTTTTTTTGCAGTACAGGAATAACGGGTGCATCAAATGAAGTTAGAAGGATCCCTGTTCAAAATGCACAGAAGTAGTTCTTTATACAAGAAGTATACAAGAAGCACACTTCTCTATACAAGAAGGCCTGTGGAACTTAGGTCAGAAGAGACAGCAGATCATTAAAGTTGATATAGATTCAAAAGCATACTGTATAAGTTCCTGAAAGAGAAATATATGCTATAGGTATCTATTTAAATATAGCTTAAATATAGTTAGTATATAAAGAATAAAACTATACCTGGATTGATGTATATTTGCTGTCACTGCTGGAAATTGCTCGATAAACATGGAGGAGCTGTAAGTGGGACGCTGGAAAACCTTTTAACAGAAGCATAACTAAAGCAAAGAAGGAATTTGATGTATATATCAACAGTGCTAAATTGTATGACCTATTAGCTTATGATCATCAACTGCTTGTGATCACTGGATGACCTGAAAAAGTCTTCTGCTCCTGTTTTCTCCTCCTAGTAAAATATATACCAGCATGTGTAACCTACACAGTGTTGCTCAATTCTGTTCAGTCCTGAAGCCTTAGCTTTATACTTACCTGGCAGCACAGATGAATTATCACATTCTTTTAGATAAAAAGAGAGGCTGAAGGTGAGAGAAGGTGACTCGGTCTTCTTGTAGAAAATAACATTAGGGTTCCAGACTGTCTGTAAATTTTTAATGATGCTTTTAGTAATTTCTGAAGTTTCATTTCTGAACTCATCTCAAAAAGAAACGGTTTCCAGTGGATTTAATGTTCCGTCTACACAGCACAATTGTTCATTTACTATGTAGAGCCCAATATAAACATGCCATTATCAATCACATGTTTTAGTAATGCAAATTGTTAGTGATAATTGCAATAAACCGAACAAGAACTTCACAACAAAATTACAGTAAAGACAGCTACATTTGCAGAAGTTGAGCTGAATGACAGTAAGCTTATTTGAAGCGATACTTCGGATGATAACAGTGGAGCACTCCTGTGGAATATTTCAGGGAGCTATCATAAGAATACGAATTTTGTGACCATGTGTTTTTTTTTTTTGAGCACTAATGTCAGCCTGTTTTTAGCTTAAAGAATTATAGTTCCCAACAGAAAACAACATAATGAAAATTTTTTTGAGAAGTCTGAAGTAGCTCTCAGAAATGCCAGCATGACCTCT
This sequence comes from Chroicocephalus ridibundus, assembly GCF_963924245.1. Taxonomy (NCBI): domain Eukaryota; kingdom Metazoa; phylum Chordata; class Aves; order Charadriiformes; family Laridae; genus Chroicocephalus; species Chroicocephalus ridibundus. Next base: position 17,353,025 of record NC_086284.1, on the reverse strand, counting down.
ACAACGCAGTAAAAAGTGCTCAAAATAGAACCGTTCTCCATAACTACTGGAGAAAAATTCTACTCATTTCCACTCTTCTAAAGTGATAAGATGGAATAGAGAGGGGCTGAGGGTATTATGCTTACAAAGAACTCTTTGTAACAGCTAATATTCTGTAATAATAAGCGAGGAAGAAAACCTTTCTTGATTCTTGCCTCTCAGCAGTACATTTTCAGCTTGGTAGGTTTTAATTTGGTCAGAACTATGCATTCTCTTGGCATGGCACAAAAATGTTATTCTGAAACGGCACCTTCTCTCAGATGGACTGCTCACCACAGAGTGTTGTCCAAGTCCTGCAAAGGTAAAAGAACATGGCATCTCACTCTGGCTAAAAATCCTGAAAAATAATCAGAGAGCTATTTTGTTACCATTTTTGGTCCAAATATTTTCATATAACTACTTCAGCTGATAAAATCATCAGGGCCGAACGGTACTAGAAAGAACCATGTGACAAGGAAGAAAAATTTAGGAGAAGTCATTGTTCAAGTCATGACACACGGGAAGCCTATGGGATGCCCAGCACTGAGAACCTTTGCTGTTTGGGATATCTGTGGAAGACTGTGTCTACAGACCAAACTCTTGCGAGAGGGAAAAGAGCCCTTCTGTGAATTCCCTCAGCAATTAAAAGCCTCTAAATCTGCTTTCTGCATGGGACTTCAGCATAAGAATCAGAGGTCTCTGAAGCTGCTCGGTTGGGTAGCCATTTGGGGTCACTTGACACTGACCTTGTCCATCTGCAGAATGGAAGTGCAAAAACCGTAGTTTCACTCTCTGTGTCCTGTCAAACAGCTCCACTCACACTCAGAAGGGGAATTCATTTTTATCAACTGCATGCTGATGGGAAACGGCATGCTTACACAGTGTCTTCCTACCAGCTGTGACACTGTCACATCATCCTGAATGTCCTCACAGCTCCCAAACACGCTGCTGGGTCATCCAAAACCAAAATAACAAACACAAATTGAAGTGATCAGGTAAATGTAAGCCAATAATACTACACTGTTCTATTACTTTCAGCTCTGCATCTGACTCTGGTAAATGAAGCAAAATATACCACAGCATGATGCAGGATGGATGTCGGTTACAGGTGCAGCACCAATAACTTAATGCCCATGCTGGCTTCTGGGGCTGGATCTCCTGACCTGTGCAAAATCCAGAGGTGGCTTTAGGGACACTTCTCTCTGACAGCTATTCCCTATCAATAGTGTAGACCAGACTGCTCCAGGTTTGGCACTATCTGCCTCTACAGCGTTCTCCAGCCTTATCCAAACACATCAGACACCTCGGTGTGTTCTCATGCCATAGCCCAAGGCACACGACCTGTTCTTGGGGTCTGATTATACCAAGCAACCACTCTCACTTTATTATTAAGTACTTTGAACTGTAAAAACAAGCAAAGAAGAATTATTAGACCCCCTGGTATGCGACAGAAAAGCCAGTGGTGAAGGTCAAGTGGCATGCAGTACAGACACAGCTCCATTGAGCTAGTAGAGCTATCACTGAACAGTAATAAAACAGTGGAAACTGGACAAGCACCACTTTCCATCTCTTGACCAGAGGCCAAATCTCTTCCTGGAGTGGATGTTTTTTCAGTGTAAACAGAGCCTATCTTTGCCTAGAACCACCGGCAACCATTTATACCAACACTAGTTTATAGACAAAGATGATCCACACAAGGGGTATCAAACCTGTAGTCCTTCAGACCATCTTCCACAGACAGTAGGTCTTCTTCTGGCATGCCAGAACAGTGGAGGCATGAGATCCTGCTTTAGCAGCAGCAAGACCTGGGACTTGCTCACTGACATTTACCTCCTTACTCATCCACCAGATGTGATGATGTTCCTCTTCACAGCAATGCTTGTGTTTCCCTGCATGTTAGAGAAACCTGGGGAAGCATTTATATATATAGTCCAAATTTGAGTCAGTGATGAAGCTACTACTGTGGAAGCCTACTATCTTCACTTGAGAATTTTCAAATTTTCATTACTTTTTGGTATGTTATACTCTACTTTCCTAATTCTGATAGATCTGATTTTCTGATTATTTTATCTCTGATTGTAAGTATGCTGTTACTGCTAGGCTTCCACATATTGCCATAGCATCAAATTGTGAATGGCTGGAGCTCCAGCATATTGGTATTAACTAACAAATTCTGGAAGAGAAAGAAACATGTGCACACACTCTACTCCATTCCTACTGCCCCTGGACCTGGGATTAGTAACTGGACTAAAACACACCAAAAACAGTTGAAAGAATTTATTATTTCTGAACGGATGAAGTTTGTACTTCACTGTCTTTCCCAAACCCATTGCATCTATGTGTGCACTTCCAAAACATGTTTTAGGATCATAGACTCGCATAATGGCTAGAGTTGGAAGGGACCTTAAAGATCATCTAGTTCCAACCCCCCTGCCATGGGCAGGGACACCCCCCGCTAGACCAGGCTGCTCAAAGCCTCATCCAACCTGGCCTTGAACACTTCCAGGGATGGGGCATCCACAGCTTCTCTGGGCAACCTGTTCCAGTGTCTCACCACACTCACAGTAAAGAATTTATTCCTGATATCTAATCTAAACCTCCCCTCTTTCAGTTTAAAACCGCTACCCCTCATCCTATCACTACACTGCCTGATGAAGAGTCCCTCCCCATCTCTCCTGTAGGCCCCCTTTAGGTACTGAAGGCCGCTATAAGGTCTCCACGGAGCCTTCTCTTCTCCAGGCTGAACACCCCCAACCCTCTCAGCCTGTCTCCATAGGAGAGGTGCTCCAGCCCTCTGATCATTGTGGCCCTCCTCTGAACCTGCTCCAACAGCTCCACGTCCTTATTATGTTGCGGACTCCAGAGCTCAAGGGCAAGAAAAAATATTCTAATTCTGCTACTCGTTTTTAAATTTTTCCTAAGTAATGAAATAACCATTGAAATTTTCAGACCATCTGAATCATATCAGGTTTAATCATTAAAAATGATGGAAGAAACTGCAGTGGAAAAGCATTCCTTTGGAAAGTTTAATTCCATCCAGTTGGGTTAACTTAATCTGCAATTTATATTAAAAATTTGCCTGAAGTAAACCCCAGCATTTTGGAGAGAAACAAATGTTGTTCAGGTTGTTTATTGATTATTGTTTATTTTGTTTATTTTAAAACATGTAAAGTTTTATTTTGAAATTTAATTTTAGTTATAATGTAACGACAAAGCAATATGATCCAATTTTAATTTTGTCAAATTTCTCTATTTTCATTAAGATAAAATTGTTAGCTGGTTTTTCTTCAACATTTCAGTAATTTCATTTATGTACACTTTGCATATCTGACAGTTTTTGTTCCTGACTGGAAAAAAGTTAAATTTAAAAATACATTAAGCACTCATTAAAAAAAATTTTTGCATTACATACAACTCCATTGGCAGTTGAATATTGTAGCATCTTTTAGAATGTAGATCTCAAACTCCAGTATTTTTGAGTACTTAACTAGAGACACATACTGGCTTCTTTTAATTACTAGTTATTATTTTTTATTTAAGATTTTCAAATCTGTTTCAGGTCCTCTGCCTTTGGTATAATGTAACTCCACAATGAGCCACTGCCTTGCAGTGCTCAACATCTAAGCTTCAAGATAATAATAATAATTCGTTACTAATTAACAGAAGAAAGGTAAGAGAGAATTTTTATCTGAATGTGATTATTAAGAAACTATCAATGTATTAGTAACATTCTACATTAGAGTATAATTTTATTTTTGAAGGTACAAACACAGCAGCAGCAATATTTCCAAGGTATCTCATTGTCAGCTGTCTGGATTTTATAGTCAAATTAGAAGTATATATAGTCCCACTCCAGTAGAACTGCTGAACAGACTACAAATTTTACCTACAATGTATACGCTATATGGACATTGTCTTCTGGTTTTAATACAATTCCTATTACATGCATTTTTGCAATCAAAACTCCAACAAAAAATTACTAATATTATAAATCCTAGCTTTTATTGAATGAAATGGAAATTTTTTAGGGACGGCTTGTTGGGTTAATAGGGAGGGAGAGGGCAGTACCTAGAATGTCCCTTGTATTTGTTTTAATTATTTTTTATAAGTGAAAGCTGCCTAATTATGTCAGGAAAATATACATGTTACAGTAAAAAAAATCCACCCATAATACAGCACTCTCTAAGGCTTTGCCATTAATGGCAAGGTCAAACGTGGTACTTTTTGCTCCATTGATTCAGAGATTCATGACCCAAGTGAGGTCATTGCTTATGCACAGAGCACAACTAAATCAAGGTTAGACAAGCAGGATTCTTTAGTACAAGATAGTGTGCCAGCAGATTACATAGTACTAGGAAATTTGCATTTGAATCATGCTTCATGAAGATTATTTGTTCATTTTCACAAGTGAAAAAAAGCCTGTAATTTTATCACTATCACCAATTCTGTTTATAGAAAACATGTTAATAACGAAAATGTCCACCTGAAATCTAAGGGTGATTTTACGTGTACTCCTATAAACAAAACAAAAAAAAAACCAAACAGAAATTGCTTTGTTCAGTGTTTTATGTCTTGTTTACACTCTTTCAAGATAGCTTTTATGTAAAAAATGAGTTGGAGTAACTTCACAAGCAACGTAAATATTCTTTCTAATCGGACTTCAACATAAAACTTAGAGGTTCCTTTTGCATTCTAGAAACTTCCTATCTTAATCCTTCAATAAGCACATAGTGTGCAGTCCTTCACATATATGCTTAAACAAATACAAGGCCATAGTTGAAGTATGACATTTAGAGACTGGAATAAAATAATATCATCTGATGTCAGAAAATTACTAATACTAATACGTCGTCTGTTTTGCCCTAACCAAAACCATTGTGATTGTAATACAAGGCTGATAATTCACTGAGTAAAATAATTAATTGGAAGCTTTCCACCTGAATTATTTACTGAATGCTGTCGACATGTTAGTATGTTTAAGCTCCCAGAAGACTACTGAAGCACAAGGTCCACAGATCAAAGGCACAACATTCAAACAATGCATGTAGTTTCTTCCAAGTGTATTAATGTTTCTTGGTTTGTGAAAAGGCATCATGGAAAAAGCTAGTTTTGAGAAGTGACCTGGAAAAAGAAGTATCCATCAAGTGGGGAGGTCATAGGGAGGATGTAAAGATGTTAGAAATGCGGCCAGATTTGGAGAGAGCTGGACAAGGCATAATATGGGGAAACCCAAGGCTAAACCATGAATGCAAACTGGGCTCACTTCAAGACTTAGTAGATTGTGTTAGTTTACACCAAAATAAAATCCAGCAAACGCAATTTATGTGACTGTGAGGCATATTTGTACATTTTGCAACATTTTTTGTTGTTTACTGTTCACTATAACAGTAGCCATTGATCCAAACATGCTGAGATGATACAAGGATGGCACGGTCTAGCAACATCATTTATGTTTGCTTAAGCATATTGCACTGGGTCCCTGAGACCTCATTCAGTGCCTCAGCAACACAGTAGTGGCCTCAGAGAGCAGATTACCTGTTCATTGAGTCCAGAATCCCGTGTGTGACAATAGCTCCAGCTCTTTGAGAGGGAAATAGAAATTCTTTGCAAATGATGCAGGGCTGAGCTTGCAAGCGTCCCTCTGCAGTCTGGATAATAGGATATGGTCTGAGCCAGTTTAATTACGTTCTGTCTTTTCAGTCTACTTTTATTCAGCTTTCCATGTTACATCTATTATACTACTTGAGCACCTGTATGTCAGAAATTGTCCTGTTCTGAATGGCAAATAAATCTTTTGTCAGCTTCATCCTTTTGAACCTACTGCCACTTTCAGCTGCAATGCCACTCTGTTTCCCACCCCACGATCTCAGGCCTGGAAGACACTAGGTGTGGTACTGGCTCATCTGAAATATGACTGTGTCTACGCATACATGAAAAATTGCAACAGCTTCAGTGAGATTTCGGAAGAGACTTCTTTTTAGGACCAACCATTCAAGTTCGAAAGGGCCTTAGGCAATGTCTAGTCCAACATCCCACTCAAAGCTAGTTTAACACTGTATTTAAACTAGGTTGCCCAGGGCTTTTTCTAGTAAGGTCTTGAAAACATTTGAGGATGCAGAGTGTACAACCTCGCTGGGCAACTCGTTCCAGTGCTTAACTTATTCTCATTGTGAAAGGTTTTCTTTATGCCCAGATGTACCTCTCCTGTCTGCATTAAGAACATTGTCTCTTGTTCCCCACTGAGTAAAGAGGCTGTCTCTGTCTTCTTGGTAATCTCTTCTTTGGTATTGTCAGGCTGCTGTTAGGTGTCCCCAAAACCATCTCTGCTCCAGGCTGACCCAGCCCAGCTCCCCCAGCGTTTCCTCATGGGGCAGGTGCTCCAACCCCACCATACTGGTGGCCTCCCCTGAACACCCCAAAGTTCCCAGTTCCCAGAAATTCTTCAAAGTTCCCCGAAGTTGTTCTCAGAAGACCAAGAAGGTGTAGAAGCAGTGCCCTGACTGCTGAGGAAACTGCAATGTCCAACAGTGAATGGCAGCCCAAGCAGTGTCCCAGACCCCCTGCACATGCCCTGCCAGGTGAACTGCCATGCTATCTGCCAGGGCCCTGTTTGCAGTCCCCTGGATCGCTGCATTCCCTCAGGGTCAGTTAAATAGAAAACAAAGTCCAGATATTGCGCTTCCCCCTCTGCACTACGCTTGTCCCCACCAACAGGTCCCTTCTTATAAGACTAGGACACCTCTCAGATGCCTCTGGGCCATGGATCACCCAGCTCACAGGTGCCATCACCACCTCTGCCCAACCACTGTCCCAGCTGTTCTACTGGCTACTTCTGGTAACAGTCTAGAGCAGGACTGGAGTGATCTACGCTTCTGTGTGAAGAGTTTGTGGACTCTTATTCAGGCTGTACAGAAATACAGGCTACAGGCTGTCACTTGGTTTTGATTTATTAAAATACTGATTGGCGATGGTGCTCAAAGACTTGCTACTGGATGTTGGAGGGTTACAAACTACATTAGTGCGAAAGAAGACATTCTGAACACTGATTCTGCCACAGAAATGACTCATTTACACTGGCTTATACTGAGTGTGAGAAAGGCCACATCCTAACACCTCATTTTCTCAGACACATGAGAAAATTTACATAGAGCAGGGACTGCTCAGTTAAGGTCAATGTATCCATAAAATTACTATCCATCTAGAAAGTTACCTTTTTGAAAGGTTTTTTAGAATTCCTATAGTTCTGTTAGATGAACAAATTGGAGTAAAGTTATCAAATTATTTGACAGATTATCTTCCATTAGCTCAACACGTTCCTGCTTGTGCAAATACAGATTAGTTAGTAAGAATTCATGCAGAGCATACATGCTTACCTAAAATTTCCCACAGCTTCTGTTAATCAGACTCTGCTTCAGAATGTCCAGTTTAAATAGGTTTGTGACACTTAAACAACTAACTATTTTAAATTGGCTAGGTGTTTCCCCCCCCCAAAAAAAACATTAAGGAATGTCTTTCTCCGATTTTTTTTGGTTTGTTAGTTGTTTTTTTTTCTACTTTTAAATTATACCAAAACTCTAGGATATTAATTGGAGAGAATAAAGAAAAGGAATTGGCAGTTTTGAACATCCTTGAAATCTGCATTTAACTGACCAGTCTTAAGACCTTCTTTGCTTTATGCAAGTAACGTTGTCCTTTGGTTTAACTTGTGCTGTTGATTCACAAAACTGATACGTTTTGTGACATACATGTACAACTGCTGTTAAGCAAAGCACGTAATATGATGGCATAAATGTAGAACACTCAAAACTTTAGAACAACAACAACAAAAATTTGTGTCTTATGAATTCCGCCTTGGGTCCTGCTTTAGTTTGGTAACGAAAAAAAGATTAGATAGTCAATTTCACTATTGCTCTGTGTCCTTAAATTGACAGAATGGGTCCCTACCTTGCTGGCTACAGACTGTTTTACTACACTGTTATTATATATGTAATAAACAGCCAAGGTCAAGGTAATGAAAGTAGGTATGTAGATGTTTTTGTCCTGTCAAAACATAAAGAAGGCGGCTATCAATAGAGGCCTAAGTTGATTATATCTTGACACTTCTCACAGATAATAATTAAATATTAATTATCTCTTGCAATTCAATAGCACCCTTTCCCACAAACTCTGGCAATTGATAAATATACATTTCCCCTACCTGCAGCCTTCTTTGGGCTGGCATTTTAATTTTTGCATTCTGGAATGAGTGAACAAAAGTGATGTAAGTATATCTAGCTCACAAAAAATAATCAATGTATGACCTAGTCATAGATTCAAAGATTTAAATAGATCCCCAGTCTACTTTTGACAATCAACCAAGTTTTCTTCACCATTGCCGTGGTTTAGTGAGGAGTGTCCCTGTTTTTTTAAAATGTTAGCAGTATACCCGCTCTATCGCTGAATGAGGAAATACACATTTATGAAAATGCTACAGTATTTTATAATCTGTTGTTTCAGAGCCAGAACAAGTTAGCAAACACTATTCTTAAAGCCATGTTGACATTATCAATGTTGTTAGTGCACAAACAAGCCCACAAATGAAACAAAGCCAGCTTGGCCAGTGCCTCAGTTCACTCCTCTGCCAAGTGGAAAAGTACACAAGCAATAGAGACCAAATATTATATTTAGGCTCCTGAGCAGACAGGAGAGTACTGCTGGCCATGGGGACAGTGTCGGTGTGGAGTTTGCATTTATCTTTACTCCGGGTGTTGTTTTGGAATTCCCTCACCCTCTGAAAAATGACAGCATCGGCTGGGCAAAAGGTGTCACCTGGATGGCACCAAGCATAAACAATGGCTTTATATTTAGCGCTTTGCAAGGTGCCTGTTACCGTTGATCTGTGGACAAGGAGGATGTCAAAAAGCAGGAAAAAGACAGCTTAGAATAACGTTTGTTTCTGTAAAAAGTCATCTGATTTTTTTTCTGCTGCGTATGTGGTAACAGTTGTCAGCTTTTCCTCCATTCCTGGCGGGCGCCAGGAGCCAGGCCACGCTTAGCTTGCTTTGCTCCAGTGTGTGTATACGAGACAGTGCCATCCATCTCAGTAGCCAGCAGTAGGGATGTCCTTTATGTGGCACTTCTTTTAATATTATTGATAAAATAACACATACGTTCTGACTAGATAGAAGGAAGAAATTATTTTCAATGAGGGTGGTGACAGGTCACACTGGCACAGGTTGCCCAGAGGGGTGGTAGATGCCCCATCCTTGGAAACATTCAAGGTCAGGATGGATGGGGCTCTGAGCAACCTGATCTAGTTGAAGATGTCCCTGCTGGCTGCAGGGGGGTTGAGCAGCATAGCTACCAATATTAGGCAACATAAACCTTGGTCCCTACCATTTCTATCTCATTCATCTGTTGGAAAAAGAAGTAAAAAAGAACGTTCCCTGTCTTTAAAAGAATCCAGAGCCCAGCCAGATTTATGATCCACCTTCTCAAATACTTTCCTCTTCCCACATACTTTCCTTATCATTCCCTACTCAGAATACCTGAGGTTTTGAAAATCACTATTAGTGCCTGAAAAAATTCAGTAAATCCAAAGGCAGTCAGGGAGGGCTGCTAATTGCTCTTGCAAAGTGACAGCTGGCTGGGGGGGAAAGCACCAGCCAGAAGATCAGGTGAAAGAGAAAGAAAGAAAGGAAAAAAAAAAAATTTCACCTACTCAGAAGAAGGTAGCAGGAGGCAAAAATTATAGTGACCACAACAAACTTGCCTATAGCAGGATTTTTTTTTCTTTGGCAAGTACTACCATTAGTGGCAAAAAACTACTTGCAAACCTCTCTGTCCCCATTTTGCTTTCTACAAGATTCAGTCACATTTTCACATTTTCCAAATGTGAAATGTCAGTTTATGAAAACTAGTATGTGAAAGTGCTCCTTGTTATTGTTCTTTATGGGAGCAGTATTTTTGTTGGAGCAGTTAAAGAGGACACAAAAAACTTTTTCTAAGGTCACAGGAAGACTGAACAGTGAAACAAAGAATGAGCGACAATAAATAAAGTACAATTGTTTGTTCATGGGAGATGGCAGATGGCATAGGACTTACTTGCCACCGGAAAACAGTACACAAAACAACAAATGCACTGTGTGAAGTGAGAAAATAAGTAATATGAGGAAACCCTTCTCAATTTCAAAAAGATACCTGCAGCCAAATTTGTCAAAAATGAGGGCTAATCAGTTATAAGCACAGATAATTTGGTCCCTCTCAGGATCAGATCCCCTGCTCAGGCCAACACTAGGAAGAAAACAAGTACAAGACACTCCAGTAGCTCAAATAAGGATATTAGGACAACTCATAAATAAATAAATAAGCTGATAGGGTGGGAATTATGGACACAGTCTGGTATGGGATGTTGCACATCAGTATGTGATGATGGAGTCAGTACAGGGACCTAATACGTTTGTAGCTGTTTGGGCTTTTAGTATGCTCTTTGGGACTCTTCCAGATAAAAGCCCTACTTCCATTTGAGAAATAAATTCTGATGCTACTAAATATTTTGATCACAGGGGTCTGAGGAGAACATCAGAAAGATGCTGAGGTTCTGGCAGACGCAGAGATGAAGGCATGACCTGGTTGACAGCAATCATATTGTTTTGTTTTGTTCTGCTTCTCAAAATGGAGTGAAAATGTAAGTGATCTGGACTGATTGGTGCAAAAACAGTAAAGTGGGGATGGGTGATTTGATTTCTATCTGTGCAACGCTCCATTAAGAAAACAGAATGCTTCATTGTATGTGTATTGCCTACCCTGCTTTCAAAGCAGTCAGCATTGCTCTTACTCACAAATATGTACCTTGCAAATATTTATAACTTCATTTCCTACCTGGCTGTCTTATTCAATCTCCCAGTTAGTGTTATCAGATCGAAACAGTTTGGCAGACTAAGTTGCTATCAAGGAAGAGTGAAAACAGCAGCTCTAATACAGCAGCTGAAAACACATCACTTCTTTTGACCTAAAAAGCACCTCACACATTTTGGTGAATAAGGGCACCCCAGAAAAGTCCAGTCTCCAAAATCACAAAATATAGCCAAGCTCTCCAAATCATAAACTTAGCCTTACTTAAATATTTATTCTGCCTCATATATGAATAAGACAAGGGCATATTGTTTTTCTGGTTGGTGGGAATGAACAAGGGCACCTGCCCATGCTTTGTATATATGTTCATACTGTGTAAATGATTATGGAGGTACCACTACGGCTTATGCAGGTGTAATCAAAATAGCACAACCTATCCATCTCGTGCTGAAGACAAGACAGTGGCGGCTGCCAAGACACCCAAGGTTAGTTATTAGGTGCTGTTGAGTATGCTAGATTTTTACTAAGATGGTCGTGTGTTGTTTACACTCCAGAGAACTAGATGAAGCCTGTTTTTTTTACAGTGCAGTATTAATTACTGTGTGGACTCACACATGGCCTGGCAGTGGTCTGAGGGATTAAAACATAGGAGCAGACAGGCCAGAGCTTTTCCAGCTAACACTACTGACACCCAGGAGAGAGGGGTCATCATAGAATGTGTTGGGTTGGAAGGGACCTCTGAAGGTCATCTAGTCCAACCCCCCTGCAGTAAGCAGGGACATCTTTAAATAGATCAGGTCGCTCAGAGCCTCATCCAGCCTGGCCTTGAATGTCTCCAGGGATGGGGCCTCCACCACCTCTCTGGGCAACCTGTTCCAGTGTCTCACCACCTTCATTGTAAAGAACTTCTTCCTAATGTCTAATCTGAACCTACCCTGCTCTAGTTTAAAACCATTGCCCCTCGTCCTATTGCTACATGCCCTTGCAAACAGCCCCTCCCCAGCTTTCTTGTAGGCCCCCTTCAGGTACTGGAAGGTCGCTATAATGTCTCCCCTTCTCTTCTCCAGGCTGAACAACCCCAACTCTCTCCGTCTGTCTTCAGAGGAGAGGTGCTCCAGCCCTTTGATCATCTTCGTGGCCCTCCTCTGCGCCCACTCCAACAGGTCTATGTCCTTCTTGTGCTGAGGGCTCCAGAGCTGAACACAGTACTCCTGGTGAGGTCTCACGAGAGCGGAGTAGAGGGAGAGAATCACCTCTTTCAACCTGCTGGCCACGGTTCTTCTGATGCAGCCCAGGATGCAATTGGCCTTCTGGGCTGCAAGAGCACATTGTTGGCTCATGTCCAGCTTTTCATCCATCAGTACCCCCAAGTCCTTTTCCGCTGGGCTGCTCTCCTGAAACCCTAAGTTTCCCTCCCTTGGCTCTGATAGTCTCCCATCTTTTCTACTCATTTGCCAAAACTGTGATTGCTGTGTGGGGCCATGTAAGTCCTGGGAGGGCTTATGACCTTGGGCCTCATGCTGATGGAACTGGTGGTATTCCTGCAGAACCAGGCTGTTACAGGAGGCAAGGAATTGCATTTGCTTGGTATCGCACCTCTGCCTTTGCCCATGGATAACGAGTGGGCTGAACATCCCACCCTTAGATCTGACGGATGGATGTATAGCATTTTAGCTGTAGCTCACAGCACAATGCACGACATGCAAAGACTAATGACGTATTTAAAAATCAAGAAAGTAAAAGCATAAGATCAACAACAACAAACAACAAACTTAAATCAGTATAAAAAAAAAAGAAATAACAAAGCAGGGACATACGATTTTGATCAAAAAGAGTGTGTCTTGGGCATGCTTGAATCTTACTTTTATGACAAATGAGAGATGAGGGCAAGAACACAAATAATTGTTTTGACACACAGCAGTCTTTTTACTATTTGAGCCTGTGTAATTAAAGACCTACTAACCAGCATCGTGTCATTTATCAGATGAGAGGATATGACTCAGATGAGACTTATGGAAAAGATGCTGAAAGCAACAGATCCTTAATTTGGTCAGATGTACAAATGGAAAATTATAATAATTCTAACAACTCCCTATCTACCTTTCTCAGATTCAAAACTGGAAAACTTGACAGGCTCATTTTATCTTCTCCGTGTTCAAAAAACACCTACACATTCTCATAATTACACACATGCAGACAGACTGCAAAACCAGCTACGGTTAGCATTTGTTGAACCGATGACTTTTACAGCTTCTACTGTGAGCATAATTTAGTTTGCTTGTTTTATTATTTTTGCCTACAGTCTAACTAGGTTATTTTTCAGGCTAACAGAATGAAGGAAATAGTAGACTGCAAAAGCATTTCATCTTGAAGTTTCGGAAGGTCTTACTATTCACAAGATGAATATGTAACCGAGGAATTTTGGAATACAATGTGCATTAGCTGATATTGCACGTTCTGTAATCTTGAAGTGCAGACAGAATTTGGCACATTACTTTAGAGCATATTTTGTGCAAATCTCTAGGAATAGAAGATCCTTTTGGCTACACAGGAGCTGAGGCACAGACAGTAGTTCTCAGAACTAAGCTGTCTTATGGACACAACTGAAGTGAAGCAGTTTGCATAAAACTTAATACTCCCCTTATCTTTTCTTTACTGTCAGTATTTAAGTCCTAACAGTGAACCCAAGATTTTATAAAGGGGAAAACACATCCTGTTCAGTAATATGTCTACTAATCTATATGTGCAGTCTCAGTCCGGGAAAACAATATTTTTTTCTGGTGGCTTCTATCATGGGATCTTTCAAGCTAAAAGAATCTCAGTTCTCTAATGCACATTTTAACTTCGAGAAGTGTGCAACAGCAAAACCAGGTCATTTGTATGAAGAGGAAGCAAAAGAAGAAAAAAAATTCCAACTATTTCCTTTGGCAAAAAAGGGGAAAGGTGAACTAAACAGCCTGTTAAACCACAAAAGACTCTTTATTATAAGTATTAAAAAGGAAAAGATGCATACAATATTTCTTCACTTTGGGAAGTAAGTTATAAAAATCAAATGAAAAACACAATAATCATTAACAATGTCAGAGAACCTATTTCTCATTATTTAGCAATACTATTAAATCCTTTGCCTAATCATCTATTTTTCAGTCTAATAACTATTGAATATTTAAGAGACCTTCTTAATGGATCTCTCTTGGAATTGCCTTTACATTTACTTGTTTGTAAACTCACTTTCTAAAAAGTAAAACAATAATGAAATATTAATATGAAGAACAGCCTGTGTTATTTATATTCATAAATAATTCTGCAAACTCCAAGGTTCATCAATCACAATTGTCATTAATTAATTGGGTGGCTGAATTCTTTCCAGGAGTTTAATTACAGAAATTTAGTTTCTTACTGTCACAGCGCTTTGCCATTCTGGAAAAGGGAGAGATGTCAACTTTCCTCCCAGTCCATGTCAAAGGTTGGTGATCCTTTTCTCATTAACAAGGCAGTAGAACACAGCTCCGGTAATATTATCATTAGGCCTAATTGTCCCAGAACAAGGAACTACAACATCTGGATGGCTCACAGATTCTAAACAATAGAGTGACACCACACCATTGGGTTTCACCTGAATAATCAGACAGAGCCAGCAGAATTTAACTGAGCAACATTCATTTTGATGTCAGAAAGAACGGGATCCTTCTGGTTATGCATCGATAGATCTCTTTCCTTTTGACATCTTGAGTTCTAACCTCCCTCACCTTTGCGTTCCTCTATTAGATATACCTCTACCCTTACATTTTGTTTCTGGATGGAAAATAGAATATTGCTTTTTCTAGCAAACTCTACACAACATATATTGTTGAAAATGGATTTCTAATTCAATTTTTTACTTGGAGATGTTTTTAAAATCAAAAGCAGAACTAAGTATTTCTTACTTTTTCAGGGATGGGACAATCAAAGGAGCAGTCAGAAACTCCTATGGCCACCAGCTATCTTCAGAGACACAAAAGCAAATTATAATTTAGCACCTGCAAACGTATCTAGATACTATGGCACGTTTTGGAGAGATACCTAGGTGAGAATCATCGAGTATAGATTCAACGAAGGACACACACTAGGCTACTTCAGAACAGACAGAATGACAAATAATAAGGCTGGACCAGTAAATGTTAATGTGAAAATATCGGGAATAGATTTCTACATTAGAACTCTGCCCCATTATTAAACCAAGCATAAGCACCCTAATAAAACTTTGAAGTGAAATAAAGTTTATGGGGTTATTTTGCATCCTCTCACAATTTTCTTAAGGCCCAAAATCACCAGGAAGCCCAGGCATGACTTTAGTCACAAAAGTCTATTAGTGCTGATTTAGACCTAGCAGTTCTGGCACTCGTACTCATGTTCCCTGCGCTGTATTGAAACTGCAGGGCGGATGTGTGCCATGGTATGCCTCCCAGTCCTGGTTTCAGAATCATACTCTGTGTCCCTCTCTGCCCACATTCCTGTTTTTTTCCAATAGAAAAAAGTTGAGTCATGGAATATGGTCTCATCCTGACATGAACTCTGGATGTTTCTAGGGTGCACAAAAGAACCTGGAAGATTATTCTGGACCCCACAGGTTAGGTGTATCTTGGCTAATCTCTCACCGTAGCCTGATCCACCTCCCTCTATCTGATAACTTGAATGCTATATTCTATCTGTGGACTCGACACAGAAATCCTTCAGGTGAAATAACAGGCATCTGATGGCATTAGACTCATTTTACACAATGAAGAGCAAGAAATTCTCCATAAGAACGATAATATGGCAATTGTTTTTGTAATGTACTGCAATTATACCTATCCTAGAATATATAGGTGATGACTAGATGATCTTTAAGGTCCCTTCCAACCTAAACCATTCTATGATTCTATTCTCTGATTGTATATATCTGTATATGTAGCCTAAATATATGTATTATATGCTCATATATATAAACTGTGTAAATATGCTATAGATAAATATAATCTCTTTACATAAATACAAGCTTTCATTTTTCTCCATTCAAGTGTATCTAGTAGTCATTCCCACCTGTTAGGTGCTAGGTCAGTCACAGAACCACAGAACAGTAGAATAATTTAGGTTGGAAGGCACATCTGGAGGTCACCTAATCCAAGCCCCCTCAACTTGTCCAGTTGAGTTTTGAACACCTCCAAGGATGGAGATGCCTCTCAGAGCAAACTATTTTGATATTTAAAAAATAAAAAGATTAACTGGGATTTCCCATGTTCTAGTTCATGTCCGTAGCCTCTCTTCCTGTGCCTGTGCACCTCCAAGAAGAGTATTACTCTGTCTTCTTGATATCCTCTGATCAGGTAACGGTAGACAGCAACAGGATTTCCCCTTTGCTTTCTCTTTTCCAGTCTGGACAAACATGATTTGCTCAGTTTCTTCTTGTATGTTCTATGCTCCAGCCACCTGACCAGTTTGGTGGCCTCCACTGGACTTTTTACAGCATGTTCGTGTCTTACTGGTACTGGGGAGTCCAGAACTGAACACAGCACTCCAGATGTATCTCACCAGGGCAGGGGGAAGAATCATTTCCCTATACCTGCTGGCTGCATCCTCATACAGGCCAAGATGATGTTGGCCTTCTTTGCTTCAAGGGCACATTTCTGGCTCCTGTTCAGTTTGTTGTCCAGCAGGATCCCAGGTCCTTTTTGCAGAGCTCCTTCCCAGACAGCCAGCCCCCAGGCTGACGTGTTGTATGGGGTTATTCCATCCGCGCAAGTCTGCATCTCACAGGATCAGATTTCTTTCAGGACCTGCCTCATATTTTCCTGTCAGTTAGGGGACCACTTCATGCGCATACCTTGATCTGATTCTGGTTGGACTGCTCGTCTGTCTGCATGAGAATACGCTCTTTTTATTTTCTATTCATCCTGAAATTAAAGATTCAGCAAAATACAAACCCTTAAGACAGGGCATCCTTATAATACCTCCCAGGAGGACAATGCCATTCACAAATTTTTTTTAACAAGGTAGCATTAGTTTTGGTTTTAATTGATCAATGAATCTTCCTGTTTTTTCATCAAATATTTATGCCAGACCAGGGGAAATTAAATTATATGAGTTCTGATGGGGCATTCATGCTTTTGTATGAAGAGAGCAAAGACGCTTAGAAGATTCTCCAGTTTTTTCAGGACGTTGGCAAAAAAAGGAAAAAAAAGATAATATATTTCTACTTATTATTTCAGCAAATAGATCTTTCTTACTTAATGAATATTCCTGGTTCTGTGATTCGTGGAGGAGTTTCCTGGAGCTCTGTCGATGTCCCCAGCTTCCAGTATGCTTTGCTAAAAGATTCCAGACCTGCTACCAGTTTGGACAGATCTCCTCTTTTTTTTTTTTTCTTCTCTTTTTTCCTCCTGATCAGTAAAACACAGTGTAAGAAACATATTGTAAGATCAATAAAACATTCTGTAAGAAAGTTAATCTACCCAGACAGTCACTCAAAAAGGAAGAAACATGATTTCCATTACAGTACATGTATTTTTTCAACATGTATTTTGACCCCTGCCACATCATCACTGGTCTGTGAGTTACGTTTCCATAACCAGCAGGCTGCTTTCCCACATCTCTAAGTGGGTGAGCTGTAACAAAGGCTTTACACTGTGAAAGATTTAAAATTAAAAGGAAACTATGGCCTCCAACAAAGGTCTGGGTGGTTTTGTTCAGATCAGCTTTGAGACAATCACTTTCAATGAGAAAGTGCAGTTTCTAATGAGATTAATTTCTTGTCTTTTTAAAATAACAAGGTCGGTTTAAGAAAAAACTATTGTCACTTTGCAATTGCCTCAAACTGTCACAAATTCAAAACTCAGATCATGGTCTATGCTGGACCATTACTACACTGAAAGGAACGCAAGGAAAAACTTAAGTCTGTTCTCTTTGCTACGTTTCCTTACTGTTATGATAGACTAAATTACCTCTTGATTATTTGCTCCCTGCCCTCATAATTCTTGCATTCTTGATTGTACAGGGCCTGAGAGTGATAAATATATAAAAAGAACTGCAAGCTTTAACCCACATTTTTCATTTTCTCCTTAAAAATGACTTTTGATTCTCCTGTCCAGCTCTGTCCTGCACAGTGAACATGTCTACTGAGTCACTAGGTCACATCTTTAATATCAGTCACCATTTAAAAAAAAAACAGCTGCTGCTTTTGCATGGGTCAGGACAGCAGTTCTAGTGCTGTGACCTGGTTCTTATTTGGGTAATTGCATTCTGTACTATTTGAAAGCTTTTTAATGTTCTGGTGAAATGGAACATTCTTCATATCCTTTTGAACGACCGCTAACGCTTTGGAACATTTACTGACTGAGGTTTATACCAGAGATAGAAACCTTTTCTGATGAGCGAAGTCCTGCATTAGTAATAGAAAGCATGTTAAATGTATCAGTCTATGAGAGGCATCTAAATATGTCAGTATTATTTTCTGTTTTAAGATTGAATTTGTATTTATTCTTCACTTACTCAAAAACTGCTTTTGCTTTGATTTCTTCATGATGCCCAAAGCAGAGCACCGTGGCTTCAATTCAGATTTCATTTGGATCAGACATGGTAGCTTTAGTCATGTTCATTTTCCCCTTGTGAATATAACTAGACACATGACAATTAAAGTCTTTTGTAAACAACATCATACATGATCCTGGAAATTGTAGTGCTTAAATTTCCAGAATATAGATAACTTTCAGATAACCGTCCTATCACACACATTAGCTTCTTCATCTTGCTTTTTATTTTCAGTCAGGTGTGATAGAGCACATTCACACAAATACACAGTTGACCGCTTTCCATCACTTAAAAATCAGGACTGAGCATTGTGTTTTGAAAGACCACAGAAAAAGGAGCGAGGTCAGAAAGCAAACACACTAAAAAGATTGAGCAAATATAACTCATGACAGAATGGTCATGCAACATACACGATCTAGGGTTAAAGACTAAAGGAAAAGATGCCACTTCCTGATAAGAAAAATGTACAAATATAAGAACAGATATGAAGTCCAATAAGAAAAGCTTGGTTTACGTTTTTTAACCTTAAGTGTTCCTTGTTTTCCTAGAAGCTTTTAACATACCCAACTGGCATATATTGCTCATATATTCTGAATTTGGGATTTGGGACTAGGAGGGAAATTTTCTCCAAGCACAGAGAGGAATGATACGATTTGGACATCATCGGGTAGAGTCAAGGTAGTCATATTCCTTAAATCCAAAGTAATAATTTTGGGGGGTGGTGTTTATACATTTATATAATTTATATAAAATTTAATATAAAAGTATATATTATATCATAGATATATTTATATAATTTATAAAAATTATACAAAATTTAACAAGATTTTTATTTTAAAATTATTCACCGTCCTTCACTTTTTTCTGGTGACTTCCAATAGCTCAGAACAAGTGGCAGGTGGTGATGAATCATGGAATCATAGAATGGTTTGCGTTGGAAGGGACCTTAAAGATCATCTAGTTCCAACCCCCCTGCCATGGGCAGGGACACCTCCCACTAGACCGGGCTGCTCAAAGCCCCATCCAACCTGGTGTTGAACACTTCCAGGGATGGGACACAACCTCCCTGAGCAACCTGTTCCAGTGTCTCACCACACTCACAGTAAAGAATTTCTTCCTAATATCTAATCTAAATCTCCCCTCTTTCAGCTTAAAACCATTACCGCTTGTCCTGTCCGTACACTCCCTGATAAAGAGTCCCTCCCCATCTTTCCTGGAGGCTCCCTTTAAGTACTGGAAGGCTGCTATAAGGTCTCCCCAGAGCCTTTTCTTCTCCAGGCTGAAAAACCCCAACTCTCTCAGTCTGTCTTCAGAAGAGAGGTGCTCCAGCCCTCTGATCTTCTTTGTGACCCTCCTCTGGACCTTTTCCAACATGTCCATGTCCTTCTTATGTTGGGGACTCCAGAGCTCCATGCCGTACTCCAGGTGGGGTCTCACAAGAGTGGAGTAGAGGGACCGAATCACCTCCCTCGACCTGCTGGCCACACTTCTTTTCATGCAGTGGTTGGCTGCATCAAAGATTTGGTTGGCTTTCTGGGCTGGGAACGCACATTGCTGGGTCATGTTGAGCTTCTCATCAACAAAGATCCCCAAGTCCTTTTCCTCAGGGCTGCTTTCAGTCCATTCTCCACCCATCCCATATTTGTGCTTGGGATTGCCCTGACCCAGGTGAAGTCCCCAGTGACTGGAAAAAGGGAAAGATTGCACTCATGTTTAAAAAGGGTAGAAAGGAGGACCCTCCTGCCACCCTCTGCCACCACTCTGGGGATACTTCTGATAACCTAGTTCCTACCTCATTAATCAGTTTTCCATGACCAGTGATAATCTTTTTCTTTTTAAATTTTATGGTAAACAACACTATTCATTCTTTTTGTCGTTATATTTCCCTGTGAGTGCACTGCCCCTCAAAGTGAAAATGTAGCTATTATTTATCAGCTTAAGGCAATAATGAGATGGCAGAAGATGTCATGAGAAAATCACACCCTACAATATCCCGGTAAAGATGCTTTATGGCTGGAATTTTAAAGCCAGCATATCTGGAGATTAATTTTAGGGCAGAGTGATTAACTGCTGTAGCAGACTTCTGGAGTCATGATTAAAAAGAATATCTTCCTTGCATGTATCAATATTTCTACAACAAACTACACCATCATCTTAAAATTTACCTTTTGTGCTAGATGAGATTAACTGAATCTCTTTTTCTGTGAGAGGTTTTTAGGACACTTTTTGTTTTGTTTAATACTTAACATAGAACTCTGATCAATGGCTCTGATCAACGACACACCTCTAGGGATGAACACAACACCAACAACTACAACTAATAACAGAATTAACTAGGCTTTTTGACACAGGAGTATTTTTAGATGGAGTTTTTCAAAATCAAGGACTGGAGAGTCCGTGATCTTTACCGACATGAAAAAATTTGCTTCTTTGGAGTTAGTATAAAGCACAAGGAACCAGGACTTTTATGTCTTTCCACACCTAGTTAAGGGACTCATCTTCAAATTGTCATGTCAGGTGAACATATAGTTTGTGTAACTTGAAGGTTTCACTCTGTAATAAAAAATGTTTTCTCAATCTGTTAAACAGCCCAGAATTTATACCAGTTCAGTTTAGACAGCCTTCTCCTCCTTTAGAAGATTCCGTTTAATTGAAGTGATGACCTCTTATTTTTCATATTCCATACAAGTTTCACTATTGATTTCATTTATAAAGGGCATGTAGTAATGTTAAATTTCAGTGATGAAATCTAATTTGCTCTGATTCACTTAAGGAGCTGAGCAGCCATCATGTCTCAGAGGTATATCTCCCCTTCACTTTCTGTTGTTCAATATCCCACGTCCAAATCAGTGCCCAGCAGGCTTGTGGCTTAACTCTGGCTCTTTTATTGAATAGTGAGTAATAAATTAAAATCTGCTGAGGTTTAAATCTAGTGTTTGTATAACAGATCTCCACTTCTGGGTTCCTTGACCGCCTTTTTATCATTCTCAATGTGGGGTTATGTTCCCTTTCCCAAGAATTTGGAATAAGTTAGCCCTTTGTGATCAGTCAAATGTGAAACACTGGCTTCATCTGACACCATGAGAGTGGTTTTCTGCCAAGACGACTATCCAGACCCAAAGGTACACATGTGAAAGTCTTCTACGCTTCTTGGGAAACAATGACCTGGCATTTACTATCCTTAAACAACGTGCTTTAAAGGAACTTTAGAACTGGGATAGTGAAAGAATATTGGTGCCTTGACAGCTTTGAAGTTGAATGCTTTCACTGGATCTAATGCAGCCGTGATGACTTACAGCACTCGAGTATCTGATGCAAACCTCAAAGTCTAATATTTCGATTCTTTAATGCTTGGCCAATTCAGAAACAATTGGTAATATTTTGAGTAGGTTTTATTGCCATACATCGTCTGAATAGAACTGTACCTTTCAAAAGGTGAAGGACATCTACCTTTGTCTGCTGACTTTTAGCATCACGGAATCACAGAATCACGGAATCTTCAGAGTTGGAAGGGACCTCTAGAGATCATCTAGTCCAACTCCCCTGCTAGAGCAGGATTGCCTAAAGCACATCCCTCAGGGCTGCATCCAGGCGGGTCTTGAAAATCTCCAGAGAAGGGGACTCCACCACCTCCCTGGGCAGCCTGTTCCAGTGCTCTCTCACCCTCACCGTAATGAAGTTTTTCCGTGTATTTGAACGGAACTTCCTATGTTCTAGCTTGTGCCCATTGCCCCTTGTCCTGTCACTGGGAACCATTGAGAAGAGCCTGGCTCCGTCCTCCTTAAACCCACCCTTTAGGTACTTGTAAACATTAATCAGGTCCCCCCTCAACCTTCTCTTCTCCAGGCTAAAGAGTCCCAGCTCTTTCAGCCTTTCCTCATAAGGGAGGTGCTCCAGTCCCATAATCATCTTGGTTGCCCTACGCTGGACTCGCTCCAGTAGTTCCCTGTCCCTCTTGAACTGGGGAGCCCAAAACTGGACACAATACTCCAGTTGTGGCCTCACCAGTGCAGAGTAGAGGGGGAGAATGACCTCCCTCGACCTACTGGCCACAGTCTTTCCTATGCAGCCCAGGATGCCATTGGCCTTCTTGGCGACAAGGGCACACTGCTGGCTCATGGATAATTTGCTGTCTACTAGGACCCCCAGGTCCTTCTACTCAGAGCTTCACAGGCTTCAGCAGGTGGCTCACAGGCCACCTTCCTTCACATCTTAGCATTTTTGCTGTAGAACTGAATAACTCATGGACCCTTCGTAGCGAATCCACACAGACTCCATTCTTCACCACACAAATTGTCACATGTGCTTATCTGTCTTGTTCTCTATAAATTACAGAAAAACCCTACCTTGCCACACCATGAGATAATAATCCAGTTTTAATTTAATCAAATAACTCAGCTATTTTCAACAGCACACTTTCACTCTGCTGTGCAGCAATAATGCAGGCCTCCTGCCTTCCTCCTCAGATTTCCCTTATACCATATGCCCAGTGACAAAGATTGAGGACGGTTTAACTATTAATAAAGAAATTTAATTTCTGGAAATATTAATTGAAGTAAAACACTGTTTTGCCTAAAAGTCTTAAAATTAGAAAATCAGAATTTCCTCAAATGCCACCATATATATGAAAAGTTATTATTTAAAATTATTTTATCCAGTAAGAAAATTGGATCCATTAAATATAAAGACAGAGAACACTGTAAGACATGATCTGCAAAACCCAGGCAAGAGGTTGGCTTAGCTATGCCAACTAATTGGAAATGGCTAAACGTCATCATATCAAGCATGTAAAAAATAATCTGAGTTTCTTTTCTTACTGTGTCCCATCACTGCTAGATAAAGTAAAACATTGCTTAAATCTCCATCTGCTGTATAACAAATTTCCAGAGAGTTTTGGTTCTTATGGAGTTTCGGGTAACTTTACTTACTCTTTGCCTCTTGTCCTATGTGTTGTTCTGGGTTCAGCTCTGTCTACCTCTGCCTGACAAACCCCGCAGCTTTCCACAGATGTGGAAAGCAGAGAAACCCAATGTACCTTTAACCAGCCGTGAGCTTCTTGCACAAGCATTTGTGCAACAGGGGGCAGGGAATGGTAAACTTTCTGTCTCAAAACAGCAGCAGAGGCAGGGTGAGGCTATACTCCAGAGTAGGCTGGTCGCTGTGAAGACTTGAGTGCCGACATTTGCCTGATTCAGCCTTAGCCGGAATTTAAGTGGTCTTGGTGCCCAGGGGTGGGCACATCATTTCTGTAGATGAACTGACTTCAATTAGATTAATGTTGGGTGACAAAAGAGGGATCAAACCCAAAAGCTCTGTTAAAATTTAATATTAGAAAAATCATGTGAAGTCAATAACCATAATACTACTTATAGCAAACAGGGCGCTGCTTTGCATTGATGTCACCTGACATCCAAATCTTCCATTTTTTCTTTTTTTTTTTTTTAATCAGAAAGTTCTTGTGTTCTTCCTTTAATTATGTCCTTCATAACTTTATTTCCTAATTAGAGTTCAGCAGTAAAATTGTTCAAAGCTTCCACAATATAACTTCACTTTTTGAAAACATATATGCCCCCCTGACATGGCATAACCTATGTAATCAATGTAATAGAATAAATCTCAAAAATTGTTCTATCATTCTGCAAAATCCAATTTTGTAATAAAATAATAGTCTGCCATATAATACGGGAATGAGAGAAGCACAAATATGTCTTTCAAGGCATTCTTCGCGTATTAAGTTACACCATATCATACCTCTGCTGTGAAACTTTGCATTAGACGGGAGTCTGCTCAGTCTCCTAAATGAAAGGTTCTACATGAACATGTAAATTTTAAAATGGCATAAATATTTTCCATGTCTGCTCACCTTTAACAGCTTCTAGGTCAATGCTGCTTAGATTAAAAAATTAGGGTTTTTTATTGGTCATCCTGCCTACCTAAAGGTCAGACCAAGCTACTTTCCGTACACGGATGAACTGCATTAATACAACTTCTGCTGCGAGAACATGGGGCTACATCGACAACAGGAGGCTCTGGACCCCGCATCGAGTCTGTCAGACTTGCTGTGTATATAGGCTCTTCTTAGCACACATCAGATCTCAGTATGATACTTATTTAAACTTCCTGTTGTAACACTAGTCTCCATTTAGCTTTTATTTGATCTTTCTAGGACACGTTGTTATCTTAAATTTGAGACCAGAAGGTAAAGGCTGACTCTAAGTCTTACTGAATGATTCATCATCATTAAATTCTTTAAAATCAGGAATTGATTCACATTGAAATCACAACAGATTAATACTGTATTTTAGATAAAAATGGATATACGCCTTTGACCTGAGGTTATGAAAAGAAACTGATAATTCAGAGGAGTTTGTGAATGTTCTAAGGCTGAATAGTCAACTTTGAGACTTCATGGAACAACCAAGTCCCTGGTGGGAAATTAGACTGTGAGTGGAAACAGGAAGAAAAACTTGGGAATATAATACGCAAGATTAACCCTTGCTAAAACAATTTTAATTTGCATAGGAAGGATGTCTCTTATGAAATTAAAGTTGGCAGCAAAGGCTACACAGAAGTAAAAGAAAATGCTGCCTACTTCCATTTACAGTGTGGCTCAACTCCAAGGTCAGCTCTACTTCATCCAGTTTATGACCTCTTAAAAAGTGTCATAGTTAGTCTCAACCCTTGTTTTTTCTTTATGTTTATTAGCATTTTCACATCAATTTGGATCTCCAAATTTACTTGTAAATTTCCTGAGGTCCTATCCAGTTTTTATCTTCTTTTCTATGACTACTTAGGACTCACCATTTAATCAATATATTCTTTTTAATACTTCTGAAGAATTATTGACTACTTCTTTCTGAATTTCAGGGGACGCTAACATCTGTTTAGCATCACTGGTTGCAACTTCCTACTCTCCAGCCAGCAAACAAGACTTGCTGCGATATATTGACTATCATGAATGTTAAACTGCTGGGAGTCCTCTCATTCCACCTAGCAGCACTGGGCTCAATTGTATGTATATGGCCACTTTACGTATTTATATGAAATATGTATTTCATACATACAGATAATTGAATGCCATATTTTATAGAAAGCAACCTTTATTTCTTTGTCCTGACAATATAGCAACAAAGGCACTGTGAAGAAGATGGCGGGCTTGGGTAAAGGTCTCCTAGCCAGGCCTTCAGGGAAGCCAAGCACAAGCCCTCTGACACCTTGAGGTGATTGAAAGCCACGGGACAAAACACCCGAGAAAGATTTTGAGGATGTCGTCCAGCAAGCAATGACATCCTCTGTAGAGCATAAAACCAGAAAGCATCTCACTTCTCATGCCTCTGCTTATTTTCTCAGCTACAAGCGCATTATGTTGTGCAGTTCAGTGAGCGTTAGCTCAAGTGTAACCAGACAAAGAACAATAAATAAAATATACGGCTTCTGTCCCAAGAGCAGCTATCACTTTCGTGAATATAACTCAATACCCATCTATTTCCCCCGTTTGGACAATTTATAAAGATAAAAGTGTCTCAGAGCCCACTTCCCCTTCCGTATGGATATTTTCCCTGTAGCAACTTTATCACCTGAGAGCAAGAAATAATGTAATGTGAGCTGTGATCAGCTTCCTTTCCCTCATCTCCTTTTATAGCTCTATTGCTTACTCACTTTGCCACATACTTTGCTGTTTGCAGATCCCTTTTGCATTTACATTTGTTTCATGACACCCTTGTATTTAGTAAGCCAATAATTTTGATATCTTTCTTTTAAATCTGATGGTTTATCTTAAACTAACAAAACACACAATAACAGACCACAGAGATTAATTAAATTGTGGCACGCTCTTGCTTAGGGGAAAAGAAAGTATGCTTACAGTGCAGCTTCCAAAACTATGATTCCTATAATGTTTTTATCATCGCATTAGAGCAATTTGCTACTGCATTTTAAGGATTTAGGACTCTACTCAGATCTCTTACCTTAGGCATTGATCTTAGACATTGCACAGCCAAAAAATTGTGGCTTTGAATCAGAGTCCTTCAGATCACAGAAAACCTTTTATATCTCTAATAAGACATTAAGTGTCTCTGAAGAGCTCCGCAAGATGAATCAAACTGTCCCCATGGATATCTATGACTCTTACCTGACTACAGAAGCCTAATCACCCAGTTCAGATGTGAACATTTACCATCAGACCACATCCCTGGTGTTAAGTGCTTTCATGACTTAGCTGCTACTTCAAAATTATGATCTCTGAGAAGTGCATGTTGAATGTCTGCTGGTATCCTAATTTAAGTGAAATTTAGCATGTTAACTAGGGATCTATTTTTTAGACCCCTGTTTTTTTATAGTATTTACAGAACAGGGATGCAACCACAGAAGTATGTCTCCAAGAACTGTAACTTACCAAGAATGTGCTGTTATTTGCATGACACTGCTATTTTTTTATCCTCTACACCACATGCTGAAAACATGGGGTTTTTTCTGTAGTGTAGGAATTGCAAAATGCAGTTATAGAGGTCTAATTTTTATTTTTTTTTTTACAAAAATGTTATTTCTATGATAGAACCAAAAGCCTCTAAGCCTCTCCTTATGCAAGCTGCTTTTTTTACTTTTTTGACCATGAGCTCATAAGCTCTTTGAAGCAGATAGTATCTCTTCCTCTTTGTTTACAAAAAGTGAATCACATTTTGGTTGTATGATATCCTAAACAATGATAGTACAAAACTCTCAGGTATTGATTAACTGTGAAAAAATAAAACACTATTTTAACTCCTGAGCTCTGTTCTCAAAGAGCCTGTGCAGAACAATGTTGTGGTCACTATAAGAAAGGTCTGCATGGACCAAGATACTAATTCATGGCCTTGTTAGTGTAGAGTTTTAGCAGACAAGTCATTAGCAGCGAGTTGGTCTTGTGGAAACCACGCGGTTCTGCTTTCCTTTCAGGAAGCCCTAATCCTGCCCTCTGTGCCTCTTCACCTCTCCTAGTCCTGCAGCAGCAGCAGCAGCGAGTCAAGTCGCTGTAAGGAAGCAAGTTTTTGGAGCACACTTCTGTAAAGAGACAGGCCATAAATGCTGCGTGCATTTGGGGAAGTCGAAATGAGAAAGCGTGACAGTGGCAACAAACAGGCATGACAACCAGCTGACTAAGCAGGAAAACATCAGGGGAAAACCAAAATGAGCATGGAGATGAACAGTGCTGGAGATGAACTTCTGTCTCTTCTGAGAAAAGGAAGGCTTGGGAGAAGGGAGAAATATTAAAGCATTAAAACCAGAAATTCAGTAGCCAGCGAAGAACTGCAAATTATTTGTTTTTATGGCATGTCATAATAGACCTGGATAGCCTTTTGAGAGCATTCTTTTAACAACAGGTCCACCGATAGGTTTTATGAAGACATCCTTCCTCTGCAATATCAACGCTATGAGACACTGCTGTTCAATAAATATCCCTGTACATAACAAGTACATTTTGATCTGTATCATTCTGTTCAACCCCCTGAATATATATAGAGATGCCTACATGACATCTGAGTTTTAAAATGTTAGCTATTATCACCATACCATAATTAAAAAAAAAAATAAATTACAGATTTTCTCCTACTTCTTAAAGGAATAAAAGGCAGACTCCGAAAGCAGTCTATCCATCCGTAGTATTTTGCCAAGAATAACACAGAAAGTACACACCACACTGAATAAGGTTTATTTGAAGCCACTGCTTCTATAAACTTGGCCTGTATGATTTCTGATGTTAGCTTTCGGAACACTGAAATCATTTCAAAAAGTTATGTTTTTTTTTCACCAAGAAGCTGTCCTTCTCAGTCTGAAAATATTTTGAAAGTAAAATAAAAAATTCTGTGGTGATCAGAGTTTTTGAGAAAATATGTCTTTTCTGAAAAGCACGTTATACTTACAGAGGATAAACAAGCATGTAACAGCACATATTTCTCTATGAATCAAAAATACACTGATTCTACTCAAAGTCATGAGGACTACTCCTACGCTAGTTTATTCTTTCTATCTTTCAACACACGTTTCTCTTCTGAGACTGCTATATAATGCAAATTATATTAAGGGTTGGGGTTTTTTTCCAATTAGCAATTGTCTTATTGAGCTGAATGAGTTCTGCCACAAAGCCAGCATTTTGTACAAAATGCCAAACAACAATTAGCTGGTGACAGCTTCTTGGTCAGAACTAACTTGGGCTGGATTGTAACTTGCTACGTGCAGGTTGATCAGCCAGCCCCTGCAAATTATGTCCATTTTAAATGTCCTCTCATTCATCCTGACAAAGTAATTAAAGGAAAATATTAGAAGCAACGAATGCCCCATTTTCCAAACATTTTGTAGCAAAACCACTGTGCTTTCTCTGCTGTAGTGGACACCTGGAGTGTAATTTAAAACACTTTACAATGCCTTGGTTTCTTTGCTACTGGAAAATGCATCGGGAAAGGAATTGGGCCAGAGCTTAATCTTGAAAAATTGCAGTGAACGTCTGAAGAGAATGGCGAAAACTATAGTGCTGTCACTGCAAATAAGTAAAGCTTGTCTTGCCCTCTGCTCTCCAAAACAGCCACCCACCCAACCTGCCTGTTGCCTGTGCCCTGCCCAGAGCTCCACTTCCCGGGATGGCGAAGCGTGAGGACAGGGCACCTGCACAAGAGACGGGGGGAAAGGGATGGGAAGGCAGGGGGAACGCCGGGTGAGATGGGGGGGAAAGGGATGGGAAGGCAGGGGGAACGCCGGGTGAGATGGGGGGAAAGGGATGGGAAGGCGGGGGAACGCCGGGTGAGATGGGGGGAAAGAGATGGGAAGGCAGGGGGAACGCCGGGTGAGATGGGGGGAAAGGGATGGGAAGGCAGGGGGAACGCCGGGCGGCGGGCAGAGGCCAGAGAGCTCAGACCTGAGTCACGGGGAACCGTACGCGAGGGCAGGGGGAGAGGGATGCGGGCACGGCGAGCGATGGGAGGGACGGGCCGGGACAGGCGGAGCAGAGGAGGAGCCGCTGGAAGAGCCGCTGGGGGAGCCGCGGTGCCCGGGACCGGCTGCTCGGCGGAGGCAGAGCGGAGAGCGGGGGGTCCGGGAGGGGCCAGCCCGTGCCCCGCCGCGGCAGCTCAGCCCCGCGGTAAGGGTAGGGGCTGGCGGCGGGGAGGGACAGGCGAGGGGGCGTGGAGGCAGCGGCCGGGCCGAGCGGGGACGTCGGGGAGCAGCCGAGGGAAAAGGGGAGCCGGGGGGCAGCGAGCGGCGGCCAGCCCGGAGCCTGGCGGGGACCCCGCTCTCCCACCCGCCGCTCCTCCCGCACACGCTCCCATCATTTCCCCCCCTTCCCCACCCACCCCCGCCCAGGCTCCTGCACCGCCCCCGGCACCGCTTCACCCCCCTCCCGGCGGCGGGGTCCGGGGCTGAGACGTGTGTGTGTGTGTGTGTGTGTGTGTGTGTGTGTGTCCCGCGAAGGCAGCGCCATGTGAGCGGGACCCGCGCCGCCGCCTCAGCAGGCACGTCCAGGATGTGAGGAGCCGCCCGGCCGCCTGCACCCTGTCCCCGGGCCGGAGCCTCACCGGCATCCAGCCCTGCCCCGAGCCACCATGACCGAGGTGAAGGCCAAGGAGCCCAGGGCGGCTCCGCCTGCCAGAGACGGGGCGGTCCTGCTGCAGGGCCAGCCCGGCCGAGACCCCTTCGGCAGGGAAGCGGAGGACATCGACATCTCCCTGGACGGGCTGCTCTACCCCAAGAGCAGCGACGACGAGGAGGAGGAGGAAGAGGAGGAGGAAGAGCCGCGGCAGCCGGGGGAGGAGGAGGAGGACCGGGACTCCCTCTCGTACCAGCCGGGGAGCGGCTCGCTCTCGGACAAGGACTCCCTGGACACCGTCCTGGACACCTTCCTGGCCCCCGCGGCTCATGCCAGCCCCGCCGTGGCCGCGGCTCCCTGGTCCTTCTTCGGAGCGGAGGCGACGGAGGCGCCCGACGCCGCGATGAGCCGCGGCCCCTCGCAGAAGGCGGGCGAAGCCTCCCCGGCGGCTCCCGGCCCCTCGCAGCCCCCGCCGCGGCCCTCCCCGCTCTGGCCGGCCGCCGACTCCCTGACCGCCGCCGCTAAACCGCGGCCGGCGGGGCCGGGGGGCGGAACGGCGGGACCCTCCGCGGCCCCCAAGGGCGAATCCCCCGGGCTGGCGGCCCTGCCCGCCGGCGGGGCCCGGCCGGAGGCGGCGGGGCAGGAGTACCTGCATGTGCCCCTGCTGCCGCTCAACTCGGCCTACCTGGCCTCGCGTACGCGGCAGCTGCTGGACGTGGCGGAGTACGAGGGCAGCGGCGGGGGTGGGCCGCGTTCCTCGCCCCCCGCCCCGGACCTGGCGGGCTACGTCTACCCGCCGGCGGAGGCCAAGGAGGGGCACTTCGCCTACGGCGACTTCCAGCCCGCTCTGAAGATCAAGGAGGAGGGTCTCGGCCTCCCCGCCCCGTACCCGGGCGGCAACCCGCAGCCCCCGCGGGCCGGGCAGGAGCCCTCGCTGGAGTGCGTCCTCTACAAGACGGAGCCCACCCTCCTGGCCGGGGCCTACGGGCCGGCGGCGGCTGGGGCAGCGCCGCCCGACAGCCTGCCCTCCACCTCGGCCGCGGCGCCGGGCCTCTACCCGCCCCTGGGTCTCAACGGGCACCAGCCCCTGGGCTTCCCGGCGGCGGTGCTGAAGGAGGGCTTGCCCCAGCTGTGCCCGCCCTACCTCGGCTACGTTCGGTAAGGACGGGGGGGGGGGGCGGCGGGCCCGTCGGTGGGGTGTCCCCGCGGAGGGGACGGGCGCTGCGGCGCGGGAGGGCTCCGCGCCTTCCCCGCGGGGTGCGGAGTGAGGGCTGGCGCCCCGAGAGAGGTGCCGGGGGAAGGACGGGCGAGGTTTCACTCGGCGAAGCCCCTTTAGAGATTTTTAGACGGTAACTGCAGCCGCGTTGCCATTTTCTGTTGTTTTTTTGTGTAGGGCGGCGTGTGCCGGGGCTGTGCGAGACCAGCACAGTGTTAGCTTTGTGGCTGGCGCCTCGCAGATCTCTCTGTCGCGATAGCGCTCAGGGAGAGGTCAGGTTTTTATCGCGACGGTGGTTCAGCGCCGTCCGATGTCGGAGCGAGGGACCGGCTCCGGAGAGCGGGAGCAGAGTGTTCTCCAGGCTGTCCTCACTCACGGCGAGACAACATCCATAAATACCCAAATATTCCCCAAAATACTATTCCCCCCTATTCGAGAAAAAAAAAAAAAGAAAAAAACCAGTTAATTTCACACACAAAATAAAAAGTGAAACGCTCATATATTGATTTGTTAGAATGAAATGGCTTACTATGATGCCAGGATGTTGGGCATCGCCTAGAAATGTATGCAAAAACACGTATATACAGTGCTACAGTTTCAACGGAAATCGCCGATTTTGTAAACATAATGGTTAAGTAGGTTAGTCTGTCTCTTTTCTTGGAGAGAAATTCGGAAGTACTTTCCACTCCCCTCAATGTGCCCATCATAGTTAGTTACTGATGAGAACGCTGCAGCTGAGTGGGAAGCGACAAATGTGAAAGGTTTTTCTAGCTGAGATGAAACTTAGTTATTTGCCCTGTGAAAGAGGCTTTTGAGATTCAATTTAATTCTATTTGATTCTGTCTCTGTACCATTCTGTCTACAGGAAAAATAGCGTATCAGTCAGTATGACTTTACTCACAAGAGTTGTTGATCTGAGGAAGATGAGCGTTTTAACACAGCGTTCCAGGATTGTACCTTTTTTAGTTAAAATGTATTAAAATACTACTAAGCTTTTTGCCCACTACTTTTCTGTTTAATGACTAGGCAGATGTTACAAATGTGCCTTTTACCCTAGTAGAGACAAACCCTTAAGCAGAAAGGCAGTCATACTTCATTTTTCTTACCCTTCTGTAGCTTGATTATGAATGTGAAAAGAAAGTTTTTAGCATACACTCGATTAATACAGGTAAGTAGCTAATAGTTGCAAAACTGGATCTTTCATTTCTCTTAATTATTTTTTCTTTTGAAGGCCAGATACAGAAACCAGCCAAAGTTCTCAATACGGTTTTGAATCGCTGCCCCAGAAGATTTGTCTCATCTGCGGTGATGAGGCTTCTGGTTGCCACTATGGAGTACTTACCTGTGGAAGTTGTAAAGTCTTCTTTAAAAGGGCAATGGAAGGTAATATATGATGCCATTGTTCCTAATTATCTGAAATACATCTTCATACCTTCTATTTATTGCTGATGTTTAAAAACATTATCACTGTGGTAATGTTTTTTGTTTTGGCAACTGTTTAAATATTGCAGTCAATACCAACTAAATTCTTTCTTAATTGATTTTGCTAGTATTATTTGTTTTACTTTCATTATTTGCTGCTATTTACCCTTTATCAGTCTTTCTGAGTAGGTAGAGTTCCATAAAAATCTTGTGTATTACACAATTTGTTTTGAAAAGTGTAAATGCTATTCAAAGGAAGATTTTGTGGGTATGAACTAATGCCAGGCAGATAAGAATTTATTTTGGCTTCATTTTGTTTTCAAAGTTGTGGAATATTTCTTGCTTGCAAGATGCGGAATTTGGCTTCCTGAGATTTATGGAAGTATTTCAAGTTTCACTGAAGTATTTCAAGTCATAATAATAATAAACGGATTTGACTTTTGTACCAAATAGCCATTTAATTACAAAGTCAAGCTGCAGGTTTAATAAATCGGTAGCAATGCCTATGTTTATTTTTTCTTTTTGGATTATAATATATGTCTTGTCCATAAATACCCACTGAGATTTAAATATGAATACAAGAGCAGATTGCTTTATATAGTTCAACTGGTGAAGAGGTGAAACAAATCCTTCTACATTTTATGTTTTTTCTCCTTTTATGGTTTTTATCTGATCCTGTCAGAACTGGGATATTCAAATTTCTGCTCCATATGCTTAAAAAATTATTGTTACAATATGTAGGATTCCTTAAAATAAAAAATTGCATCGTGTGTTTTCTTGTGATAAATAGTGCATTCAACTTCATAGTTTATAGCTCTTCATATGAAAAGGTAAATACTGGAAAATTAAAAGTCTAGCAAAATAATTTAGTTAGATTTTTTTGTTTCAGTGTGCTGTGGCTTTCTACTTCACATGTATGCTCTTGTTCTTCCCTTAGCGTGCTAGGTACTTGCAAAGTGGTAACGCTAGACTAGGTGGGCTAGATGAACTTTTGAGCTAGTGCCTTATTTTCTCTAATACATTGGATGGAATTAATGAGAAGGTCATTAGAAACATACGTGTTACGTTGCAAGGAAAACACTTGTCTCTTAAGTCACTTGGAGGAATACATTTAAGTTTCACTGACTGTGTTAACTGGTCTCTTGGTTTGGCTTCACATTTTTTGCTTTGGTTATTTTTGTAAATCAGACATATACTTTTAAAAAAAGAGAGGGAGCTGAAGTTGTAAGAGTGAATGTAGTATAACTGATGAGTGCCATATTTTAAAACAGGTTTTATTATTAACTTTTCACCCATACAGTAATATTGTAATTTTTTTATTTTAATTTGATTCCATCACTTTTGAATTTAATCTCCTTCCTAAACTAGTATCCCATTGTGTTTGTGCAGTAGGTGAACTTACTCAAAAAGGTATCTTACTACTGTTCAGCATAAATATTTTCATGATAAATGTTAAGAAGGCATGTAAATTAGAAGTAGGAATATTTTAAGATTGATTTCAGTGATTACAAGGACCATATTTGCAGAATTTTACAGATTAAGAATACAGTTATACAGAGAAATAAGAGGTCAACACAATTGCACAAACAAAAGTTTATGTTTGACATAGCAACTTCATACTTTCCATTTTGTAAATAATTCCATAGACTGAGAGTATGGTGAGGAAGTGTGTTTGGGTTTTTTGGTAAGAATATTCAAAGAATGGAAAACTACCTCAGACTACCTGGCTATAATAAGAAAAAATTGAGATTATTGAGTTTTATGGGGAAGAATGACAGGCATGAGCAGTGTGGGCATGAGCAAGATGAACAAGTCCAGTTACTTGGTTTTGTGTAGAAAGTGCAAGTCTACAGAGAGTTCCTTAAAGAGATGGACTTCTTATTTTAATGGAAGCATAAGGTGTAATTACTAGAATTGAAATAATCCCATTTATGGATACATACTTGATATCATTTAGACTTAAAGTACTTTTTTGTTTATTGCTTATCAGAAATAAAGGTGACAAATTACTCTTCTGTAAGAAGAAACAGAATATTTTTATTGTAAATGCAATAGAAAATAGTTTTTAAAAGTTCACAGTAGCAATTATGTAAATTTGAGACATTTTTCTTATGTAAAATGCCTCCCGCCCATCGTTTCTTTGAGTGGGAATGCATTATTTACCTTTTCAAATTTTTAATACTTCTACAGATGTGTTTTGTTTTTTTTTAAATAATAATTCATGTAAGTAAGATGTTGAACTTTGTGAGTGCAAATTCACGGTCAAAACTCTACTTTTCATATACTTTCCATAAAGTACTGATCACCATGAGAAATTAAAACAAAATTGGAAATAGATGGCTTTTGCTACTTGGATTTTCTGTATTTTGAGATCTTTCTCATGTGTTATAAGGTTTTCAAGTGTGTGGATAACAAGGTACGTAATATAGCGGCATTAAATTTGTTGGAAAATGTCTATTTTCTATTTTAATTATTTCTGTAATCTCAGATGTGTTGGCTGTTTCAATTCTAATAGTCTATGTAATTTTTTCACAAAAATTTTCCTATACACACCCCATTTATTTTACTCTCCCCTATTGTGTGGAAAATACTGTATTGGTTAAATGCTTCCTTTGGGATAAAATGGACTGTTACGTTATCCAGAAGACTCCATTTTTCATCTCCAATCTTTTTGAAACAAAGCCAGAAACAAACCTAGAAATGTTTCTATACTAAGCATAATTTAATCATACATTTGAATATAAATAGCAGATACACACACAGCTTAACGGGGGGTCAGAACTGTGTGCGGATCACTAGCATGAAAGTGTATAGTTAGAATTAAATTATTTTAGAATGTTTTTTGGCAATGAATTCTTAAATATGTATGATTTGGTAGATATTTTCTGTCTTTTGGGTTCTTGGCTCCCCCTATGTGCCTGTATACATGAAGAAAAAGATGCTGTTGGTACAATAAGCATATTTTACTGTAAGCGTAATCCTGAAGCAGGTTAATAAAAGATGCAAGGCTGTTTTGGGGGGGAAGTCTATTATAGTATATATGGAAAAAGTTAGTGCTGGAAGTGGGGAGGAGAAAATGGGATGAAAATACTGATTATTTTTTTTTAAGGAACATTTATTTGCATTTAGAGATTGTGCATTTTCTGTTTGTCCCTTACAAAGAACTGATTTACTGGTCCTTTGATTCACTTATTGTGCAAACAAAATACAAGGCTTTTTAAAAATGCCTTAAAGATCTCCTTTGGGTGCAATGAAATAAATAAAGTTACTGTGATTTATGTTCAGTTAAGAAATTTGAAAAGCCAAAATTGGATTCAGTATGCTGACGGGGTAGTGCTGCTCCTGTCATGAGCTGAGAGTGATGGGCAGTTTGGAGTTACCAATCAAAACAATTTCAGAAATTATATTTTAAATACTTTCTAGTATGTAGAATCACTATATTTGCAAAGTAATTTGCTGTTGATGATCAGCATTTTTTAAATGCTAACAGTATGTATGTTCACAGTAACAAAAATTAGGTATAGTATTTCTAATGAGGCTTTAGGAGAAAGAAGATTAAGAAATGAACTCTTAGTTTTTTAGCACTAAATTGTCAAATGGTCATGTATGATGTCTTATAAAGATACCTTCATGTGCAGCCATGCAGGGCAACCACGGTCAAAATGCTTGTGTAACGCCATGGTAAAATTTTTGTCCTGAACAGGAACCCGGTATGTAGAGTTTGGGGATTCTGGAGTTACACTCTTGCTAACGCGTGGGTTCTCGCTGCCCTGCATTCTTGCCTTTCTGTTCAAAGTGTCTCCTTTGCAGTCATTTTACTAATGAAAAATTAAAATTACCTAAATTCTGAAAAAAAATTTCAGGTGATGTGTTTCCTATATAAATTCCCATGTCTAATTTGCATTCTATATTTATATAAAGCATTTGCCTTGCTTTAGACTTTGTTGATATTTTTGACATCCTATGAAAAGTACCTGCCCAAACGTCAAGAGTTTGACGCCAACATAAGTACGTGATATTACAGCAGATGGGTCAGAAAGTAACTCGTGGTTTGTTTAAATACCTGGGACCCCATTACAAAATTGATCCAATGATTATATAGCAGGTTTGTCTAGTTTTAATACGTGCTTCAAGCTCAGGGTAGCAGCGCTGGACAGATAATAGCACCAGGGAACAAGCACAGCCGTATTGTATAGTAGCTAACACGTAGCTGACAAAGTGTGAACTTTTCTTCTCTCTGAGACCTGAATTTGGCAAACTCGACCTGACAGAAGTAGGGTTTCCACAAGAGTTTTCACTGTCTGATTACGGAGAGTTTCTTGCGGAGGAGGTAAAGACGTGCTATGCCTACACAGTAAGAAGGGTGACCATGACTTCAGCCAAACCTTCTGATAAAGTTTATCTGACTCATGTTATGTATCGGCAGTTTTGTGATGACAGTGTGATTCACTGTGTAAGTAGTGAAATACTATGTGAAAGGAAAATGGCTGGACTAAACAGTTGTGCTTTTTCATAGCTTCAGAATGTAAAATGGCACAGCATGCCAAATATTTATAAAAATGCCAACCACTAATAGAAAATCCTCTTTGAAAACAGAGTGAAATGCAGTACTATAGTGACCCTTTTGGCTGTGCAATTGATGAAGGAGATTTAAAAAGTTCCTTTTTCTCCTAATTCTGCAGGGATTTCCAATTTTTAATCCAACTTTCCAAGCTGGAAATCTGGGATCAGCTTTTGGTACAGCGTGTACTGTAAGCTCAATAGTAATGAAAGTTTTGTGAAGTAGAAAACATACAAACACACAAAGCATACATATGCAGAGTTGAGAGATGAAAATGCTTTTCACTTAATATAACATTTAATATTATTAAAGCTCTTTTATTTTGAACATGACCCAAATGTGTTAACGTACAGTAAGCTAAGTGTATTTCCAAATTCAAATGTACAAAGTTACTTACTTCATCGAAGGTCCTAAAATTCAAGTGGGAAATGTCAGCTTTTGTGAGAACGAAGAATTTGCATCTTGAGAAGGGAAAGAAGAAAACCTGTACTGATACATAATTGTATATCTACATCATACTTCTGACTTCAGAGGTATTTGTTGTTCAGCCATTTGACAAACATTAATTTGATTAATTGATTCACATGAGGCACAACAGCTGAGGGAGCTGATTGCATT
The DNA here is from genome assembly GCF_963924245.1 of Chroicocephalus ridibundus. Lineage (NCBI taxonomy): Eukaryota > Metazoa > Chordata > Aves > Charadriiformes > Laridae > Chroicocephalus > Chroicocephalus ridibundus. The sequence continues at coordinate 17,315,258 of NC_086284.1, read as the reverse complement.
CGTGCTGGTACTTTGGCCATTGTGCTAATGCTGGGCTTCCTTCTGCTCTCGTGGTGACGACTTATCGGTTTCCTGATAGACGTGCCTTAGAACATAATCAGCTGCAGAAATGTGAATTACTAAAATTTTTGGCTTAACTTATGTAGTATTTTAGAAACAGTATGGAATACTACGTTAAACATCTTTTCAGGTGGAATAGAAACTCTTTCCGGTGGTGTAAAACCACAGGCTTTAAAGAGCAGCAGCGACTGACTGCTCAGCGTTGCTGGGTGCTCCTCTGTTCTAACTTGAGATGTGCACAATGGGAGTAACCCGAGCTGCTCGCCTGAAGTTCGCTTACTTTTAATGAATGGAGAGAAACAGGAAATGCTAGGAAGTAACTCATTGACTTATATTAGGTATCTTCATGGGGTGAAAATAACAGTCCTCTAACAGTAACTGTTTCTCAGCACTGATAATAAAGGAGCGTCAGGTGAGGATGCACACTGCCTCTGGTGGTATGAATCCCACCCATATCACCAAGGTAGCCAATACATTTCTGTAGTATAGAGAAGAGATGTAATAAGTATATAAAATACTTATTTCATATTAATTATTTTAATGTATTATATAAATGATTATATATAAAATTAATACCTATACTATTATAGGTAAATAATACTTTTTTAAAGTATTAAAATACTTCTATAACATGAGTATCTAAAATGTAAGTATTTGTAGTCAAATTGCTATCTGCTGAAAATAGATTTAGGTTTGATGGTGTCAGTCTCCTTAGGCTGTGTATCTGTTCCACAGAACTGGTGGTGTACTAGCAGGAGGTGGTTCTTTAGAAACTCCCAGGTGGAAAGATTTAACAAATGGTCATTCGTGTGTCGCAGTCTGCCATTACGTTTAGTGATACGTCTGCACTTTGGAGGTTTCCTGGTTATACGTAGTCACGATTCCAGCATTTTCACAAGTGGCTGGTGCTTAATATCAATTAACGTCTAAGCATGTTTCAACAACCTGGAATCTTTTGTAGTTAAAACGTAGAGAGAGTTACATGCAGGCATTGAGATCCAGGAGAGTATTACCCTATTCTTGGCCAATTGTTATGATACCGTCTTTCCTTCCCTTAGCCTCAAAGACAATATTTTGTGTGGGATTTGTTGCACCAAGCTGTAGGCATTTACAATGTGGGCATCCACGTTTCAGCCAATTACTTTAAATGTGCAGTAGGCTATTAAAGAACCAAAATTAAGACATCTACTCCAGATAAACTGCACCCTAAAGTGCTTGTTTTTCTCTCATGCCCAAGAAGGGAGTGTACATTACTTGTTTTGCTGGATGTTCACACTTTAGAATCTAGTTTGTGAAATGAATACCCTCTTTATGGTTTTTTCGCAGTTTGCTGTCCATGGGGTGTTTCACTCAACAGGCAGCAATATATGTTTTTTCACACATTACCTTTTCCTGCTACTAATGTTTCTGTTTTTTCTACTTTCATTACTCTTAGAGTGAGTGACCCCGTGCCACTGGTTCAGTAGTAGGACAGGTCAAAGAGTAAGAGGAAAATACACATGAAAAAACTTAACCATGGCAGTGTGCAGTAATACTTTCGCTAAAATCAGAATGATGGAATGACTGAAATACAAATATAATGCTTCTTATGTTGGTAGAAGAATACAATACTCAGGGTTAAGAAGAACAAATGGTGCTTCAATGATGGATACCTCTGAAATAGTTGGAGTGCTTTTTAAGTACGTTTTGTGTTCAAATCCCGTTTTCTGTATTTATAAGAAATAGACCCCTTACTGACAAAAAGGGTGACAGTTACATCATTTCACGTATTTATACCACCGACGTAGTGAATTACTTAAAAATGGTGATCAAGGAGCACTTATGACACAGTGTTAACTGGTAACATTGGCTTGTAGAAGCCAACGTCTCCTTCTAAAAGGTATTAGCTGTGGGAAGTTTTTACTGTTGTCAGTTCCTGTATTTAGACTCAAAGACTTTATGCCTTTCAAGATGTTGCTGTGGTAAACAATCTAAGCAAACCAACTGAAAATGAATATGAAATTGATTTTGCAGTTCATGATAGCTTCTGTGAAATAGGACTTAATTTTGCTTCATTTTGTTTTTCTGCTGTTTTGTTTTTGTTTTTTTTTCTTGTTGGAAATGATGGAACAGACAGGGAAATTAAAGGTTAAAAACCAGGTTTGTAACTTTTATCTCTGCCTGGAAATAAATGAAAACAGGATAGCTACATTTAATTGTTCTGTTTTGTAGATATCATAAAAACAATGTGCTCAGGTTGCTGTCCAGAGAAGTGATTTTGGAAGGAAAAAGACAATGATGTTGCAGGATTCACAGCAAAAGGCAGGAAAATTTTGAGATCAGGATACAAGAGAAGGAAAGAGTCAGCCAAGGATGTTGCAAACATTGGGAGTGGTTTGTTGAAGAGAAAGAAAGCAGTGTAAGATATATAGTGGTTCGAAAATGCTGCTTCCCTTCTAGAGAAACCGATCTTGTTTGGTACACTTAAAAAAAATACCTGATAGAGGACTGTATGATTACATGCTTAAAAACAACAGACAATGGAGTGGAAGAATACCAAAAGTTTGTTGTCAGTAGGATTACTTCAAAAATTACTTGTAAATCTGTTTTCCAAAGCAAAAGTACACTATAAAAAAATGCTGGGTTTCCCTTAGGAATGAACATTTTATGGTTTTACATTCTATTTGAACAAAATGTTTTTACTTAACCCTTTTTTTCATCACAAGTAGTTAAATCAAAGGAATTAAAGACTAGCTTCACAAAGATGAAGGAATTACTAGTACCTATTATAATCACAAACGCCATGACTGAGTCCGTAGACAAGGTAAGGCAATCCCTCAGGATATGAGAGCTATGTTCATCATCTCCAGTGCCTGATGGGAGTCAAACACACCCTTCCCTCCTTGCAGCCCTGATTGCCACGCTGTTGAATGACTTGCAATGCAATCATTATTTTTTTCACTTTGAGCTGTATTATTATGAAGAAAGGAGTTCCACATTATTTGAGCTAGAAGAAGATTCCAGGATGGAGCACATTCACAAGTTACTCTACTATCCATTCTTTGCCCTCTTTGGTCCATTGAATCTGAAATTCGTTGCTGTGAAGCAGATTTGCATCAGCAGCAGGTCTTTATACCAGTATAGACTACAAGGTAATAGTAAGGACACCCACTTAAGAGTTGGGAAATGAGAATTTTATTTCAATGGGCAAAGAGGGAAATGGAAAGTGAGTCCCCTACTAACTGCTGGCCTTTTTATAAAAAGATTATGCATGGTAAGGTCAGTGGTGGATGTGGTTTTTTGTTAAGTGCTTAGAGTCTTAAGTCTCACTTCAGAGACCTGTTTTTATTTTTAGAGAAAATGTTAGCACAAAAATGAAATTGCTATTAAATAATTTAAAAAAATTATTTGAGGTGTGTGGAATCTTGGAGATTGTAATGGGCTGTAATGGCATACCAGGACATGAAGGGTGTATTTTCAGTATTCCAAACTATGTAGTATAGATTCTTAGCTCTTCAAGACCGAAGCTCATAAACCCACATAGCGAGAGGCAAATTCAGCCCACGTTTGCTGTGGGTTGAACCATGTAAATAGAGAAGTGGTTGATTTAGATCAGAGCGTAGGTCACGTTAGCTGTGTTTCCCATTTCTGATGATGAATTAGGCTAGACTGTTTGCCTAGTTATGGAAAACCTGACTGTCAGAGCAAGTACAGAGTAATCCTTACCCTGGTATATTGTCTTACCTTCCAGAAGGCAAAGTTTTACTCAAAAAGCTGCATCTGCATCATTATGTTTAGTATAGGTATACAGGTGAACCTGTTTTCCATTTTGTTTGTTTGGAAACTATATTTCTTATCGGCCTCCACAGGAACCCCTGACAAGGAGTTCCAAATTTAGTTATGTTAAAAAGAGTAATTCCTTTGAGTTTTTAAACCTATTGATTTAATTGGTACTTTTGAAAAATATTATAAGAGGGTAAAATGTATTGGTAGCAAATTATTGAGCAAAATGTGGACGCTAGCTCTCAGGAAGCAAAAAGTCGACATTGGGAGACATTTGGCGATAAAATAATTTACAAAGAGATGCAGTAGATATCTGCAGTTTTATACAGAAATCTAAAACTAGGCTAAATAAAACACTGTGATATGTTTTGCAAAGAACAGTCCTCCAGTGGTAGGGAAGGGATAGGGTGATTTTATAAGAAAGCTTCGACAGTTCAGAATGATACAGGGAAGCAGAATCACATACGGGAGAGAAGAAAAAAGATTTGAAAAAGTAGTTTTATTTGCAGAGAGGAGGAACTGAGAGTTTGCAAACAAGCGCTTTGCTTTTGTGCTGGGTGGCAGCAGTTCAGCGCAGATGCACTTACACAAATAACTGAGTGCTTGCATCTGATACCCCTGGTGCAAATAAAGCCTTATGTTGTCCATATTATGCACGTCTGCAAAATCTCTGCAACTCATTAGTTTACTCAAGTGATTTTAAGTGACTTGCAGCATGTCAGGGAGCTAAGTTAATACGTAGTTTTTAAAGACACCGTGCATGCTACTTCCAGAAGTATTCGGATTAAAATTTCTCAGTGCTGGCATACTATCTGTGCAGGTTTACTGATAGGAAAACCTGTGATCGTATTTGTGTGTGGACCCTTGGCATTTTGGCCACTTTCTGTTATAAACCTGCCAGTATAGCAATAGTCATTACAGTACTTAAAACTGCATTTGTCTGTTTGCATTAGGAATTCCACCTAGTCCACAAATGGACTTTGATGGAGGTTAAGAAAAATGCTATGCTACAAGAATCTGGAACATATGAGTAACAGATGAAATTGTCTCATCTGTATTTTCTCGATATTCTCAATCAAATCTAGGTCACAAGCTGATACATTGATATATTGAGAGAGAGCTACTACATGCTCTTTCAAAAAGATGTGAATAGTAAACATGTATAGGAGACGTAACATTGAGTGAAGACCTCCGAGAAAGTGGCAGTTGCCAGAAAGTTGCCAGATTCATATTTTTGTAAGAAACACAAATACCAATCTTTACCTTGTGACCTGTGCTCTAGTGATTAGACTACTGTCCTGTATTTTCTGGTTTTTTTCCTGCTTATAATGACAGTAGTCATATAAAAGATACTGAATGACAAGATACCAATTGAACAGGAATTTTATCTTGACAGGTGTCTTTGGATGCTTTATTAGTACATGCATTTAATATAACTGCAATGCTCACATAGTGACCTAATTAGTTAAACTATAGGTGATCCTAAAGACTGAGATACAGCACATGTATTTTCAAATAAATGTTTTAGCATTCCATGAAAACATTCCAAACACCTTTATGTCAGTATTGGCCCATAATTTTGAAATTAACCAAATATCTGGCATGTTTTCCATTTCTTACACAATCTGTCCTTCAGATGGTTGCCGCCACTTAAATATTAATGTCATGCAAGTAGTAGTTTCTCAGAACCCAGCTCTGCACAATGATGGAAGCGATTTCAGATGAGAACATTGACTCACATTTATCTATAGATACGAGATCCAATCAGATGATTGAGACAATGAAAAAAATCCCTGACAAATGAGACTATGAAAAATTCTATATTGTTGAACCTTATGTGTTTTCCAGATAAGTTGCAGCTGAATCAGAATGAGTGAAATACACTTCAGGACAGGAGGTGTTGGGGAGAGATTGAATGGAGGCAAGTGGAGTGGGAAACTCACATGAAGGTGTAATTCAAGCTCAGGATATGACTCGTGTATTTTTTATAGTCTTGAGAACAAAGAAGTGGTTGACAGTAAGAAACAAGAAGCGCCTAAGATTTTATCACCATAATCTCATGGGAGGGTAGGGTTGGCAGGGTTTTGGCTGTTTCTTGTTTCTTTTTTCTAATGCTAGCGTCATGGAGGCTTTATGGAAGAAATAAACCAGGTGAAGACATAATAAAGATTGGTCATTATTAGATTTTTAAATACAATTTATGAAATAAATAGGAATTGAAGAGTATTCACTTTTTGAAGATCAAAGCAAATTCTTAATATGCCTGAATTCCAGTAACAGACTTCATTTCTTCCATGGTATGTGCTGGACAGAGAGATTATTTAATCCTTTCTAATCTTAAACTCTAGAACATATGCACGTAGAAGAGTAGTTTTCATAATAGTGATTTATTTACAATTTGTTTTGCAGTGTGAAAAATTTTGTTCAATCTTGGATTTAGAATAAGCAGTTTGTGAGTTGTTATGAGATGATGAATTCATTCATTCATTTTCAATTGAAGTGGAAGTTGGATCTACTGATAACCCATAAATTATGAAGAGGTTTTTAAGAGCTGTAGCTAAACTTAAATATGTAACTGTAAATTTAAAATTTTACAATGTATTGCACCCTTGATTTGTAATGCTTAATCTTAGATGCATAATTTTAAAATACTACTATATAAATAATATACGCTATTAAAATGGGTATCAATATAAATCAAGCTATTAACTTCTGTTTTTCTAGATAATTTCCTATTCCTGCAGGAACAGTGTTGTCATTACTACATCTACTCAAAGTCCTTAGCCTCCTTTAGCAGTTCGAGCATGCACTTGGGTGTTGCTTAGACAAATTGCATACTCATATCAAGAAAGAATTCTCAATACTGAAGTAATTCTAGGACATATAAACGGTGTTCTCGGAGTGCTTGAAGAGTAATATTTCACGATATGGCATTGGCTTTGGTAGATCAGTATTCTTCTGTGTCATTATAGGGGTAAAAAGTACAACTGGAATGCCTATAGCATTGTCAGCTGCTTTGACTATTTACTGCCATACTGGAAATGCGTGGTCCGTTTTTTGGCCTTGCAGCGGACATGGGTTATATGGACTCAGACTATGTTGTGTAGGCTCAAAGGACTCCCTAGAAAACAGGTCCAAAGGAGATACCTTTCAGGGGACCAAAGAAAACCCACAAAACAAAGACACCCACAAACAAACTTGACCTATGCTTAAGTGTTCCTTTGTAAATTGACTACATTAAAGCATCAGAATGCCACAGTGCAGAGACAATCTGATGCTTCATAGATTTTAGTTAAACTAACAGAGTCTTAAAACTGTTGTTGCTTATCAAAAGACTGAATGCTTTTGTAGCTAATAAAAGCAAAGCAAGACGAGGAGGAACTGCAAATAATTCCAAGGAAGACGTGTTTTGCTTCCTGGTCTACTGCCAAAAGCGAGACAGGTTTTTATTAGTTTGGTTACTTTTGGTAATGTTTCTTGTAAGAAGGAATCCAGGATTAGAATTAATGGCGGAAAGCAAATGAGAATTTCTTCTGATTTACTGCATTACTAAATTCTTTTTAGATGCCAGGCAATGTGTAAGGCAACTGTTTTTATTTACTTGTTGTTTTCTAAAAAAAAGAAACTGTTATCAAAATGAATTTCAGGCAATTGGGTTTCTTTCACTAAAACTAAACAAGTCGTTCTTAAAGGTATGCGTAAGAAGTAAATTAATTATCTAAAAAAATGTTAGCACAGAAACAAATACATTGTTTCACATGGTTTAGCACTAGCTCTTTTCTTTTGCTGGAATAGAATGTTTTTCTTTCTCTTGCATTTTCATCTGAGGATTCATTTTCAGTTTGTCTTTCTTCTGCGGAGAAAAGTTATTGGTGGACAGTTGCTCATTTTACGATGCGCAAAGATAGGACAGAATAGGGTTATAAAGACAGCTGAATACAGCATCTGAGTAGAATAATCACCTCAGATTTGTTTGCTGTATCAGATGGCTACCTCAGAGTGATACTGATCTAGAAATTGGTGAAAATTTAAAAGGTTTGGTGTTGATGACTGTTACATTTGGAGGTCCGCATCCACAGTATTCCATGAAGGAAGTATCAATGATATTGGTACTTCTGCACTTTGTCCATGCTTTTTTGATCCATTTTGTTGCTCTCAGAATAATACTCTTTTTTTGTTGTTTTCATGCTTTCACGTTAGGTACTGCTAAGAAACTAAAATACAGAAATGAATAGAGGATGATATGATTGATAGTACAATAATTTAAGCAGTTCATACTGTCTGCTAGTTATTTTGGAATTTTGTAAATGGTGAGTTTCACTCTTCAACAGGCCAAATAAATTACTATATTTAAATAGTAACACATGGTTATTTGAAAGTTAGCATAAAATGAAGGGGTCAAATTTTAATGGTTCAAGTATACATTTTTGAATCCTCTGTTATTTTTGAAATTTATACACAACTAATTTTGTCATGTTAAAAACCATAGCATTAACCCTGTTTTTCTCTTGCCTACAGGGCAGCACAACTATTTATGTGCTGGAAGAAATGACTGCATAGTCGATAAAATCCGTAGGAAGAACTGTCCTGCGTGTCGCTTGAGGAAGTGCTGTCAAGCCGGTATGGTCCTGGGAGGTGAGCTGCTTTTCAAGTCTGAGTCAGAAAAATAGGCAGTCAAGGACACTACCTTCAATCTGTCGAGTTCAAACAGCATTACTTTGACACTGTAAAGGAAAGAACCACATTAAAATGTTATTTTTTGAAGAATGACCTGACGTTTTAAAATTGCTCATAATTTTTCTTTATTGAGTCTATAAATCCTGAAACAAAAATACCTTCCTGTAGGAATCTGTCTCTGCTACTGCGTACCCATATACTCATTTTCTTGCAAGGGCAGGAATTGTGTCTTTTGTGTGTATTTATTAATAATTTTGATCAGAAAGTTTGATTTAGGTAAAAAATGAAGAAGCAAATTGAGATTGACACTAAAATCAGGAATCAGTACTATCCCCTTCTGTTTTGTGATGCGCTCTTCATCATTGCTTCGAGTACATGTCAACAAAATTATATCCTTCCGTTCCACAGAAGAGGGCCAGGCAGTCATTGCAGCAACACTACAGACTTGGCATACTAGATGCTGGGAATTTCCATCTTTATATTAGTTCTCGCCGTAACAGATTTGCATTCTTTATGCAAAATTAATCAAAATGGAGCACTATGCCTTTGAAAGCCTGCAGGGAGAAAATGGTATAGGATCAGGTAGAGTTATAGCAAGTTTTGCCTTGCTAATATACAGGAGTGATACATATTTTTCCTGTATTTTTTTCATATTTTTCGTGAGAACTTTAGGTATACAAAGTTTTGGATCAGCACAAAGCTTGAAATATACATGGCTAAGACTGTAAGAAAATGGCTGTATGAAGATGATAGAAAGAATGTGTTCTCAAAGGGAATTTAAAAAAAAAAGGAAGGAGAAAAACCTGATTTCTTTCTTTCTTTCTAAAATAATTTGGTTTTGTGAATCAAACATCTGCCTCTCTGCATTTTATGTATTATTTTTCAGGAAGAACTGGCATTTTTAGTAAGAACTGGCATTATATACTGTGCGTAATTTCATTATCTTGCCATTCAGTGCTCATTCATAAGTTACAACGTGTGTGTAGTTGTCAGACTGACATTTTGATTGCACAGCTGTAGGCTTTCAGCTCCGGTAATACTGTATGGAGTTGGAGTATTCTGCACACGTGGCCATTGTGTCATTCTTACCTTTCATACTGATACAAATCAGTAGTTCCCAACCAGTGAGGAGTGCTGGCTGGCTCTTGGTACTTCATCTTCCGTAAGCGACAGTGCTGCAGCTCCAGGGAACAGCCGGTGGGATGAGAGGAAGGAGAGGCGGTGCTGCGGTATGGACCATGTTCTGTCTTGTACCCCTGAGCCTCCCTAGACCTTCAGTGCTGCGTTTCTGGTGAGTCGTCTTCTCCAAACTGCATCCCTCTCACCCCGCAGCACTGGAGATAGAGGAACGAGAGCCATCAATCTAAGTGGTGTTACTGTCTCTCATCCTTCCTGCACCGCCTCTCAGTAAATAAATGGAGCTGACAAGCATGTTGGTGGCACTGGACTGGGGCAAAAGGGACGAAAGCAAGAGAACTTGGCCTTTGGATCCTTCTCAGAGAGAAGCGGTGATTTAGAGCTGGGATAGGAGTGCATTAGAGAAACAATATTACTATAAAGGCAGACTTTTCACCCTGAACCTGAAGGATTGTTTGCCCAGGTGACAGAAAAGTCCTCAGGGTCTGGAAGGGGAGAAAGCGAAGGAGGCAGGGGTCCAGAGTGGGCTGTGGAAAATGTGTGGTAAGAATGGAGCCTCAGGAAAGGAGGAAGAGACAGATATAATGTCTGTCTTGTAAAGTTTGGGACAACTTGTAAGGTTGTCCTGTAAGGTTTTACCAACTTGATCTGTGAAAGATGTCCCTGCCTGTGGCAGAGGGGTGGACTAGATGATCTTTAAAGGTCCCTTCCAACCCACCCCATGCCATGATTCTAACTGGTGTAAATTAATACAGATAAAACTTCATTCCCGTCTGTGAGTTGTGCACAGCCAAGAGTTTGATGATGATCTAACCTGAATTTTCATGTATGATAGCCCAGATGACGCCAATAACTAAACCCCAAGTATTTTAACGTCACAAGCAGCACTGTTTCAACAAGCAGAAGAGTGGGTGATGACTTTCTAGCATCAGCCAATACTTTTGCTTCAGCATTGTTTCGCACAGTAATTCTATATAGAAGTAGCCAGGAGGCTTGATATCATTCTACATTTTGCATACATTTAGGGATACTAGTTTTCCTGGTGTTTTTTAATTTATACATTTTGCTCTAGGTGTAGGTAAAAAGTCGGACGTTTTTGCTGGCAATATTTATGAGATGGTATGTCCTCAACAGCGTGTCTTCGTAGAGGATGTTACGTCCTCATACTTGAAACCAAAACCTGAGGATAAAGATGCTCTGACTCTTAGTTCTTTACCGTCATGTATGAAGAGAGTAAAAACTTGCTCTTTCTCTTTGGATCACCTTTATTTTCAGCTAGTACTAAACAGATTTGTATTTAAAGCTAGGTTGTTCTGTCTAGCCATTTTGTTGTGGTGTTTAGCCCTTTTCTAAATATACCTCATCAAAGCTGCCTTCCATTTTTTGAGGAGGATGTTCCTCTAGTTCTCAGAGGGGCATGAAATCTCATCAGATCTCTGCCCTGATATCCTCACCTACCCCATCTTCTGGAAAGAATTGACCTGGTAGCAAATAGGAAGAAGAAGAAACCATTAAAGCAATGGGAAAAAGGACTTATCAAATGGAGGCAGGACTGTGGCATAGCTGGGTGTTTTTTAGCTGCATCAGGTTGAGTGTAGTATTTCAGGTGCTCTTAGTGATGTTGACAGTTCTGGGGGGATTAGGAAGCTAATTATTCTACGCAGATTGAAATGGAGCGCTTAATACTGAAAGGGGAAGAAAAGACAAATGTAGGCCAAAAAAAAAGAGGAAAACTAGAGTGAGACTATATTATTTGTAAATGAGGATTTAAAATCCAAAACAACAAAAAGACTCAAGATAGACTGTTTAACCATAATGCTCTTTTACTGTTACTGTCATCTTTGTCACTTTTGCTCTTCTGCCATTTCTTATACTTCCTTTATTGTATCACACGAGCAATATTTCCTACCCGTGACTTGCCGTCCCGATAACACACTATGGTTCATATATGGGATACTACTGAGCTTGGATAATTTTCCCCAGGACATAAGTGTCCATAAGCAAATTTCCAATTCATGAAACAAATTACGTACTTAGAAACATCCTTGAATATTTTTAACAAATCAGAATCGTCAATACTTTAAATCTTTTCCCATGTTTACAGCCTATTATATTTTAAAATTGGTTTTGTGCATTTTCTGGTTTCTGCTGTTCTGAACTTATGCAGATATACTTTTGTTCTTTTACTCCTGCTACGTAGTTTCTTAATGCTAGCCTTCAGTTACTAAACACAGACCTCCAATATTGCTTAATCAAGGTGAGAAAGACTAAGATTTTACAGGATGTTAACTATAACATTCTAAAGATTCTTATTACAGTAATTAAATTAAACTCACTGCTGGGAGAAGTACACTTATCTTCCACTGAATGTTACGGAGCGGCAACCATATAGATAAAGAATAATATTACGTTACAGTGACAACGGTTCCATTTTTCGACCCTAATTTCAAAGCAGTTAAATGACCCTGAATTGCTTTAAAATAAATTGTAGTCAGTTTTAAGTAAATTATAGGAAAGCAACAAATAGCTTCAGTAACTGATTTCACTATACGGACTGTTTCTTCTTTCTTAATATTTACATAGAAAGTATCAATGAAAACATATATTTCCTAATTCCTTAGTTATCATTCTGTGCAGGAGTGTTAGTTGTCTTTGAGTTTTATTGTGTCATAACTGTAGAGGTTAATCTCTCCCCTTTCTAATCAACTACCTAATAGGACAGCAGGCAGTTGTGTCAGGTCCTGGAATAAACAAATACCCGGCTTTTTTATTTCCTATCAGTGAATCTCATTTTCCCAGACTGACTCTTACAGATTCCTTGTTCTGCTGTGTTGCTAAATTATCATTTTCTTCATTGTTTTAAGTCAGTTTACAGTCCACATTGCAATGATTACATGGAGACAAATTTGACTTAATTTTCCAGGTAATGTTTTCTGAGGTAGCATCAAAGGGTTTATTAAAATCAAGATGTATTACTTCTGCTTTGCTGCTTTGTTCCTTTATTTTGTATACGCCCTCCTAAGGTGTACACAGCTTGTTCTCCTGCACAAAAAGTAAGAGCATAGTGACCTTAAAGTCAGAGCCACAGTGTTCTGTCAAGAATAATAAATCATTGACATTTTTCACCTGATTACAGGATATGGAGAAGGATAGTGAGATGTTAGACTTTTACTAGAAACCTGGCCATTTTAATATGAAATGTCTACTATCAGTAACGTCTGATTGGCAGTATGGTTCTGTGGATTAAAATACAGAATTCTGTATTTAGGAGAAAATTGTAATATATTTGATGATGAGATTAGGTAGATTTTATTTTTTTAAATTTCTTTATGTTTTCTAGGTACATGTAGTACACAAACACTATACATATGCTATTTATGTAATCGAAGGTAAGGGAACTGTGAGTACTAAGAAACTGCCTGAGCGGTTGGCTATCTTAAAACAAATTAATGAAAATGTTACGAGGAAAAGGTGTGCCGTCTAATATGCGCAGACAGGTTTTTTATTATTAAGATGAATAGTTGCCAAAGCAGATTAGTATTCTTTACACATTATAGGACTAAGTGGAGACATTTGTTTATCTTACAGCAGGAAATTATCTGGATTTTTTTTTTTAAGCAGCAATTGAAAATCTAAGCTATTGTCACATCTCTGTTGTTTTCCATATGTCCTTAAGAGTTTGCATTAATTTGACATGGTCATAGATGGGAAAGTTTACTGTGAGTTATTGGTAGTCACCTCTCCAGTAGATAGCTAACAAGTGGAGTTGCTTTACTGGTGGCTGTTAAGCAACATAATTAGAAATAAACACATAAGCAATTCTGCAAGCCAATGTGACATTAATTCTGATACATTTAATCACTTGGAAACATGGGTACTTATTAACTACTAACATTTCCATGTGATAAGCAATCTGTTTGGTTTCTTTCTTTACTTGTTCTCTGAACTGTAAAAGTATCTGAAGCCATTATTTCAGAAAATACCCGAAATCGTTATTTATGAACTATCAAATGCATTGTTCCTTCTGTTTTCCTTCATGCCTAAACAATAGTTAGTGGGAAGTTCCCAGCATGTTTAGGACTATGTATAGCTTTGTTATGATAGAAATTGGCCCTGGGTTTCTAGTCATAATGTATTGTCTATTCTTTTGGGGTGGTTTTTTTTAGTTCAGCTGTAACATAAAGTGTAAGTTTGTGTTTTGTTCTTTACTAAGGAGTCACTAATTAGAAATATTTGTATGTTTACCACAAGTGATAAAATGAGCATAAGATTGTTGGGGCACTTGATACTAAGCTAATTAAACTCACAGTTAAGTTCGTGGGAGTATGACTCCTGACTTCATTGGATAATGAGTGTTATGAAGAGCCCATCACTCATATTTATACTATCAATAAAGTGCGTTTCTTGAAATTTTGTTTAGTATACTCCCTTTGGATTTTAAATACTTTTTAAATTTAAAATGAAGTTTTGCACTTTTGTATACAGCTTACTTTTTTGTATGTGAAATTTATAAACATGAATATTTATGATGGGATAAAACAAATTTTTTTGTTTTTTTTTTTTTGAAAAGCAGATACTGGCTTTTTAGATTGTGTTCATCTGCTCAATCCCGTCTGCCTCTCAAACAAGGGGATTGATTCTGCCTCCAGTTATGCCAGTGTACATCAAGAATAATTAATTAAAGTAACAGAATTTGTTCTGTAAAAAATATTTAGAAATAACATTAGAAATCCTTCCATGTTTGCTTGAAGTTATACTACCTGTGTATTAATGAATGTTTTGAAAAGGACAATTTAATTCTCTAAAGTGTGCATCCTAGGTCTTCCAAAATGGAGACACTGGATTTTCATAAAACTTGCTATTTTCCGTGATAAAGGAGCACCTGAAGAAAGTGGAATAGGTGCGTTCCTAAGTAAGGCCATTTTTGTCAAACCTTTCTGGCTTAGTGTGTAGATTGGAAAACAGGGACTTTCCAAGGAGGAAAGTAATAGGTGAGTCTGAGTCCGTCAGCATCTCTCGATTCATTCTATAAACAGATGAGAAAGGATTCAGAGCATGTGCTGAAGATGGGGTGTGCTTCCCTGCCCCAGTGTCCGAGGGCCTCTTTGGTGCATTCTGACAGCACGGCACTACTTTTAACTAAAAAAGAAGGCAGTAAGAGATGGAGAAGTCTTTGTCTCCTTCCTTTAGGATGTGATAAGTTCCCTTGTCTAATCTTTCACTTGTAAATAAAAGTAACATTTTTCAAAAAACAATTTGATATGCGTGTTATAAACTGGACTTTAATTCAACAAAATAGATGTATAATGCTATGCTTTATTACTTTTCGCCTTTTAGAATCATAGAATCATTTAGGTTGGAAAAGACCCTTGGGATCATCGAGTCCAACCATCAACTCCACTTTACAAAGTTCTCCCTTACACCATATCCCCTAACACCACATCTAAACGAGTCTTAAACACATCCAGGGATGGTGACTCCACCACCTCCCTGGGCAGCCTATTCCAGTGTCTGACCACTCTTCCTGTGAAGAATTTTGTCCCAATGTCCAGCCTAAACCTACCCTGCTGCAGCTTGAACCCATTCCCTCTTGTTCTATCACTAATTACGTGTGAGAAGAGACCAGCACCAACCTCTCTCCAGCCTCCTTTCAAGCAGTTGTAGAGAGTGATGACGTCTCCCCTCAGCCTCCTCTTCCTCAAACTAAACAGTCCCAGCTCCTTCAATCGCTCCTCATAAGATTTATTGTCCATGCCCTTCACCAGCTCTGTTGCCCTCCTCTGCACTCGCTCCAGCACCTCGATATCTCTCTCATATTGAGGTGCCCAGAACTGGACACAATACTCAAGGTGTGGCCTCACCAGTGCTGAGTACAGGGGGACAATCACCTCCCTCCTTCTGCTGGTCACACTATTTCTAATACAAGCCAGGATGGCATTGGCCCTCTTGGCCACCTGGGCACACTGCTGGCTCATGTTTTTAGTAGAGTTGTTTTTGCATATTGCCATTTTATGATGCAGTTTCTCAGTGGTTCAGCAATTTGATAGGCACAGGTTTTATTTTCATCCAGTGAAATTTGGTGGATCTCTTTTTCTATTATTGTTAAAGCATGCAACATCTCAACAAGTAAAAATATTTATGTGATTTCTGCATTTTCTTGGAGCAGAACCTTCTCCTTATTGTTTTCTTTACGGTTGAAGCATGTAAATTTTTTATTTTTCTTTGTTGGCAGCATGATTTACCCTTTGTTTGCAGTTACATTGCATCTCTCTTACTGTCCCACTGTGATCTAAATTGGACCATAAATACCAGTATCTTTATTGCATTTTTTACTTGTTATGACACCCTTTTTTCACTAAGCAAAACTCGTTTGGCAAAACTGAGGAATTTAATGATCCAACAGGGTTTTCATCACCTTTGAGGTTCTATTCATAGTGCGTGTGTTCCGTGCAGCCACCTCTACATGGATTTACCTTTTTAGTGAACTATGTAATATGGTAGGATGTTACTGAGGATGATGTTGTCTTTCAGCCTTTGAGGGCTTGATTTTCTGTGTCTGTATGGTGCACCTCTAGACTGTCTCCATGAAAGAAATTTGAAGAGTTGCTGTCTAGAGCTCCGTATGTTTGCCATACCAGATGTAGTATCCATGCTTATTTTGGGAAGGCAGTTCGACTGTTATTTTTTTTTAGTTAGTGTTCTTCAAAGGACTGTGGTAGGGAAATAAGAATTGCAAATACTGAGAAAGAGAAATTATTCTCTATAAAGTGAAGAGTTTTGTAAGTGTTGACATGTGGTTCTACAGTATTTGTTGGCTCTTCACTCATCCCCTGAATTCTATTTTCTTTCTGGTAAACAGGAGGAAAATATTACATTACAGATCATTAAAAGAGAATTCATCCGTGAGAGCTGAAATGCCTTTATGGAACTGGAGGAAAGGAATTTCTCAGTGTAGTAATTAGTTACTAGCATTTTTGGTTTTGAATATTAGGGAGAAGAAAGAAGAAGTATCCTTAATTAACATTGAGTAGAAACTGGATTGTAGAGCCAGCTGGCTCAGCTGTCGGCATATGATAGAACAGTGGGAACTGAACCAGTAAACACTTTATGAGGTTACTGTAACCTAGAATTCATGGCAATAATTTAAATGGGTGGGTGCCATTCATCTCTTAGTGAAGAGAGGAGGATACAGAGGGAGAAACTCTTAAGAATTTTCCATGATTATTTCTTAATTATATAAACAGTCAAAAATAGAAAAAAATATTCAGAAAACAGTTCTACTTTCCTTGTGTAGATTAAAAGTGTAATCCAGCACTACTGGAAAATGTGAACGTTTCTGGTTAATTCTTTTTAACAGATCAACAATTTTCTTTTTCAGGTCGAAAATTTAAAAAGTTTAACAAAATTAAGGTAGTGAGAACATTAGATGTCGCGCTCCAGCAGCCAGCAACTCTTCAAGATGAAAGCCAATCCCTAACCCAAAGGCTGTCCTTTTCTCCAAATCAAGAAATACAGTTTGTTCCCCCAATGATAAGTGTTCTGCGAGGCATTGAGCCAGAAGTCGTCTATGCTGGTTATGACAATACAAAACCCGAAACACCAAGTTCCTTGCTGACGAGTCTAAATCATCTTTGTGAGAGGCAACTTCTTTGTGTAGTCAAGTGGTCTAAATTGCTACCAGGTAATAGCACTTCTTACATGTACTGAATTCTAGTTAAGCAAATATGTCATAGGATGAGCAGTCAAAAGATAATACTATTCTCTGCCTGTTAATTAATTCTTAACAAATTCTAAAATTATTAACCTTCCACTTCATCAGATAACATACGCGTCAATCAAAGACGTTTTAATAGGAGGGCACTCTTAAAGGAATGTATCTGCATATCTAGACTCACTCCAAAAAACAACAGAAGCCCAGAGAGTTCCTGTACGTGATTGTTATAGCAGCCTTTCCACCCTAACCCCTCCTACTCTATTATTCATTCTTTTGATTTGAAAAAAAATACTTATATTTCTGCATATTCTTTATTCTTATTCTTATTAAAACAAATTTTTGAAAGCAACAGAAAAAAATAGTACCGGTTAGGACTAAGCAGCTTGCAAATAGACTGGTAATGAGAAGTAACTGAATGTATGAAGAGAAAAAAAATCCAGTGTACGTATGTACATGCGCTGTATGGTCATAGGGGCCTGATCCTGGGGTGGATCAAAATCAACATATTGACCAGAAAACCTGGAAATATGGTTTAATGTAAGCTCAATTTGACACTTCACTGCTGCAGGAAAGGCTAGTCCCTATCCCTGCTTTTCCCCATTGCAGCTTGTACTTCTCAGACGGCTTGGTTGAACTGATTCATCTCATTAAGTGGGAAGAAAACAAACCTTTTTTTTAACCCTCTGTAGCTTTCTGATGGCATCATGAGCTGAACCAGTTCATTGATGGGTGGCATGAGTGCCAGAGCTTGCTTGAAGGAGGAGGTAACAGGAGCAGGTAATGAAGAAGAGGACCACTGCTTTCAGTGGCAGGAAGCTGTTAGATTGACTCAGATACTTCATAGCAATCTTTAAAGTTATCAAAGAGCAAAAGTTATCAAAGGCAAACACACAACTGAATACTCTTTAGTTAAATGCAAGAAAGATACTAATATATGGATGTTTATTGTATCTCTTGTTAAGAACGCTGAAGTCCAAGCTATCTGTATGAAATAAGAGTTGTTTAAAGTGATCATGTTACAAACTTTCATATTTTTACCAAAGGACAATGAGATGCATTCCTATTTGATGAAATAGTCACTTCTGACTGCTAAAGTTAATTCTGGTTTGATCATTTCAAAATACTGGATCAGAACAAAAAGACAAGAGGTTAACTGTCAAAGTGAGACAGACAGTTATACAAATTTCACAAACTGCTGAGAGCTACGTTGCCAAAAGCACTTCTCTTTCTAGGTGTTCACAGTTTTATAGCTCAAAGTTGTAATTTCAGAACACTTACTCAACCCTTGTCTAAATGAGAATTATGAAGTATTTTAACTTTTAATTTCATTTCCAGGATTTCGGAATTTACATATTGATGATCAGATAACCCTCATCCAGTATTCCTGGATGAGTCTAATGGTTTTTGCAATGGGATGGAGATCATACAAACATGTCAGTGGTCAAATGCTATATTTTGCACCAGATCTGATTCTAAATGAGTAAGTAGACTCTGCTGTTGCATAATATGAATGACATTTTGAACTTACTTGTGTCAATGAGAATGGGACTTCATTGAGGCAAGATTTCATTCATTACTTGTTCTGTTTCAAAATTAGCAGCAGAGGAAAGTCCTCTGATCATATTAAAGTTCAGTAACTTTGGGAAGGGTTTTATGGGAATCCCAAATATTCTGTTGATGTGGCCAAATGAAAGGAGTTCAAATAGTATTTTGTAATTATATATAATTATATATGTAATTGTAATTTATATTTATATAATATATATGTGTTTATATATAATAATAAAAAAAGAATATGCCATCAGAAGATTTACCTGAATTGATCTGAGTAAGAAGTGAGTTAATGTTTGTTTAGTAACTGAAACTAAGTAGGATTTTCTTTGGTCGTTGTTGTTGGGGCTTTTTTGCAAATAGTTTGTATATAGTTTAAAATACTCAGTTTTGACACTTTCTGATAAAACTCTGCTCTTCTAAAGTACATTTCTTGTTAGAAGATTGTAATAATTTAACAAGAACGAATTTTAATATCAAGTGTAAAATATGTGAGGCTGCTCTTTTCTGGTTGGAGGAGAAGAGTGTTGGCTTAGATTTTCCTTCACTCTGATGGTGAATTCAGATAATCTTCATGTCAGCCTTTGTCAACTTTTCAGCTCTGCAAATTAATATTATCAGAGATGTAATTTCAGATACATGTGAATAATACATGGGAAGTGTCCAGGAACAGTAAAACATAATTTAATCTCCATATTTATTTTTCCTTAATACATTTTTCTTATTTTTTTTTCAAAAGCTTAACTACTGAGAAGTGAGATGAAAGTTAAACAGGTTTTCTTGTAAGACATGTCTGTTTAAGGATTAAGAGGTGGATTTGCAGAAGATCTAGGCACCTGAATTTAAAATCTATAGACATGCAGGTTCTTGCCGGCGAAGTTCTCTATAGAAATCTGTGGAGCTGGCCTTGTAGCTCCTGACCTTTTCTCTTCCAGATGACTGTAAATCACTGTGAGGTTACAGAGTAACGAATTCTTTCCTCTCCCATGTGTATTAATTATGCTGTACAAATTTAAATACTTTGAAAGGATGAGATTGAGAGAATTTCTGACTGTATTCTGTCCCAGCATAGCCTGTGATATATCTCTTGGTAACATTCAGAAGAAACACAGAGATGGCTTTAGGCAGTAATGTCATGTCTTGGGGTATTACCCTGTATGTGGACCACTGCTGCCACCTTGTGAAGAAGGTTTTCTTCAAGAATAGGGTTGAGATTTATGAACAGTGATTATAATCCCTCAGAGACAGTTTGTTTGCAGCTCAAGACCATCTACATTGAGAGAGAGGCGGACTGACAACATACCCTTCTCTTGGTTGTAGAACATCTCATCAGGGTCATATTAGAAACATTATAAACATGAAATGTAACCGTCACACTGAATCATAGCTGCAATTGTTTATTGGGAAATAAGTTGCTTTTAGATCAGTAAAACGTAAGCAACTTCCTTCTTTTCTGCAATGATGTCTAAGATTGTGCTTTCATGATCACTGTAAGCTAAGGCAAGCGCTGAACACAGCCAAAAAAGTCAACTCCACCTGCCTCCTGGCCCTGGTCATGCATCCCCACAATCTCACTTAAGCTGCATCGAACGCTGTCTGGCTGCACTGTCAAACAGATAAGGAAATGGTATGCTTGAGAAACACCCCAGAAAAAACCATGAATTAGGACATTGATTAGCAGATGGAGGTGATCCCTGATCTGACTCACCACGTGGACATGCAGGCACTGATGCCAAAATAGCAGGAGTGCACACGTAGAGGTGGAGCGAGATAATGGAAATGCCTTCTGCAGGGGCAACACACAGTTGAGTTGTTTCAAAATGTCCATGAAACCACAATCCAAAGATTGTTTCACAGCCAATCTGTCATTTAGCGAACTGAGTGTAGTGCTCCTTGCGAATGACTTGTTTGGTAGCATCAATTTCAGACTAATAAAGCCAGAAGTGTTAATGTGATGATGATTTCATGAATTGGTATTAAAACCCTACAAGGATTTACTGTTACTTATACTTCAGAGTTACAGTATGCTTTACAGTTTATACTGCAGTCAGGTTGGAACGCTGATCTGAACTTCGTAAGGGGGACGGGCAAAATTTAATCTTCTTGTTGTTGTACCTAATTTATCTGGATTGGGATGCAGCTTTGTAAGATTAGCCCATGTTACTGACGCTTCAGGTTAATGTACAGTGAACTCAGTTTAGTTTACAAACTTTAAAATGCTCTTGTTGCAGTGATTTTAGTTGAGAACTGCTTTCCCAATAAATGCAATAAAATCTACTCAGTATACCAAAATCTCAAAGAGAAAAGTAAGATTAAAGTGCTGCAAAAACCAGCACTAAACAGTTTTATGTATTTCCTTGTGTGATTCGTCCTATTTACTTCTGCAGGAGTTTAGATAGGGCTGTATTAATGTCTAAGTTTGCTTAAATACTTTTTGTATAGATTTACATGTAACATTTTCAATTGTTTCTTTAATGGCATAAACTGCTACAGAATTGTATTATTGCTGTTAGAAGTACAATGTTAGACTTTCAGCAAAGTATTTTGATGCAGACATTTTTGCAAAACCTAAGAAAAGTTTTCTATAAACTTTCAGGTTTATCTTAATTTTATGCTTTGAAATCTTTTCAGAGAATTTAAAAATCCATCAGCCTCTAACAGAAAAACAAAGTACTTCACATTAGTTGTTATGGTGTTTTTAATTAATAAAACACCATTTTGGTGGTTAGCATTGAGCTTTGATAGTCCCCAAGTTTTTTTTCTGGGCAGCAGTAACAGATTAAACATCCAAAATAACAGCACATTCATTATGATTAAAAAACTAGTGTAGGTACAAAAAAGTCAGAAAATTGTTTATGTGCATAACCTCTTTCTTCAGTTTCTGCAATGTGGTAATTAAACTGCTCACAAGACACTTCCTTCAAGCAATTAGTACTGGACCCGTTCCTTTTCTTTATTTTCATGTTTTGTTTTGTTTTTTTTACCTTTTCTGGGTGTAAGACAGAGGATGAAAGAATCATCGTTCTATTCCCTGTGTCTATCCATGTGGCAGCTCCCACAGGAATTTGTCAGACTTCAAGTTAGCCAAGAAGAGTTCCTATGTATGAAAGCACTGTTACTTCTCAATACAAGTAGGTTCTTTTATTTCTTTGTGACATAGCACTAGTAAAAGAGTTTTAAACCATGTTGTTTAACTTGACAGTTGCTAAGCTATCTATCTGGCTTAACACATGGAAACTTATTTAGGAGGCATGATAGTATTCCAAGATCTAAAAATATTTTTTCTAGTGTTTATAAGGAACAAACAATTTGTGATTCATTGTTGGTTTTATTCTGTATAAAGGCACTGGGGAAATGTTGGATCCCTTTTGATATATAGCCATACTGTATTACACCTTTTCAAATCAAGTTTGCGGTATTTCTGCCTGGAAGCTCTTCATCTTAAATGACTCTACACCAATACAAAACCCCAACCTTACAAGCATTAGAAATATATGAAAATATCGTATATACTGACAATAAATTGTCAGTATTAAGGGCTTTATCTTGGCCAAGAACTTAAAGCATGTTGACTCAAAAGAATTAGGGAGGTGGACACGGCAAACAATAGTGACATTTATTCAACATTTTATAGTTATAAATAGGTCAAGTTTAGCACAGATACAGACAAATGGAGATGTTTTTCTTTAGTTTGTTTCTCTAGAAAAAAAATCTGTGATCACTTTTAATGGTACCCATCTTTTACAGAATCCAGCATACAGCTGCATTCCACTTTAAATGGGACAAGTGGTAGTTGATGAAGTTACCTTCCAAAACCTTTTCTAAAATACCGAAATGTACATCTGCTGAGGCCATAATTGTTAGTTACAAATCCACAAACAGAAAGATTTAAAATGGTACAGGTGCTACTAGAAATGAGAGTAAGCACCTCCGAGAAATATAATTGGACGAGTGTTGAAGTTTGGTTCTCTACACACGTACGGAGTCGGAGGAGAGATGTGCAAATCCTGCATAACCTGCCTGTTGGTTGTGCAACGTTTCAGTAAAAGATAAAGAACTAAAATTTATTCCCTCTTAAGCTGTACTTGGCTGGTATTTGCATAAGCTCACGCTTAAAAAGAACTTGATCTCAGCAGAGCATAAGCAGTAAAGATTAAATTTAGCTCATATGAACATAAACATTAGTAAAATAATAGCTAAATACCATGCATTCTGCTAAAGCAATAGGAGTGATGTGGACGAAAATCCCTCTCTGGTATAACTCTGATTTTCATCACAGAATGAACTCCCTTGTCTATCTGAACCTTAGAGGGAAGTTTCAAATGTCAGCGGAATTTAGATATATTTGTGATATTCCAGCTCTCCATTTGTGTCCCACAAAGTTCAAATCAAATTCAAAAAAATATTGCAATGGCCCAATCCCTCTCATTTACAAGTGCATCAGTTTAACAGTACTCATCAAGCTACCATTCTTTATCAACTATATTGCTCTCAGAAGCTAATTTTAAAGATTATATGTTTATATATATGCAAGAAACTAGTTTGGTTTTTTTTTAAAAAAAAGTATTGCTGCCTGCGCTGATGAGTTTTGCTTTTTGTTCTCTCCTGCGCTTATTGTCTTATAGGAAAAAACAATTTGTCAGATCTTTGGGAAAAGGAACACACCTAACGGTTGTTGCTGAGACATTTAGTAAACGTTTGGTACTGTATAAACATAATTCCACAAAACCGTTTTCAATAAGCCATATAACATCATTGTTGCTATAAAGTGTTCTTTAAGACTACTTTTATTTTAGTCGTGGTATTCATCGTAATCCTCTTCAAATGTGAAAGTATAGCCATTTCAAGCTTTCATATACCAACAGTAAATCAAGTCTGAACTTGTGGTCTCGCATTCTGTCTTCTGTTTGATTTATTATTTAGATGAACTGTTTTTTACTTTTTGTATAATTTTGAAGAAACAGTAATTGGTATTAAACATAACTCAGTGTCACTCTTGATACATTTCCAATTCTGAATGGAAAACACAGCGTAAGTTTTAAGATTATTTGTGACTTTACAGTTTTTCCATTGAGTTTGCTGCGGCTTAGACGTTTTCTTTATAGTGTACTTGGGACAGTTTTAAAGCTGTCTTGAAAGCAGAATTAGTCTTTGCAAAAAGTGGACCAACATTTTTATTTTCTGCAATTGTTTCCATTTTACAGGTCCTTATTTACTATATGTAATATGCGCTGTTGTAGTAGTGCCCCAAGAAGGGCTCCTTCTTGCAGAGGCCACATACACCTAGGAACTAATGCTATGAATAGTTCAGAAAGACCATGATTTAGGAAAGTAGGGCTATGCCAAAAAAGAGAGAAATAAGTATATAGCAAATTCAGTTTTAGCTCTAACAGTTCAGGCTTTTGATTTAGAGGAATTGCAAAATCTTGTTGCATAAGATTTTGGCTGGATTCTTGCCACTGAGTAAAAGCATCCGCATTCTTCACATGTGTTCAGGGGCAAGGAGCGTTTGAGCTACCTGTGTTTAAATTGCATTTGTGCAAGTAAGACATTGTAATTCTTCACTCAAATAAATAGCTTAGTGGGACTTTTTGTGATTAGACGGGAATGTGACTGCTTTTGCAGAATTCTGGGAAACAGGCCATGCATTGCTGGAAGAGATCTTTTAACTTAATTCACAAGGGAAAACTGCTGTTCTAGAGATGCAAGTCAAAGTGTCTACCTAACCCTAAATTCCATCAGAATGTCACTTTGTATGAAAAAGATTTCATAGTTCTGCTGTTAGATGTACCCAGACCATCCAGGCTTTGAAAATTAAGCTATTCTTTTTGCATGACGGCTTTTCCCCACCTTGGGTATTCCTCCCTGTATTACTCCTAAGCACATTGCATTTTCCACAAAACAGAACTCTTCCCTTCCATCCGGACCCTCCATGCAGACATGACAGGCGCACTTTCAGATACCTCCTTTGTCTGTCCTGACTTGAGAGGCTGTACTGACTCAAACCAAAGGTCCACCTCGTCCAGCGTTTCATCTGCATCAGCTGCCAAATGGAATCTAACATGGCATCCCTAAAGGCTGGACTATGATTAGATACAGTGTTATAAACGTACATTCTGTGGAAGCAGTCACGATTTATCTTTTCTATTTTTTTATTTTTTTTTTAATTCTGTTTTACTTAGGAGTCAGACCCCGACTTTGTGCAACCTGCTCTAAGATGACCCTGCTCTGGCAGGGGGGTTAGACTAGATGATCTCCAGAGGTCCCATCCAACCCTGTGATTCTATGATTCTATGATTCCGTAGCCATCTCAGTGCTTAGACACCTGTCTTTTTCTATTAAAAAAAAAAAAAAGTAAACTTGCTGTTTTCTGTATGTGTGTCTCACTCCTTCCCCCAGACGTTCCTTTGTCTGAGGAGACACAGAGCAAGAGACATCCTTGGCAAAGCGGATCATTTCCCCTCTTGGGCAGTCTCCCGCAAAATAAGAGACTTGTGCTTAACTCGAGTAGAGATCTGAACTTCTGCTTTGTTACCACTCTCTGAGCTGGAGGTGAGGGACACTTAATTTTCATCTGTTTGCTTGAAGTGTCTCCTCCCCTCTTACCAGACATGACTTAGGCAACTGACTTCAGAAGAGGGTTTATGATTTCCCAGCGGATCCAGTGCTTCTCTCAGGGCAGTGATTGCTGCCTAATTCCCTTTCAGGGAATGGGTCTAGCTCCAGCCCCGGAGCAGCTGTCTGCTTTTTAGGTGGCTTCTGTTCTAAGAATTCCATCCTTAGGTATCTAACAATACAGTGCATTGTACAGAGAGTCAGCACACACCTGTATTTATGTTTTAATTCCAGAAAGTGACAAATCACCTGGAAGTTAGGTGTTAAGGTGTTAAATAAATCAATGTCACTTTAAAGAGATGCAAATGAAATCTGTTGTGTCCCGATACTAGTTACTATCTGATACCAGATTGAAGATGTACTAGCTACCTAGATAACTAGCATGTGATTTATTTAACTATGTGAGCTAGTCCCCATGGCATTCTTTTAGAGTCCATGGAGAAAAATAAGCATCTCTATGGCATAATTAATCTCTTTCTAAAGCTACTTCTAGGACAGTGAACATGCCTTGTGCCCAAGACACGCGTGATTTTTCCCACTAAAATTACAGCAAGCTGTGGTAACTAGCCCAGATAGAGGTATCTACACTGTAAAATGTCTAAAGTTTGGTGAGGTGATTCCTTCCCCTCATGCTTCTCGTCAGAATATGAAATGTTAAATATGACATTGCAGTGTGAAATGTCATTGGCAAGAGAGAAAGGAAAGGGGAAGGAATTTAACAGCTCTTTCAAAAGCAGTATGTTTGAAACAAGACCATACTTTAATGTAGGATTATTTTAGTCAAAGAAGTATTCAGATTTGATTGCCAGATGGGAATATTTTTTCAAGTTTCATTTCTTCAAGTTTTTTGTTTCTTAGTTGCCTTTGACAACATGAATTTTCAGACTTGTGTATTACGCTCTGCCATCAAGGAAAGTAGAGTCTAGAGCTTCTGCCTGTTTCCTTACAATGCTACCAACACTTATCATCAGTGATCAAATACGGTCTTATCACTAGCAGTCACTAATAGGTTCATTTCTCAATCTGCTCTCTATGTCCTCGTTTTGTCCTCATGGCTGACCGCTCAGAGAAGAGGGACTTCAACCATTTGCTCCTCCTTTCTAATTTCTCTAAAAGCTGTTCAGATTTAAGACTCTGATAGTGCATCTATTCTGTTAAGTGAAAGAGGTCCAAACAGGAGGCCCATGCCCTGGATGCTGTGCTGCCTACGCTACTTAAGAGTTGTTAGTTCATTCATAGAATCATAGAATCATAGGGTTGGAAGGGGACCTCTGGAGATCATCTAGTCCAACCCCCTGCCAGAGCAAGGTTGCCTAGAGCAGGTTGCACAGGAATGCGTCCAGGTGGGTTTTGAATGTCTCCAGAGAAGGAGGATCCACCACCTCTCTGGGCAGCCTGTGCCAGTGCTCTGCCACCCTCAGGGTAAAGAAGTTCCTCCTCATGTTTAGGTGGAACTTCCTATGCACAAGTTTGTGCCCATTACCCCTTGTCCTGTCCCTGGGCACCACTGAAAAGAGCCTGGCCCCATCCTTCTGACACCCACCCTTTCAGTATTTATAAATGTTGATAAGATCCCCCCTCAGCCGTCTTTTATCCAGACTGAACAGACCCAAATCCCTCCGTCTTTCTTCATAAGAGAGGTGTTCCAGTCCCCTCATCATCTTGGTAGCTCTCTGCTGCACCCTCTCCAGCAGTTCCCTGTCCTTCTTGAACCAGGGAGCCCAGAACTGGACCCAGTACTCCAGATGTGGCCTCACCAAGGCAGAGTAGAGGGGGAGGATGACCTCCCTCCACCTGCTGGCCACACTCTTCTTGATGCAACCCAGGATGCCATTGGCCTTTTTGGCCACGAGGGCACATTGCTGGCTCACGGTGATCCTGTTGTCCACCAGGACTCCCAGGTCTCTTTCCACAGAGCTGCTCTCCAGCAGGTCAGCACCCAACCTGTGCTGGTGCATGGGGTTGTTCCTCCCCAGGTGCAGCACCCTACACTTGCCCGTATTGAATTTCATAAGGTTCCTCTTTGCCCAGATCTCCAGCCTGTCCAGGTCTCTCTGTATGGTGGCACAGCCTTCCGGTCTGTCAGCCACTCCCTCCAGCTTTGTGTCATCAGCAAACGTGCTGAGGGTGCACTCTATCCCCTCATCCAGGTCATTGATGAATATATTGAAGAGGACCGGACCCAGTATTGACCCCTGGGGAACATCACTCATCACTGACCTCCAACTAGACTCTGTGCCCCTAATCACAACCCTCTGAGCTCTGTCTTTCAACCAGTTATCTATCCACCTTACTGTCCATTCATCAGGCCCACTCTTCCTAAGCTTCCCTATGAGGATGCTGTGGGAGACCATGTTGAAAGCCTTGCTTCAGTCAAGGTAGACCACATCTACTGCCCTCCCCTCATCTATCCATCCAGTCATGCATTCATAGAAGGCTATAAGATTAGTCAGACATGATTTCCCCTTGGTGAATCCATGTTGAGTACTTCTGATAGCTTTCTTTTCCTCCACATGCCTTGAGATGACGCCCAGAACAAGCTGTTCCATCATCTTTCCAGGGATGAAGGTGAGGCTGACCAGCCTATAGTTCCCCGGCTCCTCCTTCTTGCCCCTTTTGAAGACTGGAGTGACATTGGCTTTCCTCCAGTCCTCAGGCACCTCGCCTGTTCTCCAGGACCTTTCAAAGATGATGGAGAGCGGCCCAGCAATGACTTCCGCCAGCTCCCTCAGCACTCTCAGGTGCATCCCATTGGGGCCCATGGACTTGTGAATATCTAATTGATCTAATTGATCCCTCACTCAATCCTCCTCAACCCAAGGGAAGTCGTCTTCTTTCCCTGTTACTTCCCCCAATGCCTGGGACGCCTGAGGGTTGGGCCGAGCAGTAAAGACCGAAGCAAAGAAGGCATTCAGTAACTCCGCCTTCTCTGCATCCTCCATCACCATGGCTCCTGTTTCATTCAACAGTGGGCCCACAACTTCTCTGGTCTTCCTTTTGCTTCCAATATACTTGTAGAAGCCCTTCCTGTTGAGCTTGACATCCCTGGCCAGGTTTAATTCCAGGGCGGCCTTGGCTTTCCTTGTTTCATAGAGTCATAGAGTCATAGAGTCATAGAATCATAGGGTTGGAAGGGACCTCTGGAGATCATCTAGTCCAACCCCCCTGCCAGAGCAGGGTCACCTAGAGCAGGTTACACAGGAACACGTCCAGGTGGGTTTTGAATGTCTCCAGAGATGGAGACTCCACCACCTCTCTGGGCAGCCTGTTCCAGTGCTCTGCCACCCTCAGGGTAAAGAAGTTCCTCCTCATGTTTAGGTGGAACTTCCTATGTTCCAGTTTGTGCCCATTGCCTCTTGTCCTGTCCCCGGGCACCACTGAAAAGAGCCTTGCCCCATCGTCCTGACACCCACCCTTTAAGTATTTATAAGCGTTGATAAGGTCACCCCTCAGACGTCTTTTTTCCAGACTGAAGAGACCCAAATCCCTCAGCCTTTCCTCATAAGAGAGGTGTTCCAGTCCCCTAATCATCCTCGTAGCCCTCCGCTGCACCCTTTCCAGCAGTTCCCTGTCCCTCTTGAACCGGGGAGCCCAGAACTGGACCCAGTACTCCAGATGTGGCCTCACCAAGGCAGAGTAGAGGGGGAGGATGACCTCCCTTGACCTGCTGGCCACGCTCCTCTTGATGCACCCCAGGATGCCATTGGCCTTCTTGGCCACAAGGGCACATTGCTGGCTCATGGTCATCCTGTTGTCCACCAGGACTCCCAGGTCTCTTTTCCACAGAGAAAGAGTTTCATCCCTGCATGCTCTGGCAGCATTCTTGTAATCCTCCCAAGGGGTCAGTCCCTTCTTCCACTTGTTGTATTCCTTGGCTCTATTTTGAAGCACTCCAGCTCGATCTCTCTAACATAAGTCTGCTGTGGTCCTCAGAGGTGTAAACATGTGCCAGTCTGTAACATTTTTCCTCAAGGACAGGAGTGGTTCTTTTGGCCATCTTCTTTTCAGAAGACAGGTGTAGCTGAGCTTAAGACTATTTCTAGACATCAGCAATTAGCGCAATTGACTGTTTGTTCCTGGTATATCCTTTTAACTAATTTTATCACTGTTTCTGGAGTAACTGTTGAACAGGAAGAGATACCTGGTGTATAGTAATGAATTGCACTGCACAGCGTGAAATACTGTAAATTGTTCCTGTACTTTAAATTTCTTTCATTGCCTTCAGAATAAATTGCAACGCAAGTGTTCCTTTCTTTTTAGTTCCCTTGGAAGGTCTAAGAAGTCAAAGCCAATTTGATGAGATGAGAACAAGTTACATTAGAGAACTGGTGAAGGCAATTGGATTGCACCAGAAAGGGGTTGTGGCCAACTCGCAACGTTTCTATCAGCTTACAAAACTGATGGATTCCATGCATGATGTAAGTTCACTTGTTAGTGTGTTTTGCTTTTTATGTTAGAAGGAACTAGTATTGCTTAAAAGTAATTTTATGGAAAGTGGCTAGTCAACATTTCTAAACAACAAAAGAAAAAACCCTATATTTTTCCTGTAGTGTGTGCGTTTGAATGCTTCCATTTTGTTGCATTGTTTCTGTAACATAACTAGGACAGTTATGGCCTTTGGTAGGAGGTGGCGTGTATGTGTGTGTGCGTGTGTATACATGTTCATGAAAATATTTAAATAATGCAAAGAATAGGCAATTCAAGATGCTAAGAATTAGAGAAAGATAACCAGGATTGGGTTTGCAACCTTAATTCAACTACTTTTATGTGTATATTCTATGCCATTTTTTCAGTATCCGTATAGATTCAGGAACTGAGTAATCTTTGAGAACTTTAGTGGTGATACCACAGAGATTCACAAGTGTCTTAAAAAATGCAGCTGAATCCTTTCCACATCTCTGAGAATCCAGCGTGTTTCCTATTGGCTTAGCATCCATTAAAAGTGAGGAATGACATTTCGTATAAACTTTTGCCCACGCAAATATTAATTTGCAATGGCTTGGGTATCTCTGCAAGAGCGGCAAAAAGCAGAGGTAGAGGGCCATACCTGATGGCTTTAGCAAGCGCTGGGGAAGGGGCACTGAGGTAGTTTCAGAAGAGTGCTTTTGAGTTCAGTGCTGGTTGTGAGGAGCTCGCAGGGAGTTCAGGGAGGCGTAGGGTCTTTGTGTGTTTGTATTCTTCTGAACTCAGCAAATCTGCATTTTATTTTAATTGTTCATGAATAAATTAATGAAAACCTTTCATTGTCACTAATTCCCCCTTCAGATGGGGGAAAAAACCCCTTTGAGGATCCCATTTATGGGAGTTAAGAGAGGTAACAATATTGATAATTCTGTGGTTCGGCAGGTGGTCTGAGTCTTTTGATCCACTGCACAAACCTCTCCATCAGCTTCTGCCATGCACAGAACTCACACTCACCATTTAGCTATTACATCATCTCAGATACCAGCAAAAGGAGAACGAGACAAGTACGAAGAGCATCCCTACAGGTGAAGGCAGACGATAGAAAAGTCTGAAGGGAGGGTATGGAGCTTAACTTTTAAGTATTTACTGGTAGTCAGACTGCAGTCGTCACTTGGGACTGTCAGTGCTAAACCCTTCCCTGGAGTTCAGTCAGTCACCTTTTACTTGCAAAGACAAGTCCTGACCAGGACACTACTCACGCAGCCCTGTGCTCAAGGAACCTGTTTGGATCAGTCTTCCTTGGGATGAAAGGTCATCCCCCCTTACTTCTAGCAGTAATTTGCAATCCGAGTGTCACAGCATCCAGAGGAAAACTCTTTTGACTACTGGGCCGCAGAGTCAATCTCTTCATTTCAGATACTTACAGTAAAATAGCCTTAGTGTAAGTGAGTGAGCGAGGCTTGCTGCAAAATACCCAGCAAAGTGATGGTTAGGGTAGTGTTTGGTTCGTAGACTATGTTTGTTCACGACCCTGTTTCAGCTCAGGCTGATAAAGTGATGGGACATACAAGGAAAAGACAATCACGCTGGGGAGCCTGTGTGTTGTTAAAACCTAGAGTAGCAGAAATGGTATGATATTTGATAACATAAAGGTCACAAGTGTTAAAGAAAAATTTCTATAAAATTGGAGCTTCCCAGAGAAGACAGAAGAGGTGAAATAGTTAAATATATTGAGCCGTTGCTTTCAAGGGACTGGGACCTATGGAGTTTAATGTTTGTGGCGTACCCAGATATGATCATAATCAGAACTATGGAAAAACTCACAGGGAAATAGTAAATGCTGTCCCTTGGAGCACTGTTTGAATAGCACGGAGTAAACAAGGCATGGAGACACGTGTTGAACATGAGGATAAAATGAAAGATTGAATACTTGTTTAGTAATTGCCATTGTTCATGGTGCATGCCATGAGTGAGGATGATAACCCTTTATACTAATAGAGAGGCACTGGTTTTCTATGACATACCATTTAGCTATATTTATGACTTTTTGCCGTGGGATGATATTGAAATAGGGAATGACAAGTACTCATATTATTCGTTCAGGGAATGACAGAGGAAGGTATATAATGATGTCAGCTGATGGATGTGTGAGACAAGTGACCGACAGCATGTTTGTCTGGCTGCATTACTGTTAGCCTGATTTATCCTGTTTGTATTTTATTAAATCCAGCTAGTCAAACAGCTCCATCTCTTCTGTCTGAACACCTTTCTCCAGTCCCGCGCACTGAGCGTTGAATTCCCCGAGATGATGTCGGAGGTGATTGCTGCCCAGCTACCCAAGATTCTGGCAGGGATGGTGAAACCTCTTCTCTTTCACAAAAAGTGAAATGTCTTTTCTCTTATCATAGAGATGATTTCTGGGTCATTTGTTTTGTTTTGTTTTGTTTATTTTGGTCAAGATTTTGCAATGTCAGGACTTTGGTATATTTGTCATACTTACTCTGCCTACTGCTTTATACTTGTAACATACACAAGCCATTTAAGCTTGATGTACATATTGTGAGTTCCTGATTCCTTAACTGCAAAAATCACAACAGTCATAAGAAATGTTTTGTAAACTTGGCTAGGTTGCTTTTTAGACACGCATAAGAATGACAATGAGTAGAGTTTTTGGATTTCTAAGAACAGTTATCTTATACATTTTTCTTACATATTACACTCTCTCAAATTTCTGGTATGACATGGTTTAAACTTTTTACTTTAGTAGTATGGGTACGTGTGGGCATGTGCGTAATGCAAGATTTTGGAGGAATTAAAATAAATATTGCCCACATTTTCTCACGGATATTTCACTTTTTATTAACTAATGTGCCTCACAGAAAGATCCTTTTAAATTCAGCTGTCCAGGATTCAGTAGACATCACTGCAAATACCTTCGTGAGTGACCGAAGTGCTAGACACAAAATATACATCCGTATTCTTGTCTGTGCTCGTCCTGCATTGAAACTCTGCGTTCAGCGTACTGAACTGTACTGCACCATTCACTGCAGCTCTCCTTCAAAAACCGGAAAGCTGTGGAAAATTTCAGTGTATATTACACCAGAAATAACATGTATGCAACCCCCCTTAGCTTTGGTGCGTGTTATTTTCCTTGAAAGTTCAGCACTTACTAAAGCTAAATCACTTAGCTGTAATCGTAAATTCATCCACTTTAAAATTCTGTATTTCAGAAGCTTTAAATAGAGATGTTTTCACTGACTACAACTCTTCATAATCTTAATGTTTCGAATTCCAATGCTGAATACTTAAACAGCCATTAACATCAAATTGTAGTGAGATCAAATTCAAAAATGAATGGAAAATATGACTACAAACATTTTGATACACAGCAGACATTTCAGTACTATTTAGTGGAGCTGCATATTTTATATTTTAAAGGCATGCCATTATAATTGGGGTAATTGTAAAAGAGGAATTGGACTAAATTAGCTTTATACATCCAAGAAGAGTGTAATGTTTTCCCATGGAAATGAAATATTTGAAAAATTATAATGTGGTGGTGTTTGTTCCTTTGATACAGACATGAAGCAACTCATGCATTTAAGGCAGTAAATTGTTGATATATTCAAACAACAAAGAAACAGATAAAGCCCACGAAGAATTTACGAGTCTATTAAAATACAAAAAAAATTGCCTGTAACTACGAATGGTAATCAAATTCTCTAACGACGTAGGAAATGGTGAGTCTTACTTGTGTCCTTGCTGGCCATCCGCTTTTGCTCTTCCCTGTTACATGCTGGATGCATCCGTCATGGGATGGCATACTGCGGATGGCGTGTAACTTGGTCTCATTCCTTGTCGGGTGAACAAAGGCTCACTGGCCATAAGTTCAGTGGACCATAAGTCAGGGTGCCCCTCATTAAAACTATAAATGGCGTTACTTGTTCATAAAAATTACATCCTGAGTCTTGAAAAAAAAAAGTGGACAACTAACAATTAAAGTTAGATCTAAAAGTACCCTTACCATTTACAGTTTCCTAAAGCCAATCAAGAAGAAACTACATTACGATTGGGGATAAAAACATTTTTGAGATTCCCACATAGTTGTACAAAACCCTTGAGTTGGTGCAAAGATGTGGCCCCGGATAAAATGGTATAAGCAGACTTTTGTGTTAGTTGTCTAGGTCCGTCATTTCTAACCGCCCGGACACAAGCAATTTCTTTCATATTCAATGCAATCTGACTTTTAACTGTGATCCTTAAAGCGATTATGTTTTAATAAATAACACAAAATTCTTTATTTCTACATATTGAAGTTCTGTTTTCTTTATTTTTCTTTGTACTCGCATTTAGTAATTGTGGAGCTTAGTAAAAAAATCCATTTCAACCATTCCACTTTTGTGTAACAACAATATTTTCATGCATTCTTTGGGAATTTAAGCATTGCCACGTGATTTACGATTGAATAAACAGACTGTCTATGTTACTGTTTAGATTAAACTGTTAACAGAAACTTCCCACACTAAAAATTATTCCTTGACACCCTAATTCTGAAATTGGAAAAGGGAGCAGGCAGTATGCTTGCCTCAGGAATGCCCCAGATCAGCCTACAGCTGCCTTTTACTCAATCCCTAAAATTTGTTCCAAGTGGCTGCCGTGTCACCATGTCCCATAAATACGGCACATTAGTCTGAAATGCTCTATATTTGTCCCAAAGGTGTAATCAAAAAGGAAGAATAAATGTTTTTTGGGAATAGATAACAAAGGTTAAAAACATTTTCAAATTGTATGTATTAAAGCTTGCCAACTCGCAGAAAAATTTCCCAGAACTTCATGCCCTTCCTGTGCAACCTGCCCTGGGTGACCCTGCTCTGGCAGGGGGTTGGACTCGATGATCTCCAGAGGTCCCTTCCAACCCCGACCGTTCTGTGATTCTGTAGCTGGTCGTGGGGAATGCACTACATAAGACAGAACAAGTTTGGCTAAATGTGGCTGCTATATGAATCGGAAAGTCCTGTATCCATCACTTGATTGTCTGAAGTTAGAAAAAACTGTGTTAATTTGAGAGCTTCCAGCCTTGAGCCCCGTTTATAAAATTGCCTTTAGTCTCCATGTTGATGCCAGCATTTGCTCTGGGCTGCACAGACACCACAAACAGTGACCAAAACACAAGGTTGTTTCCTTCCCTATCAAAATCTCACGTACTGTGATTTTCAACACTGCGGCAATATCCAGAGAACCATCAGCAAACTCATTTTTTCTTTGAGTTTTTTAGAGCCACGAGGCTTTTTAGTTGTCTGTATTTCTCTGCATTAATATTTGTTTAAAGATTAAGGTATTTTTTGACCCGAGCTTTATAAATAGGTCTAAATAAAACATCTTGTAGTGCTTTGTAATATACTGAACAAGGCGTAACAATGCTGGATCTTCTTATGTTGCATTTTGCATACTAGAAATAAGAGGTTTTGGCAGACGGACTTTTTTGTTTTCTGACATTTACGGTGATTACATTTTAAAGGAATGAGACCTGTGTTGTACTAATTAGAAAGTTTGCCATCTACTGCAGATTGCAGACATAACTTTTTGTCTGAGCTATCACTAGAAGTTTTCCTCTAAATAACGGAGCTATGCCTGACGCTAAGCCTCTCCCATTCTGTACAGTTTAGGTATTTTAGACACGAGGTCTTCAGCGTTGCCTTCTGCGAGGACTTCAGTGAGGCAGACAAACAAAACCATGAAGCCAGCTGGTTCCTTTGAGCTCTGCTGTTGTTGTTCAGCTTTGTAGAGGCATCGCCTTTATAGTTTTTAAGAGTGTTTGAAAGGTGAAGTGCCAGGCAGCGGCAGCCCGGCCGTGCCTGGAGAGCTGTGACACCGCAGTGCGGAGCAGAGACCTCCATCCCCGAGAGGCTGCCCTGCGCCCTCCCGGCCGCCTGCTTCTCCCTTGTACCGGCTGGGCTCAGGGAAGTAGGAAATACACTTGGCTCACGTCTTCAAAGGTCTCAGCTGGATCAGCAGCTTGGGCCAGCCTTTAGGGAGAGGGGAATGTGGCTTCGTTAACACCTAGTCCCTGATGGAGGCAAATGTAGCCACAAAAACTTTCAGTTGATTTCGTGGCCCTTTGGAACAGTCTGGCTGGTATGTGTGCAAGATAAACTGAAGCTTGGGTATTTCTGCCTTCAGCTGTACTGCGGTTCGGTTTTCTTGTGTTATATCTGCAGGAGAGAAGCTGAGAGTTCAGTTTGTGTTTTCTGACTGGTCAATACTTCATTAATACCTTGAGGGTTTTTTTGGTCTTTATATTTTTCTTTTTCTTCTTTTTCTTTTTCTTTTTCTTTTTCTTTTTCTTTTTCTTTTTCTTTTTCTTTTTCTTTTTCTTTTTCTTTTTCTTTTTCTTTTTCTTTTTCTTTTTCTTTTTCTTTTTCTCTTTTTCTTTTTCTTTTTCTTTTTCTTTTTCTTTTTCTTTTTTCTTTTTCTTCTTTTTTCTTCTTTTTCTTCTTTTTCTTCTTTTTCTTTTCTTTCTTTTTTCTTTTTCTTTTTCTTTTCCTTTTTCATTTTTCTTTTTTTTTTTCTTTTTTTTTTCTTCTTTTCCTTCTTCTTCTTCTTATCCTTTTTCCTCTTCTTTTTTTCTCAATTGTCTTTATTGGGAAGGTCAGCTGCTTTCCTGTGTTCCCAGCTAAAACCAAATCTTTATCTCTGTTATCAATGGCGTGTCGGTAGCGTGAGCAGTAGCATCTGTGGGGACCCTTCCTTCCCCTACTCTCCTGCCTGCACACAGGTACGGTGAGTTCATCCCCAGAGCAGGAGCGGACGGGGCTGCGCTCCATGCATGCAGCAGCAATTCCAAGTACACGTTCCTTGCCTGCCGTGCCGTTTGTGGCACGCTGACCTTTCTTCCCTTCCGATAAGTCAGCCTGCAGCCACGGAGCCAATATCCAAAGCCCTCCCAACTTTCCGTGGCTCCAAAGCCTGTGTGCGCGCTGCCGGGCCAGACTGACAGCATTGCTGGATTTATTGGTTTGTGCTGCTTTGTGTCATGGTGACCTGACTTGAACAGAGGGTTTGTTTTTAATGTAGTTTTCTATTCCCCCTTGGAAGATGAAAAGGAAAAAAAAGTCATATTTTAGATGGTTTTTATCTAAAAATTTATGAGTTGCTTTTTTTTTTTTTTTCCAATTAATGCTATTAATTTATTGGATTGACCTTATTTGCATGTGGAATGGTACTGTAGCCTTTCAGATGCTTGGACAGAAACACGCAGTAAAAGGTGACTGCATGGATAATAATAACTAAGTTAAGATTTAGCTGGCTGTTTACCCTAAAGAGAAAATAATGCTCAGAAAATAATCCTGTAGTGCTGTTGGAACTAGCGCAGCAATTGCATAACGTCAAGTACGTGAGCAGTGCTGTTCCCTTGATGTATTTTTTTTTGTTCACATTTAGGCATTTTTTTCCTGGCTTGGGTCCCGAGTGCTCTGTGAAAGGTATTTACAGAATATAAAGGATATCGAGGAGTGGTGAACTTTCATTTAATTCTAGTTTATCATTTAAAACTGGCAGCATTTCGGTTTCTCACCAGTGTGAGGTGTGCTCATTGTAAAAATACCATCACAAGTCATAGATCTTGTTTTTCTGACCACGAAAACTAAATTACCCTTTCACCTCTGCAGGTACAATAGTTCCACCAGTTTAGCGTTCAGGCATATCAGCGAGGAAGTTCTCACACTGTCGTTTAAATAGTCTCACTCTATTGCATTTTCCCACAGCTCCATTTAAATATCCGCCCAGCCAGTTTAGTGCTAAAATCTCTTCTTGCTCTCTTGAGGAAAAAGAAATTATAATTTACAGAGCTCTGCATCAGTGAACTCCACAACTGCGTACTTTCAAACAAGAGGTTGCATTGGGTGAAAAACACCTATTGGAGATAACATAAATCTTTGCCATCAGAACTAACTGGGCAGAGCAGTACAGAGACCTTTGTGTTACAGAGGTGAGACTTTTATGAACATTCCTTGTTCCATCTTGGATGTACAGTTTTCCCATATGCCTATTTTTCATATACTAGATAAAAATAGAATAATGCTTTTACTCTTCGTACCCTGTATTGTTGATTTATGTCCAGTCTGAGACTCTAACCTGCAAAACCTCCAGTTGAGAACAATCTTCTCATCATAGTGCTGTTCAAAAAAACTGATTTTTTTTTTCCGTCAGGTCCATTGTGGCCATATGGAACGCGAATAAGGAAAGCACCAAACAGACGCACAGATGGCATTCAGAAAGGTGTGCGAATGCTTTCACGTAAAAAGAGAAAGAAACACCCAGCAATCTGCAATCACTATGCAGTTTTAAAAGTCAGTTTTGTTTCCAAGGAGTGTACGATTATATTTTATACTGCCAGAATAAGGCTGATTGTTTACTAAAATTTAATAGGATATCTATCTAATTTCTTTCCAAAAAAAAAGAAGCTCCAAGGAGTCTTACATAATCTTTGAAAACCATAAATCCATCAACTTTGTGAGTTCCCCAAACTGGACACATGTATTTAAAAGGCAGTTGATTGCAGCTATTACCAAATGTATCTAAATGTAAAGTTAAAGCCATCACTACAAACAGCAGTGTTCCACGCGCTTTTTCTGACAGCTGAGGAACAGGCAGCACACGGAGCTGGGAAGCACCCGGGGATGGTGTTACAGCAGCACCCCTGCCTCCAGCGCGGGCCATCCTGCGGGTGTGAGGACAGCTTGGCATATGTCCTTTGTACAAATGCCTTTATAAAAATATCATCATAATTCACCTTATGCATCATCGTGAATCAGAAGCACTCTGAGTGGAATGAGTTTTCACCAGTAGCTCAGAAAAAGTTAGGATTGCAACTTAAACGTTCCGTGAAGGAGCTGCAATGTCAGACTAGTGGGTGTCAGTCTGTTACAAGGAGGAGCCTTCCTTTTGTTAGAAATATTTGGAGAAGTTGTATCTGAAACGTGGTACTACCCTTTCAAAATAGTGACAAAGACTTCAGTAGAGCAATGAATATGTTCCCCACCATTTTCCCAGATCCTGGCAACATTCGTAACAAACAGCAAAATGTGGATTCTGCTGTTCCCCATAAGCATATTCTTCTATGGACAAAGTACAACACCCTTGTTAGAAATGATACGCTGTTAAATGGAAGAAATGTGACAGCAGAACCTGATGAAGTTGAAGTTGAAATGCGTCGGGAGTCGGGGTGTGCTGGCCGTGGGTTGGGGTCTGTCGTGGCGGCATTACGCACAACGGATGAGAATATCATCTCTTGGGACTGTCATCACCTCACATGAAGGGTTGGCCAGCCAAGGATGACGAGGCTCTTCACTTAAAAGTGTAATTGGAAGTTTTGTATCCCAAAGCTCAGCTAGCAATATAGTCACATTGTGCACTGGCCCCTTCACTTCTTACAAGAATTTTACACAAAAGCTTTGGCACCGAGCGTGCTGTTGCGTGCAGTTTGTAGTGATGGCTACAGCACATTTCACTGGGAGGCAGAAACCCCTCTCCTTTCTCAAGCTTCATAATACAGGTCGTGTGTCTCTTTACCTGCTCACAAAGCAAGGTTATACACATCTGACATTAAAAAGAACCAACAAACCTCTGAATCTCTGAAAATACTACCTTAGGAAGATTTTCATTTAAAGTATGCCAGGGGGATATTAGAAAAACCTCTTGACTGAAAATTATCAAACATTGGAACAGGCTCCCTGGGAAGTGGTGGAATCGCCATCCCTGGAGGTATTTAACAGGCGGATGGACGCGGTGCTGAGGGACGTGGTTAGTGATGGTTTTGTCAGTGTTATGTTGATGGTTGGACTTGATGATCTGAAAGGTCCCTTCCAACCCAGACTGTTCTATGACTCTGTGATTCTAAGAGGACAGCCATCAATTTTAAGAAAACCGATGTGCTAGAGAAAAGCACAGCCTAAGGGTTAAAACCATGCGGGGGCCTCTTGCAGTACATGATCTCTTGCAGTTTCTGAATTTCACAGAAAATTTACATCCCCGTTCCCATATTTGTAAAATGTTTATTCTCCCCTCCCTCCCCTGCCCTCAACACACTTTCTTCCCCAAGGATAACTTGGATGTGTAATACATGAGCACTTTGTAGAGGCTTTGTAATCCTCGATGGAAAAATCTGTTGAAAGCCAAAGAATCCTTAACTTTGAGACATATTTGGGCTGATGTTAGTATTCCTCTGTATTTAACGTTCAAGATCACAATGGGCATAATTTACGGTTTGTTACTATTGTTTTTATTTTTTTTTAAAAAGAGACTTGTATAAGATTTCTGTATTTTCCTGTGAAGAGGAACTTGCATCTATATATTTGTAGATCTGAAATAATAGCTTTCAAGTATTTTTGTAAAGCCGTTGTCGAGCTACATTGTGTCATGTCCAATAAATTGGAGATGTGCTTACTTTGCAGTAGCATGAGAAGTGTTTAAAAGTCCTCGGTTACCACCAGATGGAAAGTAAAGCTACACAACGGCACCGGGCTGTAACCGGAGCTGGATCCGCAGCCGCCAGTACAGGGCTGCTGGAGCCCCTTGTGCTCCCAGTCAGCCCTTCGGAGCGGCTGCCGGGGGGTAATCTCGGTTTGATTACTTTGGCAGCTGCCGGTTGGAGACGACACACACACACACACGGCTTATTTACTGAATTGAAACCTATACGGGGAGGGGCGCAGTATTCTCCATTTTGTTTGCAATTCAAACTCTCCACAAGGCTCAAAGAATGGGAGACAATCGTCTTTTTTTTTTTTTTTACTGATGTGGAAGGTTCTGTCAAAATGCTAGTGTATAAAACCAGAAAAATAAGTTACATTCCTTATCTTCCGGCGTAAATACAAACAAAGGAAGAATTTATTAAAAAGTACGACCTGCACTGCGGTAGGAGGCTGCCCAGCGGCACTGGCCGCAGGTGCTGCTGTGGGCGCAGAGGCCGTGGCATCTGCAGCCTCTCTCTGTTGGGAAAAATACATCGGAGTATAGATACGACTAGCACAGCAACCCCACACTGGGTGATGATTTGTTTATGTATATTTATATAGACAGGTTTTGAGAGGACATTGTCCCCAGGCTGTCCAGAGGCTGTCCGTGAGCTCACTGCAGTGTCCGTACCGAGGACTGGAGTTCTCCGCTGCCGAAAGCAGACGCTGCCGGATGTGGCTGGGCGGCGTGGGGCAGGATGCTGCAGGATGCTGCAGGCCCGTCACGGGGGAGCAGTGCACGGAGGGGTCATTGGCTTGGCCTGGCGCAGGCTTTCCTCAGTGGCACCGAGGGAACGTCACCTCTGGCTTTTGAGGGACTGGCTCCAGCACCCAGGTGATCCTTTCCTCATCCGTGACACGGCCCGCTTCCCCCCCCACTGCCCCGTGACGTGGCGTGTGTCGGGCGAGGAGCAGGACTGGCACCCGGCGGGGTGGGGGGCGGCAGCAGAAGGGCTGGGCGGGTGGCGTGGTCTCCTTCCACCCGAGAGACCAACACTCCCCCCCCTCGCCCTAAGGGAGTGCTGGTAATTCAGGTCTGGGCCGGTGGCGTGAGCGTCACCCCTTGCTAAGGATGCCCTGTAACGTTAGTGACGGGCAGCGCGCTCTCAGGGAAGCGTTAACCACGCCAACAATGACGAGACTTTTCCACATTATTTCCACAGAACCCAGTGGTGTTTCAGTTTCATTTCCGAGTTGTCCTCGTGCCTGGGAATTGGTCTCTTGGCCGCTGTCAGTACTGCATGTGCGCATCTCGAACGCTCTGACAGGGCTGGGATTTACTAGATTAGATTAGATGATTTTTTTCCAGATCAGTTCAGTTTTAAAACTTCCCATGCAGTATTAAACGTTAGCGGAAAGCATTTAGTCAATCCAAAAACACACGCAGATTTCTTTAAAGTGGAAGTCCTATGACCAGGTAGCACACAGAAGAAAACAAGCAGTTTTGGAAATGCTGAAGAACTACAAGGTGTCAAAGTTTAAGACTCTGCTCCTGCTTAAATATCCATTCAGGATACCTGAGACACCGGCACTGGTACCTTTATTTAGTCCCCAGTTATTTATTTATACAATGATGTTCCTCTGGATTGAGTGGAATGACTTCATATATTCAGTCTAAATGCATATCGCTGTTGCTCAAAAATGGGTTTGGGTTTTGTTTTTTTTAATAGACACGGTAATGGAAGGGTATGAAGAATAAAATAATGTTACTCGTTATTTGAAATGAGATGTTTAAGCCCTTTGGGGTAGAAGCCTTTGCTTTAAGCTTTAGCTAATAACAGCCTGCCTAAACAAGATGGTTTTTCGCTGTGACGTCTCAGAGTCTGTAACAATACAGATGCTACGGAGACTGACGCATCTCTGCACAGCACGGGTGAACTTTCCCTTAAACGTGCTGTCCTG
Organism: Chroicocephalus ridibundus; assembly: GCF_963924245.1. Taxonomy (NCBI): domain Eukaryota; kingdom Metazoa; phylum Chordata; class Aves; order Charadriiformes; family Laridae; genus Chroicocephalus; species Chroicocephalus ridibundus. The sequence goes on along the minus strand of NC_086284.1, from coordinate 17,272,922 downwards.
GTTTGAGGTAAAACAGAACCAATTTTCTGATTTGTAATTTTACTTTTTAGCTGGGCCTCTTCTAACTGACGAAACTCTGAAATTAACAGCATATTGTTCAGACACTGTTCGCTCTCAGAGTGATAAGACCTGATTATACCAAGGAACGGTATGCACAGAGGCTCTTGCTTAGACTTATTGCTATAACAACCTGTTATATATATATAACTTCGCCCCGTTAGAGGGTCGGAAGCAGAGAAGCGTAGAGGGGTCCCACCTGCAGGGAGGAGCAGACGGGACAGGTGACCCCAAACTGACCAACAGGGTGTTCCATCCCATCTGCATAACGCTCAGTATAAAAGCTGAGGGATCAAAGGGGCAAGGGGGGCTCTGGCTCGTTTTTTCTTCAATGGCCGATGTCTGAGGAGGACCCTGTCTGTTCGTCTGCCTTTGATCCCAATCCGAGCATTCCTGACGCTAGTTCCAGAATTCAGCTCCTGTCCGTCGCTGACGCCAGTCTGGGACTTTCCCTGTGTCTGCTGGTGATGCGATCGTCATCCTGGGACTGGATACAGTTTTGTATATATTGTATACTTTTTTCTTTAATTTTTATTATTCTATTATTATTTACTATTTTCTTATTTATTATTATTTTCATTAAAGTAGTTTAGTTCTTTTTCTAAACTCGTAAATCTCCTTATCTCTTCCTCTCGTCTCTGAGGAGAGAGGGGGAAGGGCCATCTGTCGTTCTGATCGGCCAATCCGGCCAAAACCACGACACATACTAACGAGCTCATGCAATAATCATCCGCTCTCACAGGGAAGACCGCCCTGCTATTTTGCGTTATCTAAGTGAAAGAAGGAAGTGGTGTCGAGGATCCTGCCACGCAATAATTCAGATGAAACCATCATTTCCTTTTGTGTGTGTCAATAACAAAGCTGCTGTGGCGCTGGAGGAGGCACCGAGCCGAGCCAAGGCTGCGGCGGCGCTACGAGGAGCTCCTCTGTCCTACCTCACCCCTTTGCTGCCATGGGTGCTGGTCACCGCTGTTGTACTCAAACGTGATGCAGCCGACGGGGATCGGCTGACCCCAACGAATGTCTTGGAAATGGTGAAAAGCGAAGAGCTGTGTTTGTTCCTGCTGCCCTGAGGAGATGAGCTGTTCATGAGATTCACACAAATAACATCATGGTAAAGGAACACCACCCTTTCTTGATTTTTTCTCTGGTTGAAAACTATCCAGCAAAGCTAATTGCACTAGCTAAGGAAAACACAACAACCTTCACCTCAGCACAAGGAGGACAGGGACCTGTTGGAGTGGGTCCAGAGGAGGGCCACGAAGATGACCAAAGTGCTGGAGCACCTCTCCTCTGAAGACAGGCTGAGAGAGTTGGGGTTGTTCAGCCTGGAGAAGAGAAGGCTCCAGGGAGACCTTATAGCAGCCTTCAGTACCTGAAGGGGGCCTATAAGAAAGCTGGGGAGGGGCTGTCTGCAAGGGCATGTAGCGACAGGACGAGGGGCAATGGTTTTAAACTAGAGCAGGGTAGGTTCAGATTAGACATTAGGAAGAAGTTCTTTACAAATGAGGCGGTGAGACACTGGCACAGGTTGCTCAGAGAGGTGGTGGAGGCCCCATCCCTGGAGACATTCAAGGACAGGCTGGATGAGGCTCTGAGCAACCTGATCTAGTTGCAGATGTCCCTGCTTTCTGCAGGGGGGTTGGGCTAAGTGACCTTTAGAGGTCCCTTCCAACCCAACACATTGTATGATTCTATGATTCACCTGAGTTTCTCAAGATGGTGCACTTACAGATACTTGGACATGTGGCTTCCCAGTTCATTTAGGCAGGAAATGTTTCAAGGGATCATTTACACAAAGATGAGGAAAAAAAAAATTAAGGAAGGGCTTCAGCAGTGGCAGAACCTGAACTTTGTACATCTTGGTTCTGCGTTGCTCCGAAGATAAAATTAATTGTGCTCGTTTGTTTTGTGTCGTCTGAGCTACAAAGGGGACAGGGAGGGCGGAGAGAAGGAGCCATTCCAAAACAAAACGGTGTTAGAAATCACAGCTGGAAGCTGGGTCAGACACTCCTACGGCATTCACTGCAAATTTCTCAAGGGAGGGTCTGGGGAGATGGTGCCTGATACTGAGCCTGTAACGGAGCAGGCAGGACACTGTGCAGAATGACCATTTTCTCCATCCAAGGCAGGCACAATTTGCCATCGTTACGGAAAAGAAACAGTATTTTTCAAGCCCAAACATAAGCATCCCTCAACCAACAGCAACAGCTGTTGGAAATAACAAACTTAAAATGGCTGTTGAAGCTGTGGTTTTATGAAAGGATGTATTTGCATCACCGCTGCCCAGCACAATTGGTTCGCACCTAAATCTCTCTGAGGTCTTCTGCTGCCTGCCTGCTTCCTTCAGATGTCCATGGAGGGTGCCACCAGAGCCCCCAGATGCAGGATTTTTTTGAGAAGGATTATCCCTGACGATAGGCATCCCACTCATTTTGTGGCAATTCAGGACTCACAATCGTCACTGCTTTCACAGCCTCCATTTCCAGCGCTTCATGCTCAGCTTCTCAGCTCAGGCACGCTGAAACCCTAATCTTTGTTATCTTCTTGTGAGGTCGTTGCAAACAGCATTTGTTCCATTCTAGGAACCAGTTGTATCCTGTACGCCAGTTAATTTGTTTGGAGGAACACTAAATAGATTGATCGAGCTCAGGTTTCTTATCTTTCTTCCGCCCGGGTTTGTGAATTGTCCTCTGGAAGGTTTCTCATGGGGCTTCCCACCGCGCAGCTACCACCTCACCTGTTTATGGACTACGCTGATGTCTCCCTGGCAATGCCATGAGCTTGTGGTCACGTCTGGACTATGGAGCTGCCAGACGAGCTCGGTTGGAGCCCGTGGCTCCTGTCCCTGAGCCCGCCAAGGGCTGAGCCCACCACCCCTCCTCACCCCCCGCCTGCTGCTGGGGATGGAGCACGTGGCCGTCACGGCGCGCAGCACACCATTGCAAAGCTCGTTTTGAAGACACCCGCAATCCAGGTAAGCCACGTGTTTCCCTTTGAATGTGGCTTTTTTTTTTCTCAGAAGACAAAAGAAATGACCATCAACAACAATAAATAGCTGATGTTTTTCATTCAGACGGGACTCCAATCCCTTCTAAGGGCACCCGAGAGCCATTAACAGTAATTTTAAATGAAATACACCCGTGCTAAGTCTAACTAATCGGCTCCTCAAATATACTGGCAGAAAGATGTATTCCAATTACCAAAGTACTTTCAAGTGAATTAAGACTCCTTTCTGTACCGGCTGTGGAGGTCACTCAATGTTCCCAAGAATCCCTGCATGTTTACATTAAAAAAGCACACCGTGATCTTTGGCAAAGGCGCTTGCTCTCGGCTAGTCCAGCTTTTGAGCTTGTTGCCATAAATACAATAGAAAGGCAGCCAACCGTTGCAAAAGAAGCCAAGAATATCTTACAATACTTTCTTTCTGTATCAGCCATTAATCCAAGTTACACAGGAAAAGCTTTATAAATGTGAAATAAAGGTATAAAAGACAAAAGTGCAAATGCTTTATTTGCTATATGTAATAAGCATAGTGTTAGAAGGCAGGTGGGCTTTGAAGGAAGGAATCATGCCCAGTTCATGAGAAAACCTATCCAAGAGGGACGTGAACTGACTTTGCCCCCTGCTCGGTCTACGCCCATGCCATTTCCTGGGGTCACTGAAATTTCTCCTCTTTACGAACACAGGGGACCATAGCTCCGGGGGGCATGGCCAGCGTGGCTGCACACCCCAGATCGCGTCCTGCTTCCCTGTGGCCGAGCACTGCAGGGGCTCCCACCACCCCGGCTTGCTCCGGCACCTGTTTTATACCGTAACTATTCCACAAGGCAACGGCTCTACGGCCACGTTATAGCAATAAAGCCTTCAGACCAGGGGTTGGACTAGGTGACCTTTAAAGGTCTCTTCCAGCTCAACACATTCTATGATTCTATGCTCAGGAGATCCACTTTTCCCAACAGACGAGAATCATGCGCTGTAAAGGGCCTCACTGCAACCAAATAATGAATCATAGAATCATAGAATCATAGAATTGTTCAGGTTGGAAGGGACCTTTAAGATCATCGAGTCCAACCTTTAGCCTACCCTGACAAAAGCCACTTCTAAACCATGTCCCTAAGTGCCCCATCTACCCTTTTTTTAAACACCTCCAGGGATGGTGAATCCACCACCTCCCTGGGCAGCCTATTCCAAGGTTTAATAACCCTTTCAGTGAAAAAATGTCTCCTAATATCTAATCTAAACCTCCCCTGACATAACTTGAACCCGTTTCCCCTCGTCCTATCACTTGTCACCAGGGAGAAGAGGTCAGCCCCCATCTCTCTACAACCTCCTTTCAGGTAGTTGTAAAGGGTGATAAGGTCTCCCCTCAGCCTCCTCTTCTCCAGGCTAAAGCTCCAGGCTAAAGCTCCTCTTCGCCCTTTCTGGTAAGAAACACAGGTAGTGCCTCATCCCCTGGCAGCTGCCAATTCAGTGGTAATACAGGATTAACAGGAATTTATGTCTTCTTACATTTAAATGCTCACTGAAATGTTAAAATACAGCTGGTCAGAACATCTGTTTCACAGAAACAGAGAAAAATCTTAGTTATTCCATGATGCCAAGTAAAATGGCCCTATAGACACTGGGAAAATGGGTGTTAAGATCTATTTTAGGGCTTAGTTGAGATCCCCAACTTGTCTGTGTTCACTCCTGCAGACCAGAGGATCCGAAAGCCAAGGAGCCTACACCACCAGGGGAAAGGGCAGAAAGCTCTAATAGAAAAAACAACCATTTTATTTCAGATTTTTTAACATAAAACCTGTGATGAGCTATCATTTTTGGTGAGCTATCAAGATGCGAATATTCTTCATTTCCCCTCACGCCAACCCACTACGCGGAGCTGAGCACCCATGGCAGCCCTTCCCATGTGTGCTTTTGTGTTCCGCAGAGGTGAATCCAGCCCCAAGTGCCGGCCAACGTGGGATCAGGCGCAGGCTGAGGGGTCTACTCCTCCCAACCTGCTGCGCACAAGAGAGCGGTGGGGCAAGTCAGGCATCTCCTGGTGCCCCCACTCACCTGCGCTGCTGCCCTTGGATTTACCTTCTTTCAAAAGTCCCCGTGGTGGTGGGGAGCGAGCCAGGGAATGAGTGGCAACAGGGTCAGTCCCAGATGTTTCCTCTGGATGACAGTTTAGATCGTAATTGTAACACCCCACCTTGGGGTGTTCAGAAAGCTTTAACTAAGGGCAGACAGTTACAGCTCAGCTCTGAGCCCCCTCGCTGCAGACCCCCCGGCTTTGGCGGCAGAGCTAATACAGCCCAAAGCGTCCGCGCCAGCCCAACTGCGTCCCTCGGTCCCTCCAAGGGGAGCCTTTCCTTCTCCCTCGTCCCTACAGCGCGGGATGCTGGGCCTGCAAGGCGCAGGTCATCTCTGGTGACCACAGGCTGCAGGTGACTTTTTGATCCCTGGAAGCAGACTCCGTATCTCTAAAATCTCCAAGGGGGGAGAGCTGTCAAGTGGAAGTTTCACTTAGGAGTAGCTGTTGGAAAGCAATGCCAAGGGAAAGAGCATTTCTCCACCTGCTCCGTGCTGTTTTGCTTTTCCACTGGACTCAGTTTTATTTCTGGCCACGGTATCTATATTTTGCTTTCAGTTTCAGACCTGCAGTGGCAGGGGCAGCGGCCGGGCGAGAGGCAGACGTGCCCTGGGTGAGGCAGGCAGCCCAGGGACGCTCGGGCAAGCCCGGGGCTCGCTGGCAGGAGAGGTGGCCAGCAGGAGGCAGCAGCAGCCCAGGGCAGGAGGCAGCAGCAGCCCAGGGCAGGCAGCAGGACGCATCTTCCCTGGGTCTGATGCACAGTTTTCTGCACTATCCGAGCCTCACCACACAGCGAGCAGGGAAAGTTTATCAGCTGGCTGGTTTCATCTTCCTTGTTTAAAAAACATAGTTATTTTCAGTTAATATCGTAATGAGGCCTGACTGTTTCAGGGTTATAAAAGCCTCCTGGGTTTCTGGAGTCCCTTCAGGAGAAAGGCAAGGCAGGCCACCTCGCAGGTCCCCTTGCCTTGGGCACAGTTGGCAATGGAAAGAACTCCTTCCTGAGGGCTAGAAAAGCTGCAGGTCCCTGAGATAAAAAGCCTTGGAGAAATGCCAGGAAAGGGACACAAGGAAACTTGCAGAAACCACCCCACTCACACTACCTCCCTCACAGGCAGCGTTGTTGGAAGCGGGTCACCAACCCCCCCCCCAAGCTGCCCACCTGCTAATTTCAGAGGCAAAGACCTCATCAACGATGTTTTGATACAGCAGGGTTGTGCTCCTTGTTACCTAACGTGCAAAATTGTCATTTTCTTTTCCTCAAATGCCACATCTTTGGAGTCTTCCACGTGACCAGGCCAGCAGGTGACATGCTATTGTCAAGTGTTCATACACATGCCCATTGCCCAACGTTAGGAGCAATGTCCTCTACGCAAAGCATCCTCACGGGTGAAACTTTGTTGAAAAATGCAAGCATGGATGGAAGTCGCACAAAACTGTTATTACTTGGAAAAAAGAAAAGGCAGCACCAGAGCCCAAATTTAAAAATAATAAAGAAACCAGTTTGTGTAGAAAGGCTTTTTATTTTGAAAAACGTTTTTTCAAATTTTTGAAATACAGTGTAAAGTACAACATAGAATTATGTCTGCAAGTCAGCTTATGCATGTCATGCCAGTTATTTACATGTAGATATATACAGAGTGCAGATAATTATTGAAACCACACTACAAAATAAACAGAGAGTTCAATAAGATAATTTAGTAGGACTTTATTAAATATATATAGTTATTGATTGTATATACCTTCCTATGAAAATACCATATAGTATCTAAAGTAACCCCTATAAACTCTAATACCTCCAAAATCGTCATAAATATGATTGAAAATTGAAACTATCCATGTGCCCTGTTCAGCTGCTTTGCCCTTTGCTATAACAGAAACTCTTGTAGTGCTGAGATCACGGTGCTGTCTTTAGTGCCAGAACTTTAATGATAATTCCCGATAAAACATTTGCAAAAAGCTCAGATGCAGAACAGCTTTCAGCTGAGACATCCAACGGCTGAAGCACCATTCCCCATACTTAAAAAAAAAAACCACCAGGATAATCCAATGCCTTATTAAATACTGCCACATACAGGACAAGAAAAACAACGCTATGATCTTCAGTGACTGAATTACAACATCGGATTAGTAGCTGTTTGGATACCAAGCACCTTATGAAAACAAAACAAAGCAAACTCCCACAGCACATGCCAGATCTTCTCCAAGACAAGAGACCTCCCAACTTGTGCTGAAACAGCCCCACCAACAGCCTGACTTTTGCAGGAGCAGTAACTGGAAGGGCCGCGGCAGCAGCCGCTGTCAGTGCTCTCTGACCACAGGGAACAAGACTGAACTTTGCCCACAGCTTGATCTCCGGTAATGGAACAATCCATACAGGGCACTCTGCTGAAAGAAAGGATAATGCCAAGCCGTATCATATGTTACCCCATCACCAGAATACTCTGCTTACTTTCTAGGGGCTTCTGCCCAGCAAACCCTCACTATAAATTGCCAAAGGTCTGTCTTTGACTTCGCTAGAGCTTTGCGAGTTTCCATCAGTGGCGAAGATCCACCCCAGTCCGGAGGATGTGCTTCCCTACTGGGATTTCTCTTCTTGCTGCTCAACCCAACATTGCACAAACTGCTGCCTTAGGAAAAGAACTTTGAAGAGCAATACGCTTTTTAGTTTCATTATTTCATCTGATGCAATCTTATTAAGTAGAAAATAGACCAGTGGAGACATGTAAGGAAAAAATCCAACTACTGCCATACAATGCTTTTTCTTTGTTGTAATTATTGTTCTGAACTGCTGAATTTTGCAACTTTTCCTCTCCTAACATGTCTTTCCTAAAGGCACATTACAATTCGATCCAATTACAGACAAAGAATAGAGATTAGCACCAGAAAACATATAAAAGGAAAATAAGTTATTATTACTATCATAGAATAGCGCTGGTCAGCAAATCTGTGCATCATTTTTTTTCAGAAATAATTGAACAGTGGACTTTATAGATTAGTTAGGGACATGAGTGATAGCTATGGTTTAATTTAAGAGTTTTGTTACATAGAACTCTAAATGCCATAAAATGGCAAGGACATTTTAATACTGAACTCATAGGAATTACACCAAAAATATTTTTTCATCTTTATCATCATTAATAAAAAGTGTGAATATAAAATATTAATATACTTTACATATTTATCATACAATATATCAGTCCTTCACACTATTAATTTGATTCATGCTGTGCTGCAACATGTATCAAAAAGTTTAACAAAGAAAAAACATGGGTAATTACATAAATTGTGGGTTCAGACATTATTTCCACAAGACAAACAGCAATTACAATGTGTCATCTACCTTGTGTTCTACAGCGATATTTGGAAAAAACCTGCTGCATCCTTTTAGGAAGGCTTACATAATTTAAAAAAATTGCACAACCTTCGCTTATAGAGTGAATCTGACTTTCGTAAAAAACAGGAAATCAATATTGTGAACTAATTTAGTCAGCTTGCCTGATTTTCTGGAAAGGCACTATCAAGATATTATATCTTCATTTAAATGTTATATGGATTTCTGATCCTTTCCAATTATCAGACGGAATTTTTGGTCAGGCCTGAGAGTATCATCATTAGACAAGCTTTGGTGCTGCTCTCTCCCCCATTTGTGGTGTCTTTGAACACCTACTTCACTTGCCAGTCCATTGTGCAGCTTCTCGTAGAGATAAACTCCCCCCTGCAAAGTCAGGGAAGAGCTGGGGCATCCACAACCCAGCAGTGAGATTGTACAGAAAGTGCTCATTACGTACCACAGAGGAGGAGAACAGAAAAAACATAAAATATTTCAAAAAATGAAAAACCCTACTCATCCCATTGAGAGCGGGTGGTTTACTGTAATTAAGAATGGGCATAACCTTTTTCAGATGGAAATGCCATTTTAAAGCCAAGCTACTCTAAAATTATTTCTGTGATCCTCATGGCTGGTTCAGAAGAAGGGTCTGAAGAAGTGCAGAGTCCTACAGAGGAAAATACCAATTTGTTTTGAGAGCAGCAGAAAGAATGGGATCCAGTTTCTTATGAAGTTGTCTTCTGCAATTCATTTTTGTGTCTAATGCGAGATGAAGGCATGGGAACAGACAGAACACCTCTCCTCCACAGGGATTCCTCCAGGTCTTTCTAGAGCCTTTCCCTCAGCACTTACAGACTTCGCTTACTTAATCTGCAACTGAACTTTGCATTTTTACAAAATTTTTAATGAACTTAGCACCTTGGAGTCCTCTAGCTTGCACTAAGATCGGCAGGTTTCAAAAGGTAATATTGGAGAATACCCAGACGTATACACAGGCTGTAATACTACCCAAGGTCAGCTTTTCCCCCTTCTTTTTGAATCAAGCAAAGAAAGTAAGAGCAAGCATTTTCTATTTCACTGTTTCTCAAGAATTTCACAATTACATTCCTCCTGAGAGGAATGATTAGGGGACTGGAACATCTCTCCTATGAAGAAAGGCTGAGGGATTTGGGTCTCTTCAGTCTGGAAAAAAGATGACCAAGGAAGGATCTTATCAATGCTTATAAATACTGAAAGGGTGGGTGTCAGGAGGATGGGGCCAGGCTCTTTTCAGTGGTGCCCAGCGACAGGACAAGAGGTAATGGGCACAAACTTGAGCATAGGAAGTTCCACCTAAACATGAGGAGGAACTTCTTTACTTTGAGGGTGGCAGAGCCCTGGCACAGGCTGCCCAGAGAGGTGGTGGAGTCTCTGTCTCTGGAGACATTCCAAACCCACCTGGACGCGTTCCTGTGCAACCTGCTCTGGGTGACCCTGCTCTGGCAGGGGGGTTGGACTAGATGATCTCCAGAGGTCCCCTCCAACCATCTACCATTCTGTGATTCTGTGAGAGGTATAACAGGTCATTAAAGGATGTTCAGCAAAGGTTCATTTGCCACTGACCCCAGTGCAATAGATGGAAGAAGTGTTTTTTTCCCCAGCTCACTGCACAGTAACCTGCAGCTGCAGGATCTGTGTGCGGGGCTTCCAGCCTCTGCTCAAAGCCCTGCCTCCCTTTCTGCTCCTTTTTGCCTGCAGCAGTACTCCTGAGAAGGTCACCAGAGGTAAGCTTTCTGACATTCTGCAATTTTTGGATTGCAAAATACAACAGAACCACAACGAAAACCATGTTGATCTTCTCAGGGCAATGGCAGTTTCAGACGTAGCTTACACTAAGAAATCTTGGCTTGCCTTAAAAATAAGAAAGGCCCAATCTGATGAGAAAAGACCCTCACTTCCTTTCCCATCTGCACTGGGCAAATTAGATGAGCACATACGTGTCTGCATCCACTGCCTGTGACAACGTCTGGAACAGCCCTTCATCACAATGTGCTGAGCACAGTCTGGTCTTAAGGCGAAGTGTAACATTATTTAGGACTTAAATGAAATTGTATAGGGAGAAGAAAGAACCCAGATCCCAGTCACTAATTCAAGGGGCCAGTCTTCAACTGCCTCCAGTCAGCCTTACCCAGACTCCCCCTTCCCTCTCTCCTTCCCTGATCACCATTCGGTACTTTAATTAGCAAGAAGGATTTTGCCACCAGCCTGAATTCCAACACAGAATTGCTCTGCAGAAAGCATGCGTACAAGTAAAGAAGGTTCTGATGTGCTTCTTCATGTTCGCAATAAATCTTATTTTCTAATTTAAACAAGAAAAAGGCTATGGAAAGAAAAAAGAAGCAATTCAAAGATTACTGATGTTTTTCATCCTAACAGAATTCCTTCCTTAAACTTTCTAGAAGCAGTATCCAACTTAGAAATCAACAGAAAATACATATATTGATTTCTGTTACTGAAGAAAGAACTAAGCCTTGATAGGTCTATGAAACGGTGAATTCCTTCTGTAGCACTAATGCTGATGAATTACTAATATAGAGCTTAAATATCTTGTTTTGCAGTGGGGCATGGTAAGTAGCCAAGCAAGCAGTGCATGTTTTCCCTCAAGGTGTGCAAGAAAGATGCTAAGATTTAGAAAGCTGCTTGCGGTTTCAGGGTTTTTTTGAGTTTGTTTCTTTTTTTCAGTCCTACCAGGAGCAATCGATGGGTCTTTACGAACTTTCGAAAAGTAAGCCGTTTTTATTCTGTAGAAGGGGAGAAATCTTTATGAAACAGTTTAGCAGAAGTCAGGAGAAATAATACTAAATACTTTTATTGCTACATGGAGCTTTCAGCATTCATAGCTTATAAAATTAGCTACTTCACAGGCCATTTGTCTTATTGGCAATGGAAAAAGTTGGAAAAGGACTTGGTTACAATTTATCTCAGGTTTCATAACATACTGCTGTTTTTCACTGCTCACTTCACATTACTACCAGTCACTCCAGATTCAGCATCTCCCTGTTTTCTACAGATGTTGCTCTGAAATACACTGAGAACATTGTCTCGATGACGGGTATCATAAAAATAATAAGTTGTTAATATTATCTATGATATAGAAAGGAAATCTAAGAAGCATTTGAATGAAACATTCATTAAACATATCACATTTTGAATGAACACTTACTGCTCAGGCAGTGTATAAACTGATTTCATTATCAGTTGTATACATTCTAAAACATATTGTAATCTCAATGAATAACAGAAGTTCAAACTTCTGATTTATGGAAAACTCATTTCTTATTTGAAATGATTAGGACTAATTTTAGAATCAAGTTTTCTAAGGGAGAATTCAGATCACAATAGAAGCACTTACATTATGAAAAAAAATACAATTTTTCATATTAAAAACTACAGATTGCAAGAAATGTCGTAGAGCGCATTGCCTCTAAATTTCACACTTCCTAGAACCTGAAGGTCTGCAGCTAAATGGCAACTTTTTTTATTTTATTGCTCTAGTGTTCCTTACCCATAAAAGAAGAACAGAACAACCTTTTGCAAACAATGGAAGTTATTTAAACAGAGTACCGTCTTCAGTACAGAAACTGTTAACTGTTTCATTACATTCTGTTCCGTTGATAGGGAGCTGTGTAACCTGCAGCTGCAGTATCTGAAGGAAATCTACCACTCAGCTAACGGGCTGATCCCATATCTGTGTCAGATAAAAATCATAGTGCTTATTATTTGTTACCATGGATACCATGAAGATATTGCTGTCCACTAAAGATTGCTAGAGGAAGACAACATAATTCTCAGGAACGAGTCCTGTTTTGCCTTCATAAGTTGCTTTTAACCAGCCTGGTTCCACTGATGGATACACTGCAAAAAAACCAGCCAGACAAATAAAACATATTTACAATAAATTAACACTGTTAAAAGATCCTATATATGGTTCGTATATTTATTTAGCCAGTATTTATTCAAGAGCAATTGAAAAATCAGGACAAAAACTCAGAGTTGAAAATGGAATTACACTCTGTTATCTCGTGGATATAATTCAGTTTTTTATATTTTTTTATGTAAAAAGAGAATGTAAAAACATATCTTACCATTGGAAAATATTGCCCCCTGTGGGAAAGACAGCTCATGACTATGCTCAGCCTTACAGGAATACATGGCTTTTGCTTGTCTGAAAGAAAAAAAAAAAATGCTTTCAGTTTCTTGGGTAATTTTTTTGTGTGCGATTATGAAAATGGACATTCTCACTTGCAGTGTTAATGCTCTCCTCCCCACAAACAAGGCTGTTTGTTAAAAAGCACGTGATAACATCACCATCATCTATTATGGTTCTCTTAAGGTGATGCTAATAATCTGAGAAGAGTGTGATTCATGTTCTTTAATGCAACAAAAACAATTTCAGAAAATGGTACCCACATTTCCTAGAAGCTCCTTCTTTCCATGACTTTACTGGATAGACTCCAGATGAGAAAAAATGCGTTTTCCCTTTCCCTACTTTTTCCTACATTTGTTTTGAGCACATAACGGTAAACTTATTCTAGCAGTCAAAGGGTCAGTACTCATCAGATCATAAACTATTTTGCCTGACTACGAGCAGTCAACACCACCTCAGGCCTTTTTAATAATGATGATGATGATAATAACTACAACAATAACAACAACTATTATTACTTATTATTATTTTAAAAGTTATAAATAAGCTTTAAAATTCTGCTCTTGCCCTAATGAGTTTTCAGCCTAGCAAGACAAAGACAGAAGCCAGAAGAGGAATGAATGAGGGAAAACACATGAACCTCTCTCAGGTGACTCAGCAGTTAAAATTATCCTACAGGAGGAAGAAAGGTTTATAGACTCCTGGAGATGGCAGACTCACAGCCAAGCTCAACTGAGTAGAAAACACGGGTCTGGGCTGGGCAGGGCACTCCAGGTGTTCAAGGAAATGCAAAATATAGCATGGAAATAAAAACATAAGAATGACTTGGAAAGGATATTTAGTCATATGGCAGGGAGGGGAGCATGGGTCTACAGGGCTTCATACTGTCAGCCTACTCCTACTAAAGCCCCAGCCCAGCACCCAGAGATCTTGCTGCCAACCCAGAGCTGTTTGCTCTCACCAGCTCCTCCTTCCCATTTTTCTAGGTATTCTTTTCTAATGAAAATCCTTCTTTTTATGATGCAGTTTCTCACTTTATGTGAGAAACTGACTGACCATCTGCGTACCTCTAAATCAAAGTCAAGAAAACAGAGTCAGGGATTACGTGTTGGTGCATCTTTTTTATAGATGCTGCAATAAAGAGACCACAGGCCTTACTAAAACTGTTGGGTAACTGCAAATCTTGTGAAAGCAGTAGGAAAACTCCTTTGCCTCTTTCAAGTGCAGAATAGAGTAGCAATAGGGAATGGTCTCAGTAGCTTAATACTACAGTCTGAGATATGGATGATTAATAAACTTGAAGTCAGGAGGGAAAGAATGGGAAGAGCGAGAAGTCCAAGTAATTCTGGAATTGGAAAAAGAGAGCACAGGTTGCACAGGGCACAACATTTTGGTCTTCCCTGTCCAATCCTAAAACATGTACTGTGGCCTCTCATTCTCTTACTGACTAAAACAAATCTGTACTATAGCGTTATGTACTCATGTATACAAGAGAGAAAACAGCCAGGTGAAATAATGCTCCAGCATTAAAAAAAAAGGGACAGACATACTTGTATTAGAGATATTGCATCATACAAAGTCAGAAAGCAGAGTTGCAAAGATTAATGGGAAGAAGGAATTAAGTAAGACCAGGCCACTGTGGTGGTAAAGCATTGAGTAAAAATTATCTGCTCAAATACAGATGACAATGTGACACTGCAAAACCATATATGTACTTTTGATCCGTTTGCTGTACAAATGACCAAAACAGGCAACAGACACTTCAAGTAAGAATGAAGCTGCTTAGATACCATAATGCATAGGTAAGCAATAGCTTAAAATTTCAAAACTAGTTATTTTTAGCAGGGTAAGTTACCCCTGCACAGAGTTCAACACCATCTTGACTTGAGTATTTCTGGTATCAAACCAGAGAGCTTAAAAATAGTTTAGCTGTCTTACACTCTGTCCTGCATATATTCATGAGATGGTAGAGTTATGAACTCAGAAGGCCTTTCTACTGGGTGGATCATGATGTAATTACCATGATTTCCAGATAGTTCAGAGAAAAAAAAGATTATCCTGAAGTTTTAAATTAGCCTTCATGTTCATAACATGCATGAGAGGTAAATAAAAGCTGGCGCTGAATTGCAAAATCTTACTCCGACTTGAGCAGCACTATAACAACAGCTAAGCTACTTCTTATTTCTTCCTCCTTTTGCCTGCTCTCTTCTCGTTTTCCATCATCCTTGTTACTGTTGCTCTTCTGCTTTCTTAGGAAGGCTGAAGTACAGCAGCTATTAAGCCTTTCAGCGTTTTTGGCTTTGTAATCTGCTCTCCATATCCATTATCAAACTGCTACCTTTTTCCTTTGACAGGTTTTTGCTTCTTACCTGCTTTTGATATACAGATACATGTGGCACAGGCTCCCAGGGAACAACAGGGGAGAGTTTACAAGACGGGAGCATTACAAAATAAGAGAAGGAACAGTGGTGGAGGTGAAATGATGCAGGACTGGCGAAGCAGCCATCACTCTCAGCTTAGTGCACTGGCTTAAGAACATTCCAGTCTCCATTTATACTTTTCTTCTTTAAATTAATGCCCTGCTGTTTTCATCTCCCTTTCTCCCCTGCCACCCTCTTTTTTGGTCACCTTACAGTTCATGTACTACACAAAACAAGATCAGCCTTGATTCATGTAAGCTGCTTCTCTCGAACAAAACCAGTGGGCCTTTTGCAGGTCAGCTTTCTCCTTCTCGCCCCTGCTAGATCTGCCAGAGAAGACAGCCATATTCCACTGCTGCACATCTCAGCAGTTTATCTGGCATCTGCATTTACAGCTGTGCTATTTTAGATTCATGGATTAATGTGTTGGGTTTTTTTCCTATTGCTTGACAGTTCCAGTAAGCTTGACAATTCTTGGAAGCTTGATTGACCGTTCTTGGTATCAGTGTGTAAAGTGATGGACAAAAAGATACGTTCTCTCTCAGAGAACTTGAAACACAGGGACAGTGAAAAGAGAGACAGACTTTTTCCCACATCCATTTATTTGACTATTTGCCTTAGCCTATTAAATGTAGGCCGGTTAGTAACGTATGGAAGATACAGCTTCCTAGACAAACATTTACCAGAACATTCTAACTTACTATAAGAATGAATCAAATCCACTACATAAATGCAGGCAATTGTAAAGAAAATGTAAATAAATCCTGCTGCACACTACCAAGAAGAAAGGGGAACAGTTTCTCCAGACAGATACTGAGGCATGGAAGGTGTGATGGGAAAGACAGGAATCCTGATCATGTTAAACCTGAACTTTCTAAAGCAGCTGTTATTCAGAACTTGCCTACATGAGCACATTATGATAAACTAGCACGTTTGCTACCCTGCTGAAAGCATGTATATACAAACAGCTCTATGGAATAAGTACAGCACCCTCAGCCTAATTTAAATCCTGTTAATTTATTCTTGTAGCCGTGTCCTTAAGCAGATCCCTAACCTGAGCATCTCTCACTGCAGTTCCCCCAGGTGATGGAACAGCCAGATAGGCTGGTACTCTCCGTCAGATTTAGTTTACTTCTGGAGCAAGGACGAGTTTAATAAACCATGCAAAAATTTTGCATGACACATGATGCTGTTCAAAAGACACAGAACAAAGCTCCAACGCTTCTATTTCAATCTTTGAAGCCAACAAAACAGAAAGGATTTTAGAAATTTTTAAATACTACAAAGCACTTACCGTCCTGAAGAAACTTGTTTAAGTGAACCAGCACTTTCAAACAACTGGGCTCTTGCGGCCACTCTGAAAATAAAGCAGCACCTTGCTTTATACTCTGCTCATTAATAAAACACACAGACTAACTTCATTTTTAATCATCTAAAGATATGGACACATTTAAAAAAATTACTTTAATTATTCACTTAGAGAAACAGAATTCAAAAGCTAAATTTAAGCCCCCATTCAGCAGAATTCTAAAGAACGTAACCCAACTGGGGCCTGACTTCCACATGCTCTAGTGCCTTGCTGAGTCAGCAGGAGAAATCTCAACACCCTATACTTAAAATTCTCTTCATGAATGGCCGATAGATATATTGGAAATGCTTTTACTGCCAGCCTGTCACTATCATGCTGGAACTCTGAGCTGGGCAGGATTCTCTGTTTAAGACACAACTGTCTGTGAAATGATTACAGTGATCCCTTCCAGTTTGAAAAGTGGAGAGGCTGAATGGAGTCCTGCAGTATCTGGAGAACTTCCTGGTGCTCTGCAGATCTGGAAATCACACAGAATCACAGAATCTTCATGGTTGGAAAGGACCCTTAAGATCATCGAGTCCAACCAAACAATCCACAATCTCTGCCACTAGAGCATGCCCTGAAGTGCCAAATCTAGACATTTCTTAAATACCTCTAGGGATGGTGACTCAACCACCTCCCTGGGCAGGCTGTTCCAGTGCCTGACCACTCTGTCAGTAAAGTAATTCTTCCTAATATCTAATCTAAACCTCCCCTGCCACAACTTCAGACCATTTCCTCTGGTCCTGTCATTATTCACCTGGGAGAAGAGGCCAACACCCACCTCTCTCCAACCTCCTTTCAGGTAGTTGTAGAGGGCAGTGAGGTCTCGCCTCAGCCTCCTCTTCTCCAAGCTAAACATGCCCAGCTCCCTCAGCCTCTCCTCAGATGACCTGGTCTCCAGACCCCTCACCAGCCTGGTAGCTCTCCTCTGGACACGCTCCAGCACTTCCATGTCCCTCTTGTACAGAGGGGCCCAGAACTGAACACAGTACTCGAGGTGAGGCCTCACCAGTGCCGAGTACAGAGGCACGATCACTTCCCTGCTCCTGCTGGCCACACTATTCCTGATACAAGCCAGAATGCTGTTGGCCTCCTTGGCCACCTGGGCACACTGCTGGCTCATGTTAAGCTGGCCGTCCACCAGCACCCCCAGGTCCTTTTCTGCCAGGCAGCTTTCCAGCCACTCTTCCCCAAGCCTGTAGCGCTGCTTGGGGTTGTTGTGACCAAAATGCAGGACCCGGCACTTGGCCTTCTTAAACCTCATACAGTTGGCCTTGGCCCATCCCTCCAGCCTGTCCAGGTCCCTCAGTAGAGCCTCCCTACCCTCAAGCAGATCAACACTCACACCTAGCTTGGTGTCATCTGCAAACTTACTGAGGGTGCACTCAATCCCCTCATCCAGATCATTGATAAAGATATTAAACAAAACTGGCCCCAAAACTGAGCCCTGAGGGACACCACTGGTGACCGGCCGCCAAGAGGATTTCACCCCATTAATCACAACTCTCTGGGCACGGCCATCCAGCCAGTTTTTAACCCAGCCAAGAGTACGCTTGTCTATGCCGTGATTCGCCAGCTTCTCCAGGAGAATGCTGTGGGGAACGGTGTCAAAGGCCTTCCCAAAGTCCAGACAGACAACGTCCCCAGCCTTCCCCGCATCCAGAAGGTGGGTCACATGGTCATAGAAAGAGATCAGGTTGGTTAAGCAGGGCCTCCCTTTCTTAAACCCATGCTGGCTGGCCCTGATCCCTTGGCAGCCCTGCACTTGCCATGAGAGCTCACTCAAGATGATCCTCTCCACGATCTTTCCTGGTACCAAGGTCAGGCTGACAGGCCTGTAGTTCCCCAGATCCTCCTTCTTGTAGATGGGCGTCACATTAGCCACCCTCCAGTCACCTGGCACCTGCCCTGTTGACCAGGATTGTTGATAAATGATGGAGAGAGGCTTGGTGAGCTCTCCCACCAGCTCCCCGAGTACTCTTGGGTGAATCCCATCCGGCCCCATAGACTTATGTGCGTCTAGGTGCAGAAGCAGATCATTGACTACTTCCTCATGGATTATGGGTGGGTTGTTCTGCTCTCCATCCTTATCTTCCAGCTCAGGAGGCTGAGCACCCTGGGGATAGCTGGTCTGACTATTGAAGACAGAGGCAAAGAAGGCATTAAGTATCTAAGCCTTCTCCTCATCATTGGTTGCAACTTTCCCCCCTGCGTCCAGTAAGGGATGGAGATTCTCCCTGGCTTTCTTTTTGTTGATGTATTTATAAAAGCTTTTTTTGTTGTCCTTAATGTTAGTGGCCAAGTTGAGATCCAGCTGGGCTTCTGCCTCCCTAATTTTCTCTCTGTATAACCTAACAAGATCTCTGTACTCCTCCTGAGTGGCCTGTCCCTTCTTCCAAAGGTGGTAAACCCTCCTTTTATTCCTAAGTCCCATCAGAAGTTCGTTATTCATCCAGACTGGCCATTTTCCCCGCCCTTTAGACTTGCGACACTTGGGGACAGCCTGCTCCCGGGCCTTTAAGATTTCCTTCCTGAAGAGCGTCCAGCCTTCCTGGACCCCTTTGCCCTTCAGTACTGTCTCCCAAGAGACTCTCTCAACCAGCATCCTGAACAAGTCAAAGTCTGCCCTCTGGAAGTCCAAGGTGGAGGTTTTGCTAACCCCCCTCCCTACATCACTACGAATTGAAAACTTGACCATTTCATGATCACTAAACCCAAGACGACCTCTGACCACCACATCTCCCACTAGTCCTTCTCTGTTTGTGAGCAGTAGATCTAGCAAGGCACTTCCCCTGGTAGGCTCCCCTACCAGTTGTGTCAGGAAGTTATCTTCCATGCACTCAAGGAACCTCCTAGCCTGCCTGCTCTCTGATGTGTTGTATTTCCAGCAGATACCCAACAGGTTGAAGTCCCCAACCAGAACAAGGGCTGGCGATTGCAAGACTTCAGCCAGCTGCTTATAGAATACCTCATCTGTCTCCTCATCCTGACCAGGCGGCCTGTAGCATACTCCCAGCACAACATCTCCCTTATTTCCCTTCCCCTTCAACCTTACCCATAAACACTCGACTTTATCATCACTGGAATCTACCTCTATACAATCGAAACATTCCCGAATGCACAGAGCCACACTCCCGCCTCTCCTCCCTTGCCTATCCCTTCTGAAGAGCTGATAGCCTTTCATCACAGCATTCCAGTCGTGACAGTCATCCCACCACGTTTCCGTGATGGCAACTACATCATAGCTGTCCTGCTGCACAATGGCTTCCAGCTCATCCCGTTTGTTGCCCACGCTACGTGCATTCGTGTAGACGCACTTGAGCTGGGCTACCGATTTCACCCCCATCCTTGGCCCTTTATCCCTAGGCTCATTACTAGTGGGCCTGGTTTTATCCCCTTCCCCCTTCGATAGTAGTTTAAAGCCCTGTCCATGAGCCTTGCTAACTCTTGGCCTAATACCCTCTTCCCCTTTTGGGATAGGGTTTTCCCATTCTTAGTGAGCAGGCCCGGTGTCCTGTAGATCAAACTATGATCAGTGAACCCAAAACCCTGCTCGTAGCACCAGTTTTGGAGCCAGGTGTTGATCCGTCCAATTTTCTTGTTTACCCATTCCTCAGTCCCCAAAGCTGGAAGGGCAGAGGGGAACACAATTTGTGCTCCCGAACCCTTGACAAGCCGTCCCAAGGCCCTGAAATCTTTATTCATTGCCCTCAGACTTCTACTCTCCAGCTCCTCACTGTCTGCCTGTAAGATCAAAAGAGGGTAATAATCCGAGGGCCGTATCAGGCCAGGAAGCTTCCTGGCTGTATCCTTAACACGGGCCCCAGGGAGGGAACAGACCTCCCTGTGGGAAGGGTCCGGCCTGCATATGGGACCCTCAGTTCCCCTCAGAATGGAACCCCCTGTGACTATTGCCCTCCTCCTGCTCTTCACAGCAGCAGCCTTAACGCGTGGAGCTGGCTGCTTCGGCGACTCCCTGGATGGGGCTTTATCAGCATCCTTAGTTCCCTCCCCATCTACCTCCAGAGGCCCGTATCTGTTCGGTACGGGCACCTGGGGGGGGATGGGGGGTCTGGAGGGGGCTCTCCTGCTGCCGCGAGCAGGTACCTGCTTCCATTCCCCCCCATCCTCTCCCAGCTCCCCTCCTTCTGCCTGGTGACAAGAGGGCAGGGGATCCTCTCTCTCGTGGAGCCTCCTCCTGCTGCTTTTTCCCCAAGAATGGCAGGCTGTGGCTCCACCAATCAATGTCCCTTTCACACTCCTGAATGCTCCTCAGTCTTTCCACTTCCTCCTTAAGCGCAGCCACCAGGCTGAGCAGATCATTTACCTGGTCGCAGCGCACACAGGTACCGTCTTTGCTGTCCTCCTGCCAGAGCGACAGACATTCCATGCAGCCCGTCGCCTGGACGGCTGCACGTCTCTTCATCACGTCCGTTCGTGTCGCTTTATTCCTTCTGGCTTTGGCTACAGACCTGGTGGAGACCATGTCCACCGCTAGTGTTGCCTCACCGATGTGCACCCCTCTCTGGTGCTCCCGGGCGGTTCCGTGGGTGACACCCAGGGAACGCCCGCTCGCTGCTGGTTTGGTCGGTGCCCAGCGACCTGGTCGCTGCGCTCCCGAAGGGCTGCTTTTGTGTGTGGGGTGCTGGTTCCACCCCGCTCCTCCTCAGCTGTTACCACCCTGGGAAGCGCTGGGCACTGGCTCTGGCTGGCCGCTTTTCCAGGCTGGAAAAGCCTCAAAAACGAGCCCCTTTCCCGGCCTTTTTTGCCGCGATTCCCTTCCCCAGTAGAGACTTACTTGTTCACAGGGACTGAGATATCCTGAGGCAAAGTCACAATTACAGCAATGATCTTCTGACTCTTAAATTTGTGCTAAAAGCACTGAGAAACATTGCTAACCCAAATCTCAATGAGCTAAATTATAATCTCTACTGCTTAGAACTATCCTCCTTTCTACCCTCCCCCCAAAAAAAACCCCATCAATCAACTGTTAGGAAAAAACAAAGATATCAACTATTTAACAGGCAGCAACCAAAGACATTTCAGAGCACAAGTTTGTGGTTTTTTTTTCCTTTCTCCAATTTTGGTCTTACACAATAAGATCTGATGATCTTCCTGACGTTACAGCATGGACAGTAAGTGGCATTTATGCTCCTTGAAACATTAAATTCCAGAAGAAGCAGAGATAATAATACGATCACTTTCCAAAGATAGATTTATTCATTATAGACCTTATCTGTAATCTAATGAAGTCAATGGGAGTCTTTCAACCGACTTCAACAGACTTTGTGCCGTGTCTCCTTTGTTTATAATTTTAATGAAGCTAGATAAGTAATTCACAAATACAGAAATATTCAAATCAAGTATTCATGGATGCTTTTTCAACTACTTATGTAGCTCTCTGGGATGACTTTATAGTAGGCAATACCATAACACAAATCTCCAAAGGGCCTTGATGACTTACACAGATCCTGGTCTTTGATAGCCATTACTTGATGCAGTATCTAATCTTAATCTCCTGCACATTTTGGGAGGCAAATCAGGGTTTGGTGGAGGCTTTGGTGTATCTTTGGTATCTGTTGAAGATAAGCTCTGTATAGATCCACTGCAGCTTTTGTTACCTAAAGAAAACAACCAAATTATAGGGAATATTAAAGCTAATTTGAAGTTGTTTCACAACAAGTGTTTAACATGCAAAGTTTTTGTTGTTGGATTTTTTTTGTTTGTTTTTTCTAAAAAAAGAAGTAAAATAGGTAGAGAAAGTACTTACTAAGGCAGAGAAGAAACAGTCTTTCAGGCAGAAAGCCAGGAGAAAAGGACCAACAGTAAGAATGAAAAAATGACATTAAAATTGTGAAGGCTAAAAAATTACATTGTACTGAAACGGCTAGACAGTATGTTCACTAAAAAGTGACAATAAAAACATTTATAAAGTAGCACACTGCGTAGAATTGTAGAAAAAATTTGTGTTGCAAGGCATCTCAGGAAGTCATCTAGTCCAAATTCCTGCTCAAAGCAGCGTCCACTATGAAATCAGACCACGTTAATTTGTAAGAATTAATATTTCAGTATCCAGTGCATGAAGTTTAGGAAAAATACTTAGAAATTAATGATACGAGTTGCCTAAAACAATTGCTACTGTAACTTGATAAAACAAATCTATAGCTGTACAGATTGTACTGCACACAAAAAAAGTTCTCTTAATGAATACAAGGCATGACCACATGTATCCTTTAAGCTGATCTGTCTGTGGACTGCTGCCCTGTTTACATATATATTCTGCAAGACAATAACTGCATCTGCTCCTGTGTTTCTTTATTCCCAAGAAGAACAAATGCTTAATAATGCTCTAAAAGCTGTCATAATACAAAGAGATCCCAAAATAGGAAACCAATACCTATATTATTAATATGTTAATTCTATGGTATTATTCTATATTGTAAATTATTGTTAATTATTATTATGCTAAATTATTAATACTTTTAATATAACACTACTTCATATCTGTAAGTCTTAGGAAAAAGCTCGCACACTCCATGGGGGGCAGAGGGGAGAGAACTTTCTTAAACTTTTAGGACTTTGCACACAACCACATACTTACCCTACGCGTACTTGTATTACTTATACTATTGACAGCTCAGAAGGTGTTTCTTCTGAAGTCATTTCCACATAGCTGTCAATATAGTGCAATATCACCTCATGTAATCACAGACACAGCAGGGGTTCACAGGCATTTCAGCTAACTTAGCATTTAGCAGAAATGTCTAAATTACGAAGCTTCTCTGCCTCGGAAGGAGCCTTGTCTACAGGCTTATTTGGGATATAGGCTCAACTTAGGTGCTCAGAAGGTGTTCTTCGAAGCGGCGTCCTTCTCTGACTGAACAGAAAGACTGGTGTCCTAACTTGTGCACTGAAATTGGATTTCTAAAGTTGGGTTTGCAAACTTGTGTCTGTTCTTGCACATCATGTCCATGTACAGGACCATTCAGCCATAATCTTGTGTTCAAGCTAATCTACTTGCAGTAGTGGATATCAAACCATGCACGTAGGGCAGAATGAAGCAGCTATTCCATCAGCAGGGTATCGGACATAAGTTTCATGCCAGGGATTACCTTTTTATCCCATCTGTCCAGTCCTATCTCAACTAAAAGCATAGATGGTAAAAAACATAACTATACATAATCGACAAGGAGTGACAAAACTGCTATTTACTAAACATGTTAAGCCTGGTGCTTTTTTAATTTAAATGCTAGCTTTCATCAATATCAGTCATGTTTCAAGGATTCATTCCTTTGATACAGTGATAAACCATAGTTACCAACTCTTCTTATACCATAAGGCAGAGCAGGATAGAGAGTACTCTAAATTCTGAGAAACACTTCTAGCTTTTAAGCTGTGTGAACTTTACAGTTAATAAACAATGGGACTATGTCAGAAGCAGTTTGAAGACTGAAAGAACATACCACAAAAATTAAGAAAATAAACACAAAAGATTCGTGAATATCATTAGCTTTCAGATGCAGCTCTTGTTTTCTATGTGTCACAGTAAACACTGATGTCTTTAAACAACCTTGGAAATTACCTTCAGCTGATGGAATTGATCTAAGGGAAGATGCTGAAGACCTTTTCAGCCCAGACAGACTGTAAGAACTCTTTTTGGTCAGGTCTGTTGGTGGAGAGGCGTTCTCTGGTCCAGTGACAGAAGCTACACTTTGGCAGTCTGACTCGACATCTGTTTTGGTTGCATCCTCCTTTGATGAGGATTCTGGACTTGTAGTCCAGAGACCTGAACTCTTCTGGCCATTAGAAGAAGGCGGAGAGGCAATCCATGGAATCCCTCCTGACTTCTCCCTGGGCTGCGAGGGCGCGCACTTGGTGGTGCTGTTCTGCTCGGAGGAGTGAGAAGAGAGAGATTCAATGCTGCCCATGGGAGTGCTGTCTGGGCTACTGCTGTACGAGTCACCTAGGGAGGAATGAGGAGAGGGGAGAAAGAGAGAAAAAAACATTATTTTTTTCTAATCACGTGCATTACTCTCATGCCACCTTTATCTGCTTGTACCTTACTTGTCATCAAAATCATTAATATGAGGTTTCAGAGGCAATGATTATTAACACAAAATATCTACTTAGTTACTCTGAGTTTCACACACATTCCTACCTTTAACCTGAAGCAGCTGCCTTTTGTGGCTATTTTTTTAGAGCTGATGAACGTAATGAGCTACAGGCTAAACTATTTCACACAGAAGTCTGCATTTTAAAATAACTGCCTGCAACACAAATAATCCTTGAAAATTCAACAGTTATGATGTTACAGTATCTTTGTGGTGAGTATCTTGCTGGATTTCCATGATAAGGCAAATGTTGTGGTGCTTGTCACACTTATGTTCTTAAATGCATGGCTTTATTGCCAGCAGGCGCAAGAATTAAATTTTACTTTGGTTACCAAGCTGCTGAGGATCTCTGCGGTCTCTGTAACACTAGTCCATAAGTCTAGCTATAGATATCCTGTTTTCTGAGTCATCATACTTTTCATGAAATATCTATCCTGCAGAAGGAAAACAACTCATTCCTTTATTTGCAACCTAAATGATGAACATTTGACAAATTTCTTTAATTAGACTGATATTAGAGAAATTTACCAACCTACACAAAAATCTTTGTACTGATTTTGTTTCCAATAATCTTTTGCAACAAAAAGCAGGAATATCCTAAAGAAATTTGCTGATGATATAAAGGTAGGAACGCTCATCAGAACTGAGGAAGGACTGGCCTATAGGACAGTGAGGACTGAATTATTTTGAAGACTGGATTCAGTCTAGTAAGTCATACATTGGTTTCCGGTAGGATTTTTTCCCAAAAGACAGGAGATGTAATTCACAAATTTCACAAGAAGCAGGGCATACATATTCTTCAACCACACAGTAGTTATAAGATATCAATATGATATAGCTGCTTTTGCCTCCAAATGTTTCAATATCCTTGGGAACAAGTGACCATAACCACACACAATACTACAGATAAGGTCACAAATACCAGTGCCTTGCACAGTGAGCCGATCTGACAACAGCAGTGCCATTGGTACAGTACTGTAAAATATTCTGTCCACTTCTGGCCAGAATTCTGGTATTTCAGATTAAACTGTCCCCCATCTTGCTCCTTTACAGACCATTAGTCCCTTGAAAATCGCAAGACTGGCTGAAGCCTAAATTTTTCAGATGCATTTTCTATAATTTTCTAACATTCCCTACCAGCTGAAACCTATATCTCATTTTGTCATGCCATACAGAATTCCTTAATTTCTTGCAATATAGTTAAGCGTTCGTGCTTCATTTAAATGATGACTTAAAACCACCTAGTACTTCAGAAATTGCTACTGCCAGATGCCAAGGCTCTCTCTTGCCTGTCTCCAGCCACACCTAGAGGTATCTGGCAAGGAGAATAACTCTGCTTCTGCCTTGGCCTTCCAGGCACAAGCGAGATCTTAACGGGAACTTGTGTAAGCAAGTGTTGAGCTTGAGGTAGCAAGCAAAGCACGAGTGGAGAGCTCTTGGGTCAGACCTGGTTCCAATCAAGCTGCCAGCACAAGACGTGTCTGAAGGAAGAAGCGGGAGCTTGCATACATTCTGCAAAACGCCTGTGCAGAAATGACCCTTTTTTTTATGCTGGCATTCATTCATTGCATTTACACAGTGAAAACCATTTGAAACTTGCCCAGTTTGTCCTCTGGTGAATGTAACTGACGGTTCCTCTGTAACTTCTTACTTGGGCTCCCCTGCCATTCACACTGACAGTCGATGTGCAGACAGCTATTGCTCTAATTTAGTATTTAAACTCTCACTGGCTGGAATCATGTACCACAAACACGGAAAACGCAGCACCTGTGCAAGAGTATACTGAGGATACATTTCCTAACATTACAGACTTTAGAATTACTACAGATCCTCAAGAGCAGATATACCTTAACTGTGGATTAACTTATTGTACCAGTTTCATGGCAACCTCCTTGAGGAACCAAGGGACACAGAAATTCTTTTGAAAGTCTGTTGCAGTAGTGGAACTGTCAACAACTTAATCTTTGCTGAAGTTTCAATACTTCTTACTGGTACAGCCAGTATCTAAAAAAGTGACAGCCCACTAGATGAAAACGAATGAAGTGAGACTTTATAATAGTCACATCTACATGAAAATGAATAAGCATTCTAAGCAGTGCTTAATTATAAACATAACTCCCCGCTGTTGAACAGTAAGCCATATGATAAATACACTGTTTCTCCACAAAATATTAGAGTTTGTTTCTATTCCAGAAAAACTAACAAAGTTTCAGTGGTTTTGGCAACCTAGGCAGTGGCTGACTTTGAACCAATGACCACAGTTTCATGCATGTGAAGAAAGCCAAGGAATGGTTTTGATCTCCTGACCTTGACTGAATTACATTTATTACAGGAGGAGAGGAAAGATTCTATTTACAGTTTCCCAACCTTAACAATCATCTTAAAATCAAACGAGATCAATTTCATGTAATGAACTTTTGAGTTCCAAAGTAGCCTACCTTTAGATAAGAATATAGAGTCTACTCTAAATGATTTTTGAACACTATACGCAATACAAGACTTGCCTAAAACCAAACATCCTTTCTCATATGAGAGGAGCAAGGAATGCAGTCATTCAACAGTGCGGCTGTGACTCACAGAGGTTAAAAAGCTGACCAACCCCCAACTGTTATGCTTGCAATTATTGGAATACAATACTTAATGGATATTATCCAGGAAAGTTAAAAGACAAGACATTAAGAAGGAAGATAATGAGTCAACAAGGACAAACTTACTGTCAGGATCTGCTAGACATGGTGTATATCTTCCTTTGGGTTTACGTGAACCTGTGGAGAGACAAATTGCTCGTGTTCTTCTTGAACCTGATCGGGACTGAGGTTGGGGAAGAGGAATATTGGGATCTGGTGCAGTGTGAAATATCTGCATGATTAAAAAAAAGAAAAAGAAGGGAAAATAAATGACGTAAACAATAGAGGTACTCTTACACTTCCATTTGTTTTCCTCACCACTACACCTGAAATTAATGCTGTAATGCATTACAAGAGTAAATTCACAGAATATAAGCTTTGCTCTCATCTCATTTTACAATCTAAGAACTACAATACTGAGCTGCACATAAAATTTATACTAATTATACCAAAATATTTCTTCTATAAAAATAGTTCTATTTTCTAAGTGCTTGTTAAGAAGTGCTTGGTGTCTACATTGTGAAACTTACAATATGTGCTTACAACTAACTCCTGCCCAAGAAATAATAATTTTTTTAAAATATTATGAAAAGATTGATTTTTTTCTCTGTGTTTCTATGAAAGATTTTGTATATAACATAAATTTGTTTTAGTCATAATTTATTACAAACCAGTTTCTATTTCAGAAAACCATTTTATTTTGACAAATACGTCAAGTTTGATGAGGAACATCTTTATGTTCAGAGCATTTCCTGATTTTTCTCTTTTACATACAACTTTTACCACTGGTCAATTTTGCACTTCATTACTGCAGAAAAAACTAAAATTTTTTCTGTATCTGACTACTGCGATCTGACACAGGTACACATGAGGTTTTGAAGAACTCTTTGCTGATAAGCATGGCACGCTTCCCAGCAAGGACAATACAGAAAGTCCTGTAATTTGCTTGACTTTCATCTGTATCACCTGTTCTGCAATATCCAAGACACGAGCAGTACAGGTCTTGAAAGAACCTAAGAACCCTTTTGGATACTTCTAGTAAAAATGATAATTGCCTTGGAGGATGAGCAAAGCAAGAAATACAACCAAAAGATTTGCGTGTGTTTCTTCCAGATGTCCTCTCTCACCTATTCCTCCTAGCATAGCCTGTAAACTCTACTGAGTATCTCTTATGGCATTCTGTGGAAGGAGGTGGAATTAGTTCTGTGGAATGGAGAAGAGGTTTTACAGACAAAGAATGCCTATTCAGTTAAGCTACTGAAGGAATTAGAAGTGTCCAATCTCCATAGTGTAGAGAGGAACAAGTGTCGTAGGTTAAATACCACGCGATGCCAAAACAGATCTCTGCAAGGATTTCTGAATACCCTACCAATAGGCACTCCCAGAAGAGGATGAAGCAAGCAATGAAAAGATAGCTCCATGCCACTCAGACAAGTGGAAGAAAGCAAATATACTTTTCTGGTAGCAAATACTTTAATGGACACGTTGAGATGGTCTTGAAGTATATTAATACTGTATTAGGCATTAGTGAGTAGCACATCAATACAAAATTATGTCTGTAGACAGAGAAATAGAGCAAGGGTGATTTTAGTTGTGCAGCCATGGTCTTTGTATTCAATGAGCTTGTAATTTTTTGGAAGGGAAATTCAGTGTTGGAAACATGTAATACACATGTTTTGGAGTTACAGGCAAGGAGGCTATCAGTATCATACCGAGTTTGAGGAGTCCCCATGAAATATAACTGATAATACCAAGCAGTACTGTCAGTACTTACTGACCAACCAGTGCAGGAGATCCTTTTATTGACTGGGAACTGTCCCTTAGCTAAGTAACGTGAAATGGAAAAAACCCAAACTTTTTTCACTTTGTTTTCCTAGTCGTCAGAGAAGGTCATATCTATCAACAAAAGACCCCCAAAATAAAATTTCTTTTGATGACCAAGTAAAGGAAGTCTTGACTGTTCTGATGAGTTCTGAAATCAAATAGTTTAAAATAAACTAAAATCTGAGGAGGCTTTTCAGTGATGTTGATACCTGCAATGCTAGTGACTGAAAGTTAAGTACTTAAGATTTCACGAACTTTCCTTCTCAAGCCCTGAAACAGGTCTCACTCAATCTTCCAGGAAAGAGTTTGAAATGGACCTTTGCTGTCACTGGTCTCTTTGGGGAAAACAAAATAAACTAGGCAGTCACAGACATGCCTTTCTTCAAAGCAAAAAAAGTAGCTAGAGAAGTCTGTATGTTCCAGAGTATTCAAGAACTTTTAAATCACAAAGACATAATGGGCTTAAAACTTGTAACTAGGAATAAAACCTACATCTAAGATACATTATTTTTTCTTTTTTGCTTTTTTACTTTTGATCTAGTAACTACACACATGAAAAATGATACAGCGTGCAGAAACGGGGGATTGTGTTGGGGATCCACATTGATGTTGCTCATAAAGAGGAACTGAAGGGTGGCTGGTGTTTCATGACATTAGGTGGGACTACTTCTCCACTGTGCAGCTGGCACATCCCCAAAGGACAGCCATGGTCAGAAAGACTGACCATGACCATGTTCCACCCAGAGCGAACCTTCATACACTGCTAGCATGAGAGAGATGGAGGAGCTGTGAGCAAAGTTGTGACCTTCTCATTCTGTTTCTATATATAAGAAGGACACAGCAATCTTCAGAAAGCAACAGAGGATTCAGAGCAACTCCTTCAAAACATATGAGGTTATGCCTTGGATCTGTACCTTGCACAGCCACAAAAGACTTGCTAGGAATACAGATCCATAGCATGGGATGTGAAGAAGGTATTCTTTCTATAAATGACCTTCTACAAATGCTAGTTCTCTTATTCTTCAGAACTTAAGGATGGTAATGAAAACGAGATCTTAGTTCCACTTTATCACAAAACAGTCAGATAATGTCTTTCTACCTTTTCATAATGCTCTATCAGAATTTCAACGACGATATTCTGAAACTTAATGTTCATCATAGCAGCCACGGTTTCTTCTTGGGCTCTCATCAGAGTTGGTCCAAAGATAACACCAAGGTTGGATACAGTCATTAGATTTTGCTGACTGTGTAATGATACCCTTTAAATGAACACAAACAATATGCAATTAAATAGTTGTCCTAAACTACAATTCCAACAGGCAAAAACCCGGTAAGACTATTTCTTTAACAAGATCCCAAGTTCATGCCTCCACTTTAAAAACATGTTTTAAACTTTCACTTTTACTAGAGTCAAAATGCCGTGTAGTACAACTACTGTATTTCCATTAAGGCTCCCACCCTGCAATAACTTAATAGGTAATGACTATATCTTCCTAGAGTAAGTATTTAAGTTCCTGACATAACTGACAGGGAAAAGCAACTAGCTTTGAAGGTCTCCATGGAGAGATCCAGACCATCTGAAGTTTAGGAGTCTTCAGGTAGGTACCTGTCTCTCCCCAGTGATTATACAGGAACTCAAATACTTGATGTTTGATTGACTGAAAATACTATGATATAACAGAGCTCAACCATATACCTTAGCGTTCATGTAAAGGAAAGGCAGTTACTGAAAACACTTACATTGCAATAGGATCTCAATGCGTTGAAAACATAGGAGGTTGACAATAGGGTCAATGAAATCATTGTTTCTGTGGTATAAATAACACTAGGTGATCACAATGACATCTTCTGGCTTTAAACTATATTAACCTTTTACTTCTGTATATTCTATTGTTGCTTACTGTACCTTTTCTGTCATTTTTCTTCTTAATGTAGAATTTAGAAACTTAGCTTTTCCACTAATTCATCACATAGTAAAATGAAAACCATCGATCACTAATCCTCAATGCTCCTTTTCTCTCCTTATGAATAAGATTTGCCAAATAAAAAACACATGATCATAAATCCTTTGAAATAACTGCCAGTGATTCTCCAGTCACAGCTGCCCTATTGCCTCATGTCTGAGAAATATCATGCCAAGTAAAGATTTTATAATTGCCTTAATGCTTAATTTTACTGAATCTGCTACCAAATAGAATCAGTTACAAGGCACTTGTTCAGTTTCCTTTTCCTTCTCACTCCTATCTGCTATCATTGTCAAGCTGAGCCTTTTTAGCCATTTTCTATATAATAAAAATAACCTTTGTACCTTTTAAAATTAAGAAACAGTAAAATCTATAATTTACTACAAGACTAGCAGGTAGGAGCAAACTTATCTTCTGGTTTTCTCTGACAGCCTTCGTTAATCAAGTTTATGGAGACATCTGCTACGTTTTCCTTCCAATAATATTCTCAGATACCTTGATTTGTTCTTAAAATGCTATACAAACATTACCAAAATGATCTATCTGATGTCAGGGTTTCGTAGCAAATAACACAAATACTATCCCCTTAGAAAGATTAAAAAAGGCAGTGACAAAAAGAATATGATTTTTTCCCCAAGGCGACCGGGGTATTTTTTTAAGATCAGGATGAAACCCATGTCTGGACTCACACATTACCCTTTCTCTCAGTCTCGCTGTTGAGTAGGCACTAATGATACACAGAATAGTAGAGTTATCTTGGTAGAGAGCTGAGATAGACTGGACAATTACTTCTATAATGAAGTACTAGTGCCCTCATATTTAGAACAGGAATGTTTCAGCACCCCGCTTACATCAAGAAGCAGGAGAAACACAGGAAAGGGGGTTGTATCGGACACAACATGATTATAAACTGCAGGAAATTAAATGCCTACCTTCTTACATGTTTCCTATGTTGCTTCATTAAGTTATGCCAAAAAAACTTTCCAGAATTTTACTTCAGACAGACACAATGGCAGAGATGGTTATTTGAAAGCCGTATCATGAAAATTACTACTTTGTTAAAGCACATTTTTAGCTAATTACCTTAATCTAATTTTCTCCGTAACAGATCTCAGGTTTGGTTTAGGTGACTAAGGGGTGTTTGGGAAGTCCACTAGCATTTTAATGACAATGTAATTTCGAATTACCCATCTCTATGTTTGTTAGAAAAACCTTAAAAAACCCCCAACCCTTTGCAATGTTACTCTGCTTTGTGCTGCACAGTAACTGTTAAGCTCCCTTAGACAAACACTATAGTCTTGTAGCATGAGACAGAAAGTAGTGTTTGTCCTGTGTTTGGGTTTCCTTCGTTACAAATTTGGTAGCTTTGTTAATAAAGGGAATGGTGAATTTAATAACATTGTAACCAGAAAGGACTTTCTATAAAGCACTTCAAAGGCTCAATTTCTTCCACAAGAGAAAAAACCCAGGCCTGTAAATGGAGCATTTTGATAACCAAGTTTCCCCTGTACCAGTCCTACTGTTGCTGGGCTACTGAATACAGGCCAAGGTAATCATGCATTTCAGGCAGCTGTAAAGCATTCATTAAGGTGCAGTTGTTTTCTCCCCTAAATCTCTTTCTTTGATATAACACCAGTAAATTTTTGATACTGACAGACTGCAGTCTCCTGACTATCTATCTTAGGAAAGTATGCTGTTATTATATCATACCAAAGAATGATTTATCTTTAAAGTTGACAGGTAATTTGACTAGGAAGGTTAAAAAAAGAATAAATTAGTTACCTATCAGAAAAAACCACCAAACTTCCCGTGTTTGCCTAGCTGTTGACTGAGTATATACTCACACGGTATCACCTCTCTGCAGGGTGCTTTTCAGGATTTGCTGGTTTGTTTGTTTGTTTGTTTTTAGTATGTTCTACATCCCACAACATCTAGATCACGTTTAAATTTGCACAGTAACAAAAAAGTCAAGGTAGGCAGAGATATAAAGACCTTAAGACCTCACCCAAGAAAAAAGAATATTATCCTTATTTTATAACCCATAGTTAAAGATATTGATAGTATTTTCACCTTGGCACAAAAGCATACATAAAGGAACTGAACAGCTAAAAGAAATACAGGGAAAGGATGCACATTTTGAAATTGGATTTTAAAGAAAAACGTGAAGAAGCAAGAGGCTGATTTTTTTTCATAGTTTTCCATTTACATAAAATTAGGTACTTTGTCTGCCATTTGCTACTTGAAAAATCTCCACACAGTAGTAGGAAAAAGATGAGGAAGGAAGATAACTAATACACTCAAGAGACTAATTTTTAATTCAGTCTCATTAGAATTGCTACAGTAAACAACACCTGGCAAATCATATGAGAAATCAGAAGGGGTGAACTGAACGTTGGAAAGAAAAGAACTGGAAGTTTTCAGTATAAAACCATAAAGTGAAGTTTATCAGAAATGAGAATTGCATCCAAGATATGACAGGCAAGAGTTAAAGAGAACAATTCAAGAAGGGAATACTGCAGGCATGCTTTTCTTTGGAAATGCGTCTGAGGTCATACTGAGAATAAAGAGGTCAGGAAAAGAGATCAAGAAAGAAATCCTTGCCTATAACTATTTCTGCCTAGAAATAAGTCAGTTCCTATGTATATATATTTCTAATTTTGGGGCTTCCATCCAAGCAACTTTTATGAAATCATTACTCTCTCATCAAATGTTTTAACTTTTTAGGGGGTTACGAAGCAGTAGACAGTATGTTTTTTTAGCTAATCAGACAACTCTCCGAGTAAGGAAACTTATGAAACTTGCTTTCACCTGGTTCTCTGGGTTACCCCACGTCTAACGAGATGCAAGGTCTGCCTAATCAGTTTTTGCAATGGAAGCACAGCTCCATATCGCGTTAGCTCTCCAGGGGCTAATGACATACAGCACTAACAATAATTTATTAGGGCTAAATAATTTCCTATCAAAGAAATTTTCAAAGTTCTCACATCTATAAGAGGAAGTAAAACTGTATTAGGCTCCAGTGTAGACAGCTTACTGCAGGCTGTGGCTCAAGCTGTGATCAAAAAGGCAAAATAGCTGGGACATAATAAATGGAATGGAAACAATATGGACTCCTCTCTTTATGTCTTCTATATATCTCAGTCATGTGGGCCTTATCTGGACAACTGCTGTTTCAGTATTCACATTCCCAGATCATTGATAAATGTACTAAAAAGAATACAGGATGCTAAATCAGGAAGTATTTTTATTGATATCCTAAATCAAAAAGTATTTAGCAAATATCAGTGACACCCAACCAAAGATTTAGTAAAACTTAGATGAATAACGTTTGATGCAGAAACAGGATAAATTATAATGTAATAACGGTATGTAATCATAGCTAGTGATATAGAGAGACATAAGAGATTAAAAACTTGTCTTTTTTGTCTCACAGCACGTGCTAAGTGTAATTCAGTGAAGACAAAAGGTCATCTGCAGTTCAAATAAATGCAAAATCTTTTCCATCTGACATTTAATTAATACTCAGAGAAGCTGATGAAACAAGGGAGATTCAGAAGTGGGCTTGGACATTTATATAGACATAAATAATAATACTTCAAATTAGTGTTTTCGAATGATACTACACCTCAGAGCTGTTAGAAAGAAAAATAAGATCAAACGTGAAGGACAAGTATTACCACATTAGTTTACTCTCCATTTCCGAAACAGTGTGGGACCTCAAGTCAGATTCAAACCAGCATTTTCTATAAACCTTAGCATAGTTTTAGATGTTTCTTAAATTTAATTAGTGCCAGCTCCTGTAGTAAGTAGCAATGTGAATGAAAACATTGAGTGGGTTTATTTTATAAACACAGTTGGTCATCTTAGTGACTCTTTATGGTGTTATTTTTTGTTTCTATGGTGAGTATTCCTCAGCTACATTGATAAGAGCATTTTAGAAATTAAACATAATTTCAAGTGGTATTGTTTCAATACAGAGAGTGGAATAAGCAACACTGACAAATTTAAAGCAGAAATAATCACATCTTACAATAATACCAAAGAGAAAAATCAAAAATAATTACTTGACCAGGTGCTTAATAAGGATGTCCAGCATCTCTCTGTTCTTCTCTGGTAATTTATGCACAAGCGCATGCACTGCCTCAACTCTGTAGTTCTGATCATCTGATTCTATTAAACAGAAAACAAATATTGTTGATAAATTGGAATGTGTGCTAAAATGCGACTACAAATGGCAATAATGCCTGTACACTAATACACACATGCATTACAAGGAGCCAAACACAATTAACCTTTAAAATGATGAGGACAATTTGATTATATTTATTACAACATTCTGAAATCTGTATTTCAAGTAACTCGCCAAAAGCAGTTACCACCAATACTGGAACGAACGAAATTTGTGGCAATATTGACCCGATGTGCCACTGCAGTGAAATCCAAGATTTTACCTCTTGATATTTAAAATATCTAAAATTCTTGAGTGTCGTCTATTGTTATCAAGGCAAGAGGAAATGGGGAAATAACTGCAAATTCTAAACTGGAGTAATTTGAAAAAGAACCTTACTATCTCTGTATCTAATTAGTATAACAGAATTATCAGCCCATATAAAACAAACAAACAAACATATAAATCAAGGTTCAAAATTTCATGCAGAAGGCAGTCACACAGAACCTCTAAAAAGATCAGAACAAACCACTGAACAGCTTCAGCTAGTGTCACTTCTCTGTTTTGGGGCTTTCACGTGGCACTGTGCTGTCACATACAGTGCCATGGAAGAACTCGGATCCATGGCTGGATCACTGAATAATAGACCAAGGAGAAAAATCAGGATAGTAACTGAGGAGATCAAGGATTAGAAACAATATTACTTTCGTGAAAGGATATGTATTACTTTACTTACTAACAGCAACAATGAAATCTTTGTGCAGCTTGAAAGTCATCAGTGGTTCTGAAAGACACCTGGTTGTAAAAAAATTATTAAAAATCAAATTTAAAAAAATGCATTACTCAAAAGTCTTTGTAAGTTTTATAGGCGTGATTATGTGAGCTCTCAAGATCTGCATAATGTCTATTGTAGGAAACCCAATTCAGTGATGACTGATTGCAAGTAGTATACAAGTCAATCATGTACATGGTCTGAAAAGCTCTTTGAGTTGAATCTGGCGTCACCATGTAAGTTAATAAGGGAAATACAACTGGCACTGACTGTTTTCTGGCTTCCATACTGTAGAACAGTAATAATTACAGCTGAGAACACCGTACAGTGGGCTGCAGAAGCAATCTTTTCCCAAGAAAGGCAAAACCATGATGAAATTGGGGACCGAAATTCTGATCTGAGAGATCCGAGAAGAATCTGACAGTCAGACTCTGAATTGCATTATAGACACAAACACACAGGTACTGATAGCTCATGTTCTAATTTCACAAATACAGTATCTACAGTGATTTGTGCTTTTGAAGATGTATCACAAATTTCTTCAAGCAAAGACAGTCTTTTCAATAAAGTCTACTTGAGCATTCTGCCACAAATCCTATAATTTTCCAAAGTGAATAGGGATTTCTGATGCTGCCCTTTGTTAGGTGACTGGTTTAGGAAATCTATATTTCTGGAAGACACAGAACATCCACCATCCAGATTTGATGCTTTTTATTGTGCTTCTTTTGAATGTTATAGATTGAGACCCAAAAAAGGGTTATCTCAGAAGTACCATAATTCTTGATAGTTCTGTCTCCTATTAGCAAAAATTTTAAGAGAAAATGGTAGTGTGGGAGAGATATTGTGTTGGTGAAGGCATCGACAGCATAGGATAAAAACCTATGCTTTTGCGGAGATTTTTATTCTGCTCCAACAATGATGCCATGAAACCTCGTGGTACACCGATTAAGGGATTTGGAAAAGAAAAGACTGAGTACAACATGCTTTGTGGCAAACACATATTTTTTTTAAATAAAAACAAGTAATTAATTAAATTCTGCTGAATTTAGGGCTATATAAGGCATAACTATCTTAATAAGGCAGAAAGTGCATGACAAATTTTTGATTTATTATTACATATAATCACAGGGATATTAGGCAGGGTAATAATATACTCAATTATTACCATGCTAATGGAGATAAGAAATGTAATATGATATTAATACACAAAAGATTAGTGGGCCAGAAAAGGAATACTGAGATTTGTGTGGCGTCATACTTACCTGAGGTAGTTTTTTAGTCCGCTTGTTATTGTTTTATTGTCCCAAAGTTCCATATCAATATCCATATCAGGAGGAGATTTAGGGGCTAGTAGAAATTTGAATTATGATTGTGTTATAGTTTGACTAAAACACTAAATAGAAAAGCAGCAAAACAGAGGCTAACAGATTAGTCATTCATCTGATGTGACTACTTATTAGCCGGATTAACTACCAATCTGATCAATTTGAATCTTTTAATCTCTGCCAAAGTACCAATAAAAATGAATTTAACACTCATATTTAGTACATGTAAACATCAACTATATACACTGTATTGAAGTGTAAAATAAGCCCGCCCAAGCCAACAGAGAATTACTAACGTATTTGGCTTAGACATTCAAACACAGGCATCAGAGAGCCAAATTAGCAAGAAAAGTGAAAGAGCAGACCAACGGCCTATTAAATTGAGTTATGCTCTGTTAGAGAACTGAGCTTTGGAACACTTCTGACATACACCAAATAGATACCAATAAAGAGAACTTTGTAGCTAAAAGAAGAAATGCATTTTATCAATAATTTGCCCATGTGTATCAATCATTACATGCAGAAATTGAATGCTAATGCACATAAGAAACTAGTTAGATGGATCACTTACTTTAAGACTGCAAATTCAATTTAGTGGCAGTAACTGCACATACAAAATTGTAAATATCATAACACACTCTTCTAAGCACAGCAGTTAAGGCAAAAGGGACCACAGGGCACACACTGCACACTGACAAAGGTTCACTTTGGATACTTACAAAATATGGTATTCATCAGCTTTTGCACCTTGGAGTTTACCCCACCTATTCTGTACAGCCCCAGGATTGTAATACCTACATTGGGAAAACAAGCACAACGAAAATAATGAAAATAAGGTTATTCCAATATACGCTGATGCATCCTTGGTGTATGTTTTCAAAACATCTAAATGTATTTATGGAAAATTGTACTATTACATTCTCCAGTACTGCTTTACTCTACTGAATTCTCTTCTGGGATATTGACAAATGCATTCCACTGAATCCACACCACACTATACACTAATCATAATTTTACATTAACAGAACCCTTTTGCATAGAAATCACCCATATTAGTAAACAACAAGGAGATGGCTGGGAAAAGCAAAAAATAAGACCCAAAAGCAGTCTTGAAACATATTACACCTCAACAAGTTTATCTTACTTAGACTTCAGTGGAATCACTATGCGTCTATATTTGCTTTGACCGTCATCCCTTCTGATTAAGATTTGATTGACACTTTTAGGAGAAATGATTGTACCCAAAATAAAAACATATACTGTATACTGTTGCAAAACTGACATTGAGAATGCCCATGCAAAATAGAGACAATCAAGTCCCAATTTACCGGTAAGTTTCAACTGTTGGGATTTTTATTTTTTTTTTTTGATAGCACAGATACTAATAACAAATAATCTTTAAAGTATGACATTCACAACACAGTATTGCAGTATTCCAGTGATGATAATTTTATTGTTTTTAACTGCCTTTTAAAATTAGCAGGATTTAAAAGTCTTCCCTTTTCCCCATTTCAAGTCTTACCATTGTCTACTTTTCCTTTGGAAACAACCTTCCAAAATCTGATCTCACTTAGATAACCTAGGTGTTTTGTTTTGAAACCCTTTTTTTTTTTTTTTTTTCCCCAGAAGAACCGGTGTGGGTCAGCAGTGATTCAAAAGCTACATAACGTTGTTACCTGAGAAACTGAATTCATGTTGGGCTCAATGTTGCACAGAGAGACCACAGACTTTTGCATCAGAAGAGAGTTGCACACTGACAGTACAGTGCACGGACAGGAAAAGGTTCCTTCTTTTTATGGAAGACAATACAGCCAGACCTCTTCATGTGAAAAGGGATAATTAAAAACTTGCTGTGAGTTGCAAGATATCAACTCATCAGTAGAGTGATTATTATTTTCTTTTTGTACATTGCCACCACCAAAAATGAATCTCTAAACATTTAAACAGGTTTCACACCAGAAACACACACCATTTTTAACATGAGAAAACACAATTTGGTGCACACAAATTAAAGACTAAAGATGTGTGCAACTGTGTATTAAGCTGTCTAAACAACTTGAAATTACAGAAAATGTTTAAAAAACCCACTTAATTGATATGTTGAAACTATTGTCAGAACTTGTGGCAACAGTTTTAAGTGTAAAGCACACAGATAAAATGTGAGAAGTACAAACCAAATGACACACACACTCCAAAGTGTGTTGTAAAGCAGGCAGTACATTTCAGAGTTGCAAAACAGGCGGAATTAATCAAAGTAATATTTAAGCAAAAATACTCATAATAATCTAATATGTAATTTGTGATTTAATACACACCTCTTGTTTCCACAGCATGAATACATTTCCTCACAAAGTTGAAACCTGCTTCATTTAAGAACACTATAAAAAGAAGAAAAAAGGTAATTCTTTTCTAACTTAACAATACACAAAATCTCCATACAGCAACATACATACATTAGTCAAGGACTGATACACTTCTACCCAGGAGATTGTGACACTTATTCTGTAACAGTATTCTTGTAGATAGATCCTTAGCACTCAAACCCCAACTTGTTGATCATTAGTGTATCATTAGGAGCGGAATATTCTGCTGGCTTTCTCAGAAATCAGTAGCCTCTCTATGCGCACAGCTGAAAGCTTGTTGCTTTAAAAGTAGATTCCTGTACTCCCTTTCCTCTGCTGAAGAAAACGCTTCTAAGAGTTCAGGACCTACATTATGAACAGAATATACTCCTTGGTTTTAATACAACAACATTCTTTGTTCACTGCACATGCATATAACCACTCATAAAATGGTAACACAGGAAAACAAGCTTTGTTATTGACTTTAATTAGTGAACTTATTTCAAGTGAATGTACTTCTCATTAATTTTTCTACTTCAGTGCTCACTGCTCTAACTACCTAAATAAAGAAGATCTTAAAGCAGCGTATTTGACACCATTAAAATAAGCACCATCACATAAAAAACAGAGGTAGGGCTTAAATTTTAGATTTCTGGAGTCTCAAATATACCTCCTATGAAGATGTACGTCCATATCTGACACATCTCTCTCTCTGAGAAACATACAACCACAAATATATTTAAATTATTTTTACATATTTGTGTTAATATATTATGTTAATAACTTATATGTGTTAATATAACGTTAATACAATTATATGCCTAAATCTCATAGTATCTTTAAATATACTCATTTTATTACTCAGTGTAATAGGTGCATATACACCTAAAATCAAAAAGATGTGATCCACACAGGCATATTATTTCAACACACTGGCATGTACTTACATTTAGGTATACTGAACTCCTGATAGAAACTTTTTACAGATTTCTTAAATATATTGTAGCTTTGGAGCCAATCAAATTTTCTTCCAATTTATGTTTGATAGTAATACAGAAGTTGAAGGCTTTCTCACAGTTTACATAGTTTAGGACGTGCTTTCGTGTAACCCAATCATGTAATCCAACAAACAGTAATTTCATAGCAATAGAAAGAAAATGGAAAACAATTAATCTCTCTCTCATGTCCACACATATCTAGGAACCAGGACATTACAGAAATCTAGCAATATTTGGTAACTCTACATAAATAGAGAGCTTACTTTCTTCCTTCTTGCTAATAATGGCTGGCAGTGTGTAGATCTGTAAAAAAAAAAAGGTGCAGCATGTCA
Organism: Chroicocephalus ridibundus; assembly: GCF_963924245.1. Lineage (NCBI taxonomy): Eukaryota > Metazoa > Chordata > Aves > Charadriiformes > Laridae > Chroicocephalus > Chroicocephalus ridibundus. The sequence goes on along the minus strand of NC_086284.1, from coordinate 17,232,037 downwards.
ATGTTTGTGCTTTAAATTCTTTATTGCCAGGTTTGTTGGGAGTTGTTAAGCTAGCTGCAACATGCTGGGTATTAGCTTGCTGCTGGGGGAAAGCCAGCCTTGCCTTTCACCTTGTCTTGACGTTTACCCCCACAGCACTTGCCCAGGTGAACAGCCCTGAGCAAGGATCTGAACAGGCGGAGAGGGCAACAACCCGCTGTGTTGGTTGTGTTGCAGCTTTAAACAACTGATCCTCTGAGAGAGAAGGCAGAGGGACAGTGGGATGTGTCACAGAAACCTATTCAGGCCGGCCTTGAGATTCTAGATTGACTAGGGATTTCATAGTGTTAAATTTTGAGGCACCTAAAATGTGTTGGAAGTCAGATTTGCACACTTCAAATGGGTTAAATTTCAGTAAAACTACTGATATAATTTCTGTACTGTTTCAATCAAGGCAGACGCTTGTAAAAACACTCCATTTCATAAAACCAATCAACTATTTTTTTCTGCTTGGATACAGGTCTGGCATCACCCTCATTCAGTGACTATTTTAAGAACAGATTAATAGTGGGAAGAAATCTCAGACAAGCCTGTCTCTTAGTAGCTTTCAACACATTTTTATGCCCTCTGCAGTGCCTTTCAAGATGGTACTAATTGTTTACCCCACGATGCTGCCTTAAAAGATGGTTTGTCTCTACCACTGCAGAAACTACTACTTCACAAATGTTATCTGAACCATGAATCCTATTAGTCAATATGCTATCATATTACTTAAACATTAAATATCCTAACATAAAATAATAATATAGAAATAAAGGCTTAAATTCACTACTAGTTCTGCTTTTCTACTTTGTACCTATCTTCACTGTGTGTTTGTGATAATGTCTCACAAAGAACAGAACTGTATTTGTCTGTACTGCAACAGAGTGGCTGCAATGCATACTAGCTTCTTTCTTTAATATGTGTGCCACAAAACTGTAGAAAGAAAAGAAAATGAAAAAAATATCCTTACTGGTTCCTTTCCATCCATAGCTTCGAGCCAAAGTTTTCGGTTGGATTCCGAAAAGGCTTGCAGCGTGATGATTCCAGGTCTGTCAAAAACATACGCGCACGCTGAAGTTACTAATTTATTTTCCTGAAACAGTACTGAAAGTCAGAATCCAAATGCGTATTGACATGAAGATAGAGAGAAGTAAAAGAAAATTGATGGCTTCAGAAACAATACAATAACTTTGAGCTAGACTTAAAAAAACAGGTCTGTTTTTCAAAAGTTCAGTACTGCAAAGGGTAATTTTAGATGGCGCGTCCTAAGTGCTACAACCCTCTAGTAGGTATTAGACACCTCCGCATTGCAAGATGGGTTATACACCTGCAAACGGGATCCAACACAAGCCATTATTTTTCAGTGGCGAGATGCTTAGGGTGAAAAACTTACATCAGCTCAATTTCACTACATACATCTATGCCTGAGCTGGTTATCTACATTCCTTTGATAGCAAACGAAGAGAAGTAGGTACTTTTAATCTAAAAGTCATAGAATCACAGAATCTTCATGGTTGGAAAGGACCTTTGAGATCATCAAGTCCAACCAAACAACCTACAATCTCTGTCACTAGACCATGCCCTGAAGCACCACATCTAGATGTTTCTTAAGTACCTCTAGGGATGGTGACTCCACCACCTCCCTGGGCAGGCTGCTCCAGTGCCTGACCACTCTTTCAGTAAAGTAATTCTTCCTAAGTCATCATATCCCAAAACAGATCTCCAAAGTTGGTCAAAAGAACTGTGCCCTAAAGTGGTTGCCTAAAAAGTGCACTTTGTGATAGTATCTGAAGTATGGAGCTGTAAAGCCAATTGAGCTGTGTACTGTCATGGTGGAGGAATTTTCTATTTGAGGTGATTCAAAAAAACCCAGTTCTTTCTGCTGGCTGTGCTCTAACCATGATGACAGAAGTTAAAAAAGTGGCATATCCTCTCTGTTGATGAAGCTTTGACGCTGCACAGAAAAAGAGTCACAGGAACCAAAAAAAAAGAAGAGAAAGCAGTTTTGTTCTTTGTCCTGGAAATAATTATATGAACAGATGTGTAAATACAAGGAATTAGTCTCTATTTGTGTTCACAGGCAAATTAGTTCTTTAAGAAATGCTTTGAAAGTAATTCACTGATTTTCCAGCACAGAATGCACGTAGGACAGTCCATTTTAAAAAGTCCTGCTCCCACACCAGTGTAGGGTATCTCTGCTCAAAACTTGCAGCAGATTGTCCAAAACTGTGATTTTTCTATGGTAGGTTCACAAATGCTATAGCTTTTACTAGGTATTCATCTTCAAACCGTTCAAGGTGGAGCAAGCCCTGCCCTTACACTTAAAAATGCCAAGCTGAGTATTTTATTTGCTATCTACTATCACAAGTGTAAAAAGATATAGTCAATCCAAGCCAAGATGTATAATTGTTTTTCTATTTTCTTTAAGTCTATTTCTGTTTTAACATTCCATCTTGCTATATCCCCAAAGATTCTTACCTAGGAATTTTTCTCTCAAAAACATTTTGAGAAATAGAAACTGATTTGTTGTCTATTATCTCCTCTGCTGACTTGTACAAAAATTTACTACTTCCCTGCTGAATACCAAATCAATTGGAAAAGTGAACTTTCTATCAGCCTGAGAAAGTTAGATCCGTACAATAATGACCACGTAACTTTGTATTCTACTCCCCTTTCAATCTTCTGTCTAAGTTTCCAGAATGCCTTTAACTTATAGGCCACGCACATTTGTAATCAATCAAAATGTCCAAAAGGAATAAATAATACATAAAAAGTGCCTATAACTATCTCTTTGACGAGAACTTGAAGAACTGCAGATGGAACTAATTGTTCTGTGCAGTGGTGTTGAACTGTGGACGTTCCAGTAGAGTAAGGGAGAGAGAAGGGACAAGACTCACTTGTGAATCTGTTACAATGCTACTGCCACGCGTGTGGCTAATAAATGCAATTCTACACAGAAAGAAACAACTACCGATTTCAAACTCAACATGCCAACTGAAGCTTAGAAGCTTTCAAGAGACCAATTAGGCTCAACATTTGTTCATCTCAAATTTCTATTTCTTAAACCGGAACTCACTCAGAAGTCTATTTTAGAAAAATAATGTATTATACTCAAAAGTGCCAAAGTAGCCTCAAAATTATCATTCAAATACAGTATTCTGAATGGAATTTAAAATGACAGTAAAAGTTATAAAATATTTCTTAAGAGAACAACTACATAAGTCAGTCTATTTATGATATTTTAAGAAAAAAATTAATTCAATATTTCTCTTTCTTCCCAGCCTTGAAAAAATACTTTTACAAAATACTGCATACATATACTTCAAATACAGAAAAGCTGTTTTCATCTATCTTATAAAATTATAATATACAGGAATAAGTGGAAAAAAATTGTAGAAGTAATTTTTTAAAAATGATATGCTATCATACATTTCTGAAAGAAATAGAGACAGGTACAGAATATTATTATTAATAAGTATTTATAAAAATATTTATGATCTGTTCCTAAAAGAGGGTAGTCAGTTGTGCTACAGGTTCTGTGAGAATCCACCTTGTATCTGCATGCAAACAGAATGTAGTTAAGACAACACATATGCAAAGCAGTGAATTTTGTTAGAAAAACAGGTTTGAACAAATAAGTACTAAGCCTTGAAAGCCTCGTTTGTCTGGATACAAGTGTATTGAGAAATATACGTTCCTATTACAGAGTAATTCTTATATATTGGTTGCAAGTGCTTTTATTTTTAACTATTTTCAATTTGTTAACACAATGAAAAAAAATGCAAACCTCTCAAATACTTCAATATCGAAACAGAAACGTTTGTCAATTGAATCTGTCTTTCTCCTGATGCAAGATTTTAGCTTGAATATTTCTGGTGCGCTTGTGACAAGGCCATTCTGTAAAACAAAACAAAACAAAATCAGCACAGGCAGTATGCTGATATACCTTGGCTTGACATTTTACATTTAACTGTATGAACAGATAAAAGAACATGTCTTATGATGGGGATTAAAATTATTTAGGAACATATACAATAATTTCTCTCTATATAAAATAAGACTACAGTTAATACCTTTCTGTCACATATTTATTATTTAATCTTTATATTTCAGAAACCTCCTTAAATTCGAAACTTCACAAACATCTGCATATATGATTATATGTTATACGCTAGAATAAATATCATATAATTCTATCAACACTCGCATGTAGATGAATTCTAAAGAATAAAGCGGACTAACTCCTAGTTCTGGCCACCATCACTGTGAGGCCACTATAATGTTGGAAAGGCTGACACAATCACGGGACTGTCTGAGGAATGGGAGAAAGCAAATGTCACTCCTGTCCTCAAGAAGAGCAAGGAGAAGGATATGGAATCATTTAGGTTGGAAAAGACTAAGATTGAGTCCAACCGTAAACCTAGCACTGCCAAGTCCACCACTAAACCATGTCCCTAAGCACCATGTCTACCTATCTTCTAAATACCTCCAGGGCTTGTGATTCAGCCACTTCCCTGGGCAGCCTGTTCCAACGCTTGAGAAGTCTTTTGGAGCAGAAATTTTTCCTCATAGCCAATCCAAATCTCCCCTGGTGCAACTTGAGGCCATTTGCTCTCATCCTATGGGGAACTACAGGCCAGTCTGCATCACCTTGATCCCTGGGAAGGTGATGAAGTGAATATTCCCGGAAAGCATTTCCAAACACATTAAGAATAGAGAGGGGACTGGAAGTAGTCAGCATGGATTTAATGAACGGGAAATCATGCAGGATCAACTTGATAGCCCTCTACAATGTGATGGATGGCTCAGTGGATGATGGAAGAACAAAGAACACTGTTTATCTCAACTTTAGCCAGGCTTTCGACACTACTCCCTACCACAATAGGATGTTTCCTACTACATCCTCATAGAAAAAGTGGTGAAATACAGGCTAGATAAATAGATGTTGAGGTAGACTGAGAACTGGCTGAACTGCTGAGCTCACAGCAGAAGTTCAGCTGCAGCCAGTCACTAGTGGTATGCCCAAGGGGTCAATACTGGAGCCAGCACTTTTTAGCATGAATAGGAATAACCCCAGGCACCAGGACAAGCTGGGGCTGACAGGATGGAAAGCAGCTTGGCAGAAAAGGACCTGCAGATCTTGGTGGGCAACAAGTTGACCATAAGCCAGCAATGTGCCCTTGCAGCAAAGATGGCCAACAGCCTCCTGGGCTGCATCAGGCAGAGCACTACCAGCAGGCCAAGGGAGGTGATCCGGGAGGTGATCCTCACTTTCTGTTCAGCACCGGTGAGACACATCTGGAGTGCTGGGTCCAGTGCTGGGCTTCCCCACACAAGAGGCACAGTGACATACTAAAGCAAGTCCAGATAGGGGCTACCAAGGTTATTAAGGACTTGGAGCATCTGTCATGTGAGGAGAGGCTGAGAGAGCTGAGACTGTTCAGCCTGGAGAAGGGGGACCATATCAGTGATTCATCTATAAATGTCTGATGGGAAGGAGTAAAGAAGACTGAGTCAGATTCCTCTCAATGGTGCCAGTGAAAGGGCAAGGGGTAATGGGCACAAACTGAAATACAGGTAATTCCATTTGAACTTAAGGAAAATATTTTTTACGGTGGTCAAACGCTGAAACAGGTTGCCCACAGAGACTGCGGGGTCTCCATCCTTGGAGATATCTAAAATCCAACTGCATAGAGACCTTGCTAACCTGCTCTGCCGACCCTGTGCTGAGATTAAACTAGATGATCTCCAGAGCTCCCTTCCAAACCTCATCCATTCTATGATTCTGTGCAAATGGGATTGATTACCTATGCATTTGGAACCACCACATTAGAGAAGTTATTTAATGTGTAGTTTATATACATTTTAAAAGAAATATTTTTATTTAAATATTTAATTTATCTATGCTATATGACATGCATTGCCTCATGTACAAAAATAGTCTTATGCTTTATTTACAACAATTTTTCTTTTTACAGAATGCTTAATATAAAAGATGGAATATACAGTTCATGTAGGTATTCATGTATGTGCAACTCACCACTTTTCCACCAGATTTTGTTTCAGCTATACTCATAGTGAACGTTTTTGTTCCTTTATCGTAAGTGCAGTAATGTTTTACCCATGTAAATCCAAGAGGTCCTAGATTAAAAAGAGATAGTATTAAAAGTAATTATTTGGCATTTTATCACTATTTTAGTTGGAACTAGATAGAGTAGAGAAAAGCACCCACATGCAGCCTCCAAAACCAAAAATTCCCCTAATTTTTAAATTTTAACACGTTGTTCAGGTGTAATTTTCAAAATCTTGTAGCTCAATAACGGTACCCAAAGTTCCAACAGACCGGTCTTCTTTGGTGACTGGATGGGTAACAGCATTTTACTAGGGGAAACAGACAGGAGACACGCAAGATCCTGAGGATTTTTCTGCCTAGGAAATACAGGTGGAGATTTTATGAACCCAAGTGAAGCTCAAGAATTCAGTATTACATCCCTTCTCTGAGAAAAACTTTGAAGTCTGGTATTTGATCCAGAAAATTGCACAAAGTCATAAATTCAGAGTGCATTTCTCCTTACTTTCAGAGTTCTTGTCAAAAGTAACAAATGCATTTGGAGGTATCATAGCAAGGCTATTTTCTACCTCTTACCTTAAGGGAGCGGGTAAAATGGCATTGGCTCAGAGGTACATTTAATCTTATGTATTTGAACTCTGATGGGTGATTTCATTACGTGAAAGGAAAGAAAGGAAAGGAACAATGCACTCTAAACCAATAGTGGTTTAGAGACAAAGGATAAAATGCTGGGTGGCAGAGGTGGCGCCACCAGCAAGAAACATTGTCCTTTTATGCCTTAGAAGGGGTCCTGCGGGGGAAGAGGCAGCTGTAACAGCTGGCACACAACTGACCGTCTCCACAAACTAAGAATTGCACACACTCACAGTACCAAAGTATAATGTACTTAGGGGTTCACTAGTCTTCAATTTAGGTAGCCTTACAGCAATCCCCAAGTACGTGGATGTACGCCTTATCTTGGAGAGGTCGCACCACACTACTACTTAACCCTACCGCAAAGTATAGGATCTCTGATACAGAAGACGTTTTCACTCCTGGATTATCCAGAGCTTTGCCTAGGCACTGCTGTGAATCTTTAGTGAATTTAAACCCAAAACCCTCCTGAGCTTAGCCCAATGGTATTTTAAACTTCATCCGCTAACCTAGCTTAGATACAGGCATTTATAACGTGTTCTTTGCTGTGAGGACATGGAGTAAATCCTCCCACCATTTCCCTCCACATCCTAGAAGTACAGCTAAGATCTCCCACAATTTCCTGGAAAAAAAAAGATGTTTACTGTAGCACAGAGACAAAATAAGCTCCCAGATTCTTACAGATGTATCTGGAGGCGTGGTGCATGGCAGAGGACAGGATAATTCGGGTTTTTGCAGTGTGACTGCTCCCCCTCGGGCCAGAACATAATGGCTATAATTGCACTGGTTGATGAATAGTGCTGGCGGCGTTCAAGGTCACCAGGTAACACATAGTCAACAGGTAACTTGGACAAAGCTTCTTGACTTTTGAGGATAGGAAATTCTGCACAGAGGGTGGGATATTCTGTGCAAGCTTGTCTCAGTGGCAGAGGACAGCCCCATTTATTGTACTAGCATTGACACAGCTCCTGGGTACTCAGCTGCAGAGACCAAACACAATGGCAGTGTGAAGAGGTACCAAGAAGGAAAAGCATTTCCCTCCTCTTGGACAGCATTATGCTTCAGGGCCTGGCATTCAAACATGGCCCCTCTCTGCAGAACCATCTCAAATGTAGGTGCCAAAACAAAATACATACATATATGTATCTATGTAAATTCAGAATAGCAAAGGACTAGATGATACTTCCAACCCACATGTAATTTCCCAATTCATTTCAATGGTAGTTACTCACAGGAAAAAGATTATACTGATTTTTTTCAAAGTACAGTATATCTGGACCTTTTAATTCTTTTTAAAATGCAAGAGCTCTGAGTCAAAAAAAAATAAACTGTTTTAAGGGATTTATGTTTGTTTCTTTAAAAAACTGTAAACAGTTCAATAAAAATGGAAGGTGTTAAAAACAAACCTAGCAGTTTTGCTATAAATACAATGGCTTTGCCCTCTAAATGTAGCCTTCCACAAAGGTGGTGGATATACAAGAGATTGCATCAGTTGTGTAAGTCAGATGTCTGGCAATCCAGAAATGTAGAGGTGGAAATTTACACAGTCTGTGATGCTGACTTGGAGAAAATTCTCCCATTGCCTGTGTTTTGCAGGAAAGTAATGTCATGAAAAGTCAACTACCCACCCACCCTCAGAAGTTAGCTGTTCTGTTCCTATATTTTAACTTATTTTCACTTGGCAAAACAAAATCTACAATTATTCTAAATAATTTTTTTCCTCTGATGGCATTTCATTAACTGTTTAAGCATATATAAGAAGGATGAGCACTCTCAAAGCTGTTTTAGATGAGTCTAGAAGTCACCTGCTGTTTTTCATTAAAAAGTTGTAGCCAGACACCTACACTGCAATTTTAAGTCTGTTACTTATGACTGTCCATCTGAATGAAAATAATTTATGGTCATTTTTTTCAAAAAAAACATACTTGCCACCATGCAGAGCACTAACAAATATATACAGGATTTATTCTCAAGAATAGGAAATATTTAACCCAGTTGCCCATAATTTGACAAGAACTTATGGGATGATGGTTGTAATAAAGTAAAAGTGCACAACAAGGAAACATACAACTAGTACCTTCCCCACTGACACGGATTACGGACCCTGTTACTCTCACTCCAAAATAAACTAATGAACAAATTTCTTTTCGGTAAGAGGATGTCAAGTTGGCCTTTCTCTATTTAATGAAGCACAGCATGTGCCCAGTGCTTCACTGCTTTTCTCCCTCCCCCATTAGCAGGACTCAGTGTAATTTCCACTTAACACAGGTTTCTTTTATCATTATTACACAACTAAAACATAGAGGGTCTTCTTAAAAGTTTCAGTTCTACTGAGGGTAAAAGTGGCTGAGGGTAACTATGATAAGCATTGAGGTTTCTTTCTTTTAGCTCACATATGGAATAAAGCTTAATTTCATAATGTTATTTGGAAAATCAATTATCAACAATTCCACGTAGTCTCTACAGTTATCATCAAAAAAGGGAACAGTGAAGAAGATATGCTCAAAACTGAGGTCAAGTCTGACACTGGAATTCTATATCCAGATGCCTTCTATTTATTTTTAGATTGAAAAATCAGCTGCAAAGTTGCATTTAATAATTTTTGCATAAATGTCAAACTTGCATAAGCATGAACACACTATCTCAAAACACTGCTATATATTTTTCCAGTGTCAGCAAGCAGAAAAAAATAATAAATAAATATATAAATCTGGTTACCCCAAGCAACGAAACATATTTTACTGAGGGTTTTGCCTAACACAGCTAGTTTGACTTGGTTTTCTATACTGGTTAGAGTATAAAATGGTAGCAGCTGATACTTCAGGTGATGTGTAATTTTGAATTCTCTCATTTGGCTTTTCACATATTTCCTGCTTCTGTTTTCATTCATAACATGATGTATAGCTAGGCTCTTCCAAGTAGTTTCAGGCACTTAAGACAACTTTAGTTCTATTCCTTTATTTAGTTTGTCACTTCATTCTCATGAAGTGAATAGAACATAGGTATAGATTTGCAGCTATTTTGAAGCTGCCAGACTGTATTTAGATGACTTTTCTTCTTCTAACACCTTTGATTTCCATTATGTGCATGTTCATTTACTCTTAAGGTGGCTGGATCAGTGGAGACCCCTAGTACAAGGTGGAAGTTGCTTCTGCTGGGTGAACTATGGGCCCAGTTCAGGCAGAGAAAGTACAGAAGACAGCAGAGTTTGGCAGGTAGAGCCAAAGCAGAGTGGTGGCTTGCAGCTTCTGCAGCAAGGCGCAGGGCAGCCAGCCAGAGCAGAGCTTGCTACCAGTCAGCCACTGGGGTGCCAACAGCAGGGACCTACCCACAAGCACCCGGGGGGGCAGGAGTTGAGTTGCTTACAAGTGTTTTCATCATCATTCCATCTCAGCTACCCTGAATGTTTCTTGAAAAGTCAAACACTTATTTTCTTTTTGAACCTCTCAGTCATTTGGAAAGCAACCATGGCAGAAGTCTGCAGACATTCAAACACAGAGCCGTTGTGTTGTCCTACTAACTAAACGATTTTCTCATCCTTGCCTTCATTGCTGTGCCTTTCAAATCAAATTAAAAGATCCATCTGTTTTACTCACGTTTCTCCTGCACATAGAGATAGCCTTCCATTGTCCATTGACTTGGTGGTCTGTAATCCTGGTTGGCTGATTTCATTCTCTGCATGAGTCTCTCCACTTCCTGCCTAGTGCTTTCAAAGTTATTCCGGGTCTAATACCCGGAAAAAGAAACAAACAAAAAACCCACATTACCTCACGCAACTACTAAAACAACAATGAAGAAATAATTACTAATAATGCCAAGGAGACTGTTCTGGAGACCAACAGAAGCATTTGCCAGAGACGCAAAAGGAAAAAAAAAAAGCAATAAAGAATAATTCATTGCTCTAGAAGCCTAGGAATAACATAGTAATGAAGAATTCAACTTAAGCACACAAGCGTAAAGGAAAAATAGTTGAAAACAGTAATGTTCCTCTTTCTGCAGGTCACTAACCTCAGAAAGGAGGTAACTGCATACCTTCAGGTATGCTTACACAGTATTTTGCGGACAGATGCAGGCTTTCTCTCTGTGTACTGTAGGATACATAGACAGAGGCCAGGCTAAACCAGAAGTTGCTGATAGCATAGCCCCAAACCTGAAGCAGTAAATCCCACTGAACCGCTCGAAGCACAGGGCAGAAAACACTAGTTTGGGTTAACACCAGGCTGATGTTTCTAGACAGCTGCGGCCTCTCCACACGTGGAAGAGGCAAATGCACTATGTCTCCATATCTGCAGTAATACCACAGCTGGTGATACTCAGAATAGTCAGGTTATTGGCCATGTCATGAACATTTTTAATGGAACTATGCAAACACCACAGTTAAGTATAATATAAATATGCTAGGTAAGAAACAGGTCACATGTGGCAGAACTGTGCCAAAAGCATGGAAATACTGTATCTGTCCTAAATATCACATGTGTAACCAGGCATCTAGCCAAGCAAACAGTTAGGTACTGAGGTGGGTTATTCATATTTGCTAATATCTATATGCATGTAAATGGACATTTTTTCCTATTGAATTCAGTGAGAACAGGGTTTCCCTCCACACACCTAACGCTGTGTAGTAGAGGAGAATTATTATGAAGTGCCAGAGGTTTGAGAGGTTGCTACTCATATAGCAGATGTTGAACACTTTGTTTCTACGGGTGATAGAAAAGAATAAAAATTTTTGTAATGTTTCTGCAAAGTCTTATGGACTCTAGTCGGAAAGAGACTCTCAAGACTTTATACATCGGTGAATACTTTTCCCTTTTTGTGGGCCACTCATGGAGTGGCAGAGTAGCATAATAACACACATGTTAAATCTTCTTCTTGAAGACAAACATCATTATTAAAGAGGGAGGTAAAATTCTTCTCTGAACTTTTCAGAAGATATCCTCAGGGTGGAGTATCAGTTCAGACCACACTTAACAGTGGTCATTTTGAGACCTTCAAGAGGGAGCTTATCTCTGTCTATTAAGTTTTTAATTATTACTTTTAAGGAGTCAGGACTTTGAATCAAATTATAGATAATTAAAGCCAAATGGACATAAAAAGTATGCCACTGGCTAGCTGAAACAGTGAGAGTGACAACAGGTCATGTTAGGATATGGTGACCTGTTAAGAGCTGCCCATCTGCCACTATTCTGTTATCCCTGTGGTTGTTACTGCTCCTGCTCTAACCTGTAGGACAATTTTAAGAACAGAAATGGTAGTTCAGATCAGTTGTTCTCCAAGCAATGCAATGGAGAGGAGTACATTTGACCGCTACAACAAACAGGCTGAACACAATTTTCCCTGAACGCTGTCCTCAGTTTGTCTTTCCTTACATAAACTATTTCATTTCAACCTGAGGTTGGGTGATGCTCTGAGTGACAAGTCAGTCGATAGAAAAAGGAAGCTGTGAATCTGTATCTGGAGCCAGAATTCAAACTTCTGAGTAACAGCAGTGAATGATGTACTGTATCCCAGTATATCTTCACGTATATGTTTCTCTAATGCGTAAATATAATAAAAAATATTATCATAATACATTGTTCCTTCTGCCTAACTTGATATCTCCCTCTACCTCTGTAGCCTATTTACAACTTCAAGTTGTACTTATATATTATTTAAGAAGAGATTAAGTGTAACTATTTCTTAATTAACATTAAAATTGAAAAAAATGTTTACTAAGTCTCTTTGTATAGATAAGCGCATAGAAGATATTAATGTATTCTGACTTACAATGCCAGTTTTGGTCTGTGCTGTGGGTTCATGCTCCTCTCAGAACTTGCCATATTAAAGTAAATAAATCTCTGGACTGAGGCACATTTTTCACCCTTTCACTGAAACTGTGCTGTTGAACAACACTGACCCCTTGTGCCTTTATCTGGAAGAGTCTTAGTAGCAAACCGAATGGAGCAAATACATAATTTGAAAGGGCAAGGGGCTGAGATGCTCTACAGACAGAGAACATTTGTATTTCAATCTAAAAGGAAAAGGTTAATCATGTAGGAGGTTCTGCCTTATTTCCCCAAGCATTGTTTTAAATGGGATCCACACCCACACGTGAACAACAGACGTAAAAGGGGAGGGGGCTACGGAGGTCTGCTGCACGTGTTTAATTGCAGCAAAACCTGGAAGAGTGCAGTACTCCTAAGAGTGCAGATCTACATTAAGAGTGCTAAGCCAATGCTGTCTCCCAACTTTGAGCCAACATATGTCTCTCTAACAGCAAGATGCTACAGGGAAAATGTCAGCGTTTTATTTTCCAGTAACCACAGGGAATAGCAGTTGAGCACAGTAAGGTGCTTTTGTACTCCCAGACCTGTTTCATATTCCCTAAGTTCAGTGGCCAAGGCACTATCCACAAAAGTTGATGCAAGATCTTCTGAACTATCATAGCTTCTTTGACTCTAGTGGAGCTACAAAAATTTCTCTTGGGCGAGTATCTTTTCTTGAAAGAATGAAATGGAAAAGAAATGGAGTCACCCCAAAAATACAGCATTTGAAGTAAATGATAGAATTCCTGCCCTTTTTTTTTAATTTGTTTTTCACTTTGAAGTTACTCATCATGAAAAATGCAGGGCTGGCCCAATATAAATCTGTTGAACTTCACTTCCTACTTTAAAAGCAAATGATAGTGGTTCTAATGCAAATTGGGTGTAAAGATGTTTTGTAGCTACTTACTTGTATGTCCTTAGAAGTGTAACATCTGAATTACACAGTGAAATAATATAGACGTGAATACAGCAGTTCTGATGAGTGGAGATGTATGTTGATTAAATGCATTTTTGTTATTTCTGGAATATGTATATATAATTTTTTATATACATATATATTTATTTTTATATATATATATATGTGGAATTTTTGAGCATAGTTATCTTGTATGGCACTTACTACCAAATTCAGACCAATATACAGCAAAATATCTGCCTGCTCAGTTGAAAGTAATTCTCGACACAAATAACAGATCCTTTCTTCTGATGAAACTTGGTGCTCATGAGAGCTTCTCGCCATGGAGGAAGGGCCCGCCAGTTCTCCAATGCCGACAAAGTGAATCCAGAGTACAGCCAGAGAATGGCTTCCCACATGTGCTAGACGACAGCAGGACAAGCTTTCTGTGGCAATCTGTATCTTAAAGAAACAAACTGCATCGTTGTATACCAGTTGGAGCACTTTTGGGACTTCTGCTTACTCCAGAAGATAGGACCCACTCTCAAGAAAGGATTTACACGTGTTTAAGCCTATTTGGACTACTGTCTTTTCTAATAAAAACTTGGCTGCTGCCCTGCTTTTCCGGTTCTTGCTCCCAAAATTTTACCCTGGAAATCACAAATTAACTATCTGAAGATTATTTTTTCCAAAGTTATATGTTGCCAGGAATCTTCATTGCATTAATGTTACCAAAAATAACTTTTTCCTACTCATATATTAATTTGATTTCTGCTTATTAAAACATTGTGAGAGTTAAAGTTCCAATAAAGTGCTACAAGTCTACTTTAATATCCTGAAATTAAATTAGCAGAGAAAATGGTGCAAATACAAATCATCCTTACGTTCTGCAAATTGAACTGCAGCTGCTGCTTGTATGGTGCAAACTCCTGAGCCAGTTCATATCCTTCATGGTAAAATGTAAATAATCCTTGAAGAAAGGCCAAAAGCTGAAAAGGTAAAATTGAGAAGCACTATATTTTTTTAATGCACGCATTTAACGGTACATAACACAAATATAACAAAACATACACTAATGTATAAGGAATAGGTATTGCCCATGATAGTGAAAAAATAGTTCTTAGCAACTGCTACATGTTTTTTCTATTCAGGTGAATATAAGAAAGCAATAAATAAGGACATCTGACTTTCTATTAGTGTTTAGCAGCAAAATATGGCAAAACATCAGCAAAAAACATTCTGTGTCTTAGCTACTGGAACACTGTAAGGTTTCATTACTAGTAATAGTAAAGCTTTGCTGAGCAAGCAATCCATGGTCAGACCTTAAGAATGAGAGGTATTAAACAGGCTTTTGCGTCATGAAGCTGTCATTTCCATAATAATTTAATTCATTCCTAGTCATTTTGTCCAGTGCTTCAGCTGGAGTCTTTGACGCTGTGCATTTTCCAACTTCATGCTTTCAAAGTTCAAGATTTTTTTTCTTCAAAATACTTTTTTCACTTTCTTCCCAGTAATTGCTTGGGCTATGACCTATTTTCCACAAATGAAACTCTTGAAAGTATGTTTTGGACAGCTTAGTGCAACACAAGAAATCCAGACTATTTCTTCCTGCTCTGAAAAAAATGCAAACTCTATCTGGTATGTCTGTGACTGCCTCCAACAGCACAACTGAAGCCTGTATGTATCCAGTTGAAAATTCTTTTTAAAGTTCACATTAAAACAACGTTTAAGTACTAAAAAGTGCAACTAGATTTTCTGAACGCTTATTTTAGCTGGTGAATTAATGCGTTTCTACCACCTGTTAGTTTTAAAAGCTTTCTAACTTATTCTGTTCTAAATTTAAAAAATGTTTTGACATTGCTGTAAGTCTTCTTACCTGCTAATAAATAACAAGCATTTAATTTTTTATTATGGAATATTTTCTTTTTATATATAATTTAGCTTGCACACAACCAAGTAAAGAAAACTACAGAAAGAAAAAAGAGGTATTAACTTGGACGTACAATAACAAAAGCTGTAACAACAAGTCAGATTTATCTTAGTATATTACAGCCATTGAAAAACTAATCATCTAGACCAAGTAACTGGCTGTCCAGGCTGCCTTCTAACTCAATAAAAACCCCACAGTTATTCCAGAGCATAATTCTTTTTCCTTTTTCAGACTTCTCTCTCAGGATGGGATGAATGATCCAATGGAAACATTTATCTCTCTCCATCGACTATTGAAGTAGCCTATATTCAGGCAACAGAAATGCCATCGTTCATATTTAATGCACTTTTCTTTTGTTACCAGTACCGTAGATTATTGTAAGTGAAACAGCTTAAAAATGTAGCTTTTACTGTGTTTATATTTTCTTTAAATTTACACTCAGCCCTACTTGAAGAAATGTAGTTAAATTGTTCTGCCTCCCTCTTTCCTATTGCTTGCTAAGAGACTGCTGTACTAAGGTAACACCTATATTTCAGGGGAATAGCTAAAATAATATTTTGCAATTTTAGAGCCCCATCCATTCCAGCATCACAAGATATTCCACACCCTTTAACTTTCAAACTTCCACAGCTTGACAGATGAGAGATCAAGGACGCAGCTCTCTGGGCAGAGGAGCTAGCACGATGACTTGCTGCTACCAGACTGAAATCTTGCTCTCCCCTTCCCGTTCCTCCTCCCTTTCCCCATTCAGCTTTGTCTGTAATCCTGCACATCCTTGTGCCAGCTCTGGCATCTCTCAGCCCTTCAGTGAGCATCTCTGCCTCAGGAAGCCTGCTGTTTTGCTACGTTAGTAAGTTAAAGCAGTTCGAGGTTAACAGACCATCAGTGCCAGCACAAAGAGAAGCGTGAAGGCATGACTGGGAGAAGGGCTTTGCCCTTGGTTTTCACTGGTATTGCAGGATCAGATGAAACCCTGGCCTCAGGCAGAGGTGGTGAAAGCCATAGCTGCCCAGTAAGTCGGTAACGGAGCCTGAAGAACTGAGAAGATCCTTGTGTATAAAAGCCACTTTTTGTGGGGCCTCTACAATGAGTGCGAATTCCTGAACCGCATCCCACCACCAAACCGTGAAGGCAACACGGTCAAGTGAAAGGCTCCACAGCTTGTGTAAATTGTCTCAGCTTTACATGATCATCTGCCCAGCTGAAATCATTATCTCAGCTAAGGACCTGGCCCTGAAAGTCTCTGACTGGTTATTCAAGTGGTCCTGAGGAAGGTCCAAATACAGCAATTTATCTTAAAAAGCTCCAATTATATAGACAGATATAAAGAATTCTATAATTTTAAGGTTTATAATGTAATTCTAGAGAGAATTACATAAAAGATAGAAAACAAATCTTCCTTTTTTATAAATAAAGTATAAAAAAAGTAAGCAAATTATAACTAACTGGCTCCAGCTGGGCAAAGCCTGTGCCCACAATCTAGATCCAGTCACTTATCAGCATCCCCCACTACAGCTCCTTCAGATACAGCAGCGTAACTACTCCTGCTTACTCTGACTTGGTTAACTCAAAAGGACGTGCAGTATCTTAACCTGTAAGTAGGAGCCTGCTGCTAAACCAACCCCTTTCACTGCAGGAGTAATATGAGCACTCAGCAAAACTGCAGCCAGACCAGAATGTCAGAGCACACCAAAACTGCGATAAAAAAAAACAGTGGGAGAAAGTTTTAGTGTCTCAGCTTATGCCTGAATTTTAAAGATCTGTTTAAAGGGCATTTCAGGAGAATGTACTATAAACTGTTTAAGTTTCAGCTTCAATACTTGAAGAAAACCATTTTCCACCATCCAAAATGCTTTTACGGAGTACACGGAGAAATACTGAAGAGGAAAATATTTAACACAAGATGGCAGCAAAGCTGAATTTATCAGAAAGCAAAAAAATAGGAGCAAAAGAAAAACCCTGAGAGAAATCTGAATGCATTTTTGTTAAAGTACTCCTCAGGTATTCTGCCAGTTGTGCATTGCAGAGGATCTGGCCTTGAGGTTCTCTTGATCAAATACTCTCTGAGCACATAGAAAAATAGGAATAAAATAAAAGTAAAAATATGCTGATTTTATGCAAGTCCTAGACCAGCTTATTCAAGTTTTGTGTTGAAACAACTGACACTGAGGATGGCATTTGCTTCTATGCACGTGTCGCTGGTGATGGAAGAAAACGCCCTGTACCCAATGGGCCTCTGCTGTTGAGGCATCTTCATAACCATTTCCATCAGGACAGGTACAGCCATAGCGTTGCATGCAGGAGATCTAAAAGCCAAGGACTTTTGCCCTAGGCTTATGGTCACAGTGGGGTTTTCTTGTTGCTGGTGTTACAAGTGAAACTGCTGCTAAAGGCAGGCTTATAATTTTAAAGAGATTTATATTAAAGAAGAAAGAAAATAAAAATAGCCCTTTTTTCTTTCAAAAAATATTTTCAGAATGTATTTTGAGGTGGGTTTCACATGTGAGGAGGTGATTTGTTTCAACAAACATCACATACAATGTGGGATGTGTTCATACCAACAATTTTTCATTTCAACAAATGCCTTATAGTCACCTCAATCTGAGTATCTAATCAGTCACACCAATAAAAAGCGAGGTCTGAACTCCGTAATACAATGCTACTCGCTACCCCAGCACCAGGAGGATTTCAACACAGAACCTGAAACAAAATCCAACTATTTTTTGAGACTTTATTTATTTTTATGTAGAACTGGTGACCTCAAGACTGCCTGGTCATTTCATTCTCACAGGAAGAAGACTGTACTTAGGTTTTGGATAGGGGAGGAATTTAACCTTTGGCCTGACGCACATCAGCCGTAAGTCCCTGTCTCCATGGTTTCATTTTGTTTATAAGGAGATAGCACTTATTCATCAGATTAAAGTGGATGTAGTCAATAATGTAGAAAATACAAGAAAGGGGAAACTGAGTTTAACGTCCACAGTGAAGTCTCATGGAGTTGCATGCAATTACAGGCAGGGTTTGTTGGTTGTAATTTTTCTTTTCAAATAAACACTTCTGGGCTTTTGTGATATCTAATGGCCCACCCCTCACATTTCAGATAGCTTACTGCTTATGAACTCTGTGCCCTGATTTCTACAGGCCAAGGGACAAAGTGGAGCTCTAGAAAGGCATTTGTGTTTCTCTTAACATGCGTAACATCCTCAGAAAGCTGTGTTGGTTTGGACCAGCTTCTCGGGGTCCACAAGGGCAAAGCTAGGATGAGAGATTATAGTCACTTACTTTGCTTTGTTGTTTAACTTGATGTAAATTTTAACACTAATTTGTTCTTGAGAAAAAGCTTAAATTCACGATCTGGATGAAAAGCTTTAGTTTTTGTTGGGTTTTTTCCTTGGAAAAAAATCAAGTCTAGGAGGATCGCAAACAGGCAGCTGTCAGTTACTCACACTAGTACACATTAGCCACTCTTTGAAACAAGATGCAGAGAACTGCAGAGAAATCCAGGGCCTGAGGAGAAGCTGCAAGTGTCCACTCTAAATGCTATAATCCTCTGTTCAGAGTATGAATCATTAGCATTTTGTACCTTAAAATCTCTCCCCAGTCTCCTCCAGGAAGGAACATACTCCACTCTTACCAACTTCCACTGTCCAGGACAGTGCAACCCACCCGGAAATTTCTGATACGCTACTTCTCCCACTCTGCTTCCCAGACCATCCTTATCTTTTGGCACAGACAAACTGAAGATCTTAGAAAGAGCTCCAGCAGATCATTTGCTTTTCAAGTTCTATTCCCATGTCATGAACTTATCCTTCTTGTACACAGGCATCACAACAGCCTTTCTTTTATTTTGTTAAACTCTCCTTCAAAAAGTCTATTAGTAACAGGTCAGACTGAGAGTTATATGGAGACATGACACTGAGCTGATAAATCAGAGACAGAAGCAGCACACGCACTAGAATGCCCAACAACCAGCAGTGCTCCTGAGGGTCTATACAGACACACCACCAGGCACCTGCTAGCATCTGAACATCCATAGAGCACACAGAGGAAAATGAATAATATGGCAGCTCTTTTGATATGTGATTTTACAGTGGCAGGCTTTGTCCTCATCTATTTGCATCTAGGAGCACGTGCTCATAGAATGGTTTAGGTTGGAAGGGACCTCGAACATCATCCTGTTCCAACCCCCCTGCCATGGGCAGGGAGACCCCCCGCTAGACCTAGTCGCTCAAAGCCCCGTCCAACCTGGCCTTAAACACTTCTAGGGATGGGGCATCCACAGCTTCTCTGGGCAACCTGTTCCAGCGTCTCACCACTCTCATACTGAAAAATTTCTTCCTAGTATCTAATCTAAATCCTCTTCCAGTTTGAAGCCATTACCCCTCATCCTAAAAGTCCCTCTGCAGCTTTCTTACTTCCAACCTCATTCACATAAACTATGCATTTTTAGAAAGCCTCTTTTGAAGACTTTTTTTTTTTCCTTTGTCTCATGGTATTTCTAATGTATATTATCATTTAATTGGTGTACTTTGCCTTATGGGTTTTAGTAAATGCTTTTATTCCAGCAGGTTGTATGCAACAGACTAGAAACAAAAAATTAAGAATTTTGAAGGTTCAAAATTTTATAACTGATGTTATAATTTAAGCTCCATTTCTATTCAGATTGATTAGAAAAAATTCACACCTGGAGCCAGAAGGCACTGCCTGCAAGGGCCATCATTACCCAGTCACCAGAGTATCTGCCATACCTTCCTCTGGAACATCAGGTAATGACCTGTGTGCAACAAACAGCACAGCGGGCTAAAATGCCTACCGATCTGACACAGGGTGGCAACCGATGCACTCAAAAGTAAATTTTGCCTATTGGATGTGTACACCTGGTGACAAAAATACCCAGGTCCACCAGACTGAGTTTACCAGTAACCTCCCCTGCTTGCTTGCTCAGTAGCAGCACTGATGAATTGATTAACTGCTCTTTCATTTTGGTAATTTACAGCTGCTGCTGTGATGGCTGATATAGTGTGGGGACAGCTCCTGGTCAAAAGGATAAAGCTCAGTATCTCCAGCTAAAATATATAAAATCAAATTTATTTTTCCTCTCTGTCTAGCACATAGGATAAAAGATGACCTATTTTAACTATATGCAATTGCACAATAATATTTCCCAATGTACAGTCTTCTCAATATGGAAAGTTTTTATTACATTGAAGAAGCATAAAGTCTCCTACCCCAGGGTCAGAGCTAGGTCACAACTGCTAGATTTTTCCAGGATGTGAGAGTTTTGCAGAAGTAGACAGAGAGAGACACTCTGGATTAATCTGTGACAGGTAGAAAAATGTTCTTATTTAGGAATCCGAGCGAAGTTTTAGTCTCTAAGATTTGGCAGCTGCATGCCATAAAGATAGGATTTCTGTAAGTACTGCTTGCTGAATCCAGGTTCATTAGTTTGCATCAATGTCAAACATTCACTATACAATACATTCTCATCTCACGGAAAGGAGGCATCTGAGAAGCTCTTCTTGGTGACACTGGGTGTTAGAGATGTAATTCAACCTGTTTCACAGTCAAGAGTGCTGCTTCAGTTAGTTACAGGGAAGCTGGAAGATGGTGTGGAGAGAGAAAAAGTCATACTTGTCATGTTCCTTTTCCACAGCTGATGCTCTGCTGTGCTGAGTGTGCTCAGTGTCAAGGGACAGATGACATTAGAAGTTTTCTGTCAAGGGCTACAGTGAATAAGACAAGTGGCAAGCTATTCCTGTATGACATGAACAGGAGTAATACTACTAATGTGCCACAGAAAGATGCTAGAACATAACATTGAAACAGCTTTTGGTACTGCCTGATCCAGAAGATAGTTAGGGGTGGGGGGCGGAAACACAGAGCAGGAGAAAATCCCAGATCTAAATATGGACTTCGAAACACAGTTTCTATTTTCCTCGTTTATGGTATGTCAACATATGCTTTCTTTTACATGCAAAGTAAACTAAAGACAAATGACTCCGCCAACAAAAAAATAAAACTTACCTATCCTACAGAAAACCTGTTTTTTCACTTTATTTCACGTATAACTTGGAAAAACATAAGTATACACTGCCTACATGGCATATTTAAATCCAAAATCTGTCTCAAAATTTCAGACATGAAACCCTGGCATTAGGAAACATCCATTATGTGTTGCAGAGACACAACATTACATGTCCCATTAAAATGTTATGCACACTCCAAGTCATCAGGCATTTCACTTCACAGTAGATATGAAACTCTTGCATAATCCTTTAACAAACATGGAAAGTGCCCAGCCAAAATCTTAATGTCTGTCTATATACAAACAACCTGCAATCACAATTTAAAAAGGGAGCAAAAATTAGACATTTTAAATTCATTTTTCAGCTTCCAATGCATGCATTTTAAAGAACATAAAATATAAAACTTACAGGTTCTACAAATTCAAATTTCTTTTTCTCTTGTACTTCTTGAATTTTAAAAACATATTCTAATGATGCTTCATAAAAGTTTTGATGTTCTCTGTCAATCTGTGTATCTGCCTAAAAGACAAAATGAAATATAGACAACATTAATTTACTCATCATGTTTGCTTTAACACCGGATTCCGTCATTAACAAATAGATCTTCCGTAAGATTACTTTACAAGCTTCATGGAGTTCAGTTTTCTTCATGAAAATTAGAATACCTACTTAAAAAAGCTAAATGCAAGTTTAAGAAGTTAACATTACACATTTTAGCCTCATGCCTTTCTCCCCCACACTCTTTTTTGGTTTCATCTTCTTTTTTGCACTTTAATATTTCAGTGTTCAGGCGAGCCTGGAAGGAAACAAAGAAAAGTGGCAGCAGGAACGCTGTCCCTCGTGTATGGCAAGTTTAGAGAAAGAAATAGAAGCGAGTAGGATAGGAATTCCGGAGGGACAAAAAGATAATTATTTCTATTGAAATATTTGAGTATCACATGCACTGCAATCATATCTATTTCTCAGCTTCAAATATCTTCCCAAGAAGGTATTTTCTTTCTTAAATAGACTGTCTTTAACAATGACATCTTGCAACTTATTTTTCATAGTATGAGTCACATGCTCTTGCAATATAAACATATTTAAGTCCTTAACCTCATAAATCAATTATTTTTCGCATTTTAATTCTCAAATGCCAGAACTACAAGGCAATACTTGTCAGAAGTGCCTGAATAATACCACCCGACATGAAGATCCAGTACCAAAAGAGTGTCTTCTGCCTAAACAGCTGAAGAATTAACTCTTATCAGCTGATAAAGAGTAATAGGCTTTTATCCTCAATTTAAACAAGCCATGGGAGTGGGGCCTAGCAGACAAGCAGTGTAGTTTGTGGATAATGCTTAAAGAAGAGACACAGATTCTATTTTAATTCATCCTTCTTTGAAACAAACCATTTTCTCAAGCAAATCCCTTTTGGGCTGCATTAGTTAGGTTTTGGTCTTAGGTCAAAAAGAAATTTTATCAAGTATCGACAACATGAGTAAGACCAGTTCAGCTATTTTTGATGTTGGCATATTAACTGGCATGTTAATATATAGCAGTCTGCTTCTGTATATTATCTAGTTCAATTCTGGCATTAAAAATAATGAATATGGGACAATTGGAAAAGCTAGATGTTGTCTTCCCTTGACAGCAAACACATCGTAAAACAGGTTTAGTACTTTTAACAGTACAAATGCAAAAAATCAGTGTTTTCCTTCAGGCAGAACTTGGTCGTCAATAGCACCATATATAATTAACATTGCTTTTTTAATTAAGGACATGCTACTATCGTGCTTTGGCTGCACAGACTCTTAACAGTATTGATCCACTTCTCTAGCACAGTGCTCTAACACCACTTCAAAGCACGGGCCCCAGTGATAGGTTTCAAATGATTCAGCACTAGCGTTTTCCTCCCATACCTATAAAAAACTGATAATGAAATTAAGTACACAAACTAATATTATGAAGCAGAAATCAAGCACTCAAAATTCCAATAATCAAGTGCTTTACCACAGAATTAACTCTGCCCTTCATATAGTGTGTTTGGCTACTGTTTTCTTTGATACTCTCTTAATAGTTTTATTTCACAAAAAATCTATCACAAAGGCAATGCTACACAGCTGAACAGAACCAGGTGCCACCACGCTGGCACATGATCCAGCACACCCTTGCTCACTCAAGTGCCATCAATAAGCACTCGAGAAAGACCTCAGCTCTCACAATTAATTGTAAGCAAATAATAGAATCTAGTTTTAGAGATGAGCTCTTTCAGGCTTTGACTCAGAAAAAGTATTTAAACACCTAATTAAATCCATCTCTATTCTGAACAGCATTTAAGGAGACTGGAGTTGTAATGATACTTAGGACAACCAAGTGCCATCTTAAATACGGATGGGTTCCTAAATTAAGGCCATAATCACCACTACTGTACAGGGACTAAATCGTAATTTCCAAAATGTATCTTCTGTAGAAGACATATGAAGCTTATGAATTTGTGTGAACACCAAGGATTCATATTTCTAAGAACCATTTTGAAAGTGATTTTAAAGTTTCAAAGGATTTTCACAGGTTTTTCTATGACTTCAAACTGCATGTAAAAAATAAAAATATAAAAAATATAATATATATATAAAAAGTATATATATAAAAAAATATAAAAAATAAAAATCGTTATAATGAGTAATATTTTCATTGATGTAGGATATCACTACAGTGTATACCAGAGCTTCACATAAGCTTGGAGACTGAAGCCTTTGCTCTATATTTATGCCTGATTCTGGTACAGACTTCCGAGAAATAAATCAGAAGTTTATTAACTTTTTCACATCACTCAATTCTGACCATTTTCTGCTCTACTGTGGACTTCTGCAGGCACTGAAAAGACCATATTATGAAGTTTCTTTTTGATGGTAAAGGAAGAAAAGTCTGATCATCTATGTAAACTGCATAAGCAGTCTTGCAGGCTCTTAAAATATCCAACACATTTCAATTAGATGAATATATGCAAACCACTCTCTATGGAATACGTTCAGACCATCGAACTTCAGATGCCTAATTAAGGTGCTCTCTATTGGACTCAAGTGAGATATGTCAAATAGCCCAATACAGTACAAGAACTACTCCTTGCTCATCCCGGTACTCTCTAACCCACGTAACGTGACGAGGTACCAAGAACCCTCAACAATTCAAAGAAACAGTGGTCATTAAATGCCTGATGTCAGCTTGAGGCAAGGACTTCCCTTCACGTGCACTGAGCACTAAAGGCCCAGCCACCCCCATCACTCGGTTCTCTGCTCGCGCCCTGGTCCAGTGAACTCCATCCTGGACATACGGGCTATAAACAGGGCTCACCTGAATCACTCTGGATGTAAGTCAACAGCTATCACTCCGATTTCAGGCCAGGAATTGATGCTTGGCCTCATTTTATTTATGATACAGATACAGGCCAAAAAGTCTCCACAGTTAACGTTTTTGGTACCAATTTGCTATTGGACTTTCTACATATGGTGGCTCTATGCTGCTGAGTCAGCACACCTATAGCTGCGTAAAACCAGGGAAGACAGAAACGACAAATTATGCCCTAGATGCTTTACAAGTGGGGCATCCAGAAAAGCAAAAAACCTCAGCCTCAGTTACAAGATTTTTAAACCCAGAGATGTCACTTAAGGACACAGTGGAAAAATTTATTCTGGTTTTCCATTAGTTTATACACTTGAGCCAAATCCTTTGTTATTCTACCACAGTTTATTAGATTCACAGTTGTTACTCTTCACTTCAGTTGCCGTTTTTAGACTGTAATTACTGTCATGTCTCAAGAGTATTTTATTTTGTTTATTTATTTTATTTTAGTTTATTTCTATTCTAAAGTAAATTGGTGCTTAAGTTCACTTTTCCACGTTTTGATAAGAAATTAATTTTTTTTTCTCAGCTGGTGCTTAGTCCTTAACAGAACTGCTTCTTCGTCAATACACACGATATTTATGCAAAATGAAAGCTGTACGTATAAAACTTTGACATAAAAGTGGAACAATTAACCAGTCCTACATAACTAATGTCTTATCTAGACTGATTATTATATAGACAGCAATGGCAATTCAGGACTACAAACATCATTAGAAATTTTGAATTGCTAAGCCTCATTTAATTCAAATTACAGTATTATTGGTAAACATGAAAAAAAAATCCTACAATTTGTGACTGAGTGATGGTCACATCTTCTGTGAAAACTCCATCTGCAAACTAATTCCCAAGATTTAAGAGCCACCATGACAAGAGTAATCCCATCAAAATAATTTTTAACTACTTTTGGCACAAATCCCAAAGTGTCATTGATACCAAATTGCTGGTTTTACTGTAATTTGCCTCAAAGACAAATCACAATTATTTCTACCAACATACTGAAAAGCCCCGGAATCCTCCTGTTAGAGTAGAAGTCTTCATGGTTTGTTTTTTTTAACAGAAAAGAAGTAGCCACACAGGCTCTTCAAAGCTGAAGTAACTTCAGGGCATGATGCTGCAATCTCAGAATAAGGTGAAAAAGAGGAAAAATGAAGCATAGAAAAGCATCAATAGGGTGATCTCAGTTCATTCTCCCAGATTAAAATTTACGTGAAGCAGAAGCATAATTTCATAGAGTAATAAATTAAATAGCAAAAAAAGCAATTAATTATTTGACTTTCAAATATTCCAAATATACCTTATAAAAGTCACATTTTTATTGCAGTAATATAATTCTGTTGTTGCAACCAATAAACATTAGCTGTACGCGAAGTACACAATGTTGGACATACAGAACATTGCCTTGTTAAAATATTTAAATCCTATTAGGGTCATATTAATCGCACTCAAGAATTTATATTCACAACAAGCGTGACTCCAAGAAATCACACAATTTCACATTAACAAAATAAAGCATGTCTTGAAGGAACCAGATTGTTATCGTGATCTCTATGCAAATGTGAAACTGAGTAAGAGTGTGTTAAGTGCTTACATCTTGCAAATGAGATTCTTTCTTCTTTGCTGATAAATTTAAGTGCTTCTCTAGGATGGAATAATATTTTTCACTTTCTTTGTCAAACTTCTTCTTCCCATCCTGAAAAACAAAACAGTGCCAAGTAAAGTAGTTGACTATCACAGCTAACTTAAAAGAAAGAATAGGTACCAAAATATGTCTGGTTCTAAAGCCATTTTTGTTGGTTCCAGTGTTTTTAGGGTTTAATTCTGAATTGGCCTGAACATGCTAGCGGGACTGATTCAATTATTAAATGCAATATTAAGCAGGATTTTTCCCAGAAATAATAAACCCACATAGTTCCCCATAATAAATGTACATGAAGTTTTATGTAGGTGGTACCTTTAATGCAAAATAATGTTCCCCAAGATTCAAGATGTACCTACTTGTCAGACCGTCTTTGCTGAACAAGAACACTGTGGAAGAGGCAGGCCAGTATAACAGATCTGATGATGCTATAGGCCTGTCCGTTGCATTTAAG
This sequence comes from Chroicocephalus ridibundus, assembly GCF_963924245.1. NCBI lineage: Eukaryota > Metazoa > Chordata > Aves > Charadriiformes > Laridae > Chroicocephalus > Chroicocephalus ridibundus. Next base: position 17,205,187 of record NC_086284.1, on the reverse strand, counting down.
ACTAATATGCTTATTTTCCACCCACACTCTTAAAATATGAGGATGATGGAAAAACATATACGTGGTTGCAAAAGGAAATTGGTCCAAAAGTCTGTTTCCAATAATATTTTGATGTGTCTGAATATTTAAGCCTGTCTCATTTAAAAGAGTTATTATGCCTTTTTCCTTTCCCACTCTTTAAGTTTTTCCCATCATGTGCAGACAATTCTCACATTTCTACTGTAAGACTACTTTAATAGATGATAATAGAAAAGAAAGCCATTCCTACGAGCAAATTAAGAAACATATTATTTTCTGTAATGTAATTTAGAATTTATACTTCAATTTTTTTTAAATCAGCTATTCTGAAATTTAAATCCGAAATTTAAGAAAAAGCTTTCTCAAAAGCTTTTCCATCTTTCAAGAAGTACCAAATTTCAGGAGATGATAGGAGAAGGAATTAAAGTAAATATCCCATCAGAGTACTATTAATTATAAAAATACAATTTTTAATTACAAAATTATATATCCTCTGATTAAGAGCAACACTCTGCCAATGACTTTTACAATCTTAGGTAAGTCCTAATGAGGTGGGTGTTGGCCTCTTCTCCCAGGTGAATAATGACAGGACCAGAGGAAATGGTCTGAAGTTGCGGCAGGGGAGGTTTAGATTGGATATTAGGAAGAATTACTTTACTGACAGAGTGGTCAGGCACTGGAACAGCCTGCCCAGGGAGGTGGTTGAGTCACCATCCCTAGAGGTGTTTAAGAAACGTCTAGATTTGGCACTTCAGGGCATGCTCTAGTGGCAGAGACTGTAGGTTGTTTGGTTGGACTTGATGATCTCAAAGGCCCTTTCCAACCATGAAGATTCTATGATTCTATGATTCTTTCTAATGATTAACAAGTTGAATATTTTGAGAAAACATAGAAAACTCAAGATGACCAGTCCTACTTACACATGTGCAAAAGTTATTAATGGTGGAAAAACTAATTACTGGACATAATGCAGTAACATCAGGTCATCTTCAGAACTGTAGTAACTATTTTCCTGACCCTTTTTTCCCTAGAAATCGTTACATACAAAACCAAATAACTAGCCTGCATTGTGGCACCACCCTGTTTTCCTTTGTCATATCACGGGAAAGTCAGGCCAGTCAGAGAAATAAGAACTAGAAGGAAGAATTTAATGCCATGAATGAAAACTTATCAACCAGCTGTAACAACAAACTACTTACTGATTAGCTCCAGTGACTAAAGTTCACAATGGTAATTATACTAAGATTATAAAATACATCATATATTTTCTATCCTGCAAAAAGTTCAAATATATTTAGTATGAAAAACATGCACAATTTAATGTCCTCATTACCTCACAGTAAAAATATCTTCAAAAGACAAGGAAAAGAAGGCACTTGACCCAACAAAATATTAATTAACAATACAGAAAAAAATTCAATACCTTCTATAATTAATTGCAGCTATGCAGATATGAGGGAAAAAAGGCAAAAATGAAAAAAAGAAAAAAAAAAAAGGGTTGTATTTTGCCTACCAAGGGAAAAAAGCTATATGGATTATCTTCCAAAATCTTTCACAAACACATTCTTAAAAGAATGAGAGAAGGCAGGACTCGACAAATGACCCATTAGCCAAGAAATCAACTTTTGTGGGACTGAAATCACAGGTTGGTTCCACAGCCACAGTTTTACTGGGAAATACTCAAGTGCCAGGTCTTTATGATCAAGCAAGAGCAACTTGAGTATCTCAACATCTCCTTTGGTCACAAACAGAACTTTGGTTCTGTTGATCACACACAACAGACTCCTTTTGAATAAAAGGTGCAGTTAGTTCCATACTGTCTTATCTTCTGAGACAATGATGTTAAGGCGCTGGACTAAAAAAATGAACTGGATTATTTTAAAATCCAAGTGACACAGGTGGCAAAGTCACCATCTTGAGGAAATCCCCAAGTCAAGGGCAAACCCAACTGATGTAATGAGAAATGCAAAAAAAATTACTTTTAAATTTTTTTTCCATGTCACAAAGTTGGGACAGGAGTCTGCCTGATCACAATACTGAAGCCTTTGGTGACAAGGTGCTGGAGTTCAGTGGTGGATATCCTGATCAGGAGACCACCTACTTCAGAATATAAATTGCCTTTGACAATGAAGCCTGGGCGCAGGTGACTTTTGCTGCACGTCTGGGCTTGACGTTGTGCTTGCCTTTGCTGCCTCGGAGGCTGGACCTAAGGAATGAGACATGGAGCCACAAGCAAGGCTCCTGCAGGATTACCTCTGTCAGACTGGGAATTACCCAGCCCAGCACCAATGCCTTCCCTAATAGATTTATGATACGAGCAGCAGGTATTCCTTGCACCTCGTGAACAATTTGTTTCAGAATCAAGCTGATATACAGGTAATGGATAATCTGAAGTCTGGTCAGGCACCTGAACTCACATTAATATTAACGTAACCTTTACTAACAAGAGCTGAAGAAGAGCCTGAACTCTAAGTGAGGGTCAAAGAAAGGTGTGAAAATAGGACTTGGCCGTCCGAAGTAGCTCCTCTTCTATCATACAGCACATCAAATGCACGTCAATGCCGAGATGGATTGATTCATACATCTAATGCGGTTCCCAATGCACCAAATACAGACGCTTTTATTTTGTGCTAACACCTACAACAAAACCCTTGAATTACAAATCACACTGTCTATTCTTTTTATATGTAAAAAGGAAAACACAGAAAGTAAATGATCACATCTAAACAGATACAAGTCCCTGAAGAACAAGGAAAAAAAATACTTCAAGTAAACTAATTGTGGTTGCAAGGCATCTTGTATCTCATGTGAAGCTTCAGGAAGATCTCTGTGGCACCATCCATGAGGACACACAGAACTTGAAGGCGCTCTTGGTCTTCTGCCAGCCCCCTCCCAGACTCTACCTCTCTGCTGTAACACTGACCAGTTCAACCACTGCCCTCACAATTTTTACACCAGTTAAGTTAAAGAGAAAACTAACAATTCGAAGCTTAATCATAGAATTGTTAGGGTTGGAAGAGACCTTAAAGTTCACCTAGTTCCAAACCCCCTGCTGTGGGCAGGGACATCTCCCACTAGATCAGGTTGCTCAGAGCCCCCTCCAGCCTGGCCTTAAAAACTTCCAGGGATGGGGCTTCCACCACCTCTCTGGGCAACCTGTGCACTGTCTCACCACCCTCATGGTGAAAAACTTCTTCCTAACATCTAGTCTGAATCGACCCATCTCTAGTTTTAATCTATTCCCTCTAGTCCTACCATTACCCGACATCCTAAAAAGTCCCTCACCAGCTTTCTTGTAGGCCCCCTTCAGATACTGGTAGGCCACTATAAGGTCTCCTCAGAGCCTTTTTTTCTCCAGGCTGAACAACCCCAACTCTCTCAGTCTGTTCTCATAGGAGAGGTGCTCCAGCCCTCTGATCATCCTCGTGGCCCTTCTCTGGACGTATTCCAGCATGTCCATATCTCTCTTGTAGTAGGGGCTCCACAATTGGACGCAGTACTCCAGGTGGGGTCTCACGAGAGTGGAGTAGAGGGGCAGAATCACCTCCCTCGACCTGCTGGCCACGCTTCTCCTGATGCAGCCCAGGATACAATTGGCTTTCTGGGCTGCAAGTGCACACTGACGGCTCATGTTGAGCCTCTCATCCACCAGCACCCCCAAGCCCTTTTCTTCAGGGCTGCTCTCAAGCCAGTCACTGCCCAGACTATATCGGTGCTTGGGATTGCCCCGACCCAGATGGAGGACCTTGCACTTAGTCTTGTTGAACTTCATGAGGTTGGCATGGGCCCACCTCTCCAGCCTGTCAAGGTCCCTCTGGATGGCATCCCTTCCCTCCAGTGTGTCAGCTGCCCCACGCAGCTTGGTGTCGTCTGCAAACTTGCTGAGGGTGCACTCTATGCCACTGTCCACGTCGCTGACGAAGATGTTAAACAAGACCGGTCCCAGTACTGATCCTTGAGGGACTCCACTTGTCACTGGCCTCCACTTGGACACGGACCCATTGACAGGCACTCTTTGGGTGTGGCCATCAAGCCAGTTCTTTATCCACTGAATTGTCAGTCCATCAAAGCCATATTTTATCAGCTTGGAGACCAGGATGTCATGCGGGACAGTGTCAAAGGCTTTGCTCAGGTCCAGGTAAATGACATCAGTTGCTCTCCCCTTGTCTATTGATGTTGTGACCTTCTCATAGAAGGCCACCAGGTTTGTCAGGCACTATATGCCCTTGGTGAAGCCGTGTTAATTGTACCCAATCACCTCTTCATTATTCTTCTGCCTCAGCGGTGCCTCTGGGAGAATCTGCTCCATAATCTTACCAGGCACAGAGGTGAGACTGACTGGCCTATAGTTCCCTGGTTCATCCTTCTTTGCCTTTTTGAAAATGGGGATTATGTTTCCCCTTTTCCAGTCAGAGGGGACCTCACCAGACTGCCATGACTTTTGGAATATAATAGAGTGCGCTTTAGCAATCTCATCCGCCAGTTCCTTCAGTACCCGTGGGTGTATCCCATCGGGTCGCATGGACTTGTTCACTTTCAGGTTCATCAGATGGTCACGAACCTGATCTTCACTTACGATGGGCAGTTCTGTCCAAACCCTCCATTGTCTTCTGTGACTCCGGGAGTGTGGCTGGAGCCCTTGCCAGTGAAGACTGAAGAAAAGAAGTTGTTGAGAACCTCGTCCTTCTCCATATCACTTGTCACCAGCTCCCCTGTTTTCCTTCTGAGGGGGCCCACACCCTCCCTAGTCGTCTTTTTACCATTAATGTACCTATAGAAATTTTTGCGGTTTCCCTTGATCTCCTTGGCTAGATTTAATTCTAACTGAGCTTTAGCTTTTCTCACCAGGTCTCTTGCTGCTCGGACAGCTTCCTTATATGCTCCCCATTCCAGCTGTCCTTTCTTCCACTCCTTATAAAGTTTCTTTTTGTGTCAGGACAACTTCTAGCCCACGCGCAGTGTCTCTAGGGACAGCACATCTTATTAACGTCTTCCTTTTTTTTTTTTTTTTTTTTTTCTTCAGATTTTAACACAACAAAATTTCTCCCTTCAAAGCTAGAAGCGGACAAAGGAAGGACAGTAAACAGACGTAGACTGAGAATGAAGATCACTTGGCAGTTTTGCCTGCATTGGTGTCTTTACTCAGTGATATTTCTGGGAATAAAGCTGCAGTGCCAGCAGGACAGCGTTTCTGGCACTGTACTGATCATTCAGACACGTTTATGGGAAAAGTTTAAAAAATACTGGCCCCAACAGGTGGGTGAGTTTCCTTCGCTTGAAACATCCGCTGCCATGCCAGTAAAAACCACATATTTGAATGTCTCTGAAAACTGTTTACTTCATAAAAATTAATTAAAAAAAGATACACTCCGAAGCAGGTGATTCATTTTCTGGAAGAGAAGAAACACTTCAGCTTATGCCAAGATAACTCTCACCTCGCACACTCAGCCAGTGACTCACAGCACACAGGCGCATCCCAAGTGGAGTCACAGACTTACCTCATTCCAGCTTTAGCCTTTTCTTCTGCAACCCTCAAAACAGTCTCTTATACACAGCTGCTGCCCAAATTAATCACCTGAACCCTGGTCCCAGCAATCTGTGCCCGTGAGACTGAGTCCTGCTTTTCCACATGCCAGGAGGTTTATAAAGAAAGTTTCCATGTGAAACTATCTCCTCAAAGTTCAGGAGACAGAGGATTGCTTCTGCCTCTAGATTCCACATTGGATCAAACCCCAAGGAGAAAAGAGATGTGGCTGGATAAGAAAGCTCGTGCTGTACTGTTTTACCAGAACAGCCAGCACCAGACATGACACAAAGCATAAGGTACGTGGCCATTAGGATGATGCTATTCCTGACCTCTGCACTACGGCTCTTATTCCCTTCAGCCTCCAGCTACCTTTCTTCTTTGCACATCCTTTCTGCAAGTAATCCTCATCTTTTCTCTTTGCCCTGGAAACTTATCGATCATTTCTGTCAAAATATCAGCTAGAACATATAAAAAAACCCATGTGAGATAATTAAATAAATTAAATTAAAAAATAATAAAATAAAAATAAAAAAAACCCCTAAACACAGAAAAAGAGAAATTACAAAATACTAATCCTTGATGTATTATACACTGATGTATGTCAGCAATAGCAATACCTTTTGCACAGATCAAGTTCTGCAGACTCTAAGCACTGTAAATGTCTCTCTCTATGTGTTTAACTGTTCTAAGGTGCATCACATCACTAAGCCTTAAATCAGCTCAAAAATATTTATAGATTTAAATGCTTCAAATTTCTAACAACCCCATTAAGAAAGCCCTTAACCAAACACTCAGTTTATACCATGTAATGGAGGCTTACTAACTTCCAGTACCGTCTTGACAGAATCAAGTCACATAATACCAGATCCATGATTAATTCCTAGTTTTGTTCTCTCTGCTGAATTTTACTCTGCAGTTTTATTCCAACACTGACAAGACAAACTCCAAAAAGAGAAAATAACCTTTTCAGAAATAAATTTTGTTCAAGATACCACTAATTATAGACGGGCCAGTTGGAAGTGTAACTCAAAAGATGTTCTCTTATCCCTCTTGTTTTACAGATATCTATGGCTGCGAAAAGATCAGACATCAATTATTAAAAGGGTGACTCGATTGAGTCAGATTTTTTTTCCCTTGTTCAGAAAGATTTTGATTCCATGCTGTAACTAATCATATGCATGCATGCAACAAATCACTGGCATGATTCCTGCAAATTTTAATCACAAGTTGTATTTTTTGGACGTAAAGCAGAAAGAGTTATTAAATTTTAAAGCTGGCTTCTCTCTTCCAGTAGGAACACCAAGAAATCAGACATTTTTTTAATGGTCTAAGTCTCCCCTTACTTTGTGTGCAGTATTTTATGTCAAAACTGTTGTATGTATCTTCAGAAGTATTATACAAACTATTCCTCTTTATTTCTCAAAAAGAGCCTTTGGCATCCTTCTCATTTCTTTCCATTTTTTCTAGTTGCAATGACTTTTGGTGTATACTTATCTATTAGCATATCTTAGCTAAATCTTACATCTGTGCCGAGATAAAATATTTTTACTCTTTGTTTGTCCCAGAATTCATATTTAAACTTTAACACGCTAGTCTTTAAAACAAAGAAACTCCACGCATTTAGTTCAGATTAATTTTCAATAACAATATCCTTGCACAACCATAAAATAAACATGTTTTGTAAGAGGTGATTTTAAAAGGATCAAGAAAGGAAATGAAAATAGAAAACATTGCAAAGAAACTATTGGGAGAAAAAATTTCAATGAGAATCCCTTACTTAATTAGGAAACAAGCGAACATTGCGAAACATGGCTGTGACGATTTCTTTTTTTCCCCCACCCAAAATTAGTACGTATTTTTCTCACAAACTCAAGCTGAAATGCAGAAACTGTAGAAACTGGCTCAGAAATGCAATAGTAAGACTCGAATATAGATTAAGTCAGACACATTTGCCAGTGGAAGAAACTGAAGGCAATGGTGAACTCCACTGAGATCAATAAAGTCACATTCCCTTTCTTTCTCTTTCACGACAACTGCAAAAAATGCCGATATAACACACTGGAGATGGTTCATTGCTGGAATTTTAGACTTCAACTATTTTTTTCAAAGCCACCTTTTTCATTACCTTTCAAACAAAAATTCAAAATGTAGTTTTACAAAGTTATTGGAATTTTGTTTGGCGTTGTAAATTTGAGGGATCATCTCTTACTAAGTAGTGGGACAAAGAAAAGTAGAACTGTAGTCTAGAAAATAAACTAAACTTAGTCTTGGAAAGACTGATTTGAGCTCAGATCCTATGGATTTCCTGGAAAATGCGAGATCTCAGAGTCTCAGAAGTTCTATTCTGAGGAGAAAAGAAATAAATTCACCTTCCATTTTATTATGCCTGAAGTTTTGCTTAGAATTCTCATGGAGGTGGTTGGTGCGCTGGGGGGGTTGTAGTTTTTGTTTGGTTTTAATAAAATTGTAATTATCATAGGCATCTGAGACCACAGACTGCATTCTGATAGATATCTGAATGGGGGATTTTCTTTTTGATAGAGATTTTGATTTGTTATATGAATGCACACAGTTCAAGATAAAGCCAAAAGAAATTTTCCAAATGGAAAAGTGGAAAGAGTAAAAACTCCTTCCCTCCTCCTCCTCTTCCCAATCAGAATTTAACATATCATGAGGCTATAGTTTCTCCAAATCTGTGAGAAAGCTAGGAGGTTAAAGGGTATTGTTTATGTATTGTTAGCAATTAATATAAAGTAGAACAAAGTTATATCATAGCGTATAAAAAAAAAAATTGCTGCTCAGTGTAAGATAAGGTTCATATAGTTATAAATTATGACTTATGTTACACACAACTGCTCGTGAAAACACTTCCAAATTGAAGCTGAATGCATCATGAAGAAAATTAAATGTCCAAACAACTATAAATCTTTAAATCAATTCTTTACTAAAAAAGAACAACCATATGCAAACCATCAATATCCAGAAAAGAGCATGGTATAAGGCACAAATAATTATAATAAAAAGAACAGATTGCAACTATGAAGTACAACGTGGCAATAAACTGGTAATACAAGAGTGTTCAGCAGCATTAAAGCTATGAAGACAGATAGTAAAAACTGGCAGTTTAAAAAATAACCTCAATTAAAATCAGGTAAGCTATGCATAAAACTAAATCATACTTTAAACAACCCAAAACTAATTTAAGTTTAGGATGGAATTCACATTTGTGTAAAATACTGAATAACCCTGCAAGAGATAATTTACTTTCAGGTTCATAAACTTCTGAAGAAAATTTTCTTTTCCCTCTGTAATGCCTTGACAGATCCAAATATCAGGTACTTTCCGAAGTGTTTCCTGGAAGAGGAGAATCCTACAGCCATTTCCTAATACTTCCCTATGAAATTCCATCAGTTGTGTCCAGACAGAAGGTACTTAACAGTGGAGCCTAAAAAACAGCAGATAAATTCTACTATTTCTATGAGATCTAAAATTCTGTTCAAGCTGAGAAGCAGTTACTATTAAATGAACAAATGTGTTTGTAGGATGTCACTTGTTTCTCTCCAAAAAATTCTCTCGAAATGGAAAAAAATATTAAAAGTTCCCAGCACTGTTATGAAAAGACACATAAACCTGCCAATACTGGCAGGTCGCAAAGCAGGACACATGAGACTCCCTGTTATTCAGCTGCAGAGTTGTCTCAAGTTTATTTGGCATTTGCCGATTCCAGGAGTAGCTGCTAGATGTCTGGGAATCTGTTAAATCCTTGCCCAAACAGCAGGACTGGTAAGTCTACACACGTAATCTAGTTTTATTGTTTTTACTGTCTCCTAAATATGAAGTATTTTTGCTGGAATATCTTACTTAGGATATTAGCATGTTACTGCTTAAATAATATGAAGAATATCCCTAGAACAGCAGAAACTGACTTTTTAAACTCTTCTCTGAAGCAGGTTTAGGATAGTTTTCCGAAGTTGAAAATATTTTATCAGAACAGCAAGAGGGACTCCTGTACAAAACCTTCTGACTTTAAATGATTTAAAAAATAAAGTTCCCCTGCTCTTTAGGAATTCAGAAAGAAGCTTGAACTAACTCTGTCATATGGAATAAATTGCTCATGTCATTAGCAATGGAGATATTTGTTAGAAGTCAATATAGCTATATATGCTGAATAGAAAGGAAATGACAACAGAAGACAACGCAATCCTAAATCATCGTTTACATGATAAAAGGAAAGAAGCCAACTCATATTTGGGGCATATTAGTCTTCAAAAATAAAGTCAATCAGCAGTAACACATGTGATTTAGAATATTAAAAATGCTGAAGTCACTGAGCTGGCAACACTAACTCTGGAAACCTGTTAACATTAATGCCTACAAAATCAGACCGGAGAGGAGACCTTCTCTACATGAGTAGAAAGTAGTTGTATTTTCTCATGATCTAGTTTTAGTACAAGCTTATAGAACTTCATAAAGCTCATTTACAAACACACCAACAAAACAAACTATGCCTTTTATTGTTTCTGCTTCATTTCCGTATGCAGTTCAGTTCCGATGAATGGGGAACAGGCAGCTCCAATTTTTGCCTAATCTTCCACGTCAGCACCTGTCACAAACAGGGACAAATCTCTCAGCTTCACCCACGGTTAGACAGCTAGAAGTTGGCCTTTCAAGTTCAGCAGTCATACCAACCTGGTATCCAGTGCTGCGCCAACAGTGAGGAAAGGTTTCTTTTTCTTGATTCCCTAGTTCTCATACTAAGGACAGAGAAGATAGACTTGGTTCTACAATGCACAGAAATACTAAAGATACAGTATCTGGCTACTTTGAGTGTAAGCACAGCGTGGGGCTGCTACAGGCACAACAGCTTTGTAGCATGATCTTTGCACCTGGCGGTAAGGCTCACTTTCACCGTAACAGCCAGAGTGGTGAACTTCTCAACTATGAAAAGAACATCCAGCTTTTAAAACTGTACTGCACTAGTCAACAGCTTCCGTTGGTCTCCACCACTGCCCCTTTCCTGCCATCGCTGCTCCTCTTTGTCTGTTCCTCCATCTCCTTTCATGGCCAGCACCCATTCCCCGAGCAGCCACCTTGCTGGCATCCCACACCTGAGGTTGCTGCTCCCCTCACCTGTGTCCCTCCCATCACCACTGGCTTTCTCTCCTCCCCACGGAGGCACACTGCCATTCCAGGTTCTCCACGCCCCCTTTCCTGTGCTAGATTCCCTAACAAATTAAGTGTATTTCAGTAATGTCCCTGTGCGCCAGTAAACCAAAATGTATATGAGGAGGTCATTTCATCTGCACAGTTGGCAACTCTCTTCTTTCCTTTGGGCACTTAAGCAAAGAAAATGCAAAAAAGCTCTAAAGAACATAATGTCATTCAAATAAAGCAATTCTGATTGATAGACTGGCTTATAACGTCACATACTCACTGCTTTATTTTAAAAGCAGAAGTTAAAAATACCTCTTTCTTAAATAGTAATTTCTTTTAAAAAACACTCTTTGGAAATCTCTGTCCTATCTATGCCAACCAATGAGCCAACATCCCTGATTTCAGCGTGCCAGCAGCACGTTCAGCACAGCTCACAGTCCCATGCCACCTTCCACGTCATCGCAATGAGACCGCAATGCTGACCTGAGGAAGAACTTGAAGCATGTTATGAGAAAGTTTTTAGATTAATACACACAACTGGAAGCTGTGCTGTTTACAGATAGGAAAAAAAAAAGGAAACAGTCCGGGGTTAATGTCAGAAGTGATTTTGTTTTGTTTTGAAAGCATCTATTTTCAGAGTCCCTCTAACAACACTGATAAAGGAACACAAACTATCGCTTTGGGGTGAAGAGCCATGCCTCCCCAGTGGCGTTGTTAAGCTCAACCAGTACTCTCACGTTTACTTCTTGGACAGGGATGATCTTCTCATCAAAACAACCACCTGAGACCAGCCCTTCTTGGCAAGCTCCACAGGAACAAACAGTTCTGTGGTGGCTACTGTAGCCTGAAAGATCCTAAAATGATGAAGCTGGCTCATTCGTCAGAAAAATGGAGCTCTTGGTACTCTGCTATCTAAAATTAAAGTTTCAAATAACGATGCTGATCTTTTGTTACAGTACAGAAGTGATACATTCCAGCTACTATCACCCACTACGCTTTGGAATTGAGCTATTTTATACTTGCTTTGCTAAAAGCAAAATTGATACAATGGTAAGAAAGTGCAAGTTTGTATATTCCCAGGCCCCTGCAGAACCTGTTGCATAGACAGAACAAGATACTGGATGAAGGGAAACCAGTGGCGATACAGCCAAGTGTCCCAATCAAATTATTTTCTATTTAGAATGGAAAATGCAACTCCGCCATAGGTGTGGAATAAAGACCCATACACTCATCTGAGTAATGCCCAAACATAACAGATCTATTTTTATGCTGTTATCTTAAATAGAGTGCAGAAGAAAAGGCAGCAATGGAGAAAGAGACCTTCATTTTCCCCAGGACTGCTGAAGAAAACCCCAATGTAAGATTAACAGATTAATTTATACACATGTAAAAACCCTCACGAGTTAAGTGTTTGGTACAGCTGTGGTACTATGCAACACCCACGAGCACAACTCCGAAGTAAGCCCTGTGGGGTAAGAGAATGCTGCTGCCTTTCTGAAAACATGATGAAATTGGTTTCATAAGGGATGCCAAAATTCAGGATGGAGTCTTATTTGAGGGCAGGAGAGTAGCCTGCCTTGAACTAGCTGAATGAAGGCCGAGACCTTGTCCAGGGCGTAGAGCTCTAAACTCTGCTTCCGCCGAGTTGGCAATTGGCCACTTCCTGTATTTCTCTTAAATCCTCCTCCAGATTCTTGAAGAGTCTTATCAACAACCTTGGGATCTCTTTTTCAGGTGCAGAACATAATCCTCTCCACGTTGTAGCCAAGATAATAGATGAGCAGAGCTACTGTAGCCTACTGAGAAAAGTTTGGGTTTTTTTTAAAAATAAATAATTGAGAATATTTGCCAAATCCTCAGTGCCACAAAGCACTCAGTAAGGGGTTCAGTTCCCCTGGGAACTGGAAGTTGAGTTTGGAGGCGAATGTCCTTGCTCATGCTTTTAATCACGGCTCAGGAGTGCAGCAGGATTCAAGCAGCTGTGCGGGGTCAGGATGCAACCCTCCTGACTCCTTCCTGTGACACAGATTACAGTGTGCTGATTTAAATTCGCAAGAAAAAAGCCGTAATTTAATTAGAAAATGTGCATGCTTTCTTGCATTTTTATGTTCTTTTATTATTTTCCAATTGAAAGTACGATACTTTCTACCTAAGTTTTTATTTTTTGTTTTTCTAACCATATATTTTTTAAAAATAAATGTGGGGGGTTTTTCCAACAAAAATACACTGCATACTACCTTAAGCAATTCCACTGATTAACGCATTTATTCTTAGCCTTAATTCTTAAATGTTATGGCAGAACACAGTAAATTACATTTCCTCTTTACTATAGAGGACTAATTTATTTACCCTTAATTTATATCTGTTTTCTTTTGGATGCAAATTAGATTTTTATTAATATGCAGAAAAAACACAGCTTCGGAAACTGGTTTTAGTCAGTCAGCCAGTTAATCATATTAGCTTTTAACAGAAAGAATTTAACATAATTTATTAAAACAGACTTTGCACATAATATTAACTGGTCTACTAACAAGCACCTGCAGTTAATGGATTGAACCAACAGTTTTTACATCACTGTTTCCATAATTTTTTAGTTATGAGATTTGAGGTTTTGCGCTTGTTATTTAAAGGAATAAACTAGAAGTGAAACAAGCTTTTAGGATTTTTTTTTCCTGTTAACTTCCTAAAAGTTTCTCAATTTTGAAGGGAACAGTTATTGAACTGAAGTAAACTGCCATGAGAAAATAATTTTGCTGCATTTGCAGAACGACAAGCAGTGTCCCAAGTAGATCAGTCGCTTCAAAAAAACCTCGGGGTCCAGGTGCTCAGCTGGAGATACCTCCCAGCTGAATGGTCTGGCTTTCCCCAGAAGAAAATCAGACTGCCGGAAAAGACAAAATGTGTGCACGCTGGGCTCTTCACCGCTATTTTTGAAACTTCCCAAATATTTTCATATACAGAAGTGTACAAGAAGCACTGTTTAGTCATACCACTACAATTACTTTCTACTTTAAAAAAAAATGATTTTAATAGCAACTACCAAATTGATGCAGGTCTTTCACAGCTTCCTATTTCCATAAATTTATTTCAATATCTCTATTTTTAAATTGAAGATAAATTTGATCTACTTTTGAAATTATTTTTATACTATATATTTTAATTAAATGCAAACTACAAAGGGAAAAGTAGACGGCTGCAGCTGATAAAGCAACAGTCCAGCTACTCCAAAATTTAGGATCTGGGACAATTCACAGACGACTCTATACACAGACACAAAATTCCAGAGGGAAATAGCGAAAAATCAAGATGAATTAACAAACTATTTTAACCATATTTAATCTGAAGAAGTTTCCAAATTTTCAACTTTTCTTACAACTGTCACAAACAAGATTTACCATTATAAAAATCTTTTTCTTTTTTTTTAAATTTAGCTTCCTAATTTCTCAGTTCTTGCATCTGTCAGTACTAGTTTAACTAAGATACCAGATTAGGCAACATATTCTGAATTACTTCTAGATAAAAATGATCTAGGACCACCTAGACACTTTGGATTAAATGTATTTATAAATGCAGTTCACAACCTCTTCACAGTTCACAACCTCTTCACAGTTCACAAGCTTAATCCAAAACCTGAGAATTTATGTAAGTAAAAGAAAACCTAAAGACAATTTGTACTTCTCCATCTATCAGAGGTAGATCCCTAAAAGCCTCTAATATCTTAAAGAGATTGCCACTGGAGCTTTTTATCAGTAAAGCAAATATTTGGTTTGCAGCTGTGTCATGACCATTGAGTAGCCTCAGTTCCTCCTGCTCAGTCATTTCAGCTTACGCTTTCTGCCCAATCCTCTGGTTGTCCTCCTCTGTCTTGGCAACACCCCAACATCCGGCAATCTCAAAATGTGGCAGCACCAACAGAATTTTTTTTTTTACCTGGTTATTACTGAAAATAAAACAACAGACCAGTCCCAAATTGCCCCTTGGGATCTTCTAATTAGGAAATTCTCTCTAACCAGGCAATCTCTCCCATAAACACAACTCACTGCCCTTTCCCCATTAACCAGTTCCTTACACAGATTGGGTTTCTTACACTAACCCCCATCCAAACTAAATTATAATGTCTTATGCAGAGTGCTTTAAAGGCCTTGCTGAAATAGGAATAGTTTGATCTCCTGCATTTCTTTGCCTACAGAATAAGATATCTTATCAAAAAAGATATTCAGGTAACTCTGGTAGTAACCATTTTTGGGAAACTGTTGCATTTTAACTCAAAACATTTGGCCATCAATTATTCTGGCCCAGCCTCTATTTCTGCTTCCTTCCCCCAGCCTCCTCCCCTCTATGGTTCAGACTGACATTAAAATATCCCAAAACTAGTGGACACAAGTACCAAACCTTGAGCAACAGATGCTGCTTATAATGAAATACCTTCCACTGTACCTACCAGAGCAAGGTCATTCATTTTTCTCAGTTAAAGGAATATTTGGACTGACAAGTAGTGCTATAATTTGATTAGATACTGAGGAAAGCAGTTCACAAAATGGCCATTCTGGCATTTCTAACTGATCTTAGATAACTATCTAAAACTCTGCTTTGACAACTTTTTGACAGACTTTAAAAAAATGGGCGGGGGAGGGGGTGGTGGTGGTGTTTGTGTTACGCTCCTCAACTTCCAGACGACCCAAGTGAAACGCGGAGAGAGTGTGCCAGGTCCTGCATGCCTACCTCATGTGAGTATAGATGTGAACATAGATGCAGGAAAATTAATCCCAGCAGCGAACATGGATTTGTTTCCCAAGTAGAAAGGAATTCACAGCTTCGAATGAATGAATGAACAAAATTAAATAATAATAAAAAATAATCCTCGTGGCAAAAATAAATAATTTTATGAAACAAACAGATGGAATTGTAAGGAGGAAAAAAACCCTCTCCTTTTAAGTTTTAAAGCCAAAATTGCTTCTGTTGTCTTTGATCTGATTTAAGTTGCACTAAAGGTCAACGAACATTGGAACAAGTATTGCTAAATACTGTACTCAATGGATAAAAAGAAACATGAAAGTTTGGCCTTATTGTACATAACACATCACACAATGATCTCACCAAAGTTACCAGCTGGGGAGTTGCAAACCACATTTACCAAATAAGGCAAAATGCTTCGTGCCTGAAATCCTTTCCCAGTTACCTCACCCGGCGTTTGCTCGCGTTTCTACAATAATTGCAGGGGTCATTTTTTTAAACTCAGATGGAGTAAATCAACAGGCTATCCAGTGCAAAGCTGGGTTCGTGGAGTCTCTGGAGAGAGCTCAGCTTTATTTAAACTGAGTGTGTACAGAAAAGGAAGAACTGAAATATGTGCAATAAAAACAGAAGAGCGAGTAGTATAAATTGAGAAGAGCAAGTGATGTGGATTTGTGTATTGCTGGTTTGATTACAAACACTCATGTTTTATGGGGAATGTGTCCCAAATTTGTTGGGTACCTTCAGGTTTTTGAAGTGCTTGTGAACAACTGGTCTTCTATGTTATTCTTGCGACGTTCCAAAAACACTTGAACTTTGCCCTCTGGGTTTATGCTGTCCTTGTATTTGAAATATAGCTTTGTAACATGAACAGGACATATTTTATCCGCCATATTCCCTTTGATTTCTGTGATCATATTTTTTGCCTAAACTTGAAATAACTTTGAAGAATAATATATTCTCACTCTCTATATTAAACACAACAATAAGATAGTCCTACATAGTTAATCGTGGTAGTAAAAATCTGGTGAAGTTACTTTTTATTAAAATAAAATGGTGATTGTCATAGTGAAAACTGTCATTAATTTATAACATTTTCTCCTTTTTTTTCTATTTTCTGCATCTGTGTGGTGGGGTGGGGGTGGGGGATTGCTTGCTTTTACCTCCAGATGAATTTTATCTGGTGTTTTCAAAAAGAAAGAAAAAAGCCCAGTAAGCACTTTTAAGCATGCTCTCTCATTATCTTCCCCTCATCAAAATTTGACAGTAGTGCCTAATATAATTTCCTATTGTGTATATTGGTAACACAACTATCTAATTATTTTTTTCCTCCAAAAAATTTGGAAACACAGCTTAACGGGGCACTAAAATAAATAATTTCAAAGTTCAATTAGAAGAGAGAGAATCCAACACTCACCACTGCTTACAAAATACGCTCTCACAACATAAGGCTGATCACAAAGCCCAGCTGCCTGCATCTTTAGTTACTGCCAAAACTGCCAATGCAAAAGGCATAACAATTAACCTCGTGCTTCTATACATAATCTCTAAAAATGTTGGTCCATATGACGTTATGATGGCAATTAATTGTAAATTCACAGCTCTAGAAATATATAATATGACATAACTATCAGCTATCCTGTGGAGTCTGCATCATCTCAGTCTGTCTTTGCAGAGGAACACATACACAGAAATGTTTGGGGTTTTCTTGGTGGGAGAGAGATGATCAAGAAACAGGAGCAAGTTTGGGTTTGATACGAATACAATTCTACACACTGTTGCAAATTAATACTAGGGGCAAAACCAGCTCAAACCTGATATTTCAGAGCAAAAAGTAACAGTTGATACATCGTCCATACAGCTGACGTGTTTAGAGAAGACCTCAAATAGAAAGTGATGTTCTCAGTGTCCCGTGAAACTTGCTGCTGAAATCCAAGCAACAAGAAAGCATCTATGTTTTCTGTTTGGCTGCCAGTTCAGATGACCTCAGAGGAGTTCAAAGAGCCAAATCTCTCTTCCAACCTTGATTAACTGCAGATAAATAACTAGCAAGCTCAACTCATCCTGTATTTATAAGAGTTCGCAAATGTTCAACGATTGATCCCAGTGAAGAGAAGTGGAGGTAAAAGATCTGACCACGTTTCTCCATTTTACTAACAATGAGTTTCAGAAAGACCAAATTTCTACTCTATTTCATACTGGTCTCATTATTCCTAGATCACACGCTTCTATTTTGTAATTACTAGAAAAACAGTATTAAATGTAATTAATCTCTCACTTCTTTGTGTTGATTCCGTTCAGTTAAAGGCCAACGGTAATTGCTTCTGCTGATAAAAATCAATTCAGAGGTGAATGTTTGTATTGCAATCTGGGTTATGCAGGCAGTCTGAATCTCTCATTTTTGAGCTTGACAGTTGAACTCCATGAGCAGTGCAAGAAAAGATGAGTTTATTTGACATTTTATAAAACAATGAGCTGGGAGAGCTCTCTATCTGGTATCAATGTGTCAAACCTGGACTGCCCAAAACACACATAGCGCTGCATAATAAAGTGCATAGGACACTGGAATAAGAGTTAGCTGAGCCAGGCTCTCTCCTGAACTCATTCGGTACACTGTTGTGTGACTGCAGACAAGTCAAAACAATCACTGTTTCCACAAATTACATAAGATGGGCAAATGCCCATATTTCATCTGGAAGGGATATGGAAAAGAAACCAGCCATTCCGATACACCGAACAGAGAGGGCTCAACCTGTCCTCTAGTGCCCTGCCTTTAATGTTTAATACTTGCTGATTCAAAAAACAAAGTAGTCATTCTCAATTAGATCATTAAATATGTGTTGACATCTTATGAGTGATATATTCAAAGGAGACATGAATGTCTTACACAATTCTGCAGAGAGCCCTGTGAACCGCCTGTGGATCGTCTCTCTGATGTACCAGGACAGTCAATAGTATGGCAGGTGAGGCTTTCAAACAGGGCTCTCTGCAGAGAAGAATGATATCCCTTAAGCTATAGGAATATGAAATGAAATGGTAACACAAAGAACTGAACAACACAACTAAAACCTACTGAAAACTAAAAATAATTTTGTACTGGGATTAAATTCTGATTTGCGCAACATGGTAAATAAACTCCCAGCCCTGCATCTCACAGCAGCATAGGGGTGGGACAAGAGAAGAATGCAGTTGTACACAAAAACATATCAAGTAAGAGGGTAAAGAACATCCATTTCAGAGAAATCTGACCTCAAGTTCACAGTAAAAATCTTTCTCAAACATTTACTTAGTTCCTGTGCGGAAGCAGTCTCATCTGTTTGCTGCACATTCACAATAGCAGTACAAAAAGCATAAACCTTCGGTCTCTCTTTCCAATAGCTCTGTTCTTCTGAGGCCGTTTGAGCACAGCACAAGTACAACCTCAGCTACGACATCAGAGAGAGGTATTTTTTTTTGTAGCCATTTAACCTTACAAATGGAAAATTTCCCAGAAAGTTTTATGAGCGCTAATACAAGATGCAAAATGCTTCAGAACTAGTGTATTTATGTAGACTGAAGGAACTGTTACTAACCATACCTCTAATTGACTACTGCAGCCTTTATGCATCTCTCTGAGATGGTGATTAAAGCAGTCACTGATAACCACTTAAGACTCCAGAATCAGACTGAAAATAGCTCTTCTAGATTAACAGTTTGTTCCGACATCTTTTTCCCCAATATATCTGATTTCCTGGGTTGACTACTGAACCCTGGTACAGACAACCTGCACTGTTTCTCTCACACAGATGTAAAACTTAACACCAAAGAACTGACAAATCACCAACTGCAGCACTTCCACCACAGGAAAATCTCTGGGCAATATGAAGATGAATACCCTGGCAAAATGAATATGAATCACCGCACTGCATCAGCATCAGTCGTGTAAAGTGGAGAGGGGAAGCAGAGACGGAAAGAGAGTATGCCTAAAGCACACCGACTTCTTTTGGTCTGCATGCAATAGTCACTTGAGGCCAATGCACCCATCGCAGCTCTTTGAACCCTCTGTGTGATCCTGGGTTAACCCAAGATGCAACTTAACGTAAATGCAGCCATCAGAAGATGAACACAACTCCAGATGGTAAGAATGTGCAACAGTAGCAAAAGCTGTACCGTATGCATATAATAGTCTGTTAACTCCATTTCTAAATCATCTCCTTCTCTGAAGCAAATTCAGTATAATTTACTAACACTTTAATGAGGATGGCATCAAGTATGTTTGAATACAAAATAGTTGTTTTCAGTCCAGCCTTCAAAACACTCTGATAAACTGAAATAAACATGAAATGGAAAAGAACTGTTTCCACAGCCACTTACTTTTGCTGCTCCTATTTGCTCTTTACGAAACTTCTCCAGCGGTGCTATTAGCACATCATTAGCATTCTGGATCTGCAAAGTTAAACATAAAGCATATCTTTTTAATACAGAGTATTTGCAGAAAGTGGAGTCATTGTAACTCTGCCAATGTACAAGACTGAAAAATTCACATCCGTAACATTCTGGTTAGAGCATACGGGTAGGTGTCAAATAATTATGTCTTCTTTACATAAAACATACAACACACATGTTCACTAGTCTATTATGGAACATTTCCATGAATAACTAAAGCAATTGTAATGAATGATGTAGTAAATTTATCTGCAATATATAGAAGGGTTTTCTGGTATTTTACTTCCATTTCTTGCATCTTGCCTAAAACCAGAATAGAAACCGAAAACTTCCAGGAACATGTTTTGGCAGAACAGAGAAGACAAACATAGTACTGACAGCACTGCCTAAAAAAGCCTGTGTTTAAAGAATCCAAATCCTTGACAGCTGAATCTTTTCGGCTATCTCTTTGGATTATATACCTAATTATACTGAACAGAGGAGAGTAAGGCAGAGAACTCTAAAAAGAAAAGTGGACAATTTACAAAATACTCTAAATTGGATTCCTTAACTTTTCCAGTTTTTAAACTAATTTAAGATGTCCTGCAGCTATTTTTATCACTTTAACTTAAACCAGGGTTCCTAATGAATCACAGTTTTCCCCTCATGGCCTCTGTTTATTTAGCGTAAATCCAGTCCTGGGAACCCCTCTCTGAAGACCATTCCCAGCAGTGACCACCCGAAGTGGTCCCTAGTCATTTGGGATGGAAACACACATGCAGCAGAATACAAACACCAGCCATGCCATCGTGTCACTCACCAGAAAAGGCAGCAGGATTTCACCATGTGCCTTTTAGGGACAGGCAAAATAACCAACTAAATTGACTTACTGCAGAAAAATCAGAAGAAACTAAAAATTTCCAACACATCAGAAATAAAGCATAATAAAACACATCATGTGTTATTCTGTTACACTAACTACAGGCAAAATTTTATGTTTTCTGCATGAATAGCTTTTTTCTTCTTACCAGTCCAGTCTTTACCATACTCATCACATTCCACATTTGGACTTATGGCAGATCCGGAGGTCTGGGCAAAGCTAACATGTACCTAAGCCAAATGCGAATGAATACAGCTCTTGTGACTCTTCCATAACAATAATTGATAAGTTACATTGTCAGTTGAGCACAAATACTTCCCAAAAGGCTGTAATAATAAACGCATAGAATAAATCCATTGAAACACAAACACATTTTCTTTCCTCCTAAACCTAACATTACAATTCGAAAGACCACAGAACCACCACATCTCTCAATAGGGCAAAGTTTCAGGAAAAGTTGAGGCTCTCTTTGACATCCTGATGTAACAAAGTCCAAGATAGCAAAGGCAATACTTGGCATACTCGATGATGCAGTGATCAAAATGTACTACATTTGAAAATAAAAGTCAGGCACAGAGGATGGGGAGGAGTGTTTTCACTGAATTTGCTGCATTCAACATCTTCCATCAGTTCGACTGGAACAGACTAAAAAGCTACATTATTCTCTAAGTGGACGTTTCCCAAATATATATACATTTTTAGGCAATGTCTAGCAATCCAACTGAGATTCAACACTTTATATATGGTAAAGTGCATACACTTAACAAAAGATAACCTCTATCCCAAGGATCACTAAGTAAGGCAGATTAAAATTAACAGGGGTGCAAAACTGTTAAACGGCTTGCCCACAACCAGTCAGAATTGCAGTGCATACACCTGGAAGCAGCAGCTGGAAGTTTTGATAGCTTACAGAGCATGCACATGGCTTTTGGCACTACAGAAATCAGAAAGGCTTGCTGGAGTCACTGGTACAGAAGTGTGGAGTTATCTTTTCTTTCTTTTTCATGTACAAAAGTAAGTTATCCCTCTGCCCTTTAGATTCATTTCTACATACAGCAACGATATATTAAATACCTCACAGTTAAATTAAAAGAGACATTCATATTATTGAAGTAGTTACTAATAGCAGTAATCGCTGCTAGTCCTGTTGCTAGTCATTGCCAGTCGAACTAACTCCACGTGGAGCTGAACACGGCTCTTCCCTTCACTCAATGCTATCACGTTCAGGCAGCTTCCACGCCACACCAGGAAACCTCATTTCATGTACTGCCCTCTTGACAGCCTTAAAGTGACTGAAACACAACTACTACTGGTCTCACCCAATGCTGCTGCAAAGCAAAGGAAATATCTTGGGGAAAAAAGAATCCTGCTTCAAACACTGTGGAAGAACATATTCGCAGGAAGCACACGGCACTGAGAGGAGTCATCTGGGAAGTAAGTGGCTTTGCTGGGCTGAAGCGCAATGTTATTCACTCCCACAGTTACACATGCAACTAGGAATGGACACTGGGTATCGCAAGGCTAATTAAAAGGTGTCACGCACTTCATCTAGACAGGGTCTGCGCCTCTGAAGAGAGTGGATGAGCCACATCAACAGAACATGCTGCAAGTTCATCCCTGGGCTGAAAGCTTTTACTGACAAGAGCCCTGATGTGGCAATTCACCTCCCAGCAAAATTAGGAGCTAGGCAAGTAAGTAATGGGCTTTGGCTGTGGGAAGGGAGAACACGCCAGCAAAGTACCAGAGAGAATCCCAACAGATGCATTTCAACAGACGGTATTACAAGATGCAGAATGCTCCGCTGTGAAAAGACCCGTTGATTTTCACCAGGTTGTACCCAGCTTTTGGAAACTTGAAGATACAGAGAAAGAAGAATTTTTGCCTTAGATATGCATTTATTAATTTTGTTTCATTGTCTATTCCTATCACTGCAATTACTTTGCACTCAGTTTCCTTGTTAAGGGTTACAAATTGTCATACACACACACAAAGTAGGAATTTAATCCTCCCACAACCATTTCTATAGAAATCTGATTGCTTTAGTACTCTGAGTTGTTCACTGTGTGGTCCTAATAGAGTAACTTTCTTGCTGCCAAGATGATTATCCCTCTCCTACTCAGTTATTGGGCTACGTTGAAATCACAGACACTTGGAACAGGCAAACAATGTCAAAAAGACTGTAACAGTTTCTGTAAATAGCAACCTCAGAAATTCACGGGGTGTTTAAAATACAGATCTTACCCTTAAAAGCTTATTCAGATTAGTCACACCTTTAGAGAAGTTATACTTTCTTGATCCACTGGTTATTGAACGCTACACAGTTCCAGCTCCCAGCATGGCTAATATGTGTCAGTCAATCAAATGATGTGATTGTTTCTCTTGTTTGGCGAAAGGAATTATGTAGTTTTAACTTAGAGTCAGTTTATCAGTCTTTTTTTAACTAAGATGTCAGACAAGTATTAGGCAGACATAACAGGAACATATTACTTGGACAATTGAGAGAGCTATAGTAAATAAGTAAACTACAGATTTTTCTAAACTAAAAAACTTAAATCAGCTTTTTAGGTTTGGTATGTATAACTCTCTCTATTTAGCATTACTGATAAAAAAAAATAAATAAAAACTACCACCAAAATCACACTGAATTTGTAAAAAATATTTGAAAAAGAAACATTTAAAAAAATTGAACACACTTTTTCTAAGCCAGCTTTGACAACTTATGAGGTCATTCTCTGTTTTGCACCACTGTAGATCAAGTTAACGACAGACTAGTAATACCATAGGTTGGACACTTTCATGTACAATGTGTAATGCAACATTCAGCTTCTTAGCAAAAATGTAGTGCTGTCTCAAGTGGTCTTAATACACTGACACAAGGGGATGCTTACAAGTCACATGCCAATCAAGGCTGGGAGTAGTTATATATGGCTGAAGAAATTATTTTCTGCTCGGTTTTTTCAAGTGAACATTATTTTTTAATTTTCTACATCACATAGCTTATTATTAAAAATAAATTACTTTAGTGTCATACCTGAAATTACTATTTCTTGAAATAGTCAAAAAATGTCACAGGAGAATATACACAAAGGCTGCCGGTAGCACAGAAAAGGCCAGTCTCCTTATAGCTCCTCATGAAACATTGGATGAAAAAACACTCCACTGAAGAACAACCTAGAGGAGGAATCTAACTTCAGATGTTAGGTCTCATGAAGAAGTTTTTCTTTTCTACTGATTACTGAGCAAGCAGAAGAAAAATCGTCCATCTTTGGATAAAGTCAGTTTTCACAAACATTCCTGCCTCAGATTCTACCATCAACTTTTTAAACCTAAACATTTTTATTCTAAAAAGTACACATTGATATGAGGTGTATATATACACAGAAAAAAGTATGGTATATACACACAATATTTAAAACTTAACATTGCGATTAATTTCAGTTTTTGTGTATCTTGACGTTGTAATTACTTGGTAGGAGTCTTGGTAAATAAAGGCTTCCTGATACAGTTTTCCCCCAGAACATCTATTTATAGGTGAGTGGATAAACTAGATTTGAAAGCTTTATCTTTCCAAGTATTTGCCATCAGATTCTGTCCTGGTTTTTTTCCACGTTCGGAAGTATTTACTATTCCAGAAATACTGATTTTCGGAGATGAAGTAAGATAGGAGTTTTGTTGGAAGCATCCATATTTCAGAGACAAAAGACCTACAGAAAGAATGGTCTGTCTTTTTATGTCTGTGTCCTCTAATGATTCTATAGTACTCTAATGCTTGGATATTAACTCCTGTTCTGCTCCCATCAATGCCTCTTTCTATTTCCAGGCTATGAAAAATTGACAAAGTTAGAGACAAGTACAGATGCTGTATCACTTCTGCATGAACCAGGAGGAGATCCTGAACTTCCCCTTCATCTGGGAAGTGATAACCTTTTAGGTTAATCTGAAAAGGAACTGGTGGTATACCCAGTTCTTGGAGTGACGCCGAGACAGAGGCAAGTTACTAGAAAGCACACAACCTCATTTATGGAGAACTAAATTTGATCTTGAGAAGTAGACTGTTGGTGAGACCTTAAGATCTGAGACAGTTTAGTATACTTCTAATGGAATTTTGACAATCCCATATCCTGACCAAAACCAGATTCTCCTACAAAGCTTGAACCTTTCTGGTACAGAAAAACTTAAGGTGGGGACTGTAGGAGAGAGTGATCCTAACACCTAACTCCACTTCCACTGTCTGTTTTGCTTCACCTCCGCCCATGCAGGGCTCCTTTGCTGGAGGCACTGGCTCGCCACTCCTGCGCTCAGACAGCCTTCATTCTTCCCCTCCGCCCATGCAGCTCTCCTCCTTCAGGACTCTCTGAATTCCCTGCAAGCAGGAGACCTCCAACTCTATAGTTTATTCCCCTGATATATTCAAATCCCACAACAATTAGCCAAGCATTCAGTCTGACCTGCTGCCCTTCCTGTGACCTGATGCTTAACCACGGTGACACTGCAGGAATTTAAAAGGAAAGAAACGAAAAAAAAATTCTGAGGCGCGTGCTGTTGGACCAGTGACTGAAGGAGAAAGGAAAATAAAGATCTAAAAGCTATTTTTCAAATCAGAGGTTCAGTTCTGTTAAAGCCTTCAAGTTAAAGCAAGCTATTGCAGAAATTTATATTATTGTGCATATTGCAAGACAGCGCATCTTCCACACACATGAAGGTAACGATACTGCTCTTTAATGCAGAGACCCCGCACATTTTTCATAGTTTTTTCACTTATTTTTGTGAAAAACACCGGTCTCCTCTTGCAGACAGAGTAAGACCCTTCACAGAATTAATAGCCTACCAATGTGGTGTTAATTTTAGCTCTGCTTTTTCCTGCACCAGTCTCCAGTACAGGCAAGCTACAGGGCAAATTAGGTAGAGAGTATCACACCAACTGTAACTGAGACTAGTACTAACACGAAGAAATGGCATTCTCAAGTGGAGAAGGAAAAGAAACATTTCATCATTCTTGAAGGCACGATGACCACGAGGACTGTCCTTGTACCATTTTTTGTGCTGATGGAACAAAGAAAAGCCAAGGGCCTCGCTGAGGGAAGCCAATTTAAGGATTACTCCCAGGACTGCACTTGAAGGGGAAAAAGAAATAAAAATAAATAAATAGAATCAAAGAAGAAACAGCCCCACTCATTGCTAAGCACAGTATAAAAACAAGCAAACCTTGCAGACAGTACTGTGACTATCTTTGTGATCACTAACCAGATGGGGCCTTGTCTCATAAGCTGGGGAAAATATCAAATACCTGGAGGTCCTCTTGGGCACTCTCTCCCATTTGGTAGTTTCCTTTGTTCCTCCCAAGTATTAGGCAAGGAAGAAAACGTTACAGTTTACAATCAGTACATTTTGTGAGCTCATTGGCAGGAATGAGTGAGTACATGTCATTTTAGAAATCCTCCATCATACTATCTTCTTTTTTTGCCTTTTTTTAAACTATACACTATCCTATTAAGCACAGCGTGTAATCAAAAAGAATTAAGCTTCAAATATTTTCATTACATCAGTACATAAATCATTAATAAAGTGTTTATATAAACGACATTTCATTTCCTTTTACACCCAACAGTCATGAAGTTGAGGGCTATGTTTTCCGGGCTGTTTCCACATGCTCCTAAACGAGGTGAAGATGACCTCTGTTCTCTCAGATGAGGGTACCACATAGCAAGTACCTATCAAATACAGCCCACCCACTCCCAAACATCTTGCCTTCTTTGTGGTATCTCCATCTCTATGGCAAACTACAACATTTATGGTACTTCAGCACTCAAAGATCCCAAGGTCCAGTACGACCTTTCATAAAAACAGTAACTTGATTCTCTTTGAAGGAAAGGAGGCACCAATATCCTCTGTGTGTGCAACGACTGTGGAGCAGAAGCTCCTTTCTTCTTCCCAGAAGATCCTGGACCTTTGAGACCACTCTGTACTAACACGGGTTAACCTTCTTTGGGGCCAAGTAACAAGAGAGAAATACGAACTCTAAGGACTGGCATTAAGAGACTAGAGAAAGAAAAAAGAGTGGTTTTGATTTCAAATAACAGCTCCCCTACGAAATCTGGGAACTTCAGGTGTCCCCTAATGAACCAGACCATGCAGTGCCGACAGCAAGATCTGACAGAGGACATTATCATCTCAGTAACAATACCAGTACAAAGAGTCTGAAGAACTTACGAGGCAATTAACTCAGTCACTCAATATTAGATATCCACTTGATACAGCACATGAGCTTCCCTTCCCGTTGAGGTAGAAATAAGCACACAATTCCTGTGATCCATTTGGATACCCTTCAGTCAAGAAGCATCACATCATGAAATTGCCACGTTCTCCATAATCAAACTCAAGTTTGCTATTTTGCTTCCACAAAGGTAATTCTGAGTAGATGTATAAAGCCTAAATACATTATTTAGATGTTTTCAAAAGAAAGCAAAAGAATGCCTGGGCCACTGGGCCTGACGTCTGCTCTTGCTCAGGGATATTACAAACCCATTTAAAGTTTTAGGGGATAATTCAAAGAAATCTGGGACTGGGCAGAAGAGTCACTTCTCATTCAGCAGAAAGCAGCTAGATTCAACAGAGACAGCATAAACATTCTAGACGTGACATTATTCACTTAAGGCTACTGTCCAGTTAACTTTGCAGTCTAACGTTACACTCACAAAGGTATACGGCACTCCTAATATGTAACCGAACAGCTGAACTACAAATGCATTCATACTCCTGGTGATGAAGAATAAATTACCAAAGTAATACAACCAATGAAACAGTGTAACAAATTACTTGCTTGGGGCTAATGAAGGAACATGTCAGTTAAATTTTATTATATTTGGTAATATGGAATACGGCTTGTTCTTAGGCACAAAATGAAATAATATTTTTATACCTCTTGATTTCCTTTTATTTAATTAATTTCTAGCACAGTTATGACAGATATCACCAACTGATATACGTGTGCAGTGCTGAAACAGGTACATTCAAAACTGCTCATCTGATCTAGGCTATTTTGCCTGCCGAAATCCAAAACTTGCCACTGCATATCACGTCTCTTTAAGATGGGACTTCATTCAGTCTCAGAAATAAGCATTCTGCCATACATCACAGAGTCCCGTGGCAGCAAGCTACCTCTACTACTCATGCTTTCTGTCATTAATGGGTATTAAGACCCCAAATTCATCGGTTGACTCTGGAACATGGCAGGTAACTGGTGTCTAACAGAGACAGGGCTCCTCCAGGGAGCCCACTGAAGCCGAGCACGGAAACCAACAGAAAAACAGATCTTCAGAAATCAGAAGCTCCCACCACCTGACCCTATTCACTTAACGCTGCTCCAGAAACATCTGAACATCATTATGTTACCTAATGGCAAGGTCTTACAGAAGTTCAGGACAAGTTCCCAACAGAACAAATATTTAACAGAACTATACAGGAAGTAACAGTCTTATAAATGACTTCAAACATCTTATGATTATTTTTCTTAATGACTTGTTCATCTCTTCGTGAACCACAACCATAACAGATAATACTTAATGACTGCAAGACTGGACGTTGATTTTAGACATTGCTCAGTGAACGACAAGACACATAGGGAAGGAAAAAAAGGCAGTTAGATGAGAATAATTGTACCACGAAGTTACGGCAGGCAGTTTCACATGCATCTCAACAGTGCTTGTTTTGCATAATGAGGCAGATTATTTCTGGCTGAACTTATCATTGCAGGCAAAAAAGACTAAAGTTAGCCACAAAATTTCCATATATTAAAAGTTTTTAAAGATGGAAAAACGGTGTTTGGCATATCTAGATAGTATATTATCTACACGTTCATTTAATACTTCTTTTGAATGCTATTTCCCTTTAACTATCTTGTTCACTCAATGCATTCATTGCCTGTGATGTCTCTGGAGGGAAAAGCTAAATATTCATTCCATCTGTTTTAAATTCCACATTTGAGAATTTGCAGTAAGCTTAAAACGTCTTTGTTGCCTTATAAATATTTAAAGAGAAAATATCGTTACGTTTAAACTCCCAGAATTGTTGTTATTTTACAGTAGTTAAGTTTAAATGTTTGTACGCTAATCTGTTTTGGTCATAAACACAAGCTTCTTGGGCATTGTCAAATCACTAATACTTCAAGCACAACTTTAAACAGCACCAAGAAGATGCTACTCAATTCCCACTGTTCCTATGTGGAATAGAAATCGCATTTATTATAATCACCTTTGACTAAATGGTGTGGTCTGACAAACCAAATTTACCGTTAAAGACATTTTAATAGCTGATGCTCAAACTGTCCTGCTGGGTTGGAAAGCACAGCACATACATATTATCAGTCACTCCAACTAGCAGTAAAGTCAGAGGCTACAAATCTGCCACATACCCAGTGAAAAAACTGCTTCTGACAACACGTAGTGGCAATGAGATGTCTAATAGGTTTTATGGACAGCCTTAAAAATTATTTACACCATATAATAGAATGCCGTCTGCGTAGAGAAAGCAGACTTCTTCCTGGAGGAATATTACATACCTCTTAAGCATTGCGAACTGCTGAAGTAAAATTGCTACAAACACCTTTGTGTTAATTCTATTTTACATCTTCAAGATGCACAAACCAAAGCCCTAAGAAAATGGATTACTGAAAACAGTCAAGTTCCATCATATATGTACACATATATGTATAAAGTCAGATATTCTTATTTTCTCATAATTGTTTATTGTTCTGCAAATCTCAAAAGACTGCTAGATTTAATTTTCTTTTTTGATAGTTGAATGAAGAGGTAGGTTGAATACCCCAAATATTTTACCCAAATAAGGTCAAATCGTATCTTTTCCTGCTACCAACATATTCAATAGTATTTTATAAACTCAAGAGTACAAAAGGAAAACCATGTGATGCTAACCTTTAAAAATGTACTTAAGTTTTTACTACAGACTTTTAAAATATATTTACTCTTTTATAAAACTACTATACCAAAAATTTACACTTAAAACATCTTTTAAAATAAAAGATTACATAACAAAATGTACACTTTTAGCTATTATCACCTACAAATAATCCAAATACAAATGAAAATAGCCTTCAAGAAAGGCAACACAATACATTTTACAAGATAAATGAGGAAATGGAGAAATGAAAACCAGCAGTTGATAAGTATTCTAAGAAATAAAAATGAGATTGTACTAGTAATATATAATAGTCTTAAGAAACTGAATGCCAGAGATTGGTATCAAGACAAAAAAATCCAGCTGAATTACTGACGGGCTTGTCTGGTTTTATGACTGTTAATAAACACACAGTAGTTATATGTGTTAAACTGAAGGAAATCAAATCTTAGACTTGAAAATGTCACAGAGTGAGCACGTAACTTCCTCTCCCACTCACAGCGTACGAACTGGCAAAGGAGTCCTGTGTTTGTTGAAACATTAGCTACTCCCCAGAAGAAACATCTGTGTACAAAAGGGGCCCAAAAAAATTCAGATAAGTTATGCTTTATAATGTAGTTGAAGTGGTAGGGGAAAAAATTCCAAAATTAGTATCACATGAAAATAATTCATTTTCAAATTTAACTTCTTCCTTATATCTTCATTTGTTTCTCCCCTTCCTCCTTGGTAGCCTGAATAAAATAATAATTAAAAAATTGCACAACTCTTCTTGTCTGTCAAGCCTCTATTCCAAATGTCAAACACTATCCCAAGTATTACAAGTACTGAATAAAGATGTAAACACTGGCATGTTGTTAATTAGGCTTCATGAGGAAATTAGGATGCAAAGAATGGTATCAAGGGAATTGCCCAAACATGGGTTTTAACAATGCTGTTACTGCCCTCCCACAGTAACTTTTAACAAAATCGACTTCATTCCTCTCACAGTGCGCCTTGCCAAGAAACAGATTTGAATAAAGGGCCCTCATTAGCAATAAAAGTTTGGAGGGCGGAAGTGCTGCTTGAACTTTGCATTGCTGAAGTACATGCAAGGAAAAGCACCTTCCTGAACTACTAACAGTGGCTGCGTTAAGCCAGTCCCAGCCTGTCCATCCTCCTGTGTCACGTGTCACCTGCTGCTCCCGTGGTCTTATACAGCAGCAGCAGAATAAACTTGTAGCATCCACGTACTGATACAAAAGCTCAGGATATCAGCCTTCTTTACAGTTGTGGAGCTCGCAGTGGCCATTCGGACCTTCTCAGCTCCTATCTAGGCTCTGTAATAGGCTCTGGGAGATGCCATGAGAAGGCTGATAGAATTTTGCAGAGTATTAATGCCCAAACCTTTTTTACCTGCTCCTTGTTAGCCTCAGAGCAAAACCTAAGGCATTGGTGATTCCTGAGTGTAGTGGATACAGACAGGAAAGTATCTAAGAGTTATTCAGGGTTCCTCATAAATCTCGCTGCTGGTATCCAGAGGCCTACTACCCTAGTGGTAGCATAAAATATTTATGTTTTACTACTGATAGCACCACTGAACTCATCTGAAAACCAAGCATGTCATACCTACTTCAAGCAACTTATAGATCAACAGAATTGTAAACTAAGTTCCTGTAACACTACCTTTATTAAGCCATCTTTAATTCAGGTTCTCAGGACGAAGTTGTACCTATAATAGGGCACCTAGATCCATTTTATGAAATTTCCGTTACTGCGAAGCTCTAAAAATAGAGTTTTAAACATATAGGACAATCTACAAACCTGTCTCCGTGAGTCGGTAATCTTCAACAGCCAGAGGGTTCATCCACCATGGACCGCCCTTCTTGCAACTAATGTAGCTGCTGTTGCGTGCTAAAGGCCAAAAGCAGAACTCAAGATCCCTGACATTAAAAAGTAATACTGAACCTAGGACTCATGATGAAATTATAACAACGCGTGCATGAGGAGTGCGTACAGAGGGACTCGTGATCACTCCTTCAGCTCAGCTACAAAGAGTTAACGACAGGAATCTGAAGGGCAAGATGTTTACATCTGTCTCTGATTAATGGGAAGGAGGAACTCCAATACTGTTACATGTAACTCACAGAAGGGAAGAGAAGGTTTGAAAGCAGTTCTTGGCCAACAGGAAGGTAAAATACATTCATGGTCAGACTCTAAGATGCGTTGATCCAGTAGAAAACTCTTACATGAACACGTTTAAGAAAATTCCTGTATTAGGTACAAGAATAATAATAAAAGTCCTACGAAGCATTGGAGTGTCTCGTCTTCAGTGTGCTCAGAAATGAAAAACCAAATAGCATGAACTGGTTCTTCTTCACTTACTTTCTTGATGTGGGGTGTTAAATAGACTACTTTACTGTAACAAAGTGTTAACTACTACTGAACACATTTTCCCAGACAGGCAGTGAAGGACTCTGCAGTGCTGGGCACGCTTATGCCCACAGACTTCCCCCACAGAGCAGGAGCCGTGAGTGGACACTGCGAAGAGCCTGGTTGCGTAAGAACACCTGCACGCTACAGGCACTGGTCATTGTAAAGTAAAATTCAAATGTAGAAAGCACTGTACATTATACGGTTTCCCCCCTCCCAATATTTTTAATTTATGTGAAAAATATTCACACCTTAATCCTACAGGAGTATTAAATAGATTAACAGAAGCTAATGGCCAGTAAGTTAAAATGGAAAGGGGAAAAACACAACTGACTTACACATCGTAATTGACTGTAAATACCCACTAGAGGATAATATATTGGGACAAGTTTGCTGCACACATCTGAGACTCACATTTTTGTGTCTCCTGTGCCTTCATTCATGTCTTTTCAGAATATGCTAGTGATGTTCTTCCACGAAAAATCCTTTCACATAAAAAGACCATGCATGCCACCTACTCCTCCATTGCACAAGGACACATTTCAAAGAACTTCTGAGTCCTCCGAGTCCCATATTCCTGCTTTCCCTTCAGCGGACAAGAGCTCAGTGGGGATTTTGTAGCTACTGTCACTTACAACGTGAGCTGGAAAACTCCCTTCTACCCCTCTCTCTTAGTCTCTCCTGTCTCCTACTCTTGCTGCTTAGTTGTGTCAGCAGAATTACTTTCCACACAGATGGGACCATTTCATAAAGTGTTAAAGAATGCACTTAACTGTTTCTGATATATGAAGAATTACAAAGATGACTGAAGCTGGTATGCTTCATAACTAAAACAGCTACACCCTTTTCCTCCTACTGGTTTTCACCAAAATTACCGGTTTCTGCCTCTGAACAAATTGTGTTCTTCAAAAGTACCAACCCTGTACCCAGAGGTGAATGACAGAAGACAACAACTTCAACACAGCACTTTGGACGCTTGTAACTAGAGAAATCCTTTGCTGTGTGTATTCCATCAACGCTATCTAGGCACTATTTATATCACATGAGGAAAAAGAACTACCTGATGTTAAAGAAAAAAAGATTCCCACAAAACCAAACCAAACCAAAAAAACCCAGTTTGCTTTTTGTCTCTTTTTTCTTTAGCAAACAGACATAAATCAGCAATGGATATGCTCATGGTAGGTAGCTAATCATCTGGTAAGAGATGCCATTCTTTTCATGGCGTATATTTCATGGATTGTAACTCAGTGAAAACTGTAAAAGATAAAGTAATCTCAAGCACAACCACAATGAAGGAAAAACAGTTCAGTTGTGTACTTACAAGTTTGGATATTTATCTTTTTATCACTGCCATTAATACAAACAGTGCATGTCTCTTGACTAGGCTGAGAGTTCAAATCGTAATGAAAGCAAAAGAGAACTTGAGAATGTCATTGCAGATAGGCAGCAGAAGAAAACTTTTCTGGTTTTCCCTCCCTTTATGGCTTTCCAAACAAACAAAAAAAAAATCCTCAGCTTGAATGTTTACATTACATATTATCAAGGGGGAAATGGCTACATAAACACAGGAAACGGCATAATTGGAGCACAGAACTAATTAAGAAAAAATAGAACCAGAATTCAAGTATACCTATGCTTCACAACTTTATTAATGGTAAATTATTCTACCAAGTACTTTGGTAAATGTAGGTAATTCACTATGTTACAACTATCTTTCACTTCTTAAACATTTATCACAAGTAATTTTTTTTTTGCCAAGAAGAAGAAGTAAACACAACAAAACCAAACCTTCTTGTGCTGGGGAAGGGGAGCGGGGGGGAATCTTCAATTTAAGAAGCGAAGGAATCTCTCTTGTGGTAGAGAGTTTATGTGGCTTTTTTCCATTACTTTTTAAAAAATTCAACGCATCAACAGTTACAGCAATTATCTGATTAAGATAAATCTTAGCAAATACGCAACAAGATTTACTTTACAAAGTCCCTATTTTAAAACCTTCCCAGACACTTTCACTCTGTCTGTTAGACCTACTTAAGAGCCATCCCAAATCAGCTCCGTATGTTTATTACTTTGTCTCTTTGCTTTTCCAAATCCTGATCCGTAAATTTTGCAGCCAGGCCTCTTCCCCTCACTCTGCAGATGTCAACAAAACTTCTCCAGAGTGGAGTGAATGCATCCCGAAGAGGCCTCCTTGTGAGGTCTGTTACAATGTAAAGGGAAAGTTGGAAATCAATAAAAGAATAAATAAACACTTAACCAAGCAAAGGAAGAACTTTCTGACTTACTAGAAAAAGTAAAAACAATGTTTTTTAATTAGCACACATTATCCCTTAAGGGATGTTGAGCTCTCAAACTCACCACAGCATTTATTTTAAAAAGCTTTATCTGTCAGAATTCCTGAAACTGACTTTAAATACGCTTTCCTCAAAAAAACAGAGAGCCAGAATGTGGGTGCCTTCTTCCTAAGCAGAAGCTGGAGACATTAAGGCAGATAGACAAGCTGGTTTTTAGTGACAGACTTCTAAAAGAGTGCCTGAATGTCACCAGCAACTTCCAAGTACAAAATAAAAACTAACATCCAAAAATTTTAACTGAAACAAACAAAAAACCCAAAATGAAAGTTTAACAGTGAAGGATAAAAATATGTTGGCAGAAATGTTTACTAGAGCTGCAATTTTATTTTAAATTTTTCAAATTGCCAGAAATGGTTATATTTGACTTAGTGGTTCCCTTCGTTTATTTTCTTTAAAAAAAAAAAACCAAAAAAAAACCCGACAAACAAAAACCAGCCAGCTACAGAACTCTCCATAAAAATTTAGGCTCCTAAATACTAAAATGAATCTATTCAGAGCCTCATACAAAACGGTCTTGGGGAAAATCTCATGGCTAATGAAGTTACTCTTAAAATCAACTGGAAAAGCAGATATTCATTACAGGTTGTCCAACTTGTGACTGTTTCCCCTTTTCCCCATTTCTTGAAAAAGAGAGAGTGGAAGTCTTCTTGAGAAATACACAATATTCTTAGCCCATTGTCATGATGGGCATCTTTGAAATAAGTTACTAAACAATACTTAACACCAACCTGATTAACCATGGTTCAGGCTAAGAAGGATGCATGGTCACTGAGTAATACAAAACACTTACTCTGTTTCTACATTACGTTTTCCAACACTTGGCTCAGTGTCAGTTAGTGCCTTAGACACTTCTATTTTCCTTGGCAAAGTATTCCACAATGTAGCTCATCCTGAGGAAGTTTTCCTGACATTCAGCCTAAATTCTCTCCCAATTTCTTCCTGTCAGATGATTCCTTCTTAGCTAGATGATGTAAGCAGCATACACATTTCCCACACAAAGGAACAAAAGTTCTGCTAATAACATACAAATGGAGAAGTTAAAATTCCCTTTTTTCAGGTAGTCATGCAGAAAAGATGCAAACGATACCATGTGAAAAAACACTGTATCAGATCCTGAGGTCATTCCTTCATCAGCTCATTGCTTTTTACAGGTTCTGAAAATGCCAAAGTAATAGTATCAGAATAAACACACAAACACAGAAGCAGATAAAGGTATGCATACATTATCGATACATATGCTTAGGCATCTACAATCTTTTGAACAATTATTCAAACTCTGTCAATGTTTACAGTAGGATTTAATCTAGAAAAATAAATACACTGCATATTTTTTTAATATACATATAAAAAAATGTCAGCTTGTTATAAACCTGAGTCAAAATGTAGAAAGATGTTTTCTGCTTTTAAACTGCTGCCAACATTAAAGTATTAATACATTTCTGCTACTGTGATTTGTTTCGCTTATCAGAACACGAAAAAGGCTTGTAAACAATGTATGAACTACTTACAACTACAAAAATACTCTTGACGTACTACTAATAGTTTGTGTAAGTTACAGGCCATGTAAATGCGCAGATATTTGTCATGACTGTCATTTGAATATAAATATTACCAACCATCAAAACTTCATTACTAGTATATGTAGACCCAGAAAACCTATTTAATAATTATGGTAGGGAAAACAGTATTATATTTTAGGTGCTACTAACCCCATCAGTTTTATAAGCCGATTTGGAAATCGGACCTTCCAAATTACAGTAGGTAGTGTAATCACATTTTCACAGCTTTGAAGAGACACCATATTCCCAGGATTAATGGTCCAGTAACAGCTTTTGCCATTTTTAGGATACTGCACTAGATTAATCTTTGCTGAAATTTTCTTCTATCTTCAGCTTGGTTGCAAATGTAACTTTTGCTACCACGTTAAAGACAATAACAACTGTATCCTTTAATTATTAAAAAAACAATAAATCTGGAAACTCTGTTCCATTTGATGATAGTCATTATCATAACAAGTATTTTTCTTGGTTTGTCATTTTGGGAACAGACACCTTGGAAACAAATATCTGATTGCAGGCCCATTAATTACTAGCAGGTCTCCCTTAATGGAAGTCCTCACCAGGATCACATAGAAAGTTACTAATAGTGCTGCTGAAAATGAAAAATGGGTGCACCTGAATGTATATTGGGTAAACACATGCCAATCCACAGACACTCCAGAGCTCAGATGTCAGAAGTGGCTTCCGTCTTTAGAAATGGTCTGAATAAATATCCAAAGTGCTTTATGTGAAATCTGTGCTGGTTACTCCATCTAGTTGAAGGTGTCCCGGCTCATTGCAGGGGGGTTGGACTAGATGACCTTTAAAGGTCCCTTCCAACCCAAACTATTCTATCAGTCTACAGATTGACTCCCAAACATGGTGAGGTAACAAACTTTACAAGGTGACAAAGAAAGGCTCATACACAACTGAGCACAAAGCAAAGCTACGTGGGTCTATGGACTCATCAACCACCACATTGTTTTTCCCCCTTTGCCTTCTTATTTATTTTGCAACTCCCATTCATTGAGCCCTATTTCAAATTAAAAGTGATAGCTTTACAGGCAAGGTGAACAGTTCAGACCGTAAGTGGTCCTAACTACCGATCTACCTACTCACTTCTTTGGCAGCCCACGCGATCATTTCTGTGTGAGGTAAAAATGTTTTATCAGTGGCTAAGTGGTGGCTATTGGAACTAAGCGACTAAGCAGGCAGCAGTTTATTAGCAGCCATGTAATACTGCCTGCTGCTCGTAGTGAGGCTGAGAACTGATTACACAGCCAGGGTTGTGCTGTTGGTCCAGCTGTCCCTGAAGTCACTACTTGTGACCAATCTGTGCTACCTTCCAGTAAGAAAGTGAATTTTCATCTTCACAGACATTGCAGGTCTCCACGGGTCAATTCTGGTAACTGCAAAAATGGGGTTAATAGATACTAACCTCTACTATCACTATTAGGAATCACTTTGCATTATACTGCGCAGCTGTTGTCAAATAAAACACTGAGAAAGGCAGTCTGGTAGTTAAATGCTTTGCTTCGGTGCTGGGTCTAGTTCTTGATACAAGAGCCATGGCAGTACTATTCACTATCTCTCCACCACCAAGACTGACCTCCGCCAAAATCATTGTTCAAAAAAAAGAAAAAATTAATTAAAAAAAGGAAAAGGCTGGTGCTGAGGAAACTAGTAATTCTAAGAGATGAATGTAATTGGAAGTTGTATTTTGTTTTAACAACTATTTCATGAATGAACATGTCCAGGCATGAAGCCAAAGTCAGCTGAGCTGTTTGTAATGGTACCATGCCCAGGAACTGTTAACTCCAAGATTCGAAGTATGTATCCTTTCAGGAAACAAAAGCACGTGTATGAACATCTAAGATGTTTTCTGAAGAGATGCAGGTTAACCATTGATTTGACCCATTCAGAGATAAATGAACTTTTATAGGTGCAGGATCCGTAGAAAAATATTTCAATATGTCCACGTTATTGACAGCATTAACTCGCTGTGTGTACAGTGCTCTGGCATCCCAACAGAAATTTAAAGAGTAAATTAGAAATGTGCACTGTAGCTGTTTGGGATACCAAACACAGGAAATGGTCATGATGTTCATTTAAAAAACAGATAGAACGATAAATAAACTAATATGAAAATACAATATATGAAGTTACAGAAAAATTTAATTGATTTCATGCCATGAAATACAATTTTATAGCCACATACGTATGAAGCTTTACTGACAGCTGACACGGTAAGATGTTCAAAGGTTGTTTAAAACTCAAATGATGAATAATTATAATTTAGAAGGTTCTGCCAATTGTCAGTGGAGAAAGTTCAAAATGAGCGTGTTGGAAACAGCACACAAAATTAAGAAAGGGATGAAGGACACGAGGTGACACGTGTCATGACAAAACATTTAGAGCAACAGGGCCAGAAGTAGTATCAGATACAGGTTTCTTAGTCTTTTTTTCTGCTCTCATGCAAATATGACTAACAACATAAATCAATTTAGAAAGCTCTCATTTAGCTTGTAAAAAGATACCAACTAGTGTAAGAGCCAGCTTAGGGGGAAGAGAAAGGTCTAGCATGCTTTGTCTTTAAAGGGAGACTTCTACTGAAGGACAGGTATCCAAAGAAGCAGCTCTCATAATATATTAATCTTTAAGGCTACCAGACTCCCTGGCCCTATCATTCAAACCTTTCCGCAGGACCGTGTGACATGGCTTCCAGATTTCTGCTATAATTTTCTTTTACCACTAGGAAAATAACCTCTGTCCTTGACCACAACCAGTTGTAACAGCAGGGCTGCAACAAACATTGCACCGAGCGCTAGATTTGCAGGCGTTTATTTTGGCGGTTGTGCTAGCTTAATCAGAATTCGCTGATCTTGCATTGCTGTTTCATGCTCTCTGACTCCTTCCTTTGCCCTCTGTTGTTGTGATGCCAACACAGTCTGTGGCAACATGGTTGAAAAATAACCAGTAACAAGTTTTGTTTGTTTTGTTTTGCTTTTTAGCCAGGTCAGTCTTCTGAAGTGGGTACACAATAAACTGGCACTGTTGCCAAAAAACCAGGCAGGACAGTTTCAGTCTCAGTTCAAAGTAAAAGCACTTGCTCGGGGAGAGGCATTTAGAGAAAGTTTGTCAAAGTAATAGTAATATGAGCTTCTACAGACATTTGAAAGGAATAAAAAAAACAATCTAAGTGTTCTGCAAACCTTAGGACAACATCCTAATGAGAACACTTCAAATAAAATATCTTTGTGTGTAACACAGCTATGGGCACATGCAGATTATGCAAGTTCCCCGAGGGAGAATATCAAGCTGCCTTGACTTTAAAAAACATAATTTACTTGCTTGCTTGTGAAAAGGTGTGGTTTGCTTTGGGTTTTTTCAGGTTTTTTCTTTGTTTGTTTGTTGGTGTTTGTTTGTTTTAAATAAAGGCATCTTTGTTTTTACATACCCTTTGGTACACAAAGTGCTGACGTTATCCATTTTAAATCCCATTTCCCAGGATGCTGAATAAGAACAAGAAATACAGGGGTTTCAAACTATTCTGTAGATCAGACTAAATGAAGAAAAATTCAAAAATATGCTGTTCATAGGAATGAAGTACCTTTTCTTATACTACTGGGAGAAGTACAGATAAATTCAGAATCCATTAAAAAAAATAAGGGGTAGACTGTCAGATAACAGCATGTTCTGACATTATTAGAGGCTAGCAATGGGTACAGCACGTACCCTCTGCTACGAGCAACTCCATTCCCTCCCTCTGCAGTCACAAAATAAATGCATAAAACGTTATGGCTGTAAGGTTGGCTGATCCATGAAAACTCCGGTACCTTTAAAATATTCATTTAGAAGTGCAAACATCTTTCTCTTTTCTCTGTCAACAGTCATCTGAGAAGACACTCGGTTAGCGACTGTGTTGAAAGCCAAAGCGTCTCCAAGCTGAAATAGCAACAACTTGCCTTTCTGTGAAGACTAAAATGTCATTAAAATAAACTCATTCCAGCCACGCTATTCAGTGAATGCCTCTCGAAACACTTTGGGAAGTTGCTGTCCTGTAATGCGAGATCACATGCATTGAAACACAGGGAATATGAAACGAGTATATGAAATTGAGAAAAAATTAGATCTATAAAATGAGAAGTAGCAAGCAGCTTTCCAACTAACCCTTCATTTTGCGCTTTTGTAAAAGGGAAAATTTCATCTGCCTGTCTCTTGACGAAAATTGGGAATGGCAAGCAATACCATTTTGTGAATGTTCTCTCCTAACTGAAAAATGCTGCAAAGTAAACCAGAAATTTTCAGAAATTTGGCCATGAGTTACTGTTTTACTGGCTGGTTTTCAATAATCACTTCCTATTCTTACTGCAGTGTCTGCTGATCAGTCAATTAAGAACTGCAAAAAACGCTACTAAGGCATGAAGCCAGCTCACCAGGACGCTGTAAAAATCATGGGACTGTTTACAGCAAGCTGTTCAATTTTTTAACAAAATGCTTTGTAGACCAAAGTTTAAAGACTCCCTGCAATGATTTTATACAATAATAAGGAGCAATCATCCTGGCACCTTCCTAGTCAGATATCGATAGGGAGGTAAATGCAAATACAAGCACCCCAAATATAAAAAGCAGGAGAAACTGTAATAGTTAACTGAATCAATTGCATTAACCTACAGTGTAGCGCTCCTGCAACGCACATTGTATTTTAAAAATAAATGGATTTTCTTCATTTCCATTCTTTGCAGAAAACTGAAGAGCAAATACTATAAGGACACTAATTACCAAAGCCTTCTCAGTAAGGCTTTGTATACTGTTTGTATAAGGTGTTATAGGTACGTGAATGTTAAGAAGTATTGTAAACAAGGACCAGAGCTAATGAAGCCCCTTATCTCCGCTCCCCCTTCTGCTCCTCTTGCACAGTCATCCCAGATCCTATTCACAGTCTCTCGGCCCCATCAAGACAGGCAAGCGCTCCCTGTTTGATGCCAGCTGAACAGCCAACACAAAACAGCAGAGATCAACGTGACAGATCTACACTTTCACACCTCTGGCAAAAAACGTTTACTACAGGGAAATAACTATGTCGCAACTCAACTCTCTGACAACTATCTTGGAAAACAGCAAAGACTACATCTAAAAATAGTCAGATTGCTTTCTTCCTCAACTGGCAGGTTCATCAGGCAATGGAATGATCTAGGACCATGCTGAACAGGACAGGCTGCAAAAGGCTTTGCTACGGTTCTACACTGTGGCCATTCATATCAATAGGTAACAATTCACATTTTCAAAGGAAAAAGAAAAAAGAAAAGAGAAACTGCTAAGAAGCACAGTGCGAAACAGGAACAGTAGGTTCTCTGTGGACTTCATCATCATAAAACTCTGAGCAAAATCTGTATTAATGGCATTACTCTGTCATAGAAGAATGATTCCAGAAGTACTTTCTGCAAAGTTAAAGAAAACAGGGACCTGTATTTTCCATCCCAGATGTCAACAGGTGGGTAGTAACATGGATGCAATCAGTTTCTAGTGAGATCAGTTTGATCTTTTAAACATTACCAGAATGAAACGTCACAGGAAGACTGCAGTTTTTCTCTTAATTTCCACAAAAATCATGGAACAAATGATTTTAAAGAATGAAAATTATTAGAGAAATTAGAACTATACTTTAAACAAATTAGGAATATACCCACTGTAAAACTGAAAAGTAACACTAAGATCTCCATATGCATTCCCAGACATTAATCTTTGAGAAAATTATGGAAGCTGATGCAGTGTCATCTGGAAGAGCCAGATAATGCTCTGTATTAAGAGCACCAATAATTTTATCTCCAAATTGTCTGGCCTAGTATGTGTTTTTTATTTGGGGAAAGTTCAGAAATGTCCATGCATACATACAGATGTTAGATATTAAACTACATTAATGATAACATAACGTGGGCTGTTTACTTTTATTATTCCGTATTTATTTTTTTTTTAATTGAGCACAAATGCTAAGAAACATTGGCTGAACACGTATATTTTTGTACTTGACTGGTGCAGAGAAAGATAGCAAACAGGATTCCTCCTAAACCAAGACACAGCGAGGGGGGAAGCTGCACTGCGAGGTCTCCCTCAACAAGAACACATCAAAGGATCACGTTGCAGACCTGCATGAGAGAAGTATGTCTATCACTTCTTGAGTTCATTCATCAGTTATAGCGGTCACAGTTAATATCTGTAGGCAAGTGAAGGTATAGTTCTCGTATCTTACTGATAGCAGTTATATCAAAGAAATTACTATCTTCTTGATAGTAATTCTGGCCCAGAAAGTCATCATGTTCCTTGCATCCACTGAAGTGAGAGGATGGGGCTTATAGAAAGTCAGGGCCAAAGGAATTATTTTTCCAGCTGGACCACTTCTCTAATTATCTTCACTACAGTCACACCAACACAAAAGGGAAGACTGGACATTTTCTTTAATGGTCTAAGAAATACTCTACAAATTTGCAATTAATATGAATACAAAAACATTCTTCTAGGTATCACTGAACTCCACTTGAGTTACCTCCCAATTTTTATGTTGACAGTAGTCAGGACACAAAGCTGACTCAGATTTGGAGCAGAAAGCTGGTTCTGAATTAATTAAAATTTTCTGTAGCACAGTTACTTCAACCATTCAAGAGCTAAAACACAGAAGAAAACCAAACACTGCTGCTGTCTACATCCTCTCTCTTCTGCAATAATTTCCACCAATAACAGGCAAAAGCCTCAACAAAACAGTATTACATATTCTAAAAATGAGAATTCATACTATATTATGTATGGTAATTACAAACCATATTTTTCTCCAGAAGAGACAAATGAAAACCATAAGCAAAAATTATTCTATAAGCCAAAATAAATAGAACAAATTAGCATATTCCACAAAAATTGGAAGATTCACCCAAATTAATGATCTAGAAGGTCAAAATTCACACATGTCCCGAAGAGAAACATATGCACACACTGTATGTAAATTACTTTTCAAGCATCTGCTTACGGTTGACAATATCTGAAAAGTTCCCAGTTCTCTCCACAGACTCTACAATGTGAGGATAGAGTGGAAAAACATAGATGACCACAGCATACATGGAACAACAGGTCAGGAAAATTTCACCCGTATAGACAAAACTTACTCTTCTCACAGTTTGGGATCTGAGACATATTCCAGGAGGATGTAAAGGAAGCAGGAAGACAGTGAGGCTGAAGATACTCTACTAAGCTCTCCAACACTAAGAAGTACCTATGGCTTATCCAAAGACTTCCAGAAGCAATTTACAGAAAAAAGGGATAAAGCAGCAACGACCAATCTCTGCACTCTGAGGCATGGTTGTCCTTAAATGTTGCAGATTCGTTTTTCTTCTAGCAAAGCAACTACCCTTTTGAACTCTTAGAAGCAGATGTTTCCCCAAACTGGTCCTTTAGATCCCAGCTTCCCTCGCCTAGAAGGCAAGGACGTAATCTGCTGATGCATTGCCCTACTCTGCAGACCTTTCCTGTCCACTTCCAGGCATGCAAAAAATATGCTGGTGGAGACATAGAGATTTAGCACTGATACAGAATACATATTGCATACAGAATAGATTCCCTAATGATGTACTCAATAACAGGAGAACAAAGGATGGGGTGTTTTTTTCTTTTGTCTTTTTAACTCATTTCTCACAGTATTTGCAAATGGCTCAGGTCAGGAAGTGGAGCAGAAGAGTCTTTTATAAAAGCCAATGGGGGAACTGGGTAGCAAGCAGGGTTATAGTGACAGAAATGTTTAGTTATATTTTAAGTAAGACTTGAAATGTTCTGGTTAGTTCATAGGAAGTAAGACTGACAACTGTATCAGCAAGGAAGAAAAAAAAGAAAAAGAACCAAACCATCCAAATAATTATTTTCCTATCTTGCAGAATTCCATTTGCCAGAGATAGATTTCTTCTGCAATTAATATCCAATATGTAGCCTACTACATCTGTGGTAGGAGGCAGAAAAGGGGAAGAAAATAATAAATAAATGCAAAAATTTTACTTTGTAACAAAATAAAATAATGTTGTGCTGATTTACTGGTCCATGTTCAATAAAATGCTCAGTTACTTAGGAAATTGGTATTTCCAAATTACTAGTCTGATGCACAAATTCAGAAAGACTTTCCAAAGAAGTTAGGTTAACAGCATAGTACATGCTACCTTAATTGCTCAAGGGGACAGGTACAGGCCATCTTAAGTGTAAGGAAAAAAACCAAAACCCCAAAAACCACCTTTGAGGTGCTTTATAATCAATATAAAACAGCAAAAAATGTGGGAGCGGAGCAACACAAATAAACAAACAAACAAACAAACACAAAACAAAAAAACAGTCCTAATTGCAAAGAGAAGAAACCCTATTATTTGTGGTAGTGTTCCTTCATTCGTAGTAAAATATGCTTTCAGACAGTTTCCTTGCAGGCAGGTTCCTACCAAAGAGATGAATTTAAACACCAAAACTGGTATGAGAAATGAAGAGCACTGAAAGCAGTTACCAAGTATATCAAAACACCATCATACACTATTTTTTGACAAAACGCCAGGTTTATGCTCCGCAGTCTTGGGGTGCTAGTATATGTGATTTTTATGATTTCTCCCCTTTATAAACTCAGTAATAAGCAGCACCTGTGGCTAGGAGTCTGCTTATTCTTCTGATGGAATCTGTAACCCACTTCACATCATAGGGAAAAGGTTAATTCTGCTCAACAACATGCTGTGTCCTTCAGTATCTGATTTTATGTACCATTCCATGGATAGCTGGTTTTAATAGTTCATTTATTTTTCTTCAAGTGCAGCTTTTGAAACTGAGTATTTTGATGCTTTCCCTGGAAGAAGATAGCATCGGACCCCTTGTGTGAGGGCAAATACAGAA
The DNA here is from genome assembly GCF_963924245.1 of Chroicocephalus ridibundus. NCBI lineage: Eukaryota > Metazoa > Chordata > Aves > Charadriiformes > Laridae > Chroicocephalus > Chroicocephalus ridibundus. The sequence continues at coordinate 17,160,358 of NC_086284.1, read as the reverse complement.
CCACAATGAGAACATCTAGTTAATACAAAAAAAAGTCCACAACAATGAGGTACTCTCTAAAGCATGAAGATTATGAGATACAAAGAGAGAGACATTAGAAAGAAAAATATTCATCAAGCATAGTACACAACTATCCACTTCAGAATTTTTGTACTATCCCCTGAAGTATTTAATAGCGGTCAGGAATTCAAAGTAACCATACACATCTCACAGACTCACGATGCCAGAGAGAAAAGCTCCAGCGACCCATAAAAACTTGGGTAAATAGCAAGGAATAGTTAAGAGGCCTATTTCAGTTTGGGATTTAGTAAACTTTCCGAAATAATCAGGGAGCTGCATTCAAGATAACATAACACTCAAGTGAACACATTTGATGCTTCAAATTGATAGGGGATCTCAAGGAAGACGACTCAGTAGCACGAACAAATTAATCTATTCTTGTGTCAACACAGCATAATCCTATGAAAGGAAAAGGAATTAGTGTTTTATATCACTCCCACTACATTTCTGTTAGTTATAAAGTTTACTAACAAGATCAAATGAATAGGAAACATAAATAATGCATGAATCTCTAAAATAAAAAATTGTAACATTTATTAAAAAGAAACAATGTACATTCAGCAAGAGCGGAAGGAAATTATTTTAAGTAAGTTCCCTTGATAAAGATCCAAATATTCACATGAAATGAAATTAAAACATCTCTATTGTTCCCTAATAATCACTGGGAAATAGAGGTCATTATATTACATTCCCTGGCGGCTTGTTGTTGAAGTCACTGGAAAGGCAGTGGGGATGAATCTGACTTTTTATCCTGTTGTAAAACCCAAGAGTCAGAGCTGTCTGGTTTTTTTTTTTTTAATGCACCATTTACCAACAGCATCATTAAATTAACACCACCATGAAATGACAGATATCAAACATAAGGCACTGTATCATAAAAAACATAGCTTATGAGTTACTTTTTCGTTTATTTGCTTTCAAAGGGGAAATGTTTGGCGGATGACCTCTGTTTTTTCTAAGACTACTAGTCAATTTTTTGGCATCAGGAAATAAAAGAGAAGGATAAAAGAAACTGACTTATAATAATCACCACATTATTACTGCTGCCAATAATAATGGCTGCAAAGCTTTACACAACAGAGTATTTATTTATGTGATACACAGTTTTATTTAACCTTACACTTCAGTGTTTTTCCCAGTATCACTGTTCATAATATCTTGTTTCATTAGCTTCTTCTAAAGAAAACTTTTGGGTTTTTATGCAAGAAGGACAGAAGACTTGCTAAGCACTTCTCAAGCTATTCCCTTGACTACTGGAAACTATACATTCAGTGGACAAGCACTCCAACACTCTGTGTTCACCAAAACAAAAAAATAATTTCACTTACAAAGAAATTAATAGGCATCAGATGAGAAATAAATTGGTGATATGAATATATACTTTCCACATTCAAAATCTGATTCACGCACGCATATGCATGCTCATAAATTAATAATATAAAATTCAAGGTGGGGAAACAAGATCATAGCTGGTAAGTAAAATCAACATCTGTCATTCTGTATTCCCATACATCCAGCATTCGCTGATACAATACTGTCTTTTACTCTCACACACTTCAAGAATTAAAAAGAAGTTGTAAATGGTATGATGAAGTGTATCCATAAATAGTCTCAACACTGACTAGGTGCTTCTCTCCAAGCCTTCTACAAAATGTCAAAAAGAAGAAACTTTTTATGCAGAAGTAAAGAAATCAAATTCTTAAAGACCTGCATGCCCTGTCTTGAGCTTTCCAGTCATATGAGAATTTTTTTCTAAAATTATCACTAATCTGCAAATTGGCTGATTCCAGCAGAGGAATCAAAGGGTATGCATAATGCTCCATACTTCCTCAGAAACAGGCAAAAAATGTTTTGAAGATTTCACAGTTAAATCACAAGTTTGTCAAGCAGAAAACTCTTATTACTAGTGCTCTGTTGACCGTCTAGCATGGCACACTGGTCCTCACAGGGACCTCTGGATTCTATGATGTCATGCATAAAACTGCAGTCAGAGAAATGGAGAATAAAAAAAAAAATAAAATAAAATAAAGCATCTGACATAGATGATACTTTCTGCATTGCTTTTTTGTTTGTTTTTATGCTTCTAAGAGCTTACAACAAAGACGTATATCATCAGATACAATGAATACATTCATTGTAGTATGAAAAGCTGCAAATTAGTGGGTTTCAGGGGGAAAATGTCCAGAGAGCCTGTCTTTTGCTTCTAAATAAAATCAGACACAATTTAAGTCAGTACACTGCATCATAGCAGGATCTCTGATTTGTATGACTGTATGAAGTCGTACAGCAACAACACTTTGTCTACTTTTACAGGGCATTTAGAACTTTGTGACCTAGGGCCAGAGCAGTAAGAAATGCAGCCCAACACGCAATGGAAAGCGTCTCTACCATATAAATGTCACCACAGTACGGCACTGGACATAAACTCAGAAACCAGAAAAAATGACAACGAAACTCTCTTTTTCATTTGTAAAATTTATCCCTAAAGAATAGCACAGGCAGAGTAACTATGCAGAGATGTAGTTGGGACTGGTTTATCCTATATGTATTATTTCAAGCCGTACGGACTCATTTTTGCATTTGTCTCTACCAGGAACAAATATTTTAAGAAGTTTAATTCCAAGAATAATTAAATACAGTCCATCAACAGGCAGATCAAACTTTTTAAAAACAGAGAAATTCTACGTTTGTTGAATTTTCTTATTCAAATATCACTGCCGTGATAACTGTGTGTCAATACTCTCAGCATGAGCACTCAGTTTGAAGAACAAAAAGACTCAAACTCAGCGAAAAGCTGGATGCAAATGATTTCCCATCAAGAGCAGCTTCTCCACACATGAAGACATACTTTTGCAACTTTGTTGACAATGATTTGACGATCACATTCTACTAAACTTATAGCCATTTGTAAAGTATTTTTCTGTGAGACTGAAATCTCACAGATATCCGACCCTGCAGTGGGATCCAACAGCTCAGCTATACAATCCATGCATTCCTACTGAAGCCATACTGAAATAGAACAAAAAGTATCTTTCTGTCTGACTGGTCTTTTTTCACTTAATAAAATTAATCCTTTACTTTAATGGCATTCCTACAAGACACAAAGTAAAACATTACATGGAAAGATTAAATTATAAACCATAGAGAGGCCAGAAACTTCTAAAAGTGAAAAAGGAAGTGACTCCTCTAAGGAAAAAAAAAGAAACAAGGATAAAATAAAGGGAAATGACATATACATATTATGAAAGACTAACCAGTCTGAAAAATAAAACCTTCACCTATTTATTGCTTTTCCTTTTTAAAATAGTTAGCTCACAATAACCTTTAACTTGGAAAGGTATTCATTTGAAACATTAACTAAGTAATTAGTAAGTGTTCTGGTAAATGTCTTCAAAGGTGGTAAGTACTGAACAGTCACCCAGGAAAAAATACTTTGCATGAAGCAAAGATTTTGCACTTTTATAGGTTTAGATTATATTAACTATGCAACTGTACCATATAAATGTTTATTATTTTGCCACTTTAAAATATTTATGTAAACAGAAATAGCAGGAGACAAATTCTATGGTTATTTACTCCTAGGAACAAGAGAACTTTCTGTATTCCTCTTCCTGGATTAATGAGTTTGCTCCAATCTGAGTCAGAAAATCCTTTTCCTCACCTCCTTATGTACTCATAAGAAGAAGGAAAACAAAGACAGACACAGTTATCGGATGTATTTGAGCTAGTTGAACTTTCACAATACTTAAAAATCCCCCTCCTGAGGTTAATCCTTACCTCACTTCTTTACTCATAATTGACTTCCAAGGAAGAGGAAAAAAAGTAGTTTCATTGCTTATGTGGAATTTTGTAAAAAATGCTTGTACAAGAATATACTTAAAACTTCTTTAACAAAGCTACATCTGAATAGAAATATAAATGAAAGCATACTGTAGATTCACCAGTATGGAAACAAAGGGAACAAGAATATCATAACAAAGGACAATCTGACAAAGCTGATGTACTCTGCAAGAGTTTCTCAGAGGTGATGAATTTGGTTTTTCTTCCTACCACTTATCATATTCTTGGACTACTAGCACACATGCACTGGACAATACTCTAAAAGCATTTCAATACATATAAATACTGATACACATTTCCTCTATATGCTCTTTGTTTACAGTTTATTGCTGTGCCTTTTAACTGATAGGACATGATGGGAGAAAGGAAAGGTACAGCAGCATTCAGAGGTTATTTTGGGGTGGGGAGCGGGGAGGGAGGAAATTATGAAAAAGCAGTTTTTAAATCGATGCAAAAGTATTTGGCTGAACACTCCATTAAAAATTGCTGCAGCCTGTGCTAGCATGTTTCTGCCTTTGCAGAATCGGGTGATTCTTATGAAATACTTAACATCTACTACACAAAGGAGGAATAGGAAAAAAGTACTTATTTTGTGCAAAAAGAGGCCCAATGCAACATATTACTGCCAGCAGACTTACCAGTCGTCTCCTTTCCTCTTCAACAGCAATCAGAAGCCGAGCAAACTCTTTCAGTGATTGGGCTGAAAAGAAAACAAAGAAAAACAATGTCCTGATTTACAATTTAAGACCTGATTACATTTTAAGATCAGACGAGTCCACTATCTGGATTTAAGTTGTAGTGATAGGATATTGTTCTTATGTTCTTCACTGAAATCAGTAATCATTAAATGATGCACAGATGGGAGCGAGCAGCAGGTCACGACCATGCATCATAGAATCATAGGGTTGGAAGGGACCTCTGGAGATCATCTAGTCCAACCCCCTGCCAGAGCAGGGTCACCTAGAGCAGGTTGCACAGGAATGCGCCCAGGTGGGTTTGGAATGTCTCCAGAGACAGAGACTCCACCACCTCTCTGGGCAGCCTGTGCCAGGGCTCTGCCACCCTCACAGTAAAGAAGTTCCTCCTCATGTTGAGAAGGAACTTCCTATGTTCAAGTTTGTGCCCATTACCTCTTGTCCTGTCCCCGGGCACCACTGAAAAGATCCTGGCCCCATCCTCCTGACACCCACCCTTTAAGTATTTTAAATGTTGATAAGACCCCCCCCTCAGCTGTCTTTTTTTTGTAAAAAACAAAGGAAAAGAACCTGAGTCTTAAGAGTCACATATATCTAAAAAAATAAATTTTTAAATGGAACACGGCAAACTGATTTTCCTGAAATGTGCAAATATGAGTCTCAAAACAAAGAATTCTGCAATCAGCCACAAAATTTACTTTAGCACATGAGGATTAGAAAGAAATTGTGAAGAAAAATCTTGAGTTTCTCCTAATAAAGTGCAGCAACGAATATATTCAAGACCTATGAAAAACATTCAGGTAAAAATGTGAAAGTCAGCATTTTAGAAGAAATGTGTTACTTATGCCAAACATCTAGGTTTAGCAGCTCTTTGGCTTTATGTTTTGCAAGGACAAACTCTCAGGTGGTGAGAGCAGATGATTGATTTGAATTCTATTACAACTGTCTCACAGTACTTGCAACAACTGTCTTTGCTCAAAACTGCCTTCAAATATAAGTCAAAGGGCTATAGCGGATGTCAACAGAAAAATAATAAAAGTATTAACCCATAAAAGAGAGCATGAAATAGAAAAACATTCAAAAAACTCTTAAGGCTTTATTCTCACGTAAGCAAGTGGTGCAAATCTCTCTAGAAAAATCTATCTTTCCATTTGTATTACTTTCTCAAGGGCATATGGGTTGTTCAGAATTCAGCATCACAGTTCCACAGACAAAAATGCCAAAGAAGAATCATGTGAAGAGAACTAAGTAGCTCTTTTTACTTTCTCCTGATGCAGCAGTAATTGCTGCCAATGACAGGATGCTAAATTTCATGGTTTAAAGTTCTGATCTCATGATGCAGATTCATAAATCCTACAGCTTCTCACAACAAACTTGAGGCAATCTAAATAATCTTTTAAAGAGAAAAAAACAAGGAAACAAAACTTGTAGAATTTCTCAAAAGAAAAGGCTTCAAAAAGTCTTCACAGTCAAGCAACATACACTGCTGAGGGTATTCTTGTCCTCTTAGCTATTCTTCCATCTTAAGTATTTTTGCAAAATGTGTCACTCTGCGATAATATGGCTTCATCCTCTCTCAACTTCCCTGAAAGATTTAAGGAAATAAGTCCATTTTCTAGAGGATCTGCTATGTCCCACTATCTTCTAAGAGGGAACCAACATCTAGCTTGCCCTAACTTGTCAGCATTCACAAATTGCTACTTAGTTTTTGGACCATATCCAATTCATTTTTATCCTTTACCCCATCTGGATATTGCAGAGGTCACCCTTGCATTCTTCTTGCTCACTTTTAATTTTTACAGCTGAAGAAAACTTCACTGTTTGTTCCAATTTCTCTGCAAGACCTTGTATAGTTTATTTTTTGCAACTGCAATGCTATACCTGCATATCTTCACCTCTAAGTCATTCTTTGCTTACAAACCCTTTTTCCCCCTCTTATTACTCATGAGCTCTTTGTTTAGTCCAAATACACTTGGTAAGTTAAATGTCCAGTTAAGTTAAATGTCCAGTTGGGTCTCAAGCCTTTTCCTTTAATATTTTCCCCTGAGAACACAAACACCAGTAAATTTTTCCATCTCTTAGGGAAAAGAAATTCTAGGCCTCCTGCACAAACTTCTGAACTCCTCGACTCAGCCTTACCAGCTGAGCCTTTCAGTCACTGACTTTCAGTTACTTTCCAGCTCAGCCTTTATCAGAGTTACATCTTGAAATCAAGAACTTAAGTTTGCTATCCACTGAATTAACTCAGTCTCTTAGAGTCAGCTCATAATATCCCAGCTGTCAAAACCAGGTAAAGAAAGAGACAATGAACTGACTGGTAAGTTACCTGATAAGAAATCTGTTGAGTGTTACATTCAAGAATACCTCTGTACCCATTATGAAACCCTAAAAACGAAATAAATGGTGAGCCAAACACACATGGCCAAACTACTTCTTATTTTCACACTGATATCGCCCCAAATTTAACAAGAAACGATTCTTGTCTGTAGAAAACAGGACAGAGCCAGTTCATTCCTTGCACATGTGGCAGAGTCTCTACCCACCATTAAAAAAATTAATCTTTTCAAATAAACTAGATAAACATATTGCTTGAATTTTATTACCTATTCAGGGAATTAGGATGCACTTCAGAAAAACAGCTGACTTTCTAGTAAAGCCAGCAAGAGAAATTGTTTCCAGATTATTTCAGTGAAATAATTGGTCATTTTTAACCGCATGATGATGTGTTACTGCAATCACATGTTAAAACTCCATTCCTTCTCCTTTTTTTGCTTTTTTACTGTCGAGTCACTCACAACGACGTAAGTATTTCAAAGAGAAACGAGCATATGAAGCACTATATCTTTGTGAGGACAGCAGATCCAAAACCTACTGAAATTTAAGTTTTCCCTACCCACATCAAGCCTTATGGTACTCTTCACTTAAGTTTCTGATCACATCATTAAAATCATCCTTACTACAACAAAGGCTCATGAATTTTATTTTTTTTTTCCATCATCTGCATTGAGAAAGTTAACATGTTACACCTTTCAGCAGCCAAGTTCCGAGACCCAAGGTATAGGCAGGACTTTATCTAAAACACATAGAATGGGTGGGGGACAGGCAGGTAAAAGCAATACAGTCTGGTCAGGCAATATTCAGAGTTTTAGGAGTAAAATGATAGTAAAGGAAGAACAGCAGGAAGCAGAAACTGGGCAGAAGGAGGAATGGAAACTGTGAGGAGGAAAAAAAAAAACCAAAACCCAAAACAGTACGAAAAGCTTTCGATTCTTCTTCCTAATTTCAAGGCGGAACCAAAGGGTTTTTCAGTTTCAAAGTCAAACTTTTGCTTAGGATTTAAATAAATCCAGGACAGAGAGAAAAAACTAAAAGTATGTTCTGTAAGTGTGCAAATCAAGGTTTTCCTCAATGTTTAACACTAATATAAAGGCACTGATATGTCCCCGATACAGTGCCTCAGCTAAAGACTGAGAAGAGCACAGAACCTACTCTCTTCAGCTGCACTTAGACAAACCATTCTCCTGACCCCAGAGACACCTTCGTTGCAGACACCTTCACATCAGCACTGACTGCACCTCCACTGTTTGCTGCCCAACATCCACATCCATCCTTTATGCGCCCGTCAATGCCCACGAAGCCATGCAGCATCCTTTCCCAGCTCAGGAGATGCACGGGGAGAACAAGCAGCTCATTGTGTGATTCAGGCCGTAATGAAGGATGCACGCCCAGTACACAAAACAGAGGTCAGCAACATCGATGTCTCTGTTGACCCCACTGGTTCTTCTGCCCTTGCAATGGCACCACATAACATCGAAAAAGGCTTTACCACTGCCAGCTCTCCTACAATACCAATGAGTACTGCAGTACTGAGTTTTTCATGTTATTACAGCCCTTCTTCCCATACATCCCCACTCAGCCTGACCTCGTCAAAAGCCAGGGCCTGTCCCCAGAGAACTTCACCTGTGCTGGAAGCTGCAGCGCGAGGTGGTAAAGGGAAGGCAAGACAGCCCTCGCTCCTCTTTCCCCACCATATACTATTCCCTTCTTCCTTCCCTCTTGTCCCACAGCTCCCCTCTGGTTGCAGAGAGGTGACAGCTCCTCCTCACTTGGGGACCAGGCCGGGCAGATGGAGGGATACACAGGGCAGAGCTCCTGTGGGGCGTCAGGGCACCCATGGGGGTATGAGGGCTCCCTGTGGGGCGTCAGGGCTGGGCATGGCTCCCCTCCACAACCCAGCCCCCTCTCAGGGTTTCAGCACAAACCCGAGGCACAGGGTAACACCCACCTCATTCTGGACTCCCAGCTCTCAACAGGAAACAAACAAATATTTCAGCAATAAGAATCTGAGGTGCTTTTGCATAGTTAAAAACCAGAAGATTTAAGAATCGGAACCATTTGTGTCAGCTGTGGCCCACTGCTGTCTGTCAGGAAGCCCAGGAACTACACGCAGGCCTCACAACCTTTTCTTACTAACGCTGAAACGTTTTTATTTCCCCCCTGCCCCTCTTTTTAATCAGAATAGACACAGTAGAGTTAAAGTGAACTTTGTAAACGCTAAAGGGGGTGGGGAAAGAAGGGTCAAGTATTTTACAAGAGGAAATCTCACGGGAATGTGCTGATAAGAACTAAATTCTAAAAACATACCAATAATATGAAGTACAATATGTAACCTAACTTATATTAAATACAAAGGTATTTTTAATTACTTTCAAAAAGCATTGTTGTTATTGGTGGGCCATTTTAAACAAAATAAAGTTCTGCCTTAATACTTTATTCTAAGTCATTAGCAAATAACTAGCTTACAAAATCCAAATAGTTTTACAGTCTGCGCTTTATTTAAGGGCTATTCAAAGGACTTGTAAGATCCTTGTAAGGACACTTGGCATCATGATGAAAATGATGCCTGTGAAACGTAACGCCCAACAAGTAAAAACAATTGTATATGTACCCAACTGTACACTTGTGGTGTTATTCATCACAATTAAAACAGGTCGCCAGCTGTTTTCTCTGGAGTGTTCCCAACCCAGCAATAATTTGCTGCAAAATTTCCCTTGTTCGGGAGAAATAGCTCCCATTGCTTTATATAAAAAAAAAGAAAAAACAAACAAAAAAACCAAACCAAAACAAAACTACCAACCCTCTTTATTTTTAAATGAAAAGTCCTTTAATTACATTGCATCATAAGGAAGCAAACTAACAGTACAGTGTTCGAGAAGATGCATGTGCTTCATTTGGGTTTTTATCCTTATCATTTCAAACATACGATACAGCTCCACAAACACCCACACTTGCATAATCAAAACAGAACTAAAGCTTAGTGTCGGACTAAGTGAATGAGGAAGAAACGTAAAAGGATAAAAAATTATTTATCTGAATCTGTAAAACGCATTATTAAAGATACACCTCATTTATTAACTAGAATTCTGTTTTACTGCATTAAAATCCACCCCGTGGTTCATAGGAAAAAAAAATGTATTTAATAAACTTAATGAAGTTTTTGTTACATACTTGCGTAGAGAACATACCACTTTAAAACAACATGCTATGGACATTATTGAATTGTTGTATCAATAATCAGCTTAATAGTGTTAGCAACCACAGAATCATAGAACAGTTTGGGTTGGAAGGGACCTTTAAAGGTCGTCTTGTCCAACCCCAATGTCCAATGTCTTCAACTAGATCAGGCTGCTCAAAGCCCTGTCCAAACTGACCCTGAATGTTTCCAGGGATGGGGCATCTACCACCAATATGGGCAACCCGTGCCAGTGTTTCACCACCCTCATTGTAAAAAAATTTCTGCCTCAGATCTAGTCTAAATCTTCCCTCTTTTAGTGTAAAACTATTACCCCCTGATCTTTGCTTTTTTCTGGTGGCGGTTCCTGTTTCTGTCTCCGGGAGGGCAGTCATGGTTCCACCAGTTATCTCTCTCTCAGACTCAATGCAATGCATTGCTAAGTGCTACACACAATGTGCGTGTAATATGCCAGCTATATTTAATGAGAAAAAGAAAGCAACATGTTTGAAACCTAGAAGTAGTTTTACATGGCCAATACTGAATTCAAAGACATAAAGCCAAGTTTGGAAGGTAACGTTCAAGGTGAGATAGAATGGAAAGTTACTGTGGAAGACAGAATAAAAATAAACATTCTTTTCTGGGAAATGGGATGTTGGTTTAACTTAGACATACAGTCTTAAACAATGCGTAGGGAATTTTTAAACACTCTGAAGTACACTAAACAACATTTCATGGTATACTAAACAGGTATCACCATTATCTTCAGCTATATGAATGCCAGCATGGAAAAAATATATGTACAGAAATATGTCATTTATTCTTACGACAGCCTGCGGTATAAGAGGCAAAAATGTTCAAGCCTGTCAAAGATTTCCTTCTTTCCTCCAGATCTGACTGGGGAAATGCTAGGACTGTGCTGTACATTGCTCCCGTCACTTCGGCAGAAAGGTCAGTCAAGTGCATCCTCTCTCCAGAACTCGTCATGTCTAGCACAGACGTGCTATAGCAGGCTCTGAATTTGTGCTTGAGCGTGAACTTCAACTAACACCTCCAAGGGAGTTTTCCCCAGTAATACATTACCGAATCAGAATTCAACGTGGACCCATAAGGAAATTTCCTAAGGATTAACACTTGCTTACTAGACTTCAGTGACAAAGCAGAATAAATGTAAGATCCATGAGTGCTGGGAGGGCTGGGAAAAGAGACTTTCTTTTCCAATTCTAAAATGAAAGTAAATATTATTAAAATAGTTACTAATTCACAGATGTATTTCCAGAGCTTTTAATGACTAGCATTAGTTGCAGCCACAAATGCTATTTCAAGCAGTTTTTCAAAAAGCCACAACATCAAATAAAATTTCCATCCTGCCTTCTGTGACTTGAAGCCATATTGAAAAAGTACACCAGACAGAGAAGAAAAAAAAAAAAAAAAAGTAGGACAAGAGGAGCAACAGATGGTTTCCTGATCAGACAGAAAAATCACAAATTTCAGATTAACACTGACAGGCCACCACAAGTATCTGAAATAGAGAGATAATAATCTGCTTTCTCAGCACTTTCTACCTAACAAGAACGGTGGATGTCATAAAAGCCACGCAGGATCCATAGTGTATATCTGAAGGTAACTAAACTGGATGCCTCAAAATGTCACCACTGTGGCAAGTTTTCAACATGCCAAAATGTAAATCCAAAGGAGGACTGTCTTGAAATAAGGCTCCCAAAGCTTCCCATTTTCTTTATCTTTCAATAAGCTGGCTATGAATTTAATATAACCTTATCTTACACAACACAGATTTCCTTTACCACTGTCACAATCTGGATTGATTTGTTAGCAATTCTTTTTCTTCCTTTTTTTCTACTGAATTTAGCCTATAATACATTAAAAGTGTACAATTATCTACAGCTTTAAATGGAATTACAGTTTAGCCCAAAGGGAACAAGCTGCAGGATCACCACCTTCGTCTGCAAACTGAAATAAAGAATCATTTGTGCAATTTATAAATATTTCATAACCAATGCTGACTGGCATTCAGTCTCGTTCAAATTTGGGAAATGAATATTGGATGAGCTGCCTTATCCTCCGTTTGGTTTCTCTTACTTCCCTAACCTGGGTATCAGATTTTATGGATCTGTAATAAAGACCTCATGCATTCCTTTAGTCTGTGTTTACATTTACCACAACCTCCAAAAGAACAGGAGAAAAAGGCTATTTGTACCTTGCTATACAATGAAATATACGTCTGACAGTAAAAGACACAGGCGGAAGCAAAATTCAAGTGTACAAATTTTAAAATTACATGGAAATACCCCAACAGACACTCTCAAATTGACAGAAAATTCTGCCAGCAGACAGTGGTTTAAATTCACAGCCCAAATAACCACAAATTTCCTTGAAGAATTCCATCACAGAAAGGTACACAAAGGTAGAGGCAACTCTGTCTGGTCTGTACTGCTCCTGTGACAGAATCAAGACATACTTAGAGTAAAGTGAAGCAATTTCAGACTCCATAAATGAACATTCTTACTATCGGCTCAATAATTTATCTGGTAAATAAACTCTGCAAGGGCTTAATCCAGTGGTTTTTTTATGAATTAGTACCACGATCTTTCAGATTTTGAAGCAATTTCTACCTAATCCAGACTTCAAACTTTCAATTCTGATTAACCAAAAAAATAAAAGAAAAAGAAAAAAAGAGAAAAAAATTACATTCTATTTCAAGGACGGTTTAACCTGACTCAACATAGACATGCCCATAAGAAAAATAAATAGTAACTATTGCTGTAAGAGTTAGATCCTCCCACAGAGCACAACCTACAGTGGTAATTTTGTTTCCTTTGGCAATTCTCACCTTGAACTGTGAGGAAAGGTATTTTGCCAAATTTTATCAATTCTTGAAAATAAGTGTGCTACCTTACAGAAATAAATCCAAATTTTCCAAACAGACCCATTATACATCAGGAAGGAAAAACATGATAAGAGACAAAGAGACACAGAGATGAAAAACACCCAGTTTAACACTTCTGCAAAGAAATTACACAAATGAAGAAAGAAGAAAAATGACAAAATTAAGACTTTTATGCCCAAATTTATGCTTCAAGGACTACATATTATTCTCTAAGTATGATCACATCTCCTGCTATGTACTGGTAAGCAGATAACTTTATCAGAGCACAGCTACTGAAAGCCATGTAACTAAAGTTAAATAAACAAAACCCAAGGCTTTTCTCTATTTCAGTTGAGTTTAAACGCTGTAAACTCACAGTAAATGTGGTGGTATTTTGTCCTCTACATCATAATTTGGAGCATATTGGCTCTTTGCAGAGAGATGGCTAAGGTAACAAGTGGTCCAAATTCCTCATGAAGACAAAACCAAAGTGAAACTATCACAGATTCAGTGATAGTCTCCCCACTTGACCTCCCCTGGTTTATGGCATTCAATCCCCACATGTTTTTTAGGGAACAGATGTTGAAATGCCCTTCCATTGCTGACCGTATACCATGCACAAGCATCTCCCCTGACCGGTCTTCTGGGTGTTGTCACACTATAAAGGCAAGACAAACCAGCAGAAGAGGCCAGCAAGTTCCCCAGTAACAATGGAACCTCCTGTCTGAGCACGATACACGTGTGCCTCAAAGCGCAGACTAATTCGTGAACCATATAAGGCAACAAATCAAGATCTAAGCTTAATCAAAGCCCAAAGCTTTGCGAGATGTGTTTGCCAGTACAGTATAACATGTACATACCCTATTAGGCAACTGGAATTTTAACTCAAAAGTATTTTCATCCTGCAAAACTTAATGAGCAAATATAGCAAGGTATTTTACGAAGGGTTTTTTCCAAAACATATGTAAAGCATAAAATGTTGGGCCACCATTAGATGTAAAAATCCTTTCCCCGTTACAGAATTTTATTGAAACAAACCTTTGTCAGCGTAACTACCTAACTCCAGTCATAAACAGTATCGTACTCAAGCATTCTTTGCTATAATAAGTAGTTGTTGTGTCACAATGTTAAAAAAAAAAACAAATATAAGCCTTGTTCAAAAGTTCAAACAATTATTTGAACCAAGATATTTACACTTTCCACTCCACTCCATTTCAACAAAGTCCACAAAAAAAAGCTATACATGTTTATATACAAACTAAGAAGACTTGCAGGAAAGTCAGGTTATCTAGAATTTCCACATCCACTGTCAGCACTTGTCAAACACAATACTTGAAGAGATAACCTTAAGACATGCAACGTTACCCAATTTAAATAAATCCAATTACTTGACTTAATATCAGTAAATTGCCATGTCCTACTCATACAGAACCTCACAAAGCAAATACAAGTAGAAAATTATAGATGGATAAAACAAGGGTAAAACGTTTCCTAGAGTCCTAAAAGACTTTTAAAGTTTATAATGTCTATCCCACAGTATGTTAGCAAAAACAAAAACAACCTCACACCAAACAATTACTCAAATACCACCATCACACTTCATTAAAAAAACAGCTGCAATACATCTACCCTGTGTTAGTGTTCTACTCTGATTATAAAAGCAGCAAATATTTTGAAAATATATCATTCCATTTGGAAATATATCTGTCTTCTGCAGCATGAATTCTTCAACACAACAATACAACACTAGAAGAGCTGTGGTAGAAAAAGCCCAATCAAGACTCTTTTAGCCTATAGCACCTCTCCCAAAATGTGGCATCCTGAAGAAACTGCAGAAACATTTTAAATCATCTAAGCAATTTCTTCCATTTTGTTACGAACATGGGAATGACTGGATCTCCCACATTGTCCCAGGCAGTCACTTGCTCTCACAGAGCACTATATCAAAACCCTTCCACAAATTAATAAATCACTTTTTTTTTTTTTCTTTCCGCTTCCTTGTACACTTCTGTGAAGGAGTGGAGGCTTTTGGGACTAGCCACAACAAATCTATTTTCACTGCGTTCTCACAGAATAATAAGATAATGGTTTTAGAGAAGCAGTCACTAAGAAATACTGCATCTCTATGCCACTACAAAATATGGTTTAAAATCATCTTTGCCAAAAAGAAAACAGTTTCTGTTTCCACCTGATAGAGCCACATGCGTGGCAGTCCTGGGGCTGAGCTCTGTAGCTGCATAGCTCTAGTGGGGTGTGAGGAACAATACGTTATCTTCTGTTCAACAGGTATGAAGTGATCTTAAAGTGCTTCCGGAGACCTACTTTGAAACCCTAGCAGCTTGGATTGGCCCCCAGTGAAACTAACAGCATAACTTCCTATACTGTAAAAGTCCATTTAATCCAATTAATCCTTACCTTAACTAAATTAACCATTAATTTTTCACTTGCAAAGATCTGACTTCTCCTGAGTTGACTGATATCCACAGGCTGTCAGAGGAAGAACAGCTTTAAAAACTATGGAATATTCAGAAATAGATAAGACCAAAGGTACATTCTGGTTAAATCAGAAATTTTTTCAATCCTCTCTTGCCTTCCTTTGTGTCTCCCCCGCCAATCCCACTATAAATTGACTATAAATACAATTGCTACTTCGTACTCAAATTTTTTTAACAGCTGAATAACAAGACAATGTGGGAAATAACCACTGGGCAACATACAACATATTAAGCTGCTAAAGTAATATTCAATCCTAGCATTTCATAAACAAAGGAGATAGAAATAATTATGACTACATGCCAGAGGCCCAATTCTTCAGGGGCACATCCATACTTTAAATGAAAGGAAAAAACCTGATAATTCTGCCTTTCCAGCTGTACAAACTTTATTTGTGTGTGGCTCTTTGTGGGTGCTGAAAGAGGGGAACTAAATGGAAAAGCAATATATTCACAATGCAGCTAAGAATCATTAATACTTTTTTTCCGATTTGTAAAGTTTAGTGCATTTATTACTCGAATGGTGAAACATTTTAATTAGGAAAAATATCACCAAATACTTCAACAAATGTTAGGTTTGCCATAATTGCTTTGTTGAATTTAGGCCTACAAAAGGGATCAAGGACTTCCTGTGCTTAAAACTCTAAACTCTACTAAGGATTTTTATTTCAGAAAGTATAAATCCTTCACCTTATTTGCTCAGACCTGAAGATGAGTATCTCAAAGTTAAGGTAATCAAACCACTACCTTTGTATGAAAACTAGTGCCTATTGCTCAAGAGATATACTAACTTGACAACTCTGAAGTTTTATGCCTGTTTACTACAGGTGTATTATATGCAGCAGCAGTACATACTGGTTATTTTCAAACCAACTCTGAAAGGTAATTCTCTAGTCCTCAGACTACTTCCCCACAGGCATTCATACTTCCACTGGGATGCCCAACTCTAGAAACAACAAAGCTAAGTGATGAAGGAAGGGAGAAGAGGTATGTTGAAGGCATGGAATGAGGGCAAGAAAGTAGAATGCACCTACAAGAGTCCAGAAGATCAAACGTAACGATGGACACAACAGAGACTTCATCTTGATCCCTGAGTGGCATAGGCTTGTCTACTTGTCTACTCAGCTGTTCAGATCAAAAGTTGACTCATTAAATCTCCTTAGCAGAATGCAGCAGGACAACCAAAGCTACTGCTGTCCATCGCCTGCCTCAACTTCTTTCTGTAAACAGCATGAGCTCCAAGGCAAGTGGCAGTCTGAGATACCACAGTTTGCAGTCCAAGATATTAAAAATCCTAGCACATATTTTAGACTCCTTTAGCACACCAGGGTGTAAACCGCAGTCACTCAAGAGAACCCCTACCTCACATCCAGCTACCCTTGTCACAGGAGGGTAGGACAAACAGGAAGATCAGTAACTGCACCTGCCACTCCAATCTAATTTTCTTCATTTGAATATGCATCTTAGGGTAACAGGGAATGGAGCATGCAGATTCTCCTAACAACCTTCTGATATGTACCTTGGAGAAGAAGAAAAAAACAAGGCCTGTGCTGTTGATCTTATTTTACTTTTTCCTCCTGCACAGATAATGGCCACTGCAACATTATTTTATTTCCCATTTTGTCAGCCTCATTTGACCTTCCACAGCAAGGACAAGAGCTCTGCACTGGACCAACAGAATGTTTGAAACCTTCTCTTTCTGATGCAGATGCTGTTTTGAAGCCTCTATGGGATCCTAACACTAGCATAAAAATCACTCATTTCTTGGAATCAAGAAACAATAGCATTCCGGAAACAGGTGGCATTTGTTTAAATAAGCAACAGGGATAAAAAAAGATAATGGTAGGAACAAATTTAATAGATTTTAAACAAATACTTCAGCATTTCACACCCTGATTGTGCTGAATTCCTCCCATAATTTGTTACTGTTTAACTTTTGTAGATAAAAATAGTCTGATAGGAGTAGCAAAGAACTCTGTCCTGTGATTCAGATCTTACAAGTAGCTTATGCAAAGTTGCTTTGAAGGTCACCTAAAAAGTTAATCTTAAAATTCATTCCTCCAACTGGAGGAAAAAGAGCTGGCAAATCTAGGCAGGTAATTACTGTGGAAAAACAGCATACAATCTTCCTATGCAAATTCACCCTCAGTCACAAATAGCTTTCTATGCTAATTCCAGACTCAACCCTTCTCCACCCATCTAAAAAAACCACCTTTTGTAAATACACTTGTCTCTAATATGTTCCACAAGGTCAACAAACTCAAGCAGTAATAAAGTTATTGGGATGATGCCTATGGTGAAAATATCCACCCCTTGAACTCTGCCTTCAAGGTGGTGGCAAGATCCTCCTTGTTCCTTGGTTTGGATAAGGCAATAGTAGACCTAAGCAGCTGGAATTAATTTTAGACTTATTTGGTATTTGGTAATTCCATTCAGAAACCTGGTTACGAATGGGAATTCAATGCAAAGTAGGTATAACATTAATCCTAAAAAGAACTTTCTTCGAACACCAAAGCTAACCTCAAGTGATTGAAGAGATGACCTGTAAGATATCCAAGTGATTCAGACCGTAGGTGGCTCAATGGCATTTAATAAGTAATTCTGAAACAGCCAGGCAAATTCAAGAAGCCATTGCACACCACAAACAACAGAGATACAGTGGATTGAAATTGTGATTCCTAAGGTTCCTGATTAGCCTCTGAGTGGCTCCAAAAGAGAGTCTCCTAGCTTGGAGACTGCAATGTCCAAGGACTGATTTGTCAGGATTTGCCTCCACACACTTTAGGCAGGCATAGAGCTCCCATAAATTACCTTTTTTCTTTTCCCCCCCCCCATTTTAATACAGCATTGTATGCACAGTTTGTACCATTAAATAAATGGAATCTGGCACCTTTTCATGCCAATTAAGGTTTTACATTGTTGTAAGAGATGGGGGGAAGGAAACTTTCTGATCTTTTCTCTTATTTGTGTAGTTTTATACACAAATTTCCCAAAATATATCTATTTGCTGCTTTGAATGACAGGATGCTTGTCCTCTAACAGGCTCTCCAAGAGGCCAGAGCAGCTGTTAACTCAAAAGCATTGCACATGTGGATGCCCAGTACAAGCCAAAAAAGAGAACTGAGCTTCTGGCATCGTTAATCAACTCAAACAAGAGAGTCTTAAGAACATAATAGTGGACTGTAACAAACAACTACTGTTAAAGTTTTGTGTTTGGGTTTGTTTTTTTTTTTGAAGTTCTTTCTCCACAGTACATTTTAGTTGATTTTTCAAAGTTGAAACTAACTAAACTTGAAACTAACTGCTGTATACAACAGAATTGCCTGGTACGAGTTAACAGTTGTGTAGATGGTTAGTTGCTAGCAATTTTAATAATGACTTGAGGTGTGAGTCAGCAAAGATCACATGAGCCACAAGTTCTAGCAACAAGAGGAGAATTCAGTTCCCACAAGGAAAAGATACCACATTTTAGAACTTCTGACCTATTCCTTGTGACTCAATTAATAATGATTTTATAGATCATCATAACCCTAAATCAAGCATCTGATGCTACCTGAAACATCTGCCATAATATAATTCTCTTCAGGGAATAAAAATTCAAACCCAGCAGCGACAGAAATACACATGCCTTTCAGTGCTTTTTCCTAAACATCACACACTAATGAAAACCAGATACTAAAGCAGAATGCCAGAATATCAGAATGTATTTATTTGTCTTGGTTTCTTTTAATTCTGAAAAGCATGGTCTTACACTGCTGACATTAAATCTCACTGATTTATAATTAGCCATAATACAAAATCGGCAAGAACTTGTTAAAGAAACAAGACAGAATTCCACTGAGTTAAATAATAATATTTATTATTTTCATCTGTATCAGCCACGATCCAGGTAACACAAACAGAAGAAAAGAGGATAAAACCAGGGAGATTCCTGGGGAAGGAATCAGGTGGCACAAACTGGATAATACGAGGAAAGGAGGAGCTGGAAAAACCATCTTAATTCAAAATTTTTGCCTGCACAGCGTATACTGAGGAAAAATACACTTGTTCATTAAAAAAAAAATAGTTTTTGCACCTATCCCATCGTGTAATATTCTATGTTATCCCCCATCTCTTACAACGACGTAAGAGGTTTGAAATATGTAAAAATAATGTATTTATTTTGCACAAAACTCTCACTGGGCATGACAATGACTGACCTCCTTTACATTCATTCACTGTCAAACTATTCAATCTTTGTGCAAAATATTAATTGCAAAGGGGGCTGAGAGTGCAAAGGGTGATATATCTAAAAGTGAATGGCGAAGTGTTGTCACGTTTTGGCTGTTTCAGAATGAGGAAAGCACAGTTGTCAGTTAAGATGGGGGAAGCCACACCCTCTCCTTAGAGTAAGGGTAAATTACATCAAACCTTCGCTACTATGCCTTTTTAGTATTAATAATTCACTGTGATTCATTGTGTTAGTTATAGAATCATAGAATTACCTAGGTTGGAAGGGAGTTTTCAGATCATCTAGTCCAACCATCAGCCTAACTCTTGACAAAAACCGTCACTAAACCATATCTCTAAGCACTGTGTCTACCCGTCTTTTAAATACCTCCAGGGATGATGACTCAACCACTTCCCTGGGCAGCCTGTTCCAATGCTTGATAACCCTTTCAGGGTAAAAATTTTTCCTAATATCCAGTCTAAACCTTCCCTGGTGCAACTTGAGGCCATTTCCTCCTGTCCTATCGCCTGTTACTTGGGAGAAGAGACAGACCCCTACCTCTCTACCCCCTCCTTTCAGGTAGCTGTAGAGAGCGAGAAGGTCTCCCCTCAGCCTCCTTTTCTCCAGGCTGAACAACCCCAGCTCCCTCAGACCCTCCTCTTAAGACTTGTTCTCCAGACCCCTCACCAGCTTCGTTGCCTTTCTCTGGACCCGCTCCAGCACCTCAGGGTCTTTTTTGTGGTGAGGGGCCCAAAACTGGACACAGTGCTCGAGGTGGGGCCTCAAGGCCTTTTGCTTTAAAGATGCCCCTTTCTGCATAACTCTTTAATTGCACAAAAAAATAACAGCTTGGCTGAATCACATGCAACTGGGGCTAATATCCATGTTCAACTAGCAATTAGTATGGCCCTATCAAATATTATGGCCCTCGCAGTGCTGCAGGTCACATGCTGCCACATGCATTTCAAAATAGAGGGAGAGACAACACTGTCAATTGTTGATAGTTGTTTATTTTTTAATGAGAAAAGTTAGTAAAGCTGGGGAGCACTGTTTCCCAAAACCAATTTGCTGGCAAATATCTGAAAAAGTTTTTTGTAGCAGGAATCCTTTGATGTTCCCAGTTTAAAAAAAAATTGTTGTAGATGATTTAAGGAACAAGCCAGCCTGCTTATTCAAGAAAGTCAGGGGAAGAGCTTACAGCCCATGCACAAATGTCTGACTCATAAACTGGGCATGTTATATCTGAAAGTGGCTACATAGATAAATCTGGGTAACCTGCAACAACATGGAAACATCACCTAAAATGCATTATACAGCCACAGAGACATGTAGAGCTTTTGTCAAAGAACAACACTTCTATGGAAGAATCAAACATATATAATTAGAAAGTAAGAAATCATAAAAATTAGAAATCAAAGATAGGAACTACAAGAAAACAAGGAAAATGAAGCAAATCACTGGATTAAATAATAGATGAATTAAAATAAATATGAAGAACAACATCATAATTCTGTTTATACTTGAGTGTGTCATGGAGCTTAATTAAAACTCCTCATGTATTTTGTGTAACGGGCTTATTGGAATAGATGAGTTGTATAAAGAGAGCCTCTAAAAGGCATAGGTTACAGGAAATTCAAATAAAATTGAATCTTGTTATTAGAGCTCAGGTTGGCAAAAAAAGGAAAAAAAAAAATTGTGCTTAGTTACTGCCCGCAGACCTTCAATTCTAGTATAGCCTCAAAAAAACCCACTTCATGGAGCTATCACCTCAGTTCCAAATACTTATCATTGGTAAAAAATAAAAAAAAAAAAGGAAAAAGAAAAAAATCACTTATATTTCCATTTTGAAAAAAGTTAAAACTTACTTTTACTTTTTTTTTTTTTTCCTTCTTTTTTTTAACAGCAATAATCGAATCCTGACAGAAGAAGCCTTATTTAGAGGGTGAATTTCCAACGCTAAGGTGGATTAGGGTGGATTTCCAATGCTAAACTTGAAATAGAAACATATTTTTAAATCTTCAGAATGTAGTCCCTGTATGAAGCCCCTGCGTATATGGTGATTTTGTACAAGACTCATCAAGAGTATCGCTGCAGACTGAAGTAAAACTTCCCAGTGGCCTGCACAGTCATAGATATTCTTAAAAAAAAAGAGGTGAAGGCAGAAGGAGGCACAGAGAGCAGGATTCATCTATACAAAGCTGTCTTTGATGATAAGCAAACATCTAGCTTGTTGGGGCATGTTAAAGATATGGATAAATTCTAGGTCACTGCTCTACGGAGATCAAAAATTGAGCCTTACCCTATAAAAGCACACAGTATCATTCAAGCGCTGTAAGACTTGAATTTGATTCCTGTCAGTTTACCTTTTACTCTTATAACCTTCTTTGATGTACATGACAATCCATCAGGCAATGGGTGCTTTAGAAGCTAGAAATCCCTTCTTTGAAGCTCCAAGTGAAATAAATCAGCTGTCAAGCTTCATGAACTCTGTTTTTTTCCTAAATAGTTTTAAACGCCTGTTTAATGTCCAAACAATAAAATGTCTTTTCTTTCCTACATTCAGGTTACAAGTAAAATGAAAGTTCTTTGTCCTCACTCACTTCATTTTAAATGCTAAACCTTATGTCTTTTTAAAAGTTATTGACCTATCTAAAGACATATAACTGAGATACTGTAGGTTTAGTTTAAATTCATAAAATATGTACAAGTTAACTTTAGCAGCCACAAAATAATATGTAGAATGCCGTAATATGTAGAATGCCAAAGAGCGCATACACATGATTAATTTTTCTGTCTCTTTCTAAGCTTGATACACCTCAAGAATGTATGTAGATTTTCATCTGAGTAGAAGCAGCTCAGTGGTTTCACTCTCCCACTTCTATGTGTCAGTAAAATTAAACCTCCCCTCCTGCCCCTCTGCCAAAGGTTAGCGGAAGACAGTGACCAAATACCAGCTATCTTTGGTGACAGTCTCCCAACTATCACAATGTTGAAGGGTGAGGATGAAGCAAACCTTCCTAGTGAAAGCAAGCAGGTCAGACCTTTTGTCCAATAATTAGTAACTCAGGAAAACGGAACTATTATTGAGGGGAGATGAGATTTGAAAATAGGTTATAATAAGAGATACGCCTGCAAAAGCCTAAATCTGAGTTTCCTCTCTGCATTACACAGATCTTTTAAAAAAAATACTAACAAGTCCTACGTTCCCTTTTGTACTGCCAAACCATTTATTTTTAGAAGCAACTACTCTTTAACAACCATCTTCCTTCCTCTCAGATGTTTTGGAAGAGACATGGGGGAGGCCACGTGGTGTGTAAGACTCATGATACTGAATTCAGCCATTCCAAAGGTGGATCATAATCCCAAATTTCTCACCAATAGGAGCTAGAACACTCCAGATGCTGCGCTACTTCCCAAAAGCATCACTGGAACCGCAGCAGTGCCTTGCAGTAAAGAATGGCTGAATTTCCTGGAAACATTTCCGGGATTAATCTGCTAAGGGAAGAGTATTTTGATGATATTAAAGAGGCTTATGTTCAAGACAAGCTAAACTGTTCAGTTCTGTGAATGACCAAGTTCTGGGCGTGCGCAGAGGCAGAACATTACGCAGCTAGTAAATTTAACTGGCAAAAGTTCAGACAACTATATACTTAGGAATGCAGAAGTTGTAAAGAACATATTCCTGGTTTTAGACCCTTCCTGTGTCTTACTAGGCACTTAAGTGTTTTTTTGCAGACCTATGTTACTTCATAGGAAACTTGTATACCTTTTCTTATCCCAACGAAAACTGTCTGCAAATTAAAAATAGCAACAGAATTTAGAAGATTCGCAGTTGACTCAGTTGACAAAGTAATGCTGAATTCCTCTACAACAAACCAAGCTATATCACGAAGACACCATTTTTTGCCATGTATTTTTAGTCTTGCATGTTTTCCACTTATTGAAATTTTTCTATTTTTGTTACATGCTCCATTAAAAAAAAACAACTGTGAATTTCCCACTATATTTGTGGTATCATATTAAATATATAAGAAACAATATAAAATGTTACTGCAAGCAGAGCACATAATGTACTTACCAATATTAATTTCATCATCAGTTTCAGCATCTCCAATACACTCAAACTGGAAATCTTGCAAAGACTGTGAAAATTTTTGCACTGCCATAGATAAATCTAGAATTCAAGAAAAAAAAAAAAGAAAATCAGAATCACTCCACAACAACTTCACTGGAGCAAGGTTTCAGGCA
This sequence comes from Chroicocephalus ridibundus, assembly GCF_963924245.1. Lineage (NCBI taxonomy): Eukaryota > Metazoa > Chordata > Aves > Charadriiformes > Laridae > Chroicocephalus > Chroicocephalus ridibundus. The sequence continues at coordinate 17,136,414 of NC_086284.1, read as the reverse complement.
TTTCTGCATGAAACATTTTTTCTGTCTATAAATTTTTCTTTCTAGTATCTTTTTTGGAGAGTAACCTCATTCAAAAATCACCATTTCAAAATCAAAGAACGTGAGATATCCCAGAAACCTAGGAAATACGCTGATGCTAGATTTCAAACATTAATATACGTATTATGTTGACAACTGAAGAACTGGGTTGTCCATAGATCATAAGCACTAGTTTCACTGAATTAGGCAGAGTGGACCTTTGGACCAAAGAAAGATCAAAGCAATCCAAACTTCATAGCATAAAGCTTCATTAGAATTGTACACACTCCAAAAAAAACCAAAACAAACCAACAAAAAAACCAAACCAAACCTAAAACATAAATACATAGTATCAATGTAACCACATTAATCCGTTCTTTTCTTTTTTTAGTATACTAATGGCAAATGCGGAGATGAATGTGATAATGGATGAACTCGGTCAAGACTTAAAAATGCTACCAGTCCAGATGAGCCCAGAAAACCAGCAACAATTCTCTATGTCCTAGAGGACGTATCTATGGTATCTATTTTGAAGCTAGGAAAATTGACAATTAAGATTCTGGTACCTGCTAAATCTAATCAAAAGTCATGGTAAGGATAAGTTGTGAACAAAAGCCAAGTTATAAATTCTGTTTCAAAAGCATCATGTATCTGTCTCTATCCTTGGGGATGTTCAAAAGCCATCTGGACATGGTCCTGGGCAACTGGCTCTAGGTGGACCAGATGACCACCAGAGGTCCCTTCCAACCTCAGCCATTTTGGGATTCTCTGATTTCTTTAACCCTCTGTTATTGTAAAGCCATAAATACTCGTTTATTCAATGCTGGACACAAAATTTGAAGGCTAGCCTTTTTCCTGTCATGAATAAAACCTAGCATATATAAATGCACAAATTGGTCTAATGTCCTAAATCAAGACACACACACAGACACACACACAAAAAAGAAAAAATTGTCATTTAAATTTCAACAATCTCCAGTAAGAACCATTTCACTATCCTAAATGAAATTATGGTTGAAAATCTTTTTAAACACCTCCAAATAAGAATCCACACAGTAAGATGACAGAATTATTTAATTTTTTTAAATTAAAGGTAACCACTATCAAACAACAGAATCCCTACTAGGATTTTGTCCTTCCCCTGCATTTACTAAGTGCCGGCTGTTTTTGTATTCTCACATGCAACTATAGAGTACACCAGTCCACCAAGAGAACCAGTAGCCTTTAGACAATAGAGACATGAACAGATTTTTTTCTTGTATTAGTAATGAATTCCATATGCTTATCTGATAAAGTGTAAAGTTACCCAGTGTAAAGAACTGGGTAAACAAATTCTGTATCTTTTTGATAAAAAGCATGGAAAACAGGGAAGAATGCTCCCCAGAATTACTGCATCCTTACTGAACATTTCCTACTGTGCTGTACATGAAGATTACATTATTAAATGTATTAACAAATTAGATGCTAAACCCAAAGTGTTTCCTACTGTTTGTATAGATGAAAATAAAATAGATCATTATAAGCTAAAGCATTCCATTTTATGCAAACACAGCATCTTTCATATCGAAGTACCTGATTGTTCTACAGTTCCTAGAAAGACCGAAACTTTGATTTGTTTGCAGCAGAATGCTTTGAGTTTAAAGGGAAGAAACACAGTTTTATTGTTGGCTCTTGCACCAAGTTACTACACTGAGTCCTAAACCCTTCTATAAAATTTCTTCATACCAACTGATGCCAAAAGGAATAATATGGCCTTAAGGTGATTGAATGAAAAAGATTCTATACTGCAAACAGGAATGCAGAGTTATTTCCTCTGGACAATCTAATAGCTGCCCACAATGACCAGCACCTCTGTGAACGTGAAAGGAAATGAGGGAGCATGGACTCTTCCCCTATCACTCTTCCCCACGTGCAAGGCTCAGTGGAACAAATGTCAAGGGAAAGGAAAACAAATGATAAAAATATCCAAGGTGGAGTCTCCATTTTATATCCTGGATTAGTCATACACAGATGCCAAACTGTCTTTCGCTGTGTCAGCACATCAGTGCTAACGCTCATACATTTGGAACCTGACAAGAGGCATATTTAACCTAACTGGGAAATAGTGGGTATTAAGAACATAGTAAGAATTACAGAGCTCACTAGATAACTTGATAAAATCATCCAGAATGGCACCACTTGGAGATTTCTGCCTCTACATGAGGCCTACTCTAATAGCTTGAAAGTATTAAAAGACACCATATTAAGGTTAAAGCTCTTCAGTGTGGCAAGGAATAAAATAAAGTTCAAAGATCAAGTGTTTCCTGTGACACTAATCTACAGGTTCTGTACAAAGTTAATTTTACCTGAAAATACAAAAAATATTATCCTACAGAAAATTCCAGCTTACTCAGACAGCTTCGTAGAGGCTGTAATAGGAGTTACTCTGTAAGAACTCAAAGCTCAACATGGCAGTTGAACCACCAACATTGGACCAAGTGATGCAATTAGATATATTTATCAACTTCATTTTTAGGAGCATCATCACTTCACTTAATTACAAAATTCACGTGGTCACAGGAAGGACCATCTGTGCAATAAGCAGGCCTCCTTTAAGAGATACAAAGATTCAAAACTGAATTAAATCGGATTAAAGAGCAACTGCCTCTTCAATCAAGAAGAGGCAAATGATACCTCTACCATCTTAATCTTGTCTGGACAAAAACGAAAAGAATAGAGAGACGGAGCAGAGACCTTGTCCAGCTTTACAAGATGTCATTTATCACTGTATGTTCCAAGTCTTAATGTCACTGAGATACCTCGATACATCCTGCTCTTTCTAGACATAGGAAGGTAAATCATCATACCAAACAAATCACCTTTTTATCATCTGCAAGCTTTGTGGCATTTCAAGAGTTGCTCTTACTCAGCTGTTTATATATACATCTTGATAGTCATGTCCCTATTCATGGGGTCCACATAAACTAGGATATTTCACTCAGCCCAGGACAGAAATTCTTCTTGGAGCGAGTCAACTGATCTTCAAAGTTGCTATAACAACCTTATCAGCTTTATTGACTGACAGTCCACGTCTATTATCCAGGGAAGGATGGCCACTCATAAGTCTCAATGGTAACATAGATGTTGTTGCCCCTGCTCTTCTGTAGGCACTGAAATCTCTGTGGGTGCCAGGGTCTTTCTATGACCATGTGACCCACCTTCTGGATGCGGGGAAGGCTGGGGACGTTGTCTATCTGGACTTTGGTAAGGCCTTTGACACCATCCCCCACAACATTCTCCTGGAGAAGCTGGCGAATCATGGCATAGACAAGCGTACTCTTCGCTGGGTTAAAAACTGGCTGGATGGCCGTGCCCAGAGAGTTGTGATTAATGGGGTGAAATCCTCTTGGCGGCCGGTCACCAGTGGTGTCCCTCAGGGCTCAGTTTTGGGGCCAGTTTTGTTTAATATCTTTATCAATGATCTGGATGAGGGGATTGAGTGCACCCTCAGTAAGTTTGCAGATGACACCAAGCTAGGTGGGAGTGTTCATCTGCTTGAGGGTAGGGAGGCTCTACAGAGGGACCTGGACAGGCTGGAGGGATGGGCCAAGGCCGACTGTATGAGGTTTAATAAGGCCAAGTGCTGGGTCCTGCATTTCGGTCACAACAGCCCCAAGCAGCGCTACAGGCTTGGGGAAGAGTGGCTGGAAAGCTGCCCAGCAGAAAAGGACCTGGGGGTGCTGGTGGCCGGCGAGCTTAGCATGAGCCAGCAGTGTGCCCAGATGGCCAAGAAGGCCAACAGCATTCTGGCTTGTATCAGGAATAGCGTGGCCAGCAGGAGCAGGGAAGCGATCGTGCCTCTGTACTGGGCACTGGTGAGGCCTCACCTCGAGTACTGTGTTCAGTTCTGGGCCCCTCTGTACAAGAGGGACATGGAAGTGCTGGAGCGTGTCCAGAGGAGAGCTACCAGGCTGGTGAGGGGTCTGGAGACCAGGTCATCTGAGGAGAGGCTGAGAGAGCTGGGCATGTTTAGCCTGGAGAAGAGGAGGCTGAGGGGAGACCTCATTGCCCTCTACAACTACCTGAAAGGAGGCTGGAGAGAGGTGGGTGTTGGCCTCTTCTCCCAGGTGAATAATGACAGGACCTGAGGAAATGGTCTGAAGTTGTGGCAGGGGAGGTTTAGATTAGATATTAGGAAGAATTACTTTACTGACAGAGTGGTCAGGCACTGGAACAGCCTGCCCAGGGAGGTGGTTGAATCACCATCTCTGGAGGTATTTAAGAAATGTCTAGATTTGGCACTTCAGGGCATGCTCTAGTGGCAGAGATTGTGGGTTGTTTGGTTGGACTCGATTATCTTAAGGGTCCTTTCCAACCATGAAGATTCTATGAAAGAGTGAAAACCCACCCTGCTATCCCTCAGTTGCCAGAAGGATGAATTTCTAACCAGCAACTCTGTTAACATTTATTTTCTGACAATACTCACCTGTACCTTTGTTTCTTGTTTTCCCCAGTTCCAAAGGAAGATTCAGTTCAACTTTGCAGTGAGGCATATAGTCAGAAGTAGCCATCTACATACTACTTACAGTCAGTAGAAGGAGATAACTGAGACAGAATTGCCTGTTTTAGTAAGAGTTGAAGCAAGTTAACTGGCCAGCAAGAGGGTGGCTTTATTTGGTGGAGCTCTGACAGAGGAAGTGCTGTAAAAGAAGTGTACTACAATGTGACCAGAAACAATAAAAGGATAATGGCAGCTTATCCACAAGAAAGAAATGGAACACTGGTATTGAATATGGATACATATAATACCAGCCATCCGTATCATAATGCTAATGAAAGAGTAATAAAAGTCATCATCCATTCAGGAAAGTCACACAGGATTTGGGAAATGCATTACTCTCTTGTACTTCTTCCTGAAGTTTTAGATTTTTGATCAATCTGTCTAATAAATGTTTACTGAGTAAAAATATAGAAAAAAACCTCTGCACTAGCCTAGAAGCCAGGTTTATTTAAGATTCACTTTGTTTCAAATTGCCAAAAAGGAGGATTTAATTTGAACTGTAATATATTAACTTATTTTAGGCTTCAGATAGGGCCTTACATGTTGCATACAGGATGATAAAACTATGATGCAGTCCCTCTGTATTACTAGAATTGTTCTTCAACTTTCTTGTCCTAGATTTGTTAAACATATCATAAAACAGATTCTTATATAGAGCCTTGAGGAGGTGGAAAGAACAATATATTGCAATAAAGTGATGAAACACTGGATGCTATTACCTGAATGACGAAAGAACGAGTCTATTAGTTTTGGCACAGCCCTTCCCAGCAAGGATCAAGTTCTACAGATAAGGAAACTCGATAAGATTTCTACAAGTTGGTAAGCACAAAGAATTTTTTTGGTTAGGGTGGGAAGGCTGTTGTTTGTTTTTGCCAGTCTGACATCTAGAAGAACAGAAGAAAGCCCAAGCTTTCAACAGCCAAACAAGCTCCAAAAGCAGAAACTTTATGCACTTGCGAAGGACCCATATCCCTCCCCTAGTAACAGCCTGCAAGAAACTGTTCTCAGCAAATACATCAAAGTCAAACTCTTTCCACTTGTTTACTTGCAAAGATGACTTCATTAGCAAATGGAGTTCCAATAACGAACACTCTTCCTGACTGATGTCAATCATCCTGGAAAAGGTTGGTATCATTCACTGGGTTAATAAAGAAAAACAGCAGTTGAAACCCAGTGAGAAGATTAAACATGCCTAAATGAAGCCCTGAGCGCCAGCTGGAATGCAGTAAACAGAACTTCAAACAACAGACGCTTTGGCTAAAACAGCAACAGCAACATATCTGGTGATCTGACACAGAGCTAGTTATTACCGTATGGCTTCAAAGGCAGGAGAAGCAAAGGGGTGATGGCTGAGCTGGCAGGATATTAGAGGCAATTCCGCAGTCAGCTGAATTTCAGGATGGTTGAAGACTGGAAAGGAGACCACGTACAGTCACCTTTGCTGTTTCCAAACTTTGGGCAGTTTGATTCCTCTAACAGATATGACCAGATGCATTGCGGTGCCACGCTTGATGACCGATCTCATTTGGTCATGCACTGACACATATGTTTATTAAAATCCAAGCATTAAGGAGCCATAATACGTCAATAAAACACAACAGAAACTGAACAATATTGCCAGAGTACTTGACAAAACACCATGCTACAATGCAGAGAACGATTTATCTAGCTCATTGACTTTTACTCCTCAGTATCTGAAAACATGTCACTGTTGTGGGGTGTTGTTACTTTAATTGCTTTACAAATAAATTTATTTTCTTGATTTATTTCATAAGTAACTCTCATCCTGTAAACAATTTTTCTGGCTAAGTTATTTAAACACTTGAAAAAGTAGATTTATAACAGAGACATTACTACTGTGAAACAGCAGCTACGAGCATATTTTGCAGCATTCTTACTGCACCAAATGACAGAAGCAAGGAAACATTTAAAAATTCATACAAATGAAAAAAGGGCTTTTGGTATTACAAATACAAATCCGCAAAACATTATTTTATCCAGAAAAATACTCGTGAAATATGCGTCTCCTTAAATACTTCATGACATGCTTCTTTACTGTGAAGATGAACCGGGAACAGCCCTGGTTTTGTTATTTTATATGAGAATGAGCTTCACAGAGGCAAGTTATATCAACAGCCAGAAATAAGCTGGAGGAACAAGAACACCCCACTGAGACGCACTAAACTTCAACAGCTTCTGTGTTTGCTACAGTCAATTTGATTGTAACTAGAACATGTCACAGTGGGACATCTTTTTCCACATCATAGACTGTAAACACAGCAGCTGGCAGTATCGTTATATTTTAGCAGTATGAATGATTAAGCAGTTAAAAGACGCGATCATACAAGACTGCCTTTATCACAACTATATTTCAAATTTCTTTCTGCCTTAAGGGCTTTCTCATTAAAAATCCCAGCTTCACAGCTGTTGGTCTTAATTCAGAAGACAGCACCAAAATGCATTTTCTTCACAATTTTCGCCTCTTTCCACTCTTGATCACTCACTACTGCTTTAAAATCAAAAATAAATGAAAATCAATGGCTGTAGGTAACTGCCACATACAGAAAACCTTCCAATTTCATGATGTACATGATAGCAGGTCAGCACAAACAAGGGCACCCATAAAGGACTTACAAATTAGCCCAAAGCAGCAACGCTGAGCGTGGGGATGTTGGCACATATCTCACTATTGCAATTAATTCCCTCAACCTGACATGAAAAGAATTCTGGGTTTCGCTACCAGAACAGGTAAGCCCAGCTTGATAAAACATCACCACCATAACACAAGGGCGCACCCATATCACCTATAGTTAGAAAGCAATTTAAAACGCATGTTGACATACCTTTTAAATACACACAAAAATCTGTACAGTCAGCTCATACACTTTCTGCCACCTTCAGTTTCAAGCGGTTTTCAATACCACACGTAGTTCATAGCCTATACCATTGCATGGAATATTGTCCATGGCACGTCTATTTTTAGAAGTCTATTTGATGAAATTATTTACATACACACACAATTGTTATTCTTTATGTCCCAGATGAATTAATTTGTGGATCAAATTAACTTTTCTGATTGTTATAGGAAAAAAAAAGGAAAAAAAAATGAAAAAAAGAAAAAAAAAAAGAACTTTTATGACTGATCACATTTTTGCAAATTTCTGCAGAAGAATTTAATTTGGCAAAACACAGGGCAAGCTGGCAGAGTGGAGAGGCTATCTGCAGGGGCAGATGGAGCTAATGCTGGCCACTTGCCATAATGTCTTCTAAAGAAGCCACAAGAAAAGACCACAAGGGAATCCAGAATCCAGTGCCAAAGATTTTGCAGCACAAGGGCCATTGCTCGGTATTGACACAGTCTTTCATTGTTGCTATCAATGGACTCTTTATGCCTTCTATTTGCTAGCTTCATTGGTGTATATTCTAGCCAACTTGCTATTCATGGAACAATAATAAGCAACTAAAATAAACAACCCCCTACCCCAACAATCCCACATTACTTTTCCACCTTAGGCTCAATGTCGTGCTCTTAATTCCAGGGAAGCTAATTTCTTTCTCATAGTCTCCAGGGAAAGGACATCAGCAGAATATGTCAACATGTAGACCATGCATTGCTGCATTCCTCTGGGGTTAAATAAAGCACTATAGCAGTTTGAAATTTTTCAGTGTCATTTTCTTACTCATTAATATTTCCATGAGAAAAGTGCACAATTTATTTTCTCATTCTAGTAAGCACTGAGAAATCCCCTTGATCAAATGCAACAAAATCCCCGCTTTCTTAACACTGTGATGCAAGAGCTATCGAAAAGCCTGTATCTTCCACAAACTTCATAGCTATTCATACCAACATTTTTAAGTCTGAACTTCCTTATGTTAGAAACTTGTACAGTACTTCGGATATTCTTAGCATTTCCCTATCAGTAAGGACTAAATCCAAAACATTCTTGAAGACGACACCCCAAGAACAGAACACTGATGTTTAATGAGAGGGGGAATTTTAGGCCACGTTTGCATGCTTGCTTGATAAAATCATACTAAAACTCCCCAGAAACGTAACTGTTGAACCAAATAACGTTATATCGCTGAAAGACAAATATCCCGTCTCTCTTTTGGCTATTCATCTCCTTACCCCAACTGACTTTGACTCTAGATGTTGACCTAACCTTAGTCACATAATTAGAAGAACAGAAAGAAGTGAACTTTAATTTAGTATGCAAAGACTGTAAAGTCTGTAACATGACTAACTTGTTTTGACTTTGCATAGTTTTAAATACATGAAAGAATAAAAATGCAACTAAAAATGTGTGCCCTATAACCATCAATATGGAGGACAACACAGAGTTTGTACTGTACATCTGCTTCTCTAAAGTTAAGGCACATACGCAATTTCACAGCTCTTTTCCATATTAAGTGGTGTAATTTTATTCTGCTTCGATACTCACACATTCCTGTATTTTACTTCTCATTACCTCGTTGCTACAAAATCCCTTCTTTCTCAATATTTTAGTTTATAAGACTGTTCCACAATACTATTGCATTTGATTAAAACCCAAACTGACTATGCAGGGAAATACTAGGGTCTATTCCTTCCAATCATCAAACCATATTCACAAAATTAATGCAACAGTAAAACCTTTACAAATGACTAATCACATGGTTAAAAGCAGAACAGAAAATTTTCCTTTGCTACCAATTGCGTATTTTTTTTTAATATTTTCCATAAATATGGCTAAAAGTTTCAGAAAACATTTTGTTTCATTTCTCTTTTAAAATTATAAAGATTGGCTGTAGGGTATAACTTAGAACTATTTCTATCATGTTATTATATTTTTCTAAATTACACTCAACCAATTTTCATTCAGTAAGCTTTTTGGCCAAGATCCACAGTAAGGATTCCAAATATTTCCAATACTGGGATATTTCAATATTTCTTCTCTGATAGAGAAAAATAGATCTTTGAAAACAAGCACATTTCCCTGCTTTTTGTCACTCTCAAATAATGGGAACTCAGAACTCACTCACCCACGCTCTTCCGATATTTTCCCTTCTGTTGATAAAACTATTCCATAGTTATGAATCAGGGAGATCTCAACTCTTTAGTCTAACTTTTGAACCATTTAGTAAAGCACATGAAACACACCTGAGAAGCAGCTAAGATTATATCTGATTTAACATACAGTAAATAATCCCTCCTTACCCTTCTTCTTGTTTAAAGATTTATCTGACGTTCAAGTAGCTTACTTCAGTTGAGGGCTGTGTACCATTCTTTTCCTAAGCCTACTGCCTTTCACAACGTTTTGCTACACTTTCCAGAGAGATGCAGTTTGCTGGTCTCCAACTTACTCTGTAAATCAAAAGAGTCCAGGTCATGGTGGCACACAAGATGTTGTGGCTGAGCCACGTGATGAATCCTTTGTCCACATAGTCTTCATCATCCACTAATCCTCACACTACAAATGGATATTAACATTAATATTAATATTAATTACTGGTGAGAGCCTTGTGCAACGTCTCAAGTTGGTGTAACTCAAGGCTGGTCTAAAATCTCAGATGTAAGTGTACAACATCTTTCAGATGTCTGTAGTACTAATGTGGATAGCACACCAAGGTATCGAATTCAAGGACACACAGCCACGTGGAACCGCTTGGCCAACACCAAACACCACATACATGCTGGTTCCCCTCCCCTTTTCAAACACAATTAGTTTCAGGTTTGTTTCAACACTCATTTGAGTGACAAAAAAAATAAAGCAGCAGTCTTAGCATAAGATTATACAGAAATCCTAAAGGACTGGAAAAGGCTAGAATATGTCAACATTTTTCCCTACACTTTTTTATCTTCTTTTTTTGTTAGCTTTTCATATCTTCTTCTATATCATTTTACAGTAACTTCTGCATAGCTTTCTACCACTCCGTTATCCATCCTAGGTTCCTAAACTTCCTTCCCTGCAATTTCGCTTTGACCCTCAACATACTTTCTCTTGCTCCTTCCGGGGATTTTAAATGCTCTTTTATGATCTTCCACATTCTTCCCCCACCCCGTGGATGTTTATTTCCCAGAACAGTGTTGGCCTTTTCCAGAGAGCTGGGGCCACAGCCCAGTCTTGCCCCCCCCAGTCTCTTTCATTGAAACACAGTTTATCAGGCTTGCTGTGTCATTTCTCACTCCCCCTGGCACATCCCAGAGACGGTGAGCAGTGCGCAGGCAGAGAAGCACCACAAAAAAAGGACACAGAAAGTAAGAGCAGATGCTGCCAGAGGCTGAAAAAGCAGAGAGTGACTTCCTGTCTGGCAACCAAGGAATTGCCAGAAAAAACATGGGAATTCCCACATTTCTAGTGAAACGTAGGGTATGGGTGCATTAGACAGTTTTTAGTAGTATTTTAAAATACAGTTTTCTCTGGTTTTCTTAGCCTTACAATGCATCCACAGAAATTTTAAAAATTCATATGCCAATTTACCCACAGTGAAACAAAGCAATATATGATAATATAATTTCACAATATAATTAAGGCCTACGTTGTAACACATTCCTAATGAGCCACAGTTCTGACTATTTGGGCAAGATTAGTTCTGTTGGTTCTGTGCTGCATACACGTACGTGTAAAATGAGGCATAATTTCTCTACTACTATCCTTACCCAAATGTATATCCAGGGGAAAAAATAAAAAATAAGGTTAGTCAGTTCTGGTATGAATGGGGAGATATTAAGAAACTGCTTCTAGGAAAAGCAAGAATAAATCACTGCAGCACTTATCACGCAGGCCTTCAGCAGTAAAAATTTCTGCAATATATCTTTAAATGCTTTTATGTGCCATGATTTTTACATTAAGTAGATTCCCCTGTTCTGCGAAGAGAGCTGCTGGAAGGAGGATGGGTCACATTGGCCTGTGCTGGCCGGCGGGGGAGGGATGAAAGGAATGAAAGCAGTTATCAAGGCATTTGTAAGTAGTGAGCTCTTGGAACAACATTAGAGTTGAGGGTCATGGGAAACAGAAGCTTCGCTCACCCTTCTTCCTGGCAAAGTTTTCTGCACTTGGGCAACAAAGTAAAATGTTTTGTAAGAACAGAAAGAGAAGGAGAGGGGAAAAAAAAATTAAAATGTGTATATTTAGCTCATTAAAAAAAAAAAACCTAACACTTTGCTTTAAAGGAAATGAAACACTTTCTATATGAAATTCTTTCAGGCTCTTAGAGCTCAGGAATACGACGCTTGATTGGATTCCTTTGATCAGACAACTAATATCACAGTCACATGAACTACAGTATTGCACATAACAGGGTTGTGGCGTTTTTCTTCCCTAACACAGACACACACACAAACAGATGTAAGTAACATTTGTTTAGAGGGTCAGATACGTGCTTCCAGACAGAGGACGGAACTGAGACCTCAAATCAAGCAGGATTTTGTCCAGGGAAGTTAAATGGCACTAAATGTCTTTACCAAATTTGGCCTAAAGGAGTTTTTCGTACTCAGATAGTCCACTCCAGAGCAGATTCACTACATAGCTACTTCTCACGACTTGGGGAAAGTGGATACCAAACACATCAGTTTTATATAGCAAACTATCTTAATATGCTAGTTAAACCCTCTTCTACCTTCAAAATATGAAAAGAATTCAGAAAATGCAGATATGAAAGCCATGAAAGCACTTAAAAGCCTTCAAGATACATTTTTGAGAGGTTTAATTCAATCACTTGCAGTATCCTACACTGTTACCAAAACACCTACATGTTCATAACTGGTAACTGGAGGGGGGGAATCAGCCAAACAAAATATTCTTCATTAAATACTGACATGCACAACTACAAATCTGTTTCACCAGGTGAGCTCCTGTTTGTACAGCTTGTGAATCAGGTGTTCCCAAGGAGTTTGGAGTTAACTCCAATTTGCATGTGACTATTTCCTTAACAGTTATGAAATAGTTTTTGTACCTTACATACTTTCCAGTTTTATTGCATTCAGCTAAAGTGGGCAAGAAATAAACCCTGTAAAAAGAAGTAATCATATTAAATTTCTCTCTAGGTACAAAACTATTTCAAAGAACAAGCTCTTTGCATTTTACAGGAAAGAGAGAAACTCCCCTGACATTCATTTCATTGGACTCTTTTATTTAATTAACTTCTCAGAGAAAAATAAGGAGCTTTAATGATCTTGTCCTCTGCTGAAGTCTGCCTGGTTTTTCGTAAGTGAAATAACTTGCAAGAAGGACCAGCTAGGCTTCTACATATTTCATTTACTGTTTTTTTCAACTTTTAATTCTCTGGAATTTTGGTCTACTTTCCTGTCACGAAAAGATTTAGGAACATATGACAACATCCTCTTGTTATCTTCCTGGCAGAGTGATATCCTTTAATTAATAATCCTACCATCCATTAGTACTAGTAGTGTTTATATTACAGCATGTGTAATGAGTTCTGAACTAACTATTATCACTCGTGAATGAGACCTTGTCATTAAAACAGATAAATAATAACTAGGTTGTTTCATTACTCTACACTTGGGTCCGGTCAAGAAACAAATTAAATATTAGTAATTCTTTGAAATTGGGGAAAAAAAGGAACAGAAACAGAATTATCATTAATGCCATTCCATGAGACACCTGCATTTAAATATTACGTACAGATTTTGTCTTACTCCTTGACACCATCCCAAAGTACCTGCGAAAGGTACAGGGAAATGAGGCTAAGGGAAATAATGGTAAGAATATCTTGTTTCTTTAAACACACTCACAGCCAGCAGCCCGGAAAAGACAACTGGGGAGACACAGGAGTTCTACAAAATCACAGGCAGTACAGAAATGGTGGCTGTCTCTTCCAAAGTGAAGATGAAAGGCTATCTAACACAGCAAGACGCAAGCTCAAAACAAAGAAAGAAGATGCTTTTTTTGTAAAATGCGTACTTAAATCATGAAGCTCCAAGCCACCGGATGCTGTGGATATTAAAAATTTATGTGGGTTCAAGAAAGGACTAGACAAGTTCACAGAAGAAAAATCCACTGAGAGCTATTAAAGGCATAACCCCTTGCTCAGGAAATCTTCAAACCCCAAACCACCGGAGGCAGAAGTATCACTACATTCTGCCTGCTCTTATTCTCTACCCTGGGCAGTCAGTGCTGTGCGTGAGAGAAAAAACACAACTCGCAGCATAGCACTTACTCATATCTAGAGACAGGATGTAACACCAGATAATCCTCAGGGCTGACCCGGCGCAGTCCTTCTTATGCTCTTTGTAGGAAGATCTGGAAGTTTTACAATAGCTTGAATGACTCAAGGCATCGTTAGCTGATCACCACCATCTGCTAGTAGGAGGTTATCACTCTCACGCATGAGCCAGTACACCATCATGGGTAGGCATTCTTTAGCCATCTATTTTAGCACCTAGTTTGCACCTAGATGAGGGTCACCTATTTTAGCAACAGAGGACCACCAAGGAGGAGGAGCTGAGTCAGCGCTGCAAAATTAAGGATTATGAAGATGTTCTATCTTGCTGGCTGAACCATAGGAGATGTTCTCCAGGGGATAAGCAATGATGGGTAGCTGGGGGCTGTATCATCTTTAACTGCTCCAGAGCCAGAGGAAGTGGACCACTGTGCCTTTAGTCGTATTACAGGGCTGTAATTCTTCCATCAAGGAATTGCTAAGTGATTTGTGCTATGAGCTATGCCAAGCATAACTTTTAACAGTAAAATTAACTGCATTAATAAATAAATAGCTGAAAAAGTTGATTTGGGCTACCAAGCCCAAATGACTTAAGTGAAGACTGATTATACGGCTTTACTCCTTTCACACTCTGTGTTTGCACACATGCGTTATCCTTACCCTCTTCCTTCAAAACTTTTCCTAACTTAGTTCTTAGCATGAGGGTGGTAACTATGCGGACAACTACTCAATACTTGTTTTTTCCTCAGAGTTCAGTATTGCTCTCTCCTCTTCTCCTCCCACTATTGCTTACTGCATACCATCCGTGTCCTGTAATGAACACAGAATTATCTCAGCCTAGTCTAGGCTGAGATAATTTTTTCTCAGTCTAGAAAGACAGTAAAAAAAGGGTATGTCTGTGTCATTTGCAGCACCATTACCCTAACTGAGAGATGGAGATGCTGAAAGCAAGACTGCCTAAGGCCACACACTGAACTGGTGATTAGGCAGACCTCGTGGGTCCCTGCTCCATGCCCATTATTCCAGATGCCATTTCTTCAGACCAGGAGATGCTAACCAGAGCTGGAAAGAATGCAGCTCCTCACACTTCCCTGTCCCCACAAAAGCTGCAACTTTTGTCTTCCAAGGGGGCATAGTTTTAAGAAATAAAGTTTTATATTAAAAGGAGAGAAGAAAACCCTAATTAAAACAGGAAAAAAAAAAAAAAAACAAAACAACGAAAAAAGCCCCACAACCTTGTTTTGATCCATTTAATGCAGCTCCTACAGAATGCCCAGTTACTCCAGCTGCAGCAGTTAGTGCTCTGTATCTGTTTCAAGTCAGTCTCCAGAAAAAACGGGGAACAAGCCACAGACAAACAAACATGCTTACTTACTTAACAGTCACTTGTTAAACTTTAGTTCAAGCATCTTTAAAAGACAAAAGAGGACTGGAACAAAACCAGGACAGAACAACTAAGGTTTACACAATTAAAGTCTGATGTTTCTTAATCGGAACAGTTTACATTTGAATAGCTTTAATATCGGGGGGGGGGGGGTGTGTGTATAAAAAATGTTTCCATTAGTTCTCAGATGCTGCAGAATTTTATTTCTCTTTCACAAAATCATGTTAATTCCCACTAAATAAGATTAATTGCCACTAAGACTTCAATCTAACCTCGTCACAGCTCAACCTCAAGAATCAATATTCAGGGAAATATTGAAGAGACAGAAAATAGAGAGCTGCTTTCTTTGCATAGAAGTTCTAAAGGAAGGCCCGACAGGTTTTCTCCAAGACAAATGGGAAAAATTCCTTCTTGAAAGATAAAAAATGACACTGTAATAGCTGATAACAATGCTTTTGGAAAATAGCCACCCATCTTGTTTCCATACACAGTGGAAAAGTCAATAATAAGTCAAGTCGATAATAAGTCAAATCAATAATTCATTGGAAGGATGAACCAAAAAAAAATACTCTGAGCCTGAACCAGTTACTTGTTATCAAGGTATTCACGAAGAAAAATTTGGTGTTTAACCCTAGAACTGTATTTTGACCCAAAGAGTGACTGCAGAATATCCCTGACATCACCATGACATCATTTTCCCTCCAGCATGCCATAAGCTTTGCATGGCTCAGTTTGTTGGCTGGATGGATTTCCATTCAAGCACATCCTCCTCTCCCTTTTCTCAATGAAAAGCGGCTTAAAAGAGTTGTAGATTCCATTTCAGAAGCCCAGCAGCACTTAACGTGTTGGCTTCTCTATGCTCCATTTAATACAAGTGGGAACGTTTCCATGAAGTTACACTTTTCATAAAAACAGGGGAAATCTTAGCAAGATTAAAACCAAAGAAGTTCTGTAACTGGATGTAATTCTGAAATCATCAATTCTTTTTAAAACAGAACTGGAATTCTCTGTAGGGAAAAAAAGTTTCAGTTAGTCTAGGCAACATTCGTTGTTTACAAGAAGCATTATGAACCAAACTGACAGAGCATAAACACGGTAGTCTGGATTTTGGACATCACTTTCCAAATGCAGTATTTTTCCTTTTCATGAGCATGTAAAATGCTTATCTGCAACGGATGGTCCTTTCAGAGCCCAATGTGTATTGACTGTAATCCTGTTTCATCTCCAGTTGAACACGTAAGTAAATATGAATCAATGAAGAGCCTATGATCTTTGAATTACCCAAGAGACTGCACAAGTAGCCAAGTTAAACGGCTTCTTCCCAAAACATTCATGTTAGCTTCCTTGACATAAGCAAACAGAGCACATTAAAATATCGGCTGCAAGAGGAGAAAAACATAGCACTAAATAGGTTTGGGTTTTGTTTTTTGGCTTTTTAAAAAAAATATTTTATTTAAAATTAAAACATGCAATAAGCAGATGGTTTTATGGGTATCTGGGTCTAACATGCAGGGCAATACACAGTTTCTACAAAGGAGTCAATTCTGTTTTGCTAATTGTTTCTGAATTAAGGACTTCCAACCTCCACATTGTCAAGAAGTGACATAATGACTCCTGCTGACTGTTTTAATAGCTCACTTATTAAGGACTGTGATTCTCTGGCTCCCTAAACATACAATGTATCATAACATCTCTTATCAAGCCAATTATTCAGGAACACAAGCACCTTTGGTAAATCCTTTTACAAGCAGCTTTCAATACAAAAGAATACTCCTAGGATCCACTCAGCACAGAGGAAAGCCCAGAGCACTGATACAATCAGAGCTACCTCAGTGCAAGCTGGTCACGCTCGTTACTTAGCAGCCAAAAAGCTAGTAAGTTTAAACTTTAGTATCATACCCTCAAGCTAAATATATAAATTAATCTTGTGTGTTCTGCTGTCAATTTTCACAATGGTTGGATGAAAAAATTAAAAAAAAAGATCACTGGGGAATATTAATTATAAACTGGGTAAAGACTGCTCAAAATTAGCGTGGGAAGCAGTAATCATAAATAATACAGATGAGAGAACTAATATGAAGTTTTGACATAAATAGCCTCATTGAGCATTATTTTCCTGTTGGTTTTGGAGGCCACCAAGATACATACACAGAAAAAGAACACCAACTAAGTCAAACAAAAACTGTGACTTAAAGTGCTAATTTCTCGGTAATGACACTCAGGTTGCCTTTTTTTTTTTCCTCTTCCTATTTCTAACATGAAAAATGAAACTTCCCTTAAAGAAAAACAAAATCCATTAATAACCCTCAAAAGGTTTACCTTAGCAGCAAAATTTAGTAAAGTTTTCAGTTTAAGAAGTTGTCTTGAACTGAATTTTCCAGTGGCTTAGAGATTATGTTGCTGCTAACTTTACTAGTTGGTATATAGCTTCCCAAAATATACCTAACAAAGTGATTTTTAAATTGATGTTTTTCTGCTACTGAATGAAAAAACAGAACACATTTCTCGGTGTGAATAATAGTCAGATTCTGTTTTTCATCAGCTCCCCACAGAGAAGCAAAGCAAAACGGCTTGAGAGAATTTTGGCTTAAAATTTATAGGTTGAAGCTCTGGTAACTTTCAAGTGTATATGTAAATGATTATTGCAAGAAAAATAAGAGTCCATCTACTGCAATAATATAAAACAGCACAGATACTTGAATGTTTCCTTATCACCATCGTCTACGTGACTGCAGCAGGGCCTGGTAGAAGACTTCTTGATAAAACTCAACACTGACACAAGTTATTTTAAAATTAAATGCAGAAGGCTATGCAACACAGCCAACATTCAAGGTAAACAAAAGCTAATCTGACAAGACACAATTTTTTTCTTTCAATAACTGTACAGTAACAGAATGATAGACCTAGCATTAACTGGAAATAACGCGTAGAACGAAGATTGCTGTAACAAACTCAGAGATACTAGAGACACAGTATATAGTCTGCATTAAAAAGTAATAGACAGAAAATTTATTTATTACCTGGCCTTTAAAAAACAGCATTTGATCATTTAATTAAGCACTGCAGGAATCCGTATGCACAAGTGACAGAACAATTTTATAATATAATTTTGCGTTTATGTTGAAATGTAACTTTGCTAAATACTTTCATCCTTTGCAGAACATGTTTTCACCATGTTCTACAATCACTGTTCTTACTATGGAATTTTAGCTTTTAAAAGGTAAACACAAGAGTAGAGCTGTTAAGTCTCTACTAGTATAAGATTCTGAAATCTTCAAAAAAATTCCTGTTGGTACACCTAAAGGCCACAACGGGGTAATATTTTACTAGATATCATTCATCACCTTCTCCTGGGTGTTCGCTCTCAAGAGTATGGAGAAAGTCTGGCATATTTTTTGAAGTATGGAATTACCAAGAATGAATTCTGAAGCAGGAAGAGAGGGAAAGAATAGTCTAATCTTTTGGTGAAAGCACGGAAAAAATATGGATGTTTACTAGCGGTACACACTGCACTGTCATGATAGTATTTCCTCAACTGTCAGGGTTTGGGCAACCTCTGGTATCCGAGATGGTTTTTCCTTCTTCCCTTTGTCTGGAACCCTGAAGACTGAACCCAGTAGACATTTTCTGATTAGTTTATAAATCCTAAAGACTTCTTTCTTCTTGAACCCCCCTCACACGACCTTTGCAAATTCTTATTTGTTTTCAAATATTAGCACTAACACTGAGTTGCTCTGTGACTTCTGGGAAACACCGCGTTAGTCCAAAATTTCTCCAACAAAAAAAGGGGACAAAATTAGTTTTCTATGCTACGGTCATCTTACTTTCCAATAACCTGCCTGCTTGGACAACAGCTATTCACAGTAACCATTTTTATTGCCCTCATTTGAATGCATAACTTACAGAGAGTAGACTCCCCCGTCTGCTGCATTCAGTTTCATTAAAAAATTAGCAGATTTGTGAATTGTAAACAGGAAGATCCCTCAGACACCACAGACTAACAACTCCAAAATAACTTTTCCCTTCATATTACCTTTTCAATATTTGCAGATCACTACCAAGACACCCTCAAGCTTTATTAAGCTACTGGGGGGAAGATGTATTCTGTCTATCGGTTACTATTTTTCTAGGGAGGGTGTAATGGAGGAAAAAGAGTTGAAAAGCCAAGGGCCTTGAAACCAGTTTTTAGGGTTAAGTATTTGTTTCAATATAGCATTTTGACCCATAGTACCAAGAGAACAGTGGCTGCCTAGAGCTCTCACACTCAGCAAAAGAGATGGCTAACAACAGCTCCAAAAAGATCAAATCATCATCATTGATCCCACACAACTTCCTCTAAAATACTTCATAAATTGGAACTGGTACTGCCAAGAAGTGTTTCTATTTGTTGACAAAAACAAAAAAACACAACCCCACAATATCAGAACCAGTCAAATGACTAAGACATTAATGAAGACTATTCCCTGACATGGACATAAAAAAACCAAAAACAAACAAACAAAAGGACTACCAAGGAGTGCTTGCTCCTTCACTCACTTTTTGAATGAAGAGATACATATTTCTGAAAAATCACATTCCAGTGAAAATTCAAGACCTTTTAGCTCTTGTTCCTCCACACTCCTGAAAATTTCATTAGCAACATACATAATCCCCTTAATGTTTTACAGTCCAAACAAATCTTTTAATTTAAGGATCCAGGTAGGGCAGTAGTAGAGCTGTCAGGAGGGTAGCAGAAGATCTTTCTCTTAAAACTTCAGTTCTGCTAAGTACTGAACTCAGCAAAGTCCATATTCCAGCTGCGTGAGAGTATTCATCTCGAAAGAAACACAAGAGGACATGGGCTTTAAGCCAGTGAAATATTCAATGATCTGGAATCTCCCAGGATAGACCTACCAAACTGGTTTCACAACTTCCAGTGCACAAAGACAGAAATAAGTACTTGACACAGTTGCAGCTTCTCATAATGGGATCAAACTTTAGCAGATTTTCTGTATTATCGTTGTTGACATTACTCTTTCCTGCCAAATAATTCCTTTATGGATCTCAAAGGATCCTTACTATTTATCAGAGACATCAAAAAATCTGGAGATCAGATTGGGAAAAAAGGGTGTTAACACCAAGTAACATATTTTGCTGCTGATGTAGATGTTTATAATTAACCTTCATTTTTTCCTTTCTTTAAAAGCAGCAGCAGGATGTCACAACCTTAAATGTCAGCGAGGTAAGAAGATAGAGGAAAATGACATTTAGAAAGCACACACTAATGCACATGGGAAAAAATAATCTCGATTACATCCACATAGTGATGGAATTTACATTAGCTTTAATACTCTGGAAAGATCTTGGAATTACTGTAGACAATGTCAACTTAATGATCAGTAACAGTCAAAAATACTAAGGCTTATTAGAGAAAGAAAGCACAAAGCAGAAAATATCATTATTTGATGCATTCGCACCTTGAATATTCCATGAAGTTTCTTGCAATCAATCTCAGGAAGGGCACATTTACCATGAAGAAAGCACAAAGAAGGTTGACAAACAGAGGACAGATTTGATTATTTAAAAAGCAGAAACTAAATAGACTAGAACTTTACAGAGTAGCAGGGGAACAAAACCTGCAAGGAAGAATAAAGAAAAAAAAGGTCTTTAAAAAAAAATATCCAAACTCACACGAATAGGATAGACAATGTAGACAGGCAACAGTTAACTATTTCTCATAGGACAAAAATTGCCATCATCAGATAAAATAACCAAGCAGCAGGGATACAACAAAGGAAGAACTTTCATCAAACTCCTGTCACACGCTGTTGTGGAGCCTAACAGGACACCTGGGTTCAAACCCAGGTTAGACAAACCCATTTCTGAAAAAAGGCTATCTGAGGACACTTGGGGAAACTTTAGCAGGAGGCTACCTCAATTTAGAGATTCTTCTCATCTGACCTGTTTTAGAAGCTAAGTACTTTTGCATGGAGTCACTGACTGGTCAGTTTTATTCTGTAGGTCTGAAGGCACAATGTACGGCTCTGCTGAGATGCTGATGCAGCTCTAAAGTAGTAGCCTCACAAAATCTGAAACTTGTATTTCAGTAATAATAGGACTTAATTACTGACTGCATTAATTTGTTCCAGGGGGAAACAATCAGGTTTTGCAAAAGTGGAAAAGCTGTTGTGTCTTATCACTTTAACATTTCTTAGTTGTTTCTTTAAACAAAGAAAGAAGCAAATTTCCATATGCTTGACATCCTTTTTGAAACAGAAATCAGCTTTTGTAGAGACCAAATTCCCCATAGTAGCTCTAGATCTCTCATATAGTAAAAACACTATAAATCCCTCCTAAATTTCTCAGAGAGGCACAAATACAATGCTTACATTGTAATGAATAAGGAGTTAATGGAGTATCAGACTTCCTATTTAAAGAGACAACATACTTTTAATGCAGTTTAACAAAACAGGCACAAATACAGGCCAGGTGGAGAATGGCTTGAGGGCAGCCCTGAGGAGGACTTGGGGGTGCTGGTGGATGAGAA
Source organism: Chroicocephalus ridibundus (assembly GCF_963924245.1). Taxonomy (NCBI): domain Eukaryota; kingdom Metazoa; phylum Chordata; class Aves; order Charadriiformes; family Laridae; genus Chroicocephalus; species Chroicocephalus ridibundus. The sequence goes on along the minus strand of NC_086284.1, from coordinate 17,114,784 downwards.
GCTCAACATGAGCAGGCAGTGCGCACTTGCAGCCCAGAAAGCCAATCGTGTCCTGGGCTGCATCAAAAGAAGCGTGGTCAGCAGGTCGAGGGAGGTGATTCGGCCCCTCTACTCTGCTCTGGTGAGACCCCACCTGGAGTACTGCGTCCAGCTCTGGAGCCCTCAGCACAAGAAGGACATGGACCTGTTGTAACAGGTCCAGTGGAGGGCCACGAAGATGAACAGAGGGCTGGGGCACCTCTGCTATGAGAACAGGCTGAGAGAGTTGGGGTTGTTCAGCCTGGAGAAGAAAAGGCTCCAGGGAAACCTTATAGCCTCCTTCCAGTACCTAAAGGGGGCCTACAGGAAGGATGGGCAGGGACTCTTAATCAGGGAACGTAATGATAGGACCAAGGGTAACGGTTTCAAACTGAAAGAGGGTAGATTTAAATTGGATATCAGGAAGAAATTCTTTACTGTGAGGGTGGTGAGACACTGGAACAGGTTGCTCAGGGAAGTTGTGGATGCCCCATCCCTGGAAGTGTTCAAGGCCAGGTTGGATGGGGCTTTGAGCAACCTGGTCTAATGGGAGGTGTCCCTGCCCATGGCAGGGGGGCTGGAACTAGATGATCTTTATGGTCCCTTCCAACCTAAACCATTCTATGACTCTATGGAAGCAGCATGACACAATTTCTACTGGTCAGTATGACATACAGCAGTATGACAAGTTTTACTGCACTAAGTATTATCTGAATAATCTATTTAGCTTCAGAAAAAAATGCTGAACTCCTATGCTGTTTTATTAAAAGTACTAATAATCTGTTTTAAGATCCCCTTCCTACACTAAAATACGCGTTTTTCAGTAGTACCCAAATCAAATTCAAATACCTTTTAAAAAATGGTATTTAACACATTTATGGATAATAATGTTTCTTTATTTTAAACTAAAGCCATACATAGAAACTGAGAGGGAAATGAAATTCCCTGTAATACTTAATTGCTGCTTAAATTACTCAACGCCTGCATATATACAGCAAAAGACAGGGCATACGATATTACTGTCTCTACAGACAGAGATGGGCAGAATTTAAAGAAAATAAATCCCACAAAACCATATGCCTTATTTCACTGTAGGATAACTGAGACGAGAACTGGCCATTCAACTGGTCTAATTTTTATATCTGCCAAGAATCCAGACGTGGGATTTGATCCGCAGAAACTCCAACTCCCACTGGTACAGAACCTCATAGTCCCTGTCCCTATTTGCATACCCTACAAAGCCGGGGGCGGGGGGGGACATGACACACTAAAAAAAAGAAAAAAAAATAATCGAGACTTCAATCACTTAATGTGTTTAAAAAAAAAAACAACAAACAAAACCAAAAAAACCCCCATCAAACCACTAAAACATCTCCCCCCAACCACAAGTGTTCACTAATAAGAGTAACGCTGCTGTCTTTTACTTCATTCCATTTATAAGAATATATCATTGGTTAAGTGCCACTTTAATTTACAAAGGGACAAGAGAAGTGGTAGTCAAAATACCATGAAATTCCTTTGGGTACATTAAATGTTCAAGAAAATATTGCGAGATTGATGCTTAATCCAGCAACGCGGTACTCGGTGCTTCATAACAGCTCCTTAAGACAAGTGATAAAAATAGGCATGAAAGTGAGGTTTTTATTGTAAAATACTCTTAAGGTCTCAAGGTGCATTGAAAACTGTAGCTTCTCACAGAAGACAAATCAAAGAGGCTCTGGTGTGCCAACGACAACAGGAATTGCAACAGTTAGCATAATGCATATTTTACCGACAAATTATTTGGAAACTGTCAGCAAGCTGATGGAAAAAAAAGATGTGATTTGCTATGTTATTTTTGTAAATTTCAGATGATTACCACTCCCAGGGAGATGTGGGATATGTTGCATTAAGACACAAGAGTGAAAGAACTGAATCAACACAACAAAGAATTACATCATTGCTGTACTGTGGCAATATAAATAAAATAAGAATAAACACATTTTTAACCTGCTGTATTTCAACTTCACAGAGAAGGCATTAAACAGAAAAATTAGAATTATATACAGTTATCAATTCTGTACCAGAATATAAAAATCAGAAGTTTGTATGGAACCAAAAGAAGTGAGTGGATCCTGTAAATTTCTGGGTTAAATTTACTTAGACCAGAGATCAATTTGTCTTGTGGCATACAGGGGGAAAAAGAAACAGGAAACAAACAGCACCTGTTACAGAACTTGTATTTTTTCACTTCCCAATGAAACCTGAACAAAAAAATGCTAAACAAATCATAGAATCATAGAATCATAGAATTGTTGAGGTTGGAAGGGACCTTTAAGATCATCAAGTCCAACCTTTAGCCTACCCTGACAAGAGCCACTTCTAAACCATGTCCCTCAGTGCCCCATCTACCCTTTTTTTAAACACCTCCAGGGATGGTGAATCCACCACCTCCCTGGGCAGCCTATTCCAATGTTTAATAACCCTTTCAGTGAAAAAATGTCTCCTAATATCCAATCTAAACCTCCCCTGATGTAACTTGAACCCATTTCCTCTTGTCCTATCACTTGTCACCAGGGAGAAGAGGTCAGCCCCCATCTCTCCACAACCTCCTTTTCAGGTAGTTGTAGAGGGTGACAAGGTCTCCCCTCAGCCTCCTCTTCTCCAGGCTAAACAACGCCAGCTCCCTCAGTCGTTCTTCATAAGGTTTGTCCTCCAGACCCCTCACCAGCTTTGTAGCCCTTCTCTGGACATGCTCCAACACCTCAATGTCCCTCTTGTAGCGAGGGGCCCAAAACTGAACGCAGTACTCGAGGTGGGGCCTCACCAGTGCCGAGTACAGGGGGATGATCACTTCCCTAGTCCGGCTCACCACACTATTCCTGATACAGGCTAGGATGCTGTTGGCCTTCTTGGCCACCTGGGCACACTGCTGGCTCATATTCAGCCGGCTGTCAACCAACACTCCCAAGTCCTTTTCTGTCGAGCTGCTTTCAAGCCACTCTGCCCCAATCCTGTAGCGCTGCATGGGGTTCTTGTGACCCAAGTGCAGGACCCGGCACTTGGCCTTGTTGAACCTCATACCACTGGTCTCAGCCCATCGGTCCAGCCTGTCCAGATCCCTCTGCAGAGCCAACCTACCCTCAAGCAGATCAACACGCCCGCCCAGCTTAGTGTCATCTGCGAACTTACTGAGGGTGCATTCGATCCCTTCATCCAGATCATTGATAAAGATATTAAAGAGAACCGGCCCCAGCACCAAGCCCTGGGGGACACCACTTGTGACCGGACACCAACTGGATTTAACTCCATTTACCACCACTCTCTGGGCACGGCCATCCAGCCAGTTTTTTACCCAGCGAAGAGTACACCTGTCCAGGCCATGAGCAGCCAGTTTCTCCAGGAGAATGCTGTGGGAAACAGTGTCAAAAGCTTTGCAAAAATCCAAGTAGATAACATCCACAGCTTTTCCCTCATCCACTAAGTGGGTCACCTTATCACAGAAGGATATTAGGTTTGATAGGCATGACCTGCCCTTCACAAACCCATGCTGACTGGGCCTGATCACCCTGTTCTCCTGCATGTGCCGTGTAATGGCACTGAGGAGGATCTGTTCCGTGACCTTCCCAGGCACCGAGGTCAGACTGACTGGCCTGTAGTTCCCCGGATCCTCCTTCCGGCCCTTCTTGTGGATGGGTGTCACATTTGCTAACCTCCAGTCAGCTGGGACCTCCCCGGTTGTCCAGGACTGCTCATAAATGATACCAAGTGGCCTGGCGAGCACCTCCGCCAGCTCTTTCAATACCCTTGGGTGGATCCCATCCGGCCCCATAGATTTGTGCACCTCCAGGTGCTGAAGCAGGTCCCTCACCATTTCCCTTTGGATTAGAGGGGCTTCATTCTGCTCCCCATCCCTGTCTTCTAGTTCAGGGGTCTGGGTGCTCAGGGAACAACTGGTCCTACTGCTGAAGACTGAGGCAAAGACTTCATTAAGTACCTCAGCCTTTTCCTCATCCTTGGTCACTATGTTGCCGGCCCTATCTACTAGAGGACAGAGATAATCCTTAGTCCTCTTCCTATTGCTAATATATTTATAGAAGCTTTTTTTGTTGTCCTTGACAACAGAAGCCAAGTTTAGCTCCAGCTGGGCTTTGGCCCTCCTGATTTTTTCCCTACATAGCTTCACTACCTCTTTGTAGTCCTCTTGAGTGGCCTGCCCTTCCTTCCAGAGGCCATAGAGCCTCTTTTTTTCCCTAAATTGCAACACTAGCTCCCTGTTTAGCCACGCCGGCCTTTTTCCCCAACGGCTTGTCTTCTGGCACATGGGGACAGCCTGCTCCTGCGCCTTTAAGACTTCCTTCTTGAAAATCATCCAGGCTTCCTGGGCTCCTTTGCCCTGGAGGACTGCCTCCCAGGGGACTTTGTCAACCAGGCTCCTGAAAAGCCCTAAGTCCGCCCTCCGGAAGTCCAAGGTAGCAGTTCTGCTGACCCCTCTCCTTGCTTCTCGCAGAATTGAAAACTCTATCATTTCATGGTCACTGTTCCCAAGACAGCCTCCAACCTTCACATCCCCCACAAGACCTTCCCTATTTACAAACAACAGATCCAGCAGGGCACCTTCCCTAGTTGGCTCTCTCACTAGCTGTGTCAGGAAGTTATCCCCAGCACATTCCAGGAACCTTCTAGACTGTTCCCTCCCTGCTGTATTGTATTCCCAGCAGATGTCCGGCAAATTGAAGTCCCCCACGAGGACAAGAGCTCGCGATCTTGAGACTTCTCCCAGCCGTTTATAGAATATTTCAATATTTTCATCTGCCTCCTCATCCTGATTGGGCGGTCTATAACAGACTCCTACTACGATATCTGCCTTGTTAGCCCTGCCCCTGATTCTTACCCATAAACACTCAGTCTCATTATCACCATCATTAAGTTCAAAGCATTCATAACACTCCTTAACATACAGGAGTTAAACACAGCCTGCAATCTAGGGATAAACAAAAGGCGCTAGGACTTAGATGAACATCATCTCAGTTCCCTTCTCCAGAGGAAGATGAGTTGCATCACAGTGGCTTGGGTGCAGATGATGGCATTTTCAATAAGCTAAGCAACAAAAGTTACAGCTTAAAGCGCAAACTCAAAAATCCTGCATGAGCGTATCAGGAAATCTCTCAGCATACAAAGATGTAGCTATGTAAACAGGAAATGTACTGCTGTGCCTACACCCCTCTTCATAAAATGAAATATTTTGGATTTCTCATTTGACCTTAGGCTCGCAAACAGCATGAAGATGCAGCAGCTCTAAACTGCAAAAAGCCAACCATACAGACTGTACTTGTGAGAAAACTTCATTAAGTCTACTGCCAAGCCTCACATTTATGCCTACAAGAATTTGCTTGGAGACACACTCCTGTGTTTTTAAATCAATGTATCCGTCTATTTTTCGATTAAACTAGTCACGGTAGTAGATGACAAAACAACAGATATACAAGAACTATGAGAATTTTAAGATGTCTGAAGTACTTCAGACAATCTATACCTCAAAAGACTAACAAAGCTCACTTTCACTAACATTAAGGATCTTTCAAAAAAATGTTAGTTTTGCTATCTTTACATACCTGCTGCATAGCAACTTGAATGGAACATATTTATTTAGTGTCTGTATGTGTGGAAATAAAGGTAGTATTACCATCTTCAACTGTTTGGTTTTGTTCCAATGCATATTTGCACACGCATGTATAAACACTAAAATAAACCATTCGATCCAGTATTCAAGACTAAGAAGGGGACAAGATGAAAAACACCCACCACCAAAACCAAACCAAAAAAACTCCCACAACCAAACCCACCAAAACCACATACCAACAGCACCCCCCACCCCGACAGTTATTACAGCACAACACGTCCATTTCAAATCACAGTGATGACACTGAAGTAAGGAGAGTACCAGAAGGAACCACCTGAGGCCTCACTTGAAAGCATTTTAAAACATGACAAACATTAAACTATAAAATGTCTTAAGGATATATTCTTCCCAGACTTCAAAGTTCTACATACACACGTGCATTCAAGTTAACGTAAACTTGACAACTTGAAAGTAGACTGAAAACATTTCTTTCTAAGGCAAGAAGGAATCAACGTGATCAGCAAGCCCAGCTGCCACTGAACAGGAGCTTGAGGACTTAATACTTCAAGTCCAACAGGTATAAGTGAATGGGACAACATCTGGGGAAAAAAAAAATCCAAATAATATAAGAGTTTCCAGCAATGGAAAGTCCATCAGAGTCTTAAGGAAATATCTTACTAACTTTACAGTTACACATTTCTAATCTTAATTTGTATAGCTTCTGCCAACACTTGGATCTTCATATGCCTTTGTCTGTTAAATAGAGAAACTTTCCATCAAGACTCTTTTCTGTGATATAAATAAATCTTTAAGTTTCTCTTCGGATTAAGCAATTGCAAAAAACATAGGCTTTATGGTGTTTGTGGTTTCCAAGGAGCTTGACCATTTTCATATGCTCTTCATATGTTCAAAGGGTCTTCTCTGACTCTTCCCAATTTTTCAGCATTGTCCTGAAAACAAGCTGCAGGACCAGACCCAACACCCATGAATGCAACAAACAGAGCCAATATCCATAAACCCCTTCAACTTATACTTGCAGAGATCATACATTTCTGGCAACTGTCAGTCTGCAAGCCCATGTTCAGCTTTTTAAATATACTCATCTTCCTTCTCCAACAACCAACTGCTTTTCATAATCAGTGTTAACTGGCCTGCAGGCATGCCACATTTGCTATTTCTTGACTTGTTGAAAATGTCCCCAAACATATTATGCAAGGACAACAAAGAGTGACATTTGCTGTGATTCTAACAATTTTATTTTCAACTCTGAAAAGCAAAAAGCAAGTTTTCCAACACAGAAGTCTCACCATGCTTTTTAAAAACAAAAAGCAGCATCAAGAGAATTCCCTCGCAAAACTAGAGCAAAGCACTGGCAGTTATCAAGGAGAAACTACGTTGAGAACCTGTCGTGCATTTACTTCCTTGCTACTTCAGTTGTACTGAATTACATCAACAAATTTATGAAATTAAGGTAACATATCCTAATTTGTACAATATACCCAGTTAGCAATTCCTCGATGGAGATTTATGAGTCAAAAACCATCTCTTCAGGCATTCATGTTGGCTACAAAACTGCACGACTTTTTCCTAGTTTTACCAGCAGGTTTGGACAATAGTATGCTGAAACTGGGAGGGCGGGGGGGGGGGGAAGAAAAGAAAAAAGTAGTACGAGCCATATTACATCTCAGAAAGAAAATATGTGCACGTGCTTAATCAAAAATTAATATTCCCAAAGATTATTTTAACCCCACATACTTTGTTGTGGCTTAAAGCAAGTCCTGTTTAACTGGATCTGTTACCAATGGAAGGTAGCGATTCTTTTCCTTAGGTCTGTTTTGACCTATCGGACCTCTGCTGGTCTCCACTGCCTGGCTCCTCAAGCTCAACTCAGATGGAGAATCCAACCTATAAAATACTGCGAAATGCCAATCCCCAACTCTTGAAGGTGCTGACTGACAACTATTAATGAGCCTTTTATGTGAAAGACACATACCACCGGACAAGATTCACGAAAGCATCTCCGGATACACAGAGCAAACTGAAGTCTTTATTATAAGCTAACTATAATTTTTATTAAGGAACCATTCAATCATTTTCCTTTGTCTACGCTAAAACAGACTCTTTACAGAATTGTGCAAGTTAGTACAGCTTATATTAGAACGTAAAATACTTTATGAATCAAGGCATGACAATACTGTATGAATGAAGGCATATATTTTTATACATGCATGCTGGGTTTAGCTGCAGCAGTCACTCAAATGTTCTCACAATTTCTGCTTTTCCCCAGAATAAGGGGATTTTACCTCTCCTATAGTAAAGCTGAGTCTTACTTAAAGGTTTCCCAGAAGGCAAGCTCCATAGTCCTCCAGCTTCCCGGTATGTAGGCTAACTGCATTCACAAGAGGCACATGGAAGCATATTTCATTTTTTTCTTTAAATGTCACTATAAAGCTTGCTTTAATGGCAGTGGTAGTGTTAAACATGGAAAGGTTCAAGAGGGAACCATTTTTTTTACTAGATAACCTTAGGCTTGAAGCAATCTTCTTCAAAGCAGCAAGTTCTACCTGCATGCTTCCTGCAATTTAAGTAATTTTAGCCTTAGAGAGAAAGTAACACCCCTCTACAATATTCATGCCTTTACAGTAACAGGTTATACAAATAGTACATCCCAAGGAAGCAGAGTTCTTGGGTCCTGCCTCTCTCTTCCTCCTTATTTGTAAGCAAAAAGTTAAAGGCAAATAAGGTAGGACACAAGATGATAAGAAGATGCAAGGAATGGACATAAAGTGAAATGTAAACTTTCTGAGTAGTGCATCTGCAATGTTCCTGAGGCCTTGATTACACCAGTACTCTAGGAAGGCTTTTGAATAGCAACACGTACCACCACAACATCGTGAATCTGTCTGTTCTTCATTTAAATATGACTTGCACTTTTAAGAATCACAGCTTTTAAGAACTGAGAAGCACTGAATTTGGCCACGTCTGGAAATGAATCAAGCTATTACAGAAGAAAAAAATGTTAAAATCATAGAATGGTTTAGGTTGGAAGGGACCCTAAAGATTACCTAGTTCCAACCCCCCTGCCATGGGCAGGGACACCTCCCACTAGACCAGGCTGCTCAAAGCCCCATCCAGCCTGGCCTTGAACACCTCCAGGGATGGGGCATCCACAGCTTCTCTGGGCAACCGGGGCCAGTGCCTCACCACCCTCATACTGAAAAAATTTCTTCCTAATATCTAATCTAAATTTGCCCTCTTCCAGTTTGAAGCTATTACCCCTTGTCCTATCACTACATGCCCTTGTAAAAAGTCCCTCTCCAGCTTTCCTGTAGGTCCCCTTTAGGTACTGGAAGGCCGCTATATGGTCTCCCCAGAGCCTTCTCATCTCCAGGCTGAACAACCCCAACTCTGTCTGTCAATTCAGCCAGTTATCCCTTCTTGTGCACTTCCAATTATCAATCAAAAAACTTAGTTCACTCAAAAAGAAAATGTCTTTACTATGAAACTCTACCCTATGTATTGCTTGTTTTACCAAGAATGTGTGTTCTTTTTTGATGGCAGTGAAACAGGGCCGATGGTGAAGACTCGGGGAAGAAAAATGAAGACTACACTCCTCAGGGGGAGGAGGTAGAACAGTTAGGTTAGGAGTGAAGCTGAATCTGGCAAGAAGGGAGAGGTGGGGGTAAGGTGGTTTTAGTTCTCAATATTCTACTGTGTTATTAATTGGTAATAAATTAAATTAACTTCCCCAAGTCTAGTCTCTTTTGCCCACGATGGTAATTGGTAAGTGATTTCCCTGTCTTTATCTCAACTCACATGTCTTTCATCTTATTTTCTCCCCCTGTCCTGCTCAGGAGGAGCAGTGAGAGAGCAGCTGGGTGGGCACCTGGCAGCCAGCCAAGGTCAACTCACCACAAGAGCACAGCTCAGAAGTCACACCTCTTCAGTCCCCAAAGAATAAGATTATTACAGAAGACAAGACAAATGTGACTTAACTGTCACTGGAAACGCGGACATTAACTTTGGCTACAGTCTCATGTGCAATTAAGCTGCCACTGCCATCAAACAATAATTTAATGTCCTCTCCCTATCCTTCCCCCTACCCACCAACTTCCACAATCGTTTCTTTTCCCAGGTTTCCCTGCACTCTGAGAGAATGAGCACTTCCACAGCTGCATAATGAACCAAATCAGGAAACTGAGACACATGAAAAATTATTCAGCAAATATTAGCAGTTTAGTTCCCTGATCCGGCAGGGCACGCAGCTGAGCAAACAGCAATGCTTATACCGCTTACAGGACAAAAAGGGGTGGAAACAAGGTCTGAGAGTGGGAAAAAGAGGAAGGGGCAGGCTCTGAAAGTTTTCTGTTTGTTTGTTTAACAGTAGAGATGGCTTAAAACTACACAGCAAAACAGCTTCAGACATGCTCTCTAGTAACCTTTGGTGAGAAATTTGGGGAGAACAACTGGACGGCTGAACCACTCTTCACAGGCGAGGGCAGAGATGGAGGTGCTAGAATAGAGGATATAAGAATTCAAAACTTAATGCACAATTAGTGTGACATCCAGTAGACAACACCTGTGACCACAGTTCTGAAGTAGAGGGGGGAAAAAAAGCAAATTCACATCCCAATTCACTGTGAGCCTTCCCTCCTACATGGGTTTGTTTAGTAAGGGACTGGCCTAGACTGTGATAAGTTTCATGAATGTGTAACTTGATAAAAAACCTGTCCAATGAAAATAACTTAAGTAATCATACATTCATTCAGTTTAAAATTAAACAGAAGAATAAAAGAAATAAGATTATAATAAGAGTTCCACATTTCAGAAAGGCAAGATCGCAAGGGAACCTGAATTTAGACAAGCTGCAGGCAAAGTCTATGCACTCTCACCAGATGCCAGGTAGTTTCAGCCTAATTCAGGATATTTTCACAAACACATTAATACTTCGAAAACTATCATTGTGTGCAGTCAAAGACAAACCAAGGCAGAATTTAGAAAGTAAGGAGAAACAGCTTGTTAATCTATAAAAGCCAAAAGGGAACACAGAGACAGGAGGCCAATGTACAATAAAGATGACACAGAAGCAGACACAGCCTAAAGATTAAAGTATGATCCCAACTAAAGTTAATATTCAACCTCCATTTTGAAAATGCCACCAGTGTGAAAACATCAGGAGAAATTAATATGAATGAGTACATTAAAAAGGCAAAATTATTACACTATCACACAAATAAGAAAAAGAAAGAGCTCCATAAACTCAAACAGTGGTTAGGACAGATCCGATTTAACACCAGAACTCGAACACAGGAAAACACAAGATTTCGTACCCAAGATTTTTAAATTGATTGAAACAAGGAGTCAGCTCTCATAACATAGCAAATATATGCCTACATTTAAGAAACAAAGATAGTAATCCAACAAGAACGTTCCATTAGGTTTACCTGAAAAATCAAGTAATCATTTAGAACACTGTTTGAAGGAAAGAAAAATCAAAAGCTTAGAAACTGATAGAACATAAGAGTAAAAGGCAACACAGATTTATCAAAGGTAAACTGCATCAGATCAGTGCATACCTCTTACACAGAGTGAAAGATTTATTTATTCTTTAAAAAAACAAAACCACTAGTCACCACTAAAGCACATGATACCAAGTTACAATAATAGTTAAGGTGGAGAAGATGAGAACTTACACAGAAGCTACATAGATAAGAAACAACTAGGCTTTGCTGCAAACACCCAAAAAGAGGAATGTCATTGTTCGATATTATTCAGGGACTGATTTTGAGACCAATCTGCCTTAACATTTCAGACAGGGCTCTGATCTAGTTGAAGATGTCCCTGCTCACTGCAGGTGGAGGTTGGACTAGATGATCTTTAAAAGTCCCTTCCAACCCAAACTATTCTATGATTCTATGATTTCCACCCTGACTTTGGGAGTGGGTGGCTGCTACCGTAGAGCAGGGAGGCATTACTGACACAGAACACTGGACTCTCATCTATGAAAAAGAGGGAAAGGGAGAAAAAAGAAAAAAAACCAGCAAGGTGTGGGGGAGAAAAAATAATTTTGAGCTGTCTTCACCTGCAGGAAACCAAAGGAAGAAAGATTTTCCTAAAGCATAAAAGGCAAACAATAATTAAAATAAGACACTTATTTGTCCTTATATGTCTAAAGGATCAAATCACAATGATTCTTCTTATTGTTACCTGATTTTTCATGATGTTTACTTGACTTAAAGCCTGTTTACAGAAGAAAAATAATCCTATTGGTGATACCTACTTTCTTTTACGTAGTATCTTCCAGTGAACAGAAGAGTACCTTTGCAAACAGGAACTACAATGCACATCTGACATGCAAACCTCTCTTTTTTAAGCAACCTGCAAAATATCAAGTAACATCAGCAGTAGAACCAACTATATGACCCAGGCATTGCAGCACCTTGTATCCTGCTTTGAATATTAAGCTAAAAGAAGATAAGACTTCTGAAGACGTGCAGAATTTCCATACCATTTTCCCATGCCTGAATTATACTAAGCAAAACACCAGTGCAACAACAACATGTTGTTTAAGCTTTTGGTGCCCTGTGAAACACAAGTTTGCATAATTCAGGACAGGGAAGCAATTTAAGTTTATAACTTCCAACTGATCTGAAAAACTATACTGTAACATAGCCCAGTGTTCATAACATGCTGTGAAATACATTATCTTTCTAATGAAAGTTATTTGCACTTCACAGGGTGCCAATGGGAGGTTAGATTACTGCCCAACAGTACTTCAGTCTCCTATTAATATGGAAGGTCAAGCTATTTTTCTTCAGCTTAATATTTACTTCATTGCTACTGCTTATAAGATCCTGAGACTTTTTCGCCTTTCATGATACACTTGAGGAATCCATAGCACCGCATAATCAAAAGACGACCATAAACATTGATTTAATTTAGTGACTGATGTTCTCACAGAATACGATGAGCAAAGATCAAACCTGTGAACATTATTATACTACTTGTTTCTCCTACTTCTACTTCTAATCTCCTGAACATTTAAAAGTTAATTCAAAAAGGCTTAGAAAAGAGCTACTAAAATAACTAAGAAATCAGAGAAACTCTTAAGAGAGAGGACGAGAACAGCTTGTTCAGCCTAGTAAAAAGATGTGATTACTCCCCAAGCAAATCCAAGTAAACAACACTGCAGAAATGTTGAGTGAAAGGAAAACGAGCATAAACAAGTTTGAATTTCCAGATTAAATTTATTTTTAATGAGTTACTCAACCCTCAGAGTAACAAGGTTCTACAACGGCCTTCTAGGAGAAACAGTAAGGATAAAAACTGGTTTTAAAATGGAGTTTGACAAGTAGGGATTACATGATGTAACACTAGCAGGAGACTGAATTTAACAAAGGAAATCCATGATATGCTTAAATACCCAATTCTCCTATATTTCAAATTTATTTATAATTACAGTTTTGAGACTATAGGAAAAAAGAGAAAGGCAAAGACATAGCACTGCTTTACATATCATTCAATAGAAAGGACTGTATTGTCCTCTCTGTTTTTCACAGAGGATGAATACAAAGTTATTTACTATTACAGGAAACTGCAAGTTGCTGTAGCACTTCTGCCCACGAAAACCCAAGAGATCTGTACAAGTTCAGTGACCACAGCATCATATTTTCCATTGTAGTAAAGACAATATTCATGAAGCAGCTGGTCTCTTATTAATAGAGTTCATTTATCTTCTTCATAGCAGATGAAGTATGTAGTAGACAACAAGCCAACTGGCCCACTAAAAAATAGATTAAATTTGATCTTTTCAGTAATCAGTTTAAAAGTTTGAAAATCATAATTTAAAAAATTGCACAACATTTTCTTAAATTAGAGACATCATTTCATATGGCATTTGAAACTCAAACCCACTCCTTTGGTAACTGACACCAACCAATTACAAAATTTCTCTAAGGAATACCTTAGAGTTTCAATATCAAGGCACAAGAACACCCATGTTGAGTCATTCAAGGACTTTATTAACAGTCATTATTGACAGTATGGGAATTCACTTGCAGGGATTCTTGGTTCAAAATGAAACACCATGTGACAGATAGAAAATACTGCCCTCTGTAACAGTTCACTATGTACTAGTATTTGTGTTCTCCATATATATTTGACTACAGACAGTATGATACAGACTGCAGCTGCTTTAAACAGTAGAGGAAGCAAGTAAGCTCCTTCTCTGGCCAAGAACCCGCTTATCGTTAGCATCTTTACATAAAAGGATGAACACTTTTGGAATTGGTCTTGAAAATTACATCCATAATCCATAGATAACTCAGCAGAAGCTGAGCAGGACAGTACAAATGCTTATCAGAAGTAACAGAACAGCAAGGGAGCAAATGACTTCAAAACATTAATGACAATTACTAGGTTTCAGCTTCCATTTAGTGGGAAACTTTTTCTTTAATTGGTAGGGGAATCATGTATGCAGAGACTAAGAAACATAACCTGTTGTAATGCCCTGCCTCCCACCTAACCCTAACATGAGACGCAAGTCATGCATTTTTGTATTATATTACTAAAACAACTAAAAGCAAGTTTTCAAGGGCAATATGAATTATTTCTGAAATTCTCACTAGGAAGCTACACTTCTATCATTCCACATTCGCCATCATAGTATCACATAGGGAATACGAAGAACCAGTTTTTTTACTTATAATCTACATTAATAAAAGAAAATTACTGCTACCAAACTTCAGCGGTTATTATTCAATGAACTCACTCCTGCTCCAGTTAGAATCTGGAAAAGACATTGTAAAGATACAATCTCATGAAAATATGTGAGGCCAAGATATCTGGGAAAATGCATCTCTCTGGAAAGATACAAAGGGGGGTTTTTAACATGAAAAAAAAAATCCCAAGAGAGATAACAAGATCATAGGTTCTTATACTGTAATTTTGTCCTAATTTTTTTTCCAGCCAGCTAACCCCCAAAATTTCCATATATATAGCCAGGTTCATCACTGTATTTTTATAATTAGGTTTACGAGAGAAGAAAATCATCCCTGAAAACTGTGTCAGAACAGTTTCAAAACAGTCTTTTCTGTATAGAATTTCTACAAAACCCTGGTAAAAAACATCCCCTCACACTCCACCACAAAAGATGGTATTTCCATCTTACGCCTGTTTCTGTTTCTTCATGTGTTAAGTAGTAAAATAATACAACTAATGATTGCTACTAAACTATAAATTCCTAAAGATATCTGCTAAATCATATTTCTATTACACCACAGCTCTGCATTAGTTTGCACCATATTAAAACACTTTAAAAGGTATAGCATTACTTAAAACAGCTGCAAAGCCACTGAACTTTCAACCATTTAAACCAAAACTTACGTAGTTCTCATCTTCAAATACATGAACTTGTTGCTAAAATAGGACTTAAGATGGAGAGAGACGGCCTCAAAAATTAGAGAGAAAAACTGAAGGCTTCTGCACAGCAATAAGCCATGAGATCACCTGCAAAAGATGCATGTTATTTTTTTTGGATTATTTAATACAATATTCATTAACTTTGGAAGAACAGTAGGCCTATTATGGAAATTAAAAGCATAAAAGTACTTCTATAATGAAATTTCCTATATAACCTATATGAAAATGTCCTTGAATATGTTGTTTTTTCAAAAGGCAGCTACAAAGAAACTACGAAGTACACCACTGGCAAAAAGTACAGGAAAAATAGAGTTGATGTTTTAACTGAAAACAAGTTGGAATCAATGAGAAGGAAAAAATTTCAATTCTGCTTCAGGAGTCCAGCTACAGCTGACCCTGACTTCATGAAGTATTTAAGCATATGCACTTTAAACATGCATCTGAGAGATCTATTAAATTAGGTGCCTGAAGAAGTTATTAAATCAACAGTTACCTAATAACCAAGACAGCCAGTTCTACCAAAAGATTTTTTTAAAAAAAGGTTTTTTTTTTCCTCCTAATTCATAAGTTAACAGCAAAGAAACCCTCCTCCAGGTGCACCAAAGAACACTATATGGTCCCACTTAATTGTGCCTACACACAGAGTTAAATCTCTGTTGAAAAATAACTGTTTAACGTGATAGGAACATCTATTATATGCATAAACTAAGCCTTTCAAGAGATGGTAATGTATTTAGTACCTCAGTTGATTTCAACAAGAAAATGTAGTCTCTCACTGCAAATACTAATTGTAGGACAAGGCTGAAGGAGGCACAGTGGCCATATAAATGTAATGCTAACACCTAACTAAATGGGATCATATAATCTGTGCTCTTCTAGGGTACTCCCAGAGTCTTACATATTTAGAAAGAGAAGGAAGAAGTGCAAAAAACACTAGGAAAAGGCTGCTGAGTATTTGATATCAATCCTAGCATTATTAGCTCTCGCATTCATAATAGGCAACTGCTGCTTCATGGAGCAAAGTATTACAGGTCTACATACTACTTTGGAAAGCAGCATTCTTCAAAATGAACGTAGCAAAACCACATTAAAATAAAGTCTGACCTTATCTTGGGACGACTCCAACAATTAAAATGAAAAGTGTTTGCATACTACATTAAGCATATTTGTTCTGCCTTCAATTTATGCGGAGTCTTTTATCAGGTATTTATAAACATTGCATTTTTACAGTAACTTCTTAGATACTGGATTGTGCACAAATTAATATTTTGTAACTTTTTTAATATAGAAGTTTAATTCCATTGGAAAAAATGTGTAAATATTGTAGTTTCATATAATAACTTGTATTTAGGGAACTTTAGAAGATTACAATATTTTCTGACTACATTAAATCAGCCTCACTGTCTCTTCTCTAAACATGGTCAGGAAGGAAATGTTCCAAAACTCATTTTCACTGAAGCTCTGCAGCACAGTCTGGATTTTTCCCCCAACAGAACTGATATTCCAAAATGGTATGAAAATGAAAAATTCTAGATCACCTAAAGAGATAAAACATAGTAAATAATGCCTGTTGTTCTCCGGGGCTTTTAGGTTATTAAATAGTCAAAGACCAAATCAAAAGAGTTCATCACTGAAATCAACTACTTCACTGTTTGATTAGGTTTTCAAAGACAATTAAAAAAAAAAAAACACAAAAACAAAACGGCCTTGCACAAGTATTTCACACTCCACTGATTTTAAAGCTGAGTAGGAGTAGCTAGTGTGCTATAATGAGTCAAAAGTTCTCTACTCTAGGAAACATACAATAGTGGTACTTGCCATAAGACGAACACTGTCTTTGCAGCATCTACACCAGAGTCTGTACAGTATAAAGACAGGATTTCTATTTTGTTGAGAAAAATACAGACATTTCCCTGGTTGTCCTAACACAGAGACTGAGGCAATATTCTGTGGAAGGCATCGTCACAAAAGTAAGTGGATTTTAAATGAGTAAAAGAAGAAGTATTTCTTACTACACCAGAGCAGACCTTATTTTCCAAAAGCTAAAAGACACTATAGCACACGGCATTTTAAAGTTGCACATAGAATACAATAAGCATTGTGTCAAACACAATAACATTTGAACTAAAAATCAGGAGAACTTGCAAGTTACGTAGTTGTTACTTGAGAGAAATATTGCTTCTCCTTGAATAGAGAGAGAATTGTTAAACATGTAGCTACAGGGGCTAAATCTAGCAAGGACTCACAGAAATAATGGGATTAGTCTCTTCAGAATCAAGGTCTAAACTACTTCTCAAGAACGATATTCCTTCTACGCAGCAGTTTGTCTTTGACAACTTAAGAAGAAAGTTGTACTTGTTCATATTTGATCTGGACCAAAAAGCAGTCAATTTCCACTGCCAGCCCAGGTCAAAAAAGTACCCATGTGGGTATTTGTGCACTATTGGCGCACACCATCTTATAGGACCAGTTTTTATTAAACTTACATTTTTACTACTTAAAACAAGCTCAGATTTCCTGCTTTATGGAGACACTGTTTTAACAAAGAGAAAGACCCAAAGTACAACTAAAACCCAAACTTTTTTGCTCCACAAAGAAAAATGTACCACTGAGTTTTTAGCTATATATATATCTATATATATGTATCTATACACACACACGCACATTTTCTATGTATTCTATCATCTCACATTCTGTGGGCATGGATACAGGAATTTATTGAATTTAATACAAATTCGCATAAGATGCTAGATTTGTATCCAGCTACTCACAAAAATAGACATGTCCAGAAATATGTGCACTTACATGAAAAAAGTCTCAAAAAGACAGCAGCTGCTTAATGTAAATGCAATGCTGTAAATAAACTATATTGACGCACGAACACATAACAATTAACATTCAATCCTACTGCTGGCCAAACAAAATATTCACAGTTTGACCTCCTGTCCCAGGTAAAGAGGCAAACTTTGGGTTTAGATTGCGGGTTAGCAGCAGTTTGGTTTCCTATGGGTTCAGGAGCTCATAGTAAACACCTGTTCACTGTCCACATAAAGAGCAATACTGCTACCTTTCACCCTACAAAACTAGTATACTGTGCCAATGTGGCAGATATTTTTAAGGATTAAAGC
The DNA here is from genome assembly GCF_963924245.1 of Chroicocephalus ridibundus. Taxonomy (NCBI): domain Eukaryota; kingdom Metazoa; phylum Chordata; class Aves; order Charadriiformes; family Laridae; genus Chroicocephalus; species Chroicocephalus ridibundus. Next base: position 17,096,616 of record NC_086284.1, on the reverse strand, counting down.
GACTCTTTTCCTTGAACATCTCATGTTGCAGCACGAGAAGCTGTAGGTCACTTCTCTGCTCTACCTGAAGGAAAGCTCTGGGCAACAGGAGAGAAAGCTCCAGAGTGACTTAAAGACAAGATGTAGGTGGTGAGGTGTTACGGGAGAGGAGGACAAGCCGAGTCTAGCAACGCTCATGGCAATTCCCCCTTTTCCCTTCACGCTCTTCACAGCGCCAGGGCCGCTCTCATGCCCCAGCAGCTGTCAGTGCCCGGCTCGCCCGCTTTAAATGCGCCGAGCTCTTCATCTTTATCGCTGCTTTCATACTCTTCCAAAATACATGAGTACTACATAAGGACAAGGGGAAGGGTAAATGTAAACTCTCCTCGTATAAATTCACTGCAGTGTCTTGCTTTGCCCACTTATTACGGACACTTCCATTACCTAAAGACCCCTAATTAGCAGCCAAGGTCCCAGAACCAGACAGACCACTGGCAGCACTATGCGCCTGGTCCGCACAGCGATCTGCACCGCGGCTTCCAGCCCCGAAGCTGGGCTCTTCCCCCGCCCCCGCCCCCAGCCGGGACCCCCCGGCCCCGGCCCGCTCCCCCCGGCAGCGGCAGCGCCCCCGCGGGGAGGGCGCGGCCGGGCCCGCGGGCCGGGGCTGGGCCCCGCACCGCCCCCGCTCTCCTGGGAAACCCACCCAACCCCGCCGCAGGCGAGGCGAGGCCGAGCGGCGGGGAGGGAGCGGGGGTGAGAAAGTTTCCGAGGCGCTTCTCAGCGGCGGCCGGCAGGGGAGCCCGCGCCCGCCGCCCATTCAAACAAAAGGAGCCCCTTCCCCTGCCCGCCGCCCCCGGCTCCGCCGCCCGACTCACTCCGCAGGGCCCCGATGAGGAGGCTGCCGTCCTTGATCAGCTCCTTGATGAACTTGTTCGTCCTCTCCAGCTCGATCTCGTGACACTTCAGGCGCTCCCTGAAATCCGGGCTGTCCAAGTAGGAGTCGCTGAACTCCAGCGTGGGCAGCCCCATGGCAGCGGCAGCGGCCGCGGCCCCCCGGCCGGCGGCGGCGGGGCGGGCGGCTGAGGGAGTGCCGCGCCGGGAGACGGCACCAAGGGCAGAGGGATAAGCGGGGGAGAGGTGAGGCGAGGCGAGGCGAGCCGCGGCTGCCTCCGCCTCCCCGGCGAGGCTCCCGACCCGCTGCCCCGGCCCCCTCAGCGGGCGAAGCCGGCGGCCCTCGGCGGCGGCGCGCTCCTGTCGCTGTCACCCAGCTACATGCTGCCCGCGGGGCACCGCGGGCTCCCAGCGCCGCCGCTCCGCCGCTTCCGGCAGCGATCCCTCTTCCTCTCTCCCCGGCCCTAACTTCGGTCTGAACCTCCCCCGGCCCGGCCGAGGAAGCCCTCCTCCCGCCGCGGCATGCTCACACGCCGGGGATGCGGCCCCGGCAGTGCCCGCCCCTCGGTCGCCGCCGCCCCCTCCGCTCTCTGCCCTCCAGCGGCGGCGCGGGCGGGCCCGCTGCGGCCTGGCCTGGCCCGGCTCGGGGTGAGGCGGAGAGCGGCGGAGAGCCCGCAGAGCCCTGCGAGGGCTCGCCTCCTCCTTCACCTAGGCCCGGAGGAAAGCAGGGAAGGAGGATCCACCTCAGGGGTAGGGGGGCTTTTAGGGGTATTTAAAACAGTGCGCTTGGAGGAGAGATCCGCTCATGTCAGAGGCTGGTGTGGGGGAGAGCAGCCCGCCTTTGCTGTGAGGAGGGAGCTGCCAGATGGGCTTCTCCCCCACACAGCGAGGGGAGCGGCCGGTGCTGGGCCCTGAGGCAGGCCGGGCCTGCTCGGCCTCCCCGAGGATCTGCCACGACACCCCAGTGCAGTCCTGCCTGCGCGGGCCGCTGTCAGGGCACCGCTCCGATGGAGGTGTATCATGAGAGGAGAGAGCAGGGAAGCATAAAGGAGGAGGAGAGAGGGAGGCAGAGGCAAACGAGATGAAAAAAGATAGGAAAAAAGATGTTCTGCCATGGCACTTGGTTGCTATGAGGGGATACAGCTGAGATGAATCCATCCCAGAGAGGAGCATCAAGAAACCTCAAGCTCTGTTATACAGCAAAGTTGTGTTTTTCCAAGTATGTGAGTGGGTTTATCTCAGTAAACAGAAATATTTTGGATGATTCTCGTGTGTTTATCTGGAGTGGTTTTGCCAGACATACCATGTCAGTGTGCAAATATGTATACAAACGTACTGGGTTTGAGGAGAGCTGTCTGTAAACACACCTTCAAATCAGTAATAAATCCATTGGAAAGAACTGGCCATAAAAATGATTGTACTTCAGGACAGCCCACGGCTTGCCAAAAATAGCTTTCAAGAAGACAGTGATGCTTCTGTGCTAGCTGTGCATGCCCTTCTGGTACCAGATCATTTATGGTCTCCATATTTACACAGTTTAACACCAAAATGGGGGAAGGCTCAAAGCTGTTGCGTGTTGTAGTTCCTTGACGCAACGTGTGCTCTTTACAGTTCTTAACCGTTCATCAGAACTCTCCATGTTCATCACAGGTTTTTCTGCATGCAGAAATGCAGAAAAGAGGCTGTAATTTCTAACCATATGACCTGCAGAATTTGTTAAAGTGAAAAAAGTAGTAATTATCTGATTTTACAAGGCTGAGACTTCCTGCCCACAGGACAATCTCTGAACTGGCTGTCAATGCTGATATTAATAGACCCATTGAAGACTCTTTTAATTCACAGTGATCACAAAGCTCTGCTCATCAACATGTTGCCTGAGACAAATTGTTTTTCTAATAATAGAAAGAGTAAGACTGGAAAGGACTAGTTAATGAATTTATTTCATTGCTTTTTCAGGCAGTAGCATGTAATCTCACTTGTAAATTAATAAACCTCATTTAAAATCCAGTTGAGCTACTGGAAGGATGTTCCAAATAGAATTTTTCTGATTATTAAAACCCTAATTTTCAGCCTACGTATATTCATAGAGTCATTTTAGGCACACTTGTTCTTCTTTCAGTGTTATCTGTAGCTGAAGAGATTCTTTGTCTTCTGCCATGTTTATTCTTTGATGTAGTTCTAGAATACAATAGTGCTGTCTCTAAGCTTTCCATACAACAGCTAAATAAATAAAAGCTTTGTGTCATAAAATATTAATTTCCTTCCTCATTCTTGTAGTTCTTGTCTAGATCTCTTTAAGTTTGATTTCATCTTACTTCATCATGGTTTACTGAAATTATACACAAGACCTTGTTCAGCCAGGTTAATGACTGTGCTACTGCACTAGAAACACCTTTGATGAAGATTTTATATGTCTGTTTCATGACCAAATTATTTCTATGGCTTCACTAAGTCCCTTAGATCTTTCTTTTCCTCTGTTTTCAACCAGCGGATTCCAAAGTTAGAGCAGAAATATTCGTTAGTCCCCAAACCACGTACTTAGCATTTTAGTTCAGAGCAATTATTCTGGTTTTCGAGATGACTCATTTCTTACTATATAATGTTCTCATCTTCAGAAGTTCCATAACCACATTGCTGCTTTTGGTATTAGGATCATGAATGGAAATATTAATGAGCCCAATACTAATAGTGGACTCAGCAATATTTACTAAGAACTTCCCTCCAGCCTGACATCCTCCTTCCGAGTAACTTACCATTATCCATTTAACTGGTTCCGTATGTTTCTCAGAATAATCCATGTTTCTTAGCTGAACTGAGAATTTCCCAGCATACATAAAATACCATGTAAAAAACCTACAGTTCACCTGTACTGCCATTCCCTTTTATTAGAAGAAGCTTTTAGTTTTAAGGAAATAGATTTGTTAGGAATGATAGTTGTTTCATAAAGCAATATGTGATCAGATATGCACCCAACCCTGCATTATTTTCCACTGGTAGAAAAAAGGTTTATAGTTAACCTGTGAGCTTAATGAGCGTTTATGGCTGCATCTGGAGGAGAGCCTGGTAAATGAGTGATTTGGCATACCTGCAGAGCGGTTAACTAGCAGAAAAATGTTGATAAAAAGTTAAGTCTTAGTATGTGTTTTGTGTTGGAGTTAGGTGTAACCCTGTAATTTGGTGCTTTCTAAAGCAAACAAGGTGTTTGAAGGTATATTGTGAAGTGTAAAAGGTCTGGGCTTTATAGTGAGCAGGAAATAACCATACTTATCCTTTTTATTTGTTTGTTTGTTTGCTTGTTTGTTTTTCTTTCACTAAGAACAGTCTAGTACAGACCACTAGTAGAAACACTAGGTTTCAGGACTTCAAAAGATGGTAGAAACTGGGGAGAAGCCTAGAGTAACAAAAGGCATGTTCTTTGAAAACTAACAGTGTGCTAGAAGAGAGTGAACTACACTAAATGACAACTCATTTCGACACCTAAGTAGGTAGAAGCACCAGTCCCTTAAGTAGAAGACTGTAGTAAATGAGTTAGCCTGACGTTATCACAAGCTGTGAAGAGATGAATGAAAAGTGAGATACTTTTTTCTCTGAACCCTAGGGAGCTTTGTCCTGTTTCATCCACTTCTACGTTTGTTATTCTAAGCTTATCCTAAAATCTTACATGCTAATGAGGTCAGATCAATTATTGTAGATTTCTTTTCCTCTGAAGTGTAAACACGGAGCTATAATTTCCAATCAATGGCCCTACTCTGACTCTAGAGGATAGCTGGGGCATATTCTTATCATAGTCCTATTAGCTAGGTTTTCCTGGGAAGAGGAAAGGAGAGAGAGGTGTGTATTGGTTCTGCTTACTGCAGTGTACCTCCCCTGACTAGTACAGTGAGGAAATGGTACACGTGCAGTCCCCAATGTTGTGGCTCTTCCTAGCTCCATTAGATGCTGTTAATTTAGCAGTTAATGCAGGCAAGGACCATGAGTGTCTCTTATCTAGAGGGAAATATTTTAGAAGAGAGACTCTGCCAACTTCCATGTTATCTCTGCTGCCACAATGTACACAATTATGGGAAAATTAGTTATAGAGCTGCGTGGCATTGCTCTGTCGTCTGAAAACTTCTGCTTTCCCTTGAGAGAGTGGGGGATTATAGGCAAAAAGAATGCAAAGACACTGATGCTTGTAAGTCCACTTGAACTGCTCAATGGTACAAGATTAGCTTTGTACCTATATAGCACAGAAAAAATAGCACAGAAAACCCCACTCAAGCAATTATTTACAGGGTATTTGAATTCATTTTAGTTTCTCTAAAGATCTTGTTTTATCCAAGTTTCCCATTGGTTTCTTCATGGGAATTGTCAAGATTCCCAGTAACTTGCTAGGATAAATGTTATTAAAAGTTTTCAGTTTCTCCTTATTAAATTAAGATTCTAGATGCTAAGTTTATATTGGCTAGCAGTGACAAATTGAAAAAAAAATTGAAAATAAATAAAAATGAACCAGGGAAGTAAGTCTGAGTTTCATAATTCTTTGTGCGTATAAACTGAAAGTGATACTGCTGTCTCTGGAATACAATCTCCGTGTTGTTAACTGATCGTTAAATGATATAGCTGCCAATGGGTTCTCTTTGTTTTGTTGTTTTGGGTTTTTTTACTGCAAGTTAACATTGTCAGAGGAGGAGAGTAGCTAGCCAAAATCATAGTTTAGAAGCCAAACCATGTAATTTAGTATGTACGGATCATGTTATCCTGAGATATTGGTCTCTGCGCACAAAGGTCTACTCACACATGCATTTCTATCAGAGTTTCTGATTGTAATCAATAATTACAGATCAATAATATTTCTTGAAAAAAAAACTGTAGTCTTTTTAATACATGAGCTGGCTCCAGGTGGTTTGGAGAAGCTTCAAACAGTGAAGTTCAAAGCTGAAATTAAAAATCATGTGTAGTCGCTCTTACGCTGTGTTTGCTTAAGCCTCCTGGGTATGTCTCTGTTGAATCTGAATATTCCCTAACTGGCTGTGGTTCTGCCTCCTGGTATGCTCAAAATAGCATTTACTTGAAGAAGTAGGTGTCTAAAACCTTGTGAGTTACAGACATTTAGACAAGCAGCTCCCAAATCTCGGATGGGATCGATACAGTACAAGTGACTGGCAGAGGAAGGCTACTCAGCATTCTATATGAAGCAGTAAATGTGGCAGCTTAAAAATCACAGCAAGGTAATGAGGACTGCTACTTTCATTTATATATCTTAGTAGCTAAAGTGTTTGCCTACAAAGTGGAAAGCTAGATGTTAGTTTCCTGCAGGCTTGATTCACAGTGTCCACCTCTAGAAGGGTGCAACTTCAGACAATGCCTTGCTCATATTTCTTCTTGACAGCTTTGGGGAGCTCCACTCAGCATGAAAAGTCTTTGGATCACTCTCTGTGTCTGTATACTATAGGGAAGTACCCTCATGCTTTAGTTTACCCCCTGGAAGCAAAGAGTCTGAGAGGTAGTAGATGTAACATCTTAACTGAAATTCGATTCACGTATTCTTTGCTGAGATTCTGTTGTAGCCTCTTCTCTGTATTATCCTTAAGTAATTTAGATACTTTATTTGCTGTAGTTTGTTGCATTAAGTAAGCAAGCAATGGGACTCTCAAAATCATAATCAAGGTGAAAAGCAAGAAACCCTGTTATCCAAAATTATTCTTTCACATCCAGAATCTGGTTCCATAAGTGGATGCCATCCTTACTAGCTTTGTCACTTGTATCACCCTGAACATGGAAGAACAGGCTATAGGCAGATGTAACCAAATTTTGGTCCTGCCCTTAGTCCACTGGTGGCAAGTTTGCACCAGATAAGAACTGGGTGATTCTATGGTGCTAGATGAGCTAAAAGGCAGGGTGTATTCAGCTCTTTACACAATGTTCGGGTCAAAGTGGATTTCTCTGGTTACTGCTGACTGTATACATGTTGAGAGACAGGAATAACAGAAGATTCCTGAAGGAAGCTTAGCCACTTTGGAAGATCACGATAGTAAGGATGCCACAGAAAGCTTAGCAAGAGAGGGAAAATGGGCAAACACCTCTGCTGTCTTCTTTATCACATGTCCCTAGATAGCAATTGCAACCATACTGTATAGTGGTAACAGACATCAGGACAGCAACTGGTAGAGGATCACGCATAAAGTCTTTGCTATGCTTCTTGTTTTTCAGGAGCAGAACCAGATCTACAAATACAGGGCAGTGAGATGGCATCATTTTCTCCAGCTAGTAATTTCATAGTATGATTTGCAGGTATGTAAGATCTTTAAAGGAAAGGTCTTTATTAATTTCTGACTCATCTTAATACCTCACTATTTGTAAATTTGAAGTAGTAATTGTAACCTTGTATCCCGTTTAACCCTGTGAAAAAACAGTTTATCCTTGCTATGTCTGTCAGTAAGATACGACATAAAAATCAGTAAGGGCCAAGAGCTCCTTGATGTATCACATTAGTTGCCATTCACTGGAATACTGAAGTCCTCAGCGTTCAGTACTCTCTAGCACGTAACTTGTGTTTAGACTGGCTCAGCAGATAACTGGTGGAAAAAAGATAAGGAAGTCTTTTTATGATACAGTGTCATCTAGGTTTTTTTTGGGAGCATCGAGATCTGCTAGGGTGGACTGAGTGTGAGAAACAAGCTGACTCCAGTAACAACAGGCAAGGTAGGCCCATTGCTAATAAATACTTCCCCGTGCGGACAGGACACGACTGAAATGCCCATCCAAAGGGCAAGTCTTACAAGCCTCTTGGCAGTCATAAAGTAGTGAAAGCATTTTGCCAAGTAAAAGGCTGGATTGAGTTCCGAAAGATAAATCTGGACTTGGCCAAGTTAAACACTGTGATAGAAATGTTGGATGACACGTGAACTACCAGTTTACCAAAAGCAATCTCTCCCCTGAAAACTAACTTTAATTACAGAAAAGTTTACTTGGAAAGTACCGCAGTTCAAGATTGAGAAAGTACCTAACAAATGCCATTTTGAAGTAAATCTTTAAGTATTTTTTCATTAATCTAAATATGTGTTTATGGAGGTAGATAAACCAGAAACTAAATCAAAAAACTCCCCTCATTACCTAAAGCTCTGCTTTTGTGCATGCACAGAAGTGCCTAGGTCTTGACAGGGCTACGTAGTTTTGAGTTTATGAGTTCTGCTTGAATCCAGGAAAAGGTATTCTTTATGGCACATAAGGGCAGAATAATTTCTGTGCCTAGTGATTAAAGCCTACAAGGATGTGTTCTAGTCCCATTCTGCTCTAAAAACTAGTCAAGCAATTTCTGTGAAAGCCGTTGAGTAGCAGCCGTAGGGTGAAAGACACAGGCTATGACTCTGGGTGTCTAGGGTCAGCTTCAGAGCAAAATACATGCAGTGAAACGCATTTTCTTCTTACAGGTATGGAAACTGAGACAGATTAATGGGCCAGAAGTAAGTTACTTCCATAAACTTGTCTACACTTGGAAGTTTACTAAAATACCTATTGCAGAATAGCAGTGTCCCCTTGAGGATTTACAGCAAAATGATCGTACTAGAATAAATTAGGGATAACTATTTCAGTAAACCTCAAAATGCATAAAAGATATATAATGCAACATTAAATTCCCCAAGAATATTTTAGCCACCATATTCTTGTTCTGGCTGTTTTTAGCATTTTTTTTCCATTTACTGTATAATTGATCACTGCTGACGTGGGTTTTTCCCTTCTTCCTCTGAAATATGTAAGTTACATTATAATTTCCAAGATATCGAAGTGTTTACTGCCAAAAAGTAGGAAAGTGCTTCTTGTTTTAGTATAAAACCAAATCAAATAGTAAGTGAAGTCTATTTTTCATGGCTCCATCTATGAATGCACAATAGATCTTCATGTGAACAAGGGAAATGTGCACTTTCTTTGAACTCTGTCCTCTTCTCATCAGTGTTTCATTTCTTGTTTAATTCATAATGTTTTCATTACATTAAGGGAACAACAGGGTAGCCCTCCTGTAGATAGTGGAATAGCTATGTTTCCTTGTACTATAATCTACAGGGTAACTTGTTTTGTTTGAGTTGAAGTCCTGTTGGTTTTGCATTTCTTCTTTTTAAAAAACTACACATTTTTTGTTGTAACTGCTTTTTCTTAGTAGCAGTTTCATAAAGTGTATAACCAGAAATGTCATGTCAAATATATTACAGGCATATTTAAAATAAACAAGTCACACATCTAAAAAACAATTAAATTAGGCTATTACAGCCACCCTGGGTAATTCTTCATGTAACTGATAAAGATTCAGAATGGAAAATAGTGTGGAAGTGTTGAAATTAAGTTTGCTATGATATAAACCAATCCAGATTTCATTTTTTCATATCAGGAATGTAAAATGGAGTATTACTCGATGATAAACCCATATTTGGGAGAAGAGGGAGAGAAGATACCTGTTTCAATCTGCCTTCAACCTTCTGGTACCCATGGCCCACAAAACTATCTGATGTTGCTCAGAGCCATGGGAAATGAAGTTGCCATTGAAGTTGCTGCTAGTCTATGTTGCTACTCGATGTACAGTCGTTTGTGATGTGGTCCTTGTCTAGCGTTGTAATTATGCAAATGATGCTGGCTGAAGACAACTACCTTAGAGAGCTCATAATCTGGTATTCTAAAATTAAATTAGACGTTGATAAAGATTATGTATTTTGTTGCTCTCTCCTCCTTGTATTGGAAAAGGAATATTGTGTAATTTGTCTGTCGTGATGATCTACCTTCTTTCTCTTCCCCACATTTTTAATGCAGTATGTTTTCACATAAAATTATAGAAATCTAAGGCTAGAGAGGATCAAAGGGAGCATGCAGTATGAATTTCCTCACTAAGGCTCAATCAAGTGTAGCTAAGCCATCCCTGAGAAAGAACTCAACTGCCTATTAGTGTTCTCAATAAGAGTATTTTCTTAGTTTCTTCAGATAATATCTTCTGGTGTTTCACTATCCTGCCAAAAAGCTTCTCCAACTTTAATGTTTGCTGTCGATCATATTTCTTCCTTTTCTTCTCCCTTGGACATGAAGAAAAATTGATTATGGTCTTTTTTTCTGACATTTTTACCATGTCTCCTCCATCTTCCTTTCTAGACCAAACAAATTCACAGCCTTTTGTTCTTTTTTCAAAAACTCTTATTCTTTTTAAAAAATCCTGCTCTTTAAAAAAAAATAATCAGACTTCTCTCTAGTTTCTTGCTAGACATGCAGTTCCTAAACTTGACATAGAACTTCCTGTGAGGACTCACCAAAGCTGACTTTGTAGAATTAGTTATCATTCCCATTATTACATCCTAAAAGGAGACGGCTCTTTGCGAGGACATCACTGTGTAAACCATTGTAACCCTAGCCCATTTCTGTCCGCGCCATCTAGCTAAGTATTTGTCATTCTTTATTTTCTGTATTCTGTATTTTATTTTCTCACAATTGCACATTATTTTGTTCTTCTGTTTGGTCCAAACCCAGTAAGATGAAACTAGTTATCTTACTGATTTGTCAAAAGAATTTTAAATTCTGATCCTTTCACCAACAGTATTTTCTATTTAATCATGAGTGGTTTTGATAAATGAAAATTGGAATTTGGAAAGATCTCTTTGGAGTTGTGCAATGTTCTCCCAGCATGACAGGGAGCTACTGAAAACTAGTTGTTTGAAAGTGAGTTTGAAAATCAGTTTTTCCAACTGCTTGTTTATGCTTCTGGTGCTAAGACTCATTAGCCTTCTCCATTAGGATGCCAGTGCAGGCCAAAATTTAAAAATTATGCTAATGTAAAAGCTTATTGCATCTTTTTATTTACTAGGCCGCTTACTCTGTTGAAAGAGGAAACTAATGAGGCTGAATATTTTCCATGCTTGCCAAGCCTATGCCAGTGGTTTAGTATTCCATCTTCTAGGTATTTTCAGGTTCTCAGCATCTTTTGTTTCTCAATAATGTCTTCACTGTTCCCTTTGTCTTTCTGTTACATCTTACTTCTAAAAATTTTTCATATAACTCTTTATGCCACATTACTTCCCCTCACATCTTAGCTTTTATCAATGTGTCCTTCGTCTCTTATGTTCATCCTGGCTTTCCGTTTGGTATGATTCATTCTTCACTGTTTCAAGTTATTGAAGAGCTCTCAATGCAGCCGTAATGGTCTCTGCTACTCCTACTATCTGTCTTTTGCTCTGGAATAGTTTGGTTTACAAAATAATCTTTCAGTAATCCTACCTGTACTCTTTTCTTCTTCAAATTCTTTCAGAAAATGACTTTACTTACCATCTCCCTGTTTGCTGAAACCTGTTTCCTGAAGACTCTTGCCCTATTCAACTACTTTTGCAATGTTTGTTTAATTAGAATAACATTTGTCCTTTAATGATCACCCCCTAAAGATAATTTTTAATTCTTTCCAAGGATTAAGAACCATATCTAAAAGAAATATTGCTATGAAGGAAAAGACTACTCTGTAAAATAAAATTTGTCCTTTATATATTCAAAGGACTTAACAGATTTATCATCCAATTTACAAAAATAATCAACTTTTTTAGTACCCTCTTAAACAAAAAATATTTCTATTAAATTTGTAGGTGACACTAAGGTGCAAAGTTCTGCACGTGTACTGAGAAGTGGTCTGTAGTTCCAATGAAGAAGTGGCCTGAAAAAAAAAGACCTGGAAAAAGTTATTTATTCAATAAATGTAACGGAAATATTCTACATTTATGTGCAAATACAGGATAAGGAGCAACTGTTTAAATAGAAGGTTTACGTAAATCTTGAGGTTAATAGCAGATTCATGAGCTGAACTTGAATTATCAGTTATATCATTGCAAAAAGGCACATTTTGTGTCATTTCCGTTATAACAGAAAGGTCTGGGCCTTGTCCGCTTCTCAGGTATGGTGTTTCAAGAAGGATATGGAGTTGGTGGAAAGAGACAGGCAGGGAATAGTGATAATGGTCAAAGATCTAGGAAACAAGAGGAAATGTTGAAGGAAGGTAGAGTGGGTTTTATACAGAGAGAACACTGAGGGGTGATACAAGACTATTTCAAAGGGGAGGGAGTATCTATTTTACACGTTCGGTTTAGTTAGACAAAAGGTAAGTGATTTAAATTACAGCATGAGAGGTTAGACTAGAAAAAATGGCTAGTGATAAGGGTACTTAAATATTGGAACAGTCTCGTTTATTCTTAAAAACTGTAAATAATAGAGCACTTGCATTTTTTCACAGAAAACTGTCTAACCCATCCTTATCCTTAAGTAATGTCAGCTGTGTCTAAAGTAGAAAATCTCTCAAGGTTCCGACTAGGACCTGTTTTTTCAGGGTATGATATCTTAGATTACATCATCTCTCTGAATTGTCTCATTTTCTCTCCTACTGATAGCTCCTAGCCATGGGGACTTTATCAGTTTCACTAAGAACCAAAAACATAATTGAAGTCCTAACATTTGGGTTGCAAGGCTATGAGTTCTTGGCCATTCACATTTTTATCTATCTTTTCAAAGGTTAAGCTTAATTAGGCCTAATTGAAAGCCTGTTGAAATCAAGGGAAGTTCCAACTGTTCAGTGGGCTTTGAATCTAATCATTTCAGCTTTGTTGAACATCTGTTACTTAGGTCTTGTCTTTCATTTAAGTTTCTGCTGAGAAAATACCTCAAACTCTTTTATCCACGTACTTAAGTTGCTGCAGATGAAGAATTTTCTGTGGCTTGAAACTGTCAGGGTGGTTGGTTGCTGTGGCACAGAGAGGTTTCCACTGATTTCTGAAAGTAAGCGTTTAACCTTATGTATCTAGAACAAACGAGTATGTTTCCTCTTCCTACATCCTTGCCACTTCAAAGAAAGTTCTCATTCATTGCGCTTGAAGAAAAATGTGGTTCAGTTTTTATGACTCGGTTTCTGCATCTCAATCTGATGCAAAGGAGTGGGAACACTGATTTGGAAGAAATCCTGCTGAGTTTTGAGTTGTGTTCGTGGCTCATGAGAAGAGTGGTAGGATTTCATGCAGCCAGGGAGTTTCACAATAGCAAATTATATCTGTCTTTTCAAAAAAACATTTGAAGCATTACCATTATCTATATATTTAAAAGGTTGGGAAATTATAAAGCTACAATCATATATATAACTGAACTCTTTCTTATTGTGCATGTATCTAGCAGTAAAGTTTTTAATACTTTTAATAATTTATTTTTTTATTCTGTACGCTTGCAAGCTTGTAGTGTAATTACTAGTGTGTCTGACTTACACAACACAAATATTTTTAATGGCTCTTTTATCCTCCGCTCATGTCTGGAAATCTCTTAGAAGCTACTGTGTAATAAGTTCAAAAGTCTCTTATAAGGATCGTACAGCTTTAGAGACTCTATTTCGAAAGCCAGACTGCTGTGCTTTGATAATATCTGTCATGTGGGATATTAGGAAAAAAGCAGAGTGAGTGTAGATGGTAGTCTGCCTACACAGGCACAGCTTTGCCTCATCGCTGCTGTGAGAAAGTAAGGTACCTTTCTGAAAGAGATCTGGAGCAAGTGACTTAAATGACTTGTTCAAGGTCTTACTGGAAGCCTATGACAGAGAATGGAGTTAACTCTCATCTTTTGAGTTCAGGTTTGGAGCTACAGCTCCTTGATCATGATTTTCTCTTGTTCTGATGGGCAGTTCAGTGAAGGTAGTGATTATGTGAGCATGATTCTGTGTTAAGAGATTAGTATTAGGGATAAATTGTATAATTCTCACTCATCTGCTGAAATAAACTGATATAATTCCATTTTAATGGAGAACAGGTTCTATGTTATGAAAAACATGATTGCATAAAGCAAATGAAAAGAACCATAATCATACAGTATTGTGATAACAGAAACGTGGAGAACCAGTTTGAGGTCTGAGTGAAACAGTAATGCCCATGATGAAACAACATCTTCCAGGCAGTAGCAGAATCTTCCAACCACATAATTTAGGTCTTCTCAAAAGATAGGGTAGCGTTATGGCTTCAGATTGCTGAGGCAAAGGACAGGACAGAGTCCAAACAGAACCAGAGATGGACATATGCCAAAGGAACAGTATTTCTCATGCAAAAATCAAGAGGAAATGTGCCAATCTGCAGTGCTTCTGCCAACAGGCTGTCTATCTCGCTTAGTCCCAAGGGAAAGCCTGTCTGGGGGTTCTAGCAGTAAGGAGATGCCCTGGACTCGGTCTCTGGTACTGTATGATGTGGAACATAAAATGTTGATTGGGCACTTGAGAGTTGGGTTTGATGACCTGGAGAAGAGAAGGCTCCAGGGAGACCTCATAGCGGCCTTCCAGTACCTGAAGGGGGCCTATAAGAAAGCTGGGGAGGGGCTGTTTGCAAGGGCATGTAGCGATAGGACGAGGAGCAGAGGTTTTAAACTAGAGCAGGGTAGATTTAGACTAAACATTAGGAAGAAGTTCTTTACAATGAGGGTGGTGAGACACTGGAACAGGTTGCCCAGAGAGGTGGTGGAGGCCCCATCCCTGGAGACATTCAAGACCAGGCTCGATGAGGCTCTGAGCAACCTGATTGAGTTGAAGATGTCCCTGCTCACTGCAGGGGGATTGAACTAGGTGACCTTTAAGGGTCCCTTCCAACCCAACACATTCTATGAACTTTGTAGGCAGAAGTAGGTCACATCATCTGCCTATTTAACAGGAAACTCATTTAAAGGTAAGTTACCTCATGTTGGAATTTTTTCCTCCCCTCCTACAAACAGCTGTTTTCATTATACTTAAACATCTTCGCCTGAGGTGTGATCTCTGTTGTGTCATAGGTTTTGTTAGGATTCACTCTCTGGATTGGAGGCCTTAAATGTGGGGGAGCAGAATGCTGAGTTGGCAGTATCTTTACACACCTGCAGATCTCTTGCTTTCTAGCTATTACCTTTCTCATCCCACTTCTTTGTATATCACTGATGCCTCTACTATTAATTTGATTTCACAACTGGATCTTTAGCTTTGATAGATATTTTTTTGTGGATTTGTGCCTTAACAGTGGTTTAATTCACATCTGAAATATTTGGAATGACGGTATCTGCTTTTACTTTGGCGTAGATCTTCGGCTCTCCTGAGGCAAACTAAACAACATAGACTTCTGTTTCCATATCTGTTTATGTCACTTGCCTATAATCTCTTTATTCTCATTTCTCCAATTTAACATTAGCTATAAACTGTTTCAGTCAAGGATTGTCTCCTTGTTGTGAATGTGTGTAGGATTCTTATTACAAGAGAATGGTTGTAAGCGCTGCAACAATGCGAGTAAACAACCCTGGATCTAACTCATCTGCTTTATCATGTGTTTACAAAACAACTCATTCTCCTGGAATGGGTTTAATCATGCTAGTGTTCATCCCATGAAGGATAAGTTTTGTGCTGATTCAAACTGCAACTAGCAGTTAAAATTCAGAAATGCCTACTTGTGTTCTGGGTTAAAATTTTCTATAAAAATTCTGAAGAGTAAATGGACACAAATGTCACCAAAGCAGTTTTCTAAAGCTTTCATACTGAAGAAAAAACCTCAGACTTTGAAGGAGCAACTGAACGATTAAAGTATTCATCCTATATGAAGTTTACAGGCTGCTTTTCAGGATGCTTCATGCATCACATGGTCAAGACAAGAAAAAAATGCTGCAGCGTCCCTGAAAGCAGTGTACGGAACAGGATGGAGTGCAGGTCAAAATCAAATGCCCTTGTGCGGGATGTCGGGAACAGTGTTTGTGTGTGCTGTGGGGTTGTAACACAGCTGCAGGAAGACGGGAGAGCTGCATTAGGGACTGCTCCTCAAGAGAGAGAGAGGGTTAAAATTTTAATGCCCTTTTGAGTTGAGGAGGGCTCAGAATTCTGGATGCCCTTACTTTTCAGAAAATACTCTGTCAGTTTGAACTGACATTGCCTAAGAAATGCAAAAAGAAATTAGTCTTTTCTTATTTTTTTTAATGAAAAGATTAGTTTTACTGTGTTGGTACAGCACATGATTTGGTCTGTGTATGTTAGGCAAGTCTACAGCGCAATACCCAAGTGTAGTCAATGTGGCATCTAAGCTGAACTGCAGCCAGGGCTATGGAAAAGGGCACTTCTGTGCTCTTCCCTGCCCACAGCTGTGTGATTTTGCCCTTTTCTTTGCCCTCGCCATCTGACCCCAGGGAAGGCACACTTATCACATAAGTAACCCTACAAAACTGTCAACAGTGCCAGAAAATGGGGGGAAATGAAATGAAGTTGGGCTATTCTAATGCATTAGTTTAGCTGAACCATCGATCTGTGTTGTTAAAAAACACGACTGATTATTTCCGTAAGGGTTAGTACAGAAACAACTATAGGCTTGCTTTGCCACGCCAGTTGATAGTCTGGGTATGTGCTGAAATCAAACCAGAGATCCACAGAAAATTTTACCGAAAGAAATTTAAGCACTATTTTAGGCAAGAGTTTTGAAGACTGCATTATAGGACTTGTACATCAAAATACTGGGTTGGGTGTCTTCTAGTTTAGGGCCATATGGAACTATACTGGTAAAACATAGGTGCTTCCTGCATTAAGGAGCATCTAAACTTTTAGATTAGGTTTCCTAAAATGTCAAATACCTCAATTTTTATCTTCCTACTTGCGATTTCTGGAAATTAAGCTAGGATAGTGAGCTCTTCTTTCATTATAGTGAAAACACACACAATCATTTGCCCTAATTTTTCAGGCAGTTTTAAAAAAGCTTACTTAAAATGTCTTTAAAGTTTTAATATTTTTAATTCATTTCATGCATCCTAAGCCCATGTGATTTAGGTCAGACACTGTACTGCTTTTTTTTGGTTTTAAAAAAAACATGGAAAAGATGACAAGTATATACTATGTTGAAAAAAGGATAGATTACACGGAAAAGTAAAGTCAAGCTGGTTTTGGCTTCTGTTATGTAAAAAATAATGCTTTAGTGAAAACTGTAAGCTGCTCTTGAAGAATCATGTGATTTTTATAACTCTTGGGAGTTTGCTTCTTCCTTTGCCATAACAATCAGGCATAACTATAAAGAATTGCTGTGCCTGAAACTAGTTTTAGTGCCGCTGCTATTTTGACAGTTATCTGTGAAATTCAGGGGGGAAAAACAATTCTGTTAAATTGGATTCAGTCTTTCAGGTAATCCCTTTCTTAACAGCTGTTGGCATTTTCTCACTTCCTTAAATTAAAGGAGATAGTTAGTTCTGAAAGTGAATCATCTTGGCCAGCGTGTATCAAACCAGTGATCACCAGTAGAAAAATGTATCAGGTGAATACAGACAACAGTTCACACTAACTGGAAAGAAAATAATTATTTTTTGACTGAAGGAAATATAAAGGATGACCCTTGGGCAAGATAAACTAGGAGCATGATTGCTTCTACTGCTTTAATAAGGAACCTTGTTCGTTTGAGCCTTACATATATCAGCTGCAATGATATGTTATTTCTTTTGGTATGAATGCAAACCCATAACACCTAAAGCTGCTTAGCTATAGGTAAATTCAGGCTTGTTTTTTGTTTTTCTGGTGTTTTGTTGGGGTTTTTAAAATTTATTTCAGGCTGGAATCTCCAGTTTCTAATTGATTTAATTTTAATTTTATATTAAAAAACATTGCTGTTTCATGTTAATTAATTTGATTATATCTTCTCTGTCTTATTCAGAGAAAGTTAATGAACAAGTAATAGTTTACACCAAGAAGAAAATTTTCCTCTCTGTTAGTAAGTGTTCTCTGGTCTTTATAACAAGGAATTACAGTATTTGTAGGGTTTTTTATGGACATTTGTAAATGTTTTTGTAATATTACCTACAACAAGAGCCACATGAATATGGTGAATGTCACACTTTCTTGGGATGTTAAAAAACAATGTGATTTTTCCATGTGCACACCACCTACCAGAAAAATACATGTTTTTCCCATTTTCTGAAAAATATCAGATGATTCGGGGAAAAGGGGCCACCACAACAAAGAAAGAAGTTTTCATAGTGTACTGCTCTTCTGATCTTTACCATGGAAAACCAAGAAGTTAGAACCATAAAATTAAAGCACACCATAAAACAAAATGCTATGTCTAACAGCATGTCTTTCAGATGTCTTCACTAACAGATTTTTTGTAGCTCTAAAAAATAAGCGATGTGGGATAGCAAATAAGCTTTACGCAGATTTACATTTCATGGGTTTCCATTCTGAAAGCTCTGCTGATTCAGCTACCAAACCTGTAATATGCTGCAGTAATTGTATATAAAATTGCTGCTGTGCTGGCACGATTTTGCTGCTTTTGGTTTACATGTTTAACATTTTCTGTTTTCTTTGGTATCCCAATGCTATGTTTAATATAAAGAAGTATTCCTACACACGGAGAAACAGAGTCTCACTAGAGTTCCGTGTATTTGAACAGACCTGAAGCGCCGCTGCCAGTTCGGTGACACTCAGTCCTTGAACCTCTGTGTACTCAGTGTCTGCCTGGGCTATCTGCCTTACATTTTCATTACACTAAGACTGGCTGCTTTTGACTGTCCCTTACTGCCACCTCATGTCGGGCTTCTTATCTTTAATCATCACTTACGCAGTCTTATCTGCTCACTGTCTTATGAGGTAAACAGTCTTGGGCCTCACCACTTACATGGGAGGCTGCCAAGAAGTCTGACTCACTTAAGTAATACGAGACTTTTTAGCTTGTTTTTTATGGCCTCTATTACTGTAATATCTTCAGACTTTCCAGTTTTTATTTCTAGTTTGTGTATTTATTTCCCCACAACAAACAAGGAGTGTAGATTCCTCATTTGCTCTGCTCCTCTCCCTCCTTGGCACGGTAGAGGGAAATGTTGGTGGATCAAAATAAATGGTTTGAATTTCCTCTTGAAGTAGATGGCGACTGTATTCTCTGCTGAAAGTGTTAGAATTATGAGCCTCATGGTAAGAAACCTTTATTATTCATTCCTGAGAGATGGAATCTCATTGATTCATCCGAATGCGCCCTTTAGGGTACACAACTTTTCCACAGAGTTATTTGGCATCTTGGGTGATTTTAAATTTTCCCCTTGAATTATGTTTTGTTTTGTTTTATTAGATACATTTTACATTGAAATTAAGTATCTTCTGCAGTCCAGCTCCGACAGGATTTGGATGCACAACTGTACAGAGGTGCCCTGACAGCCCTCCAAGGTCCAGAGTTCATCCTACATCTCCGAACACTCCCGGCAGAGTTGGGGAGGTATGTGCCTTGCTGAATCTAAGACCTCCAGCTCCAATTATTCTTGCCATGTATCCCTAGTGGCTGCTTCCCATCCTCCTCAAAGCACGAGTGTGGTGTCCACCTTCCTTACATCCCCTGACCTTTGAGCTGATGGGAAGACATACCTCCCCTCCCACACCAAAGCACTCTGAAGGCTGATATAAAGCCCAAGGCCTCCAACAGTCTGTAATTACAAAGCCAGGAGGCTGACCCTGACTGCCAAGAGGACCACAGGCACCAGTAGGCGGTTAGTGAAGAAGGCTGGTGTGGTAGAGGTGTGAGCTATGAGACATTTGGAACAAAATGCAGATGTGATCTAAATGACAGTAGGTTGATCTTCTCCATCCAGATGTAGGTGAAGGAGTTGGTATCATCCAGCTGGAGGCTGTGCTGGATTTTTAGCAGGAAGTGATGGTCTGATTTCCCTGAGGACATGTTTTGTGGGTACATACCTGTCCTTTTCCTGTATTCCTGTGCACCCAGGTTTTGATAAAATCTCTGTCCAGGACTAGGCACTTGTGAGGATCTAAATTGCTGAGGAAGACAGATGTCTGCTGGTAGAACTGGTGCATCCTGGTATTAAAGCATTTACAACAACAATATTAACAACTGAATTGCATCCTAAGATGCATCAGGTGATTTGGTAGGACTCAGTGACCTCAGCACCTCTCTGGCCCCACAGCTTGAAAAGAGAATTACAACCCTGCTGATGCCTGTGCGGTGGTTGAAGGCTTAGGAGCTAGAGAGGTGCCAATCTCCAGCAGGGACACAAAGTGCCTGCTTGCTTTATTTTCAGTCCTTCTCCCTCTCTATGGGAAGATGCTGGAGGAGAAACAATGAGAAAATGGATCTTTGATCAAATTCCCGTTATCTATCCCTAGCTTAGTAACTGCTATACCAAACATACTGATTGCCGTGAATGCCTTTCAAAAACCTATACGTACCCTATCTATTCCATGGAGTGAATTAGACATCCAGCTTAGAACAGTGGCTGCCATTTCAAGAGCAAAGTCCCTTGAGGCTGAAGTTAAAGTTGTGTCCATAACAGACTTTGAACTCTTTATACTTCCTTTTTCATCCCTCTGGAAATTGTCTTTGACTGATTTTTTTTTTTTTCTCAGAGATTCATGGTTCCTAGTCTCCTTCCTGAAGTTGTTTGACTGAAAGTTAAGAACCAGTAAAATGCAATGTAAACCTGTTAGCCTGCCTATGAATTTTCAAAGCCCTCTATTATTCTACCTTTAGCCTGTCTTCCTCAAAAATTTTACTTATATCCAAAAATCTTAACTGTAGTCCAGTCACATGTTGTTTGTTCCCTTCTCAGATTAGAACTCCTCCTCTCAGCACAAACACAGACAGACACACACATGTACCCTCCCAGAAGAGCTTTATTCCATAAAATCCTCTGCCTGGAGTGGTTGAACTCCTGCCTTTATGGCAATTACTCAGGTCCTCTCAAGCAGTCTCATATTCTTCAGGTTTAACAAGGCAGGCATCTGTTACTCTTTTACTAACCACGGGGTAAAGAACAGCTGTAAATGACTCATCATATTTTCCAACCACTGACGTGAGACGCCAGTGCAGAACTCCAGTTGGCAAGATCTGCCAGCAGATAAGAGGACATAAATCAGTTTATATTGCCATTATTTCCTGAATGTATCATTGCCTAAAATGAGTGGGAGGGAGTCAGGGTATCGATATTAGCTACTGTTTTCAGCAATAGGAGGCTAGGACAAGTTCATCCATTTCATTCTTTAAATGATTCTTTAATCAATTCTTTCTGCAGAGGGATCTGGACAGGCTGGACCGATGGGCTGAGACCAATGGTATGAGGTTCAACAAGGCCAAGTGCCGGGTCCTGCACTTGGGTCAGGACCATGCAGCGCTACAGGATTGGGGCGGAGTGGCTCGAAAGCTGCCCAGCAGAAAAGGACCTGGGGGTGTTGGGGGACAGCCACTTGAATATGAGTCAGCAGTGTGCCCAGGTGGCCAAGAAGGCCAACAGCATCCTAGCCTGTATCAGGGATAGTGTGGTGAGCCGGACTAGGGAAGTGATCATCCCCCTGTACTCGGCACTGGTGAGGCCCCACCTCGAGTACTGCGTTCAGTTTTGGGCCCCTCGCTACAAGAGGGACATTGAGGTGTTGGAGCGTGTCCAGAGAAGGGCTACAAAGCTGGTGAGGGGTCTGGAGGACAAACCTTATGAAGAACGACTGAGGGAGCTGGGGTTGTTTAGCCTGGAGAAGAGGAGGCTGAGGGGAGACCTTGTCACCCTCTACAACTACCTGAAAAGGAGGTTGTAGAGAGATGGGGGCTGACCTCTTCTCCCTGGTGACAAGTGATAGGACAAGAGGAAATGGGTTCAAGTTACGTCAGGGGAGGTTTAGATTGGATATTAGGAGACATTTTTTCACTGAAAGGGTTATTAAACATTGGAATAGGCTGCCCAGGGAGGTGGTGGATTCACCATCCCTGGAGGTGTTTAAAAAAAGGGTAGATGGGGCACTTAGGGATATGGTTTAGAAGTGGTTTTTGTCAGGGTAGGTTAAAGGTTGGACTTGATGATCTTAAAGGTCCCTTCCAACCTCAACAATTCTATGATTCTATGATATTTTAATTTATAAATCAGAAGTGTGTACATGGTGCGTACACTGAAGAGACTAGAGACAAGTAACTTGTCCTTATAGTTGCAAGTGCTCCTAGTGATTTTGCTTTTTAGTACTATATTTTTCCATGATACAAATGTCAGTGCCTTGAGAGAACTAATATGCTTTAACTGCCCTGACCAGCCTCACCTGGGACCTTCATCCACAGTTGCTGCCCATTGGTCTAGGAGCTCCTTTTAAGCTTATGCCTGGGCAGCAAGTTCTTCTCTGAGCTGTGTTGTAGGTTGTGGCCGTGTCTCCTGGATGGAGTCAGACCTACATTGATTGTCTTTGAGATGGATTTCAGACCTATCTTTTAGTATTGTCTCCACTCTGGTGGAGTGTCCGCTGCTTCTGACTGGGCTATCTGCATGGACCATGCTGTGTCTGGGCCTGCTGTACAGATGCATGAGGAGTATGCCCTAGTTCGTGATGGCACTGCCTGTAGTATGGTCACCCTTGGTTCCTGCTTATCCTTCCCCATGGGACAGCCTTTTCTTTCTGCTGCCTGCCAGTGAGGAGTGGCTGCACTCCCTCTCTGGCATCGCAGTCACCAAACCTGATGTGAAGAAGCACAGCCAGTGTGGGCAGGAGAGTGGGACAGTCCCTCGTCACCGGCAGCCAGGAGTTAAGCTGTGTTAGTTGTGGAGTGACCTTACACCTGAGAGGTCTTTCTCCCGCCACAATCACTTTTCTGGGGTTTAACTCCAGAAAACCAGTATTTCATCCACCGCTTTGAACTTCATGATCTCTTGTCGCTTGAAGTGACTGAAAATCCATATTGAGTTTCCTGTGTTGGTGATTTGAGGGCACAGTGTAGGTATGGCTTTGAAAATGTTGGCAAATGCTTAGATGGAGTTTGGAGGTGACCTTAAGCAGGTTCCTCATTTAGTCAGATCATGCTGGGAGAAAAGCCTGATTGATATTTTTTTGGGGGTGTTTTTTTCCCCTCTTTTCACCTCTCCCACAAAGTCAGGCATGTGGACCTTTGAGTAGCCATTTGACTTTTTTCTATTTTTTTTTCTCTGTCATTATGTTAGTTTTCTTTTCATTAGATCAGTATCACTCTCCTCGGTTGACTGGGAATTTCCCCCAGGAGTGTGCCTTGCCAAAAGTAGTATTATTTTATGACAGATTTACATGAGAACAGGTTTTTCAGGTTCTTGGTGGTAAACTGTATGGAAATATGTAGTTTGGAAAACTGCACTTTTCTGTAGAAAACTCAGCAAGGTCACAATTTTTTCTTCTTTTTATATAGCTGCTTTCACCTCATCAAATTGCCAGCAGTGCAACCAAGGACTGTGTCCAGCATGCAGTTGTTATGGTCGCAGAAACTTTTATCTCCCTGGAGGGGTGTTGCACATCTGCCAACAGTTTTATTGAAGTTAGGAAGGTTTGCAACTTGATTTCTGTTCTTCCCCAAAAGAATACTTTGCATGTGGGAATTCGTGTTTAGTACCGTTGCTTAAATTGTGAAGGAACCTGAATATGTGTTTCTGGCAGGGTGGCTTGTCACGCAGTGGAACATGACAGCCACAGACAAGTAGGTCGTGTTAAAATTTCTCCTTCTTGTAAGGTGGCTAAAGAAGGGATACGATGAATACCTTCTTCCATGGTTAAATCTTGTCTCAGAGCCTAGTAGGCAACATCCTTGTGCACTGAGAGCACATATATCACTTCACTAGTGAAGTCTCTCCTCTGTTCTCAGTCTGAGCTAGTGGAAAGCTCTGTCATTCACACTTGCAAACTAAAACTCTGTAACATGAGGAAATAGTTAATTAGGGCACAGTTGTGGGTGATAAGTCTGTAGCTGGAGACTCCAAACCAACTGTATAAAGTTGCACAAGCACCATTAGCGAACTATAAACTGAAACCAAGGCACCTCATTGAATACCTACCTTTGAAAAGCCCAGCTGGTGTAATTGAGCATATAGTTAGGCAAACAGATTTGGGTGTACACCTTTTAAAAGCAGCCAGTAAGGCTGTACTTTTAGCACTTGTTCCTGTTTATGCTAACTTGTAGGAATTGGGGAATTAAACATTAGCATATTTATTCAATTCAGACTTTCAGGTGATTTTGAAGAACTACATGTGAAATGCACAAGGTTTTACTGAAGAACTGTATAATTTAAGAAAATATGAACTTATGATGTGGTTTTAATCAGCCAATATGTAAAACTAGTTTTAACCTGATATATAAATAATCTCACTATTTAAGTAAAGAACATATCATTAAATGGTTAATATTGCTGAAATAAGCATTTTGCTTGCTAAAATGAAATCTTTCAGCCATTGACTTCTGTGCAGATTTCCCCCCTGCTTTGTAAGTGTATTCTACATAAAGTTTTAATGTCCCTATGCATTTAACCATCTAAGCATCATTTTTGAAGTACTTCAGTGTATGCAAGTTTGAAATAAATAAGTTTGAAAACATAGCTCTTAATAAAATAAATGTCGCATATGACATTTTACTTAAATGCTATGGATCTGATGTTTATGTTGAAAACACTACAATTTATACTCAAATATTTATTAAGCTTCTCAAATATATACTCCTCCAACGTGAGTGAACTACTGTTTGTGGTTGATAGAAATACTTGTCTTTTCATTTTGTATTCACATAACTCAGTCCTAAAATGCCCTCTACTGGTCACAGTCAGCAGGCAGGCAGCAAAGCAAAAGGGTTTAAAGTTGGAAAAACCCAAGTGATAATGTGAGTTACATCATCCAGCACAGTTTCTGGATCTTGAAGGAATTCCTTATTAAAGTTATTTAAATTTTATGACTGTGTAATATGGAAAAAATTAAAAGGGAAAAAATTAACTAGTGCTAGTGAGACTTAAAGATGTTTCTAAAGAAAAAATATATTTTCTGGTACTGGAACTAAAATGCTTTTGGTTGACGTCATCTCTTTTTCCCCACTCCGGGACACAAACAGCATTATTTTACTGAAGCTAATAGGTGTGCTGGGAAAAAAATCACAAGTTCTAACGTATTGATATTCTAAAATCATCGAGCAAGGAGAAGCCAAATGTGTAACATAAAATTGTAGCTAGGGGAGAGTAAAGAGTTTCACCACTGGCATTCCTTGATCTGTCAGAGTTGCCTTCCCTTACCCAATCTGATTATAATGTGTAAGTAGAAGTGGGAGATCTAAATTGCTTTGTATTGTGCTGATGGAATAATGGGCCCTGAGAGTAAAAGATGTTAATGCACGAGAAACAGCTCAGTGTGGTTCTGGAGTATGTGTACAGTGACGGTATACTGCTTAGTAGTGTGAAAAGACATCATCATTAAAATCTTCCTGAACTTTTTTAAAGTCTTAAACATGGAAAGCGATTGATATATTTGAACTGTAAAATATTACAGCTTTTATTTTATCAAAGCCCTTCTGTTTAAAATATATGAACACATATATACATGAATCTTTTCCATGATAGACTTATAGATAGTCAGAACAAGGTTATAACTTTCCTTGTTAAAGAGAATATTGGCACAGGCTGAAGGTTGTTTGGCAATTCTTACCATTAGAGTAAGATCATGCTTCTTTTAAGACAAGAAAAATTTATTCAGAAAAATTTATTCAAAAAAATTTAACAGATGAACAGCATATTTGAAAATTTCCCATTTCTGTTGTTCGTACCAGCAACCATAGGCTCTGGGAATGCATAGATAGTGTTCCGCAATACTGATACCTGACAAACTTGTAATATCCTCAGATTTTTAAAATATTGCATTTTATGCAAAAAATATACATTTATGGTTCATGGAAGTGTCTGTGATTACTTCATCTGATTTTTTTTG
Organism: Chroicocephalus ridibundus; assembly: GCF_963924245.1. Classification (NCBI taxonomy): domain Eukaryota; kingdom Metazoa; phylum Chordata; class Aves; order Charadriiformes; family Laridae; genus Chroicocephalus; species Chroicocephalus ridibundus. Next base: position 17,071,076 of record NC_086284.1, on the reverse strand, counting down.
TATGTCAGATTTGTAAGCCTCACTGATGTCTGTAGAACTATAACTGGTCTTTGAACATCAATTTAGGTTCAACTTCTCACTGGCAGTGTCAAATAAATCTCGGTGTTTTGTTTTTTTTTTCTTTGTTTATTTTGACACAATGATATTCATCTTTTAGGCCCCTTAATTACATGGTGAAAATTATGGATCTAAGAAATGATAGATAGCTGTATTGGGTAGTATTCCATTCTTGCATTAAGTTTTCTGCCAGTTAAGTCTCATTTCCAGCATACCAATTCTAGTGATTTATTACAGTCTCATGCACTTGATTGTATGCTCCTAATATGGTTGCTGTGTGGTTATGGGCATTTTTGGAGGGATAAATGATGTTGTTTAAATTTGACAACATCTATAAACACTGGAACATAAGAGACTTAAGTTATAGTTCTGTTACTGTGGACAACTAGTAGCACAAATTTCTGTACTCAGGTGTAAACACTGGCCCTGTCTGAATCTCAGAGCTTTCAGGATCTGAAGCTATTGATTGGCTACCACACTTCATATTTTCTTGGAAGAATATGTACTTCCCTCATGGTTCAATTTGAAGGAATCGATAGGGCTAGAACTTCAGGAGTGCTGAAATACTCCTTTGTGAAGTTGAGAAGAGAGGAATAGTAACGTGGTGAAAAAATGACTGAGGGGCCACTTAAGTCTTTAGTAAAGAAAGACCTATGCATTGTCAGATATATATGGCAGCAATGATGACTAATTATTGTATATGTGGAGGGAGAAAATGGGAGGAGAAAAACAGAGGGAACAAGTGAAAATACCAGTATTCTGGGTCTTTTCAGTCAGTCAAAGTATTTCTTTTAACTATGGAACTCCATCTTCACAGTGGCTTGTGTGGATACAGAGAGAGAACTACCGGACATGCTGTTTGCAGCAACGGTTATACTGCTGTATCCTATTTTACTTGCTTTGACTCTCAAAGACGGAGAATTCAAGACTGTTTTTTTAAACTTTCACAAAAGATCCTTCCAAAATCTTAAAATGTGGGCATTTGAATTATTAATTTTGTCTGCCTTGCATAAATATGAATATATGGATGATTTATGATTAAAAGATACTTTAATTATCTGTGAGATAATACTGTTATACTGTCTCCTAAACCATATTACCCTTTAGGTTGATTTTAGAACTGTGTGTAAGTAAAATGAAAGCAAGTAAAAATTTAATCTTGAATGATGTGTGCCACGCCTAAATTTTTTGTTGCTTGTATTTCTTAAATCTTATGAATAGATACTGACTATAGTCTAGATTTCTCTCTTAAATTATTCACAGATAAAAATTAATTTACTATCCACAAGATGCCATTATTGTTCCAGGAAAAGAGGATTGTCGGTATATTTATATGACAGTACTAGTAAAAAATTACTTAATATATTCTAGACATTTGTGTATTAATGTATTAATGTTTTAACCTCTCGCTTGCAATGGTTGTCTGTCTTCTCCAATAGCAGTTATCAAAGCAAGGCTTTTTACCAAATCTCCCAAAATCTGAAAAGCACAAGGAGAAGTAAAGTCCAACTCCATCTAGAGGAATAGTGCATCTTTAATATCATTCTCTAGCCAAGACCATCAACTGTATAGCACTTAGGAACATTTTTCCATTTATTGTCCATAAAAATCTTCCTTCTCAGAGGGCAACTTGAGCAATGATGGAAACAGTGGTCTGGAGACCAAATAGAGAACCACCTTGGGTGAATTTCCAGTGGGTTAGCCACAAGAACCACACCATTTAGTGAAATAAAATCTAAAATGTATTTAAGCAGTCTGGGTATAGCAGGTCCTTGCCCCTGTGTTCCAGCTGTGACTGGCACCGTGGACCTGGGGGAACAGGACGCTCACTCCGGCCCCTCAGTGTGCCCAAGACAGGCCCACGCGGCCTGTCATGTACCTGTAGCTGTTCCAGCTTCTTGTACAGTCTGGATACCTTTGGATGCCCCTCGTTAGGACGTATTTACAAGATAATAAAGGAAGTTCTCTAATCTTTAGGCACATGTTCCACCCCTTTCCAGAAATCTTACTATTACCTATGCATCATTTGCATCACAGAACTCATTAAGATTCTTCCTTTAATGTTTGATTATTGTTAACACAAGTAAAACATATGTCTATAAACAAATAAGGGCTAGAGATTTTTAGCAGCGTAACATGCTGATCTGTTTAAATATCTTGCTTTATAATGTGCTTAAAGACTGTGTTACTCTGTTGTTCCTTAGGCCAATAGTAGTTGCACTACTTTCGTATTCATCAGAACCAGACGCTGGTATTTTTTCCAGTCATCATCGAAATGTTGCCTGGAACAGATCAGAAAGAATCCGGACTTACAGAAAAAAAGTAGATTTGGAGTTATCCCTCTCAGGATATAATCTTTGAGTAGATGGCTGTTAAAAGATTTTTGTTGACTGTAAGTCCTTATGATGCTAATACTGTCTGCTTGTCATTGATCACTTTTTGTGATAACCTTGTCCAGTGCCGTTAGTATTGGACACAAGCCTCCACTTGTTATTGCTTTATATTTCCTCAATGTATTAATCAAACACGGAACTTATTTTTGGTAGATCCGTGTAAGTTGGTGTGTGAAATCAGCTTCAACTGCTTAACAACATTCTACAAGAAATACTGGTATTTGTACTGTCATCCTTCAAGATCAAGTAACTTATCTCAAATCTTTTCAGATACAAGTCCTGGGCTACTGTATATTTACTCAGAACACATTTTTTTTTCCTCCTTCTGGAGTCTAAATAAAGAGTTTTCTCATAGGAAAAAAGCAACCAAGACTTTGGCATTTGAGTACATGAAAATAGATAATCTATGTTTTGGAGCTATTAATTCTTCATGATTAATAGGAAATATGCTAGAAATGATATATGTATTACATGCATGTTTTCTCTGTGCATACATGCAGTAACATAACCTACTGTTAGAATTCTAACTCCTGACTTCTCACACGTATCAGGGTCAGAAACTCTTTTTTGTCTAGGTGAATACTGATTAGTAGTAAAGGCATTTTAACTAAACTGCGTTAAAATTTATTTTAGTGAATTATTACACTTTGTTAGTATAACTTCCAATTGTGCAATGTATCTTGATACTGTCATGTAAAAATTTCGAGCTATTTCACATAAAAATAATCACAATAAGTGCTGGAGCTTAATTGAAAAATAGCAGCACAACTGAACCAAGAGTACAGCCTAAGTTATGCTCATTAAGCAGGCCAGACCTGCTGATATGCTAGGTCTTTTGTGGAAGTAGCAGGTCTTTCTTGACCAAGGCACTTGCCTTTTCCTAAGTTTTGAAATCTGTTCTAAAAAATGTGTTTGTCTAATCCATGATGTTACACAATAGGATTTAATATCTTGTGTTTGCTATGATAGGCAACTTCATGTTAGAACAATAAAAGAAAAATAATTATTTTTAGAAAGCAGGCAAGGAGGGAAATGAAATATCTCTCAACAGCTAAATGCTGGTGAGACTCAGAGTTCCTTAAATTGGCGCCTGCATCTTTCAGCTTCTTCTGGCTCCTTGGCATTGTACATCATCTGCTAAAATCTGCCCCAAATACCACTGTGACTCAGCTTACCCATTTATAAAGAATAAGAGGCCATATATGCTCTCCTGCATACTGCCTCAGTAAGCTGTGCTTTCAAGATATGTTTTCGTTGTCTATGCCACCATTCTGTAACTTTATACATGTCAAGAGACTGCTTGAATGCTATCAGGAAAGTGGTCTTTCTACTCCCGCGGAACAAATATTCCCATTCTGTTACATTGTTTTCTGAATCTTCACAAGTTTTCAGACAGCATAACTCCACTTCTTAAAAGCTTGCCCAACTCCATTATGTTGCCAGGTCTCATGCCACAGGTCCATTACTCTACTTACTACCTGTGTAACATCAAGGGTTTATTCATTTCAGAATGTTTGCACTTTTAGCTGCCTTAGCTCTCCTCGTTGTACTTGTCTCTAAAAAAAATTTGCAGATAAAATCTTCTAGTGCATTTCCTTGTTGTTGTGGTTCTGAGCTGAATTAGTCTATTTTAATTTACAGACCCATGTCTTTATTTTTTTTTGGGGGAAAAAAAAAGTTAAACGATAATAATTACATATTAAAAGAGAAAAAGTATCTCTAGTAATTCAAGGAAGCTGTCTTAGAGCACTGAGATTTCACAAAATACATGATCACCATGTTGTAAACCATACATGCTAGGCATAGTTCTTGCTGGATGTGTGCAATAAGAACAGAGGTGCACGTATATTTCCCTTTTTAATCTAATAGGGAGAGTTTCAAAGTTTTGGTTTTGCCTCTGGTCAGCAGGATTATTTTATCTGATGGTGTAGCTGCTGAGAGTAGCCTGCTTTTTGTCTTCTCAATGTTTGAACAGTTGACAGTCTTTTTTTGACAAGCATTGGAAAATAATGCCCTAAACAACATGTCCAGTCCTTTTCTCAGCAAAAGCTGTCTGTGTGCATTGCTGAATGGCCTATCATACCATCACAACTATGGGAATTTTGCCATTCAAGGGATTAAGTATCCTCAAGGGCGAACTTTACATCTCAATTACAAAACCTTAATGGTTAAATCTTTTTGTTTTAAAAGCTATTGCAAGAATTTTTCCTCATGTTCTGTCTCTGTGTCAATGTCCTTTTTCGTTCCACCCTATCATACTATTCCCTACGCTTCCTTGCCTCCCCAAATGTCCTTCCTGCATATCTATGTTTTGTCATGCAGCTCTCATTCCTGGTCTTCCTGGTTGATCAAAATGGAGAGAAAAAAGGAGAAGGAGGAACTTACCTATACCCTCTGTACAGAGTGGGTGTCATTTAATTTTGTAAAGCTGTCTCTTCACTTATTGACTGGCTCTATCAGCCGTCCAGGTTATTTTGGGCAGTGGCATGCTTGTAAGGCAATGAAGATGTTGCTGTCTCTGGTTCCTCTTTCCGCTGCCTTCTGTGCCTGAAGTGCTGAGTGGTATTTTGTAGCTGGAAACAGAACAACCTGCAGGGAATAGAGATGCAAATGTACGTGTCAAATTTATGTGACAGGAACGGTTTCTAAATGCTTAAGATTTTTTGTTTTGTCTCCTGTTAGAATTTTTTATAGTAGCCCATCAGCCTACCAGATGCCTCATAAAGACCGTATTTTTCTTCTGACAAGAAAATAAGAACTAGCAAACTTATACTGAGAAGTCCTGCCACATGAAAAGACTGAGAGGTAATATTTGACATTTTGACAGGAAGATAGTGAATTCAGTTCTCTTCTCGGTAATAATTAAAAAATAAACCCTATAGCCAGTCTGAATAAAGAATGTACTTTTCAGCTTGGTGATTTAGAAAACATCTGATTTTGTGATACTTGCAGTAAAATCACAGTGGCTGCCAGGAGATCTTTTGTTCATCTTCCAAAACTCTGAATAAAAATGCAAACCCTTTGCTTTGCTGCTCGCCCCTGCTTTAGTCACCAGATCTAATATCATCATCTAGCTGAATAGGTAAAAGACGTGGAAATTTTATACCTTGTGTGGTGGGTTGACCTTGACTAGATATCAGGTGTCCACCAAGCGGCTCTATCACTATCTATCCTTCCTCAACAGGACAGGGGACAAATAAGAGATAGAAAAGCTTATGGGTCAGGATAAAGATAGGGAGATCACTCACCAATTATCATCACAGGCAAAACAGACTCAATTTGGGGAGAATTACATTAATTTATCGACAATTAAAAACAAAGTAGGGTAGTGAGAAACAGACAAAGCTAAAACCATCTTGCCCTTGCCCTTTCCTTCTTCCCAGCTTCAACTTCACTCCATTTCAGATTCTTCCACCTCTTGCCCCCTGAGTGGAGCAGGGGGATGGGGAGTGGGCATTGCGGTCAGTCCATAACACTTCATCTCTGCTGCTCCTCCCTCCTCACACTCTTCCCCTCTCCAGCACAGGGTCCATTCCATGGGATATAGTCCTTCATTAACTTCTCCAACATGGGTCCTTTGCATGGACTGCACTTCTTCAAGAACTGCTCCAGTGTGGGTCCTCCATGGGCCACAGGTCCTGCCAGAAAACCTGCTCATGCATGGGCTTCTCTCCACAGGCTGCAGCTCCTGCCAGGAACCTGTTCTGGTGTGGGCTCTCCATGGGCTGCAGCTTCCTTCAGGGCATTTCCACCTGCTCAGCTGTGGGGTCCTTGATGGGCTGCTGGGTGGATATCTGCTCCACTGTGGACCTCTGTGAGCTGCAGGGGGACAACCTGCGTCACCATGGTCTTCTCCATGGGCTGCAGGGGAATCTCTGCTCTGGTGCCTGGAGCACATCCTCCCCCTCCTTCTTCACTGACTTCAGTGTCTGCAGGGCTGTTTTTTTCACGTATTCTCTCTATTCTAGCTGTTGTGCAGTGTTTTTTTATCCATTCTTAAATATGTTGTCACCGAGGCACCACCAGTATCGCTGATGCGCTCAGCTTTGGCCAGCAGTGGATCCATCTTGGAGCTGGCTGGAATTGGCACTGTTGGGCAGGTGGGCAGCTCCTGGTATCTTCTCACAGAGGCCACCCCTGAAGCCGCCCCACTACCAAAACCTTACCATAAACCCAGTACATCTTGCATCTTCTCAAAAGGAAGTGGAATACTGAAATTCCTTCTAAATGTTTATAAAGACATGTATAATCATTATTCTTCAATGTCTGTTGTTTTAAAAAAGTGCTACTATTTTACCCTCCAAAATACTATTTCTAATGAAGATAATATTTCCTATTTTCACTGTCAGAAGCATATGTGTCACATAAATAACGATAAGACTGAGAACAATTGTTTTTCTAGCTGAAAATAATTGATTTTACTACTTTGCCTCCTACATTAATGGTGGTAAAATTAGTTTTCTCATATCTCTTTTCATATACATATTTTTTTCCATGTTGAGTTAAATTTCTGTTTTTACTTGAAATGGTGAATGTTTTGGATCTTTCCTTAACTAGGGCTACAGAAATCTTTGGTGTAGGGGTCAATGCTGTATCTGAGGTTTTTATTAATGTGGGTGTTTTTTTGTTTCTGTCTTTGAAGAGTGCTTGTTTTGCCATTTAGGCAGAAGCTGTTTAGAAGCCATAGAAAATGGAGTACAAAGTCTTTCTCCTGTTACTAAATGTCCTATTTTAATGCATAAAAAATAACTGATATGTTAATAATGTTTTGGGAAATTTTCTGGGTTTTGCATAGCTGTAAGTCAGCAATACATGTATAAATATGGAAAATTAGGAAACCCTACAGCAGACAATGTATGTTGATCTTCTTTTTATGAAATATATCCTGAAATTTATTCACTTTAATGTATGAAAAACAAGAAAATTCTCAATGTAGCACGACACCACTTCTCTTATGGGAGGATATTTTACAACAGTGATTCCAATAATGAACCTGATGGAAACATGTCCTGTACATGACACACCGCTATTCTGTTCTTTCTTAGTCACTAATGCTTTGCTGAGAGAGATTAAGCTGACATTTGTGCTGTCATTGTTATACAGTTTATTTAATAGAACAAATAGCTTCTTTGCTTCTGTCACAAGACAAAAAGCAAAGAAACTAATTTCCACCACTTGTGACTTTTTAAAATGAACAAGAATTGTCCTTTGTGACAACAAATCTGACACGATTATGCCTTTATCGTAGCACCACATAATTACAGACTGTCATAGAACACCATCGGGAACAGTGAGTCTGTCTTCTTTACTCTCCCCCAATCAGGTATTTATACACACTTATAAGATTCCCTTGAGCCTTCTCTTCTCCAGGCTGAACAGTCCCAGCTCTCTCAGCCTCTTCTCATATGACAGGTGCTCCAGGCCCTTAATCACCTTTGCGGCCCTTTGCTGGACTCTGTCCAGTATGTCCATGTCTCTCGTGTACTGGGGAACGCAGCACTGGACACAGCACTCCAGATGCGTGTCTCCTGCTGAGCAGCAGGGAAGGATCACCTCCCTCAACCTGCTGCATTGTTCTTTGTAATGCAGCCCAGGAGGCTGTTGGTGCCTTTGCCACAAGGGCACTTTGCTGGCTCATGGTCAACTTGGCATCCGCAGGACCCAGAGGTCCTTTTCTTCCAAGCTGCTTTCCAGCTGGTGCCTGGGGTTATTCCTCCCCAGGGGAGAACTTGGCATTTCCCTGTGTTGCACTTCAGTGCTGTTCCTTTCTGCACGTTTCTGTTGTTTTTTGTGGTCCCTCTGAATGGCAGCACACCCATCTGGTCCATCAATCACTCCTCCCGGGTTTATATCATCTGCAAATGTGCGGAGGCTGCATTCTGTCTCATCATCCAGGTCACTGATGAAGATGTCAGACAGTATTGACCCCAGTATTGACCCCTGGGGCACACCACTAGTGATCGGCTTCCAGCTGGACTTCACCCTGCTGATCACAACCCTGTGGGTCCAGCAGTTCAGCCAGTTTTCAGTCCACCTCACTGTCTTACTTCATCAGTTTCCCTGTTTATCATTAGTCTTAGATCATGCCGGGAGTGCAATAACAACCTCTGGGAACTTGCATTACTTCTATAGTGTGATTTCTAAGTTTTCTCAACAATACTGTCGTTGGCTGGGGACTCCTTATTCCTGAAATGTAACTCTAAGCAGTAGAATCACAGAATGGTAGCTCATATTGTTTTTATCTTTTTTATATTTATTCAAGACTGTTTACAGCCCGAGTTAATCAGATAAATTCTACGTTTGGTAACTAGCATTTTAATGAAGGTGAATAATGAGCCCATTCCAGAAAACTGATGTCGTGGAGGAGTAGGTTTGCTGTGGGGAATAGAGGGAGATTCTCCCTTCATCCTCACGACCACAACTTGCTGCAGCAGGACCAATCCAGGGAAACCGACAGAGGAATTATTCTATGCTTGTACACCCTTTCCCCCTATTTAGATGACTTTGGGACCTCTTCTGTGCTTCAATAACAGATTTTGCTAAAATACTGCACTGCTGATAGGTCATTGGAAGATATTTTACTGTGGAGACGTGCCTTACTCTGACACATAAAATCCCTGTGATGGCAACAGCCTCTTGTGCAGTACAGGGAAAGTCCAGCCTGTAGCTGTCGTCCTTTTTAACTCTCTGCGTATGGGTTGGTTTTAAGTGAAAGCTCTCATATTAGTGTCTGCCACATGGACTTGTTTTGCAAATGCCTGTCCTTTTTAAAAAAGATCTGTTAATATTTTCAACCACTTTATTAGCATATTTGAGCTTTAAAAAGCAAGGATTGTAAAGTTAGGAAATCCTCCTTATTATTTCAGAAGTAATGTTTGCTTCTGGAAAGGGAAATCCCTTTTTTTCCCCCTTGAATGGATTTCATCTATTACTGGCAGCTAATTTATTTTGGTTTTTTTTCTGGCAGCTAATTTATTTATTTTTTTTTAACTATAATCGGTATACTTTTGCTTTATACGTTGGAATCCTGCCTCATCCTTAAGTGGCACATTTAATAAAAAGTTTGTGGTGGTGTTTTGTTTTTTTTCATCTTGGATATCTGTTCTCCAGTGGAAGCCTAAAAGTAATAGATGGTTCTTCCATTGTATCTGTCTTTTGCAAGTTTGGAGACCTAGACATCTAATTTTCAGCTTGATTTATAAGCTGTGCAGCTGGTAGTGAATTTATGCACATCGCCTCGTTTAGACAATGTATTCTGGGACTTATCTTGCAAAGTTCTCATTTTCAGAAATAGTGCTTTTTTTTCAAGATCCTTCATGTTGCAAAGAAAATTAACACTTTCCTCTGAAAGCAAGACGTTTAGGGAGAAATTCATACAGTCCTTTCACTGAAAGTACAAGTGATCAATACTTTGATATGTTGTTGTGCTTTTTGTTTGTTTGTTTCTGCACTCTTCCTCTCAGTTCTTATGCCTAAGGAAAGACCTTACATTTGAAAGTTCTCTGACTTTTTTTCAGGTCTTTTATCAGTACTGAGTTTGTCCTCTTCAAAATTGACTTCTTTGTTGGTGTTTTTGTGATTAAGTCAAGATTTTGGTTGTTTTCGTGATTTATGGCCGAATTTTTATTTATCAGCTTGCTAAGAAAAGTCTGGGCTTAATGCAGGCGTAAAATTCTCTCTAGTTCCAGTCTCTTCCTCAGTGTTTGGTGACACCAGTGTTGATATTGTCGTCTCTTTGGTGCCTGGAATATCTGCCATAAATCTAAAGATTAGTGGAGAGGAGCATCTCTCTCTCTCTCTCTTTGTTTTTTTTTTCCTCCAGAAACAGCAGTTATTGCTTCCAAAAACTTCAGCACATAAAATAAAAAAGTGAAGTAAGATTATTTTTTTTTTTCAGTGTAAAAACTTGAGATAAATCCCAGTAGAACTGGAGCAAATGAAGGGATTGACTATTAGGGATTAGCTATTTGCTAATTAGCTGTTAATAAGTGATAAATTTTCTCTGCCAGCATATATATCATCTGCTTTGATAGTTTAGGGAGCACACTTAAGTTGTTCAATATGAGTGATGTCATTGTGGAATAGTACTTGTATTGCAGCTAAAGTAGTTGAAGATTTTCAGGTGTATTTTTTTTTCTTTTAACAATGTACCTGGGTCTTACAAACATTAAAATTTTTAGTAAGAAGTGAAAATTTTGAGATATTTTGTAAAAAGAAAAAGAGTGGAGGTGTCTGGTAAAAACCTTACGGCACAAGAATGTTTTGGTTTTCCATTTGAAATTATTGTATTTTGTGAATTATACAAAGTTGCAATCAATAAAATATTTTGATTTTCCTACTAGAAAATGATTTGACCAAACTGAAATCAGGAAGTTTTTATGGAGAACTATAATTGCAATGACTTTTTTGTTTTATTTTTTTCTTCCTATGACCGAAATATACCTGTTGCATAGCATGCTGTATTGAAGATCTGCGTCTCAATCTTTGAAATAATTAAGAATGTATCAGGTCTCCGTGCTATATAATTGAAAGAACTGGTAGGAAAGTTGCTATTATGGTGATTAAGAGTCATGGAAATACAGACCAAGAACAAGCTTGCTTCTTAATTTAAAATCAAATTTGTGCATTTCAAACAGATTTGGCAGCATTTTCAGTATACTGAGACTAAAACAGCTTACACAAAGAATGGCTTGCGCTCTGGGGGATCTAGCTGTTAATCAGTGCTCAGTATTGTGGGAGAGATGGATAGACATGGAAATTGATTGCTTACTCATCCAGAGTTTCCCTGGTGATAATGTCCTTCTAAGTAGAGGGCAAATTATCTTTTAAAATAAATAAATTAAAAGCCATGGTATGCTTTTGTCTGCCTCCTCTTAGTATGCAGAATTAATAATTTAAAATAATTTTGCCTAAGTTCAAATGGTAAGTATTGTAGGGACTGTCAATACTGTACACTACATCAGTTACAGAAGAACTTCAATGAAACTAAGTACCACAATCTGTTTTTTAGAAGTTTGGACCAATTCAGGCAGAAATGTAAGCCGATGCACTGACTTCATTCCTAATTGACCTGCCCTTCTGCTGTCTCTGCTTCCTGTACATGAGGAAAGCAAGAAAGGAAGTTTCACTGTCAGCCCATAGACATATTGATCAATGCAGCTAATAATCACATACCAAATAAACCTATTTTAGCACCACTGACACTAATTTCCTAGTTGAAGGTTCACGTTTTTCCCTTCTCCTCTGAGTTTTGGCAGAAATTTTTTCATCTAACAGCATATAACTTTATAAATTGAAAATTCCTCAGTCCTAGCCTGCTGTTTTGCTCTGAGCAACAGGGCAGTCAAATAAACAGGCAAAGCACTGGAAAACTGACAGACACGAGATTCATAAGGGCAAGTTTAAGTGCTCCTCTAAAACCAGTTTGAAAGCATCATTAATCATGCTGGGCACTGAGCCAGTATAAGCAACGAGTTACAATTGTATTCCTCATTTTAACAGAAAAGATGAACTTTTCTCTGCTTTCCTCTGCATGGTTCTTTGCACTGAAAGTCCACTCAGCCTCAGCTAGAAGTTTTAGTAGATTAGAAAAGAGAGACAGCAGGAGGTTTTAAAATGATAAAATGAACACATTTCAGTTGTTTCACAACAAGTTTCAGTTATCTCACTCCCCCTTTCATAATCTTTGGGTTACAAAGGTGTTCTTCCCTCAAAAACATATCCCTTGCTTTGATTGTAAAACTAATGGCAAGTTTTCGTTCTTTCTTCTTCTAAGGGATACTCTACACACTGTGCAAACAGGCAAAAGAAAACCAAAATAGATCTCCAGATTATCCATTCCTCTACAGGAGATTACTAAAAGGACACACTGCCTCTACCAAAACTAAATTTAGAAGCATTTCTGTGCACCGCTTGCCTTGTCCCTGAATTTTAGTTTACCAACACCTCAAAGATCTCACCAATCAAAATTATACTGAAGACTTTCAAAATAAAATTGACAATAGAAACTTTTTTCTGTGGTCTTGCTGCTCCTCCCTTGCTCCCTGTAAAACTGGGGAGCAATAATTTTTCCCTCTATAATTTACTGCAGTGATCTGGGGACTAATTTATGCTAATCAAGTCCTTTGAAGAGGGAAAATGCAATTCTTCAATGTTATGAATATAAATTTCAACTTTATGGATGTAGGTTTAGAGGCCTTCACTTCTCAAGGACTTGCATGTCACCAAGTTCAGGAAGAATGTACTTTGCCCTTTACCTAAACACTTGTTTTATGCTATTTTCCTCCAAAGTAAAGATTAATTTTGAATATGTGTATTTCAGTGCATAAATCTAAATAAATTTAGGATTAAACCCGGCATTCTAGGAGGTACATATATGTCATCCACGTTTCTGTGGGTTCTAAGTCTTGCTGTTGCATGCTTCTTTATTTAGCTCTTCAGTTATAGACAAAAAAAAATGTGTTCAATTTTCTTGTTGAAATAAATACTGATCTCCTCAATTTAATGCAATTTTCATTTAGTTCAAGGTGAAGTTTCACAATGGACATTTAATTCGATAATGAGGCATCGGTATTAATTTCTAACCTTTGCATCAGCGAAATATTTTTCACGGAAATGAGGAAGTATATCTTCAAGTCAAGATAAACAATGGAAAATGCCTTGTTTTGTACCTGGAGGTGCTTACTGGTGCATTAGGGTCCCAGTAAGAAAGCACTCAGACTCTGTAAGCTATCATTTAAAAAGCTATTTATTACAGTTAACACTACAAGAAGAGAATAATATAGTTAATCTTATGTCCCTTTAGATGCTTGAAAGCGCAAGTGGTGGAGCATCCATAGAAGAGATTCTCCCCTTTTGGTTCTCGTTTTCTTACAAGGAAACAACTCTATTCATCATTTCTACTGTTAAACAGGAGGGATGTTCACTTGAGAACTTCTTGCTGCACTGTTAGATAAAAGCAAAGCCAGGCAGGTGGTGTAATTGCCGGTACCGAGTGGGAGCTGCCTGCGGGCTCCTCTGTTAAAGTCAACTGACTGTGTTTATCCTGCAGCCAAAATTTGTGCAGCACAGGCCTGAGGTCTGTGCTGGTCATGCCATGTACAATGGGTGAGCAGTCGGGACCACTGCACCACTCTGTAATGACATTTTAAGAAGCAAGTTATATTTTAAAAATTACTAAGGGTGTGTTGATGCCTCGGAACTTTAACTTCAAGAGGCTTTTATATTTTCCTCCATTTCAGGGATAATAGGATAAATTAGGTTCCAAGTGGGAAACCCTAGGGAGGCTGCCTGAATTCCTTGTTAAGTCCACAAGCAATTTGTTAGGTAAATAAACCGTAAGTGTTCTTAAATCATTAATTCAAATTCAAGGTTATTTGTAAAGTTAAAGACTGCTAATAAATTGGTGTCACAGAGCTGGTAAAACCCATCATGTATGACCAACTTTGGTATAACTCCCGTGATGTGAATGCAGTTACTTTATTTTACATTTGAAAAGCAAAAGAGAAAGAGCCAGGCAAAGAAAGCAACTAAAATGAAGTGAATGAGACTTAATGGAATATTTAGGAAATAAGGAGTAGAATGCAAAAGTAGCAGTGCAATGAACACTTCCCACTTAAGAGTGTGGGCTGAACACTGTGAAGATGCAATTTAATTATGCAAAGTACATTTCATTAGTTGTTTCTTCTCTAATAACGCATACCAGCGTGTATATCTATCTGTCTAAAACCACAGTTTATCTTGCGATAAGAGACCCTGTCTCACCAGGCCTTCTAGTACTGTGAGGTTCCCCCTTAATTCTGTTCTGTGAACTCTCATCTAAAATTTCTTGTATGCACAAGTTCTTTTTTATTGTATAGCAATAATTCTTATCATGTTCTCTCTGTCATTTCACTCATGCAGAAGCAGGAGGTGTGGGGGGGACACTAATGGGTTGCTGTTTTCCACACTACTCACTGCAAGTAAAAATTACATTAGCTTGTTATGTATTCCGCATAGAGTTCTGTACTGTGCTGCACACCCAACGATAAGAACAAGAAGACCACTGGTAACTAGTCCAAACACTTCTCTGTACTTTACCTGGACACAGTGAACATTTATTTCTTTTCTCTTCCCTTCATTCTTTATATAGCTCATAAGAAAATAATTGTTTTTCCTTTTAAGTTCTGTAGTGCTTTTAATAATCTATTTAAGCACCGATCAATAAAAAATAATCTTTCTAAAAGCTCTATATACTGAATAGGGGACTGGATAGTTCTTCATTTTCTCCCCAGAGCAAATTGCTAAACTGTATTGTAATGAGGCTGCACTACAGTGCGTGAAAACACACCCAAATGAAACTGTGTGCCTTATAGAGCTTTGTCTTGGGTAGAACACAGGAATAGTAAACCTTTCATAATTGATACTAGTGATTTCACTTAATATTTTCTAGCATACATGAGACTAAAATGTGATTGAAAACAGGCTAAACACCTAAAAAGAACATAATATATTAGAATATAGTTGTCTCCTATGCTTGTGCTTGGCTTTATGGGAAAAGGAATTGACCACATGTTCAAGATCAAACATAGAATAAAAGAATGAAAAAAAGCACAAGGTTACAGTATATTTAGACTTTAAATATGTAAAATCTGAAGGTTTGGTGGGTTTTTTTCCGCTTACATTTAGAAGAAAAAATTATTCATCTTCAATTGGACTTCATCTGAATTTCTGTATTTGTGTTGAGAGACAGCATCAAAAACACATTAATCCAGCCAGGTTTAATCATAATGTTTAGACAGTTCCAATGCTAGAACTGGAGAGATTCACCTCAGGCAGCTTTAAATATGTGAAAGATGATGCTTAAATCTGAGCTTGTCACCCTAGTTGCTTTTGCAGTCAGTGGAAACTAATGGGCACCTCCAGAGAACACTTCATCTGGTCTATGGACACCAGGGAGAGGTGTCTTATAATATGTTGTGAATCACCCTGTGGAAGTGGCTGTTTCTTTCTGTGGCCTACAGAAGGAACCTGCAGAGACTAGTTGAGATTTAAACCTCCAAGTTATAGTGAATGGATCTCTTTCCATGTTACCTATTACTTCAGGAGTATATGTTTAAGCTTTCTGTGGAGTTCACAAGCTATTTGGAAATCAAAGAGCTGTTCACACAATGACAGAGCTTGGGTTTTTAATAGATACAGAAGAGAAAGGAAATAAACAGAGCCTTCTGTGTCCATGCTTCCTTCTCAATTGTACAGGACTGAAGCATATTAGTCATAGAGTTACCCTCCAGAACAAGTTATCTTCCTTATTTCGGTGTCCAAGGAGGAGATAAAAGGGGAAACTTTGGTCTTGTATACCCTGTAAGCAGCTGGCAGCTTCAGGAGACACTCTTGGTCTCCAATGTAATATTTTGTAAAGCTTGATGTGAATATTACATACTGCCTACAATATAAACCAACAAGAATTTTACATATCTATGTAATATAGATACATATATTACATTAAAAACCTGTTGTAAACTTTGACATCTTTCTATCTGGAATTTTAAATACTTTATGCAGAACAAAAAAACATATTTCTGTCAAAAGTATCACAAGCAAAACTGGCTGTGTGAGAAATTTCATGAGGAAAATATCCAAATATAATTTTGCCTGGCTATTTTTTGCATTTTGGAATCATTTATTAGGTTATATAAATCCTGTTCAGGTGTGTAAGTAGAAAGGAATAATTTAACATTTCTGATCTATTTGTGTGATAAAAATTAGAGGTTTTTAACTACTAGAAGTAGTAGTTATTTGATTTTTATTAAGTGAAACTGTTATTAAGATTCCATATTGGATATTTAACATAATTTCTTTGTTGAAGTGCTTGCTTTTTGTAACCAAAACAGGCAAAGTCTCATGTTCCTTGTCTTCTAAGGTTATGTTGAGTTTTGATTTGAAGAAGTCCTCATTAGACTTTCACGTTCTGCTTTTGTTTTGGGATGGTCTGCTATTTTTGTTCCTTGCTTGAATGTTGGTTAAGTTCTTACTTCCAACAGTTGTTTTATTAGCCACAATTACATCTTCTGTGCTCCTCCTGTGGAGTAACACAATGCTGCTGTTGTGTCTAAGTAGCATGTTTCTTAAAATGAAGTAAGTGGCAATGTCAAGCAGGGAAGATGTGTTCTTGACACCACTTGACATTATGTTGAACCATTTGCTTAAGCCTGGGCTTCGTTTGAGTGTATGATCTTAACTGGGTGTAAGATCTAAAGTCTTAATGATGCTAATTATTTATTGGCATATTATTATATTTCAGTGCATTCTGCAATGTATTACAATGAAGGCAATGGCATGCATTTTTCAAAATCTAGTAAGATTATGATAAGAGCTTTTTGCTATTTGCTTCATTCTTTGGTAATTGTGCTTAGGACTGATGTTTGTTAAGTTTATGGTCTTCTGGGTAGGAACACTGCCTGCTACTTCAGCTCCCACAGCTTCAACCTGGCCTCTTTTTTTATTTCAATAAGATAAAATGTCAGTATGCTTTGTTTTTAAGCGGGCTTCTGTCATACTTACATATGCAGTGACCATGTTTTCACCTGCAAATATCCTTTGTGTTAGGTTTGCAACTATGCTGTCACTTTGTTTGTATTATGTTTGGTATTCTGGTGTCATGTTGGTGCAATTAATCTATGATTTTCAGCTCTTCTTCTGCCTGTGGTCTTTCCAAGACTTGTTAAGCGTTCTTCAGTTGCTGCTCTCTTTATTCTTTTTTATCTGAGTTGAGGAAAGCTTTTCAAGGTCTTGGTGAAAAGATTTTTTGAGCTGTGACTTAAACTTGTTTATTGTTGAATCCTCATATCACATTGGATTTGTATCTTTTTCATTTCCCTATTATTTCTCAAAATTAAGTTAAAAAGAGAAAAAAAAAAGCTTGACAAGTTTCTGTCTTCTCTTATCTCTTTTTTAGGCAAATTTTAGATCTTCTTGTTGGGAACACTATTAAAATTGTTGTAATCTATGATAATGTCATGCAGAAAATAATCCATATCGTGTTAATGGTGATTTCTTTGAATGCAAATGCTGTAGTTCTCTGAATTATGCTTTAGTTTCTTTGGAAATTGTTTTTGCTTTAGATCAGCTTTTTATTCTAGTGGAGAACCTACTTTTCTTGAGGTAGATTTTTAATCATACTGCACATAAATTAACGTCACCTCCAGATGTTCTGAGGGGCAGATTTGTTTCCTTCGAGCGTCTAGAGCATTACTGCTTTTCTTGAGACTCCTGATTATTTTGGGGGTGAACATGTGGGAAGAATGATCTTCCAACTGTAAGCCTGATGCAAGCCACAATTTCATTAGTGCTTTACTATTTTGATTTTGAAAATGTGTGTCCAATTTCCTTCTCTTTGTATTTATCTGTCTTGACAAAAGTTCCTCATTGCTGACCTTAATGTTCTTGGGAATTTTGTCAGTCCAAGTTTGTAGGCAGTTGTAGAATTAACCTTTGATCTCAACTTTGTGTCATCTCTTACTGTATAACATTGTATAATTACTATTTTCATGTAGTGTGTTTAAAACCTGGCTCAGAGCAATTGCTGTTAATTGACGTTTGGTCTATCAGCAAATTTTTCTGCTTTAGAAGTCATAATTAATGCTACTTGCTTTGAGTGCTAATCCTCTGGCTTCCCTTGAATATTTTATGACCCTGTTTTTATTCTTAAATTGCTTTTTTTCTGCTCCTGGCCATTGACATGTGCTTATTACAGTGATTTTGAATTACATTAATCCAATTCTTTTAGCAGCAGCATTATATTGTTGCAGTTACGGTTGCTCTTCCATAAATCTACTTTCACAGTTTGTTACACCTTAATAAAAAGCTTTTTGGAGCCCTGGCATTCCAATCAGCAAGGCATTCCAAGAAGAGTAGGTTGGTTGGTGTGCATTGTTTTTAAGGGGTACCTTGTTATAGTTCTGTAACTTCATTTTTTAGCCCTCTTTCTGGAATTCCTACTACACTGAAAAAAAAATGCAAAAATAAGTAATGGTTCTGGTTTTCTACTGTATTACAAAGCAACTGGGGGGACTGAATGCCAATCTATATCTGATAGCCCTCATATGCGACTAGTTGAATGACGAGCGTTACAAGTCCCATTGCTTTTTTGTAACGCAGCTAAGAAGAAGTGTGGCTGACCATGGTCATCGAATCACCTGAACCAACACACCAACTCCGGCATTTCTCTTCCCAGTGTCATCTGAGGTGATTATCTCATTTAACAAGGGAAGGTTGAAAGGCAAGAAAACTGAAGACATTCTGTACAAATAAGTACTTCAGATACCACACGTCTTGTATTTTCTGGGTTTGGAAAAATAAAAAGGTTGTGTTACTTAGTAGTTTGTTTATAGTGAATGTTTTAAAGTTACCTACTATTCCGTACTAATTTTCATACTGAAGGCCTGGAAAATGGTTAAACAAATTCTTCCCAAACTGTGCTGCAGAGAGGATCCATCTTCTGACACAGTTTTGTAATCAAGTGGCTGTTAATAATTCTACAATACTTTTTCACTGTGGACTAAACTGAATATTTGGATACTCTTTCTAGTTAATATTTCTCAAGCAGCATAGTTAAGAAGGATTAAAAAAACAAATAACTTGTCAAATACAGTGAGTTATAAAGACTTTAACTTCCATTCTGATGTAAGTTGCACCTCTTGTAGTCCCTAATGATGTCATATTTATGCATTTCTTGAGAAACTGGGAGGAAAACAAAGATGAGTATGTTTAAATGAAATGCAGACGAAGAAAGATTAACAGAGATGTTTTGGGTAATCAAAATGAAATACAGCATGGAACATTTTGTCCTTTTTTACAAAGGCAAGAGAGTATAAACAATGTGATTTTTCTTTCTGTTGCTTATTTTTCAAAGGAGAACGATGAAAAGATGTTGTCCCACCTTAATGTCCCATTTTGCCTGCTGGATCTATATGCTAAGCACACTAACCTGGGACAGGACTCTCTTTAACATACCAGTTATTCAAATTTATATAACAAGATGTACATGCCTGCAAGCTCATGTATCTATCATCTGGTCTAGCATAGAGTTAACAATCCTTCCTTTAACAATCCTGCTTCTCTAATTCCACACATTGCATTGGGAACCTGGATTGAAGTCCAGGAATAAGAGGCCTAAAGTGGAAATGTACATCTTAAATTCATTAATTTCATTGGATTTACCAAATTTTTATCTTTGAGTGGAAGCAAAATCATACCCTAACAGTTTGAAAATAATGTAAAATGGGAGTTCAATAAAGGCTTTTTCCTCTTGGCCACCAGCATTTATAGACACCCTGTTTCTCAAGTATTTTCCATTTTGCTTGTTCATGTCTCAGATTAGGCAACCCCAGTGGTGAAACAGAAATAAAAATGTCAACATTTTAAAAGCCTGAGTCCTTGTGAGATACATAGGTTTATATTTTGTGGTGATAAAATATTCAGACCAGCCAGGTAGTTTTATTGCACTCTTCTTGGGGACAAATAAATCAATAAGGAGAGCACTTATAAAAGCACTTCAAAGTAGGTAAGTTAATAAAAAAGTGGATAGCTAGTTTTAGCATTTTATTTATTTTACAATAAACTTTTAATGGTTTCTGTTGGTTTAAGTTATTTTGAAAAATACCCATTTCACTCGTCTTCCTGTTTGTTATTTTAGTTTTGTGACCTGATCGTATGAATGGAAAGAAAAACTACTGATTTAACAATTTTTAAGAAGAAATATGACTCAAAAATACTAAGCATGTAGCATTTGCATGTGCACACAAGCAAAAAGAAATAAAAGAAGAAAACCTTGTGGGGCAGAGAACCCTCCATCTATTTTATAATAAATGATATCTTTCCTGAAAAACTTTGCAATATGCAGCAATTAGATGGGTTAATCACTTCTGATCTAGGAGCATCTACTGACATGATTAATTTGACTGTGTATTAGCAGTGCTAGAAAATGCACCATGAATAAGGTATACACATTCTGAGTGGTGTTGACTTAGCCTGTTTACCATTTTAATCCATTAGTACTTGGGTGTCCTAATTATCTTGTGCATGATATTAAATATATTACTTGCTGAAATAGCTAGCTGAACATTACTTCATAAAACCTTCACATGCAGCGTCTAACGTGTGTAACTATTGGGAAGACTTAATTGTATATATCAAGAGAAGTACAAGTGGATATTGTATTTAAATATGGAAAGAGTAATAATAGAGCCCTGATCAGAGGGCTGGAGCACCTATGCTATGAGGACAGGCTGAGAGAGTTGGCGTTGTTCAGCCTGGAGAAGAGAAGGCTCCGAGGAGACCTTATAGTGGCCTTCCAGTACCTGAAGGGGACCTACAGGAAGGATGGGCAGGGACTCTTTATCAGGGAGCGTAAGGACAGGACATGGGGTAACGGCCTCAAACTGAAAGAAGGTAGATTTAGATTGGATATCAGGAAGAAATTCTTTACTGTAAGGGTGGTGAGGCACTGGAACAGGTTGGCCAAGGAAGTTGTCAGTGTCCCATCCCTGGAAGTGTTCAAGGCCAGGATGGATCTGTCAGATCTTAATCTGACAAGTAACACATTCTGGCATCTTTCTCAAGGATGTACTTGAAGCAAGAAAAGTTTACGTTGTACCAGGTGCTGTGCATAAAAAAAAGTTGACCAAATTCCTTTTAACTTTATAGCTATACTTTTTTTCTCATAAAGAAAACAAACCAATTGAAATTGTGTGCATTAGCTTGTCTCTATTCTTACTATGTTTTATATTTCTAAAGGATTGTCATATTTATCACTTCATTGAAAGGTCGAGATCATTGCTTAAAATAGAAGGGGAACCTGAATGATTGATTCAGGCATCCAGTGCTGAAGAGGCTTCTGCTAGATACAGATTTTACAGTCTTTGCTTAAATCTACCTATGGTAGCTGAGATGGAGCATGCCCAGTCAACATTGCCTCACCTTTGGCAAATCAGAAGAGAATTAAAATATATTCCTTGTTTTTCCTGATGTCCTTCTTTTCCTTGGGCATCGTCTGCAGCAGGAATTTATGACAGGTACCCTTTGGAAGGAATGGGATGCATTTAACGAATTGTAAAGTGAGGATGTAGTGGGGACGTATTGTATTTCCGCAGAGACAGTCGCTGGTCTTCGGGGGAAGGCCTTGGATGGGTGCTGTAAGCAGCCCAGTGTCCTGCACAGACCTTAGGCCTGTGGCACAGGGATTCTGTCTGCATGGACCTTGGACACATGTCACAGCCTTGTCTCTTGGTCTCTGTGTGGCCCAGTCCGCTGCTTTTTCTGACTGGGCTTTCCAGCTGAGCCCTGGACCACATTTAGTGCTTGATCATGTCAGAAGTGCACTACATTGGTGAAGAAACCTCTTATTATCACCACGTGTCCCTGCTCAGGTCTTGCCGGTCTGTGTCCTGGTCAGTGAGAGCACAGCTCTGAGCCTCAGCTCCTGGGTTGCTCTCCTTCACGGATCAGCCCTGCTCTCGCCTCCCCATCCTACCACCATCCACCAAATGCATATCTGGGGGACAGACATCTGACACCACGGCTAGTGCTTAAGCAATATAAAGCACTTGTAACAGAGCTCCGTTCGTCTACAGCATTAGTGCACAGAGCAAAGTTATAAGATATAAAAATGAAAAGGATATTCCCTGGAAAGGTAGTGTCCTTCATAGTTAAGTTTAAAAAGAGAAAAATTGTGTGGATATATTTGATATTTGATTTTGATATATTTCATTTCTACAGTTAGGTGTGGTTGTCCATGCCACTGTGTTGACTAATAACAGTCATGTTCTCTCTCTCCACACAAACGAAACCCACTGAAGAGATCTAGATGTTGGTGTAATTATCATTATTTTCTTATTTCTGGCACAGCAGCGGTGTACTGAATCCCTTGTCAGAGTCACAAACATGAAGTTCTGGGCACAGACATGGAAAGGCTCCAGGTATCAAAGAGTTTATCATCTGTATATAGAAGGTACGGAAGTGTCCAGCGTGTAAGGAATGAAAGCTGTGTCCTCAAGGCCACCTCAGATTAATGTCAGATGAAAAGAAACTACAGAATTCATTAAAGTTGTACTTTATCCACTGGGCCAGGTTGCTTCACTTGGAAATGCATTGGAAGCATAGTGCAACAATAGCATGGGAAACAAGGAAATGAAGGTATTCAGCTGGTGGGTACTTTAAAAGCATTTGAAATACATTAGTGACAGAACTGGTTTTAAAAGCATCAGTTTCTGTTTTACCTGCAGCATTTGTACCATCAGTGGTTGTCTGCCTGGATAATTAAAGAAGTGTTAATGGTACCAATTAAGAAGTGAGAATGTGATTTATTGCTCTTTTTTACTTTCCAGGTCAGACGAGATGCAATAGGAAAATACATACCCAGCAATCTAAAGACAGTTTAAACTGAAATAGTTCTTTGCAATTTAGGCATTTAATTAAAAGCTTTAAAGTTTAATTAAAAAGTTAAATCATTTGTCTATTTCTGTGGAAAAAAACCCAGTGCTTTTGTGTTTGGATCAATTATATAACATAAAGCCCGGTGAGGTAAGTATACTGTTTTCTGGTTTGAAGTTATAGCATTTTTCATGCATAACAGCACAACACATAAAAATGTATTCAGGGTACTAGAAGCAAATAGATATATTGTTCTATTAAGCACAGTGTGAGAGTAAGTTTTAATCGAAAAGGATATTTTTTTCCTTATATTCTGGGATGGTACAAAGACAAAAAGCCTTTTTTAACACAGTGAAGATAATAAAGAGGAAAAACTGGGTCTTTTCTATTCTACTTTAAACTTTCAAAATAACAACCTTTTGCATTCATATAGTGGTAATAAACACTCAGCCAAACATCAGAGAAGAATACTGAAGAATGAGATGTCAGTGGGAATTGTTTAATTAGCAGTGATTTTGAGGTTGTATTTTAAACAATATTAAACAGTAGGATATAAAATTCTGAAATAAGTGATTTCATCTCAATACTTACACCAAACTTTTCAAAAGGGGTAGCAAGTAGAGTAACAGACTTGTGAATGTCTCAGGAATTAAAAAATGCTCAGAACAAATCCAGTTGGGAGTAGAAGTAAGTAAACTGTGGCTAGAAGTAAATAAATGCCTACTGAACACCCTTCCTTGAAAATAACAGGAGCAGCTAGATATTACTAAAAATAACTCTGTTCTTTAGGAATGTAAATAAGAACGAAGTTCTTATAAACTTTATTTTTCCTGTGTCAATGAGGAACCATTCATTTTGATAAATATCCTTTCTCTGGAGTATCTCCCAGGTGAGATCAAATCGTCAGTTAACTGTTTTAAACTACTCGGACTAGCACAGGCTAGCACTCTCCAAGACAGTTCTGCTTAAGATGGGACTAGTTCAAAGTGTAGACGCAAACTGGAACAGATCCATGCACGGTGCACTCCTTGCAAATAATGCAAATTTACTGGGCTACATTAGAAAAAGACAAGTTCAGTGGATTGAAAAATGTTATCCCCAATGCCTTGTACAGTTCTGGGCTCATGGTTCAAAAGGGATGTGAAGAAACTGGAGAGATTTAGCAGATGGCTATCAAGATGGCTTGTGCTTAGAGCAACTTTGATGCAAAGAGGGTGCAGGATCTGTGACCCTTTACTGTGGGGAAAAGGAGGCTCAAAAGCAATCTAATTATCTGCCTAACACTATTGGAAGTGCAGCGACAAGGATGACAGAGAAAAACTTTCTTGGTTGTGCCTGATGATGTGACCAACTGAAATGGCTCTGAATTGTGGTTTGAGAAGTTCAGAATGAACTTCAGGGAAGAAAAAAATCTCTAGGAGATTGATGGAACAGTGGAACAGGTTTCTTATTGCGAGCGTAAACTCGCTGATGCCACCTGGTCATGGGGACTTGTCTCTTAACCTGAGCAGTGTAGATAAAATGTCTGATACTGATAGAGTGCCTAGTCATTGAAATAATGTGTGCTATGGACCACTCCTGGTGGGAAGCATGGACATGACTGATCCAGATTTATTATCTACTCTTTGTAATCCTCCAGTACTATCCCATCCGGTTGTATGTTCCTAGATTGTCTTGCTTCTTCATGCCATGCTCCTTAATACATAGCCTCACTTTTATCTTACAGAAACATTAATTTGATCAGTTGTCACACAACCTTCATGTAACATCAGTTTTGAATTGACACCTTCCTGCCAACCCCCCAACAATTAAAATAATGTCTTCTGGTCACAGGGACTTCACAAGGGGTTCAGAGGAGACCTGGAGTCAAATGTGATGTAGCCAGGTTGTGCCACTGGCAGGGTCAGAGATCAGTCCCAGACCCTGTTTTGTTTATGAGGGTACACATCATCACTGACAAGATTCTGGGATGCCGTCCTAAAGATCTACATCTGATTCCTGCTATTTCCACAGTCTTTTCTACATGAGGTTAAAGGTTACTTCATCCACTTCTTCCTCTACTTGCATTCTTTATTTTCTGGCTGCCCAGCTAGAGTACTGTAGGATTATTTGAAAAAACTGTCGTACCTGAAAGCAGGCAGCAGTTCCTTGAGCATATTAAACTCAGTCTAATATGTTTTTTGCTAATAGATAAGGCATGTGGTAAAGTTCCCAAAGTAGGGCCTTCTTCAATGGTCTGTGCCCAATTTCTCCATTTATAGAATAGGATAATTCCCTTTTACCCTCCTCAAATGACATTATGAAAATGTAGTTTTATTAGTAAAGAACTTTGTGTAGTACCCCATGAACTGTAAAAGCATTTGACAATAAATAATTTTTTTTCAGAGCAAGGCTTGAATCATCTACAGTAATATAGCAAGGTAGTATGTATACACAAATTATTCAGGAACAATTCATTAAGTAATCACTGATAAAGGTTGGGAGAAAAAAAGTGCTGTATGGAAGCCTGTGCCAAAATAATGCATGTACATAAATTGGCTGAATTAGGAATGCTAATAATAACATTAATTGTGGCATATCCTGATTTTTAAATAAAGGTTGTTAGCCGTTCTAACATTTACAAATGTGGTTTTGAGAACATTAAAAAATTTGTGCCTTCTACTTTTGTTGGAGAGTAGCACAGGTATTTTTCCATGCTCTTCTTATTTTCTTGTATTACTCAGGCTCCGTGTAGAAGAAACATCATATAAATTGCATTGAGTGTGCATGCCTCAACTCCTGGAATATAATTATTAGGCTGTACTTCAAAAGAGTGATAGTCCTACACTAGAGGAAATAAAGGGTAGAGTAATCAATGCCGGTGATGACTTTTATATGCAAAAGAATAGAATCTACTCAGATATTGTTGAATATGGAATGCCATGAATAGACTGTGAAATGTATATCACAGGTGCTGCGACAACAGTTCTCTTATCTGAAGGTAGTTGTAAAAATCTGAAACAAGTCTTACTATGTGTAAACCATAAGAATGAGATTGGATTTATATAGCAGTTCAAGAGTGCATACATTTTATAGATGCTATAACAGTACCATGTATGAGGTAAAAATGAATCACCTGCTTAATTTTATCTACTGTCAACGTCAAGATTAAAGTGTTGTTTTAAAATACTCATCTTCTCTGTAAAATCTGTGACTAAATGACTGGAGTTATGTTTTATATATGCCTAATCCTAATTTCTCTGCCTTTTTCAAGCAGGTTAATTATATTCATGGGCCATTGTCACATTATTCACTTGGAAGACCTTGATTATGCATTACACATCGGCATTTCATAACTCAACATCCAAGATAAGCACTGTACTCAAATGTGAGATGACATTATTAAGTCTTAAAGCTCTAAAAATATACAGGAATCATAATATGAGGGTTTTCTTAGAAATAACTTACCCAGCATTGAGGTAGACGTTGACTGTTCTATTCCATAATTCAAAAACTGTTCTGCATAAAGAGTGCTCATGTAGAGCTGATAAAGAAAACAATGCTGAGGTTATCAATACACAAATTATTTTCCTAGGAGTTAATTTTAAGAGAACCTTTCTCAATTTATCACATAACAACCCATACTAAATATGTTTGGACACAATCATGTAGAGCATTCTATAACTTAAATACTATGTCTGCATGGCATTCCACAGATTTTGATATAGACAAATTTATTCCAGGGAGGTTGAGAATTCCGTTCTGTTAGATAATAGCTAAATAAAAAAATCAGTGCCTGGATCTCTGTGTAGAAAAAAGGCTCCCAGTTTTCCCATTCCATATAACAATTTACAGGCTTGTCAGGCTATATGTTAGATGCTAGCGGGGGGTGGGGTGGTAGGAAAAAGCTGGTGTACAATAAGCAACTCACTGAACTTCTGGCTACCAGATCAGCCACAGTAGTTATACACCTTTGTGAAATTTTGCTGGTGTTTCATCATCTTTCTTGATGTCATGTCTTTATATTCAGATGGTAGCATGGATATATTTCTCCAATTTCTCCTTTGAAGAGCAGAAGCCTTGAACTCTGCTGCTGCACTGAAAAAAGCGAGAAATGTGTGGAAATTGGCACTTAAACCTATTTATTCCAGGGTTGGCCCTGGAATAGTTTACCTACTGTTCAATATTATATTGATTGCTCCAAAGTTAAAATGTCCTCATTGAACTTTAACATGGAATTCAAGATTAGCTTTGTAATGCATGTCCCTTTATTGGATGTAGATGGCAAGTAGTTAATGTAAGACTGTTGTACTAGTGCTGCCATATTGTGGGGCTACCTGCTTAGTAGCCCAGACTAAAACACTCCAAATCCAAGATAGCTAATCTATCTGTTTAGCATTTTTGTCTTGGTTATTATCTTCTGCCACATCTTTATTGCTTGCTTTTAAGGGCTGATTACCCATATGCTAAGTACCTTCAAATTCCAACATGATCTGTATTTTCAATTAATGTCATACATTCTAATGAACTTGTAACTAGATGTTTCCATGCCTGCAATGCTACGGGTGTCTTGCGTGGACCTTCATTAGTCCTTTGATGGCAAAGGAAGTCCTGCTCAGTGGCCTGTTGTTTATCTACTGATTGTTATTCATGTATGTAGAATCGTAGAATCATTTATGTTGGAAAAGACCCTTGGCATCATCGAGTCCAACCATCAACTCCACTCTACAAAGTTCTCCTTTACACTATATCTCTTAACACCACATCTAAACGAGTCTTAAACACATCCAGGGATGGTGACTCCACCACCTCCCTGGGCAGCCTATTCCAGTGTCTGACCACTCTTCCTGTGAAGAGTTTTTTCCTAATGTCCAGCCTAAACCTACCCTGCTGCAGCTTGAACCCATTCCCTCTTGTTCTATCACTAATTACCTGTGAGAAGAGACCAGCACCAACCTCCCTACAATGGCCTTTCAAGCAGTTGCAGAGAGTGATGAGGTCTCCCTTCAGCCTCCTCTTCCTCAAACTGAACAGTCCCAGCTCCTTCAATCGCTCCTCATAAGATTTATTCTCCAGGCCCTTCACCAGCTTCATTGCCCTCCTCTGCACTCGCTCCAGCACCTCGATATCTCTCCCCTATTGAGGTGCCCAGAACTGGACACAATACTCAAGGTGTGGCCTCACCAGTGCTGAGTACAGGGGGACAGTCACCTCCCTCCTTCTGCTGGTCACACTATTGCTAATACAAGCCAGGATGCCATTGGCCCTCTTGGCCACCTGGGCACACTGCTGGCTCATGTTCAGCCGCTTGTCAATGAGAACCCCCAGGTCCTTTTCTGCCAGGCAGCTCTCCATCCACACTGCCCCAAGCCTGTAATATCATTGTTTCCACTGCACAGTCTCAACAGTTAGACTGCTTTTGTGGCAGGAATGCTACTGCCGCTGCCTGCAACCGGGGCTGAGGCTTTTCACTAATGAAAGCAGTAGATGTTGAACTTGGTCTAGAAGTAGGTGCCAAATAGAGAGAAATACCTAGGTCAGGCAGACTGCATTACCTCCTACTGGTTTTCAGAAAAATCTTTAGATTCTATGCATTATCACTAAAGCTATTTTCAGTAGACTGCATTGCCCCACTGGGGCAAAGCTATTAAAATTTTCATTTAAAAAAAGTACCTAAGTTACAATGAAAGCCATACAAATGCCCTTTTTCTAACCAAATCCAATATATAAAATTTTTATTA
Source organism: Chroicocephalus ridibundus (assembly GCF_963924245.1). Taxonomy (NCBI): domain Eukaryota; kingdom Metazoa; phylum Chordata; class Aves; order Charadriiformes; family Laridae; genus Chroicocephalus; species Chroicocephalus ridibundus. Next base: position 17,042,497 of record NC_086284.1, on the reverse strand, counting down.
GCATATAGTAGGGTAGCATATCTTCCTATTAAAACAGAAATAAGAAATAACTTCCTTTTGGAAAGATAAGCTCCAGGGTTTACATGCATCTTGTGAATTGCTTTTTGTTGTTGTTGGTATTTGCTTTCTTTCTGCATTGTGACTCACAGTTAGAATAAATATATGTTTAGCATGCTGTGTTCTTGATTGCACACTCAGCTTCCCAATAATAGACGGTATACCAGGATAATAACGGTATTGTATCAACACTCTAACACATTCTGTGTAGGTGCAATTAACCATCTACACAGATGGGCTATCAAATTGCTCTTCTGCATGACACTTGCGTAATCAGATATCTTCTAGGCTAACATAGGCTTAGCTCAGGTTAAAAATGACAAGGCAATCTTCTTAGCCATTGGGTCTCAATGATGTTTGGGCGTGTGGAGCAAACAGTAAAATGGGTTGTGTTATTAAGGGCTGGAACAGCATGAAAGCAAGAATATAGTGGGTTTCAGGGAATAGTAGGACAAATTATGGGAAGTTCTTTTGTGCATCCAACACTTAGGATGTCTCCAGGAGGTGACAAGATAGACAAAGGATGGTAGGATGGGTAAAAGCGGTAAAATTCAGAGAACCGTGCCTTTGTCCTTGCTGATGTTAGTGTTCCCAGTAACCAGCCTGTCCATTCTATATTTGAATGATGAAATATATGATTCAAATGCATGAAATTTCTCCTATCTTGAGTGCCTAAACAAACACTTAAGTAAAGAAATTGTGCCATTTGTATATCATTCTTGCTTTTATGTTGTTGGTTGTGCAAGTTTTTTGCTGTATTTTTGATGGACATTTTGAAAGCCGATGCATGTAGTCATGATCAGTCTGTTAAACTCTATTTTCAAATAAATAGAAGAAATGAAGGAAACAAATCCACATGAAGGGAACAAATCCACATGAAAGGAACAAATTTGAAAGACTTTTTTTTTTTTTTTTTAATTTATAACTTTTCCCTCATAACATTTTGGTGACTGGGAAATGAAAGTAAGATTTAAGAATTTATTGGCAAAAATAGATAAGAACAGCAAAGAGTCTGCTAACAAACTGAGTAGAGCATTCAGCGCTAAACTTAACTGGTAAATTAGTGGCAGTAGCAGCAGAAAGTCACTGCTCTCTACCACAATGAACTAAAGTATTTGTTACCCTTAATACGTGTACCACTTCTTAAGTATACCTGGTTTAGAGAAAGTAAGTTCTGCAATGGATAGTTTTCTCAAAAATTCAGTAATTGTTTAATAAAGAAAATTTTGTTCTAGATTTTTCTGTGAAATTAGCAATACTGTTACGGGCTTGAGTTAGGATACTGGGTTAGATGGATCGTTTCTTTAATTCTGCTACTGCTTCTGCACTTTCTGAAGGTCTACGCATCTTTCTTACATCCGTAAATCATTTAATAAATCTTAAGGCTTCATTTTTTACCCTCAAGAACATGCATGAATTTTTTACATCAAGTTCAACCTCAAACACTCTATACAAATGTTACATAGTCACTTCAAGCTGAAATGTGTTTTCATATCCCTGAGGTATAAAGCGAAAAATTCAGAACCTGCAGTTCTCTTTCTTTTCAAGAGAGAACTTCTCACCACCACCTTTCTGGACTTTGTGTCCATGAATAAGGTCAGTGGAAGCTAGAGTGTTAGCAGATTACATTTAGCAGGAAGTGCCCAGATGGATTTCATCGCCTTTTTTTATTCAAAAGTTGTGACTCAGTAAGCTGCTTCTAACTGTGTCTATAGTAGCCATTTTATCCTCAGCTTCTCCTTTTTGACTAAAATAGTGAAACAGAATTATAAATAATACTTTAAATGAGATTTTTAAAACATATATGCTTATATATTATAACACTTTACTAATAGTTCTAATCAAGAATACACTGGGATTTCAATCCAATGGAAATATATGTCACGTTTCAGTATTCTCTGTTTTCCGTAATACCAGATAAAGAGTAACAGCAGCCTTTGTTAGACAGGAGAGAACAGGAATGCAGTACTGTATTCTGACCCCAAAATAGACCTCAATATTTCTTTAATATTAATGAAAGCATATAGCATTGTGAATACTTTTGCTTAGGTATTCCTAAAAAACCCCAATAAGGCATAACGTGGTTTAACCCCAGCAGGCAGCTGACCCCCACACGGCAACTCGCTCACACTGCCCCGGTGGGATGGGGGAGAAAACCAGAAGGGCAAAACTGAGAAACTCGTGGGATGAGATAAAGACAGTTTAAAAGGTAAAGTAAAAGCCACGCACACAAGGAAAGCGAAGCAAGGAATTCATTCACCACTTCCCATTGGCAGGCAGGTGTTCAGCCATCTCCAGGACAGCAAGGCTCTATCATGCGTAACAGTTATGTGCGAAGAAAAATACCATCACCCAAATGCCCCCCCTTCCTTTTTCTTCCCTAGCTTTTAAGTGTGTCATATGGTATGGGACATCCTTTTGGTCAGTTGGGGTCAGCTGTCCTGGTTGTGTCCTGTCCCTGCTCCTTGTTCACCCCCAGCCTTCTGACTGGTGGGGTGGTGTGAGGAGCAGAAAAGACCTTGACGCTGTTTAAGTCCTGCTCAGCAATAACCAGAACAGTGCTGTGCCATCAACATTTTCAGCACAAATCCAAAACATATCACCATACAAGTTGCTATAACGAAAATTAATTTCATCCCAGCCCAAACCAGTACAATTCTGTATATGAAAACCAGCAAAATATCTTTTCCTCGCTCAGGCCATAGCTCGCTGTCTTACTTCCCTGATGCGGTTCTTTGTAACGTACAGATGATGGATGCCTTCTGCTGTAACGCTGCTAAAAGGTCAGGCAGTGCCTCATGGCCTCCTTGAGGGGCCTGGTCAGTCAGGAGTTGATAGTCTTTGCTAGATGTAGATAAAATGTTAAGCCTATTTTATATACCATGCTTTGTACTTTTTAAGTTCTTCTGGGGAGGAAGCTGTGTTCACCTGGAATGTGCGTACAGGTCTCAGAATAAGCAGCCATACTACTGTTAGGTTTCTTAACTATGGTATAGATTGTAATCACTACATATAAATTAACCTCAAAACTTTTGCTCTTCCTGAAAAACCACATTTTCTACACCCTGTTCTGGAACGACTTCTTCCTTCTCCTTCCTGATTTCCCTGAAAATATTAAGGATTCCCTTTCAAATTACCTTGAGGGGAAAAAAAAAAGGATTGTCTATTACAACAGTTAAGAGCGTATTTCCCAGGGAAACCTATGATTATGTATCTGACAGGTGCTAAGCTCCTCTTTCCACGTTTATAATGCAATAGTTGGTGTGGAGAATTGTGTTCATAATGATTGATTCACTGTTTATACTTTTTTTACAAAATTCAGCAGTTGTCCTAGGAAAGCATTGTTGTTAAAAAAAGTGTTTAAGCACCTGATTAACATTAAATTATACCTTTGCCTCTTTAAGTTGTTGAAGAAAATGTTAAAATGTGTCTTGATAGCCTATAAATAAATATATAGGGGAAAAAAAAGATTTCTGTCAGTGGTAGTCTCTTTAATCTGTAAACTAGAAGTGTAACAAAATCCCTCAGCTGGAAGCTAGGTACGGACAAATCCTGACTTGAAATGAGTACGGATGATTAATCATTGAAACACCTAGGGATGAGGGAGTGCTCTGCCACTTCTAATCTTCAGATCAATATTGGGTATCTTTCTAAAACAAAAGCTTGAGTTTAGGTGAAAACTCTGGGTTTGATGCAAGAAATCCAGTAGTGGTTAGGCTATTTTGCATTTTCCTTTGTTCCTTAATTTTATGAATTTAACAGATATAAACAAAGCTAAATGGGTTCTTAGGTATCTTTTTTGGGGGGACGTAGATGGAGTTAAGCATAAATGTTAGAGTAGTTCTGAAAAAAGTCTTGTTTGTCTAGTATGGACAAATAATCATCTTTGCTGTTGTACAATTGTCAAGATAACCTTTTGAATCATATATTGATGCTGACACTACTGCCACCAGTATTCTAATTAATTTTCCTTTTGACTTTATTAACTGTGCCATTATGCTTCTCAGATGCAGGGACTGAAGCTGTAGCTGTAGCTATTTTTATTACAAAAGAACGAAGCTCAGATGTGATTTCAGTAAAGCTTAGCAGCACAGTCTTTCCACTTTACACTAAGTTGTTTATTCCTTTCAATATTTTATCATTTGGTATAAAACTATACATTGAACACAATTTATCAGAGAGCTAGAAACTCACACTGACAACTTCCCATTATTATTTTTTTATTTCTCAGTACTCTGTACCTTTGATTTGCATCAGAGCAACTGTTTTGGTTTTCTCCTCCTTTCAACACAGGATGTGTCCACACTGGAATTCTCTGATATTCTTTGCAAGCTGTTAATAGGATCTGAAAAGTTTGCTTGTTCTTGTCTTTTGTGCCTGTGACACTTGTTTGAAAGTCAGTAATATTTGCTTTTCATTTATTACAAGCACAGAAACATTTTTTATAAGCCAGGTTTAGAAGGGGGGAATACAGCTACACTGCAGTGGTCTTATGATCAAATTGAATGGTGGGGGAGGAAAGAAGTAACTGAAGTACTAAGAAACAGTCATATAAAAGAGAGAGACAGGAATCTGGGGAAAAAAAAAAGAAAAGAACTGAGACACTGACAGCAAAATTGGGTAGTAAACGAGACACCTGGAAACGAAAAAGACCTATTAATACCATAACATATCACTCCTCTGCTTGTAATGTGATATTTTTCTAAATATATAACCTAACATCCTCTCCAGTATCATTTTAAACATAAAATTGTGCTTCGTTCTTTTACTGAAATTATTTATACGTTATGCCCTAAATATATGAGTCTTTTTTGCCATTTAATGACCTGCACGATGTTTATAAACCATGTCATAACAGGAGTCATAACAGGAGTGTTTCTTGCTTGCAGTCACCCTGATTCTTCTCACAGCATCTCCATCTTTATGTCAACGTGAAGCCAAACACCAAACAAAAAGATACCTGTGAAAGCTGCTCTGAACTAGGTAGGATCCAGTAAGTTACAAGTTTTGAATCGAGCTCTACTATTGTGTATGTCTGCCTGTTCCTTATCTGAAAAATGAGGTAGTTAGTACTGTCTGAGCTCATAAAGCGAACACAGATACATGAAAGACTGTTACATACTTAGGTGTAGCAATAACGAGAGCCAGATAAATGGGTAGGCGCTGGTTGTACGGGCATGTGTGCTTGTATAGAGTCAGAGGATGCACGGTATGTTAGCGACTTTAATGGGACGTGCCTGAGTGCACGGCTGCCTTTGGACAGCAGCTCCCAACCCATCATGGTGACAGATCGATGACAGAATTCAGGCACTGAAATACTCCACGGAAGAAACAAGCTTCTTTGGATGATCTCTGTAGGTAGTCAGCCGTTGCAGGGCTTTTTCCTTTTTTTAGCTATTTGCATTTACAGTGAAAGTTACTAAATATACTAAAAATATGAATTTGAGAGTTCAAAAAATTATAGCTTTTTTATCCATTTTGTATCAGTTTATTGTAAACTTGAATTATGAATTCATTACAATTTAATTTTATGCAAGCTTTCAAACACCTGAGTGTTGGTGCTTGAGGTGTGGCCTTTTGTTTGTGATATTCATAGTTACAGTATTCCTGCAGAAAGTACACTTTTACTGCTAAATTATGTGAAAGTATAATTTTAAAGGCTGTTTTAGAAATACAGAGGACAAATTTACACAAAAATTTTGCTTATATAGTGAATTGTTGTAACTCCACTTGAAAGAAAGCTCTTTGGAGGAAAAAATAGCTGGAACTTTGATCATACGGATGATTTAATGTTTACTGTCTCCTATCCTACTTTTCTAGTGCTAAAACTGATAAGAAAATAGTTTTAGTTTAACTTATAGCAGCCAGTTCCATTCTAAGAGTATTTGCATGTTACTACCCTGAATATCACTATACAAAGGACAGAACAGACAGACTTTCCTTTGACATAAAAAGCGATTTCCCTTTGCTGAAAGGCATGTTGTTTGAATAGGTCACATTCAGATACTGTTTGTAACATTATAAGTTATTCTATCATATGTTTGGTGGAAGATTCATGATAAATATTCCTAAGTGACTTAAAATTATTTGAGAATCTGAAAGTGTGTTACACTTGATTTACCTATGAACAGCAAAAAGCATTTCTTGAAACTGGTAATACTCAAGTTCAGTGTTACGAATTCATCACTCATACATGACCTGAGGAACCAGCCTAATTTTAAGGGACTGAGCGATAGCATGACACATTTATTTCAGCTGTAGTAACCCTTATACTAAGGGCAAAGATCTACTAACATGAATTAGCTTCCATTAGGAAGCTACACTATACATTACCGATGCTCTGATTTTATCTGAATGTCAAACATCAGATCTTCACCTCCCTTTCACCTTTAACTTCTTTTTTTTGCTATTTAATCACAAATCATTCATTCGTTTCCTTGCAGAGGAAATATTATTATCTTTCGCTTGAGTTATAATTTTAACAAATGGTTAGTGAAGTCTGAAGCTGAGGTATTGTTTTTGGAGGAAGAGTCACCGGGTGGGGTTCATATCACTAAGCTCAACACAAATATTTAGACATCTAAAGTCTAAACATCTGTATCCAAACTAGTTGTCCAGACACTATATTCAAAAAGAAGGAAATAAGGACCTTTAAAGAGACCTGTCTAATTTTATTCCTCTACTGTAGCAGGAGACCATACTCTCCTTTTCTTTTTTTCTCTCCATTGACTGTAAGGGGAGTCTAGAAAATTATCTCTATGGCTTTCAGTGTCTACAATATGGCAGCACAAAGTTTGGTGTGTCGAGGAACACAACTTTCAGATGTGTATGCTTTCTTACAGAAAGGGTTTTAAAATTTCATCTTTATAGATGATAATATTGTTTGATAGTGTTTTGTAACCAAAGAAAAATATGAATATTCTTCAGTTGCTTGCTATGTCTTTAAATAAATATTGTGGTATTTTGGGAACAAATAAATATTGTTCTAGCTCTTACTTATGCCTTCGTTAATTTTTCTAAGTAATGAGAATTGAGAGATTAGGAGGGCAGAGTAGGAAAATGCATAAATGTTATTTTAAAGAATAAACAGAAAGGAGAGGGCATAGTATCTCAGCAGGCAGTTTACTAAGCCAGTGAAGGGGATTTAACTATATTAATCTATATATATATTCAGGATTTTAAGCTGAGGCACAGGAAATCTTGGCTTACACTCTTCAACTAAAATGTTTATTTAAGAAAATTAAAAACCCTGCATGGTGGTGTGAGGGGTGCAAAAATATGAGAGAGAAACACATGTGCAGACACCAGGGTCAGTGAAAGAAGAGGGGGAGGAGGTGCTCCAGATGCCAGAGCAGATGTTCCTCTGCAGCCCATGGTGGAGACCATGGTCACACCGGTTAATGGTGTAGGTGGCGGTTGAGGAGTCAGAATTGAAGCAGCGCATTTGAGACGGGGAAAAAGGTGGGGGGGAAGGTATTGTTTTAATTTAATCTTTGTTTCTCACTATCCAAATCTATTTCAATGGGTAATAAATTACATTATTTTTCCCCAAGTTGAGTCTCTTCTTTTTGTGTCAGTAACAGGTAAGCAATCTCCCTGTCTTTATCTTGATCCCTGAGCTTTTTTGTCCCATTTTGTTCCCCTGTCCTTTGAGGAGGGGGAGTGAGTGAGCAGCTGGGTGGGTGTTTGGCTCTTAGCCAAGTTTAACCCACCACAGGCAAGATATGACTATCTCTTTGAATATGATACAACAATTAAACAGGCGAGATTTCTGTCATAAGCCAAAGGAAGCAATTTGTTTGATGCAAGGCAGGGTTAAAGATTCATGTTGTATTCTAGGCGTTGGAGACACAGAACCTGTGTTAAGGTTTGAGTATCTTCAAAATTCTGCAAGAGGAAAGAAGAATACTGATTGTGACAAAACAGAATTAGGTTTCAGAAGCAGAATTAAATTACTTCTATTGCTGTGACAGAAGATGTGATACTGGATAGGAAGATGTTGCTAAGAAAAAAGGAAGAAAAGATACAACCATGATGTAATGGTTTCAGCTGGGATGGAGTTACCTTTCTTGCTAGCAGCTGGTATAGTGCTATGTTTTGTATTTGGCATGAAGAATGCTGTTAATAGTGCACAAATGTTTTTGGTTGTTGCTAAGCAGTCAAGGCCTTCTCTGCTCCTCACACCACCCTGCCAATGAACAGGCTGAGGGTGCACAAAAAGTTGTGAGGAAACACAGCTGGGACAGCTGACCCCGACTGACCAAAGGGGTATTCCATACCATATGACATCATGCTCAGTATATGAACCTGGGAGAAGAAGAAGGAGAGGGGACACGTTGCACATGATGGAGCCCTGCCTTCCTGGATAAGGCTGAACACCTCCCTGCCAATGGGAAGTGGTGAATGAATTCCTTGTTTTGCTTTGCTTGAGTGCATGCCTTTTGCTTTATTTATTAAACCATCTTTATCTCATCCCCTGAGTTTTCTCACTTTTACTTTCTCTCTCCCAGTCCCAACGGTGGGGAGTGAGCGAGCAGCTGCATGGTCCTAGCTGCTGGCTGGGGTTAAACCACAACACATCAAAAACCCAAAGTGTAAAATTGCACTGAATTTAACAGAAAAGAACAGACTCTGATGAAAATAATGTCATGCTGTAAATGAGATTACTTACATAAACCAGCTGAAACAATTCATTTGTAGCCTAGAATTTGTTGAGCATGAGCTGCAGTTTTGACCAGTCCTGGCTGTCCTCTAAACTATTGATACTATCTTATTTTTGTCAGTCTATCACAGAAGGTCCATTTCAAATTGTTTCCCCATCCTTCACAATGCCTTTTTCCTCCATTGATTTGAGATCAATTCAGTACTTGGTCTGCTGATTCCTACAAGGCCAAATCTATGGCAAAAACCACTTTAATTATCTCTTTCTAATCAGTGAACTGGCAGGAGGTTGTTCAACCTGTCTTCTCATTTCTGTTAGTCATCCATCTTTACTTTCCAAAGGACTGGTGTAAGTCTCTTGAGACACTGAGCCTCAAATCAGTCAATATGCTGCATCATTGCTTTCTTAAATCTACAACACACTCTGTACCTTTCAACAAGATTGATAGGGCATGAGCATGGTAGCTTTGGACTTTGGCTGTTCTTGAGGGCCATAAATAAAGGAAACAACAAATTATTATGTTCACCTCTTCTATGTGTAAATACAAAGAAGCAGAAAAAGGCAAGTGTCTACAATGCAAATGCATATTTCCCTGTGTGCGTGGAAAGCTGACTATACAGTGACTTCATCTGTGAGACCTGGATATTTACCTGTGGGCTGCAGCAGACTAGATTATCTTAAAGGTCAGCGCTTGAAAGCATGGGCTTACTCTTTGCTCTACTGTGAAGTTTCTAGATGACCTTAGTTAAGTCACTTTTGGTCCAAATTCTTGGGTGTAGACAGCTAAATAAAAGGCTGACTTTGAGATGTGTTTGTTGCTCACAAATTCAGCTACTTAAATGATGCCTAAATATGCATATGTGTGTCAGTTTAAAATTATTATATGTATCTATGCTTCACTTTTGTTAGATGAAAGATGACATCATAATAATAATAATGCTTATAACAGAAAATAGACATGAAGTTTGTGTTCAGTAGTACTTCTAGACTGCTTTGAATCATATAGAACAAACATGTAAAACCAGATAAACAGAGATCCATATCCTACAAATTGTACTGATCCCTTGCCCTGCTGCTGGTTACCACCCTGGGCCTGGTCCCACTGGCCTGGTCCTCGTTACGTCACTTAGTCGTGGTTACCTTTTCTGGAACAGACTGTTGAGCGAAACAATGGCGTAGCACTGGAATAGGCCTGAACAGCTTTGCTGCTCTGAAAGACAGCTGGCTATCTTTCTAAGAGCAATTTTGCATTTTGCAATTTTGGGATATTAATTAGTTTTCCTCCATTACAACTCATAAGAAGACTGTGAACAATGAAATGACCCAAAGTGTGTAATATATCCATAAGGTAAATCTGATAATGTATAGAACTGTTCTAGTCACTTCAGTGGAATTCTAATATGCACTCACATGACCTTCTGAAGAAAAGCATAGTTTGAATTTTTTTTATTTAAGCAAAATATCTGCTGCAGTTCTTTGGGCCAAATGGCAACATTATTTTAGTAAGCTGCTGTCTGGTAAGTGGCCTTGTTGACTTAAAAGACAGTTCACAGCCTCATCACCACTTGATTCCTAATGACATTTTTATTCTGTTTTCTTACACGTAGCTGATTTCCCAGGAACAATTAAATAATTCTTTTACTACTGTGTACTATTCCTTCTGTGCTGTGCTAAGAGACAACAGGCTTCCTCTTTCTGCTCAGTGTATGCATGTTGCATATTATGCAGTCCAACAAGTAAGGAACTATGGATAAATTTGACTGTGAAAGCACTATCCAAGATCTCTCCCTGGAATTCTCAAGGTTCCATACTCTCATCTTTGCAACTCAGTATGTTCCCATATGTTCCCACATAGTTGCCGTTGAACTATGGCAACTCAAGCACCCCTACTCACGTACTATTTAAAATAGCCTCTGGTCTTTGCCTCCTTGCTCAACAATATCTCTTCTCTGCTTTGCAGCCTGTTTTGTAGCTCCCCTATCTGGTAGGAATTGTTCATCAGACTTTCCTTCAGATCTCCTATTTCATCGCGAGTCAGAGCTTTTTTAGCATTCTGCAACAGGCTGAGTAAGAGGTCGGGCAGTCTTCCTCAGAGGTCCAAAGAGTGTGCTGTTTCTAATCCTTTCACCGCAACCCATGCCATTCTCTGTTATCAGCAGGAATGGAGGTCTGGCAAAAGGTCTGCAGTTCCCAGACTAAGCAGCTGTTTTTGTTCACTGTGATACACCTGTATAAAAGAAAAACCAATGACTTCTTACACATCCAATGGATAGAAAAAGTGAGCTATGAAAGAAAGAACTGCTGCCTCAATGCAAAACCAGGGAATAATTTATTAAGGAGTAGTCTTAATTCTGTATAAACTCACAGATATTGCTTATATGAACATTGTGACAACTGTGTCTCAGCAACTGTTCAAACATTTTTTCAAGGCAGTAGTGCAATCTCTGATCTCTGATAATTGAACAGATATAGGTGTGGTGATTTGATGTTACAACTACAGTTGTCCAGCTTCCTTTTCTGACAGAGGAGACTATCAACAGAGAAGGGCAGCAAACTGAATGGATTCAGCTCTTCCAGTTCACAGTCTTAGTATCTGAACACAAACCAGCTCCACCTGCTGAAGTCTGCTGGAGTTTGCCAGTCAGAGCATGAGATCCTTGCCTCAAATGCTGTGAGAAAATCAACATCAGTTTGGTTTTGTGCAAAAGTGTAAGTGACACGGTCAGTGACCACGAACCATTAAGGCCTAATTTATCTGTGAAGCAGTTTTGTAGGGTTCCTGGCAGGAAGCCGTCTCATACATTGACTTCAGTGGAGATGTAGCAGGCATAAATTTGGTACTCCAGGAGCAGTTTTGTGTTTGGGATGCTAAAATATTAACGTTTCCAGTATGAGCATTTAAGGTCTACTAAGCACTGTAATTGAACCACCCTAGTTTGACAATTAGGCTCAGAGTAAAACAATTATTTATAGGATAGTGGAAAAGCTAATGATATCTTAGATTTCATGGAGTAATATAGCTACGCTTACAGTGAACTTTAAAAACATTGCAAATAATGACTTACTACACCCTCTTATTTCTGGGCAATGAAACTAAGATAGATGTATTAATTTTCTTTTGCTAGTCTTCAGTGCCTCCAAAATCAAGCATAGACAAATTATCTTTGAATCTCTTTCCAAGTACATTCTGGATACTCTTAATTTTTTTACAGTATGATCGATCCATAACTTTCAAGTATTGAAATATAAAATGAACTAAATTTCTGAAAGTGTTGTCTGACAGGCCAAACTACCACAGATTACAGGCTGGCAGATGTGGGCTCATAGGCAGATGTACATCAAGCACTTATAGTATGCTTGCTTTTGCGTCCTTGTTTGAAGCTAGATTCACAGGGAGACAACTGATGTCATTCCTAATTATCAGGCTGGTTTACTTAGAATAAGAAGATTGTTCAGAAAGATGATTTAACCACATTGACAGGATTTGGACAAACCCCCCTCTTGCTATACAGAGAAATCTATCTGAGCTATCATAATATGTAGCCACATAGTGAAATTTGCTTGGTTTGGCTCGATGTCCAAGTGGAGAGCAGTGATGAGTGGCGTTCCTCAGGGGTCAGTATAGGGACCAATGCTGTTTAACATCTTTCTTGGAGACATGGACAGTGGGACTGAGTGCACTCTCAGCAAGTTTGCCAATGACACCAAGCTGTGTGGAGTGGTTGACACGCTGGAGGGAAGGGATGCCATCCAGAGGGACCTGGACAGGCTTGAGAGGTGGGCCTGTGTGAACCTCATGAAGTTCAACAAAGCCAAGTGGAAGCTCCTGCACGTGGGTCAGGCCAATCCCAAACACAAATACAGACTGGGTGGAGAACGGATTGAGGGCAGTCTTGAGGAGAGAGACTTGTGGGTGTTGGTGGATGAGAAGCTCAACATGAGTCGCCAATGTGCGCTCACAGCCCAGAAAGCCAACCATATCCTGGGCTGCATCAAAAGAAGCATGGCCAGCAGGTCAAGGGAGGTGATTCTGCCCTTCACCTCTACTCCGCTCTGGTGAGACCCCACCTGGAGTGCTGCATCCAGCGCTGGGGCCCCCAAACATAGGAAGGACACGGACCTATTGGAGCAAGTCTAGCCGAGGGCAACAAAGAAGACCAGAGGGCTGAAGCACCTCTCCGATAAGGACAGGCTGAGGGAGTTGGGGTTGGTCAGCGTGGAGAAGAGAAGACTCTGGTGAGACCTTATAGCGGCCTTCCAGTACCTGAAGGGGGCGCATAGGAGAGATGTAAAGGGACTCTTTATGAGGGAATGTAGCCATAGGATGAGAGGCAATGGTTTTAAACTGAAAGAGGATAGATTTAGATTACTCCTTACCAATAAGTTCTTTACTGTGAGGGTGGTGAGGCACTGGAACGGGTTGCCTAGAGAACTTATGGATGCCCCGTCCCTGTAGGTGTTCAAAGACAGGCTGGATGGGTCTTTGAGCAACCAGGTCTAGTGGAAGATGTCCCTGCCCATGGCAGGGGGGTTGGAACTAGATGACTTTTAAGGTCCCTTACAACTCTAACCATTCTATCATTCTATGATTGTATGGTGGTGCAGCTGATGTTTACATGACCTGCGGATCAACATTATTGATTTTCTCTCATATATTGCAGAAATCTTTGAATGTCTGGATTGACCTATTGGCTATCTCATAGCACCAAACCTGTTGGGTGGGCCTCAGTTCCTTCAAAAGGCTCTGGATTAGGAAAATGAACTTCTGTTGGAAACACAAAGTTAACTTTACAAACATGATTAACACACAAACAGATCTGAAGAGCCGTTGATACACTTAAGCATGTCATATGTAGTAGTACACTGTAATGTAGTGTAACCCTGCTGCCTGAAAGCTATATATTTTTCATATCTTTTTCACAATGTAGTTTCTTACACCATGCCATCATTTTTTAATGTAAAGGAAATGTTATCACCTATTTCACATCTACAGCCTGCGAGTTAAAAATACAAAGACTTGTCATTCAGCAGCAAAGTGGCTCTTTGTACGGCAAGACATTATAAGGCAAAGTTAATTCTGGGGTCTCCTTATCCATATGGTCTCCATGCCTGTGATTTTCCAGGTCTCTAATTCTCATTTGTTGTGGTTAACTGTCTATTAAGAATGAAGAAAGCTTAATTTTCAGTATTATTTGTGAACAAAACTTTTTGTTTAAATCTTTGTATTTTTGATTCGTAAGCAAGGAAGCCTAGTACCATGTGCACAGTTCTTCAAGTGTTGCTTAATTATTGTTACTTTGGAGCCATTTATACTTAAAAATTGAGGAATAGCAACTCCTATGTCTCATTCTTGCATTTATGTGACTTAACCTTTCTTTTTAACTTTAGTAGACAGAGAGGAATTAAAAAAAATGACATGTATTCTTTATAGGTCTTTCCATGAAAACTTCAGATTTTTATAGTAGAAGAGTATGTGTTGATATTGTTGGATTGTTCAAGTTTGAGGTGTGTGATTATTTTTTTAATGGAAGTATAGCTTGTGTTCCAGGGAATGCAAAAGTATAAATTAATTTATATTCAATATGTATTAAAGCTTTCATTCAATGTATATTGAAGTTTTGACCGCTCTGCTATTGAAAGTCGCAAGTTTAGCTACAATCCAATGACTGCTAAGGAATTTCTTTCTGAAGTAACAAGTTGTAATTGCAGTAAACTTATGCTGTGATATTTGTATTTTAATAAAAAGTTATTGTGGAAAATACCACATTAATATGGTTTTCTTATTCTGGGATGTTTTCTATCATGTGGCAGATGACTCAGTGTGGTTTGTGGAGTCTTACAAGTTGTACCCAAATACTTAGACGTCTCAGGAATGCAGTGAATCGACCTAGTAGTAACTGGAATCCTAGTAAACCCTGATTGTTTGCAAATGTGAAACTAATGTGAACCCTGACCACATTTTCATATCATGTGCTTTCATTTAATCTGGAAAAGCCTGTGAGGGAAGCCTTCGGCCTAAAGGTTGTTCTCTGGTATACAAAGATTTTATCATGGTCAGGAAGAGAAAATATTATTACTTTCTCACTTTTTAATTCCAACAGCAGGAGAATTTTGTACAGGAGATACAGTGTGCATAGCTGCAAGGCATACTTCATTATTCCTTCTATGCTTACATTTCTCCCTCTACCCCAATAAAAAATGCAGGGCCTGCCAGCGTGCACATTCCTTTGTGAGCACCTGTGCCTCTCACAGCATCACAGAAAAGACTCAGCACTCCCTAGAACTTAACAGAAAGCAACTAGCTCTCCACAGAAAACAACGACCTTGCCTCATCATTTCATTATATCCTGATTCAACAGGGAAAGAATCAAAATTTTCCTCTTGAGTTGTGACTTTTGCAAAGCTAGGTAGTTGGGTAATGCCCACACAGATGGTGACAATTCCTTGCAAAGCCCAGTCTGCATATCTGTGAGGATGTCAGAGTTATGAGAACTGAGTATGCATTTTATTTTGAAATCTATGGGCTGATTCCCCCTGTATTTGTCTCTGTGGCTCTTGGAAAATAGTTTCTTCTGGAGGATGATGCTTTTCTGGCAGTGATTTTTCTTCTGCAAAAGATTTTTGCAGTTGATGCAAATGTATATCACTGAGGCTGAGATGCCTGCCTGGATATATATCTGGAAGTGGCACATCAAAGGTTTTATTTGTACTTGCATATCTTTGTGAAGTGTGGATGGAGGTCTCACGGAAAAATCTGTTACAATGTTCAGACTGTTCAGTGGGGTGGAGATGGAGAGGCTGTTCCTTTTATGTGTCAGGAGGAAAGGAGCTTGGCGGCTCCAGTGCCTGTGGAGGCTACCAGAGATCAGTTTTTCCTCTTTTGCAAACAAGTTTGAAGAAATAGCATTCTTCCCTGAAATGTAATCTCTTCCGCCCCTGAGGCAATAGAGGTTTGCTGCACCTACAATGGGTTGCTGTCTAAAAATTACAGTATTATTTTAAACATGAAGTTGCTGATTTTTGTTTGTTTAGTCTTCAAAACACTGAAACAAATTCACCTTAGTGTTAACAGACTAAAGTAGGCAGAGCTCCAGGCATTTTCATCAAGGCTGAATTTAGCTTCATGGAAAATCCTCAAAATATGTTCAGAGGAACACAGTGGGTGTGAAGTGCTTATCCCTCACTGGCTTCCCCTGGTTTTACTCAGAAAATCTTCCTTCTTGTTTGAAAGTAGCCCTAAGAAATCTTCATACAGTGTGAATGTGGTATGTTGTGAATGTGATATATTTCTGTCTATTTTTTAAATGCCCATCAGCTGTTTCAGGTCAGAACAACTTTAAATGCATACCAATTATTTTTCATCAAACATATAAGAAATACAAAGACATAAATACAAGCATAAGGGTAAGGAGAGAAGAAAGGTTGATTAGGGAAGTATTCTAAGATGACCAGACGTGAGCAGGACCTCACAAACGTAAGCAGGTGAGTATTAGCAAAGCTACAATGCTTCCATGGTTGGAATTAGGGCATCAGTCGTACTGACAGCTTCCCAAGATCTATATTTCAAAGGACTTCATCTTTTCAGTTCTTCATTCAGAGGTATGTCACTATCAGCAGACAGCACCAGCTTAAAATGTGTAAATGGGCTTTCTATAGAAAATAGACAAGTGGCAACCTCTCTTCCCACACCTCGAGTGGATCAACTGCAAGGCAGGGACTGGGGGAGCAAAGACCCTCCCACTGTAAGGGAAGATCAGTTTCGTGACCACCTGATGAACTGAACATACAGAATTCTGTGGGACGTGACGAGATGCATCGCAGAGTCCTGAGGGAATTGGCTGATGTAGTTGCCAAGCCGCTCTCCATGATATTCAAAAAGCCATGGCAGTCAGGTGAAGTGCCTCGTGACTGGAAAAAGGGAAACATTGCACCCATGTTTAAAAAGGGTAGAAAGGAGGAACCTGGGAACTACTGCCCTGTCAGCCTCACCTCTGTGCCTGGGAAGATCACGGAACAGATCCTCCTAGAAGCTATGCATAGGCACATGGAGGACAGGGAGGAGATTCCAGACAGCCAGCACGGCTTCATCAAGGGCAAGTCCTGCCTGACCAGCCTCGTGGCCTTCTGTGATGGAGTGGATACGTGAGCAGACAAGGGAAGAGCTACGGGTGTCTCCTATCTGGACTTGTGTAAGGCCTTTGACATGGTCCCCCACAACATCCCTCTCTTGATAGTTTGGAGACATATGGATTTGATGGGTGGACTGTTCAATGGATGAGGAATTGATTGGATAGTTGCATCCAGATGGTAGTGGTCAATGGCTCAATGTTCAGATGGAGATCGGTGACAAGTGGTGTCTGTCAGGGTTCTGTATTGGGACCAGTACTGTTCAATATCTTCATCCATGACATAGACAGTGGGTTGAGTGCACCCTCAGCAAGTTTGCAGACAACACCAAGCTGAGTGGTGCTGCTGACACGTCTGAGGGACAGGATGTCATTCAGAGGGACCTGGACAAACTTGAGAAATGGGCCTGTGTGAGCCTCATGATGTTCAACAAGGCCAAGTGGAATGTCCTGCATCTGGGCTTGTATGAGTACAGGCTGGGGGATGACGGGATTGAGAGCAGCCCTGCTGAGAAGGACTTGGGGGTACTGCTGGATGAAAAGCTGGACATGAGCTGACAATGTGTGCTCACAGCTCAGAAAGCCAGCTGTGTCCTGGGCTGCATCAAAAGAAGCATGGCCAGCAGGTCGAGGGAGGTGATTCTGCCCCTCTACTCTGCTCTGGTGAGACCCCACCTGGAGTACTGTGTCCAGCTCTGGAGCCCTCAGCACAGGAAAGACATGGACCTGTTTGAGTAGGTCCACAGAGGAGGACCACAAAAATGATCAGAGAGCTGGAACATCTCTCCTATGAGGTCAGGCTGAGGGAGTTGGGGTTGTTCAACCTGGAGAAGAGAAAGCTGCGAGCACACCTTATTGCAGCCTTTCAGTACTTAAAGGGGGCTTATAAGAAAGATGTGGACAAACTTTTTAGCGTGGCTTGTTGCGATAGGACCAAGGAATTCAGATTAGATATAAGGAAGAAATTTTTTATCATGGGGGTGGTGAAACACTAGCACAGGTTACCCAGAGATGTGGTAGATGCCCGATCCCTGGAAACATTCAAGGTCAGGTTGGACGGGGCTCTGAGCAACCTGATCTAGTTGAAGATGTCCCTGCTCATTGCAGGGTGTTGCACTAGATGACCTTTAAAGGTCCCTTCCAACGCAAACTATTCTATGATTCTATGATTCTTTGAGTCCATGAGTCTATGAATTTATAAGGCTATGATCCTATTAATAGGAAAAATGAGGTTTAAAGTGACTTGCAGAAGAGATTAAGAGAACTGTGTTAGATGGGATGGAGTCTGGTCTAACCAAACTTAATAAAAAAAAAGTTGAGGGCAAGGGTATGACAACCTTCCCCTTCCTTATTCTGGTTTTAAACAGCTTTTTTGGTGCTGTCATCGGTTATTCCCATCTACTGTGGAAGTCAGCGCTCAGTGGCTATTGCAGTCACTCACAATGTAGAAAAATTGTGGTTCAGCGCTTTCCTTCCAGAAGCAATAAATGAGGCTCTTATTAGCCATGAGGCTAGTAGTCTTTGGGGGAAAATGATGAAAATTCTCATCTTCATCAGTGAATTTGCTTCACTTGATGGGAAAAAAAATAAAATCATCCTCTCTCTCTCCCTGGCAATATTCTGGTCCTGAAGCTGCAGAACTCCACTCCCCCCATGCAGTTCTGCTTGGGATGTAATGAGTCTGCCTCTTCTGCAGAGCTGAGTCACTCCAATAACACAGATGGATTCACAGTGCCTCCTTTATGTGTTTAGCTGTATATATTTAACTTTGGAACAAAGTCTTTCTGTACAGGCTCCTCTAGAGATTGTTCAGAGCGAGAGTCTGTTTCTGTGTCCTCATCAAGAACATGTAAGAAAACTGAGGAAAAATATTCAGCCTCAGTGATCCTAAGGTGCTTTGGAGCATGTGCCTTGTTAGCAGTTTTAGAACTTGTAAAACTCTGGAGTTCTAATCATAGAATATTTATGTTAGAAACCTGAGCTATATTTAACTTTATATCTCTCTATATATCTAACTATATCTAACAAACACTTAAGTAAGTGTTTGATTTTCACTGAAAAAGGCAATTTTTTTTCCCCACTTGCACCATTTTTTTACTGGTGTAAAAGCACCATGGTGGGTAGACCTTGGCTGCCCACTAGGTGCCCACCAAGCTGCTCTGTCACTCACTCTTCTCAACAGCACTGGGGGAGAAAATATGACGGAAAAGCTCTCAGGGCTCAAGGCCAGGGAGATCACTTACCAGTTACAGTCATGGAAACACTTGACTTTTGGGAAATTAATTTAATTTATTGTCAATTAATAACAGAGTAAGATAGTGAGAAATCAAACAAAACCAAAAGCACCTTTCTCCACCCACCTACTTCTTCCCAGGCTCAACTTCACTCCCGACTTTTCTGCCTCCTCCCCTCGAGTGCCGCAGGGGGAAGGGGAATGAAGGTTGCAGTCAGTACATAAGACTTTCTCTCTGCTGCTCCTTCTCCCTCTGCTGCACTGTTAACCCCCTTGGTCTGCAGGTGAACAACCATGGTCTCCTCCACTGACTGCAGGGGGATCTCTGCTCCAGCGCCTGGACCACCTCCTCCCCCTCCTTCTTCTCTGACCTTGGTGTCTGCAGAGTTGTTTCTCTCGCATTTTCTCATTCCTCTCTCATAGCTGCTGCACAGTGCTTTTTACCCTTTCTTAAATAAATTATCACAGAGGCACCACCAGCATCACTTTGGGCAGTGGTACCTTGGTCTTGGAGCCAACTGGAATTAGCTCTCTCTGAGATGGGGGTAGCCCCTGGTGTCTTCTCACAGAGGCCACCCCTTCCAGCTCCCTGCTACCATAAACCCAATACACAGCATTTACTTTCGTACTATTTCATCAGATGAGAAACTAAGATACAGAAGATGAGAATCAAGTCATAAATCTTTTTATGATAAAGCTCCCAATTTTTAATCTCCATTAACCTTTGGCATTTTATTTTATGATTTTTTTTTTATGATTGCTAGTGTCTTTAATGGCTATTTGCCATTTTCCTGGAGTCTGACTTGTCCAAATTTATTTCTCTGTCCATAATTTTAACTGCTATTTACTTAGTGCAAACACTGTGAAACATAGAAGGTGATTTTATAGATCCACTGTTCAGTTTGTGAAAGTGATTGCCTCGTTATGAGTGAGAAGTAGGAAATTGCTCTCCTGATATAAAGTGTCATCAAATGACAATTTACAAGTTGTGGAAATATATATTTTTATTTAATTTTCTAACGATAATAATAAATCATCAAGTGAAACCTTGATCCATTTCACAAGTGCACAAATGTCAAGTGGGGGAGGAATATTCAGAAAGTGTGCATAAGGGATGTATATACATTATAAGCAAAAGGAATAAAATTGTATTGGGACGATATTATCACTATATTTGTTGGTGGGCTTTACTTTTTGGGTTTGTTTGTTTGTTTGTTTGTTTTGGTTTATTTGTTTCTCAAACACTGCAGTGCCTATATGCTTATGCATGGGGAAAGGCAGGAAGAGAAGAGGTACTCAGATGAACGAATTCTGTATTCGTCTTCACTGGTGATTCAAATCAATCTGTGAATGCCTATTTGAGATGAATGCTCATGTTATTGTGGGCTTTCTAACCTGCCAGGTGTGTGCATTTTTTTCTGGCACTAATAATTAAAATAGACTGCAACATCTGAAATTCTGGCTACATAAACAAGCTACTGTAAGATAAGCTGTTGACTAAGTACAGCTAGTAGATGTTGACTCCTATTGTACGTGGTTTTATCACGTAGAACCATATGACCTATGGTAACATAAGTCCCTTTCATTTATGCACAAACTTTCTGGCAGCTAGTATGAGGCAACAGAGCTCATGTGAGTAATTCTAAGTCAGTGGCTAATGCCCTGTAAGTTTCCAGCTTAGCTGATGTCCTTATACAACCACAGTAATTCCTTTGTATAACCAAATCAATGTTTCTTCTCTAGTCTCCTTTAGGTTCAATTACCTCTTTCCCTCTTCACAGTGACATTGTTGTCTCTTCCATTTATGTCTCCCATTAATGTCCCACAGCTACACATGTACGTGCCTGTCCTTTCTAAAAAAAATATTTTTCATTATTGCATCATTATTGTATCTGTAATAGTTTATATTGTTCTAGGACACTGAGCATACAACGCTTTCCAGAAGAGAATGCAGAACAATACAGTAAGAAACTCAAATCTAAAAGAAACAGGAAAATAGTTAACCTTAACGAGCTGTTTTGGGGTTATTCTCCAGCGAGCTCCACCCTGCCTGTGACACTCACCCAGGATGTGGTAGCCATTCATTAGAGAACCTGTCACACTGAGTCCTCGTTAAGATAATTTTTTAAAGGATTTTCTCTGGAATGGTGTTGCTAAGTATCTCACTTGCAGTGTAGTGTTATGCATGCTGCCCTTAGGTTTGCCCTGATAATATAACCAAAAATCAGGCCTCTGTCTGATGTTAAAAGTAAACAAGAAATTGCTTGGTTTTGATCCAAATAACATGAGAGACAGGGAAAGGATAAAATCCCTGGTAGCCTTCTCTGACAACTTGAGTGTCTAGGGCAGACAGCACATGCTGGAATTACCATTAGTAGATGAACCCAAACCTGGACTGATGAGTTAACTCGTTTTTTCCAGGTGTCTAAAAAAAATAGAAAAAAAAATGGATGTATGATCATTTTATCTACCACATTTACTGAAAATTTTCCGAAGCAAGAACAGATTGCAGTTCTACGCTTGCACAACATGGGGAGCTGAGCATAAATGTGATGAGTCTAAAGTTTCTCTGTGTTATACCTCTTTCCAGGCTCTAGCAGAAGCTATGACAATATGCTACAATTATACATAGAATCATGAGTGTATCATTTAGTCTCTGCTCAAGTCTGTATTTTGCCCCTAGTGGAGATAAAGACAGATAGGAGTTCGTGTACTTACAATTCTGTGTAGTACAATGTGTGGTGCCGTCAACACACTGGAGGGAAGGGATGCCATCCAGAGGAACCTGGACAGGCTTGAGAGGTGGAGCTGTGTAAACCTCGTGAAGTTCAACAAGGTCCTGCACTTGCGTTGGGGCAATCCCAAGCACAAATACAATCTGGGCAGAGAATGGATTGAGAACAGTCCTGAGGAGAAGGGCTTGGGGGTGTTGGTTGATGAGAAGCTCAACATGAGCAGGCAATGTGCGCTTGCAGCCCAGAAGGCCAACTGTATCCTGGGCTGCATCAAAAGAAGCGTGGCCAGCAGGTCACGGGAGGTGATTCTGCCCCTCTGCTCTGCTCTCATGAGACCCCGCCTGGAGTACTGCGTCCAGCTCTGGAGTCCCCAGCATAAGAAGGACATGGACCTGTTGGAGCGAGTCCAGAGGAGGGCCACAAAGATGATCGAGGGCTGGAGCACCTCTCCTCTGAAGACAGGCTGAGATAGTTGGTGTTGTTCAGCCTGGAGAAGAAAAGGCTCTGGGAAGACCATATAGCCCCTTCCAGTACTGAAAGGGAGCCTCCAGGAAAGATGGGGAGGGACTCTTTATCAAAGACTGTAGTGACAGGACAAGGGGTAACAGTTTTAAACTGAAAGAGGGGAGATTTAGATTAGATATTAGGAAGAAATTCTTCACTGTGAGGGTGGTGAGACACTGGCACAGGTTGCCCAGAGAAGTTGTAGATGCCCCATCCCTGGAAGTGTTCAAGGCCAGGTTGGATGGGGCTTTGAGTAACCTGGTCTAGTGGGAGGTGTCCCCGTCCATGGCAGGTGGTTGGAACTAAGTGATCCTTAAGGTCCCTTACAACTCTAACCATTCTGTGAGTATATTCTATGAATATATTGTATAAACCAGAATTTCTCTTAAATGTTTCCCCATATTTGCTTTTTCTGGGCCTGAGATTTCCATGCAGTTTTGGGTACAGTGTGGTTGACTGGTAATTTTTAATTTCTGCTTTGAGAATAATTACATTGGATACTCTGTTAAAAGTGTGAGAGAGACTTTTGTTCCACTTTCCACCTCTCCTATCCTTGCCCTTTATTTTATTTTATTTTTTTTACCATGTGTGTGGTGTTTTGTGTTGCTGAATGGGTAATGATATGTAAATGCTGTGTTAGAAAATCATATTAAAAAAACATTGCTGCATATAATGGCCTTGGACATCTGAACAACAACTGATTAAATCTGTGACGTAAAACTAAGGTTAAAGATTCAATCATTTTACCCATGAATAGCTGAAACATTCATGTGATAGTTATTAATTAGAACTGAACCTACACCTTCAGTTCAAAATGACAGGTTTAAATATTAGAATTAAAAAGTCAACTTATCTGTAAGATGGTGGTAACCCATGGGGATCACACTTTCAAAGGACACACATCAGGACTTCACAAACATCAATGTATAATAAGGACATCCTGGCTTTAAATATGACACAATAGCTTTTTGCTCTTTATTGTGTGTGTATATATAAGAGTCTCTTTTCACTGTTACATATTTATCTTTGTCTAGCTGATCTGTCTCAATTCTTTGGTGTTTCAGCCGTATAAGGCTGTAGATTGTATGAGTGCCTATATGGCAGAGGCTTTTTTTGATACTTTCTTCCAGAGCCTGCTAAGTCAGTGTCTTTCATTTGACAGTCCTGTGTGCTAGCTAGTCTCCCCGGACGCTTCTGAGTGCCCTTTTGACTTTATTTTAGGACTTACTGTTTCGGCTCGTGTTTCATCTGTTTCCATTCACCAGAGGGGCTTGGTTTCTTTTCTCTCTCTCAGTATCTTTGTACTCATCAGCTCTAGTCCCTGTGGTATTTGCTACATCTGATAAGGCACGATTTCCATGGAGCTATTATATGGGATTTGGAAATGTATCATCACAAAGCACAATAATGAAGCTGAATGTTTAATGCTCTTTACACTGACAGCAGTTGGCTTCATGTTGTTTTCTATGAAATTAAACAACAAAATATTATCACAGAAAACAGGAAAATACAGCAGAGGATTATTAGAATAACACAAAACCAGATGAATTTTAGATCTATGTTCCTGCTGTTGCAAAGATTAATTGAAAGGTGATTATAGGTAATTGTATATGTTGTTCATATGTGTGGCAATTAGATCTTCTCTTTTTAATTATGAGTACAATAACAGCCTAGTGACATATCTGTTTTCCCTATTTCCCCTTACATATCAGCTTAAATACCTCTTCAAAACAGCAGCTAGCACTCCTACGGCATGGACCAACTATTGCTACTGCAGCCTTTGCAAACAAAACACGATGCATTTTAGCGTATTTCTATATTGACTGTTTTTCAGGTCATTGCACTGTGGACCAGATCTAGTCCTTCCTCTGAAATTGTGAGAACAATCTTAGAGTCTACCTGAAACCCCCCAAAACCTGAAGAGTGTTCATGCAGTAGCTGAAAATGACACCAAGGGACACTGAGCGTGCCTGCTTGGAAAAGGGAAGGGCTTGGGTTCACCCCGAACAGAGAAGAATCTGACTCTAATTCAATGGGATGTAGTAAATCAGAGTTCTCTATGCCTCCTGAGATAGCCCTATAACCAGGAGTGAGCGTCCTGGAAGCCTGATGAAAAAGCAGGCAAAGGGGAAGTTAATTCTGCTGGATGAGCTCACAGGGCAAAGATTAGTTTGTAGAAAAATAGGGTTTTTTACTTTGGACTACTTCTAGTGTGGCCTTTATATATGTTAGTGCAGGGAGCATATTTGGGTCAGTCCTGGAGTGCAAATTCTGATGCAGTTATATCTGAAGGGAGTTTAATTTGTGAGCTTTGAGACTCCTCCATGGTGAGAACTGGAAAGCATTGAATTAGCATGACCAGGAGATTCACTTCAGAAGTGCACTCCCAATCCAGATTAAAATGCTAATGTAGATATACCCTTAAACTCCTAAATAAGGAGGTCTAGGTTCTCATGCCAGTGGTGAATTTCAATGGGTTATAGCGCACATATTATGCATGAGATATAGATGGTCTGTATCTGAAGATATGCCTTTATCTCTGCTTTGATACTATGAAACAGAATAAGACTCTCATCCCAAAGGAAGCCTCAGAGCAAGTGAAATGTCAATTCTAACAATAACAGTAAAACAATTTTGATATGAATTACTTAAACTGCAGTGTTGCAAATAGAATCCAGAGTGTGAAAAATAGAACTGCCATTGGGTCTAGCCAAGCAGACATTGGGATCAGATGCTTATTCATCTGTCTGATAAACTGGAATTGGTATTTTCAGTCTTTTTAATAGTGGACAAAGATCCACCTCTCAAAGAACATCAATACAAAAGGAGCAAGATGGAAGTCATGTCAGAGAGCTTAACACAGAAGTTAATTTGATTAGTAAGGAAATCTCCACTTTCTATATTAGCTCTGGAAATGATACAAAACTTCAATTTTAATTCTATTTTAATGCCATTCATTTGCTGAGTTTATAATTTTTAAGTAGCAGAGAATTAACTTTGTGAATGGATTTTTTGATTTGCTGTTTTTTATTTGTATGGATGAAAAGAGGAATCTTGGGAACACACACATACCTATAAGAGTGACTCTCAACAGCTTTTACTATATCATAAATTCTTGTAAATCATATTTTCATGTTTTTAAAATATTTTACATTTTTAAACAGTTGTGTCATGAAAGCTCTGGATTAAGCAAAATTCTATTAATCTGAGCAATTTAAATGGAACTAGAAAACCACTGGATTAAATTATACACTGCAAATGTTTTTACAAGAATAACACATAATACAGCAAAGCATATGAATGCTACTAACTTGTCTTTTTACAGATGTGCTGTCCATGGATTGCATCTCATTGGCATTAGAAACATCAAGACTGTAAAATACAGGTGTGTCGTGCACTTTTATGACCATATTTGACATCATAAGTCTTTAATTCTGGCTCCTGTGAGAAAGAGTTAGTCTATATATGTAATTTTTTTTTTTTTTTGCTTCCTAGTTTGTTCACTCTTTTCCACTGCAGGGGACATATTTGTCTTGTATGGGTGATTGAAGATGATTGTCTGCGTGGACAGTAGATATAATTAATTTCTGACACCAAGGCCTCTTACAGTGTACAGAAAAATTTCAGCACAAATAGTCCACCGATTATTGTCGAGGGCAAGAACAATGTATTTCCCAAGCAATGTCTTAATGCTGTGAAACAGAGTTATAGTATATTGGGATTTTCCAATTCTTCCTTTAAATTTTTATTCTACAGACTCAACTTTCTTTGCTGAACTTCCTACGGAAAGCCACAGCTGGGGTGTCCATTGGGCAAAACGTAAGATTGCAGACTTTTTAGTTTGAGGTGAGTAATAGCACTTGACTGTAGTTTAGACAGGAAGGATAATGTAATGGAAAAATGGCATCAGGCAAAGCAATGCAAATCTCTCAGTTATACTATTACTATGGAATTTTATTTGATACGTGGTGACAGGCAACTATTTTGTTACAGTTAGGCACAGATAAAGAAACATTAAGCAAAATGATACCTCACCATTATCTAAATATATGTGACTATCTTCCAGATAGTCATATAACAGCTTTACATAAATTTTAAATTAATTGTCTAGGGCAGAGACCACTTGGTTAATAACTGCTTGGTGACCTTTCTAACCTTAACACTAGGGACTTTTTTGTTGCTATCGTTTTGTAAGGAAACAGATTTCCTATGATGATGAGTGCATAAATTCAATTACATAGACAGATTTTATCTCTATTCTTTCTTGAATAAACTTTGCTAGAATTTTTCATATTTAAAGGTAGAGGCAATAATGCTTCCATAATAGGGACATTTCAATGGTTGTTTAAAATGATCAAATATTTAACATTTTTAATTATCAATAATTAAACATTGAATACCTCTTTGTTAGTATTTGTCTGTGATATTTTCATATTTTGAAATTATTATTTTTATATATCTGTAGTCTGTAAGTAGAAGCAATATATCTAATCTCTCATCGGCTGTAAGGACACTACACTAAAAGAAGAATTGCATTTTATTGGTATAAATGCAAGAAATTATGTCAACAGGTATCAGTTTAGAGCATGCAGTGTCACTAATAGGGTTCACAGGATTCGTTAAAAATGTCATGCCTTAAAAGTGACTTATGGTACGTGGTTTCAACTCCACTAAAATTAAAGCCTCTGGCACAACATTCTGCAGCTGTTTGACAATATTCAGTAAGACTATAAAAGTTTAAGATTGGAAAGAAAAGAGAACATTATGCTAGTGTCATGGTTTCAGCTGGGATAGAGTTGACTTTTACTAGCAGCTGGTATAGGGCTATGTTTTGGATTTGGGATGAAAATTGGGATGAAATGATAGCGCACTAATGTTTTTAGTTGTTGCTAAGCAGTCAAGACCTTTTCAACTCCTCATAGTGCCAAGAGACAGGCTGGGCGTATACAAAAAGTTGTGAGGAGACACAGCTGGGACAGCTGACCCCAACTGACCAAAGAAATATTGGATGCCATATGATATCATGCTCATTATATAAACCTGGGAGAAGAAGAATGACGGTGCTTGTCTTCCCAAGTCACCATTACGCGTGATGGAGCCCTGCTTTCCTGGAGATGGCTGAAAACCTGCCTGCCAACGGGAAGTGGTGAATGATTTCCTTGTTTTGCTTTGCTTGCGTGTGTGGCTTTTGCTTTATTTATTAAACTGTCTTTATCTCATCCCATGAGGTTTCTCACTTTCCCTTTTCTGATTTTCTCCCCAGTCCCAACAGGGGGAGTGAGCGAGGGGCTGCATGGTCCTAGCTACTGGCTGGGGTTGAACCACAACAGACATTTTTGGCACCCAGTGTAAGACTCAAAGGGTGCGAGCGACCATCCGACCAATTCCTCATCCACTGAACAGTCCACCCATCAAATCCATCTCTCTCCAATCTAGAGAGAAGAATGTTGTGGGGGACCGTGTCAAAAGGCCTTACACAAGTCCAGATAGATGACATCCATAGCTCTTCCCTTGCCTGCTCATGTAGCCACTCCATCACAGAAGGCCACGAGGTTGGTCAGGCAGCACTTGCCCTTGTTGAAGCCATGCTGGCTGTCTGGAATCCCCTTCGTGTCCTCCATGTACGGGGAAGGTACCAGATGACTGGAGGGTGGCTAATGTGATGCCCATCTACAAGAAGGGTCAGAAGGAGGATCCAGGGAACTACAGGCCTGTCAGCCTGACCTCGATACCAGAAAAAATCATGGAGAGGATCATCTTGAGTGAGCTCTCATGGCAAATGCAGGGCAGCCAAGGGATCAGGGCCAGCCAGCATGGGTTTAGGAAAGGGAGGTCCTGCTTAACCAACCTGATCTCTTTCTATGACCATGTGACCCACCTTCTGGACACGGGGAAGGCTGTGGACATGGTCTATCTGGACTTTGGGAAGGCCTTTGACACCGTTCCCCACAGCATTCTCCTGGAGAAGCTGGCGAATCACGGCATAGACAAGCGTACTCTTGGCTGGGTTAAAAACTGGCTGGATGGCCGTGCCCAGAGAGTTGTGATTAATGGGGTGAAATCCTCTTGGCGGCCGGTCACCAGTGGTGTCCCTCAGGGCTCAGTTTTGGGGCCAGTTTTGTTTAATATCTTTATCAATGATCTGGATGAGGGATTGAGTGCACCCTCAGTAAGTTTGCAGATGACACCAAACTAGGTGGGAGTGTTGATCTGCTTGAGGGTAGGAAGGGTCTACAGAGGGACCTGGACAGGCTGGATCGATGGGCCAAGGCCAACTGTATGAGGTTTAAGAAGGTCAAGTGCCAGGTCCTGCATTTTGGTCACAACAACCCCAAGCAGCGCTACAGGCTTGGGGAAGAGTGGCTGGAAAGCTGCCCAGCAGAAAAAGACTTGGGGGTGCTGGTGGACGGCCAGCTTAACATGAGCCAGCAGTGGGCCCAGGTGACCAAGAAGGCCAACAGCATTCTGGCTTGTATCAGGAATAGCGTGGCCAGCAGGAGCAGGGAAGCGATCGTGCCTCTGTACTCGGCACTGGTGAGGCCTCACCTCGAGTCCTGTGTTCAGTTCTGGGCCCCTCTGTACAAGAGGGACATTGACGTGCTGGAGCGTGTCCAGAGGAGAGCTACCAGGCTGGTGAGGGGTCTGGAGACCAGGTCATCTGAGGAGAGGCTGAGGGAGCTGGGCATGTTTAGCTTGGAGAAGAGGAGGCTGAGGGGAGACCTCATTGCCCTCTACAACTACCTGAAAGGAGGCTGGAGAGAGGTGGGTGTTGGCCTCTTCTCCCAGGTGAATAATGACAGGACCAGAGGAAATGGTCTGAAGTTGCGGCAGGGGAGGTTTAGATTAGATATTAGGAAGAATTACTTTACTGAAAGAGTGGTCAGGCACTGAAACAGCCTGCCCAGGGAGGTGGTTGAGTCACCATCCCTAGAGGTATTTAAGAAACATCTAGATGTGGTGCTTCAGGGCATGCTCTAGTGGCAGAGATTGTAGGTTGTTTGGTTGTTTGTTTGTGGGATTTTTTTTTTTTTTTTTTTTTTTGGTGTGTGTATGGTTGGACTCAATGATCTCAAAGGTCCTTTCCAACCATGAAGATTCTATGATTCTATGTGCCTATGTGCCTATGCATAGCTTCTAGGAGGATCTGTTCCATGATCTTCCCAGGCACAGAGGTGAAGCTGACAGCACGGTAGTTCCCAGGTTCCTCCTTTCTACCCTTTTTAAACATGGGTGCAATGTTTCCCTTTTTCCCGTCATCAAGGACTTCACCTGACTGCCATGGCTTTTTGAATATCATGGAGAGTGACTTGGCAACTACATCAGCGAATTCCCTCAGGACTCTGGAATGCATCTCATCAGGTCCCATAGGCTTCTGTATGTTCAAGTTTGTCAGATGGTCACGAACTTGATCTTGTACAGTGGAAGGGTCTTTGCTCCCCCAGTCCCTATCTTGCGGTCTGTCTACTTCAGAGGTGTGGGGAGAGGGGTTGTTAGCGAAGACTGAGGCAAAAATTTGCTGAGTACCTCAGCCTTCCCCTCGTCTGTTGTTACCAGTTTGCAAGTCTTGCTCATTGGAGGCTATGCTTTCTTTGACCTTCCTTTTCTGGCTGACCTACCTGTAGAAGCCCTTATTATTCTTTGCATCCCTTGCCAAATTCAGCTCCAGCTGTGCTTTGGCCTTCCTGACCCCATCCTACACAACCAGCCAGCGTCCCTAAACACTTCCCAGGATACCTGTCCCTGCTCCTTCTGCATGTGCATTTCCTTCTTGCCCTTTAGTTTGACCAGCAGCTCTTGACCCAGCCATGCCTCTCTATTGCCCTCCTTTCCTGATTTCTTACACCTGGGGATCAGGAGCTCTTGCACTCTGTGGAAAGTGTCCTTAAAGATCTGCCAGCTCTGTTCTGTTCCCTTGTCCCTGAGGACAGTTTCCCAGGGAGTCCTATTGACTAACTCCTTGAAGGGCTGGAAGTTTGCTTTCCTAAAATGCAGGGTCCTGACTTTACTGTTTGCTCGACCCACATCCCTCAGGACTGTGAACTCCACCGGTGCACGATAACCGCAGCCCAGGCTGCCTCCTATCTTGATGTCATTGATTAGCTCACTTGTGTTGGTGAACAAGAGGTCCAATATTGCCTCTCCTCTGGTGGGACTATTACCTGGCTTAAGAAATTATCGTCAAAGCATTCCAGGAGTCTTCTGGATTGCCTACAGCTCATTGTGCTCTACTATTCCAGCAGAAGTTGGGGTGGTTGATGTTTCCCAGCAGGACAAGAGCTGGTGAGTGCAATGCCTCCTGTAGCTGGAGTAAGAAGGTTTCGTTAATAGGTTCCCCTTGATTGGGCAGCCTGTAATAGACAACAACCACAAGGCTCCCTTTGTTGTCTTGGTCTCTAACTTCTTGTGCACCCCCACCCTGCTCACTGGCAGGGCAGCGTGAGAAGCAGAAGAGGCTTTGACACTGTGTAAGTGTCAAGCAGTAACTAAACAAGTGCCACAGTAACTAAAACATTCCTGTGTTGTCAACAGTTTTCAGTACAAAGCCAAAACATATCACTATATGACTTGCTATGAAGAAAATTAACTCTCTCCCAGGCCAAACCAGTACAGTAGGCACAATGGTCACTTTTTGCTATGCTCAAGTCTTTGTGACTGTCCTCATGTTTGTGCCGTTCTCCCATCCCGATCTTGTGCCGAGTATATAAGGCACCTAAAACTGGTTTGTATCATTGGGTTTGTGGCCCTGTCACTGTTCCTAGAAACTTCAGCAATAGAAGTGACTGATAGAGTTGAACAAAATGCAGCTCTCTTCCACTGTCGCATTAGCAGGCCGTGGGCTGGCCAGTCTTAACTTAAAGACAAGGTACACGGTGTAATGGGGCAGCTGCCTGTAGGACAACCCCTCCCAGCTCTCTCGATGGTGCAGTTCAAGTGTACAGCATCTTCTGTGCCTGTGACACTCTAGAATTTATCTAGCAATCTGTGTGCTATCACGTTCCTTGTCAGCGATAATAAAACCTGTCTTGCCTATAGAGGGTTTCCTAATGAAGCACGGAAGGCAACACAAGCAACACCTCTGTGCACAGGTGATCATTCAATAAATCACAATTATAAAAGGCGAGGAGGTAGCTCGATTTAAACACAGAGAATTCAAGACTTTTATTCTGCTGTCACTAATGCAGTAATTCCGTGTGCACACAAAGGTCCCATGATGCTTCAAGTTGTTAATTTAATGCTGCTATTTAATGAATAATGTAATAGTCTTGTACAAAACAGTGTAAATTGCCACAATGTCAGGCAAATTGCTTCAGGCTGATCTGGTTTACATATGCCAGACTTCATGAAATTCTTTTTTCCCCCATCCTTAAACTTGATATATTTATGCATACATAGATTATTCCCCATATTGTGCTTTTTGAGATATCTTAGTGAGGGTTTTTTTGCATTGTTTTCCTCACTCCAACCTACTTTCATAGAAATATTTCAAAGTAAAGTGCAAATATGAAGATACCTGCATAATGCTCCTCCTGATATGTTATGTGTGGTCTTCAAATTCTTGTCAGGATTTATAAAACTTAAGTAAACCCATTTCCAATACATCAGCTGAGGACTAGCTGTGGCATTCCTACCTTTCAGTGAAATTGGAAGTATTTTCTGAAGTCCCATGGAGTCTTCTGCACAGTGCAAGCAAAGCACAGTGTAGCGATGCTCCATTTTCCCTTCTGTCAGTTCTGTAGTAGTCTGCTCTGACAGATGTGCAAACTTTTTTTTCTTTAGACTTTCATGTCCATTAAAAGTGGGCATTACTAATTGCACTGAAAGATGATGAAAAGACTTTAAGAGCAGCAATTTAATTTTGTTTTTATAAGAAAAATAAATTGAAGTCCCAAATGAGTAGAACAAGATTGTTCCTGACAGGAGATTTTTCCTGGTGTGTACTTTTCAGGAGTCCATTTTGCATCCCAAAATTTCCATCCTTATATTTTTCCAGAAAGACAAGTAATAATGGACACAAACTCTTGTCCCAGGAAACCTGCACAGGACTTTGGTGTAGTGTTAGCAGAAATGGGGAACCTGCAGAGTGTGAGGAAAGATCTCAGGATTTGACCCATGGTCTGAAAGAAATCTCGTAGCTTTGTGTACTTTAGCGTAAGGAAATCTTTCTAAGAACACAGCTTACATTTAGGTATGTCAACACGATTTAGCTACTGGGCTATCTTGGGCCTGCTGCACAATTGCTCTTTGCAGAGCTTGGGAGAGGACAGAGGGATTTGGAGAGCAAATGAGTACAGGCTGGTTTGTATCAGCTTCAGTGCATTTTTATATGCTGCATGCTGCAGGAGAAGAGCAATGGATGTCATCTTTGCTTGTGACAACTCTTTCCTGAAATAAAATGACAAGAAGACACCAGCGCACCGTGGAATAGTCCTAACACTCGCCCTGTTGGGTTTAGTTTAACCACATGGCTTGTCTGGGTTCTTCTTCTCCCTGGCAGATGCAGGCAGCTGTTTTTTCAAAAGGGAAATTCTCCTTTGCAGTGTTTTCTGTGAGCCATTAGGAACCATGCTTTTACCTAGTTCACTCATCAGAACAAGTGTTTATAGGAGCTACTTTGCGGGGCCTTCCTCACCGCCTGTTGGGATGCCAGGTCCCAAGGAAAAAATGTGAAGGATCCAGAGAAGAGATTTCAAGTCTTCTAATTTACTTCCAGCCTAGCAGGCTTCCAGCCTGCTAGGAGCAGAAAGAAAAGGACATTGTCTGAACATGCTTTAAAATGTGTTTTCAGTCTTGAGGCATAACTTTTTTGCTTAACAACAATGGGACATGTAGGAGGTTTGACTCTCTGTCCCACTGATGTATGGCTGGCAAGGTCATCCTTCAAGAGCTTAGCTTTCATGTTAGCCTAGGCTGCCTTTTGAATGTGTTCCACGTCATTGTCACCTGCTGATTTGCAAAACTTGTCCAGTTGAAATACTTTCTTTGATAAAGCGAACCTGTATTCCCTAGCAATGGCCTAACATGTGACAGTTGATGATATTTATAGAAAAGGTTGAGAACTCTTTGAGAATATTCTCAAACATGTTCTGTAAGAGACAGATTAGAAAATTTGGTAGTTAAACAAAACTCAAGCTGTTTAAACTCATTTGAGCTAATGCCACCTACCTCTCACCTCTGAGCTTGTGTATGCTCACACATACATATATATTTTTCTCATTTCTTCAGATCTAATGTTACTTTTTGGCAGATTTATCTCTTGCAGAGCGGTATTCAAGTTCTGATAACACTTGAAATAAATGAAGGCTGTTCCCTTAGCAACTGCCAGCTGAATAACCTTAAAATGCAGTGGGAATAAATAGAGTAAATAATATTTGTTGAATGTCTGGGGTTTGTGAAATATTCCTTTTCATAAATCTAGTAAATGGGCTTCTGCTGAATAAAGGGTGGGTTTTAAATTGATGCGTTATTATTTTGATGTGCAGTGTAATTTGTTTACTTGGATTGGGATGTCCTGACTCTGCAGCTAAGTATACTGAGAAAAATTCTGAAAGCCAATTTAAATTTTTCTCCTATTTATTTGTGACTTATGTTTGTTTTTTAAACAGCTCCTTATACCTGAAGCCATTCACTTTAGAGATAACTGTTTATATTACACTTACATGCTCACTTCATTCATTCTCTTTCTTCACTTTCTATTAATTTACGTGAAAATGATACTTACATTACTTGGAGGCCGGCTCCAAAAGAGAATGCCTCCAACTTTTGAAGCGTGGTGCTTGGGACTGTGAACTTTTATTTGATTTCCAAGCTCTTTGGGCATGTATTGAATCTTACTCTATTGTTCGCACAAAGGCCTTGTAAAATAAAACCTTGTTTTTTGTTGTTCTTTGACACTTGTGTAATAAAAACAAATAATTATTAAACAGATCAGTTTAGCGAAGAGGTTTCCTCTAACTCCTAGAGTTCTGGTCAGCTGGATATTGCTTGGCTTTCTGCCTCCTGGAAGGGCAAGACAAAGTCCGTCTGTTGCTGTGTTCTAGTTAAACGTGTCCAAGGCAAGGGTTGGCAAAGTTTGTCCTTTGCCAAAAAATCCTGGTAAATTCTGACTGGAGGGAAAAAATGATCAAAACATCATCTTGCAATGAAAGAACTGCCACTAATTAATTTTGAATATTAAAAATTTTTTACAAAATAGGTGAGCTGCAAAATGCTTGAAAGACATCACAGATGGAACTTCTTGGGGAATCTTTCTTGGATGGCTGAAAGACTGCTGAAAAGGCAACAGCAGTACTACTGTGCTGTAAGACTAATGTTATTATACATCAGTATGTCACATTTCCTGGAAAGAAAATAAGAGGAAAAAATATGGTTTGCTGATACTTTACAGTGGTAAAAATCAGTGTATACCAAGCCGCTCTAAGTTTATTTTAGTGAAGGCAGGTGAGGAATGTGCAATTAGAACAGAGATGATGAAGACACCCATGCTCTAGTTCTTGTAGAATTTCAGTCCCTATCTCAGAAAATTCTCAGAGGATGTCTGTCATGAGGAATGAGTTCTGCTTTTATGGTAGAAAGTTTGAGCTTGTTGTTTTGGGTTTGGTTTTTTTTTTTTTTGTGTTTGTTTTTTTCCTCCCTCCTGAGAAATACAGCTGTTCACTACTATTTTTCCTCAGAAGCTTTGTATGAATTTTTAAATATAAATATATATACGCACACAGTGGACCCAGGTGATCAATCATCTTGAAAATAAAGACCAAAAGCATTAAAGTGAAGCTGAGATACTGGGGCAACCTAGTACAGAAGTGGAAGAACAGTTCAGATGTGTTCTCCAAAGGGCTGAGGGTTTCATGCCTCTGTACGTTGCTTTATTGCAGTCTAGGTGGAATATTACAAAGCCAGGACCAGGATGAGACAGTGGCTCCCAGACGGCTTAGAGTGGAAATTGCTGCGGGAGAGGCTCTCTCTGGCAAAGAAAAGCTAATACTCTGGTGGGTCCAGATTTCCTTAAGTGATATCAAGCTGGGAGTTTCACAACAATAACTACGAGCATTATGCTACTGGTGGGTCTGAGTTACACGGCATGAATGTAAGCAAAAGCTGTTTTATAGACACAGACATAAGACAGTTAATTTTTTGTACTCTGAAAAAGCTTTATCTTAATTAGGCTGGAAAACTCACTTCCAGTTAGAATAATTTTCAGTTATTAAATGAAAAAGCAGAAAATATTCATCTATTTGAATGACAAAATTTAAAAACACAGTAATGCTCTCTTTAGTAAAGTGTTGCTGCTGAATACCAACAACTGTACTAACTGTGTCCATAACAATCATCTGCACTACTGATCATTAACTTCACAATGAGTAACAGCGCTGATTTATTTAATGAACCCGCAGGTAATTGCTGTTTCCTTTACTAATTACATCAGGGAAATGAGACCTGTTAGCACTGAAATGGCTTGAAATGCTTCAGCAAACCTTTCTGAAGAGTAAAATGCCTGGCTATTTTTCTCTTACCTTCTGCCCTGAGATAAGTTTTTTATTATTCCCTGCTGTTCTAATTAGTGAGAAACCTCTTTTTCATTCCTTAAATAGTGAACCTTGGACGTACCATACACTTCAGTATTCTGGGAATTTTCCCCACGTAGTTAGAACATACTGTTTATAAAAACTAGAAGACTTCTACTGTGTTTAGAAGGCAAAATAACATAGGAAAACATTTAAAATTAGTCTTAAATGCTGAAATTGTTGAAGCTGTATTTTCAAAAGCTCAGCCTAGTGCAGTACAGCTCTGCTGTTCCTGCTGGTGGGGGAGGTTTGTGGTGAGATCTGCTGGGCTTCTCTCTCACCTCAGAGCTCTGCACGTGGAGATGGTGTTCTTGCAACCTTTCTCAGCTTGCACAGATTGTCATAATAGATGAGAATACCACAGCCACTTAATCTTAACTTTCTGAGAAGAACAAGCCATAATATTTGATCTAGAATTTCCTGAGTAGAAACCTCCACTTCTGGCTGTACCTGAGTACTTACTGGTAGGCTTCTAAGCAAGCTGCTTCTCTCTTGTGGAGAGTCCATGAGACAGCAATTTTCCTAGTGTCTATTCTTGCTGTGAGAAATGTATATCTCATTCACAATCTGATTTTGTTTAACTTCAGCTTCCAAGCACTGAATCTTTTTATGTTCTTGCCTGGTTTATCTACCACAAATTGCATTTACTCTCAGGTCCCCTTGTACTTAACCTACTAAAGTGCCGATGAGAATACAACCAATCTTTACCTCATCCTTGTTCAGACGCAAGTTACTGTGAGGACAGGCTCTTCATATAGTGGCTATACCAAAAATTTGCTATGTCAAAGAGAGGTGACCTAATTGCCAGGATGCAGGAATGACTGTAGGTTGAAATGCTTGGATTATCTGGGATATCAGTTTCAGTTCCTGCTATCACATATACTTGATTTAATTGATTGTTAATTATTGTCAGGGCCTAACAGCAGGACTTAATTCTTCCTGTCTGAGCTATTAGTGTTGAGAGTCATCCAGCAATAGCTTAATTCCCCTGTAAAAATGTGTCATGGATAGTACATTTTATGCAGAGGGACTTTTTTAGCAAATGCCAGCCTGCTCTGCCTGGAGGATGAGAAGGGAAAAAATTAGACCTCCTCAGGATTTGAATTTGTTCACTTCCTAAAGATGAGAAAGTTCACAAGCAAGGGGTGGAAATACAAGAATCAGAATGTGTGTTTGAGGAAAATCAGTAGAATCAATACAAGTTTCCAGAAGGTCTCTAAGTCCGGTCACAATCCATACTGGGGCAAATAGCAGGATCCTACTTTCTGGCGAAGCATCCCACGATAAAGTCTATATTCCCTGATATCACTGTGCCATAGCTCCAAAGCCAAACCACAAAAAAACGTCCAAGCACTTATTTTACAATTGTGAAATACCTGATAGGAGAGAGTGGAAGTCATCTTCCCGAGGCAGAGTTTAATTATGCAGGAAGCTATTCTACCACATAATAGGAGCCACCTCTTGGAAAAAGAGCACTGACCACAAAGGTCTTAGCAACCTGCAGCTGGTATTATAATTGAAACAGAGCAAGCTTCTTTTCCACATTAGCGTAACTTTGATGTGAAAGAACAGAATGATCTTAACGTTCTCTTGCAATTTATAGAGATTTTAAGTTGAATGAACGGGTCATCTGTTAGTCTTTTCATTTGTCCTCTGTTGTCTTTCCATGCCCTGAAAAAACCAATCATTTTAATTGAGTTGTTGGCATTCACAGATCCTTCTGCTAACCCAAGCGAACACTCAGTCACTACTCTCATCTTGCCTGGGTCTAAAATAGCTATGTTTTGCCAATAATTTTCTTAAGGACTATAATACATCTTTCCGTTTCATTATATCAGGTGTCTGGAATGCAATTTAACTTTAAAATAGGATCATTATTGAATCTAGTTTACTTTGAGCTGTGAATTGACTTAACTGTAAGTTTTAAAGAGTTATGTTTTTGAAAAAAACCTTGTCTTTGTACTAAAATGAACTAAAATATTTTTAACTTGAAAAGAAAAGTAATTGCAGCAGAAATGAAATAAAAGATTTGAATAAGCATAAAGCTATGGAATTAAAAATTGAAAAAATGTCTGATTGCACATCTAAATTAAACAGCATGACACTGGCATGACTCATTTCAAGGCATCTAATGAGCATCAAGATCTAATGAGCATCAAGTTCTGAGGTAAATATTAACAACTCAGCAGTACTTACTGGAATGAATAAATGTACATTATACTTTTAATCTAAAACTCTCAAACAGCATTACAAATAAATACTTCCTGTTTTGCAAAAGTGATACACAGAAAACTGTATATATTTTCAAGTAGACCATTATTTAATCGGTCAATATTGTCTCTGGGGTTCCTAAGAATAGATAGCGAACCTGATATCTTAGAGTCTTACAAGGTGTAATAGCTGTATTTTATGCAGACTATGCTACAATCACTTTTAGCTAGTTCCTGGATAAGATGTTATTTTTTTCCCCCTTTTTCACGACAGAATTCTGGAGGAATGGTTCTACATTCTGCTGTGACTACCTGGAAATATTTCCTTCCCCCATCCTCTGCCCCTGTGTGTGTTTTTGTGGGGTATATTACTATAAAACTCTGTTTTATAGGGAAATAGCTGAAGGTAAGCTCATGTGACTCTCTCAACGTTGAGCTCGTCACTTCACTCAAGGGGAAGAATAAGTTCTTCCTGTGATACTTATTTACAAATAGAGAGCTATACAAACCGAAGACATCCCAGCATTAATTTCTCATAATCTTTCATAAATTTACAATCTCATGTGTCTTATACAGTAAATATAATTTCTACATTCCACTCTATACCTTCTCCATGTGCCACCAGAATTTGATATTACAGAAAGGTACATGCTGAAAGGAGAGGTGGAAGGGTAAAAAAAAGTCCAGAAAATAAATCTCTGTGTGTTGAATTTCCAGGATTCTGCTTTAAGCAGAATCATATTTTTCTCATCACCACAGGTAACTCACTTCCCTCTCTTAAACACCCCAGCAATAAAAAAAAAAAGCAGTAGAGAATAATTAGGAAAGAAGAGGAATCTTTTTTTTTTTTAATGGGAATTAACTTTACCCATATATGTAAACCCAGAAAATTTCCTCTTGAATAGATTTTATACGCTAGAAACCTGTTTGCTGTTACCTATGCATCAGAAGTCTTTGCACCCAATTATAGGATATATACTTAGGATCTTTGCAAGGTCAGTGTGAAAGATGCTCTAAGTATACGACAGTTAATTTAAAATTTTCTTCTGTGTGAAAAATCATCTCTGCCTAAAATGGGTTCATTGTTACTTAGAATTGGGCCTTAGTTGAAAACCTTACAGAGCTCACTGACATTTCCTTTGAAGTATAACTATTTTTCAAGTTAATAACACAATGCAGTGATACACAAATCACAGCTTATTTTACATATCTTTTTGAATATTTCACCTTTCCAGTAGAATTGTCTCTCTATACCTGGAATGCACTTATAATAGGTATTCTTATAAATGATGCTGAGTATATTACCTTATAAATTTTGTCACATTCAGCAAAATCATTAATATTTCACAAGGATTATACCATTAAAAACATACTTTCATGGAATGAAAAGGTTATGAAAATGAAATGTCACACGCTATGATTTTGCCTTAAAGATCCTAGTCGTTTACATAGCACTCTAGAATGGTAGCATAAAAGAGAACAGTCTTTCTTTTTGATAGGTTTCATTCAAGAGCCGGAGTTTCACATTTCATGCAGCATGTTATGTATGGAAATCACTTGGAAAAGGTCACCTTCTATCCTAGTCACTTCTTGCTTAATTAGGCACTGTAATATCATGCATTAAGCAATGCTGTTTTAAAGGAATTCAAGGAGATATAAGAAACACTAATGACGATGTCAACTGATATTTATTTAGGTACATCAGGCACGTGCACACGCCTGTATGTGTGCCTTATGATGAATGTGAATTGGATATAAAACTGCTATATCACAGAAAAAGAAGTTTTAAACTCCTACTTCCTTCCTGCTGTAATATACGGGGGAACCCTTGGGCTGAAATACAGACACTGCGTAACCGAATGGAAAACTCTTTTTTGCTAGAATGCGTCCAGACCTTAACTGAAAAATACAATGGCAAATACGCCCAGTTTGAACTTGGGTACCAGGGAGAAGCATCAGTCTGAAGGTGCGAGATATGCTGGCACTATTACTGAGCATTGGAGCAAAGAAATGATTTCAGCTTAATGTTTCAGTCGGGGAGTGCTGTAAAAGCTACAGGTTCATATAAGCTAAGGACAATAGAGGCCGCAAGTATTTTAGACTCTATTCTGTAACTAGCTTTGGAAAATGTGTTAGACCTGAAACATGCCAAATTATTCAGAAAACTGCATAGAATTTTTTTGTAAAGCCTGAAGAGAAGTGGTCTTCTTTTTTTGCAGTGGGAAATTATATTTCTTCAAACTTTGGACGTTACAAATTTTTATTCTTTGCTTTGCTTTTATTCTCTTTTCAGTCTGTTGGGTTTTATACATATCTATATGGTCATCAGATTGTCAGCTTTATGTGATGTTGCAATACAGTTTATTTATTTTTTTAGTATAATTTCAAAAGTTTACTGGCATGGGAAGGCCACTTGGGAAGACCGTTTTATGACTAACTGATTCCATTTTCAGAAGAAATGTTCTGGTATGTAGTCTTTTTCATGGGTTAGACCTTGGTATACTGACTTTTCCCTTTAAGGTAACTATCTCACTAGTGGATTCTTCCACTCTTCAGGTACAATTAACTCTTTTCCATCTCTGATTTTGATGAGTTCCTTACAAGCGTTAAAGTCAAAAAGTATCATTTAGGTGAATGGGTAAAATTGTAGAATCAGTTTTAAACTTAAACCTGGCCCAAATTTTTTGTAGCTTCAGCTTTTTAAAATATACTAACATTTCAAATGTAATGAATGCCTTTCTGCATATATGGAGAGTTTTTTTGTTGGTTTGTTTGTTTGTTTGTTTTTTGTTTTTTTGTTTTTTTTATTCAGTGGTGGCTTTTCACTGTTTTGGACACACTTACGAACATTGGCTAAGTGAGGAGTAATGCAGCACATCTCTTTTGCATGTCTACATAATGTAATCACGAATATATTTAGGTTGCACATGGACCATTCTGAGATATTCAGTGGACAGTCAGGGAAGCTGCTGTTCAAGCAACATATCTGAAGCTATTTTCCAGGGTTGTGATGAAGGTAAAACCTTCTAAGATCCTCAGTTATGAAAACTGAACCCTTCAAAACAGGTTCAATATTCACAAGCCTTTGAAGCCCACCTCCACAGTATACTTTAGGGTGGGGTGGGCATTTTTGCTCCCAAAGCAGGTCATGCAAAGCTATGCAGGAGCTATACAGCTCAAATGGAAGCCGCTGCTCCTCAGCAGTTGCTCAGGTTAATGCTGTTATTGAGGGTCAGAATGAAGATCAGGGTTTTATCTTCAGTCAATTCAGAATTACTGATGGGTGAAGAAAGCTTCACCTTTCAGGCACGGAAGAGGCCATGAACAGAGGGAACCTTTTATTGGCATCTTCTTCCTATTATCAGCAGTTTAGAGTGAGATTCCCAGGCAACAACAGCAGGAGAAATGGCGGGCAGGATCATGTAGGAATACTGTGTGTCTTCCATTAATATTTAATAATGGAAGAATGGCCAAGAGATATTTCAAATTCACCAGAGAAATAAGAAATTTAAGTGAATTTGTTCTTTGCTGGATTTTTTTTTTCCAGCTAGTATTATGCAGTTTCTGAGATGTAAAATCAGGTGCTTTGGAAGAATTTTTTTTTTTTAAAGTTTCTTTTATTATGGTTTCCTGCGTTCATTTCTCACTTTTGTTTCCACCATATTTGTGATCAGCAAGATCCCAGTTTTCTATCTGGGTTCCTTGAATTGACAATTTGTTTTTATATTTAGGTGCTGCTGTGAAGATAGCCCAGTTTTTGAAAACAGCGAATGCAAAATTTTTATTTGTATAGGGTGCTTCCTGGGAATGATAGCTCAGTGCTTGTCCTTAGGAGCTCAGGGAACAGTTCAAGCCCTTCTGCATCTACACTAGCTTGAAAGATAATTTCCCTCCCTTCTGGTCTTCGCTGTGCCTCTCCGGAAGCTGTGCCTCCTTTAAATTTATAAGGTAAGTTGAATATATGAGTAGCTTGTTTTTCCTAGTCAGTCAATTCAAGTTTTTCATATTAACTTGCAGAATTAAAATAGAATTTATTTGCAATTCCACTCTTTTGGGTTGAAATGAATCCATACAGATGCAAGATGGAAAATACAATCAATGCAGCTCTATTGACCCAGACTGAGATGGTGATGACCCAAGATCCTGCAGTCCAGGAGGAGCTTTGCCCACGGTTCAGTCAAACCTGTGACAGGCATGGCCGCCTCCTGGGAAGCCTCCCAGATTTATTTTGTGTCTGAAGGGGATTTTATCTGATATTGAAGAAGCTCATCTGTTAAAAATATAGACGAATATACTAAAGCACAGTCCTAACTGGAACTGAAGCTGAGGAACTAAAAAGAGTAGCTGAGTTGCCCATTTTTCAAATGTGCTTTCCTGCATTCATTTCTCACTTTTGTTTCCACCATATTTGTGATCAGCAAGATCCCAGTTTTCT
Source organism: Chroicocephalus ridibundus (assembly GCF_963924245.1). Taxonomy (NCBI): domain Eukaryota; kingdom Metazoa; phylum Chordata; class Aves; order Charadriiformes; family Laridae; genus Chroicocephalus; species Chroicocephalus ridibundus. Next base: position 16,999,973 of record NC_086284.1, on the reverse strand, counting down.
ATCTGGGTTCCTTGAATTGACAATTTGTTTGTATATTTAGGTGCTGTAGATGTAGATGTTCTGTGCTCTGTTAGTAGCATTTCAAATTACCTAAAGTATATTCTAAATATCATCCCTTTTTTTTTAATCCAGGGTATCATTTGATGTATTTAATGTCTGGATGTCTCTACAGTCCAGAAAGTTGAATTATACAATGGCTCTAAAAACTTCCAGAGTAGAGCATACAGCCTCCAAAGTCACTGGGTTGCTTAACTGTGAGTCAGCAACAGCTTTACTGAGGCTAGTTTAGCTCAGCTATAACGCTTGGAGCATCTGGGACCACTAAAAATAAATTTGGGCTTTTTTAATGGAATGAGCCAAACATATGTTTTATGTGAAAACAGCCACAACAGTTTGAAAAATATGATTCATTTTCTTATAAACAGAAATGTAAAGGTTTAAAATGAAAATGTCAGTCATCAGATGTAGAAAGATGTCTTCCTATTTAAACAAGCCGAAAGTCCAATGCAATGCACACCAAGACTCGTATCAATCCTTAAAAAGTGCTACTGAGAGCTGAATGCCAAATAGCTTCCTTGGAGGCACGTTATGCTAATCGCTGTGGCAATCAGTTATTTATCATTCTTGCAGACATGTATTTTCCATTTACGCTAACAGGGTGGTTGATTGGATTTTGCTCATTAAATAGGCAGAGTCAAAACTGGCCTTATAAACTGCTGTTCAAGTTAATTAGTGAGTATGTGTGTACTCAGAAGCAGAAAACTTAGTTTTAAAATTATAGGCTTCATCAATCAGGCATCTCTTCGACATTATACCAAAGTCATTCCACTTAGAGTATTCAGCATAAAAGAGAAAGTAAAAATGTTGCATTTTCATTTTCCCCATTCTCTGATGGTCTGGCAATAAATGTGATGTTGTTACTCATAAAAGAGTAAGAACAGATACTTGCTTTTGCTCTGCTGTCTTACCTAAAACTCTGTGTCTGGCTTAAGAGACGATACAGGGACAGGAAGATCTTAGAGTTTTGTGTTCGTTCTTTTACAGTCTTTAGTTGATTAGTTATTAGCAGGTGACAAATGTGGCCTGCAAGCACTACCACAAGGTTACATCCTAAGCAGTAATAATTAAAACAATAACAATAAGGATTTAAAGGTAATCAGTGTTGGAAACACTGGACTTTGATTCTGGAGATCCAGTTTCAGGTCTTACATTTTATGTCCATGTGGGAGGGGCGGTTTCATTATCCTGGGTACATTCACAAGTTTCCCATGTATGTCTGTGAGTGTCCCTTTGTAAAACGGAGACAGACGTGTTTTTTCGTCTGTTACCACAAATGATTTGAAGATCCAGCTGATGACTTCACAGCTTTCAAATGCCTTTTCTTTCTGATTTGTATCATGTGTCTGGGAGTAGATTTGATTGCTCTGGCCCTGAGAATAGGGGATATTCTGAAATCCTGTAGCTTTTTGTGTGAGTAGTCAATAGTAGGATCTTTAACTTTGAATTTAAAGCACTTGGGTTCCACAGTTTCCAAACAGGAGGAGGAGGAGGAGGTTCGAGAGTCAGTCTTTCACAGACCTTTTTAGTGCTTTGTCCATTGCACAGGAGAGAACAATGGGAGAGACAGTTGTGGTGTGATAGCTTCTTATCCTTTGCCCACTTTTCTCCAAACTGAGAAGTCTTAGTCCCTTTAGCCTCTCCCCGGACACCAGATGTTCTAGATGATACCCTAGATCACTTTAGTCATCTTTCTCTTCCTTTTTGAGCTGTGGACACCTCAAGTGCATGCCGTACCAGTACTGAGATAAAACTAAAGTTTTGTCTTGCAGAAAAATGTTTCATCTTGCTCTCAATAACCTTCCTGATGACACACAACTTGTACTGAATTCCAGCAGCTGCTAGGTAAGCCATGAGTTTCTGACTCCCTTTGAGATTGTTCCAAGTCCCCTTTCCTGAGTTTCACCTGTCAGTTCCACACTCAGCATGAGGCAAGCACAGTTTAGATCTTCTTCACCTCACGTTTACTGTCATTGAAACATTCTTGGTGCCTTTTTCCTCCCTCACTTTGTTTTGTGCAGTCATTTTGGAGTGCTTCAACATTACCTGACATTTAATTACCTGAAAGGGCTTAGTTTCATCATCATTTTGAGATTTAGGTGTCCAAAGGAGATACAAGATAACCAGATGTCTCTCAACTTACTTCTGAGCTCGGTAAAACTGGCAACATCAACCACAAAACAAACAGAAAGCTTATTGCTCCCTTTCCCTGGCTGGCATTCCTCCTCTGTAACATCTTGCCAAGAGCCTTGTGAAAAGTTGTTATGGCACTACAGATCCTGTTCTATTGAAACTCAATGAATTAAGGTGGGAGTGCAGGGGAACAGACCCCCCCACCTCTCCCCTCCCCCTTCATCTATATGGAGAGGGTTATGTGGGTCACATAGTTCCATATTGTGTTTGGCTTTTTTGCTGGTCTGTACAAGACCTACTGGCTTTTGGGGCTTTTCCCCCCATATTTTTCTCACCTTTTTTAGATACTTACGCTATCTTAACAGCTGTACTCTTTGACTAGAAGTAAGAAAGAGTTCAGCAGCCATTTAAGAACAGAAATGCCTCACAACCTCACCATAGCTCATGAAGGTAAATATTTTCTTGGTGAAGGTAAGAGTTGTGGGAGTAGCTATGTCTTGAGCAAACTGAGCACGTTTGGCAATATGCTGTCACACCAAGGTTTAAGGTGCTGCAGATCTCTTATGCTGAAGGACTTTCAGTGTCGTAGCTCTTAGTAAATCAAAAACTTTCAAGAAATGTTTGGGTCTAATAAAAAATGATCCAAAAGGAAAGACTCAGCCATTCTGCAAAGCAAACTTGCCGAGATCCAGCAATATTCAAGCCATTTATGATCTAGAAATATGATGAAATTTTTGCCACTGCAAGCCTGTTTCTCATGCTGCAATAATACATTCAGTCAGCAACCTGCCAGCTTTATCTTCTGCATTTAATGGCCAAAGCGTTGGTGAAGAGCATTAAAGACTTATATTTTCTTTTGTGGGTACTCTGGGTACTCAAATACCTTTTTTATGAGAAAATTGTAGTGATGAAATTCCTTTCGCTTCACATTCAAAAGCTGTGGGATCATCTTCTATTCCTCTGAGAAAGTCAGAAAGCACTGACAGTGAGCAACCCAACACAGCGGAAACCTAGCTTAGTTTTTTTTGGGTAAGCTAGTGCAATCATTCTCAGATGGGGAAAAATGCTTCCTCTCCTGTATGTTTGGAAGGGAAAAGGCTTACTCTTTCGGATGGCTTCTTGGAATGCAAACGCTGCTAGGTCAAGAAGCTGAGGGAGCTCCAGGTCACCCTCATGGGGAACTGTGCCTGTGGATTTCCTCCTCCTTTTGTCTCTCCTCTCCCCTGACTCCATACGCACGCGTACCGTTTTACACTTTGTGGCAGGACAGGGCAGGGGGAGGAGGAGGGGGCTGCCCAGGGACTGTAGGGTGGAGTGAAGGGCTATTTTTTTTCTATCTCTGTAAAAGGGGCACGAGAGAGACTCATTGTACCCTGGATTATCTCTTTTTTCCTAATAGAACTTAAAATAAATGTAGTATAACCAGAAAGCATCAACAATTTGCATTTGAGTCTTCTCCATGTTAGGAAAGAACTAATACTAGGCTTACGCATCAGCTCGGCTGATCATCTGGCAGCCCATGTCTTATAAATTAATGGCCACAGCAGAGTGGTCATTCATTCATTCATTCATTCATTCATTCATTCATTCATTTTTTCACCTAAAGCACATTTGAGACTTTTTCATTTGAACAAACATGCATATAAAATGTTTTCACCACCTAGAATGACTCCCCAAAATAATGATAGATTTGGATGCATATATTACTCAAAAATAAAGCGCTGAGTTATACAAAACTAAGAAGCTGGATAAGGCTTCTTTTCTAAATCAGCCAGTCTCTCCGCATGGTGAAGTTTTAAAGGAAAATCAGAAGGGCTACCCTGTTTTACTATCCTGTCTTAAAAAGTCCCTTTTGTACAAGATAAGAGATGGTGTCATTACAAAATGGAAATGCTTGCTCAGCCAGGCATTAGAGCAATGCAGCTTGGAGTAAAATTGTACTTGCTAAAGCTTTGACCCAGATATGTTTCAGATACTTTCAGTGTCTTTTTATTCACATGTTTTCTGTTACTGAAAGGAAATTGATGCATTTTCCCATCTATTTTCTGTATGAAAATCAAAATATGCTGAATACATTTATTTGTGATTAACATGCATAGCGCCAGCTTTTGCTATTCATCTTGATAACTATCTTTCAGGAAGACTCTCATGTTTTTATTCTATATTCTTTTAGAATTGATGAGTTTGAACTTAAAAGTGAAAAATCCAGCCCAACATACCAAAAAGGAGGGTATTTTTGTCTAGCCAGATATATCTATTTCATCATAGTAAAAAATGAAACAAGACGCATCACAGATTTCTTTATCGGTTTCTTCTGATGACCAGGTAGGTTTCTTATACAAGCTGGGGTGCTTAGTTACTAGTCTGACAGCAGAAAAGTAGCACAGGAAGGAAGAAGAGCTGCGCATCTAAACACTTGTGCCAGCTTGCTTACGCAGCTGACCACTTTAATAAGTCATGTGGATATTGAAATTGCTAGGGTATAATTTTCCATAGATTTTTCTTCTAGGCTTGCATGTCTTTGATACATATACACTGTCATTATCTTGTTTAAAGTACTAAAAAGATGTACTACAATAAAGGCAAAGTCAGTGCTCAGATCTGTCTTTACTGGAATTGAGAGAAAAGTCTTAGAGCAAACTCTGGGCCTGAATTTTTGGAAGCAGGCTGTCTGTAGGCACGCTTAGGGAGGCTGTTTGTAATCGCCTAAAGCCAAATAACCTATTGTAATAAAATGCTCTTCATTTTCTCTTGTCCCTGATATTGCTTTGCTCGAAAGCATAGGAAGTAATTAAGAAGGAAAATGTCTTTCGTCTTCAGAGGCACTGGGATGATGGCCATAAAAGGGCAGGAGTGGGTTGCAGTTTGGAAGAAGTTCTGATAGGATATAGATTTTCAATATGCACAGTTCTCCATGTCAGCAAAAACAGGTCATTACAGCTTTCTGTGACATTCATAACCAATTTAATGGAAGTCCTGATATAATACGCTACTTAAGCCATACCCATTTTGTAATTGAAGTCCCAGTACAAATGGTGACTGTGGCAATCTATTTTTATTTCCAGAATGGACTTTTTGACTTCGTACTGCGTTGCAAAGTCATTTACCCCTATAAATATGCATTTCATAAAGAAGTGATTGGAGATTATTAAAAACACAAATAAAACTATGAAAAAGAAAAATATTTCCTGTAATTGGATCATCCATTATTACATTTTTTCCCTCAAAAAGGGTATGTATATTTTTGAAAGCTTTTTTGTTTTGATTTCTCACACAAAGTATTTCAAGTATAAGGCAAAACAACTAAACTTTTCCATTGAACATGAAATGGGCACGCTGTGCTTTTGTGTCTGCACAGCCATGGGGTAGTAGTGATACCAGAAAGAATGTTATACCTGCCAGAGAGGTCCCAGAAACTATATAATACTTCATTATATAGAGGATTGCCCTCAGTGGCTTCCTTAAAAAGCATTTCTTTTCATGAATTTTTTTTTGTTAAATGCAGAGACCTTTTACCTCTGGAGCTCATGTGCAGACTTATTTTGCAATTTTTGTTAGGAATAGTTCCATGTTGAGAGTTCCAGCCTTCTTGTACCTTTTAGTTATTTCATTATGAAAGTAATATCTACCCAGGGAAACAAACATATATGTGAAATTAGAAAGATGTCAAAAAATTATTTTATTTTAATGGCTGCATCGTCCATATTCACTATTGCAGATTCATCATTTTCTTCTTGAAAGTCATGTAATTAAAAGTTGTTGCTGTTGGAATCCTCAATGTTTGCGTCACCCTGTCCTCTATGAATACAATTCAGGAGCTGACAGGAGATAAGATAAAAGTCAATAAAAAGAGAATTATTTATTAAAAAGATCTAATGTTACAAGAACAGTACACAGGAACTATTATATTACTGTGTCTTCCACATCGTATATACCATTATATATAGCGTATATACAGATTGTATACAATATATCTAACATTTTGATATGGGCCATGACAGTATCTTTCTTTTGGTCTGCAAAACAAAGTTTCTTTCTGGTTATTTTTTTCTAAACAGGTCTTGTGGCATTATACAAAAATACAGTCTCCTCAGTGACGCTAGACTGCACTATTACAATCTTTTACATGAAAAAGGAAAGAGCTCTCCATTGCAACTAAAAAATAGTATGTCATGATAAGGAAACATCTTCTACAAAGTAACAAATAGGTAATACATAGGTACTTAAACATTTAAAACATGTTTATTAATATATTTAAGATGCAAAATACATAGTCTGTTCATGTTGAATATAAAACATACCCCTTTTTGTCCCTGCAATACAACTACGTTACCTGATGGTATGTTCAGTATTTCTATCTGTATCTTGACACTAGAGATTGAGATATAACTAGATGCAGCTCTATCTCCTTATCAGACTTTCATTCTTTTTATAAAGCATAGCCATTTATTGTATTCAGAAAGCTATTTGACCAAAACGCCACCAGCAGTGACTGTAGCCTTTTTGAATACTCTGAAATAAACTGCACTGGCAAGCAACCGTATAAAAAATAGAGGAAATTACGCTTAACTAATTTATAAAATAGCCATTTTGCTTTTTGGTTCACCACTTTATTCTTGTTTATTTTAACCTTTTGAAAAACAATGCAAGTTCTCTGCACAGTAGCAATGCTGTTTTACAAAGGACAGCAGGTAGTTATTTTCTAGGAGTTTGCTCTATCAGCAAGGTACATTCCACCTTCCTTTCTTTGATCTCAAAGGCTTTTCCAGAAGCACAGACATAGAAAGTCTCCTTCTGTCTGTGTTCAGCTAGCTATCCTGCCTTTGTTTTCCTAGCAACATGGTGACTAAGTTGATTTAAAACCTATTTTTTTAGAAAATTATTTAAAATATTAGTGGGTAATAAAGATCTGAGTTGAACCATCTCTGAAAAAATTTACAAAAAAAATATTCAAAACAAAAAATAATTTAGTCATCAGTCAGCTTCTTACCTACCAAGCACTTGATGTGCGTTGTGTTTTCTTGGCTACTATTTTAAAGCTGCTAAGAAAGGGCATAGAGTGTACTAACTAAATGCCAAGTATTGTTTTGCTAGTGAGCTGGCAAAATAATACCATTTGAGACCCAGAACCCATCAACCAAAACAAATTTCCATCAAAACTTTTAGAGGGTTGGACAGCTAGAAGAACTATGCTATTAGGACTTGCCTGTTAAATTCTTTTGACTTGATTTTTCCCAGGCAAGGCAACGTTCATCCTAGATGCAATCGCTAGACCCATGGTAGTAAAACACCTTCCCTCATAACACCGTGCACACCATAATTGTACGAACACACACACCATATACACTGAGGATCATTTTGATTCAGGTGCCAATACGTGGAAAGGCCTTCCAATGTAGTAAAATTGTCAAAATTGTCCATTGCATGAAAAATTGTTCGGTACAGAAAAAGTAGGGATTAAAACTGATAGCACACAGTCCCTAACTCTAGTGAGCTATAGAAATAGAGCCAAATAGCTAAATAACTGGAATGATGCTCAGTAGCACTTATCCAAGTATTTTTTTTCAGACATAACATTCTCCAAAGTACATCCTACTGGAGTCTGTATATATGTGAATTATTACATTCCAAAAAATGTTAATATTCTTTCCATAATATGCTTTCTTATACACTTCAAATTGATTACCAAATACTAAAGCACAGAATGTTACTAAAAAAAGGACCCAGGGGAAAAAAGAAAGTTACAAGTGAGAAGTGGTTGGAAAAAGTAGGTTTATCTCCTTGCATTGCTTTGTTTGTACACTTAGCAGCCTAATGTATATCATATTTAAATGCCCAGTGGATTTTTAATTGTCATATGCAATAGGAATTAATTTTTTGTTTGCTATTTAAAATATACATTTGATTAATTTGACATTAAATCATGTGGTATTTGATGAAAAAAAACTTGTTTCCTTTTAAGTTTGTGTTTAATCATTTTCTGTTTACCTTGCAATAAAATAAATGGCTTCTGTTCTGCTCCATTTTGCCACTTTCTGAGGGTGCTGTCTAGTATTGACAAATCTTTTTGCTAATTAAATACATATTCATACATTTTCACATATTTTCACAACAAATTCTCTATACTTTTGCAGTGGGCTGTGTATTTAAACTATATTTTTCTGTCTTTGCAGTTGGAACAGCCAGCCATAGGGGATGCAAGAAGAGTATTTGACAAAGCTGTATCAAACTTTGCTCTATATTTAAAAAAGATTTTTTTTTTTTCAAACCAGAGGTACGGTACTAGACACCACTGTTTAAACACCCAATGGTACATGACTGGGGTCACCAAAATCGAACATATTAAAAAAGTAAAGTACGTTTGACAAAAATTACCTTTCCTTACAAAAGTTTATTACATACAATCTGCATATTTTTGGGCCAAGAAGCGTCCCCTCCCCAGAGGACATTTACAAAAAATGAAGAGAAAAAAACCTGATGAATTATTGACCGTGTCTCCAACCCTCCTCTAAGTGCACCACAGGCATTTCTATGGGTCTTTAAGAATTAGCTTGGGTTTCCAGTTGTCCATGGACATAAAACTCCATCCCTTGGTGTCATCAAGCTAAAGCAAACGAATGACAACAACGACAAAGTCTGCAGTCTTCACCATGAAGTTGAAGGAACCACCAGTGCCAAAAGCAATGTTACAGAGGACGAGGAAGTGGACAACACATGTAAGGTGGATTGAGCACTTGTTACTTTCCCTCCTGAAATGAAAAGCAAAGTAATTAAGGAACAAATGATACAAACAGTTCCCAGTATATTTAGGTACTAGATTTTACCCAAAACTTGTATTCTATTATGCTCAGCAAAAACCTAACTTTCAGGCAGTGTATTACCTTGTGAGAACTGCAATCACAAAATAGGGTCCCTATACAGACACGAGGAAGCAGGGGATTTTATGATGATATCTACAGAAACTCATATGCTGAATCCTCATATTCAGTCTGCAAATGAATAGGAAATTCCAAAAGGGTATGTGGTTTTATGCCTTAATGGCATGGTTTAACCCTAGCTGGCAGCTAGAACCACACAGCTGCTCGCACAGTTCTCCCCCTTCTCCCCCAGAAGGGCAGGGAGAAGAGGGAGAAAGGAAGGGAAAGGGAAGGGAAAAATACCCTCGTGGGTTGAGATAAAGACAGCTTAATGAACAATATCAGACAAGGAAAATATCAATAATAAAAATAATAATAATAATGACAAAAGTCTCTAGCAACACTTGGTAAATCAGTGAATTCGCACCATCCTGAGCAGTGATTGCGAATTCCTGTCCCCCAGCCAACCCCCATGTATATACTGAGCATGATGTCTACAGTATGAAATATTCCATTGGCTATTCCATTGTTCTGCCTATGTTCCTTCTCAGCTTCTATGGGAAGCTGAAAAAAAGTCCTTGAATACTATAAATATCAGCTAGCAACAACTAAAACAATATGCGATATTGATATTCCTTTCATACCAAATTTGAAACATAGCAGCCGCTAGAAAGAAAATTAAGTGTATCCCAGCTGAAACCAGGAGACTTAATCCTCAAAAAGAATTAGGCTCCAGAATATGCCCTGAGTCACAATCACAAATATTCTTCTGGAAACAAGGAATGAAAGCTAGCCTTTGATCTTGATGTCTGTCTGGAGGAAGAAGTGGTCTTTTGCCCAATAGCCCAGTGATGGTGTTAGGTCACAGCAGTCCCTTAAAAAGCCATGCTAAGGGGAAATACGCTGTGGGCTGGCAGTGGCAACAGATCACAGGACGGGAAAGGAACCAGACTGTGCTTCTTTGGACCACAGTAGTCCTAAGTGTAACTGATCAAATGTGTGTAATTTAATCAAAAATAGCAGGTTAGAAGGAATGAAAGATTTTGTCCCTAAAGTTCAGGCTGAAAAGATACATGAAACAAATATTCCACGGAGTAGGGGTTGGTGTCTTCAGTATTCTGATGATAGCACTGTAGTTCGTGACTAGAGCAGAGATGAAATTTAGGTCTAGATTCAAGTTCCAGGCTCACACCTTTCGGACAGTACTCCTTAAGGACTAAAAAGCAATGTTTAATAGAATTTTAAAGTGTTAGCAGAAAATTAGAATTTAGATGCATTATAGTGTTTAGGCAAAAGTGAATGTTATTTTCTGGTTGTTCTTGCCACAAATGGTTCCATCCCTTTCTTACCTGTGTAATATTGATAATTTAAATTTTTTCAACATATTAGAGTAACTGAGGAAATAGAAGCTAGACATCATAATTTACTTCATGATAATATATTAATACGTTAATAATCTGACAAATATCTACCCAAAGGAGTCAATGGAACCTACAGAAAAATTCAGCTTGTTCTAAAGCAGGCACATACACAGGGTTCAGCTACCTAAATGCATGTCGTTGTAGCTGTGTTGGATCATACACCACTGGCTGGTGGTCCAGAATGATGTGCGTATCCTCTAAGTCCCACATAACATCTGCCAGCTCTGTGCAAATGTCTGGGATACCTCAGGACATCTCAGATGTCCTTGTGTGCCTATGTCTGAATATTTAATTTCAGAAGATCAGGCTGTCTAGGCTCCACTGTAGGTCTGTACGGATTACATCTCAGCTGATGATAGTGCTATTTGAGACAGCTAGTGCATGTGTGGATATCAATTAGGTTTCCAGATGTTATTCAAGAAAGGGAGAGGTTTCCTGTAAATCCTCGGTTTTGTTCATCAGCCCCACAGGGATGCCTCAGATACTCTTGAACATCTCAAATAGAACTGAAGAAGAACTAACCAGAACTGAAGACTCTGGTTAATGATTTTATCTAATAGCTAGAGAATTGTGAGAACATTTTTTTCAGGTAGAGGATAATAGGGTTAATGAGCACTGCTATAATTGCCACTCTTCCAAATATAAGTGTAACCTTACCTGAAAAAGATGGAACTCTGATCTGTGGACTAGCAGTCCCATCCCCTCCTTCGCTGACTGCACACACCTCAATGATGTAGACACCAACATCAGGAAGAAGCACCACCGCAGAGGTTTTCTGTGTTTCTATAACTTGACTGTTGCTCTGGCCTTCTTGCCTAAATAACACCTGTGGTCAATAAAGTAGATAGTAGTCATAGTGGTCGTTCAAGTTACATACCAGACATTTTGTGTAGGTAATGCAGTCACTGGAATGTTAACTGTTCTTGCTTTCTTTAAGGCTTTCTTGACATTACATTTGAACAGTCATCTGCTTTTACTCTCTCCTCCCCCCAATGGCTTCAAAACAATAATAGCAAAGTATATTAGCAATTAATGAATGTGAAAGGACGTTGATTACGATCTAGAGTGAAGATAAAGCATTTGCCTGCTCCAGCATGAGGTGTTACACAATTTTCTTCTGCAAACATTCTCCAAAATGCATTTGGGGTTCTATTTGATTCAAATTCTTATCCTCAAATTCATTTTTGTCTCAAGAACCCAACTGTAAATGTAAAGAAAACCCAAACATAAAGAAAATGGCCTAAATAATGTCCTTAGTGTATTTACCTTAGCTGGCTAAATCAACTGAGAATAACTCAGATCTGTCCCTGCATCTCCTGTGAAACTCAGTACAAGCTTATGGCGCGTGGGAGGAAAGCAAGGGAGTACATAGCTGCCTTTTTGGTACTTCCGCGTAAGTTTCTGTCCCCAGACAAAATTGAAAAGGTCGGAGAGGTGTAAAAAAGCAAAGTAGTCGACTGAACTTTCTCAGAATCTCAGCTATTCTGATAAAGGTTAGAGCAATTTCTGGTTTATTTGAAACATTTTGTCATTTCTTGATGATATTTCCTGATGTATCAGAGGGAATATCAGATTGTAGTCTATAGAAATGATTGTATATATGCTTCAAAAAAACCTCCCAACCACACCTCTGTAAAAACAGCGAAATAATTCTGCTTTGATTTAAAACGTTGCAGTGAATTCCACTGCTTTTTATGATTTGTCATGTAAAAGTTAATCTGGATTTTACTCCTTAAAACTTCAAAACTTTAAATGCCAGATGTTGTCATCACTGATTGTTGAACATGACCAACATGATCACAAAACAAACTGAAGTATTTGTGTTTCTGCTTCATAAAAATATTAATTTTAATGTCATTTTAAGATACCTCATTCTTCTGCATTTCTGTAAATCCTATTGCAAACACAGTTAAATTATCGTATTAGTAGGAATTTCATTGCAGGCTGGTCTTGTTAAGAGCCACTTCTGAGTCAGATATGATGAACCGATCCCTCAGATAGAGCTTACTCGGTTTGTAATCAGTCGTTGAAAATCACAACACAGAAAATGTTGGGACATTTTGCTCTTTTCAATTTTATTTATTGCTTTTCATAGTGAGAACTGATTGCAGACAGTCTGTATAACATACTTTACTTCCACAGAAAAAACAAGAAAGGGGAAAAAAGCCAACAGGGAAGAGGAGTACTCATTTGGAAGAAAGAAAGGTGAGCAAGGAAGGGGAAGCACTGACCTTGTATCCCATTACGTCGGATTCATTAGCTAGAGGTCTGACCGGCTCCCACCCAAGAGACACATGAGAGCCATCCTGTATCCACATAATATTGCTTGGTGCTTGGCTGGGAGCTGAGGAGAAAAAATAACAACACATACATAAATATAGTTTATAGGGAGTTTCCTTAAAATCAAAAGAAAAGTATTTCAATCTTTTAAAAATGAATCTTTTAAACGAGTTTACAACTCGTTGTGTTAGCAGGGTCCCAAATCTAGCTGAAATTCTAAAAGATGTTTTTTTTTCCCACCAGAATAGTCATTTAATAGATCGTGGTGTATTTACCCAACCCACCCCATGAACTCCACAGAGATTACGAGTTTGAATTCTTTTCTGTCCCTTCTTTGTCAAAAATGCTTTGGTTTCTAGGAAGATAACCTTTGTTATGAATGCAAAGTCATATGAATTCATGTCTAAATATCAAAGCAAAGCCATGAATCAAAACTATACACGATTCCTGATTATTATACACTCCTCTTAAAGGAAAACGCAAGAAGGCAGAGGTTGCTCCCTGACTTCTCCCTTTGAGCAAAGGTACTAAGATCACTTACGGGACTTCTTGGTTGCTGCACGCACAGCAGTGCTAGGTGGTCCATACCCTGCAGCGTTGTATGCCCTCACCGTTAGGTGATATAATGTGTTTCCTTCTAATCCTGTCAGGAGGATGGATGATTCATTTCCTTCAGTTTTGACCTTTTCTGCTGCTTCTTCCTGCTCCATATCCTTCCAGTAACCAACCTACCAACAAGAGACCAAATGAAGGATTAATATAGACATCTGGGAAGCTCATGCTTCCAGATGCTCATACTTCTTATCCTAGGGAGGGTCCTCTGGCATTTCTGCCTTTTGTCTGACCATCAAGCCCTTTTAAACACGTGGGATTTGCCGTCTAAGGTCAGAGCCAAGCAATACAAACTTCTCCAAAATGGCGAGACTTGGAATATCATGGTATTGCCTGAAGCACGTTGAATTGCTGTGTACTAGCACGAGCAGATGTAACTATAAGATGGAAGAGCAGAGGACAAACATCGGCAGGAAGTCAAAAGTATTTCAGAGAATTCAAGGAGAGCTCATCCTCTGGTAGGTCACCAGAAAATCTACCTTCACCCTGGAAAGCTCTGACCCCATCTGTTTAGAAGTGTTGTGAGCAATATTCCCTTCCTGGCCCTGTGCAACTCAGAGCCACAAGATTTCTTATTGTCATGAATAGAAAATGACAGAACACTGAAGAAAATCTTTCATTCATGTGAAAAATCTTATCTGAAGAAAAAGAAGGAAGTGGATTCAGTTTTAGGTCTTGGATATAAACAGGTTTCTGGTAAAAGCAATTTTGATAGTATGTTTATGCCCTTCCTTTTCAGACATAAAACCCCTAAATGATCTTTGTGGTTCTTAGTCTATATTTCTGGTATCTGTACTGAGTTTGTCATAATCTCAAAGAGGTTATAGAGCTGAGCTAGGAATTTGACTAGTTTCTTTCCTCAGGGACCAAGTATATGCAGGCCATAACAGGGAAAAAGCAGTACTGTCTCTTCTTAATGTATCTAGGTGACCTACACAAGTAAGGTAATTCTCATGGGGCCCTATTTTCCCTAACAGGAGATGTCACTAATGTGCCACTCAAAGACTTATATTCAGCTTACCGTTATTCATGCTGAGACATGCTTGCATTTATTCCACATTTTGACCTTTTCTGCGAAGTTGGTTATTTCATAATAAGTTATTCATATTATATCTGGACAACTTTTCCTCTGAGAAAAAGGTCATGGACAATACAGCACTCTTGTGCATGTATCCCAGAAAATGGTGAACCAAAAAAACCAAGGGGTTCATAGGAAAATAAGACCAATGAGTACAATGCTGACCTTTTATAATTGCACTAGGACTGCCATTTAACCAAAAGAAAAAAAAAATCTAGAAAGACCTGGCTGCAAAAATACACATTTAAGGTCATGTCTTCACTTCAGTTAACTTTTGATCAAGTTTGTGCCAACTCAAAATCTACTTTTTGAGTTGTAAAATTCTTGTGAATATCTTTTTTGTGTGCCTGCATTATCGCCTGCATTATCTCATGTTAAAATGCTATTGCTTTAATTCTTAGGTTAATTACAGCTCAGATAGAAAATGTAGCTGTAGTCACCTCTTGTTATTGAAACAAGTGTGATGCACTGAGGTATTTTTGCTAGCTGAGTGCTTGACCAACTCTGTTGGTATCCAAAGTAACACCTAGTCACATCTTTCTTGGAAATAAAAAAGAATCAACACCCATTTATTCACACATTAGAATTGAATCTCCAATGCTTATTATGTCTTGGGCGGTCAGATTCCTTTCATTGTACTTGCAATGCATCCTTGCATCACTAGAGTGATGAGGGCCACACGGTATTAAGCACTGTACAAACATGTAGCGAGAGGCAGCACATGTCCTGGAGACCCTATCATCCAGTTAGTGAAGTCTGACGAGGATCCAACAGGGAAATGGTCAGGAAGGAAAAGCGACTTGCCTAAGCTTACACAGGTGGACAGAAGCAGGATTGGAAATGCAACTGAAGTATTGAAATCCTGCTTCTAGAAAACCAGGAGCAAAATCATAAGTAGCTCGGTAGCTCTCATTGTAGTAGTTTACTCACGGGGCACACCAAGTCTCACGTGAATGCAATGTACAAGACAGTAGCGAGCCGCAGCTTTTGCACTGAAACCTTTTTTTTAATATAAAGAAGTTGTGAAAACTTGTTTTTCCAAATATTGGTGTTCAGACTATATAGATATTAAAACCTGATGAGTGTGAAAGAAAGCTAGGAGCATAACTCAGCCCTTTTGGTATTTTTCAAGTGTTTGGAAATGCTCTCCAGCACTGCTTATATGGCATTATCAGTTTGGATACTAATTATATTTTGCAAATGTTAAGTCTGCAAAAATAACTATGACATGTTCCCTGCACCACACGACAAAAGTGTCCTCCTTTGGCAAAGGGAAATTCTTCTGGGAATGAATATACTGTATTAAGCAGCAAAAGCATGAAACGCAATTTGGCAGTGCTTCTATTTCAGTTTCCCCTGTACTTCAAAGCCCTTAAGTGTTTGGTCTCTGCTTTTAAAATTCCCCTCAAAGTTTTGCCAGGTGAGTTTGGACTTTGATCTCAAAAAACACATTTCTCTTTCTTTCTTAATGCACACATCCATGTGTTGATGGCCAAATGAGCTAAAGGAAAAAATGGTTATAAAAAAAAAACCTCCAATGATTGTTGACTGAGGTTGATGATGGAGGAACATATCCAGTTGAACTGAAATGAAGATACTGCTGATGTTTAAAAGTGCTGGACATATTTCTTAAAATATAGGGTTGGTTTATTTACCTTATATGTGTGTTTTGGTTTTTTTTTACTATTTTCTGTTAGCTTAATTTATACTACTCAGAAGGGATTTACCACACTTAAGAGTAGGTTTTCATTAATGATAACTTTGAATTTTGATATAGCATGAAGCATAAATCACCCAAAAAGGTAGCCTATATTTTAAAAATGAAAGAAAAAGGTGGTGGTGGTGGGGGGACATTTCATCTGTTTAATGCATTATTGTTTGTGAGGTTTTAATTTTTTGCTGGATTTTCTGTTCTTTTTCATCTGATCCCCAGAGACCCGTCTCTTTGAGCTGGAGAGAAAGCAGTAATGGTATTTAAACAACTGAATAGAGGAAATGCAGGAGCATACAAGCTGCTTTGTCCTGACTGTGGGTTAAGCAGTTGTTAAAAGTAAACCATCACATTAAAAAGACGTTTCCATCTAAAATTTTTCTACCTCTGATACTTACAGACTACTTCCTTGAAGTCTCATGTTAAAAGGTATCTTAAATAATATTATTCCTTTTACCAAATTGGTTTCTAGGGTATGCATAGTAGCACTTTGGTATAAATCCGTGTAATCCAGTTGCAGGCCCTCTTCTCTAAGTTCAGTAGAGTCAGAGTTACTGTCTGGATACTCTTTCTGTTGACCACAGAGAATTAAAGCAACAAATTCGACATTTCAAGTAAGAGCCTAAATTAGGTAGGATGAATCAAAGTGGACAAACACAGAAACTTTCCTGCGCTCTCTGATTGAGTCTTTACCAACATCAAAGTACTGACATAACTGCAAATGAACTTGAAGAGATATCAGAGTACAGAAAGTGCCAGGGGATAGGGAGCGGAGAGCTGAGAGAACTGCTGCTAGCCCTAAAAAAATGATTCAGATTTCATTAAAACTGTTTTAATTATCATTACCAGAAACCAAATCAGCTCCTTGAACTGACACACCACCTTCATGCAAATGCTAGTGCTGGCACAACTGCAACAGTAGAACCAAGCACTCAGGCCAGGAGAAGATGCGCTTTTTGTATCTTCTGCTGCTGCTTTTTGTATCTTCTGCTGCTGCTTTTTGTATCATCTCAAGATATTGGAGTGACTGTCCTTCAGAACAAGATGAGAGGTTTCTGCAAAAAGGTCAATCAACCTCAGTTTCTTCCCTCTCACCAAAACAATTGCTGACTCAAAAGAAGAAAGAAAACACTGTTCAGGACTCCTGGGTTCTGGGGTCTTCTCTGGAGTGTCTTATACCCTCCTCCTCTTTTCTCAGGTATTCTCTTCTCCCACATAGTCCTGCACACACATGGGACGAAAACTGGTATTTTACCTTAACCTTGAGGACTATCAAAAAATATCTAGTCATATTTTCTTATGAAAAATCAATAATTATCTAGGTTTCTGATTTTGGGTGATAGAAAGCTAGTAGACTTGTAACAAGCTATTCATGATACAGACATTTCAAAGGGTATGGCTCTCTTGAAGCCTTCATGACAGATCTCGAGCGCGATCTATACCTTAAGGACTTGAAAACCAGTGGTACTACTGTGCTATAAAATCCTGCTTGCAGTCTTCAGGACTTTAGAGGGCGTTGAATTACCTTTTGAATAACTTTGTAGGCAAAATTGACTCATACATAAAACTATCCAATTGCTCATTTTGTGTTTGGAAAAATGCATCCATTCCAAAAGTGAAGTCTGGTAAATTGGTATTCACGCTGGTGAAACACCAATTCCTCTTTTTTTCTGTCTTGCTTTACCAGCCTCTGGTAGAAACATCCATATATTCTTTCTAAATTACTTCAAGGTATACTTCACTAAATTTAAAAAAAATCCCAAAGACATTCCAGTACCTTGTAGATGTAATTTTCTGTTCCACCATAAAAACAGATAAAGTACACCCAAGAAACAGCAAAACTCTTGAATATTTCTCTTTGAAAAGACAGAATATTACATCAACAAGTTATTATGTCAAGTAATCCTCTCTGAAAATGGCATTCAAGATTTTCTATTTTTTATACTTTTTTTTTGTTGCAAGTTGATTTTTTAATTAGGTTAGTTAAGCTCCTATCCCCTGGGGGAATTCCAGTGCAAAAGACATGAGCTTTGTGATCTATACTTTAGTATTAGCCTTGGTTTTCTGGAAAAGAAAAAAAAAAGATATCTGCTCTTCTGGCAAGTAATTCTTTCCCTTTCCCTCCCTACCAGTAGTGAGTGACAAAGAAAATACTGCCTAGGGCTGAAATAGGCTTTATAACCTTCAGGTTATGGATTCTAAACAATAAGTATGAACCGTACACTATATTTTTCTACCATTCTGACAAAGTTTTCAAGCTACTTCTACTTTATCAGAGTGGAGCTGACATATATTTAGTAAGGTCGGGCGGACAGCTGACAAATCTGCACCGAAGTCAGGAATAATATGTGCTTTGGAAGATGCAAATGAGTACAGCAAACCTTGCATAAAACTCATGTGACATAACGGTTAACACTGCCTTTCACGGATGACAATGTGAAATTGGACAGGTTACTTTGGCTTTCATTACTCCTTAGCACAAAGTGCAAACAGGGCCGGAGTGAAAGCGGGTCACTGCAAACTTGTCCATCTGTAGTAAATATTCTGTCACTTTTGGTTGGTTAGACCCCAAACATAAAAAAAAACATAGCTCCTCCTTTAATAATGATGCTGCTAAAAGGCCAGGAAATGTGAAGAGCACATAGGTGGTTGTCACTGCTGTGGTGACCACAGGCAGAATACAAATTGCGACATGAAAACAGAGTGGCTAGTCAGATTATTTTACATTCAATTTGAATCGAAGGCAACATTTTACTTGTGGTCTAGAATAATTCTACATTAGGAAAAAATTGTTGAAAAAAAAGATAAATTATTCATCTTTTTATCAAAGTCACTGGATTTCTGTACATTAGCTATTTGCTATTTGTGGATTAAGGGAGTACTACAGGCTATGTTCTGCACTGTAATAGACACGATAAAACTTTCAAAATCAGTTTTTAAATTAAAATAATTTTCACAAAAGCTGAAGAAAGTGAATCATAGGGAAGGTATAAAGCTGCTCCATATTTTTGGTTTTTTTTGGGGGGGAGTTTAGCCCCAGTGTCTTGCTGCACAGAGTCCTTCCTTTTTACACTGAGGGGATGCTTTAAAGAGAAACTATCAGTATGTTAGCAAAATTGGGCTGATTGATAGTGTCGATTTAGTGTTTCTAAGTCAATACTGCAATGCACTGATGCACTATGCTGATCCTAGAAGTCATTTCCATGAAATAATTCCCCAAAATGGAACTGAAAAGATGTAGCAATACTGTCCAGTCAGAACCGGATTGGGTTCTGTCCTGCTGAATCAGTCAGGAGAGCAGCATTTAGCCTTCTGTTTATTGAGTAAGGGTTGCTCTGATCACAATGCTTCCTGGGAATAAGGACAGAAAAGAACGAAATACTCCCTGAAAGATTCGTCTGTCAGAAAGCGGGCAGAGAAATTCTGGCTAAACAAACAAAGAGGAAAAAGGGAAGGGTGTGTATGTCCATAGAAAAAAAGCATCATCCTCTCCCCAGATAAAAGTAGTACCTCAGAAGGCTCCTCTAATTCCCTCATGGGATGAGGTAGAAAGGAGCAGTGAAGGAATTTTATATTTCATTTCTTTCTTCTGTCAACTGGCCTGAAATATTTACTCTGTAATCTTCACGCTAGAATCCTAAAATTGGTGTACAGCACAGTGAGGTGCCAAATTATTAATAAGGTTCAACATTAATAACCTCTGCTGTATCAATAAGAATTTCCAAATTCATTCCTAAGAAGTTCATGAGAGAAATAGAGCAGGTGAGTGTTAGAGCTGGGGTCAGAATATGCTGAACTGTGAGGGTCTAAACACTTTCCGAGACAGGAAGACCATGTCTAATATGAAAAGAGCCCACTGTCCTACCTGTAACAGCCACCTATCACTGGCACACATCTGTAGAGCTAAGGGAAGTGTTATGCGATAAGCAGGTAAATGCAAAATACATGAAGTTATGAATGAATAAGTTTCTAGAGACATAATTTTCACTTTTAGAAAGAAAATCTATTTTTTATTTTAAAAATACATAAACCAAAGTTAATAGAACATTTTGAGAATCAATGCGATTGATGAAATGAGAATAAAAGTAAAAATAATAGGTGTAATTTAAAAGACATCAAGATATCTGAGAGGGTGTAACAAAACAGCCATCTTTCTGAAGAGAAAAATACAGGGTGCAGTGAGTAAGTTATTTCAGAGAATAAAAGACTGGCCTGGAAATTGAAGACACAGGTTAAGAGCGAGTGGAACACTTCAACGTGGAAAGAGATAGCATTTGCAAGGTGAATATCATCTCTATCAAATACGGTTTTGTTCTCCTCACATATAGCAGTTTTAAAGGTAAAACAGTTAGGTATCATTTTTGCTGCATGAAGCAAGCCACGTGCAAAGAGGTTAAAACATGTTTAATGTAAGGAAGAAGTGGGGATAAAGTTCAAGAGAGTTTGCAGAGTTCAGCATGGAGGCATATATGGGAAAGAGACCTGGACAAATGGAAGGCCTGAGGGGACACATCATGGTCACAGCCTGCTTGGACTGTGCTGGAGAGCAATATGGGACTGTCTAAGTATCAAGAAGCTACAGCAAATCAGGTAAAAAAATACTACGTGACTGTGGGGTAAACATGCTGTCCCAGGTCAAGGCCATCCAGCCTGAGGCTGTGCTGGAGAGTGTGGTGGCTCTGGTGCTGCCTGGGCACCTAAACTTCCTTCCTAAGGCCATCAGTGATGGTGACCACCCCCCAGGTCTTGTCCGGACATGCTTCCAGGGAGACACTCTGTGCGAGTAGGTCACAAGATACTTTTAGACATCCATATCATTGGTATCTGCTGCAGATCTACACGTTTACCCTCTTTTCATTGTTACTGTAGAGAATCAGGAGTCAGCACTCTCCAAAGGACAAAAGCAGGTACCCGAAAATCAGTAAATTGTGTCTATCTGTCTGAGCTATTTCATGAGGAGCAGCATAGCCGGAACCACAAGGTCAGGATGGGTCATGTTGGCCCCAAAGGACAGGTTTAGTTCTAGGTGTGACCTGTTCCTAGAGGTTTGGATTGTAAACTGGATCCAAAGCTACAACTGGATCCAAAAGCGCGAGAAGGTCCATTGCCAGGGCCGGTTCTCTTTCCCAAATCAGTAAGGGCTATCTCTAAGCAGAGATTTATTTGTGGACAGTGTGGCTGCTGCTTTTCATCCTGGCATCCGACCTTTTTGCCGTCTGCCCAGCAGATGTCCCCCGGCCACCGCAGGACGAGAGCACGTGGACGGCAGAGGCTCTTTCCTTCCTCTGTGTTGATTGCTCTCGGTAAATAACAAGTTTGAACTGGTCACTTAGAGCTGGAAACAGTCAATACCTAATCTTACCTAGCCTCCGAGAGAGCCATGCTAGGTCACTTGCAGTTCTTTCAGCTATTTTTGAAGTGTCAAAGAGATGTTATAAGAACTGGTGTTGAAGAGTTTTCAAGCACAAATAAATAAAAGATGTGCCAGTGCTACAGCTGTGACCATTGTTCTACAGCTAGTCATATGTATGCTAAAATAAGCATAATTTCTACTGAAGTTTCACTACTGCACATGTTAACAGAATGCAACGCTAGCAAAAGCAACAAGACTTCTCGTTATGATATTCTGTGTTCATACCTCAAATCCCTGTGGTCTTCCTAGACTTTCTTTAATATGTTTCCATGCAACAAGAATCTCTGATACAGACAAACTCGTAGCTTTGACATCGATGGGAGCAGCAGTCGGTTCTGTATTAAGAAAAATTGAAACAATAAACCTCCACTGTAACAACTTGTATTTATCAAAAACACTCCATCTGAAACTGTCATTTACTTCCTTTGTTCTACCTTAATACTCACGAGAAAGTATGACATTACGGGGAACATGAAAAACTGAACAAGATGAAGAGATTTTTATTGTTGTATTTCTTTATTTGTGTCATGCTACATCAATATCTCATCACCGATAACAGGTGCAGCAAACTGTGACAGAATCTCTTGTCTGATTTAAAAAAAAAAATCTTTAATACTTTTAAATGCCCCCCTGCTTCCACACACCCCTTTCATACGCCTTCATCAGCCTAACTCCAGCAGTAAATGGAACATTCATTCCCATCCTGGCTTTTTAGTGCCGTTCTGTCAGCTCGGGATGAGCTTGCTGGGATGAACACCCTTGCTGGGTGCTCGGTCAGTCCTGCTCCGGCATGATAGCGAGTAAGAAGTGATGCCCACTGTAATGCTGTAGTGAAATGCTACGTAAAAGGAATTTTTAGGACTATGTTTTTATGTCCTTGAAGTCACAGACAGCAGTGTTTGGGGCATGCCATCTTCCCTCTGCTGTGAAGCATTTACTGTTTTAGGCCTGGGATGAACACTTTTCTAAAGAAGGCATGAAGGCCTAGGGTTTGTCCCTCTGACTACCTTTGTTGCTACCATTGTCCCTATGTCCATGTTCGTATCTCCACGCTATTCATAGGACACTCTGCAGTCCTGACCTCCTGATTATTTGGAGCAGAGGACCCTCCCTGCCCTCCAACCAGGGCGGGTGTCCTTCAGTGCTGCCGGGGTATGGCCAGGGGGCACATGGGGGGCTTAGGGATGCAGGATGCTTTACTCATCACACCTGCTCGACAGTGTTGACACAGGCACGTTTTGCTTTGCACTTTCATATCACTGAACACTTTACAGAGGTCCGACTTCTGGTGGTTGGGAATTGGATAAACATACATCTGCCACGACAGGCCGTTGAGCGTACCACCAACTTATATCACCAGGTAGTGCATTGGGAGTGAAGTGTCCAAAACCAGGCACATGTCAAACTGAGACATGAGCTAAGGAAATCTTTCAGATCTTTTGCTCTATTACCTAAATATTACTGAAAATTTGTTTAAGACAAACTATGGGGACAAGGCTCGAACGCAGACAGCGGAGCACACAGTAGCGGCATTTCTCCACCATTCTGGTGCAGTTCACTTGCTCAGCGAAAAGGTGAATTCACATTCCCCCGCAGCCGCAGAGCCTGCGATTTCTTCCTTGGCCTAATGTTCCTCATTACATTTCTAATGTGTTGATCTGCTCTTGAAGGGCAGGCAGAGGTCCTGGCTTTTATGTTATAGTGAGGCACATCAAAGAGCTTTCTAAAAAATGTTTTTTCGGAGGCTCATTTAACTGGGTTACAGAAAAGGAGTTTCCTTATGGAAAAGCCTGAGTTAAAATGATACATTTTTCTCAGTGATCAAACTGCCGTAGTAAGATGCCTAATATGAGTCTTGAGTCATTAGCTGCGCTCCTTTCTCTGATCATATTGCAGGCATTATTTTGGCACTTCTGCCCTACACTTCTTCTCTGACATGGCTTGTATGAATTTTTCTTCCTTTTTGATGTCAGATTTTTAATGTTTGAAGCTCTTTTTGATCTCCTTTTTTATTTACTTCTGAAGAAAAGAAGCATTTCTGATGTGATGCAAAATGGTGTTCGCCAACAATGAGTGTTACTAATAAGTATAAAATATATATGGAACTTTTCAGGTAACAAAGAACAAAAAAAGTATCTCCAGGAGTAAGTGAAACGATCTTCTGAATTCAATACCAAAAAAATTGCGCTATGAAGAAATATATTCCTCATAACATGATTTTCTGTTCAATAGTTCCTCCCTGCTTTCTATTTTATGTACTACTAAGATTTGTGTGGCAAAAGCTATTTTCTAGTTTTTGTATTATTGAAGCAATTACCTTGTTGTCAGAAAAGATTGCAGTGGGATAAATAATTTGAGATGTACACAAAATGTTGGTTGGCAGCCTTTACACTTTCTATAAATGCAGAAATCATTTCCTCTTCATAGCATTCGCTAGGGGTGGTTTATGTATTGTTCCGAATAGAAGCACAGAATATTTTCTGATATTTTTAAAAATCGTTTTCAACAAATGGAGTAGAAATACTTTGAATTTTTTTTAATGTGAAGAAAGTGCATTTCTTACATATCCAGAAATTATTCACTGCAGTTTCACTGATGTTAGACATTGAGAATATAAGTGTTGAGCAAAAGAACAGAAATTATATATTTAGGAATAAGGTATATTATGACTGTCTGAAAGTTTATGGAGACTAAACAACATTTTTAATTAATTCAGATAAGATGAGGACCATATAATTTCTGGTGTTATAATACAGTCTGTGCTTCGCTCCAATGTCATGCTTTATTCTGTGTGTCTAAAACTAATGATAAGTTTGACAGGTTCATTAGGTTTTTCTGTAATGGTCCCTGATGTTATAATCATATCCTTTTCTTAATATCATGGCATTATGCTAAACCTGTTGGTGTCTGCCTGAGGTCATACTGATTGAAAAAAAAAAAAGGGGGCCAACGTCTTTAATGATCCCTTTAATATTCCCTGATTGAATTAAAGATGCAGCATGGCAAGTTCTCAAAAGGCTGTGTGCAATATCCACAAAACATTGTCTTTCCATTTGCTGCAATCACACTTTAAGGAAACATGTTCAATCTGTAGGTGTTTGGCTGCAATAAAGCAGGACAAGGAGTTACACTAATTGCATTGATCTGGTGTTCAATCGTCAAATGAATCCTTAATTTTGATACTGGCAAGAGAAAGAAGAGTTAGATACTAGCCCTCATTGTGTTATCCCTATTTATGACCATAAACTGATTTGTTTTTCTGAAATATTATTCCGTAAAGATTTCCACATGATCTAACTTAAAAAGCATCCAAGGATCTGTTCATGTTTTTGTTGTTTTAACTCTTGTGTGGAACAGAGCCTCAGTCAGGACTCCTCATACAATCACTTAATATCCGTTCACTTCTCATTTTGACTCCAGAAAGGACTTTTCCCCAGTTGCCTAATTCAAAATCTGAGCTCTCATTTGAAGGTAAGAACCTCAGCCTGGGTAATTGCATTATGACTTCAGGCAGCTGCACATAGTTGATATTTTGGGACTTCAGCCAGGAGCCATGACTGGGATAATTCCCGTCTGTGGAAAAAAAATCACCAAAGAGATCTATCAGAAGAAAAATCATGAGGAGTCATCCCTCTTGTGTCAACCTGTAGGTAAAGTGGTAACATTTACTCCCTTGTGGGAAATAGCTACAGGGAGTATCTTCCAAATCAGGGCATTTCCAGTACACTGTTTCCATTCCTGAGAAAAGCCATGAGACATTATACTTGGCTCCACCTCTCAGCCTGTTTGATGTGTGTCCCTGGTTTGGGGACTCCACCAGATCTATGGTGGCACGGCTGCCACAGGATAAGACTTTCTCTGGAATCTTGTGCTAGAAAGTGAAAAGATGTCTGACTTCCAAAACACCAAAAATGAGATGACTGATGAGATGATGAAGCCCTGGACAGGCCCTGGGGCTTCTCACCTTTCCTCAAGTTCTTTCTATTTTCACCTTCTCTCCGACCAATGTCTTAGCAGAGGACTTTAAAACAGAGAAAAATTAGAAGGGTGAGGAAATGAGCTAGCAGCAAAGCAGCAACCAGGCCAGCAGAGCTGACCTCTGCCCTGGACCTCTTTTATTTAGTGTATTTGCCTATCAGGTAGAGCTTCTGAAGCTTGCTCCTATAACGCTGCTCTCCTTCACGCTTGCTCACAGCATACATCCTCCTGCATCTCCCCCTTCTCCACGGAATAACTCAGATTTACTACACGGTGGAGTGTCACATGGGAATAAGGAGCTGCCGTATTCCATGAAGGCTTTGCCAGCATGTTACCTACATGGGGCTCGCTCACCTTGGCACACAAGTAAAAGTTGGATAAGTGGACTGATAAAATTCAGGCTTTGTTAGATTGAAAGTTCAGAGGAGCGTTGCCGTCTTCAAGAATATAAATGGTTAATTTCCACCAAGTGACATGGCAGCAAGCATTATCCTCAGCACGTGAGGAGGGGATGTGCCTGCTACATTGATTGCACACCTGACTTCCCATGGGGGCTAGTGGCATTAATCCAATAAATGCTTAATAAACTCTTACATGTCAGGGTTGTGATTTCATTCTTTAAAACATCAGTGGAGACAGCTCTAGCTGAACTTTAACAGGATCTAATCCAGATGGATCAACTGGCAGAAACAGGAAATAATCCACTGTAGTTTACAGCTTTACAGGTAATATGCTGATTTATTAATTTTCAGGTTCACCTAAACCCCAAGTAGCTCTACTTCAGCTACGAAATGAACCACAGGATTTCATGAATGTAAGATTTTAATTAAAGACATGGAGGCTGTATTTAAAAGCGTGTAACTGCATATTATTTCCTCTAAATGAAAAGGAAAGGGTAATTTGTTTGTTTGTTTAAACAAGGGCTCAGGGTGAAAAACAAGGGGAGATGGGCCTAACTAGAACAATCCTTCTCTTTGCAGTGTCTTGTTTAATATCACATCATCCACTAGCTGGCCTGATGCAAAACTTCTTAAAGTTATGAAGGAACAAAATTGCAAAGGCTGTTGCATGGCCCTTTGCCTTTCACATAACTGACAGCTTTGGTTCTCCATTGGCTAAAGGAATTAGTACAAATCCATAGAAAGCAAGAACGAAAGCTCTGTGCAGTATCATTACATCTTGTGTGTATTAGAGAAGTGCATCTGGGGTCCCTCAGGAGGTTTTAAACAGCAAAACTGAGAGTCTCCAGGCTTTACCTCATACTGCTTAGGGCTCTCTTTTTTACATCTAGAAGTTTTTAGTAGTATTCACTACATTGTTTATCAAAATTATAGAACTTTCAATTTTTGTGAAGATAATTTCAACAGGTGCCTGAAGGAGAAGGTGGATACTGAAACTAACAGAACTAGTTCTGTATCTCCCATTGTGGCAAGCATTAAAAAAACAAAACAAATGAGCTTTATAAAAGAGCTAACTCATCTTGAAATCAGTTAGATTCCCTCTTTCTCACAGAAGCTTATTTCTTTTTCCTTTTATATTTTCGCCTATTGCTATACTACATTTATTCTAACTTGTATTTATTCTTGTGCTGATAGGCTGTGTCTACACTTGTAAACTAAACAGGGACAGGGAGACAAGGCACCAGCCTGAGCATGGACATACAGTTGTCCGTAGCATGAAATAGCACGATCTGTGGTGAAGTATTGACTCTGGCCAATTAGTGCTGCCCCAAAATATGCCTGGGAATATGCTGGTGCCTGGCCAGGGATCATTCCCAGGAGGTGTATTTTTGTCAACTGTTATTTCTTTACATTATTTTGGGATGGAAAAGATCTTGCCCCAGGTCCTTGAGCATATAAAGGGGACTAGCTCTCACCATCCATGGCAGTCATGAATTTTATTTGCAGTACATTTGAACAGCAAATTCTGAATTGTTTAAATTGGAAAGGGTTGAATTTCTGAGCACTCGACAATACGAGACGGTTTCACTACAGATGTAAAAATTTGCAGACTTTCACATTCTTATTAGTTATCCTGTCTGTATCATCTTATTTACTCAAAATAAATGAAAAAGTATTTCACTATTGTCGGTCCATTCTTTGATTATCTTTAGTATCAATACCTTATTTGCTTGATATTTTTCATGCTTTATATACTTTCCTAACTTTAAAAAAATATCTTTTTTCACCTAAATTTTTGGCACTACTTGGTTATTCTTATCATTTGCATTATTTGGATTTTATTATGTATGCTTTTTAGTTATTCTGAACATCTTTTAGTGGTTACATCTCTAGGTCCTCAGAATTAATGTACTGTCTTAGAAATGTACCATTTCTTGCAGTATTAACTTCAGGTATCTTTTACACCTTTGCCTCAGAGACATTCCAAACCATTTCCATTTCTAGTCTCAACTGTTAATTCTGTCTTATTAAACAATTTCGTGCTATTTAATGATGACTTCTTCCGCTGTTACTTGTTATGATCAGCTTTTCTGTAGTGTCTTAATTGTTCATCAAAACAAGACTATAGTAGTATTATTTCTTTTCAGTTATTCAGTTATACCGGATAAAGAATCTGCTAATTATCACAGCCGGAACACAAGGTCATTAGTTGTATTCCAAAATGCTCTGAGCAGCTAAATTCTCTCATAAATAACAGTGTCCTGCAATATTCACCTAAAATTAGAAAGGTCTTTCTCAGCATCCAAATTTATCAGGGCCATCAGCAACTGACCTCTAGCTTGACTCTCAGTTTCTTTAATTTCCCTTTTCTGAAATTACATGAAACCCAAGGATATTCTGTTTTGTACTGGTTTTGTATTCCCTGATATGTTAGCACATCATCAGCATGTTATGATATCCAACCATTTTTACTTTTGTTTTGTCTTTCCTCTGTGGCTCATACTCTGTCTAGTCACACTTGCTAAAGCAAGCCTACCTGGCCATCACTCTTACTAGTACAGCCTTTTCCATCTTCTTGTGATCACGCCTTTACGCTATCGTATTTCCATCCATTGCTATATTTCTGATTTTCCCAATTTTCCTCTTCCATTGAATTCAAGCCATGCATAGAGATTGCATATGATTTCCCTGATACTGAAAGCTTGTATTAGTAGTCTTGGCATTCTTAGCCCCTCAGTATTTAAGTGGAATGTACTCACCAAGAAAAATCTCCAAAGAACATATAAATTTTAAAATAAACAGTGCTTAACACTGCTTTTGTTCACTGTTTTATTTTCAATATCTTGTGCCTTTACAATTTCTGTTCTCTGTGGATCAAACCCATCTGTGCCTGCACCAAAGTTTGGTGCTTTGTTTCAGTATGCTCTAGCATGAATCTGCTACTGCTATTTTCCTGGCAGAAAACTCAGTCAGAAGATTTCTCCCCACTCTGTTCATGCGCCTTTTCAGCTTCAGGCCTGCACATCGCGACCTTTCTTCTGGTAGGCAGCCTAACTTGCTGAGCTCTGTGTGTGCTCTGGTGTCTCCTTCTTTTATTAAAGGGTTTCTTTATGAAAGGTTCAGGCTTGTCTTTCCCTGGTGCTGGAACATGTCTATTGTGTCCCTATGTTCTGCCTTCTTATTGAAGATAATTGAGCATCTTTTTTTCCATCCTGCATCTTTTCTGTGTCATCCTCATTCCCTTTTCAGAACTGGTCCCTGGCTCTCATCATCTCTTTTACTTCACTGAAACATCTGACCTCTCTTTTTCTTCTTCTCTCCGTGATTGTTTGCTTCCTTTTCTAAGGTCTCCAGGAAAGAATCCTCCTTCAAACTTTTCTAATGCATTAATCCATCTTTTCCAGAGGGTCACATTTGCTTTTTTCCTTCCTGGGTTATCCTGCTAGTTTTGTACAACCTTTTTTATCTGCTTCTCCATTCCTCCATTACATTCATCTGCATCTTTAACTCCTGGACAGTCTCTCCCATGAGCTGTATGTTGGAGATGTTTCCTATTAAGTCAAAAGGCCAATGAAGGAGAAGAAATGTCTTAAAACATCTATAACCAGTCAGGCGTTTCCCCCTTCCTCCCCCCCACACCCCTGATAACCCTAACTTTGGGTTATCAGCATCATTGATCCCGCTGTAACCGTTGGTGTCATGTTATCTTTTAAATATCTGACTTGGAGATTGAGATAAAAAGA
The DNA here is from genome assembly GCF_963924245.1 of Chroicocephalus ridibundus. NCBI lineage: Eukaryota > Metazoa > Chordata > Aves > Charadriiformes > Laridae > Chroicocephalus > Chroicocephalus ridibundus. The sequence goes on along the minus strand of NC_086284.1, from coordinate 16,970,289 downwards.
TTAGCCCCTCCAGGTACTTATGAAAAAGTGCTTGTGTTTGTTGAGATTCTTTACCCACTGGAAGGCAGTTTTTTAAGCCTTTTGGCTCATTCACAGACACTTTATGCAGTCATAGGTCAGTCAGCTGTGTTCACAGAGGAGAACATCTTACTCAATGCCACCTGCGAAGCTGCTTGCCTGGGCACAACTCACAGCCATCACACATGAGGTTCCAATGCAGATCAGAGAGCACATAATACACAGTCACAGTCACCCAGAAAAGAGAGATGCATTCATTCTTAATAAATGAGAAATTTCTTCCTTGTCCAGAACCTGTCCTATGCAAACTCTTTGGGTTTTTTTCCCATGTGCTTAGCAGAGGCACAAGGATTTAGACTTCCTTAGACATTTTTTTTTTTTTAATGCCAGCAAACAATTTTAGATCCATCTGTAGATGTAGGTAACCTTTTAATATGCAACATAAAGTTTCCTTAGCTTTTAATAATTTTATCCTAGGCCTTTATTCTAGATGTTTGCAGAGCAGTGATTTGAGTGTGTGGTGAAAATCAAGTAAGCTAAAGGTTTGCTGGATCAGCCATAGGACTATAATACATCGTACTGCCAATCTTAATTTAATATCCTGTCAATTGAAATCCTTGAGAAAATGCGCCTTCTGTTGTGTAGCTCCTGAAGTGCGAAAGTCCATGTCTCTCTCACAACCAGTTCCCCATTTTTTTCATAGCAAGTTGAAATGTCTGCTGTCCTCAGTCTCCATCTGCCCAGAACTTAGCTGTAATAAACTATTTCGTTGCTCCTTTAAATTTCCAGTATATCACCTAAGGTTATTCTGGAGAAAAGCTTTTTATAAATTAATTTAATTTTGCACTGTATTGTCACTGCACCCCATATTTTTTCCTCAAATATAGGTCTTATAAAGTATTTATCGCCATAGAATTCCTCTTACCAAATGAAAGTCTGATGTACAGAAACTTACAGAGACTGAATTAGCAAAGCTATGATGGGTAGGTACTTTCAAGTAACTGAATTATAATCAGAAAAGTTGGTTTCTAGAGATAGTCTCTGGGAGCATAAAGTTAATTTTAATAATTCTATTCAGATCGTTTGTAAAGTTCATATTTTAAAAGAAATGTTAGAAAAATTGATTTATATATTACTGATTATTCCATTTCCTGTTCAATTAACAAGCAAAGGACTACTTATTACAATTTATCATTCAGCTTTTGTTAAAATAGCTTTTTCTATTAAAAAAAAAATCCATTAAGTTTTTGTCTCCCTTCCCTTGCAAAACTCTATTTTTATTGAACTTTCTGATTAGAGTATGAAATTGTTAAAGAATAAAAACATCACCATCGGTCTCACAGTATCATTTTCCACTGAGGAACAGCCAAGTCAACTGTAAAAATGTCTAAGTTGTACTGGAAAGATTTTACATTTAAAAATGTAATTGGTTTTATAATAATATGAATACTTGGTAATGCTCATCCAAACAGTGGAACACAAACAAATTACTGGAACTGCTTTTAGCAAAAAGACCATTTCTAACCTCTTTAATTACTGTGAGAGAATAGCAGTAGGTAATCTCTGTTACATCATGGCTCCAAAATTACATGTTTATAGTGGGCTAACATGGAATAACATTTAACGTTTTCCAGCTTCACATGAAATACCATTATCTTTATACTACATTTCTGTAGAAACAGTATGAAATACCTCCTACTTGTACTAGGACTGTACTTATTTTATTTTCCGACAGTGGCATAACTCAAATATAGAGTCATAGAGTCATAGAGTCATAGAATCATAGGGTTGGAAGGGACCTCTGGAGATCATCTAGTCCAACCCCCCTGCCAGAGCAGGGTCACCTAGAGCAGGTTACACAGGAACACGTCCAGGTGGGTTTTGAATGTCTCCAGAGATGGAGACTCCACCACCTCTCTGGGCAGCCTGTTCCAGTGCTCTGCCACCCTCAGGGTAAAGAAGTTCCTCCTCATGTTTAGGTGGAACTTCCTATGTTCCAGTTTGTGCCCATTGCCTCTTGTCCTGTCCCCGGGCACCACTGAAAAGAGCCTGGCCCCATCCTCCTGACACCCACCCTTTAAGTATTTATAAGCGTTGATAAGGTCACCCCTCAGACGTCTTTTTTCCAGACTGAAGAGACCCAAATCCCTCAGCCTTTCCTCATAAGAGAGGTGTTCCAGTCCCCTAATCATCTTTGTAGCCCTCTGCTGCACCCTTTCCAGCAGTTCCCTGTCCCTCTTGAACCGGGGAGCCCAGAACTGGACACAGTACTCCAGGTGCGGCCTCACCAAGGCAGAGTAGAGGGGGAGGATGACCTCCCTTGACCTGCTGGCCACGCTCCTCTTGATGCACCCCAGGATGCCATTGGCCTTCTTGGCCACAAGGGCACATTGCTGGCTCATGGTCATCCTGTTGTCCACCAGGACTCCCAGGTCTCTTTCCACAGAGCTGCTCTCCAGCAGGTCAGCACCCAACCTGTACTGGTGCATGGGGTTGTTCCTCCCCAGGTGCAGCACCCTACACTTGCCCTTGTTGAACTTCATAAGGTATATAGTATAGTAAAGAAGAACTGAAGTATATGACTTCCAATAATGGAGCTGCTCAAAATGTTCCTGTGGATAGCATTTATTTTCCTTTTGTGTGTATGGAAATTTTCAGACACTGGCTCCTGTCAATACAGAATAACTTATTTTACTAGTACAAATTAGGTTTTTTGTTTGTTTGTTTGCTTGCTTGCTTTTTCCACAAAAATACTGTTGAGAGTTATATCAAGTTGATATCATAATTTTCCAGAAATATTTTCCACTTGTTCTGTTGAACTATGCACAGAATCTTAGAATCATAGAATACCAGACTGGAAGGGACCCCAAGGATCATCTGGTCCAACCTTTCTTGGCAAAAGCATGGTCTAGGCAAGATGGGCCAGCACCCTGTCCAGCTGAACCTTAAAAGTGTCCACTGTTGGGGAACATAAATCACATTGAATATTTGGACATCAATGTAAATTCAGAAATTTCGTACTAATGAACTAAAAAAGAGAGAAAATAATAGAAAAAAAAAAGAATAAAATTGCATTCTGTGCACTACTAGTACCCATTAAGCAGGAAATGAACATTCATAAATGGATTTATTTAGTCTTTGAGATGTTTGATTAGCTCATCAAAAAAAGTATCATGAACCTCAGAAGCATTAGAAAATAACATCCTTTGTTTGCTCGTTGTTAGAGAAGCCCATCTCAAAGTTAAGATTACAGAGTTCATGTTAGGAATGTGCCTTTATTAAAAGAGATTTTGTTGGTTAGGGCTAATGTGACAAAGTTTGTCACTTTCTTTCTCAGTAACCTTGGCAAGTTAGTTCACCTCCTTCTCTGCAAACCACGTTTGGTGTTACTTAGCACTTCTGCAAAGAATTTTGAAATTTAAGATTGAAAAAGCATGGTATAATAGGGCACATCATATAAAAGTAGCATGATATAGTTCCTAATATACAAGTTAACTTTATGTTGAACTGACCTCCTTCAGCTGAGCAGATGACCACAATAGGGCTGAAGGGACCATCTCCTTTGTTGTTGTAAACACCAACTTTCACCTCAAAAGGAGTCAGAGGTGGCACACTTTCATCTCTGTAGATGAACTTGGAAGCATCTGAAGATGTTACCATTTTTTCTTTCCATCCACGTGTTCCATTGGGTCTGAAGGCTACAATATATCCAAATCCCTCTCCATTCTGAAACTCTTCTGACACTGGCTAAAAAATAAAGTTTGCATAATGATCAGACATAGTTTTACTAATTTAGAAAGCAGTTACTCAGTGGCTGACCATAATCTGTCTGCTTGTGTGAGGGTCATCCCTTACAGTCGCATTATAGGATTTTACTTTTCATGCCTGGGAACACATTCCTCCTTCTGAAGAGGAATCTTGTAAGAGAGTTTCTTCACCTAATCACCCTAGTTAGGTCACTGTCCTAGGACTGAGTAAACTCTTGGGCTCAGAAAGACTTTTTTCTTCTTTATCTCCCACTTTGTGGTTAATGCTTTAACCATCAGTCTGGTAGTGGAATAGCCCCTTCCAGTGGCCTTGTTAAAAATACAGAGCAACATATTGTTAAGGGCTCCTAAATCATGCTGTGAGTGACATTTACTACAGTGGCACTCTCTTGAGTTTTTGGTGCCAGCCTGTTTAATTTCTATATCCAAACGAGGTGTCAAGTCTTAGGGATTTAAATCTAGGGTTCAGTTTGAGACTTGGGATATAATGTAATAAATGTAGTTGTCCTAACTCTCAAACTGAGCCTTGGTGAAAAAAAAAAATATCTCATTTGCTTTTCTCTTCTTAGAGGATCTGTGAAATTAAGCACTTAAATTGGGACAGATCTGCCATGAGCAGCCAGTCAGCAAAGGGATTTATCTGTTGAGAGGGTGAGCACTGAAAAAAGCTAAATCTTACATGTCCAGCTCAAGGAATGGAATTTTTCATGCTAATATACTGCCTACATTTCTTATAAAGTCAATGGGCTAGTTGAGGAATTAGGTTATGTTTAACAGCTGTCAGCATATTAGGCCTATGGGAAATGCTGAAAAAAGGGTGTCTAAACTGACAGAATCACAGAATGGTTCGGGTTGGAAGGGACCTTAAAGTTATCACCTAGTTCCAACCCCCCTTCCATGGGCAGGGACACCTCCCACTAGACCAGGTTGCTCAAAGCCCCATCCAGCCTGGCCTTGAACACTTCCAGGGCATCCACAACTTCCCTGGGCAGCCTCTCCCAGTGTCTCACCCCCCTTACAGTAAAGAATTTTTTCCTGATATCCAATCTAAATCTACCCTCTCTCAACTTGAGGCCGTTAGCCCGTGTCCTATCATAACACTCCCTGATAAAGAGTCCCTCCCCATCCTTCCTGTAGACCCCCTTTAGGTACTGGAACTCCCTCTCTTTAAGGGCCCATCTTAGATCTGCAGCTAAAGAATGCATGAATCAGAGCAGGGGCACCGGGGACACTGAATCCCCTCCCCTCCGCATTGCAAGTGAGTGTTTCATCACCAGGCACCTCACTTGCAGAGACCATTTTCTACCCATCTTTCTGTGTGCTGTGCACTGAGCATCCAAGAAAAAAAAACAAAACATGACTCCGAAGGCAGAGGAGGCAAAAAAAAGACAGACTTCGCAATCTAGTGGTTTGAATTGGACGGGAGGAGCCTTGCATCTCTTACAGACTTGGCAGTAGGCAGTTGCTATAAAAAAAGCCAGAAATACAAGAGCAGTACCAGAACCCTTGGATTTCACTGCAAATGCTAAATACACATGCCTGTGTATTAAATGCCTGTGAATTAAAGTTGTGGGAATAAAATTTTGTTTGGACGTTCTGAGTATAATTCAGGAACCTAGGTGTGTTAATCTTTTCCTGAGCTCCCAGATACCCATATAACATTTCAGTAGCTCCTCATACTCAAAGTACTTTGTTGAATTTCTTTTGCCTGTCTAAGTCCAATAAGACTTTTTTGGATCCTGCAAAAGCAAAGATTGACTGCGCTGGAGCTGTGCTGACTTAAATTGTGGTTAAGCCTTATGGAAGTGCAGTGGCTAAACCAGACAGTACAGTAATCTGTAGTGAGCTGTTGGAGTGTTATCCAATGCACTAGGATTACTTCTTTAGCAGAAATTTCGACACTTACTTTTAATGGCATATTTTTCTGTGTTATGCTCTATATTTTACCATTTCTTGAAGAGAGACAGTGACTATAATTAGAAATGGCAGCAATCTTTCAAACTATCAAAAAATGTAAATATGCCCACTCCACAATTTATGTTCAACACGGATGAAATACCATGTTTTTTTGTGATCTTAACTTGATTAATGACTTTATGCAGTTTAAGATGTATGTGAAACAATACCTCAACAACAGTAGGAAGAACAACACTAGATATTGATGGAAACAACAAGCAAATCATAAACAAGGGGGAAGGATCGACACCTTCTGCCTTAATGGCAATTTGCACTCCTTAGCTGTAAATGAAGAAGCATCAGCTGTCTTTTGTGGAAAAAAAAGTCAATGTATACTGAAAGTTATGTTACGGCAATTCCTAATTCAAAACTGTCTGTAGTACGCGTACTGCAGGATGGGACACCCATGGGTCTCTGGTTTCTTTTGGAAGAAAACTTCCACCCTTGACAGAGAGGGAGGTATAACACACTCCAGTGTCCCCTACTCCAGTCATATGGGGAACACTATAAACACACTTAATATGAGTACTACATACTAATATATGACATTAGGGACTGGGATTGGGCCAGTTTACATCAGATACAGTTCCAGCCACCTGATGTTTTTGTCTGATTCAGCAAATTCTCTCCCAATAGAAGAGATGCTGCTGTTCATAGTTATAGACTATAAAGGAAACCGAAATCAGCCGTTTCAGCTGTCTCAGGTAGCTTGTGTTGGAGAAGGCAGACGTGCCACCAGAAGACAGCCTCTTCAGATGTCCTAAATTTTTAAGCAGTTAGTCAGAATTCTGTGTGTCTCTTACCATCTGAATCTCTCTTGTTGGCTAGGCAAAACTTTTTCATTAAAACCCCATGTCTTTTTTTGATGGGATTTTCCTTAGTTTCATATATATATATATATATATTTTCTGAATCTGAAAGTCTTCATCATAAATCTAGAAGTTCTGAAAAGTTCTCAAGAAAAATTTCTGTTCTACTGTGTTATTTATGTTTAGCATAGAAAGCAACTCCCACTCCTTCAGTTGCCCACTGGCATGGTCATACATCTGTGTTGCATCACAAATATCTTCACAAAATAAAATCAGGTATTCAGTTTTATATTTTTTATGAAATACTTAAAAAAATAATTCTTTCTTAATTTAAGTTTAAAAAAATTACAAGGCTTTTCTTCTCTTACCTTAGCTATTGTTTCATCTGGTGTAGAGTTTACGCAAGATCCAGAAAAGTCAAATTAACCCAAGCAGTAGATCATGAAGAAAAGACTGATGAATTAGCACAACTTTGGAGCTGCTGCAAGGTCGGTTATATTCACCATAATGCCCTCTACTCAAACCACATGATAATGTACATTACTTTAAAACTTTAGAACATATTTATAGAACAGTATTTTGTGTTCATGTCTTGCCAAGATTTGCTGTAAGGAAACCCCACTACAGTATTCTTTACTTTGCCCTCAAAGAAGTAAACATGAAACAAAACCTTTAATCAGAAAAGTCCCTTACCTCCCATGCTATTACTAATTCATGTCGCCTTCCACTTCTGCCACTTACATTAGCTGGAGGTGTCTTTGGAACTGTGAGCAAAAAGGAAAAAAAAAAAAGCAAAACAGAATGTCCAAGTTATTGAAGTTTTCCCCATAGTAATAAGTTGCTGCAGAAGATATGAGGCTGTTAAATGAGAACAGAAATAACAAACATAGCACTCTGTGGTAAAGAAAATATGCTCAAGTTTAATTTTGGAGAATTCCACAGTCAAGCTGGTAAACTCAAACAAAGCATAAGCTGAGAAGAAAAATAATATTGGAATAAAAAGCTGCTTAAGCGCTATGTCTTCTGAAGATTAGTCAAAATTTCAATGTACAGATCATCTAAGAAATAAAACAGGAATTATCTTGTTAACATTTGTATTTTTTGAATAGACAACTCAAATGCCAGGGAACCTAGCGTCTTTTAGACTTCAGGTAGAATCTTGGGACATAAATAATATCCCTGTACTATTTCCCAGGTCATTCATGATTTAGATGGTTTAATACTTGCAAACCCATTCTTGTATGCTTTACCAGGGAGCCAATTTTCAGAAATTTTGAAGTAACCATCCTTAAATACCCCTCATCATTTCTTGCAAAATGATGGAAGCAGTACTACCCTCAGTTCTTTAAAAATGGAGACTATCATTTTGGCTTTAAAAGCACATATAAGGAGCTGATGAAATTCTTTAAAAGAAATTGTAACTATCATCAGTGTGAATAAGTTATGACATTTTGTAAAACTTCAGAAATTTCAATTGTTCCCTTGGAACTGTACAATTTTTATTATCTTACTTAGTGCCTCTAATGAAGCTCCTAAAATGACAAATGTCTTATTTACCGTGAGGTAATGCTTGCTTTCTTTATTTGATTAAATATGTCCTAAGCTATAAGCTTCCTCTTTTTTTCCTTTCAGCAGTACATTGGTCATTGGTAGAAATCTACTGTGAGGCATTAACTGTTAAGGCCTTATTGCATGCTGTTTAGCTTATTTATTGAGTAGCACTGTGCCTTTGAACTCTAAAAAGAAAAATACATTTAAATAAATGTACACAATCCTTTCTATTTCCCATGTTGATCGTTAACAGCTTAAGTTCAATGAAAGTGCAGTTTTTACTAGATCCTGGAAGTTCACATAAAATTTCATAATTCATTTGTGTAGTGTCTTTCTGAACTCTGAACTCCCCTTTAAAGAACACAAGCCCAATTCTGCTTTTTCTCATAAATGATGCAGACCCATAAAGCTTATCAATTGCTTCTGATTTACGCTGTTGCAAAAGAGGCAAGAGCCCTGTCATCTGTGGTTCTCAGCAGACTGAAATGGGAGATTTCTAATGTATGAAGCATCTCTTTCCAATATAACTGGGTTCATCATGCCTTTGACTTTTTCTCTCCTTCCTTCCTTCCTTCCTTCCTTCCTTCCTTCCTTCCTTCCTTCCTTCCTTCCTTCCTTCCTTCCTTCCTTCCTTCCTTCCTTCCTTCCTTCCTTCCTTCCTTCCTTCCTTCCTTCCTTCCTTCCTTCCTTCCTTCCTTCCTTCCTTCCTTCCTTCCTTCCTTCCCCTTACACACAGGCTAAATGATATCTTTTGTAGTTACTCTCTGCTGAAAGCTCTTGACTTCTGTAGGAGCAGGTGATTGAATTGCTTTGCAGTTTAACTTCAGCTAGTGGGAAACCAGGTATCCAGGCTGAACTTGTAGTCCAGGCACCTTCTCGAGCAAATGCAGAGCTTTGGGGTGGTTCATCCCATCCAAAGATAACTATCTAAACAATGGGGAGGATTGTGTAGACTCTACTGACTGGAGATATGAACTAGTTTAAACTAAGAGCTAATCTGTACATAGCGAAAAGTTACTCAAATTTTCCTTTCAGAAACAGGATTATACAATACTGAATGGTGAGGAATTGCCCTCTAGTTAAAATAAGAATAAAAACAGTGCGTAACACTGGGATGAATGTTCTACGGTGAAAAGATGAAGAATCATCTGCCAGTTAATTAACATGCAAAAATTGTGATGCTACCTCTAATGGACTGTATTTAAACCTTGTTTAGCACCTGTTTTTCTCTTGCCTTTCTAAGATATTTTTTTTTGGTTATATATATATGTATATAAATATATAAAGATAAATTAAATTTTTATGTACGTGCCATGTTACTGATGCAAGTACGCTGTGCTTCTTTGAAGCATCCAACATGATGGACTTATTTAACCAGCGGTGTCCTCTTTCTAGAGTTTTCTTGTTAACAGCTTTGCAGACTGAAGCCCAATTTAAATGAATAAACATTAAAAGAATAAAACTGTCAACACAATGAATTCCTTTTGCACCAAGCTAAAATGTGCATTCACACAGCGAAACTCTCTCAAATGAATAACCATTAAAAGAATAAATGTGTCAAAGGAATGAATTTCCTTTGCACTGCAGCAAAGTAGAGCATACACAGTTAGAAGGGGACATTTCGAAATGAGTAACTGTTAAGTGAAGTAAACTATTAAAAGAAAATACTTTTTGCCAGGCACCGAGGTTATATTTTAGCAACCCTTTTGGCAGCATCACCTTTATATCAGTGTTATATCTGAATTTACTCACTCATAGCCTAAGTTTATTGCCATGCAATTAGTGACTTCCCAATCTTTAAGTTGTTAATTCTTGGCAGTGACATTCACGGAGATGCATTTGCACCAAATTTGCAAATATGATGACTAAACTTGTCTCCCAGACACAGGATCCATTAGGACCTCTTTTCTTTAGTGTTTACCAAAGCTGAGAAATTCAGTATTGTATCTTCTGAATAAATACACTCCAACTAGTAGCAAAAAGCTCTTTGCTGGGTTAATAAGTCTCATTTAACAAGATGAGAGAAGGACACCTACTGGAAAACGAATCACTCCGTGGCTTAACACTTGTCCTTAGGATCATAAAATGTGACTAAGCTTGACTGTATGTTCTGTAGTTCTGATCAAAGCTTTCTCATTAGCCTCTTTGCCAGCTACCTATTAGCACTTGTCTCCTGGTTTATTCTTAGACTGTCAGCTCTTTGGGATCAGGTCAACTTTTATTTTCTTTTGTTTCTTCAGCCACTGGTAAGGTTGGGAGTTAAAAGCCAGGTCTCTGTCGTTCTGGTAATGTGAACATCAAATAGTAAGAAAAAACATGTTTTGAAAGACATGGTGACGAGATATGGGTCACAGTAAATAATGGGTGTATGTTGGCACACGTTGATGTTGAAACCTCCACTTAAGACAAGCAAACAGAAATCTTGAAATGACTTTGCCAGGAATTTGATTTGAACAGAAACAGCAGGATTTGTTTCTTATTGTTTTCCATTTTCATGGAAGTATTGTGATATGCTCAAAATGAAAGTGAAATTAAACACTATTAAAATTTATCTCCCCTAATCCAAACAAAAAAACCTTTAACGTTTTCTCTAAGAGCTGGCATGAAGAATATCGCCCTCGGCAATTATGTCGCCCTTGACGGTATGCTTAAAATATATATGAAGAGAAGATGATATGGAAAGGTAAAGTTTATATATGAAGCCACAGCTCATTGTTTAATAATTCATATGTATCTTACCACTGCAAGCTAAATATACATGAAAAGCCGTGTTTTTTGTTTAGGACAAAATGTATGCACAGAACTGATATTGCTGAGGGCTTTGGGGTTATAAAGCGTTGAAAAGTGCTGACAATGACACCAATATGTTTTAAATCTGTATTTAAATGTAAAGTTTGGGGAAGCTTTTGGAAGTGGTAGGTAATACCATAGCTATGAAACCACAAACATTTAGATGTTAGCTTTCCTTCCAGAGTTCCACTGTGTCCAATATTTTGAAAATTACTCTGTCCTTTAGGGTACTTAAATTAGGTTTTTGGTTGAGAGTTTTGAAAATTCCTCTCTTTTCATGTTGCATGGCTGATGGATTTTCTGTTTTTTTTTTTTTTTTTTTTTTTTTTTTTAATGAAAACTGTGGTTTCTGGTAGACTGTAAAGATGAGCCCATTCAGAGATTTTGAGTAATCAAAAATATTTCAATATTTTGCTCACTTTTGGGCAAATATTGAAAATTATTACATATTTCATTTTGACATTGTTAAAAAATGAAACATAGCCATTTCTATTTTAAAAAGAGATATTATTTGAATTTTGCTTCAATATTATTTTAAAGTAGAAAAATTAAAACTGGAAAGAAAAAAATTGAGTATTTTGAGTAGACAAAGATTTTAAATTTTTATTCAAAAGTATTATTTTACTTCTATTTTGCTAAAGAAAATCAAGAAAATCTATGTTTTGTTTAAAATCAGTTTCATCCTCCCCATTTTTACTTCAGTGAGTGAACTGAAAAGATCTTTTAAACTGCCTTAGCTCTAGATTCCTTCCCTTATAGAAAGGAAAGTATAATGTCATGGAAACATGGAAAAACTTGAAAAACAGTTCATCCTCTTTTTAGCATTCCAATCTTGTAAAGAAATTAAAAGAAAATGTTATTGAATTAATAATTAATAATTTTAAAGTGTTTCTGTTTTGTCTTTTTTTTCCCAAGGAAATGTCAAGTGGCTTTTTTCAATACTGTTTTGTTTATTACAAAGAGAAATGACAGATTCTTAATTTTGTAGTGTGTCTCAATTTTTGTGCAGAACAAAAGTATTTAGCAGCCAAGATTATAATTGGTTATGGTATTGCTGTAGGAACACGTAGTTAGATTTAGTCCCTATCCTTCAATTTTGCAATCTGAATAGGTGAGATAGAGGGAAGACAAAGAGAAGCCAGAGCCTTACTAACCACCTGGTTTTAGAGTAAGAAATACTAATGTGAGCTGCCTAAATTTACAGAGACGTTTCTGATAAGCAGCTGAGTCCAGATTTCCCAAATCCCAATTGTATACTTTAATCACAAGGTCTTTCTTACTCTGCTTAAATCCTGTATTCACGAAGCTATTTTCCACATGGGTATTTTTTGTATAAATTCTGAAACATCTTGTCAAATAAAGTAAAATGAAACAAAATGTTGATATTGCTACACTTTTTGGGGAGATGAATTATTAAACTTGACTTTAGTCCTTAAGAAAATGTTTGCTGCAGGTACAGTCGCAGTTATTTTTTTTTCCTTTTTTTTTCATATCTTTTAAGATACAGATATAGTTTGAAAAACAACTCTTCTTAGCTGTGGAAAATGTATGGGTGGGGAGAGAAGAATTTGTTGCTAGCTCAACAGAACTTCCTAATGTGAGGACCAAAGCAAGAACACATTTGGCAGTTTTTTCTTCTCAGTTGGCTTCCTTGATATTGATTGATGGATCTATCCATCTGTCCGTCTATCTATCTATCTATCTATCTATCTATCTATCTATCTATCTATCTATCTGTCTATCTCCTGCAGTAGACATCTGGGAAACAGAGGGACGTTAAGTGAGAATCCTTTCTACTGTGTGAAAGGCCAGGCCTCAAGTTCTCACCCTCCCAGGAAAATATTTCCCATCTCATCTGTTCAGGAATGAAATGTAAAATGTGCCAGCATCTCCAGAAGCGGGTGATGCACTCTTTTAAACTGTTGGAAAACAAGGATACCCCAACTGGTCTCAGGATCTGCGTTTCTGTTGTTCTCATTTCCTCTGCATTTTTAATATTTGTAATTTAGTGGGACATAGAATTCATGCATGGCTGCAGGACTCAGTCTTGATAGCTTCCTGATCACCACGTATAGGACTGAAATCTCAAATGCTGTGGCATATGTGCCGGGGAACCAGTTCCTTAACTTTCCTGTTAGGTATTTTAGTAGCACAAACATGTGGATTCTTTGTCAATATATCCATATATACTGCATATTAGTTTGAGCCTGCAATACTATGTGTTAGTAGCCTATTTGTTCTAAATATACCCATGCATACAATGATTAACATCTACTTTCTCTTCTCTCTTTTTTTTTCCCTATGGAAAAGCATGTTTTCTACAAAGGCCCAGGTAATCATCTCCAAATGTCATGGATACAGCAGATTATTAATTTCTGTCTAGAGCAAAAGTAGTTATGCTAATGGGAAAAGCTGAAACTTCTTTTATACAGGTCACAAACACATAAAACACTACCACCAAGAATAAACCCCTCCCCGCTCCAGACAGGGGCAGTGTGAACCAGGTGACTTTTTCCTGGGACAAAGGCACTTTTTCTTATGCTATGAAGAAATTCTCGCTGAGAATAATGGTGACTTAATAGAAAATAAGGACTTATTAAAAATAAAGCCTGTGTACAATCTGCTACTAACAGAGTGCATTACAATGTTACTTCATAAAATCAAGACTGCATGCATGATTAGCAGGTTAAACTTTGATTCTACTCAATTTCTCTCTCCCCATGTTTCCCCATGAATAGATAATGTAATTGATGCTTTGGCCCCAGGCTTCAAATGCCCGACTGCCTTAGTGGAATGCCAGACATGTTTAAATTCATGTTATTGGCTCTTTTCACCTTGTGGACCTGTAAAATATGTATCAAGGCTAGAACTGACAGAAATGCAGCAGCTGGCTACAGGTTAGATGTGCCAGAAAATTGCGGTGTTATCCATTCCGATGAAAGTAGCTATGAAAAGCAATCATGTTAACTAAATATGAACTAACTAACAAGATTAGGGTTTAATTAGAAAAGTAAAGCAAGTGGAAACCTGTTTATTATTCTGTTGATTTTCTTACACCATCCCAAGTATTGCTTCCATGGGTATTTTTAGATAATGGACTAATATAAAACGTTGTTACTATCTTGGGGAAGAAGTGATAAAATAAGTGAGGTGTGGGGAGAGAGAAAAAGACTTTAGTCTCCAGTCAAATTAGCTTGTGCCATTAAATTAAGGATGCTGATTTCCATTTAAGTATAAAATAATGGAAGCAGAATCACACATTTGCTGCCTCTGTGGGTTGTCTACACAGCTCTCATTCAGCCTTGTGGATCTCAACTCTCACCTGAGCATGAGCCAAGTCACTTTCTCTGCTGGGAGACCAGCATTTCTGGAGTTCTACCCAGTGCAGGGGCAGCCCCCCCTGTTTGCACTTGTGGGGCACATCCAACACCACAGCAAAGAGCCAGGTTACTCTGCCTGGGTCATAAGTAGAGAGGCCGATGCTGTGTTCTTTCTGAAATATAATGTCTTTTACATACATGACTTAAGAATTGAGATCTGTGATATTAGAACTGCAGCCCATGTTAATAGAGATTTTCCCTTGAAGCTTTCAGATAAAAAAGTTAGTAATAGAGAGATTCTGAAAAATAATAGATCAGTGGGTAATACACTAAGACAGATATTAATGTCCTGATTTGGAAAACCATATATGAAACCCGATGAAAACTATTACTAGCTTTCCTATCTCTTTGACTTTGGCATCTGAAAACTGTACCAAGGGTGATACTTCACACAACCACTGAAAGAGCTAAACAGGCTCTGGACTTCGGGAATATCTGAAGACCTGGAAAAAGTGTCTGCCTGAGTGAAGCAGATCATGAAGCCCGTGGCATTTCAAGAGTGCCATAAAAATTATAAGCAGCATGCTATTTTGCAAAGAATTATATGTGTAACAGTTTCTTTTTGTTTGATTATTTTTTTGTTTAAAGCAGAGTCCATTGTGGTGTTGTTCCAACTTTACAACTCTGCAGATTCTAACAATTGGGAAGTTATAACTTATTGAAACTCCTGTCTTCTTGCTCCCTCTATAAATTAAAAAAATGAGACTGCATCTATCTTTTTTATTAAAAAAACCCAACAAAACTATTCACAACTGAAACAGAAACCAAACTTTTTCTTAAAGAAAGGTCTTTTGAAATTGAGGTGATGACAATAGACTTCTGCCGTACCATGCCATGTTAGGCAGGCACACCAAGTAAATTCCGCTTCAATTTCTCTGAAGGCTGTTAAGTTGTTTTACTGGCACCTGTCTGGATTTCAATGTTGTGCTACAAAACACTCCCTTCTTACATGACATTTGTGCAGCTGTAACTCTGGTAGCAAAAAGGTATTCCTAACTGGAAAGCTGAAAATGCAAGTAAAGACCTAGTGTGGCCTTTTTCTTGTTTAAACTAATATGTTACTGATTTATTATTCAAGAAGACCTGCATTATTATCAGCTACAGCTCTGTTCATCAGGGGAAGCCCCATGTACTGGAGTACAGGTCATTGCTACTTGAGTTAAAGACTCTGTCATTGCTACTTGAGTTAAAGACTCTGTTTCTTCTGATGGCAGCAATAGTGGAGTATTACTCAGAAATAAACACCTGTCACAGGGAGAAAATATACCGCACACTGCATGCTGCATCTGTCCCCAAATTATTCTGTTTTACTGATCATTATTATGATTTATCAATTCATTTTTACACAGGTAAAGTTGCAATGATTATCCAAAGGAATATTGAAAATGGATGCGCATGACAAAGGCTTTCACTAGAGTTGTAGGAATATGTTTTAGTAAATACAGCCTTTGTTTGATAAACATTGGGAAAGAAGAAGAAGCAACCTGAAAAACAAGACAGCTAGAAGAAATCTAACATTTTCAAACTTCATTTTGTGAGAAAAACATTCATTCACAGCTTTAATACATCTGGTAGATTAAAATCCCGAACCATCCTTTCAAAAATAGGGAAAGTATTCATAAAACTGAAAGTACATAATCCCAGGGGTGGAACCAGTTACAGGATAAACCTTATCCAGAATGTTTTTGTCTGCTTTGATATGTACCACTTGAATAAATAGAGAAGTTGTTCAAACATTTGGGTCCAGCAGAATTTTCACTGCCGATGAAATATGGTACAAAATCAAGGAAAGAATAATGGTGGTGTAATAATGTTTTTTTGAAAATCATTTGAGATGAAAGCAGCTAGTGTTTTTCATTTCATTTTCCTTTCCTCTTATTCTTAATGGAACAAAGTATGTAGCATTTGAAGCTTCTGCTATAAAGTTATCGAGTTTCACACTGTGGGGAGCTTGCAGAAGATGGGGGAGAGTTGGAAAAGTTTCCACATGCATGAATGGGAATCAAATCACTTCAGTGCAGTTCTGTGATTGCACAGTGAAATTTAATATCAGCTAGAAACTACACAGTTATTTAAAGCAGAAAAAAATAAATATGTCTTATTACAACCCAAGATAGGTTTGTTAGACTTCATTTGAAATAGTGCATCCGATTTTGGGTGCCACAATGAGAAAGACATAGATCAACTAGGGCGAGGTCAGGGGAGACCACTGGGATGGTGATGCTGGAGTACTTGCCTTGTGAGGAGAGGTTGGGGGAGCTGGGCTTGTTCAGCCTGGAGCAGAGGTGGCTTTGGGAGATCTAACGGCAGCCCCCAGTGCCTATGGGGAGGTCATTGTGAAGACAGAGATGGGCTCTTTATAGTGGTGCAGGGTGGGAGGGCAGAGACAGTGGTCATAAGCTGAAATAGGGGGAGTTCTGGCTGGATATATTGAAAGAAAAACCACAATGAGATTAGTTAACTGCTGGCACAGGTTGGCCAGAGAGGATGTGCAATCTCCCTCCTTGGAGGATTCAAAGACTCAACTGGACAAAGCCCTGAGCAACCTGCTCTGAAATCAGTTTACCCAGCTTTGAGCAGGAGGCTGGACTAGAAACCTCCTGAGATACCCTCCAGCCTTAATTATTCAGATGATTCTGTGGTTCTGTCTAAGAAAATCAGCCTGAACATTCTGCTGTGAAGGTTTATGGGTGACATATGCGCGGACTGGTGGCCTATGGAGAGCTGAGGCACAAGATTAACATATCTTAAAAGATAAGAATTTTATTTCGGAATGAGACACAAGGACACATTTTGGCATTGCCACTTATAATTCTTATAATCTCCCTTAATGAGAAGACAGAGTGCAACACAATGTCTGTATTCGTCCGTAATATTTACAACTAAAAACTCAGTTATACTTTCAAATTCAAGTGGAATCTTTGAATTCGGCACTGTTCTATGATTAATAATCTACTTACAAATTATTCAGCTGAAGAAACATCAAAACAAAATCAAAACTCTCTAAGCCTCCTAAATAACAAAGAAGAATAAAGAATAATTTGAAAGTGTCCTGAGATGCAGTTTTCTTCGGAGGCTTTTTCAAACCCTATCTCTATCACTTTCTACCTCTTAAAACGTGTCTCTCTAAGATGCCTAGGGACTTTTCTCAGATTCCCAATCCGTCTTTATCTCCCTTCATTCTGCCCAAGTTATTGTCAATGACTCCAAACTTTCTGAGACCACTGCAATTTTCAAGAGACCCAAATAGGATATAAAACATTTTTCCTGGGCTCCCACAGCACCATCCCGGTCAGAAATATAATGAAGTTTCTTTAAATGCACTAACAGTTCATGGTAGAGTGTGGATGACAAAGAAACACTTTAAAGCCCAAGGTATTTCAAATTAAGCAGCTTCCCATGGCTTCCCTACCTTGCTGAAAAAAACTCTGCGCATCTTCAAGGAGAGAAGTTATGAAAAATAAGGGGAGAGAGGCTGCTTGGGAGCGGCTATGTGAAGAGACCGAGAAGCAGCCTGCAATTGAAGAGCCGGGGAAGCCTACCAGAAGGCAGGCAGCAATGGCTTAAGAGTAAGATGAAGAGTAAGGCAACATGTAGGGAGTAAGACAGCAGGGAATGGATTTATTTGAAATTTCTATAAATTAAACAATATTCCTGTAATTAAAACGAACTGGTTCCCCATTACAAAGAATATCACCTGAAACAGTGATTACTGAACACACAGATGTGTACCAGGGAGAAGAGAATAGTTTTATTATTATACTAAAATAGCTCTTGTTTCTGGTAGTCTTGGAAAACTAACCTTTTTATCCTCTTACCTGCTTCGTTGGTTCTGATCATTCGTGATGGTGCGCTTGGGTCTCCAGTGCCAATTTTGTTGGTTGCTACAACTCTGAATTCATACTCCACCCAAGGGTTCAGCTCAACAGCCATAGCAGACTCCATGTCGCCACTTATCACATCTGGAACTGCAGACAGTAAAGAAATGTGTAGGTCACTCAGAGATCTGAAGCTCACATGCAGTGTCTCAATGGCAAGTGGACTTTGTGATACAATATGGCCAGTAGAAATGATAGACATCAAGGATCTAATATGTCAGAAATCACAGCTAGGTTTTTGGCACTGTGGTACTCCTGAAAAGACACAGATTGAAGGATATAGCGGGGAGCTTTCTGCTTATTCACAGGTGCATCATGGCAGGTGTCTTTGTGGTGTCCTGTCAGAGCTGTTGCTAAGTAACGTGAAAGGAATGAAAAAAAGAAAAAAAAATCAGTACTTTTAATTTATCATTGTTCTCTTAAGACTATCTGTTCCTGAAGTTCCCGGTGGTTATTATTGTGATGAGCAGGAGTTTTGAACAGTCTACTTGTGCTGTTTGAAAATTTTTCTCACCTGTTTTTACGGTCTGCCAGCCAAGAGAAAATGGACTGCGTGCTTGAAGGTTGTAGAGGGAGATAGGGCTGTGATTGTCTGCCCCAGGACTCCAGGAGAGTGTTGCTGTGGTGTCTGTAATTTCCTCCACTATTACAACCCCTGGGGGACCAGGAGGACCTAGAAATAAAGTGGAATAATCAAACAGACCACACCATCATCGTGGATGAGCAGCAATAATAGAGGAGATGCATTCTGTAGGGAACTGGTGGAGTGCAATAGCCATGAAATACAAGGGTTAAAATGCACGCTACTACATCACGGAGATACCTCATTTCCATGATTTCTGCTGGTAAATTGTGATTGTTTCTACTCTTTAAATGCTGTGTGGGTGAGTTCCAATTAACTTGTCAGAGTGACAGCAGAAGAACTAAAAATAGAAACAGATTAAGAAAAAAAATTCCTCCATTATAATTGTTCTGAACCTAAAATTAAAGGAAAAAAAGAGCCACTTTAAGAAGCATCCAGGCTAGACTGAAGCATTGCAATCACATCTCTTTGTGTGAGGCTTGTCAGCAGGAAAGACAAATAGTGATCAAAATGAAGCACAGGTGGATGTTATTCTTGAAGAACAATAATATTACTAATCACTGAATCAAGAATACAGCATTCATCCTTTTTCTCACATTCACTCACTCAGGGAATCTGCTTGGATTACTATCCTGCTGGAAGTCCATTGACTGTTTGATTGAAAGATATTAAAAACAGAACAAAACCCAAACCCAAATATTTTGAAGGCTGATAATTATTATGGTCCAATTAAAAACAACCAACAAAACCACAACAACTTCTCACTGGAGAAATGACAGGATTATTTATTCCATTTAGCTGCACCAAATGAGAATATGCTTGTCACCATTTGTATGGGCCATGTGACGGATCCAATAGGTGACGTCTCTGCTAGCAAACATGACTTTGTGAAGAAAAATGTGGCTATAATGTCCCACTCCCACACCCAGTTTTCTTCTTTAATTCTTCCTGATATTGATATTACTGGGGTTTGAAAACATTATCCATTTGCACTTGCCAAACTAAATTGGAGGTCCTCCTGGTTCAGGATCCTCTTCCACAGTTGTTGTAACAAGATGTTTAGGGGGAAATGTGCATGTCTGTCACAGATAAACGCAAAATAAACATCTCTCTTGTGGTTCTTATACTTAAAAACTGAAATAAATCCTGAATTACAGGACTTCATACTTCAGGAAAATATTAACATTATTAATAGCTATAATTATGTATGACGAATCTGGATTTTCTTGGCATCCAAGACCCTCCTGATTCTTTTCCATCCTCCTGTTGTTGAAGGATGAAGTTTTGCTTCTGCTCCTACACAGTTTGATGATTGTGAAATCAGAAATGCACTGCTGGACAATTTCTCCAGAAATGAAACTGCAGGAAGTGTGATGATGGAAACAACTTCATTAACAGAAACCAATTGCTGCTACAGTGTTTTGGGATTCCAATGCTGTTTGCATGTATCATGAGATGTAGCGGAGCAGATCCCTTGGGAACGTCCATGCCCGTGAGCTGTGGTGAGAAGTGAGGTCCCACTTGCTGAACTGTCAGAGCTCAGCACCTGCGGATCAGGGTGGCAAACACTTGGGTCTGGTGTCTCCATTTGAAGTGGCAGCTGTAGTCAGGATTTCTGTATTACTGAGCTCAGCATTATTATTATTTTTTTTTTTAGTGCTACTTCATGCAATCAAATCTTCTGCTGGCTAGAATCCTCAGTCCATGAGTAGAAACAAACTTATCTGAATATGAAAGGCTAAAAACCCCCATTAACTAAAATATTTTTAATTGCTGGGACTTTTTGTCATTTGCAGCTGCAAACAGCTTTATAGTTCCTCTGATATGCCTTCAACAAAAGCATGTTTACATGATCTATGACAACAGTATGATCAGAGTTTCATAATAGTTGGGCTCAATAGCTTCAGAATGGAGACGACATTGAATCCTTTAAATGAGAAAGCAAATTACACTATTCAGTCGATTCCGTTTGCTTGGCAACGATCTACAAGCAACTAATTGACATTAAAATGTTGAAAATATATGGCATTTAGAAATAAGAGCAACAAAAATAGACAAATGAATGTTTGGAATTCAGGGGATTCAATTCCTTCCCTTCAAACAATGGAAGGAATTAATCAAAGCTTAGTATTATAGATGTATGATGGAACAAGATTGTCTCCCCAGTGCACTGCAGTCCTTTTTGCAGGAGCCCAGTGTACAGTTCTGGGCTATAGGAAGAACAAGGTTTTCCACTTCCACGGGTGGTGAGCAGCTCCAGTGCCGGGTGTCTCTGCCTGCCCAGCGGCCTTGGCTTGGCTGCTGTCAGTGCCCTTCACTGAGTCACAAACAGTGCTGGGATAGGATGGTGCCCCTCCTTGGACACCTTGTGACTCCTGGTCTTCTCGAGTCCCACCTCCATTTGCAGTTGAAAGGTCTGGCTTTTCTTCCTGGGAGAAAACATGGCATAAAGATGTGTCCTCTGCACCCCTGCCTTCCTGACAAGCGTTTACAGTTCTGCAATGGGAAGCACCAGGTCAGGCCTCCGTCTCAGAATAGCAGGTCCCGGGGCTAATTTAATAAAATAGGTTGATCTTCAATCTCCATCATCTATTGTTTCAGGCTATCTGTTAATGCAGGAAAATACTAGTGAAATTTTTATTTGTAGCCATGAGGGAAAGTTTAAAGGAAAGCTGGGATCTTGATACAGTCATATGCTTTTACTGGGTTGCAGCCCTAGGCCCAGAATTATATCGTGCTCCCAAGCACAAACAAAATTAAAGGGAAATATTTTAGTACTTTTCCTCTATGACAATATTTCTCTCATGCACACCGAATATTGTTAAAGAGTTTCTAGCCACTGTATTATAGGCAAAAGAACAAGCGTCTTGCTTATATAAAAATATGTAAAATATATTTATGCAGATGTCTCCTGCTAAATTCTCAATATATTTTGTTGTTGGAGTTCTCTCATGTTTTTTAAACCTTTTAAATGCATTCCTAGTCATGACAATGTGTCATTATGCTTTCTGAGATGTGTGCTCTTGCACAGTTTGCAGGATGACTGCTAAAAAGCATTTCCATTTCCAACAGCAGGCATTCTTGAAAGCGGATTAATAAAGGACAAAAGCCTCAGTGATGACAAATGTATGACAGTTAGCCAGGACCTGAGTGCTATGCAGATGTCACTCATTTTTGTAGAAATCTCATTAAATTTTACGCTTGGATGTAATCATTCATGGTGTCAGCCGGATGGCTAATGCAGAGAAGCTTTTCTCCCAAGGGCTGTGTTATTGTTCAGGATCTCTAAAACAATTTTTTAGTTCAGAAAAGCCAATTGAGGGAAAAATGCGCGGTCTGCTCAAATGCTTCTCTGGAAACTACACAGAAAATGACTGGTCATAAATGCACTACAGTGCAGTCGACCTTCACAGAGAAGACATTTGGGGCTGCAATAAGCTCTTATGCTGCTCTAGGAGCACTAGAATCCCAGTGTCAAGGATATTAGTCTGTTATCTTCTTTCAGAGGAATTCCATAGATTGATACTTCATTTCAGGACATGCATGAGTGCATTTTGGCAAACTTGTTTTATGTGTCTTTTTATTGTTGGAATGATCATCCTGAGAGGTCCCTTAGATTACTTGCCATGGTACAATGTTAATGTGAGAGTTCTTGAAAGACTATTACCAATAATAGCCATAGTGACTCAGAGAGGCAGTGCCCTTTCCTGTGAATCCCAGAATGTGCACTGATTCACTCCACTGCTGCCTGACCAGGATAATTCTTACTTTTACCAAACAACGAAGAAGCCTGATGTGTAGCAGTTCATGAACTCAGATTTCTTGACCTGAAGATTTTGCTTTCTGAATGGCAAAGTGTACTGGCTTGTCATCAGGAAGATAAGAGGTCAAGAAAAAGAGGAAAAGAAAGAGGCAGTAACTACAGAATGGTGAAAAATGTGCTTGAGAAAACAGGAGTTTGACTTTTCTTGTAGCATAAATCCCTTTTTGTGTGCCCACTTATGGTAGATGAAGTGTTTGCACGTGGTGGGGAACAAGAGGATGGAGAGAAAGTTCGACGTATAGTAAAGGCAATAGACACCATGGCTTTAGTGGATACACCCATATCTCCATTCCCTCCATGTGCGTGTGTGCCTAAGTGGTTTCTGTAAGGTAGCTACATAAGGGCCCTGGGCAGATGGAGAGGTTATACCCAACCAGTGGCAGAGCAAAGAGGGTTAGACTCAGGGTGGGAAAGTAAGAAAGAGAAGATGTTTAATGTTACATTAATGTTTCAACCTGAATAGTCTTGACTCATTCCACAGACGAGTGTCAGGAGAAATCCCTGGTGTGTTGGCTGAGAAGGCCTTTGGTCGTACATATGTCATTTTGTGCTCTTTTGCCCTGATGACTTCTCTGCCTTGAACAAACTGAAAAATAGAGGATCTGGGCAAGAACACCTTGAGAGCTGCTAAGCATTGTGAGCTCAGATGCCAGACTTCTGCCCCGAGCCTCTGAGTTGGATCTTTGTGTTGTGGCAGTTGTGACTTGACGCAAAATGTACGGACAGCGCAGGGAACATGAACTGAAATTTCACCTTAGAAAGAAAAGTACCAGTAGCCTATGAATTGCATTGTTGATAGCATAACTAGCAGGTCCCAAATAGCGTAAGAAACTGACATTGGCCTCATTCATTGGTGTGTCCTACTGACTACCTTTAGAACTGTAGCGTGCCCCTTGTCAGCTGTCCCAGTTCTGGTCCATGCTGCCTCCTTCACTCTCTCCAATCACAGTGTGGGCACCAGCACTCCCAGAACTGCACGGGTCTCTTTTAGGCACTGAGTTCTTGAACATCACCACATCTGATTTGCATTTTGCACTTGTTTCTAGGCACTTTTTTTGACTGAAGTTATAGATATGAGTTAAGTTTCTTAGAACAAAGGGTCTTCTTTAAACTTTAAAGAAACCCACTTTTTAAATCTCTTTAAATCTCTTTCACTTTCACTCCATTGAAGATATTATAACAAAGGTTCTGTTACAAGATCAGATTGCTTGAAGTGCTTCTGTCTGGAGTCTGTGGGTTAAAGGGCTGATGCTCCACTACAGATACAGATACTGTACAGATACAGTACAGTACAGATACAGTACAGATACTATACTATCTTCCAATATCGTAAATGTTTAGGCTATATTAATATACTGAAAATGGCCAAAGCACAGATCTGAACTCTAGCACTGATCCTGGGCGCTGTTATGTTGTCAGCCAGTCCCTATTGTAATTTCAGCCCTGTGCAATTATAACTTTCTCAGCCAATGCCTTGGCACAATTAATAGATTACCATGGGCTGGGGCAGATCCCAGCAGGCTGTTTGCCGTGCCCATCCTGTTTTGAGAGGGGACGGGACTGGGAATGTAGCTGTGTGGATGGGAACTCTGCTGCACCCATTGGCCTCAGGGAGCAGTTTACTATTATGGACATATTCTGTGAGTCCAATTAATGGGGTTTGTGCTTAGGGCATCTTCCTGGCCTTTGCTACAGCTCAAATGTAATTTCAAGGGCCAGCAAGAATCTGCTGACCTTGTTTACGTTCCATTTAATAATGTTGTGTCTGATGGCCTTTAAACCCAAGTGCTTGTCTTTAAGTTTTATTGGCAATATCACAACTGAAAGGAGCAGTGTGGTCAACCTAACCAGCAGTTCCTGCGTTATATTTGCTCCAGGTCAGTGGAGTTCAGAGGAAACATTACTTCTCCAAAAATATATCATGAGAATGGATTTCTTGCTTAGATTGGTAGTTTTGCCAGTCTACAAGATGAATAGCTTTAACCTCTTTTTTATTTTTAGACCACAAAATGTGTACTCTTAAACCACAGTTTGTAGTCATAAAGGCTTTCATCCCTTCATACTACAGGATTGCTCTCTGCTCCATTTCAAGACCTTACAGCATCCAGGTAGCTGTTTGATCCTAAAGATCACTTTCCTTACAGTAGGCATTCACAGTGCCACAGTGCATTTGGTTCAGTGCACAGTCTTACAATACGTGTTATACATTGTAGAAGAAAGCTGATTTTCATTTTATTTTGAAGGAATCTTCCTGCCATGAACATTGTACTAATATTTATATAGTTCAAAGGATTTTAGTTAGTTTTTTATATGCTCAGAAGTTTCCAAGGGTGTACAGCATTCAGACAGAGAATAAGACTGGACTAGAAAAGTACAATATCTATTGACATCCATAACAACAGAAAACGCATTTTCAGTGGTAACAGTGAAAAGGATAATAAAAGCAAACAAAAATGAGCAAGCTATTATTAAACCACCCAGAAAATATCTGGCATCTAAATCCACTAAAATCCTTAAGTACAGACCAATGAGATAGGACCGGAAAGAATGTTAACTGTATTAATGCTTAGAGAGCACAGATCTATTTGTAACAGAACTGAGACCAACGAATTTTTTATCTTTTAGTTTCTCCTAAAACATATTTTATAATATAGATGTCATATATAAAATATTTTAATATAAATATATAAAATATTAAAATTGCTACATGTGCTGAAACAAACTTTTACGTGATTATTGGCAGGAACAAGGAAACACAAAGAAATAATTTCTCCGCATTTCATTTATTTGACCTCTTTTTGTTACAGAAGAGGTCTCTTTGTTTGTTAGCACCTCAAATTAAAAAAACTGAGCAAACGTGCCTGGCTACTGCTTTACTGCAGTTCTCTTGCAAAGAGCTAATGGTCTTTTTCTTTGCTATGCTCTCTGAGACTCAGTTACCTTGTAGTGTCAACCTTTGCTACAGGTCAAAGTCAAGGTGAAAGTCAGGTGAAAGTCAAACATTGCAGAAAAGTCAAACATTGAATGAGTCATTTGGGGACTAGTAACCTTTACTTCTTTGCGAAACCAGAGATCGGGCTGCACTGTATCTAGAACAAGTAAGTGGAGCAATCTGAAAGAAAGTCTGGTAATTTGGAGATGAGCTGGCCGCTCCATGGACTGTTGTTGTAAGGCAGTGTGTAATGCAGCATCCAGTACCTGTCTGAGTAGTTTGCAATCAATGGTACTTACACTCTTGGGTATAATGTATCGTAAACCAGCTTTGCAAGAATAATTTACAAATAGGGCTTAAGTGATGGAATTTATTTGACAACTTAAAGTTACTGAACTTTTTTATGATAAAAATATTTCTTTTGTTAAATAACTATTTAAATACTGGAGGCTTGGTACTGTTGATTAGGCACTGCAGCTTTCACAGACCTAAAAAAATCCTTTAACTTCACAACCTTGTATTCCTAACTCAGTCGTGATGATCCTACAAAGAAACGTGATGTAAGAAAGGGATAATCCTTAAAATAACCTATATTGGTGTTTGTGGTGTCACTAGCAACACTAAGAATATAGAGGTTTATATAGGAAAAATCACTCAATTCTAAGTATTTGAAGCACTGTCCCCATCCACATCAGATAATAATATCATGGTAAATTTTGCAGTGATCCTCTAATCTGCAAGAAACTCCCTAGTGTTCTGAGAAACTGCGCTGCTCCGAGAGTGTACTCACCTCAGTGCAGGTGAAAGGGATCTCTACTTTTAACAGACTATAGAGAGCCTCACGTTGACCTTTTTGAAAGCATGTTAGACTCCAGTGTGATGTTCCCAGCTCCCAGTATCTTTGCTGAACTGTACAGATGCTTTTCTAAGCCAGCCCTCCAAACTTGCAGAAGAAAGAGTAAGGAATATAAAATAACTGGTTTTATTAGGAGATTTTTTACTCAAGCTTTTCCCTATTGCAGCCTATGGAAAAGCAACACTTCAAATGAAATTGTTAGAAATTGTGTGTTTCAAGAGCAAAAGGATACTTTTTGCAAAAAGTGAATGTAAGAAGTAGCCTTCCACTCTTAGCTCTGAGTTCTGAGGGTGTTCTTCAAAACCTCCCTGTCTATGAGTAACAGATTTTGGGCTGATGAATTAAATACACATAAAGTGAAAAACACTGTTGACCTTTTTTAATGTAGCTGATTGGACCAACCTAAGGTAACAAAGGTTAGCCCCTTCATGGTGTCAACCTTTTTTATGACAGAAGTATTTGGTGTTTTAAATGTCTCTACAGTGAAACACAGTGGAAGCACAGGATCATGAAGATATCCTTTGTAATGAAAACATGAATGCACAGATTGCTTCAAATTTCTACCGCATAATAGGGAAATAAGAATATAATAAGCCTTTTTTGGAAGACAGGCTACAAAACCAAATTAACTTACCAAGCAGGCATCATCTTGAGGAAACCTGACACATTGCTGGCTACAAGATCACCTGAGACATCTGTGAGATGCAAGTCCCCTGGCTGGTACCTGGGTGTTTGGTAACCATGTTTGTGATGATATCATTAGTGTCAGAACATGACATGCATATTTATCCTGTATAAGAGCCTTCTGCTTTGGTAATCACTTCTTTGTGAAAAATCAGTATCGAGACAGCTCAACTACTGGTGTGCCAATGATGGATGGAAAACCAGCCAAGCTGAAATGTTCTGCTATTCTGCTTCTCTGCTACTTAATATTCACTGAAAGTTGAAGATCTGGGTGGATAAATAAAGGCTGGCAGGCAGACAAAGCACGTGACACGGGAAAACTATTCTTGGACAGATGTCAAGACTGGGATTGACATTCATAAAAATCATAAATCACTTCTGTTTCTTAAATGGCTGATCACTTCATGTGCTGGGGCAAACATTTGTTGATTATGTAGTGAATATCTATATTCTCTTGTAAACACCCTTGTTTGCATGGCAAACAGCTATTCTGCACATATTTTCCTTGGGTGAATAAACAACGCAAGGCATAAATGAAGTGAAATCAGGCAATGACTTGGGTGTCAGGAATGTAAGTCCATAGCTGTGATTTTTGTTGTATTCATTCACTCCACTAAAACTATTCCTTTGGCCATCAGACATACATAATTCCTGTTATGGGATTCCTCTGAAGTAGCACATCTATGCGGGCCTGGTGCCAGAATGGTTACCACCCTATGTGAAAAGCTGTTTTCTCTTCTGAATGTCCTTGAGCTGTATCAGCCTGCCCTATATGCCGCCTTCCGCTGCTACAGGCTCTGATGACTGTCTTCCAGAAAATCTTGCAGCAATATTTAAGGCTTTACCACTACATGCTTCATTGTCCTGCTGCAGGGCAAATCCAGAGCAGAGGATGAAATGTCTGTTATTTAGCTTTTCCCTTTCCCAATACACACTTCAGTGTATTGGCTTAAACTGTTGACAATGGTTCCCCTAAGGACTATCTTCTTTTTTTGGGGCAGTAGTCAACTTAATGAAAGAAGCAAATATTTGGGTTGCTGGAGATACCCTAAATTGTGCCCTACACAGTCAGGTTCTCATTTGTTTGTCTCCTGTATTCTGTGCTCCTGGCTACTCTGCCTCAGAAAGGGGGTTGAACAAGTCTCGATCCCACTGAATCTACTGCCTGCAGGTATATAGCATGTGCTTGAGGAGAGACAAATGTGACTTTGAGGCTGGGTCTGAGACAGCTAAAAAGAGATGTCCTACTTTGTAGATGAGCATTGCAGCTACTGAGCTAAGCTGTAAGTGGTTGTCATCACCACTTCTGCCTTAAATCAGTTCTGGCCTTTGAACTGAATCCTCTCTCTCATCCTCCCCATATTCAGAGAATAAAGGACCTCTCTGGGGACTTCCACGGAGTCAGGATGTCTATCTAGAGGGGATGATGGATCTTGAATGGATGAAAAAAAGACCAAGACTTATTTTTTTAAATACCTAATAATAAGAAAATCTTGTGATGATGAATTGCAGATAATTTTGTAGAACCATATTTTGGAGAGGAAATGCTTTTACAAGTTAGGTAGTAGCCTACGCAAATCAGAGAATCATAGAATCATTTAGGTTGGAAAAGACCCTTGGGATCATCGAGTCCTACCATCAACTCCACTCTACAAAGTTCTCCCTTACACCATATGCCTTAACACCACATCTAAACGAGTCTTAAACACATTCACGGATGGCGACTCCACCACCTCCCTGGGCAGCCTATTCCAGTGTCTGACCACTCTTCCTGTGAAGAATTTTTTCCTAATGTCCAGCCTAAACCTGCCCTGTTGCAGCTTGAACCCATTCCCTCTTGTTCTATCGCTAATTACCTGTGAGAAGAGACCAGCACCAACCTCTCTACAATGTCCTTTCAAGTAGTTGTAGAGAGTGATGAGGTCTCCCCTCAGCCTCCTCTTCCTCAAACTAAACAGTCCCAGCTCCTTCAATTGCTCCTGAGATAACAGATAATATAACAGATAATATAACAGATGATGTCAGGTACGTCAGGACAGCAGACCTCTGAAGGTCACTGTTGACTGGCATGAGACTACTGAAATACTTCTCATTCGCAACCCATTCCAAGGTTGGAATGCAAGACACTTAAGCTGGAAAGCTGAAGTACTGCCTGGCAGGTCCAGCTGCCAGCAGAACCTCTCTTCCGGATGAAATCCGCATTATTTGTAGCATTTGAAAAATCAACCAGATAGGGAAAAATAAATAACTCGAGCTGGAAAAACAGTATTTAAGGAGCAGATAAATTACTAGGGACTACTAAAAAGCTGTTTCTTACTTTAATATATGTAATTTAATCACATTTTCAAAGCACTTAGAAAAGTATTTAAGTTTTGGTTTTAGTAGTAAGTGCTGACGGGACTCGAATCTTGGTTTTGTCCAAACGTGATTCAGAATATCTGTTTACATGTAGTTTTGAAGTGCTCCTGAAAGAGATTAACTAGATAAAATCATAATGGAAATAACATTAGACATGTATTTCACTGCAACTTACCTAAAATCAAGAAGTGGGAGAGAGTGAATTTGAAAATGGTTTGAAAATGACTTAAAAAAAATATCATAACCCCTTGTAGATGGTTACAGAATAGAAACTTGCGGCTGTCTTAATTTGTTTTGCTGTTCTGCTGTTCACACACAGACACACACACACGTGTGTCTATAGTAAATTCAGAAACCATCTTGCACGATTAATTACCTTCTTGTAAGTAATTAGACTCAAAAGAATTGAGATTTACTTGGCACTATTAGTTCTTTGTTCTTCGGATTGTCTTTCATTGGTGATATTTTTTGTTTTTAACTTCTACTGTATAATGCAGAGCAAAGAAGAACAAGGGCAAAAATAGTGACACAGTTAGTTCCTTGGTATATATTGAAGGGATCTTCCAATAGAACAATTAGCAAGAATGGTTTCAAAAAAGATAAATATGGTTTATGGATACTCCACAATAAATGATAATGAGACATTGCAATTGCCTGAAAATGCAGTGGTGAATGTCTGTCTGTTGAAGATCAGCATGTTAGCTATGGGCAATAGGAGTCTGCAAAGAGTTTGTTTCACTTTCCTCCATCTGAAGAGGCTGCAGCAAGGCATAGTTATCTTCCAAGCCACTTGCAATAAAGTTTTAGAAAACTGTCCTTTGACTTAAAAATAGTGCACCAGTTGAATACATAATTCAGTATAAATTTAGTCAATTTGCTAATAACAATAATTCTGATATTCATGAATATCTAAAGGAGGGAAAAGTAGGTGATTTTAATTTAATATATTCAGTATTTCCAATTTATTTCCTGTAGAAATGGTGTAAGCAGAATGATTTTTTGAGTAAAAATTCCAATGATATATTAAGAATACTAGATGAGCCTTACAATATAACTAATGGTTGAATTGCTATTGTACGCTGGTATGATATTATCAGCATTCAATACTGGCATTTTCTGCAGAGAGAAAGGAGAGAGAGTAAGGTCAGAACAAAGATGTGCTGGAACTTTGCTTATATCGGTACTTCTAAGAGCTCATAACAAAGCTTCTGCTATCTCAGTTTGGCCATGGGCTGTAACATTTAAAACACAAAGATGTTTTGTAATATCCATAAAATTAAATTATTTTACCTAGAAACTATACTGGAAATAAAGAATAATATAGCTTTGGATTTCAGACTTTACTGCATAGTAGCAATAATTTTTCTTCACAGATGATGACTTCCTCTGTCAGGTGGAATTCTTCAGAGTTTACTGAAATATTTATTGAACCATCTGTTGCCGCTGGTCTCTTCTCCTAAGCAGTGTCCAGTATCTCCAAAAGCTAGACCTAAAGAAGTTTGAGAGGTGCTGCAATTTGGGATCACCAGAGAGTGTCAAATTGCAGACCACCGAATGCACTCTATAAGCTGAGGTAAGTGGAGAAAAAAGAATCAGAGATACTGAAATGAAAATGAAATGCCTGTAACAGTATATGGAGAAATAGATTAGATGCTCCTAAACATTTTCGGTTTTTGAAATGCTGAAATCTATAAAGAGAAATCATTAGCAACTTTGCACTGAATATGCTTTAAACATTTTCTGCAATACAAAACCATACTACATTTTTGATGAAAGCAATACTGACACCGTAGGATCTTATTGCCCTCATTTGCATAAGTTTTACAGATATCTTAAAGAAATTAACTACTTCAGCAGACCAACCATATCCTGTAATTTCATGAAAACTGAATTATACATCAGGACAAAAGCAGTCACACGGCATAAAGCGTCTTGTGAAAGCGATACAAACATTTCTTACTGTATCCTATAATTATCCAATCATAGAAAAAAGAAAAGGAGAACATTGTAAGCAAAGTATATTTGAATTTACATTCCATTATAAAGCAGTCATAGTTTTCATTTCATCAGCAAGGTGGTATGGCAATGAGACACCCACATACATACATTCTGATACTGCTTACAACATCCTTCCTTTTTTTTTTTCATCTCAAACCTCTTCCTCAGGGAAGCATTATTTTCTACATCAAATTCAATAAACTCATTTATATAACTGGTATTCTTAAAAAAATTTGTAGCCAGTCTGCAGTGTCCTAGATAATGGCAAGCTGAGAGATTTTTGTCACTAATAAGTTCAATGGCATTAAAGTTGAGATTGCCTTGCCTACCCATAGAGCCTCCAGCTCCCATCTGAGAGGTAAAGGTAACGCATAAGGTCTTGGTAACCCACAAGGATGAATTAGATTTCATAAGGCAGCTAAAATGGCATCATATGTCTGTGTTGAGGCAACTGAATACCACCATCCCAATGGTGCCATAGCTCATAGAAATCTGATGGTCCTCAAAGTGGCTTTATGGAAATATTTAACAGCTACTTTCATCAAAACGTGAAAAGCCCTGCAGTCAGCCAGAAACATTCTTTATGATTTAAAGCATTTATTTTTCCTAAAAGTCATGGGTATGAACATATCAAATCTAAAGAAGTGGTGGAATGTCGTAGAATAAGTATTTTTGAAAGATTATAATCTCTAAATATTTTTTTTTCCTTTATCTGGAGTTTTTCAAATGTTAATAAAATATCTACCTTGATTTATTCTTTCAAAAAATGTATAATCCACAGTAAGGCTGCCCAGCTGTGCTACCTAGCAGGGATCCATCTATCTTGATACTGTGGGACCCACCAGTTGCAATGCCAGTAAATGGACTGCAAATCCTTGAGTCCCATCAGGCACCGAACACACCTGAGTGTGTACACACACACACACACACACGTAGCGCAGAATGCAGAAATACTCTGCTTAACGGAATGCACATATAGAGCTATCACCCTGCTCTATTGCGAACTAGGTGGTGTCCTAGGTATGATCTGGGAACCTGCAGGACGCTGACTCTGTGTTCCTGCGCACAACCAGGAACGTTAAGTGACAGGTAAAGTGCCTCAATGGAATACAGGGCTGCGTCTAAAGATGAAGTCAAAATTTGGTGGTGAAAAACTTTTTGGAAAAAACCTGAATCACTGTCATATCTGGGGGGTTTGGTTCATTGTTCATACCTATCATTTTATAAAGCTCTGCATTCTCTTAGAAGTAAATGAATATTCCTAAACCTTTAAACCCAAGAGAATGGCTTGACCATAAGATGAAATGTTAAGCACCACATAAAAAAGCACAGAACTCACCTACCTTACACAGGATGCTAATTGTCTACATTTTAACTAATCTAGTATACCTTTTGTGCTATTACCTCTCTTAAGACTCTACATCCATTAACCAACTGTCTTTTGTTTCTCATTGCCAGGTGTGCATGTGAGTTTATGGTGAAACTGCTTTCAGAGACAGTAGGTTAACCACAAATGTTTTCAATAGTATAAAATCTGAAGAATAATGCCTAGCACAGGTGTCCCTGAAGCCCACATATTTAAGTTCCCTGGTACAATAGTTTCTGGTGATTGTGTTTCCAGGTGGCACCACGGGCATACTCACCCCTAACGAGCAGCTCCGTCTCATCTGACACGGTGTCGGCTGCGGTCTGGACCCTGCAGCCGTATCTCCCGGCGTGCATCAGGAGGATGTTCCTGATCATCAAATCTGCAGAGGACGCTTGCTGAAACAGGGATGAAGTGCCGCTTTAAAAGCCAGTAAATCTGTGTTGAAGGTAGTTCACAAGGGTGTTTCGTACAGTGTGAGAAACTCATGATTGCAGCTTTCTTCTTACAACGTTTATGTGCCCTAATACCCTCTTTTGAGGATTATCAGAACACTGCATTTATACAATTATTAATAGGGATTAAAGAAGAGGATTTCAGGTTTTTAATAACTTTGACTCTGCTTAAAGCACACTGTGCATATTTGCATGCTCAAAGAAAATTATTTCAAACTAGCACAAAGAAATTCATTAAAGAGATGAACAGAAATATTTTCGATGCAATCCTTGGCATTAAAAAAGTCCTCTTAGAAATGAAGAAATGAAGACTTTTCCTCTCCCCTTCAATGCGGTGACATTTGGAGTATGTCTCTCTATTGTAATGAAATTTAGATAACTTAAAAGATAATGTTGGTTGATTTTTATTGACATAGGGGAAATTAATACAGAATATGATTGAGGAAATATGAACAGATTCTTGGTTTTGCTCTCGAAAACTGTATATGTTTAAATCTAAAATATACAATACCTGGGTGAGTATATACATAGAACCAGTTCAAATTTTTAGTATTCTAGCCAAGAGTAATTACAATGTCCCAAAATTATGAGGAAAAAAGAGAAAATTTGAAAATAGAACAACCTTTTGGAGGATAAATGACTTTTGCTAAGAAACTGTATTATTTAATAAATTCAAGCAATAATATTAGATTTTGCACATACAAAATCATTCTTGTATCTAAAACTTACTGGAGTCAATAAATGTTGCTCCATCAGATTTAGTGAGCCCCAGTCCATAGATATTGTTAATTTAATATTGTTGCTACTTAGGGAAAGAACAGGTAAGTGTGAGCAAAAGTCACCCTGTGTAGCAACTGTAGTTTACTTTCTTAATTCCGTGTCCTAAAAATGTTTGCAGCTTTTTGATTTAGTATAAGCATCAATAGTTTTAGTAAATTACCATAATTATTTTTGTTTCTTTCAAAGCATTACTTTTCTCTCAAGAATCAAATGGAAATAATTTTAACATACCAACCGAAGATAGACAAAATGTCCTGCAAATATTTCTAAACGTCCTTGTCATTGCTCCTTTGTGTGATATGTGAACCTAATGTTGTTTTTTTCAACATTAATGTCAAGTTTGTATAACATTATATTATAAATTACATATAATTAATATTTTTGAGACAATTATATATTTATATAATTGATATTTAATTATCATATATATTTATATAATGATATAATTATGTAATTATGTGATATATAATACATAATTATTACACATACACAATCTATAATATACAATTCATAACTAATAATTACATGAACAGTAATATAGAATTTATAATATATATCTGTTTATTATATAAATAACTATTATACTATTCCACTATTCACTGTATTTAAACTCATTATTCACTGACTTTATATAATACTATATGTTAAAAATATATAATGTATAATACATTTTATACAATAATATAATATGAGATAATGTAGTGTTTTAATACATGGTATATAGCATATTATATATTCATTATATTACATTATATTTACCATCTATCACATATTGTATATTATGCTATTAATAATTGATTTCTATATAGATAATGTAATGTAATGTAATGTAATGTAATATAATATAATATAATATAATATAATATAATATAATATAATATAATATAATATAATATAATATAATTAATACATGTTACTGGATGTTATATACAAGTGTTTATATGCACCTCCTCGGTGTTTCACTTTCAGACACATTTGTTGAGTGTTGGCATTTCCTTTCTCAGATTTTATTTACTTTGCTAACCAAGCAAAGATTGGCAGTTTTTCCTTGAATGATGCTTCCTTTGTCATAATATGCCTGTGCAGTAGTTCTAATTCGAGTCATTTTGATCCTGAATGACTAGAATTGCATCCTGCATTAAAATAAAGCCTTACTATGGGTGTACATGTTGATACTTCTCTTGCTGGGCTGGAAATACGTCACTGATTCCACCTAGATTCATATTTCCCCTTTTTTTTGGCACATGCTCATTCTATGCTCAGGTAGTTGCACTCAGATCTTTATCCTTCTCGATCATTTGCAAATCATGAGCTTCCACCTTATAACCAGTCGTCCAAATATGCATGACCTTGTGCTTTGTATTACATTTCTTGTCTGTTCCCATGTGTTATTTTCATCATCTGCTCTATTGGTAATATATCCAATTTTGTACCATACAATTGTCATTTGCATACTTTTATCTCTTATGCCAAGGTCATTAAAGACAAGATGAAATAGGATTGGTTCCAAGATCCAATCTTCTATAATTTAGTTTTTTTTTTTTCTTTCTAGGCAGAATTCCTTTTCAGCACATCTTGGCACACCTTCTTCAGCCAATCTTCTCTTCATTTGCATTTTTGGAACTGAACTTGTCCTAATATTCCATGTAGCACTAAGGCGAAATCTTTACCGAAGCATATTCACATGCAAAGAAGGAAAAGAGAGGCGGGACATCAAGGTTGCTACTGAGACCAAAGTGAATATGGGCATGACCTGTAGCTTAATAACGCTGTAGATCTAAGAGTGTGAACACAATGGCAGTGTTTTGCCTTTTGAAGTGGTCTCATTAATGCTGTTGCTGGAGGGAATATACTCAAACCAGTCAGGCCATAATGCAATTCCTGTATTCTTGCTCTGGCACATCAGAAATCACAGCAGTGGAAAAGAATATCTGAGTACTCTGCAGCTCTAAATGCAAAGGAAGAGCACACACTCCTATCAGGAGTCAACTTCGGGGTGCAATTTTTTTATGTTGTCTGCACAGCAGCATTTACCAGCCATTGAAACACGGGTTGCTCAAGATGATTAGTGATTCTGGTACAGAGCCTTAGCTATTAGAAGGATAAGGCCAGAATCAGTCCACATTTGTCCTCTCTTGAGGGTAATTTACATTTAATGTGTGTTTTGTTGTTAAGTGGCAGGAAAAGCATAATGGATACAACTGCCTGGTTTGATTGCTCAGGAGCTGTTAAAAATCTTGTCTGTCACTCTAACTTCCAGAGGGTTCACGACTGTGTGAATCCTAATATTCTTATCAGGAAAAATACACGTATTTCGTCTGCACACCTGTGTAACTGGGCAGACAAGCAGCAATTGGAAGAATCATTGCTGTAAGTGGAGAGCAGTGCAGTACCATAGATCCCCATGAAACACATTTATTACAGCATAACAGGATGTGCAGCCAGCATGGCTTAGGATGTGTGAGCGGAAAGAAATTAAACTCACTGTGTTTCATACAGATGGATATATGCTCAGACATCAGATTCTTGATCATGGGAAATAATGAGACATTTTAGCTTCCATTTAGATGGGTAGGAGCTATGTTTGAACAGGACCTCTAAAAACTACCATATTATTTGCTGTTCAGTGGTATTTATAAAGTGGTCTTTATGAATTTTACAGACTCTTCCAAGTCTTGTAAGAATGATTATTTTGTTGGTCAATTTATCCTGTAATGAGAGGTTCAAGGCCATAACAGGGTCGGGGCGGGGGGGGGGGGGGCGGGTTAAACTGATGTGCTGGCCTTCCAAATCTTAAGAAAATCTCCGCACCATGTCATTGCAGCTGCTGCTTAAATGTCAGTGATTACATCCAGTTTAAAAAAACTGCTAAGTGGGAATGCAGCAGAGACTCCATTAGCAAAAGTATCTAAGGTCAGAAACTTTGTCTTGTGCTTTTAGTCTGCTCTCAGTGGAAAAATACATAATACTTCAGCAAAAGTAGAGACATACCCTCCCCTTTGGGGAAGACAAAAACTGGGTGATGTAGATGCAAACAGCATAGAAAGATCTCTCATCTGGACTAAAGTGAGTTAGAACAGCCTGGTGTATCAGCAACCATATGCTCCCACTATTATTAAATGCTGAAATTAGTGGTATTCAAATTTATTTGTCTACATCTAAATTTCAGCTTTATTAAGGGTACATTTTTAAAAGCTGCTTTTTATTCCAGTAATTTTATGCTCTTCTGTGACACAGCATATTTTGTTATAAACGCACTATGTCAAAGTAGCACTTTATTAGAAAAATCTGTATTCCTTGGTGTTCTGAATATTATATATTAGCCATTTAGCCAAGTATCAAAAGTATTTATATTTGTTCAGTACAAACTTCTACTGTGTGGAATATAACTTGGACTTGGTTTAAAAGCCAACTTCTAATGATTTTAAGGAAAAGTAAATGTAACCTTCAAGGCCAGCATCAGCTACAGACCTACTGTAACACTGAACACACTCCTGGTCTTCATTAAGCACCGAATAAATAATAATAAAGCTGTTGATGCTATCTGTCATGACTAATAGTTCTCTCTAGGACAACAAATTATTGTATAATTCATATTATGCTCCTGAGTATCCCATTCATCAGGTTCTGGGCAGCTGAGTGCTGAGTGCTGTGTCAATCCATCGTCCTCTCTGCTCCAGCCTGGCGTGTTATCTGAGGTCATAACTGTGTCTGCAATATATCTAATTAGCTTTACCTGTAAGGTATTGCTTGAAGTAGTTTTTCGAAAGAATCAGTGCCACCTATATATAGCATTTGCTTTTGGTGTGGAGATACTTCCCCAAACTCAAAAAGGCTCCAAGGAGCATGTAATATGCATGCTTCACCCCGCGAGAATCACTGTGTTGGATTTGTCTTTTGCGCCCATTACCCTAATGCTGGGGATTTGCAGAGGGAAAAAAAAAAAGAAAGCTAACTTGCAGAGACCTTACTGTTGGTGAATGAATGCTTCTTCAGCCATCCCACATCCTCACAGAGAGGAAGTTGTGTGTGGAATTTTTTCCTTTCCATTTCATAAATCCCAAGAGGTTGTGGGTTGCTTTGCAGTAAAGTAACTTTTACATATGGTTCTTCAAGTGAAGAGAATTACATTTATTCTTCCTGTGAGAGTGAGTTTCCTTGAGCCAGTTGCTAGGAAACCTCCCTGTTAATCTGTCCATTCATTTGCTGAGTTTTTATCTCTGAGCCGAGGTGGTTCTCTCGGTATCCAACCTTTTCTTCTGAAGGCTTTGCACAAGAACAATCTATAATCTGCCTGCATTTGAAATGGAGCTCATAGTTACACCAAAGAGCGCTTTTTTAACATCTAGTCAGTCTCTTGTTTACTTCCCCCTACCTCTTCCGTGGAAGAATTAAACGTTGGTTTGATTATTACACAGTTTATCACGTATGTTCAAACTACAGAATCATATGCGGAAAATATATATGAAACCTAGGAACCTTAAATCTTTGTCCCGTCACTATATCAATCCTAGCTTTCATTTAATCTGTTTCTAGTGCTGCTCATTTTCCACGTTGATCATTGTACTTCCCTTCCTCACTCCAGCTGCAGTTCTGTGAACGTAGCTGATTTATCTTGGGAAAAGGGACAGAAAGGCAAGGAAGTTTAAAATACTGGGTAGTCAATAGAGATGATGTGGCGACTCGCAGCTCTCAGCTTCTGCACTGCAAAGGCCTGGAGTCTAGAAAGTCTGCCTATTATTGTACCAAAGATTCAGGTTGGGAACTCTACCTGGACAACATGCAGTGAAAATTGTCCCTCTGCTTGGGAAGAATATGTCTAAAAAGAGTAGTGAGACTATTATAAATGATAAGATTCAATGGAAGCTTAAATCAATGGGAAAAAAGAGTGGGCGAACACCGACTGCCGTTGCAGGAAAACTTTCATGATGAAAGCCTAAGGCGTGTTTAAGTCATTTCTTTACTATGACTACAGGGGTTTACTGAGGCTTGCTGGCTGTCATCTAAATCTCTTGACAGTGAGAAGTGAAGATGCTTTCCTGCAAAGTGCTTTCTATAGAGAAGAGAATGCTTGGGAGGTACAAAAATCTCTAAAAGTACCTAAACATTTTGTAAGGTCATATTCTGTATAAACTGAGAACAGTAAAACAATGGTCTATAATTAAATGGGACTGAGATTTGATCCTGAAGAAGACTGACCTAGATTGTTAATGCTATCTTATTCAGCTTAAATGATTATTGAAAATATATGGATGTTTTTACAGATAACACACAAGTTAGGTGAATTCCTGACTCATATATAATTTGATTTAGCAAAATAGCCTTTATTAATGAAATTCAGTATGAGTAAATTGAAAAATGACTTCACAGTTGAATCTTGATTGTTTGACATTTTTGATTAGCAGTGGAGTTTATTTTTGGTTTATTTTTATCTCTTTATCTGAATCAAATTAATGATCTTACAGAATAACCTCATGGCAATGTTAGTTTTGTGCCATTAACAGTAAGTGCGAAATAGCACTACAATAAAGTTCTTTTAAAGTATGCTGGCAATTTATATGTGCATTATGATGGATAGTTGGCTTCAAGCCAACTTCTGTTCATAACACATTTAGGACAATTTAAGTGCAATTTCATGCAAATTCTCAGGTTTGAACACATCAACCACTTGCCCGTTTACTGCTCATGATGCTTACAAATTGCAAATATTTAATCTGTTAAAAAGCAGCAGATTTCTCTGTTGATATAGTGATAAAGGAAAATTATATTCTGAATTCTGTCTTTTAATCATATAAGCACTTTTTTGAACAAAGACAATGAAATTATCTTTAC
This sequence comes from Chroicocephalus ridibundus, assembly GCF_963924245.1. Classification (NCBI taxonomy): domain Eukaryota; kingdom Metazoa; phylum Chordata; class Aves; order Charadriiformes; family Laridae; genus Chroicocephalus; species Chroicocephalus ridibundus. The sequence continues at coordinate 16,930,473 of NC_086284.1, read as the reverse complement.
TGGTTTTGTTGTGATTAATGGTATGTGGTAGTATAATAATTGTAGTATAGTAGTACCCAGTTTGATGCAGGTTGACTGAGGGATACCTGATAATACACAAGCTGCATTTTCCTCATCTATAAGAAGTAAAAAAATATGGGTTTCAGGGTTTTCAGGTTTTCAGAATTATCCAGTGGAGGTGCCCTTCCAGTGGCAGTATTTTTGAGCAGTTTTCATAGATAAAGCAAGAATAATAAAAACAGTTGCTTTGGGTGAGCAGTGGTGGTTGGGAGTGGATGTCAGAGAGCACTGATGTATTTGGAGAGGGTAGGGAGGACTTTTAAGTGCAGCTTGAATTGCTGCAAATGAGTTTGATTCATTTTACTGAGAGAAGGCAGAGGAAGAGATGAAGTTAAATGAGTATCAGATGTCAGGCAGTGTGTCGTGTACTGGGGTAGTTTTGAGAAATCTAGGGATTAAAGAAAACGTAGAAAAAGTATTGAAAATGGGAAGGAATGAGAAAAAAAGATGGGGCATGAAATGGCAAGCTTCAGGACAGAGAGGCCCATTTTACTCATGTTGCTAGATTTGTGTTCTGTATCTGAGTTGTTATTACCAGGAGAAAAAAGGAAAAAAAGACCAAGTAATATGGGGCACCTGTGCTTCTGTTTAAAGATGTATAAAGCGGGAAAAGAAGAGCATGGAGCTACATATAAAATTTGAGTGGAAGGGTGGCGGTAGTGATGGATGAAGATGACAGAAATGAAAGCAAAACCCAGCTGGGACAAATGTGGCATTTTGAGAAGACATCAAAACAGGAAGAATAAAGAGCAGACACGTGACTTGGATTTCATTTGTGCGCTGCAGGAAGAATGTTGTGACAGCCATAGGTGAACAGAGATTTATTAGAAGGGTCTATAGATGATGGCACGCATCAACTCTAGCAAAAACAGCTTCCTAGGTGAGAAATAAAAAAGGCAATGAGGAGAGGGAGAGAGAAAAGGAAAACGGAAAACTCTTCCTGGTGGCCAGACAGAAAGAGTATTCTCCTCTTGAGGCTCTCTCCAGTGCAGTAGCTGGTGATGAGGAAGATGATGAGAATTATTTTTTGCCTATTTTTCTCCTAGTTTTGTAACCTTTTCTTTGGCACCTAGTCAAACTTCCTATATGTTAATGTTGATTGGAATATGTTAATTAAGAGCAATTGTTACGCAGTGATTGATTGTTAAGCTTCTGAGCACGTATATTGTTGGATAATACTCATTAGGTATTTACATGCCTATTATCTACTTCACTGCACACTGTGGTTTGGTTTACAAAAGAAGAGACAAAGAAAGGGGGCGATTGGGGTTTGTGAAAAGGGCGACACGATTGGGGTTTGCCAGTGCAAGGCCATGGCAACAAAACCAAGAGATGAGCACAGTAAAAACTGCAAGGGAGAAATTCTGCCAGGTAGGCTCTGGAAAACACTGCCATAAGAGCTGGGGAGAAAGGATGCAGAGCTGGAAGGGAAAAACATCAGCGCTGCAAATGGAAGGCCTTAGTGTTAGTAAGGCTGATATTGATCAGGTGTTCAAACAATCGGACGCGCTGTTATAACCCAGATTAACACGCAGTTAAATGATCCATTAGTGCCAAGTAAACAAGGGAAAGAACGGACTGCGGACTGTCATGAAATATCCTTTATTTACCCCAGGATTTTTCTCTTTAGAATCTTTCTTGTAAACAGGGGAAATACAAAATACCTTAACAGAATAAACCATAAAAATTATGTGACTGTATTTCATGACTTTTTTATTACAAATTCTTTTTATAGAAATTGGTATTCAGGAATGTTAAGAGAATCGCATTTTCCAAAATGCTCTGTTATCTCCTGTCTCCAAAGTAAAATTAAATAGAGGAGACGTTACTTATCATCTCTCCCCCTTACTCTCTATTCATCTCCAAAGCCACAAGCACTTGGGCACACCAGTTTGTGTGCTTGCTTCACTCTAGGAAATGGTCAGAGTGTCCCATTCTAACGTAGCATGCAGGTACGTCTATAAATTCAGTTAGTGGACTGGGACTGTTTTTATCTTGGAAGTAACACATGGTAAAGGGCATTATTAGACCATGGTCTTCATTGTGTTCAGATTTTGGGTTGCAGTTACCAGTCATAAAACACAAATTTAAAAGGTTTTTTGACGAGAAATACTTATTCCATTTTGTACCCTCCGTAGTTTACAAGAAATTTGTGTTACCAAAAGACAAGATATTTTTTTTTAATTTTGAAACTGCTTCTGATCACTCAAGTGTTTAACTACTGTAGCGTGACAAACGTGCAAAACCTGGTAATGAGCATAGGGCTGAAATATCTGGAGATTTGAGTTGACAGTAATGGCTCTGTTCAGCCTCTTCCATCAGCAGGAAAGTAATGCAACAAACAGTGAAACAAATTGATAGCAATGAGGTTGATATAGCAGTATTACCCTGAACAGAAATTCTCTGTGCGCAGAGCACGTACCTTCTACAAGACTTTTGACAACTATTGCTGTTTTCCTCAGCGTGGGGAGGAGGGATTGTGTTAAATAAACCCCCTATTTAATTAGCCTTGTTTGGTTTTATGTCCAATAAAGAGGAAAGACATTATTATTAACAGCCCGCTGTTTTAATTGATTCCATGTAGTGTAGAACTTAGTGCTGCCTATTTAGAAAATGCTTAGGAAATGTTAACCTTAACTTCTTAAATATGATTAAAGTACTACAACAAACTAACAAGGGACTTGAAAATGTAAGGAAAGGTACAAATTTATGCTCTCTTACGGGTTCTAAGTTATCAGATTGAAGTCTCCAGTGCTAGACAGTAGTTAATGTATTGTCCAGTCTGTATCTACTGGCCTTTTAGAAGTAGTTTTCAATTCACTTCCATGTGAACAAATGACCACTGTAAAATATAACATGACAAGTTGTGCTTATTGCTTCCCATGGTGGCGGTTTCAGTTAAGATCAAAGACCAAGAAGATATTGAGACTAAATCACTTTCCTGAGTCTGAAAGGTACTCATGCAGGTCAAGGTGAGGGACGCTAAGAGCAATGCTGCTCCTTACTAGTTTGTGGGTAACCACAATAAATCACTTTGCTTGGCTGCTATAAAAACAGTATCAGCTTTCAAACACAGAGTTGGAATGATGATAGCTGGATGAAAATCTACCCGCAAAATCTGACATCTTTAGCTAGAAAAGGGATACCTCCAGGTCAAAGTTAAGGTCAGTGGAGATCTTGGAAAAATCTGAATAGAATTTTGAACAGGACTGCTGGATTTGGCACAGAGTACGGAAGAACAAAGTTACCCTACTAAAAACAAGAACACCTATGTTTTCTATGCTCAAGAGCTCACTGGTGTTGCTAGAAGGAAATCTTGGCAATTCAGACTTCCATGCAAAATTGGTTCTATTAATTACACAGATTACTCCTCACAGACCCTAAAATGTTATTGAATCTTTTGGTAGACAAAGACTTAAATAATGCCAAAGGATTCTGGCTATTTGTAACCCTTTGCCTTATTGTTCTGCTACCAAGTGTACTGTGGAGTCAGCATAAACAATATTTGGGATGTTTTCCTCTCCTAGAGCGCAGTCTGCAGCTGTCATGACAGAGGAGTTTGGTCTCTATTCCTTAATATACCTTTAATGCACAGCTTTGTTCAGCTTGATTCCCTTACCACACTTATCTTCTTGCCAAGCAAGTCCCTGAAATACCTAAATTGCTATAGGTGCTAATAATAACGGCATAAACCACCTTCAATTTGTATAAAAATTAGTTCTTAGTATGAAAAATGAGAACACTATTTTTTTTGGTACTAAAGCTACAGATATAATTTAAAATGAGAAAAGCAATATATGTTATTAAGAGAAACTTTTAATTTTCCTTTTAATTGCAATTGCTAGGGAGCATGTAATTTTAGCAAGTTGAAATTTATCTACAGCCCAAATAAATATTACTTTGGTGATAGATTTTATAACATCGCATCAGAATGTTCACCATACTTAACACCTGGGTCTCCTGAAAGTAGGAGAAATGCAATCAGTGGTGAGAGGTTGACAATGGTTTTGCAATTAACAAAACCCATTCAAATAATGTTCAGTTTCTCAGGCTTTCAAACAAATAAACAAAAGCCAGAAAAGTGTACGTTTTTTTATCAGATAAAGTATCTGTGTGCACAGAACAAAATGGATTTATAGTTCTGTAACTTCATACACGCAAAGGATATTATTTTTCTTAAATGTACTGCACTAAAAAGTATTTTGTTCATGATCAACTCATGCAATTTTTAAAAAAATATTTCATTCAGAAATGCAAAATAAGGGATATAGATAGAACTCTATCAGATTTCAAGGTTTCTTCAAGTTCCTTTCTTCTGCATTCTTAAACCTGTGTCTTTATCACATTGTGTATCACTCCTTTGAAACCGGATAGGTGAAAGGAGCTTACGTGATAGGAGAAACAGGAGAGTATTATTTCATCTTGCTTTCCCCTAGTCATCCTTTAGGTTTTAACAGAGTAGAGAAATACATTTTCATCCTTGTGATTAATTTCACATGCTTATGTGGTTAACAGAAACGATATTGAAACACAATTGACAACATCCCACAAATGAGTAGTTATGGGAATTATAGAGTTTTTGTGTCAAAGCACAGAAAAATCGCTGTATTAGCGCAATCGTTATTTTCGAGTTTTGCATCTCTCAACTGATATTCATCTTCATTTTGGGACAATGCAAAAATCAAGATATGCCTTTTGGTGAAGGGAGATCTACATTTATTTTAACCACTACTTTCAAAGAGGGAGAAGGATGTGTCATATTATGTTTCCAACATCATTCAGAAAATTTCAGTGACGATTGTCCTAACAGGGTCAGGTTTTGGTATCTCTGTTCTGAAATGGAGTGTTTCCCTGCCCATCCCGCCTGTAATGTGTTAATAGGTATTTTCACTCCTCTTCCAGTTGATCCAAGCCTCTTCCATTTTGTCTTTAGAGTGAAAACCATAAAAGAAATATCTTGCAAGTTAAATGAGTTAGGAATGCAAGTAAATGAAGCATGGCCTGACCATCTCTTGTGTAAGCAATCTTGTAGAGGCAAATGAAGCTAGTACAGTCTAAAAATATCAGGGTTTGATGCTTCATTTTGGTATTTCTTTAGAGTTGCATAATATTTCACTATTTCAACCCTGGTTTAATAGTGACAAAGTAGGATCTAATTTTGTAATATTTTACAATATATGCAATGCCTTCTTTTCAGACTGATTTTATTTTCTGAACTGCTGAAGTTTGCTGTTTGTAAAACGGATACAGCATTGACTCTATTATGAGTGATTAATACTATTTTCACTTTGTAAAGTAGCAGTGACTCTTTAGCAACACAATGAGGATGAAGTCACAAACTTATATCAAAATAGCTGGTTAAATCTACCGGGTTTTGGCAAAATTTTAGCCATGTCAGGACAATTAAAGGAAACATTAATTTCAGTGAGTTTTGCATGAATATTTGCCTGAAAATAGTCCCAGTATGTCATCTACCAGGTTCTCAATTTGAATGAGCCTTACTTCTATCACTTTGAAGGCTTTTACTGGTACAAATGAAATTAATGAAGAATTCTTGTTGAAAGATCTACAAAATCCTATTTTCATAAACCAGATTTACTTTGATAGGAGAAAAGCTGTCAGAAATTTTCTAGCCTGAGGATTCTTCCCAGCAGTTAAAAATTCCCTTCATCACAGAAGATGCTGAAACACACTGAAGGAACCATGTAACACATTTTAGATTTTAAATTTTTGGAAATGACTTGAAGTTAAATTGTAATCATAGGATGTTTTCTTGAATAAAAGAATGTTTTAACCTCTAAGTAAAAAAAAAAAAAAAGAATTGTAGTTTTACTTCCTATATATTTAGTGCTGGATTTTGAGTATTGAACTTCCTCAAACGAAGATAAGTATGCTAAGAACTTTCACACCTTGTATATATCTTACTAATGTTTTTCAATTAAAAAGTTTATTGAAGTAAAACCAAACTAAAAAAAAAACCAAAAACAAACCAAACAGCCTGAAGTGAATATAGTATGACTTCCACAGAGGCAAGCAGAAGAATAAATTGATTGTAGCTGACAAGATTTTTAATGCAAAGTTAACTTCGATACATTGTAGTCAAATTAGATACATTAACTTTTAAAATTTCCTGACCTTTGTGAGCTCCATTTTTCTCTGTTAACATAGCATGGACATTTGATTTACATTTCATTAGTGGGAAGATTGAGTTAAATGACTGTAGATTCTATTTCCAAACTTGTTCATAATAAGAGATTTCTTTCTACTAAGAGAAGTTCAAACCATTTTACATGGAACAGGTTGGAATTACTTCATCATACCGTTTAATCATATTAAATTGTTTTTGAATCAAGAGGTAATATTTGAAATTGGTATGCATGTTTTTTCCATATGATTCTTATTGACTTAAATAAGGGTTGCACAGCTAGAACCTACCTCAGGCAGGGGAGTTTGAAAATATACTCCTTGCTATTCAGATATTAAAATATATGCTAGGCAAGTAAAAACATCGGGAGGTAAGGACATTCCAACAGTCATGTTATCTGCGAGACAGACATCAATGCATATAGCATCATCCTTTCTATGTTAAAATCAGCAGAAGAATGTGAGGAGGATTTGATTCAAACTACTTTCTGTTCCCTCACAAAGTTCATCAGATGCCTCACCAATAATAGTATGTATAAGTGTACACTTAATATCTTCATGATTAAAACTACTTGAAGTAATTCTAGTGACCTGCAGTTTGGACCTCCTCTAGCTATCATTTCTTTCCAACATTACTGAAACCAGTTATCTGTCAATTTAGTCAGAATTTGGTAAATGGGAGACATGTAAAAGCATGCAAATTTCTGTCAGTTCACAGCACACAGGTGACAAACGCATGGTCACTTACTGCCTTGATGCTTTCAAAGTGTCCACCTTCTTTTTCAAAGTCAATTGGCTGCCCATTGAGTGTCCAATAGAAAGTGACATCTAGTGTGCTGTCATGAAGGGCTTTGCAACTGAGGACAACACTTTCTCCAACCGTTAACTCTATCTTCTTGGGAGTCAGCTCTATTCTTGTAGGTTCTTGAAATATGGAAGGATTAAAAATATTTAGATGGAAGTCTAGTTATACAGCAAGGCCAAAATAATATGATTGAGTTCTGCTCAGTCTACTCAGAGCTTACATTTACTGTTTGTTTCAAATACATAATGTCAAATATTGAAACATTCATAATGCACACTAAAACATGGCAGTGGTGAACAGAAGGTACTGCCGGTTTCATGGAAGCAATAAGGCAGGATCCTAAACAATGATCTATAGGATTTCTGAGATTGAGATTGATTCCTGATGTAATGGGTCTTTCCACTTCACTCTAGAGTGGTGAAGTAGTTCTGCAAGGGCACCTCAAGCTTTGGGGGAAGTCTCTTCCTCCTGCTGGTCCCTGCTGTCACAAATTTCCATTCTTCTGCATTGATGCCCTCCCCCCCCCCGCTTCCTTCTCTGTGTGTCAGCTTGGGAGATTTTACTTATAGAATTATTTATAATCAGAGAGATTTAATATATATACAAAGCCTTCTGATGTATGTCTACAATACAACAGCTGGAGTATGCAACCTGATACAGGAATACAATGTTTGACCAGATGGAGGTTAGCCCCCCAGCTTATTGGAAATGCTTTTTTATTCTGCCTGTATAATGCTGGTGTATGGTTGTCAGGGGATTCTAAGTAATAATTAAATACTAGTAAAGAGAAATCATCATTATCATCAAAGTATTTTTTCATACCTTTAACAGATACTGATGCAATGATTTCTGCAGATCCAAATACATTTACACCTTGGCATAAGTACCGTCCTTCATCAGACTTGGAAGCATTCAAGATTCGCAGGCTCCCATGTGGAAGAATAGTTATCCTGAAAGTGATAAATACATAAATGTATAAATATATCTCCCATCCTAACAGCCAAATTCCATGATGATATATTTTAGAGCTAATAAATAGGATTAAGGACTGCTGCCTCTGTAGCAAGGGATGATGAAGATGATAATTGAATTCTCTTCTGTTTCAAAACGGTTGTAATAAACCCATTTTATTCCTTCTCCTTCCTTAGTTCAAAAAGTTTCAGGGCGGCATCAGTGGATTAGTATCCTTTGACACTTATCGGTGGTGAATTTTAATGAACCTTTTGTAAAAAGTAAAAAAGGTAATTCTTCACAATTTGTCTTTAAAGTTTCACTGCTACGGTATTGTCAAATCACATTTCAATATCAAGCACAGGCCATTCCATTTAGAAAAAAATGACCTTAAAAATAAAATCTGAGAAGAATGGTAAGTAAAATGTAAAAGAGGACTAGAAAAAAAACCATAAAATTAATTGTATCTGGTCAAAATATGATTTATGGCATAACTACACAGTGTAGCATAGGGACTTAAATAATCTCTGCTTTTTTGTGGCTCAGTTTTTATTTTTTTCTTTGTGTCTTGTATGATTGCAGATACGTTACCTCTCTAGGTAATTAACCCCACTGAAGCATACTCACGAGAAATGCTCAACAGTTTACATTTAGGAATTTCAAATTTTGGCTTTGTTTACACAGTATTAATCATGAAGTCTATGAAGCTACATAGAGGTGAAAATTAACACATTTTTGCTGTTCTAAAATGACAAATCCCCTGAATTTATTATACGTTAAAACTGTGGCCCTGGAAGAGCAGTAAATGATCATTGCTCCTTTCCTGACACAGAAAAACTATAAGCCTAAATGGAGCATGGCAACTCTTACGTGGTGTTTAAGCCAAGCCCCGGTTGCAGAGGTTGTATATCCTTTCCCAGGTTGGGTAGTGGTTATGGCTCTCTCAAAGGGCACGGGAGGTGTGGATTGGGAGCCCTCCAGCAGGCACGGACAGTGAAAGCAGATAATCCTCAGCAAGTGCTTTCAGGTATCACATAGAAGTAGAGGAGGAGATGACAGAGTGCTTTCTTGTCCTGTATTTTGAAAGTAAGACAAGACCTCTCCGTGTATCAGAGAAAGAATCAGGCTAAGTGGGTGACTCTTCCCCAGCAATGGTTGGACTTTTAGATATACCTCTCCAGAGAGGACTTTCTCTCTGTTAATATAGTGACTAGCACTCCTGCTGGGAGTCCCCTGTTGAGGCCATGATCAGAAATCATAGAGGGTACAATGTTGTGGTTTACTCTTGAGAAGTATTTAACCAGGAGTAAGGCACTTTGATCATCCTGATTAACAGGTCACGTTGGGCTGCTCAGCAGACAAAAAAAGGAAAGAACTCCCTTTCTAGGCTGGGTGTGTTAGCATGCAAAGCTGAGTTACCTTTGTTTTAAACTAGGAGTGATTCACTAAAGGCTTAAGATTCAATAATGTGCTCAGACTAAATCACTAATCTGAGACTGCATATCTTTTTTTTTTTTTTTTTCCTGACTCTTCTCTGACCGTTTGTGAAAAATGGTGTTTTATTATCTGAGGTTTATAAACATTCCGGTGGAGAAAACTGAATTTCATTCCAGTGAAAAATGTACTCCCATTCACTTCAGATGTGAAACCACTCACTGCCTTTAACGGAGAGACAGAAGAAAATAATAGCTTCAAAAGTGAATGGGGCAGAGGAAGGACATGTCAACTCTCAAATTCCCAGTGAAATCTGATGATGCATCTCCCATCTTGCTCTAAACAAATATGTATAAGTATTTGAATCGCATCATTTGTCTAAAGGTAATTTTATAGAAAATTTAATTATATTAAAAAATTGCCTCTGTATTAGAGTTTTGAGGTTTTGGTTTTTTTTGAACAAATTAGAAGGCCTGAAATCTTGTTATGGTATGTCACATCTTTGAAGAAACAATCTGCTTTAGGAACTGACAGGGACGTAAGTTTCCTTCCTTTCCTCTTGGTGTAAGTTTTGTTCTCTTATCAAGATGCTCTGTGATCAATGCTCTGAGGACATCGTATCATTAGTATGACAATAACCTTTGCAGAACAGTAACAGTTTTCATCAATATACTGTCAGCATCAGAAAAATGAAAGGACACTCCTACAGTGTTTACAAATTATAAAGGCTTATACGCAGTGTAAGTCCTCATATAAAACTGTTTTTCATTCTGAGCTCGGAGGAAAAGAAAGTTAGCTGCATATTGAAGATTATCTAATGAATCTTATACATGTTATCAGCTACATTTCTATTTAGCTAAAAGCTCTTGCTATCCACGAGGAAAAGAATAATCGCTCAATCAAAGGGATTGCAAGCACATTTGCTGGTGAATTATTTGGCTCAGAAAATGATAGTTTCCTTAAAATGCCTAGCGTTCATCTGTTCTCCCTTTTTTTGTGTTTGGGAAAAAAGCCAGAGGCTGGTTATGATGGAAACTGAAATGCTTTATTTATTCACATAACACTTGCTGCACACAGCGGGAACATAGACTTCTCCTCCCTCCCTGCCAATATCTCTCAGTCATGGAGAGACCACCTGCGTAGTATGTCTACATATTTTAATAAGAAAATACCATAGCAAAAGGTTTTTTAGTTTCATAAATAAAAGGGAAGCAAAAAGAAAAGAAATGGGGTCAAGGTAGAGTTAAGGATAATTCGGGGAAAAACCCTCTAAAATATTAACTTATTAAAAACTGAGGGAAAGATGATGATAATAGGTAAATGGATAGAGGAAGAATGGATGAGGCATCAAGGTGATAGTTTAGAAATTATTTTATGTAAATATAAGAAAAACTCATTGTAATCATATAAAGGAGATAGATGTTGTGCAGTCAAGGACCTGAAAAATTGGCACATGAGCTTATCGTCTATGTAGAAAAATGTTTTCATCTGTCTAATAACACGGAGAAAAAGAGGTGAGCATTGATGTCTCAGAATCAATAAGCATGTTGACTTAAGATCAACAGCAACAAAGGATTTTAGCAGGAATTATTAGGAAAAAATAACCAACTTACAACAGCAAATGGACATGAGGTAAAATTCAATATGATTTAACTGAAGTACACTGACTGAGACTAAATTGTCATAATATTTAATAAGAAACATTTTCTAGAGAAAATAAATGCAGATTTGACCTTCCACAGGTTTCAACAATTTTTTGCATGATGAAATTCACGACTGCTTAAACAGATTTAATACAGAAATTTAAGATGGTTAAGAAACTTGTTGAACAGAAGAGAAATAGTTTTTTTGGAAGAGAAAGGATTCTTTGAACTATTATCTTACTTTTCAAAAAGAAGGATTCTAGAAATTTGATGAAATAAACAGTTCATTGACACAGAAGATCAGCAAACATGAGGGCTTTGATGACCCTGAGCACCAGACTCATAGAAAAGCAGTGAATGTGTCTCTGAACTAACATTACTGTGCAGCAAAGGCAAATGCAACCCTAGAATATATCAGATACCAACGTGCATTGTGGAAGTATTAATACATAAAGTGCTGAGGAGATATAATATGGAATATAGTACAATTTGATCATCAGATCAAAAAGATACAATCAGAAAGATTAATTCTAATCAAGCTGGTAACAGGAGGGTCATCAGGATGACCAGGGAGGAAAGAAAACCTTTCATTCTAGAAGCTGTTAGTAAAATGAAAGCTAAAATATCTGCATGTGAGGTGAGTTTCTATATTACATGTTAATTTATGTATCTTCTCAGTAGAGTCAGTGGAGCTTCTATTAATAGTAAAAATATTTAGATGTCTAATTCACATTGTAGGTATCTACACTCAGATATCTCAACCTGGAACTGAATTTCACCCTCTAATCTTGATTTAGTTCCCCAGACCTAAGTGCCTGTTATGACATGATGTCATTTGAGGGACAAAGTCCTAGCTGCTGTTCACATCAAGAGCATGACTTGGAAATTAATTTCCCCATTGTCCCCACTTGCTGTGGCTTTGCTTTGTAAAATAAAGCAATCCAAGCACATGAACTTCAGCCTATACTAAACTGTGAGGGATGCACTCAATTGAGTAGTGCATTGCTTTTTAGGTACAAATGTACATCCAGTCGATGTCCCAGTGGAATGGGACTAGGACTGTTCCAAAGAGAAACTCAGAATTAGGCAGTGTGGACAGTGTCAGCTTTTTCCTGCTCTTATTGATCCATACTACCTGCTCATATAGAAATAGCCGTAAGGTATCCACCTGCACAGGTCTAACAAATGTTACACAACATATGAGAGGACTTACAGAGGTTTACAGCAGGTGTAAGTGTGTCTTTCTGGAGCCAGAATGACAGTGTAGGGACTTTCAAAGGGCAGCAGGAGTTTGTCTGGGGGTAGCTGACTCAAGCTTACAGTGTAAAGTCAGAAACAGTCTAAAGAGTTAAGGAATATAATGTCCTCTAATGATGGTGGTGGTGAGCACCAAGTGTGAAGCTGGTCTTTGAACTTGAACAACTGGTCTCTCTGAAATCAATTGAGCACAAGTTTCACTGCATACTGTGTACCCATGAAGCTAAAAACCCCAACAAATTAATAATGAAGAGAGTTAAATTGAAATTGAATGTGAATTTAAAAGTGTATCTGATATCTGTGCATATTATATTTTTCCGCTATTACTTTATCTGAAATATTGCAGCTGTTGGAAGCCCAGTTTGCAATGCCTGTTGTTTTCTTTTCTAGAATATCAGCAAGTTTGGAAATACATATAATACATGTTAGCAATGTTTCTATAATGTCAATTTTGCTAATGATTGAGAAGGCTTCAGGATTGGACTTAGATTGACATGGGAAGGCTGCGAAATACTCAGTAATTATAGTTTTCAGACTATATTTCCAAGTGATTATTTTCACTGTAAAAATATTTGCAATGTATTCAAAGCTATTGTTCAGCAGTAACACTTAAGAATGGAAACATTCTTAGTATATCTGTTTAAACAAAAATATATTATCACACACAGATCAATCATTTAATCAATTTTATTCCTCTTTTACCAATAAAGTATGTACCAGAGAGAGTAAGATCCCTGATAAAGAACATGCCGTTTTATCCGGAAGGATGAAAGTTCATACTGTTTGCATATGGGATGGTGATTTGAACAGAAAGGTGTTCTCTGAGACCAAGTGTCTGCTGAGTAGCTGACAGATGGGAATTAGGCTCATAGGAAATGTTGGATCTTTGCGTATAGATGGTGTTTGGAAGTCCTCTATCTGGCAGTCAGAAATGCCTTCTCTTAATCAGTGTTGACAGAGAGATAAGGAAAAGCGCTAATGGAGATGAACAGGGTGGAGGGTCTTCATAACTGTGAATGACAAAATTCAGACTCCTTTAGGCTTCATGTGATTTTGAGAAGAGGACTGAATAGAATATGATACTTAGGAGTTGCTCACATGGGGAGTTTGGGAGGATTTTAAAGAAGTATCCTTTATTTTACAGTATTCTGATTAAAAAGTAGCAAGCTATTTCCTTCCTGCTGTTTTATGCACAGAAAACTTGTGAGAGTGACTGTAATCTTTGGCCTATTTTGAGGGGAAGGATAAAGAAGTAGGAAAAACAGTCATCGTTGTCTTGGTATTAAAAAGGGAGATCAATTCTGCCTGCCATATTGTTGTGATTATTTTCCCTCTGGTTAGTTCTTAAGGATAAATGAAACGTATTAGTAGTCTGGCTACTGCCACTGCTCCGCTGTCTTACAGACAAAATAGTAATTCATTAGTATCTGGTACCACCCACCATGGAAGTTCTCGGATGTTATCTACAGCCAGTAGAGGACACACTGGTTTAGACGGTGGAAATTCTCGTCTCTCTTTATCACCAGGGACAGCTTTACCTTGACCCACCAGGGCCAGGATGTGCATTTGTTCTTCCTATCACATGTAAAATCAGTGAGCGAAGACTTCCATCAAGATTAAGATAATGAGAGAGGAAGCTCTAATTTTCATTCTGTTGCATCATTCATAGTGGATTCTCACAAAGAGATGTCTCGGTGCTGTGGCTAGAAATGGCTTAAAAATTCTGGAACGGACCCTGGAGTTTGGATGCTGAAGGAGCTGAGCAGTTGAGGCAGCAAAAGTTACAGGTTACAGCTGCTACACATCCTTCAGGATTTTACTGAGGACTTGCAGCAAAGACAGTGAACACGGTGTCTGGATCTTAACAGAAAGAAATGCCAGACAGCTCACATCTGGAGCTTTATATTTTTTAAATAACAATGTCAGAGTAAGAAAAAATAGAAGTCAATTGTGTGGTCATTTTTGGTGTGAAGGAAGAATTAGCTATGAGTAGTTTGATTATGCTATAAACACTTTTACCTTTCTCTGCTTTCAATTCTTTTTTTTGGTTTAATTGTATTTTTACTTTATCTTTCATACAAAAGTCCATTTTTCGAGGACTTTAGAAAAATAATCAGAGCAATCAAGAATCATAGAATCATAGAATCATAGGGTTGGAAGGGACCTCTGGAGATCACCTAGTCCAACCCCCGTAAGCATTACAGTTAGTTAAAACCTTTGCAAACTTCATCACCTAGTAACTGGGTAAAAGAAAAATGTAAGTTATTGAAGTGGTAAGAAATTTTCACCCTGCATTTCTCATCGGGGTCTAAAACCAGGAGTATGAAATTGGTTTGTGTGCATGTTGGAAATAAGAACTTTAGAGATGCAAATGGAGAGAAGCTGCACTGACTCATTTAGCCTGTGGCCCCTCACAGTGTTCTGATCTGAGCAATCTGTCATTTCACGTTAGGTTGGGAAGGGGATCTGTCAGTATCCTTTAACGTAGATTACAAGGAATCGGAACAAGTATTTGTAAATAGTTGAAACCTTTATTTCTCCTTGAATTGCTGTGGGCTCTGTCATTTCCCCTTGCTTTCTCTTGCTCCTTCATAATAGATGTACAAGCCTCTAACTCTCACAGAAAATGGATATGAGTTATTGCTGTAGTAAAACCACTTATGTAAGCAGAATGCCATCTACTTTATATACATTTTTTATATCATCACCCTAGATAGAGTCTTTTTATTTAAATATTGTTGACCTAATTAGAAACAAGACTGTGTTTAGCCCAGTCCCTTGGCAAAACACAAAATTATTTGGATTTTCTTCATTTCAGATTTTCAAACATTTATAATGGTGCAATTCCTCTGTGTGATATCTTGGGTCACTGGAATATGCTGAGAATTATCATTAATGTACTGCAGACTACTTCCAGCTCTATTTAAGCTAATCTATGCAAACTGTCTTAGGGCAGTTTTTTTCAAAGGAGCCACAACTGGGTTTCTCATTTTGTCCTTGCTGTTTTGCTGCTCAGTGACATTTGTGCATGAAAATACACAGCTCTTGCTGGTGCAAATGGTGTCCACTTAAGTAAATATAATTTCAAGTGGCTGACACTAAAGTATGATTTCTGCAGTGTTGCTGAGCAGTAAAGGCTAGAAATTACCGATATGTCAGAATTAACATGGTCTCTTGGAGCATTTTTTTCTTTGTACAAGTAGGCTGGTCGTTGGTTTTAACGGTGCTTCGTACTAATGACTTTATTCAGACCAGTACTTAAGCATATAGTTTGCTTTAAAGACTCTGTTAATAATATTTATGACAATGATGATATAAAGGTTCTAAAATTTAAACATCTGCTAAGGTATTATACCCAATCAGACCCTAACTGTAAATGGAGCAGAGGTTCAAATCAGTAATCCATTACCTACAGAAATTAAACAAACAAGAAGAGTTTTAAAT
This sequence comes from Chroicocephalus ridibundus, assembly GCF_963924245.1. NCBI lineage: Eukaryota > Metazoa > Chordata > Aves > Charadriiformes > Laridae > Chroicocephalus > Chroicocephalus ridibundus. Next base: position 16,914,735 of record NC_086284.1, on the reverse strand, counting down.
TATTCTATATTTTCACTGGTACACGCAGGCAAGAGAGATTAGTTGGTACATTGTGAAAATTTAGCACCGCTTTGCTAATTGGCACCTTGCCATTCTGCTCAAATATTTTGCCCCAAAATGTGTTTGTTCTTGTGTAAAGAAGAAAAACTCGAAGAATTCCTCAGAAGATATCTCAGGGTAGTGTCCCAGAGGGCAGGAAATGCCATTTAAGGTCTTTTCTGCTCTGCATTGTAGCCCAAGAGATCTTTTAAAAGCTTTTATAAAATATGTTTGGTTTATATATCTCCAAACATGCTGAAATTACTCTAAAATGATGAAAATATTATTTTATATTTTTTACAATCCATATTGTACTCTTGCTGCTTTTAAAATTAAAATATATCTTAATATTTTATTATATTAATAATTAAATTTATTTCCTCTTTTTTATACACTATTTCAATTTCAGAAATATTCTGTTCCTTAGAAAAGGTTCCCGCTTTTCAAGGAAAGGACTTTTATCACAATAATTTTTTCCATGTTCCTAAGTGACAGCAATGAATTATTAACTTATTATATTTTCCTCAGAAGCTTTTAGAAATAACAAAGTGCTTGTAGGACTTCATAATTCCCTCAGGAAAAGAAAAACGCATGCGAAAACTTTAGTTACTTTAAGATATTTCCATGTTTCACTTGTTAGCTAGAAAAGCAACATAAGTACTCGAAGGCAGACTTGATATGAAAGAGGTAAAATTCAAATAGACCAGGTGCTCAAGGGGGCAGTTCTTTAGCCAGTGTAAAATGACATAATTTCAACAACTACGTGGATCTATTTTGGTTTATCGTAGATGAAGACACAGCTCAAACCAGCAAAACTATGCTACGCTTGAAGTGTTAACCTTAACATCATCAGTATAATATGAACAGCAGAAACTTTAATTTCATTGAAATGAGATTCTTGTAAATTTAAGACTGTTAATTAGATGTTTACATGGAAGTTTTTACATGCTCAGGGCAGCAGTCATCTAGCTAAAGCATTATTATTGTAAGCTCTGTAATAACGTCCAGTCAGACGGAACCTGCTTTCCAACGTTGATTCATGTTCTATAGCAACACTACTAGAATATTAACTGCAAGCAGCATTTCCATGTAACACAGCAATGAAATTTAATCTTTCCCACCTCCCTGAAAAATTATTTTGTTAGAGATACTGTTACTGCTTTCATGTAAATAGAAGAGTTGGGTAGGTGAGAATAATTGACCAATCTGGATGATAGAAGAGACTTCACAAAAAATGTGAGAAAGGAGTGTGCACACCTGAAAAGCAACTTTCCCTCTCTAGGCCCATGATGCTGCCTTAGTCTAGCTCTGTGATATAGAAACATAGAATCATAGAATTGACTAGGTTGGAAGGGACCTTTCAGATCATCTAGTCCAACCATCAACCTACGTCTCACTAAAACCATCAGTAAAACATATCTCTAAGCACTATGTCTTTTAAACACCTCCAGGGATGGTGACTCAACCACTTCCCTGGGCAGCCTGTTCCAATGCTTAATAACCCTTTCAGTGTAAAATTTTTTCCGAATATCCAGTCTAAACCTCCACTGGAGCAACTTGAGGCTGTTTCCTCTTGTCCTATCGCCTGTTACTTGGGAGAAGAGACCAACCCCCACCTCGCTACGACGTCCTTTGAGGTAGCTGTAGAGAGTGACATTAGCTATAGATTTCTACATTGGTTACAACCGACACACTTCCTGACTGCATCCTTGATGATTGGTGGGCTTAAAAGTCAGTACCTCCTGTGAACATGTGGTTGTTTATTAAGCTATTGGTGGCAAGCCAAGGATTCAGAAACCTCCATTATCAGTAGCAGTGCAGACTAAAGGCTGTACTGTTTCTGCAACACATACAAAATTATCACAGGAAGACCGCTTTTCTAGAATACTACTTTGTTTCTTAGCATTGACAGTTCTCTCTAGTTATGTTTCTCTTTTGATAGTAAACCCATGGGTTAATGAACATACTGACAAGAGTCTTCCAACGTTTAAATTTTCATGAGGGGTTAGAAAAATACACCTAACAAAACTGTAAAGCTGACTACATTAGCTTTCTTACATTTTGTGAAAGAACCAGCCTGACCTGTGGATGCAGACATCTTGCAGGAAGGAGAGATAATCAGCTCAGTGGAGCTGCAGTTTAAAAGCATTGGCTCAGCACAAATGGGATTTTGACCACAATGGAGTGGGATCTTATTTACATCAGTTTTCATGTCAGTTCAGTTCATTTTGCATTCTGGAAGAGAATCTGGTACTATGGCTGGAAAACTAGGTAAAACAAGATTTATTTTTTTCTAGTGTCACAAGGTGAAATACAGTCTTTTATCTGGGAAAAGGCATTTAAAAAAACCCGTGTGTGTTCCCTCCAGAGAAATGTATTGCCACTAATACTAAGGGTGAAAAGGGTACAAAGTTTTTACTGAAAAACAATCTATTGATTAGAGTTGTTTGAACCTTAAAAGCTTTAGTTTACTTTGGAACACCCTCCACTTTAGTCACAACTCAAACGATTTTGATTACAAGTTGTAATAACAGTTCAGTAGGAAGTGCTTCTCTTTAAAACTGACATATCCATCTACAGCTGTATCACTGTGCATGAAAGAGAACAGATGGAATTACCCCGGTGACATAAGTTATGTGCAACAGAGCATAAGAGACAATAATAATGACACAAGGCAAAAAATTCAGCGACTGTATCTGTGCTACTCAGCCAGGCTGCTCTCAAAGATGGTTCTTGTATTAGACTGGGGTGCCCCATCATACACAATGAGGTGGTCATAGACCTCTTTGAGAGGAACACTCTGTGAAAAATAGGGTGCCCTCAGGCTCAGCCCATTTCGCTTCATGCATAAACCACCCATGCACAACCTCTACCTCCTCTCTCTCAATGTCTGTATTGCTTGTGCAATGATGGCAAGTTGTGATAGTCACGCATTCTGAAGAGGACTAGGGAGCCAGCAAGAACCAGTGAGAAGCACTTGGGGAGAATGTCCTGATGCTGGATGCCCACATCAGTTGAAGGATTTGTCTTGTTCTTGCATTGCTCTTGCCACTGCCAGCCACAAGCTCCCTGATGGATGGGATATAGTGCTCCTGAACTTATATTTATTTATCATGGTAAGTCTGGGTACACATCGGTACACCCCACTGGTGAGACCACATACTCCTAGATGGTACAGATGATCAGTTGTGGGTTGCTAATTTCAAGATACAGACTGTCATGGTTGCAGTGCCACAGCAACAACCGACAGCAGGCATTGGCGAGGACCTCATATTGGTCTAGAGGCAGGAGTGAATGGTTGCGTGGCATCAGCTGTGTTACACCTACAGACTGGAGGCACAGCAGTTGCACAATCATTCCAAGGTCTCTGCTGCTGTAATTGTAATGGAAAACTAATCCCAATAACTGTCTCCTGCTTGCTATTTGAGAGAGTCAAAGCAGCACTGGGGCACTCATGTGGCACAGAACTCCAAGACTTCCTGTCTCTCTTCATATCTACAGCCTTAATAAATATGCATCTTCTCTCACCAGCACTGGAACAAGAACATGATACTTCTTCAGTGACATAATCTTCCCTGTTTTCCTAAATTCTAGTGGCTTTCTTCAACCTTTTTTTTCTGCTCAATCTTTCTTCCCTAATCTCTTTTCCTGCACAAAACAGCATGCTATGGTCATCTCAACTGTGGCCCCACCTCTCTTCTTCCCTAACCTTACCTACAAAGTGCATTATCAATGACATTGGCATGGAGCTAGGAACATAGAGTATAGAAAATATGGATGAAAAAGTTACTGTGTCACCGGGGATAACCCACTGCCACACATGGAGTTGTGTCATATAATTAGACAGATAGACTAATCAGAAAAACCCATTTTATAAGTTTATACGACTGTGGCAAGCTCCCTTCTGACCATAGCAGAGAGAAGTACTGAATCAACAGAGACCGCTTTGCTCACTATACAGCCACTTCTCATTTTTGCACACAGAAATATTTTTTATGGCCATTCAAAAGTACTTTGAGCTCTCTTTAATGACTTTATTTGTACATTCTGAACCTATTAGTCCAGGTTACTATTTCCCAGGGACCTGGGAAGGCTAAGCTAAGTACCTAAAGCCAGTAGTGTGAATGTGTCCTTAAAGCAGGTAGTGACAGATGGCATCAGTTTTGCCTGTCATTTTGTACTTCACCATGTCAGTATCTCTCTTTCCCTCCCTTCTGAGGTCTGGGAACAGATACAGTCAGGGATCAGAGGCGATGAAAAGAAAAATATTTTTCCTAGGGATACAGAGAGGGCTACATACAGAGTTTCTTGAAACCTGATGAAAGTTTGCTGAACTAAGAGCAAATCTGAAGGGAAGGATGAGCCTTCCAAGGACACAGTGGATGGGGATAATCCATTTATAACTTCACTTTTCTGTCGCCAAGTTTGCTTCATTTAAAAAATGTTCCTTTTCTAAGAAAACATAGCCCCTGTGGTTCAAAGATTTTTGGTGCTTTAGGGGTGCTCACTTTGATGAAAAGTTGCAGACAAATTCTCAAAACTCTGGATGACTCATGCTCCTGTCACACTTATGTTTATTCCTGCTGAACTGAGATTACACTTGTAACCTCATCATTCATTTTTTCCCCAATTTTTGAGTGTTTGAACTTTCAACCTTTGCCATGCTCTTCATATAGTTGCTTGGATATTATTATAGCATTATTTATAAGCACAAAAGTAGAAGAATGTAAAAAGCAAATGACCTTTCTTTTAAACCAAGATTTCATAGCTTCTTCCAGGGACAATCAGCAAAATCAAAGACCTTTTTTATAAGATGATTTTATTTACTGCTTTTATTGAAAGTGGAAACCTAAGCTGCCATTTAGCAGCAGGGCTGTGGAAGGGAAAACAGTAAGATGGAGTCTTTGCTACAAGGATCAGGAAAAGTGTCCTTTAAGACTGGGGTGCAGTTTAGAACCTGAAAAAAAAAAGGGGGGGGACTGTGATACCCAAAAATATCTGAATATTCAAGGTGCTACTTGACAGGTTCCAAGATCACATGTGGACTTTTATTTATGGTAATTTATTAAGCACTCCAACCCCTGGGCCTATCTTTATTGTGGAGGTATTTTGATTTATAACTTCAAATATTGACTCTAATGACATTCCTAATCAAATAAAAAATGTTAGTATGAATTGGGAGATATTTGAGCTAAAGCAAATTAGCTCAATTCAGCATCTTTTTATAAGTCGGTAACCTTTTAGAGTCCTCTACCACTGATCTTTCGCAGCTATCCCTCATACTCTCAAAAGCAGCCTTTCATTATTGAAAGGAGGCTTATATGAACGATGGGGTATGACTTTTTAATAGTGCCTGTACTGAAAGGACAAGGGAGAATGTTTTTTAACTAAAAGAGGGTAGATTCAGATTGGATATAAGGAAGAAATTTTTTACAGTGAGGGTGGTGAAACACTGGCCCAGGTTGCCCAGAGAGGTGGTAGATGCCCCATCCCTGAAAACATTCAAGGTCAGGTTGGATGAGGCTCTGAGGAACCTGATCTAGTTGAAGGTAGAATCATAGAATCATTTAGGTCGGAAAAAACCTTTAAGATCATTGAGTCCAGCCGTAAACAATGGTTGGATTATGTTCCTACTTATTGCAGGAGGGTTGGACTACATGAATTTTTAAGGTCCCTTCTGACTCAAACCATTCTACGATTATATGAACATAGGAACTGTTAGTGGAGAAGAAGAAAACAGACTTAATTTAATGACAGTGTAAAGGGACATGGGTTTTGTCTCGTACAAAAGGAGACACAACAAATGTAGAATCAATGCTTAGCAATTTGAGTGTAGCTACTTTTGTAATCCAAGCAGGGAAGATAAGTTCTATGCCTGTAGTCTGTAGCAAAACAAATGGACAGACAGCCTCTTCAGTTGTTCAGCAGTGACACAAGCAGTAGATAAATCAGTTTGTTAATCAGTTGGCCCTACTGCCAAACATGAAATAAGTATGGATTTGGAGTAATTATCCTTGCAAAGGGGACATTAGTGATCACTATACCTGTGTGAAGAGTTTGGGACCTCTGAATCATTTATGAACCATGGTCTGTTGACTGCTCTTTCACAGCCTACTGTTTCTACCTAATTGGGATTTGCATCTAAATGCTTTTCTTGGTCAGGCTGGAATCAGTTGTATTAATAATTTGTCTCTCCACATTTGGTATTTATTTAATCAACAAAGAAAAGATAGCCTAAATCACTAAGCACATCTTACCTCTAGGCTTGATGACTATTAAACAAAGGAATTCATTAAAAGGGAGATTATTGCCATCCTTGCAAAGATATGCAAATAACAGTGAAAGCACAAGAAAACTTTCTTATTACTTTCTAAGCAGTTTCATGCAAGGACCACACATTTTCATGAGTTTTGCATAGGGAGGATAGCAGATATTAGAAAAGAGTGGGGAAGGACAATTTGGAATGGAGAAGCTGACAGAGTTTCTTTTGCAGCCTGTGCTTCCTCAGGAGTAATTCCTGCTCTTTTTCTGAACTACTCTAAAATTTGGGCACTGTGATTCAAAAGTCACAATCAGGTTGTAAACTAAGAAGAGTATAAATGGCCAAGTAGTGTTGAAATTATCAAAGTACTTCACACTAGAGCCCTTAGGCAATGCTATCATAAAAAAAAATAAAAACCAAAGGGTGAGACGAAAGATTCGTGTTCACTTTGACTATAAAGGAACCTTATAGCTGCAAGCTAATATTACATCTTCTACAATTGTTTTCATCTCAAAATGAGAATATTCATTTTGTTTATATTATACATCATTATGAACTCAAAGCCCAAAGTTCACGAGAAAGCAAGGGGTTTAGAATCAAGATATAGGCTTAATCCCATTAGACATTTTTCTGATCTGGTTTCACATCTGACAGATTGAAGATACAGTGTTTGAGTCTTGGTCAGGCTCAGATATGCTTTAATTCTTACAGTTGTGTGATAACTCAATTTTTTTACTTTCTCTTCTTTTTTAGGTTGGCTTTAATCTAATTCTATTTTTTCCCTTTAAAGGTGAAATCATCTAACTCCAAGAATACTTACTAGAAGGCTGGTCTGTCCTGGAACACACATTAATCACAAATCCTTTTCTTCTGCTTTGACCATAGAAATCTAATCAGGCTGTAGGCAGCACAGAAGCCTAACAGACCACTGGATACATTCATTTCCACATTCACCTTTTGGGGTAGGTACATTATGAAGGAAATTTTTGGCTGATGCTCTGCCTGAATTTCAAACCCAATCAGAATTCAGTAGCCCGATACTTTCTCTTTCATTATCATGAAAAAAATATACACCAACAAGAAATTCTTGGATGCAACACTGTCCTTGCACCATATTCTTAGCTGTGGTGGTACAAATGTGTGTTTAAAATATAAAATGTATTGGTTTCCTTTCCATGTCTCTGATGATTTTCATGACAGAAAATTAGGCAATATTCTAGGATAATATTCTAGTACTAGATAACTAGAGGTGTAGATGACATTCAGGTATCCTAGAGATAATATTCTGGTAACTAACTCCATAGAATTAGCCACGGTTGTGGAAGGTTCAAATATGATAGAAGGCATTATTTTTTCCCATCAAATTTCCAGAATTACATGGGTTTTGAAAAAAATTTTGAGCATATTTCAAACTGAATATGTCAAAAACTGGTTTAAATATCCAACTTTCTACATCACTAGACATATAAAAAATGTAAAAAATCTATGTTCTGGAACACTTTAAGACCTAAAGTACAGTTTAGACCTTCAGTCAAAGTACTTACTATGAGAATGGCATGAATGGAAAAGAATAAAGTTTGTGATCAACGATAGGGACTTTAAAAATTAATTTGAAAGGGCTTATATGGCCAAGCTTTGTAGCAAGTCACAAAATCGACTTCCAAATAAATAATACCAAGCCTTACCTCCTTCCCTTTATAACTTATTTTAAAAATCAATATCCCTATGTATGGAAATTTCTTTAAATAATTCATTGCCACCCGAACAGAAATGTTGAAATGCCATTGGAATATTATTTCCATGTGCAAAAGGTCAACTGTTGGGCAAAAATCACCATCTTCATCATAAAATATCAAATATTAGAAATTTAAAAGGATTCAATTTAGATTAAGCCTGTGTTCATTGAGATTTACAGATTAAGTCTTGTTTCATTCAAGGCGATACTCCTCTCTCTAATTACTTTATTATAGAATTACCATTTTCATCTTTGCAAATGCAAAATGAATTAATTACCATGTCTAAACAATGAGAATCTTGGCAATTAAATAATGACTTGCATTTTACAGTATGTTGTTAGAATACTTCTTGGTCTTCATGTTGGGACACTAGCCATAAAATTCCATTTTGATTGATTTAATTAATAGGAAAGTGTTAAAATGAAATTCACAAATGCAGAAATTCAATTTAAAGGTTCATACGCCTGATCGAAGACAGCTAAGACATAGATAACTGCACTTGAAAACAGATCTGCTTAAAATGGAAACAAGGTGGATTGCTAAAAAAGTCTTGTAAAGCAGGAATATATTTAATCCAAATTTCCTATTTTCAGCTCTGGAATTTATGGATGAACTGTGCATTCTTTTTAATAGATGAAACAACAGTTTATAATTCCTAGTGTCACTGGATCTTACTCTGTCATTCCACAATCACTCTGGATCATTGTCCACCATAAATTTGAGCCAGAGGAAGAGTGGTCATGGTCATTTCCATCCAATTAGCCAAAATTCAATATTAAGAGTTTATGACAGTGTTACATTTTTATTGGCTTTCCAATGTCATGGGAGGGCAGACTACTTAATTCACACAAAGTTTACTAAGACTTTAGTTATTTTTTTTAAGCAATTCTGAATCAGCAGATTGCTTTTGTGCTGGCTTCAGTGTTTTCTTACATAGTTTCAGCATGTTTGGTTTCAGAACAAGCAATCTAAAAGTGGATTTACATTCTTATGAGTCACAGCCATAAGAGGAGTTTCTGCAAAGCAAAAAAATGTCACCAGCGTAGGACACAGGGTAGGCTCTATCACTTTCCTGTGTATTTGACAGACCTTCTAGTCTTAAAAGAATAGGTTTGAACTCAGTGCATGTAGGGATTGAAATTACTCATGTATCACAGCACAGGAATTTGGATGTATATATCTATTATTTAAAATCTTTATCTTAACATAAAAGGAAAATTATTTAATTTTAACATACTAATAGAATTTTCCCCTAATGCATGCTTTCATATTTGATGTAAGATGAAGAGGGAAGTCTTCTCAGCAACAGCTGAACTATCTTAATTAATGAATGTAATAACTGCTTCCAATTTTTCTTTTGTCTACTTGTCTTTGACAGAGATATTTTTCAGTTTCAAACTGGTAAAACACTGACAATTAAAACACAGGTGTAACATCACTTTTTCACCATTACAACAACAAGTTCAATATTATAGTTCTATTATAAAAGAGCTTGATATGCAAAATGTCTGCAATATGTACAATGAAGATGCAGTCAGAGTGGAGCACAGTGGGTAGCACAGTGGTAACACATTATTTACCTGAGTGCTACAGACTGCTCTGTGGCTCTTTCTGGAACTGGGCAATCACCCTGTTAATGAATATAAAAATCTAGTTCTGGGTTGTTGCCATAGACACTTGATTACTTTTGACATTGCAGAAAGCTCTACTTCCAGTCCCCATAGTATTTCTTTTTTTAATTTATATCTAAGAGAATTCCTTAACATTACTTTTAGGAGGAAATGTAAAATATTTCCCCTCTAACTCTACCCATTCTGTCAAAACTGTTATTATATCTGCAGTTCAGCCAGACCACATGCATGGCATCCTGCTTCTATTTAATAGTTTTGGTATTAGAGCTTGAACTTTGCGCATCTGCCCTGGAAAAACTTCTGACGGAAAAACATTACAATCTTGATGTCCTTTACTGTCTTTCTACCAAATAGAGAATCCTGTGAATGTAGCTCAAATACTTTTTGTAACACATTATGTGGTACATATGGCAGCACCTGGTTCTATTTAACCAAGGCTTCTTAAAATAACTATTAATCTGAAAAAAATCAACAGCTGATCAATGTGCAGAGACTCATGAATTTGGAAGACTAAAAAGACAAAACTCTCACAGTAGATTGCTGTAGTTTTAGAAAGTAATATCAAAACTTTATTTGATTTTCAACTGTATTCTTTGGCTAACAAAAGATAGTCCTTTTTCTTTCACTTGCCTTATTTCTATCCTTAGGCCTTAATTGTGCAGCAACTCTGGATTAAGAATTCAGTCATGCAATAACTAAGACTATCCCACAATACTTTCATAACTATTTTTTAAAAATATATTGTTTTTTCTTAATTTTCCTTTAATTAATGTATTCTAGCTAACACACAAACCCATCTATTTTCTCATTTAAACAAACAAAATCTTGTGCACTTTATTATAAGGAAGAGAAGGAAGATAGAGTTGGGGATTACTGTCATTTCTGGTTTTGCATATTTGTGATTAATGGACATATATGAGGCGTGATCATAGAAATAAATTTCTACATTTATTAAATTTATATTTTATCTCGATAAAGCACTGAAGTATTTTGATTCCAAAGTAGCTGTCTAGTTCAAGCTCAAAACAAGAGGAAAAGAAAAAGTTGTCTCCATAATTCCAATGTCTTCAGTGTACAGATGAACAAGAGCTGTACTATTGCATAAGAATTAAAAAAATTCCACTGTAAGAAACTGATGAAGTTATGCTCAAACATGAAAATAGAAGTGTCAGCTTCATTTATTATTTTGAATAAATAAAAGTGAAGTAATATTCAAAGACTAAGTGACCTAATTCATATTCCCAATAGTGGCGTGTAGATGATTTTGCCCGATCCAGCTGAGTAAACTGTATAAATCATTTCTATAAAGTTAACTCGGTAACAGAGAAATCTATGGTACATAACAGTGTATTTGTAACTGCACAGATAATGGTGACAGATAAGTCACACACTGAAATCAAATAAATCACTTGCAGAAATGAACAAAGGACTAAATCTTATAGCACATTAAGGAATAAATCCAACAAAGTGGATGAAATGCCATTATGTTAGACATAATTGAACTAAACCCAAACAAATGATCATGAACCCAAAAGGTTGAAGCTAATAACAACATGTCGTGAAAGGGAAAGGTGCAGAAACATCAGGAAAAGGTACTCATTGCTTCTAGATCGGATCTTTACAAAACATTCATTAGCAAATGTGAATTGTTCTCTTCCTCTTCCTCAGTTTCTGTAATTTCTGAACCTAGGCATGTATTTATCACAGAGCTCTTAAAAAAGAGAATATCTCTCAAAATTGACAATTAATGAAAATTCTGTTATCATTCATTATCAAAAACCAAGACTCAAAGCTCGGTATGTGATTATTTATTTACGCCTATAAAATAGACAAGATCGCCTATGTTATTATTTTTTCTGGAGTCTTAGGAATTAGAACATGTATGGTACAAATTTGCGTAGTAACTTAAAATCCTCCTGATATATAAAGTTAAATCCCATCCTGTTGGAGTTGGCTGTATTTTTTCAAATAGCTGTTGTACAGCCACATAAATAAAAAGAAAAAAAAAAAGTTAAAGGAAAAGTAAAATGAAAAGGAAAAAAGAAAAAAGGAAAAAAAAATATTTTTAAGTGCAGATTTCCATACATTTGTCACCAAATATAAACTGCCCTGGGTGTGGCTAGATTTAGACAAGATTGGGCAATGCCAGTAACAGCCATACTTGGAGGTCTAAGGCTGCCTTTGGTCCTTCATCAGCTTTCAATGATTTACCTCTTTTTGAAGTTTTCGGATCTCAGGTTGTCTGTGCTTTTCCAAAACCACACAGGTGGCAGGGACCCAGAGAAAGCATAAGAATATTATGCACAGCCAGCGACAGCTTCCTTTTCCTTTGCTGCCACCTAAATTCAAGGGAACGTAACTCTGCCCTGTGCTATCATGCAAAAGACTGGTGGCCCAAAAATCCCTTGAACCAGCAGGTAATGGTTACACTCATGGAACAGCAAATACCGTAACAATCCTATGATACTTCATTTTTTGTTTTAAAAGTTATTTCTATTAGTTTACCTTTTGCATTTTACTTGTCTCCATTAATAAAAAATGTGATAGAAGAAATCTAAAACCCAAAGTCCAAGTGTGATTTCTTCTGTACTAAACAGGAGCGACCTGTCAAAAGCTTGCACACCAGTGCAAGATGGTGATGAAGTATCGTTTGAAAACCACTCCCTTAAAAATAGCACTAGTATTCTTAAACTTTAATACGAAAAAGAAAGTAATCAAGTTCATCTTAGCCAGGTTTGAGTGCAGCTTTGTGTTTCGATATCCTAACACAGCAGCAGGACACTGCTGGGAGTATATCTGTAGTAGAGTACATCCTGAAGGTGAAGGAGACAAGCCTTGGTTAAATTTGTGGGTTTTTTACCAACTGCCTTCTTGTTTGCCTCCTTCTTCCCCTTTTGAAACTTATTTCGTGTTAGACTGCCGGGGGTCTGTGTGCGTGTGTGCAACTCTTCCTCTGAATTCATGGGTACTGGCTTCTTAAACATAAAGGGCAGTCTGAAAAACGTTTCAAAAGGGAAAGAAATGGATAGCGTGAAGTTCAGGAAGGAGCGGTGGGCTAAAATGAAGAATTTTGGAGCAAGCCAAAGACTGTTCACAGATAGCCAGACAGACAGATGATCAGACTGGCATTTCTACTGGACTGTGTGTACCTGTAAATATGAAGAAGGGAAAAAAGACTGGGCACCTCTGTGAGAAGTTTGAGAACAGCTGTCCAAACTTGGTATCATTCATGCAACTAATAAGACTGCCTCAGTGCTGGCATGTCTTGAAACTTTCTGTGACTTCTTATACTAAACACGATAAAGAGAAAACACAGTGTTATTACCTCCCTCGGCAGCCAGTGCTGTTTGTATGAACGTTGCACTATCTAGCTGTGAATCCTCTCCTAAAAAAAAAAATTTTTTTTTTTCTGTTCTAAAACCCTGGCTTGGACTTTCTGTCTCTTGCCACCCCCAACAAAGAAAAGACTGAATAAAACAGATCTTTTTCTTTTCACAGTATCTTTTCACATAGTACAGAAGTCTGTTAACTTTGCCAGAGCTATCATTAAACAATGTTGCTAGAAACATTGCATGCTGTGCAAAAACAAGCTGGGAAAAACTTCGTTTCTTGACTTGAGACTTGGGGGAAATACTTTCTTTTGGTGAGTTCCACTGAGTTTATGGAGCCTTTTCCCAATGAAAAATCAACAAAACATGAAAAAGAGCATAGCCTTAGGCTCCAGAGAAACGCATCAGAATCTCAGTCTGTAAAATTTTGAAGCTACTTTTGAGCTGTATACATAGAATATAACCTAATAATAAACCAAAATAAACCAAAATAACTAAACTAAACTAAACTAAACTAAACTAAACTAAAATAAAATAAAAAGTAGTTTCTGACTACCTTATTTAAAAAAATACCACCTATATTTGGGCTAGGATTAAATGTGGACAATATTTATTTAAGGAACGAATTTTGAAAAAAAAATGGTTTTATGAAATAATTGAACACTCTCACAGAAAAACCTAAATAATCCACACAATTTGGCACTATCAGTAATAACAATGGGACTATGATACCCTTACTACTCATGTACCTTGCAGCACAGTTGACAAGGGAAAAATTACTTCTTTTCTAACATGTCTAAGTCCTTGATGAACAACAGATAAAATCACAAGAAGGTCAATGCTATTTGACTGTAAATAGTTCCTTGTTGTTCCAGTCAAAAAGGTTGAAGTAGAGGGGCTCAGCACACACAGGACAATGCTGCTGACCCCATTGCTTTAAGAAGACAGAAACTAGTAGATAAGACCACAGGCCTGTCTAGAGCAATAATTCATCTCTAATGGTAGTGTTCGATAAGTGCTTTAGAAAAAAAATAAAGAAATCTATCATAGCCTTTTTCTAAAATCCACATTAGAGATTAAGCCCCAAAACTCTTTTGAAAGTTAATAAATATAATATGTTCTTACTATTCAGATATTTTTATTCCATTAAATGTCTAATCCTTCATGAATCTTGTTAAAACCTTAGTTTCTGTGATAGTCTATTGTAATAAGCTCTACAATGAGAATATCTGGAATGGAAGTACCATAATTTACCACAGATGACAATGGGCATGGTTATGACCTGCATTTTCATCATGAAAGGTAACTGCACCAGATTGCATTCTGAACACAGCTGAACAGCTTGCCCCGAAATATTTTGACTCCACTTTTGTACACACAATCAGAATTAGAAAAAGAATGTTGAGTCCCCAGGAATCTTAAAAATTATATTGCCAGTAAATTAATTTATATCTGTTTATCTAGACACATTTGTGTGCATGGGTATATTTTTTATAAAACTACCTTTTGGAGGAAAGAGAAATCAAATCATTCAGTGTTTTTGATAACAAATCAAAGAGACGGACGTTAACCAGGTGTTGTACTTATAGTTCCCTTAATCCTGTCTTGAATGGCAGTTTAGTGCACATTCATTGTTGGTAGGACACTTCCAGCAGAGAAAATCTACATCCTAACAGTAGTCAGCCAACTGGACAGCTGAAATGAAATATGATAGACTGAGCTAAATGTTTAATGACTTCATGAGTCCCTTCTTATTTAATTCAGTCAAGTATTTTTATCCAGCATCTTTTAAGTCAAAGCCATTGCAGAAGTCTGCCTGCGGTTTTAACTTTGCTACAACATAGTACTGTCCCTGTGAAGAAAGTGAGTAGATCATCCAGGATTTTAAGGAAGAAAGGTGAGAGCTGAATTGTCTAAAGAGCTGGCTCCAATTTAGATGTTGCAAATATATGCCGCAAATATATGCCCAACTTCAATCCTGATTTTTTGAAATGACAGAGTTAGACAGCTAGGCTTCCCATACTACCCCCTCAACAATTTTTTTAGTCAATATTTTATGGCAATCCATTAAGAATCCAATTAACACCTCACTTCATATCACAAAGGGTAGGAGAGAGAATGGGAAAAAAAAAAAAAACCACCACCAAACCCAAAGCTTTGTACCTTAGTTTCTCAGACTGATGCTTTGGCTTACACAGCAATAAATCCAACCCTATCAAATCAGTGGAGACAGTTTTGGTCGGCAACTGAAAGACCCTACAGAAGTACAGTGAGCCACAGATAGCTAATAAAAAATACTCGCCAGGGAATTTTATTAGAAAGTTGTCAAAGCCTTGGCACACAACTCAAGTTTATGTTATTACTTTTCATATTCAGCAAAATACTAGAACTTCTAAATACATACGAAAATTCAGGAGCCAAAATATTAGGGACTTTTTTCTTTGAGGTTAGGCACAAAATTGAAGGAGCCTTTTTAACAATTAGGTTTGTAAACTCATCCAAAAAGCAAATTTTTTGGTTCTAATCCTGCTTGACCCTAATGGTACTCATATTTCTGACACCTCTATAGCCATGAGACTCTAGGAAAAGAAAAGAGTTGGTCAACTCCGCAGTCTTCCCTGGAAGTCAAGGGACAGAAGAAATAATAGATATTAACACTGTAGCCTCAATTCTAGCATTCTTAGCTGGTGAAATTTTGTTCTAGATGCAAAAAAGTTGTTCACGACTGTCAACACCTGATATATTTTGTAACAGACTCAACTTCGTGTTGATTTCTACATCTTTGGTGTGGGTCAGTTTTGAAAGAGTATCTCCAAATAAATTCTACCCACACTCAGAGGGGCCTAATGAAATTTCTCTAGCTCAAACAGTCTAGGCTTTTGACATTGTTTCCTTGAGCTTGGTTGCTTAAATTCTTATAGCCACTTATATGCGTATCAGTGAGGCACAAAACCTATACGGCCATTATGATCTTCAGGACCATGATACAGTTTTTGAAAGGTCTGGACCACAGGCAGAACACAGGTTCATCTGTCTGTTACGTGGATGAACCCTTGCTTTTGTTTTGTTTGCCCCTGTTAAACGCAGGACGTGAATGTTTCAGGTCTTCTCAAACTCTCAGCCTGAGTGTGCTGGCTAGCATCTATTTTTCAGTTCTATACAAACCTTCTTTTGAGATCCTTCTACTGAGCTTGGTTCCTTTATGCTTTAACACCAAAATTTTATTCTGAGATCATTTTTTATTTGCTTATCTAATTGCTCCCCTTGTTTCATTTAACTGTGGTTATGACTTAGGCTTTCAAATATAACCTAATGGATTGTATGAAATGAAACAAAATCTTTCATCATGCATTGTTCATTTTGACCCCACTGTCTGCAGTACATTGGTTCGTTTTTTAATCTCTAAGATTCACATTCTTGTTAAGTGATGTAGCAAAAATCAGTGAAGAATATAGTAATTATCTTCATTTGAATGCATACATTAATAACTGGAAATTTATTCTCATTCAGTAGTAGCAAATGAGTATAGCTGACATTAAAACACTGCATTATTGCATTAAATCTGTGATTTTTTGTAGAAGCTCATTATATTGCTGTGTATTCCACCTAGAAGGTTTAGATTTATTATTTATGAATTTGATTCCTCCTTCAACATAAAATATTAAGAGTAGTTCTATAATTCACTGAGGGAAAGGATTAATTTTCATCCAAGATGTATACAATAGTAAAAATAAAAATAAAAGTAAAATAAAACAGTGGCAAAATCTACTTTTTGCTTTAAAGGCTGGAAATATTCCTTATTTCTCGGCAAGGACTTTAAAAAGAAACATATTTAGTTAGTTTTATCTAGTCACTATATTGTTAAATTGCTAAAAATGACTGACAGCTAAAAGCAGCATTTTTCAAGGTTTCTCTGTTTTCCCACTCCATTATCAAGGACGTGGAGTGGATTTTGCTGCTGTTTGTCATGCTTCAGAAACACAGCGATTGCCTGACGAATAAAATCAGAAGAATGACAAGTGCACGGAGTCGGACCTTCGGAAAGGCGTATGTACTTCATTTAGTAAGGATATCAGCTACTCCCAAGGCTCAGATGACTGCAGTGGAATTTGTCTTTGATCCAAAGTAAAGAATTGAGAGGACTTAAAAGCAGCATGCTTCAGTGCTGTCTTGCTGTCTGAAACTGCCACTCAACTCCAGCTCTTCCACATTCGCACTAATTGACAAAGATCGTGCAACATTTGACTACCGTCTCCCTTCCAGTCTACAAAGAAGAGAATTGAACAGCGCTTTTGGTTAAATACCTTCTGGTAAAAAGTAATATACGTTATGGGAAAAGAAGCTTTAACTCCTTTATAGTCCATGCTATGTGTCTAGTGGATCCACTTCTGCTTTATCAAAATTAATGTATCTGCTCACAGAGGTTCAAAGGGGCAAACCTTGTAAAAGGATTAATGCAATCATATTCAAATGGAACTCGATTATAGACTTTGGCATGTCCAACCAAGTAAGATCAAGGGAAACAAAAACCAGTTAAGACTGGAGATAGCAGCACTAGGTAGTATCTTCCACTTCTGCCAGTATCACTGTTCGTTAGCCTCACTGGCTGTATCAGCTTAATTGGGAGTGAAGAACCAGGGAATGCTTTGAAACCTCGGTTCTTTCTTAGGCTAATTCTTTATCTAGTCTCAGTGCCAAGCTGATGCCCACCATGCCCACGCAGGCAGCCTGAGCTCAGTCTGCCCCCGTGACACCAAGCTCTTGCACTATACGGCAAAATCAGTGTCACACATTGTCGCGCGCTGTCAGTGGGTTCTGCATCAGTCGCTACAGTTCTGAAAATAAATGCCACTTTGGCACGCTCAAACACTTTTGAAAGTAATTTGCTTTGCAATTTACTTTGCATGTAAGTAACTTTTGCATCCAAAAAGCTTTGCATGGAAGGGCTCAAAGTAGAAGAAACTTAGGAGGCCCTGCCTGATCTTGCCCTCCTTTTCACATGCCTACAGTTCTGTGGATTTGTAGGGTACTACACTGACTTCTTATCTGCACCATGTCAGAGGGCTATCGATCTAAACAGTAACAATTCTGTCAAAAGTAATCAGCACTTATATAATTATGCAAGGAGAGATGCAAGAAAAGAGTTGCAATTAGAAATAAGCTTATAAAAATCTCAATATCTATCATTATAACAGATTTATTAGTATATATTGGAATTATTAGTATACATTTTGTCATAGAATATGACCCTGTCTAGTCACAAAAATCAGTGGCTTAATCACCCTTAATATACTTAGGTCCAAGATTTCACTTTTTATAACACGTCTGATTGATTGCTCATTGCCTAAAACTTCCTTTCAGGAACATTTAAATAAAGGGTTTATAGAACTATAATTTCAATTATAGTCATAAAATACTGAGACAAGATGGGTCTGAGAAAATATCTAATGCCAAAATCTGTTATGAACTCTCTTCAGAAGAATAAATTAATAAGAATTTTTATTTTCATTTTATCACCTCTCATAATTCATTTCAAAAAGACAGAAACAAGCTGTTCTATCTTGAGCTCGTCAACTGCCGTCAGGTAATTTTGAAAGTGATAAAATATAATATTAGTGTGATTAATGCATGCATTTTGTAAACAAAACAATTACAAATAAAGCTGAGTATTAGTTAAAATTCATGGTAATTGCAAACCTTCATTAACACTGCACAGCTGAGGACATTAGATAAAAGTCTTAAGAATTGCTTGCTTTTCAATCAAGCCCCTGCTATTGAATGTTTTGTAAATAGTAATTTATTATCAACTCACAGGATAGTTCTTAATGTCCTTAAATCACTTAAAATTTTCATCTAGGCTGTTTTCCTGAGTTTGTTTTTCTGTTAAATGTAAGAACAGCAGAGGCGCTGGCTGTTGAGGAGTGCTATACGGCTACAGTGAAAGAGAAATCTGAAATGGTTATTATTCCTAAGAAAACTGATAACATCAAAACAGAAGCAATCTTGTTGCCACACTACTTTAGCATAATGAAAACTGGCAGAGCAGCATCTGTTGTGTTTTAGAGCCTGAGTGGGGAAATTTCCCTGCTACCTCTGATTGATACTGGAGATCCATCACTCAGTAGAGAGCCTGAGCACGGCTAATGTATTTTACTGGTATTTTACTCCATCCCTATTTGACAAGGGGTAAGAGAAACACAGCGACATATGAACACGGTACAAAATTTGAAAGTATGCTCTATAGTTTTTAGGGGTGTATGTACATTTGTCTCTTTTTTTTTCCTAAGATGTCATGATTATTTAAGAAACATAAAATAGGACAATGAAATAATTTTGAATGGACAGTTTAGCCCGAATCTGTTAATATCACTCACCAGTATGTGGTGTTCTCTCCTACATCACATGACAGGGTACCACTTCACTTGTCCCTCCATTGTCATTTGGGCAGCAGACATCTGTGGCACTACGTTACAGCCCTTAAAGAGCAGCTAGGAGTTTGCTAGAGACGTTGGAAGTGCAAGTATTTCCCAGTTTTGAACAAAGCAAGTCCGATTCTGCTGCTGCAGAATGCAGACCTCCTCCAAAATAACGGTTAATTCTTTACTTACTTCTGAATTTCACTAACTCTTTTTGGACTCAGGGTATTTATGAGGAGAGAGTGGTCATTTTACTTTGACAGATCACACTTACGAGAATGACGCTGGAGTACTGCATAAATTTTATGTTTCTACATTATATTGCAAAAGAAAAAATAATTTTGGAAAGAATTCAGAAAAAAATTTCAAGTGAATCAAGAGCTAGGAAAAGCATTATATATTGAAAAACTTAGAGTTCCATCTGCATTGTTATTTAAAAAGATTTATTTCATGAATCTTTTGGGGCCAAGTGAATGCTAGGTCCCAAAGGGCTTCTTAAGCTAGGAGGTAAAGGGATTAAAAGTGCAAATAGCAGGAAGATACAGACAAACAAATTAAAATTAGAAGAATGCATTTCAAACGTCAGAGAGATTAGTTGCTGGAAGAAAATTCCAGAAACTACCAAGGGAAGAGCCAGTTCCTCATCTTTTTATGTATTTGCATTAAATCTAAGTTCCTTTCTAAAAGAAGACATGCTATAGTCAAATATGGTGTTTGGCAGGGAATTAAGAGGATCTGAGGTGTAAAGCAATTCAGACTAGAATATCTAGCTGCCCATTACAGTTCTAACCTCTATAAAACTAAGAAATATTCAGTTATTGTGTTCTTTTTGGCTCTTCTCACTAGCATTGAGAAAGGAGCATATGCTTGGCGGCCGTTAGATGTTTCACCACATCCAGCAACACACTTCACGGCAGAAGAAACTTAAGACCAGTGACTGTTACTGGGACATCATTCCAACTACATAGCTTCTCGTGTGAAATGGACCATCCCCTGGAAGTGATGTGAAGCATGTGTAAAGACAAGTTGCTTCTTTCATGTTTCCATGAATGTGGAAGATCCCTCTTGTCTGCCTATTGCCACTGGATTTACGATAAAGGATGCATCGAGCCATTGTAGAACCTGTCCTGAGGTATCAGAAATTACAATTCCTTGGACCTGATAGTTGCTATCTACCTGTGTAGTAAATAGCTCCTTTGATATATTACAAAGAAGAGCACATCAAGATTTGTTCGAGTTACCAGAAAAGCATATCTGGACTGAGATGATAAAAACTCTTTGTTCTATTTCTCTTTGCAGTAAATCACAACACAATGCTTAACACAGTAACTAGACTTGATGTCAGCATGTTTTGCCTTCTTTCATAAAAGTAGAGTTTGCTAATATTTGCTGAATATGCTAATTCGATCTATCTAATATTTGTGTTTTTTTAGAAAAAAACCAAATACATCTAATAAAAAAATACAAAAAAAAAATCTTATTTGATAACTGACACAGCCATTTCACTACAACAACTTCAACAACAACAAATCAGAAGGCTAACCTCAGCCTTCCCTAGTTTGGAGTCAGGTAACTAGAGACATTGGAGCTGTATGTATACCAGGCCTGGACACGGACATTAATGTCTGATATTACATGATAAAGCATTTGCAGGTTTTCTGACTGATAGATGGTTAATACTCCTTTTTCGTACAGACACTGTGGAAGGTTCTTATGTTTAGGTAGGGAGAACATACACAATGTTTAAAGGAAAGGCAAGACACATTCAGGTTTTCATAGAATCATAGAATCATGGAACAGTTTGGATTGGAAGGGACCTTAAAGATCATCTAGTTCCAACCCCCCTGTTACGGGCAGGGACACCTCCCACTAGACCAGGTTGCTCAAAGCCCCATCCAGCCTGGCCTTGAACACTTCCAGGGATGGGTCATCCACAGCTGCTCTGGGCAACCTGTTCCAGTGCCTCAACACCTTCACAGTGAAGAAATTCATGGAACATATTTTATTCACATCTCAGGGGAATCAGCTGTTTACTTTCTGACTGAAACAAAAATGTGTGTAGGCAGGAGATGTAGTACTAGAAAGCTATTTGTCTGAATGTGGCCTTGTTAAATATGTTTTCTTTGTCTTTCAAAGGGACTTTAACAGTTTATGAGTAAAATGGATAAAAACAAAAGACCCAAACCTTGTTGACAATCCAAGCCAATGAGAAGTTAATATATGTTATTGAAGTTACTAACACTGAAAGAAAAAAACCCTACCTTTAAAAAGTACTATATTTACTTGGAAAGAAGGATTACATTGACAAAAAACAGTTGACAGCATTTCTGTTGTGTTCAAGAAGGAACTATTGAGAAATTGATAGTTTTCATGGTACACATGTCGTCTTTTCCAGTTATCACATCCATTGTCTGGTAGTATCCATCATGTGCTATATATACCTTTTCTAATTTTTCACAATGAGAACAATCAGCCATTGGAATAATGTCCCCAGGGAAGTGGTGGATTCCCCAACATTGTACACTTTTAAGATTCAGCTGGACACGGTGCCGGCCCATCTTGTCTAGACTGTGCTTTTGCCAAGAACGGTTGGACCAGAGGTTCCTTGAGGTCCCTTCCAACCTGGTACGCTATGATTCTATGATATCTTTTTTAAAAAACTTAATTCACATCAGTGTCCCTTTAAAGCAGTCGATGCATACTTTCACATCTTTGCAAGCATGGAAAACTATTGACGCAATTGCCTTTATGTGTATTTGCATCCATGCCATTTGTGACAATACAAGTACTTATTCACAAATGTAAAATTTTCTCCTGGTCATACATGACAGACCATGATGGGTTGAGATGACACTGAGCACTCCATCTCCTCTGTCACAGAACTGTGCCATTCAGGAGCAAAGTGTTTTCTTTACACTTTTTTTGGCAGAGATTATTAAGATATCTGTACACTGTAAGAAAGGAAGAGGCAAAGTTCACAGACATACTTGGTTTCTCTCAGTACAAGCTGAAGTGAAGCATCAAATGCATGAAGATTAGTGCAGCTTTCTCCATGTTTGTAAGAGTAAGAACTGCCTACAGGTTCGCCACACAAGGGAAATCCCCCGTCAGTCAAAGGCACCAGGGGAGATAATGAACCATGAGAAGACCATCCGGTCAAAACTTAAGACTTAGCATGCTCACTTGCCCTGAGAAATGTGCTGAAGGGGCACACGCATGCTGCTCTGGAACATGCTGTTCAGTGGCCTTTTACAAACGGGTCAGAGGACAAACGAGAAACTTTGGTCATGTTATTTCCAGGATAGAAAATACAGGGAAAAATAAACAGGAAAAAAAAGCATCAACTTCTAACCATAACAAAATTGTACTTGGAAGGCAATGCCAGTGGTTTGTCAACAATATAAGAAGCAGAAAATTTAAGGATTAGTGCCTCAAGAATGCTGCTAATTAGAATGCCCAATCTTGTTTTCCTGTAAGCTCGTTATAATAATTCATAACTGTCCTGAGTCCACAAGCTACAGAAGAAGATTGTGTGCTTTTTAGAAATTAAATAAGTGGACAGATTTGGGGCTAATGTCACCCATTTCTATTTACTGCCTTTACAGTTCCTATTATAGCTTTGAACATAGATAAAATCAGGCAGGAACAATCTCAGCATATTAACTCACAAGTTAAGGCCAATGACACAATCAGTGAGCTATCAGAACAAAGCTCTCCATCTCTTTAGTATTCCAGTATCTGCTCAGATATTATTTTTTTTTTCTGCAACAGTTTAAAAAAAATAATTAGAAACAGATTTGTCTTATAGTTAGGAAAATAGGAATTTTCTGCCACACATCCTGGTATAAATTTGCACTAGAGACATGGAAACACAGTGAGTTGACATCTCTCCTCTGCTGGAGTTCTGTTCCTAAATTTAGGTTGGCTTTCTGTGTCAGAATCCCTGAAAGTAGTAAAAAGGTACATACCTCCTCCCTTATGAGATTATCAAACAATGTCAGTGACTCTTGCCATTGGAAAATGCATTCTGACTGGCACAGGGCATTTCAGCAATGCCTAATCTAGTGTATACCTATTTTATTAACCTTCTCTTTTGTTTCAGTTTAAGAGCTATTCTTTACGATCAGTGCAAAATAAACCATGAAGACAAGTAAAGGGGCATGGGATTGCCTGTTGACTGAAATATGTAGGTAGTTATTCTGTATCTGCTGTGTATTGCTCATTCACCTACACAGGAGAAAAAAAAAAAAAAAAAGAAAAAAAGAAAAAAGAGAAAAGCGAAAAAAAAAAAGAAAAAAAATCTTGATGGTATATACCAAAAATGCATCACCTCAATTATAGTATCAAGAAATAAAAGCCAATTATTAGATGAATAACTTATGTATATATAAAAAATAAAATATGTATAAATCAATATGAATATTTGTTACACATAGTTACTATATAAATATGATATAGTTTATAAATATATATGGTATAGTATATATATAGTACATATATAAATAATATGTAGCGCATGATAAATAGCCTGGTATTTGCCCCAGAGCATAAAGAAAACATTTTATGTGATCAACATACATTTATTACAGCTATTTCATGTTGCAGTACACGTGGATGAGTATTTCTTATTTCTTAAAGTTTTTAATGCTAATGACTGTTTTGCTTCGTATATATACCATATAAGAGGAGACTGTCTGTAGTTTAAGGGTTAAGGTCCTCAGAAGACAGTTTTGTGGCACTTCTAATTAGTTCTATATTTTTTGGTCATTTTCCTGAATGTGGTTGACAGAGGTACCAGATGATTTCTGCGATGTGTAATCGTTGAAGTCACTGATCTTACAGAGACCTTATCCTCATTACTCCAAAGGGGGGTCACATTGCTCTTTTTCAACACTCAAGATCAGTACTGTGCAGCTCAACATCTTAGAAATACTTCTATTCTAATTAGAAAGTTGAGGAAATTAAACATATTGAGCCTGAATCAGGTAACATAGGAGGGAACTTGAACATAATTGGAAGAAGGTAGCAGTGCCACCAAAATGTTCTTATTTTAACAAATGCCAATTAAAATCAAAGATATTATAAGCTGAAAGACATTTTTTCTTTAAAGTCCATCAGCCTATGATTGTTTGTTGATTAACTTGGCTCAGGACCTATGAAGAAAAACAATCTCCAAATTAGAATAAAGGTATTCTGAACTCTTAAATAAACATATTTACCCTCTGTTTCAGTACTTAGATATTCAATCCCCACTTAACTAGGATAATGGCTATGCAAATTTTTAGCGCAATTTTATCTTGTGGTTATATGCAGTTCTTAGCATTAACAGAAGGAAGGGAATATAAACAAAAAGAAGCTAAAACAACAACAACAACAACAACAAAATCCATTAATTCTGCATGTCTCCATATCCAAAGCAGAAGTTGAATATGACTGAAAGTGGTGTAATGGCTGGATTGGAGTCAGAAAATTTATATCAGTGCCAAATCAATTACAGGTTGCAGGTGTCCAGAATTAATTAAAATAAATTGCTATAAATCAGGCATTAGCTATCTGCCATGAGTGGAGAAAAGCAGAAAAGAAAGTAAAAATAAAAAGTATTTTGTTTGGAGTGAAATTTTGAAAAATACCATAAAAAAATGTCATAAAGAAATTTGTACACTGGCAGAGTTTTCATTCTAAAATCTGTTCGAAGGTCAGTTTTCAAGCTATATTAAAGTGTGCTTCATTTTTAAGAAAGGGATTTATATCAAATGACTTTGTTGTATCCGGTGTTTATACTTCCTGTGTTTAAGATTAGAGATAATACAGCTAACAGACATTAAAATAACCTGAATTCTGTATTGCACAGAGAGAAGCTTCAGTGCCGGTAAATAAATATTGATTTATACTTGCAAGTACCTAGAAAAAAATTATATATGAACAAATATTTAAGGATCCTAAATGTTAGAAACTGTATATATAAAACTGATGCTATGAAAATATGTATGAACATTTTTCAATATTATTCTTCTTTGTCATTAAAAATCATTAATTTGTGAAATCATAAATCAGGCAGTTCAAAGGTCAGAAAAATTTCTGTCCTGTAAAAATCCCTACAAAACCACACAAGCCCAACAACAAAAACTATGTGTTTTTCTACGTCTTTGGAAACGGATTGGACAAAGTCAGCTTCTATATCCACAAAATTCCAAGGAGAATGAAGGTGCAATGCACATGACAGAAGTCACAGCACTGTTGTTTTCACTTTAATGGGAGAATTTCCAAACTAAAAACATTGGTGAAATATATCAGTTTCCAGTGGTTCAAAGACCTGTCTGAACATCCAACACATCAGAGTCTTGCTTCTTCCTTTCTCTGAAGCTAAATTAAAACTTAAACTGTAACTAAAAAAAAGATAAAAGAAGAGCAGATAAAATTCCAGGAAGATGGAAGAGAAAAAGAAAGGAAAAGCAGAACTCCAGACAAGTGTATACACTCTGATGTAAATACAGTGGGATGAAGAACATAGTATTTGGAAGTGAATAAATCTGCTTCTGTAAGCTTGCAGCCATGAAAGTGGAAGTCTACTTGAATAACTGGGGCAGGAAAGTCACTACAATTTGGAAAGATCTTCAAATAGAAAGATCTTCAATCTGTCCCCAAGACTATGCGGATTTATTCTCACAGAAAACTATATTTGTGATGAAGTCTTGAAGATGGGATTTGTCTTATCTCAGTTACTTACAAGTGTTGGGTCTTGTCTGAACTACGTGTCTGGTTCTCTGTCCCTGCAGTGAGCAGACAGAAATAAGCTTATCAGGGCACAATTCACATCGTTAGTCTTGGATGGGCATTTTGGGCTGAGTGCAGCACTCTGACCAACTCTTGCTTTACTGCTTACAGAAAGACCAGATGACTGGCTTGGAAAAAGAACCCATCTTCTTGGTTGCTAAAGCCTGATGTGACTCAAATCCTAACTCTCTGCTGAGAAAAGGAAAGTAAAACCTGTTTGGCCCAAAATGAAGTGTGATGCAACACGATAGTCAGAGACATGGCAGTTCCTGTCCTGACAAATCACACCTGCAGGAGCCGTGATGACCATTAAGCTCATGAGATTCCTGATCGATATGTCCAAGGACGCTCTCCTGCAGCCTGGGCAGAGACTGAGGGGGATGCAATCAAGAAGCTACTGCTGCTGCATAGCTGCGTAAAACACATGAAGACACTCAAATCTTCATGATAGGCCCACAAAGCGTCTGAATGAAAAGCTGGACTGACAGTGGATATCCAAATGCATCCAGTGCACATCCAGTTTTCGTAGACTTTCAGTTCTGATCTTTAGTAGTAGAAATGGGAAAAAGTATATATATATAAACCAGCATATAATATGTATAAAAGTGTGTGTGTGTATATATATATATATATCCTGTGCCTAGAAATGTTGATTAAAACAACTGTGCTGTATGTTAGTCTTCATTGTACATTACTCAGATGGGTGTTCTACCAATAAAGCTATTGCTTTTTTTTATATCTTTTGATATTCGGTGAAATGTGGTATTTTAATTATTAGTGTTTATGAGTGCAAAAGGGACATATACTAGAAATTGAAATGGAGAAAAACAACAAGAATTTGATGGAGAGCAGAGGAGGGAAATTTGTGTTGTGCACAGGAGGAGAAGGTGAGAGAAAAAGTCATTGGAATCATAGAATCATAGAATCATTTAGGTTGGAAAAGACCCTTGGGATCATCAAGTCCTACCATCAACTCCACTCTACAAAGTTTCCCTTACACCATATCCCCTAACACCACATCTAAATGAGTCTTAAACACATCCAGGGATGGCGACTCCACCACCTCCCTGGGCAGCCTATTCCAGTGTCTGACCACTCTTCCTGTGAAGAGTTTTTTCCTAATGTCCAGCCTAAACCTACCCTGCTGCAGCTTGAAGCCATTCCCTCTTGTTCTATCGTTAATTACCTGTGAGAAGAGACCAGCACCAACCTCTCTATGATGTCCTTTCAAGCAGTTGTAGAGAGCGATGAGGTCTCCCCTCAATTTAGTGGAGTGAAGGAAAATGAGGCGGCACTAGCTGCAACACCCCCAACGCTCATGAAAACATCTAAAAACACAGTGTGGAAACTCAATGTGTTTCTGAATTGCATGCAGGGATGGTACAGGACTGTAAACTCCCTCTGGCTTTTCCTGTGTGATACAATACACATGCAGTCCCTTCTGCCTGACAGAAGCGTCAGTAAATTTAGTTACCCATATTATCTTGAAGCGGAGAAGGGTGAGAAGAAAGCATGGTAAAAAGAGAGCTACCGAAAGCGGTTAAGTCTACTCATGAAGCTATTAGCAATGAACTTCTTTAGTTACCCGTGCTACCAATCAAGAGACCAGCTTTTGAACTGCCTTTTCAAGTAACTTAGCTAAAAATGCATACACTTGTAAAACAAGGGAATGACGGAACATGAGGAATCTGTAAAAGAGATGAGGAAGGGAAGACTAACAACTCGACATTATAAACAGCCAGCTAGTAGACAGTCTCACTGAATCAGTTTAGTGGAGACACAAAATACCAGTAACCTGGTGACCGGGAACGTGACTCTGTCCAATGTCAGGGTTTGTGTACTGTAAAACGTCTGTGAGTTTCATCTGCTTCTAGGTTTCTGGTTTGAAAGAGGAAACATTATATGACTCAGTCCTGGGAACCACACAGTCTGAGTTACAGCCTCGTTTTTCTGCTAGCTTGTTTCACACAGCTCCCATTCACACACCACCTGTTTCTCAGGGCATAATTTGGCCTCAGATCTCATCCACCAAATCAAAGCTTCTTATTGTTTTTTAGAGGCAACACACATGGAGGCAGATAGATAATAAACCTGCATCGTAGTTACAGCCTGCGCCTGAAGATTTTTAATAAAATGTTGCAGACTAAAATGACTGTTCTCATATATCACCATCAATGTGGTAAATGGCTCCCATGACCCTTTGCCTGTCTATAAATCACAAACTATGAAGATATACCATGGTGATCAGATCAGTCAGTAGACGTTTAATTAAGTGCCCAGTTTTTCAAGCTGCTATTTATAAACAAGCAGAAGTAATTTTTCTCCTGCAGTAGAAAATTAGAGTCTAGATGAAGGTTTACAAATTAGATTAAGATACACATTTTCTGGATTATACGTTTAACCAAGAAATGCAGTTACATTATCTCACTGAAAAAGCACATATCAAATCCTACACTCTTTTATGGACAGTATTTTGCATTTAAAGAGGATCCGACGAGAGCTTCAGCATGTCAGAGAAAATATTTCTATTGTTTTCATGTGTCATATTGAATATCAGTCTCACTAATACCACCAATAATACTTCAAAGTATTTTATTAAGCTGTGTTTGTGTCTCATGACAAGCAACGTGTCCTGGGACAAACTGCCAATGACAACTTTTCTACACAGAAAACATGCGCTTTTCATCTTGACTTCTGGAATTTAAATAATGAGTTGCGTTTCTTCCACAAAGAATGGAACCTGCTTACACAAGCATCATTCGTTGTAGCAACTTGCATCTTCATTTGGAAACGGCATATGCTTGAGCAGTGCCTAGCACAATGGATGCAAAGACAACATTCATATCAAGTGTGCTATTTGCACATCTTTGGCAGCTGAATAGTTATAACAAAAAATTTTCTTGGGAAAGTACAAATGCAATTTTATTTGTTTCTTTCCCTTCCATTCAATTTTCTGTCTTTGTCTGGATTATGAAATAGCCTTTTATGAAATTGCTGATCTCAATTCAGATGTTAGTAGATGAAGTTAAAGGGCCATATATAGATGAGTCAGGTTATGGTCCGATACCTTTTGGGTAAAACCTAGGGAACCCATGAAATGACAAGCAAGGTGGCTGTTCAACATTCATGATCCTCTGATTTTACTTGAATTCAGTTTTTTACCTTCTTTGATCTTTCTCTCATGACTCTGAATAATTTGTATTCATTGAAATATAACATTTTTTCTGTCTATAGACCTGGGAATGAAATCCCTTGGGATAGTTTTAAATGCTAAAAATAATCAGCTTGGAAAATACTCAGTCAGACATTTCAGCTCCTTCATCATGTTTTGGGCTTAGCCTATGAATCTTTTAATGGGAAACTGGTATATCCTATAAAATGAAAAAGGTGCCTGTATCTTGTTTTGGCCTTTTCCGATGGCAGTTCTTTGCTCACGGTCAGTTTACTGCTAAGAATGTGACAAGAGCAGCAGCTTGTAATTTGTCAAGACTCCTTGAGACTTTTAGTTGCTTCAGTAAGTTTAATGCCTATCCACGGAGTCCCTCGTGTAGAATCCTTCCTATTGATCAAAATCCTCCACTTACTAAGTGCAAAATCCAACTTAACAGTACATGGATAATAATGACGCAGAGCAATCTACTGCAGAGCTCCACGGAGTGCTGTTAAGAACCTGGGGCATCGATACTCATTTTTTCAATCACCCTGCCATAAGAAAGATAGCAGCTGCAGAGACATTTCTGAGCTTCCAGAATGTGCATTAAAAGTGTGGCAGGTGTTTCTTTTTTCCTGGCGCAGTTTCAACACCGTACTAAAGAACAATAAGCCACAATCTACAATAAAGAAGTTCCTGTCCTCAACATTTAAGGAGAAAGGAAACCGCTTCTGAAGCCCAGAATCAAGAGCTTTAAAGCACAGTACATTTTCCTTCACTTTGTGTTCACTGAAGGGCCACTTCTTTCGTTGGATGAGCTATTCTTAATCAATCTCAACATTCTTTTACCTTTTCCTCCATTTTTTGTATTGTGGAAACGTGAATGCATACTGTGCCGTCTGCAATATTACCAGTGAAAAGATTCAGTTGCTTCTGTAATTAAACTGTTAATTCTGTACTACAGAGAAGGCTGAACCAGTTCAATAGGTGATAGCATTTTTGTTGTCAAATATTTCCTTTTTCAGATGCTTTTGAGGCACAATTAATTATACAGTTTTGATACTTTCCTGCACCTTAGGAAAGTATCTGCTTGATTTTCTTTTGGCTTCCAAATAGAAGTTAAGTAGTATTTTAACCTAATTATCTGTGCCCAGAGTATCCTTTCCTTCAAATCCTTCTCCAGTCTACCCTCCAGCCATTCTCTCACGCAAGCACTTCCCAGATGGGGCTGACGGGGCAGTCTGTCTGTCTGCAGCCTCCTTGCTGTAATAAGGTCTGACGACACAGTGCAGAATGGTACTTTAAGAACTATTGGGAAGCCCCATCCAAATTTGTCAATGGTTACGTTCTGATAATGCTTAAGTACTGAAAATATTAGACATGATATTTAAAAACAACAAACTTCTCAGGGCTCATTTCTTTCAGTTTGATAAAGTAAGGAAGTCTGTAAGCCTGAAACAGTTGCAGGAAGAACGAGATTTGGTTTTCAGCAGACAACTTCAAAATACTAGCAAACAAGTAAATGCATCCTAAAATCACATCACAGTTGGAGACTATAGTGTGGATAGAATAGTAACTACTAATCATGGTTAACGTAGTTATTCCTGAACATGATGCACAAATGACTCTTTTTTTCAACTTTTTTTTCTCACTGTCTTGATCATTCTGCATACAGGACCTGGGAGCAACGGCAGTGGCTCAGTGAATTGATTACTGAAAAAACCTTGGGAAGTTACTCACTGGACAAAGAACCTGAATGTAGAGAAAAATGATTTTCATTAAGTCAAAAGTGCAAAAATTATAAGGAAATTGTATCTCAAGCAAAGGGAAAAACTTACTTGTGGGAAAGGGCTCCAGAACTAAGCTGGGTAAATAAACAGTTTAAAAATTATCGTAGAGGGATAAGGGAGGGAAAAGGGAATATAGAGAAAGGTAAACTACGTTTTGCTACACACTGAAAGCCAAATGATGTATTGCATAGGGAATTAGAGACTGGAGAAAGAACAGTTGTCTGGGTCATTTGAAAAGGAAGACAAAATTAAGTCTCCAAACTACAGTACTTTCCCACTGATGCCCTTAAATTCATGTTAAATAGAATGAATCAAATTATAAAACCAAGTGTTACTCTGAATAAAAGAGCCCTCTGAGTATAGGAGATAATAGCCAAAGTTATCCTTTGGCTTTTTTCAGCTGACCTCACATGACTGAGAAGTTAACCATATGTACTACTAAGGAACATGCCTGGCTCTGAAGAGAGACGTGTTGTCCAGGAAAAAAAAGCAATGGAAGACTTGTCCTCTGAAAATAAAATCAGATGATATATCAGGGTAAATAGAAACGTCTTTTTTTGTGTATTTACAAAACTGATGAACTGAAAAGGAGAACAGGACTTCCTCTCTGCAGTGACCTGGCGAGGAGCTACCAACCAGCAAGACAGAGCTACCTATTGCTAGGCCATTTGTCCAGTCAAGCATTTTGAGACCAAACGGTGACAGGGTGAGAATATGGTGCCACAAGTTCAAGACTTGAATATAGGCACTGTGCTTTTTATGTGTTCACAAAGCTCTGTGCATGATAGTACAGAAAATGCCACATAACTGTCATTAAAAAAAGGGCCACAATAATATCCATGTGTGAATATCATTCCAATGACTTCATAGAAGCCTTTTTTTGATTTTACTTTACGTCTTATTTCCTAAATTGATACTCCATTCCTGAAATGAAGTTATCTACATTTAAAAAAACCCACATAAAAATCAACACACGCTCACAAGCAAAAAGAAACAGGCAGATAGGGGTTAAATTAAAACAGCCTAATTACAAAATTAAAAGTTAAAAATTGAGGATATGATCTGCAAATAAACAGTGTTCCCAGTTTTATTATCTGACCTATGCATGATCAGTTTTATTATACAGGTCTCTACACCCTGGGGTCCTGTTGGAAGTGTCTGAATTAGTTTGTTTCAACATTATGTTTAGGCAGTGACAATTTTTTCATTAATACTATAGGGCAAAGTGCATTCAACAGAACAGGAAACCCCTTGCTAAGGAATAAATTAATTTTAATAAATAAGGATTCATTTACTGCTGTAGTTGCAAGAGTTTCTTTTTATAGGAGTTTGTGTTAGACACAAGGGATTCTCTTCAATAAAAAATACAGATTCTACTTTATGGTATATGCTTTTATCTGAGTTTCACATGAAAGTGCAATTGAACCATAATGCAGAAGTCAAACATCAAGCAGGAATCATGTCTTAAAGGAAAAAAGCACATGTGCTTAAATTCAACAGTCTGGATTGCACGAGTCTTTTAAGCTGACATTAGAGTTTAGAAACCACTGTGTATTAATGGAATATCAAAGAGGATGTACGATATTCCTGAGTGGGTATTCAGTGGACAACAAAGAATTATTGTATTGCCCTTGATCCTGAAATGGGGCACAGAATGAAAACCCCAAACGAAACACAACAATGCAACTACAATAATACTGTGTGCCTTGCATGCGAAAGGGAGGGAGTGTTGAAGAACTGATGCAAGACAAAATGAATTGCCACTAAGGGGAATATGGTGATAAAAACTTGAACTGATATACTGATATACTTGAAGTACTAGGAATTTTAAGTCCCCACAAATACTACTTTTCATCTGAAGGATATTCAGTACAGAGATAAAGTAAATGGTGCCATTTATGGATTACTGCCATTAAAACCAAGAACCCACAGTGAAAAACAGCATCTCTGTTGTCATATAACCCAGGCAATGTAAACACAGAGGGTCTTTTACTCCCCTAGTTTTTACCTAGAAAAAAAAATGTAATAAGTACTATAATTCCCATTACAAGTTGTCAGAGCAAAATTAGTGCCTGGTGTGCTTGGAGACACGGATTGTTCAGAGCTTACTGATGCACGAAATCAGAATGAGGAGAAATGCTAGAATGAGGAGATAGGCTGAGAAAGATTTGTCTGCAGCTACAGAGATGCCAGTCATAAAGTCTGAACGGTTTAGTGTAATTTCTCCTGAATCCACTTAAGGTCTAAGGTAAATTAAAGGTATATTAATGTTAATAGTTCTTTTAGCTTTATTTATTTGATATATATTATATAAGAGATTTCAGTTTCTGAGTTGTAAAAGATTCTGTAAATGTCTGTTAAATAGCATGCTATTTTCAATACCTGTTAGCAGCTTACAAACACATGGCTTTGGCACTTTGTTTTACTTTTCTATGAGAACGTAGGCTGTGTCCTATTTGTAAAGAAAATAAGAGTTTATCCATTAGAGATTCTAAAAGAAGATTTTTAACATCTAAATTATGTTTATTATTTGGATCATTAAAACCACCACAGTAGGGTTTGTGCTGCAGAGAAAACAGAGTCCTTCAAAGAAATGACCTGTTTTCTTCAGTTCAAGGCCTCTAAAATCCAAAAGTGCTATTCATCAAAAGGTAAACTTTATGCAGAAAGGAAAATTTTGGGATGGAAAAGAACAACTGGACCCACGCCTCAACCACAAGTGAGTCACTGATTATTATACCACATACAAAGAGAGAAATCCAGGGTGATGCCACGGCTGTTGCAGTGCAGGGGTTTGTGTCTTCATGTCCCACAATCTTGTTTGGCTCTTCCATCAGGCTGCTGTGGAGCAGCCACTACTCTGCACAAACCTTGGTCCAAGTCCATACACTGCCTGATGCAGATTCTAGCTTCAGGCCAAACATTTACCGCAGGTGGTAAACCCTCTCCAGCACTGAGACATTGCTCACTTTACAGTAAAGCGATTTCTTTCCTCTCTTCCCTGATGAAAGAATTGCAAAGTCTTAGTTTAGCTTGGATTTATAAAGCAGAGTAATTATAAAAGGTGATTTTTTTTTTCTTTTAACTTTTCTTTAGAAATATGACATGAAATGAAGTGGTCAGGAAAGTACTGAGAAAAAAGTAAGTTGAGAGTATATTCCCATCCCAGATGAAAAAAATACAAACAGACAATGAAAAAATCAGCTATAGACCAAACACAGTTCCCAAAGCACAGCAAGCAGGAGCTAGCTGTCATTGCTACAGGTTCCACCTTCTTTTGAGAGCTCTTTCTGGCATCTTCTGGTGTTTTGCCACTGCTGGTGAGGGTTGTCTTCTGGGGACTTTTCCTTCTGTCAGCTAACAGAAGGCTTCTGTTGGCTTTTTTGTAGTAGGGTCAGTATGTGCTTTCTGTCCCCAGCTGCCTGCTCTTAAGAAGTGACCTGAGCATTTCTTCAGCTGGTGCTTGAGGGGGAGGCGTGTAACTGTCAGGCTGGAGTGCCACCAACAGAGATCTGGCAGTTGTTAGTGCAGCAGCGCATGCAGACTGAGAGACATCAGGGAGGACAGACGGGAGAGTGACAGGGTTTTCTCAGAGATCTTGAAGAGACAGAAGCCCAAGCTATGTGAAACAAGGAATAACTCAGCTAGAAAATATACTCAAAGGAACAGTAGATGGAAACTCTCAAGATGGGGGAAACTGGAAAGGCAACAGCAGCCTTCCTAGATCTTCCCCTGTAGATCCTTTACACCTGTAGACCTGCAACTTCAGGACAGGCATAGTGCCCTAGGAGCAGGTGAGGAGGAGGAAGACTCATCAGAGAAGGCATCAGAGCTAGCTGACCCTGCAACAAGCATTTGCATAAAGAGGAAAAGGTGGGCAATCTATCACTAAGGTCTTTTTTTGGGTGCGTTTGGTGAATTAATCGGTTGCACTGTCTGTTTCAAAAGTCCGTAATTAGTGACATAAAATTCAGCTGGTTGCTGGCTACAAGCTGGCATCCCTCATGGAACCAGAGAGGGGCCACAGCTGTTTACCAGTCTTATAAATGGCCTGTACAATGGCAAGGAGTGCATTCAGCAAGTTCATGGATGATACCAAATTGAGAGGGGGATGAGTGTGCTGTAGAGTAGGCTTGTTATTCAGATGGACTTCAACAGGTGGAGGAATGGGCTGAGACAAATGTCAGGATCTCTAGTAAAGTTCTAAATCTGTAAAGAATAGCTCTCTGCACAAATGCAGACTCAGCACGATTAGATAAAAGCAGACCTGCAGAGAAGGACTTGGGGTCCTGGTTGATGCCAAGCAACGTGAGTCAGCAAAGTGTCCTTGCAGTAAAGAAGGTCAACCACCTTCTGAGCTGTATTAGTAAAAATGCAGCTGGCAGAATGAGAGGCAACTCTTCTCCTCTATTTGGCACTCTGTCTTCTGGATTCTCTCTGGGGCACTGAGTACAAGAAGGACATTGACATACTACAGTGAGTCCAGAAGAGAGCTATAGAGATGGTCATGGTGTGGAAGCACATGAATAGAGTGTATCAGTAGAGACTGGGAAATGTTTCTTGTTTCAGCCTGGAGAAAGGAAGGCTAAGGGTAGATAATTTCTTCTGTTTATATCTACTTATTGGAAAATATCAAGAAGACAGAGCTGGACTTGAAGATGCATAGAATAAGAAGTAACAGACATAAATTAGAACATTTGACTAAATATAGGAAAAAAAATATACCATGAAGGTGTCCAAATACTGGAACAAGTTGACCAGAGAAGTTGTAGAATCTCCACCCACAGAGGTAATTAAGACAGGACTGCATAAAGTCCTGAGAAACCTGATACAGTTAGTCCTGCAGAGGGTTGGACTAGATGGTTTCTAGAAATCCTATCCAATCTCAGTTATTCTGTAATAGTCATGCTTTCCAGGAGCACTGCAATGTAACAGAGCAATACAAAAAAGGAGGAACAGAAGGAAAATAAAGAAAAGACAAATAATTAAAAAAAAGGTATATTTTGTTTATAATAACTCTTTACTGAGCAACTCCTCATGGATACATATTTTGCTTTGAACTGATGACTATGAAAGACTTGGATTTGGTATTGTTAGTAAAGGATATAAGAAACCATTCACAACAAAGAGGTACGAGAGATGTAGAAAGGAAACTTCAAAAAAATCTTGATAAAAAAGAGTAGAAAAGAAAAGGTGTTTCAAAGTTGTGTATTACTACATCAGGAAAATAGAAGCTGGCAATGAGTCAAAGAAATTTTTGGATGTTCATTTCTGTAGATAGAGAGATAAGGAGTTATCAAGATAGGCTGAGATTATTTGTAGATATTTTTTTTTGTTGCTTTTTCTAGGCTGGAACCTATTTTTGCATTTTTTGGTGGGGAGAAGAGCTGTCTCTTGATTTTTACTAGACAAGAAGCTTTGAGGAAAGACTCATTATTTTTTGGATTATGATAACTTTCCAGCCAAGCTACAGAAAACCTTTTCAGTTCTAATCTCAAAACCATAGAGAGTTAATGTTCCGTGGGTGAAAGGGTTTCTTTAAAAAAACAAATATATATTACCACTAAGTATATGTCACTTGGCCTGCTAGTGACAAATGAACTACACCAGAGGATGTTCTTGGGGTTATGGAGCTGCTGTACACATTGAACTGTAGAGAAAATTTTGAAGAGGAAAGGGAAGATAGTATGAAATTGCAAAAATACAATGATAAAAATATGAGACTAATAAACAGTCACTAAAATGTCAAAAGTCTAGGAGAGATTCGTTTGAATGGTGGCAGTTGTTCTTGCCAAAGAATCAGTAATGCATAGATCTGAGAATGTTGAAAAAAGTTGTCCCTACAAAAATAACAAAAAAGGGGAAGCAAAATGTCTTTCTGCTTTATGGTTTGAGAACTTTGTAAAACTGAAAGTTTTATGGAAACAAATTAAACAGCAGGTTCAGAAAGTGCATTTTCTGGTTCCGACATAATCATACTTCTATCAGGCCATATCACCTTATTATTTTGGTACATTACCATACCATCACTTTTCAATAATATTAGAGTATATAATGAGGGGATTTTATGCATGGTGACCTTAAGTCACACATACGACAATAACACACTTTTCTCATAGGTCTTCCTGAGTTTTTAACTAGAAGTTGTAAATTTTTAATCCTTTAAAGATGTTTCAATGGCTTTAGCACAGTTAATTTAATGACACTGTGGTAAAATTTAAATTATGCATTTCCCAGCTTTAGGCTGATTATGTCTGCTGTGAACATAGGCAATGAGCCAATGAGCATAATACAAAAAGCATATTAGTGACTGTGTACAGAGACAACAGGCTACGGCTGCAGGGGAAGAAAAACCACACAGTATTATATTAGGTCCAGCGAAGTGCTACAGATACTAATGTTGGTGCTTGTTTTACTAACTATTTGTTAATAATCTGATAGAAATGGCATATTAATTAACTTGGAAGCTATTGCTTGCTATAGTTTTAAAAAAGAAATTACAGAAATAATTTTTAAAAAGATTTTAGCAAGAGGAAAGAGGAAAGGGAAGGGCAAGTTTGAGGAATGCTCGTTAAAAGTCTTACCAAATATCAAATACCTCCGTGTCTGCTCTTACTAGGATGTTTTCTCTTTTTTTGAGGTTGGTCTACTAAACAGAAGTCTCAGTATATTTTTAACATTCCTGTGAGCATTACACTCATGATTCTTTTCCCTATGACTTTCATTTGTTTGCTGTAAGCTGTATACAGCCACTGAAAAGAAAATGAGAAATACAGGAATCTCAGATACGTATGTAGAAAATCTGCTTCTATGGAAGTCACTAACATCAGAGTAATCTGATTTTCACTGACGCTAGTAATTTGCCATAGCAAAATTGGTGTTACGCACAACTAGATCATATTAGGAATAGTTTCTTTCACAGTGGTAAATGAGCTTACAATTTACAAGCGTTGATGGATCATTCATGTTGTTTTTCATAAATATTTTGAAATTCTTCCCTCCTCTCTATCATTTCTTAAGGAGAAACATTTAATTTAAAGTTCTTTTAAATTAACCCCTTACCCAAAGGAGAATTTTAGGTTGATAGTGTTAAAGAGAAGGAATGTAACTCATAATCAGTAATAGCATGATACTGATTTGTGACACTAATTGCCATATTACTTAAATAAAGGAATAACTTGGCTTCCCTTATAGATAAATTGGTATACAATTTTCATGAGGAAATACGTTGTCTATTTTTTTCACAGTGAAGCAAATCTTAACCTTGACAACTGCAAAGACTGATGTTCTACTTGAAAATATGCAAACGTGTAAACATCACAGATATCCCTTGTTCTGACCTAAAGTGTCTTTTTTGCTGGTTAAGATACAGTTTCATTACCATATATTGCTTAGAAATATGCCATTGAGACTGCTAATTGGATAGTAAGTTTATGGTTGTTTATGTATTGAAATCTGTTCTTAAAGTTAGACAAAGGCCTGAAAATCATTGATCCCGACAGAGTCATTATTTTTTTATAATGACTATGTGGATTAATTATAGCTTGTTCTTTTCTAGACTAATGTAATTCTTTTTTTTTGTTACAAATCCCATTAGAAAGCCAGTTTCAACCATACTTTTTTTCTAGATATCAAATCACTTGTTTAATTTTTAGCATACAATTTAATTTTTTGCAAAGCATATCTAACTTTTAAAAAAAATATGCATAGATCTATTCTTCTTCTCTAGGAGCAATTAGCATACAAATACTGACAGTCCATGAATTTTCAAGATTGACAAACTGGGGAATATCATAATATAATGTGAGAGAAAATGCCAAATGCATCACAAATTCCCTTTAAATTTTCAAATTTAATAAATTCCATAATACAGCTACAAAGATCCCTAAATGATGCAATAGGTGAATATCTGTTAAAAAGCCACCTTAACTAATTTAGTTTTATGACAGATATGGAAGAATATTCCCTGGGAAGGTAGCTTTCTAGCACAAAATTAATTTTAGCAGCCCATGTGTAGAAGATCTTTGTAATCTCCACACAGATCATGGATGCTGAATAGTAAAACTAACAAAATATTGCAGAATCACAGAATGATAGGGGTTGGAAGGGACCTCTGGAGATCATCTAGTCCAACCCCCTGCCAGAGCAGGGTCACCTAGAGCAGGTTGCACAGAACGCGTCCAGGTGGGTTCTGAATGTCTCCAGAGAAGGAGGATCCTTCAGAAGGAGTTCCTCTTCATGTTTAGGTGGAACTTCCTATGTTCAAGTTTGTGCCCATTACTTCTTGTCCTGTCCCCGGGCACCACTGAAAAGAGCCTGGCCCCATCCTCCTGACACCCACTCTTTAAGTATTTATAAGTGTTGATAAGATCCCCCCTCAGCCGTCTTTTTTCCAGACTGAACAGACCCAAGTCCCTTAGCTTTTCTTTATAAGAGAGATGTTCGAGTCCCCTAATCATCTTGGTAGCTCTCTGCTGCACCCTCTCCAGCAGTTCCCTGTCCTTCTTGAACCAGGGAGCCCAGAACTGGACACGGTACTACAGATGTGGCCTCACCAAGGCAGAGTAGAGGGGGAGGATGACCTCCCTCCACCTGCTGGCCACACTCTTCTTGATGCACCCCAGGATGCCATTGGCCTTCTTGGAGACAGGGGCACATTGCTGGCTCATGGTCATCCTGTTGTCCACCAGGACTCCCAGGTCTCTTTCCACAGAGCTGCTCTCCAGCAGGTCAGCCCCCAACCTGGACTGGTGCATGGGGTTGTTCCTCCCCAGG
Source organism: Chroicocephalus ridibundus (assembly GCF_963924245.1). Taxonomy (NCBI): domain Eukaryota; kingdom Metazoa; phylum Chordata; class Aves; order Charadriiformes; family Laridae; genus Chroicocephalus; species Chroicocephalus ridibundus. The sequence goes on along the minus strand of NC_086284.1, from coordinate 16,874,832 downwards.
TGCAGCACCCTACACTTGCCCTTGTTGAATTTCACAAGGTTTAGTTTTGACCTTTTTGGTGCTATAAATTAAAAGGTATACTGGAAGAATATGCTCGTATTTTGGAATCTGACAAGATTTCTCAATTCAAACAATCTGGGTTCATTTCACAAATTTCCCAAAATGCCTTGGGAATTCCTTCTTTAACATTCCGTTTTTCCTAATTTAAAAACAGACTTGGTGCCTACAGATTTTAAACATTTTATTGCTATATAGCAACATGTCACTGAGCAACAATAATTATTGTTTATCTTGTCACTGTTTCAGTGTGACTAATTCAGTGATAATGCCCAGAGATTCCGGCTGAGGTAAGACTCTCATGTGCTGCGCAACTTAAACAGTGATTATTTCTCTATCAGGAAAATCAATCGGCGTACTCCTTCCATACATTGAACCCAGCTATCACAGAACTATTTCCATCCTATTAAATGCTGCTGGCCTTTAAAACATGGTGGCAGCATGCAGACAGCCTAGCAGGAATGGTTTTTGGCATGCACAAACAACTGAGATGCCTAAGGACTACTTGTGATGCAGGCTAAAATCCACCCAGGGTCTAACTGCTTAATAACATAGCTGACTGCATCCCAGTGCCATCCCAGCAACATTACAAGGCAGCTTTTAATTTGCTCGTGTAGGTAAATCATCTGCCCTAAGTGGTGTATAGCACATATAGGCAGGAAAATATGAGATTTGCTTTGTGTGCTGTCACACTCCTCTGCTGCGAGCACCTGTCTTGGTCCATGGCCAGGCACTCCAGAAGGATTCTTCCTGGGCTGCTCTGGCACACGCATGTCTGCATCTGTGCGACCGACTGACAAGGGAAATGATCTAGCACAAAAACAGCCCAGGTGAAATAAAGGGGCTATTTTTCACCTGAATCAGATCCCTAAATCTTTTCATTGTAAAGCAAGAGGACTGAGATGAGGGAAGGAAATTCCAGCAATTTAACTTTGTCACTGAAACCAGACCTGACTGCACCCATAGGTACAGAAAAGCAAACATCTTGCCTGAGTTCCACAAAGCAAGAAACATTTCATGCATGATGGGTACTGGACTGTTTCTTTAATCATGTTCTCTGTACAAGAACGTGATTAAAGAGTAGGAGTTGTTTAGGAGCGTGGTCAAAATCATTGTGTTGTCAAAACTCATGTTGTGTAACACGATCAATTAGTCAAACAGTGCTGCTTTTGAACAAAGATCCTTTTTTGTGAAGGGATGATCTTCCCATTTGTTTTTACTATTTAGTGAAGGTTATCATTGTTTCCCTTTTCTACTTTATAACCAGATCTCTAATTCCCATTATGAGCCTGCCACAGCTAAATTAGACCATGATTTATGTAAAAATTGAAAAGAAGTGACTTGTGGAACTCTCTCAGGAAGATAAGACTTTCAGTCCTGAAGTTTCTCTTTCTTAATGTCCTCAGCATTTTCTCTCTTCACTGCTTTTTGATCATTAAAGTGCCACTTGGGAATCTGGGGATCAGCTGGTGGCACGAAGTTAAGTGTTTAACTTCCCAAGAATTTTAGATGAAGTTCTATTAAGGACAAATTATGCTGAAAGTCATAGTCTGAAGAGCCTTAAGCAAAGAAAAACCTTTAGGCGACTGATGACTTGTCATATTCTGCCTGTGTGGTGCACAAACAAGCAGCCGTTTATAACAACAGCAGAGAGATGAATCATACTTAGAATTCATTAACTGTTTGCTCAACTGATAATTACTTGAGTTGTGTAAGCAGATATTCAAGGCATATACAGCAGATCAAATGTCTTGTGGTTGTTAGCAACTTAAAAATGTTGAGCTCTTCAGCTTTTTCTTTTCAGCAGGGCTGTGTGATATATATATATGGGGTACTTATATTTCAGTAACTGAGAAAAAAATTAAAGAAATGCAGTTGTATGGAAATACCAAAAAGCAAGGTCATACAGGGTGGGACTCAGCTCCTTAAGTATTGGTGTCTAGTCTGTAGGTGTCTGAAGAGGTCCAAAGCATCCACGTGTGCTTGACGGATACTACAGAGACTTGCACTCTGCTGACAAAGCAGCTGGAGGCCAGGGAGGTTATTGTAGGGAACTGTATATCTGTTTTTACACAATTAAATCCCATTTCAAGTGAAAATTGGTGGAATACTTCAAACATCAACCCAATGAGTGAAGAAGAGAATGCTTTTCTAAAATAATGTGTTCTTCAATGCACTGTTACCTAAACATACACTTCTGTATTAGAATCAAGCATTATATCCTTGAAAAGAGTCAGCGAGCGCCTAAAGAGCTGTATAACAGTGTATGAAGTACTGTAGTAAGGAGAAATAATAGAAAGTATTGTCCTGAATACAATTCCTGGGAAGAAAGACAGGGATGTTTCAGTTCAGATACGTCATTTAGGATCTTGTAGACCACAATTTCCTTGAATATAACCACAGAATTCATTTGGTAGCCTGTGGGAAATTATATTTTTTAAACTAATTGAAACTCATGAGTGGCCATTTTCTTCGGATATTCAACTGGGGACACAAACTAAAGTCTTCCAACCGCTTAATAATCTGGTCCTATAGTTGAATTAATTCTGAAGATCCTTCTTTATTGCCAGGAAAAAAAAAATTGTTGTGTTTTCACCAAAAAGTGGAAGGGTAGTAGACTGAGCTGTTGTGCTGTCTGTGTGGCGGATGACAGAGATGCGGAAAACCTTGTGCCAGGTTGAGCCTGGTGCAACTTGGGGACCAATACTCAAACTGAAAATTACAGTTCAGAGTAATTTTCCAGCCATTTTACATACATATATTCTTTTTTTGCCTTCACAGTGCACGGTTTTCAGCTTAAACAAATGTCACATGGCACAGTTATATGGAATTGAACTTCCTTTGGAAAGATACCACCGTGATTATGAAGAAAGCGTATAATATATACCTCTGTTACACACAAAAGCATGTTCATATTTAAAAACATAACACAACTTGTACTAACCAAAGCACTTTATAAAATTGAATAGAAATTTCTTCTGCAAACTCAATTTTTTTTCTTGTTTCTGCTCTGAAACATCCTTTTTTTTCTTTTCTCCTTAGATTTTCTTCATAGCAATTGAGCTATAAAGCCATTAAAATAGGAACTTACAATGGAAACACTGACAGATCCTTAAATATAGTAAAGTGAAGAGTAGAACTGTAATAAGAACCTGTCAAAACTGAAAATGAAGGAGCCTGAGAGATCAGAAGAATATAAAAACATGACCATTTCTAAGTTTTTGAATGATGATATTTTTAGATTTAAGTGCTCTACATGTTTCCACTAATTGTATAGCAAAGTATGACAGATTAAATGTCTAGGCATGCAGGCCAACTACTTCTGTAGTTCAAAGATTTCAGCATTAACCTGAAGGTGGGTAAAAGGCAATAGTCTCAGGCTTCCTTGTGTCTCTGTCTAGCAACACTATAGCAATCCTGTATTAGTATTTGGAATTCAATGTCGCCATATGAGATCTCTTTCTTCTCTTTCTTTCCTCTGACTTCTTTCACAGCTGCTGAATGTTAGAGAAACATAACTGAAAGAACACAAAATGGTGCATACTTAGGTAAAGGCAAGATTTCAGCAGCCTCAATTTCAATTCACTCCATCGTGTATTATGTTATACACAGCTTGAACACTTTGTACTCTCCAGTGGATTTATTCTTCATTTAGTACCTATAGATAATGATTCTCACTTAATGGGAACTGTTTAGTGTTTTCATGTTCTTGATAGGTCAATGCAACTAATACAATCTACCTGGACTTGTGCAAAGCATTTGACACAGTGCTGCATGACATCCTTGTCTCTAAATTGGAGAGATATCGATTTGACAGATGGACCACTTGGCAGATAAGGAATTGTCTGGATGGCCGCACTCAAAGACCTGCGGTCAATGGCTCGATGTCCAAGGGCTGACTAGTGACGAGTGGTGTTCCTCAGGGGTCAGTACTGGAACTTAATATCTTTGTGGGCAACATGCATAAGGGGATTGAGTAGACCCTCAGTAAATCTGCTGATAACACCAAGCTACGTGGAGCAGTTGACACGCTGTAGAGATGGAGTGCCATCCAGAGGGACCTGGACAGGCTTGAGAGGTGGGCCTGTGCGAACTTCATGAAGTTCAACAAAGCCAAGTGCAGGGTCCTGCACCTGGGTCAGGGCAATCCCAAGCACAAATACAGGCTGGGTGGAGAATGGATTGAGAGCAGCCCTGTGGAGAAGGACTTGGGGCTGTTGGTGGATGAGAAGCTGAACATCAGTCGGCAACATGCGCTTACAGTCCAGAAAGCCAACTGCATCCTGGGCTGCATCAAAAGAAGCGTTGTCAGCAGGTTGAGGGAGGTGATTCTGTCCCTCTACTCTGCTCTGGTGAGACCCCACCTGGAGTACTGCATTCAGCTCTGGGGCCCCCAACACAAGAAGGACATGGACCTGTTGGAGCAAGTCCAGAGGAGGGTCACAAAGATGATCAGAGAGCTGGAGCACCTCTCCTCTGAAGACACGTTGTGAGAGTTGTGGTTGTTCATCCTGGAGAAGAGAAGGCTCCAGGGAGACCTTATAGTGGCCTTTCAATACCTAAAGGGGGCCTCCAGGAAAGATGAGGAGGGACTCTTTATCAAGGACTGTAGTGATAGGATGATGGGTAAACATTTAAAACTGAAAGAGGGGAGATTTAGATTAGATATTAGGAAGAAATTTTTCACAATGAGGGTGGTGAGACACCGGAACAGGTTGCTCATAGGAGTTGCTGGTGCCTCATCCCTGGAAGTGTTCAAGACCAGGTTGGATGGGGCTTTGAGTAACCTGGTCTAGTGGGAGATGTCCCTGCCTATGGCAGGGGGTTGGAACTAGATGATCTTTAAGGTCCCTTTCAACCCAAACCATTCTATGATTCTATGAATCTGTGTCTTGAAGTTTTATATCCACATGACTATGAAGATGGAATTTCTTTATTAGTATTTCTCCAAGTTTTTAATGTCTGATATCTTCACAAGTATTCATGTCTCCCCATTTTCAGTATCCACTAATTGACCACCACAGCACTTGCTATTAATATCCAGTACTTTGTTGTTTAATGTACAGCTTCTACTGTCTGCTCTGTGGCTGCAAATCAGTCCCGATGACCTCAGGCTGTGAGGCACACAGTAAATGAAGAACATATCAAGCAGACAATAACTTTGCTACACAGCAATACATAATGGACAGGTTTTGTATGAGCAAGTGACATCTCCATTTTATGAATTTGTTGGCCAAAGCAGGTTTGGGGCAGATCTGAATGGAGAATTTCATGTGTCATGGAAGATGCATTGATATTAATTCACGATACGGCCATATTTATTATACATCAGAGCCTTCCAGCTGATCAACACGCTGGTCAACTGATACACGTCCTGATGGGAAGGAATACATAGACAGAGCTAGACTTTTCTCAGTGGTGCCCAGTGACAAGAAAAGAGGCAATGGGCACGAACTGAAATGCAGGCAATTCAATTTAAACATCAGTTCCATTTAAACATAAGAATATCTTTCTGTTTCAATGTAGGGGTGATTAACTGGAATAGGAAGAAATTTGCCACATAGGCTGTGGTCTCTCTGTCCTTGGAGATACTCAAAACCTGAATGGACATGAGCTTGAGCAATCTCTTCTAGCTAACTCTGCTCTGATCAGGGGGGTTGGAACAGGTGACATCCCCAGGTCCCTGCCATTTTCAGCTGTTCTCTGATTCCTTCGTATCATTCGGAAAAAAATGGAATAACATTTTTTTACCCACTTGCAGTCTATAAAAAAACACCTGCAGGAATAGAGATGTTGAAGTTTGTGTCCCAGCCAAACCCAGGACAGGTAATTGCATTCAAACTATCCAAAATTCCCTCTGCCGCTTAACCTGCTGAAAGTTTTCTTCACTTTATTTCCAGAACTCCTTCAAACAGAGACAGAATGCAGGAAAGTAATTGTTCCACAGAAAAAGTGGCTGAATTGAAGTGGCAGGTGGAGTATTGTTACCATTTATTTTCCTCACAGAAATGTTTAATATATTTAGGTCCTCAGGCAAAGTTAACCTTGGACCTAGGTAGATGAATATGAGCAATTGCACAACGGCCACAGAGAGACTGGCACTGTTGTTCTGCTCATGGTGATCTGTTGTTCATCTGACCTTCAGAGACTGTTAATGTTTTTCTGCAAAGCTTGTTCTGTCATGTGAAGGGGAAAGCTTAGACTGTGCCATATGGAAAGGGAGCAGCCAATAAACGCAGAACTATATTACCAATGCATACATATATGTTTAAACACCCTTGTATTCAGATTTTTTTTTTTTAGATTAAATATTAATCTGCACACAAATTGAGATATACAAGAAACATTGATAAAATAGGCATTAATATTTGAGAAGCTTCAAAAGGAAAAGGGACAAAAGCAAAATGAAACACCGCAAAACTGGCACTATAAAAATCCTGCTTCCTCCATAACCAAAGTTTGTTGGTTAAATTGTGCTTTTCTTTTTGTTTCTTGGTGTTCTAAATGGAGAGGAAGAAATAGGGACTCTTTGCATTGCTAGAGTGCTTTTGAATGTTTTTTAACTATAATTAATGGATATGTAATGGAAATAGTGCGCTAAAGTGAAAATTCAATGTAAGTTTAATGAGAGGAATATTTTAGATGTAGGAGAAAGAACAAAAACAGATAAACAAAGACTTATAATGCTTTTTATTACCTATGACTTCAAGCACATCTGTTTAAACATCGTCTTAGTCGCTACTACTGGGCAATCTAGACAAGAAAGGTAGGTGACTTTAAGAAAGTGCTGAAACAGATTACAGCTCATGGGGTAATATCTCACGAAATTTTGTGCAGTAGTAAATCATTAGAAAATACCTACAATTTACAGAAGCCTGAACACAGGAACTGAATGAATTTATAAAAAATGCTTGTCCAGAATTTAATCATTGACTTTATTAGCATTACTAATGATTTATATTGATGTAACTGACAGCAGATTCCAGTCTATTCTACTGTGTATTATAAAGTTTACTGTCTACATAAAATAATACTATTAAATATCACTTTTGTCGCCTTCTTTTAGCTTGCTGCATAAGTTTAAAAAAAATGTTTAATTAGAAACAGGCTCCTAACTGGCTTTCTCATCTGAATAGTCTGGGTCTGGGTCTTGTTTAGAAGCTGATGCTAAAATATCAAATGAGGTTTGATTACAGATTAGGGAGTATCTGATTGGAATATTCCAGAAGCTTCATAAAAATGGTTGTTGATCATTCTACTCTTGCCCAAAGGCCCATTTCTTCCTATTGAGGACCTAAATCAAAGTTCCAACCAAACATTTTATTAAAAATCAAAGCATAAACTTATTTCTTCAGACTTGGATCTCAATAGAATCCCCTTTTCTATGAAAACAAAACTACTTATGAACTAAAAGTTTCAAAAGTTCTTCACAAAATTCTTATGGACTAAAAAACTCAATGCTCAAATCAATAACCAGAGTATAAGTTATGTACTCTGGCACAGGCTATTATGTACTATGGCACAGGCTGCCATAAATGACACACAATCAGCTGTCAGCCTATGAGACAATAGAGTCCAGAGACAAGTGGTTAGTAAAGATAGTTAACAATTTTAATTATTGTGAGATGACTAATGAAAATAGGCAGCTTAAACGTGTTTCTCTACCTACACAACTCCTAATGCTGTTGTGGTCAGGTGTGCTCTAATTCCAAAATAGAAGTATAACTATAGCTTTTTCCCCACACCCCCCCACCCTTAACTTTTAGGTGAAAATGCTGGTGAACTTATCTTTGTTTGAATGTATTAACAACTCACTGAGATAATGCTCTATGAAAGAGATTTCTACATGTAGTTCCTTTCAAATGCTTATAGTGATCATTAAATGTCCTGTATCAGCAAGTTTCACAGACTATATCTTGTTCTTTGGAAGTTTTAATCTTCTGCACAGTAGACCTCCAGTACTATGTATTTTATTTAATTAAGATGTGGCTTTTGCTGCAGGTCTTGATCTCCATTAACATCTGGTTAATAGAAAGAATTGTGAATACTTTGGAATCTTTATTAAATAATTATGTTTCTATAGGAGTAATTTTACCAATTTTAAAACATTTATGAGATTGTAACACTTAGAATGATATTTTTTGTCAGCAAATAGTTGTGAATATTCTGCTCTTTCGCACTATCTTATAGACTTGCCACTCATTGAGAAGCCAGTTCAAAAGAGCTGTTATAATATACAGATGCTTTCCGAGTGGAATCAAATTATGTGACTGCTCAAAATGACAATTGCTCACCAGGGAGAGCAAACCTAGCATAGACAGACTGTGAATATGAAGACCTTGAGTTGGATACTTTTTCAAAGGTGAAAACAAACCAAGAGATGGAGCTCATAAAGACTGTTTCCACAGTTACGTTGCCAAGTGGGTGACTTTAGCCTTTTGAATGAATCTGAAACACTTGAGGCTTTCAGGCTGCACTACATTCCAGGAGCTAGAGTCAAGGTCTGACTGCAGCGAGAACTGCACCCAGCCACGAGTCCCATGAGAACGAGCTCAGCCTTCTGCTCAGTTACAAACAGAAATGTCACTTGAGGTATTCCCATCAACCAGCTTTTCGTTGGTATGGAGGAAACCTAAGGAGGCAACAGGCAAAAGGAAGAGGTAGACCAGATGATAGCAGACCCACTAGTCAAGTGGAATTTCTTATTCTCCATAGAGGGGAAGGTCTCTTTTGTATTGAGACTTTTCTAACAGATGTGACTAAACGGAGCAAATTCCTTTTCTGGGCTGGCAGACTTGGTAATGATGAAACACAACATGCACTTTGTACAAGCACTGTGCAGAAGAGGATTAAGCTGTTGCAGAAAAGAAAAAAAAACATTCTGCTGTTCTATCCTTGCCCTTTCTCATTATTTAATTAGAACATTTTGGTTTTTTTTTTTTAAATCTTTGGTGGTTTAACATTCTATGCAGATGCATTACATGACAGTTCCTAAGTGTTTTTGTTGATTTGCTTCTGATAAAAAGATGATTTTTATCAGAAGTCTATGAAGAAAGTTATGCAGTTGTTTTTTAAGTACGCAGATGTGCTTTTAAAGTATATAGATGTGCTCATCAAATTCTGTCAGATTATTCCTTTTTTAAAATGTTTTACACAGTGTTCTTCCAAAGGCTCCTTTCTAGAGTGCCCAAAACATAGGAGCACACATAATACCTCCACGGATTTACATTTTCTTTCCCAAAATCACAATAGTCTTCCTCATCTCCTCTTCACACAGACTTTATTGTTGTTGTTTAAAGCTTACTGTATATATAGAGAGAACTGAGTTCCGTTGAAACCGACATTCCCCTCAACCCCCTGTAAACAGAAGATGTGGGGGAACTGCTCTGAATGACATAAGATTCTCCCTGAACAGATGACTAAAAATTAAGTTGAACATAACCCGAGCCTTTCAAATATTTTAAATAGTTCAACCATCTTTTTATCTTACATGTTTCATCATTTCCCATTCCAGCCTCTGTCAAAGTAATCAAATATCAAAAGCTGCAAATACTAAAAATGTAGCTCCATATCTTATTTTTTTGGGATTTAACTTCAGAGTTAGGCTATGTTTGGACAGACATCAAGTAATTACCAAAATGCTTTACTGGTCTTGCATTAAAATGTGATTTACATGTGATGATCAGAGAAACCATTGTGGGTTTTGTGGAGATGAGAGGAAAAGGTCATGTAGTGACAACAGCTAACTGAGTAGCTACAGCATAGAGGCATCAGTTGCAGAATATTTGATATTATCAGCATCTTTGTAATATCATTCTGTCATATCTTGTCAATATGTACAATACAACTCATACCTGTTAGTAAAATGTTATATATAATACTGTTTCACTCTAACCCCCCCAAAGAGCCAATATGGCGTGAAAAGTTACCCATTTTTCCTTCTCAGAACAAAACAAACGGCATGAGGTGGAAATAAAATTCACCTGAATGAAATGGCTTTCGCAGCTAACGAGGACAGATGCGCTCTACTGCTTTGATCAGTATTGCACAAATGAACAAAAAGGCCCTGCTTTTATCTTTCTGACTAATGCCATACAAGTCCGTTTAAGTGGTTCATTCACATATATTACGAGAAAGAAGATAAGATTGCTCTGTGTTCTTAAAGCCCATGTGCAGCGTGGCAAAACTATTCTAGTGTACAGATATGCAGTCTTGTAAAGTGCAATTACAGCTGGCATTTAACCCGTAGTGCTTAAACTATGTTTAACGTAAAGAGCTGGACGGAACTTATTTAATCAAACATATTCTGTTAAACAGATGTGCTGCTGAGTACAGAAATTACTTGTATAATTAAATCCTATAATGGAATAGTATTTTTCTGCTCTGAATCATTTTAAAGCTATTCTTAGACAGACTTCCGTTGTGATAAAGCTGCAAATCTACCTTATTTAAATTATTTCAAATGAATAAGCGTATTTGATATTTTATGTGGTCCTGGCTACTTCAGCCTCTATGCTTTTAATACCCTCATACACTACATTTGTAGTATCTCTACAGTCAAATTGAAGCATTTTTGAAATGAGTAACAGAAAACAGAGAAAAAACCAAAATAATAACTTCTTTTCATCTGCCAGCATCTCTGAACAATTTAAAGACTTTTCATTTCAATATTATGGTGACAATAAAGTCACCACTGTCAGAAAAATCAGCTTGACAAAATAATTATGCCGTACCCATGCTAACATATACATGTTCTCGTCATTTGCTGTATTTTCATATCATGTCACAAAATCAAACATGCAAACACAATATTTAGTTTACCGAACAGGCTTCTGACCTCTTACTCTCCCTTAACGCTTTGTCTCCTTTCTTCCAAGTGATAGTTGGCTTTGGAGAGGCTTGCGGCTTGCACTCAATGACAACTTCTTGGCCCTTGGTAACAATTATTGTTTTCCTCCTTTGATTTAGTGGGAAAATGGGAGCTGAAGCTGTTAGAAAGAAGTACGTTAACTCTGTAGAGAACAATCACAGCTTCTAATAGAAGATTAGCGTAATAGATTTGTTTGGGGGATAGAATACCCATTTTTTGGCTTGAAAATTATTACGCAACAGATTAGATGGAATTGTACAAAATACTTGAAATCAGCAGACAAGACTAGATGGCAGGTCTATAACTTAATTCAGTTACGAATTAGTGAGATGTCCTTCACATCAACATATTAAAGTAAGATTGCTTGTGAGATCTGATAGCTTTAGAAATTAAATACTACAGTTCATTTAGCTCCACTTCTCCAAAATTTTTGGATTTCATAGGTAACTTGTTAGAAGTAACTAGTTCAAAATTAAAAGAAGTTTAAATTCAACAACTATCCAAAATACTCTCTCTAGAGTTGATTCTTACAAAAAGTATTACTGGTAGAGAAATTTTATTGCTTTCCCTTTTAATATTTGTCTGAATACTGGGAACTGAAAACTGGGAACTTCTTATTAGAAGATACTTAAACCAGTCTCATTCTTAGTATCTCACTTTTGAAGAATTCCCATTGGCTATATCAGCTAAGGTAATAAATGTAACAAAATGACACTAGTTACTGTAATTTCATATCAAGAAAGGACAGTTGTTCTGAAATAATCTCATTTGTTTGTTTTTTTCTTAAACTAGTTTTGCAAAGCCAAAGCCCCCCCCGCAACTATATCCGCTACACATATAGGAACATATTACACTCCATTGCCTCAAATATGTAGGAATTTCCTACCATTATTTTGGGTAATTTTCATACCAGAGCTATTTATATGGACAATTTATTCTCTGCTTTTCCCTTTAATAATCCAGAAAATTAAACACAACTGCTTCTTTAATGCAACATTATGGTAAAAATTTAACAGGGGTACAATTTCACAAGTGACAAAATGAAAGGCTGATTTTATTGGAGCAACATATAATGGCCATTTCCAATATTAGAGGACATAAAAGAAAGTGTACGACTATCTGATATAATAGGTATAGCTATTTTATAATAGATATAAAAAACAGAGCAAGAGAATGCTGTAATCAACAGGGAACTCTTTGCTGACTGAATCACAAATGACAAAGGAAAGTGATGGAAAGAGAGTAATCACTGACTGCGGGGTCTAATTTATGGCTAGACAGAAATATTTTGAAGAGTTATCAGTGAAATTCTAATGTTGGCCAGCTATGAAATACTAGAAATGTACTAGATAGGTTATTCTTCAGAAGAACCAAATCTTAGCTCAAATGCAGTCTATTATTTCGGTAACTTCAGCTTTATTATTCATTCGACTGGGAGTTTACAAGAATGACTCCCAGGTGCAGGTTTCAAAATTTGCAAGATTTGAGCAGTGCACAGACCTCTAATCTCTTATATGGCCATTGAATTACTTTGACAGACACCTGTCTTCCAGCTATATCATACTCTAATAAAGATCAAGTCTGTCTCACTTAACCCCGTGGAAGTCCTCTTACCACTATTGGCCCGTTGTGTGTTACCACAGCTTGCTTTAAGGAAAACTAGAGTGTTGGAAAGACATGCTTCAAGCTTTTCTTCATTAATTCCCCACTTCAGCTTTTGAATAAGGAATTTTTTATTATGTTTCCATGTAACACTATGTCGTGTATTTGCTTTACTATGGGATGATATTAGCTCAAGTATGTAATTTCCAGTATTCAATGAGTTCTGACGACTTCATAGGAAATTTTTACACCTTTAAAACTATGATCATCCTTAATTACCTTTGAATAATGGCCGTGGTAGAAATAACAGTTTAATTGTAGCAGAGACTGAAATATATTTACTTGTCTAAGTTTCTTCTCCTGCACTTATTTTTAAAAGAGTAAAAAATATTTTTCCATATATTTGAACTGAAATAGCCTTATTTGAGAAATAGTCACAAAATATAACCTAGTCAGTAATTTATGAAAGAAAATTTTCAGTTAACAGAAGGACCTGTGCTCTCTTGGGCAACAAAGGACCCGCTCACACATAAATAACAAGACGAAAAAAGAACCTACTTTTATCTGCTCTGCTAAGTTTGGAGTGGCAGAAGCCGTTCCTTATCATAACAGACCAAGAACAAATGTAATTATCAAAGGGGAAAAAAAGGAACAGTCTGTTCTTTTTTGATAATACTCACCTAAAATCTTCAGCTCGGCGCTGGCATAAATAGTGCCATACTTATTTTCTGCTAAGCACTGATACATTCCAGCATCTGAGAGATTCACACCGTGGATCATGAGAACACCATTAACCATCTCAATTCTGCTCTGTAACGGAATAAAAAAAAAAAAAAAAAAGTTCTATACAAGCAAACAGGCACTGGAAATTTGCTATGCTATTAGTTTAAGGCAAAGGGACAAAAGACATTATCAAGCTAAAATAAAACTGAGCAACAAATTTCCTTGAGCTTACTTTTTTCTTGTTATATAAGGGGTGACAAGAATAAAGAGGATGGGGGAGGGCAGAAAAAACTCCAAAAATACTTAAAGGTAAATATTTTTCAGTGCAAGTTCACTGTCTCTAAGGCTTGCTTTTGTCTGCTTGCTTGTTTGTCGGCTATTACCATTATATGATTTTTTCAAAGCAGTTCATCCTGTGAACTTTAATGAGGCAAGAGGTTGTGGATGTAACGTATCTGATGGTCTTCACATCTCTAGCAAATGTTTGATTTCAGTCATGGTACTATTTTCATAAAAGTAGATATAAAAGATTGCTTGCATGAGTAAGAGTGAAAGGGTCTAGTCGCCTTCCTCATTAGTGCAAATTTCTTATTTGAAAGGTCCACTAGTAGAAAATAATTACCACAGCTGGAAGAGAAGGGGCATTAATAGCTGTTTATGGAAATGTGTACTTCATGGAGCTGTAAAATGAATAATTTGAACTGCTATAATACATCGCTAAGTTTCATTACTACATTTGAGGGTTTAATTAAAAATTAATAAAGAATACAGTGTTTGGGAATGCAGAGAAAACTGTGAAAAAAAGTTCTCTCTGTTTTAAGGCCCTAGTTTAAACTGAAATTTAATTTTAAATTTCAGAGCTTGGTGCAACTAATGGTTTGGAAAATCAGAAAACAAAACCATACAGATATTTAAATTGCTTCAATTTCAGGACTAATAGCTCCATCTAAAAAGGCAGAAATGGATAAAGTAAAGGGATATAACCTTATTTTCAATGCCTCACAGCTTCAAAAGTAAACTGTGTTTATGTTTCCTTTCTCATTGTTTGCATAATTGGATGATGTTCACAGATAGAAGCGACATTCACTGAAAAGAAAGACATTACATCTTTTATATTCATAAATCCATTCTATGAATTCATTTACAAATGGAGACATTTTCTCCCAGAATTGAACAGCTTTATTTTAATCTGGAAAAATGCATGAAATAAATTCACAAAACTTCTCTTTACTCTAAATAATTTGAGACTATAAAATGGAAAGGTGCTAGGCAAAACCCACATGATGTGGGCTGATGTGTTGATGATTCAGTGAAAGAAACAGAACAAAGTGAAATAAAAGGCCGGCCATGCCATGAGTGGTATTTTTAAAGGAAGAGAATTTTATCTAGATCGAATTCTAAACTATATCTGTTGACTGCAGTTAAGGACTTTACATTCTAGGAGTCTTACATGAAGCAATTTAATGGTCTTGATGGTGAGTTCTGTTACTTGTAGAGAATTAATGGAGTTGAAAACTGATGAAAATATAATAGTCATTGTGCCTCTTACATTACCCTGCTGGTGTTTTGAAGAGTATGATTACGTACAAACAAAATGTAGTAAATAACATAACATCAGGGGAAATATGAAGGAATCTGATGCAACACTTCTCTGAGTAATTACTATCTTTTTACACAGAAAAAAATAGATACAAATAGCATAATAACAATATCTAAAGACCAAAAAAAGCCTACTGGAGATTGTTTAGATATACATTATAGTACAATGGCAGACACTGTTGCAGACACAGCTCAGAAGGTCCCATCTCCCAAATATTTCTGAACTACAGAGAATTAGTCTTGAATGCCATTTTACATTGCTTGAGATGGTTCAGAGGGGATCTGCGTAGAAACCCTGTCTGTATAACAACACTTAAGAAACTAAGACAGAAAACAGCATTTCTGAAGTGTTTTTCAGTACTTTCTTTAACTGACTTTATCTGAATGAAAGGAGAAACATGCAACATACTGGTGACTTCTCATCTAATGTACCTGTGGCCAGAGAGGAACTCCATTTTTCAGCCAACGATATGTGGGCCTTGGCTTTCCAGTGGCTTTACATTCCCATCGGAGCTGATCTCCACTGTCTAATTGAGTATCATTAAGTTTCTCCACCCAATGTGGGTAGGCTGCAAAAAAAAATACCATGCTATATACAAAGCATATAAACTGGTAAGTCTCTAGCTGATATGCAAAGATCTAACCAATTAAAGAGCTTAAATTGCAGCCTTTATGAAGTTTAGCTTACTCTCAGAAAGAAGCAGATTTAAACAAACAACCAAAACTAAGAAAGTAATAAAATTAACAAAACTCCATAACTTTCGAGGAAATGTTGTAATGGCACCAGGCAGTGAGCAGTATAATGACCAAAAATAGAAATCTGCCTGATTTAATAAAGTCTAAAGGGTTAAATTACAGTACTATATATTAATGCATTCATTATTATTGAATTTGAGAGGATTTGCTTGGTACTCAACACAGTATTTAGTAACATTTTACGATCTAAGCTATTCAAATTTTGGTAATGAAGTCAATCATCATAGACTTTGTTTCATGTAGTTTTCTCAGTTTACTAGGAAATTATATACTCAGATAGGGATGACTGGGGCATTTGGTAAGGTATTTGCACATATTTTTATTAAAGTGTCTTGGCTTTAATTCAGATTTCAAGGGAGAAAATGCTTTTAATGCTTTTAAGCCCAGAACCCGCGAGATTTCCAGTATTCATCAGGAACATAAATTACACAGTAAGACAATGTTAAGACAGTGGGTTTTTTTAAAGGTAAACAGTTGTTAGGTGTACATGTGATCATTAGTACTTAAATTTAATGTAATAATCTGTTAAAAAGCAGGGAATTTTTTTTTTTTTGCAGAGAAGTAGATCTTTAGTGCAGCAGTGGATGAGACAGCTATATGTAGGATCTTATAATTTGGAAAACTTTGTAAGACTCAGTGAGGAACTGAGCATTCATATGCAGAAATAAAAAAAGTATGGTTAAAAGCCAGTTTTTGGGTTTTCATACTGTAGCCGTATCAATTGGTACAGGAAAGAGGATGATAGATTAAATTAGTAACTTAATGATATTAAGTGTTGGATTGTTGGTTTGTTGGTTTTTTTTTCTTTGAATAGTAGAGAATAAGTAGCTAGAAGGCCTTCATTGTTAAAGGAATGTAAAATTCTTCTGCTTGGTATGAATAGAAGTCCAGATCTGTCACAACAAAGCCTCTGCTTCAAACGTCGGATAATTGATAACGCACTTAAACATGGGGAACTGAGTTTAAAAATAAATCTTTGAATCTAGCTGGCATTTGACAGGTCACCAATCAAAGACGTGAGAAGATATGAAAAGGCATGACAGGTGACTAACTGCTTCTAGCTTACATCTTGTGCATGGATGATAAAGAAAGTGAATGAGGTGTCCATCATTCCTAAGCAGAGAATAGTCTGCTTCAGAATCCCTGACCAGACAGTTGTCAGAAGCTGGAAATGTACCTGAAAAAGAATCACTCATTTCTCTTTCAGTAGAGGAAAACAGAGATAAGATTGACCCAGCCTCACTCCCAAACTCAAGACCAAAAACATCTGCTCCTTTATTCTTCTTATTACTGTCAAGGCAATGCACAACACGCTCCATGTGTGCTCCGCTGTGCTGAATCACTTGATTCTTAACTTATATCAAAGGATCCCATGAAATCCTCGGAAGCAGTTTGCAGGAGTCTCTGCTTACTTGTCGTCTGCTAATTGTCCTAAGAATATGATTCGATTGCGTTGTATAGTTGCTGCTGCCGTTTTCTGTTTGTGTGTTTCGGCATGCACAAAGGAAGCATGCTGAGAAGCAATTGTTTCCTTTGAAAATGAGTATGCTAATATGATTTTCGAAGTTATGACAGTTAAATGTGTAACTAAAAATTCATAAGTTAGCCAGTGGTGCCGTAAAGTCATGCCGTTTCAAAGAGGCGCTAAACTGTTCCTATTTATATTTCATTCTTTTTATTATTTTGTTTTTCTGAAATTTTTACTATATGACCCAAAGCATATCTAGTCTAATTTTTCTGTGCTGAATTTGGTCTCATCATGAATCAGGGCGTTCAGGATTAGAGTGTGCCCCTGCTCACACTGAAATAAAACCGTCTCCCCGAGCCTGGCTGCGGAGGTGTTCTCCCCAGTGCACAGCTGCCGTTCCCTGCCCTCTATCGCTGTCCTCACAGCACAGTCTTGGCACGAGTTTTCCTCTGTGACCACAAACTTGTGGATCACAGGGGTATGATTATTGGTACTAACAGCTTTTTTTTACTAGTTGGGGTATTATTTCTACCCTAAATTTTCTCCTCATAGCCTAAATGGCCTTTGGATTCATTATTTTCAAGCTATTGAATTTGCCATCAGCCAAAGCAATGACTCCGATTCCCAACCCTTTGAGAACAAGGTAGGAAAGCAACAGGTAGATGTAGCAGGAACAGAGCTAAATAGAACACGACTGAGAGAAATATTTTCATTAACTTTTGGCTTCCTTTCCTCTCTCTGTGTGCTCCTTACTTTGCCACAGAGGATTCCCTCTCTGCTCATTAGCGAGCGTGACTCTCCATAGTATCGTAACACTTGTTCATAAACCTTGTAGATAATTTTAAAAGTTAAATGTTTAACTGGATGTACAACCTCTGACAACATCTGACCCAATGTATTATTTTCTTTTCTTTAACAAAAATGTGTTAACATCACCATGATATACATGCAGGCAAAGAAAACTTCATTCCATAATTGCACATAATCTTAAGTAGAAGATATAAATTCTAAGAAGCATTTAAACATATTTCAAAAGTAACAGGTTCTTTTTTCTTTCTATAAATGTAAAATTCATCTTCGGGCAAAAATAGGTGTTTGCCCGGTTTTTGTCTGTCCAGTGACGAGTTTTGGGTGAATGTAAGAATATGTTTTATTATTCAGTAGTCTTTATGGATACCGTGCCATAGCTTTATACAGTGCCCCTGAGATTTTAAAATCACCATCCAATCTTTGATTTATTTTATGCTGTATTTCTGCAGCTGTTTATTTGAGGATGTCAAAATATTTTACAAACAGAAATTAGCAATAAATCTTCAAGCTTGCAGGCAAGTTTTTATATCCTCTGTGCAAAACAAAATTCAGATGCAGAAAACTCAGCCTAGTTTCTAAAATTATTAAGCAACTTTTTTACTGAAAGGAAATTAAGGAAAAAATTTTGCATAGACAAATAACTTTGGATAGTGTTCTAAAATGTGAATGAGAACAGAGCTTGGGGTGAAAAAAAATTAATTTTCTGGACAAGAGGTCAATTGGGAAGTATACAGTAGGGGAAGAATAGGTAGCTATCACAGTGAGAAAGGTAAGATAGCAAATTTCAAACAAAGCTGCAATTCTGACCACCAAAACCTCTTCCTCTCTGGCCTGTTTTACTATATGTGTCTGGGGCTAACCTGTAGTAGCAGCAATGGATTTTCTTCCTTACGGTTTTTATAAGGAAGTTATTTAAAATCAGGATGGTTCAGTACACTATGTTACACAATGTTCCTGCCCTCAGCTGCTTGTTCCACTCAGGTGTTACGGCAAACCTCCCTTCCTGCTGTGGCAGCAGTGCTGCTCATGGGCACTGCTGCAAGCAGGATCAGGGAACTGATCCAGCCAAAAGAAAAATGGCCAAAAAAATGTTTTTGTGGTCTTGTTCACACCACGATCCTCTACTGAACTAAGACTAGTGAGCAGGTAACACAGAAGGGAACCCAAGAGGTTTAGAGTAAGAGGGGAGCAGGAATTACACAAACCAGCTGTTACCATTGTGAAAATGCTTCTAGTCAGGATTTGTGGAGGAATTCTGATAACAAAAGGTTATTGGTCCTCAGCACAGCAAAGACATGGACCTGTTGGAGCGGGTCCAGAGCAGGGCCACAGAAAAGATCAGAGGGATGGAGCACCTCTCCTATGAGGACAGGCTGAGAGAGTTGGGGTTGTTCAGCCTGGAGAAGAAAAAGCTCTGAGGAGACCTTATTGTGGCCTTTCAGTACTTAAAGGGGTCTTATAAGAAAGATAGGTAGGGTCTGTTGTGATAGGACAAGGGGTAATGGTTTTAAACTAAAAGAGGGGAGATTTAGACTAGATGAGGCAGAATCTTTTTACAATGAGGGTGGTGAAACCGTGGAACAAGTTGCCCAGAGAGGTGGTAGATGCCCCATTCCTGGAAACATTCCAGGTCAGGTTGGACGGGGCTCTGAGCAACCTGATCTAGTTGAAGATGTCCCTGCTCATTGTTGGACTAGATCACTTTTAAAGTTCCCTTCCAACCCAAGCTATTCTATGATTCTGTTGTGTCATTCTAGGAATTTCTCCATCCTAATTTTAATTTTGTGCTCTCTTCTATTAATCACTTTGGGCTTGAATAAAATTTCATGGAAACTTACAGGATGAGCATATGGCAAAAAATCACACACCTCAAAATAGGTTGCACTGCATATGAGGATGTCTTGCATTATGAAAAAATTATTATTTTTAATGAGACTATAACAATCTGAAATTGTCAGCATCCAAAATACCACTTTCTGAATGACATCTGAAGCATCAGCTGCATCAGACAGTCATTGGATTGGAGCACCAGGTAAGAAACAAAAAATCACTAGTTTGTGATTAAATGTGACCAGACAGGCAGACTGGGTGTCCCCCAAAATACTCTGTGGTGACCCAAATCAGATGCAACTGACAAAATGAAGAAAATTCAAACAGACATCAAACGAGTTTCTACAAATATGCAAATTGTGAGACTGCAGTATGACACAGCTGGTCCTACAGCCTGCTCTGAAATTTTACAAGAAACCCCTGGTAAGGAATGATGGTCTACATCTGAATTTCTGAGCCAAAATAATTACTGTCTCCTGGAGGAATAAGTTGTCAGTGAAAAGACAATGAACTTAAAGGTAAATAATTCATGTTGACTGTTGTTATGAATAAGAGGTACAGCAGCAAATGCTCTTTCAAGTAATGCCTCCAAATCCTGCCGTATCAGCTGTCAGCAAAGGAAACTGAGAATTTTGTAAAGTAACATTTGATTAAACTTTGCGCTGCTAAAAAGCTTCTCACCCAAGCCCTTTTACGCCTTTGGAAAGGGCTGTGAAGGTTTGTAGGTCAATGAGGCACTAATGCTGTCTTCAGGGGCACTGAAGGCTGTGACAGGCTCACTGGGGACTATTTAATCTTGAGGCCAAGAAAAGGCACTGGTTGGGAGCTGGTAACAGCTTGTGCGTCTTGTTCTGCTGTACTGGAGGTCACTGCCAGTCTCCTCCACCTGGAAGCTCTCTGTTACCTACTCTGACCTCACTCTCTGCTAATGCAGATAGGTGAAACTCTGATTCAGGTATGGTTTCGACTTATCTGCAAGATAGTATAATCATAGACTTAAGAGAAACTTAATATTATACTAGTCTCACATATCTGTTAATCAGAGGAATGAGACAATATCTGAAGCAGACCTCCTTTCTGTGATGTTAAAGAAGTTGCTCTAATATTATCGCAAAATATTTTTTTTTATGCCAAATAGCATAAATTGTGCACTACCCATAAAGCCAGTGACTGTAAAAAAATTTAATTTTGAGAATGGTGGATAACTAAAACTTCGTATTTCTATTTGGACAAAGTAGAATAAAACCGATGTAGAAAATGTTTTTATGGACTCCTAGGTTTAAGTACCATTTTGATTTCTGCTCAGAACAAAAATGTGTTCAGGCTAATGAGAAAGGCAGAGTTGTGTGGAACACTACATCATATTTCTGTGATTTTATGCCACAGGTATGCAGGATGCTCTTGAGGAAATAATTTCATTTTCCAGCATCTTAGTTTCTCTCTTGTAGAGCACCTTTTAGATTACTTTAACTCTGAAAGATGAAGGCAGAGGTAATTGTAACTTGTTTATAAGGTGCTTTGGCAACTGGTAGTTTCACAGCTCTAGGAAACAGCCAGTAAGTGTATGAGCTGGGGTACACTTTATAACTCAAATGAATTTTTTTTGAATTTCACACATTTTAAGAAATGTTGTTGAAAAAGACCAGGCATGCTGCTAAACGCTCCTGGACCCCAGGGGCTGCTATACTTTCATGGAAGTAATTGACAGTAAGAATTTGTAATACTGGAGAAATATCGTAGCGTATTGGCAAAATAGGATGCTTTGAGTAGTTCCTGGGCTTGACTGCTATTTTCGGTAAAAGCCTTATAATCAGAATCATATAATTGTTTAGGTTGGAAAAGACCTTTAAGATCATTGAGTCCAACCATTAACCTAGCACTGCCAAGGCCACCACTAAACCATGTCCCTCAGCACCGCATCTACACATCTTTTAAATACCTCCAGGGATGGTGACTCAACCATTTCCCTGGGCAACCTGTTCCAATGCTTGACAACCCTTTCAGGGTAAAAATTTTTCCTAATATCCAATCTAAACCTCCCCTGGCGCAACTTGAGGCCATTTCCTCTTGTCCTATCGTCTGTTACCTGGGAGAAGAGACCAACACCCAGCTCTCTACACTCTCCTTTTAGGTAGTTGTAGAGAGCGAGAAGGTCTCCCCTCAGCCTCCTTTTCTCCAGGCTGAACAACCCCAGCTCCCTCAGCTGCTCCTCATAAGACTTATTCTCCAGACCCTCCACCAGCTTTTCTGTCTTTATTTTAGAAAACCTTTGCTGCAAGTGCAGTAGGATTGGCATGTCCAAACCAAAAGGTGCAAACTGCCACCTTTACCATCACATACTTTTTCCAGCATATGCCAAAAAAAACCCCCACCGAAGACGAAGAATTGCCCTTGGCTCTAAATGGATGAGAATGAAAAGTAAGGAGAGAGGCATCATCCAGAGATATGCTGATACCCACTAAAAACAAGGGAGCTAAGATAAAGACATTGGAAAGCTAGAGGAGACAGGAAAATTGATTACGGACGTGGAAATATTGACATATGTGGAAAATAAACTAAATATATGATGCCAGGCTACAGTTATTTGATGAAAGTGTGTAACAAAGACAGAGAACTGTGTATAGTTAGTAATGGGGAGAAAGCACTAGGAGCCATAGGCTGAAATCAAGGACAGAAAAATAAAATTGATTAACAGGAGAGACTCCTTCTTAAAGGTATCTATTAGCCTGAGGACCTGTCTAAACTGTAGCAGTTGGAATTCCACTGACTGCGATATTTAAAGACAGGAAAGAATTCAGTCTGAAAGATTTGTTGCATGATCTCCTGAAGCAGACCTTTCCTGCTAAGTATTTAAGGTTGTAGGGTTCATGGAATGACAGCAAGTGATGTAGCTTTAATTGATAAGCGGTAGATAGGACTCAAACACACATTCCATATAAGGAAAACTTTGACTGGTAAATATTCAGGGCATGCCTTATGTAAGCTTTTGTTTCTAACCTCTAGGATGCAGCAACAATATATAAAATTCATTACTTTTACTAAATATTTTTAATTTCAGGTTGTGTTTTTTCTTTCCAATGGGATGCATGATTCAACTTTTTTATGTCCTCTCAAAAAACTTTTAGGTAGACCAATCCTTGAAAGAAATTTTGCAGCACTTCCTGAAAATCAGAACCTTCAGAAATTGTGCATACCTAGATTAAGATTTTTTTACAAAAACAGAACCCCTTCTCCAGCTCTGATTCCTGTACAATGAATTTGACAAAACTAAGCACCCAGGCACACCAAGGGTGAAACGTTAATAAAACCATGATAAAAATCCTAAGATATTTCTAATACTGTTTTCTGATAGATACATCATGCCTAGTTTACACGTCATTGCTATATATCATATCAGGAGAAAAAAACCAGACTTTTAAAATTATAGTGATACCCTTTAAACCTCCCCCCTCAAACCCACAAACATCAAACTTGAAATTGTATTTAAACCAGTTCTTTGAGGGAGTCAACTTTATTTCTATTTCAGACTTTTAATGCATTACTAAGAAATAAAAATATATAGCTTAATTCAATACTAATTGTATTTCAGAAGAAAGATATCTCATTTCTACTGGACCTGAGCATCCTTTGTATGTAGTTAAAGCCTTAAGTGTGGACAAAGCATCGCTGGATAATACTGTGTGCAGTTACACTTACTGTACACTTGTAGTTGTCCTCTGAAGACATTTCTTCCACGAGAGTTTTCAGCCTTACATTCGTACATCCCTGCGTCCTCTAGTTGCACATTAGGTATTTCAAGCACAGCTTGGGATTTTCTCAGGCGGGCTTTACTTGGGTTATGACCATTAACTTTCCTCCAAGAGATTGTTGGAACAGGGCTGAAATATTTAGTAAAATTGCTGTTAGCACTCTTCCACTGTTAAGAATATAGATTCTGTTATCTGGTAGTTTAAACACTTAATAATCTAAGTAGCAATAAAATATAACCACAATGAAGGTTCATATAATGCTTGATATACTACACTTGCTGTAGGGAATCCTTAATAAATGGTTTGTTACATCGAATGTGTCTCTTTCATCCACAAGGGAGGCCAAGTTTTTATCGAGATCAAGTAAATCACTTGAAATACTCTCTCTAGATCTTCTTTAGCCCTCTGTGCTTTACTCCTGAACACTTTCACTCAATAGGTAAAAGAAAATAACAACTTCAAAGCCTGGATAAATTAAACGAATTCCAACACTTCCCAATGTTCCTGCAATGAAACTGCAGTTCAGGAGATCAGTAAGTGATACATTCATCCAAGTGGGGGGTTTCAGTACCACTGTGTCTTGCATAGATATGTTGACCAAAGTTTTGGAGGCCTTTTCTGTTGAAATATTCTTTAAGTTGCAAAAGTGAATGTGTAAGAAATATGTATTAATGGCATTACTGCTTCTGACTCACAGCATCGCATGCTTGCTTGCTGGAGTAGAAGAGCTTTTCACTGTAGCTTGCTATTCCGCACAGGTCTATGTGGAAAATGTGCTATTTACATTCATTCTGGGGGAAGAAATGGATTAGAAAGTGTTTGCACTTATTCCATTTTCTTTTTTGGCCAAACACTCATCAGTCATTGTGCACCCATTGGGCTTTTTGGTACAGACATACATTTGCCTAAATATGGCAATGGATACTTAAGGGGGAAGAAAAGGAAAAAAAAAAGAAAAAAAAAGACCTCTAGTTATAAAATGTTTGTGGGCTGAAAACTAGACTGCTTCAGGTATTCCAAAAGAAGCTTGGAGGATATCAAAAAAGAAAATGTAACTGTTATATGCTGATACATTTTCAAAAAATATATTGTAATTATTTGAATCGCTTTCAAGTCTAAGCTTAGATATAAACACGGTTGGATCTCGTGGCAGTTTAGATGGGGAAAAGTACTTCATAGCATAGATTCAAATTCAAAGCTTCTATTAATTTCTGCCATCATTGCTAACTTCTACATGCTGTAAATATTTGAAGTTGCACTAAAAAAACACACCTTTCCCTCAGTATTTGAGTGTCCAATTTGAGACACAACAAATACAGACATTGCAATCACCCATGGGTAAATCTCTGTCTATTCTTCAACCAGTTAAAATCAGGCTGTTACTGCAGCTGTACTCAAACTTCCAGACAAGATGCTCCAAATTCTAGTACTTCATTTAGATTCAGAAAATTCCCAGACTTGTATTTGGAGGTCAGAAGGTTTCTCTAATCTTATCTGCTGAATGTCACAAATCACTGAATTTCATTACCTTCACAAAGCCAGCATATAGCCCTATATGGAATGGTATCCGCTATTTATTTCAATATATCATCAAGAGACAATCATTGTTTCTCTTATCACTTTGCTGAACTGATTACTTAACCTGACGAACGATACTTTATTTTGAGTGTGGATTCTTCTCTGAGACATAGTCTCTATAATACCTCTCTATTGTTGCAAAATGGTCCTTTATCACTGTCCCCCATGGAAGAAATACATGTATGGAAATCTGATCACCTTTTTTTCCTTAGTAAACAAAAGAGACTCATCTCTTTCGTCAGCACTCCAATTATGTATATCTTTTTCTTTTTATAGATGGTTGTGAATCATATGATGGGTGTGGACCATATGAGCTCTGTTTTTTTTTCCCGCCTGTATCATGATGGAAGCTTTATAGCTTGCTCATCGCCTTCTTGATGACTGATTTCAAATTTTGGTGTCCTGTCGGTTTGATTTGAGGACTCTTCTGTGCAGCTTGTATGGGCCTAATTTAAATGGTTTGCTTCCTATTAAAAGTTATTTTACATACTGTTCAATTAGAAAATAAAAAAACCTTCCCATTCTTATCTGACACAAGCCCTTCAACTTGTTAAATTCTAAATACAAAGAGTAAATAGGATATTTATATTCCTTACTGAGTGACTTTCTGGAGATTTTGTAACTTTCTGGTTTTGGGTTCAGCTTTAAGTGTAAGATCCTTATATGCTTGTCCTCTTTCTTTATGGAATATAATATTGTCACTATTGCTGGCTGCAAAACAGCCACCATGGCCAGGCAAGTGTTTCATTAATTATTATTGATCACAACCCAGGTGCACAGTAGGAATACTTATGCTGTTACAATGCAATACTACTCAGCAACTGCTGTTTTACGAATGAGATACGTGTGCAGGTACATTTTATTTGGCACCATAAGGGTTCCATTCTTGTTGCCCATTATTGCTTATTTGCCCTTCAGCCCTACTTCCAGTAAAATCAATGACAAAATGCTTTTGCTCTATTGTCATGGAAGAAAACTTGTTCTGCTGAATAGAACTGATAGATAACTGGATTTTTTTCATAGTGTTTATTTCTGAGAAACAATGAAGACATTATAAACTGGGAAAGCTGTCCCATTTAGCTGCTATGAGATTATTCTGAAATTCAGGTATTTAGAAAATGTCCTTTAAATTGTGTTTAACTTTTTTTTTTTGAAATTTGCTTTCATGTATGCTACAGAAAGTAAAAGTGTATAGCATGGCAAATACAGAGGAAACTTGTTCTCTGAATCATTAGGAAACATTTTAAAAAGTTCAATTTTTTCTTCATCAGTGTGAGGTAGTAAATGGAGTTTATCAAGGAGATAAAATTACTTTATCTGTGTAGATTTAATGATTTCAAAGGAAAGCACTCCCAAACCGCAAATCACTATTCACAGACAACTTGTAGTTCTGTTTAATGAAGCTTCTTATTTTCCTTATTTTCCTTGCATAACTTACAAGTGAGGTATGAATTTTACATCTGAAATAAAAATATATCTCTACCTATGTCTCCTCTGTGACTTGCGTGAGAATGAAATGAAAGAAAGAAATACATTTGAGTAAGGATGTGAAAGAATAGAATTGTGTGACTGTTCTAGAAAACTCATAAAATCCACCATAAAAGCTAAGTAACATATGCACATGATGTTCGTCTTTTCAAATGATCCACAGCTTTTTAAAAAATAGAGCAACAGCAGAACTATCTCTAGCATTAATATGAGTTTAATGTAATATGCATAATTGTTAAATCTTATAATCGTTACAATAAATTTTTATTGTGGTCTCAGCAGACATTTATAGGAATATGGTTTCCTTGTTTATCATAACCCTGTTCACATTCAACTCTTATGAGTACCTTCACTCAAGTTTAAATTGAGTTCAAAGATAAGATTTCTCCTCATTTTTGTAAAAAATCTGTTGAATACTACTGGTAAATCCTAGCACTACCAAGAAAAAAATCCTATTTGACTTCAAAAACACCATCATTAAATCTCTCATTCATCTGAGCTGAAATAAAAGTTCTAAGAGGTCATTGGTGACTGTGATAGACATAACTGTGGGTTTGTCCACTTTGAATTTGAAGAAAATACGCGTTATATTTTTACATTACATCTAGAAGAGATTATAAGAGTCATTATTCAGCAGTATATTATTTGGGACAAGTGCTGTTGAATTTGTTGGGAATTCTTCACAAGTTTCATTGGAAGCAGGAAGTTTACAGAATGTGGGAAAAGGGACTGGCCATTTGGGAGAAGTATAGAAACGTCAGAGTACGCAGGGATGCAACGAGGAAAACTAAGGCCCACTTGGAATTAAACCTGGCAAGGGATGCCAAGGGCAATAAGAAAGGCTTCTTCAAGTACATCAGAAGTTAAAGAAAGACTAGGGAAAATGTGGGCCCCACTGCTGAATGAGGTAGGTACCCTGATGATGGGGGATGCAGACAAGGTGGAGTTACTGAATGCCTTCTTTGCATCAGTCTTTACTGCTAAGGCCAGCCCTCAGGAATCCCAGACCCTGGAGGTAAGAGACAGAGCTTGGAGTAAGGAATACTCTCCATGACCAAGGAGGATTGGGTTAGAGATCATTTAGGCAAACTTGACACCCACAAATCCATGGGCCCTGACAGGATGCACCCATAAGTGCTGAAGGAGCTGGCAGATGTTATTGCAAAGCTGCTCTCCATCATCTTTGAAAGGTCATGGAGAACAGGAGAGGTACCTGAGGACTGGAGGAAAGCTACTGTCACACCAGTCTTCAAAAAGAGCAAGAAGGACACAGGAAACTACAGGCCAGTCAGCCTCACCTCCATCCCTGGTAAGGTGGTGGAACAGCTCATCCTGAATGTCATCTCTAAGCATGTAAAGGAAGAGAACGTTATTGGGAGTGGTCAACATGGATTCACCAAGGGGAAATCATGCTTCACCAATTGGATAGCCTTCTATGTCTGGTGCATGAGGGGAGAGCAGTGGACATTGTCTACCTCGACTTCAGCAAGGCTTTTCTCATAGTGTCCTATAACATCCTCATAGGGAAGCTTAGGAAGTGTGGGTTAGATGAGTGGACGGTAAGGTGGATTGAGAACTGGCTGAATGGAAGAGCTCAAAGTGTTGTGATCAGGGGCACAGAGTCCAGTTGGAGACCTGTAACTAGCAGTGTTCCCCAGGGGTCAGTCTTGTTCAACATATTCATCAACAGCCTGGGTGAGTAGACAGAGTGTAACCTCATCAAGTTTTCTGATGACACAAAACTGGGAGGAGTGGTTGACACACCAGAAGGCTGTGCTGCCATTCAGAGAGATCTGGATAGGGTAGAGTGTTGGGCAGAGAGGAACCTAATGAAGTTCAACAAGTGCAAGTGTAGGATCCTGCGCCTAGAGAGGAATAACCCCATGCACAGGTACAGGTTAGGGGTTGACCTGCTGAAAAGCAGCTCTGCGGAGAGGGATCTGGGAGTCCTGGTGGGCAACAAGTTGGCCATGAGGCAGCAATGTGCCCTTGTGGCCAAAACGGCCAGTGGTTTCTTGGGGTGCATTAAAAAGAGCGTGGCCCACAGGCCGAGGGAGGTCATCCTCCCCCTCTACTCTGCCCTGGCGAGGGTGCATCTGGAGTACTGTGTCCAGTTCTGGGCTCCCTGGTTCAAGAAGGACAGGGAACTGCTGGACAGAGTCCAGTGAAGGGCTACAAAGATTATCAAAGGACTGGAGCACCTCTCTTACGAGGAAAGGCTGAGACATCTGAGTCTGTATAGCCTGAAGAAGAAAAGACTGGGAGGGGATCTCATCAATGCTTATTAATAGCTAAAGGGTGGGTGTCAAGAGGAAGGGACCAGACTCTTCTCAGTTGTGCCCAGTGACAGGACAAGGGCAACGGGCGCAAACTGGAGCACAGGAAATTCCATCTTAACATGAGGAAAAACTTCTTTACTTTGAGGGTGGCAGAGCACTGGAACAGGCTGCCCAGAGAGGTGGTGGAGTGTCCGTCTCTGGAGATATTCAAAACCTGCCTGGATGTGTTCCTGTCCAACCTGCTCTAGGTGTTCCAGCTTTGGCAGGGGGGTTGGACTAGATGATCTCCGAAGGTCCCTTCCAACCCCTGTCATTCTGTGATTCTGGGAAATAAAAATCTTTTGAAAAAAATATTGGAAGCAATTTTATGCGTTTTTTTTTTCTTTGGCAATTTAATCTGAAAAAGAATTTAATTGGATTTATAAAGCATATGTTTATTTCAGAAAAGGGATGATGTGGAAATGAAAGTTATGTCTGAATTTTAAAATACCTTTTCCATGGATCTGAGCTCCTAGTTTTTCAGCAATATCTTAAATAAGAATGCATCGGTTACTTTTTCTGTTTTTGGTTTGTGCAAATTGATGTGCTCTTTTGAAATATTTTACCTTCTACTGTAGTTTCAGTTCCTCTCCACACTATTTCTCTTTACCATGCATCACTGTTGTGAGCTGTGCCTTCAAACCCACCAGTTCACATCATAATATATCTCGAAAACCTCTGCCCCTGCATTTGAGACCAGAAAAAAACCTTTCTCCTTATGCCCTCCAGCCTTGCAACTGTGCTAAATATCTTCTAATTATTACAGGATAATTATGTAGGATTAAAATGCTGAGGAGTATTATGAAATTCTTTCCATCAGATACTTTCCAGAAATGCCCATCAACCACTACCGTGATTCTACCTTTAGAACATCCCATATAAATCTGTTCTGATCACATGCAAAGATTTAGGAGACAAGATAATAAATTTTCCTTTCATTTGATTATTAAAAGATAGTACTCGTGAAATATAGCAGCTGTGAGTAATGGTGACTTAAGAATAGAAATGGAATAGAAGAAAATGATGATAAGTTTGAAGCCTGTATGCAGGAACAAGTCCAGGTCTGCAAGTCACATCAACACACATCTATGACCATACTAAAAAGGTCTGATGCACGTATCGGTGTCATACACTAATGCGGATGTGCTTTCCCACCACTGCTGGCTTGTTCTTTATGGCACGGAGCAAGGACAGTGTGCTCGCTTGGCTGCACATCTGGCTTCATGTCATTTTCTTCACACTTTAAGTCCTAAAATGTTAGGGCATCTCTAACATCCAAAAAAGTGCTACAGATAATGATTCATTGTCTATAATGATTCATTTTTCATAGTGAATTATACTCCAGAGGCTTTGCTCCACTGATTGATCAGAGCTTAAACTATTAGCTCAAACTTGAACCTTAACTGATAGCTGAAGTTAGAGAACGCAGCTGGCACTTGTGGTAATTTAAAAGATTTTTCCAAATTCTCCAATTCAAGTTAATCATGAACACAAGAGTCATCTGATTCACAAGAAAAAAAAAAAGATCCACAATAAGCAAGATATTGGTTTCACAAGTAGTGAGTAAAGTGGCAAAACCATTCCATAACATTTTTTTTCTCCATTTGAAAGTTAGATAGTGGTATTTACTCTTAATGCAATCACAACAGCACAGCTAGGTGGTGAAAAATTTAACAGAAAAGAGCTGAACACCTGTGGATTCAGTGTTGGCCACATTGCATAATTCCCTATTATTTTTTTGTCATTATAGCATAGCAAATGCTATACTGTGGGATAGAGAAGGTGTTGAGCTACTACAACTGTTAAATAAGGACAGAAGTAAGCCCTGTTTTTTCCTCAGCCATCCAGTGACCCTTTTTTGTGCATCTCTGTATCACGCTCTACCTCAGCTTGCTGGCTGGGGGCACGCTGGAGGAAGTGGACATTGTTCTGAAAAGTATTAAGACATAACAACAGGTAAATTGTCACCAGCCTGTGACTTGATCAAGGCTGTTGAGAAGAGAATCTGAAGCAGCTTGAAAAGCAAAAGACATACATGACATCTCCTTTGTTAGTATGGGGGATAGTACATGAAGGATCCACAATGCAGAAGATTTTCCTGAAGAGGTGACATGTTTTCAGTGGGTATGGGTATGGATTCTCAGGGCTGCAGTACTACGGTGCCACTATGTTTACTTGCCCTGTGTAAAGCCATTTTATAACTGGACTTTCTCTCATGTAATTTTTCTCTATTCCAAACTTTGTCCAGGCAGAATTTCTGTAGCTGGCACATTAATCTAGGATTTCTTAACCTTGCTGTACAGATGTGGCCAATGTACGTGTACAGATCAACTCCAGAGGACTAGTTACGATGAGTCCAGGACTTCCAGAAACAAGTCTACTGCCAGTCATGATGCAAATGAGCACCACATGTAAATCCAGTGTGACCGGGGTGTGCGAGATGGCTTTGAACCTGCTGATCAGCCACAGAGTTTGAAGACAGTGAGTGTGATGATTTTGGAAGTGCTGGATTCCAGGCTCTTGTACCACACAGTATTATATGCATTAATTTGTGGGAAGTCCTGAAGAGAAAAACCCCAATGCTAACTCTGAGAACCTACTATTGACAATTGCCAGAATTTGTTTCCTTCTGGTCCTCTCAACCTCTGACACAGAGATAAAGCCTACATATGTGCTTCTGGATAGTAAGTTTGGCATGCAAAAAAAGGCTCCTACATCTTTAAACTTAAAGCAAAGCCGTGTAAATTACTGAACAGAGTTTTTAGCAGTATTTACAAGTTTTCTTTGATGGTTGTGAGAGAGAAAGGGAAGGGATTGGTAATATTGCTTCTTCGAGAATGACGTTCTACTGACGGGGACTTGCAGTTTGGTGGTTTTTTTTCCCACTTTCCCTATGCCATATGGTAAAAGCAATTAACTGTAAATTTTTAGATGTAAGTATGAAGCATTTAGTCAGAGTAAGGCAGAATGAGGTCCGGGAGTGCTACTTGTAATTTACCAAAGAATCTTTATTACACTGCTATGAATGATCGAAATATTTGTAACAGCATTATAAAGTCTATGCAAGAACAAGTCCACTTAAAGGGAGGCAGAAATCAATCCAGCCTTAAAAATAGGAACAAAATCCAATCCTGGTCTAGCACCTTATGACATAAATTCTTATTCAGTATGAGCTAAAAATGAACTTTAGATTGATGAAAGTTTTAGAAAGATTTATTTGACATAAACAATATGTGCTATCAAAGGAAAAAAAAATCCTGGATCTATTCCTGTCTCACAGAAACAAACTGAGCTTGAAGATGCCATGTTCATGTTTAAAAAGGTTCCTTCATCTTATCACAAGTTTATTTCCAGGGGAAAGGACATCCCTACTTATAACATTGACAAATGCTCTTCTACTGAGAGTGTTCATTTCCCTCTTGGGTTTGTTTTGTTACTGGCAAACTTTAAGAGCAGCTTCCACAGCTTCTAGGTTTGGTATCTGATAAAATTAACAAAATCTTTTCCTTGAAGTGAGAATTGGTGTGAAGGGGCACAGAGGAACATGGTTTTTTGTCATATGGGACTTAGAAACATACATTTCTATGCTATTTTTTGTCTCTATCCTGCAGTTTGATTTTGGACATATCTTTGTAATTTAATACGCTATGCCATGGTTTTCCTGTTTTAAAAAGAGAAAACAGCCATTTTATGCGTCTGTGACCTGTAGATAAGTACTGGTTTTGAGGGTGAAGGAAAATTACTACCTGTGGACATCTACACTGTGAATTTGCTTAATAGTCAATGATGCCCAGATGCTAGCACTCCTCATTCTCCTAGTAATTCTCCTATATGTAGGAAAAATACTGAATATTTGAATCCTTACATCCAACAAGGAATTGGATGTATAGTATCTAGAATGATTTGCTCCATTTAACGCAAGCCAAGGATCTTGGCATGTCATTAAATTGTGAGTACCATAATACACGTAAAACATAAGTGAAAATTAGCTTTCTCTTTGCCTGAAATTTCTATATTAAACTTGGTAAGAATTCCTCAACCCTCCAACCTTCATTTATTGATGCAGTGATTCATCATGTACCTTCATACTTTGTTTTGACCAGCTGTTCCCATGCTGGGGATAGCAACATATGTGTTAGTGTCACAGGATTCGGTGGAAATGAGAGCTGTTAATGTGCTCTGAAAGTCCTTAGTATAGAATCACGTTGCCTGTAAAACCAAAGGTGTTTCTGTATGTCACCATACAGAGGTGGGAAGAGGCAAGAACTGATTTATGTTCATGGAAAAGCACAAGGTGACTTAATAATTTCCAAAAGACAATACCTAGAAAGGAGCAGCTGCTGGGGCTGAATGGCCATCCCACTTCAGACAACACTTCTGAGCTACATCTCTTGACTGCCACCACACTGTAAAGATCTGCTGACATATCCCAAAGAAACGGCCAACAGAACTGTCATACTTGGCCCTAAAAACAGTGAAGCCTCTTTTATGTGATGGATGTTAGTATCATTTTACACTCATGTTATATTCCCGTCTTTATACCCACTAATACTCAGCTGCTGCTTGCCACCTTGACCCTCACTCATCTCGATGCCCCTGGGATGTGGTGTAGTGCAGTTAACAGAGGTTAACTTTAAATTTGTTTTAAACTGTGATCAGTGCATTCGGTCTGCTACTCTTTAGCATAACACCAGGGTTGGAGTGAGAGGTGGATTCATGGATTTGTATTAAGGAGATTTATGTCAGAAAAGAATCTGATCTCAGAATAGAAATCCTCATGATATCTTTTTTGACACTGGATTAGTGGGGAGGGGTCGGGTTATGGGAAGGACTTGTTTGCTTCTCCTGACGATTTATAGCGGGAGATGCCTCCTGCCAAGTCTGAAGTCAGGAAGAATCTTGCTGTCTACAGCCAAAACACAAATACCAGTTCTGAAACATTCTGGACCAGTCTAAAATAGGTAATATTGGATTTGCTAAGATCAGCCAATAAAACAACAAAAGTCAGGGAGAAAGATATGGAAGACTTAGGGCATAGTTTTAACTGGTGGACTGAAAGGAAAAAAACATACTTTACAAATCTGAAGACCAGAGAGGGTTAAGTTTTGTCCTTTGCAGTTAAGAAACAGTATGGTGCAATGCTGGAAACTTCTGTTCTCCTGTGTTGAGGGACCATATGGATAACTGCATGTGTTAGAGAACTGTGCGACCTGGATCTGTGACTCATTGTGGGATTATTTGTCAATTTTGTGTTGCTGGCAAAAACCACATACAGCTGAAGTTCAGAGGAGGAAAAGAAAGGAACCAGATACTATAAAACCTTTGGCCAAAGATGCACTTCTTGAGTGCCTTTAACCTTCCTTCTTCTGTGAAATTACTCTCTTCCTCACTATATTGTTTGCTGAACGCTGACCAGTCTTTACAGAAACATCCTTTTAATGTGGACTTACATCTCCCAAAAGTTCTGCAATATCTAGAAAAGCCTTCTTTACAGCCATTATCCTATGCCATTGTCTTAATGAGCAACACCAGCAAAAATAATTTCTTCAGATAGTTCATGCAATTCTCCACAGTTACAGCCAAATGCCCTTCACTGGATCATAAAGATTTTTTGTATCACCACCCTGATCTTTGCTTATGTATCATATTAACTTATCCAAACACCTTTTGCTTTTACTTCTGCATATTGAAAAATCTCCAGTAAGCTCTCTCTACATGTACATACTCTGCAATGAAAATATTGATCGTGACATAAAATAAATAATAGGAGTTTTAATAAAAATTTGAAGGAGGATTAGAAAAGTCTGTTAAAAGAAATCAGGTCAAGCAGAGAAAATAAAATCCTATATTCCATGGATTTAAAACTTTGAGATACTTATTAACCAGAATTGATTCAGAGTTCATTGTTTCAAGAGAACATTTTAGAACATTTCCTAGATTACAAGTCACTAAATTTCATGCATTTGTATGACTTAAATATATGTAACTTCACCTTCTTTTTATCTTATTTTATTTCATTTAGAAAGCAAGATTTAAAAATGGACTATCAGCTGAGTTTTTGCAAGCCATATTGAATGGGATGAAAGTTTATGACTGAGTTATAAATCTCTTCAAAACAAAGTTTACAATAGAAATATTAAAGCAATATTAAATATAACAGCATGAACAAGACTCCTATCACAACAGTCTGATCATAATTCAGTAATAAAAGGAAGTCAATATATCTATTTTATTCTTACCTTTAACTAAGAATATTTCACAATAAAAACCATGGTTTTGACATTACTAAAGTGAAGTAAGGTAGCATTTAGAAAGAATATTGATAAACTGTGTAGATGTTACTATCATATAGAAATAGCCCAAGCATAAAACAGTCTCTCAAAAATACAGAAAAGTAAGCTTATGGCTTGTAAGAAAAATTGTCTGTCAGCACTGTTCTCTATTGATTCTTTTGATCTTTATGTGTTGATCTATGTGGTTAAAAAATAACTATTATGAAAAAAAAAGGATGTATAAAAGTATTTTTTTTTTTAGCAAAACAATCCTCTTGGCAGTCTACATAGCCTGGGGATCCCATTTTAAAGGCAAAGATTGAAAACTTTGGTAACCTACAGGTACAGCAATAGCCCCACATCCTCTAATTTGTTCTAATGAGAAATAAAATGTGATAACTCACTCAAAATTGTCTGTTGGCACTATCATAATACAAAATCTATATTTATTTTTTTTTCTGGACGGAGACAAAAAAACAATGAATTATGAAGTTTATATGGAGAATAATATAGAAGCTTTTGTATGTTGTGACGCATGACCAAAAATGCAGTGAGAAAAAGGCTGAAGTGTGACGGTCAAGTAAGGTGAGTGTATTATACACAATTTTACATTAAAAAATCTGTGTGAAAGAGTGGCTGTAGAAGAATTATTTGAAACGGGAAAAAAAAGTAAATCTAGAGTTATATACCAGAAGAAAAAAAAAGGAGAAAAAAGGAAAAAGAGTGATAATTTTCTGACATTTCCTTTTTCTTGCTTTACTTTGAGGGCAAGGATCTGTGCTCATTGAGGAGGGTTGTAACCTACAGCTTTTCATGCGAGCTTGGATCATTGCTCGAACTATGAAAACTTATTCATTTTGAGGCTTTTAAAAGCCATATATTTCCATCTATGCCTGCTTTTAAGTCCCATGTTAAAATAATAGTGTTAAAATAATAGTATTAAAATAACTGATAAGATAACTATACTGCAGAGTCAGGAAGTGTTAAGGAACACTCAGATGGCCATCACTGGAAGTGCTTCACTAATTAATATGGCACATGATGGGGACAGAACTTAAAGTCCTTTTGCCTAACAGCACCATTAGTTTCATATCCTTTTAATGGGGAGAAAAATGAAGACATTACAATTCTTCCTTTTAAAAAAGTACATCAAAAAAGAAATGAAAGAATTAACCAGTTGCCTCCAGATGTTCTTGGAAAAAAAGTCAGTAATATTTGAGACAAAACGAAAATGGCAACCTGCTGTCACAGAAGGCAGTGCCTGACAGCAGGAAAAGCCAGGAATGCTGTGATGTGTGCAGGCGTGTCAGCTGGGAAAACGATGGCTTCTTCACCAGAACGTACCCACAGAACTACGTCATGATCTGTCTTCCCAATTTACATAATAAACTTCAGTTCTGACATTGGAATGATGGATTTGTTAGAAAACCAGGATTATCTGGACTACAAACAACCACCTCATTACCAATAAGCTCATTTATTCGTTTTACCAAAAAATCACCTTGTCTTTTTAAATAACAGAAGAGACAAGCGGTGAAAGTTGTGTTACTTAAAAGCAAATATTAAAATACTGCTGGTTAGATTTAGATTTTTAATGTAGGTGTTTTGAATTCTTCCATTCAGTAAGTTTTAAAAGAAATTTTTTCCTTTTTAATTATCATTATTTTAACTATGTTTAATGTAAATCTTAATCAGGATTTAGCATTTATATAAATTTAAAAAATGGAGTTCTGTTCCTATGAAAATTTTAAAAAATAGAACATATTAATACTTTGTAAATGCCAGTGGGTATTTTTATTATTCTTTTAAAAAAAAGAAAAAGATCCTCTGTCTTGTTAGGAAACAAACAAAAATTTAAGTGTTCCTAATAAAAATGACATAAATGGGTGGCAGAAACTGTATCTGTATGCTGTATATACAGAGGTATATGAAACATAGACATAATCCAAACACAAGCTGTTGTGTGGATGTATCAGTGAATATGGCTATAAAATAACATTTCAACAAACGTGGGCCAGCATAAATATCCATCACAAATCACCATACATCACTAATTGCAAAATACACACTCTGATATATAATGCAGCAAATTTTGACTCCTCTGTCTGTCATCCCTCCCGTTATACCTCAGCAGTAAATCATGGATATATGCAGTGATTTCTTCGACAATGAATGATGCTCATTATAAGCAGTATTATCTAATAAACATAACATAATTTTGAGGTATTTTACTCCTGTATTACTTGGAGTTATTTAGCAACAACGAAGTCTATTTATAAGTGACATCAGTAACATAATATTTTCACTTACAACTGCACTGGCTACATATTGCTTGGATCAGAATAAAATCCTTCTCAGAGAATTTCTGTCTGTCAGGCAATTAAGACATTTGATTTTAGTTTGGAGACAAAAGCTGCAGAGCTCCAATTTATTTAATTCCTACAGCCATAGTGACTGGCATTTCTAAATAAACACTATTAATAAATCATTAATCTGTAACTAAAGACTAGGCTCTTTCTGGAATATTTGCCAAATGCCTACTTCAGGAAATCTCACCAGAACGTCTGTCATTCTCACAGTTACAGAAGAGAGAGAAGAGCGAGTCTTTCAGACAGCTAAATTAAACTATGAGAAAAACAGGAGCACATTGGCTTTGAGACTGGAATAACTTCTGTGTTATTTACAATAAGAATTCAAATCTCAAAATGCTAAATAAAGAAGGAACAAATTAGTTGCTGATTCAGTTTGGTAACGAGGACCCGTGGCAGTGTAACAAGAAAAGATTCTTACAAGCTATAGGGAATAAGAGATGAGGACAAAAAATGAAAATGATGAAAATGAATAGGAAACGTGATCCGTTTCTACCTCACACCTCAGCCTCCAGGTTTCAAACGAGGCCTGAAATGTCATTCATGTAATTATTACCGTATCAGGTTGAAAGCAATTTCAACTCAGCTGATTTGATTGTGCATTAATGGCTGCAAAAAGAAGATAAGGAATGTGCATGGTAAAAATAGCTGCCCATTATAATAGCAGCAAATGGGGTCAACTTATTAGATAACCTTACATTCCTTGATGGTTCAGGTGTTTTTGTTTTTTTTTCCTTTATTAAAGGTTAATGCCAAGTACGAATGTGGAAATAAGCTAATTGAAGCCGTTCCTGTCAACCCTCGCCTTCCTTATGTGGTTGTTTGAATAGTGACTGACAGTGTTTGAGAGGGTTTACTAAATCCCAAGGTGCTGAGGATGGAAGGTATCAGTAGCCGCGTTTCTTGCCTGTCAGTGATGGTTGTGAAGGACAACATGTGGCATACCTCCACTGGAAAGTGACAGTTGACTTGTAATCTGTCAGGAACTGCAATTTAATTCCAGCAAAATGAGGACAACAGAAACTAACGTGTTGGTTACTGCTTCAGCCATAGCCAAGAGTAAAAGGGCCCCATTGCCAACTACTGACCTGGCAGAAGATTGGTCAGTGTTGATGACAGGAAAGAGACTGGAGCCACCACCCTCTACAGAACAGCTCTTTTCCTCATACACTTCAGCATTTCTGAGAATCTCTCCATTTATTGCTTTTCTGTCCTCTCTCATGTAGCTCTTTCCTTATCTTTATTTTATAAAACATAAGAACTTGTCTTTTACCCTATAGAAGTCCTCCCCTCATCTTTGCTTTCTAAACTACTGCCTACATTTAAGTGGGGAATGAATTTACAAAAGCCGCTCTTGCTGTCCAATGTCACATTAGCCAGTGTCATAGCCCTCTCATAGCTCATAGTCCACATTTCATTTGGACTGGTTTGGTTGTGTCCTGCCTCTCCTTCAACTTCACTGGGCCTAAATAGATACAATTAAAATACTTTGTCAGAATTCCTCTGTAATTATTTGTGAATACTTTCTGTTGATCTGCTCAATGAGAGTATGTGGATATTGGTCAACCAGGAAAAACAGACAAGAAGGGAAACAAATTTAAGACCTTTCTTATCCAGCCAGTAAATAGGAACTGCTAAGAGAAAAATCTGAACAAAAAAATCCAGTGACCAGTGACACACGAAGGCCAAAATGACTATAAAAACATTTAAAAAGGCCTCTCAGGTAGTAGAGACAGGCTTTGAAAGGTTGTTCTGGAAAACCAGACCTGCCGAGCAAGCTGGAGTGGTGATCCTCAGGAAAATAAATTATTGCTTTAAAACTCCTTTCCTCTTATGCTTTGCACCTACTTAGGTAAATATGTAAGAAGAATTGGTGTGGAGGATACGGTACCCCTCAACCAAACTGATTTCTGAAGTTCCTCCACAGGAGTTACAAATACTTTCAGTTTCTTAATCAAAGCCAGGCTGCAAGGAACCTGTATGTGCTGTGAACTAAACAACCAAGCAGGATATATGATATTGAGCAGCATGACTTCGGTGGGTTGAAAAAGACCAAAAAGAACACTACTATCAAAAGGAACTGAAAGGAATTCAATACAGTGAGATTTCTTTCAACACCACCCCCCCCCCCCAACAAAGAATTTGATGGGGTATTTTCGAAAAAAACTGACCCTTTGTATTGGTTTATTAGTCTCTAGTGAAACATCACTGATGGAACACCAGTTTTTAGCTACATACATGTACAGAAGAAAGAATAATTTCTTTGAATCCCTAGAATTGCTTCTTAGTTCTGTCAGACTGTATACTACCCTTGACACCCTTATTCTTGGCAACAATAATAATAGTAACTGCCACAAAAGAATTGAACTGTTATCAATTTCATCCTATGTTCTATGATCTGAATAGTATATAGAAGTAATTTCATTTCTTGTTTAATTTGTATGAAATAGCGAAGACGTATTTCTAAAATCTTTCTCTCCCTAAACTAATTTATCAATAAACATATGAAAAAAACTCTTGCTGTGGATAATAATACAGACTAAACACCCGTTCTCTAGCACTTTGGTCACACTAATTATTAGGTCAGGTAGAAACTAGACCCCTGGCACTGCCACAAAGTGTGTTAGGACATGTTTAAAACATTGTGCTCTTAGCTTCATCTTTAAACTAACATCTGGGGAAAAAAACCTGCTTATCGTGTTTATTCTCCAACTATGATGTTCTGGCAGAATAAAATCTAATTTACTGATTTATCATCACAGTGAGTAAATGTGTGTCTGGTAATAAACTTTCCTTTTTCTGTTTACAAGAATGTTACTTTTCTTCTTGACAAAGAGTCTTTTATCTTGAATGAATTACTGTCCACAGAAATGGCTGGGCAATTCATAATTGGCTACTTAGTCAATTGGTTACTTTGAGCATGCAGTAAGAACTGTCTGTGAAAACAAAATCCCGTAAAATAACGAAATAACAAATTAGGTACGTCACATCTTAATAAACAGTGATGTCTAATTATGAAAGAATCTGTACTTACTTGCCAAGTGCAAAACACTCCATCTTAACAGTAGTTCCTCTTGCAGCTGTAACTGTGTAAGGAAAATGGACTTCAATTTTTGGTTCGTATTCCCCCATCACACCTGGAAAATAAGGAATGTTTAAAATATGAAATATCATCAGTTTTCCATTTGTTGAGATTATCACAGAAAAGCTCTGCGTCTCGTTTTTCGAACCTGCCCAGGAGTAAAGCTAGTAATTGGTGGAGATAACTTTGATCTGATGTGCTTTGCTCAGGTCCACTGCATATTCTAAAATGCTCTTCAGGATTAACAGCAGTACAACAGTGAGCTTAAGAAAAACCGCCTATTTTCTCAAACATGGGTTAATATTTACATTTTGAAAGATTAAAGCAGGCAATCAATTATAGAAGGGCGAGAATTTTCATACACCAAAGCTTTCTTTACCAGTGCAGTGACAATTATGACAAATAAATCAACATATCATGCTGTATTCGACCTCAAGTAGTGTGTTCAGTTTTGGGCCCCTCACTACAGGAAACACATTAAGATGCTGGATTGTGTCCAGAGAAGGGCAACGAAGCTGGTGAGGGGTCTGGAGAACAAGTCTTATGAGGAGGGTCTGAGGGAGCTGGGGTTGTTCAGCCTGGAGAAAAGGAGGCTGAGGGGAGACCTTATCGCTCTCTACAACTACTTGAAAGGAGGGTGTAGAGAGCTGGGGGTTGGTCTCTTCTCCCAGGTAACAGGTGATAGGACAAGAGGAAACAGCCTCAAGTTGTGCCAGGGGAGGTTTAGATTGGATATTAGGAAAAATTTTTACACTGAAAGTGTTGGCGAGCATTGGAACACCATCCCTCAGGGTATTTAAAAGACGTGTAGATGTGGTGCTGAGGGACATGGTTTAGTGGTAACTCGACAGTGCCAGGTTAATGGTTGGACTTGAAGGTCTTAAAGGTCTCTTTCAACCAAAACGTTTCTGTGATTCTATGATTCTAAGCTTAGCAAGAAAAACTCAAATTATGCAAGAGCATTTGTGTATGCAGATACAAACACAGATATGGAGACACATGTCGGTTATTTCATTTCCAGTGGCCCTTTTAATTTGTGAGACAATTAATTTTATCAGGGTAATGTGCTTAGTACTGCAAGATACAACTAGAAAAACATTCAGGAATGTGCAAAATATAAACATTGAAATCAATAGAGTTTTCTGGAATTTTCTGTGGAGTGACTGACGGCTTTGGAGAATGACAAGAATTTAGGAAATTAGAAACAAGCAGGGAAGGGAGACAGGTTTTATAAGGTGAGGTGAGAGGTTTGTATTTGATGTGACTTAGAGGAAATGTCATAGTCGGCATCGCAGGAGAAGAATGTGACTATAAAGCTGTGTTCAGTTAGACAGAAGATGGGCTGCTGGGGTAAGCGATACTCAAACTAAAAGCTATATTAAACAAAGTAAGACTTGTTCAGATTTTTAGGTGATGGAAACTGAATAAAATCTGACTTGTGGACACAGTATCAACAAGACAAGTCTAGTCTAAATCTATAAAAATCAGTCAAGAGTCTCCAAAGAATTCTAGAGCAAACAAATAGGAAGAAGAGAGGAAAAGAAAGGAGAGAAAATAAATATTTTATGCAAGAAAGAGAAAAGAAAAGAGCATAAGGAGGAACATGGAAGTAGAGAAATATGAGATTTGCAGCTGAGAGAAGACCAGCTGGCAGAGATAGACAGAAAAACAACTCACAATCTATTAGAGCAAAAAAAAGTATAAAAGGATGAAATGGTAAAACATATACTTCTAGCCCGTGAAATGTTTCTCGTGGGACTCAGGAGTTTCCAGTGGGGCTGTGCTCTCTTCCTGCTGTTGCCCCACAGGCTCCTGTGCATTTGTTTTGGGATGAAGTCTAAGCATATATGCATTTAAACATGTCTTTAGGGGCTTAAGTTTAGTTAGAAAATCTAAATGCATCTGATATGTGAATCAAATAACAGAAGTAGAAAGCACAAAATGGTTTTAATTCAAAGAATGTAATTCCATAAATAATCCATAAATAAGTAGCAGTAGATTTCTTTTTAAAAAAACATAATCATGCAAGTACTACATGTACTAGCAATAGTGATCCATTTTTCATCAAAAACATGACTAAATAAATGTTTTGACGTTGTTTTCTGAACTTGTGGAGAAATACTGCCCCTTATATGAAAAGGTAAATTCTCAACCAGTTCTGTCATTAATGCCTAAAAGGTTGGGTTTTGTTGTGGAAAAAGGTAAATTAATATTTGTGTCCTGGGTATTAAAATAAAGTCAGAGCATCAACCAAATTGTAGTCAACTAAAATTTTCCCTAG
This sequence comes from Chroicocephalus ridibundus, assembly GCF_963924245.1. Lineage (NCBI taxonomy): Eukaryota > Metazoa > Chordata > Aves > Charadriiformes > Laridae > Chroicocephalus > Chroicocephalus ridibundus. The sequence goes on along the minus strand of NC_086284.1, from coordinate 16,831,980 downwards.
CCTAGACTGAAATAATTCCTAGCCTAATCTGTAATAAAAATATATTCCCACTGGCTTGCAGCGTAAATAAATTTCATAATTTAATAACATTCCTTGTGACTTCTTTTACTGTTTTCTGGCACTTTTTTTTGTGATTATGAATACCAGTTTCTGATTCATCTTAGTTGAGTCATTCATGATTTTGTAAGATATCTGTCATATCGCTTTTAGCTATGTCCTTCAGAGACTGAAAAATCTCAGACTATTAATCCTTCCTTACGGTGAATCTTTAATAAACTTGTGATCATTCCTAGTGCCCATGTTACACCATTTCAAATTCCATTTGAACGTTTTGATATGGGAAGACGAGAACAGCACAGCAATACTGGAGCTGTAGATCTTTCTACCGCATTTTTTTTTTTGCTTGAGTTTCTTTTGTATTTTTCTTTTGGTTTATTCCTTATTGCTTTCCTCACGATGTAATGCTATTTGACTTTTTTCACTTGAGTTGGTGTTCATCCACAGTGGCACCCTAATCTGGGTGGAAGTACTGGAAGGGGCTATATGGTCTTCCCAGAGCCTTCTCTTCTCCAGGCTGAACAACACCAACTCTCTCAGCCTGTCTTCAGAGAAGAGGTGCTCCAGCCCCCTGATCATCTTCATGGCCCTCCTCTGGACCTGCTCCAACAGGTCCATGTGCTTCTTATGTTGGGGACCCCAGAGGTGGACACAGTATTCCAGGTGGGGTCTCACCAGAGCAGAGCAGAGGAGCAGAATCATCTGCCTCAACCTGCTGGCCATGCTTCTTTTGATGCAGCCCAGGATGCGGTTGGCTTTCAGGGCTGCGAGCACATATTGCCAGCTCATGTTCAGCTTCTCATCAATGAATGACTTCCCTCTTTAAAAGCTCTGTTCATGGAATATGACTGCATGGTAAGATTACTGTATGGTAATGTGATAAATAAAGTTCTACTAATTGTACTTTTCTATGTATTTTCTATCAGATCTCTTGACACAGAAGTCAGACTTACTGGTCTGTAGTGCCTCAGGTATTCCTAGGAGTCCATTTTTTAAAAAAGCAGCTTTTCTACCAACACTACTTCTAGCCCTGAGGCCTGCCGAAGGAAAACAGTACATCCTGCTTCCTCCTGCATATGAGTTTGGCCTTAGGAATTTGTTAGTATTATTATGTCAGTATTTCTTCTAAAATGTCTTATATTGAAACTTCAATTATAAGAACTTTAGTCTTGATAGGGGAACCTCCCTAAGTTCCCTTGAAGTAAACACTACTGAAAATAATTCATTTAGGTTTTATGAGGCAACTTTATATCCCTGTGGTGCTCCTTTTAAATCTCTGTCATCCGTTGACTGCGCATACTCACTGACAGATTTTGTGATTCAATCGATTTACAAAAAGGTTTTTTTTGAGTTTGTGTAAAACTTTGTTCCTGAAAATCATTGTGTTGTATTGTCATATGCTATGAATCTGTTGCCTTTTTAGCCCTGAAAAAATGCAACTTAAAAAAGAATTAAATTATTCTTGCCTTTCAAATTATACAGCACATTTGAACATATCTGAGGGACAATATTATCTTTCAGATCTTATGTTTTTAACTTATTTTAACTCTCTTAAGTAGGAGCAATCTGTACAAGTATTGAATGCCCTTTGCGAGTCAGGCCATCATTTCATATTCCTAACAAAACACGGACATACTAGCGCTTTCTACTACATCCTGTTCTTCTGGGTTAGCAGCAAGCGACATGCCTGCAGCAACTGGCAGAAAGATGTAGAAAAATTACTGAGCAATTGCTTGGTGTCCCTATGAAAATTAGGAAACAGAAGTCTATTATTGCAAAGGGATATTTTTCATTCTTATTATTTATGATCTTTGAGACCAAGGAGGCCGTTACAGTTGCATAGTCATCAAGGGAATTATCAAGGCCTTACCTTCCCACTTTACACTCTAATTGCTTTGCTATGGCTGTTGTACCTCCAGGCTCTTCATCTTTCCCAATTTCTGTTTTGGTCACTATGAATCAGTAATGGTAATACAACCACCATCTTTATTTTCATCAAGATTTTTGTTCATTTGTATCAGGTGCTAAAAGGAACCTGAACTTTGAAGAAACATTGAGGCCTTGAGTTATGTGCATTAGAATCAATCTCTCTTAGACTTATATACATGAGTCCCTTTCAGAGGTTTGGTTAAGACCATAAAAAATTCTCTCAGTCATTTTTTATTTCCAGTTATCAAACATGAAATATAACAATAAATAAAATTGATCGTCACCGAATAAAAACATGATATAGGATTTTCAAACAGCTAACAAATCACAGAGCTCATATCGTCTGAACACTATGGAGGAATGGGAAGCCACTCTCAATGCTCCCGTGCTCTGCCTTTCCATGAAAATACCTCCCTTTGGACAATCTTTTACCTTCCCAGAGAGACCCCCATGATTCAGTCTTCCTTAGGCTAATTAGTTAGTTTACTACACTCCCTACTTCACAAGCTGTGCCTTTCAGCTGAGTTCAGATATGAGTATGAAAGTGCTGAATTTGTGATCAGGATGAAATGCATCACTTCAAAATAAATCTAACTCACCAGATCTTGAAAATTTGTCTACGATTAAAAAGGGAGTTAAAAGCCAAACTTTCCTGTTTGTTTAAGTAAATCTTACCCCCGGGCTTTATTCTGAAACAAGTCATCCCACCTTACTTTTCCCAGTCTCCGGGTCTTTGCCCTTTCATAGAATCGTAGAATCTTCATGGTTGGAAAGGACCCTTAAGATCATCGAGTCCAACCAAACAACCTACAATCTCTGCCACTAGAGCATGCCCTGAAGTGCCACATCTAGACATTTCTTAAATACCTCTAGGGATGGTGACTCAGCCACCTCCCTGGGCAGGCTGTTCCAGTGCCTGACCACTCTGTCAGTAAAGTAATTCTTCCTAATATCTAATCTAAACCTCCCCTGCCACAACTTCAGACCATTTCCTCTGGTCCTGTCATTATTCACCTGGGAGAAGAGGCCAACACCCACCTCTCTCCAGCCTCCTTTCAGGGAGCTGTAGAGGGCAATGAGGTCTCCCCTCAGCCTCCTCTTCTCCAAGCTAAACATGCCCAGCTCCCTCAGCCTCTCCTCACATGACCTGGTCTCCAGACCCCTCACCAGCCTGGTAGCTCTCCGCTGGACACGCTCCAGCACTTCAATGTCCCTCTTGTACAGAGGGGCCCAGAACTGAACACAGTACTCGAGGTGAGGCCTCACCAGGGCCAAGTACAGCTCTCCACATTTCTGTCCAGCCAGGGTCATCCCTGGCCAAGTGAAGATGAAATTAGATGAAACACTAATAAGCCTTCTGTTATACCTCTGAATACTGAAAAAGCGCTGATTCAAATGACTAACAATATTCCAGGACTAAGTACAGCTTGACTTTTTTTTAGTTAATGGCTTGTTAGTCACACAGGTGGAAATGGAGCTCAGTATTTACAGAGGAGATGATTTCCCTATTCTTTCCTTCACAGATTTTGTTACAACAATGCAATTATCACAGAGAAATTATTACATATTCTCCAACTCAGGTAAGAAAAAGTCTTCATAAAACCAGGTTTAATTTTAATAAATGGTTTCATTTAACAAGTTGTTCCTCTGACTTGGCTGCAAATCTTTGACTTGAGTTCAAAGCTCCTCTACCCAAAGTGTCCTATGAACCCTCAGCTACACTGTTGTCTGCATTTTAGCTTTCCATCAAAAAACAGATAGCACAATTCACTAAATCACAATAATGTGATAAATTGTGATGGTGAGGTGCTCACGTACCACAGGAATAAATGTAATAGAATTTCAAACATTTACAGATATTACTACAGCTAAAACTGTTTACATTATCCCCTGTGGGCCACTCAATGGAAATGTAAAATTGAATAAAGTAGCGAGATCAGTTTCTGATTGTCAGTCCTTTCAGTCCTACAGGCAGGATATCAGTCATTTGAAAAGGACTGATCTACTTCTTAATTTAGCCTGTCACTCCATGACTTTTACAACCCCAAAATTAAGGGTAGAAAAATTGTGAATCTATGACTGTATCCACACAAGAACACTTTTTGTCTTCATGGGGAAAAAAAAAAATCAGACTGCTGAGAAATCTTGACACATCATCTTCCTCCAACTGTGTAGACACTAATGCTTCTGTTCCATTAGTCTTCTCCAGATATTAACTACTCTCTTGAATCTCCCAGAAGATAAGCTTCCATGATAGCTCCTTAAACCCTTCCAGGTAAAATGATTTGGTTTTGTTTCAAACTGTTTAAGCAATAGCTCTTTAACTTACTTTAGAAACTAATTTTGATCGGAACAGGTTGAATATAAGATTTCTGGCTAGACGTCATCAGAGTACTAGGGAGAAAATGAAAGCCAAAGATTTCCTATACTCAGGAGAAAGATTAGGCACAGATTTATACTTGCCATTATTTTATTAGCAAAAGATACAACCCCCATAGTTCAGTGATTAAGAGTGTTTGCCTGAGAGCTTTGGGTGAAGTCCCTGATGTTAATCAGATGGTGTAGGAATGTTAATCCAGTTGTTTTACAGCCTGGATAGTGCTCTAATCACAGAATTATTAAGGATTCTTATTGGTTTGGATGTTCCTCTCAGTCTCTGGGAAATCTCCTGAGGAGTGATGAACTTGTCCTGCTGCGCAAGAATTTTCTAATAATTTTACAGATCAGAAATTGAGTTTCCTACCACATTGTAATGATGATCTATTGTGTGAATATGTGTCCAAACTCAAGAAAATTTTGACTAAGAAACTATGGCAGGAATGTTCATGTATAATTTCTTCTACGAATAATCCATGATGCAAACTAGGGTTGTCTGTCATGTGGGTCTTTTTGTGACAAATGAATATTTAGCATTTTTCCTGAAGACCTGCACCACTAAACATCCCCAAATATTTATTTAGAAGAGAAAGCCCTAAATACACATATTTACAATGACAGTAAATTCACAGCACAAACCAAATTAATTAAAATATAATGTTGATACACATATTTCATCCTGACTGCAGCAGAAATTGTCAATGCATTGGGAAGAATGTATTGACTCACCTGTCGTTAAACGTATTCTAAATGGAGGGACCAGTACCTGCTGTAAGCCTCTAAAAATTTACTCTGGGAATGATTGTTTTACGATAACTGTCCACAATATTCCTTCCACTTAGAGATCTCTTAGCCAAATTTTGAGCTACAATTTTATTCTTTGAGAAGCCCTAAAAACTCTCATGTGAAATTTCATTCTGCAATGCATTTAACACTGAGGTGCCAACAATGTTTTCATATGTGACTCAGAGAGCAAATCCTATCGCATATTACTGCATGGAAAGAAGTTTTTATTAGAATCTATCTTAATACCAAAGAAAATTTAGTAATTCAGTTTCTGGGAAAAAATATCTTAATGAATACAACACAAGAAGGGAAAAAACTCTTCTTTAGTTTACAGCTAGGGGATAATATGTTCATGTATTTCTAATTATGGAGGTATAAATTTAGAAGAAGGTAACATGTAACCAAAACGAAATGTTTAACTAAAGGTTAAACAAAACTTTCCTCTTCCCCCTTTAAAATCCATCTTTATATTATACTCCATTTCACTAGTCCAGCAATTACTCTCTTAACTCTGCATGGAAAGCCCTTTCTAGAAGTAGGATTCCTATCTTGGAATATTTTAGAAATTAGTTGTTTATAACTAATATATATCATGTATGTATGTCATACCTACACAAGAGCTTTCTTCCTCTCTTAAACAGCAAATACAACTGGAAGCACTTTATTTTCAGTTGTAAGTGGGTGTGTTATGACAGAAGTAAAAGGAACTGGGACCAAACCCTAAGGACACAAAAGCAATGAGGTAAACTCAGAATAAGCAATGAGGGGAGCTGTGGTATTCTCTCTAGTTCTTCAAATGAGAGGCCAAAATTTCTAGTCCACAGTTTGGGCTGCAGAGATCTCTGTTTACCTGTCTCTGAAAACGTCAAGCAGTAACTATGACCAAGACTGCTGCCTCTCTCTATTACATAGACAAGTCTTTAGAGAGTCATAACCTAGACTTCAATCCATCCAATTTCTCACATATATGTAATTTTGGCACTGAATGAAACATCCTTTGGACATTCAGAGATGAGTGAGGGCACCTGAATGGCTTGTACACAACATTCCAGTATGAGGATTTGTGCACATATAGTTGTATGGAAACACGATAACCTGAACATTTTTGCTGACTGTGTGTTTAGGTAATTTTTCTGAGCAGCCATACGCATCAAGAAAAATCAGGACTCCACTACACTAGACAACATGCTGTCTTGCTTGACAGGTCTAAGAATATGAATCAAAAAGCCAAAAGATCTATCATTGTGTTTTTGTTCCGTGTTTTTTCTAACAGAAGAGGAGATTGTGCTGAACTTGGCATGAGAAATCTGTGGCAGATTTCTTTTAGGCATCACTGCCAATGTTTATTGTTCATCCTTTCAAATTGCCTGCTGTTCATCCAGGTTAGGCTCACAAAAGTTATTCAGAAACCTGGAAAATATTCTATAATTTAAATGATTAGGAGGAGGATCTAGTTTTCACAGGGTTTCTAATTATCTTACTGATGGCGTGTTCACTGGTCTCAAAGAACCTAATTTCTTCTATAGTAAATGACATAATTGTTTGTACTTCAAATATGACCTTAATCTCCATTTTTCTTGCAACCTGCCCTGTTCTTTTACAGGAGGAAAACAAGATATCTGCTTTCCAGTTAGGTACCAAAAGTGTCGAAATTGTTGCAGCGTCCAGAGAGGAATTTTTCATTTGATTCTGATCAATTAGGATACAAAGTAGTGTTGCCGTGATATTCGTTGTTACCTAATTAACTGGAAAGAGCTTCCTAAATGGGAAATGTTTTTCAGTTGAGAGCCCTCATATAGCCATGTAAATACAAGTACCTATTATTTCCTCAATAAGAAATATCAAACTAACCTAACATTTCTTCTCCGTTAGCAACAGCTATTGTTTTAGACCCAATAGCAACAAATCATCCTTGTTATAAACTTATTGTATTCCTAACCTCAAGCAAAATTCCTGCTGTTCACAATCAAATTATTTCACTATGTTGATAAGAACCTCAAACTGACAAGTTGTTCTTATTTGAACATTATGCCATACCCCACGATAGCAAAGTGAGCAGTCACATGTGAATTTGTATCAAAGATCTTGAGACAGTAACATACATAACATTAGGTATGAACATTCTTAATAATCTAAAACCATTCACAACCATAAAGGTTATTTTCATTATCAATTTGCAGAAATTTTAATTTAGTCACTGCTAATTAAAATATTACCAACAAACTTATGTGTGAAATCTTAATAGCTACAGTTTGAGGCAACATCATTCCTTATCCTGAGTTGAATTTAGAAGAACATTTTTTCTGCAGTTCATTTATTTTATGCTTTGTATACTCTGTGTATGGATAAGTTAAGTCTTTCCTTTGTGTAATAAATCATAAGAAGCAAAACAAGAAAACATGAGTGCAGAAGATGTGCAAGATGATACATGTCTAGAATCTTTAATTTAAAAAAGCTAATTAAAAAAAGCAACAACTTAATTTCCAGCAGAGAGTGTTTCTACAAACTAGTGGGGAAACTTAGCATTTAAAATTCCTTGAACGAAGTTATCTTAACAGAGGTCAAAGTAAACTAAACTCAAAGCAAACTGTTTCACAGTGTGAGTTCTTGTTCCACATTGAATGCTGGAACTTAATCTTTTCCAAACCTTTCCCAGTTTTCCTCCTGAAATACTCCCTTCAGTTCAACCCTTTTATATGGTCAAAACCAACAGACCATGCCAACCTCATGAAGTTCAACAAGGCCAAGTGCAAGGTCGTGCATGTGGGTCATGGCAAGCGCAAGCACAAATACAGGCTGGGCAGAGAATGGCTTGAGAGCAGCTCTGAGGAGATGGACTTTGGGGTCTTGGTGTATGAGAAGCTCAACATCAGTCGGCAACATGCACTCGCAGCCCAGAAAGCCAACTGCATCCTGGGCTGCATCAAAAGAAGCGTTGTCAGCAGGTTGAGGGAGGTGACTCTGTCCCTCTACTCTTGTGAGACCCTAGTTGCAGTACTACATCCAGCTCTGGGGCTCCCAACACAAGAAGGACATGGACCTGTTGGAGCAAGTCCAGAGGAGGGTCACAAAGATGATCAGAGGGCTGGAGCACTTCTCCTCTGAAGACACGTTGGGAGAGTTGTGGTTGTTCAGCCTGGAGAAGAGAAGGCTCCAGGGAGACCTTGTAGTGGCCTTTCAATACCTAAATGGGGCCTCCAGGAAAGATGAGGAGGGACTCTTTATCAGGGACTGTAGTGTTAGGATGCAGGGCAATGGCTTTAAACTGAAAGAGGGGAGATTTAGATTAGATATTAGGAAGAAATTTTTCACTATGAGGGTGATGAAGCACTGGAACCGGTTGCCCAGGGAACTTGTGGAGACCCCATCTCTGGAAGTGTTCAAGACCAGGTTGGATGGGGCTTTGAGTAACCTGGTCCAGTGGGAGGTGTCCCTGCCCATGGCAGGTGAGCTGGAACTAATTGATCTTTAAGGTCCCTTCCAACCTAAACCCTTCTATGATTCTGTGATTCTATGATAAACATTAGGGTTAATCTTTAAGCAAATGTTTTTAATGCTAATTTTAAGTTAATTTACAACTATCAGCTTTGTTAAGGGATGGAAATAATCTATTTCCTATGACCTTGCACTTGGCCTTGTTGAATTGTGCAACTATTGATTTTGTATTATTTATTATTTATTATCGTACTATTTTATACTGGCCCTTTTTATTGCTTAATTTCTACCATTGGGTAAATTATTATTACTTCTTCCAAACTTTTCTTAACGCTGGGAAAGTTATCTTTGGATGTCTCAGTGATTTTCATACAACATATCCCAGAGTTCAACCTGAATAAGCATATGCATAACATGTTCCGTCATGGAAAAGTAGAAATTAATATCCTTAATACCTTGATAACTCTATGTTCTATTGTTATGTGAGACTATTAATCACATAGAATTAGGACAGACAAGACTCAGTTCACAGAACTATGATGACACGGAAAAGAAAAAGAGGTGGTCAAGGTCTGCATTCAGTTACATGAGAATATGTCTGGTCAGACACACCAACCTCCGTTGAGGTATAAACTAATTTGCGCTAATGGAACATAGTAGAAAATGTCCTCCGATGTCTGAAATTGTACAGGTTCTCTGGGTTTTTTTTTTTAAATTTTACCATAGCAGGTAGTATCTTTTACCATATTGAGTTTATGATATTACCATATCATATCTTTTACCATAACTATAAAGAATTACCATAGCACTAGGTAGTATCTACACAGAGATAAAATGAAGAATTACTAAATTGTCTCCTGTACAGTAATAATGTTAAAGTTAACATCTTTTCAAGAGAGATAGAAAAGATAAAAAAGGAAGAAAAAACTGGAATGAAAATGTGTGAACTTGAAATAACTGCCTTATGGTATCAAGCATCAAATGTTTTATACTCCCTAGGTTTCTATTTCCTAAATTTGAAGAGTCTTTCTGTTGTTTTTATTAGTCAAGATAATTTACTGCTCCCAATCAGCATCCAAGCCTGCAAAGATCCATTTTAACAACCGTGTTTATTATTTGTAAACAGTTATTAAATAATGCCTCAAAGTTTCTAATGCATTATAAAGACAGTTAATGAAATGATGCATATTTTTTTTCTTGCTAAAACTTTTTATCTCCTCAGATAGAATTTTAGAGTGTTTTTATAACCCATCTTGAAGTGAAATTGAATTGTATGAAATGACTGATTGTCAAGGACATCTGAACAAATGAGGTATTCATTTTATTCAGAATCCATTGAAGGATTTCTTGATGTTTTTATTTAATTTGCTTCATATCAAGGAGCTAAGTTCCCCTTTGAGACACATAATGAAAGAAATAAAAGATTAATAAGAGCCCAGGAAGTTTCTACATCCCTGCAGAGTTTGACAGAAAGCCTTAATATTATTCCATTTCTTCCTCACAGATAAATAGAGACCAATGTTGTCACAGGAGTGTTTTTTGTCACAAATTGTCCAGTCCCCTTGGTACGGGTACTGTTTATATATGAAAATCCGAAAACAATAATATCAAGTAGAATATTTTTGAGTTAATGATGCAGCGAATACAGACTATATGAATTGTTTTATTTATATAGTGCCATTTGTAGAAGCTGTTTAAAACCACAAACTCTTCCTGTGGTTTCTGACAAATGTGCTGACTGCGTAGCGTAACCTCAGTTGTGATGCCAACCATTAGAACTCAGACAGCTGTATGATTTTTAAACTGAAGTGAATATTTGAAAAGTTGAATGCAACTCAATTCATTTTATAATCAAAAAGCTTAATATGCCAAATTCAAAATCATACAACAGAACTCAGTGACATAGGGTCAAGTAGATTTTCAGGTAGTTGGATATTTGTTTTAATGCCATTTCTCACTTCCTTATTAGAGTCCATCCTCAGCTGTTTCTTTCTCCACAAATTACTTTAAGTTTCTTTACCTCTAATGAGCACCTCTTTTCAGCGGCTATACTATCCTATATTTTGAAGTATAAGGTATACATATTTTTAAAATTCAGTCATCTCTCTTTAATATTTTTCTTTTGACAAGGCAATATAACCTAAATCAATTTCTATCAAAAAGAAAAAGTACAGTACTATTAATGGAATATTTTAATTGTGGTGCCAGATAGTTTTTAAAAGGTGCATATTACTGCATTCTGTGAAGGAGGTAGAACAAGGCAGATATTCTAAATAATAAATATGATTTAACAACCTGAATTTTCCTGAATATTTTTTCAAGGGAGGTTTACGGAGACTGCAAAGTTAAATAGAAAGTCTCTGAAAAAAGAAAGTCTCTGGGTCTCTTCACCGAGAAACTTGCTCAGTCATACAGGAAGGCAAGCAATATACTGGAAAATACTAAAGAACTCCATTACAAGAAGGGGGCTTTTCAGAAATCCCAACAGATGAAAACTAAGGCATGGAAGCCTGGTAGAAATTAATGCATGTGAAAAAATGAATCGGGAAATTGTTGAGGAGCAGTTCATCTATGTGCAAATGTCTCCCCAATACTCCAGCACAGTTCAGAAGGTTGGATTATCACAGTTGTATGACAGCCAGCCATGAAACCCAAATTTGCTTGAGGCTGGTACATACCATCCACTTGACATTTAAGAAACTCTTCAGAATTTTCCTTCGCAGATTTTGTTTCTTATCTCAGTGACGCAGACTGCTGCATTCATCCTTATTTACTCTCTCTGTTTCTTATATTGTGTGCCCGTGTACTACTGTTAGTATGATATGGATAACTAATCTGTTGGATTTCTGCACAAAACTGGAACCCAATAAAAGCATGAAGAAATGTCATAAAGAAACAGTAGCGCAAGATATGAATAATGAATATGGCAATAAAATTCTATCTGTTTTTGTCAGAGTTCAAACTGATTAAAAAGACAGTCAGTGTTTGGGGTTTTTAATTTTTAAAGGTTGATATTGAAAAGATCAGGTCTACTATGTTAGTTCAGTAAAACTAAACACCTGAAACTCAATGATTAACATAAGTACTAAACCGGCAAATCAAATAGGAACTTATACAGTAAAATATGCAGCTTTTTGCTCCAGAGGCCGTATGCTGTGCAGACAGAAATTTTAACTTATTACAATGAATAAACATTAACTTCATTCCTTTCTAATCTGTGAACACGTTTTTTATTTACTATGTTAAACTAAGTCATCTGTGTTCAAGTCCAGCTTTTGTAATGCCTCTACATCACAGGACTAGTCCTTGTTCTAGAAAAAGCCATAAGCAAAACAAAATCCTCAGAGTCTCTCTCTCTCTCCCTTTCTCTCTGATTTATGTAAGTATGGATTCACACATGCTGAATTGCTGAAAAGTCTTTCTGAAGAACTAGAAAGCATCATTAATTGTGGAACATCTTGGAAAAAGGAAAATATAGGCACTTATGGAATCATTAATGATTCTTCTTAAAAATAATATTATTTTGACAGAAAACAAAACCAAATGCGGTTATAATGTAATAAATATTAATCTTTTTGCTTGCAAAAGAGCAAATAACACAGTTGCCTCTATTGGCAGATATTCTAACAGAATCCGAGTTACATATAATTTATATTGAAATGTCATACCGCTCCATAAGACATATTATTGGGAAGTGTTTTCTTTTGATCTTTAGCGAAAATATCCTAAGCCACTTTTTAATAATAAGATTTAGGTACTTATTTAGAGAAAAAAACACTGCAGTGTAACGCCTTGATGAAATTCAAAACTGCCTGGATAACTAACTATCATTGTAATCAAAGCTATTGCGGTGTTCTTGGTGGTACTTAATCAGTGCATTGAATTGGAGCCTGGAAGTGTAACAGGTTTTTAGTACAGCAACAGGTAAAGTTTTAAGCCATAAGAACTCAGTTCAGTTGTCTCTCCATGTGTGGTTTGTGTCATTTGAGATGCATGAATCTCCATATCTCCTGGCATCCTGCCGTTGGTATATATGCCCTATGTGATATTTGCCAGTTCCCTGCGGATGTCTCAGATGCCTGAGAGTATCGCAGTGTGGCAGTGGCCACCTGGGTTGAGGCAACTGAGCTGAGCCCTAAAGAAACAGACACTACCGAGAAAGGAGATTTGCTTCTCTCTGTCAGTGACAGAGCACCAGAAGAGCAAGAAGGAGTAACTGTTCTAAACAAAATGCATCAGGAGGCGTCAGATTGCACCTCAGCCTTTGGAGGCCTAAATATTCTCACAACTGTTAGAAGTTTCAAAAGAAACTGTCTCCTTGAACACCTTTCCTTTGCTGATTGCTGCAGTAAATGCATGCATATATAGAAAAACAATAAAATCATGGTTCTTAAATTAACTAGAGCATATTTGGCTTAGTATTTTTGCTTCCATGTGGTACCCAGAAATAATGCTTTTCTTACCGTCGTTTCTCAGTGTCAGAGGTGTAGGAGGACTCAAAACTCTGGCATTCGTCACTGTGTTTTTTACCAGGCATATATAGCTGCCAACATCAGATGTTTGCACCTTGGAGATGTAGAGATTGCCTGTCTCCTGAGAGATGAAGCGTCTGCTATCTTCTGCCACGAAAGATGGGAATTCATTAAATACCCAGCTATAGATGATCTCTAAAAGAACACAGAAAAAAATAAGAGAAAGTAATTATGGACACAATACTGTGTCATGTTAATGGATACACTCAATAAATGTTCATTAGATTTATTTAAATAATCTATAAAAACCAAAAGCTAAAGGCTTTTTAAACTTTTTATTTGTCTGTTTTAGAACTGAAGAGAAGAATTTTTTTGTCTCCTTGGAATTTTGAAAATAGCATAAGTGTTGAGTCCACAAATTCCCTGGGAAGATATAGTTCAGGAAAAATAATTAAATTATTCTTCAGACACAGAAAACACCCATAAAATATTAGACAATTCCCTTTTCTAATCTTTCAGGTCAAGCCAAATGTAATATACAAAGCATTCTTTTCTCTGCTTGTTCAAATTTGCAATGAAATGTATCAAGATGCTTCCCATAGAGCTAGGGATGACTTTTGCAATTGTGTGTATAAACAGTTTTTATTCCAAACATCTTTCTTTAAAATCATCAGATTCTAGTAACTGTTCAACCTACCTTGCAGTAGGTACCTATTACTGCCTACACTTCTATCTTCTTCTACATCTACTTCACTGAAGAATCACAGAAACCCTTGCTATTTGCAGCTTAAATCCCCACAACCAATGAATAATTCCTTAAACCAAAGTTATCAACTGCTTTGCCTCATAATCTGACTCATCAAAGTAATTTTTAAAAATGGTAATTAAAGGCAGTGCCTTGGTTCTTATTTTTATCCCATGAATCATTCTGTTCACCTGAAAAGTATATAGTTTTCCCTTTATACTATTATTTCCTATTATTCTGTATGAGATTATATCATGATTTATTAAAAACTTAGATGCATTAATGTATCGGTATTAGAAGTATCAGTAAAGTTAATGAGATTCTGATTTAGCAGGGAATTCCTTGCAGGGAATTATTCATGTGGAATTCCATCAATTTAGACTTTAAAGCCTTAACCTTATGTATGCTTTTTTACATGTTGTTCTCCTTTCAGTCTTGTCTTCCACTGTTTCATTTTGTCTTCACAGTTAAAAAAAACACTCTCCACTTTTTAAACTGGCACATTAGCTGTAAGACAATTTCTTTTGTAATCTCTCCCCGTGATAGTCTTTAAAGAACTGACTCCAAAATCAGAAAAGCCAAAGCAAGCTCCAGTATATAAAGTCCCTACTAATGCTCCAAGCTGCAAACTGCTCCTTTGGTATAGCAAGTTCCAAGCTTTTACATTCAAATTTCTTAGGTGACTACTCCCAGCTTCAGCAGCGATATGAAGACAGTAATTGCATATAAGTCACTCTGGCTCTCTCATACTTGTATCCCCACTACCGTCAAAATGTTTTCTTGATATAAAGCAAGTTGGAATTTGAAAGGGTCAAAGAGGTGAGTGGAAACACCTCAAAATTTAATTTTTTTCTGCGCTTTTCTGCTAATGATGACAGAGGAACTGATATAGCTCTTCATTGTATGAGAAAGAACTGTGCAACACATTAACATCCTAGTTAAATATATGCCATAGCCAGCTGTGCGGTTTGACTCTTAACAGTATAAAAAGCATTAGAAATTCCAACTGATCTGCCTGTTCTATCCTTACATTTTATTGTTTCCTGACACGGTGGTCAGAAAGGAATAGAAAAGCACGATGACTCTCTGTTCAACCACTATAAGCCAAGAGTGCGAGCGGTGATGTAGAGATGCAGGATGTTCTAGATCAATTTTGAAGAACTTCAGTCTAGTTTTGAAGTCAGATGAAAATTTTCCCCATGAAAAATTTATGGTATTGGTACAAAAATGTTATGTTAAAGGACTAAAAATATTTACCTGACAGTAGAAGAAAACTTCTCCAAAACGGGGAATTAAGCTGCACACAGTGACTTTTTGCTTAAAACCTTTTTCAGATCCAATTGTAATTCTGAGTGGTTACACAAGACCCTGAGGAATTCAGGGCTCATGGAGAGCTCTCTGAGTGCTCAGAATTTCTTCCCTCTTCTGTTATGTTTCAGACAAAATACTAATTAGTCCAAAATATTTTTCTCTGAAAATTTCATTGCCACATTTTGCTATGATGTCTTATCTGGCAGAAATGATTCATGGCAGCATAAAATTCTACAAAGCGATGATGACGAACATGCAAGTTCAAGGAAAATGCATAGCCTTTAATTGAAGACACCTGTTACCAACTCAAATGGAAAGCAATCAGTCTCACTAATTGCACCGGCTTAAAAGTAGTTCAACCCAAATGTAAAGTAGTCGTCATTGTGGGTTCATTGGCAGTTCATGTAGAATAGAATTTCTCCATTTGTGCCCTAAAAACACACACAGTTAATTATTCATTTTATTAATTAGGACTACTCCTAAGAGATGGATTTCAGGCAATAATTTTTTGTGCCTTTAAGGAAATGGAATACTTAGTCTTTGCTGGTGCTGTATTTAGGGTGTGGGGGGTTATGTTGTCATTTTATCACCTTCTAAATGATTTTTGCTGATAAAAATTGAGTGATGGATGAATGCGTACTAGGATAGGGTACTGAGAAAAAAAAGTAACAGAACTTCTGCCACATCTGAAACTCAAATAATTTATGCTATTAAGCTGCAGTCAATGTTTTTATTTGTGCATTCCTACAGCATCTAGCCAGGATCCCAAACTCCAAAGTACAGGCAAAAGTGCTAATAGTTACTTCTTGATCATTGAAGGAATTACTCCTTTTTTTAATTTCTAAAAAGCAAAACCCTGGGAGAAACTAATAACCAAAACACTTTAAAATACCTGAAGACTTTGCATCTGAATGCTCAGATCTGGAATTGATCTGGAATTCTTAACCTTCTTTGCAGGTGAAAAGCCCCTACACACTCTTTGAAGTTTCTTTGCTATTAGACCTGCTTAATGAGTTCAATATATATCTTAAATATAATTTTGAGGGCTATGTCCATACAGAATCCATAGGCTTCAGTGGAAATATCTCAGGGAACCCTGCAATTTCCAATACATGCTATGCAGAACAGTCAGAAACAACCACAGCTGGCTTGGGATCTGGGGACCCAACAGTTTTTAGCTGACAAAAATAGATGGATGATCTTGCAGAAGTAATTTTACAAAAGGATGTTAAGAGAATGACTGCAATTATGGGAAAATGGGTGCACCTTGACGTTGATCCATTGTACAAATGTGTCACACTTCTAAATTTGCAGCCATGGTAGAGGACGAAACGTGCATTGGTGCTCATATACTGGGGCTGCTAGTATTCCCAGTTTGTATGCCAGGAAAATTAAAATTTAGGGTTCTTAAATCACAGAATTGCTAATAAACGCTGTCCAAGTACAAAAACCTGGGATTTTGTTTTGTTTTGTTTTTTTCTTCTGGCAGTATCATGCATAGAAGAATACCCAAATGATTACAATGACATATAATAATAACTAATAATGACAGAATGATGGACAATCAAGATTTAAAACATTGCTGTCTATCTATAGACAAGTCTGTCATCTATAGTACACGCACAGTAAAATATTCGAAAACAACAGTGAATGTATATTTACATGCCACAAGTCCCACAGCTGTTCAGCACAGGAGCACATGTAAACTACATGAGTTTAAATGTTAACTGAAATCCCACTCTTACAAAATAGTAAAGTGCTGAGTGAACTTTTTGAATTTCAGAACAAGAACCCTAGGAACAATAGGCCCAGTTGACACTGGGCCTATTTGTACACTGCTCACTGCACTTGTTAGTGAACTTCAAGCCTGTATTTTCCTACAACGGTTTAGGTTAAAAGATTTTACAAGTGTCATTTGGCTAAGCACAAAACACAACTGTCATTGTATTAACTTTTTAATAGGAGACTAAACTCCAGAGTTGCATCTCAAGCCTGACAAGTAAATAACGATGAGCTTCAAGAGGTTTTGAAGCTAAGAGTCAGTGCTACCAAAATCTAAATAAACAAAGCTATAACTGTAAAATCAGGAAGTAATTACTCTAGATATGAACCTTCTGAATTCATCCCCTTTTGACAAAGACTGAGTAAATGGTTTCTCCATGCTGTACTCATTTTGCTTTCAATAGGGAAAAAAGTTTAAGTGAAAATAGGAAACTGTGAATATTGCAGTATAGAGAAATTTGGAGTATTTTTGTGGAATATATGCAGAGCTTATTTTTTATTTTTACACTCATCTGTTTTATTTTTAACGTGACACCAAACCAAAAAGATGATGCAGAGTCCTTCCTGGACATTACAGTTGATTGCCAACACAAAAGAGACTTTTACGTAGATGCTATTTATCAACACAAACAGAAACAGAGAGTAATTCAAAGAAATCATGAATTATAGAGGCAGTTGTAAATTTGCATTCTCCCGTGGCTCGGGCTGGAGGAGTTTTCTGCCCGTAAGTTCTATTATGTGCAAAGTCTTGGAGTGAAAATGATTTAAATCATTTTGGTAACTGCAAAACTTGTATTTGGAAAGCCTTCCAAATGTCCAAATTGCTTCTGTGTTTTATTAAGCACTTTTTAGTGGGCTATGTAGGTGAAAAACCGGGTCACTTAGTGATAAAGTAGTGAGAAGAGAGCATCTATCTCCTGCCAAAAGGAATTTACGGTGTGAAATTTTGTTTACTATAATTTCTTAAATGATTTTTGTAGATCTATTTTCTCCTTTTCACAACACTAATTCCTAAACTGTCACAACGTGATGTACTTCCCATAATGGAGGAAGCTGGAACACTGACATATCAGCATTTTTGTTAGTGCTGTGTTGTGCTTTTGGAGATATTCTGATGCAGAAAATGTCAGTACTATGGTAACGCAAAGTCTTTCTGTCATTGTGGGTTGGTAGGAAATAACCCCTTAAGTATTGTGAGAAGAGCTGTGCTGGAGGCATTCAGATAGCACCACACATTCACTGCTGTGGTTGTTAGTGCCTGAATGCTTCCCAGATTTGCTTCAAGGCTTTTCTCCTGAGAAATTGCTTGGTTTATCCTTTTCATATGCAGTTTCTGGACAGCCCTTTTCATCAGTCCTGTCAGGTAAGTGGTATTTCAGGTGGCAAGTGAAGACGTAACAAGAAAATCGCCATACAAACTCCTTGAAGGACACCTAAAACCTAAATGTACAGTCCATACAATGGTTAAATATTGCATCTTCAAGGGCAAAGCATGCAAACACACACCCTATAATTGCACTTCTGTGGAGTTACGGTGTTTGTACAAGAAATAAGTCTGTGTTGTGTCTTTTTTTCTGTGATGCAGTGGTGGGAGGTATAATACTCCATCTCCTCCAGTATCCCGTTGGCAAATATATTTCTCTTCCTCTGTTTAGGATTTCCTCTGATTACTCAAATTCCACAAGATGGCAGTACTTGATGAATAAATGGTACTGATGCCTGGTGGTAGCCAAAATCTGAGATAATCTGGGATTTTTAGCAACTCCGAAGAAGTTGCTGCTTCTCTCTTTTTAATTGATAAAAAAAGCAGCAAAAAGTGCACTCAAGATTACAAGCTGATTTTACTATTCATAGCTATAAACCATGACATTTGTCTGATGGTTTTGCTTTACCATTCAGAAATATTTAATTTAAACAAAACAAAGTATCAGGAAAAATATATGCCTGAACCTCATCTGCTGAAAATACAAAACATTATTTTTTCTCAAGCCCAGTTTTAACCTTTTTCATCACACTTGCTGTTTGGATATTCTGTGTACGAGCCACATAATAAGGGGGCAATACGCAGCACTCTCTAATGATGGAGAACACTTCACATTCAGAAGGGGGAAGGCTTCTTTTTAGCTAAGATGAATGATAACAATGGGTTGTTCCTGCAGCCTCCCACCACAAACAGATAAATAATTTTGGTGCATCTCTTTGTGCTTCTGTGGCTTATTATCAGTGCTCATTAATCCTCCAAGAAAATATTTAATGAAGGTAATTTATTTGTTGCATTGTAATGCACCCACATAGAGCAAACAGATATTGTCAATTTATCAGCTAGCAATGAAATTGCTTCTTTTCTGCTCTGGGGGCTCTGTATCTACTGCTCACTTACCTGAAACACAGTTCTACCAATCACATATTTGTCTTTGTTCAGATTTAATTATAGTGATAAATTTTCAAATATTTTCTTTCTTATAATCATTCACACAGCTAATAACTAAAAATATGGTAGAAAAGGTAAGTGTACTGTCAAGACTGATTTTGTACTGGAGCATACAAATATTATACTGTCATCACTAGTGTACCCAGCCAATATAGTCTCATTTGTACGTTTGACATGTATGAAATGTGGCCAGGCATTGAAACATGTAAAGACAGATGAAATCTCTTTCTCATACATACACTCTTTAAAGAGACCATATAGCATACAACATAAATATGGCTACTGGGAAAGGACAGTAGATTATTATGTGTATTTGACCGTCACTGGCATGATTTTCATATTAAAAAAAAAAAATCTGTTCCAGAAATAATCAAAATACTGTGACTAAAATGAACTCAAGAACGCATATCCTTCAGGGTCTTCTTTTTCCCTCAGGCAAGATCAGATATTATCAGCCCAGTCTTTAAAAATGTCCAGTGGGTTAATTTTCTAAATTTAGATCTTCAAAATAATCTTATTTCATTGCTCAGTTAATAACGAGATAGTTTTCCTCAATATTTGTGTATATTTCCTATTTTTTGCAATACTGTTTATTACTTAGGCAACTTACCATATGGAAAGTATTGAAAACACTTTATTAATGATTGATATTAAACTTTTATGGTTACAATGGAAGATCATTATCCTCATCTGTATCAGCCTTCTGTTCTTGAGGCTAGATCAACCAAATCTCTTCAACTTTTCCTTAGAAAAGTCATGCTTTTGAACCATCTACTTGGTTTTATTGTTGTCATCTCTACTGATTTTCTACATCTTATAATATAGGACCCAAAGAGATGGACATAGTATTCTATCTGAGACATTAACACTATTGATAATTGCAAGAATAGTCTCACATACTCTATTGGTAGCAGCCTTTGTAGCATGTCCTAGAATTGAAGTATGCAATTTTCCATTTACTAAGTATTCCATTTTCTGTAATAGCAGTATTTTTCAGAGGAAGAATGATGTTAATCACTTGTCTCCCTTTATTCTATCTATAAATTTGATGTTTTTGTTAGTAATCTGCATTTTGCTGAATTTTGTGTTACTCATTGCAAACCGTTTCTCCAATGCACTGATCCTTTTGGATTCTCATTCTGTGTTCTGCAGTGACTGTAATCTCTTGCAGCTTGGAGTCATTCACAAATGCTCCATATAAATTGATGTTCTATGTTTTATAACACACCAGGTAATGCAGATGTCACCATATAATGCTATTTTCCATGAAAAGCAGAAAAAAAGTGGATGGTAAAAAGCAATATAAAGTTAAACAGTCTAAATAAGTAATACCAGAGAATTTAATTCAGAATTTAAGCTTTAACTTTGCAGCTTTTTTAATCAACACTACTGACTTTATAGAACTATTGAAACAAGCCTTATGAGGAAGCTGAGGGGAGACCTCCTGAAAGGAGGGTGTAGAGGTGGGGGTCAGTCTCTTCTTCCAAGCAACAAGTGATAGGACAAGAGGAAATGGCCTCAAGTTGCACCACGGGAGGTTTAGATTGGATATCAGAAAAAATTTCTTCATGGAAAGGGTTGTCAAGAATTGGAGCAGGCTGCCCAGGGAAGTAGTTGAGTCACCATCCCTGAATGTCTTTAAAAGACATGTAGACATCATGCTTAGGGACATGATTTGGTGGTGGACTTGTTAGTGTTAGGTTAACAGTTAGACTTGGTGATCTTAAGGTTCTTTTCGAACCTAAATGATTCTATGATTCTGTGGTTAGCAATTTCCAAAGACAAGAATTAGAGATAATTTTGTTCCAGCATTAGAAAGGGTAATCAGGAAAACTCACATCATTATAAGTTCATCAGCTTCAACTTAGACAAAATAATTCATTGACTAATAGAAGACTTGATTAATATCCAATTTAAAAAGTGAGATATGATTAACAATATTGGAAGAAAATAAATCTAGTCAAACTAACTCATTATATTCTTATTGTTCTTTTTATCGATAAAGACAGCATAGTCTCTAGAAGCACACCCTAATTAAAAAGAACTGGAATAACCTTAAAAGTAACTTAGTGTGCTTTGAAAGGACTAAAAACTCACTTAAAAGCATGATCAAAATGATCAGTTCTGGAATTCTTTGTCCTCTACTGCTGAACATTTTAACAGCCAAAACCAAACCTCTGCAGTTGTAATCACTGATCTACAGGAGATATGAAACCTAGCAGTGACAAATGTGCAGGAAAAGTCACTGGTACACTCTGGATAGCTTATTATTATTAGAATGTTTTTTTATGATGAAAATATGCTGAATGTACAGTAACACAAGTTTATTATTTCTTAATAATTTGGATTATTTCTTAATAATTTGAATGAACAAGAATTCTATGGTAATGACTAACTAACTATTGTACTCATATGAAAAGTGTGGCATTGGAAAATAGTGAGGATATTGTTTAATGCTCAGGAAAAAAATATCACTGTGTAGAATATCTATATGTGAAAATTATTTTCTCTGGCAAAATGTTAAAAGGAATTTAAAGTATTATTTTTTTTCCTTTTTTTCTCTTTCACACTTTACATCTCTCTTTTTCTCTGATCATTCTGTGATACTTGAATTTCTCTACATTTTAATGGCACTAGTGTGATAGTTACAGTTACTCCAGCATGGTCTGCTTCTTCTTACTTAAGCATGCTGCAGGGGTGAGCACAATGAAAAGTCATACTCCAGAGCAGTGTTACCTGCAGTGAACCCCAGAATCCTGTACCGAAGTGGGGTGCTGCCTTACATGGACATTTCAGTTTATGACTACTGCAACAATACCAATGGATTAATGTATTTCGAAGGCATAATAAGGACATCCATCAAAACAAAAAAATAACGTGAAGTAATAGGATGATGATCATCCAAATTTGTGGAATATCGCCATTAAGTGCAAGAGTGACATTATTTCTTCTTCAGCTGAGAGATGCAAAAACTCTGCATTCCTAGCCTTCCTCTACTCATCATTTAGCAACAGAAATTCTGTTAAGCAAATTCTGTAATTTGGCTGAAAATATTCACTAGTACTCCAGTTATCAGAGTATCAGTCACTCAAGGAGTTTATTGTATGTTTCAGTTTGGCTTTTTGTACTTCCAAGAAAGAAAGCAAGTTAAATTTGTCACTTTATCCCCCATTCACCTTGATTCCTAGTGCCAGAAAGGATTAATAGTAGCAGAAAGATCTATTTAACAAGATTTCACTTCAGGCTTCTGGATATGGAAATGGAAATAAAAGGCTACTGCATTTCTAGTTTATACTTCAAAACACAATGTTTTTTAACAGCCTTCACCACTCTACACGCAGTTATCATGGGAATTGTGTTGGCAAAAACTGAGTACAGGGCGTAGAGTTTCCTTTGTATGGCTGCACATATTGAACTTAAGATAAACTCCACTGCCTCTCTCCTTGTTTTAATATAAATCTGAAGGCTTTGGCTCAGTCTACATGCAGGTCAGTGTTTGGTGAATTCCACCATGTCCATGGCACAATATGGTTGATGGATTTTCCTTGGGCCTGCTCCTTTGCTCCTATCCTAAGATCTCTAACCAAGGGCATTACCGTTATCATCACTTTTACATGGTAAAGCTAAAGAAGATGGAATGAAGTGACTTCCCAGAAGTCATGAATCAGGCCATAGTCAAAGTGAAATCTCCACTAATACATAATTCTTTCAATTTCCAGTATTCTTTCCTCTCCTTGCCAGCTTTCTACAAGAAATGTCAAAACACACCAAAAAAAACCAGTTATAGTCAATGAATCCTTAGGAGCTGTGTAGATGAACATCAGAGATGGGTAGCTACCCTGCATTCTCCCTCTGTATTTGATTTTCAAATGTTAAAAAAAAATCAGGAGTATAAATCATATAATCCCCCAGATGCTCAAGATCTAGTGCTCAGCTCCTTCTTGGTGTATTTTCTAGGCTTAAATGTACCAAGGAATGGATCTTCCACTACATCTTTGTGAACGCAATGGAACATGTGAACATAGGCTTCAGAGAACAGTATAAAACCAAATTTATAGTCCCCAAAAGACAATTTTTAAGTATTAAGAATGACAGTGACAGATGATTTTTTCACCTTAATTAAAAAATAACTCAAAGTGCAGATGAAGAGAAAGATACACGTCACATTAGCAAACTGCCCTAGAATGCTGATAATGCTGTTCAACCATGTTGTACAAATAAATCACTACAAATAACCTCAGTAACAATCAATCATTTAAAATCTAACAGTGTAGAGACTGTAACTCTTACCTGTTTCTACATATAGACAATACACTATTGAGTCCCTGTGTACATTGTTCTGCACTACTGGAAACCTAGTGAACTGCTTCCATCCATCTTCTACTTGTCATATAATTGTTATTTAGAGATAATACATAGCCTTCTGTTGTCTTACTTTCAGCCTAGGGCAGTGTCCCATGATTATAATCTCTGGTCCTCAACCATGTAGCAATAGCAGTCAATATGACACATCAGGTATATATTATATATACATATCACAAGGAAAAAAGAAGTTATTTGTTCAACTCTCCCTGATTTTTTTTTCTATAGAATAAACGTCATAATAATTAGGTTTTTCAAAGCCTTTTTCCTTTCAGGTATGAAGCATGATGTTGCAAAGTCACATAATCTGGACTGTAAATCAGTGCAATTTTATTGTTTTCTTGAAATTTTCTTTCTAGATCATCCTCTGTTATCCTCTGTAAAATGGGTAGTCCTCCTTCCCTCCACCTTTCATTTGACAGAGCTGAAAATGGGCTCTTCAGGATTGAAACTACATGGTAGTTTGCTAAACTCCTAAAGGACCTTGTGGTTCTGAAGAAAAAGCCACACCGAGACAAACTCTTCACC
Organism: Chroicocephalus ridibundus; assembly: GCF_963924245.1. Lineage (NCBI taxonomy): Eukaryota > Metazoa > Chordata > Aves > Charadriiformes > Laridae > Chroicocephalus > Chroicocephalus ridibundus. The sequence goes on along the minus strand of NC_086284.1, from coordinate 16,807,766 downwards.
AGTATTACCTGTATCCTTCTTTCCATTCTGCCTTCCTCTTCCTGAATTTTTATCCTTGCAGTCTCCAATGGAAGACTTTCTTAATTATTGAAAGAGGAAAATACCATGAAAATGAATGCTTCAATAAATGAATAAATGAAGTGAAATTTTCCAGTTACAGATTCTCCACTCTAGGGTAATAGCATCAACACAACAGGAATTGTATTAGCTGGCTAATGAAGTCATCAGCAATGATTTTAACAATATTGGAACATAGCATGAGAACACAGGAAATAGAAGTGGGCAATCAAAATATCAGAATTAAGTGTGGTATTAATTATTACATTGTTAAAAAGATTGCATTGTGATCAAAAAGAAGTTACTTTTCCACTGTTATTGCTCTGGAAAACATCTTTTGCTGTCAGAAGATAAAGGATGCACATGTGGTGCTGTACAGGGGTTTGAATTTGGCTGTAATCATTCAGATGTTTGTCTGAACTCTATGATATTATGCTTATATATATTCAATAATTTTCTTCTTGAAAAATCCAATTGCCTTTAACTTATTTAAAGTTAAGTTATAACTATCTTCATAACTATAACTAAGTTATAACTATCTTCATACAGGTTACAATTGTATTGGGTAGGAAAAGAACATAAATACACCCAAATATATAATTGTAAACAATTTCTAATTTCCCCTTTGAAAGAGAAAAATTAAAACTAGATATCCAACTAGAATTGTTTTCATACTGCTTCATTTATTTGGAACAATCTTCCTGAACTGATTAAATGAGGCTATATGAATATTTGTATCTCATTAAGCATTATATCACCTCAAATGGTTGTAAGTTCATCTAGTACTTACAAAATAAAGAATAACTGACTTTATTATATAGGGAAACGTGTTAATGGCATGTAATAGAAGTCAGATCAGTTCAGTCCAAAGCTTTCTCCTTCTCAGTCAAGACTGACCTTCTAACATTTTCAGTAGTCATCTCTGCCAGAATCACAGCTGAATTCAGTTAATCATGCCTAGTCTGGGAAGAGGTGCATTTTCGGAAAACTCCACTGTTTTCATCCTGTTATTTAATCCTTTAAGATTTCCACACAATGGTAATCGAGAGAAAAAGCTAGACTCGAGACCCTTAGGAGTTAATAACTTCTTATCTCTTCCTCCTTCTTATGTTTCCTCTTTTTTTCATCTGGCTGATCAGCGTTGTATTCCTGGCTTCTTTTTAGTTACATTGATTAACGTGCACTCTCACTCTATTTTTTTCTGTGGCATGAAGTGGAGAGGTAATTGGGATTAATTAGGAATTTTCTGTCTTAAACAAAATGGGCTTTCTGACATTTAACTATCATCTGATGTGTTTGTAAAATGGTATTGTTTCAGCCACCAGCTTAGTAAAACATCTGAACTAAATAGCAAATGGATTGTAATAGGAAGGTTATTATGAGAGGGTCAGTTCTGCAAGAGCCTACCTCTGTGACTGTACCTGCTGTACATTATTCCAGTCTTAAATCTACTGATGTCGGTCTCCTGATATTTTACAAATTATATAACCCGTGCCACAGAAAAAGTTTTTGCAACACCATTTCCTAATTTAACTGGTACCTTTACAATACTAGTTGCAGAACTGTGGTTGTGATACCATGAACATACATTTCTGTTAAACCCAGCAGAACAATGCTGTCTTGGTTAATCACTAGACTGAGGAGTTCCTGATAGTTACATCTATAATTTGTTGGAGCATCTCAGTAACAGGGTAGTATCTTGTCTCTAGGGAAGAGGAGCTTGTCCACTACAGAAACTTTTCATCATTATTGTCCCATTTGTCAAGCTGTAGACAAATAGCCACGTACGGCTATTGCCTGAAAGGCAGTAGAGCACGAGCCAGAAGGCCAACATACTCAATGCATTTTTAAAATTTAATTAATCTCCCTTGCCTCTTCTCTCTTCCCTCGGTATCTTCTCACACTTTGATTCTCCTGAACTGGCAGCTGGGGTAATATTTGTTGACAATAGTGTGGCTGTGAAACTACAGCACACGTCCCTTAAGCAGAGACCTGTCAGGGCTGCCCCTTCATCCAACGTTGTGCACTGGCTTAATTGGCCAAGGTCAACCAGCTTTCTCTCACTACATTTTCATGGTCCCTGAGGGGAAGAACAGCTCCAGTGAGTGATCCAGTGGGTCTAGGGACATCAAACTTTCAGTTCCTAGTATAGCTGAGTTTATTTTTTGAAAGAATTACTGGAGTTCTAAGGGAGTGGGAATGATTTATCAGTAGTGATAACATTTGCAAAAGGCTTTTAAAAAAATACCAAATTACAAGTTCCTTGGGAGAATTTACCACAGTTGGACCAGTAATGAATTTCCGTCCATTTATTACTTTTCAACTTATTAAAAAAAAATAGAGAAAATCTAGACTTCTACGTAAGAAAGTTTAAATCGATAATTATTTATCCATATGCCTACTATACAGACATTGCCTAGAATTTGGGGCACATGCAGATCATTAAAATGTAATTAAAATCTAATAACAACACATTGCCAACAGACTGGGAGTAACTCCTCATTGGCAAACATAGCTTGTTACAATGCTACCCTACAGAAAATTCTATCATTCCCAAACTCTTAAATTTCATATCCTCAAATGCATGCCTTCAACAAGATTGAGGAAGTAAAACCCTATAAAGTGCTCCAGGGAAGTCAGCAGCAAAATTACTGGTCATGTATTGAGTAATGAAAAGACCATAGAAGAAAAAAAAAAAAAAAAAAGACAGAAGTTAATTGTATTTGTTTGTTCCGTAATGAAAACTACAGGCGTAGTCATCAATCAGTTGCACAGATAAAGAATACAGATTCCTATATTGAGCCATGTCAGGGGCCATGGACATTCACTTTAATGATAACACACATGGGAATTAGCATTACTAGACAAGAAAGTTTCAAAAGCAGTCTAGTAAAAGTGATAAAGTAGTGGATGCAAGAGGGAAATATCCTTATGATTCTTCCAGGGAAAAAGGTAGATGAAGAGATGAGAAGACCCTATGGAATGAACCCAGAATTAGGACAGGGACACAGAGCATAAAGGACTGTGAACCTGTCTTCTAATATATTTTTTTTTCTCCCATTATTGAAAAGCACAGTTCAAGCTTCATTAGCATTCAGTTAAAGTCAAATAAATGGAAAAACACAGTAATGCCTAAGAGGGAAGTGCAGGAACCCTTCTACTCATCATAGCTAGCTCACACAGTTGACACATGTGGCTCTCAACACAGTATTTTTAAAACTTCTGATATGTACATTAAGATCATTTATATGTTATGGGCATGCAAAGAAGTGATAGAAAAGTTGTGTCATTTTGTCTTCTATATATGACATATTAAGGGTTTATTAAAGAAACTTTTCTGCCCTGTACAGTTAGCTATCATTGTCTAATGCCATTACTTCAGTGGCCTGTTTCTGTTACTCAGCATCATACTCCCATAGTGAATTAAAATGGGTGAAGAATGAACAATGTCATGCAATTATGAGAGAAACAAAACAGAATTAAGATAACTGCCCTGTATGTCTTCATATAGATCCCCTTACTACAGGTCAGCTGTTCATTAAGTACACATATTTGGCTTTCATTAAAACATTAATGAGTCTTAAAGAAACAAAACCAAAACCAAAAATGGAAAACCAACCCCAAACTTCAATGTTCCTCTAAATATCACTTTTACCAGTAGAAAGAGAAGCATCAGGGTATTAGACATTTCTGCCTTCCCAGCAAGCCTAGCAGTTAGAAGGAGATGATAGGTATGTTCAGTGAATGTGAAATTTTCTATTTGCCGTCACCAGTTGCACACATATTCACGTCTACAGACTACTAACAGAAGGTACTGACTGATGAGTAAGTTCTGCTTAACTTAAGGGAGAGTCACGTTTGGAGGCATGGCCTGTCCAGCTATTGTTTTGGGAATACTGTAAGTGGCCAGCGCTTTGATAGGATCCAGGAAACAGTCTGCCTTGTTCTCAAGGTGAGAGGAGAAATGTGACTTTCACCCACACATTGGTCTCTCCTGGAAGCAAATTACATAGATTTCTATGCTGACATTGATTTGAAAATTTAGATTTGAAAAAATACATAACAGAAAAAAACTGGATGTTACTTTACTGTTTAACACACACACAACTATATTAATATCACAAATCATCATCAGGAAGAAATCTCACCCGTAGTGACAGGTCAGCATCCAGTCACGTCTAGAGAGAGATGGAGATTCAGAGATCTAAGTTCATGCAGTCTTCCTATGAATTTGAAGAGACTGGTAATGGGTAGATCCATATAAATATGGACGTTCTCTAACATTGTGCACTGAAATACCACTGTTAGATGCTTGGAACCAGGGACTGAATCCAGAGCCTTAAGATAACCTTGTGACCTTCATACACATAAAGTTAGACATCTGTGAACTACATTCACAAAAGCCAGCTTAGTAAATGAAGAGTCGGAGGGCGCATGGATGCCTTCAAAACGGAATTTGCTGTGTCCTGCATGCCGATACCAGAGCCAATTGCCTGTAAACAAGCTAATGAGCATACTGAGGGCAGTCCAGCCCAAATATAACGATCTTGTTATCATAGCTAATTTGCCTGGAGAAGTCTACTCCTAATAATTCTGTACCTGAATGAGGTCGTTTAGAGCCTGCCTCATTATTTCTATGTATAATTTGTGCAGCATGCGCCCAACCAGAGGAGTTCCGACTAGAGAGCTACTGCACTTCAGTCGGACTTGGTTTCCTACTTGTAGCAGAGCTGCAGTCCAAAGCTGCGGTTTTAATGCAAACACAGCTTTCAGATTCATTTTGCAGACCCTGAGCAGTGAGAAATGATTGGTGTGTGTTTCCTTCTAAAGTAGTTTTCTGTGTATTTACAAAGTACACATAAACAGGAGCTCCGAAGAACTTAAAAAAACATTATTTGGTGTGATTTTCTCCAACTAATAGAGAACTAGGACAGTTGTGTAGGAACTAGAAGAACAGGACAACCTCTTGGACCTTGGCAGAAAGAGTTTTGTTTTAGCAGCTTGCTGGTCTAGCAACGCACTACTGTCCAGACATCCAAAAGATGCATGGGAAGGACTGTGATCCCCATAGCACTGACATTAATCAACTTTGGTGATGCATATCTCATGAAAACTACGGTTTTATAATACCAAAGGGGAGGCAGAAAAGATGCAGCCTACAACACAGTTTCCAAACTGCGTAAGAACAGCTTTGTCCTTTAGAAAGAGATAAAAAAAGTTATAGATTAACATCTGTACAGATGTTACGTGCTGTGGAAAGGTTACACAGCAGTGCTCCCTCCAGAAGGCAGCGTGCCTTTGAGGCGGGAGGGAGCAGGCATCTGCCTTCCCCTGCGTGCATCAGCGCTGTTCTCTTTCTAACAATGGGAATCGGCGTTCTCTATTAAGCTCATACTGAAAGCTTGGAATAAAAGCCTTAAAAAGCTCAGCTGAAAGTATTAATTCTGAGGGAAACATGTAAATCTGGATGAAATCTTCCATTCATTTTTAATTTCACTATGGTAAACCTTGTAATTAAGATGATTAAATGACTGAATAAAACCCTATATTTACATCCTTTAGAATACGACAATGAAAAGCCATAATCCTGTTTACAGGAAAAAAGCAGTAGAGGCCTTTTAAAATGGAGATATCAAAAAAAGCTTGTTATTTAAGCATTTGGTAATTAATGAACCTCTTGCTTAACCTAAGAGTTAAATGTCTAGGAAACCCACCTTGGAGAAAAAACTAATGGGGGGTGAGGAAAAATCAAATGTTATGTTCATGGAAGAAAAAAAAAAAGGATAAAATTTTATGCTTATGGATGATCAAATTATCTGCAATTCATATATTTCACAAGGGACAACTTAAGGATTTGCAACAAGAAAAAGTATTAGTGGAAAAACTTCTGGAGTAGACACATTAAAATGATACAGGACTCCCAATGAAGTCAGATGCAGCATTGTTCTGGAGTGATGGTCTAGGAAAAGCAGGAGGTGAGAATCTGCTAGTGGCTGTTTGTCCTAAGGAATTTGCCCCAAATCCTTTTTGTTGAATGTATTTTCCCAAAAAACTCCCTCATTTTTCTGCACAGGTATTTCTCGGCAAAGATGACAATAACTTAACAAACTCATTTATTACAACCAAGCAATAATTCTCTCATCTGAATCTGCACTGCAAATATTCTGAATATATTTCAGGTGTGCTTTTTCTTTTTTTGTGTGCCTTATGTCCACTGTAAAATATTTGGACAACATTCTAATGAAAATCTACATGAATAATCTATATATATCACAAGTTTGTGTTTGTTTGTTTGTTTATTGCATTACCTCTTGATAATGTATCACAGCATTAATAAACAGAAATCCACTCTGTATACACATGAAATCTGTTTTATGATTAAATTCTTGTCAAAATAAATTAGTGTAGTATTTTTTCAGTCAGTGGTGTTTTGTAAAGACTTTCAGATTTTTCTAGAATTGTGGTCTGTAAGAATGGAATGCAGGTATTATTCAATCAAAAATATTTACTTTATCTTCCATTTGAAAACATGTTAATAAGCCTAAATATCTTTTCACATAGTGTTCTTTCACTAAGTCATCTTTCTTTTCCCACAATGATATTGTGATTTTATAAGAAGGCTCAATCCTGAAATTCTTATGCTAGTTTATAAGTAGTTATTGACTTTAGAGATTGAGGAATGGGATTCTGTTGAAGGACGAATTGCTTACGAGGTTGTGGAGAATGATTAGGTTTTATATTATATTATGGGTTTATCTCCTGGGATAAGTAAGTGAAAATTATTTGTAAAGGTGCTGATCAATGTGAATAAATCAATATAACAGAGCTTGCGGTGTTCATCCACAAAAGATTCTCTGTCATCAAAAACACCTCCATAACTCATGGTCTTGTTAATGTTAGATGTTCACACATTTCAAACATGCTTTAAATAGTCTTTAGCTTTGGTATATCCACTACAATAGCTTAGTGCTCACTTGAAATTTTGTCTCCCAGGTGATTTTAAGGGTCAACATTTCTTAGAACTATTTAGAAGGCAATACCATCCATGCCAATCAGACACAGAAAATAAAATGGAGTATCCAGAAACTCAATGCTTTCAAAAATAATTTAAAAATGGATTCTAGATGTTCCTGCACACAAAACCTTGAAGTTCCTCTGCTCTGCAAAACAGTTTTGTAACTGGAGAAGTTTCATATTCACTGCTTAATTTCAGAATTGGATTTACACACTTCCCCTGTTAAGTTCTGCTTCTGTCCAAAACAATTGTTCACAAACTGACTCTGATCTAGCAGTCATCTTTCATTAATATCTTGTACCTTATTGCCACATCTTCATGGGATGATTTATTGTTAAAACATCACCAGGTGCGGAATTTTTTGGAAGGCACATGGAGGTAGATTTTCTCTTTCCTGGGAGACTCCAGCCGCTGTATTACCACTTGCAGTCCCATTGCAGGACCACAAGGACTTAATCCCCTCAGTATTTTGCAAGTAGGAAGCTGGAGGGAAACTGCATGTGATTCTGCATTACATGACAAACAAAAGGAAGGCCAAGTCCCCTTCCCATTCCCATGAGGTTGTGTTTACATCTGCATATCAATGCAATTTTTCAGCTTTCAGTGATTACTCCTCTACACTGCAGAACCTTTCTTGGCATAGCTATGGTGACAAAATTATGCCAACAAGGATTCAAAATATTTTTCTAGAAGTAATTTTCCTGCTGGCATAGCTTGCCAGTGCTCAAACAATATAAACTAAATCAACTGAATACTGTCTTTGAGCACAGTAGTTTCCCCTGCAGGGGTTTTGCTGTCCCACTGATGAAAATGAAAGATACCAGGTTTTCATCATCAAAGGCAATGTGCATGTTATAGTAGAACATTGCATTGGAATCTGCCTAAATATAAGTGTAAGAGTGTAACTTTAGGGAAAAAATTATAAACAGCCTGATGACATATAAGGTGCATTTTATGGAATGTCAGCTGTTACAAGGCGTATGACTACTTTGCTATTGATGCCCATCTATCCTTACACTCTCAGTTTGTTTGGGGAAATCAAATTCAGCTGTGGTGTTTAAACTGCCTCTCACTTTTTCTGCCTACGTCTTTTCCCTCTCAGTTTACTTATCATAATCAAGCCTTAACATCATGTAATCAATTCCATCACATAGAGATTGTAGCGTCAAACTCAGAAATGAACTATAAAAGCAATCACAACAAGGGAACGCAGTCAGAAGAGAGAAAAGCAGAGAGGTGGCCAGAAGATAAAAAGTGTTAATTGCATTGATAATTGTCATGCAGTAATAACAGTCATTCCAGAATAAATAGAAACTGAACACATTTCTCTAACAGAAACTCAGAGGAGATTTTCTGTTCTGTAACTCTTCTGTCTACAACGTGATTTTTTTCCAGGGCTCAAATTTGGAGGAAGAAAAAATCCCCTCAGTGCAGACCACATTTCCTTAAGAGGAAAAGGATATACTGCATCTATTGAAAAACATGGTATTCTCTCTAGCATTGTGTCTCCAGGTGTTATGTGATATGTAAATATAAAGACGTACTTAGCTATCTGCAGACATTGCTGGAGTGCCAATTTGAAAAACAAAAATGTAACCTCTCTACATTTTCTTTTGGGAATCCAGAGGCATTTCATGGGACTTATGATATTTCTGATTTCCAGCAATGGTGCAGTTGTACTGGAAACTAAGCTATACAGCGAGAAGAAGCAACCAAAATCACGGCTGTACTACTGAAAACAAAAGACAATTTGTATTCAACAGCAGTGTCTTGACACTGACATTTGGAACAATTTCTGAAAGCTTTTAAACTCTAAAAGAAATCTTCTGTGACCTCAAGGCAGCATATTCACCACTGGTGGCACAGAGACTATTGTTGTTACATTCAAGTTTTATACTGGGAATAAGACAATCTTGTAACAGAAATTCTGCTGTTAGTCAGTGGCATTTGCAGCATACAAGCTTTAATTACTCCTTTGGTGCTCCCAAAACTGTCAGCAGAATGGTGGATATTTCATTTTTGAAGTTCTACAACCAAATACACGTTGTATCTAAAATACCGAACGTCCAATAATGAGCAACTATAAAGGACCAGCATGCATACAAGCTGCAGCCTACTGTACCTGGTGAATGAAGCGGAGGGGAGCACATCAGAACAACTCCTTGACCTTCACGTACAGAGACAGCACTTCTCGTCCGACCGCTAAAATTCCCCAGATCTATCAAAAGAACAGAGTGTTTCAGTTACAAACCAAAGATTTTAAATTGTGTGGCTACTGTGACTTACATTTTATTTCCTCTTGTAAAGCTGACAGTTCCTGTTTTCATACCTTAATCTATAATTGGAGGGCCTTTAAAAATAAATCTATTTCGATTACAAAAAATTCCATGTTGCATTACCACTTTATTACTCTCTTTAGTGCATTTGGATACAGTAAGTATCAAAAGCAAAGCAGTAGATGATATATATCCACCATTTACAGAAATATTTAATAGTGCTTTTTTTTCTTTTTGCCATATCCTGTTTGGTTTTTTTCACCAGTAGAAGTGATTCATACGCAGTGAGGAAAAGAAATAACAGTGGAGAAAACACCTTGGCTAACATCCAGGCTGATGATGTTGCTAATGTCACATGGAAAGTATATGACACGTTGTGATGAGATGGGAAAATCAGCTGCATTGGTTCTAAAATCAAATCTGGTCTATAGCACATTTACTCTTTTTTAAAATACATTCCTTCTGACTTCTACAGTGTTAGAAATACAATTCAGCTGTGAGTAAATATATTTTCCCTCCAAAGGTTCCCCTCTAGCAGGGGAATAACAAACATTTCACTCTTTGTACAAAAACTTTTTAATGGGGCTGTAGGGCACTCCTATGAGCTCTTCATTGTGTTTATTTAAAGCCTCTCAACCAGGAGATCCAATTGGCCCATTTACCGCAGGGAACACTGGACCTGGTTCACCTTTGAGGTGGATAGCTATGCTCTAGCGTGCGTATCTGTAGCAGAAGGGATATGACAGCTCAGTTTTGCCATTTGACTGGTGCCTTCATCCATTCCTCAGCAATGACCATTTTAAGACTCTATTCACTCAGGGGTTTTCTAGAGACATTTCTCTCTGATGTGGATCAAGGCAAAGAGAGCTGCAATAAGAGTACCCAAAGATATCTTAGAAAAGGACCAGAAGCTTCAGTGGGCGTTAAATGAGGATCCAAAATATGAATAGATGGGGCCAGTTGGAGCATCTCTCAGTGACATTCAGCGACCTATAGCCATACCTCTTCATTTCTGCATCCAGACCAAGGTGAAGGTGCTGGTATGATCCAGACAGCACCAAACAGTTTGAACAGGTTGAGAAGAAATTACTTTCTTAACTGCACTCAGTTGACAGTTCCCTGTCAGATGCTGAAACTCCACATCTTGCTCCATGCTTAGTAGTGCATGAAACTGAAGTTCAATGATTTTTAAAATATGAGTTGATCTTTGATAGATTTCATAATGGGGATTAGGTACCCTTTTTTAAGTAGAAAGAGACCTATAATCTTTCCAAATGCTTTTTCACATTTCTAAAAGATGTTTTGAGCATAGGCAGAATCCTAAAATTTAAGTGTATCTAAATTTGTGCTGTCTTTGGCCAAAATAAATCAGTGCTCTGATTTCAACAGCAGATATCTTGTTTGAACAGAGAAAAGGTGGATGGGCTTCAGTAGAATTTTAAAAAATAATAGGGCAACATTCCCAAATTATGCAAAATTTTGCTAGGCAATAGTTAATGAAATATTATATTGCATTTTAAAATAAGCACACCATGGGTTATAATATAATCTGATGTAATTTCACTTAAAAGTGCCACCTAATGAATGTTACCTGATAGTATATTCTGTGGAAATGTAATTATTATTAGTTTATGTCTAGAAAGTAGTGGGCTGGTGTATCCTTGCATAAACAGTTGTTTTGGATGGGAGAGCAGCTTGCAATGAAGTTAAGGATGCCAATTGCATGTGACTTTGGGCCTTTACGTATGTTTGCATTGAGTCCTGTATTTTTCTAAAAGGAAACTGATCTATCAAACAATAATGTCTGCAGCCTATTAAGAAACCAATGTTTAGCTTTAATTTTAATGCACATTTTAGGAATACAATAATCTTTTTTAATGCATTATTGCTGAGTCCTTGTGAAAACACTGTGTGTCCTTAAAGACTTTTTTCAAGGTCAATTTTTCAGGCAAGAATGACACTAAATTACCATAAAATTGTTCTTGTAGCCTTCCTTCTCAAGAAAATATGATTAATCTTCTCTGTATAGGTGTCCTAAAACATTCAGTTTGATTTACTCCCCAAATGCCTTCAAAGCTCCAGACTGTATGCACAAACCAACCTCAGTGAATTTAAAATGTGGACCGAACTTACACTGATGTGCCATGGCTTCAACCTGTTTTGGGAAGATGCTCAGAAACCAGAATAGCTGCTCTGTGAGAAATACAAAGGCCATTTCTCTGTGTGTAGGAAGAGATATTATCGTAGCAGTACCTCCTTCCCCAGCATTTGGAGAAAAACAAGAACTTATGTTGCAGACATCAGAAAAACAGTTCTAATACTACTGACTACCTGAAACCCATGCTGCAAATTTGCTATATACGCTATAAAAGGAGATTTAAAAAAAAATAAAAATTAAAAGCATTTGGATCGGGGAATCACATAGCTGAATGAATTAAAGTATTGTGCAATGAAAATGTAAGTGAAACTAGCAAAAATTCATAGCGGTGTAAGGAGAGAGCCTGCAATTTGCACAGAGAGCAGGACAAGGAAGCAATCTTTTCTACTTCTGAAAAAAGTCTCTGAGATTTGTTTTCACAGACTGTTTCTGCAATTTCTTGTAAGCCTGGAAATACTTAATCAGAATTTTCAGAAATATTTTTATTTTAAAAAATATTAAGAACTCCAGCCTTTTGATTTAAATTCCGAACTCAGTCTGAACTATTAAACTATTTATTAAAAGTCTTTAATTTTGGAAAATATTTTTTATTTTCTTGAAAAAAGTTATAATTTACATATCTCTCCTGGAGGATAAAATATTTTAATTTTAACGCAGAATCCTGCATCTCCTAGGGCTATATGTTTTCATCCTCTACATTAAACATTTACTATCCATGATGAACAACCTGGAAGCCTGTCAACACAAAAGAAGGGAAATTTGTGACATCTAAATTGTAACCTCTATAGGCTGAAGTAGAAGTTTTATAGTTTTTGCTTTTTTTTTTTTTCCCCTCAGGTGAATAAATGCTATTTTCTGATTAGCTATAGTGACCTCAGGATTTTTTTCCCATTTTCTGCTTTGTATGTGCACTGTCAGGGACAAATATTCCTTTTTTTCTCGAAATGAAAAACAAAGATCTTCTTTTATTTAAAAATAAAAGTAATCTGTGTGACTCAAGTTTCTATTTGTTCAAACCAATTAATTTCAAACTAAAGAAGGGAGGTAACAGGGCTTTGAATTTCAGCTCTTTTTGGCTATCTGTTGGTTCTGAATTGCATTTCATGTTAGCAGACAGTGAAAAAAAGGATTAACAGGTACAAAAGCAGGGATTTAGCTGTAAAACAAACAAATGTAAGAAAGCTTAAAAGGAAGGAAAGGTGAAGGATCATGCCTGCAGTTCCCCCACAATAAAATAATAAGTCCAATATGGAAGAATCAAATGAAAGGGACATGTAATTAATTTCCTGTAAATCTCAGCCATTTCATGTCTAGCCACATTGAAAAAAAAAAAAGGAAGAAAGACAGCTAGTAAAAAAGTATTCAAAACACTATCATTTTACTTTAAAAATTCTAAAATAATAGATATTGAAAGAAAGGTTGGACAGAATACAGCTTTAGAGGTGGGTACCGTAACCTCTCACACAGCAATGCTGGCCATCGGCTCAGTATTCTTGCTGCAGTATAAACTTGTAACGTGTGACATGTCAGACAGCCCCGCACAGAACGAGTCTATCCTTCATATTATTACGATGCACATGGTTGATTGATAAGAAAATGCCTTTTTGTGCTCCACAGGCGTTCATCTTCTGCCCTGAAAGATTAGATTTATTTACTCTTATCTCAGTGCTAGCGGCAAAGATGATAACACCTATTATATTATTTTCAAAGCAGTTCCTGGGGTTTTAGCTACATGACTTTCATACTCTTTAACATGAGGCACAGCCTTGACCACTTTGAAAATGGCTAGTTAGGTGTCAGACACCATTTCTAATGTAGCTATAGCATTAGCAATTGTATGCAAAACATGCAAAGAGCATTTAGGATGGAGTGTGTGCGGCAGGAGCACCACAATTGTCTTTATTGCGAAAAAAATACTCAATTCAACAAATATTATACAGTGTCACTAGAGAACAACCTGTGACACAGAAGCGTTCTCCACTACGAAAAGGAAACTGTCGAGAAATTCCAGAGCTAGTGAAGATGCAAGACATTAAATCCAATGGGTTTGCTGCAATGCTTTCTGGATGTCCTGCTTGTACTTCAGGTATAATTAGCTCGGTGTAGTATTCGATCTTTCACAGAAGTTATAAACCTGGGAAACATTCCGATCTCTGATCCAAAGCAGCTGCCAGGTAGTATGTCTGTCTCTGCAGCGGCTGTCCCCGTTCTTCTGGAAGCAGCTGAAGCATGGGTTTCTCTCAGCACACATATGTGCCTACTGATATAGGCTGTGGAAGAATGACACTCACCACCACAAGACTATCAGTTTAAATACGACTCAACAGACTTCTGCAGAAGGTGAAAGGAGTAATGGAAAATAAATGAGAAAAATCTCAAGGCAGTCAAAACAACAGAAAAGCTTTGCAGGACTAGCTGTAATAAACAACTAAATAAAGGGGGAAATATTCTGCCATTGGTAGAAAGACTTCTACAAAAGTTAGAGCAGTTTTTACCACTTAGTAACCTTCCAATTTGCCTTCACTGTAGTTTGCTTTTTAGGCATGCATAGGAGGGAACACTCATTCCCTGTGTTCATCAGTTGGCTGCAGCTGATGGGGGCAACAGCGAAGGGGCAGGTTTTTGTGACCCAGACGGTGGTCCACTGATGATTGCCATGAAATTAGAATCAAATTAAAAATGAATAACAGATCTTGTTTTTATTTTAGGCAATTACTGCTTGGTGACCTAGCATGGAAGCTGTGGAAGGCTCTGTAGTTCATTATCAGTGACTTAAACCAGTTAATTAACTTTTAAAGGAGAAATTAGATTGGTGCAGAGGAACATCTTCTGCCAGTCCAATTCTACGAGTTTAAACTATTTTAAGTGCAAATTTATTATGGAGTTTAAAATGGACATCATATGATATGTATTAAAACATTTAAAGACACATGCTGAAGATATCTAAAGAGAAATATAAAGCAGGTGATATTCTTTCTAATAGGGTAAAAATAGCTCTACACAAGGTAAAATTCTTCTGTCAGACCAAGGACAAACTTATTCATTGCATTGTCACTACAGAGAGGATAGCCTTCCTCTCCTTGTATTTGAATGACATAACTAAGAAATAGACCTTGAGCTGGAATTGTAGCTCTTTAAAAAAGGTAAGATTTACAGGGAAAAGAATTACATTTAAAATATGTTTTTCAAAATTCCATTATCACCTACATCAAAAATGTGGCTTGACTGTACACTTGAAACAATGGGAAATATAAATGTTGTGTTTAATAGCCCATAAACACAGGGTACACAAGAATGAAAAGTAGGTATTAAAAAGAAGTGAGACATGTGATTGTACAGGGGACTTTTAAATTGGATGAATTAAATACCATACTGACAGAATATCAAGATGTCGAAATAAATTAATAGATCCTTTTGTATTGACAAACACCTGTTTTCTGGGAATACCAGATTAAATAGGTGGAGCCCTGTTATTCGAGTCACTCATTGGACCTAAGAGTAACTTTCAATACTGAAGACGTTAACTAGAAAAGGTGTGAAAGGAAGCTCACATAAAAAGATTTCTGCCATGACAGAAACATCATCTCACTGTGGTTAATGGGACAAGCATACATCTTGAACTTTTAAAAATCACATTACCATATGACTTTTAGGTGACAAAATAAGGGCAAGATTCAAATACGTCAGAATGTATCACGCTTATTATCATTGCTGCTGTTATTGTTTATTACCAGAAAGCTTTTGACTCCTTCATGGATCATCAGTCTGACATGACCTGAAAAAGGTCATTTTTTTTTCCTCAAAGAAGTTACTATGCAATCATATAATGAGACACAACAGAAAGCGAGAGCGCAGAGAAGCAATGGTGTGTTTTAAGCTTGTACACCGGCCACCCTGTGTCTCCGTACACCTGCAGAGCCATTGAAGAGTTTAAAGGAAGGGGGGTGGTTATAGATATTTACAGATGTTTTCAGGGAGTGACAACAAAAGATGATGAGAGGCACAGGAGAAAGCTTAAAGATTCCTGTCTGAAAATGTAAAAGATGAAGAGAAGAAGATACAAGATACTGTATTTTCTCATACCACCATCTTCCAGAAACTTTCTCAGATGCTACAAGAAGTTTTTTTCTCAGGCAAAAAAAAGAAGTCATTGCGGGATCTTTGAACAATGGTGGTCCTTGAGCATGTTCTTGTGAAAAAGAAAAGAATCTTCTTTTTACCATGCAGTCAACATGAACTAAATGTATCCAATATTGATTCATTAGCCCTGAACTAAATCTTCACTAAGAAATGCAGAGTAGTTAACTAAAGGAACATTGTTTTTTCAGTCTTTAATAACATATTTCTATATATACAATTTTTATATATTATAACAATTCAAAAATACCTGGTCCACTGTATTCTGTAGTATTATCCTGTTTATTTTACATCTTTATCTAGCTGTCTATGTCTAGCTGTTTTATCTGGTAAGCAGGGAACATCTTTTTGTATTTTCTACATTTCCTGTCACAAAGAAGTCATGAATCCATAAATGTGGCTAATACATGCTACCATAATATACTTTATTATAGTAATAATTAGCTATTCTGGTGAAGATAAGAAATATATAGAACTATTTCCTAAAATGATTTATTGATTCTTGTATAAAATATAGTACAGTATTTTTTCCTTTTCCATTTCTTCCACAAACTAGATTATTATTTATAAGTAATTAATTATTATTAATTAGAAAATTAGAAATTTTTATAACAGGGAAAAATAGAATTTGCCTCTATTTACTGTGCCATACTTTTTAAAAGGGAATACTACTATACTACTTTTCAATTAAAATATTCACTACCTGTCATCCTACATAGATTTTATATAAAATATAAATTGATGTTCTTCTTCCACAGTTTTCTCTTCACCAGCTAATCATTTTTTATATAATCTAATCGTTCATGGCAGGTTACCCCAGGAGTCTTATGTATATTGGGAGCTTTGAAGAATTTTTTATTTGGTTACACCTAGTTTCAATAGCATCAATGAATAGCATCAGTGTCATCAATAAAGCTTAATTCTTCCCAGAGCCTTGAAGAAGAAAGGGAATTTGTAGATACCAAAATCTCCCTGAACTTCAGTAGGATTTCTGCACACATAAATCCTGAAGTGCTGGATCAAAGTGAATTAGAAGAAGAAATATTTACATGCAGAATAAAATAACAAGATTCTGTTGAATGTTATAGAGCTGCTATATGATTCAACTTGCCATATTAATTGCACAATATCTGGGATGTTTGTGGTTACAGTTGTTGATGATCATGATTAATTAACTGCAATCTTTCTGTGTCTGTCAGGTTTCATCTATTCTCCCAAGAATTATTTCAGCATGCTTCTCAGCTGACTCTCGTATCTGCATACTGAAATATAACGGCAAAACACAGAACCAAATGCAAATATTATAGTTAAGACTTTTTCATTCTTTCATTCTATTCATGATCCGTCATTTAGGAGCAACAGCTAAAACCAAACAAATAAACAAACAACCTTAAGTAACAAATGAAAGGAAAGATTTTCAAATACAGTTGCCAACATTAAGTCACCAAAATAAAGTGGATCAATAAATGGTACTATTTCCAGATGTCCTGAGCAAACAGATTTTCACTTGAGTAATATATGCAAAGTATTTTTTTGTAAACACACTTTGTTACATAATGTTATCTGCATCTTGAGAAACATACATTTCTGTTTGCATCCTTTTTAATATGCCTTCCTGGCACTGAGTGGTTTACTAACCTGTATAAATTCTATATACACGATATTGATAATTCTACATTTTAACTTTTTTCCTTTGTACTTATGAGTGCTTCTTCCCTTTTTCTTTTTTGCTCTTTTAGTCACTTTTTTCAATCAAATTAATTCCAAACATTCAAGGATATATTGCAAACACCATTTCATTTTTGTAACTTTCTTCAACTAGATGTGACTTTTCCTTGCTTTAATTAGGGACTAAAGATAGCAATGCCAGTTAGAATTTTGCATGATTAAACACGGAATAACTAGCACAGTACAGTTTCTTATCTTATGAGATCATATAGAATTGACAGTGACTAATCTCCTTGCTATAGTTTATTGGAAAATCACTATATATGTGTTGTGGTTCATAGGAGGCTGATCTGTAACAGTGTTAGTAACACAGAAAAAAAAGCTTTTATGACCAGTCTGTGTGAACAAGTCATTAAGGATAAGATATTCTGTATTTCATTGATCTAATTCATATTAGAGAGTAAAACATTGCTTATATATATTTAATGCTTCACTTCCATATGTACAAGACATTGTTGCAAACCTTTGGCCTCAAGGATCCTTTCTCCTACATCTCTTAAGTTCCAAATCTTGCTTTGCCAAAGCCGGAATTGATCAGAAGAAAGGGTATAAAACATTTAAGAAACTAAAATTTTTTCATCAGGGAAAGGTGGTAAAGGAAGTAAGCTTCCCCAGGTTCAGAAGAGATGGTGTTGAGCTCACCTAAATTAAATCTTTACAACTCTCACAGTTTTTGCATTCAAGGCTATCTTGCTTCTTTTATACTACGCTGACAGAATACCACCGTATTTCCATAACTTGTTTCATCTGACCTAGTTCAGAGCTCTAATTTGAAATGAGATTAATCCTACCCAAGAATTGATTATTTCTCTTTACTAACTACAAAGAGGATGTAGATTTACAAATTCAGGCACAGCCTTTTTTAACTTTGTGGATATTTTTATTTAGTTGGATAAATCCAGGAAAGGTGACACAGACAAGGACTCTGTAGAAAATAAAAGCCTGCCCTACCAGGGTTCCTGTTCTGAAGAAAACAATGTAGAGATGTTTGATAATGTTTTGGTTGTTGTTTTTTGTTTGGTTTTTTTTTTTTCCTGACTAAATTGTATTTTGTGTAAATGGAGGTTTTGTTTCAGAATTGCAAGTTATATGTGCATGAACTAGGACCAATATAGTATCTGAGAACTGCTGTTCAGATCTAAGGCTTGGAGAATGGCATGACTGTCCAGACTCCAGTAACAGCTGGAGACTTGCAGACACCGAGGTATGACATATCCAATTCTGACTCCACTCTAGACAAGTCATTTCACAGTGCTGACTTTTCACTAGACTAATGTGTATAAATGCCTCCATACTTCACTTCTGGTCTGTCATAAAGAAAAGAGGAAGGTCATAATCTCCGAGAAATTATTTATTTGCTCTTCTCTAAGAGTTGTGGTGCCCAGTATGACCTACAAGTCAATTGTGACAAGATAACTAAGTGCTTGGACACATCCAAGGAGTAAATCTGGAAGACCTTGGTCTTAGTTGAATAGCTCAACTGGAAATGAAGGCCTTACAAACACGGAGTGTTTCCTAGGTAGCAGCTGGTTGTTACATATGATCCCAGGTAATATTTTTGATAAGGCAGTTTGTATTGGAACACGTTATTCTGTTTTATATCAAGGTGATACGAGTCACTGCAAATCACAATTTAGGATATGAGCATGTAATTGAACAAGTAACAGTCATCAAAGATAAATAAATTGTCACCAGTCAGCTGAGCTACTATAAATTACTGTCTATGTACTTTAACCTTTTCAATCTGTAAGCTAGAACACATCAATTAAAAGGTCTGTGAAGGTGGTTTGACCATTCATTTAATGATCTCATGTGTGGCCAATGAATGGCACACAATTTATTTATTTGTCATATCAGTAAACTTAAACCTTTGTAGAAGGTTTCATAATTTCATGAGATCTTGGCTAAAGCTATTTCATACGCTCTCTGAAGGGCATTTACTTCTCCCACCTCTCTTTTTGCATTCTAACGCTATTCTTCTATGCCACTTATTTTCCAATTCTGCCACAAGCTAATGTCAGAGAGCTTGTTCAGCATCCAGTATCTCCTCTCCTCTCCCTGCCTCACCTCGCCTCGCCTCACCTCTCCTCTCCTCGCCTCTCGTCGCCTCTCCTCTCTTCGCCTCACCTCTCCTTTCCTCTCTTTTCTTTTTCTCTCTCCCTTTTTTCTCAAGACTGTTATGCTACTTATCAAAATGGTATCCTACCTAAGGTATCTATATAACAAACCGTAAGACACAAGGTTGCACAAAGTAGGAATCACAGTCTTTGTTTTAGGAATGTACATCAGGCAGCAATCCCACAGTAGTTCATCTGATCACTTAAAATCCTTATTTATTTGTCACAATTATATATTACTGCTCACTGATCAATAGAAATAAAAGTAAAATATGTTTCCTGAACTAAGTCAGTTAGATGCTCCACAATACGGATTGATTTCTTTAAGCAATCTAATAATCGCTTCTCTTTTTAACTGACCTTCCTAGGGCAAAGCAAATTACCACCGAGTATGTCCCAGCTGTAACAGTGGCACAGACTTCTGATACTGCAACTAAGCATAATCAAAGCTGTGAAAGCTGTTGCTTTGGAAGTTAGGGGTAATTGGTAGTATTAATAACGCAGCAGGTAAGAATAGCAAGACAGCTTCTCTTCTCATATGGACTGCTGACCATATGACTTACAAGAGAGAATCAAGTTGACGGTTGGATTCGATGACCTTAAAGGTCTCTTCCAACCTAGATGATTCTATGGTTCTATAGATGTTAGACCACGCTATCTAAGCCTGCAGCCATACCTAACCATAGTAGTATACAATGCTTTAAAAAAAAACCAAAACACCCTGAAAGGCAGATATTTACATTTAAGTCAACTGAACTTGCTCACATGTGTCTGGGTGTCCTACCAAAGAACGATACTTCCTCCTAGATTACTACTAGTGAATTGCTCAGCACTTTGTAAGCCTTAAAGCCACGATTGACCATAATCACAGGCCTGTATTTAGACAACGTTTTGCCACAAGAAAGCACTGGGCTCCGTGATACAGGTATTGAGTATGTGGGCAAAATCAACCAAAGAGAAGTTAAAAAAATAAGTATCAGGCTGGAGAAGTTTTGAGCTCTGAATACATGAATTCTCCGTGTAATAGGATAACACCTGTCAGAGGAATTAGACCTGTTAGGGACCAGCCTTGTAGGATAAAGCATTTGTACCATAAAGCATTTGCAACAGTTATTCAGAGAAAGTCAGGCATAAAAGAGGACGTAGAGGAAAAATATTAAAAAGAAGTCTAGCCGTTTCAAACTCATGGTGAGCATTTGGTAGATCAGGCTAAATACATAATATGTTTTTACCAGCAAGGAAAGAATCCAAGTTTCTGTAGTGAACATGCTGTATGAAGGAACAAAAGTGGTGATGTCTGGATTTTCTACTGAAGTGGACCAAATAATTACAGACTGTGACATGAAGACTCTGAAGTTGGTTGGTCAGATTTCAATATTATGAAATGATGTAAAGAATGATTTGGATGTTAATGAATATCAAAGGGAAAGTCAGAAAAAAAGCTACAGATTAAATACATACAGAACAACAGTTTCTGCAGCAATACTGCCAGATGATCACTGAATGGCTTAGAACAGGCAGATCAGTAACCTCAGACGTGCCGAAAGGATTGTTCCTGCGTATAAGGTACTAATTTACAAAGGACGTCACACGGCCAAAGAACCTTACTAACCAAAAATAATAGGCGAAACTCTGGATATGTGAATCTGCAATATTTCAGGAGGAACATCTTATTCATACCTGTTGGGTTCCAGATGGTTAACTTTACATGTATTATAAAATTGGTTTGTTTTACACTACTCCACTGAGAGTTACAGTTGTTTTTACCAAAAAGGGATGAGTTTTTGCTATCTGAAAATCAGGTCCTTTGAAAATGTCTCTGTCACGTAAGTTTGATATGTTGTTCTGATACCATACTTCTAAAAAGAAGTTGACAAATCCGAAAGGCTTTAGAGAAAAGTTATGAGATAAATTTGCATTACAGAAAATATCTTAAATGCCTAAGCCTAAGAAAAAATATTCTGATGAAGGTAAAGGTGAGAAAAGGAAAAAGACTTTTCCATCATTTCGTTTTCTTAAAAGAAAATACCTGAGCTTCTGAGTCAATCTCCTACTGAGATTT
Source organism: Chroicocephalus ridibundus (assembly GCF_963924245.1). Lineage (NCBI taxonomy): Eukaryota > Metazoa > Chordata > Aves > Charadriiformes > Laridae > Chroicocephalus > Chroicocephalus ridibundus. Next base: position 16,786,216 of record NC_086284.1, on the reverse strand, counting down.
ATCCTACAGATAAACATTATGTGATTGTTTAAAATCACTCCTAGAAATGGCCCCCTTGAACTCAGTGCATGTAGTCAACTGATTTAAATATGTGCATAAATGTTTGTATACATTGGAATGCAATTTTTAACACAGATTTCATGCATAAATTGTTTACACAAAAAATAAGAGCAAAACAAGAGATACTCTTAGAAAAGAAAAGAAGAAAAAATAATGACTCCTTTTCAATGATGTGTGGGAAAGAATAGGAAAATGATACAAGATTACTGCAGTGTTATCACTTTAATAATGATTAAACAAATCTCATTTGAAGGACTGACGTTTAAGGAGACGGTACCTAAATACCTGAGGAGAATTGCATCCATGCTATCAATGTAATTTAAAATAAACCATTTTGTTTAATTAATTTCAACCCATTTTATATGTTTCACATGCTAAGGAGATGAAATGGGATTTTTATCAGTGTAACTGCAAATTATTGACAAGAACAACTACAGTGGTAGCATACATTCATTTTATCCAAGTCAATTAATACTAAATATTACATGTTTCCAGTTAACAATACAAGCATGGATTGTAGGTTGAAATTAACTGTGATTAAGCTCGTTCCAAGTAAAAATTTTAGATTATTTACACTAGCTGATTTAGATAAAGTCATATCATAAATGTCTATGGCCTACCAAACATGAATCAAATGCAAGCAAACCGAAAATGAATGGTAGTGTGACTAAGTAGTGGTGACTAGTCATCGACGAGATTCATGTGTGACTATACTTTAAGGTAACAGTATCACGTTAATGCTGAGAAGGCCTTTTTTAATTGATTTTTGTGCCAATGATTTTGAATGTAATAGAACAGGATTTTCAATTCTTATCCCTATTATTTGGGAATATTTTTTTTTTGCTTGGAATATAGATGAGTTCTTTCCTTCTAACGTGTCACCACAAAAGCAATATTTGTGAGTGCTAAATTTTATTGTGTGGGGTTCAGTTGTCTGATAGCTACGTCTGAGCCAGTCATCCTAATCTTCCTTTAAAGACAATGCAAGAAATAGACACTTCAAAGGCCTGATTCATTTGACCTATTTTAGATGTCAAATTGACACGAATGAATTGCATCCTAGTAGTGCAATAGATTAAGTAGGGAATATAAACAATTAGATCAGTTGCAGCTGCCTATAGTGTAGATATCTGACATTAAAGGGGAATGAAAACAGTGAATTTAGAAACACTTTATTATTTCCTTGATCTTCAGATTGTTTTCTTAATATCATTATTTTGTCTATAATGCTCTGATAAAACTGAGTAGAAGATGACAAAGGATTCCTCTGATATATGGAAGAAAAGTAACAAAAGGCAAGTAAAAAATCCCTTAACTGTGTTGGCCTTTCATTAGTAAAAGGTGAAGCAACAGTTTTTTACTCTTATCAATACAGCAGTGAACTAACTAATTTTTTAAAAGGTGCGCAGGAGATTAGGATACGAGTGTAGTACTTTTCCAAAAAATTTCCAGATTAAGGCAAATTCAGCCATTAACCTCATAGACTAATCTTGTTGTGGGATGAAGATGCTCTTCCTGAAGGACAAAGAGGATAGCTTTAGATTTAAATCAACTTGGACATACACATTTAATTTTACACCTAATATGTTTCATATTGTTCTGCAGTATAGAAAATCCAGAAGTTATATGTATTAAAGAATTTTACATTGACTTTTAAAAGAACTTTACAATGCGGTGAACTCCACCTTTTGCCTTCCTGTTTGGTGATTAATGTACGTATGCATGAAAACCTCCACAGCAGTCTGCTGAGCCTGAGTGATCCTTAAACGATATAATCTCCTGCATCTTGGGAAGACACTTATTGGAGAAAGAGGGTGGCAGAAATGCCAGCACCATAATGCTGCATTAAATGTCCAGCTTCAGATGACTAGCAGACTGAATCCAGCATGCGTAAAAGCAGCTAGCATTTCATATTTATTGTTTGTAATTTCAGTGGAAGCAAAAGGCTTTCAAAATAACAAGGAAGCAATGGAAGTGTCTTTGTTATGCATCTACTTTACTGCATTCACTTTATAAAGAATGTAGGAAACTATTTCCCTCTCTAGAAACACCTGTAATGTCAGAGAAGCAGTGCCTTTGGGTAGGTATTGATTTTAAGTAGAGACAACACAAAAGACTATAGCTATCGTGTAAACCTACTTCTCAGCTTCACAAATGCAGCTTGAGTATTTCTGCCTCTTAAATTCTTCCTTTTAAATGACACCATTATTTAAACACTTCCAAGGTATTTGAGTGCTTCTTCGTTAAGTCAGAGCTGAAAGGTACTTAACAGATACATATGATGGGATATATGTACAAAGGCAAGAAAAACTTCCTCATTAAAAGTGGAGGGAGGATCGATACTGTTTTCTTGCAACACTAATTCCTAATGTACAACAAGTGAGAGTGATGGAAGAAACAAGCAAGTCCTAAACTCTCAAAATATTTCTTCATAGTCACACTCTATTGAACTGCAATTCTATCGGTAATTTTTTGGATATATCTTGGCCTATCCTAGAATATTTAAATACGTTCATATATTTTAGTGTCTATAATCAAACTATACAAATAGCAGCTCTTAATATACATACCTAACATAAAGAAATAATGTGAAATCTATTGCATGTGAAAGGATCTCATTTGTGTTTCATCACTTAACCCAACTGTCTTATTATTTAATACATGAGGTTGCACTGCAATATTGTTTATGTTCCCAATGTCTTGTTAGACAGCATCAAACCTCTACACCTTTAAAGACACTTTTATTGCTGGTCTGGAATGGTTTTGCTCCCCTGTCTGCACTTGTCCTCCTTTAAAATAATAGGTGAATGGGACTATGACATAATCAATATGATAAAGAAAATCCAAATAGTTGAACAAATACTTACACATTTGGCAAGTAAAGCAGTAAAACAGTGACTTCTGACAAACAGTCCTGGAATCCTCAGTGGGTCATGAAGAGGTGTTACAGAAATATGTAGCTGGTCAATAGAAGCCTATTGCTTTTAAAAAGATTTGAATTAAATGCTTGAGGCTGAAGGTGCAAGGCAGTCTGTAAGAACCTCTGAGAGACATCTCTGAAGTCTGGAAATAACTATTATAGAAAAAAGCCTAAACATCTATAATTGCAGATTCAAGAGGTCAAAGGCAAAGGAATTAGATGCAATATAAAATAATGTGACAATGGAAAATAATGTAATACAGTCACGTCTCATCAGAGAACAGAAATCAGTTATTTCAAAAAGTTAGTGTGAAAATGGTTATCTTAGTACAACATAAATAAGGTTAAAGTTCATCAGCCGAGCAAACAGAACTGGTTCATTGAAAATAAAACTACACCCTTTTATGCCAAAAAATTATTTTTTTGTTCTTCAGTTTGATGTTACCCTTGTTTATCCCAGCCTTGAGTTAGATACATTGTTTTCTAGTTAAATTAATGGTTGTTACTGGGGTACTGGGATCATTGGGAAAATAAGCAAAATTCCAGATTTATTTTCTCTGCAGTTTTTCTTAAGTGTCATTTTGTCATCTTATATTACTGCAGAGAAATTCTACAGAAGACTTGTGAACCTTTCCTGAAGCGTTTTGTAGCAGAGACAATGACTGGTCAGTCTTGTTAGATCTTATGGACACTGCCTTTCAGGAGAGCTGGCATAAATGCTCGTGGCACGGTGCCCGTAGAGAAGGCATGTCCGATACATCAGCTATGAAGGGAATGCAAATTCCGTTTGCCTCCAGCAGACTGCTCAATAGCTGTTTGGTAAAATAGCTGTTGTCCTGCCTTTTTTTTCTATAATGGGAAATGTAATCTTCAGAATCATTAACTTTATATTTAACAATATTGGGGGGAGGAGGGGGGAAGAAAAGAAGAAAGTCTTTAAATGTTCAAATATATTTTGATTAAAGGTGAGTCTCAATAGAGACTCAATTGCTCAGCTAGCCTCATCCTAAGCCTCCACCTTAATGTATGTCAGGTATGAAAAGTCTCAGTGAAGGTTCGCAGACCTTACTGTGTCTTTGTTTTTTATCTTCGTGTGTAAATAAGAAAAAAGCAAATAAGCGATGTGTTCAAGGATATACATATGTATGTATTTGAGAATGTATTCCAAGGTTGTTTTGCACTGAGAGTCTACACTAGTCAGTTATAGCAACAATGAGAAAATGCATGCAGTTTTTGCAAGTATTCTGAGAAGAGCTCTAGTACACTCGCAGTGTGAAAGTGGTCGGCATGCACCTTTATTATGGAATGATGGCTTGTCATTCAGAAAGCACAGAGCCAAATAACCTTTCAGGAGTTGCCATTCAGAACAATTCTGAACCTAAGTTCTTTCTCATTTGGTTATGCAATATGAATATTTTCATCTGGCAGCTGATTCTAGCAAGCTTTCACAAAAGTCTTAAAAATATAAGTTTTCTACAGATGAATTCTAGCCTGTATCTGGCCTCAAATTGCTTAGCTAGATGTGGAAGGTCAAGCTTAGTATGTCTTCAGAACTGAGAGAAAGGTTTCAAGTATAGCTAATAACAGCAAAAACTGGCGGAACAATGTAGGACATTCCTCTTCTCTCCAGAAGGAAGAGCAGGACATCCTCTGTAGGTGCAACTCACAACCTTATGGTTAGCATACAAATGCAAATTTGAAATGCAGTTTAGCTACTGTGGATTAAAATAATTTCAGTTTTCTCCATATTATATCTTAAAGAAATTTACCCACACTTTCTGTAAAATGTGTGATTTTTACACAAGATATGCCTGTTCTTACTGGTTGAATCACAGAAACAGTATCTACAGGGGGACATTTGTGATTCCTTTGCAAGTCTTAACATAAGTAACTTATGAAAGAACAAATACAATAGATAAAGACTATTTATTAAGTCACCCTGTATGTTCTTCTACCCCCCAAACCATGTCTGTGGCATTAATCTGTTCTTTCGTAAGTGAAGGATTGCATATGCAGGAGGAGATAGACCTGAATCTTATCATCCAGATGGTACGTAGCAGTGATGGCCAGGTGCCAAGCAGGGGAGAACATGCTCTCCCTAGATGGCAGACATGAAGATTTAGAAGGGGAAGATCAGGAGGAATTGGACTGCGTCTCATTTGTGCCTGGGTGCCCTACAGTATTTCTACCGGTAAGCAGAGCATTTGTGCCAGATCCGTGGATGGAGTGGCAGTCCTGTTTTCATCATTTGTCCTCCTACAAGGAATTCTGGCTGATAGAGCCAGAACGTTCATTGCAATTTGACCTTCAAATGCCACAGCGCCACACAACTAGATGACACAAGTCCCAGTTTGTAGTGGTTTCTTTCCACTTGCATCATATAAGCTTATAAATCTGTCCTTCATTTTTTCAGGGCACATGTAAAACCACTATTTTAAAACTAAAGCTGATATTTCTTGAGGATACTTTATGTCTTCTGCCCATTAACCATACATTCAGCCAAATTCTGTGAATCTAAAGAGACAGCTTGTCTTTTAGATGCTCTGTCATATCAACAAACTCACAGTACTGGGGGGGAGGGGGAATCCCTTACTGTTCTCATGCTTTATTTTGACTTTTTCCCCTAACCAAATATCAGTTGCTGAAATTTCTAAACTAACAGAAAAACCCTCTTAGTAATAAGATCAGAAATCTAAAGCTATATGTTTAATGTTCTATTTTATGTTCTTCCTACAGTGAAGGACTTAAGTAATCCTTAAATGAATTTTCCATATTTAAATACATACAAATAGGTAATGTTTTTCTTCTAGTTTCTCTGTGTAATCCAAATTGGTGTCAAAGGGCTTCCGCCAGTCCTGTCTCTCAGAACATGGAAATACCTGTCTTTGCTTGTCTTCTGAATAAACTGAAAATACTGCACTTCACAGCCCTACCCTGAAGTAAATTTCACTTGACTGCAACAACATAGACGTGGTGCTTATTGCAATAGCAGAGTGAAAGTTATTTACAGATGGAGGGACATGCAGACGCTGGAAATAAGAGAAATCATGTGATCATAGGTCAATTCAGTGTGGACGGAACTTCAGGAGGTCGCTGGTCCAATCTCCTGTTTAAGCAAGGTCATCCACAGGGTCAGACCAGGTTGATTGGAGCTTCATCCAGCTGGGTCTTGAAAACCCCCATGGACAGAAACTGCTCAACCTCTCTGAGGAACCGGTGCTACTTGCCTACATGTTCTCACAGGGAAAAAAGAAGTTTTTCCTCATATGTCTCGCTCCAGTTTGTGCTCATTTTCTCTTTTCCTCCTGCCAGTCACCTCTTTGAAGAGCCTGGATCCATCTTCATGATAACTTCCCTGTAGGCACTGGGCAGGTGCTGTCCCAGAAAGCCATCTCCGCTCCAGGTTGAACAAATCCTGCTGCCCCAGCTCCTCCTCAAGGGCAAGTGCTCCAGCCCCTACCACCTTGCTTGATCTCCCCTGAACTCCCTCTAGTCTATCAATGTTTTTTTCTCTACTGGTGAGTCAGAAACTGGACACAGTATCAATTCGTTGTCTCATGGAATAAATGGGTCTCATCAGTAGGGACTGTTTCTGCTAAGTTTCTGAGTCCTTTTTTTCATCTCTTAAACTTTACCTGATTACTGCTGTAATTACTTAAAGAATCTTTAAAATACTCTTGAAATTATTATTAAAATAGTTGAAATAGAAGTACCTGCTTGCCTCAGTATTTATAATAGGCTGCAATTTAGGTACCATGACAGAGCCCATCAGAATTTCTTAGTGCTAAAAGCATGAGCCTGTACAACTTGAGTAAATGGGCACCTTTTAATGTTGACAAATATAAGGAGCTCAGGGGACAGTTGTGACATTCAATGCACTCTGGTGACAAGTTTCATTTTTATCAGACAAATTATCCAGTATAGTCATGGTGTCGTTCCTGTTAGAGGCAGGAAGACACTGTTCATCTTTGTAAGGCTGGATTTTTCTCTCATTTACATCAGCAAAGATTTTGTCAATATTATCTCCTCAGAAATCATGCTTTGAGTAGTCCATTTATTTTGTTGCCATGTTTTTTCCTAAATCCTTTCTGGGCATTCAACTCTTTCTACTGAATTAGTACCAAGAAATTAAAAGCCCCAGGTACAGTAATACCAGAACGACAGAAGCCCTCCACATGGACTATCTTTCTAAAAAGATTCTGACAGTTCAATAGGTAATTACATTGTCCTTTATGTACCAGCCCTCTTTGACTTGATTCTCTCGTATGCTTTGTGTCACTAAAATAAATGGAGTTATGCAACTATAACCCCCATGCAGATCAGTTTCCTTGTGCCTTTGTTATCTAAATAGGAAAAGCCCAGAGGCACAGAAGGTCAACACGGGATGTAATATTTTCCAATAGCCTAATGCTGTGTAAAGCACAGCATAGAAGATAGACAAAAATGTAGGTAATGAAAAGTACAGGTGATAAAGAAAATAAACTGCAATTACTAATCTCTTGAAACTGTAAATGAAAGAATTCTAATTAATCCCTTATATTATTCCATTGACTTCACAGATCATCAGAAAGGGTAAATTTAACAATTAAATACTCAGGTGAGAACTGAATGATATCTTATTTATCACTTTGTGACTTTATTTTTGTGTCAGTATCGGTATTACTGAAAAGCAGCAAGAGCTTCTAAGGGCAAAAATATTTTCAGAGAATAATAATTCACCAAAAAATACCTTCTGGGTTTCAGATCCGAGTGCCAGCCAGACAAGTTACTGTGAAGGAACTTAGCTGATCACCAGTATCTGAAGTCTGTCCAGAGTCAGCTGCTGTTCTTAGACACACGTAAAGCTAACCTTACTCTTTACAGCATGTAATGTACAGGAACAAATATGCCTACAAGATACACAGGTTTTGTGCAGGGGGCTGAAAAGGTTTTTTATGGGCATCCTGGCAGAGATCAGTTCTGCGTTTTCCATTGGGTAGCAGTATGCTCACAAGAAGATCATAAGTCATTTTGTGAAATAATACTCTCTCACCAAAACCAGTGTTTAAATTATATAGGTATGTAAAGGTATGCAATCAGCATTAGCACTAGAGAGGAAAACAGCCAAGGAGCTACTGCTCTGCACGGTATGCATCTGTGAGACACAGCAGCTCCAGGTTTCGACCCGCCTTGGAAGTGGGAAATGCAGAAGACCTTTACTTCGTACACAGGCATGGCTCCAGCTTCCCTTTGCACGTGGCAGCACCTTCCATACCTTCATAGCCTACTTACAGAAATAATATACCACCAACCAGGATCTTCCATCCATCTCAGGAAGAGGAATTATACACAGATTTTTCCCTGGCTTGACCACTGTATGTGTGTGTACAATTATCTGAGGGAGCTCGAGCCATTTCCATCTTCTATTATTTCATCCTCATAGAAGAGAAAAATGATAGCTTATGCTGCAGCCAGATTTTTGCATTGTTTTTCTGTTTGGAGTACAGTAAGTGTGGATGGCCAAATTTGAGTCACGGGTATCCAGCCTACTATCCATAACAAATTAATTCGAATTCTGGTTGTTGGAACTGGAGTTTGACTTTGGCCAAGAAACTTCTCCTTTCTCCTCCATAAACGTGTCCTAGAGTAATTTAGGTTGGAAGGGACATTTGGAGATCATTACAACCCTCTTCTAAAGGCAGGACCAGTTTTGATTAGGCTACCCTGTCTGATCAAGTTTTGAATCTCTCCAAGGAACCTCCCTGCCAGAAGAGTAGAGTTAGCAAACTGCTTCTTGGGGCCAGATAATTTAGGACTTAAATATAGGGAAAATAAAAATATGTTACTCGTAATTTTGGTTACATTAACAGCCGCTTACTTCATGTCTAAATGTCTGAATTTGTTTTATATGGTTAGACATGACAAGCTTAGTACAATGATTGTCACTGAGAATAAATCAGGTATCTCGTATGTAGTTGACTGGAGAAGAGAAAATGTGTGAAAGTAAATTTCAGAGATCCCATGAGTAAAAAGATGGTACGTCAAACTCAAGCAGCTAATCAGACTACATACCCTAAGGTATACCAATAAATCAAGTTGTCATGAGCGCTCCTAATGAAGTACCATTTGTGAAAGTTTTACCTTTACTGTCTTCAGCTAGTATTTGGCAAGTGAATAACTGCCATGTAGCTCCAAACAGAAAATGCAAGAGACTCAAAAATATAGAATGCAATTTTAAAACATCTCTAGATACATTAAGAAGTGATAAATACAGAAATCACCACTGCAATCATCTACTGTAGCTCCCATGTAACATGAACTATAGTATTTCTCTAAATTAACTGCTATTTAAGATAGACAACTCTTCCAGGAAAAACAAAGCAAAACAAAACAAAACAAAGCAACAAAAAAAAAAAGATTCGCACCTCTTTCCTAGCCAAGTTCTTCCAGTGTTTATTTTTATTTCCTGTGAAGTTGCAGCTTATTGCCAATAAAAAATCTTAGCTTTAAATTTTAAATGCTGAATTTTCTTACTGCTTCACCTGCTAGACTGCAGAGGCCACTGTGATTGTGTTTTTATTGCCTATGTATCAGTGCATCAGTAGCCTTCCTTTACAGAGCTAAGTAAAATAAATTAAATTTTTTAGAACAAATTCTTGTTTTCTACTCAATCCTCCAAATCTTCTTCCATTCATCAACGTCCTTTTTAACTTGCAGGCTGCAGAAGGTAGAACAGAGAGATAGGATAGGTCCCAGAAGTGACAGGGTGAAGAGGATGATCAGGAATCTTTATACTTTCAGTAGGAAAAGAATAATGATTTTTGATTAAGACCTCCAACAAAATGGAGCCTGGAATAACTCAAAATAGTCATTCCCTTAGAGGAGATATGCCATGGCCAACAAGAGGCACACTGCTACTCTGGGCTGATCCATAGGGTAATGTGAGCCACGAAGGAGCAACAAAGAACATCACCTGAGGAAACCTTATAGCACATCTTAAAGTGAATGATTGCTGGTAATACAAGATCTCTTGCATCCTATTAGGCAAAGGAGCTCAAAAACCCTGACCCTAATAAGTCTCAGATGAGAAATCCTACAGCTAGATAAAAGAAAATAAACTGCTGCTGAAAACTTACAATCAATTTTTTCTCGTTAACTTTTTTTTTTTTTTTTTTTTTAAATGCAAAGGAGCTCTATGTGAGCAACTGAACTCCATAGGAAGATCTTGTTCTGGTCACAGGATATCTGTTAGCTTCATGGAAGGTGGCAGACGCTATGTGTCAGTACAGTTCCTTGGTAATCTCAATAGTTTTCCAGCAGACTTAAGAAAAGCAGTTGTGGTGACAGACACAGAGTGAGCAGATTGCTGCGTAGCAGGAATAAGGGGATTTTTCTTGATATTGCTCTCACAGGAACAGAAAGAAGACCTTCCATCCACTGACACTCTTGAGACATTTTTAATACTATTCTCATTAAAATCTTCCTAAGAATTGCAGCTTTTTAACATATCTAGCTGAACCCATCAGGACGCAGTCACCTAAATTCAACATTTTATATCTGTTCTTAAGTCTAGATTCTAGAAGAGACAAGGATTCATTTTCTGACAGTGAAGAAGTTTGTGATTAAATATGTGTAGGAGGAACCAGTCTCTTGGAAGTTCAGAGTAACCTCAAGATGCAATTGCAAACAATTTCTTACTAGTTTTGCTTGTGAATATCTTGAAGAGAAAAAATCATTTAAGATTTAATTTCACAAAAGCAAATTTGGAGGTTAATAGCAGGCAATGACTGTTACAAGACTGCACATTCTGTGGTTCAAATGTCCCTCACATTACACTGTCTTCTACCAAAAAATCTTGATGTGTGTCTCAGCCTTGGAACCTGCCCCTATTATCTCGCTCAGCAGCTGCTTTATAAAAGCTTGGGCAAACAGGGTCCAATGGACACAGCAGAGAGAGTCAATAGGACAAAGAGATGGCAAATAAACCAGTGCTATATAGAGTGGGATTAAGTAGAAAAGTATGGGAATAATGATTGACTCAGAAGTTTTAAATCTATACATATATGCGTGTATATATATACACACGTATGTGATTATGTCTATTTATATTCATATTTATCAGCTAGATAAATATAAAGCATATGATTGTATTTTAAATGCACACGTATGCATATATATGGCTTTTGTGACATTTAATTAGCTGATTAGCAACAGTGTCAACAGGGAGACTATTCACACTAATCTGAGCTCTCACTTTGAGATCCAGACCTACGCGCATACAAGATGATGTAGAAAAGTAAGGCAGTAAAACCAACAATTTCAGGCTATCTAATAAATTATAGCAGAGCTGAAAAAGTGGTGTTACACCATTGCACAAATATCTGTTACAGGTAGGCTGAAAAAACTGAGTTCAGACTCCGAGGATCTGCAGGGAAGAGAACAAAATGATACATGTGCTATGGTTACTAGAGAGAGGTGAATTATCATCTGCTTGTGTTCTGTTAAGAAAGAGTTTGTGAGATATGGAGCTCAACATCAGGGGAAAAAATATCCACTGGTACAAGCCCAGGAAACATTAAGTTGTGCAAATTCCTGCAAATGGAATGAGGGTTCACACTCCTTATGACTAGCAGAGCTTTCTTCCTCATGATGGTTATGACAACAACCCATAGCAGTTCAGGATGAAAGGAAAATTATTGCAAAATACATTAAGAGACTGCCTAGTGTTACTGTAATGCTCCCGATACTGCTATATTTATTTAATACTTGGGGAAAATTGTAGTATGAACTGACATTGCTTGAAAGAATTAACAGCTGAAAAGTATATAAGAACAGTGCTTTTGTTATTAATTGGGGTTATTAGAAACATTTTTGCCTCAAGCTTCCTTTAATGTTTTCTGGTGCTTCTGAATATGAATGGAAAGAGTGATAGAAGAGGTGGGAAGGAATCATAATGTGGTGAAGAAATGATGCAATTTCTTCACTCTAGTCATATTTGTAAGGGTATGATTCTATCTGGAAGGAGAGTGTCTGCTCCTTTAAGGGTATCTGGTCATGGACCTTTTCCAATGCAAAAAGGGATAATAAGAAAAGGAGTAAGCCATAAACAAAACATCCGGGGCAGCGATCAGAACCAAACCTGGTCAGTCACACTAGTTGATGAAGGCAAGTGAGATTGTGAGAACGTTTATTCCAGCAAGGTTATCTGGTGGGGGACCCTGTCATCTGGGAAACTAAAGGAAAATGGGGAAACTGTAAACAACATATACAGAGACACAGACCTGGCCAAAAAAATGTGGAGCCAATGACAGGAAACAAACATCACCAACTACACTACTTGATGGGCTATCAAGAAACCACAGGCATCACTTCCAGGAAGATCAAGCTAGACTTTGCAACTGAAAAGACTGTAAACCATGGGGACCCAGACAGAGAGGAGTGCGGGAATGGGTAGAGCTGTACAAACCCATGGGCAACAGGGAGAAACCATGGGGAAGTAGACAGAAAAGGGTATAAAAGGGGTCGGTCACACCCAAAATGGGGTTGGTCAATACCCATGTCTGGCTGAGCCCTGTGCCTGGTCACTACAGTCTCTCCTATCTTCTTATAGTCTATTATCAAACTTTTTATTAACTCTTCATAATCTCACTCTCTTTTTCATGCATATATGTGCTGGAAGGACTCAGTGCCAGCTACTGGTGACGCCTCTGTGTGTGAGTGAAAATTGGTTCCAGCTACTGGAGCCAGCGGGGTTTTCAACCTCCAGCCACTGGGGCGGCAATGGTGTGTGTTCCCAAAACCAGCTACTACTGGGAAGACCAGGGCAAGTGAGGTGAGTGAGGGGCTCTGTGCCAGCTGCTGCAGTGGGACTACGGGTCACAGCCTGGTGTCCCTGGCTGCTGAGGGGGGAAGTGTCTGTATCTTCCCCAAACCTGGTGGGGGGTGTGTGTGCATGTCTATTCACTAGCAAAATTCAAGCTGGACTAATTGGGTCTGTACTGGGGTGACAGGCGGGCAGGGGGTCCATCCTGGTTTGCCCATGGAGATGTGCGAAAGTGCAGTGCCCGAGGGAGGAGCATGTGAGGGCTGCATGTTTGACAGCGAGCACCAAGCTGGACCAGATAGCTAGCAGGGGACCCATGAAGTGGGTAAGGGAGCCTGGGATCTGGGCAGGGGTGGTTGGGGGACAGAGAGGCCGTGCTGGTGCTTAAGGGATCTGAACACGTAAGCGTGCTTGTGAACCTGGAGAATGTCATGTGTGTGCCTGCACTAGTGAACTTCTATCTCTACCAGCTTGAAGAGGAGGAGACTTCCCTGTCTGTGTTTTGTTCTCATAGAGAAGAGAAAAATCATCTAGCAATGAGATCAGAGTGAATTTCCTGGACGTGCCAGACCAGACCAAACACACTGTTTCAAAGAGGAACCAGGGTTTTTGCCAGTCTGACATTCCTCCAGGCAACTCTATCTTCTGCAGTTTATTGTAAAATGTTTCCACCATTTTTCTTTAAATAAAATATATTGCTATCTACTTATTGAGTCTGAGATTACAACAGTTCTTTCACACCTTCAACCCTTTATGTCTTAATGTGCATTCTTGAGATGAGAATGATGAAGTAGCACCCACAAGTTTCCATGAAAAAGTAAAAGAAAAATAAAATTTATGCAAACTAAGTGTTCTACTTTTACCAAGTAAACTATGCAAAGAACCTGCATAAAGGTAAATAGCCATTTTATAAATCAAACCTTAAGTGCCTAAATGCATTCCCATTTCAAGCAGTAATTTAAAGAGTTGAAGCAGAAACATCGTCTTTGCAGACATTATAATTCAAACACTGAAACTTGTAAACCTTTTATTATAGCCCTTTTTCAAAATGCCTATGCCTAATGCAGGAAAGGTATTTCTACTTCTGGTAATTTGTGCTATCAGGGAGGTACAAACAGTGAAAGTACCCTGTAGGTACTTTATTTGTAGGCTATGTCTGTAAAAAATACCATTTTTGTAATTACCACAAACATGATTTCAGGTATAATATGACGTAAATCTTTCCCAGGCTGAGTGTTTGTTCACAAACTGGTGCACCTCGGATAATTTATAACAGTGTCAGTGATTAAGACCCTTCTAATGGCAAAACAACCCATGGATGCAAATTCCAGATTGCATGTCCCATAGATGTGATAACACAGATCACATGGAGATGTGGGGTGTTCACTAATGATTTAGTTTGGGAATCAAGTCTCAAGATGTTGCCTGATTGTTGGCTTCCATCTTGAAAATCCGTGTCACTGGTTTCAGCTCTCTCCTTCACACAGAGACAATAACTATTATCACTGAAGAGGGTGAAAAATCTTTAATATACAAATTACCTGTGTTTAAATGTCTGCCTATTTATTTATTTTTACTAGAGGATTCCCGGTAATTTGTGTCAGCAAAAGACTTAAATGAAAAAAAAATCAAATTAAGAAAATATGGAAGTACAGGTAACCTGAGGGAGACGGTATTTGAAAAAGCTTTTCGGAAAAGCCAAGTTACTGATGGAAAACATTTTCTGTGATATCCGTTTTCCCTTTCTCGAGTTCTACAGAATTTTTTTTTTTTTCAGTTTAGGATCAAAGACCAAATACTACTATGATGCACTGATGCATAAGAATGTGCTTTCCAGCTACTTTGCCACATCGTTATAGCATTGGCCCATATGTGCCAATATCATGGTGCTCACAAAGAGCAGTATACCAAAACCTCACATGAGTCTGCATCTCATAAACTGTTAATTCCCCAAAAGGTGACCCAATTTGTCAAACAAAATGACCGCCTGATTGAACTAACTCCAGTATAAATATTTCATCTCAGTATTAAGGTAGATTTGAGCAAAACCAGGAGCAGAATCCTCTGGAATCTAAAACATTTACAAAATGAAGACTTATCTTCCAGCATATTGCAGCACTGACCTAGTTTGCATGCATTTTCATAGCAACAACAGACGTATCATTAGTCTTTGCTTAAAAGATATCAATCATAATTACAATCTGGAAACAGTATCTCCTAAAGTGGGTGAAAGCATTTTAAGACCATTAATAGTGAAAGCATGGAGCTATACAGCAGACATCATTTACAGATTTTTCAGCTGCTTAATCACAAACGGTTTTTTTTTGCTTTTAGAATGGGTTGGGTTTTGTTTTTTTACATCAGTGACTGATTCACTTGCCTTGACTGTTTTTCATTAACAGAGATAAGAATAAACAAGAACATATATACAACGTACTAGAAAACCCATCATATTTCAGGATACTCAATAATATTAAAATAAAAAAAAGGAATACAAGTTGGCAGCCCTGACTAACTGAAGTAGACTGCTGAACACTGCCTTCATTACACTACACTGTCACGGAGTGCTAGGCTCTAAATTAATAAAGTCTGAAGACAAGAATTCTTCGTAAGTGATCTGGAAAGCTTGGCTATTTAAAAATAGAAACCATTATGTATTTTACTGATCTCCAAGCGTTTTTGTAGGAAGCGAAAGGACTGCAAAGCAAGTTTATTAGATAGGGATGCGAACAATTCATTGGATGTAGAAAACAACTGATGTGAGGCTTTGTTATTATTTTCAATAGAATGTCTCCTAAAAAAATGAGATGAGCAATATTAGGCACTGGTTTGTGTCTAAAGGTATTACCTAGAAAAACACGAGCACTCTCCAAAAAATAATCTCTCTGACAGGGGTCTCTCCATCTTTTTCTGTATACAATGTAATTTCCTTACACAAACTGTGCTGCTTTATAAGATAATGTATGACTGCTTTGAAAATGAATGATAGGGGGCCTACAGGAAAGATGTGGAGGGACTCTGTATGAGGGAGTGTAGCGATAGGACCAGGGGTAATGTTTTTAAACTGTAAGAGGGTAGATGTAGATTAGATATTTGGAAGGAATTCTTTACTGTGAGGGTGGTGAGACACTGGAACAGGTTGCCCTGAGAAGTTGTGGCTGCCCCATCCCTGGAAGCATTCACGGCCAGGCTGGATGGGGCTTTGAGCAACCTGGTCTAGTGGGAGGTGTCCCTGCCCATCATTAAAATACGCAAGTCATTAAAATACGCAATTTTCATTATTCTTGTTACATCATGTCATAGAATCATAGAATCATAGAATCTTCATGGTTGGAAGGGACCTTTGAAATCATCGACTCCAACCATACACACACACAGAAAAACAACCCTACTATCTCAGCCACTAGAGCATACCCTGAAGTGCCAAATCTAGACATTTCTTAAATACCTCCAGAGATGGTGACTCAACCACCTCCCTGGGCAGGCTGTTCCAGTGCCTGACCACTCTGTCAGTAAAGTAATTCTTCCTAATATCTAATCTAAACCTCCCCTGCCACAACTTCAGACCATTTCCTCTGGTCCTGTCATTATTTGCTTGGGAGAAGAGGCCAACACCCACCTCTCTCCAACTCCTTTCAGGTAGTTGTAGAGGGCAATGAGGTCTCCCCTCAGCCTCCTCTTCTCCAAGCTAAACATGCCCAGCTCCCTCAGCCTCTCCTCAGATGACCTGGTCTCCAGACCCCTCACCAGCCTGGTAGCTCTCCTCTGGACACGCTCCAGCACCTCAATGTCCCTCTTGTACAGAGGGGCCC
This sequence comes from Chroicocephalus ridibundus, assembly GCF_963924245.1. Lineage (NCBI taxonomy): Eukaryota > Metazoa > Chordata > Aves > Charadriiformes > Laridae > Chroicocephalus > Chroicocephalus ridibundus. The sequence goes on along the minus strand of NC_086284.1, from coordinate 16,769,622 downwards.
AGAACTGAACACAGTACTTGAGGTGAGGCCTCACCAGTGCCGAGTACAGAGGCACGATCACTTCCCTGCTCCTGCTGGCCACGTTATTCCGCATACAAGCCAGAATGCTGTTGGCCTTCTTGGCCACCTGGGCACACTGCTGGCTCATGTTAAGCTGGCCGTCCACCAGCACCCCCAGGTCCTTTTCTGCTGGGCAGCTTTCCAGCCACTCAGCCCCAAGCCTGTAGCGCTGCTTGGGGTTGTTGTGACCAAAATGCAGGACCTGGCACTTGGCCTTATTAAACTTCATACAGTTGGCCTTGGCCCATCCCTCCAGCCTGTCCAGGTCCCTCTGTAGAGCCTTCCTACCCTCAAGCAGATCAACACTCCCACCTAGTTTGGTGTCATCTGCAAACTTACTGAGGGTGCACTCAATCCCTCATCCAGATCATCAATAAAGATATTAAACAAAACTGTCCCCAAAACTGAGCCCTGAGGGACACCACTGGTGACCGGCCGCCAAGAGGATTTCACCCCATTAATCACAACTCTCTGGGCACAGCCATCCAGCCAGTTTTTAACCCAGTGACTCGAATTGGAAGGTACCCATAAAGACCATTGAATCCCACTCCCAGGTTTTCTTTTATTTAAACTTATTTCAGTAAATATTTTCTTTAAATCAGATAAGGTACCTGTGATTCTATGAAAGTAAACATTTGAATTTCATTCCCTTTCCTTCAAGTTTGAATAAATTTATACATGCTTTAGATCTATGTCACTTAAAAACACTTGGTTGAGTTTGCTCCCAAATAATGTGCGAATTATTTTATATGCTAGTTTACTATCTCTCTTCAAAGGTCCTTATAAAGCATGTTTCTTTTCACTCCATTGGTCTGATACAAAGTCCATATGAAACAGTCAGAGAATTCACAGATTTTTAGGTCTGGATAGTTTTTCCATTGTCTCTTCTGTTTCTAGTCTCTTTTATTCTACCCTCTTTTATATAAATGTTTTCCCGGGGAAAAATATTTATACATACTATAGTCACACATTTAGGAACGTATATGAAATAACAGCAAATGAAGTTAAGCTTCTGGGCTGCAAGTAAGTCTCACTTTAGGTCTGGGTGACTAGGCAGAACGTGCATGCCCTTGTCACCAGGTAGCTACACTGAACAAGGAGGGTTTCTTGGCTGTGGATCAAGTAGTTTAAGGAGAAGCTGTATGGAAGAGCTTGGGATAGAAGAAAGGGAAGGAGTTTAGACAAAATAGCGCTGCAAAAGCGGCAGATGCACTACAACTTCATCTGTGGCCTTACCTTCCTCATCAGATTATTTTCTTATAACTCCAGCAATTGAATAACTATAATGGAATGGTAAAGACTTCAAAGTGACACAGCTTTCAGAAAAAAAATAGTCAGATCATTATAGAGTGTCAGTATTGTAAGTGTTTTGTAATTTTGTAAATTTATCAGTACAGAAATATTTTGTAAGAACAGTCTTATGCATAAAAATAGTCATTTAGGCTTTTTCTTTTGGCAATGCTGAGTCAAGTTTTACCATTTCTAAGTACCTATTACATACACATATAAATTGCATATGATATTTTTAGTATACTACAAAGCTAAACTTGAGGTACTCAAAATGATGTGGTAAAAATTATTTCACTTCACTATAATAAGATTTTCTTAACCAGGGGATATAAAACTATTTGACAAAATTAAAACACCATATTTCGTTGACTCCAAAACATATTGTTTTGGAAGTTTGTTGTGAAAGCAATAATAAAAAACATAAAATTTTTATTAAAAAAAATGAAGTGCTTCAATATCCTGTGGAACCAGTGTCACAGTTTTTAAAAATCTTTCGTTCACATAGTACACAACTCTGTACATTTCAGGGAACTTTAACCAAAATATGCAGCAAAGATCTTTATCCTGAATGCAATTACAGTGACTTGGAATGAACTGCTGGTGATTGTGTTCTTCAGGATAAAGTACTTAAAGAACTGCCTCCTTTGATGAGATTGCCAGAAGGCAATCCTGAATTGAGAATACTTGGTGTCTTTCGTTCAGTTAGCTATGACTTTCTTACCAATATTCCTGTTCAACTTTTACATTCGCTGAGAGATTTTATCTATGATGCTTCCACTTTTTTTAGCAGATATGATTTTAATGAATTGACAAGAGTTTTAAGAGTTAATTAAAAATTAAAAGAGGTGCCATTTCCCAATATCACATTAGGTACACATTACCAGACCTTATACAACCAGCAGCAAAACAAAGAAAATCTTAAAGGAGGTCTTATCCATATTTGCAGTTTGTCATGGCTAGTGACGATCATAAATTAAAATTTTCTATATTTTCTATGCTCCAGTTTAGATGGATCAATAACCTTTCATTTCTAAGCTGTAAAGGAACACAGTATACAAGGACAGGAAACGGAGAACAGAGTAGCGCGGTAAGGTGGCAGTGGAATTCAGTGGGATGTGACTGAATAAAGGCGGTCTTAAAATCTCAAAATCTTGCAGTCACCAATCAAAACAAAGGTCACAGTTAATTGTTGTTATATTAATGAGGAGTGAGGGAGATGGTTGAGACCTCACAGTAAAGAAAATGTTGATAAATGGCAAGTATTTAAGCAGAAATGCCTTTCCAGGCAGAAATTTATCCAAGGAGCACCTGTTTCATTATAGTGTGTTCTGCAGTAATGATTTAATAATTTAAAAGAGAAAGCACCAGCTACTGAATTATCAGCAGAACTTCCTACTCAACATACTGTAACAGTTTGCCATTCAAAGCTTTGACCCACTTTGCCTATGAGAGCTAATGGAGTAGCAATTGAAGTGATTTAGCCTGAAGGTATATAGAATTTTTCTAATTAAAAAAATCCATTCTGCCAGTGGATATTTGTACGGTCAAGAAAACTATCCATTATTATAAACACAACAGGTAGTAACTACTGTGATTAAATGGGCCAAAACTTTCCATTAGAAGATCCTGTTTCAGTTACTCCCAGTTTTAGTTAAAAAATAACTAAATGTTCATTTACTCTCTTAAGGGTGCAGAAGGTGGTGGATGGAAAAAGCACACTATAGAAGGTATTGATGAAGGACAAGGAAGGAAACTGAGCTTAGGAACCTGGAAGTTGGAAATATGAGAAAGAGGAACTGCAGGCAATGAAATAATATGAGCACAAAAGGAGAGCTAGAAACATGTTACTATCCTTTTTAGTCAAATAGATGCTTTCAGTAACTAAGGAAATGACAAATGGGATCAGTGGCCTAATCGATAGTAAGAGAGAGAACAGAAACCAGATGCAGGATTGAGATATGACTGATACAAAGGCTGAGAAGAAGATTGGCCGGAGTGATGAATAGGAAAGTGATCAGTTCTGGCTCTGCTAAGCACTTGGCAAAAGCAGCTTCTCATGAGCTCATGTACAGCTCCCCAAATTATTGGATATTTTACATTAATCTCTCATGTCTTAGTTTTCCATTTATAAAAAAGAGATATTAATAACCACTCACTTCACAGGGACATTGGAAAAATAAATGTATTAATGCTCATGAAGCACTTGGATGCTGTAATGATGAGCATCATAAAAAGCTTCTTAGGAAATTAATTTTGTCTTCAGAGTAGGTTTTGAATAGTCTGAATTAATGAAGGTCAGGGGCTGTGCACTGAACAATAGAAAATAGAACACTCTTTAGTAAGTGTGCAGTAATTTTTCTGTGACCTGAAGGAGTCTAGGGGGTCTAATGTGAAAAAAAACCACCTTGATTGTGTGACAAATCTATATTGTAGGACTCCTGCATGCAAGGCAAAATTCAGATTGCATAAACAAAGATAAATCCCTCATCCTATAGCTCGGATGTTTGACCTTGTCAAATTCAGAGTAATATTTAATGTGTAGTTAGATGCACATTCTATAACTAAGTATAAAAGTTTCTGACTTAACGCATTGTCTTTTAATTAGTGTGGTGTATGGAGTGGGTAGGTGGGTGGGTTCAGAATTAACATATTTATGGAATCCTGAGGGCATTTTTATATAATTCCATGCTAGGTGAGATATTGGGCTGAAACCTAATTAAAGGGTTTGTTTTGGGTTTTTTTATTGCTTAGCTCCATGTGTGTGTGTGTTTGTATATGGAGATAGGTTACAATATGTTTTATAGAGAGGATTTGCTCCTTTTTATATATGTACCGTGTTCTATGAAACCAACTTCTGACATCCGACTTTTAAAACCAGTACAGAAGAAATTATGAGCTTCTGGGTCCTGGAGTGCAGATGCAACACATCTACCCAATCTCACTGAATTTAAGACTTGTCATATTTGGGGACGTGACGTTATCTTCACATGGTGGTCATCAGAGGATGCTTTTAATGTTATCATTGTCAAGGGTGAGAAATTATTCTTGGAGCTTGTTTTGATTTTATCCTCAAAATAATTACACAAAATGGCATTGACTTTGAGCACACAACTTTACAAATAAAATGTATAATTATTACAGTTGAGAACACAACTTCTCTGTTGACATTACTTTCCGTCTTTGTAGCATTAGGCAATTTAACTTTATCATTCTGCTCTTAACACTAGTGAAAACATCAAGAAGAGCAAAGGGAAAACTGGCTCTGGAACTGTTCTGAAGTTCTATTACCATTCTTGTCTTCTCCCATCCCCAAAGTGAATGCATATCTGTTTCTGGTATCTCAAGCTTCGTATGGAATGAGCTGTATAAGCTATACCGTCTATATAGAAAACCAAAGAAAGGCAACCATTGAACTTGGAGTCATATGTAGATTGACTTTAATTCTATCTCATCATCTTTTTCTGTTAATTTTTATTAAGCTAGCTAAAAAGCTTATCTGTATTTCTTTTTATTTCCTCTGTCAGTCTGACTCAGCTTGACTTCTGCTAATTCTCACTTTATCCATATGTTTCACAACCTTCCAGATGTTGTTTTCTTTGATGATCAATATCCTTCATTCATTGAAGGCTTCTCTTAAATTTAACACCTCCTTTGCAGTGTTTTTAACTCCGCTAGAATTCAACTCTTACCTAGAATTTTTCCCCCGAGTTACAAAAGTATTATCAAAAGTGACTCCACTGCTTCTATTTATATTCAGTGGTGTTCCTGAGTAGGTCAGCTTAAATGCCCTGTCCACTTGTCTCTTCTTCCCTCCCAGCCCTGTGCTGCTCCCTCCCTTGTACTATCACAAGTACTTGTGCACCTGCGTTTATGTCAGACAAGTTTATTTCTCAACGCGATCAGGAGCCTGATCTCATTCTCAGGAAAGCCACAATACAGTTGTGTCAGGATAATGGAGGGAACATGGTGAGCGCAGGAATGCCATGGCACCACTATAAATACCACACAAGACATTTCAAGTAAAACTACACCTTTAATTTGAAAGAAGGTAGAGTACTGCTCACCGCAATCTGCAACACCTGGAAGACTGAAAGTATAGAGATGACATGATAATTGCCAAAAGTCAATCTGAGTTAGAACTTGCAAAGGAAATTTAAAAAGTGTTGTCTGGTCTTGGCACAGAATTCTCCTTCAGCCTTTTAAAATTGCTCCTATTTAGTAATGCTACTCTTAATTATTGTCATCTATATTTAAATGCCAAGACTAATGGTTCATTAGCATGATAGATTAGATTGTGAAAGATAGGTAAGTAGGTTATAGGCAGGTTAAACACCAGCCTTCCCATCCCGCAGAGAGATGCACAATGCTAAAATGAGAAGTCAGTGGATGTACTATGCATCTTTAAATGACTGCTGTAATTACATTTCAGACTGTGTCTCCCTACATGACTGATTTCTATTAATGCTTCCACAGAACACAAAATATAAAACGTATTTTCAAAGTACATTTTCAGAGTTAAAGACTGAGCAGAACTTAAACCTCAGAATACTTTTTTGGCATCAAAACTTACGTAGCAATAAATGAACTTGACAAGATTAATAAATCTCATTTGCATTCAAATACTTTGAAATAATCATAACTTTTTTGGCGTTTGATGGATATGAGGATCAATGAGGTTGAAGATATGCCTATGTGCAATTCAAATGCAATGAGATAATAAATGTTGCTCAATGGAGTACATCCAGAATTGATACCCTTTTCTGAAGCTAGTAACTTATTATAATGAGAATCAACTTTGCACTGTATTGATATATAATCCCTAATTAGGGATCTGACCTCAACTTTTCAAGCTGCCTTCATTCTAATGCTATCATGCCAAAGAAGAAATGCTTCTGGGTTGCTGCATTAGAGTTTCCTGAGTTTTGGCTCTCTGCTTTGTCAAAATGCCCCTCTCAGGCTGAGGTATTGTATGATTTCATGACACAAAAATCAAATGAAGTAAAGAATGAGTTAGTTGTTTGTAAGGACACGCATAGAATAACCACCTTCTTTCAGGAGAACAATGAAAGTCTAATATTTCTGCCTTATGGAATGTCTCTGGAACACAGTGCTGGTAAGTATGGTCTTCTCATGTTCCTGAGTGTGACCCTACAGTATTTTACAATATTTTATAACTGAAACATCAAGATGCAGACTGAGAATTAAAGAAGGATGGCCACAGACTAGATCAAAATTTGAGTAGCTTTGTTAGTGCTTTTTTAGCATTAACTGTCTTCACAGTTTTAGGTGACCTCTCAAGTGCTGATTACATTTATTTCTCCAGACTTGCTTTTGGACTTGGATGAAAGAGTCACCCATGTGAAGCAAGGTCAAAGGCAGATTTTCATCAACTATTCACCATAGTCACAATGATGAACCCAGATCTGCCTTTTCCAACGGGAAAACTTTGAGAAGTGCTGGATAAAAGGAATTGTAATCAGTTCTGCTATTTTTAAGGCATGAAGTTTATTATTCTAAGCTATTTATTCACTTCAAGAAAGAAAGGATCAAGAAATGAAAGGCAGAAGGCTTAATTAAACCTATTATGTACATGTCATGATGACACTGTGGTAACAAATCCATACAGACTGTTTCAACTCTTGCTTTAGAAATTGTCATGTTTAACAACAACAAAGAGTTTAAGCATGTGGTTAATTTTAAGCACATACATCATCCCTTCTACTTCAAAAAGATTACGCAAATTTTTTAAGATTAAATTTTTTAGACCAGGGCCAAAGTTCTTCACATCTTGCACCATCTAACTTAGTGGTATAAGCTGAATGTTTCTATAAACGACAAAGTAAGTATCACTACAGCTAAAATTCAAATAACTTGTTTTTCCAAAGTTGAAATTAAACAAAAAGTTCTAATTTGTCTCAAAACTTCATTTTTTCACCAATTTTATATGAAAAAAATAAATATCTTGGCACTTAAAATTCTTTCTGTTTCTCTTAACAAAAGAAAGGGCTAGATTTACAGAACTGTAAAGTAGATATCTGCAAGTGTTTTGAACATTTACGTGGGAAACTGTGGCCCAGGCAGTTGATCTGAGTCCTACCTGAAGACCTTAGCCATGAAATCTCACTTTGCATGAAAGATCTCTCAATCTTTCCTTGTGAAATTGTCCCACCTCGCACAAATAAATAAGGCACGATAATTTCCACATCCGAACAAGAAGTTAGATCCCTTCAGTAAGATAACACAATTTCCTCAGTCTTCATTTAGCTGAAACTCTTTATGGAGTGTGACAAAAATTCTTATAGTCTTAGGTTCACTGAATTATATTCTTCAATTAATAAACTATTTATGAATAAAATGCAACCAGTCCTATATACAATTAACTTTTTCTGTCACGTACACCTGGTTTGCAGGTGTATCTTAAGCATGTATTTCCTAAAACAAGCAATTTGAAATCATGCAGAAAAAAATTCAAAATTTTTGTGGTGCAAATTACTATTGTTGCTCCAGCTATTCTTAACCAACATAGAAACATTCTTCACATTGCTGTGATGGTTTCAGAACAAAACAATGCCCAACTTAGGCTGTATTACAGGATGATCAGTGACGTTTTTACAAATGAAAGCCTGACTCGTTGCATTCTGATTTCTTTTTCCACTTCAGCTTGTTCTCATCTTTCTTTCCTAGTATTTAATACCGTTCAGCTTTGTATGTTGATATGAAAATGTTGATAGTGTAATGTGATCAAACATTCCATATTCTGGAATTCAAATGAGAAATCAAGGTTTTTCTCATGTCTAGTGGGTTAAATCAACTCTTTACAAATCAATATTAGGAAATTATGGAGTAAACTCAACAAGATGTCCAAGAAGCATGATGGCAAGAAAGAAAACAGAGATTTTTAAGTTCATTTCTTAGTCAGTGAACTTGCTAACAGGCTGTCAGAAGTGTGCTGTGGTGGAATGGGCAGTGTACAGGCTGTCTCCCCAGAAGAGTATTGATTTATATGTCTGCATCATGGCTGACTTCTTATTCTGTACATCACTGGACAGTCACGGTAGCTCATCAATTGGAAAAGGACATTTAAACTGTATCTAATCAATACCCTTCCCTGTAGATTAAATGAGATAGGAGATTTAATAAAAAAATAAAAAAGGAAAATGATACAAAGAAGCCAGTGACAATCAGATTAATAAAATTGCAGTGAGAAGTTCCATAAATGACAAGTGAGAAGTTATTTCCCCCTGTCACTTCTTTACTTTTTACAGCCCAGGCTGTAAATATCACGCAGATCCTAGGCTTGTGAAAGGTTGAATAATCCATAGATAGAGAAAAGCAATTTTGTTCTGTGACCTAATGGAATAGAGAGATTGTACATGTGGCAAAGGTAAGCAAAAAATACATCCACTATTGTAGCCCAAGTTGTAGCACACTGTTCCAAAGAAAGGCTGTGGAACCCAGCACAAAAATTTGCAGCTGTTGTACAGTAAGGCGAGTAGATTTAGTCAGTTTGGAATCTCTTTATTGTTTTCAGTTTCCCATCAGGTTTAAGTCACTTACTCTTTCTTAGCTTACGTACAGATGCCTAAAGTAGCCAGTAATGAGAAATTAATATTAAAGTTTAATTTTTAAATCCTCCCTTTAGGTTACACAAATTTCTAACAACAGAAATAAAAGGAGATAAGAGACCAAACTAAAACCATCTAACGATGTATCTGTGCTCAGTGCGTAAAATACTTCATAAAACTTTTACACTTTGTTATTAAGTTCCATATCCTCAAAATACTTATGAACTTATTTAAAATTACTAGGTGTTCAACAAAGTTGGGTTTCTGCTTGCAGCAGCTATAAGTTTGCTATAGTTGCTTCATTTGGGTGATGGTCTTGCCTTCATAGATACACTTTTTTAAAAAAAAGCAGTAAAAAATTAAGCTAGAATAACTGCCTTTCCCTTTTCTATTTACATTGACTGCAGTATCTTTAAAGATGTGTTTGGGATTTGAATGACCCTTCCATAGAGCCATCCACACCAAAACTACAAAATTCATTAACATTAAGATGGGCTAAAGGAATTCAGTAATTATTCTTCTAGTCCTCTTACATTTTAGTGAGCTGATTAGAATCTTGTTAAGAAAACAATATACTTCATATATGAAGTATTCCTTGTGATTGTGAAGGATAAATAACATTTGAAGCTGTAGCAAACTCTTTGCTTTTTATCTTTTTAACAGCTATGAGCAAACTTCTGAAATGTGACTTTATACGATTTTTGTGATCAAGAATTCTGATTTGCCTGACAGTTTCTCAATGTTATCTTTGGGCTATTTAACCCACAATTTTTCTGCATAAAATTCTGTTGAAGACAAAAGAAATTCCTGGGAAACATTTGCCTTTATTGAAAAATATATTTTTCCTTAATTTCCGTTGCAGCATGGGGTTTTACCTCCTTTTTTTTTTTTTTTTTTGCTTAATTTCTTGGAATAGCATAAAACAGCATGACCTTGGGCATAAGAAATCATGGGAAATGCAAAGAGCAGAAAAAGAAAAAAGAGAATTTTTTCTGTGTTTAAATCTTCTTTAATATTTGCTATGATAGTTTAAAATTTCGAGCAGACCTTTAAAGGCATATAACTGGTCTTTCTACTTTGCTCCATAAAAATAACCAGTGATACAGGAGGCTATTTTATATGTTATATCTCTAAACACATATAAAATAATGTTGATTTTATACCTCTTTCTCTTTCAAATCCAAAGACATTGTAAAAGGATTTCAAAGTCCTATTTTAATTATGCACACATATGCAAATGACATAGAACATAAACATTTATATTTGTAATGCATGACCAATACCGAACTACACGATAATAACCATAGCAACTGTGCTTTTGGCCATGCATTTGTGAGAAAACCAAGAGCCAACGCAATAAACATGCTCTCCTTTTTCAAGTTTTGTGACATTTTTGCATAGGCACGTTACAGCACATGCTTTTTCCTGTAAATCAGTGTCAAAGGCCTTGTTTAATGGTCCCTACTGTTTCCTTTTGAGCTGTATGCCATTTTTCTCTTTAATTAGAAGAAAAATTTTCAAGCTGCGAAGACGTAACTATTCTCCACAGCAGTACAAACCGTGCACTCAAGCAAATCTTTGAACTTAATTTTTAAATTTTATCTGTGAAAGTGGTAAGTTTCTAAGCTTCTGGAATCCATGGCTTTCAGTGAAAAAAAGGGAAACTGAATGCCGTTATGTGTAGTTCTGTATCTCATAATCAGAAATGCCTTGGTTTATCCTTGGGATTATAAATTACCCTTCAAGACATTACAGCCCAGTAAAATTGCAGGGCACCAATTACTTCAATTACTTTAAGGTTAGGACCTTTCCTTACAAAAATCTTTTTCAATGCTTTACTTTCTGTCTTACTGAAAATAACTGGAGACATGCAAGCCTGTTGTTAACAAGCAATACTATAAAATGTCCTACTTCAATTATACAGAAATTTTATCTTACAGTGTTTCATCACAACACAACATTTTTAAAATTCTTACATTTATTTGAGGGTAATGTAAGCTAGTCTTTGTCTAGTCCAATCTATATAATCCTTTAGAGCTCAATGCTAATTACTGAATGAACATAGTGTGATCTAAAGACCATTTAATTGTATACTACATCACCCAAGGTTGTTTTCAGGTAATTAATGGATGTAAATGCAAGAAAAAAAGTTATTAATAAATGAAATGTTATATATTAATTCGTTAAAATATCTTAATATGGAAAATTTCCTAATTTATTTCAGAAAGACTGTGATTACACTACAGCAGTTTTTCTAGATAGGAAGTAAGAGGTCTCCAAAATACTATGTTTTAAATAATAAAACCATCCTTCATGCTGTAAAGTATGGATATTCCCTTTAAGCACCTGAAAAGCACATTTAAGTTTCCTAAAGGAAATAGAGTATTAGCACTTAGGGAACCAGTGTAAAGTTTATAACACCCAAGATATTAGGATGAAAGTATTCCATTCTTTGCCTTAAGAAATTTTATCTGAACTTTCTGGTCAAATTCGAGACAGTGTCTTAGATATTTTAAAGCTAAAATGACAAAGAAAATCTTTATTTTAAATTTACTTTGGACCTGACTTACTAAACCATTTCTGTGATATAAGCTTCTGTTAGGTTGCTATGAATTTACAGTATGGTGACACCAATTTATACTGTGAGTTTCTGTATGATGCAAATATTTCAACAGGAACATGTCAGCTGTTTAAGATCAGGGATTTGAAGAAGTATTAAATCAAGAGCAGAAGAGACAGTGTCATGCTCCAAATAAATACACATTGAACTTGAAATTACTCTTGTGAAGGGGTTGCACACGTAATTCTAAAAGAACTGCAACCATTTATGACTCTCTATCCTTTTTTAAAGATTTCTATGTGTTTATAACAGCCTCCTCTCTCTTGCAAGTTCTGCAGCATTGTTTGCTACACCTCAGCTCTTCCAGCTAGCTTTCCTCCATTAACCTTACCTGAGAAATTTTCATTACAATTCCTAATACTTTAATGAATAGAAATCATATTCAAGCCATTGTAGTAAAGCAGGTGTGCAAGCTAATAATAATTTAAAAATCCAATAAAAATAAACTCACCAAACGAAACCTTTTCTTTCTTATTATTTTATTTGCTTTTACAATCTTATCTAAATTTGTTTTATTGGAAGAGAAAATATTGTAACTAGAAGTACATGGGGTCCTGAATGAACCTTGGATGTAGCTACCGAAACCCATAGGCCTTCTGTTGTTTGAGCTCCAGCTCTCATGTTCTCCATAATTTTTTTCAGCTGGAGGTCAAATGGCCACCTGTTAGCCACGCTCCTGAAATGGGAACAGAAGCCCGAGGTTCAGAGGCCTGGAACTATCTATATTTACCAGTCGTCAGGTTCTCTAACCATGTGATTTGCTTTATAATAGTTTTCTTGTCTGAAAGACAAAATGTGGCAGAATTTTCTCAGAGCTACATTTAAGATTGAGGTCCAATAATACTGTGATAAGACCACTGTTGCGATGTTCAGAGTTTCAACCATACTGACCTGAGATGAAGAAACTTTGACAAATGCCAGTATTCCTCCAAGCTCAGAAGTAGGTGGATAGTGCCAGGATCTCGCTAACAAAAAACCTTGACAGGATCTGCAGCAGATAAGACTAAAGCTATAGATTTGAGAGGTCTGGCTTTACCAGGGAGGGGTGGAGTAAAGGAGTATCTCAGAGCCCACACTATCTCTGCTGAGTTCTCCATGTCACCCTATGTGTTAGTAGACATGCAGGTGGGCAGCTTGTCCTTAACCCCACTGTTTTCCAGTTGTGGCTATATGAAGATGGGCCTCATTTTTTATGGTAATGTCCTATTTTCAGCAGGATCTGAGAAATTAACGATGGAGTTCTTTTTGCATCCCTGCCTCTTAAAAAGCCCTCTATTTACCTAGATAAAGTACTAAAATGGTGTTGGTTGCCTTCCTGTAAAGTGCCGAAGGGAAGTCAGGGTGGGAGGTAGAATATCTGAAATTCTGGACCCATTTTTCCTGATAGTATGTTTGAAAAAGAGCATGCTATAGATAGACCAGAGCATTTACTCGTGATCATGAATCGTTGATAGCTTCTGGAAAGTATATTGTAGTGAACGAGTTCAAAAGCTGTGACATTTTCAGTTTCCATTAACAACTACAAAAAAAATATAATGTCAGTCTCATAATGTATGAATGTAGGCAAGATATGTATGCATAAACATAGACATAAACCATGTATATTTATATACATATATACATAGAAAACTATGTTCACACACACTTAGTTACAGGTACAGACTATCCTGCAGATATATAGGCAGTTTATCTAACTCTGTTCCTAAGTTTTCTTTCTCTTCTGCTCAGATACTGTGGCAAAATGATGTATGTTTCAGGAAACTAGCAATAAGTGAAACATATCGTTGTGGACTATCCAAGTACATCAATAAAGGATAGCATTTGGGATCATATACTAGAGTTATTTTCCCTGATAGTTGATTCTATTTTAACAGTAAAAAGTCCAGAGAAAACCACTCCTTCCCACAAAGCATTTTATTTCTAATTTTGAGATCCTAGCCCAACAAAGTCAGTAGACAGTGTAACTTTTGTGTAATGCACTCAAATTACCATTAAAGCCTTATCAAGCAATGTAATGATCTCATTTATCCATGTTAAAAAAATTGTTACTCACATGCAAACTGAAGAACAGCTTCTCTGCTTAATATACTGCCAAACACGTTGGTGGTTAAACACTGATACTGTCCCGAATCCTTCATTTCACTGGGGTTGTTGATGATCAAACTTCCTTCTATTAAACTGAAGCGATAATCACTTTCAATGTCGATTTCAGTTCCATTTCGAAGCCATCTTAGGAAAATAGAAAGAAAGGACGTGAGCTTTTTATGTAGCCCCAGCTGTTATGACAGCCACTTAAAGATAGCCTGTGCAGTAACCTGTTATTTTGGCAAAGCTTTGGATGAAGACATTGTACATTGCGTGCCTGACAAAAGCTAAGTTTTTCTGAAAAAAAAAACCCACAAGTAAAAACAGATCTTCAGCCTCTGAAGAGAAAGCGTGTTGTTTGCCTATGCTGAATCAAATTGGTAATCTCTTTTTCTTTTTTTCCCACCAAAGGCTTCTATCCTTCATGTCAACAATATGACATTTAACATGCTTATAATAATCAAATTTTCAATTCATGTTCTATCATAAAAGCCTTAGGCCGAGATGAGTTTAGGGATTTAGCAGAGCTGAGTCTGTACTGCACGAGTCAGGAACCTTTCTTTTCCATTCTTTCAGCATTTGCTTTTCTCGACCCATGAAACAGAGAAACCTGATTTAAATACAGAAAAATAAGACCTGTGAAGAGCAGGGAGGCAGATTTATGTACATAGGCCATTATGAAAGAAAGGATGTTGTCAATGGACAAACACAAAACAATATCAGCTGGACCAGGATACACAGAATTCAGAGAAGACTGGGACAGGAGAGACTGGAATTAGGTGGCGACTGGTCAAGGGTAATGCCTGGCAGCTACCAGGTAAATGGAAACTAAGCTTAAATGAGGAGTCAGAAGTGGGAATGCTAAGTTTGGGAGGTGTTTGGGAGTGAAATGAGTAGCCTGAACAGTAAAGACAGGGATGGGAGTGAAGACAAGGTGGGAAAAGCCAGGCTGTAGGAAACATATCAGAAAGTATCACACCTGAGCCAAAGGATTTAATAACTCCCGAATGAACAGTTCTTTTTCTGAGGGTTCAGAGCTAACCTGAGAGTCTCATAATTTTTTTGCTGTATGAATGGCTTTTGGGGTTGGGTTCCCCCCTCACCCCCAGATATTGTCTGCCAAAAAGCCTCACTCTCATTCATCTCCAAAGGCTGAAACAACAAACCCTTCAATAGTCCACTGGCTGCAAGAGAAAATACTTTGTGTGGTAGATTAATAGACTCCAGCACTCTGGAATAACCTCTGGGGGGGTGCAATATCTCAAATAAATAATAATAATCCACATAAGAAGACTTTTTTGATTTGCTTTTGTGTCAAACTGTATAGAACATGAAACTGTTAAAAGAGTGCTTCTGATATACAAAGAAGAGATAAGCAGTGTAAAGAGGTATGGCACAGCTATTACGATGCACAGATATTAACTTCATTGCTAGTTCACAGTCATTCTGCAGTTTCAAAGTCGCCTTAGGAAACTGCCAAACACTTCCAAGCTTTGCCAGCGTTCAGCAAAGACTGGAAGAACTTGGCAACATCAAGACTCCAGAGGCAATTTTAATAAAGCAAAAGGATCATCAGTACACCCCGACTTGTCACTATTCACGGTGAATGAGGTACAGACAGCAGAATTCAGATGAAATAGCTCCGGGTTCTTCTTAATCCAAAAATCAGAATTGCCAGAATTAAGATGAAATGTGAAACTATTATTTGCCCCTTTCTTTTCATGATAGGATTTTTGATTGCAGAGGATCCCTGCTTCATTTAATGTAAGAAATTAAACACTGTTGACAATATCTTTATATTGCAAAAGATATTAGGGAAATGTCTAGGATTCACTGCATTTTTAGAGAGATTCATACACAGCAGAGCTAAAAAGAAGAGGAACTTCTAATCTTGAACAATTTATTAATGAAATCATAACGAAAGTTAACTTTTATATATATAAAAATATATTTATATGAAATGAAAAGGCAAAATTAATTGATCCAGTAATGATGAGACATTTAGACAAGGAAAAAATCAAAAATTCATGTTTTGGCATTTATAAATGGCATTGGACACAAAATTCAGTTTGCTTTAATTAGCTTGCTTTACTTAGTTTCATTTTCAGTTAAATTCAATGCAAAACCATGTTTTTGTAATGCTACCCCAAAATTTTGGACCTCGATGGCTGCCTGCCTATATATCTTGGGGTCCATCCTGAATGATTGTATTCCCCTCACATAATCCAAACACAGTAGAGGAAAGGCCACACTGAATTGTGTGACGTGTTTTCTTCTAGGTACCCTGACTGATCTGGGAGGACAGAAACCCAAATATAATACTTAAAAGGTAACGAGCTGATAGGGAAAATCAGCTAATTTTTTTCTTGAAGTCAAGTGACAGATAACATTGCAAAATAGTCTAATTTGGCTTAAGCAGACAGAGAGTAATTTTTTTTTTTCAACTGCCTTTTCTATCAGGAAATGATGCTGACAAAAAATTCTAACCAGCTTATATGTGTCCTAAGTAAAACAGGAAATTTAGTGTTGCAAAAGCAGTGAAAGTAGTGTAATGAAGCAGCATATCAGGGAATTCTGCACCTGTTTTTTCTCAGTAACACTGGTGACGTGTGAGATCCCCCAGGAAGCTTGTGAATGTCTGTATTCCACATCGAAGGTGTCTCAGTTGCGTTCTTCATTGTGCAGGACCTGACTTGTGATACTAAAGTATGATTCACAGAAATGCTGAGCAAATGGAATCTTTTGATCTTAGGGAGTTATTCCCTAAGTCAATGCATCTAGATACCTCAAATGACTGAAACTCAAGAAATTAAAAATTGTTGTTTCGGGGTAGAGCTTGAGCAAGGGAAAAAAAGCTCTTTGCAAGGATGAAGAAAATCTAACATGATGTGAGCATTTTCCATTCTGCTAAAATGAAGTAATGTCCTAGCAAAAAAAAAAAGAATTTTTAAACAGGTTATGAACACTGTTTCATAAGTTATACAGACTGAGGAAATGAATTAAACTGTCAGAGACAACTTGGTTTTGGAATTTCTGAATGCTTTTAAATGTTCTTTTAATGTAGCTTTAAAAAAAAAAAAAAGAAAAGAAAAAGAAAAGAAAAGAAAAGTTGTACCATGCTTTGCTTTTGTCTGAAAATAATTCTTAGCAGCATGGGCCTCACAGCCCATGGAAACAGAGATGTCTATTGTCCAATGCTCGTAGATAATAGGACATGGTCTTTGGTGATATGGAAATAACCCTTCTCCTCACTATTTCATATGCCAAAGGTTGGGCTGTGAAATACAACAAACCTTTGCTTATCTATAGCCTTTTTTGAGGCTAAATTCCCTCTGAACCTGCCCTGGAGAACAGTATACCCCTCACCAAGTAATTTATGTCTCTTTTCCCTTTCCCTGAATGGCAGTGTGTATTGCATATGCTGTACAGACAAGTGGCAGCAACAGAAACTGCTGTTAAAATAAGGCCATTAAGGCCAAAGCTCTCCTTGCATGAACAGCAGTTAGGAAAGTCTGTCTATGAGGCTGCTGACACCAATTAATCTCTCGCAGCTGAAGGAATGGATATAACAAAATCATAAAACAGCCCAGATTGGAAGGGACCTTATGATCACGTTGTCCAATCTTTCATGGGAAAAGGAGCCTAGATCAGATTATCTAGCATCTCGTTCAATTGCACCTTGAAAACCTCCAGTGATGGGGACCCTGTCATGTCCCTGAGGAGGTTATTCCAGTGAATGATTGTTCTCAGAGTAAAAAATTTATTTCTTACATTAAGATGAAATCTCTCTTGTATGAAACTTCTCTTCTGTCTATTGCCCCTTGCCTTCTCCATGTGGCTCCTTGTGAAGAGAGGACCTCTGTCCTCTTTCTAGCCACCCTTTAAGATATGCTGCAGGTCTGTATTTGTTGATTGCATTCCAATGGGAAAATGCCAAAAAAAAAGTTGGACCAAGAAAGAAAGGAAATGACATAGGTTCTCCAAAGAGAAGATCTCCACAAGAACAATGAGGTTGTATGGGAGGGCTGAGTATAGGGTCCCCATCTTTTTTAGGAATCTGTGACTTTTCCACAGGGTCACATGCTATGTTTAATGGACTGATAGCACTTTAACAGTGTGTGAGACTAATATACATATTTTTAATCAAGAAAGCCACAAATATGTAATTGAAATTACACAAGGAATGTCAATAAGGAAGAATGAAACATAGCTTTCATCCCACATGGTGAGGAGTTCACGCAGTTCAAGTCTGAAGAAGTTCTGGCCGCTCATTCCTAGTCCCATGTTACGTGTTTCAGTCATGCCTGTGCTGTTTGGGGAGGTTGTGCCACGCATCAGATCCATTTAACAACTGACATCTGTTACAAAGAGGCAGATTCAGTGCTGCTGTGATGGGGATATCTAAAATGGGACTGCCTCTGAATTTCTTCCAGACATAGAATTGCAAGTTTTGTGACTCAAATGCATCTAAGGAGAATTCATCCAGAATGCTAAAGAATCCACAAGTCAAATAAGTATCATACGTGAAAAATAAAATGCGGAATAGATGATTGTCACCTATGACAAAACAACGGTAAGGGTCCTTATGTTCCCATTTTAAGTGAAGAATGATTCTATGAGAAAAGATAAAGGGTGTATAAGGAAAAAAAAATCAACCATGTGTTCCCACTACATCACTTGTAATTTGTACAAATTATGAGTAGAGTCAGATACAGCAAATGGATAAGGTGGCTGCAACATGCTGTTCACACCTGTAAGTGGGCACCATTAATAACCTGAACTCAGACTCACAGGTGTGTCATAGCAGGTCTATATAGTAGAAAACTGTGGCATAATAGTCTGTATGGGAAAACAGGCAACAGACAATGGTTGCAAAGGAATAAAATGGTGGACTTGTGAGTGAAAAGACACCACATTTGGCTCAGCCACGGTACCCTGCATTGCATAGTCGTGTCATTTAGTGTACCTGTTCTTTACTGCTTTTCCTATAAAATGGGGTAGTATTTCATAGCTTTATAGATGTTTAGAAAAAAATTAATCCGAGTTTTTGATCTTGTCAGCTGTTACAGACAGAAGTCAAAAAACTGGACGAAAGGAGTCCCTCCACATGGGTAGGTACGATGCACAGAAAACACAATTTGAAACTTCACAGATTGCTTTGCCTTACGTGAAGCGTAGTATACCACTACCGCTTATCTTTCTTGCTTATTCAGAATCAGAAAAAGCATTCAATCAGAAAAGCCATTTCTGTCATGGAACTGTTTCTGTTATGTTGTTCTACGAAGCACACTGACTCTCAGAGTGGGATTGCAGAGGCTAATATTCTGAAAATTAAAAGAATTATTTCTGAAACAGGTACCTGTATGTGGGAGTAGGATTTCCATGAGCTTGACAATTCAGAGATACTTTCTTCTCCTCAGAATCAGTTGGAAAAATCACATCATCTGGCTCTTGTACAAACACCGGCCCATAATCAACACTTTCTGTGGAAATAGAAGCGGTATAGTTTAGGGATTCTGAATAAATGTAAGTGTATTACAGCTTTTATAAAGTGAGACTAAAGTATGCAAAATTATGTTTGTTTTCCAGAGGTTCATATCACATTACTCCAGATGTTATATTAAAAGGCAATAGTTAAAAGAAAACAAAAAAGATAGGGAAGAAATATTACTAAGTTAACAGTAAAATATATAGTATGATTTAAGTGTTCATCATGCCTTAAAATGGCTTTCTCATCAGACATATTTTGACCTGCAGTCTAATGAGCAAATCAAGAGAATTAAGCCAGCAAGAAGAGTTAACTCTGTTTATAGATAAGGGAAAACAAAAATTTTCCTGCTGCTTGCAGCAGCTTATCTCATCAAGAACTAAGATACAGTTTTCCCCTTTATGTCAAGGTGTTGCTAAGAAAAATCACTTGTAAAATTAATGGCAGCAACTGGTGGCTGCTATTAAACAATATATAACAAAATCTGACATTTCGTTTTCCTGCGCTGTCTTCTCTAATTTTGGCATGTATCTATATCTTCATATGAATTCACATTTCTGAACAAGGAAAGCCGGATAGACCCACAGAATACAGCTACGATTCCAATTCATTCATATTATGAAGAGGGAAGTGTAACCTTCAGAAAAGTAAAAGGTTCCTGATCATGTAGGTCTGAATAACTAAAATGCTCACTGTGTGCTGGAAGACTGTGGAATTTTAATCAACTTAGACTTGCTCCAATCTCATGAATGATTTAGTCCCATAATGCTCTTAAGATTTAGAGCACTAGCCTAAAAATTTGGTTGAGGGGAGATAGTTACTTTGTCCTACTGCTTGCAATGAAACATATGGGAGCAGGGTTTTCTCTGTCAGTTTTATGGTTTCACATGTTCACGTCATAAAAGTCCTTCAACTGTTACTGAGGACAGCATGACACCTTAAGCAGTTTATAACCTCCTGATATATTTATCCTATCAATACCAGCTTGAAGTAAGAAAGGTGCACCTGAAGACTTTGGGTTCGGGCCATTGACTAATAAAAATTATTTGCTGCATTGTTCTACTAAGGCCCCACAACTTCAACCTCATATTATGGGTTCACAGTTTTGTGAACTGTGACCTTTTTCACACTGCTAACAGTTTCAGAAAGTTTGAGTGGACAGGAGAAGGTGCACAGGACTACAAGTCTTGGTACAAGAAGAAAGTCTTGGAGTCTGAAGAAAGGATGAGAAACATGGGAGACATAAGTCATAGTATGCTCCTTCTGAGATGCAAATTTCCATGTCCTTAAATTCTGTGACGTTTTGGGTTTCTCAGTTCTATTATTATAATGCAGTGAAAAGACCACATGAGAACCTATCCTGCTATTCAAGCTTCCTTTTTAGTGACGGTACACTTATAACACACTTAGTTTTTTGTCTTTTTACACCGCTATTGAAATGCAGATTTTGAAAATAGCATTATTTTCAGGTACGTATGCTTCTACTGAAACAGATTCAAATAATTATGCTGTCAATTTGTAAAGACAACAAATAAGAGCAGCAGCAATTAGTAGTTTCTGTTTTGCATCATTTCCAAGTTTATTAGCCCTTTTTGTAGGACTGGGTAAAGGAGTGTGGATTGCTGTTCTGCATATTTACACTACATCTGTGTTTAGGTACGTTACTTCAGCTGCAGGTATTGCAGAAATATATTTTCTGGGACAGATATCTACATTATTTAAAAAAAAAAAACCCAACCACAATGAGCGATTTCTAATATATGCTTATATTATTGAAGTTCAAATAACTCCAGTGCTAAGTTTTGAGCATGACAACCGAGGCTGCCACAGGGGCAAAACCTCTTTTAAGAAAGGAAAATGTGAGTACGAAAACTTTGTATGGATTTTTTTCCTATAATTTGGTAACCTTTTGCACAGGAGAAAATACTAATGAATGTAGGCGTAAATAATCAGAGCTCTCATCAGGCGAGAGTCTACCAAAACAAAGAATTGAAGAATGAAACCAAGGG
The DNA here is from genome assembly GCF_963924245.1 of Chroicocephalus ridibundus. NCBI lineage: Eukaryota > Metazoa > Chordata > Aves > Charadriiformes > Laridae > Chroicocephalus > Chroicocephalus ridibundus. Next base: position 16,748,505 of record NC_086284.1, on the reverse strand, counting down.
TTTAGGTTTAGGCGTTATTCCATGCAGATTAGTAGGTGTGTGGATAGGGTGTATATTCATGATGATTAATGATTTTATCTTCTCCCTGGGAGTGACTCTGTAGTTAAAATATGTCACAGTCTAGAATTGCTGGAACGAAAAGAAAAAGATGCAATGGTAGGTAGGTGCTGGTGTCACTAGCAGTACAGGTGTTCTTTCTACCTGTACTATTTGCAACAGTAATACTGAAATGCTGTGGTGCACTTTCCTTTTAGAAATATAGTCTGAACTCTTTATGTGGAGGTTGTCATTCTTAATGGTAGTAGCTAAATGGATGCTTGTGCTATGTGGAATGAGAACAGGTTTTACTTCTGCTTGCAGTGAAGACAAAGGTAACAGAGAATGTTCAGTGCATGCAAGTCATCTTCCTAAAAGATACAAAAATGTAGACAGCTGCTTATCTGCATTTCAGATGGAGTGTGGAGTACCGGCAGAGATTATTTGGAGACTCAGAAACAACATAATAATGAATGATAATGTTCATCAGTTTGTAGCTAAAGTGACTAAATGAATTCTTAGTTAGATCATCTTGACTGCAACAGGATAATTGAAGAAAAAGGTCTATTCTGAAGACATCAAAGCACTTGTTGAAAAGACAAGACTGTATTTTTATAAATTATTAGGCTTAATAAAGGGGTGATTAAATAAAATACAGTGAGGTGTCATATGTGATATGCAAGAAATCGTAACAGACCACCTAATGATACTGTCTTCATTTAAACTCCAGTGACAGACTTGAAATTGAAAATCTTAAGTGTTCTACGCCTTCTCTCTTTATTTCAAAAGCAATGAAGGAAACACACTCCAGATGTAAATATCTAATTTAAATATATCAAAAAATATTTTTAAACTATTTTTTTCAAATTAAAACACAGGCTGGCTTACAATTAGAGAGAAAAAAATTAATTTTCTTATACATAATGCTACTAAAAGCTCAAATTAAATGAAGCCTTGTGAAGGCTTCAATAGTTGTCAATATCAATGATGGGCACATAGTTTAGCTAGCACTTACCATCCCGTTAGAGGTAATGGGAAGTACAGACTCTTCCAAAATTGACTGGAACACCACTGGAGGCTTACTGTCTCCTCTTTTCTATGCAGAGAGTTCAAAGCTATATTGAAACTATAGGACTTGAGAATATTTCCCAGGAGGCAGTGCACACTCTGCTAATGTTGGTGTTTCACGTGGGGTGAGAGTCAGGGATGCAGACCTCATTTCCCTTCCCCTAATCCAGACAATGGAGGTAAAGCCAGGTTGCGAGGCACGCAGAGAGCCATAGTGTGAGGCCGCATGTCTGCAAGAGTAGTCAATCATGGAGCCAGGGCTGAGGAGTGAATTGGACCAAATGGTGACTCCACAGCCTGAAATCTTGGAAACTGAGGAATGTGAATATCCACACTAAATGTGCATAATTAATCAATTTTCCTAGAACAAACTTAAAAAAAAAAAAGAAGTGTATGCGCATGGCACTCATAATACAGAGATTTCTAACATTGCAGGATAAAAGTTTGATTTTCAGGAAAATGTTAAATAGAATTCTGTCTGCCTTTTACCATTTTACCAACCTATCAGCTGTTATTTTAAGTAACAATTACTTATTAACAGTTCTCAACATTTTCGTATCAAAGAAGTAACTTAAAGAACCATAATCTTAATTTATAATTTAAATCATTCAGTTCCATGGTAACTGAATTGTTGATATTCAAGATTCAGGTAAATGACTTCAAATTTCTCCTGGAAATTCCATAATCACCATACTGCTTCACAATTTTCAATTTGTCAAAACTGTTTAATTTTGATTCTTGGATAACATTGTGTCTTCTTCACCCTTTCTGCTGCCCTTATTGATTCTGAGGCAGACGTGCCCCCTGACAGAATAATGTGCAGACTAAAATCTGAAGTGCTTGGAGAAAACATACATCTAATGATCAGTATGGGATCTAATCAGCCTTCTCAGGAATAAGTGAATCTCACCTATCCCTGGTTTTAGTGATGTGAGATTTTAAGTAGGTGGCAATGAGGTTCAACGGTTGAAAAGTAGACATGGGTTAAGAGTTCCCTTTTCAATAACTTTGGTTTCATTGCCAAACCATTGGTGCATTACTTGACTTGGGAATTCCAAGCTGTAACTACAAAAATAACAGCAGCAAATGCTTAGGAGACCTTAACATCATTGTGCTTGAAATTTCCAGTCTGAAGTGGGTGACCACGTGAATTTCGCCTGATTACAAATGGGAATTTCTTAAAATCTCTTTTAGGAGTATTGCATCACTTATTAAATACCATCAAAAACCTATAGACAATTTCTTCAGTGTACAGCATAACTGAACATTGATTAATATTTACAAGGATTCTTCATGTGCCCTTTTACAAACTAGACTGGAGGACTGCTCAATTATCTCAAGAAAGCCAATATTAGGATTAATAAACTCTGGGGTTTAGTCCCAGGTCTAATCAACTACATCAGTCTGCTCTTTCTGATGAGAGTCTTCCTTGAAAAATTAATCTCTGGTTCTTGCCACATTTTGATCATGAACAGTTGTAGCAGTATGTTCTTCTGATACCTTATGCTAATCTCAAGAGTAACCAAGGTGAGAGTTATACTTTTAGATAACAGTAGATATGGATGATTGCCAAGGAAAAAGAGAAAAAAAGTGCCTGATTATAAAATCCGACTTTATACATATGAACTATTCTATGTAAGCAACCAGGTTTATATATGTGTTCAAATTTTTACAGGATTAGAAACACTAACCATTTGAGAACGATATAGCCGAAGAGTTCATAGGCGAAAATGACCACCACCCCCACCCCCTATATCTACAGTACATACAATCCAAACAGCTTTACTGCAGGACATTACACACTGGGGCAGGTTAACCTTGGGCGGCTGCCAGGTGCCCACCAGCTGCTCACTCATTTCCCCAAGGGAGAACAAAGGATGAAAAAGCTCCTGGCTCAAGATTAAGAAAGGGAGATCCCCTGCAAGTTACTGTCATGGGCAAAACAGGTACAACTTCGGAAAACTTATTTCCAGTTAAAATAGACTTGGGTAGTGAGAAACAAAGACAAAAATTAAAGCAATGCCTTCACCGCCTTTTTCCAGGCTCAACTCCCCTCCTCCGCCCCCAACTCCTCCTGGCCATAGAGTTGCCATGTGCGACACGGGATCTATGGGAGGTCTCTGAAGTGGCCTCCTGGGATCAGGACAGACACCCCAGGGTGTATGAAGTGCCCTGGAGACCCAACCTCAAGCACATGAATTAATCTGTACAGGGCATTCAGTTTCTAACCAATAAATACCCAGTGCCACTGGGAGGTGGTGGGGTGTCTGACACTCTGAGGCAGAGCAGACCAGCACGGTGCCACCTTCACACCAGCCTTGCCCTGTCCCGGTGTAGCAGCTCTAGCTCAGGTGAGGCTCCTCACAGCCCCTGAAGCGACACTGCGGAGCCTGTTTCCAGACACCCGAACCCTGCTCTGTGCTGCCAGCTGTGATGCAGGTCGCACCTGCCAGTTTCATGTGTATCCATAGGATATTAGGCTGTAAGACAGCCCAAGTGGCACTACGTCAGTGTATGTTAAACACCTGAATTACTCCCCAGTGTTCAGACACCACATTTGTCTGTCTGCACCCTCATGCTGAGCTTCACCTCGCTCTGCCCCGGCCCTGACAGCAAGGAGGAGACCCAGGGGAGGTGGGGTGGGACAGGATGGTGAGGGGCCGTGAGGTGACCACAGCCCCAGGCTGTCCCCACACAGACAGGAGTGACAGCGGGCTCTCCATGTTGGCTGTTTCCCCCATGGGCCTGAGTTATGGGGTTTCTCCATCCCACTGCATTTAAATAAGGCTGAAGAGTGACACCCTGACACCCCTTCTTCCCCAGGCAGCCAAGAGCTCGGACTTCCACCAGCTCTGGAACACCTGGTGACATGGTGACCGTATCAGAGAGAGCAGAACGCTGGTGGTTGCCATGTGACGGGGTTGGTGACAGGATGCTCAGGACAGGCACAGAAAGGGCTGCGCGGTGCCGGCCCAGAGTGGAGGCGAGCAGGCGGGTGAGCGAGGGCTGAGGCGAGAGGCAGGAGGAGGGCAGGGAGGGGAGGGCAGGGCTGCTGGGCCCGGGCAGGGAAGAAGGGGTTGCCTGTGGCGCGACAGATGGTGGCTGCTCCTCCTTTGTCTTCCAGAGAAGGAGGCTTGTACAGGGACAGGACCAGACCATGGCACACCCCTGTCCTCGGCCACACAGATGGAGATTTGCTGCCTTCTACAAGGACACTGAGACTAAGTTAAGGCATCAAGAGCCTGGCAGAGCCCTGGGCAGGGGTTGCACATGGTCAGTGAGGGTGGTGGCTCCTTTGTTTGTTGTCTTTTGCAGCCACAGACCCAGACAGGGACAGGACCAGACCATGGCGCACTCCTGTTCTCAACCACACAGACAGAGATTTGCTGCCTTCTACAAGGACACTGAGACTAAGTTAAGGCATCAAGAGCCTGGCAGAGCCCTGGGCAGGGGTTGCCCATGGTCAGTGATGGTGATTGCCCCTTTGCTTCTTATTCTGCCTTTTGCAGCCACAAGCTCACACAAAGACAGGATCAGTCCATGGCGCATTCCCGTCCTCAGCCACCCAGACAGAGATTTGCTGCCTTCTACAAGGATACCGACACTAAGTTAAGGCATCAAGAGTCTGGCAGAGCCCTGGGTAAGGGTACCCTGGGTAAGGGTTACCCTGGGTAAGGGTAACAGTGAGGGTGGTTGCCCCTTTGTTTGTTATCTTGCCTTTTGCAGCTGCAGACCCAGACAGGGACAGGACCAGACCATGGCTCACTCCCATCCTCAACCACACAAAGAGAGATTCGCTATCCTCTCTGACACTGACACAAAGTTAAGGAGTCAAAAATGACACCAAATCATGGTGCCAACCTAGTGATGCAGTGACACTGTCACTGTGGCTAGCAGGCTCATGGTGGCCCATACCACCATGGGATGGGTGTCTCCTGGCAAAGGAGGAGGGATGACAAAGATGCGGGACTGACAGCCTTGGCCTGAGGCTGGCAGAGCCCTGGGCAAGCGCTGCCCATGGTGAGCCAGAGTGGCTACCCCCTTTTTTGTTATCCTGCCTTTTGTAGCCACAGGCCCAGACAGGGACAGGACCAGATCATGGCGCACTCCTGTCCCCTCCCTCCGCAGCTACTCAGCGAGAGATTCCTCCAGGTTTACAAAGCTATTGACAAGGAACGACATACAGCCCCAGTCTGGACCATGCCATGGTCCCACAGGCGACTGGAGGCTCCCCACAGCTATGGACAAGGGCAGCCCCGCACCACCCACCCTCTCTCCGTCTGAAAATGACCTTGGAATAAAATTTTCTGATTCTTGAACCATTGGCTGGTTCTGCTGCTTTGTGTGGTCTTTTGGGGGAAACCTCCTCGACATTTTCCTTATTGTACTTATTTCTTTATTATATTTAATTTATATATCTTTGTATGTGTGCATATATATGAGTGATACATATATATATATACACACACATTTTTGTACACATGTATGTTTTCTGATCCATTCAGGGATCTAAAAGCATCAGGTTTGTTTGCTCTCGTATTTTAACTAACATGCTCTTAAACAGGACAGTCCCGTGTGAGTTTGCATGGGAGGATTTGAACTCCATACCTTATTTTTATTTTCTAACTTAAGCAAGAACATAACAAGAGATCAATATTTAACACAAATATTAAGTATATGTATATTTCAATTTACTATTTTAATTTCTCAAGGGAAATATTTCTATTCCTCACACAGGCTTGTATTAAAACAACCAGTTTTCTGTATCTTATTTAAGTGCTATGAGACTGGTGATTTATTATAGTGGCATATATCTTTTCAGATTACAGGTATGCATTGCAACAAAGCTAGTTTGTGGCCCCTTTACAAATTTTAAGTTGCCATTTTCAATCTAGGCAATTAAAAGCACTAAGCACTCTCCTTAGGATTTACTATATGAAGTGGTATTTTCCAGAAAGGTGTGGATACGGAAAACATTCCAAATATTAATAAAATCCCTCTTTTTAAATTCTTGAATATTCTTGGAAGTAGCACTCGAGTATTTTTTGAATTCCAAGGTTCTCCTTACAACACATTTGCACTTACACAATACCAGACTATATGACTTCTTAGTAACAAGTATTTAAATCCTCAAGGGAATAGAAACTGGAACCTGTGTATCCTGGACTGCAGACATTAGCCAAAATGTGGTTTCTCTCTCTTACATACAGAGACACTTTAATTCTCTCCCCCAATTACTGATGAAAAAAATCAGATGTTCATCTTGCTGAGCATTGCAAACACCATGAGAACAAACTGCAGATGAGAATAAAGTTTCCTGAACTGTCAATTCTGCAGTAACTGAAAGAGTGTCATTCCTCAACACTCAGCTTTCTTGCTGCCATCCTTGATATAATTCCAGGTCAATAAATACACCATGAAAAAGAATGAATTCCTGGAACCCTAGGAACACACAGGTGGGCAGGAAGGAAACATAACCGTGTTCAAAGACCAGCATCAAAGCTACATTGGCAATATTATTTTTAGCATCTGATAATTCTGTGTGCTGTACTTTTAAAGAATAAAAGAAATAATGTTCTTTTAAATGTTTTCTTAAATAATATTTTTAAAATATAATTGTCTGCAGAAGGGGTAGCAAATTCTACACTGCACTGGTCACTTGCATCAAATATCGTTAGTGTAGTTTGACCACTGTCTGCAATGTTACCATACCATTCAAGCTAGGCTTCTTGGTGCCCTCTTCTCAGTCTGAGCTACTGGTGGGAGGAAACACAGCTCTTTTCACTCTGGTATTTTTCACCCAGCAGACAAGGTATCCAAGGGGAAATGCTCAGGCAGCGTATAAACATGGGCGAAGGAGGTGTTCACGGAATCATGGAATAGTTTGCGTTGGAAGGGACCTTTAAAGGTCATTTAGTCCAACCCCCCTGCAATAAGCAGGGACATCTTCAATTAGATCAGGTTGCTCAGAGCCCCGTCCAACCTGACCTTGAATGTTTCTAGGAATGGCACATCTACCACCTCTCTGGGCAACCTGTTCAGGTGTTTCACCACGCTCAGGGTAAAAAATGTCTTCCTTATATCTAGTCTGAATCAGACCTCTTTTAGTTTAAAACCACTAGCCTTTGTTCTTTTGCAACAGGCCCTGCTAAAAACTTTGTCCCCGTCTTTCTTATAAGCCCCTTTGAAGTGCTGGAAGGCTGCTATAAGGTCTCCCGGGAGTCTCCTCCAGGCTGAACAACTCCAACTATCTCAGCATTTCTCATAGAAGAGGTGCTGCTGCCCTCTCATAATTTTTGTGGCCTCCTCTGGTGCTGTTCCAACAGGTCCGTGTCTTTCCTGTGCTGTGGGCTCCAGAGCTGTACAAAGTACTCCAGGTGGAGTCTCACCAGAACAGAGTAGAGGGGCAGAATCACCTCCCTTGACCTATTGTCCAGGCTTCTTTTTATGCAGCCCAGGATACAGTTGGCTTTCTGGGCTGCAAACACACATTGTCAGCTCATGCTCAGCTTTTCATCCACCAGTACCTCCAGGTCCTTCTCAGCAGGACTGCTGGACTGCTCTCAATCTCTGTTCCCCAGCCCGCATTGATACCAGGGGTTGGCCCAACCCAGGATCAGGACCCTGTAGTTTGCCTTGCTGAAGCTCATGAGGTTCACACAGACCCGCCTCTCATGGTTGTCCAGGTCCCTCTGGATGGTATCCCGTCCTTCAGGCCTTCTCCATTTAATCTGTTCATGTCCTTTTAGGACCACTTTTTTTTGCTACAGATAATACTGGTGGATAGATTTGCTACTCCCTCTGAAGGTGGACTAGAGAGATCTTCAGGCAAACCATTTATTTTCAGCTGTTATTGTGACACACTGACAGAATTTTTACAAGTGGCAGTTGGAAAAAGGGTGAGGCAATTCTCCTTTGAAAGCAGAGTATCTCAGCAAAATTTAAAAACAAAAAGTTTTTACAAGACCGGGAAATAAACGTTTTCTTATTTCTATACTTTTTTTTTTTTGTCAATTTTTCAAAGGCCAGTTGAACCCATGTGGAGATGGAAGGATTTTCTAAAGAAAACATATAAGAGGGTGTAAAATGATAGAACTTCTAAAGCAGCCTAAAGAGAGAGGTCACTAACAGATCTTCCATCCTAAAATATACATTGGATTCTGTATTCAGATCCCACCCAGAAAAGTATCTACTTGACATATCATGGGCCAAACCATATCCCAATGACCTGTCAGTCCTGGGTATTAATATGTTCAGGACACTTTAAGAAAGATGCAGGAGTTATATGTGTTGCTGAAGTGTGCGTATCATCAGACTTTATTAAAATAAAACAAAGATATTTCATATCGAATTGGTCCTACAAAATGAAAGACACTTTTTGGTAAAGGTGGATCAGGTTTTAGCACTACTCATTATCGAACTTGCTTTTGAATTTCCTTTCCTCATTTGTTTTCAGTTTGTGCTGCTTGTATGCGTTTGAGGTGATGACTCTAAAGCATCTTCTGATTAACCTTTGTTACCATGGAAACAAACAGTTTAACCGGTTTGGTATATTCAGAAAATATTTTAGATGTATAAATAATCACCCTGCTTTCAGAGAAAACACATTGCTTTCTTCAACTAAAAGCTATAAACCCTCTTTTTTTCAGCTTAAACACTGAAAAAAACATATTAACTTCAGTGCTAATATTGATTTTACAAGTAGATTCTATAATATAGACTTTCACTTAACACCTAAGAAATAAAGAATGACTATTCATTTTAATATCCCTATAATCTGTCAAAATATAAAATTTATTTTAATATAATGAAATAGAAAAAGCCCACTAGTTCATCACACCAAAATATATTAAATCTATGTGTAACAGGTTCTAACAATAAGAAAGGTGGCTGCAACTTACAATAATTATTTTGCATATATAGAAGCAGACATACATATGTATGTATATATATTTATACACACATGCATTTATAAAATACATTTAATCTTAAAACTATGTTTCAGTTAACTTAAAAGTCAAGAGAATTGGAGGAGACTTTCCTTTTGACAGGCAAGTTCAGGCAGATACACATGCCCTGAGGTATCTACATTGATTCCAGTATGCTGCATGCTGGAACGGTGTAAAGTACACTCATGATTGAGTTTACACTGCAAAGGAGATAAAATTATTTTCTCATATTTTTAGATTTACCTCTTCTGAAGCAGATATGTTTATTTGCTTATTGGGCAAGATAGGACAAGTATTTTTCTGTGGCTTGAAAATACTTTCTCTGTTCTGTGACCTGAAAAAAACCATATCTGTTTTAAACTTAGTTTATACTATCTAAATTGCATGCCACATTAATCAATATTGCCCAATATGTTTAAGAAATTAAAAATTTTTTAGTAGTTTGTGTCTTTAATTCAGACTTGTAAATGCTGAATCTAGCAGTTGGTGTGAAGTCAGGAATCCTCCCTGAACAATAATTAGATTCAGATCTTGCACATCTTGAGGTTCATTGATTCAAACACTTCCAGTCATGAACTAGACCCTGCTCTTTATTTTCTTCTGAAAGATATCAAACTAAAGATGGAAGGATAAAAAGAGTCTTTATTCAAGGTTAAGTTCAATTTCATTTACTGCAGCGTTTCCAGAAGGTTTTGGAACGGTAAGAAAGTATAAGAGTTTGCAGCTTTATGATTCTTCGAGAGTATTTAATGAATAATTCACACTTTCTATGCACATTCTTTAGTCATGACTTTACACATTGATACATAGCTTGAAGAGGACTGTATTGCCTTAACTGCATGTTTACGCTAAGAAATTCCATATAGTTTAAATTCAGCAGTGAGCTACAGCATAGTTCTTTTAATTTGAAATATCAGGAAACACATGTTGAACTAAACAGTGCAAATTAAATGGCATAAAGTCAGTATAAGAGGACCTTTATTAGAAGTCATGTCAGGCCTCTGAGCGTGCCTCCTGGGAAATACATTAAGAAGTCGCTTGAGAACCTGTATACTTAGACAGATAATAAAAGAATTTTGTTTTTTCTTATGGCAAGCCTGGCTCCTGAGTGTATGCCATATATTGGATATTTGAATTATGCAAGTTACTAATCATAATAACATAAAATATATTTCCCCCTCTCTTGTGAAGTGTCCTCTCACTTGTAGCAGTGGTCGCTCATGACCACACATGAGCACAGGCTGCTGTAGCATTTCCTCATTTAGGAGGCCCCGGCTAATAAATACGATCATTTAACTCTATCACTTATCACATACCTGTTGTAGGAAGATAACTAAAATATCTTACCTTCAAGACCTCTGAAAAAAGCCTTGAGTTCAAATTAAAATGATAAACTTACTAATTTAAGTGGATGGAATGACAGATGATTGAGATGATAGTTATTTCTGGTTGCTAAATGTCAAAGATATCTCAAACATAAACTTATTAACAGAACTGACAGAGGTTTAGAAAACAAGTTGTATTCAGCTGCCACAGTAGACGTGTTCTTGCCCTCTTGGATGATGCAGAATATCCTACCCAGTCTCCTGCCACAGACTCCTCAACCCTGCCACGCCAGCAGTATGCTGGGCTTTTCTAAGTCCCGTTTCATAGCTGTGCTTGTGCCATGCAGGTGCTTCAGATAAGCAAGGGCTTTAAAAATCTTACTCAGGTGCCTCAGGTTTATCTGTTTGTACAACTGTCTGCACAGCTGGATGTACAAAGACCGGTAAGTGGTGGAGTAACTCTCCTAGGACTGTTTCATGCAGTCCTTGGAAGAAAGAACTGAAGTCTCTCCCTTTTGAGTCATGTACTCTATTCATTGAGGCTTATCATTTATGGCCCTTTTAAAATTGTGTCTCCAGTCAGTGGATCTTCACTTCCTGCTGCAAAATAGAAGCGGCTCGACCACGGAGTTGGAATGTGGCCCCTAGATGTCTCAGAGACAAGATCATGCTGTCTCTAGACATTCATCCCGTTGTAGACAAGGATAATACACTCTAGTTCTAATCCTGAACTTTGATTTTCACCTGAACATATCAGGTTGTCTGGGAGGAGTTATCACTGTCTGCTGCATGGGCAATAAATGAGTTTGGTGTAGTCACTGCTTACAAAGACTGTTGCAGAGGAAGGACAAATGTAGAAACCTGCCCCAGTTCCAGAAATGTCATCAAACAGAATTTATCTGCTTGCGTGATTCAAATTGTTGGTGTGGTGTTCTAGATCAACCTTAATTAATGGAACATATTTATGCTTGTATATAAGCCATTTCTGTTCACAAAAACACATGCATACCCCATTAGCTTTCAATACATGCAAAGTACTTTCTAGGGGAATAAAAGGAAAAGACGTTACCGAGAGAAGCAGTAATCCTGTAATGACAGCCATACTGCATGAATGTTGTTGAACTGTGAGGTATTAATCACGATTCTTTCCTCTGTTACTTCCTTACGCTACTATGTTTAAATATCCTCTAACCTCTTCCTTCCTCCCTCTCCTTCCTTCCTTCTTTTCTTTCTGTTTAAATTTCTACTTTTCTTGGAACATTGATTCAGATAAATATTATCACTAAAGAAATGGTATCAGAAATGTGGCTCCTTTAAATGTAACCAAATATGAAACAATGCGTATTGTTACTATGAATTATTGCATTTAAAGTTAAATGACACCACATCACATGGATATGTCTATCCATGCATGCATGCGTGACAGAGTTGACTATGCAGAGTGGGTAATTTAGAGAAAAAGTAGTTTTATAAGATTTACTATTCATGTTTAATTTACATTACTATCAGTCATTATTAAATCAGAAAAATTCCAGAGAGAAAAATATGTATAAAAGAGGGACTGACATTTTACAGCTTTGCTTTTCAAATATACAGATACCAGCTGAGTAGATGAAATTGTGCTGTAATGAAATTTCAAACTACCAGTTTACTATTTTCACATGGCAAAAACTGTATAAAAGTATTCTGCATAGGAATATTTAAGAAAGAATGTTTTAACTGGTGTCTTTAAGGCTAATCTGAAGAATCTAAAGGGAAAGAGGCCCATTTCTGCTTTGAGAAGTTTAATAAAATTCAAAATTATGTCTGAGAAACACTGAAGTAAGCTGATAAAAATGTCCTGCTTTTGAAACATCTTTCAAAAATTCAGAGAGGGAAGACAGACTTACCGTCATGTTTGAAGGCCTCTGAAAAGTGGTAGGGGTTTGTTGGGGAGTGATAATGTGCAGCTCCTCTCCAGCCTGGTGAAGGTACACTTCCTAGTGAAGGACTGCTTAATCGTGGTCTGTTCTTTGAATTAAATGAGGTTAAAGATGAACTACCCGATTTGATTCTTAGGATAGCAGCATATGAAGTGGGGAGACCAGGAACAGCTTCTGAATATTCTGGAAAAAAACCAAGGAGTGAACACTGAATAAAGCTAAAATGTATCACTCTTCCAAAGAATATTTAGTTATGCAGTAGAAAAGTTTTATCTGTAAAAGGAGTGTCAGAGACACCCCAAACTCCATAAGGGACTCGGCTTCTAGACAGAACTGGGTAGCAGCATACAGCTCTAAGACAGAAAATTCCCCTGCAGTTTCAGCACAATATAAAAATCAGGTGTTTGTTAAATTTTTTACTTATTTTCAATATTTTTAATTCTATTTCAATGACCCTAAGTAAGATTAGAAAAGTGTCTGTTCACAGCCTTACATTACTTTGTGTATGCAGTGCAGAAACATTGGTTGAAGCTAAATATGCTCCTCATTTCAACAGCACTCTGCAAATCAAGTGGGGTAGCTAAAATGCCCAAGAGACCACATATGCACAAATATCTCTCCCAAAAATATGCACATGCCAGTGTCACCTCCTTTTCTGTCTCTTCAACTTCCCCTTTTCTTCCTTTTCTGCCTGTACTTGAAATTTCAGTGTCTACAAATAAAGAATAGTGCCCAAGTTTTTGGTCTCCGTATAATGGCAAACATAAGAGAAATAAATAAACTATTTTATTATAATAGATTAAAAATATCACTCAGGAGCTGCAGGAACAAAGCAAGCACAACTATTGAAATGAAGAATCCTTAACATGCAACAGTCTTAAGGAGGCGAGAAGAACATTTAAAAATTCATTGATATAGATGAGCAAAGGCAGTCAGGCTGCATAACCTATGAAGGAACTGATTTTTTTAGGGACAGTGGAAGTGGCTGGCAGAAAAAAAAGATAATTTTTCTGTCATCTTCATTGAAGATAAATATTGATAAATGGGACATTCTTCACATCGGCATAATATGAACAAGGAAAAAGTGTTCAAAAGCTTTGAAGAGCAGCACACTCAACCGAAATAAAATCTCTTTAAAATATTAGATCATGGCCTAGCTGGAGAGCTTTTGGAAAAATATTCTAAGCATAAATATAGTCTGGACTATTTTATGTTTAAAATGGTTTAAAATTAGAGAAATCTCTATTTTGAGTGACAGTGAACATGTAGAATCTTTCAGGTTTAGGAAAATGTCATTTCAATACAGTATTTATAGTTTCAGATCAGATATTAAAAACACACCTCTTCTACCTTTTGGAAGAAGCTGTAATTTGGCAAAAACAGGTATTTAAAAATTACCTTTTTCATCTATGCAAACTTTAAATACCCAGATTATTTTATGATGTCGTATCTCACATTCGAAATCTGGGTTTAAATACAAGTTTTGGCAATCAGATGGGAAAGGCACAAAAAGGAGAACTCTACCTTAAATTTTTTTTCATCCTGTTCTCCCAAACCTACTTTATAATGTGCATCATAATGTTTTGTATATCATATACATAAAAACTTTCCTGGCCCACAAAGAGAGGGAAAGTGGAACATCATCATGATAAATTACAATGTTGTATGAAAATACATTTTATAATACCTCTTAAAACATTATCATTGGAATACAAGTGTGATTTCACAAAAAATATCTTTGATTGTCTTTCAATACATTTCTTCAACAGTTTGCAATATTTATGTATTGTAGTTCTTTTAAAGTAAAATTTTGCCATATGGAGAAAGTAAAGTAAAATCTTTCCATTTCCAGAGGAATATTAAAAAAATAATAAATCTTTAAAATTTCGTATTAAAATCTATCCTCATTAAAATAACTTATTTTCATTTTGTTTTCCCTGAGGTCAGAATCTTAAGGTTCTTGAAGAAGTTTCTTGAAGAAATTTTTGTATTTTTGACTTATTTTATTCTCACTAATTGTTAATTTGTCTTATGAACAAAAATATTTTTGGCCTTACAACCATAAATTATTTCAGATAAGTGAGCTGCAGTGGAAATGTCCGTGTTTAAACTTATCATATTAAATCTTTAATGCAGAACTGACGTCTTGCTTGTGAGCAGAGAAGGACGATGTTCCCTGGGGAGTATGGACACAAAGGAAAGGGACAAAATTCTCTCTAACACATTCTACATCAGAGGATGGAAATGCTGGGTGGTGAACGTAGCAGTTCTGGTGGCAGGACAGCTAATTAGCTGTACTGCAAGTGGGCATTGGACACTGTGGAGCTCCTCAGATCCTTACAGCTCAGATCCTCTGATATCCCCAGGGGTGCTGATGCCCTCCCTGGAAATGCTGCAGGAAATCTGTAAATGGGCAGATTGGGACGCAGGCCTGTTTTTCTCACATGGAGCTGGGACGTGGCCAGATTGTAGCTGGTAACAAGGATGCAAGGCACCATGCAGAGGACTCGTGCTTTGAAAAGACGCCACATCTCTATGTACTTCTGCTTCTAACCCAAGGTGAATAGATGATCTGTAGTCTATGTGAGATGGACAAGGAAGCAGAAAGAAAATGCTAAATTAAAAAGTGTGGTGTCACATAACTATTCCTGTGTATATTTTTATACATAACTGAACTATTATATAATTCTAACAGTGATAAGTATTCTGGTTTACAGGATCAATTTCTACAGCTTTAAAAAAAATAAAATAGTGGAAACAGTGGTGGTTGCTGTTGGGAAGACATTCCTCTCCTGTGCACACAGACACAGAAGAAATACACACTGGAAGGAATTCTACTTCACAATAAAAAAAAAATGCAGACCTGCCTTTGGTCCAAACTTTACAACACAGCAAAATAAACCTTAATAAGATTTCCAAAGCAAACATGATTACAACCACATCTATAATGAATGTACTGTTCCTTGAGTATTTTCTGCAGATACAGGCACTTTTCTATTTCCAGCATGTTACTTTAGCTCTATGCAATTTGCCCTATGGCAAAGGACATGGATTTGGGAAACCTTCATGTCAGTACTTTTTCAGCAAATTATACTTATTTTGTGTGACTGAAATAATGTGTTATTAGGCTGTTAAATGTACTATATACCATACATATGTCAGTAGTAAAACTCTAATGTCTGAAGACCTTTTAAACTACGCTGTTGACAACAGAAGATAGCTCCTTAGATCGTGTTCCTTAGTATATCAGCTATTCCAGCTTGAGAAGATTCAAATAATTTTTCTTCTGTCATTTCATTGGGAAAACTATGAAACAGTCTTCCTTCATGGGTAGACAGAAAGGCTTCCTGTGCAAGTTAGGGAGTCTGAGCTGTATATTGCTTCTTTTGCAAAGAAACGGAGATTAGCAACCAGAAATTAAATACTAACACTAATAATCCTGATTCTTAGATAGATCATTTAATATAGCTTCTATGTTCCTATTTCCCTGCCATCTTGGAAAGTGGGTGGAGCAAGCACACAACTCTGCAGGTTTCTACGTGAACATACAACTTTACAATTCTTCCTTTTGTTTTCAATAGTGATTTTTTCAGTTTGATGACACACTGAGAACACATTGCCGCCAGGCCCCTGCCCCTCTAGTGAATCTGCCACTTAGTTCTCCTCCTTCCTGCGTCTCATTCTCTGCCATCTCCACCTGCTTCCATAGAAGTCTCTCAGATGGTCTTGCTCACAGGAGAGAAACATCCTTCTACACTGTTCTGCCAGATCTATCACCCAGCAAACAAGTTAAGACAAATGAGCAGCCTTCCTCCCTCCTGCCCAGGCACGCAAGAGAAACAAAAAGTAGTAGGCATATATAAAGTTATAAACAAACACGTCAAAAATTGTATCCTCCATTACACTTAATTCATTTGCCACCAGGCTGAATTGCAGATTATACACACATGGGAGAGCAAAACAACCATTAATCCTTTCAAAATTGTACTATGCAATACTTTTTCTTTTTAGTCTTTTTAATTGGAAGGGCATGCCAGCTTATGAGATGAGGCACACTACAGTTTCTAGTAAGCTTGAGCTAACAAGTACTCCTGACCTAATTAGCTTGGGACAGGATTTCTGTCATTAGGGTGAGTGCCTGGAACAGCTTCCAGGCAGAGGAATGCATCTGGAGGGAAGGGGTTTTAAGGAGGTGCAGGAGCCAGACAGACGTGGAGGGCTAAGCGGTAAGCGGGACTGGTCAAAGGAGAAAGTACAATAGCGAGACTCACACAGGCTGACTAAGTTTTGCCGACATTTCACCTTGCTAAACAAAAGTAAATAGAAGCCATACTGAAGTCTCCAGTGGTATGCAGCCTCCCTTTCTGCAGAAGTTTGAATCAAAGTCCAGTTTTTGCTAACGCAATATTTCTCATTGTTAGGCCGCAACTCTCCTGTTTCTTTGCATGCATAACACAATAAGCTACTCCAGTAAATAGGATTCAACAGCCCTGAAATAGTTTTGACAACTTCTTTTGCTGAAATAGTATGTGTAAGAAGCTTGGTGAAATGAACTTTTTCTGTGCTGCCTCATCAAGTCAAGAAGACTCTAATTCTTTTCCTACTTAAAAAGAAAAAAAATATTTTAAAATTCTTTGTTATCTAGTTGAATGGGGAACACTTGTTCCACAGTGGTAAATCCAGGGTTTGAAAGAACAGAAGAATCAACGTGATCTCAGATGGCATGAATATAAAGTACCATGGGAAGAAAGAGAGGAAAGGATACAAAAGTCAGTCTACGCGGTGAAAAGGTCCCACAGTAATGGCAGTATTACGCAAACTGGTTTCTGACCTTTCATGCTATAATTGTTTAGTTTGGCTGGGATTAGTGATCAATGTGAAATTTCACCCTGACTCAGGTTGCTTTGTCATGCTCCTGCGGATGCTGTATCTGAGTAAAGCTTCTCTTGTAAGACATAACTGGAAATGGTTAATAAATTATACATAAGCAAATATTTCTTGTTTTATTTACTGAAAGCCTGTAGCCTGTGATCACTACTGACAACTAGAGCAGAAATCATGCTTACCTGAAAACAAAACCCACTTCCTAATCTGAATTCGCCTCCAGAGATTTAGATTTCTGAATTGCCTAGTTGCAGTGGCTTAATTAGAATCTGTTTTTATTGGAGTACTATTTACAATAAAATTATTCCTTTAATTTGGTTTAGATTAGACTGCTGAGACTTGGGAGAATAAATTTGTTTTTCATTATTTAAGTACATAGTTAAACTTCTGGAGAGTAGATGTTACTCTTGAATGTGTTCTTTAGCATTATCAGTCTACCCTTAAAATCCTTGAGAAATGCCATCAAAGACCTACGGGTAGCTCTCAAAACTTTGCTGCACTTGAGCTTTGCAATTAAATTATATTTTCCCTAACAACATTCTTAGAAATAACTTAAGTATTTGGGTTGAAGCATCCAAAGGTTTTTCAGATGCAAGCAGACTCAGATGAGAAATATATAGGCCCAAATGGTGAAGTTATTAAGCAACTAGAAACCAGGCAAAATAAAATCAGTGGCTTGGATTAGCCTTCATAGTTCTTTGCACTAGAACTACCAGATTTATAGTCATATTAACAACAGTATGACAGTTTTAAGATAGACTATATTTTTTTATTTCAAGTGCCCATTTTCCTAAATGTGATTTCCAACAGCAAACTATGATTTGAATTAGTTTTGGTAACTTTTTAATGAATCTGTGTCAAGTCATTAAATTATTCATGCATCTTTTATTATTTCCAGCACATGCTGCTGTTCAGCGTGTCTTTGGTCAGATTCAACACAATGAGGAAAAACAGTGCCACAGGTAGTAGAGGAACTGTCTTCTACTGATTACTGAGGGCTTTTTCTTTTAGAAAAAGCAGCAATATGAATTTCAAGATCATCTGAAAGAAGTTTTCTCTTATAAGTTGTAACAGCTGTGTCAGGTTAATTTTGACTTAGTTTCATGCATGCTGTGGGATAACTAAGCTGACTCAGAGAGAAAGGGGATCTTTTCCCACAGCTGGCACACGCTTATACATGTTCCTTAGGCACAGTCCATGGGTACAAATAATATCCTGTTCTATTTTATCTGACAGATTTGTTTCAAAAGGCACAACCTATGTCAACATAGCTCCAACAATGGTACTATGTAATTTGACCAAATTACATTCTTTCTTAGAACAGAGAAAAATGACAAAGCAAATTCACTGAATCCATCCTCAAAACTTCTTTGAAAACTGTCTTTGTAGTGTTTGAAATCTAGGGAGAGTAAAGGATTCTGACTCTTGGGGTGATGTTTTGTTTTCCTTCGTTCCTTTTTTGTTTTTTTTTTTGGTGACTCCTGGTCAGTTACTAACTCATTGACATTTCTCAACTATCTAATTAAAATGTAGTCTATCTTATAATACTTGCAAATGTGACCTTCATTTGTATATTTTTGCTAGCTAGCATGTTTAATCAAATGTCACTAAGAATGCTAACCCATTTTTTTCATTGTAACTTTTAATTACATTGTTTCAGTGGAAGTGTTCAGTCTTACAAGCTTATGAAAATATGTGCCTTCATTCTGCAAACTTGACTGTATTACTGTTCCTCAATTTTTAAGCAGAAATATATTTTCTGTCTTGTTCTGTGCATGCACGTTGGTTTCCTTTTAGACTGCTTGATGATATATACCTTGGCTATAACCTGAGAGAGAGATGCAAGAATAGCAGGAACCTGTGTTGATAAGGTGCCCATCAAGGGCATCTCCTTATGAGAACGAGGATTACTACTAAAACACAGCAAAATGTCAATAAATTATGTTTTCCTGATGAAATGCCATTAGCTATAACAAAAAAAAAACAAAACCCAGAACAAAATAAAGTGGAAGCCAGCAGATTTTCTTGAGAAGAGGTTAGTGCATCTGATCCTCCTCTGCACAATTCCTACTGTGCGTGGTTTAGTTTACATGTCAGAGATTTAATTTTAAAGATGCTATTATATCCCAATTATTATTCAAAACAACAGACAATGCAACAACATATACAGACAATCATCAAAACCAAACCAAACGAAACCAAATGATTGAAACCTTCACCAGGAACCTCATTTTAAACATCTGGAATCTGGATGTCTAAGTGTGAGCTAGTGAGGTTGGGTTCACTTTACAGGTAGTGAAGAGGAAGACAAACATGGCATGTGAAGTGATGGACGTGCTCAGGAAATGGCTACTTTTTGCCATTGACTTTAAAAGGAAAGTAAGGTGAGTAGCTGAGGTGTGAACATTTCAACTTGGTCAGCAGTCCATTGTCTTAGTCCTCTCATCACACATCAGTCAATCTTCATATGTGTCTTTTCTGCTCAAATGTCCAGTTGCTCTGCATAGGAGTGAAGATCAAGATATTTAAACTGTTTTCCAAAGCAGCAGTGGGGAATGATTTATTTAGAAGCTGGAAGTTCTCAAGGAAAATATCCTGGTGGTCTCCATCAACCTTTTTCACCACATATTTTATAATACGGGAAAAGGTGAAAATTCATCTATTTAAGATGGTCTTTCCTTTGGGAAAACAAAGTATTTTTGCCAGGATTTTGGCCAAAATAAGTAGCATTCAATCCAAAAATCGTTCTGTTGAACCTTTCAGTAGTCCAGTGTTCAAGGAAGGTACACAATAATTTAATCTGAAAATCCAAAATAGGCTCTCACTTTGTAGAATTTGCTTTTCTCTTAGAAATCTGGTCACGCAAGGCAGCAAATTTGAGAACATAGAATACTATGGACAGGTATGGAAAAAAATAAAAATAATTAGGGATATATTTCATTTTCCTTTAAACTAACAAAGGGAAAGTGTTTTGAAGACTTAACACATTGACTGAAAGATAGTGAAGAATATTTCCAGCGGCTATTAGCAAATGAATCAGCATCTTTGGAATATTATACTGTTAGAGCTAATTTAAATATCATGAATTTTTATGAGGAATTATTTTGAATAATATAAAGATTCTTTTGTAGAGTTAGTCATTGTTTCCCCTCCTACTGAAAAAACAATCTATTTTCCATCTTACTTCCACTTCATACTCATAATGCAGCAAATAGATGACTCAATATACGCCCAATTATTCCCACTTTGCATCCAACATACAACATCCACCAGATCAAGCAAAATATACTTTAAAATAAAACACTTTCAGCTACAGAATGCTTACAACTGCAGTAACAAAAATAATAAAAGTAATAATATATTCCAATTATGGAAGAATGTTCATCCAAAGTAAAGTAGTTTTAAACTGAGAAAAGTGCTTTGAGATTATTGTCATATTTTTTCTACCAAAACACTTAATATTTTCTCTTTCAAAACATGCTAATATAATATACAGATTGTAACTAGTTAGGGTATGTTTCTGCCATAGCATAGGCTTCAAACACAGTGATTATGTTCAGTAAGTGCTTTGCACCTTTTTAAAATTCACTGGAGTCATGTAATGAAAACTGCTTTTCAGATATAAAAAATATAAAACTCTTCTTTGAAAACTCTTCTCATGAACTTATTGAAGGAAAACTTAACTCCAAATACTATCAACAAAACTTTTCAATATAGCATATTCCATCTAGCTCAGTATTTACTACTACTGTTTTGTGCACTCTTTAAGACCAGAAATGTGTCTGACACTTTACCAATGTGTGGAATTTTTCTGCTTGTTTATCTAATAAAAAGGAGTTTTAGGCTAGCTTTGTCTGAAAAATAACACTTAGACCAGACAGTGTAGGTAGCTGAGTGCATCACTACTCTCACGCCACCCAAAATGGAGAATGTAGAAATTAGCTGCTTCTACATATCTTGTGATCTTTGGCCTGAAGGAGTAGTGCTTGAGTAGCACTAGCTGTAATTTATAGGCACATATGAAGAATTGCCCTAAGACTCCTAAGTGGGTTTTGTTTGTCAATGTTTAGATATACTTCATTGTCCTAATTCTTCAGGTACTTCTCATACAATACTTTGCAGCTCAAACGTGACATGTATTCTCTAGCAGGAAAGTATGGACCGTTACTAATGTGAGATCCATAGATTAGCCTACACTGCATGCTTTTAATTGAAATCTTAACTTATTTTCCCTGTGGCTGATGATCATCAGAGTGAGCTGTCAATTCTGAATGTGAAGGGAGAACCAAGTACCAAAGGTCAACTATTTCAGTACAAATCAATTAAAGTAATTAGATGGATAGAAATCCTTATTTACAGCCTTTCCTTCCTACAATGATATGCATATCAATGTTAGATGGACAATAATAGATCAATCCACAGCAAAGGAGAAATTTGTAATTGACATTGTTAATACAAAACGCTTGATTAAATTATTAATACCATCATGAAAACTGAAGCAGTCAGAATCTTAATAAACTGTGCGAAGGGAACTGCCTGCTGATTTTCTTGGCAATGGAAATGTGTTTACATTTGTAAAACCACAGTTATTTAAGAGATCAAATAGCTACTTGGCCAGAAAAACATAATCTAGGGTGTTGCTCACTTTTCAGAAAGGTTTTGAAATGCATCCTGAACTAACTTGAAAATACCAGTCTGTCTGTTGCGGCTCAAACACAAGCTCTGATACTGCCTTAAAACTACCAGATATTTCTTTCAAAAGCCACATTTGTGCTTTCTCCTACATCCTTCAAACAAGGAATTAGCTTCCCATAAACATCTTTATTGCTGTCTTGTCATATTCCCCCAAAACTACACCTGAAAACTTGCTTTTTTGGTGATGCCAGCTGGATAGCTGGTGTGAGAGTTCTTATTGTTTTGTATTTTCTCATGTGCTCATCAGACTCCTCCTTTGGTTTATTTATGCAGGCTCATGCCCCAGCAGAAGCAGGACTGACTCCAGACTGGTGTCCCATGGTGTCACTGGGGCAGTGACTGGGCTGAAATGGGGCCCTGGACCCCGGGCAGGGTTGGGGGAAGCCCTGGGGAGGTCGAGCAGGGTCACTTAAGGCTAGCAGAGCCCTCAGGGCCCTGACAGCAGCTTCCATTCCCACGAGGTGTGCCTCAAACCCTGCTGAGACCTGGGCTCAGCAGGGACCTGCTGAGGAGTGGTTTAGTTGCTGTGGGATGGCATGGTGATATTTTAAGGGACACAAAGCCAGGGCAGGGACAGCCACTGATACAGGGAGATGACATGGGGCTGTGGCATGGTGGATTCAGGCCGCCCATGAGGAGTACTGTCAGGCTGGAGGGGAGGATGGGGGAGCTGGGTCCAAGCCTACGACTCCTGTGTTTTATATGTTATAAACAGAAGCACGATTCAGTCTATGATCTCTACTATTAAAATGCAGATTTACTAACAAAATATTGAAAACAAAAAAGGTTATCAGAGTATATGTATATGAGAGAAAACTGTGTTCACTTGAAAAGAAAGGAGGCTACTGCTTCAGGCTCGCATCACCAGGCAGAGCTTTCATGGAGGCATAGGCACACCTCACTGTTCAAACAGCTTCCCTGTCCTCAAACCTACGTGGACATAAGAAACTGAAAGTTAACAGAAATTATTTAAGAGAAGCTACTGGAAATAATCTTAAGAGCGTATTATTACTTTTTATACATTGAAACAAGTGTAGACGTCTTTTCATCCTCGGATGA
This sequence comes from Chroicocephalus ridibundus, assembly GCF_963924245.1. Lineage (NCBI taxonomy): Eukaryota > Metazoa > Chordata > Aves > Charadriiformes > Laridae > Chroicocephalus > Chroicocephalus ridibundus. The sequence goes on along the minus strand of NC_086284.1, from coordinate 16,725,567 downwards.
AAGAATCTGTGGCATTTTTCATCAAAGAATGGAAGTACCATGAACAATAAAGTCATAAGAGTTTCCTGAAGTAATGAAAGACAAATATAGCTTTCTGAGAAGAGATCATGTAATAATAAGACTGAAAAACTAGAATTTGACAGGTTTATGTAATCTACAAATTAAGATTAGTTTGCAGAGGTAACAGATGTACAGTGTATGACTTGTTTAAAGAATTCTACAAAATTTCCTTTTATTATAAGGGAATGTCCACAGTGTGCAAGTTGTGCAAGTAAAAAAAGATCAAATTAACATTCAATGCAATGAGTAAAAGAGCAAGAAATTCTCACAGTGCTTAATTAAAATAATAAAGGAATCCAGTAAAATTTTGTCAATTAACATTTAGTTTTTGAGAAGGATCGATTTTACTTTGACATAGAAATTTGTGGACCAGCTTTTGATTAGCACAGAGACATTTATGATTCACAGCTAAAGTAAAGCTTTCTTTAAATTGCAGTTAATTAAAGGTCACTTAGGATAATATAAGTTTTTCTGTTCCCTGTGATACACATTCTTACATATTATCACAATTTGTGTTTATAAGCGCAGTGGCAGCAGACAGTCTGTCATCCCCTTCAAAATATCTGTCTCCTGGTTCAAAGCATTTATTTATCTTTGAGGCAGCCAGTGTATTCTTCCCTGCCCTTGGGTCCTTCTCTAGTTCCGTGTGGTTTGCTTTAGGGTTGGCTAAATATTTTACAGTGCACTCTCCACCTTGGCTTGCATCTTTGAGGCCTTTGTGTGGCTTAGTCTTTCCTTAGGAATCCTATGAATTAATCACTGGATGTATTCTCAGTGTAAACAGCTACTGCTAGCAATTAAACAATCCTTACACACACAGAGTGAAATTCATTCTTGTGCTCTGGACAAATACACCGGCAAAGCACTTCCTAAGCAGTTTTGAGTATTTAAAGTGGCACATAGGTCTACAGGATGTTAAGGGGGGGAAGATTTTATGTTACTTCTGAAGTGTTTTCAAAAATAATAAAGCAAATTAAAAAAACCCACACACCTTGTTATGATGGACATCATTTCACTGTCCTCCTGCACGGAAACAGCAGTTCCATGAAAAGGTACATGCCGAAGCTTGTCTCTTCTTTTCTTTGTCTCAGATGTACTAATAGAGATGAATACACAAACCTTTCAAAATATCCAGAATTCTTCGTCTTTGCAGTGAAATAAATTAAAGTGCACCGTGCAGGGATTTGTATTCGCATAGGGTAAATCCATAACAAAAACACATCTGCACACCATTTTCCTAAATTGGAAATAACTCTGTTGTATTAGACCCTTAATATTTCATAGTCTTTTCAGGTGATTCTTAATTCTTCTCCTCTGTGTTCATAGTGGGTTTTTTAACCATAGGATCTGGTGTCTGCTTGTGTGCATTGACAACTATAAGCCTACTCTAGTGGTGAGCCTGGCACCCTCAATGAAATATTTGCAAATTCAAAGGAAAGCCATCAAAAGGATGCAGCCATTGAGACAGAATAACAGCTCCTTGAAGGACACGGACTTGAGCTGTTCATACTGTCTTTTGTAATGGAAAAAAGAGAGGTCGCACAACAAAGTGCAAATTATTTAAAAATAATAATAGGAGTACTGAGATAATTCCCTAACACAACTGTTTTGTTACCCAGACAAAGCAAGAAGTGCAGTTCAATAAGGAGCTACCTAGTGGTTTACTAAACTTTAGAAATATGATGATCTTAATTTTCAAGTTCAGCAATATATTTTATGGATTTGAGGAAAAAAATCAAATTATCAAAGTTTATCTCACTTAGAACTTCAGCAAACCAGTCCTGAACAGTCCTTCCATCAAATGCCTGTAGAGGTTAGTCTGAAAAGACCTAACTTTTGCAAAATGATGTCATATAAAGGTGAAACAAAGGACTTTTAAGTTGTGACAAGATGAAATATTGAGGCAATATTTATGTTTCTGTTTGCATGCAGAGAGATAACTTTCAAGTTTGATTAATTACTACAGGTAAGAACGAGCAGCAAATTTACTATAAACTCAAACTAACACTTTAAAATAGTTGATAAGATTTTTAAAGGAATATAGATGCCCAGGATTTAGTCCCATTTTCAAAAAATATTAAGCACACAGGGTCTCACTTTAAACAGATGTTCCCCACATCTAGGAAATGAGTTTGGAATAGGGTTTAATGGGAAGGCAATAGAGAATGAGACAAGCAGGTGCAGGGCATGGCAAGATGAGTGTACCAACCAGGAGCTCATCTGTACCAACTGCCCCTTTTATCACAGAATCACAAAACCACAGAATGGTCGAGGCCGCTAGGAGGTCATCTGTCCTAGATGGTCACCTAGACCCAGTTGCTCAGGACCATATCAGAACGGCTTTTCAATATCTCCAAGGAGGGAGACTCTGGGAAACCTGCCCTTGGTGACCCTCAGAGTAAAAAAGTGTTTCCTGATGTTCAGAGAGAACCTCCCATGTTTCAGTTTGTGCCCATTGCCACTGGCCTTATCACTGGCTCCATCCTCTTTGCACCCTCCTTCCAGGTATTTACAGATAAGATCCCCCTAAGCCTTCTCTTCTCCAGGCTGAACAGTCCCTGCTCTCTCAGCCTTTTCTCATAGGAGATATGCTCCAGTCCCTTCATCATCTTTGTTGTCCTTCATAGGCCCTTCTCTCCAGTATGTCCACATCTCTTTTGCACTGGAGAGCCCAGCACTGGACACAGTACTCCAAGCATGGCCTCACCAGTGCTGAGGAGAGGGGAAGGACAATCTCTGACATGCTGGCAATGTTTTGCCTAGCGCAGCCCAGGATACCATTGGCATTCTTTGTGGTAAGGGCCCATTGCTGGCTCATGTTCAACCTGGTGTCCACCAGGACCCCCAAGTCCTTTTCTGCAAGGCTGATTTCCAGCTGGGCACCCCACAGCATGTAGGGTAATGGTATTTTAACCTCGGGCCTTCTGAGAATTCAGTCAGAACATTCAAATAGATACTAAAACTTAATCCTAAAACTTTCCTGCCTCTTGTGCTAGTGTTTTAAGGACAGACCAGATGATGGTCTTACATTCCACATATCATTACAGCTCATGTAAGTGCAGTGTATTTCCCTGGAAAGCATCTGAGAGTAATAGCCCAACCAATGGTTTTTTTGATTTCTTTTTCAGAAGAGTTTCTCCATTCACTATAGAGGGGCCTAGGGAGGCTAGACTTCCTAAATGTAGCCTTTGGGAATATTATCTTTATTCTCAGTGGAAGTCAGTGGCACGTACATACCTCAATCAGGTTTAGAAGTTGGACTTAGATCAGCCTCAGGCTATTTATAATCATTTTGCCTTTCCAATAACTTTCAGAAAACTGAAAGATCCATTTTATATGTGTCATAAATGTCAATAGCATATATGTGCCTTATGTGTTTATGGTAATTTATCATTATTATTGTTATGAAATATATATATATAATGGCAGTATAGAGGTTAGCCTCTTTGAGCAAACTGGACAAGGCATTGTATAGATTTCCAGTGACCGAGAATAAATAGTTAACAGGTGAGAAGGCAAATATTAAATAAATTACACAAAAAAGTTTTCAGATTACAACTACTTTACATATTACGCATACATCTAAAAAATATCAGCATTACAAATAGACCTGACAAGTTTATCGGGGTGTTTGAGGGAGGATGGAGGTATGAAGTCTCAAATAAAGACTCACAGTCAAAATGATTTGACAATTAATATCATAATGCAACTCAACAAAATGCCATGTAACAACATCCCATCCAGCAGTGGGCAGTCAGACACCTTCTGTAGACTAGTCAATGACTTATTACAGGCCCAAAGAAATTATCCCAAGTGCTTTGCCTAATCTGTTCATAAAGTCATCGGGAAGAATACCTATCAGGAATTAACAAGAAGAAATACATGATATGGTAATTATAAAGATAGACCTAAAGTGTGTTTTCTTATTACCAGCAGCAACAAGTCTAAAGAGAAAATTATACCAGCAAGCAAAGTTATTATAAATTCGCACACAGGATTCTAATAAAACATATAAATGCATTAGAGCCATCTATGTGGGAAACAAATAATCTGCAAGCATTGGCACCGTAACAGATGTAATGGGATTACAGTTGGAACCGGCACTGAAACACCATGACAGGAAAACTTAGTCCCCATATGTACATCGATAATGAGAAAAGAAAACGTAAAATACAGCAGAGAAAAATCAGCACAACTGATTTTAGAAGTCACCACAAAGGACTTTTCTAAGTCAATCAGAAACATCTATTACATTTCAAAGTCGCGTTAGTTTGCCAAGCACTTAGGGGAGTACACATGGGCAACAATAAGAAAAGACTTGTCATGTCTTGAATTGTTTTGGCTTTATTGCTGATCTCCATTTCAAAAAAGTAGTTGCCATTTTATAGACATGCAACACAGTAGGAATATTTAAGTAAGGAAGATTTTTGAATCAATCAAGGCTGTCTAAAATGTAGATACCTTTCCAGGAGAATTTATAATAGTTCTTCTTGCTACAATGTAATTTAGTACTGTCATAAAAGTAAATTTTTAAGTATGAATAGCACAGAACAGAAAGATTTATTCTAAGTCATCTAGTTGGTATCTAGCATAACTGTAAACACAGTTAGTGTGACTGTTTCGAAGCCTGAGGTTATAGCTTTCATTTCAAAAAACTCTCTATAAAGAAAAGATATTGAATCAATAAGCCTGTCATTTCAAGGGAATTTGCATTCCGTGGGTTTTATGTTCCCATCTATGGTTTTGCATTACTAAATGACAATGAATGTCAATCATGATAATAGAGAAAATATCTTTGCTTACCTGAAATTTCCCTTACTTTGAAACAATAAAGTCCATAGAACTGTTATTCTGGGAGGTTTCAGCCAGTGCAGCACAGACTCAGACAAGACCTATCAGTCACCAGTAGGTAGGACGTATTTTGGGATGCACTTCAAGGCACATGGCTTCCAGATCCAAAATATTTCTACTCAGTTTTGATGGAAAATAGCTTGAGGGAAAAAGGCTACGATATCTACTAATGAAACATATGGGAAATTCAACTTTGCAATCACATACCAAAATCTTTTTATGTCAGTGCCCATCTCTATTTGTCTCCACAGCAGGTTGGATTTGTGGACTTCATTAGTCAAGAAAGTCAACTTCATGTAATTCTATTTTATTTGCCTTCAGACTGTCCACAGATCTGTGATGATGGAAACTCCACTGTACTGTGCACACTGGTCACATAGGGCACCATTCTGACACTTTGGCCTCCTAATTGTAGCAAGAAAAGTCTACGTTTCTACTATGTATTTCTTGTGTGTATGTAGTTGAGAATTTATGTTGTCTTCTGTACAGACAGAGGTTTCTGCTTTGAGACCTTTGAACATTTACACAGCCCACAGATAAATTTCAGACTTGTCACCATTCCTCTGTGTATTCAGATTTCAAAATTTTGCAGACTCTTCTAGAACTAGGCTTTAACTCAAAGGTCAAGCAATGTTTTAAATGACTAATTTGGCTTGCATCAGGCATACAGAGCCTCCCTAGGCACACTTTAGAAATTTTACTCTTGTCTGAAGGAAGTTTACATTTTTGACAGTTACTATTTTAATATTTGATCCTTAAACTCTATTTGAGCTGCTGGGTCTTCTATCCTACAGGGAAATGCCATAAAGGCACATCTGGAAGGATTAGAGCATATTTTTGGCCATGTCTCTCTTGTATTAATTTCACATCCCTTCCGCATAAATGAACAGAGTTATGTCCTAAGGATTATCTCCCTACTGCCTTCCATGAGGATGAACAACAAAAACATTGAAATTTTATTATTCATTTGTTTACTTTTTATAATCTCCTCCAGAGGGAGTGAACTTGAGCAGAGAAATGGCTCTAAAAGTATTTTAGAGCATGTGGCCCTCTCATCGTTCCCAAGGCTGAACTTTTTTGTCTCCCTTCTTCCAATTTAGCACCAACAGGCTCTCTCAAAGGAGGAGGGGGCTCTGATCCTTGCTGCTGCATGGGATCTGTGTGGATCAGATGTTTCTATGCTTCTGCTTTTAGCTGTCAGTATGGAATACAAATCGAGTTTCTGAAAGCTATAGCAAGCGACAGCAGGAAAGGGCTGTTTCTTTCAAAAGTCTTTTGAGAACAACCAATGCTGGATTTCTCCGTTCTTTGTCTTCTGGCAGTGAGCTTCTGGGAAGCATAAAGTTAGTGAAAATAAACTTCGTAGGCTGACGTTGTGGGCAGCAAAATCAAGCAGGCTCATCTATTTCATGTGCTGTTTACTTAGATTTACATTTACCCAATTTTTGCAATCTCCATTATTTCTTCAAAGGAATAAGCAAGAAGGCCCTCTGAATTTGAAAATTGTTCTTGACTCTGACTAAGCCCTGAGGTTTGAAAATTCAACTTTTAAAAGTTAGTTTTTTAAATTTATGTTCATTATTAGCCAGTGGAACCACATTTGAAGGCAAATCCTCTGCAGAAACTGTGGAATTTTAAACTCCAGTATTACATTATTGTTTTCCATCCACATACATCCCCCATAGATGACTGACACCAAACAGCATTGGAACGAGGAAAAGAAAGAGAATAAATAAACACAGGAGAGAAACTGTCAAATTTCAGGTTATAGAAGATATATAGACTTAAGAAGAAAATGAAAGTGAGTCAGTTGTGTCTCTTCCCTCTGCTCTTCACAATCACTTTATTCCTGGCAATGAGGTAAAGCAGGAGAGAGTATTGAAGATGCAAAGACAATCAGAAAGTCTGATATAGTGAAACCAGAGAAGTTAAAAGAATCACAGTATATTGCTGATAGTAGCAATAAGAATTAAAATCTGTCTGGTTCCATTTGTAATTTTGCTATCACTGGTAACAACAGAATCAGGAAAAAAATACAGTCACCAGCATAATATTCCTGGAGCTAGTAGAGGTTAATTAGACGAGATTGCACCCAGACCAAAAATAAAGGTGAGATGAAGAATTCTAAAAAAGATCAAAACTCTACACCAGCAGGTAACTGCATGGTACTTGGCCAAAACACCTGGGTTTTTTTAGAATCAGAACTGCACGTTACGTTATTGATGAGCGCTTACTAACACAGCAAAAACAAATATCAGCTGCTGCTATTACTTTAACCTCTAAAAAGAGATGGTTCAGACTAAAAAAATAGCACCAACTCCCTTGTGCTCAGTCATTTAAAACATTGGTTGACCTTTGAGTGAAAACCTTACTCTAGGAGAGTTTGCAAAATTTTGAAATCTGAATACACAGAGCGATGGTGACAATTGTGAAATTTACCTATGGGCTGAGTAAATGTTCAAAGGTCTCAAAACAGAAATCTCTCTCTGTTTAGAAGACAACATCAAATCTTCAGTATAGAGATTGCAGAGGAAAAGAAAAGTCTCTTATTTATGTACTCTGCTATGTTTGTAGTAGGTTTTTCCATCACTTTCTTAGGTAATCCTCTTTGCAAAGATTTCTGCACCAGGTTATTTATACAGTTACACTGAGACAGCTGTGAGTATGGCCGCCACGTGGCTACTGAGTTGATCGAGAAGACAAATGACCAATGATGACCTTTACTATCTCTGGGAACTTACTTCTGTAGAGTCTATAGAATAAAACTCTGTTCATCTCTTCACTTCTGGCCCAGCTGTCTCCTTTCTCCACACCTAATCACTATCTGTGAAACCCTGTGGCAGGGAAGTTGGAACTAGATGATCTTTAAAGGTCCCTCCCAACCCACACCATTCCATGATCCTAGAAGCAGGAGATGGTCAAAGAAGATCCAAGGATTTCTGATCAGATGGGCAGATCCCAAAGACAAATCACACGTGACATTACTGACTGTCTCAGACTTCCAGAAGAACCAATAATCAGTGCTAAATTTACTGGAGATTTTCACATATATACTAGTATACTATATACTAGTGTCTTCTAGAGACCACACTGATCCTGGACAAAAACTGAGGGCCAGAATGACATGAAGGGATTCTATAGAAACCCATCCCATTTTTAGCAGAAGTTACTTGAAGGTATCATTAATTGCTCTGAAATAACAAGCTTTTGAGTTCATTAATACCAGTTGATAGCTCTCCAAGCTTGCATGGGGTATGAGAAAAACTTTCTGCTTAAAGGACAGCATAACTAAAATGCTTACACTGCTAGAGCCAGTTTATTCTAGCTCCGTTTTCCATAGCTATAGGAAAAGAGGTATGTATTTTTTTTACTGTTGAAATGCAATCAGAGATTGTCTTCTACAATTATGCCGTAGCTCTTTGGTTCTATCCATAGTAATCCAGATTGGGCGTGGTTTAGTACTTTATGTGTTTGTCAGCAGTACCAATGTTCATGAAGAGTAACAGCCCAATAGATCACAGGACATGGTTTTTCATTTCCTCTGTACTGTTCCTGCAAGTCAGGTTTTAGGTGCTGTAAAGAGAATGTTAAGAACTTGCTGTGGCAATAAAGGTTCAAGCTTGGAAAGATAAAATAAAAAAAAAAAATAGTTTGAAGTAAACAAATCTTAAAACTTCCCCTTTCAGGGTATGAATTGTAGCAGGTAAGGCTGTCATCATGTAAGGAGCTGTTCATAAAAAACTGAGGTCAACGTTTCTATAGAAAATGTTCCTAAGAAAAGATATAACAGAAAAATCCTTTTTCCATCATATAACTCGGATTTCCACTAAAAGTTCACCTGTTTTTACTGCTTTTTTTGTTTGTTTTCTTTAAAAATATTGTTCTATTGGAAAATATCTATTTATAAAAGCAAAAAAAAATTGCAAGAATATATCAATTTGGACAGATATTTCACTGAAATAACTTGTTAAATATTGATATAATCAGAGAGTGAAAAGCATCCTAGAATACCCAGAAGCACAGCTATATGTGGCATTCACATAGGGTGTGGGAGACACGTATTCAGGCCCCTGTTCTTTTCATTTTTTCAGATAAATATTTACTAAGCATAAAAGAAAGGCTGATTCTTGAAGCCAATAGTGAGAGCATTTCCTTGCGCTGTAAAAGTCACTGGTTAAAAGGCCTTGATCCAGTTTGTATTTTGTTATTTACAGAGGTGTAAGAGGTAATGGGAACATCAAGACTACTGACAGTCCACTTGTAAACAACCCTGGCGTTTAGAAAATTCTTTCGTGTTTGGGAAGATCTAGGATCAGGCTCTGTAAAAGCATAAACTGAATCTAAGCGACATGTCCTCGATATGCATTTTAAACACTAAGTTACTGAATATTAGCAGGGTGGACTTGCCACTTAGTTTTGTTCTTAGATTATTTTTTCATAGACACAGTCAGGCAGTGCATGTCCACATCTTAATATTAAAATGTCTAAGAAATGCCTAATTCTATTCTTTATAAAATGAGGACCTCTAATTATTCCACTCAGATACATAATTTAAGATGAAAATAATCATCTCTCAAACAACTACCGTACATGTTAACATAAAAATCCCGTGGCACACCCACTGAGTACTAACCTAGTGTTTACCCAAACTGTACCTTCCCTTTGGAGAAAAGAATTCCACCCTGTGGGACTGACGTGTACATGCTGTGAACCCCTGAACCTCTTCAGAGCTTTCTGAATTTAGTAATTTTTTCCTGTCTGAAGCTCGTGTAATAGGCTGCTGGGTTAAGGCACTGCTCTGGAAGGGGCTGATTCACGCCAGCGTGTTTCTGACTCTCAGGGGTTGATACGGTTCACTGCAGGGCACAGAGGAATCTCCAGCCACCAAGGACCAAAAGCAGCCACCAAGGACCGGAAATTTTTCTCAGCCGTAAAGATAAGCAGAAGGCATTTGAAACATGCTTTCTTAAAGGAACATTTTGAAAATGCTATTTAGGTATTAAAGGTATTTTATTTAAGCAGCATAAATAAATGAAAATATAATGTAAATAAGCAAATATTCATCTCATAAAGAATACTACTGACTATATCTTTCTGAATTTTGATCTTATACACATATGTAAATATCTTAAATATATGGGTTTGTGAGATAATGACAATGTAAGAGCATGTTACAACAGGGATCATAATAGCATCTAATTGCTAAACAAATGCAACCACCAAACCACCCTTTTCCAGTCCTGTAGTAATTGCAAAATCTACAGTTCATGACTTTTTTTTTTCCCACTTTTTCTTGTTGTGTCTCAACGAATGTTTATTTCCCAATTAAAAACATCTTATTATTCCATATGCCCACATAACATCATTTTCACATCACAGTTGCACTTTAGTCTCCAATGATTTTGAATGAGTTTGAAAATAACCAATACATACAATTGACCTCAAACCAAAAAAAAGAAGTAAAATAAAGAGTATGTTTGTGTATTTTTGAGAACAAGACTTTTACAACCCTTGGAAAAAAGAAAGGAAGTAATTTCTTTCTCTTAGTTTCCAAAATCAGAACCAGAGGCACCTTATGACTCATTCACTTCTGCAGTATAAAGTCAAACAAATAGTACTGAAGTCATTGCAGGCTATTTTAACTGTCATAAGTGGACAAACCACACAGAAAGGACTTTCTGGGAGACCTATTGCATGGCAGGCCTGTTTCGCTAGTGCAATTATAAAAGCTTGCTGTCACACAGAATTAATAAAAACTACTTTTCTTTTCTTGGATGCATAACAGTTTTTAGGTTTTAATGTGTCAGTTGTTTGATAAAATATTAGATGTCATGATACTATTGAAACAATTAAATACATCCACTTTTTCCAAATGGGTTTCGTTTCAATAGGACAGAAATTGACCTTTCACTAGCAAGCAGTAATCCCAATGTGTAAACGGAAAATAGGCTGTATAATTAGAAGGCCAAGTAATAGTGTTTGCTGATGCAAATGAAAATCCTCTTTAAAGTCAGGGACACAAAGCCTGGCTGTCCCTGCGCAATCCCTGCTACAGCTCTTTGGGGTGAGTCTACCCTTTGCTGTGCAAAGGGAAGCAATCTTCATTCAGCTTAGTGCCTCGTGATCTTCCAGCATCTTTGTGTCTGTCGCAGAGGTCTTCCAGACACATCGTCCTTTTCTGCCCTACTACGGATCCTCCTACACTGAAATGGTCTTTCTGACAGCAGATGAATTTGCATTATAACAAATTGCTCCTCTTAACTCCAATTGTATACTAGGCACTCCAGAGCTGGCCCAGAATCAGATTTGGTAATATGCTTCATTTTAAAGAAACACTCATGTTTAAAGTTAGTAGAAAAGAATATCCTAGAGGGCTCATTATTTTATAGGTACAAATCATAAGGAACTACATTAAATAATAAATGGATGATAGGTTGAATTTTTAACAGTATAAATAGATAGTAATCCATTGCACTCAACAGCATTTATTTACACCAAGGGAAAACATATTTCTCCTAGCTTTTAAAAATTTTCAATTATTTAATTTAGTAAACTTTTTCTCTGTTTTAGCAGTATTGTTATTAGTAAGTTACATTAGAAAGACCTATACCCCAAGTTTAGCTCGAGCCTAGACCATACACTCCAGTCTGCCTATATAATTACTCAATGAGGAACATCCACTGAAACACCAGGCAAAAACTCTGCAAATTACTTTTTTTCCTACTCACAGAAGATCTGTAAAATTACTTGGAAAGACTGATGTCTATTTATAAGAAGCAGACATAAAGGAAAATAATTGAAAGAGTGAATAGAAAATTGAGCTGACTCTTCAAACGCCAGTGTTTTATTTCCCTTCTTTTGTGGGTACCACAGTAAAAAGTACAGTACAAATACACAGAGACAGAAGATAGCATATCTAAATTAACCAAGAAAATAGATCTGGGATAATAGGCCTTGTGGAAGTACAGTGGTTCTATGTATAATGTCTATAGGATGCCTATAGGCTCTTCAGGAAGGATAGGCAAGCAAGGAGAGGCGGGGGTGTGGCCCTGTATGTTAAGGAGTGTTATGAATGCTTTGAACTTAATGATGGTGATAATGAGACTGAGTGTTTATGGGTAAGAATCAGGGGCAGGGCTAACAAGGCAGATATCGTAGTAGGAGTCTGTTATAGACCGCCCAATCAGGATGAGGAGGCAGATGAAATATTCTATAAACGGCTGGGAGAAGTCTCAAGATCGCGAGCTCTTGTCCTCGCGGGGGACTTCAATTTGCCGGACATCTGCTGGGAATACAGTACAGCAGGGAGGGAACAGTCTAGAAGGTTCCTGGAATGTGCTGGGGATAACTTCCTGACACAGCTAGTGAGAGAGCCAACTAGGGAAGGTGCCCTGCTGGATCTGTTGTTTGTAAATAGGGAAGGTCTTGTGGGGGATGTGAAGGTTGGAGGCTGTCTTGGGAACAGTGACCATGAAATGATAGAGTTTTCAATTCTGCGAGAAGCAAGGAGAGGGGTCAGCAGAACTGCTACCTTGGACTTCTGGAGGGCGGACTTTGGGCTTTTCAGGAGCCTGGTTGACAAAGTCCCCTGGGAGGCAGTCCTCCAGGGCAAAGGAGCCCAGGAAGCCTGGATGATTTTCAAGAAGGAAGTCTTAAAGGCGCAGGAGCAGGCTGTCCCCAAGGCCGGAAGGAGGATCCGGGGAACTACAGGCCAGTCAGTCTGACCTCGGTGCCTGGGAAGGTCACGGAACAGATCCTCCTCAGTGCCATTACACGGCACATGCGGGAGAACAGGGTGATCAGGCCCAGTCAGCATGGGTTTCTGAAGGGCAGGTCATGCCTATCAAACCTAATATCCTTCTGTGATAAGGTGACCCACTTAGTGGATGAGGGAAAAGCTGTGGATGTTATCTACTTGGATTTTTGCAAAGCTTTTGACACTGTTTCCCACAGCATTCTCCTGGAGAAACTGGCTGCTCATGGCCTGGACAGGTGTACTCTTCGCTGGGTAAAAAACTGGCTGGATGGCCGTGCCCAGAGAGTGGTGGTAAATGGAGTTAAATCCAGTTGGTGTCCAGTCACAAGTGGTGTCCCCCAGGGCTCGGTGCTGGGGCCGGTTCTCTTTAATATCTTTATCAATGATCTGGATGAAGGGATCAAATGCACCCTCAGTAAGTTCGCAGATGACACTAAGCTGGGCGGGCGTGTTGATCTGCTTGAGGGTAGGTTGGCTCTGCAGAGGGATCTGGACAGGCTGGACCGATGGGCTGAGACCAATGGTATGAGGTTCAACAAGGCCAAGTGCCGGGTCCTGCACTTGGGTCACAACAACCCCATGCAGCGCTACAGGACTGGGGCAGAGTGGCTTGAAAGCAGCTCGACAGAAAAGGACCTGGGGGTGTTGGTGGACAGCTGGTTGAATATGAGTCAGCAGTGTGCCCAGGTGGCCAAGAAGGCCAACAGCATCCTAGCCTGTATCAGGAATAGTGTGGTGAGCCGGACTAGGGAAGTGATCATCCCCCTGTACTCGGCACTGGTGAGGCCCCACCTCGAGTACTGCATTCAGTTTTGGGCCCCTCGCTACAAGAGGGACATTGAGGTGTTGGAGCGTGTCCAGAGAAGGGCTACAAAGCTGGTGAGGGGTCTGGAGGACAAACCTTATGAAGAACGACTGAGGGAGCTGGGGTTGTTTAGCCTGGAGAAGAGGAGGCTGAGGGAAGACCTTGTCACCCTCTACAACTACCTGAAAGGAGGTTATAGAGAGATGGGGGCTGACCTCTTCTCCCTGGTGACAAGTGATAGGACGAGAGGAAACGGGTTCAAGTTACGTCAGGGGAGGTTTAGATTGGATATTAGGAAACATTTTTTCACTGAAAGGGTTATTAAACATTGGAATGGGCTGCCCAGGGAGGTGGTGGATTCACCATCCCTGGAGGTATTTAAAAAAAGGGTAGATGGGGCACTTAGGGACATGGTTTAGAAGTGGCTTTTGTCAGGGTAAGTTAAAGGTTGGACTTGATGATCTTAAAGGTCCCTTCCAACCTCAGCAATTCTATGATTCTATTCTATGATTCTATAATAATGTGTTGTTAACATGTAATTCCTTCTCCTGGTAAATTTTACATTGCAAATCCTGTGTTTGCAGCTGGACAGGCTGATGAAGACCACACCTGTACTGCCTGCTGGTGAGGGCCTTGTGAGAGATATCTGTGGCTAATTCTGTATTATATTCAACATTTTGAAAATAATAACCAAGATTAAAGCTGTAAATGAGATTTCTAAAGGCTTGTAGGACATGGCATGCCACTGCTGTTTACACATTTGCAGACACCCCTGCATCCCATACATCATCAAAATATATGTGTGATTTAATATTGTATACATTTTATAAATTTTAAGACCAAGGAAAGTCTTGATCATACTCTGGCCTGATTCCCATATAATTTCCACCAAAAATCTTCATTGAATGAGTCCTCCTTGAGCTCCTGAACATCATACAAAACAAACCCAAAACATACTCAAAAGTTTTCATTGTTTTCATCTCACTCTTCAACTTCTACATATTTCTACAGTCTCATCTCTCATCAAGCAATCCTCATTTTGGATATATCTAGTAAACTAAAGTGACCATCCACTACTGGAAAATGTTCCAATGTACCTGTATACAGATAATATTAAATCATTTTTTATACATCACTTTAGAACAAAAATTTTGTGGTGTTTTTTTTTTTTTTAATTTATTGTTCTCAAATAAGAATGTTGTGCAGACAAGAGGGGTTTTTTTATAAACATTTTCTTTGATAACACAAACTTCCCTTAGAGATTTTTTTCATATTCACATTTCAAAAACATTTTTAATTGAAAAAAATATTGGAAGAATGCATAGTGCACTAATTTAAAACTATTATATGTATTTACATAATTGTGAGAAAGCAGGACATATCTGCTATCATTTCCAATTTGGAGTTTGCTATGATTTTGTGATTGTGCCCAATGCAGAAAGGCCCACATACTAATCCGTTCACTGTCAAAGAGCCCAAACCAGTCTTTTTTTCCATTTCTGCAATAGCTGGTGAAATTAGGATTGCTCATACTTTTAGAAAAAGTATGGTGCAGCTGCTGCCTCCCTGAAACAGCAGATGACAAGATAATAATGGTCTGAACAAGATTTTGAAGTAGAAAGATTGTCTGGATTTGGGGTTTTTAATATATATTTTTGACTCAGTGAGGATTTCAGAGTGTATTTACAGAGTTCTTATCTATGTACAAGTTGTTATTCCTGCGTATGTTCATAGCACAGAAGACAGGGCAGCATTAACCGAAGACAATGCTACAGGCAGGAATTTGAAGGACTGGCTAATACCTTGACTTTGGTTAGGCACCGCATTTGGTACAGCAAAAGGATATGCTCTATGGAGAGAGACAACAGTCAACAGCAGAGAACAGCATCCCCAGAGAGAACGCTGAGAGGCAAACTAGAACAAGAAAAACATGCATTTCCTTTGCCTCCATCTTCCTCTTAGTTTCCTTCTGCTCCTGTCATGACTGACTGGTCAGCCGTTCACATTCCCCACTCCAGCTAATGGGCTGCAGGCTCCACAAACTCCCCAGAAATGCCCAAACTCTGCTGATTTACACAGGCAAAGATTTTTTTTGTTTTCTCATGTCGCCCTACTCATTAAGCTAGAAACTTCATGAGTCTTACGGATATTGAATTTTTACAACAGCAAGATCAATGAAAAATGAAGCAACAGGAAAAGTTTATCACAGACTCAACCACTTTTAAAACACAGAAGCCTCCTTTTTTGCCACTATTTTTTTTTCCAGGTGAAGGATCTCACACACACAGACACAGACAGACACCTCCTCCATACACTTCTCCCACACAGAGACAAACAGGCCATCATCATCAAACAAATCTCCTCTTTCTGGAGGCTGGAAAGTCTATATTATTCTTTCTAATTTTGACTAATTTGTAAGTGTCCACATAATGTGCATACAGAAAGTTTCTGAAAGAACCCAGAATGTCACAAAAACCTGGTCTAGTACAGTCTAATATACCAGCATGGGTTCTCTCTTACCCGTTCTGTTTCTGTGTCTCAGAAGTTGTGCTCATGCGGTGATTTGTGTTTTTTTCTGGACACAAAATGATACACTGCCCTCAGCCTGTTCGTCCTAACCTCTCTGATGAGGGAGTATGATGCTTCCAGCAGTAATGGCTCTCGGTTGATTCACTATCATGATATAAACTAAGGCAAAGCCAAACGCAGTGAACCAGGCTGAACGTTAGTTCATCTGAACCAGCTCTTCTATTAAAATGTGCATTTCCGTGTTGTAATTCTTCCTGAAGGAGGAAGAGAAGGAGGGAAGATAACTCCTGGCTCTGTGTGCCAGCTTGCAATATAGTTTATCAGTGGGTTTATGTCATGCTTGGTTTTCAGGTCATGATTCAGGTGGTCTGTCTCCATGTTAGAAATTATTTCTCTTTTATAACAGTATCCTTCGTATTAGAAGATCCTACAATATTTCTGACAAATGCAATGAGAAATCTTGTTTCAAAAGTGCCGAACGGAGATTGTTTCTGAAGTGGAATCTGATGACAGCTGAGCAGCATAAACCAGGACTAATGTCAAAATGTTAGGGCAGGAAGAAGAAGATGTATTGGTTCTTTGCCTACGCATAGTCTTCTGTATTGGAAACATTGCACAGAAGTGGGCAACCTCCCAGAGACTGGCTTTTCATCCCCAAAGGAAAATTCCTCATGTAAATTTACAAAAGGCTGGCATTTCAGAGAAGAAATTTTCCATAAAAAAATAATTTCTTATAACTACTTTCAGAGCACTTGATTATGCCAAAAAGAATATTTGGGCTAGACAGGCAAGTAGAGAGATATGGAAGTTTAAAATACGATGATTATAAAATTATTACAGCTGTTCATCAGGTGATAGCCAGTTTGTTAACTGCCAGTTTAAAACTGGTCAGTGGTTGTTTTAAAAAGAAAAATAAATCTGCCAGGAATCTACCGAGAAAACATTTTGAGCACCTGCATTTTGATTGCAGTTCTGTTTTACGTGAAAAAGTTTTCATACGTTTTACAGTGAATAAAAATGCAAAACCAGATAAATTTTGGTATAGAGACTATGTGAAACCCACCCTCAAGTCTAACACTGATGTCTTTTTGTGACACTGGGTAAGTCTCTCGACGTATTTCTGCCTCAATCTACAAAACAAAATAATGATTCTTTAGGATCTTTGCCTGTGTGTTTACGCTGAAGATATCAAAAGAGGTTTAGTCAGAGGATTACATAAATAAATCTTACTAATATCCAAGGTCAACTGGCAACTACACTTTGGATGCCAATAAACACGCACCATACTACTTCTGTTTAACAAACTCTTGATAAATTGTACGCAAGCAGACTAGATATTCAACACTGCAGAGCTCTGTTTCTCTTCCAAGGAAAATTCTGATATTTTGTGCAGACAAAGGTGCAAAAATATAAAGTATTGCAAAGAAAGATGTGTTATTCTTCAATGACTCCTGTAATGACTTCTTAATGTGTGACTAGCTTGTGTTCAGCTTACTGTACTTTTTGACTTAGAATCTGTAAAATAAATATTTCATAAATGTGAAATATTACATATATTTGTGGGTTCTTCATGGGTCACTATGGCTGCACTGGGTTTACAAGATGGAGGAAGTTGGACTGGTCTTCGTGAAATCTGTTTGCACTTGAAGTCATATTTAACATCTAATATTATAGGTAGGTATAGAAATATATCCTAAGTCACAGAATTGCAGAATCACAGAATGACAGCGGTTGGAAGGGACCGCTGGAGATCATCTAGCCCAAACCCCCTGCCACAGCAGGTTGCACAGGATCATGTCCAGGTGGGTTTGGAATGTCTCCAGAGAAGGAGGATCCACCACCTCTCTGGGCAGCCTGTTCCAGTGCTCTGCCACCCTCAAGGAAGTTCCTCCTCATGTTGAGATGCAACTTCCTATGTTCAAGTTTGTGCCCATTACCTCTTGTCCTGTCCCTGGGCACCACTGAAAAGAGTGTGGCCCCATCCTCCTGAGACCCATCCTTTAAATATTTATAAGTGTTGATAAGATCCCCCCTCAGCTGTATTTTTTCCAGACTAAAAAGACCCAAGTCCCTCAGCCTTTCCTCATAAGAGAAATGTTCCAGTCCCCTAATCATCTTGGTAGCTCTCTGCTGCACCCTCTCCAGCAGTTCCCTGTCTTTCTTGAACTGGGGAGCCCAGAACTGGACAGAGTACTCCAGATGTGGCCTCACCAAGGCAGAGTAGAGGGGGAGGATGACCTCCCTCCACCTGCTGGCCACACTCTTCTTGATGCACCCCAGGGTGCCATTGGCCCTTTTGGCCACGAGGGCACATTGGTGGCTCATGGTCATCCTGTTGTCCACCAGCACTCCCAGTTCTCTTTCCACAGAGCTGCAAAGTCAAATTACTAAAACTCAATTTAGTGAGATCAGAAAAAAGCCATTTGAAGATCAGATAAGTAATATAGGATGTCACCAGCAGAAGAAATAAAGTCCTAAAGTGCATGGGGCTAAAAGAAAAAAAGGTTGAGATTTTTTTTGTCCGAACTCTGATGTGCTGTAAAGGGCATTAACAATCTGCCATATTATATGTATTAAAAGCAGACTAGTAATTAGAATGAGACTATGTTTTCATTTTTTCAAGCTTCTATTTTTTTTTATTATTTTATCTTAATTTAGAATATATTGTTTTAAAACAGATTTTATAAACTTTTAGATCTTTTTCATATAAACATACACTGAGGTCATTGCGAGTAAGTGTTTTATAATCAGATTTCACTGAAAACAGTAGACCTGTCAGAAATTCCTGACTATTAAAGGAAGGACTGTATCTGTCATTCGTTTAGGGGCCAGCCCAGCCCAAACCACAACAACCGTACACCATTTGTAGTTAGTGCTCAGCGAAGAGTTTAGTTGAGCAATGCAACTTCTCTTTTTGGGTCCGAAAACCTTTGCAAGCAAATATTGATTTCCTTATGTTTATTTTTCAGGTTTTGTCTTTTATGGATACAATTAAGAGAAGGCTATTGTTTACATTAGATCTTAGGGGCTGGAAAGTTCAGTGAGATACTTCAGCTGGGACTGATCAGATGATTCATGCGTCCATGTTTCTTTTCTCTGGCTAGATTCAGAAACAGATGATTTTATAAGTTTGACAGTGCTGCATGGAGCTAGAGTTCTGCTTTCCGAACTATTCAGCATGTAACATTTTGAATTTTCCTAGGGACAAATTTCTAGGCTAGAGACAGTCAAACACTTAACTATTCACCAGAAGGGCACAGCAAAAGTGTTACTGCAGCTTGTAAATCTCCACCTTTTGGAAATTACACTGTTAGGTTTTCATCACACAAAGTTCTTTTTCTCATTAAGAACATATTTAATAACAACCTAATGGACAGAGCACTATCAGAGCACTGGAACAGGCTGCCCAGGGAGGTTGTGGAGTCCCCTTCTCTGGAGACTTTCAAGACCCGCCTGGATGCAGTCCTGAGTAATGTGCTCTGGGCAATCCTGCTTTGGCAGGGGAGTTGGACTAGATGATCTCTAGAGGTCCCTTCCAACTCTGAAGTTTCTGTGATTCTGTGATTCTGTGACAAACAGAAATTGATATGATTCCTTCTCATGTACTGATTGTATTATCTGACAAAAGATGCGACAAAAGCACAGAGAGAAAATAAGTAGCTTTATGAGAAGAACTAATTCATCCTCATTCCTTATAGATTTGTATCTTATGTTGGATTGGTTCTGTCACATAAACTCCGAGTGTCTGTTTGTGCAGGTGTGTCTTTTACTCTCTCGTAAGTGTGACCTCAGATCCCAACACCTTTCTCTCTGTCGGTACTTGTTTGCAGCCCTTCTTGAAGTTCTGCCCGGACATCTCATGTCACAGAGCTTGGAGGTATTTGAGGCTTCTCTTTCTCTGTCCAACCTGGCAGAAATCAGTCCATTGGCAAATGTGTTATTATGGAATGAGTTAAAATGATGAATCACCAACTAATAAGAAATTATGACCGAATGATTTCTTTGCTTTGTTTCTTAGGGTGCCATGCTTTAAAGTCACGCACCATTTTACTTCCAGCAGGGGACACTGGATTTTCACAGCACCTCACTCTAGAAGATGTAACTATATTTTCAAAAAAGAAGGAAAAAAGACTATGATTATGAACTTGCTAAAGCTGTTGTGTTTTTTTTTTTATTTTTTAAAATCTGCTTTAAAGAGATTCTTTCCGCTACATACCTCCCTGAAAGTTTTTGTATTACTTTGTCATGATATCTATGAGGCGAGTGAAAAGCTTAGCATTAGGCAGTCTGAATAATCCAAGTACGAAACAATTTGCATAAATTGAACAATTTCAAAATTGACAGCAAGCAGATAAAATGAGAAATGATACATTCTTGTGAAGGTCATACGCTCAGTAATAATGCATAGAAATTTAGGCATCTTTATTAAATTGCCTACTATAAATTACAGAAACAAGACAGAATAAAGATCAAAGAGAGGTCTCAGGAGATCTTATCATCCAATCATACGCTTGATATGTTTGTATTACCTACCACTTACATAACACAGGAGCTACAGTACAATATTTTTTAAGGTAAAATGAACAATTGGAAGTAAAAGCTTTAACCTTACAGCTATTTAAATAAAACAATACAAACACAAGGTCTGTCTTGCCTTTCCACTCTCTTTATATAGCAAGAGCTCCATTCTGTAAAATTATGCCAGAAATACAGCAAATTTTCAATGTAAATTTCCAGAGTTGACCTCTCTAATCAACCTGCTGAAGAAGAGCTGCTCCATGTGTCTAACAAAGTGATATCCACTTAATCACACTGATATGACAGTCGTTTTGGTTTTTTTTCTGGTTTTTTGTTTGTTTGTTTGTTTGTTTTTCTGGGAAAAAGCTAATTGCAAATATATTTGTTAAAACATGATCCTTGTCTTGGAAGGAACTTGTTAATACAATGTAAGGTTCATACCTCAATATGGGATGATCTGTGGAAAGAACAGAGGAGTAGAAAGGATTTTTGTGATGTTATACCACTTGGACTTCAGAAAATGAGGATTACTGATCCATCTGCAGGAGTAAAGGTAACTTCTAATATAACACGAGCCTCCATGGAAATGTGTAAAAAGGAGTACATCTCCCCTTAAAAAGGTGTAAATGACTCTTGTATGGGACAACTGAATGAAGGCACCCTGCAGAAGACAAAAGAACTTCAGAACGAAGGGAAAGAAGACATCAATAGCACAGATGTCGCACCTGTGAAAACACACAAATCGTCCCTGCTTGTATTCACAAGTTCCCTGAACCTCCGACGTGTGGGGAAAATTTCTTATAGACTTCAGTTTCAGAAAGAAAGGTGCCATGAATCTCCTTTCTTTCTGTGACGGCTGTATTAGATTGTGGTGGGTAGAGGAAAGGAGGAGGGCATTGTCATCCTCGTTGCTCAAATGCAGACCTCAAGTCTATGTGAGTGTTTACACTGCACATTTTATACAGTAGAGAAGTAATAATTTCAAGTTGAATACATCTTCCCTGTGTGAAGGACAGGTGAAACTAATAGTGTAAGAAGAATGAGTTTTTCAAGACTACTTAGAGCAGAGTGTTCAAGGAATCCAGGATGACACTTCAGTATTTCATTTAGCTAATAAGTTAAGGTTTTGCTAAGCTCAAGTATTATGTATTGAATCTTGTCACATTTTAAAAAACAAAAGAGTGTTTTGAAGTAACGACAGAAGTCATTATCATTATATTTGCACTGAAAAGTTTGAGTGTTCTTGTATTATATATTATGCAAACTATGTACGCTGGGGCTGTGCAGATGCATTTATAAAATAGTTATTGTTCCCTATTATTTTACTATGATTGGAACCTAGAGATCCATGACCGTTCTCAGGAATTCAGTGTTTTATAAGAAGCTCCCTGCTTACTTTTACTTATGAGTTATGCAATATTAGGGAAAAACTGTCTCTAAAAGCCTAGAATATTTAATTAAATCTCTAACTGTGTAGAATAAGAGTGTTTGCTGCTCTGAGGTGTGATTCAGTGATGGATAGCGTAGTGATTTCTGGAGGAATGCAGTTTAGAAAGTGCATCACCCCCAACTCCCGTGAGCTTCAGAAGATCTCTTTGCGAGTAACCAAGCTATCTGGATTTTTAGTGCTAATCAAAGAAACTGGTCAAGGGAAATAAGAATGTCATTAAACCTATTAAACCTAAGCTCATACAGTATAAAAGACCCAACTTTATTACTTCATGCATTTTTTTCAACTACTGCCAATTACAAAACAAAAGCAGGAACTTTTTTATTTTAGAGAAAGTAACAACAGCAATTACACTTTAAAGGCATGTAATTTTTTTCAAGGTTTTTTGTCTGAAATTCATTTATTTTTTCAAAAGTAGACTTGCCATGGGAAAGCATTTTTTAACAGGCTAATGTCTTCCTAATTATTTTAAATGTTACACATCCTAATTATTTCAAATATTACAATGACTACAACTATGATTAAATATTTATTCATATGCCTATTACCAGTATGTATGGGCATCAATAACTTACTATCTAAATTTTTTTCCAATCAACAAATATCCGTCTATATTTAAAGTTAGCAATTTTAAGTATATGCGTATAGAAGGTGTTGATTCTTTGAAATTACCCTTATAGCTGGCCTTCAATTTTTCAATATCATTTTTTATTGAATAATGAAGTATTTTATTGAATAATTCAAGTATCTATGTCATATTAAATTAACATCACTATGTGCTGCAGTCTCTTAACTTTATGCATGAAATAACATTTCTGATTTACAAAGACACAGTAACCTGGACTGCTTGATAAAAAAGGAGAGGCTTAACTCCAAAAATACCGCACCTTTTTTTCCTCAAACTCCAGACATTTGGGAAGATGGATAAACCTTACTAGCCTAATTTTAGAGATGAAGCAGCATAAATGGTATTTGAAATATTCATGCACTTCTCTATTATGTATTCGATGATGTGAATATCCAGGAACCCCAAGGAGACCAGAGGCCACTGCTAGTGCCAAATATCCATACTTTTAGTTGCTATTGAATGAAAGGCTTGAGAAAGGAGCAAAACCAATACCGATCCAACAACCAAGCATGAAATAACACAGATTTACCAGTAAGAAACAAAACTTGTTTCAAGGTTTCTAAGATTAGTCACACTACATTAAAGCCTTCCTTCTGTAGTTTTCCTTTTTGGGGGGGCAAAGATGCTATCTCAGTATTACTAAACCATCTGAGTATGGAAAAGAAACATTATAAAAACTGTAACCTCACTGGAGAAACTGAAAAGAAGAAAGTGCAATAAGCTTCAGAGTGGTATTGCACTTTTTTTTGAGAATTACCCACTCTTACTATAAAAACATTGTCTTTGGTGTCCTAGCTTTGCCTTGTAGAAATTTTCCTGTCATTTTTTTCCAATTTTCAGCACCAATAGTTTCTGTAAAAAAGTGTTTAAATGCTCTCTATGATCAGCACTGAATACTGAAATGATGACTCATTTTTATGGCTAATTCTAGAGACAGGAAAATACATTAGTCCCTGCTTCAGCTTCATCATTTGTAATACTGGGGTAATCTTCAAATTTTTCACAAGAAAATGTGTTAACCTCCATTAGTCTCCAAGGAAAAACAAATAAAATGCGTCTTCCACATTGAGAGTAAATGCATGCTTAATCGTCGTACCAAATACCACAAACAGACCAATGTGGCTTAGTCTCGTTTGGGCTCTGCTGAGACCAGTTTAAACACTGAGTGAAATTCCATCTTTTGATTTCAACCATACATACAGCAGTTCTTAAATATCTATTTCTCCATTTTTAGCTTCACAAATCTTTACAGTAAACTGACAGACCGCACTAAATGAGGTGTTAAGAGTACCATCTGTATCACAGGTGGGGGTTTTTTAACGCTGTTTTTGACCCACTGTGCATATTCTGTAGATATCAGAGTTACAGTGGCGTTTGTTGTGGAAGTATGCTTACTTCCATTGCATCAGCTTTTGAGACCTGATCAGCACAATTATTATAGGCATTAGAATAACTTATGACCTATGGGAGGAGTCTGGCCTCGTCCCACAGCGGGATGTCTTCCCCTCACAAAGAAACTGTAGAACTCCACTCCGGTAAACTGTAGTCATGCTCAACCATCTGTCCCTGTGGTGCTGAGTTTGGGGGTCCAAATAGGAAAATTAAAATTAAAATCCTGGGAGTTCAGCGTATAATGATTTACACCCTTAGACATCCTGAAGCAGGTGTGCAGCCTGCTGTTGAAGTTAATTACCAACCATTATCAGTGAAGCTGGCACATTGCCACTTTTCTAAAAGTAATTTTTTCTCCTAGTGTAGGCTGAAAATACTCTTCCTTTTCATTTTAGCCTTCCTCCCATTTATGTAAGTGTGTCCCAGATTTCACCTTCAAATTAATCACCTTCAAATAACAATAAACTCTAGACAATTACCAGTTCAGAAAGCTTTTAGAAACACCAAATGGGGTGAAAACCCCCAGTACCCTACAGCTTAATTCATTTACTTTCGCTAGTAGCTATGATGAACTGAATGGGTAACTGAAATACCCAATTCAAGTATTGTTATTTGTAAAATCTGTTAACAGTTTTGCATACATATGTATAAATGAAATGATAGGAGTAGCACTCAGAAATCAAAATACAGACTTAGCCTTTTGTTACAGGCCCTGTTACTGTGACAGTGTAACTTCCTGTCACACCACAGTTTGAACAGAAATATGATTTTTCCAGATCAGAAATGTGCTATCATACAATGCACAGTGGACGGATTTGGGGTTTCGTATGACATTATGGCAGATCTGCTACTGGTAAATCTTGTCCAACTTATACAAATACCAGAGAAATGTACAAAATTCTCAAATTTCAGAAAATTTCAAGGAGGAAGAAAAAAAAGTCACTGAAACATGGTTATGCCATAAGGCTTTTTTACAGTCATGGTCAGAAAGCAGATAGCTAAAATTAGCTGATCAACTGAAAAATCTAATAGCTAATTAGCTATTGTAATTTTAAATCCATTAAAGAACTCCAAAAGGGGAAGTGACAAACTGTTTCGCATTGCCATTTTCTTTGATCAAAATTCTACCCTCAAATGCATCATCATATCTGTGTTTACTTTTGAGGGAACTGTAAATGCTACCTGCAATGTGGGAATTATAGATAAGTGTGGAATTCAGAAAACTACATTTCATGATAAACAGTGCATCCCCTGTAATATTAAAAACACTTGAACTGACATCACATCACTCCTATAGTAAAAAAGTAATAGGATGGGATTCACACAAGCAGATGCAGGTGCCTACAATATGCAAGTCATTCAGAAACGTTTTATAGTAAGTGAAGAAAAATAAACATATCCCAGGAGAAGAGCATAATTAATCTCCCACCAAAGCGGATGAATTCTATTCTTAAAGTGCCTTCCCCCCCCTCCCCAAACTAAACTATCTTCATTTTTAAGAAGAGAAACTGTATGCTCCAGATTCACTAGCCTAAGACTGTTAGAGGGCCATTTGGGCTTCAATTCCAGAACAAAACAATTTCCACTACAGAACCTCAGCCACCACCTCCATGATCATTGTCACTGATCCACAAAAGCTGCATTGTAAAAAATCTTACAGAAAATTAAAAAATATCCTCTCCTCCCCAAATCTTTGTTCTTCTCATACCCTCAGACTACCACGGTAATAATCATAATTATTCTGTAATTACCACTGATATGAAACCCCTCCACTGATCTGAAACCCCTCCAAAACATTATTTTCTGACATGACTGGCAGCACTGTTGATAAGGGAGAACCACCACTAACCATGGACCCACCTCTTAGTCCTTTTGCCTACCATGACTGAGCACGTCTGCATGGATATCTCTGCCCGACATAGATGATATCTCAGATTCAAAAATACTTTGTTAGTATCCATGAGACCATACCATTATGGAGAAAAATACGTTCTCACTTTTTTGATATTTCCAGAGAATATAGCATTAGGATGGTAACATAAACCCGTAAGAACTGACATAATGCATATAACAAGAGAAAAATTTAAAAATAGTGTCGGGATAACTTGTTAAAATACTCTTGGTAAACTTTGTGTTCTTTTTAAAAACAAAAGGAGAGCTTAGTGTGTAATGTGAATTTCATTAAAGCTAATGGAACAGCAAGACTAATATACTACTACATCATTTTGACAGGTCTTGAAAGACCAAGAAAAATCTAAATAGAAAAATATTTAAAGATGGTCTTCAGGGGTTCAGAAATGTCCATAGTATAACACTTTCATAGTTCCTTGAAGCATGCAGCAGATCTTATTTCTTCATCAGTACCAAATACATAAGCTATGTTACTTCATACTACTCTACATGTATATGTAATATACATAAAGCCAAATAAGGTATTTAATGTTCGTAGCAAAATACAGAATGTAAAGGTACATGTAAGTTGAGAACATCTGTTTCTTTAAGCTCATCCAATCAAGGACCTTTGCAATACAGAAGGGGATAATATGTAAAGGGAGAAGCAACGAACAGGAGCAGTTGGAGACAGAAACCTGACAGACGCAGGATGACAGAGATGGTGCCAAAGACCAAAGTCTCCAGTCAATAACTGACGGGCCACTAAGAAGCTCCAGCTCCAGCTTTGGAGGGGGTCACCTAGAGGTTGTACCCGATAGGAAGGGGTAAACAAGGGGAACATGAGGACTTGTTTAGTAGCAAGCCCCAAGCTGGACGAGCAGGTGAGGAGCATACCCACCCTCCCATTGTGGCAGGTGAGAGGGCTCAGGGTACAGGCAGAGGTACTGGACAGGCAGAAGGGCCACGTTAGTACTTGGGGATCTGCAAAAGTGTGTGCGCTTGTGAATCTAACGTGTGCTTTCACCAGTGAACTTCAATCCTGACCAGCTGAAGAGGAGGAAGGGTGCTTGGCTGCTTGTGCTTACATCTCCTGCGAGTCCTGGTGGTGCCGCACGAGGCTGCAGTTCAAGGCGGTGCCTTCTGCACAGCAGCCTGTGTAACCAGTCGCCTCAGCATCCTCTGTGTGTCCTCTGTCTTTGTGTGTGTGTCTCTGTGACACACGTTCAGCCTTGCTACTGGTTGAACCTGCAAAGGGGGAAGCAGCAGCCGTGTCCATTGGCCTGGGACGGAGACCCCCGGGTCCCCGGGTGCACCAGCCCGCGCTCCAGCCCCAGGCAGGGGAAATCGCCCTGGGATACAGAGCTGCCAGAGCTGCCACGACCACTTGTGACACCCCCTAACACAAGAGGATCACAGTACTGCATGATCAACGATTTTTAGCAATCTGTCTGGAAAAAAAAAAAGTACCGTAAAAAACCCAATATGCCAGAAAAACAAGTGAATCTATTTCTAAAATATATAATGCTGTCAGTGAAGACAGCAGCTCTCCTTTAGTTAAGTGAAGACTGCAATCTCTCCTAAGTATAGCCTTTGACAACACACCTGTTGTACACTTAGACACAGAGAAGGTTTTATTGTCCTGAGAGGTTCCACTGAACCACAGGTCACCTGTACCCTACTGACGTACCTTTCTAGAGTGGCTTATTTTTCAAATGTGCAAAATTCAAAGACCAATTTAGAGAACAATATTGCTCTGAGTGGCAATGGTAACAGAGACAGAAAAGATGCTGAATTTGTTTCACTTAGCAGGAACGATAGAAGCCTGTGAAGCTCGAGTGCAGCAAGGATGGCATGGGGTGGCATGGAAATGGATGACATCTCCATGCATACAGCTCTAATAAAACTTGCTGAATTTAATTCGTTATTCCTGCACATCTGTGCAACACATTTAGGTCATCATGGGCTGAATGCAGACACACTTTTACGTGCCTTAACAACCACGTATTAAATTCAGCCCCGTAGTTCTGTGTCTGCAGGCTCTCTTGTTCTGTTAGCGTGTATAATTGCAAGACGAACATTTAAGCTTAATAGCGTTAGAAGAATGGTCCGAGGTTAGAGCTGCTTCAGAAACAGCAAGATCACATATTTCTTTTATCACAGTTGTTACAAAAATGGATTGCATTTTTTGCCTTTTTTAATTAGGACTGTCCTATTAATCTATTATTTGAACTTGTTTGCCTTTACCTCTTCAAAGCGAAGATGAAAAATAGTCAGGTTTTGTGTTAACTTTGGTTACAAAAGCTGGTGCTGCAGAACTACTGACTGGGGAGCAACTCTGCAATAACAGCCCTGGGGTAACCAGGAGCCCACACTGTGCCCTGGCAGTAAAGAGCCCAAAAGCACCATGAGCTGTAGGAACAGGGGCAGAGCCAGGAGACCCAGAGAAGTGATTTTCCCCCCTCCGCTTGCCACTTGTAAGAACTCCTCTAGATACTGTGTCCAGTTTTGGACCCTCCAGTACAAGAAAGGCAGTGACCAACTGGAGGGATAAAAGGGGAGGCCACTGAGATGGTGGGGGCTGGAGCACTTCCCAGTGAGGAGAGGCTGGGGGAGATGGGCTTGTTCCGCCTGGAGCAGAGTCAGCTTTGGGGGGACTTAACAGCAGCCCCCAGTGCCTGTGGGAGGTCTTTGAGGAGATGGAGATGGGCTTTTCACAGTGCTGCTGGGGAGGGGGACGGGGCACGGGGGATGGTGGGGCGAGAGACAGTGGACATAAACTGGTAAGACAGGATTTCAGACCGGATAGAGAGAGAAACTTTTTCCCAACTAGGAAGGTCCAGCAGTGACAAAGGTTGCCCCAAAACGCTGTGCAGTCTCTGTCCTTGGGGGTTGCCAAGACCTGACTGAATAAAATGTCTTGAGTAACCTGGTTTGTCCATACAGCTGACCCTGCTGTGGGCAGGAGGTTGGACTGGAGACCCCCTGAGATCCCTCCCAGCCCGAACGATTCTGTGATTCTGTGATGATATTTAACTCTCTATTGTTTGCAGCATCAGCCACTGATGAAATTACACAGGGACATTCCTTAAGCGGTTATTCCAACCTTTTTTTCAAATCATCAAATTGATTGAGGGTGTGGGAGAAAATAATTATTCTGCATTGTACAGGGATTTTTAAATTTGGGGGGTTTTTTCCAAATCTTTTTTTTTTTTTTAAATATAGTCTGTTATTTCTGCTGGCATGTCCAAAGTTGACCCTCATGAGATCAGTAGTTAATCCTTTCATGATCTGAAAGAGTAGGATCAAGTACAAAATTTTTTATGATACAACAATAACTTGTAAAAGCAGCTGTCTGGGATCCACTGCCTTTGATTATTCAGTTTTTTCTCCTCAACCAAAGCGTAGCATTTAAAGTTATATGTAGCAGACAGCACTTGCACTAATGGTGGCCACGTGGGTTTTGCTACTGCAGGGAGAAAAGACAGCAGAGTGCCAGGACAAGCAGGTGGAGTGAACAAAAATACAGGTGCAGGCTTTGTCTCCTCAGCTTTTATTAAAACAACAGAGCACTGGATATTTTATTCCCAGGACAGGAGAACAACTGGCACAGCAGATCAACAGCAAGGATGATGCAGGTGTGTGTTTTGTAGACTCAGCTTTTGAACTGCGTTAGTGGTGAGCAGGCTGACATGGAAAGGGCAACAGATGACATGGTTAGAGAAAATACTGCATTGCCTTTTATTTTGTGGTGACATAAAGAAACAAAACAGACCTAGTGGCATGCTTTAATAAAAACTTTCGGGCAGGCAGTATTTTAGGGCTGAAGAGAAACCAAAGCTACCTGTGAATATGATGTATAGTTTCAAATTCCCCAGCTTTCTGATTTGGATTCAAGTCCGGGAAGTGATCCTCCCATTTGGCAGCACAGTCTAAACATGAGGGCCATATTGTACTCGGAACTGGTTCCCTCAGGTTTTCTGATCAAATCTTCTCTAGCTAATTAAATGAGAATTCCTCAGGCAGGGGGGACAATACAAGAGAGCTTCATGGCAACAGCAATAATATGGAATTGCAGGAGTGTAGATTCTTTCCAATACCTGGTTAAATACAAAGATTTTGTCGTGTACCTCAGTTTTTCACTTATTCAAGGAACTCTGAAATTATTTGTGTTTCCTTACATTCACATAATGTTCTTCATAGAAATTAACAGTTTAAGAGCAAAATTTAGCACTCCTTTATTCTCTCAGCAAGCTCCTTGATGATGGACAGTCTACAGGCTATTTTTCCGTACCGATCTGAGCGGTAGTTTCTGAGCATGCTATAGGTGGTTTCGGTGTCTAAACCTACAGTTCTTTCTGCTTGCTTGTTGCGAACCTTCAGGATCCAGTAGTACACCAAATCCTCTTTCCTCTGTCTTCAGCTAAAGCCAGATGATCTGTATGTGGGAAGTCCAAGGTAAAACTGTTACCTGAAAGTGGTTTATAAGGCATTAGGAAGATACTGTGGGTAAAAACATTTTGCTGCTGAAGAAATAGCCTTTGAATTGATGCCTTTCATTGCAAAGATTTTCCACAGGCAACAGTTTCGCCTCTTATGTGTGACTCCGCTTGCTTGACAATTAAATAGTATATATTTAGAATTCTAATTGTTCTGCAGTTTGCTTAGTTTGGTTAAGCTTCCTTACATATGATTTGAAGAAAACGGATGCAATAAATTGAAACAATTGCTAGAAGTCTTCAAATTTTTTATGCAAATTAAGGCAGTCAATGTATGAAAAGACCTTTAATAATTAAAACTTTCAAAATTTAAAACTTTAAAACAGGGTTTGTTTTTTCTTTCCCTGCTTCCAACAGTGTTTAACACTGATTTGATATTAGTAACATCATTTAACATGCTCTGCAAGGTAGAGTGATGTCAAACCAGAGGAAGGATTTCCATGGTCAGCTCTCAGTAACCAAGCAGCCAAAAGATATTAAGCAACAAAACAAAATCACCTTTATGTGCAATTAAACACTGACATTAAAGACAGTTAAATTAAGAACGTGTTTAGTCACAATATCAGTCTAGCTCTTTATGCAGATATGACCACATGCACCTAACTAGTTGGAGGTGGTCAGTTACTTTGCTGTGATCTATTAAGCCTGAAATCGAACACTGATCAGAGACCTGACAGCTCTTAACATCACCATGGAATATTCCAGTTTTTAAATACAAAAAAAGTAATCGAATAATAATTTGATGGATATAGTATGGATAAATGGGGAAGGCTGGCTAGCTGGCTGGGAGGGATATGAAACCTGTATTTCATAGTAATTGCTATAAAAATTACAAAGTTGTGGTTTCACTTACCTATGACCAGATCTGAAGACCCTGTGTAGTTATCATTCTCTATTAGATCAGGCAGTTGGTCTGCTCTTCTGCTGGCTACGGATTTTTGGGTGATAAATTCCTTGCAGGAGTTATGTGTTCTGAATTTTTAAAATGCCCAGCACAACGGGCTCCTGGGCACTGCTATATTATTGACAAACAAACACAATATTTTACCCCCTCCTGTATTTTATGTCAGTGAATGCATAGGGTTGGATGGCTTTTGCTGTTTTTTGTCTTCCTTATTTCTATTGCCTGAGAGAAATTAAAGGCTCAAAGCAGCACTTCTCTAGGGGATTAATGTACTTCTTAGGTAAAGCATTTGACCTCAGGACTTGGAGCATATTTCTTATTCTCGTTTGTGTGTCTCTGGAGGGCGTTCAGCAGTTACCCAGCTGTATGGTGCCTGATTTGTCTTGATGCATTTCGCCTCTTTCTGTGATATACTTTGAAACATTAGCAGCAATTTGTGACTGATAATGGGATATATTTCATGTGAAGGTTTGCAAAAGATAAGCAACAATAAATCTGAACAACTGCCTCAGATTGTGATGGACTTGTAATGTAGAAATAAAATAGTGTTTAGGAAAATTTTAAAATGGACCACTACTGTTATACAGAGTTCAATGTACCAGGGAGCACACATTACGAAATACAACTTGAAAATTGTATCAGTCACATTGGCAATATATGGCACAATCAGATGCTTTATTTGACTAGGGCATATGTAATGCATAAGCAAGTGTCATTTCCCAGCAGATTTTTCTTTATGTCCATCATTTCTGTATATTTAAACTGTACCCTTGAAATTACGCTGCTGAATATATGCACAATCATCAACTGGTACTAAATTTTTAAACACACATTTATTTTTCTGCTCTCTTGCAATAATCTCACTCTTATCCCTATAATTTGAAACTCTTAAAACAAATTTATTTTAACATAATTATTGAGTAAATGATAGACCTGAAGGACAATTGGAAGCTCTGAAAGCATAAGCATTCTGACTACATTTTCTGTCAGTCTACATACACATTTGAATAAGAGAAAGATTTTTAAAGGAAAATTGTGCATAAATATGATGGTTTGAAGAGTCTATTTAGACAGCCTACGTTTTTTATGTAAAGTTATGAATTCGCCACGTGGTCCTTAACAAAACTCCAGATTACGCACAGAGCATCTAACCTCCCTCCTTCTCCACTGCCTCCCCACCACCTTCAAGCATCGAAATTCCAAGAAGCACACGCCAACACTCAAAGGTCAACGAAGATGCCACTGAAATGTAGCTGCTCTAAAACACAGGTTTTGCTCATTAGAAAGGATTGAGCAATCAGGCGGTAAATCAGCAGAACAGCAGTTTTATCTGTCAAGAACCAGTGAGCGCCAAACAGGAGCTTTTCAGGCATTCACCCGACAGAAAGCCTGGAAAGTTGTGAAAGGGCAGGGACTGTGCCCATCAATCCCACTCGTCAGCCGGAGCTGCCTCCACCAGACGGCTCTGAGACAAACGCCGCTTGTCTGAATGCAGATAGACCTTGACGCACTCCCGTGGGAAGGAGGAGTTAGATTAAGGAGCAACGCATTAGGAAAATAATAAACATGCTAATTTCTTGTACTTCCTTTAGGTAAAGCACCATCACATTTAGCAATTCTGTGCAAAGCCTATTTTCTTGCAGCTGTACACTTTTAACTCTTCGGATGGCCCGTTAAACCAAAGACGTCTTTTAAGTGAGGTTCTGAGAGAAAAATCTGCTTGGTCTTTATTGCAAATCCCAGGCATTAGTGCAGCAATTGTATTGAGGGCTTCAGGGAGTTAAACAGAAATTCTGCCTTTTAAAAGTATGGGGTATGAAGTGTAGCATCCGTTGCTTTAACAGACTTGAGAGACTTGAAACTCCGAGATTCAGTGTCTGGATCTTCTGCTAATCAGCTACTGATCGGATGGAAAGTGTTTTATCCTAGGATGTAATTAGTAAAATGACAATGCTAAGGCAATTTCTAGGCCAACTGAGCTTACTGGAGTTACTCCAGATTGAAAAGTTCCACTGTAAAATGGAATTTAGCCCTTAATGTATGACTAATGGTATGAACCTAAATTAATGCAGGTTTTCTCACTTAAGCTTTTACTTGAAATGATAAAAAAATGAATAAATTTAATATAATCATATTCTTCTATCAATCCTTCCAGAATGTATCATTTACCAAGTCCTGTCTTCATTACATTCTGTGCTCTATAGATTTTCAGGTATATCAGAACAAAGAAAAGGACCCAAGAAAAAATCACTTGCCCATAAAAAAGAAATGTAAACTAGTTTTGAATGCACATCATGCTTTTTCATCTTTGACAGCAGCAGTATTTCAGAAGGTACCAGATATGAGGTATTTATGGCAGATGCATTACTACTTAGAAACTAATCTCACACACATGGCTGTTAACGTGAAATATGGATTTTAATAATCCAGCTTGGTGAGATATGTGAGCCTGCCTGGTGGGGATGTGATTAGCCACAGTCTGCAAGATTAATTGAGATACACAGCTGAAGATTACATTTAGTGAACTCCAAGCCGGTCTGATTATGCAAGAGACCACTTAGTTAAGGCTGTATCTTTATGGATACAAAAACAGATAAATCACAAATTCTACTGTGACAGGAGAGTCAGAATGGAGACTGCTTAAGTCAGTGAGCCCAGTGAACAGATCATCAAAGTAAAATACCTGGATATTTTGTAAGCAGGAAAAATAGACCACCAAGAACAAAAAAAAGCTCATGTAGTTCAGAGCAAAAGACATAAGAAATGAGATTTAAAATGTCTGCCATCATCATTATTTTAAATTGATGATATGAAATTTACTTTTTGTCTAAGCATGGTGATACTCGTTCAGGAGAGTACTGGTTTTAAATGTTAATTTTCTTTTTAGTTTACAGTGTATTTTGAAATTGCATCGACATCAGAACTACACGAGATACCAGCTTGAAGGATTAAATAACTTCATAATGACACTATCAGGAAAACTTTAAGTAAAATCTTTAAAAAAAACCCTAGTTTTAATCCAGTAACATTATTTTTTCATAATGAATGTATGTTCTAACCCATTGCGCTACTGAAAACACCAATTTGTAATACAGATGCAAAACGTACAGGGCGGTACTTGCAGAAACCAGTTCAGCCTGTGTTCAATGCCTTTTTCTACAGGCTATCAGTAATTTGGATAATTTACCTACTCACTCCTTGCCTCACTTTTCCTGTCTGTGAACTCATTAGCAGTTGACAGAGATACTGAAGGGTATTCAGATACTACAATTTTACTTTTAAAGCCACACGAGTACCAAACATGGAGAGTGCTTTCAGAGAAAATTCGTTGTTATACTTGGCAATAAGTTCAGAGGACCAAAGTCCTGAACAAAACACTTCAAATCATTCAGTAAAAATGTAGATTTCCTTTCCGCGCCCTTAATTCTTCTAATCAGTACATGGGCTGCTAGCTGCAAAATTAGTAACTTTTGGAGTCATCTAACAAATTTTTTGCTCATGCTCTCAAATCTCAGCAAGCCTTGTACAGATTAGTCACTCTTCTGAATTAGAGATGAAGTAAACACACACAATAAGAAATGCCAGAATAAGGCATTGTGAATTATACTTTGTTCGTTTACTTTGACAGGTATGGTTTACCTTAAATTATCCATTGGAATACTTTGCCCCTACTCGTACATGTCATACCTTATACGTAAAAATACTCAGCTTTTAGTAATGTGAACATCAGTTAATAACTTTGCTACTAAAGGTTCTTCAGAATAAGAAGAATGTGTGTATGTATGTACATGTCCCAAGGAAACACTACAGCAGTAACATGCAAAGTCAACGGACACTGAACTCACTTTTACTTCAGCTGACCAACCACATCATATCAACCTTGGATTTAGCAATCCTCTACAGTGTGACAGTCTAATATTCAGTGCTACGGCACAGGCTCCAGTACCTCTTTATTGTTTTTGCCTTCCTCAAGCTATGTCTCCTGAAGGTCTTCAGGGTACTTTCTCCTCACTTGAGTGCTTTAGGACACTAAATAAACTAATATAAGCAAAACAGAAGAAGCGATAGCCACAGATAACAGTGGGGAAAGGATGAAGGAGAATGATCAAATTTCAGACCTTGTCATTTGATTTCCAGCTTATGACTGGCCACCAGGAGGAAAAAGCAGAATCCTGAAATACCCAGAGACAGTCGTACACCAACACATAGTGCAGAAGGGCATCCCATTCAAACGGGACGAGACTATGCCAGTTTTGCTAAGTTTTTAATGTTCACAATATATTAAGTCATAGAATCATAGAACATCTCAAGTTGGAAGGGACTCATAGGGATCATCAAGTCCAACTCCAAGTCCTTCAGGGATTCTGATACTGCCATATATTTTCCAGAAAAAACATTTACTAATTTGTGTGATGTACAAGAAGTTACACTGTTCAGACAAAAAGAAGCTTGACAATCTATTATAAATTGATATTATCTTTGCTTTTTGATGCAATTGAGAAAAAAACTGTGTACAGTAGAATCAGGGTACAAACTTTAGTACTACTACCATAGTGAAAAACTTCTTTCTGCCCTATGTTAAATCCCATTACAGAAAACATTGATGTGTTTCATCTTTGACAGACAAGTATTCTGTATACATGTGTTTACTCTAGGATTGAGTTTTAATATCTATCTGCATGTTCTTACTGAATTCTCAGAAGACCTGAGAAATGAAGACTTTAAATTAAGGTACCATTAGCTATATGCTGGGGGCCACCTAGCTGGAAAGCAGGTTGTAAGAAAAGGACCTGGGGGTCCTGCTGGACACCAGGTTGAACATATGCCAGCAAAGGGCCTTTACCACAGAGAAAGCCAGTGGTATCTTGGACTGCATTAGGCAAACTATTGCCGGCAGGTCTAAGGAGGTAATCCTTTCCCTCTCCTCAGCACTGGTGAGGCCACAGCTGGAGTGCGGTGTCCAGTTCTGGGCTTTCCAGTAAGAGAGACATGAACATACCACAGAGCGTTCTTCAAAGTGCCACAAAGATAACAGAACCATAGAATCATTTAGGTTGGAAAACACCTTTAAGATCACCAAGTCCAACCGTAAACCTAGCACTGCCAAGTCCACCACTAAACCACATCCCTATCCACCACATCTACATGTCATTTAAGTACCTCCAGAGACGATGACTCAACCACTTCCCTGGGCAGCCTGTTCCAATGCTTGAAAACCATTTTTGTGAAGAAATTTTTCCTAATATCCAATTTAAACCTTCCATGGTGAAACTTGAGGCCATTTCCTTTTGTCCTACGACTTGTTACTTGGGAAAAGAGACTGACACCCACCTCACTACAACCTCCTTTCAGTTAATTGTAGAGAACGATAAGGTCCCCCCTGAGCCTCCTTTTCTGCAGGCTAAACAAACTCAGCTCCCTCCGGTGCTCCTCATAAGACTTCTGCTCTAGACCCTTCACCAGCTTCGTTGCCCTTCTCTGGATGCACTCAAACACCTCAATGTCTTGTAGTGAGGAGCCCAAAACTGAACACAATATTTGAGGTGGGGCCTCACCAGTGCTGATTACAGGGGTACGATCACTTCCCTAGTCCTGGATTTAATTCCATTCACCACAACTCTTTGGGCCTGGCCCTCTAACCAGTTTTTAACCCAGCAGTGAGTATACCCATCCAGGTGGCCAGTTTCTCCAGGAGAATGCTGTGGGAAACGGTGTCAAAGGCTTTACTAAAGTCTAGGTAGACAAAATCCACAGCCTTTCCCTCATCCACTAAGTGGGTCACCTTGTCATAGAAGATCAGGTTTGTCAAGCAGGACCTGCCTTTCATAAACCCATGCTGACTGGGCCTGATTGCTTCGTTGTCCTGTAGATGCCACATGATGATGAAGCATCTGGAGCATCTCCTGTGATGACAGGCAGAGAGAGCTGGGACTGTTCAGCCTGGAGAAGAGAAGACTCAGGGGGGATCCCATCAATGTCTATAAATACCTGAAGGGACGAAGGGTGCAAAGAGGACAGAGTGAAACTCATTTTAGTGGTGCCCAGTGACAGGACCAGAAGCAATGGGTGCAAACTGAAACACAGGAGGTTCCTTATGAACATCAGGAAACACTTTTTTCTGTGAGGGTGACTGAGCACTGACACAGGTTGCTCAGAGACATTGTGGAGTCTCCATCCTTGGAGATATTCAAAAGCTGTCTGGGCAATGAGCTCTAGATGGCCCTGCAGTAGCAGGGGAGTAGGACCAGACAACCTCCAGAGGTCCCTTACAACTTGACTCTTCTCTGATTCTGTGAAGGTCTTACTATTACTTGAAGAAAGTCACAGCATGAGTATGAATCCTTTAATTAAAGTAACAGCTGCTGTACTGATGAGGTAGATTCCAACATTCTATACAAGTGTTTGTTTTTGGCTTCTATTAAAAAGACCACACAAAGTAATTTTGTCAAATACATCTTTGCTTTACATTAAAGGACAGGATTCTCTGCAGCAGCTCAGTAACTTAAGATAATTAATATATTTTTTTTTCTTTTCATGGATCACCACAATTCTTTAAAGCTGGATATTTAAAATTAAAACCAAATAGATCACCCTTCAACAAATCATATGCAGATACGTAAAATGCCTTTGACTTTCAGTGAAGTTTTGCTGGCTGCTTTGAAAAATCAGTCAAGTTTGAAAATTTTATGTGAGAAATAAGAAAAATGTAGGCTGTAATATTACTGTGCCATAAAACTTCAGTCAATGAAACAGATTTTACAGTTCACAAGCATTCTATGCACATTACTACATTTAAACAGAGAAAAATAATTTGATTTGTATTTCACCCCTTCAAAGTATTACTCAAATATCCGACCAATGTTAACATAGGCTTTAGGTTTGCAAGACTAAATGAATTATCCTTCACTTCCATTTATATTTCCTGTATTATTTCTAGAAAGTCTGTAGAACATCATTATATAATACTCAGCGTTTTATACTCTGACTCAAACCAGAAATCAATTTACATATATAGAAATGTGTATAAATAATATGTTCTGGGTAGCCTAGTTTAGAATCTTATTTTCCATGAATACAGACATTGATCTAAAGAAACATTAGAAATTCCCCAGAAGTTCCTAGGTGGGTCTCCAGTGTTTACTATGTGAGAAAAGATGCCAGACATCTTCCATAAGAACGAACTTCTTAACAGTTAATAATAAAATACTTTTTTCCCTTAGTAATGTTTTTTGAGATTTCTTCTTTCCATGGAGATAAAACAGATGCAGATATCTGCACAAATTTTCAAAGGAAATTCAAAAATATTCTGAAGTATGACAGCTTTCCCATGAGTTTTTTGCTTATTTGTATTTTTCCATGTATCTCAAATCTAAATCTTGTGCTCTTAGTGATGTATATAACAAAACCACTATCTTTGAAATTATCTGAATGTAGAACCGGTTTACAAAGTAAAAATAAGCCTATGCAAATACAAGCACCATGTGATTTGAATAATGAAGGTGATGTGTTGCCCATGAAGTAACATCCTTGGGAGTATGGTAGGGGTGTCTTTCCAGTTATGACTTTTGATATTGCTGACATGAGAACTTTGCATAAAATAATGTAAAAATAATGATGAAACAGCAGCAAAGTGTCCAGTTTGTTTCCCTTTTATGTCTAAATCAAACTTTTTCTCCCATCCATTCCTTTTAAAGTTGTGTAAGCATACAAGTTTGAGTCTCTCTTTTCTTTAGGATAAAAGTGATGTTTAATGACAGGAAAAAAACCCCTTTCAACTATACCCTATAAAAAAGCATATGCTCACAAGAACATACATGTAACTAAAATAAAGATGATATTTATGATCTGCTGAATCAAGCACTGGCTGGATGGGCGGTCCCAAAGAGTGGTGGTCAATGGAGTTAAATCCAGCTGGCGGCCGGTCACAAGTGGTGTCCCTCAGGGCTCGGTGTTGGGACCATTTCTGTTTAATATCTTTATTGATGACCTTGATAAGGACATAGAGTGTATCATCAGCAAGTTTGCAGATGACACAAAGCTAAGCGGGAGTGTTGATCTACATGAGGATAGGGAGGTTCTACAGAGAGACTTGGATAGATTGGACCGATGGGCCAATGCTAATGGTATGACCTTCAACAAGGCCAAGTGCCGGGTCCTGCACTTGGGCCACAACAACCCCATGCAGTGCTACAGGCTTGGGGCACTGTGGCTGGAGAGCTGCCTGGCAGAAAAGGACCTGGGGGTTCTCATTGACAAGCGGCTGAACATGAGCCAGCAGTGTGCCCAGGTGGCCAAGAGGGCCAATGGCATCCTGGCTTGTATTAGCAATAGTGTGACCAGCAGAAGGAGGGAGGTGATTGTCCCCCTGTACTCAGCACTGGTGAGGCCACACCTTGAGTATTGTGTCCAGTTCTGGGCACCTCAATATGAGAGAGATATCGAGGTGCTGGAGCAAGTGCAGAGGAGGGCAACGAAGCTGGTGAAGGGCCTGGAGAATAAATCTTATGAGGAACGATTGAAGGAGCTGGGACTTAGTTTGAGGAAGAGGAGGCTGAGGGGAGACCTCATCACTCTCTACAACTGCTTGAAAGGACATTGTAGAGAGGTTGGTGCTGGTCTCTTCTCACAGGTAATTAGCGATAGAACAAGAGGGAATGGCTTCAAGCTGCAGCAGGGTAGGTTTAGGCTGGACATTAGGAAAAAACTCTTCACAGGAAGAGTGGTCAGACACTGGAATAGGCTGCCCAGGGAGGTGGTGGAGTCACCATCCCTGAATGTGTTTAAGACTCGTTTAGATGTGGTGTTAGGGGATATGGTGTAAGGGAGAACTTTGTAGAGTGGAGTTGATGGTTGGACTCGATGATCCCGAGGGTCTTTTCCAACCTAAATGATTCTATGATTATATGATTCTAAGATTTCATGTTTTAATACGCTTTGGGAAAACAGTGCGTCATTTATTGAATGTTTTGAGATATCTTTATTTTGATATCCTAGGCATTCTTTATCGTACTTCGAAAGTAACTATGAATAAGGTAGACACAGTTCATAATGCAACTACACCTAAGTTATGCCTTCTTTTATGTGTAATTACAATTTAATTTATAGAGCCAAATGCTTAATTACATGATGAAGATGAATTACAACATGCATTAAATATAGTACATCTTGTTTCTGAACAATAAACTGTGAAATCAGAAAAGGAAGAAGTTATTTATTCTATTAATAATGAAA
This sequence comes from Chroicocephalus ridibundus, assembly GCF_963924245.1. NCBI lineage: Eukaryota > Metazoa > Chordata > Aves > Charadriiformes > Laridae > Chroicocephalus > Chroicocephalus ridibundus. The sequence continues at coordinate 16,685,054 of NC_086284.1, read as the reverse complement.
GGGGAAGAATAAGTAAGACTTGCTCTTTATTAACTCTCTTTTGTTTTATTGCTAGAAAGTGTTTGTTTTGACTTCATCTTGTATGGAGAAGCTTTCTGCTTCTGCTAGACCATTTGATTTTTATGGTATGCTTAAAAATACCACTAAAGGAGAACATAATTACTTTCTCTTTCATTTAGCAAAGGTGAAAAATCGCATCCATTTCACCCATCCCTTTAGATTTGATTGATTTTTGGACTTGAGAATTAACTACATAGAGTGTTTGAGAAATCACATAATTCTGTTTTCTTCTTCAGCAAGTCATTAGAGAGTAGTGTTTTTTCCCCTCAGAAGACATAAAAGTTAGAACCCTAACTGCATTATTAATAACAGAAGAATAACATTTCTACTAAACACTTTTTAAAGCACTTTTTTGTGTCTCTGTACATATTCTAGCAAAACAATAAATCCATATCAAATAATATTAAAATATACCACATGTGGAGTGGAATCATTCTTAAAGATTTTTTGAGAACAGCCCTGTTTCTAGCAACTTTTATTAGCAATAAGTAAACTGAACCTATAAAATAGTTACCACTCTTCAGATGTTATTTAGACAGCTATGTAAAGAATAAATGCACAATTTGTCAGGGTTAGATCTCTGTGAGTGCTGGCACATATAGAAATAGTAGTAGATTGTATCATAACTTCATTTGATCTAAGTAGTTTGTTGCTTGTGTCTTTTCTTGTCAGAGAATTACATAAAATGAACTGATACTACCTGTATATCATTTCTGCGGTAAGGGCTTGTCAGCATGCATATGTCATACTTCTTTATACAATACAGGTGCAACAATTTTTGTACAGCCCCCTTTACATTGTTAACAAGGTACGGAGTTACATCAAAGGAAAACAGTTAGAAAATCAGAAAAAAAAAAGGCTAGAAGGGACCTCTATGATCCATCGAGGCTGGTGTGCCCCCCCATGCAGCAAGATCAACTGCATCTAACTATTCCTGACAGTGTTTTGCAACAATATATATTCTACAGTGTCCCACAGCAATTTTTCCAATGTTTAAGTATCCATATCAAATTAAAAAATTTTCTTTAATGTCTATCCTAAATCTCTTCTGTTGCAATTTATTCCTCCTATTTCTTATGTTGTTCTCAGTTGACATTTTATTTGATTTCTTCTTTGCAATTACCTTTTATTTACTTACAAAGAAAAGCCAGCCAAACCCAACTGCTATATCCTTCCTTCTTAAAGTTTTATCTGCTTTAGAATAAGCAATCCAAACAAGCAATCTTTCTACCATTCTCTATATGCCTGCTTGCTTGTTTGTTTTTGCTATTGTGGTTTTCGGATCCCTTTTCGGCTGAGCTTGTCGTCATACTCTGGGCTGAGCCCTTACCTTGGAAGCAAAGGTTTAGTTCCCACCTAGCCAACGGTGTCAGTGTTCACACATAGCAGAGTAGGGTCTATCTGCGTCCGCATGTATGACAGCAGTTAACTCTGTTTGGCTTTTGATCCTTCTAGTCTGCTCTGAAGGACTCCTGCACCTACAGGTGCATCTACTTTACTACAGGAATGGCCACACGGGGACAGGACATTTAACCCGGTACCTCCAACAGTGGCCATAAATGGGTGCCTAGGGATGAGTAAATTTGAGGCAAGTGTACATGTTGCTTCCCACTCTGATTATTCCCACTCCCAACCTCAGATTATTTTCAGATTGCGGAACTTCTTTAATTGATTTGATTATGTTTTTTCTTGACATACTGCAATCTTCTTGTTACTTTTCAGGTACTTCCTAACCTGTTTTTTTCCTTATTTCTTTCACTTATTCCCTGTTATTTTTATCTTTTTGTCACTAGTGTTAGTTACTTGCTGTGTCCTGAAAGCTCTCTTTTTTCATTTGAATGTTAAAAAATATTAAATATTTAAGTTTTTACTGACCAATCTGTTGTGGCCTTTTCCGTTTGCTGAATCGTAGACTACAATTTTCATTGTTCCTTCTTTTAATGCTTATATACTTACAGAATTACTTTGTGTTACATTTGCTATTCCTTGCTAGTTGTTTCTGATTTTATGCTATATTCTTACTGATTCCGCACACATATTCATTTTTATACTTATCCTAATGTACTATTCCACATTTGGCACACTTTCTTTTTGTGTTTGAGATCAATGAAGAAACGCTCACGGACTAGCAAGTTGGTTTTTCCTGCACATTCTATTATTTCTCTTCAGAAGAATAATTCTGGTTTTGTGGATTTGCTTCACTACTTTAGACCTTCAGACTTTCTTATGATAAGATCTGGATTTATTGAAGGACGCCATAGTGAAATTCAGTGTCATTACTTTGTTGTTCTTCCTCCTTTTTTCCATAATAATCATGAACTTATCCAATTCCTGATCACCTTACCCAATCTGCCTTCTACCCTCATGCTCTCCCCAAATTTCTCTCTATGATTACAAAGTCTTAGGAGCACTTTCTCTCTGACTGCTTTCTTCACAACAACATTCAGGAAGTTGCTGTAAAGATTTCACAGGTTTAAATGAATTTAATTTCTATAACACAGGTTTCCCATCAGATGTTCCCCGTTGCCACTAATTCTCTTGCTTCTAACAGCCCTACTAACTAGTCATAAAAACCCCTCTTTAAGCTTCCTGGTAGGTATCTCTAATAAAATTCCAATATGACTAAACATTTGCTTACATCGATTTTATTATTAATAGACTCTTTCAACAGATATATTTTCCAGTGCACTTTTTAAACCTGAGTACATCAACATGCACCCTGCACATGTGGGGCAACGCTTCCTCTCTTTTCTCTCTTCACGTCTCCACTTAAAAAAATAAAAAAATAAATCTGTATCAATATTACTGCCATAAGAATTATCACAAGTCTGTGTCATGCTAATAAAGTTACAAGTTAAGCTTGTAACTTTACCATTTAAGACCCCCAGCTTCTGTTTATTCTCCGTATTTACAGCAGATGCACACACGTAGGCGCACATGCGCACACAGCTTCTTCCAAAACTGCTGCTGCTTTGTCACACCTGTGTGTCCATGGGCTGAAATTTCCTCGAAACCATGGAAATTTTGGAACTTTCTGGATTAGGTCAAAAGAGGGGAAAAGATATGAATTAAAAGTAACAAGCGATAGAAAATTATGACACTGCAGGTATTTCATTTGAAATACGCCTGGCTCCTGAGGATTCAATGAATTTGTAATGCTTGCTTCAGGTGCTTCTTATAGCAAAAAATAATAAGGGAGGAAAGGAAGTGTGGTCTTCCATACCAGTGAAAATTTAAAGATTAATAAAAAATGCTACGTAGATTCAATGCAGCTTTGGATGAAAAACAGAGAGAGTAATAGATTAACAAGGATGTTCTGCACACAACTGGAACAGGCAAGACTTAAAAATGAGATAGATTAAACTCATGTGCCTATGTTAAATTTGTGAAACAAATCTACAAAAGACAAAAATCAAAGTTATTGCACATACAATACTTGGTCTCTGGCTAATGCAACTTTAATAAGGAAGCTAAATTAAATTTAAAAGTGGAAGAAAAATATACAGGTCACTTCACCAGAGTTTGATTTCCTGCTGGTTACTGATATAGGTTATAATTTCAGTAATCAAAGCACCTGTCACTGTACTCTGTCAGAAGCATCACAATTTTTAATGAAAACATATATATTTAATTATTAGCAATGGAACATAGAGGGAAAAAAAAAAAGGTGGGAGGAACTTTTGGTTCAGATGTGCCAGGTGTGCTGCAGTCCTGCAACCATCAGCTCAGTCAGCTGCGGCTCCGGTCCAGCAACGCCCGCTAAATACAGCAGTACCCTCTTGGTGCTGACTCCTGCTGAAGGGAGACGCGTATACTGCTGCGATGAAGCCATTTCATTCTGCTGGGTATTGCCCATCTAAAATTTAGGATTAATGACCCGATGGACTATAGTGCAACAGAAAGGACAGGGAGATTTTGCACATGCTGGGCTAACGATGTTCTCAGGGATGTGCACAACAGGGAGCCATGAGTGCCTTTACAGTCAGCAGATCTCAGTCCAGCTTCACAAAAAAAATTCATAAATCTGTCTGGGACCTAAGAAGAAAAGAAAGACAACTAACTTTCCCTCAAGAGAAGGAAATTTTCGGGACTCCACAAATGATGAACTTTAGAGGTGCCACAAGGTGATACGAGAGAGGAAAACTGCAAGCCTCCATTCAAGGAACAGATTTGGGGATTTCTATGGATATGTTTCTACTTCCTCAAAGAGAGGAGCTTCATAGAGAACTAAAGTGTTAAAGTGATTGATCTGTGTTATAATATTAAGTCTACTTTATATGCTTGTTAAATAGGCTACGTTAACTCCATTTAAAGAAAGACTAACGCACGGTTAAGAGGTATCCTACTTATTATAAATGAGATAATTTGGGAGATAATTGTTTGCCTGGGCTGCTTGAGAGCAACCTGTTTAAATGGCTTCATGATGGTAGTACTTTTCATTAAATATGTCTGTTTTCTATGGATAATTTTAACACTCAAAAAAAAGGTGTTTTTTTTTTGTGTTTTGGTTTTGGGTTTGGTTTTTTAGTAAGGAGAAAAAAAAAGGGAAAGAACAAGGTTCAACCAAAAAGTAATTTTCATTATTCTCTGAATAAATGAGTTTCTGAAAAGTATGTGCGTTCATCGACAAAGCATGGTGATTCTCCTGTGATGTAATTATAAATAGGGTTTATAAGTTACTGCAGTACTTTCTGTTGATGTTTTGAGCGTCATGCAATGTACACTGCTATTATCTGTAATGCAACCATTTCTTCATTCTCAGTTTTAATGAATCTGTGGATTTTATCAGGATATTGGAAATTTATGTGTTGCAAAGAATCTGTTATAGATGTAGGTGATAACATGAGAAATTACACACATAAAAGTCATAAGGGCTAAAGCACACTGCTTCAGTTGCAAAATACAGAGACACCTAAATCAAAGGGGGAAGTTGCGGGGGGAAAGTGGGGGGGAAAGTGGCCTTCAACTTTTAGGAGCAAAGCTGGTAAAAGTACTGAAAGTCCAGGGCAACAAAACATCAGCAATATGACAGAGTGGCCCAGGTAGAACAAGGGCTAATGGTTTTAAACTAAAAGGGGGTAGATTCAGACTAGGTACACGGAAGAAATTTTTTACAATGAGTGTGGTGAGACACTGGCACAGGTTGCCCAGAGGAGTTGTGGATGCCTCATCCCTGGAAACATTCCAGGTCAGGTTGGACGGGGCTCTGAGCAACCTGCTCTAGAGCATATATTTAAGCCACCGGATCTAGATATTTAAAAATGTCGAGGTAACCTGCAGCTGAAGATCAGCAAAGAGCAAGGTCTAGAAGCAGGGTAGAAAACATCGAAAGAAAGATTAGTCTCCAGCGAACCTTAGAGCTGGAGAAACAAGACTATCTGCATCAAACTCCTGGGCAAGACACGGGTGACTGGCTGTAACACACCACTCCTACTGACATCAGGAACTGTAGGACTCGGAGGGGCCGGGGACGACTGAGCGCAACAGCAGAGAATGGGGTAAATGGGGTAGGAACGGTTCTGTAACCAATTCCACTGTGTCGCTATGGAGACCTTATGCACAACAACATTCTTTACTGCACTTTTTGTTTCTCTCTTTTGCATAACCCAGAGACCTGGACTAATATTATTTTTTTTTTATTAGATTGTTCAAATTTCAGTTACGTTAACAATACATTCCTGATTTTACATACAAGTTGTGTTTCCTTTTGCTTTCCAGATTTGGAGTGCCACACTAGATTTTCATAGATGGAATGCTGTAGTGGGATATCAGTAAGGTGCTTCGAGTAATGTGATTAGCACGTGACAGGGGGTCCTGGCTAAAAAATTCTGTTTTGGTAACAGATGCATTGTTCATGATAACTTGTATTTAAGAAATTCCAGTGGCTACTCAGATGGGCAATATCTCTGTGCAGTGTGAACATGAACAACCCACACTGCTATGAGCAATTCTTTCTTGGTGGTGTAGTACAATATGTTTAAAATGATCTCTGCTTTCATGTAATAATAATAATTTTAAAGGGAACAATGTACTACTACCAAAAGGAAACACAAACTCTAAGTCCTCATTGTATGACATTTTATAGAGTCTTTTGTAACGCAATTGTACATCACAGGTACGCTGATTGTGGAGGCACAGAAGGAAGATCTGCCACAAAGATGTGTGATTCTTCTTAGGCAAACGCTAGAGTCTGAATATAGCTGGAGAATGTAACTGCATCCATACTATTAATTTTCCATATGTGTACGAATTCACCTGTTTTATCTAGTATCTAATCTTGCCTAGTGTCTTCAAGTTTTTTTGTCTTACTGTTATTTTCGATTTTATTTCCCTTGCATATCAACTTTCTTCGGCACAGGCAGTATTCTCAGCCTTTAGACTTATTACCCGGCCTACTTCAACCTTGAAAATGAGAAGAGAATGCTTGTCTTAAATCCCGAACTTTGAGTTCTTTTGGACAAAGTTCAGGAAAACATATAGTACTGTAAATTACAGAGGCATCAAGCTTAAGAGTGGAAAAGATGGAGAAAAGGTGCATCCTTCATTAATGAAAAATTGTTTTATACTGAAAATATAATGGAAATGTTAATAATAGACAGAGATAGAGGAAGAACGACTTACAAAACCAAAGCTGATATATATATATATATATATATAAGCAGAGATTTCTTAATATAGAGAACTGGCTAGACAAAGAAGATATATATGCAAATATTAATTAACGAGCTATATGTCCTTAGTGATCACTTCCTGCAAAACAACTGAAAAAATGCTGCTGTCAATTAATTCTAGTTTAGACTGATGAGAAAGTTAAGTGTTAAATGCTCATTCAATACTACATATGAAAGAGAATCTAAAAAGCATGTAATAGTCCTAATGACACATCATTTGGGAGTTTGTTTTTATTACCATTTTCAGTTAATTACTTACAGGAATTACAGTCTAAAGCTTTGTTAAAAAACTATGGACATCCTTAACCACTTTCATTTTAGGTCTAATTTTGTCCATGTCACAAAAACATTTTTTTTGACATTAGACACACTGTATTTAGCTAGATTTTTCAAAAGTGATAGAAATAGCACTACCTGAAGAATAAGAGGAATATGTACCATAATTATATACTGTAATTATATATCTAGAAATAGCTCTAAGAAGTAATGGATACACCCAGACTGAGTTCATTGTCAAGTGACACATTTTTCAGGGGCCTGCCATGAACACCAATCCATTGCATTCTTACTCTCCACTTTTTACAATCTTTATACTAAAATGGATTTCCCAGTGAGATTCATATCTATCTGAGTGCTGTGCATACCGTTATTCACTGTAAATATCTCCAGCAGCCCTATTAACTTTAATGCATTAGCTCTTCTTCTATTTATTGCAACTTAATGAATGCATAATAATTTTAGTTTAGGACACCATTAGCAGAATAGATTTTCCAAGCTCCTGTAGCTCAGCAGATGTACTATCATAAATTACCACAACGCTACGTGCTCTTTTTATGACGGTCATAAGACAAAATTATTAGAAAACCATTTTTCTATTCTCCTGCAGACGAGGCATCCAGAAAGGCTACAGGTTTAGTAAAAGCATCATGTCTGTGTGTTATCATCAGCATATGTTCCATAAGGAACCAGGATTTCAGCAGAAATGAGGATATAAAACTGGCCCTACAGCATTCTTTCAGGCATGGCAAGGAGAAAAGAATCCAGAGGTTATACCAGCAAACACGAGAGAGCTGCTCGTGTCCGACGGTTGGGACTATTTATTTACGTTGTATTCATAGCAGGAGTTCTTTCCTTATTATTTGGAACAACACCGAATAAAAATTAACCATATCTTTGAGGGCTTGTTGAGAGCCTACACGAGCAAATGCAATATGTTTGTGTCATTCACGTCTATAAAGATAAAGTAATGAAATGGGGATGGCTGAGTGTATTTCAGGGGAATTTTGATGTATAAAATATTTTCGGAATCCCTCCCACACTTGAAAGCAATGCTTGAAACCCTGGAGAGCAGTTTAAGTAGCTGTAATATGCACTTTGGTAATTCATGGAAATCCTACGTATAAAGTGTTAGTACGACAAACAAATCAGCTTGCTTTGATCTAATTTTAGACTATTAAAAATACTTACCCAGCTGCAAGATCCAGATTATAAATCCTACAGACATCAAAATAAGTTAAAACAAATAGAGGTACCCAAGAAAGACTATCACTTCCTCGTGCGAAATATATGGTGAGCAGTGGATGACTATTTATGGCTTAACAACTTGTGCTATATTTGGAAGTACAAATATACATTAAATGAAAAAATAGCATTAGTTTTTCATATTCATCAAAGTAAAAACAGCTATCCAGAGCTGAAGCTCAGTTGCATACTGAGCCACTGAAGAAGTAAGATATCGTCTTCTTCACTTCGTGAAGAAAGATATATGTTTTCCACAACAAAGTTGAATTCTGTTAGCAAAAGCTCTTATTTAATATTTCAGAGTGTTTTGGCTCTTTCATTGACCTGTTTGAAATACATTGCAAGACAGAGCCAAATCTAAAGTCTTCAAGTTTTCACATTTTTCAGTGCTTCCTTTTTCTCTATGCGGCCAATAAGAAACGTGTCTTAGAATGCCCTGTTATAGCTCAACGTGTTCACACGATATTTGTCATCTGGAATGATTGCCTTAGGCACAGTTCTTGAACCATGCTATTTTATGTGTGTGTAAAACCTCAATGTCTGAAATTAGCTCAATTATGTAAAGATTTTGGTTATCATTATATCAAAATATCCCGAAAATGTTCGTTTGTACCCCTTTTTTCTAAACTGCTGGTGCAGGACCGAAATATGCAAACCTCTCTAGAAATCCTGGGACACGTCAGCTTGATGTGCTGCAGATGACAGCGCAGACAGCCTGCCCGCCATCCAACAGATGTTCCTTTGCATTAATGTTTCTTGCAATAAACTGTGATTGATAGAACAAGCATGCAACTGTGAGAAGTCTCATATTTACTCATGATTATTATATTTTGTCATAGGATAAATGTATACATTTAATATACTCTTACTACCTGCTCCAAAAAGTATTCCTCATAAGCAAATCGAAGTCTAGCTTCTTTCCTGTTAGCTGGATGAAGCTTTTCTGGATCAGGAATTCCTCATGTCCATGGGACCATGAATTAACAGTTCAATACTACATGTACTTCTCTATAAAACCCAGGGAGAGACACAAGGACATATCACATCATCTATTCTCGAACAGAAATCAGAAATCCTATGGAAATCACTACATTCAGTTCTGACTAAAAGTTCATGTGTGAGCAGTTAATTTAGGTCTCTCTGCCTTGCATTTTGCATGGAACACTGCGTGTTAGCAGCCGGAAACTCTTGCACGTGACTCATATAAAAGAGACATACATATTCCATGTTAAATTTGGTGAGATATGTCAAACTGCATGGAGTAAATTTCCAAGAACCGTCTTTCAGGGCAGACAGCTTTGCACTGCATGTCATCGGCTCTTCTTTGTATGGCATACAATGATGGTAGGGACATCATCACAGCTGTGCTAACTCAGGGGTGAGGCATCTTGCAAGTGGCTTTTTAAATAACCTTTTGTCAAGGGCACTGTACCTTCCAAACACGCCAAACGACTTAAACTGTATTCTACTTCGTAATAAAGGTAAAGCTAAGCATTGCAACATTTATAATTCTTTATCATTTGCTGGCCAATGGCTTTCCCTTGGTTTAATATATACAGCTTTCTCTGTGTTTATGTACACATATATATGCGCTATCACAGACATGTGCACACTGCGTGGAACGTGTGGAACCGCAGCAATCACACTATTTAATCAACCTCTTTCTGGTAACTAAGGAAAGATTAATGAAACCCTTTATTCTGTTTATTTACTTAATTCCATTGGATTTGAAAACATAATGGGATAATTTTTCAATTTAGTTCAGTACGTTTTCTGCATAAGTAATAAACATTCAATCAAATTATTCTTGTTTACACCTTAAAAATAATATTCTGGGAGAACTACAACTTAAAGATTTACTGGTTTTGAATTTGTCGTCTTCTGCAAGGAATTTCTTTCTTTCAATAAGTTGTAACCTTTCTTTTAAACAGGAATTTCTAGCGTTACATGGGATCTTGCTGTATTACTGCCTTTTCATATTATGCATTATACAGATATTTTGCTGTGTATGTTGGTACTGTTGTATCTGCCCGAGTAACAGCTACACACAAGTCAAATCATCAGTCCTGAATTCACACCCCCTAATTAAGTTAATGTTCAAAAGTTAATTCCAGCTTTAGAATTACTTCAATTTCCTGGTTTTAGCGTATATGTCAGCATGCAACCTTAGCTAGGCATACACGTACTCTGGATCCAGAAGGATCGATAGCACAACTAGTGTGGAGTCACTGCTGAACCCATAGGAATGACCCTGCAGAGGGTCCAGGTCTCAAAACGGTAAGCTGACACCCTGTGCTTCCCAGCACCACACCACAACTGAGAAGATTGGAGGAGGAGCAAGAAAGGAAAGAGGATGGGTACTCCTCAGCTACCACTGAGCTGTAAAATGAGTGAGATTTCATGCACACATGTTCTCTGGCACAGGTTGGCCAGAGAAGTTGTGGATGCCCCATTCATGGTCAGCTTGGATGGGGCTTTGAGCAACCTGATCTAGTGGGAGATGTCCCTGCCAATGGCAGGGTGGTTGGAACTAGATGATCTTTAAGGTCCCTTCCAACATAAATCATTCTATGGTTCTGTGATTCTATGATCCTGTGCGATGGCCAAGCTTTTGCTTGGAAAAATAAAACTGTGGGAAAGGGCAATGGGAGAAGATAACTGTAACTGTAGTTCAAATGAATACAGCATTTTTGCATCGCAGAAAACATCATTTCTGAAGCTGATCAAATAATAATTAAAAAAGAAAACCAAAAAAAAAGCAACAAAAAGAGAGCAACTTAACTTTCCCTGTCAGTTCTTCTGTCGCCATTTTTTTTATTCAACAAAAGCTGAAAACATAAGCTGCTGTATAATCAATTACACATTTTTAAGCAGGAATGATCAGTATAAATAACAAGAGAAAAGTATGCAGAGATTAGAGTTAGCGGATTAACGTTTTCTTGACAGGAAATTTAGGAATACACATAAACACTTCCTTTTCTACAAAGAGTGGGACTAGTATGGCAAAGCTAATAAAGGTGATTTTATGGACCAGCACTTGACTTGGACTCAAAACATCTGGATGGGTTCCCAGGCATTATTCACAATCCTATCACAGATGTAATTCTAGATTTAACATGTCTTCTCTCATTACTCTTGGTTTCCTTTGTAGGCAATAGAGAGAGGCATGCATCCTTGTGTAGGCATCCTACTTCTTCTTAATATTTCCTCTGAAGTCTCCTTTAGGAATGTAGATGGTTAACTACAAAGATTCACCAGAATTCAGTGTCCTTGTATACTTAACACATATTATCCCACACAAATGAAGCACTAGGCTACAACCGCATGTAATGGAATATCAGAGTTTGTAAATGAATTTAAGTCCCCAGGATAAGTCCATTTCCTGAAGAAGCCTCTGTTATTGAATAAATACTCATTTCTCTAAAGGTATTTATGACTGCTCTCCAACTTGATGGTGACCTACCAAACTGCACATGACTGCTTCCCTCCAGGGAAGGTGTTCTGCTGAAAGAGGCAGAATAACTCAGGCAACAGAAGCGCAGAAGCAACTGAAGAACAAGGTGCTTACAATCAAATGCTGCATTGGGGCCCAAGGTAGCCTGACATAAGCCTTGACTAATTATTTAATTCAGGCCTTCAGCATGCAGGTGTATCTGTTCTATCATCTAGAGGACATGCAAATCACTAACACATGCAAAGAAGGAGCTGATGTTACAAGATAATGGTAATGTGCATCTGTGATTTAGAAGGCAAATGAAGGCCTTAGAACAGCAGGCTACATAAATTATTATAAAACCTCCTTGACTCCAGAAATCAAGAGGCTTGCTGTATATAACACAATAGTTCATCGCTTATATTTTGATATCTTACCAAAGATTTAAATCTAACTACAAAAAAAAAAATAATCCCTACACTAAACTTTATAAACAGTCCCAGATATTCATAATTTATGACTGGTTTATGCACAATTGTCAAAATAATCTTGCTGGAACACAGAAATGGGGTGATGTCAACAGACAGTGGCTGACTATTTGCCTTCTCTTTCTTTGAGTTAACATTTCAGATTTGGAAATGTCTAACCTACTTAGATCAAAGTAATTTACTGATAGTACTTCATGTTTTCATCCTTTCACTCTAAGATTAATTACTTTGCAGCTACTTTACAGAATTTTGGTTTGCCTTTCTTTGTATGAGAGCATATTCACGTATAAAGAGGAATGAGGGACTGAGACTAGGAAATTGCTTTCATTTTCCTCCTATCACTAAATAATCTGTCTTCTCAATATCAGGCTAAAAGGTCAATATCTAATTTAGGATCCTGTTTCTATAATGCTTGAGATGAGTAACTCTTGACTTCAGCTGAGATGGTCTTGTGATTTAGTGCTTTTTTAATGCGAGAAAAAGCTGAGAAGTGTGGCCCGTTCTTAAAAGCAGTCATTGAAAAATGCACAGTGCAGATTTTTTTTATTATTATTTTATTTTATTTTTTTCTTAACATCTATTTGCTGCAAATTCCTGCAAAACTCTTGGGGCAGTTGCCACAGGTTTGACGAAGCGCTCTGAGTGCTTTTCAAGTGGCTGGTTTTGGGTATATCAGTAGTCCCAAAAAAAAGGGATTAAAGAATGAGTTTGATCATTCTAGATTATACAAACTGCTTAACTACCCACACTTTCAACGGTCAGGGTGCGTAAGTTTTAACTTCATACCCTACCTCTCTTTTGGGGAACCCAACTCTCTCTAAGCAAATCTGACAGTGGAAGAGCGAGACCTAAACATTTTTCACTTTGGCTAAATGGTCTTTTGCTGGCATTTGTCCTCCCAGCCTGGACTTGACCTCTGACACACTTTTATTTGACATTTTAGAAATAATTTTTGAGACCACTTCCCTGGAATAGGATCTGCAGCCTATTATGTCTCACATTTTTCTTTGCCTGAGTAGGTTGCATCAGTTATCGCAGAAAAAATCTGATAATACCTGGTATTTTATTTTTTTTTAATCTCTGTGATAAAAAAATACCAGGTTCCCACAGTTTCAGTGCGGTGGGTACACAAGTTTTAAGTTCATTCATGCAAAACGGACATTTAGCTTTATAGAATACAGAAAATAACTTATTCCTTCTTTAGTAAAAGATGGGCATCCAGAAAAAACAATAAAGCCGTCTGTATATATCTGTATTTTTCCCTCAACTACTTCTTACAGTCTTCAGAATTTGGGGGGTGTAGGTCAGACCATTCCTTGGAATTTCAGGGTATTCTGATGCACGTGCCTTTTCTTTCGAATCAACGTATACTTCTCTCACTCCTACAATGAAGTTTGTTTTTTTCTTAAATGGCAATTCTGTTAAGATGAACCTCACCTTAGCAAACAGAACCTTTCCATTGCTTTTCTTTGCTACTTTTTCTGTATGTGGTGGTGCAACCCCTACCTCCTGCCTCCTTCAGGCCACTTGATACTTGGCATGATCTCCCTGCTAACCTGGGCCACAGAACAACACAATGGACCAGAACATAACATAATGGTCTAACATGAAAGAAAAGGTAGAGGGCAACAGACCAGAACACAGTAGTGTGCCTAGTCCCTACGGCTCCTACCGTTTGAAGATAATAACTATAATCAATCACTCCTGACACCATATTGTGGTGGATTGTGGCCACAGAGTGGGGAAAACCAGGACCCCAAGATCTAGCAAACTCTGGGGTTGTGCAGCTATTGTCCAAGTTGGGCCGGAGTGGAAAAATACCTGATAAAAATCAGTTGTCTCGTATCCTGTAAGTAGCAATTCTAGTAAAGACCCTTTGAGCTCTTCTAGCTTGCAGTGGGCTGTGGCCAGTAACTCCCCTGAGTTGAGATACCTCCCAGGCCAGGGCAGGAGAAGACCCTTCTCAAGCCTCAACTATCACCCACTGAGGAATGCCGATGCATGCGGAATATTCACCCTAAATCTGAGAAAGGGAAATTTTAACTATAGGCTAGTCTCTCCCTCTCATCCACCTCTCCACCTACATATTGTGAGATACACGTTAGCTTTATGGATGTGGATGCTCTTCTGTCCATCCGTGCATTTGTAGGACCCAAAAGCGACACCTTTCAGCTGGCTAGCATTGCCTGCTATTAAGAAATCCCCAGTTGGAGACCTGCATGTGTGCATGTGCACGCACACTTACATGCTTTGCTTAGATATATACATATATATGTATTAATCTGTGAGTTGTACCTTTACTCATATATATGCGTATTGATTTGGGATACCTTCTAGTAAGTTAGTATGATCCTTGCCATCTTCGAATCTGTAACTAAGTCGCCATTCAATTATTTTGTTCACTCACTTTGTAAACCCCTAAACCAGTTAGTGATTAAGTGCTGCTAAAATTAAACCTCTCCACCTGCCTTACGTCATTAATAAAATTTGAATAGCTGCTAAATCATAACCGTGTCTGGGGAGGGGCTGCTTGCAAGGGCATGTAGCGACAGGACAAGGGGTAATGGCTTTAAACTAGAGCAGGGTAGGTTTAGGTTAGACTACTAAGAACTTAGGAAGAAGTTCTTTACAATGAGGTGGTGCAACACTGGAACAGGTTGCCCAGGGAGGTGGTGGAGGCCCCATCCCTGGAGACGTTCAAGGCCAGGCTGGATGAGGCTCTGAGCAACCTGATCTAGTTGAAGATGTCCCTGCTTACTGCAGGGGGGTTGGACTAGATGACCTTCAGAGGTCCCTTCCAACCCAATACATTCTATGATTCTATGTTTTTCATCCACGACACTCTATCTCAGTGAATGCTGGTGAAATTATATATATATATATATATATATATAAAATAATACAGGTATAACTGAGAACCAGCAACTTGAAAACCATGCTTTTTTCTGAGGGATTCTCCACACCAGACCTCTCTCTTTTTTTCACCCGAAAAGTTTTTCCCAGTTCATATTGCCTTCTTAGCTTAACTGTTGTTTGGCCACAGTCCAATCTGTCAGGTTAACAGCTGATGCTGTTTGTTCTGCCGCTTCATCTAGACAAGCAGATTGATTTCTGTTAGAGAATTTGTCAGTTTGTGATAGACTTAATACTCCTTGAGGCATTCAGTAATATAGTGATTTTAGGAGTTAACCAGCATTCTTCAGTGATACACAGACAGATGCCCCAAATTGTTCCAGCAGCTATATTAAAACATAAATTTCTCTGATTGTAGGAATGGGATGTGAAGCATTTACTACAGTATTATACATGTCTGTTAACTAAAAAAGTCTTAGTATAGTACGCATTTTAAGTTCACAAATTTCCCTTTTCAGAGCCTTTCTTTATTTCCTCCATATGGTTAATAAGCTACACATTCTCTCACAACACTACAAATACACACTAAACAAATATTTGAAAAATTTCAAACTCATTCTAACTGCCTTACAAAAGGCTTTCAAACTCATTCTAACTGCCCTACAAAAGGATAATTCATTATACCTGATACACAGAAAGTTACTGTTTCCATTTTAATATACAAATCAGAGCAAAAAATGAGGATGGAAACTACAGCAAGAGACTGTTCAATGACATTTTAATGGATGCAGGCATGCAGCGATCTGAACTGTGGCAGAAAAGCGTTGTTTGCTGGTCATTCCTATGCCATCGGCCTTTAGGAAAGAAGGATGTCTTTTGATCTCTTTCTAGCTCTGCCTCTGACTTTGTGTGACCTTTGGCAAGTCACATTAGTTGGGTGTGCGGCATCCATAAAAATTAGTAAACTATTGCTTTACTTGTTCTCTTGAGGTTTGTGAGGCTTAATTAGTGAATTTTATAAATCTTTTCTAGACTCACAAATGCAAAGTACTAGAAGGACAAAGTTTTATTGTCACTATTCCTTTGGGAAATGAGTTTCTTAGCGCTATGGAGATAATTAGTCACATTTTGCAGGCTGTGCTGCAGCTAAAACCATCATTAAAGTAATCTCTTACATAATATGAACAATACTTTTTCTCACAAGTTTGGTAAAATCAGACGTGGGTTCCAGGTTTGTGATTTGGCCTTTTCCTGCCCTTCCACAATCTGAAAACTGTTAGGATGCTAGGATATCACCACTTTTAAATGGTGATAAATTTTCACTTCATTTCTAGAAAACTGCTCATATTGAATGTTTAAGAAATATGTTTTGCCTGAAAATTTTGTGTTATTAAGGATCGCATTCCCCAGTTTCTTGCAGTTGTTCACAGTTGTAGCCATAGAAACTATAATCATCCTTTTCAAAATACTTGGAATAGCCACAAAATATTTGTGCTAAGAAAATTTGTAATTTAAATAAAATAATTTGCTGTGGGTTTTCTTGTACAGGCTGTAACTGATGGCATTAAACCTAACACAAGGTGCCTCTCAGCTGGCCATTTGCAAATGGACTGACTCTGGTTTTGAGCAGCCAATGTCACCTTTCTTCATTATTTGGAGGAAGAGCACATCAACTGTCTGAGTCAGACTTGCTCAGAGAAATTACAGCAGCCTGACTCCCTTTGTGACATTAGTAAAGGCATTAAGGCACTTGTGAAAAGTTCATCTTAAAGTCCAAACTTTTTAAAGTAGATGCATTAAGGTACACATAGACTTCTCTCAACTGTTTATTCACCTGATGTCTCTGTCTCCTCTATTAAACTCTGTGAATTTTCTTTCTTTATGTTTATCTAAGTTCCATGACAATTCCATTTTTTCAGACAGATCCACTTAGTCAGAGAAAAACATCAGGTTATAGGCAAAACTAGATATACCTTCCCTCCATTTATTTTGCCCCTTAACTCTTTTTTTTTTTTTCAAAAATATGACCAACATATTCCAACACTTGCGTGTCAATCTGGATTCTGCTGTGTGTTCTTCTGCATGCTTGGCCAGGTAGTTTAAATCTTTCACTGCATCTAAGACCTCTGCTTTGGGGAAGTCCACTAATTGCTCACAAAAATATCCTTATCCATGTGATCATTCTCATTTAGCAGCAACCTCAGTCACAGTATCCATGTTCTTCTCCCATTTTATTATCACACGCAGACTTTAGCAGGCACAATTTCTCAGGTAACTCAAAGAAAGTGCTTACATCGCTCATAAACTGTGCCATGCCTCCTTTTTCACTAGTCAATGCTTCCTAGGCAAGGAGTACTGTTTCTGTGGCTGTTCCAGTCGTGTGACCTCACAAAATTTCTGTTATGCCAACTTAATTGTATATGTGATCATCATCATAATACAAGATGCTGCTGTTTACATTTCTTGCATTAATAAATATTCATATGTTAATCAATTTGATTTACTACTCACTTTCTTCTCCCTCCCTTCATTATGATATGAGTAATCCTCTCACCTTTGGTTCACAGACCCTCTGGCAGATTGATTAAAAAGGTAATAATGCCATGACCTGATTTAAAGTTCTCAGCAAGTCAGTATGGAAAGGCTATCTGGTTTTATTCTTCTTCATGAGGCAGCTATCACTTGGAAAGCTCATAGAACTTCATCCTGTGGTGTAGAAAGCCACTGTATGTAAATACCACCAACATGGCTAGGCCTTAGCATCCAGGGTATCCCTGTCCCTTCCAGGGCCTTATACCTCAGCTAGGAAAACTGACAATAACGCTATGTATGCCTTGAGGATCCAAGTCTAGCAGTATCTGCAGTAGCTCTGCAAATGACAGTCACGGAGGAGTTGCCTGTGTGAAAGATAGGCCACGGCATACTTTCTGTAACAGCTTGAATTTGGTCTCCCTATACTTGCCGTGCCTTGCAGACTAGCAGCCAGAGCAACCTGGCACCCCTGGCGTGCACTACTATTGCTCATTGGAAGATCTGGGCATCCTGAGGAGTCTGGCCATGAGATAAAGAGTCTGTATCTAGGGCCTTACTGATTTGGGAAAGCGTGCCATGGACTTACAAAAGTGTATCCTGACAAAAGAAACCATGACAGCAAGGTACTCCTCTTGCCTTCTTTTGGTAGTCCAAACCATAATCGAGACATATCTTGGAATTTTTATTAAATCTTTAACAGTCCTAAAAAAAATCATAAAAAACAAGGACAAGTGCAAGACTATCTAAATGATGCTAATACAGTAAATGCCAAAAGAAGCCAAATTTATGCTGGTGGTGTGAAGCATTTCAGCATTTCTGATGTATTGAAGAGAGTTTCCTTTGCTCCTGACATTTATAGAGCTTATGCATGAAACCTCCAGAGCCTGCAGGAGGCCAAAAGGGCTCAATCCTCTCTATAGTCCATTTAACATTTACCTATAGTCATGTACCGAATGTTCAGAAGGTGTCCCCTCAAGTGAAGCAACATATCAAAGGGAACATTTATAATCATTATATGTAATCACAGTAACAGTACCACAACAGATAGGATGTGGAAAATAATTCTGACTTGTAGAGAACGTCCACTACAGAGATTCATGTATTGCAACATGTTCTACCTCAAAAATAAATATGGTTCATGTTTTTATAATAATAATAAATGGCCATTTGTGCAGCGGGTGAAAACAGTATTCTAATCAGTCAGTGGAAACCAAAGTATAACATGTGTTGTGCTTCATCCCTGCAGTCTTACTAGATCATTCTCAGCAAGAAACCCTACAGTGAGTCATAGATATAGATTATATAAATCTTTTTGTTTCTTCCTGTAACATAGTTCTTTGAATATTAAAGGGTTGAAAATCTTAAACCTGATGCTAGGAAAAAGCTTGCCAAATATTAACATCAAAAATCTTTTTGAGGACAGAACGAAAAATAATGAACTATGCAATCTATTTTCTATACAGAGTTTATATTTTTCAAAGTAGAACAGTGTTTATCGAATCTAGCTGTTTTACTTATGTAACCACAGGAAGAATGGTCTCAACCCACTGCACAGAACAAAGGGACTATTATAGACAGAAATACTGCGGACCTATGCAAAAAAAGTGTGTTCCTATCATTTTGCTTTTCTTTTCTACTAAATATTCATTCATGCATCTCATCCTGGTGAGAGAAAACAAGAGGGTAGCAATTTGAAATATGCTCATCCATCTACTGCATAATCTTTTCCTTGTTCTCAGCACACAAACAGTATTAAATTCCACCTGAACAAGGATCCACAGAGAAACAACTTAAGATATATCTATAACGTAGTGCTCACCTGTGTTTGGAAATGCTTCATTCAAAAAAATGGCAGTATATTTGTTTGCACATTTTTTGCTGATAGACGATATGTTACTGGCATCCTGAAGAGTGGCATTTTGATAAGCACGCCCAGGCTGAACTATGGGAAGCAACTTAGTACATCCTTTCTCCCCACTTGCTTTATAATTGTCATCAGCTCCTGACAATTCTGGTTTACCTTTCAGAATTGTAAGACAAAAGTTAATTCTATGCTTTTCTAGTTGCTTCCCCCCCCGCCCAAATCTGATTTTTTTTTTTTTGGCAGAACATTTGTATGAAATGATGCTCCGAAGCGATAAGATATTAAGTCTGAGAGGTGGGCAAATTTTAGTGTTTTCTTCTTCTGCATCACCACGATGTTTCTCTTAACTTGATAATGTTAAATGCCAGCAGCAGATGCTGTTTGAATCAGTGCTGGACAGTTTGACTAATGCTTTACAATTTAGGCATGTCTTTTGAAAACACTGCTGAATGCAATTTGCCTGTCTCAACTGATGAATGTTACGGTTATTTGCCATCATCATCAATACAGTTAATGTTAAGAATTAACACAGACAGTTTACAGGTTTCCAGTTAATTTTCTTCTGGGGGAAAACCCCACTCAGGATGGTGCTGAAAACACTGTGTCAAGCCTGCGACACAGCACCTCTCACACTGTTGCCCTCACTGTTGTAACAGATGGGCAGCATTTATTCCCAAAGAATTCTTAATATACTCAAAAGCTTGAAGCTGTAAGAGGCTCTATGTTGGCCCCGTGCACCTGCTACTGATAGTCATTGGTACCCGTTGTGACTTTCATTGGTTAGGCTTTTGTTATACCAGTTGACTAAACTCATCAACAAAACAGAACCAAAATGTTGCACAGCAACGTAGCAGTTTTGAAAAACATACTCCTGGGAAGGAGTTTCAAATAGACTTTTTTTTCTTTTTTTTTTTCTTTTTTTTTTTTTTTTTTTTTCTCTGAGATGAAACAGAAAGAGACGTGGTCCTTGCTACACGCAGGGTATGTAGACAGGGAAGACCTGGTGTCAGTTCTCTGATTCATTTTGTTTAGAGAAAGATTGTGAGCAAAAGTACCTCATCTTCAGAGAAGCGTCAGAGCTGCTAGGCTACAGGATAAATATCTTAGGGTTGATATCCCAGAGTTTCTCATGATTAAAGTTTTATATTTAGGCTAAACCTGATTATGATGGGGCACGAGATGGAGATATTCCAGAATGAATACTACTGAGTAGGTTACTTGCCAACTTCTGTGAAACTTGAAATCAAACGTACTATATTTGTGTTCCACAGATCATTCAATTCTTTAACAGTGCTTCACTTGCTATTTTGTTATTCTCTGGCTTGCACATTTTAAATTTAATTTTCATTCTGAGCTATATTTTTCAGCGCAAAACCTTGTAATTGTTTATGAACTGAAATTGTCATTTCCTCTCCCAATAAACCTGGTTGCTAAGAAGGAAGCCTTAATCTCTTTGGAATAGGCTTTTGTGCTGTCAAGCGTGATAGAATAATAAAATGTAGTTGTAATCCTTTATTTAGATTAAATGGCACTAAAGATTTTCCAGAAATTTCTGTACAAACTACAAGGAAACTAGCTTTTAAGCTGATGCCCTGAACTTCATGAACAGAACGGGGAGATACTTGTCTAAAAAACGGAGCTATAAAAGCCAGCTGACAGAGTGCAAAACCCTTTAACATAAGAAATAAGGAATTCCAGACAGAGGAATAGGCCCTTATTCTCAGGGTAAGATATTCACTGGTGCATCTGGATATAGGTACCTGGCTCTGGCTCGGGATGGAGCCATAAACTGCCCTCTCTGCAGAGCAGTGCCGAACCAGCCCTCCCTTGTGAAATGGGACAATGAGCAAGAACAGATTCCTGTCTTTTATTCATTAGGAAAGATTCACACTCCTTCTCGTACTTTGAGGGCACAAGAAGTCCTATCACTCTGACAGGGCTGTTCTAAACAGTGTGGCAAAAACATTCAGGATGAACCTATCTCAATCTCTGCTGCTGAAGATGCTCCAACTGCCATGGGATATTCCTTTATCCCAGGAAGGACAGGGAAAGACTTCCTTGCGTAGTCACTGGGGATCGCCCTAGGGAAGGAGAAGACCAGGGAAAAGTCCAGTTCTAGTCTATCTTATAAGAATTTTAATTACTGCAGCTTTAATTTTCCTGCTTCATGTCAGGCTGGCACTGTGTCTATCTGGGACCCGAGGCCTGAACTGTTCCAGCTCAGGCTCCCCAGGCAAGGGAATACGCCACGGGGGAGTCCTTATGGGGCTGTGATGTGAGCGAGTTATTTTGCTGCTCCGTTTCACAATATGGATCGTTGAGTGCACATGTCCTGGCACAAACTTAGGCACTAGGGGAACATCTAACAGAAAGTGTATGCACCCAGAGTCTAAGTATTCAGAAGTTTAGCCAAAGACGGACCTGGGATTTCAAGGGTTATTTTTTTATATTACGTACCCACAAACCATTATGAAATGAATCCTGAAGTACTTCACATTCCTTCCTCTGTTTTAAAAAAACCTCACAAATTTCAATTGTATGAATATATGCAGTGTCCACACTGGAATAATAAAAAAAAAACACAAAGCAACTGCTTTTAGCTGCAAAAATTCCAGCTCCTTGCAATGTATTGCCGAAAAATCAATACTGAAAAATGGACTCAGCAAAAACAAATTAACTGTGCAAGTGACTTGGACTTGCTCTGCAAACTTTTCATCTGTTATTTTTAACCCTTTAAGATATCAGATGACTGCTACATAAGGGAAGAAGTGCAGTTTTACGATTTGCTTGTTTATGATGTTTTAGCACAATTTGTTAGCACGGCTGTCAAGGTGTCTCAACATAAGTTTTCCAGGTACATTCTGTTTACTATGATAAAAACTGCTTTCTATTCAAAGATGGATTAAAGAATATATGGCACTTGTGGGACTTGTTTTAAATATCAACGAAGGAAAATCACATTTGATCACTCAAGCATGACTTTATGTTCCTTACTGGTATATACATATGTAATTTACAATTTTGGTGTATTTTATCTACTCATTCTTCTTTTTTTTTCATGAAGCACTTTAGATGTTTTTGTTATGCAGTTTACTAAATGATGGCTGTGTTCCAAACAGATTTAGGAAAGTGATCAAACCAATATATCATAATACAATTTTCTAAGACTGACTGATTCAAATAGGCTGCTGACTAAGACTGCCAGAAAACAATGAATGTTCAGGATTACTCAGACTGTTAATGTGAATTTTGCCTTCTGTCCCCTTAGCGTTAATTAAAATAAGAACAGACTCTTTCATCCTCTTTATCATTACAGCTTAAACAGCTTCTGACTGACATCTCAGCTGACTTATTTTCCTTCCTAACTTTTACACATATGCCAGCCTGGCCACAAATCTAGGCAGTAATTTTTCTTAACGTTATTTGCAAGTCTAAACAGTGTTGATGGATAGAAGGAACTGAGAATTCCCTCTGCTTCCAAGGACAGGCTTTTCCTTCATTCATTCCTTATGCGCTGGACAACTTAGACCTTTGCAAAAAGTGAAGAGTAGAGGTATATGTCACCTAAATGGTTATAGAAGTAATGGCAACTGAGGATAAATATAAAAGTATTAGTTTTGATGCTAAAAGATTGTGGTAAATTGATAATACCATTAGCTAGGTAGCATTAAGTGTTCTGTTACTTCAAGATATATTTATAAGTATACAAACGTTATATTCTATAATGTATTTCTTTTCCAAAACCTGGTCCTCAGAAGAATCATGTCATGTACCTGTTATCATTTCTATGATTCCACACACCATTTAATTCCCAGTTAATGATTAGAAATACAGCTGAGAGGGAGGTTACCCATCAGGAATTTGCCTTTGATTCTGAGGACTTTTCTAGACCAGTCCCAGTGCAGATTGCAGCTTCCAGGACTTTTTAAATAAACATTATTGAACTACATAACCTTTGCAGTGATTCCAGTAATGAACTTTCATAGTGCAATACACCATGAAAACATGCCATCTAATTCCAAATATTGTGTCGGTATCTTCTTTTTCTTTAAGAGAGAACAGGCCAAAAGTTATAAGAATATGTCTTTAATTCTTACATTCTTACAATGCCAGGACAACTCTGAACGTGAAACCAGTAAATTGCCTGTTCTTTGATACAGCTTTATAACAAAAACTAAGACCTTAATATTTTTTGAAACATAGTAAAAGCTGTACTTAGGACAAAACATTTATTCATTTTACATTGGCCATCGGGAAGTAAAAAGTCATTTGCTGATTAGATGGGCTGGGAACAAAACAGTGGTCACAATGTGAATTTATAAATGTTGAGGTATAGGGGTCCAGAAAAGCTCATTTATATCACAAGAATAACATGGCAAGATCTTCATAGATCTTCCTCTCTTTCTTTTGTGCTGTGGGATGATTAATGGATTAGGTGTGTTTGTGTGTTTGTTTTCTCCCACACCTGGGATTGCCAACATAGACAAATGCCTCCCTGCTTCAGTATCACCACAACATTTATTCATTTTCTAAAAGTAGAAACAAGTAGAAAAGAAAACAAAAATAATTTTTAATTGAAATTCTTCATCTTTTCTTAAGGATATTTCTCCCTTTTCACATTCTCTAGTAAAACAAAAGTTCTTTCTGTAAAACAAAACAAAACACGCAAAAAAGAAAAAACTTGTTTTGGGTTTTCATTTGAGATATTTTTCCATCTATAGCTTTTGTACTTCTAAAGCTTCATTACAAATGACTGCAGTTAAGTGAAATCTTCAAGCCCCTAAGTAACAGCTTGAGAGAAACGGCAAAACTGGCACTCGCAGAAGTTATGCACGTATTCCTTCAATTAGCAGGGAGATACTTATCCTTATCAGGGACATTGTTATTTGTAGAGCTTCCCTGCCTCCTCATCTGTTTTCACAGCAACACTGAATACATTTGAAACTGAAGAATGATCAAAATCTGAACAGCTGTCAGTTTGCAGAGTCTCCAGCCTCTGCTTATGTGCTGCCACTCTGCCAAGGCCATGCCTAAATACAGTTATATCAAGGAGGACATGCATATTGTATTATATTAGCTGCTACTAATTTTCCCAATTATTGTGGCTAGCACTATTGATTCTTCCATCAAAACGAACAAATTGGACAGCACAAAATACTGGAAAAATCTCTGTCTAATTATAAACACCCTTTAAACAACACCTCCATCAGGAATAATCATGCCCTTATCATCATTGCCACATATTCAAAATCCCAACTGAGGAAAAAAACCTCACTAGCTTTTCCTTACAATTAGTGCCTTATTGTCTCCTTGCTCATACCAATTTTAAGCTCTGTAAAGTCTGGCATGTTTTTTTTTGCCTCTCAGTGTTTAGAAGCTGAGTGTGAAATTGGCAGTCCCTGTGTGTACAAGTCCCTCACAGAGGTCTGACTGTGGTACCCAGTATATACCTAAGAGTTGTCTTAATAATTTCTTTTTGTAGTGTATTGCTCCTAGGCTGGAAGGTACTTCTGTAATGTAATATACCACCTCTTCGTGTGCTAACCTCTAGCATTGCAAATTACAGCTCAGGCATGGCAGCTGCATCTAAAGCTTCCCATTACTCTTTCTTGGTCATATTCGCTTTCTCCCACCCAGTCTTTCTAGACATTCTGATCGTCTGCCGATGTCTTCCAAACTGATAGCATTTTAATAATAGCTTGATGTTTGGAAATGAATGCAACCGAAATGAAGGTTGTACAGCTAAAAGAAAGGAACAACAGATCCAGAGACAGAACCAAGACAGAAGGATGTACATCTGTTGTATTAAAGTGTTCCCAAAACACTGAGGAAAAGAAAACGGTGAAATATTCAATTGAAAACCATGTAGTTCTCAGGTCTCTTTGTGTTATACAATGACTCTTGATTTTTGGAAGTGAAAAGCCACAGTAATCATGACATGGATAAGAATTAAAATACTGATTATATAAATACATTAAAAAGGGAAAATGGGCATCCAGAGTGACTAGGACAGTTGCAGGGATGTATTTTGCTGGTTTGCGCATCAGCACGCACTGAAAAGATGAAACTCATGAGAGTTTTAAATTCTTAAAGAGACGAAGATATATAGAGAGACTTCCTTTCAAATACTGTATTGCATATATATATCTATGTTACCAATAGTTTTAATTCAATGGAATTCCTCTCTCTGTTTACATTACTTTCAGGACTGAAGCTAAGGAGAGAATTGTCACTTTTCATACAAATACAGATAATATGGTTAGCTTCCTGAAACAAACAAACAAACAAATAAAATGGCTTGTGTGAATTTATTTTCTAGCTAAATCCCCCCAAAGCAGTTTTAAGTAGCAATATCAATGCTGTACTGTTGCAATTGCTATTTGTCCATACTGGAATTTACATATAGACTATAGGACTTTAGTCTACCTTCTGGTAGGAGGCTGTTATCTATTAACATCTATGGAAATTGCTGCCTAGAGAACAAGAGAAACCTGACCAGGCAGGATCTGATTCCATACTCTTTTCTTTTTACGATGTTTTGTCACAAAACAGATTAGTGAGTAAGGTTAAACTAGCTTGTTAAATGAGCTAAGACTATGATAGGAAGTAGAATTCCACTCTTCTTATTTGTGGAAGATGCTGTAATCTGATGATAGGAGCATTAGAAATACTTAGATAGATACTGAAATTCAATGTACACATGAAGGGCTGCTACATTTCAGCAGTGAATTAAGTTACCTCTGGGTACTTTTGAGACAGGCATGCTGAGTCTCTAAGCACATTTAGGACCCTCCATCGTGAAATGCACTATATAAATGTAAATTTATACTAATATCTAGACATTATCAAAGTTATTCCATAAACTGCAAAGTGGCATGTGAAGTAGAGTAAGGAATTAATCATTGTGTATGACAGACAAAGCTACTTGCATACAAGTAGTTTATGAGAAATATTTTACATAATATGCTTCATCCAAGAAAAAAAGTTAATCTGAATACATAAACACAGACACGTATTAGCACATACTGCAAACAGTAACAATGAAACATGAGTATAGTGGAAATAACTGACTGAAGAAGTAAACTATCTACCAGCCCTATTTGTAGATGAAATGCATTATTATTTTCATATGAGGTAAGAAGCACAAGACTATGGAATAGCCTAGCCTTGTTTTATAAGAATCCAGTTGATTTTCAAGTGGCTAATTTTGGGGGCAGTAAAGGGAAGCAAAACCAACAGAGACACTAGTTTTTTGATTTGTTCATGCAAAGACAATTTTCCAAATGGACGTTCTGGAATCAACCTTGCTGTGCTCTCAAGTCTGATTCTACCATCCAGATTCAACCCACCTGACTTCAACCTTTTGACACACTTCAGAAATATAAAAACTAGAGTTTTTCTCTCAAGTCAGGGGCAAGAAGAAAACGCTCTAGAGAGCAGCATTACTTGCTGAGGCCTAATCCAAGGCAACCAAAATTTGTCCTTCGTATTAAAATCTCCCCATGGGTACACTCACAGGATTCGTACTACATTTTTCAGGGGGGGTCAGGAAAGGGAAGCAATGCCCTGTTGATGCCTAGTTGCTTAGAAAAAGGCAACTGCAGTATTAAAATGTCAAGATGTTTGTTGTTATTAACAAGGCCAAAAATAGATCTTTTAAGAATGTGAAAAATAAGGGCAGCAGAATTTAACATGATCTCTGTTGACCTGAAAAAAGCCCATTTACCGTTCTTTTCCTGTGTACTGGAACAAGCCAAAATAATGCTAATTTATCTTAAAAACAGCAAATTGCCTTTTAGTAAATGGCCCACGAGGGGGCAATAAAAACATTAGAGAATCTTTGACATGGTAAATAATTAAGAGGCTGGTCAAACCTTGATAGAAAGTCCCACTGCCTGCAAATTACAACACCTCAAGGGTATTCCTGCAGAAAAGGAAATGTACAGTAACACAGGAAATGACTCAGGTGCCAAGTCCAACACAATAGCATTAAATATTAAATATTAAGTAACAGCAAGCCCCAAAGGAAAGGAACTTTACATCATGATCTAATTTATGCCCTGCATCATGGGGACTTATACATGTTAATGGTTCAAGTGATAAATTAAAATTAAAAAAAAAAAACAGTGTAATCGTCTAAAAAAGGAAGTACATTAATAGGTCATGTATATGGTAATAACATCTGAAATTGACCAATTAAGTCATAAAAGACAAAATTATGTACGATAATTAGATATTCTATCAGCCACTGTCTAACAAATACTCAACATTTTCCTTTCATTTGATGAAATTTTAAAGACAGTAGACTGAAATATTTTTATTTCACTGAGCTACCATAACTCCCGAGCAAGAGTGATTTTGATGCCCGAAGCACTATAATGATGTTCACCAAAACTACCGTTGCATTTAATAACCCCAGATCTGTGCTGCTCTAAATTGGTCAAATAATATCTCCTTCCGAACTGCAACAGCAAAGTCAAGTACCCAGTCCTCTATATAAAATGTCAATATTGTTCCCATGAGCTCTACTTATTTTCATTGGGGATTAGCTAGATTTGAAATTAATAATAAACACAAAACCAATGAAAATCATGTCATAAAAAATGAGCTAATGTGCATTAGCCAAGAACAGAAACAGATTTTCAGAATGTCAGTCACCCTACCCTGTA
Source organism: Chroicocephalus ridibundus (assembly GCF_963924245.1). Taxonomy (NCBI): domain Eukaryota; kingdom Metazoa; phylum Chordata; class Aves; order Charadriiformes; family Laridae; genus Chroicocephalus; species Chroicocephalus ridibundus. The sequence continues at coordinate 16,656,963 of NC_086284.1, read as the reverse complement.
AATGCAAAACAGTATTTTGAGTTATTCTAAAAATCAAATAAATATAACAGAGTAAAATCAGTTCTACTAGGTTAGCCTATATCAAAATGGAACCTTGAAATAATCTTATACAATACTTTTGTAACCCATTTCAGCCAAAGTTCCGTTCCTTTTTTTTTAGTTTTTCCTCAACCATTACACTCGTGTTACAGCTCTTCGCACCTACAAACAGCTTAATGTAAATTATGAATAAAGGCATTAATTAACAAACATTACACTAACCTTATATCTTGAGATAGCACAACAACTGACACCTACACAAGGCAGAAAGGGGCTGAAAAGTAGCCATACATTTATGTCTGCTGGTACATTGCGACCCTACTAATATTTAAGGCTTGAGCAGCTGCTTAAAGTCCACTTTATGCTAAAGAGTATGGCGATCTTCTTGTGTGAACAAGTATGGCTCTGTGACTAATTTAAAGCTAGGCCATGCTTGAACATTGGTCACAAATTGTGAAAAACTATTATCCTCAGCAGGCCTTGGCTCATTAAGGAGGTAGAGATGAGCATACTTGTGTGTTGTCCTAATTCTTTTCAGATGGTGACAGTGTGCTTAGCACTATACAAAACTCAGAGCTGAAAAGGACCCTGTTAAGAGGCATATAAAATCCAAGTATGGATCCAGATATGGCTAATCTTATCACAAATTCAAGGTGAAGTTTGATGAACAAGTGTTATGATTTTAGGGGAATATAGCAAGGTGCTATGTTAGAGAAATCAATAACATAACAATGCCCCTTTGGCAAATTGGAATTGACGAACTTGACAGAAACATGTAGCAGGACCACTTTGAAATAGGAACCAAAGCATCAGAACAGGAAAATAGTTTGAAGCACAGGAAAAATAATGGCGAGTATAAAAATAGGAGAAAGCAGTAATATTGTCTGTTATGAACACTGCTTGAAGAAGGAAAACCAGGAGCTTCATTTTTACTAAATAAGTCCAAAAACATCGAAATGACCTGAAAAAAATCACATTTTCAAACTAATTTAGGTCGATAATCTCATATGACTTTCAGTGAAAAAAAGAAGTTACAAGCAAGTGCAAGAATACCCCTCTGAGCCTCTAATTCTCTTTTGCTGTTGCAGGACTTTCTAATTAAAATGTTATACAGTACTCACAAAGCAACATCATTTACAGACCGCAAACAAATTTGAATACACTTGTGCAAGGGAGATGACATCTATGTGTTTGCACATCTGTATGTGACACACAGAGGCTTCTATGTTACTTATGTCATATAGTTTTGCATCTGGCATGAGCCCGGGCACCAGGACAGGCTGAGGTCAACTGGTTGGAAAGCAACTAGGCTGAAAAGGACCTTCAAGTCCTGGTGGTAGACAAGTTGACGATGAGTCAGCAGTGTGCCCTCATGACAAAGAACATCAACAACCTCCTGGTCTGCATCAGGCAGACCATTGCTAGCAGGGAGGTGATCCGGCAGCTCCTTTGCTCAGCACTGGTGAGACACGTCTGGAGTGTTGTGTCCTGTGCTGGGCTCCCCAGTACAAGAGAGACATGGACAGACAGAAGAAAGTCCAGAGAAGGGCTATGAAGATGATGAAGATGATGAAGAGACTGGAGCATCTCTCTGATGAGGAGAGGCTCAGCGCGCTGGGGCTGCTCAGCCTGGAGAAGAGAAGCTGAAAAGGAAACCTTATCGTTACCTACAACTACCTGATCTGAGAAGATGAAGCCAGACTTCTCAAAGATTTACAGTGGGAAATTTCTTGAGGAAATTCCTTTAGCAATAGATCTAGAAAACGCCAGGGTCTGTAAGACGAAACATCACATGGTCTTCTGCTATTGTGTCAAAATACAGGAAACCTTTGAATATTTACTATCAATCAGTACAGCACTGATATAGCAGTTATGATAGTGCTTTATGTAGCTTTTAGTATACTGTAAGAGAAAAGAACGCTGACAGCAGAAGTGGAACTCAAAGCAAACTTATTATTTATTTATCTAGGTTCCTGAGAAAAAAAATTATTTGCACCATCAACCACATTCATTTTAGCAGAACTTTTATAGTCTACTGAGGGCATTACAGTCCATCACCTGACTACAGTCCAGAATATATTATTATTTTTGTATAAGCACCGTCAGAGAAAGCTTTTAAATGTACTGTTGTGGGGTCTTTTTTAAAGGACAACCAGGAATTATCAAGTAGAGAGGAGCTGAATTAAAAATCCAAGATGTCCTTACGGTTAGTAATAATGTATTCATTAAAGGCCAAATCATCTGTATTTCTTCTGCAGTAAGAGATCATTACATCAAGGTGTTATGGCACTGTATAACAATGTCATAATATTGATACTTCTATCTCTTTTTGATGGATGATCATGGCATTACAGAGGATGTGAAATAAAACATCACAGTAAATCAGCCATGTAAGTCTATGTAACTTCTGATAACTGTGACACCATTTGTGCTGCCAAAGCTGTCTTGCTGAAGGTACAATGGGTCCATTACAAGGGAGACGGCTCCATTTTTATTTACATGTGTGTGAAATTCTTGAATGTCTGTGAAACATGGAGATAAAATATTTTTGTTTGAAACTTCCTAAAATTAGAATACATCCATAGAATAAGTAGACACAAAATATACCACCAGACTACCAAGAAAACAATCATGTGCACACAAATACACACATATACACGTAGAAATTCTAGCTAAAAATGATTAATGAAAAGTATACCTAAAAGAAAAAGAAACAGAAATGTACTATTTTTAATAGTCTGCAGAAAAAATGGCCAAATTATAAATATTTGTATTCTAGAGTAATATTGTTAATCTATACATACAGCATTTATTTCCCTTCCTGTTCCTCTTGCTAAAAATGGTCCTAAGTATCAACACGCATTTTCACCATCTCTTCAGAAAAAGTCCAAGAACAATGTAGATACCTGTGTAATTTGAATTTTTTTTCTTCTTTCTGAATTCTGCTGAGCAAGTAGAAAATAAATGTAAATGAGGAAGGAAAGCAGCCAGGGTTCCTCTGGGTTCCACTGGGAATGTAAAGAACATGCTGCTGGTGATATTTCTGCTGTTGTATTTAGTGCCAACAAATCTCCAAAGAATTTTTGTTTCACAACAGCAAACTGTTGAAAACGTGTTAATGCACTCCGCATAATAGTACTTCTAAATTCATACAACGTTTCTTTCTGCGTTCTCAAGCTAAGCACCTGGAGACCCCAAAGCAAGACAGGGAAAAATAACCGCTGCATACATTAGAAAATACATAACCACAAAGCCTTAGTCTGTAAAATTACTAAGCTTTTTAGTATTCTACTTTAATGCCAGTACAAGGTATTTTACAAGTATTGAAGCCAGCAAGTCAAATGGGTAGACTAGTGTAATGGGTAACACAGCAGTATCAGGAAGTATGTTTTGTCTAATAATGAGTTGGTAAGAAAACGTATGAAAAAAGAAGACAAGAGAGAAGAAGTGAGAAAGAGAGACGGAAATGGTAACAAGTTGCTACACTTAATCTATCACATATGTAAAGGTCAACTAACAAAAAGAAAAAAGGTTTTCTCATTTTGGTTGGCAGAAGTAATGCCTCTATAACTTAGAAAACTTAATGTCCAACATCTGCTGACTTCTCTAAGAGCAGAGAAAGGCCCAGAGAAAGAAATTAAGATCCACAGAGGCATAAGGAAGATTAAACCATAGAATTCTATCCTGCATTAAACCATATTGCACGTATCCTTCTGTTAAGGAAAAGAACTTTGGCATATGATTGCTGCTACTTGGCAAACTCATTGGCGCCTACATTGATTGTTTGAAGCCTTTGACTGTCTTAACCTGCTTCAGTACTGATTGACTAATTCACAGAATGGTTGACATTGGAAGGGACTTCCAGAGGTCATTTGGTTCAAGCCCCACACCATAGGGCCACCTAGAGCTAGTTGCCCATGATCATGTCCAGACAGCTTTTGAATATCTCCAAGGAAGGAGACTCCACAGCCTCTCTGGGCAACCTGTGCCACTGCTCAGTCACCCCTAAAGTAAAAAAGTGTTTCCTGATGTTTAGAAGGAACCTGTTGTGTTTTAATTTCTACACCTTGCCTATTCTCCTGTCATTAGGCACCACTAAAAAGAGCCTCGGTCCATCCTCTTTGCACCCTCCCTCCCTTCAGGTATTTATAGACATTTATAAGATCACCTTGAGCCTTCTCTCTCCATGCTGGACGATCCTAGCTCTTTCAGCCTTTCATCATAGGAGAGATACTCCACTTCATGGCCCTTCATTGGAATCCCTTCAGTATGTCCATGTCTCTCTTATACTTAGGAGTCCAGAACTGGACACAGCACTCCAGGTGTGGTCTCACCAGTGCTGGCAATGCTTTTCTTAGTGAAGTCTGGGAGACCATTGTCATTCTTTGCAGCAAGGGCCCCTTACTGGCTTATATGCAACCTGGTGTCCACCAGTACCCTGAGGTCCTTTTCTGACAAGCTGGTTTCCAGGTAGGTGGCCCCCAGCACATGTTGGTGCATAGTGTTGTTCCTCCCCGTGTACAAGACTTTGTACTTCTCCTTGTTGAACTTCATGAGGGTCCTGTCAGCCCATTTCTCCAGCCTGTTCAGGACTAGATGGCAGCATGACCCTCTCAGCCACTCCTCGTGGTCTTGTGACAACAGCAAACTTGCTAAGGGTACACTCTATCCCATCATCTAAACCATTAGTGAAGATGTAAAACAGGACTGGAACCAGTCTTGACTCCTGGGGCACACCGCTAGTTACTGGGCTCCAACTAGACCTTGTGTTGCTGATCACCACTCTCTGGGCACGTCCATTCATCCAGTTTTCAATCCATCTCATTGTCTGCTCCTCCAGCCCATACATCCACAGCTTGCCTAGGAGGATCTTACGGGGACAGTGTAGAAAGCCTCACTGAAGTCAAGGTAAACAATACTCACTGCTTTACCCTCATCTACCAAGCCAGTAGAAGGTTCATAAGATTCATCATTGGAGGTTATCAGGTTGTTCAAGAATGAATTCCCTTTGGTGAATCCATGCTGACTACTCCCGATCGCCTTTATGTCCTTCATGTACCTGGAAATGGTTTCCAGGATCAGTTGTTCTATCCCCTACTCAGGGATCGAGGTGATACTGACTGGCCTGTAGTCCCCTGTGTCCTTCTTGCCCTTTATGAAGATGGGAGTGACATTTCCTTTCCTCGAGACCCCAGTCACCTCTCCCAGTCACCTTGATTATTCAAATATAATCAAAAGTGTCCTCACAATGACAGCAGCCAGCTCCCTTAGTGCTTGTGGGTGCATTCTATTGCTTCCCATGGACTTATGTGTGTCCAGTTTGCTCAGTTATTCTCTCACCTAAATTAAGCAGTTTGCTTAAGTATTCTCTAACGTGATCTCATTCCACTAAAGGTACAGCTTCCTTGCTTCTGACTTTCCCTCTTATCTCTGGGTCCTCGAATTTCTGAAGGCCAGTCTTACTAGTAAAAACTGAGATGACGAAGGCATTCAGTTTCTGGTTTTGAGTAATTCTGTGTTTGAGGAATTACACTTCTAAAATTATAGTTATATAAAAAAATAAATTCCATCAGTAATAATCTCAATCTGGATTCCGGTACTTCTTCACCTGCTGTTAGTCTCTTCTGCATTAGAAATACTGGACCTATAGGCTAATGCCTGGAATAAACCCATCTCGCTTAATTTTTCTAACTCACTTTTCTTATTTACATGACTAAACAGTATGCACAGAGAGACGGATTGCCACAGGATAATTTCATCATCTTAATCTTGGTTGAAGAACCTTCCTGAGGTGCCTTCTTTTCCTTTTTTTGATAATATAGGGCGTCAAGGAAGACTGTGCTCTTGCTTTTAAGCACTTCAGTAAATTCCTAAAATCTGGTTGAAGGACTCCACTCCCATAAATATAACCCATTTAACAGCTTTTGCTTAGCCTGTCATTGTCACACAATTATGCTGCTTACTCTGAGAGTTCGCACTTATAGAGATGATGTGAAAAGGAATGCAAAAATTAACTGAACGACAAGAAGAGATAAACCTGGGAAAGAAGGTGAAACACCAGTTGGAAACTGTACATCTACTAACATCCTGTACTTCCGCTTTCCCTAAATATTCTTAGTAACTGTGAAGTAAGAGTGAAAGTGGCAGTGTCCCTTATAATACACTGGTAGATGATTTGATTTGATGACTTCTCAAAGAATAGTGAATTGCATGCTTGATCTATCCAAACGGTCCCATGAAAATTTTGTATGCAGAAAATTGTGATGATGTTATTGCCTTATCTCCTGAAACACTGTAAATGCTGTCATTACTCTTGAATAAGGCAAGATGGCTACATTATCTGGAAAAAAAAAAAGTACCAAGAGAAGAAATGGAGAAATAATCTTAAACAATTGTCTATTCAACATGTTATTACTACTTATACTTTTGTTAACCATTATCTAAATTCTGTTTGACAGAGATATGCTGAATTAATTCTATTCTGATTTCTTTTTTTCTGAAATTACAAATGAAACAAGTGAAATATTCCCATTGTTTTGTCTGGTAAATAAATGACAGCTGAGGAGAATACTATTTATCTAAGCCTTGACAGTGAAATGAAATAGAAGTATCAGTGCACTAAATATGCAGTGCTAGGCATTTCCCAGTACAAAAAGTTATACTTATATAAGTATTATGAGATTCTCTTATAGGAATAGGTGGGAAAACTTAGTGCTTTCAGGGTTTTAACAACTCCCTCACATGAGAAAGTTCGTATTTCATAACTAAGAATTGTCTGATTTTGAAAACTGTTTCCAAATGTCTCATTTTATGTAGACTGAGAGACCCTAAATGTGAGCTCAAATTATGGTTACCTTGTAGATTAGTAACACAGCTTGGAAACAATTAGTCAAAATAGCCACCAATTAGGCTTTTAGCCTGGATCCTAAAATAATCTCTCAGGAGTGTTATTTTTGCCTTTGTTGATGATACACAGAGGATAAACTCCTAATTTAATGTGCTTGAATTGGATGCCTAGTATAGGTAGCAAAAAGATGTCCACTTATTCCCAAAGCTCTTAAATAGAAGGATGATATGCAAAGCAAATGTATGTGTACCAGTTCTATAAGTCAACAAATATTTTAGCAGAACTATATCCTTTTTTTAGATAAAATAATGCTTTTAAAAATTAAAAAACTCAAAAAACTAATTGTTATTCAACTTAATTAGAAAGCAAATGAAAACAAATGCTACAGACCTCAGGATCATTTCTGAATACGGCTTGTGTTTGGAAGATAGATCGATTTTGTTTGGTAGTCTACAGTTAAACACAGAAGAGATACAGTTTTACAAGGTATCTGCAAAACAACTTCCACAGATTAAACCTCTATATTTCCACAGATGAGATAATTAGAATTTTGTAGATGGGTGATTAACTGTAGATGGAAGCTATTCTAAACCTTTCCTTAGTGTTTTGAAAAATCTACATTTCCACATGATGTGTTTGGATTTTTACACTTGTATCTGTTATGGATTCAGGCAAGTACCAAAGGACTTACTCTTCAGTCATACTCTATGGCTTTAATTTTGTTAAAGCAAATTCATTGCAAGCGAGTTTAGTGTTAAGACAGCAGGGTGTTGTAAATTTTGTTTTAACTGTTAGGAATGTATGATCCAACAAAATTAACAGAAAAAACCAAACCCTTCTGCCGTTGTGAACGTACTGCTGTCAGGCTTACTTGCTAAATCTCACTTGCCATTGTGGGATGAAAAAAAGTAAAATAGCCAGAGTTTTAAAAAGCTCAGGAAAAGGCAACAGAAATTAGATTTGAGCAGTGATTGGGCACAGATCTATCATGAGGATGAATGATCTTACAGAAATCTGCACTAATGCATTTGTATAAGATAGATGGATTTGATTTAATCTTGCAAAAAAAGAACACTGTAACTGACATGCCTGACTTATGAGACTCAACTCACTCCATCACGAAGAGAAAGAGAGCGAGCCATTTTCACCAGGCTACTCAGCTCAACCAAGGTCTGATGCAGACTCCCTTGAAGGACCAGTATTATTTAACAATTGTTTGGCTTTTCCTTTCTTTTTTCCTTTGCTTTCTTTTTAAGGGGCAAGAGGGATACCTGAAATTCATATTCCTGCAAAATGAAGATCAGAGAATACTTGGTAGTACATACCGGTACAAAGATGCTCTTGTTTCTACATCATCTAAGAGGAAAATATTCACTGGTTGTGAATTACAGGGATGCTCTTTTGGGCCTGGTTGAGGGAATAGAGAGATTAGAATAGTTGATGTGACTAACACGTTTTGCACTTGCAGGAGCCACAGGTCAAAATTCTCTAGCTTGTTTTAAAAGTCCAGATAAACCCGTTTCTGAATTTTTGATCTCACATTATTGTGATGTTTTAACATTTCCTAAGAAGCTCATGGAGATGTCTTAAATAGGTTATACCAACATCATATACAAGTGTCTAAAGGGTGGGTTGAAGGAGGATGGTGCCAGACTCTTTTCATTGGTTCCCAGTGACAGGACGAGGGGCAACGGGCGCAAGCTAGAACATAGGAAGTTCCGTTCAAATACACGGAAAAACTTCTTTACGGTGAGGGTGAGAGAGCACTGGAACAGGCTGCCCAGGGAGGGTGTGGAGTCCCCTTCTCTGGAGATTTTCAAGACCCTCCTGGATGCAGCCCTGAGGGATGTGCTCTGGGCAATCCTGCTCTAGCAGGGGAGATGGACTAGATGATCTCTAGAGGTCCCTTCCAACTCTGAAGTTTCTGTGATTCTGTGATATCTCTAAGTAGCACAATGTCTCATTTTCTGACTCTTCTCAGTACATAATAATTCAACACCGTCCCTGAATTTTTTTTCTAACTTCAGTTTGAAGCAAGAATGAAAGGAATATAGACTTGCTGCTGGGAGAATGGGGTGTAGCATGTGAAGGACATGCAAAACCAGCTCTACTGGCAAATCTTAAAAGTGGCATGATGGAGAAATTTTCTTAAACAACAAATTATTTCCTAATATGACAAGGGGATGCCTGCATTTTCTTATATGCCAAAATATAAAGCAATTGTGTAGGTCAAGCACAAACCTGATTAAATAGCATATGCACATAAATCAATAAATCCCATTAAAAGCAATCCCGATTTGCATTTTGGCCTGTTTGACACCATTAAGGTGAAGCTGCTAATCTATTAATTCCATCAATATCTAATACTCTGAGATTAGAAATAAGAGGGACTAATTGCGAACTGATTAACAGAAATCTTTGCCTGCTGGCGTAATAATATGTTGTTAATCTAAAATTTGACTTACAATCTTGCTATATTATTACATGAAGAACATAGGGGCTTGTTTATCTTAGCTAGCGTATGGCCTTGAGTATTAGTCATGTCTAAGTGTCTGATTCCTGGAATTCCTAACAAAAGCTTAAAAGCAAAGGTAGATATTTATCCATTTGCAACTTAAACTTGGCATGCAGGAAAACTGCTACTGGTATCACTGCTAGCTGTGGTCATGTCTCACCAGACACGAGAACAAAACAACTTCCACACTAACAAAAACATCTCTGCCAGGAATAAAACACGTTTTCTGGGTTCAACTGCAAGAACTTTTCCAACCAGTTCCCACAATACAGACTCTTAAAGACATGAGAATCCTTTTACAGTGTTGTAGCACCCTGTGCAGGCAACGTAACGTGCTGCAGATATGCTTTCATAACCAGAGCAAAGACGAGTTTCAAGGCTCCCAACTGGAAATGAATTCATCAGTTGCTACTTTTGGCACTAATTTTTTGTGTGTTGGTTACTCTTAGATAAATTAAGCAAATGCTAGACAAATTTACTTCAAAATGAATTATGAGAATATTGTGATCAGAGCCCTGGAAGGCAGTTTTGATGAATTTCTCTGCAGATACATTAAAATTCTTTGTGGATTTAGGAACAGGACATAGATCTATTTTTAATCCTTTACTTTTATTTCATGCCACAAACCCCTCATTAATAGCATGCTGGGACTAGAACTAGCTTTTTTATTTTACAATTTCTCATTTCTTAAACATCAAGAAAATACCACAAACACTATGATTAATTCTGTCTTTAGTAAGACTTACCTCCCTTGAGTCAGTCTGATAAATTACTTACATCTTTATATATTTTACACAGATGAATAATATCTCTATTTGATACCTCCAAATATTGTAGGAATTAAGAGCTTTTTAGAATATTCTGCAGCACTGCCGACACTGCTGAATGAAATAATATGGGGCTTCTCCCAAACCAGCTGTTGTAGAAGGAAAACTGATGGATGTGTGTAAGAAAAAGAAGGAAAGGAGAAATTTATTCAACAGTCCACAAGAACAGATATAATAAAAATTTTCCAGCAAGACTCAGGTCGAAAATCAGAAGCCTTTGTAGGAAGGCATATGCCTTCTTTCTAGTTGGAAGATTAATTGGTATTTAAAAATGAACTTTTTCACTGACATGAATAATGTAAAAATCAGGATAATTAAGAAAAGTTAATTACAGAACTCTATGAGAAAATATACTTTATCAAGGTGGAAACTATTTTATTGGAACTCAATAATTTCCTTTTCAAAGTATTGCTAAGAATTAGAAATATTTTTAATCATAACTTTCTTAAGTCAGAAAATATTTCATTTAATCATGTTAAAGTATTTTGCTTGTTATAAAAATTCTTATCCCAGGCATTTTAAAACCTTATCATCAAATATAAGAACAGCTGACCAGAAGAAACCTAAAAGTAAAAAAGACCTTGTGGGTTACTTTGAAAGGCTATTGAAATGAACAAATATTTTTTTTCATATATCACACACAAGTAGAAGGCTAAATTTTTGCTTTAGATTGCCTATTTAATTTTTCTTAGATTTTTTTTATTTATTATTATTTTAAAGGAACTTATCCTCTCTTATTGGTATAGGAGATATTTTAAAAATTCAAGCAGTTGTAATAAATGAGAGGAGCAATAGAAGTTATGGCAAAAATGCTATCATTACTTCCAATTATTTTATCCGGTGTTAAACTCTGTGGATTTTTTTCCCTGTCTGGAGAACTGAGGTTGTGACAGGTACAACAAAACTCCGGAAACCTTAAAAATGCTGCTAACAAAAGATAGTGTGGTACGTCCGCTATACCGTCACATTGCACTACAGTACGCAGTAAACGTCTGTGCAAGTTGGGAGACATGCAAATTTATAGCCTTAATGACCAGAGACTACAGTACAAGTTACAGCAATTATTTAAGACTATGACGAACAGAAGACAGAAGACTGAGAGAGAGTTTTAGAGGAAATTTCTTTTCTTTTTTTCATTTGTTCACAGAAGTACCTTTTTTACAGTCCTAAATCTACTCTAACAGAGGAAATTCTGAACTGCAATGGAGCACATGTAGGATAATTTTCCAAATCAAGTATTTGCCATTTCTTTCGACATCCTTAAAGATACAATTGAACAGTTCTTAAATATTTAACGATGACACAACCTTAAAACTCAAGAATGCAATAGAATCCTAGAGGTACAAACTGGTCAGCTTTTAGATGTTTTTGTTTGTCTTGCACTCTTTTCTGTTGGACAAGCTAAACTAGACGTAGACAAACTATACCAAATGTTAGACAAACTAAATCAGATTTTAGATTTCACCCAATGAGTTAAGCAATGCCCAAATAAATGATGAAAGTAACTTAAGGAAAAATCAGGTGCAGTTTCTTGTTCATTTCACTGTGGGCATTCCTGTATGAGTTCCCTAATTTGGTCATTATTTAAGTCCATCGCTACTTGTTGATAAAGTTTACATATTCACAGACTGTATCTCATACTCTCTAACAAATTATTGCAACTCAATTGAAGAATTAATTCTCATATATATTTAGGATGTCCAAGAGGGAATACTATAACATTTAGAAAAATGTTCTTGTATATCTAAATATCTGATTTCACACATAACAGAAATTATTTTATCTTTCAGATTATCAGTAACTGACATCTTCCCACAGAGTTTAAAAAACAAGTGACATTTTGAAATTCAAACAGCACAGTGAAGTTTTGAAATACAAAGAGCAAAAGGGACTAATCAAGAAAAAATGTACTGGCACCATTAATGGCCAAGACAGTTGCTTCTAGGTCATTTATTTCACATGAAATGAATAATAGCTAAAGGATAAGTAAAAGTATTTGGTTAACTTTTGGTATTTCTGCACGTCAAGGGTTTGGGGTTTTTTTTTCTATAGTTCTAAGGCACTCAGATGCTATAAAATTCATTTTTCATGAATGAGGCAGACCATTTTCACCATTCTCTTTGGGGAAGCTTTACTGGATTGTCAATTTACAACTGAGTTCACTGGTCGAGTTTTTAAATTCTTGGTATGCTAAATAGAGATATTATTATACTACATCCACAGTGGTTTGTGTGGTGTTTCTGCAAGTCACAAATTAGAGTGAAATCAATATTTTCTAAAATTCTGCAGCGTTCAAATATTTTATTGAATAACAGCACTGCTAATTGAAAAGTGTCTTCCAGATTACGTAAAATAATCAGAATTACTGATTTGTAAATGCCATACAAGCCTACTACAGATACAAAAGGAAAAATTACGAGAAACTAGCTTTTTATTCTCTATATACCTTTTCATTCTTAATACCAGTTTTATTGATTTTTTTTTTAAGTTTTCCAAGCTTCTGCTGAAGTGAGGGGATTTGATGAATCATTGTTAAAATGATGGGTTTTACTATCTTCAGTTTAGCTTAATTGTCACGCTCGTGGACTTAACTATCATTTCTTTAACCTCTATTACGAGTGTTAAATGTATTAGAGTGATAAATCCAAACCAGCAGATTAGTGACTAAGAAGTATTAAGCACTGTCCAGCAAATGGAAAACACGGATGCTATCCAAAATGATCACCAAACAACAAGTATACAGTGAAGAATAAATATACTACAAACAGCAAAATATACTACTTTGGACAGTAATTATATTAGATAAAATGTAATTATTCTACTTTATTACAGAAAGCAAACTAAGGGCACAAATGTAAACTCTACACAAATGTAATGTTTCCTATAGTCCCAGGTGAGTAAAGTCACCAAATCAGAGCACAGGTACACACCATTGGGCTGGGTTTATGTACCTGCAGATGTAATCACTTCCCTTCTCTCCTTCTGCCCATCTGTGATGTAAGCAGATTTATAACATTTCAGCATGTTTTAGATATTAGATATTAGATATTTCAGCATTTTTCTTTCTACTTTTTATTGTGTATTTTGTATTCTAAAATCCTTTGTGAGAGGTTTTCCACTCTCAGCTTTTTGAGCAGGTTAGTGCTTCAATGGCAAGTGAACGCCATTTGGAGAGTTAGAGAACAATATTCACACCACTTGCTTTAGTCATCTAGCTCAAACACCTCATTTAAGAGCAGTTTCCACAGGACTAAGAGAAAAGCAGCATCTCCAGAGAGGGATTCGGAACTGCTAAGTTACACTGGTGCTCATGTCAGGAGTTATTTATGAATATACTCGTATTTTTTCTTCTGAAATCTGCTGACTCTGTGATTCATTGTCCTTTTTTAATCACTTTAAAAAATCAATGCTAAATTTCAGTGATGCCGCATCCTCTTGCAGATGATGAGACTATATTCTTTCCTTATCTGGCTCGCTTAAATCACAGGCTTAGTCAGAATGCCTGTCTTCACATTTCTTCCTGGACAAGATGAGAACGCTATCATTCACAGTGTTATAGGGAGTTTAAATACTATCACTTGCAGTTCTGTGCTGAGCAAAGATGATAGTGTTAATGGCTCTGTGGTGAGCCATAGAAAACCACCTACAGCTTTGTGCTGAGCTAAATTGACACTACCTGTAGTGCCCTGACTAAAACACTCCTTTTCACAGTTGCACACCGTATTAAGGGCAAACACTAGAAGCAGAGGCCACAGGGCTCACGCCCCACTGGACACCATCAGTACATGAACTATTTAACCACTGAGCTCATGAGCGGCATCAGTTGTAGCGATGCTAAGTCAAAAAAATTTTAAAAACTACGCAATCCCCTCACTCCCCCAACACACACAACCACACAAAAATCCTGACCAAAGCCAACTCTGGTGGAGTATTTACCAAATTATTAGATAAAGCCTTTCTACTTGAATACCCAACATTAAGGTTAATAAATCCAATGAAGTAAACAAAAATCACTACAGAAAGTGGCCTCAGTACATAGCACAGCTAGCCATGCTGAATAAAAGCCAAAATCGCAGGATATGTTCCTCAGTATAATCAGCATTTTCACACTACTGCACTTAATAAGGAAAAACCTACCTATCAAAGCAGTCCACTGAGCAAAACAGTTACCAGTCACGGTGCTGCACGGAGCTCAATAAACTCTGCCTCCCACAGTCTTAGCACTGAACAATATATGCACATTTCATACCCTTTGACAGATGAGATATTTATTTTTCACACTTTATTTTCATTCAGTTTAGGGTAGAGATTTAGTTACACTGCAGTTAAGAAATTGCTCTCACCAAACCGCTAGCAGCAATTTCAACAAAGGCAGCTATAGAGTTCACAAGTGCACTTTTAAGTTTGGAACAGCAAGAAGTTCACTCATAGCTACCTGTGTTCAGGTGTTCATATACATATGAAGTGTATTTATTCATTATTTGATAAGCTATGTGACCTCTCCACATCAGCCAGCTTGCCTCCAATGTCGAGAAAGTGGCAGATTTTGTTCTTATGTAACTTATTAATTTTTGCAAATACAAACCAGGTTCTCAACACAGGGGTTCATGCCTACTTTTTCGGGGTGGCTCCAAAAAGGAGTGTTTGCAAATGGTAGTAAGGCCATGATCAACTGATAAACGGAGAAAGAAAACCCCAGTAGTTTTTTTAGCATGTGAAGACTTCTTCAGGTGTCATGTAGGCAACTAACATTAACTTCATATTGGGTAGGATCGCTCAGAGTTTAACCTACTGCCACTACTCAGATGGGCAAATCTGCAAGAAAAAAATAGTTACCACCTAGGGAGCAGAGGAGAATATTTGCAAGGAGGCAGGTTATCTCATCACTACCCCTAATGCAGTTAATTATCACATGTAGAGAAGCTATGGACTTAAGCTGTGGGAGAAAATTCGTATCATTGCAGAAAGTTTATAACCTTAATAAGTATGTGACTTTTCATTCCAGTACAGAAATAAGTTTAGTTCCTTGGATCATTCTGATTTTTTTCCCCAGAAGTTAAACAAATACTTCCATCTTTTATTATTTAAATTTATTCAGTCCATGGTAGCCATTTGGTTTCCCCCATATAGTTTTTGTGATTTCGTTTGCTAAAACAATCTTTTGCATTTGAATGAGCAGGGAGCTTTCATTTAACCCAAACATGTGGTCTGTGGTTTGTCAGTTCAATCTCTTCTTGTTGCCAAATATATTTGACCATACCATGTAAAAACTGAAGAGATCCCCATACACGTTTTTCAGTATACCACCTGAAGAGTCCTGCCTGGAAAGTTTAATCAAAGAAAAGTAAAGTCTGGAAGTCCCAAGGACACAGGGAATTCTTCCAATAATATGCTTGCTACCTAATGTTGGAATTGGGCAATGAGAAATAAATACATAAAACCCTCTTACAGTTGTTTTTGGTTTGGTTTGGTTTTTTCTATGGTCTTGATGTACAGTGTAATATTTTCTCAGCCATTTAGGGCAAATTCTCACCAATTAGAAGAAAGAAGGTTTTTCATACTCCTATATTCTATTTCTATAGGTAGGAGGCAACCTGTAAATTAAATTCTATGAGGTTTGAGCTTGGCATTTCTTAGGGTTAAAAACACTAGGTACTATTGCTTGAAATAGGAGCTGTTCGTGAACCAACAATCTGGTTGTTCTTCCACCTTGCTCATCTGGTTGTATGACAGTAAAGACAGGAAGACTGATGAATATGTCTAGCCTGATAATTTGATATCACATTGAGAAACTTCTGACCAGAGCAGTGTCAGAGAGCAACAGAGAGCTTGCTGTGCTCTCAATGAACTTGCAAGGGAAAAAGGCTGGGGAAGGTGGGGGGAGAAGAACATAAGGATTAATGCAATCCAAAATTATTTAGAAGGCAACCCAGTATTAAGCTATTCCAACACAGGCACATGCAGGCACACGCACACATTCACTCACATCCTTTATAGAATTTCTATTAGAAACTTGATAAAACATTTAATTTTTAAAGATATTTAATTTTGCTTTCTGACTTGAAGCATTGTCATATTCGCCAGCTTTCCTAGTAGAGCTGTTCCAATATTGTTTTAACCTCATTACTAGCAAACTGTATCTAATTTCAAAGCTGAATTTGTCATCATTTCAAAGATTTCACTGCCTTTTTATTGCATTCCTATTAGAAAAGCCCAGGCCAATGCTTAAGAAACATTGTTCTAGCCTCTAATGACTTTTTGAAATGAAGTTAATGACTTATTTTATTATGTATTTGTTATTCTGTTAGTGCTTCACTGAAACTGGAAATTATTCTGCATTATGAGCTAACCGTTCCTTGTACATGGCTGGCACTAGAAGAATGGGAAAACAGACTCAGTTTCTTGTTGAGACACAGTGTTATTGTTTTTATTATTTCTGATCATGAGAAGTGGCCATCTAGAAACACACTTTGGAAAAATGATAGTCACTTCATAGAATGAATTACTTTTTCTAGCAAGCCTATTACAAATATTCCTACAAAAACCCCTTAGCACTGTTGCAGTGTTGCACAGCTGCTGGATTGCCGTTAGTACGGATGAAAGCAGCAGAGGTTCCTGGGGATGAGGACTTCTGGTGAAGTGTCACCCACCCTGTTAGAAAAGTAAGAGATGGAATATCTGGGGAAAGTACTCAGAGCTACTTTGAACATCTTGCTGGCTGGCAGTAGGAAACAGGCTTTATGAATTAAACCAGTGGATCCTGAGTGCTGCCTTGAGTTGGCAGATGCCATCTTCCACTGTGCTGCATAGAGCTGGAAGGCTGTCCTCCACGGTCCTCTTCAGCTGAACTTTTGGCTGAAGGTAAACATTTTCCATGCTAGCGGAGAGGTGTGCTTGGTGGTTCGTTCTAGCGATTATGCTAAGTTAGTATCTACGCAGACTCTATGACCTTGTTTACAGTGGCTACAAATTTTAATGTTACTTTGGGGTAAAGAAAAGCAACATTTATCAAATAGAACAGATTGACTGTCCTAGTAACCAAAGTGCTTTATTAAATATTAACTGTGTGAGCCTCTTTTAGTGACAGGTTAGAGATGTATTGCCTTGCCGCAAATGGTACCTAACTGGAGGTGCTGGGTGTAAAGACAAAGTTCCTGAATATGCTCAGGAGCAAATAATGCAATTCACCACCTGCTGTTACTGCTTAAGACATTCAAAGTCAGGAAGCTGCTTGGGGGTCAGTTATCTCTTCCTGGCACCCCACGGCAGGAGCATTTTCCGTAACACATGCCTGACTATGCTGAGCCGTCCCACAGCCAGGAGAAGGAGACAACCTGATGAAGCAGTATTCATAGTCTACCCACAGTCTGGACACTTCTCACTGACCCAACACTCAAAACTGTTCATTTTTCCTCAAAGCTTTCACTGCTATGTTGAGATAGTTTTGCATACGCTACCTTAGGACAAAAGTTGTGTTTTTCTTCCATATCTACCATTGTTATGAGTATTTAATATATGTCCAGAAATATTCTTTCTCTCTATGTTCTTTAATCACGCAAAAATTTGAAAAAGGTCTAATTTCATAGCCTTAATGTTAGCAATTAGTCTGCTTTAGTGCGGAATTCCAGAAAGTAATTCAGATTCAGATGGGCTTAGCTACCTTTTACAAGCGCTGTCTCTGTCCATTAACTATTTAGGGAAGGAGGGCAATTATTCTCTAACGCAAACATTCAAGTTAAATGAGATGAATCTGCCTGCATGGTTGCTGTTTTGCCTGGCTCTTTGTGACAGCTTCTTAGCAGCAGAGTTCTCCCTACTAGCAGGACTTTACAAAGATGCTTTTGTGGTTTTATTACAATTATTTTCCTACTAGCCCATTATCTTTCTATTAGCCCATAAAAGTAAACAGGCAGTCTGAAATCTCTAAGAAAAAAAAAAATCAAAAATCAGGCAAAACATCAAGCAAAACACAATGACTCACTCTTATTGTACTCTGATATAAATGCTAGGTTATAACAGTGCTATAGACATTGAGCATCCTTCGCTTCAAATGATGGAGTTTTGAAGTTAAGAGATTTAGTCTTTACTATTTTAAACACAAAGATGGAGAGAGATGAGCAAAGTTTAATCTAAACCATTATAAACTGGTAATACTGATTGACATTTTGACTCCAGGTCCAGATGAGACACCAGGAGTACAATGTCAGGACTGAATCCCTACAGCATGTCATCTCCAATATCATTTTAAAAATATGAAGCGAAGTAGTAGAGCCATTATCCTATTGTGTAATCTTGAAATCAATACATATTTCTGAGTAAATTGCCAGACAGAAAGGTAAAATCACTATCTTAACACAAAAACATTGCTTCGTATTTTTGTAAAATTCTATCAGCAAAAACCATGTGATTTAGTATCATATCTAATGTAACAGAAAATGTTTTAAAAGCAGCAGATTGCAATAGGCTCACTCTAAAGAGTCTGTCACATTAAGACTTATCCACCAACGAAGGGGAAACACAAAAATGAGGACAGATGTGAAGGTTAAGGGTTCTCCAGATTGATGGTGACAACAGAATGACTGGAATCTATTTTTCAGCAGGTATCATAATTTTTTTCTGGAGAAAGAAGGTTTGTCATCCCAATTCTAAACTGGAACTAATATGAGTACCAGTTTGCTACTGGTACTTTTTGATAAGAGCTTATTAGGAAGTAGGAACTTTTTAATGAACAACCGAAGCGTATTAAACTGAGTAAGTATAGTTAGGTAGGTAATCAAAATATGTTCTAGTATGCCAGTGATATTACCAGATGTGTTACTACTCTTATGTCATGAAATATCAATCATTAGTTTAACTCTTGTATACATTATAATGTTTTTGTTCTGATTCTAATTATTGCTCACATTTACTATGGTCTTAGCCCTGAAAAGGCCTAGCACATCAATTACTTCCATGATAAAAGAAAGGCACCTCATGGTTGCCTAACGTTTGGTATCCTGCAAGTTGAATCACCACATCTCAGCAAGTCAGCGTATCATTACATAGCCCCAATTAGGTATAAAATCTAAATAATTTATTCCAGAAATTTGTAAACACAGAAAAAAACCCCACACATGCAAACAAGCAGAGGGTTTCTCATAAAAATATTTTCTTATGTACATACTCAAAGTGCCACTTTTCATGACCACAACTTTTCCCATTTTTAACGCTCCTGATTGATTGCTTAACATTAAACACACTTCAGGATTCTGGCAGCAGTAAATAATGTTTACCTTTCCATTCTCTTTTTGAATGGAGAATTATACAAAGTGCAACATTCAGCAGGTAAGTGCTTTCCTCCCCAACTCAATTAAGCACTGAATCCAGGAATGAGAATGTGGGTAGCAGTCTCCCTTGGATTTCAGCAGTGTGACAAATTGTTCTTCTCTTGTGTTGCGCTGCCTGCAAGCGCAGTATTTCAGGATGGGCAGTAGAAGGGTTAAGCGTGTTCTGACTTTTCCATTTCACCTGGAAGACTGAGAAGGTGAAAGTCCCCAGGCACCAGTCCTTATCTAGAGCTCTGTCTCCAGCTTTTACGCTCAGCTATCAAAGGTGACAAAGTTACATGGTATTTGCTATAGTGTCAGTGCAGGGGCTGGGGGGTAGGGGAGAGGTGGTTAATTGTATAGGCTTATCAATGCTGAACACCGGTCATTCATGTGTTCATCATTCATTTGGCACAGCTGCAAACTTTCACATACTGCCTGCTCTGATATAGGAAGGACATTGTCTAAAAGGAGAAGAAATAAAAACAAGAAATAGTCCTGGCAGTCAGAGTGGTATGCATATTTTATACGGTTTGGTTAATGAGTTTATGAACCTTAGGCTATGAATTTTAATCCTGGCAGTGGCTGATGGAATTCTGAAAGTCACATATTTAGCAGGTTTGAGATGCATTTTGGAAGCTGATAAGCACAGATGATAAAGAAAATTCCTAAAAGCCTCCAAGTAGCCAGATGGAGTGGGATGGACATAATAAAAGACAAGAAGCACCTCAGATCGCTGCCAGCTGTAGGTCAAAAATGGACAGGACACTGTGTTTGTTCCACATATGCTTTCTTACTTCAGAGCATTTTTTCTAAGTGTCCATTCATATCATATTCTAGCAAGCAACTGTTCATAGAAAGTCATGCTGGTTTTAATTTTGAGCACCATACTGAGGGATACAGAGAAAAATTCACTATTTAGGGAGTCTTTGCTTGGTAGTGAGAATGTTTTATGTGAAAAATAAATGAACAGTACATAGAGATTAGGTTTAAGGACAAGAGTTTATCCACTTGGCACTATGAGCAGTGACCACTGTGTCTCAGATGTACTCCCCCCATCTTGCAAAGCCTTGCTACTTTCATTATACCCATAATTTTATCGATGTCATGAATTATAAAGCCTTACAGAGAAAATGAGTCTTGCTTTGACCCGATTAACATGCAGCAGGTAATAACACAGAAGAAGTAGATAAATGGGCAGGGGAACAAAAAGGCATAAGGGATATAGGTTAGATTAAAACAGAACCAGAACTCTATAAATGTCATTCACTCTATTATGTAATCTTTAGCATACATTTAAACTTTTAAAAGTCTTGTCACAGGAAGCAATAATTATCGAAAAGAATGACAGGAGCCCTACTCTCAAGCTGGCTTTTGTCAAGTGCCTTACATTTGCAAATAGGAGCCACAGTCTTACTTTTTCTATTAACCATGAGCTAATAATCTGATGTGGTTTTGTTCGGTTTAAAAAATATTTCTCCTCGTCCAAAACACAAAGAGACATACCTGTTTGTCTCTTTCAATGTTAGGGTGTGCTGTTTTAAAACAAAGCCTTTCAGCAATATTCAGTTCCAGCTTCTCTGAGAAATCAGTGCAAGGAAACCTTAGCAACTCCAGACAAAGAAAAGGTTCTCTGTACCTTTACTAGTGTGAACCAAAAATAAACAGCCTTTACTATACACATAAAAGCAGACTGCAAAGTGATTATGGGGAACCAGGACAGTAAAACCCCAGGAACATACCCCCAGTCCCACTGTACATAGGATGGCGCCATCCAAATCATAACGTCATGATTACGTACGAGGAACACACAGGTGACCAAATCATCCACAAGACAAAATTGCTGATGCCATATACTGTAACATTCTATGTATTTTCGTCGAAAAATCACAATTACACCTGTTAAAATGCCTTGGACCTATAATTTGTAACTGTATTTGTATATATAAGCTCATGAAAGTTAAAAATTATCAACAGATTAAATTCTGATGAACTTGATTTTAATTTAAGGTGGCCACCTCTGAACTCACTTCAGATATTATTGTAACCAAATCGAATGTGAAAAGCTCCTCTGAACATCAGATTAATTGTTCCTTCTTGGTAACCTGTTCCCTTACAGCTTGAGGTCTTTCCCTACAGGAAAGCCTCACAGGAAGAAGAAAAAAAAACCAAAAAACTCCAAAATAAGTATTTTTTCCAACTGCCAGTTAAGAAGTGAGGAAGACTCTAGGTCTAAAATGACAGCTTAATTCTTCTTAAACTCCAGTTTGATTTGAAGGGCGATAATACACCATAAGAAAAGAAGCAACATATTATCAGTCTTGAGACCTTCTTTGCATCTGCTAATTTTCATAACGTCAGAAATGTAAAGTTTCTGAGAATGTAAGTGTGTAACTGTAAGCTGTAGTCCCAGACTACTTTTTGCTTACACTGAAATACTTAAATCTAAGTAAAAGACGTAATTCAGTCCTCAGTCTTGTATTCAGAAAACAATATACTTTTCTCCATCCAAAAATTATTTTCCGCTTAGCTTAAGCACACTTGCATACATTCACGTATAAGCAAACCCCAAAATAACAGGGTCAGCTTTGAGATAAAAATAATATAAAAATAGAGTTGACACACACTACAGAGGTCATCTATTCTCTTCTTGGATGATTTCCCTCCCCACTGCAAAATCAATACAACAATGTGGTACTCTCTTCCAAACACTGGCTGCTGCTAAGAGTGATCCCATCATCTGATGATTTAATGGATAAGTACTGAATTTTAACAAAGCCCAAAACAACAGGAATTGAATGAACTTTATCTTACTGAAGGAGCATCAATATCTATTGCTCTATCGTTAAGAACAGCGCATTCAGGCATCTAACTTCTAGGCCACCTTGAATTGCATCAGCTGTAGGAACTATTTGCAGCTGTAAACATGTTCTAGCGAGTGCTGGAATATATAGGCATGCTGAAAATATAAAGGCAGCTGCAAATGCAGAATGATATAATCAAATGTGAAATGTATGGAGACAGTAATTTATCAGTTATGCTGACAATCTAATTAAAATAACTTTGAACCCAATTTTATCTTTGCTTAATTTCAGCTCTTACAGCATCACATTTTCTAATGAATGATTATTATTAATTAAATCATTACAAAATTATCTTTGTGTATGGGAAAAATATATGTGTTATCACACTATATTCAACAGCATGTGAAAACAACTACTGCGGTTAAAAATTATTTCTTATAGGAGTCTAAATCTGCTCCAGTAATATGGAATAAATCTTTAAGAATCCTAAAGAATCCCAAATCAAAATGAAATGTAAAAAGAGGAGTGCTTTAGAAACCATCAGATATAAGTAATACATCAACAGATGAGAGGAATAGTCACTTAATTTTAAACATGGTGCGGAATGACTGGGAAGAGTTTTCAGGGTATTCTGTTATTTAAATAAAATACTTGTGTAAATACTGACTTTCAGTTTAAATTCCAAAGTAGTTATGTATTTCAAGGCTATATTGGAATTAGTGACTGCTAATGCTCTAATGCCTTTGCAAGATGTTGGTTTAATAAACGTACTTAAACAATGGCTGTGATAAACAGCTGAATCTCATTCCTGTATATGAAATTTCAGTATATAGAATTGCCAGCATATGGCAATTCTGTTTCTCACAAATTTTGCAACACGTTATCGTGTTGTACAGAGCTAAATAATTCTATTTGGAGCAAACCCTACTATTTACAAGTATTCTGTTTAACAGCAGTTGCAGATAAGGAGATTTTAGCTATGTGAAACCAACTGCAGGCTCAGGTACGTTAATTTTACTGTGTAATACCTTCTGCCAGATGTTGACTTCTAACTGTTAAAATCTGCAAGCTTGAAGATACAATTCTTATGAATAAATTCTAGATTTGAATTTCTGAAATGCTTCAAAATTTTGCATCAACGTTCTTGGAAATTGTAACAATAAAAGTATAATTTTCAACTTAAAAATATTAAAATTACATTAATGGTGGTTGTAAGACACTACTACTAGAATCACCAAAATACAAATGTTACCGAGACTGATAATGTGCCTGACAATACAAGACAAAAGAGAAAGATATTCCCTGTCCAAAAGTGATGGACTTAGGTAATATATGATAAGGAAGCTACATGAGGAAAACCAGATTAAATTAGTGTTTCATGTACGCATCCAAAGCATATACACTGATATTCACGGGCATTTTCCATTATTAAATTCCTATGTCCAATATCAAAGTATTATAACAAATTAAAATCCCTCATTTCATTGATTTTTACTAAATTTCATCTTGTGATGACACAAAACCAATAAGTTTGGGAATAATCTGAGAAAAGAGTAGTTTAGTTGAGAAGTAGTATAAGGGGCAGCATTAAGAAAAAGGGGCAGGCAAAAAAGATCAAGTAGAGACAATAAGCTATCAAATTACAAAAATTCTCATGTGAGAAGCCTAAATGATTATTGATTAACTCATTTGACTACTTGCAAAGGTAAAGACAACTAAGCTAATGCCAAGAGAAAAACCTGCAAAAGAAATACACTTACTACACAGACAAAAATCGTAATGATCAATAAAACATACAAAGAATGAAGAAAAACCAAAACAACCTAATAACTAGTTTCCAAAACCAGAACATGATCCCAAAGTGAAACATTCTTCAGCATTTAGTCTTTAGGTAAGCACTATGCTAATTAATAATTTTCCAATTTTTTATTTTTTTTTAATAATAAAGTTGTCATTGCCATTTCAAATAAGATATGTAGCTGTCCTTGCTTTTAAACGTTATTCAGATTTATGTGCAAATTTAAGGCAGATGGACAGCGCTTGTAAATCTCTCAATATAACTTTTTACAATTTCACCACTTAGACAAATATTTTTAATAATACTGTTGATCTTCTCTGGAATGCTTTTACATCTTCCTATTTCTGTTTGTAGTTCATAGCCTTGAAACAATAAGCAGTTTTCTCGGTTTTGTTTTGATTTACCTGAAAGACAGCCAGTGAGTGACAGAAACAGAAACAGTTTCCATGACAACCACATCATTGGTCGCAAAGGTCTTCAGTCCCTCTTTGTGCAGTTGTTAGCAACGTTGACGTTTCTTCATTAAAGCTTAGCCTAGCGAGACAAAGACAAATCTCTGTTAAGAAAATTACAAATATCTTGCAATAATATGACAGACAATTCAAAAGACAAAGCTGGTCCTAATGCAATTAAAAGTCTAGTTCCAAAGAACTCTGTATGCACAGGGGCAGGTAGCCTGACAGATACTCAGACGGATCTTGTTCCAGTAGTTACCTGTGTTAATAGCTGAAATGTCTGTGGCAGCGCTTTGGATATATGGACATTACCCCAAAGCTGTGTGTGTACTGAAGCTTTGAATTCCCAAAAAGCCAAACTTAGACAGGTCTTTCACAGAAAACCTGTTCAAAGCATACAGCTTGGCATGTGGTCTTCTTTTCCTGAAAGCAATGTGTTGATACTTGGTATAAAGCATTTTAAAAAGCCACCCCAAAAATAATAATTTGCTCTAGGAAATGCAGGCATCTTTATTACTTGCAAATTGAGTTGAAATAGATTCCCATGTCTTGCAATTTATTCATTGTGCAATGAATCTACCAACACGTTTGAAACAACCACCATTTATACAGAACAGATTTTTCATACTTACCTTCCTCTACCACTCCTCAGGTTTTTGTTTCCTATCTGTCCCATGATTTCCACATACACCTTGGTGCAATACATCTTTGATCTCTCTGTCCTTAGCTATTGCTTTGATAATATCCATAACATCAACACATCAAAACTTAGAGATTTGGTGTTCAAATGACTGAAAACTCAGTCCAAAATATGAGATGTTTCAGGTGGTGATGTATGGACATGAGTGTACTTCTGGTCTTTGACTGGAAAAAAATTAAGGTGCAAAGCTAAAGTTCATTTCCTACACTTAATTAGTCATATCTCTTCGGGAAGCCATTGAGATCCTCTTCTTGGAGCCTAAGGAAACTTTAACCCCTATAGGTTGTGATCCACAACTACAAAAGCAATCCCACACGGCAGAACAATGAGACAAAGGAGAATTTGGCTTTGTTCCCCTATCAAAACCCTTTCGAGATGACTCCTTCAAATTATAATCACCTTATTTACATGCCACAGTTGCTGTTTTGGGAGACCTATCCTGTATGTTACAACATTCACAATAAGCGAGCAGAGGCAAAACTCTACACGTTTGCCAAAAAAAAGTATTTCATAGTGGTCCCTGCTGGATTATACAATTTCAACTGCTCTCTGAGCATCGCCATTTGTAAACTACTTTGACAGTCTTTCCCTCATATATGGGGACAGACATATATATATGCACATATAGAGACACACACAGTGAGCACAAGATGACAGGATCTGTTTAGGTGCTGGTTTAGATTCGTGCAACAATATAAAGGTGTAACTTTTCAGTTTTCATTTTTACAGCACAGCACGTCCAGCTTTCGGCACGGATAAAAATTCCAATTAGGACTGCATTTCTTTCCAAGTAACTCAGACCAGGCAAACTTAATACCGGGTGTACACCTTAATACAAGCGTTTCTGAAAGAGAACATAACAATCTGGTAGTCAAGTGACTTTACACATAGTGCCTGTAACTCATCTAAACCTCCACAGGAAACCTCCTCAATTAATTATTAATGTCAGCTGCCTTTGATTTTCACTTCAGTGATAATCTGCTTTTCAGTCACTGTGTTCCTTTGGTTAGTGAATTATCTCGTTCAGCATTCTTTGCTGCCCAGGCCTTTGGGAAATAAGTATTTTCATTAATATTTAATTTTTTCCCTTATGGCCATATCTATTAAAAAGGGTAGAGCTCAGCTTCCCCCCTCCCTCAACTTTATCCCTCTTTCTTCTTTCTTTTTTCACTTCTCTTGAGCTGCTTTTATAATGGTGCAACGCAGAAATTAGTTAACTTGGTGATTTCTCTGTTGCATAAATAGGGAATAATGTACCAATGTTTCCAGCATTAAAGTGTGAGATTGTTGTTGTTGTTATTATTATCATTAGGTATTATTGTGCAAATCATTGTGTCCGATTATTGGATCAGACCATTAGAAAATAATATTAAATGTTGTGATTGGTAGACCAGAAACAGAATGAGGAATGACTGAAAAAAAGCAACGGGAACACCGTAATAAAAGATTAACTTATTGCTCTTTGCATCCTTAAAACACAATGATTTTAAGCTCTCTGTGAAAAGGATATATTTTTAATGAGAGTTTCATTAAAGACAACAGAGTTATGATAACTTCTTCGAGATAAGGAGCCTATAGCTAAATAGCTGTAACAACTTTAAAGTGACAACTATTAACTGTGACCTACATAACCTGACCCTATCAGCGTAAAACAAACCTCAGTCCTGTTACACAGGCATATTAAAATGTAAAAGCAAAGTGCAATGACAGGGAGATGCTCTGAATTAAGTCATGAATGCTGGACACTGACCTTTCTATTAGGATATTTGTTGTATAGATAAGTTGGTTTATCTCAGTAGGAGAATCGCTAGCAAAACAAGCAAGGGGAAAATATGTCACTGTATATTGTTTTAAAAATATACCTAGAAATCTTGATTATTACCACAATTACATGATCTCACATCTTTACTTTTTTTTATATTTGTTTCTTCAGGGGTACCTGGCAACACTTACTGGCTATATGGACAAATGGAATGCATAGCAACATGGCAGATACACGTACACCTAAGAATTGAGGAGTACAGTTCTTACAGTCTGACAAATACAATGACGCGGCATGTATGGGGCTACCACGTGGGTGGCATGCGGGATAATCACAAAGGTACTTTCTGTGAAATAATATAGGCAAGAGCATGAAAATGCTATAGTTAAAAAATATAGGCATATAGTCTAATTTCTGATCTAGCTTTAATGAGGGGATGAACTCCCGACTTTACTATCAATGGCTCCTATCTGATATTTTGGATGACAAGGCTCTCACTCATAGAGACTCTTGTGTGACTGAAGAATTTCTTCATGCTTATAACAAAAAGGCCAAAGCTGAACTAAAACCATTAAGAAGACCATCTTCTTTCTTAAAAAAAAAAAAAAAAAGTGTTACTCCTTTAAAAACAGTTAATGAATATTCTCTTAAATCTTGTAAGAAAGTTTTCGTTCTTAAAAGTGGCTTATTCTTAAAGTAGCTTAAGGGCACATACGCAAACAGTATTCAGTTGTCCATGGTTTGAAAATCTTGCTAATTTTCTGAATTTGCTTTCAAGTCCTGACTACCTTCATCCTAGAATGAGGAATCTTTTAAAACAGCATTTACATTTTAATCCTAAGACTATAGAACAGAATATACAGCCACTTACTATTGCAAAAGAATACAGTTGAAGATGCTGCTTAAAAGGACTTTAAAATGATGTCAGCTGAGCAGTATCTTTTTTTTTTTTTTCCCCACCAAATATAAATTTGTGCCTCACAAAAATCCAACTGGCTTGTTTGGAACAGTTTGATGGATTCATTGGTAATTCAGTGCAAGAAAAGAAAATGAAGTTGTCCAGCATATACTACGTTCTATAGATTTCTTTTACATAATAGCATGATTTGACAAAGCTCTACAGTCTAGTTTTTCCAAGTAAGGATGGAATGTCTACATTTGTTGATTTTTTTTCTTGTCCTGTTTTCATTCTGATTTCTTCAAAAAATATGCAAATTCAGTGAGCTTTTTTTTTTCACATGGAGGATATGAATTTTCCCTGACAGCAATTTGTAAAAATCAGAGATCTAAAATAAATTTGATGTATATAATGTGCAGCAAGTAATTTATCTAAAAAAATTGAACTTCTTGTTTTGCACAAAGAATCAGCAGATGCAGTTTTCAATTTCCGCATGGTACTACCCATTCTTCTTTGTTTTCCCCAGAATTTCTGCCAAATTGCTTTGCAATTTGTTTTAATTCCGTGTGCTAATTGTAGACAATTTATTAAAACATTCCCTATTCAGTGTGTTTTAATGAATTGTTTTGGCTAGTAATGAAAGGGTGGATATAATGAAAGGGTCTCGTGGTTCTGATTCCCAAAAGAATTTGTGAATACTTGGAGCACGAGTACTTATGCAATGTTGTCAACACTTATGTGCAAAATGCTTGAACTAGATTCAGTCAAACTGTGGTCTTTTTAGTAATACTAGCACCTACTGTCAATAATGTTTGTTTTCTGGCACTTAGGATAAATTTATATACAACTGCAAAGATTTCTTCTTTTTTTAATTCAAATAGTTAAGAAGTGAAGCTTTTAGCATAGATGCTGTGATACTGATATCAAAGTGCTTTCTTCCATTATCACTACCTCAATTCCCCTTTCCATCATATGCATATTTATCTGTACCAACATGAAAGGGATGATTACTTAAATCCACATCCTGTCTCAAAGCAGTGTAACACAAGTCTTTGTCTCTACAGTGACTTTACTGCTCAGAGGAAAGGATGTGACTTGTCGCAAAAAAAGGTTTCCCGTGTAATATTTCTTCTTCCTATTTTAATATATATTAGAGGAAAGCTCAAGTTACTGGCAAGTCCAACTATTTCATTTCCCTTTCCTTAAGAAAAGGGAAGACGCTCACAGATAATGGAGAAATAACACCAGTGACAAGCAATTCTGATGTTCTACATGGACTTGGAAGAGCAGGAACTGAAGAGAGTAAGAAATTAAGCTATTGTCACTCACATGTCTGAACTGAAAGAAAAGCATATCCTACAAAGAACAGATATACTCACTTGGTTTTATATAGTATTTTTATGAAATATCTTTCTTCACATTTAGTAAGTGGAGCATGTTGGCCTAAGGTGCAAGTAGACTGCTAGTAAGATTCCTCAAGGTGGCAAACCTATGAAATCAATAAACGCAACAAGCTAAGTATCACTGACTGGGCCTTCTATAAAAAGCCTGTTATAATCTTGGAAAAGGATGGAGGTCTAAGTGAAGATCCACGGTTTAAAGCACTGAAATAAAGCCTTCTAATCAACACCGAAGTCTCTGTCCCTCCCCACATAACCTTTACTTCAATCAGGGCTTGTAAGAATTGCCACAGTCAGCAGTTCAGCCCATCTCCCTTCTTCCCATGAGTATCAGGCCTGGTAACACTCAGTCCGTGGAGAATTAGAGGCTTTGGAAAAGCAAAGGCTCAGATGTTACAAAGTTCATCATGAACAGAGGAGATAGCTTAGCTGGAAAATTTTAAAAAGAACTTGTCTGTTGAGAGTTCCCTGATGATATATTTACATATAAAGTTAACTACTAGACCATGATTATGACAGACACTGGTTATACAGAATATAAATAACCTCTATTGAATTCATGTTCCTGCTTGCTTTCAATAAAGAATTAATTTGCTCAGTCCAAAATCTTTTTGACAATACTATTTACAAAATGGTTTAAATTTAATAAAAACATATTAAGTTAATATTTGATAAAAGTCATACCATAGACACTTTTACAATGAAATGTCAGTGGAATTTGTTATAGGACAAATGAAAGTGAAATGATATTAAGCCAATGTAAACAGCAAGGCGTCTTGTAGGATTGATTATCACCTCAAGGGAAGATCATTTCTTTTCAAGGTTTAATAATAGTTCAACCTATTGTAAAGAAAATTTAATAAAGCACAAGTTTTAGCAGTTTCATAAAACAATTTCTGAGTTGTTTTATGAACACTTAATTTATCGCTAACAATATTAAAAGTTTATTCTGCAGTGGAACCTTTCCTTGTCAGGTTCCTCCTGGCAAGCAACCAGGACTTTCAATATCTAAATTAATATTTTATAAGGTTTTTTTATTCATGATGTTAATATAGCTTTCGAAGATACCAGTCAAGTTCTAGGAAGAAGCATAGAATGCTACTGTACAAAAGAAGCAAACTGGCTATTTTTCAAATGTTGATCAATCACAATTTCTATATTGTTGAATGACCATCTGAACTACTGCTCTGAAAAACAAAAAAACCATCCGATTGCAAATCACAGAATCACAGAATCTTAGTGGTTGGAAGGGACCTCTGAGATCATCGAGTCCAACCCCCCTGCCAAAGCTTGATCACCTACAACAGATTGGACAGGAATGCATCCAGGCAGGTTTTGAGTATCTCCAGAGAAGGAGACTCCACCACCTCTCTGGGCAGCCTGTTCCAGTGCTCTGGTACCCTCACAGTAAAGGAGTTCTTCCTCACGTTGAGATGGAATTTCCTGTGTTCCAGTTTGTGCCTGTTGCCCCTTGTCCTGTCACTGGGCACAATTGAGAAGAGTCTGGACCCATCCTTTTGACACCCGCCCTTCAGATATTCATAAGCATTGATGAGATCCCTCCCAGTCTTCTCTTCTCCAGGCTAAACACACCCAGGTCTCTCAGCCTTTCCTCATAAGAGAGGTGCTCCAGTCCTTGGATCATCTCTGTAAGCCTCTGTTGGACTCTTTCCAGTAGTTCCCTGTCTTTCTTGAACCGGGCAGTCCAGAACTGACACAGTACTCCAGATGTGGCCTCACCAGGGCAGAGTAGAGGGGGAGGATGACCTCCCTCGGCCTGCTGGCCATGATCTTTTTAATGCACCCCGGGAGACCATTGGCTTTCTGCAGATCTGCTTTGCAGCAGGTCAACCCCTAACCTGTACTGGTGCATGGGGTTATTCCTCCCTAGATGCAGGAGGTTGCCTTTGTTGAACTTCATTAGGTTCCTCTCCGGCCAACTCTCCAGGCTGTCCAGGGCTCACCGAACGGCAGCACAGCCTTCTGGTGTGTCATCCACTCCTCCCAGTTTTGTGTCATCAGCAAACTTGCCGAGGGTGCATTCTGTCCCTCATATCTATGGGTCCAAGACGATCCAAATTATTGAGATGAACTAAGCCTGTTTTGAAAACTCTGTACAGTACCCATAAAATAAGAAATTAATACTGTATTAAACATTGATTATTTTATAGCATTTGAATATATTTACACATATATATTTTAAAAAGAGTTTTTGAAATGTGAGAGACAGAATGTCTCCTTTTCCAACACAGGCATATAAAGCTGGTGATGAAAGTGAGGAAATGATAACATTTCATCCAATTGACTGCATTTTCATTGTGTTTAATATTACTTTTTTTACCAAATCAATCATAAATAAGTATAACAGAGATTAACAAAATCATTTGACCAGGGCAGCAGGTTTAGTGCTGAATTATTTCATGTTAGTTGCTAGAGGAGCTAGATCCTTTTTTGGGATTCTTACTGCAAATCAGACAAAAAATGTCATCAGCTTGCTCAAAGGATGGCAGAAGGTGGCAGAAATAGTTCTCAGCTTTTCTAAACGAGCAATAGTGAGGTGCTGCTATTTGGCTACATTCACGTGAATATAGCATGAAAAAAATAGAGTACTGCTCAGGCAAATCAAGTGATTCAGGATATACCTTTAGGTGCAGGGTACTTTGGAGGGGTGCAACCATGGACTCCTGTGCTACTCCCAGGCACTGAGGCAGCTTCAACATGCTGCTCCCACAATAAGGCATGGACATGTTCTCTGGTGAATAAATACCTCTTGGATAAGGCCTTCTAAGAAGGAAAGCAGTGGAATTAACTAGGGGTTTTTTTTCCCCACATCCATTTGTCAAACAGACTGACAGTTTCTAAAATTCAGCTCACATTTCAGAGAACAAGCAGCTGCTGGTGATGAAGCAGTTTAAAAAGCCTTGCTGCTCTTGCTTGGGTACGTGAATGAGCACTCTGCAACGTGGAACGACCTCATCAGCCTGATTTTTCAGTTTCTCAGTACTGCAAGTAACATGGATTTGCTCACAACTACGACAGTTAAGCTCTCTGATTTCTTGTATGAACTTTATGAACCCTTACTTCTTAAAGTCCCACAAGCTTTTATGACACTCTCCTCAAATTTTTTCGTAGTAGTGTCAATATTAATCACATGTAAGTAGTAGGAAATATAAAGAGGAAAATTATGTATAATTTGACACTTTGGAAATTAGGTATATAAGCTCTCTTGTTAGTAAGTGAAGAGAAATAGACAACGTGAAGGAAAATTAATTCAAACCATTTTTGACAGCTATTTTGGAGTGACATGAACAACCTTATTCTTTTTGCTAACTGTGGTGGAAACCTAATTGCAGCAGAAGCCTAGACAGCTACACTAAATTATTCAATTAACTTTCAGATGGATAAAACCGAGTGATAGCAATCTTTACTTGTTTGTTCATGCCTGTATGAAAGTTTCCACAAGACCTGAAAAATTGAACTGGTCATTTAACTTCTATCCCAGTGGTCTCGCAATAAAATCACTCGTCTATGATGGACACGGCTCAGTATTTTGCTTTAATTATTCAGGAAATATATTCAAGCACTTTTATTAAGTCCTACAGATGCCCTCAGAGAACTTGAGAAGTTCAGGGAGCAACAGCTATAGAATTGTGGGTGGTATTAATAACTTGCCTTCAACCTGCATTATTTGTGTGAGACTTGATTTATTTGCAACAAAATATTTCAGGAAAAAAGGTTCTTATGTTCCTCTTTTCAGGCCCATTTATTTATTTCCAAGTTCCTCTGAGAGACTGCAAGATGTGCCAGAGTAATCACATCTGGAAATTGTCTTTTCTCTGCCAAGCAGGGGGATTAAGGACGACAGGACCAGCACGACACTGCTGCTGTTGTGTGTCTCAGCTGTACTCGGTAGATCTACCTCTGATGTACAAGAGGAGCAAGCAGCTCATCTTGACCTCTCTTCTGCAACAGCCAACTAGTGTCAAGAGGGAAGATGACTGCAGTTACGTAAATATCCTTGACTGACTCTTGCATCTGGTATTATATCAGCCAGCATGCATAAGCATAGCTTAAGACTTCCGGTTAATTCAACTGCCAGACTAAGGATATTACGCATTTTAATAACACAAACCAGCATCGCCACTCAGCTCTTTACAAGGATATGAGACCCTGCAGATTGTGTGTATATCATGCTCTGAAGTAGTGGCCACAGTCTCTCTGTGGACCTGTAAATTCAATTGATTCTTGTGCTCACTTCCAGAGAAATCAGCTCTGGGATAACAGGGTATATTCTCCACCAGGATGTTCAATATTACACATGAAAAGGATCAATAAATTTTCTGTGTCTAAGACATGAGATCCTATTCACTTTATAAACCAGGTGCAGGGCAGGCTCCCAAAAGTGCTTTAAAGAAAAGATCCTCAGTACCCTGCTTACCTTCAACATATGAGCCCTACATGATGCTGTCAGCCCACGAGAAGGATGTTCATACAGAAAGGATGTAGGCTACATGTAGTGAGACGAGGAGGATGTTTCTGGCAACAATCCGTCAGTGTGTGTATGCTCCAAGTCCGCCTCAATGCCAAACCACAAATTAGAAAAACGACAGTACATATAGAAAACTTGTCTTGACATCTCATTCGGGAGGTCCCTAAACAATGTCCCTAAGCGCCACATCTACACGCCTTTGAAATACCTCCAGGGACGGTGACTCAACCACTTCCCTCTGCAGCCTGTTCTAAACAAAACACTGTTCTGCTTTTCAAATATCAGGTGTCTTTCTGTAATTTTTATACCATTATTTGAGAAACAATAAAGCACCAAGTTGAGGTGATCCTTGTACACAGACCCCATCACAAGGGTACATCACCATTTTACAAGGATTTTGCATAAGCACAAAGGTTTAATTGCTTATATATTCAGATGAGAGGATTCTCCACAAAAAAAAAATGAAACAGGTCAAAAGGATTGTATCTTAAATTCAAGATAGAATAAAAGTTTGCTAAGCTTAAGAGTCACAAGTCACTTTAGACACTTTTGGAAACAAGTCTTAACACTGAGTGTATTTTAAAAATATATACCTAATTCAATCTCAAACTATTGAGATGAATAAGAAAAAAGGAATAAAATATTATTTATTTAAATGGTTGGACTAGACTATCTCATTACAATTAATAGTTTTCACATCTCAGGATAGCAAAGAATTTATTCAATATACACTAAAAATAACCCATTATCTTTGGAATTTAGCTGTTAGAGCTGTAGATAGAGATGTAGAGTTTGAAAATGCGTCTGTAAAAACAAAACTAATTTGGAGAAGATACTTAAAACACTCAGTCGTTCTGAAACAGTTATGGTGGTTTAAATGCTAATAATTTGGGGGGTTTTGTTCTTAGCTATTTTGAAACACTGCAATACATTTTGAAACTGCCATACTGAAGAAAATTAAGGATGCAACAAATTGACTGGTGCTGCAGAGATGTATCTGGTTTTTTTTATGAGCATATTTAATTGCACGTTTCTTAAGTTTCTAATTACAACCAGTACTAAAAATGTCTAGATGCTTAAGGATGCATTTTTATCTTTAAACATACCTCATTATTGTTACTTATATGGCAGATAGTTTGCTAAGATATAATGATAGGATATTAAAGTGGATTAGAAATCTCATTATTAAAACACAAGCTTGTCTGAATAGAAAGAAAAAAAAGAAAAGTACTGTAAATGGAATAAGTACCTCTTCATTTTCTTTCACAAATCTCATTTTATTATGAGCTAAATGTCAGAGGCATAAAGACATAACCGGTGGCATGATCCCATCAGGGAGGTTTGTATCTGTTATCATAGTGTATTTAACATTATTTTTCCAAAGATTTTAAATAAAGACAGTGAACTTTACTAAGGGCTAAAATTTCAACTAAATGTGCTTTAGCCTAGCTGGGGGTGGTTTGTTTATTTTTAGAGTAAGATATAACTGCAGTCAAATAACACCTCTTCCTGTATTTTAACTCAGTATTAGGGCAGACACCAATTACGAAATTGTGCTGTCAGGTTACCCCTCTAAGGGCAGTCACACACTTCATGTTTTCAGTGGCAAATTGAATTTGACATTTAATTTGAAGCCCAGGATACCATAATGTAAAACCTTCTGCAGCATTAGTGATAAAGCAGGAGGGCAGACATCCTGGCTGCCTCTTTTGAATAGTCCTCTCCATATTACCACTGCCTTCACTATTTTCTATGGAGATTTTTCTCACGATGTTTAAAGAAAAATTCCAGTAAATGTTTAGAATCACAGTAGCTCACAACAAGAACTTTTCAGGTTCCTTTATAGATTCAAATAAATGATCTACTATAAATTTCATCCATACACGCTATCCAGACACCCTGTCATTTCTGAGTTTAGATCAATCCTACATAGCGTAACTCTTAGTAGCTGGCGATGCTGACGCTTTCCCATTTGTTTATTCTTTGAAAGATAATTTAATTTTATGTTGCACAAGAATGCTTCCTAATAGTGGCTGAAAGACTTCTATTGATTGAAGATTCATTTCTTGCAGAGATTTCTGTGTAAGTTGGCAGCCCTTCCTTTAAGGTACTTCAGAGTAAAGCACTGGAATGTAGTATTTTCAAGAAGCAGCTACAATTCCTCTTTACCTGACGGAACAGACAGATTTAGGGTCAGAAATTAAGAATGTCATAACTTGAAAGTGCAGAGGCTGTTTTGGTACACATGCAAGTGGAATTTAGCCAGGATACTGGTTTAAGCATCAACTTGAATGTTCCCATTACATGTAAAAAAAAAAAAAAAAAAAAAAAAAAAGTTAGGACAATTCCTTGTCCCTGTCATAATACAGCGGCCGTGAATTAAGCTGTGAAATGTACACTAGCTCAGAATCGGGCCCAGAGATTCCAGCTGTGGAGTACAACGTTAACTAACAATGGGTCTCTGCACTATTCAATATTCATACACAAATACAATCAAGACCAAATAGGAGCATATTTCTGTGGAATTATCCAGCCATTATCCAGCTATTATCACACCTAATTCAGCATAAGGTTAATTTTGCATAAACTGGCGCTATCTGACCTGCACAAAAGTCTGCAAAGACTAAGTTATTTCCCATTTTTTTCCCTACCTTTTTTGACCATTCTGTGTCAAGTGGCTGAAGTGGTTTTAGTACCATTTTTGCATTGTTGGCATCCTAAAATGGAGTTTACTGTCATGAATATCAACAGCTTTAGCACTCCCTACAGAGTACCCACATTTTCCTAATTATACCAAGAATTTGTCACAGTTCTGCCAGGAGAACTGGAAGGATATCTCCTGATTTTTTCCTCATTCATTGGTTTTTATTTCTGAAATAGTTTCTGAAATAATTTCTTATAGTTTCTGAAATAATAGTTTCTGAAAAACTAGAATAGTTTCTTAGAAGTTTTCTGGGGAGAGAAAATCCTTCTTACTGGTTTCCAGAGAGCGATGTCATTGACTGTGTTGACAGAGCTTATTTTCATTGATGTCCCCCAGTTCTTTTCATATCTATCAGAACTTCTCTTGCAACAAGTTGTCATTTTTCTTTAGCTTGTGAGTTCCAACTGGTTGTAGGTTGTGTTCAATGACAGAGGACAATTTCTTTTTAATTTCTTTCCTCTATTGCCATTCACAAAGGCAGAGAATTTAGAATTTAGAAGCAAGAACACAAACCATACACAGCTTAAAGTTTTCAGCATTTTCTTTGCTGTGTAAGATCCTTCACTTTGGCAAATTCATGTTGTCTATAAAATACAAACTAAGAACAACAATTCAGCAAAATGCAATGAAACCCAGTGAAGGTACTATGTACCTTTTGCTGTTAGTGTACTGAAATTCTGCTAGTGCATCAGGCAAAAATCAGCCAGTTAAATACAAGCCTGGGGCTACTGGATGTTCTGGTACATGCTGGACAGGTGCTGGCAAATCCTATTAATTACCCAGAGAAGGCTGTATCAGGACAGAGTTTTCAGTCACTTGTTTGACAGGGAGAGAAGTATCAGGCCCGTCACTGCACCTACTTAAGATGATTTTTTGTGCTTCTGGAAGATATGTGTAATGATGCCTGCTTTTATTAAAAGTTTAGCAATTCCCTTCCAAGAGACAGAAAGCCCCCAGCACAGTCCCGATTAGTGGTTATAAGGGAACCAAGGTGGAATTGAGGTAGGAACTGAATGTGCTTCTCTTCCCTTCCTGATAATTAGTTGGAATCGTAAGTGTTTTACAATTCAATTTCTAACCCCTGCTGCCAAACAAGAATACCAGGATGGCTAATAGACAGAGTGACACTTCTATCTGAAAATGAATGCTGTCTCAGGACGCCTTGTCACCTTCCTGCTCTTCGCTAGAGGTTTCATGCAAAGCAGCAGAGGGAGAGAAGATGCCAAGAAGACACAGGGTTATGTAAAATAAGCTCTTAGAAACAGTCTGGTAATGCCTTTTGTTAAATGTGATGTTATGCATTCGCATTCTATTCTTATCCTGAGTGTTCCCTTAAATTCTAGTTATATTAGTTTTTCCATAAAAATTAACACGATCTATTTGCACAATTTAGTATTGTAACAGGTCCCACCATAAAAATATCCAGCAACTGGAAAGAGAAAAGAAACCCTGGCATATTAATTTCTTTTCTTTCTATTTTCCATGTTATGTTGGAATATTCAAAAATTCTGAAAACTAAAAGAATGAGGATGTCATTAAGTATTATTATATAAATTACTACTGAAAATGGAGAGGCAGGTATTGTCTGTGCTTTGAACATTGTTTTTATGTGCGAGTAGTGCATTACTTGCAGTTTTTCTATTCGTATTTATGGGACTCCTTGGCCCCAAAAGGTTACCTACTAAAGGGCCAAACCTTTATATTAATTTAAGTAATAAATAAATTAAATAATGAAAGAAGATAATTAAATAAATTAATCTGTTTTTAAATTAAACTGATTTTATAAATTGAACCAGACTTTAACAAGGACAAAGGGACATTAGAAATATAATCCTTCATAGTTTAATTATACAGGAAAGCAGGCGTGTTAGCTTGGCCTAATTCCAGTAAATTGAAAGAGAAAGTTTCTAATTGTAGATCCTTCACTTCAGCACTGAAAGTATATAATAACAGATAATCTCCCATCTAAGGAAGATCCAAAGCTGAAAAAACACGTGAGAGTTCAAACCAAATGGGTGGGTAACACCTTATTTATATCACTATTTAAAATTTTCAGTAAAGATGACTTCATAATGCATACAGGGGAAAGAAAACCTCTAATTTGAATATATTACCACCAGTTTTACCATACGTCCATTTACATCTTGTTAGTATTTCAGAAAATTTAGCTCGTGGAAGTACAATTGAAAAGAATTTCAGTTTCAAGTTCACACTTACATGTGCGGATCTCTTCTGACAATTTATTCACTAAGGAAGCAGACATTAAGAAACTAAATTAGGCTACACTCATTCAAAGTGCTTATAATGGTTATGCAGACATAAAAAAAGAAAATTGGTTAATACAAATATTACAGCTGAAAGTGGATATTGTCATTTGTTTTGAGCTTATTCTCGTAAGCCACAGGGTGGATAATGTTTCCTGAACCATAGAAAAGTCATGACCTTCAGAAAAGACATAGAACACTGACGTTGTGAGGAATTAAATTAGGATACTATTACATAATTTAATAAAATAATTAATTTCCTCAGTATATTATTTGTTCTCAAATAAATTGGGGTAAGGGGGGAGCTGAGTAATGGCTGATAGAGTAAGAGGAGGCAGTAGCTGATGAGAAATGTAGAGCCTGGTTTCTCAGCTTCCCTGAGAAGGCGGATGATGGACATTCCTTCACATCCATCCACTTTGTGTTAACAAAATTTAGTCTGATTATTCTGTCATACTGGGGACAGAGGCAAGGAATCTCACCCTCCTCCTGATGGTTTGAGGATTTACTAAATGTAGCAAATGTGCCACAGTTTTAAGGAGAATCATCCAATATTTTTGGTGTTGCAGAAGAGGCAGGAAATAACGAAAATAAAACAGCTCTATGATATGAATTTAGTGAAGGGGAGAGATTATGCAGTAAAAGTAATCTAAAAACCAGAAGAGAACCAATGTTACCTTTTCTTATTTGCAATCTTCAGATTTTAATTAGCTGGTTTACTTTCATTCTTTTTTATTTTGATTTACTGATTTTCCTCAGCTGTTCTTTTACAATGTAAATTGTATGTCACCATCGCTGACCGAGGCGAACAATTAAAGACAGATCATGGCATTCTGCCCCCAGATAACTTCTGCTTTCATAGCACAAGCAGATTAAATATTACCAGATAGCTACAAATCCAAAAATAAATCTGCTGTGTCTCCCATTCCTATATACACTGCTGTAGCATGTCTTACCCCCAACTGTCCTTTCTCATTGGCCTCTACAGGCCAGTCTTTGCCCTTGCCTATTTGCATATAATATACTAGGAAGTTAATGGAGTATGAGTTGCCTCACTGTTTAGTGTCTCTGCTTTTTTTCCTTTCACAAAAAAAACCCATAAAATTTAGAAAAATCATTTTCTCCCTCGTGAATACTTGATTTTTATCACTCCCCATCATCTTCAAGAGTCTTTAGAAAGAAATACAATCCTAAAAAGACAGAAAGAAATGAAAAAATAAAAATAAACCAGTCACACCTCCTTTCTGTGGGTATTTTTATCAGAGTCTCTCTCTCAGATGATCAAGGGCAGGACTGAAAATTCTCTCCAGCGCACCATTTCCTGCTGTTGCTTCAGCCAGTTTCCCTTGGCTACTGCCCATGAACAGCAACTCCAAACAGCCATTGGCAACAACAGCTTCCAAGCTGACAAAATCAATTTTCATTTTGAACAGGATTTATAAAACAATAACACCCTTTTTTAACCTTTGTCCACCAAACAAAAGGAGATGATTTCATTGTTCATAGAGTCATAAGGTGTAGTTCTTTCGGGAATGCAACAGGAAATGTAAACACATTATTTCGGATATACAATATAGTGTCACAGTAATTACAAGTGCCTGATGCGCCAGTTTTTACAGGCTGGTTTATATAGTAGTTTAAAATCAGGTGAGAATAAATTAAGAAAATCCACAGACCACTATTTTTAACACCAGGCTCTCTTTCCTATAGGCGTTGCAATGTTCATTACATTGCCCCACATGCCCCTTCTCCTCTTGAAGATAAAACACCATGCTTCTTCCACCCTTCACCACCATTGATCCCTTCAGCTTTCCTAACACAACGGCCATTGGGCCCAGGTTTCTGGCTGCCACGTGCATCACTATGTCCAGTCACAACAGCACCTGTTGGCTGGGTCTGAGCAAGTTGTAAGATTAAAGAAAATGCTTCAGAGCCTCTCTAAGTTAGTTACAGCAGTGAACATTTGTACACACATGTACACACGGATGTACATGTATTGTATGTACACTTACGTAGGTACACATATACATTCATTTAAACCTTACCTTATTTTCTTATACACTGACAAATTTAACTTGGCAAGACTTTTATCAAACCTAAACAATTCAGTTTAATGTCCAGATGTCCACCTAATATGATCTTTAAAAATTTTGGTTTTTTACTTTTAGCATTTTTACCTTAAAAAGTAAAAATAGCAAAACTGTTGTGGTTTGGTTTTTTTTTTTTTTTTCCAAAATTAGAAGGCAAGTAAAAATATTTCTTTTTCCACGTGTCAAGCTACTCATACATTTACGTTTTTACAGACAAACTTGTCACATTGGTATGTAAACTTAAAATATTGGAAAGATTAAGACAAGCTTAGAGATAAATGATGCATTTGAGTACTTAGCTGTACATCAGTGCTTTGCA
This sequence comes from Chroicocephalus ridibundus, assembly GCF_963924245.1. NCBI lineage: Eukaryota > Metazoa > Chordata > Aves > Charadriiformes > Laridae > Chroicocephalus > Chroicocephalus ridibundus. The sequence continues at coordinate 16,615,747 of NC_086284.1, read as the reverse complement.
TACAGAATTACAAAGTAAACAGTAGGTAATTCAGGAAGGCTTTAGTATGAAAACACAACCGTAAGAAACAAGAAAACAAGAAATATGTGACTATAAAAGAAGGCGCTTAAAACACAATTACTTGACTTTGAATGTTATGTACCTTTAATAGAGGTTCATCTGGGCAGTCACAACCTTCAGCTAAGTAAACTCCTCTGTCTACATGTTTAGCCTTTTTAAAAATTAGTGAGACAGAATGAATGAAAGAGACAATATCATTCGTTTCTCTCCTTCAGGAGCAATTCTGATCACAAAAGACAGTCCACAGAAAGTCACTGGACAAGTTTATCACTCTCTGGGTATACCCCATGACAGCTGTAAACCTGTTATTGTTAAGATTCAAACACTATTATTTTCTAGCTCATTTGCAAGGTAGAGATCTTTCTATGAAATACGTCGATGCTTCTGGTCTTATTTTTCAATTTTAACAAGAAAGATAGATATTAAAACACAGATTTTCCTGAGGCCACAATTTCTTGTTATTGGAGTAACTGAAAATATCGGTGGACTATAAAAAGATCTGTTTAATACCAAATTAAGTGACATGCAGATAGAGAAATTGAACTTACACAAACAAAGGAAAAGTCTTAGAATGATTTCTTCTTCAGCTGGTACAAACTTCTGTGTGCAAATATATATTTCTTCCCTTAAAATAAAATGTTAGTTTAGCTTGGTATCTTGCTGAGAGAAATTCTTCTAACATAATTCAAGTTAAAGTTGCCCATTTAATAATGTCCACTAAGCAGTATAAACTAGTTCAACCTAACTGGTTTTAAAAATCAATTCAATTAACTCAGTGAAATGTACAAAGCAGCTTTAATAATCAGTGAAATCAAATAAATATATAGTCTAAATGTAATTGGTGACTATGTGGCCACTTGACCACATCATGGTCGGGTTTACTGATCAGTGCGATGATCATCGGAGTTTTGAATGCTAGCACTGAAACTCACACAATTAACCTTTAATGTTTCATGGTGTTTAGTCTTGCCAGAAGCTGAACTGGGATTGCTCTTCCTATCATAAAACATGAAGGGACTGTAACTACTTAGAACTTCTAATTATTTATTTCTCTGTTAGCCTTTAGGCTTTATATATTCATCCTTCTGAAGAGTGACAACAAAATTACTGGACATGTTATAAAGAAGGGTTAAAAAAAAAAAAATCTAAATAACTTCACTAAAAAATCCAAGTAAGTTCCAGTAAAAATCATACAAAGACTCCTGTGTGGTAGAGGAAAAAAAAAAAAAGCAATCAAAAAAAAACAAATGGCAGGAGAGATGAAATATTTTACTGGGTGCCAGCTCCAAAACCTTCTGCTTTTTTGTTGCACATCAGATAATTTACTTATTCATTAATTAAGTGTCATAATAATCTTGAAGTACATATTGTATTGATTCCCTTCATTAACACAAAATGATGTAAAACTGCCCTTAGAACATGTTTAAAAGTATGTGAGAGACAGAAACTAATTTTTTCTTAACTATTTTAACTACCTGCTCCCACCACCATGTCTGAACAACATCTTTTCTATTAAGTTTTCTTTGCATTTGCCAAAACAAACTCTTGCTTTAAAACATTCCATCCTTTTTTAAAAAAAATATTATTATTATTATTTTCTAGAATATGTTATTCCTTAGGTGGGTTTCTAACTTTCCCACTTCTTTCCTACAAACCTTGAGATTGTCTCCACTTTATCAAATACTCCAGCTTTATTTTTGCTCCCAACAGGGAGTGTTATAGACAAGCAATAAGCCCTTCTGGTTTTCTGGCTGCTCTGCCCAGATCTCCTCATTCTTAACCAGAAGCAAGTCTAACCTGGGCACTTCCTTTTCTACACTACCTATAATAAGCTCTTTCTTAATTCTTAGAAAAAGTGATACCTGGTACTAATGACAGCATCACAAGCTCCTACTTTGAAAATCATTTCATAAACCACGTACTTCAACATGAACAGCTAAAGAGAAACAAAAATAAATGAGCCATTAAAATGAAATCATGTTGTCTTATCTTCTGTTCTTATTAGTACATTACCATTTTTTTTTTCCTAATTGAGAGCAGCCATGGAGTGTTAAAGACAGATTTTGTAATCCACGCCACTCTGCTAATCCTTCAGCAATAAATTATTAAAACTACAGAGATATGAGAATCACATTAAATCAGAAAAGCATGAGAAAAATGAAGAGAATCTGAAAAGGCTACTAAAAGAAAATAAAGCACCTTTAAATGTTATTTTTGCCTAAAGTTTTATATGGCCTTTTGTCACTAAAAAGCAAGAGGAGACCAATTGCAAACACAGCTTCTGGAAGGAAACAAAACCAAACATGCTGAACCTTGAGCTATTCTGTCCACCACCATTGAGTCACAGACAACACGAGTTTTCATAACTGCTGTACATACACAATATTGTCTCTGAATAGATATTTCTCCTACACACTTTCCACTGCAGGGCTCCATCACCCACAGCCGGCAAGAGTTGTGCATGTACCCGGGGAAATCTTCTGATGTTGCCACATTAACTACCTTTAGCAGAACCGCAGATGATTCTCTTTGGTTCACACAATCCCAGAGGAGGACTGGATTTTAACTTGAGAAAATCCTCTGTGTGGGGGGCTTTACCTCAAATTTACTGCACTATGGCATCAATATTCTGGATTTTACAATCCAGTTGTGAGAACACACCCTGAGCACCTACGTAAATGGACCTGACTGGCATAATTAGCAATATATTGGGAAATGTGTCTGGCAAAGTTGTCTTAAATGGCAAACTTTCCAAATGGAAAGCAAAATTCCTTATTTTTGCAGTTATGACTGTGTTAATGCATGTGACATTCCAAAACTCATTGTGTTACTTAACTGAAGGTCTATTCAACAGGCCTATTAAATAAATAAGAATAAAATATACGACAAATTATGACTACCTCCAATTTGTATTAGGCCCTTGCCATTAGCTGATATTTGATCTGTGAATGAACAACAGAGGAGGTGGGAAACCAGATCAGTCAACATCTCAGATTGAGAAAAATAAGCCATTATAGTAGGGCTTTCTGGAGGAATTTAATTGCCTTCATCCCGCTGATTATTAAGAGAAGGAACTAAACAGCCATCTTTATAACTTTACAAAAATGAAGTAGCTCTTCAAGGAAGTAGGAACAGATGGATTAACATTTCATGTACTAACATTTATCTGCAGAGAGATGCAAGAGAACTGAGACAAATTTCTTTTCCCTCCCTAAGAAAATGTAAAAAATTTATCGGTGCTTTATAGGAGATAGTCTTTCATTTTTATAATCAATTTGAACATTCTATCCCAAACAAGCAAAGTTATAGGCATGAAAGTGTCATTCAAAAATAATGATCATAACAAAAAAAGGTGTAAAAAGTTCATAGTGCATTTTAATGAACTTTTTTGATCAATCAAGAAAGATTTAGTCACTTAATATTGTCATAATTGTATACAGATTTGAATGGTAGAATTCAAGTACATGAATCTTCTGGTATCTTAAAATGGAGAGTAAATTTATTAAAATTTATTAAATTAAAAGCTTAAAAAGTATTTTTAAGGAAATAAGTGCATGTACTAAAGCTTTAGTAAAAATGAATTTACAGGACAATGTTCTGCAGACAGGAGAATCTGTGCACCCTGCAAAGTTGACAATACCTTCCTTCTCCAAGTGACAGAGGAATGAACGAGGAGAGGTGCCATGCTGGACATTGTTCTCACCAACCAGGAGGGACTGGTGGGGAACGTGAAACTCAAGGGCAGCCTTGGCTACAGTGACCACGAAATAGCGGAGTTCAATACCCTTAGGGCAGCAAGGAGGGTGCACAGCAAACTCACTACCGCGGACTTTGGGAGAGCAGACTTTGGCCTCTTGAGGGATCTGCTTTGTAGAGTACCATGGGACAAAGCCCTACAGGGAAGAGGGGCCCAAGAAAGCTGGTTAATAGTCAAGGATCACCTCCTCCAAGCTCAGGAGCGATGCATCCCAACAAAGAGGAAGTCAAGCAAAAATACCCAGGAGGCCTGCATGGATGAACAAGGAGCTCCTGGACAAACTCAAAAAGACCAAAAAGAAAGCCTACAGAGGGTGGAAGCAAGGACAGGTAGCATGGGAGGAATACAGAGAAATTGTCTGAGCAGCCAGGGATGAGATTAGGAAAGCTAAAGCCCTGATAGAATAAAATCTGGCCAGGGATGTCAAGGGCAACAAGAAAGGCTTCTCTAGGTATGTCGCTGATAAAAGGAAGACTAGCGAAAATGTGGGCCTTCTCTGTAAGGAAAAGTGAGTACTGGTCACCCGTTATTTGAAGAAGGCTGAGGTACTCAATGACTTTTTTGACAGCAAGTGCTCCAGTCACAGTGCCCAAGTCACAGAAGGCAAAGGCAGAGACTGGTAGAATGAGGAACTGCCCACTGCAGGAGATCAGGTTCAAAACCATCTGAGGAACATGAAGGTGCACAAATCCATGGCACCTGATGAGATTCATCTGCTGGTCCCGAACTAGCAGATCAAGTTGCTAAGACAGACACTATCCACCATATTTGAGAAGTCAAGGCAATCCAGTATAGTTCCCACTGACTGGACAAGCAGAAACATTACCCCCATTTTTAAAAAGGGAAAAAAGGAAGACCCAGGGAACTACAGGCTAATCCATCTCACCTCTGGCAGATGGAAAATAAGGAGGTGATTGGAGACAACCAACATGGCTTCACCAAGGGAGAGTCATGCCTGACAAATCTGGTGGCCTTCTATGACAATATTAGAGCATTGGTGGATAAGGGAAGAGCAACTGACGTCATCTACCTGGACTTGGGCAAAGCATTTGACACTGTCGCACATGAAATCTTTGTCTCTAAATTGGAGAGACATGGAATTGACAGGTGGACCACTCAATGGATAAGGAATTGGCTGGATGGCTGCACTCTATGAGTTGTGGTCAATGGCTCAACGTCCAAGTGTAGAGCAGTGACGAGTGGCATTCCTATTGGATCAGGTGGGGTCAGTATTGGGACTGGTGCTGTTTAATATCTTTATCAGTGACTTCAATCAGTGGGATTGAGTGCACCCTCAGCAAGTTTGCCAATGACACCAAGCTGTGTGGTGCATTCAACACGCTGGAGGGAAGGGATGCCATCGAGAGGGACCTTGACAGGCTTGAGAGGTGGGCCTGTGCAAACCTCATGAAGTTCAACAAGGCTAAGTGCAAGGTCTTGCACATGGGTCATAGCAATCCCAAGCACAAATACAGGCTGGGTGGAGAATGGATTGAGAGCAGCCCTGAGGAGAAGGCCTTGAGGGTGTTGGTGGATGAGAAGCTCAACATGACCTGGCAATGTGCGCTCACAGCCCAGAAAGCCAACCGTGTCCTGGGCTGCATCATGGCCAGCAGGTTGAGGGAAGTGATTCTGCTCCTCTACTCCACTCTCATGAGACTCCACCTGGGTGCTGTGTTCCAGCTCTGGGGTTCCCAACATAAGAAGGACATGGACCTGTTGGAGCAGGTCCAGAGGAGGGCCATGAAGATGGCGAGAGGGCTGGAGCACCTCTCCTCTGAAGAGAGGCTGAGAGGGCTGGGGTTTTTCAGCCTGGAGAAGAGAAGGCTCCGAGGAGACCTTATAGCGGCCTTCCAGTACTTAAAGGGGGACTACAGGAGAGATGGGGAGGGACTCTTTATCAGTGAGTGTAATGGTAAGATGAGGGCTAATGGTTTTGAACTGAAAGAAGGGAGATTTAGATGAGATATCAGGAAGAAATTCTTTAGTGTGAGGGTGGTGAGACACTGGAACAGGTTGCCCAGAGAAGTTGTGGATGCCCCATCCCTGGAAGTTTTCAAAGCCAGGTTGGATGGGGCTTTGAGCAGCCTGGTCTAGCGGGAGGTGTCCTTGCCCATGGCAGGGGGGTTGGAACTAGATGATCTTTCACGTTGCTTCCAACCCAACCCATTCTATGATTCTATGATTAAAGAGATAGAGAGTTTATTTTAATGACAGTGCAAATAGGATTTTTCTAGTAGAGTTATGTTTGAGCTGGTGAGGAGTCAAGCAACGTACCAATGGAACTGCCACCAGCAATAGGAAATACCCAGATTATGATCATGGAAAAAGAAGAGCTGCAATACTTGGAGCAGTACAGTTTTCTCCAATCTCAGAAAATGTATTGCCAGAACTGCCTTTTTATGATAGAATATGAGGGACTTAAAAAGACACTTGTGAAAACACTTTTTTATGGATACAGCTGACATGGATATATTACTGATAACTAGCAAAACAATGGACTGAAAAATAAAACAAAAAAAAAATAATCAAGAAGCTGGATGTTTTTTGTGAAAGCTTGTACTGCATACCCCAAAAGCAAAGGACATTGAATAGTCTGCTACAGTTAATAGTCACCAGGAGAAGGGATAAATAGTTTTACATTTAGGTCAATGGTCTTTTCATATTACTTTTCCTTGAAGAAAATTAGTTCTCTAAAGAGTTTTCTCTCTCTCTCGAAAGAAAATCAGTTACTGAAAGTTTGAAAACACTTCAAACAATTAAAACATTTCAGAATGTCAATGTTGGAGGTTATTGACACTAATACAATTGTTATTATAAAACTATGGGGCTTTATTCATCTTCCGTTGATTCATGTATTATTACATTTTACTACATTCACAATAAAGTATCTATATGTCTAACATTTAATAATCAGCATTTGTGTCACCTGTATTGTTAGGATGTCAATTGACAAGATTAAATCTTTTCTAACAAAATGCCATTGTCTATTTTGTCCCATTTCTAAATATTGTAAAACAGAATCATGTTAGAATAACATGTTTCCTGGAAAAACAAGATGAGATAGTAGAAGCAGCAGAACAGATTATGAACTGGAGTTTCTGACAAGCATGAAGGTATGTGTTTGGTAATAATGAAACTTTCCTCATTTATTAGTTCATTCTTTTTTCTTGTCAACAACACGTGTTCAATTCTCCAATATATGTGACCTATGCATGCTTTGCAAGGGCTATGGGTTTCATTATGAATATTATTTGAGATGTGGAAATCCTCAGACGGAGTGCCAAATAGTTATTTTGTTGTTGCTGAGAGTTAAATGACAAGAAAAAGAAATATTTATTTCATATTCCCCATATAAATACTCCTTGCCAACAATTGTCAGCAGCAAATGTTAAGAATGAGGGCTGCCAAAGGACAGCTTGACAGTGCAGAACTTCCTTTTGGATTGATTGTCAGCTAAAAAGATCAGTTGAACAGAGAGCTAAAGTTAGCCTTTTGAATTTATTTGCAAACTAATACTAATTTTAAAAAAGAGTTTGGAGTCAAATGAAATATTTTGTTGCTGTTAGGTAAACTCCATCTAATCAGATTTTGGTTTTATTTTAATTGGTTACTAAAATTATAGTAACTTTTTGATATGAAGCTAATTATATGAAGACATTTCATTTATGTTCCTTCACGCTGCTTTTATGTTGCACAAAAGTCATATTCTTCCCTGAAAAAGGAGAGAATTTAAAATTTCAGCTAGACTGGTATCAAACACATTTCAAGCAATAAAATGAATTGTCTGAATCATAAGTTTTATGTCATTCAAGATTATCTCAACTATAGGCACAGGCGATGCTCCACAGCCCTGCAAAAATGAAATTTAAGTGCTGTAGCCATGCAAGCAAATGGAATCACAGAAAGGTGTAGAATGCGATTAACAAGAACTTCATGTTAGAACAATAATGAAGATCCTGGTACTATATCAAAAGATTGACCAATGACTACAGAAGTCCTGTATTATATGCATGTAGAGTAGCAATTTTTCAAACATGGCACTGCAACATGCCCTAAATGGATTGCAGTCCATGATTAGAGCTTGCATGTGCATTTAGCAAAAGAGTAACTTGATCACCTAATTTATAATGCACAATAAGGGATGCCACTTAATAAGAAAACATAGGACATATGCCTGTAAGGATTATAGGATGCAAAGAGTATAAAGATTAAACAAAATCTGAGACCACAGACTCAAATTGCTACAAGGTGAGATCCCACTGTGTGCCATCCATCACTTGCTGTAACTGCACTGAATAAATAGAACTGTGGAGTCAAACTCTGAGCCTAGAAAAGTCTGAGTGAATTCAGCCTTTGAAAGTGGAATTTGAAAGACTCCGGATGAATCAGTGACAGCTTGATGCTGAGTAGCTGTGTCTCTAAACGCCAGTGCTGGGCACTCATGGTAGCAGTCCCAGCTGTAGTTTAACTATATGCTTGGCCTTCCACAGAATTGTCATCAGCATTATTTGAAGCCGTAAATAATAAGAATCTGTATAATTGGCTTTAGTGTCTCTATAATAAAAAAGTCATCAGCTATTGTCTCTGGAACTTGTAAGTTCCTAAATATCACCTTATACTGATTTTTACTGATTGATTTATTTATTTATATGTTTTATTTTGGTTTTTTTTTAAGAGAGACACAAATGTATTTGGGGAAGATCTGTGATACTGGCTGAGATTTTACATGTGTTTTGCTCCATACAGACCTTAAAAATCTTCTGAAGCATTTTGTATGTGTTGGGGGAAAGCTGAAATGAAATATAATTACAATCTTCATGCTTTCCTTTTTCTTTTTTCTTGCCAAGAATGATGTATCAGGTTTTCAAGTGGAAGATGTATTCTGATACGTAGCAGCATTACACTTGTATTTTTCAGAAGACATCTACAGAGTGATTGTGATAGCAGAAAAAACAGCTCTGCAGAGTAATGGAAATACAATCACACAGAAGTATTTGAATCCTTGGAAGTTATGGGTGAAAAAATTATACTACTGCTTTTCAACACATTGATTACTTTTTCCATTGGAAACTCACTGATGGGTGAGCTGCACATAGTAACCCTTTGTGCAGACATTGAGATTAAACTATAACATGCTTTGACTCTGAGAGGAATAAAGGGAGGAAATATTAAAAGATATCACTGAAAGTTTAGTATTGCTTTTAGAGTACTGAATTTAATTTGAAGAGACACCTTGATCATTATTTAACTCTTTTGAACAACCAGACAGGCTGCAAATAAATGGCATTTTTTTTTCTTTATTTTGTTCTATACATGGTCTCAGAGTTCCAGTATAATCTCCTGAATTCTCAGTTTAATATGTGGCTAGTAATATTGTCTAAAAAGATAGCTGATGCTTCTTTCATTCTCTTTTAATCTTCTAGAACTCTAGATGCTATTCTTGAACTTGAAAATCAGGTAGGTCTTGCCTTTCATTATACAGTCATCAGGTCCTCTCCTCTCTTGAACTATTTGGAAAAAGAAAAATGTACATTCACTTTAAATAGAATAAGGTATTTGCCCAGTTCTAGAACTATGTGTTCTACTTTAAGGGATTAAAAAACCTGAACTAATACATCTCTAGGTATAAATATCTTCCATTTTGGGTTTCAAAAGAAGAGGAGATTTCAAATCATGAAGAGTCTAGGAAAAAACCTGTTGTTCTTGACATTTCTTATATATGCAGAAAGATCAGACAAAGGTATAATGGAAAAATAAAGAAACTGGAAAGTCGAAAGTCAAAAGTCAAAATATAAAAGACCTAAATGTCACAGAGTCTGATTTTCATATCTTTTGTCTAATGCAACTTTAAAAGCTTAAAGCAATGCTGCTTACAAATTAAGACCTTATCTTTCTATAAAGAAAGATTTCTATGGTGCTTTCTAAATGACGTAGGAAAAAGTCACAACAAATTAATGAATAAACTAATTATATTCAAAGAAATTATTACTTTAGTCTTGTTATTTTAAACCTTGAATTACTTCTCTCACGGATGGTTGTAGAGCCTCCCAATGATTTTGTATCTGCACTGTGATCCAGTGACACAGACTAGCAAACTCAAACGCTGGTAGTGGCGTAATGTTACAGCAATAACTTTATAACGAGGTTTGATCTTGAGTAAATACCCCTAGGTCAAAGCAGCCATCCAGTCCGAACACTGTGGTACTGCTGATAACTCTTTTTGCCTTAGTAATATTTTAGGGCTTGTATGACAGTGTCTAGCTGTAAACATACCTTTAAATTGCTATAATAATTTCTAACGATTCAAACAATTACTTCAAACTGTTCCTCTTTGGTTACACTAGTCTTTTTTTTTTGCTGCATGGTCTCCTTTTTTCTACCTTTCAATTTTTCTGCATGTATCAGAGAAGTACGCAGATCTTTATGTGGTGTTCAGAATACTCCCCTTCTGTCTAGAGTGTAAGACTTTCACAGACACACAAAATTGATCCACATCTAAAATGAGACCCAGCATTGTACTAACTTTCCTCAAACTGCATGAAATTGCATTCTTTACTTGTAATTTGCTGTCCAAAATGAGACCTCCCAATGGAATTGGTTAGATCAATCAAAAGTCAAAAAACAGACGTGACAGACTTCTTCACGTGGTTTCGGTTCCCTCTACAGTTTATGGAGTTACCAGTTCTCAGCTGCCCTTCTGCAGTAGCTCAGAGAAGGCTGGAGGTAAGACAGGGCAGAAGAACGGAGGCCAGCACTAATATCAAGTTGTGACACCCTCCTTGTCTGAAGGATTGCTCATAGGTAACTGAAAGCTGTTACAGCAAAAAGGCATGGAAATAGCTAATGCAAGGAAATTCCAGTGAGCAGGAAATGGTGAGGATTTCCTCATGGTTCTTTCCTCAGGCTCTTACACAGTAAAATCCAAACAGCAACACGCAGAGAGATCCAGTTCTGTTCATTGCTTTTCCTTGAAACTGTCCGTTGTCACAGATTGGAAATTTCCGTATCTAAGCAGTAAAGATTGGATCTGATTTTACTATTCACCCATCAGACTGTGGTAGGAAGCAAATTACTCTGAGTCCTCCAGAACTTTTTTGAGTTTTATAAATAGTAACATTGTAGGTCTGTTTTAAAAACAAACTGTACTTGTCTCAGCAAAGGGCTTTGGAGGTGCCATGAGGAATGCTTTCACTCTCTTCACTGAGACATGGAAAGTCATTTGGAAAATTCTGCAAGTGACTCACATGGCTTATTGCCTACAGCATCTGCAAAAGCATTGATAAGAACAATGCCTAAATTAAACTGGCACTGCTGTATTGAGAAGTTTTTCTGAGTTGCACATGGGTAATAGGCAGCCTTACAAAGTGGGAGCACAAATGTGTTTCTTCTACATGGCAGGGGACGGAGAACAACATTCCTTCTGACGGGCATCAGTCCAAACATTAATTGCTTCCAGAGAATAACTTTACCTTGTGATAGGTACAATGCACAAAACCTATCTTGCAGTTTATGATTTTGGGAGGGAGAAAGGTACTGGGGTAAAAGTTGGTAAAAAAACACCTACAGAAACTCATAGGTGCTTTCCCTCCTGTTTCTGGAGCTGTGAATCTCTTTTTAAGCATGTATGTAATGAAACCCCCCAACTTCTATCAATATCCAGTTCCCAAATCTTGTCTCTTTATCTTGTACATGGAAAAAAATCTTAGATAGTTATACTACACTGCCAATTTTAACACTAACCTTTTTTGTCTCTTAAGAGGAATTGAGGGTATAATCATATATGATGCTTGATATTTCTTCCCAAGTCAGTATTGAATAATCTATCAAAGTGAAACTTGCTACTGCAGGAAATCACTAAAACCAACATTTTACAGTCAAAACTGAAAATGTAGTTTTTACAGACGCACACACAGAGGCACACACACATTCATCTCAGCTGGCTGATGCTTTTAAGCTAGAGACCATAAAACCCCCAAACTTTTCACCTCCTAATATGTTGTTTATATAGTTACTAAAGTAGTTTTACTGAACCATTTTCAGTTACTCATTGCTGGACTGCTCCATTTCTTTATCAATGTTGGGTAGGAATTTTCGCAACGGCCTTAAGGAGTCAGATACATGTCTGGCATCAACACTTTACAGGGATGAGTGAGTAACATTTGAGATTGCTCTGTCAATCAGGCACTTGTGTGACTGCCTGTTAGATGCAAAATTGTGGACGGAAAAACTAGATTATCCTTTTCAAAAGCTACTATATAGTGAAAACAGTAAAAGTTGTCTTGTCTGAGGAGTCATTTTACATGTTAGACTTCCACATCAAAACCTATGAAAGGTTTGATTCTCAACTTTTTATAGTCTTGAGTCTGGATTTTTCTATGGCTTGCAGATCTCCAAATCCCTGAATTTAGCATGGACAAGTACATAAACATTAGCCCCTTCAAAAAACACAACTTTTTTCAAGTTTTTCTTACTTGTCACCAAGCAAAAGCAATACTAATTTTGAGCAATACAACTGTGTAAAACAGCTCACCGCAACCTCTGCGCATCCATAAACTTTTGTTTCAAGCACTAAACCATCGGCCTCTTCTGCAACCTAATGTTTATCTAAGTGACTTCGTGGTATTAGATCCTAGGACTCAAGTTATGAAGAATGTTAGTTAATATTGAAGCATTTTCTTCTTTCCATTAAGCACAAGGGTAAACAATTGAAAGTATACACCATAATAACTAGATGTTTTATGCAAATGGCTACGCTTAAGAGCTAAAAATATTTAATCTTCAGTTGCTTTACAATCTGGTGCAACAGAAATGCCAAAAAGGAAGGAAGTTCCTTTACTTGCTTGGGTTAATCTATATGTTTTCTGCCTCTTCCAATAAGTCAGTTGTAGGTACTGAACTCATGGAATTAACTGCCATGGAAAATGAGCTGATGCCATATATATCAAGCCCTTGTAATAGTAGAGCTAAAGAGTAAACCATTGAAACATTTCCAAGAACAGAGAATAATTAACCAAGCCTTAGAAGAGTTAATACTATGCTACTATTGCCTTCATCTCTAAAGATAAAAGAACTGTTTATTTTTCACATCCGTCTCCTGCGGACTTCAGTTTTCTTCTTACAAGCTGAAATGAAAGTTGACAGTGCTAAATTTAAAAGTACACTAATGTATGCATATCACTGCTTTTTTAAGCATGTCTTTGGCCCTTAAATATCTTTAGGTTTTCCAAGAAGTTAACAGTGCTTTGAAAATTTTCCTACTAATCAAAAATTGTTTATGGAAGGAACCCAATGTGGATTTAGAGATGAAGGAACAGAATTCAATGAAAGAACTTTTTTTTTTTTTTTCACAAAGAACCTTCCCAAAAATTGAAGTGATTTCCTTTCATAAAAGATCGGCTGATAGTCAACCTCATCAAAACATTTGATTACTAATACAGAACAATCACCCACAGCAATTTTCATAATAAGCACCTGAAAGAAAATCAAGATTAACATTTTCAGTTACCTGAAAGAAGTATTAGGCTGTATCTATTTAATAACTGCCTGAAAGAAATAAAGTACAATACAAAATGCATGTTATATGCATTGCTTTAGGATTTGTATTCTTGCTTTGTGGGAATGGGAAATTACTGTTAGAACTACAAAGGTGACATCAAACTTGACAGTTTCTGAAATCAAGTACCTGTCAAAAAAGAACTGCCCACCTACCTGCCAGGTGGTTATTTAAATACTTAAAATTAATTCCATTGCCTTACTGTTGTGTAACACTTGCTGCAGAGAATAAATCTTTCCTTAAAAAGAAACGACAACTTTAGGAAATAAGGTATACATTCTCCTTAAAGAAGATTCAGGATTTCTTTGAGCCACAAACATAGGAGATCAGCATTATAAGAGAGAACATTAGGAAATATGTACATTCTTTTACAACCACAATAACATACCCTGTTCTACTAGTTACCCAAGAAAGAATGTTAGAACTAAGAATCAAATAACTGTTAATTAAGAAATTTGGGTCTGTTACTACAGGATTTTCAGGGTAGAAGTGCATACTAAGAGAAAGTTTGGTTCACGGAACACAAAAGTTTTATACTATGCATATGAACAAAATCTTCAAATTACCTAGCAGGCATTCTTCAAACAAGAATAGAACAAAGCATTATTCAGTATTACATATAATGCAATACTTGAGTAATTTCTGTCTGTTAGACCATGAATACCTCAGAAAGATGTATTTTACAGAATCGGATAAGAGAACTTTGTAATAAACATTTTAAAATACAGTTATAACTAAAAGTCAAAAATGTATCTTCCTTTTGTTGCAGGGTAAGAAAACCTGGTTAGAGCTACTAATGTTGGTAAATTGTCATCTTCTGGTAGCACAGGCTTTTCTTTAAAACATAATCTAAGATGCCTCTCAGATATTAAATTCCTGCAAGAATGGGAAAACACATTACGTTGCTTTCAGATAAATACAAATATAAATATTATTAGAATAAAAGAAAATAAAATTATAGCACTTGATAACAAAGATATGCTTTGTAGTGCTTAGTAGTGAAATTACTTTTTTCGCAATGTAGTTCAAAATGTGATTATTTTTATTAAACCTAACACATCTAACATATTATTACCATGTTAAACTAAAAGTGTCCATTGTCTAAAAACTTCCTTGAGATCTGTGCTAGATGCATAAACTAAGGAATCGTGTCTTGGGTAGAGACCTGTTAAATAACAGAGCATCGCTTCTTCTACGTGAAATATGACTACACAGGCAGGTGATGATGGACAGGAATTCACTCTATGCATGCCAAGCAAAAGAGTAGCATGAACTTATGGCTTCTATGCTAGAGTCAATTCATGAGTTTATGTTTATCTAAATGTACCCATAGGTATATTACAAGTGGGATTACAGATCACACAAGTTAATATCAGTGTAGGAATTTGTTTTACTGGTAGTATAGCTAGCCACATAAAACAGTGTGGCTTGCTTGGGGAGTTTATATTATTACGTAGGAAACTTATGAATGAGCTCACAGCTCTGCAGGTTATTGTACTGGTATAGTATTTATTGTATTGTATTGGTCTAGTTTATTGCATTCAAAGTTTTCATTTCAAAAGTTGTTACTTCACTAGAGCTGTGGGAGAAACGTGTACAAAACTCTGCAATATCTTTATGAAACACATCACAGCTAGGAAAAATAGTTCTGGAAATTGTCATCTTAGTTCCCTGAGTCACTACCTCCAGATCCTAAACACAGAAGTGGAAATGTGAAAACTGTGAATAATTTTCTCTTCTAGTGTATCTGACAGACATGCTATATTACATGAAATAACCCTGAAGTCCCTCCTTAGATAGGCAGTACCACATAACTGTCTCTGTATCCAGATGTTAAAGGTTGTCACTTTCATCACAAACTTTTTTCATACTGCACACCGTATTATGCTATCAATATAAGCACATGTCACAAAGAAAAGTTTATTTGTGGAGGCAGAGTCTCAGAAGAGGAGGAAACATAAGACAAAATCAATACCAAAACAAAATCAATAAAATGAATTAGATCTACAGTATTGTTCATCCTATTCCTGTTTATATTTTATTTATCAAGTCCTCAGCAGTTTTTTACTGTAAATTAAGTTTTTGCAATTCCTCTAGTGTGCTACATGCCATGCTACAGAAACCAGATCTAACTGTAAAACCCAGAGGGTACACAAGTCTTGCTTCTTCAATTACGAAAAAAAAAAAGGAATATGAAAGTAAATAAATATTAAATAACTACAGCAGATAAACTGAAAGTAATTAATAGTCTCTAACTTTGGGGAATGTGTTTATCCTAGCAAGGATTTACCAAAGGGTGTGTTAAAAGGGGGACATTCTGATCCTTTGCTGACATGAACCACTGTGGCATATGCGCTTCCATAAGCATGGGGACTTCGTACTCATGAGACTACAGAAAGTCTTGTGCTATGGATTGGGACTAAAAGTCTTTGAATTTAGCTGATGTGAACTTGGTGGATTGCTGCTTAAAATAATAGTCACGCAACATACCGCAGTTCTTAAAACGGTAGCAATGTGGGCTAAGCAGCGATATTCAAAGTGACAGGTACCTACATTTAAGAATGTTACCTGTATTTGGTTTACATGGCAAGGTTTTGGTAGTGGGGGCTGCTGCAGGGGTGGCTTTTGTAAGAAGATGCCAGATGCTGTCTCTGTGTTGAACAGAGCAGGTTCCACAAGATGGACCCGCCTCTGGCCAAAGCCAAGCCCATCAGTGTCACTGGTGGTGCCCCTGTGATAACATATTTAAGAAAGGGTAAAAAATGCTGTGCAACAACATCTGGGAGAGAGTGGTGAGAATATGTGAAACAATTCTGCAGACAGCAAGGTCAGCGAAGAAGGACGAAGAGGAAGTGCTCCAGGTTTTGGAGCAGATGTTCCCTGGCAGCCCATGGTGAAGACCACAGGGACACAAGTTTTCCCCCTGCAGCCCATGGAGGTCCACAGTGGACCAGATATCTACCTGCAGTCTATGGATGACCCCACACTGGAGCAGGTGGCTGTCCTCTGAAGGAAGCTGTGACCCCATGGAGAGCCTGCACTGGAGCAGGCTCCTGGCAGGACCTGTGGCCCTGCGGAAAGGAGCCCATGCTGGAGCAGGTTTTCTGGAAGGAACCTGTGACCCCATGGGGGACCCACACTGGAGCAGTCTGCTCCTGAATGACTGCACCCCATGGAAAGAACCCCTGCTGGAACAGTTTGTGAAGAGCTACAGCCCTTGGGAAGGACCCACATTGGAGAAGTTCATTGAGAACAGTCTCCCATGGGTGGGACTCCATGCTGCAGCAGGGAAAAAACATGAGGAGGAAGGAGGAGCAGAGACAATGTGTGATGAACTGACCACAACCCCCATTCCCCATGCCCCTGTGCCACTTGGGGGAGGAGGAGATAGAAGAATTGGGAGCAAAGTTGAGCCCGAGAAGAAGGAAGGGATAGGAGGAAGGTGGGTTTATATTTATTCTTATTTCTCATTCTCCTACTCTCTTATTAATTAGCAATAAATTAAATTAATTTCCCCCAAGTAAAGCCTGTCTTGCCCATGATGGTAATTGGTGAGTGATCTCCCTGTCCTTATCTCAACCCATGAGCTTTTCATTTTATTTTCTCCCCCCCATATTGTTGAGGAAGGGGAGTGATAGAGTGGCTTGATGGACACCGGGTGGCCAGGTAAGGCCAACCCACCACACCAGCAAATTAAGTGTATACGAAAATAAGGACGGATCCTGAGGGGGGAGAAAAAAAAAAGCTCCTCTGTTAAACCAGTGCTTTCCCTACAAATGATGATTGCTTTAATAAATCAATCAATCAATCCATCCAAGCATTGATGAAGAATGAAGGCTTAAGGAGGGCTTAAGAGCAGGGTATGGAAAGAGTGGTCCAAAACCTGGTGTGAACAATCAAAGTAATGATGGTCTTTTGCAAACAACAAACAGTACTAATGTTTCTAAACTCCAGATGAGATGACTAAGAAGAATCTCTAAAATACATTTAACTTGAACATGGCACAGGTGAAAAACAGAACTGAGAACAAAATGCATGAGAAGAAGTAGGAGGATATTCAAAATTAAAGAAAATTAATTAGTTACCTCTACTGATCTCTGGAGTAAGTGTTCTTAAGAGCATGTTCCTGTAGCATTAGCTGATCCTTTCTATATGTACTTTTCTAGCTATGGTTATTCTATGCTGTGGACGTCCCTAGTATGAATGGCAACTCCTATATTTCGATTTTAAAATATAAAGATTTCATTACCACAAAATCCAGTTGTTTTAGTGTGCAGGAAGTGTAGCTGTCTAGAACAAAAGAAATTTGTGCTAGTCTTCTGATGTGCCAAAAAAAAAACATGAGAGAAAAAAAAAAGCATTAGTTCACAAACATGAATCACCAGTATTTCTGGCATGACATTTCAGGCTAAAATTAATTTTATCAAAAAAAACCCCAAAACAACCAAAACACCCAAACTCCCCCACATCTTGTGTCTATATTCGAAATAGGCATCTAGAGACAGCTCATGTTTTCAGGCTAATCCCCCCCCAAAAGTGATACAGAGTTTTAGCTTACTTTTTGCAGTCAGCTTTAGCTTGCAAACACACTTTGTTAATGTAGCTGAAATAGTCTTTACATGTAGGAGGCATGTACTTTAAAATAACAATGCATGTGTGAAGCTTAAAAAGTGTTACAGCATAGTGGCTACGTGGAGGAGAAAATAAACTTGTTAGCTGTCACTCTAAAGTGATCCATTCCCTACTTCAAGTGATGTGCTTGAGGCCACAATGAGCCAAATTTACCCTCAGGAGAATGATGAGTATTTACTTCACTACAATAAATCAATCCCAAATGCCAACAAAATACACTGGTATGACTTTGTCATAATACCTGCTTCGTCTGCTTACTATCTGCAAAATTTTCAGCAACTCTAGCTCTAGATTACCAGGACCTGATTTTCACACAGAAGTCAGACCTGACTTCTTTTGTCTGTCTGTGCATTTACTTGAAGTATAGCTATTGCACCAAAAAGTCTACAAGTCTACAAAGTTGTCATCTGCTCTTAGAACCCTTCCTTGACAGTTAACATCTTTATTATATGAGCGTGCACTTCAATTTTGTGTGCATGTCCCAAATGGATTATGCAGTCAGGTTGGAAATCATGCTTAAGATAACTTTTTTTCCATTGAATTCTATCCTGATTAGGTATAAAACAACCCTCAAGATCCATTCACATTCACTGGTTTCTTTTACTGTCTCTGTCTTTCTTCAGAGCTCTGTCATTCACATCTCAAAGGCTCAAAAGTTATAAAATTATATCAAATGTTACAGGAGTTTTCTATAGACTTAACAATATGGTCAGCTTCAGTCCCACATCCATTTGCAATCTTAATTTCCCAACTGAAGGCACTGGAACTGCAGAACTATTAGCAGAGTAATGACATCTCTCCATCTGCCCTTTTATGACAGAAAGAAAACTATCCTTGAGGTCAGCTCATTGTAAGCTTTATACATCTCATCTATTGAAGTTATCATCCAATTCATTCATAGCAGATTTGTCAATTAACTGCTAGTTCCCTCACTGGTTGTGCCTATATCCATGCCTAACTGTATCACTAAACATTGCCTCCCTTTTCCTTAAAAAGTGTGGCTCTCTTTCCTTGGGAAAAATATGTTCTCTAAACTGAGATGTGATCAAATATCTTCCTTTAGGGGAAAAAAAACCAAACAACAGGATGTATTTGTTCTTTCTGCTCTTACCACTATGCTTCTCAACCATATTTATTTTCTTCCAAAGCAAGAATTCCAAATACAGTTCATTTTTCTTCTATCTCTACCTTTTTTGGAAATTATGCCTACTGCCACCTCCGTAATATTGTCAAATTCAGTCCCTACTTTCACCATGACTTTGTTGGTATTCTTATTGTTTCCTACTGTAGTGCTGCAGTCACTGCATTATTTATGATATCCATGTATCCCTACTTCAGGGAACAACAAAGCGATACAGTCTGATTATCATTCTACTCCAAGGCAGCATCAACCTCTTGAAATAAATGAGGCAAAAGTAAAGGAAATAAATACCTATGGAATAGGTAAATGACAACTAAAGAGGAATATATTAAGTAACAAATAATTTAAAAGTTGTAGACAAAAGTCTTGAGTTAATAAACTGACTGTTTATTATTATTGTTGACGGAGTATAATATGCAAGCTAAATATCATGAAAATGATATTTCAGAATGTCATCTGACTCCACTGCTTTTAAAAAGATATTTGAAAATTACAACTTTCTGCATTTACGTATAAGACATTTATCTTCTTATGTTTATATTCATGACTATCTGAGGCAAACTAATTTAGGGAAGATTTGAGTAAAATGGGTTTCAACATAATCTTTAAGAACCCTGAATCAAGTCATTCTTTTAGGAAAGTACTTAGGAAGCCAGAGGGGCTGCCCTTTGGCATATTTAAAGAGCATCCAAGCAGCAAATAAATAGTTCAGTTTGAAGGACATATGCCATTTTTCCATTACTATCAATTTATAAATTTATATTTAAGGGATAGAATTATTCCATTGTCTATCTGGATTAGTCCAGCAAAGAGCAGCTGCTATTCAAAATGTCTTCTTCAGATATCCTGTTGAGATAGGGTACTCCTGCATGTCAAGGTTTCACAGAAGGTCAGGATCCTGTAGACGGCACAGTACCAGGACCATTCAAAGCACAGTCACCCAGAGCTAACCAAAAGGAATTATCGATCAGAGAAGTATCTCTGAATTCTCATTTTGTTCTGAAATTTAAGCACGGTCACTCAAAATTATGCCTCTGTCCATGCAAATGTAGGATGCTGAATACTTTCCTGATGAAAGAATCCTAAGTAGAACCCCCTCCACCCCCCGCCCAAAAATTCACTTTGTTTAGGAACATCAAGGTGCGGAGGTATGCGGATTTTACGTTTATTGTTAAAACACCAGCAGGGGATATGGGTTATTCTTTCCTACCTCAGTTCAACTTTGAAAACTCAATGCCATGCTTTGCAGTTGCCAGTTCCTAAAATGCCAGAATACAAAATAGCACACGTTTCTCATTCCTCATGCTGAAGCCAGTTTTGAAATATAGAATTATCAGACTGGACAGAAAGAGAAAATAAGAGAATTTGATCTCTTCCATCATTGGCAAGCCTGCATTCCAATTCTTGGTCTATGAATTGCTTCTGTGTTGAACTCAATAGATGTTTAAGACAAAAATATTCCAGCAATCTGCAGTGCAAAAACGGGGAATGAAGTCTCCTCACTGCCAAAAGATGTAACAGGAGAGAGAAGCCCCTGTTTATCTCTGTGTTTAATGGCAGAAGGGGAGCATATCAAGATGCTATCAGAGTAATGACCAGTTCTGATCTGCAATGACAGACAGCTGTTAAAAGAAAGTTGCTTAGAAAAAAACCAACCCAAACAATTAAAAGGCAGTTGCTTAAAAACAAACAAAAAAAGACCACATATTTAGCAGATGTCACTATGGTCTCAAAGGCTGTTTTGAACTGGACTGTGGTCATGAGCTTCGGAATATTTGATGCATACATAGCAACCAGGTTTTTTTACCACTTTTTAGGCCACAATAATTATTTCTTAGATCATTTTCTATAGACAGAAACTGAAAGGTAAATGCTAAAGGAGCAGCAAAGTCCAATATGTGATGCCTTTTCATTTCAAGTAAGCTTTCTGAGCTTCTCTTGAATTTAAGCACCTAAATTGTTGTTTAAATCCTGTAAGCCTCACATCAGCACTACAGCAGGCAGTCTGTTCTTACACTACCCCTCATTCTGCTTTTTCTCTCCTCTCCCAGATTATACAGCTAAAATAGACTTTTCTAAGGATAAACTTGTTTTTATGAATTTACCAATATCAATTTCAGATATTTCTATAATATTCTTTTTTATATATTTACACCTTGTCACAAAAGGTTATGTAAAGATGTAAACAGAGTTCTTTTTTCTAGCATTCCTTACAGAAAACAGTTATGTTATATGCATTCTATCTAACATTTGATATGGTAGGACATGAATCTCACATTGTACTACCACGAAAATGCAAACTATTTCAGTGCTGCTTTCTTAAAAGTATGTTTCTGAATAGTTATTTAAGGCCAATTTAATTTATTTAGCAATTTCCTTTTGGAAAGAAAATTATAGGTGATATGAGAAAATTCAGTGAGATTTTGTTGTATTACTTTTTCTAAAAAATAAATCATGTGAGTCTGTATTCAAATTTAGTCCAACAGACAAAATTTTTGTGCTTTGAATAATTGGATATTGGAATATCTTTGGACAGAGAGAGGGGGCTTTTTTCTTTGCTTTGTTTTTTTTTTTTTTTTTTTGTGAAGAAATGCAATTACTTTTTCTCTATACTATAAACTCTACTAAATGGCTTTAAACCAGAAAAAGTTTCATGATACCCTAATAAACCAAGTTTTAGATGTGATAACATTTTTAGCTCATTCATTATCTTAGGAAAGCAGAGATAGTTTCATTTTAGCAGGATTGGTACTAGTTTGCTACTCAGTCTCATTTACTGCTTTGATTTTTTTGCCCCCAAGTCTTGTTTTTCCTGTCTGCTTCAGCCTCATACAAGGCTCAGTCATTCTCAAAGGATCTATCCCGTGACCTACTGATCTTAGTTTTCCCTTTTGCCCTGGCTTCCTTGAATTGAATCACTATGTTCTGCCTTTGTAGAGACAGAAGGCTGTGTGGCCCGTACTAAGAAGTCAGCAGAAGGAAAAGTTGAGCCTCGTGTATAAAAAGGATTCTTACTCCTTCTGTGGGATTTTGTATTTGCTAACATGCTTATTTCTGTCCTCAGAGCTTTACTCTGCTTTTGCTAGCTCACAAAGGTGATAAACCTCTTTTCTCTGGAAATCTGTCCTTCAACAGTCATTGTTTAAAACCTATGGCTCTTCCCTGCCCTCCAATCTGGAATGCTACCTTACAAGCATCCCTTCTCATGGTAAATTTAATCCCTGAAGAGAAGAATAAATTTGTGCACTGGATGATGTAGCAACGGCCAAGTGCTGTAGTTGCATAGTGATACAGGAAGGAGTGCTCTGCATGACAGCCAAATCCAGCCAAGAGCCTTATCACTCCAACTCCATCTGCAAGCGTGCGAAAAATCCTGGTGAAGGAACGAAGGCTCAACTTGGCCATAGGAGAGCAGAAGCTAGACAGCTACATGGTGCCATAACGCAGTGAGATAAGAGAATTTATTGCTACAGTTCAGAGCAGTCCCTCCCATGCACCAATATCTTGCTTTTCCCAGTCCCTGCCTGTTTTTCCTTCAGCCTTCTCTGTTATTTCCAGTTCCCCTTTCTTTCTACATTTTTTCCTCTACCCTTTAGTCTTTCGCAGCCATATTCCGCTAACTCTTGCCTCAGGGCAAGAGTACAATTAGTACAATACCATCTATTGTACTAAAATACCAACTCCTATCCTATTACCTAAAAAGGCTTCTTCACAGCTATGCTGTGTTTATAGTCAGCTAATATCCAGACATATCAAGCCTATAAACATTTCCCTTACTATTTTTCAACTTCAGTCTCCAAATGGCACTAATAAATATACCATGTTCATTATCACAAAAATGTTTGCTTTCTTAGATGTATCGGAGTTATACTTTATGGAAAATTCCACTTACACAGGCATCCGCTGTCATTTGTTTACTCATCAAGAAGCTGCCAAAACTGTTTGTAGATGCTTCACTAGAAGGTTCATCATGTACTTTTGCATATCCAAAGCCAATATTGTCACTGACAGTATTTCATTAGCAAGTTCTTCTAAGATGATAATTTGATTTGATTAATTACGAAGGCTGAGAATTTTAGGAACCCCCCCAGCGAGCAGTAGCAGTCAATGGGAATCACAGTGACTGGCAATGAGGGGAGGAGACCTCCCAGGAGACAATGCTTGTTATCAAATCTGTTGGTAATAAACACTGCTAGTAATATTAAAACAAATAGTTCCTGAATAATTTCAATTCCTTGCATCTCTTCTCAGTGCTAGTAATGAGTTTTCAGTTTATGTCTTGTTAGAATCAGGAGGTGTTCATTTTTCCATTAAATTTCACACAGACTGGTCTGGCAAGTACCAGGAATGACAGTCCTGGAGGACTGAAGAAAAGGACTGCTAGGTCACTCTTGGAGTTTCATGTATTTTATTCAGGCTGTCAGGAAAAAACAGGGAGACCCTGCATCAGAGTAAAGCCACAAAGATGAGAGTGTTGATTGAGAATATTTCTTCTGTTTTGGGAAACATTACTAAGATAGACACCTATCAAAACTTGATGAATGAAACTGCTTGGTCAGAGATCTGAATGCTACTAAAGGACATTAAAATGTCATCCACATATATTTTGTAAAAAAAAAAAAAAAAATCTTATTAACCTTCTTTAAAGATCAAACATCTTGCCCTTGATGCAATTATAAAATAACTAGAACAAGTATTAATAAAAAAGGAAATTTTCCACTAAAGTGAAGATGCACCCTGTGGTCAGTCTAAGGACAGCACACAGCAGGAGCTAGTCCTTTTCTTTCAAAGGATGATAGAGGCTTCAGCTGATATCACTGGAAGAGTCTTTCTATTAAAATAGCTTGACTACAATGTCCGGTGATACTCTTTTCCTAATCCTTCCATTTGCATGACTCTGTTAACTAACATAAAGCTTGCAGTATGCACTGAATGCAAGACTAGCTATTCTCAGTGAAACCCAAGGTGACAACAAGAGAATATGCACTCAAATCAGAAGGAATTATTTACCTAAAAAAAATTCAGAAATTGTCCTAAATGTCATGATTCCCTCAAGCTCACGTTTAAAATATGAGTCAGATTTATGCTGACTAGGTTACAGCTTTAGAGCGTCCAGTACAAAAATGTGAAAGGCATGGCCCAATGTACCGAGAAGCCCTCCCCAAAAAATAATGGGCTTCACAGTATTCATCTTGAAGTTCCACAGAAAGATCACAAGTTCTCTACTTGGTTTTCTGTGTTTGGTGTTACCAGAAGGTTAGAATGCTTAATAATAAGCAGAATATCTATGTCAGCTGCTGTTTGTGTATTGATTTAAAACAGAGTTTTAGATAAAACCTATTTCCATAATCTAATTTTGAGGTGACAAAAGCAGATGAGATTCAGTGATTAAAACTGCAAGATAATGTCTGCTTTAAAGCATATGTCACTTACTCATATGGAATGTCAATTCCTAAATTAAAGAAACAGACCTGAATGTCATTTGGCAAAATCAAGAAAAACATCTGCTCTGTGTGCAGCAAGTGTCTCAAAAAGTACTTGAAGCTTATTTTCTGGAAATTACTAGGTATTACTATCCCTACGCTATCTATTATTTTTTGGAAAGGAATAGGTATTATTATTGCAATTAAATTGCCTTTTCCTTTTCAAGCTTGAGGTTACATTTCTTTTTTTCCTTTATGTGTCTTCCTCTAGTTTATTACAGAAAACAAACAACTGTCATTCATTCCATGCATCATGTCTCACCACTGAAAAAATATCCACTCCTGATCCACAGTACAATCTGTTGCTTGCAATTTTAACAAGCAGACACTAATGTTTGTTGCCTTATCTCACGTTGTTGCTCATACTTAGGACAAATGCCTGACAAATAGACGTCTATTCTGTCTTTTTTTTTTTTTTTTCAGAATGGTCCTGAAACTTCTTAAACAATGATTACTACTGAAAACATGAGAACAGTTACGTTGCCATGGAGCCAAAAGGACTTATCCATTCCTCCTCCTAGGAATGGCTGTCTGCCTCCACCAATCTATGTGTTTTGCTTTACGCTCCACTTTCCGCCTCAGAATGAAATTATCTTATTTTTCTGACTTCTTACACTATTAGTTGTCTTTAGGACTCCCGAGTGCTAGTAGTATGAATACAGACTGCTATTCCCCTCCACAAAAATATAAGTCCAATAACTCCAAGTTTTCAAATAGCTAGCTTTGTAATAAATGATTCTTTTGTAGTAGTAACTTTTACAAGCGTGATGGATAGAAATTAATTTCAGTAAACTCTGCTTTTCCTCTGTCCTCCTTGGTATATTAAGACCAGTTGTCTAGAACATCAAGTATTTTGGTTATTACAGCATCTTGCCTTCTGACTCCTGTCTTTCCTAATGAACTGTCAAGTCATCTGTTCTGCCTATGGTCATGATTTACTAACCATAACTGATGGTGATATTTTATGACATGCCTTTGCCTAATTTGGATGCCATTTCCATGTAACAATTTTACCAGTGTCCACCTTATCCTATTGGTAGACTAACAAAGTTCTTGGAATTTTTAATCAACTTTTTCAATCCATTCGAAAAATCTGCATTTCATTAAAAAAAACCCAAAACAACCAAAACCAAACAACCCTCTCTTATAAGTGTACACAAGAACATTCAAGGCCGAGTTTTTCCACTACAAAATCTGTGCAACCACATTGCATAAACTCCCTGAGAAAAAAGCCAATATTAAGGAATCAGTCGTCTCCGGTAACTGAGAACGCAGGTGAAGCCTCTTGACTCTTGGACACTAATCTTAGTTGTAAACAACAGCAAGCAAACTCTCACATTGCAGTAGACAATTTTAATATCATTATTTTTTCTGGACAAGAGCAGTCCATAAATCATAAAAAGTATGACATGATAACAAAGTCTGTTCTTAAATTCTTTCAAATAACTTAAAATGTCTTCTCTCTTGGCATATGTAAGATTTGATAAAATTTACTTTATATTCTTATTATAATTGGAGGCCTACTTCTCTACATTTAACTTCTATTCTGTAAGTTTTTAGCCAATACTACAGTTAAATGCATGAAAGAGAGACGCAGCAGTTCTTTCTGACGGGTCAAACACCATGTATGAACCAGAGACTGTAACTATTAAAACTATAATTGTGTGTGCGTGAGAAAATTGGTATATTAGTATTAGTATTAACTAAAAGTCATGGCAAGCCTTCAAACTTCAGTTGTTCTAAGCTTACACTACTTAAACAAAGTACAGATCAATGCATTGTGAGCATAATATTTCACAGACGGCTTCGTTTAAGACTTGTAAAACTAGTTTGATGACTATTATAAATTTATCCTTATTTTGGGGGTTTATATTAAGTGCTATTACTAGTACTTAATGATTTGTCAAATGGTATTCTCAATAAAAAGTAAAAGTCTTATTTGGATATGACCTGTTTTATCTTTCTAACATGTAGAGTTCACCAAGAAAGAGATTTACTCCCAAATATTATGCTAATAGTATTTTTTCCTAGCTTTGAACATCTCTTACTTAAAAATCAAAACAGACTACCAGAAAAAAAATAAAATACTGAATTACTATGTATCCTCACATTGATGACATAGTAAAAAGCTATTACTTCTGACAACGGAAGGTTTTCTCTTATAGCGAGATGCAGTGATAGGACACTTAGAAATGTTATCACTTTCCAATCTCAGCACCTTGATCAACATGAAGATAGTCTCACCGTACTCGACTCAAATAGTGTTATAAAAAATCTGCAAATGGCCAGCAACTGCAACAAAATAATTCATACAAAATAAATAGAAATGGCATCTGCTCCTCAGAATACTTTAGCCTTATAGCTGGAATTTGAAAGGCATATTCTAAGCAAAAATGCTGCTGACTTAGCGTTTTCTTAGAGGCTTGTGGGAAATTAGAGGACTATCAATGACATGCATCATCACTTCAAATGAACTGTGGAATCCAATAAAATAAGTGTGCAGATTCCACATAGTTGGAAGTGGGCACAAAAATTTTGTAATTTCTCATGATTTCATGCAATCGCTTTTTCATTATTATGTCATTTTTGGCACTTCTGAAATTGAAAATCTAATAAGTAAATAGACCAAAGCTTAAAATAGCTTAGTAGGAGGGGAAAATGACTTAGGAGGAATGAGGATTATGCCTAATGTATTACTTGGACCATGAAGTTCTATGTCAATGGTAGAAGTACCATCAGAGCCTGACACGCTTAGCTGACACACAGAACCTACGCAAATGTATAGGAAAGGATGTAGGGCAAAATCAAAGAGCTCTGCCGAATGTCCTCTTTTAAGGGCAGTTTAGCATATTCCTGCCCCAATGTGAATGTCCTGCCTAATGCCAGAAACTTTCAGCCCTGTAAGAGAGAACTTACATGTCCTGGTCTAGCAAAACCACACAAACCCCATCTTTTCATCAGCAGTTTAAATTAATGCATCAGAAAGCAAACTGAAAATGCCAGAACGTGTTTTCTTTTCATCATCTCCTCCACAGGGGCAGTAAACTTTACTAGGAAAAAAGCAGGACAGCTGGAGATAGATGTGTCACATCAGCCTAGCAAGATTCACTAGAGGATGTGTATCAAAACCCAAAGCATTCTGTATTAAAGGGGTGTCCGGCACTGATAAGGAGGAGAAAGAGAAATAATTTTTTAATCTACTTAGAAAATATGGCAAAGAATGTACACTGTTTTCTGGATGACCAAGATACAGACCAATGTGTTAGTACATCTGAGAAAAGAAAACAAAAGTCTCTTTGGAGGCTGGGAAATTATTACCTGTTACTTTCACAAAAGGTATTTCCCATGGAAAACATTGCCTGCATATAGGTACTGCCTATTCTGGCACCACTCCTGAAATGCAAAACAGATCCCTGTATATGTCTTTATGCACAATGTTTTCAATAATTTAAGATTGATAACCATTTCCATGATTCATCGACTTAAGCGTTCATCATGTAATTTTCCCTAATATTGATGTGATTCTGAGGCTAAAACGATTTCCATGGATTCCATAAGCATTTGTTTCTTTTCTATTAACTTGGTCATAGTGCAAGTTAGTTATAATTTCTAGAATTTTTTTTCCTCATAAAATGAAAAGCATAATTCATTTCTTCTTTTATCATCTTTGCAGAGAAATATGTAGGCTGCACAATTTTGCCAAAGAAATCTTAGAACGGAAGCCCCAGATGAAATCCTGGCTGTACTGAAGTCAAATGCAAAAGCCAAATTTGGTCCCTAACTTTTTGCACATATGTTTTTATCTGAGGTTACCAGATAATCGAATACCTTATAAATCTTCCTTTTCAAAACAGTAACCCTTCACTGAATGTTTCTGCTTTGATAAGAAACGAGACTAACACATTATGTCAAAATTACTGCAACTAGAAGAATAGTTATTGATAATACTAGAACACCATAATTATATGGTATTATCTTGAAACTACCCTTTTACAAAAGGGCAGGATTACAAGCAGAGTTGATACGGTCAGTTTTAAGGATAGCAACTGGCTGCAGTTTTGAGAGACGATCTTTATCACAATGTTAAATTAAATGTGTCATTCTAAGTCTCTTGAAACCCATGCTTAGAAACATGACAGAAAAGGTTTCAGATAGAATAAATTCCAACAATTCTATGCCTAAGGAAGTAATTTGTTAATATAATAATCTTCTTTTCTCTTTAGGCTTAATCCCCAAAGAGAACTGTAGTATTTAAAATGCATTTTTAATATTGATATTTAAGATTAAATACAAACATTTTTTATTTTAAACATATATATACAACAAATACCACAGTTCAAAAGTCATAAGGTTAGGTGTATTTGTGCTTTCTGAATTTGTCTGTATCAGTTTGTTTAAAGCTTTTAGCGGGTACCTTTTCTTAGAAGATTTTTCTTCTCGTTAGAACTGCCTTATTACCTAGCTGTTCCTTAAATAGTTCTTAAGAAAGCCATTTCAATTTAATTTCCATTTTCACTGAATTAATAATATCTTAGGAGTAGAGAGCGTGATGCATGAGAGTGAAAAGGAATTCTAGTCAAGTCCCCCAATATTACAGAGAAGTACATTGTAGTATCACTTTCCTGCACTTGACAGACCCAGTTCTCAAATACAATCTTTTGCTCACACTATTCTTATTGGAAAGACTTGCCATTCCTTAATGGGTAAGGACTGCTGCATTTCTTGTGCCATTTTACAGCATGTATCCTTTTTTTTTAAATGTTATTTTTTTGTTTGAGTCCCTGTTAAGTATTTCTTCCTCTGGTAAGTGCTCTTTGTACCTATTCCTTTCCTGAACATAAACGCTCACTCCTACCTAGTATTCCACACAAAGTTTTAACAGTATGTGACAACACTGCATTAACATTTCACCATTGCTACTGAAAATATTTTGCTTAATACATAAAATCATACTGATCTCTTTCTCAGCCATGTCAAATAGGTAGCCCACAGGCACTCACTGTACTACTAACTAAAACAGATAATTTCCTCTTAGATTTCCAAGAACTGAGTTCAAAATTTATAAGACCATTCTCTTCTTTCTACTAATTCCCTTGAGTGTTCTCTCTTTCCTGAAATTAGATAATATTAGGAACTTCAAAGTCTATCTGATTTAGTCAAACAAAATTGTCACTGATATTCAAAGCACAACTGGACTTTTGACGATCAGTCACAAAAGCTAGAGCATAAACAGTTCATGAGGGCTTCTACTGTGTGTAAAATGTGTTGCAGATCTATCTGACTTTACGAGCATTAATACAAAGGTTTTGCCTTTCACTTCAAGTTATAGTAGTTTGTGGGTTTTAAACCAGCAGAGATCCTGTTTCAAAAATCAGAGCATTGAAACAAGTTCAACTTTTGTACTCCGTAGACAAAAAAAAAAAGTCATCTCTGACTCAACTTAGTCTATGAATATCCAATATTCAGATTTTGCGTTATGTAACTCAAATTTCCAACTACTTGCTTCAGAGGACTAAGGCTTCAGAACAGATATTAATAAAAATAAAGGATATTTATATGAAAGACTTTAAATAGACTAAAGGTCACAGTGAATGATTCTGTGATCATCTCAGGAGCAAGACATTAGACAAATAAATCTTATTATTGAAATTAATTCTTTAAAGAATCTTCTCACTATGAAAATATAAGATAAGGCTAGTCGAGTCCTCATTAAATACTGCATTTACTATGTTGTGTACTCTTTAGATTTATTGTGCTCAAGGAATTGGCTGGCTCAGAAGACAGTCAGTAATTTTTTCTATTTGCAATGAACAGATTAGTACAGAATGCTCACTTCTGACTTTAAAATAAGACAGACATATGGATGCTAAGTGACGTACCTCCTCATCTGTTGCAAGTCAAACTTTGCCAGAAATAGGGAGATCAGACAGCAGAGAGCAAAACCAATATAGTTTCTTAGAAAGTTGTAAAAGTATTCCTCACTGTAAGTATAAATCATGGAAATATTATTTTGCAGCAGTACGTTGGCTCAAAGTGCTGCAATTACTGAAATAAAGATATAAGCATAAACAAGCAAAAAGCAGTTCCACATAAAATCCCGGATAACACATGGTTTGTAGTTAGCAACTACAAACATAAGAATTCTCAGTGGTAATTGAACAATACATTTCAAACCAAATTAAATAATTACATCTTGAACTTTTCCCCATATTTGTAACTTTAATTATGATATACCTTTAAACTAAAAACAGCAATCAAAGGAAATGGTTCTAAAACATTAACAATGAAACACTTAGGAATACTTTTAGGAGCCTGTCAGTCTTACTATAAACAATCTATTTTTTAAAAAATACAGTCTAAAAATCATAAAAGTCCCAAAATATTAAAAATCCTCCAAAGCTTTAGATTAATGTGCTGTATAGGTAAAAACACAATTTTTAATATAAAGCATGCAAAGGAAATTGCTTCAGGAGTCTGTTGAAATCCAGATACTCTAAAGTTCAGGTTAAAGATTAAAAATTATGAAAGTGCAGGAAAAAAATAAAGCCAGTAATGTATGATTCATTGAGCACGAGATTTACATTAGTGAAATAAGGGATCAAGCCCTAAAAAACCCAAACCAAAACACTTCAATTATTTAGATGCAGAAATACATGCTTTTCATATAAAATAAAACTTCAGTAACTTTTATCTCTTTAGAAAGCATAATAACCTGAAAGCTGTGGTGTTACATGAATAAAAACAAAACAAAAAAAGCATGACCAAAGACAACCAGGTTAATAAACAATATTAATATTTCAGAAAAATCAAGTTTTCCTCCTATAAGCCCAGAAAACAAATATTCTGAGTTAGTCTGCAGTACCACACAATTTCAACATAATTTTCAATATAAGCTGCAGAATATATATTGACTACTCCTTACTAATCCAGGCAAAAACTGTAGTTCAGGGAGTGCCATTTTACAGGGCATCTCAGAGGGCAGCTAGAAAGATAACTCACAGAAATTAATACACTTCTGAGGAAGAGCAATTAAAAAATACGCTCCACTATTTTCCATGAGAACATCAAAAAGTTTTAAGAATAATTCCACTGTATTTTCAGAATACAGCATTCTCAGATTTCACAAGCACTTGATACATTAATTTAATGCAGGTTGCCTGCAGTTTGGGAGAAAGTTTCTACATTGAAAAAAAGAAAATTAAACAGTATGTTCCAAGTTGAGTTTTATGGCTAATAATGATAGTTAAATTATTTGTATTAAGAAGATTAGTCTGCAGTTTTAGTTGTAATATTAGTATCTAGTTCTCTTTCCACATATTTTTCGTGTGGTTTTAGTTAGGAAAACTTCAGGTTGTATTCCTCAGGTGTTAATTTATTTTTGGGTGGGGTATCCCAGGCCTATGCAATGGGGGAAAAGAGTCCCTTGTCATGAAGAACACCACCCTGAATTAACAACTTGTCAATTTGTAATCGAATAGAGATATTTAAAGCTAAAATGACTAAAGCAGCTTCCAAATTATCCAAAAAACATACAGCAGGGAAAATTTCTGCTCTAGTAGCAAGGACTGAAAGAATAAGCAATGTATTTGTCTGCCACACCTATAATTTCTATCATTCTAAAGAGGAAAAGTTGTGTTGACAAGTTAAAGCTCTCCGCATCATCAGAAAACTCATCAAGACACTTAAAATGGTTGAACGGAGACTTCATGTTAATTCAACAGAGGCACTGTTTAGCTAATTCAGTTCCATATTGCAAAAAGTCTCCGTATAGAACAAACCCCTTAGATCTGGCATGATCCTAAGGCAGTCTGGTTTTCTGCACTATTCCAAGACCATTCCTATTGCAGCCATTCTGTATCGATTGTCATAGATCATTTCTCATCTTAAG
The DNA here is from genome assembly GCF_963924245.1 of Chroicocephalus ridibundus. NCBI lineage: Eukaryota > Metazoa > Chordata > Aves > Charadriiformes > Laridae > Chroicocephalus > Chroicocephalus ridibundus. The sequence goes on along the minus strand of NC_086284.1, from coordinate 16,583,230 downwards.
TAGGTTCATTTTCATTCCTGGTACATTATGTACTGTTTCAGCCTCAATCTGAATTGCTGTTTAATAAGTTAAATAATCATAAGAAGTAATTACCCAACATTTAAGCTGATTTGTAGCTGTAGCTGTGAGGCTGCAAGATTATCAGGGATATTATGTACATATTTCTGTTCCTTTGTCTTCTATCTAAGAGAACAAATGGTTTTAAGTTGTCTAAACTTGGATTAAGAGACAGGAAATTTCAAAATTTCTCACACAGTTTTAAATTGAAATACTTAATTTATCCTCAAGAAAGCTATTCAGTATTTCTTGTTCAGTTCTCTCATCTGTCTATTAAGATTTACTTACACCGTGTTAAAATCTAAAGAAGAATTCATAAGAATTCAATGAGATAAATGTGGTTTCTGAGCCAAAAGCGATCGGTGGCTAAAGAATTTAGGGAAAAATATCTATCATCTGCTTTGTCCCAACCCTTGGCATGCACTTTGGTCAATGTAGAGAGGAATATTTTCATGATCCAACATCCTTGGTCTTTTGCTCACTCCAAGAACATCCCGAACCACTGCTATAAAGTGAAGCTAAGGAAGTGTTTGGCCTTGAAGGAACGTGAAATCATTTATTGGATTGTTAGATTTTGCCAAATACTGCATTTAGGAATTTTTTTTTTTAAGTTACTAAAGAAGAAAAGTTCTTTACAGTTATTGACTCAAAGAATAAAGACTTCTATTACAGGCAAACGCAAGTCTGAGACAAAATAAACCCAACTAACTTGAAGTTCTAGTAATTAGCTTTTATCCCCCAACAGCCTTTGATACTACTCATAGTAATATAATGTGCCATAACACTGTCACACAAGTTAAAAAACTGACCAAGACTAAGATTACTGTTAGTAAGAAATCATGTTACTGTTGCATCATGGAGATCTTGAATATTACTATACTCTGTGTTCATGAAATACTACTGGAGGAAAGAGCCTTCTGGAGTAACAAACAAGACAATAAGTTTGTTTTTTAAGTGTGCACCTGTTTTTCAGCATGGTTACACAATGTTTTTTCCCTGGTTTCTAAATTTCTAGCAAGGCTTCAGACTTTCAGGAAAGATAGTTGGCATCTCTGCAAGCTAAACAAAGTGGGAGGTAATAGAGATTGACAGAGGGAATTGTCTAAGGTTTTGGATAAGACAAGCTCTGCAAGAGCTGTCTCAATTAAGGGAGTTTGTTAGCTTAACAGAAGGGTTCACTACTACAGGCCCTAAGTAGATTAAATACTGCTACTGCCTTTTCAGATTTACCATGGAAAAAAGTGTTTTTTCATCTGATGCTGACCATTGCATTATGGTCTACGATGCTGGAGGAAAATCACTGCACGGGAATACTGTAGTGTATTGAGGAGAATTCAGAAGTTACATTAGTGCAGGAGGCATTAAAATGAAGCAGACTCTTGATCATTTTGTACTCCCCAAAAGCTTCGGCTGGATGTTGAACTTCATCTCCATACCTAGTTTTGTACAAACTCAGATCATGCGTCCACCCATCAGACTCCGGGTCAGCACTGCTTCAGCTATGTGTAAGGTTAACAGACATCACCTACTTGGAGATTTGTATCTCAATGGGAAGCTGAATTAGAGTCCTAGAGGGTTCATAGTTTCTAAAAATACCTCCCAAACCAAACTATATTAAACAACATCCTTTTAAAGAATTAAAAACTGTCTCCTTCAGAGTTCAAAGGTTTACATACAACTGGGATTGGTGAGAGCTAGTACAACTTTGTTTTCCCAAATGTTATCCTAGGAAGTATCGTAGATTTCTTTCTTTCACGCTTTTACCACTCCAGTTGTACCACTCAGGTTCTGTTGCTACGTGCCTGGTAAAAGACAGAAGAGAACTCTAACGAAGAAGTTCAACAACATAATTTTTTTTAATTGACAACTATTTTTGGTGAGAAAAGTCCTGACCTGTGGAATTTGATGCTGAAATGAAATATACTTCCTAACACCATTATATATCATGAACAGTAGAGTCTCCAAATTTTGGCCCATATGGCAGAATATGGCTTAATAAGCTGCACTATACATAAGCATGTAGTTAATCAACGGCTCTGTTCAGGCACGTGCAAAGTAGAAAATTGTTCCCACGTGTAGATTTATGTGCACGGGAGAACTTCTCTGGCCACGCTGGACTCCAAGGAGATAACAGTAGAATTCCTCTGTCAGAGCAGCATTTGCTCCAAATGCCCTTCCCACCCCACCTCCATCTTTTCAGTCTCAGAGGCAGAAGCACAGAAGCCACCGGCTTCTTTCAGCATCTTATCCTTGCAATAAGTTACTGATGAGAAAACTTAACCAGTTCTGTCCCAATATAATTCTTAACAGAAAAAGTGAATGGGATAATTCATTCTGTTTAATAGAACTAGACTGGTCTTTTAAAAATATCATTCCCTGATTCCTTTTATGTTCAATTAAAAAGAATATTTCAAAGTTTTTCCAGTATGCACTCTGGCATGTATCCTATTTTATGCAAATACATAATGAATCCTTTTACGCTTCTCATTAACTGAGTTATTTTCAGCACGCCTATGTTCTCTGCTGTTCATATCCATTTTTACTACATATTCCAAATGAGAACAGAAAGAACATATTTCAGGCTTTTACTGAAGTTAAATATTTGCACAGAAAAAGGCGGAAAGTATTCAAAAGTTCAATGATTTTATCAAGATAACAGTAAGTGTCACGATTATGTAGTATTTCAAACAAAACTAGGAAACACTGATTTACAAAGAAGTACATTGAACATATCCAGCATTCTGTCCTAAACCCAGAGTAATTTGCATCTACCTATCTCATTCTTTGTTTTAGATGGCTGACCTCTAGAACACAGAGTCTAAAGACAAAAGCAAATTTGTATTTGACCTAGATTTATTAAATATTTATAAGTTCATAAAGCTCAGCACTTTGAAAATAAGAATTCTCTGTCATTTACATTTCTTTCCATATTTCTGAGATTTTATTGCTGTCAGCTATGGCCAACCATCTTATATTAGCAAGCAGTCAGGACTGAGAATAAGATGTCCAGCGTTAACCTTTTTACCTAATAAAACATCAGTACAGCTCAATTGCTCATGGCACTGTCCTCAGTCATTTAATTCACTTTCTATCTGCACTCAAGAGAAAGGACCGCAACATTTTCTGCCACTCTGACTACAAGTAATTCACCTCAGCCTGTGAAGGATTAAGAGGTAAGGCAGTTTCACGTCTTAAGTTTTCAATCTCTTTCCATGAATTAGTGCTGACAACACTGTTTTCACATACCCATTTTCATCTCATGATTGAAGCTGCACTTCTACTGGTTAAGAAAAATGCATCTCTACACATATCATTTCGAGCCTAAGTTCTTAATAATCGAAAAGAAAAAATAGGAGTACAATTTACAGACATATTGCCAATATACTAAGGCCCTTAAGTCAAAGTCTTCTCAAAAACTGTACGGCCTATAATTAATACTCCAGCAGAACTCCCACAGAAACATGACCTCGGTTGCAGTGGGCACTATTCAGGCACGCACATCCCTGTTCCAGAGAGATCACTGTTTAATTTAAAGGAAGAAAATTTAACAGCAACAAGAGATGCCAATAGAGACAAACAAATTAAGCTCAGGCAGCTATTGAAGACAAAGTAAAAAATAGGAGTCAGGCATGGAGTAATTTCTTCCTTAGGAGGCTAATAAAGAAAATTTGCTTCTGTCTCATGGAAGCACCTACAAGTACCCATTTCTCCTTTTATTTTTCTAAAACCTTTATGTTTTCCACTTGTAAATGACAGAGACATGTACACACTGCAATGGTCTTACAATAGTGGTTCATCCACTTGAATGAAAAGTGACTAACACTAACTGCCTTGAAGGAGCAGGAAGAAACCTCTTACAGCAGCCAACTGTGCGTCCTGTGCATTCAGCCACAGTTAGTGTTTACCAGCAACAATTTCCTTTCAGTTACATGCAGAGCTTTGGTGAACCTACCGCATTTCCACACCATTAACTTCCAAACATTTTTTCTTCCCACTGTCACTCACCATGATCTCTTCTGTGTTTTTCTGTCGAATCCAATAGCTTCTCCAGCAGTCTCGCTCTGTCTATCTCAGAACAAACTCAGACCTTGCTTCTTCTACACAGCCTTTCTCTCATTCACATCTGTCTTTCTGAGTAGTCTAGGCAGTACCTTGGAAATTGCTCACCATCATTATTCTGTGTTTACCCCAAAAGTATGAAGCGTCTCACGATCCCAGGTGTGGTAGGCAGAGCCAATTTAACTGGGTTACTTAAAGGAGCAAGACACAATGCTTCACTTGCCTGGGCAGCAGTATATTATTGTGCCAAACAGCAAGCAGTTCATGGTTGGCAGTGCTCTGAAGCATGGGGCTTTATCTCCTGTAAATAGGATTAGCAAATGAAAATATGTATTCTAGTTTCATACAGCAGGATTATCTACAAAGCAATGCATTTCTGTGATGTTCCTTTTAGCTCTATTTTCAGATGAGTACTAAGACAGCCTTTGTTAACCTCTTCTGTAACAAAATGCACACGTTCTAACACGTTAGATTGCAGATTTAGACTATAAATTTTATATCAGCTCTTTAGGAAAAATAATAGAAATATCTCAGTCATAAATTTTCCTATTAGAAGAGAAAAAGTTGTGTCATAGAATTACTACAAATCACAGAGCAGCTTAATACATCAAATAAATAGGCACTCATTACAGTATTTGAAGTATTGTGTGCTTCCAGTTTTAAGGTATCCATTTTATATATGCGCATTTTTAAAAACAAAAGGAAATACTGCTGCACAAGTTTTTCTTCATGACTCTCCCAAAAGCAGATTCTGATAGCCAAATATTTTTGAGAAGGCACTGAAAATGGTAAATTACCTGCTTATGTTAATTCAATGCCAGTTCAAGAGCACTGTATTTGTCATCTGAAGCTTCATAGTATGTCTCCAAAACAGACTCATGAAAAATTATCATGAAGTGTTATACTGAAGCAACATAAGAAAAACTTTCCACTTCCCTGAATTGTTTCCATATTTACTATAAGTTCATCCTTATTACTAATTACTTAGTTTTATTTACAATTTAAAATATAATATAACACACTTACTTATGCACAAAAAACCTTACCCTCTGAACTTTCACTGAACAGCAAAAGTAAGTTTACCAGCCTGAGCATGGATTATCTGAGTTGATTCTGCATGACGGCTGAAATATCCAGAGACTTACTTTCCAAAGAATGGAAGGCATTTACTGTCTGCAGGACACACTTCCTGTTAAATATATGAGGGAAATAACAGCACAGCCAGAAATTGTGTTTCCCTCTACAGCAGTCAGAAATAAAGACATCATGTTACACAGAATGTGAGTCTCTCGTTTGTGTTTCATGATTTACTGAAAAACTAATAAAAAGGTTATCCTTTAAAACGCATACACTTCATACACCACATAATGCAACAGTTTCTTCTCCATAACCAATTAACATGAATCACCCTGCCGACTTTTCTCCATTAACAAAATTTAGTTCTTGTTATGTACAGAAATCATAAATATTTGTAACCATTATGAAAAATTTCAAAATATTTTAAAGCAACAGGGTGCTCCCCTGCCTGCTTCAATATTGTTATAAAAGGAAGAAAAAATATTGCATATGAGTATCTTCTGATCTTTCCTCATGGTTTGTAAAACAAAAGCAAAACATTCCTTTTCAGTACAACCAAGGGATACAATGCTAACAGGCTAGACAATTGTTGCCTTCCTTTCAGACAACGTCTGATTGACAGAACTAGAAAGATGTATACTAGACTAATAAATGGCATTTTATGTTGTACCAATGTCCAATCATTAACTAGGTGAAAGCAATTTCCAATACTGACCAACACTAGGATCTAAAGACCCAGGGCAAAAATCCAAGCTACTAAATTCATTGGTTTAAACAACTAATAGACATAGGGGAAGGAAAAGAAAGAAAATAAATAAATAAAAAAGAAACAGAGCTCCAAACTGATGCAGACATTCATAAGGGAAACTATTTTCAAAGCATGCCATTAGAAATGCTCTGTTTGAGGATTGACACAATAACACCCTTCTTTTGGGGGAAAAAATAATAGACGTGAGCTTTAGCATATTTAACAGCCATCTAATTTCACATAATCACATCATTTGAAATATCACTACAAACAAAGAAGCAGTAAAATACATACAAATTCTCTTTATTAATTCTCCCTTCTGCAAGATCTGTTCTGGTCTCTACCCTCCTCCCCCTTCTTTTTTCACCCTAGCAATGATTTCTGCCTCTCACAGACTTGATTGCTCTGATGACCTCAATCAAAAGGCAATTATCCAGTGAGGATGGAAGGTAATTATTCCCATCAAGGAGAGATTGAATGCACCTGAATAGACAGCTGCAGTTCTTCCAGGGATTACATTATTACTATAGCAATTGCCTCCATTAATTTGTGATGCATGTCAAATTTATGATAAAAAGTTGATTTGTTTGCAGGACAACTACTTTTCCCATTTCACTCAACACGCATTCTAAGGCAGGAGCAACAGTCAATTGTAAGTTACTTTAGCACATATGTGACAACTCTCAGCATGAAACCATCTGCTCAGGAGTGAACATGACATAAAACCAGGAAAAGGGATTGAAGCTCTATACAGATGTATTTTATATAATTCACAGACAGAGCCAAAAGCATGGATAATTCAGCCCAAGCTTGCCACAACTCTGCTGTAGGGACAAAAGTATAGGGACAATAAACACTAGTAAAAGAAAAAATGGTAAGGCTCAGCAAAAAAATAAGTTTACTCAACCTATTTACCTTCAACAGTAGATGGGAAAATGTTTAATTCTAGAGGAGAAAGTTATTGTGGAAAATTTGTACTTCAATATTTACAACAACGTCCTATTTTTAAAAGAGGCTGACAACCTACTTCTTCTCAGATTGATGAGGACTTGTAAGTCCTCAGACTTAAAAGGTACTTTTTGAATGCTGAGCCTTTTCTGGAAATTCTAAGGTAAGGACTCTAATCCCTGTAATCACTCCACGTGCTAAAATTCTGCCTTCCTTAGGCAGAGTTATATGATTGAGAAATAGGATTTCTAACATAAAAGTTCAAATTTCAGTAGATTTGTATATACTTCTGTAAGTAGTCTGGAAGTGATCAGATGCTTCAGAATTGCAGTAGGTAAAACTGGTCCCCCTGAGCGCTGATGTTTGCCCTGAATTAAAAGGGACCAGGCGTAAGGCATAGAAGGCTGAATAAGAATGCTTTTTACTCACTGATGAACTATAAGGAATTCTAATGCACAACCAGCCAACAAACATGTTGTTACATTTTATTAGAGGTTATTTTTCTGCATAGGCTACATCTTGTAAATGTTGCATTTTAATGCAGGCAAAATATGTAAAACTTACCATTCTAATGCTAATAAATTGTCATAAATGTCAGCAGTAAGGTCATACAGCGTAGTGTTAATTAGGCAGATACATGGCATATTTAATTTAGAAATAGGGAATTTTCTATTGTATTCTTACATCCCTTCATTCTTGGAAGTATGCTATCTAGTCCTATCGGCTTACTAACCTTAAATTTACCTTTTTTTTTCTATAAAGTTCTTCTGGGACACTAAAGTCTCCAAAACCATTTGCATTCTTATTATCTCAAAAGTGTATCACAAAACACTCTCTCTTTTGAAGTGTAGTCCTAAATAAGTAAATACTTTTCTCAGCATCGTCAACTTTTCACCATCATCTCCATCTTCTCTCTGTAGTTCACTGAAATATGAGAGGGGAAGGGAGAGGAGAAGGGAGTTAAGTGTGAAGAAGGAAAATAAAAAAGCTGACAACGGAACGGGGCAGGTATTTGCCTTGCCTATTTAAAAATTCTTCTTTTTACTTTCCAAAGTAAAAGACACAGCTTAATTTCCAGTCTCCAAACAATAGCTGTTCAGTTCAACTGGCTTTGCTCTTGCAACACATGTTTTTCTGCTTTCTTTTTTCGTTCTTTGTATGTTACAGAAAGTTTAAAGTACAATCAAAGTTCACTTCCCTAAGCCTATTTCACCACTGACTAAACATACAAGTCCTAGTTTGGCTTGACTTCTTTTTTATCACTACTTAGAGCTGTCTATCTTGAAATTCTCAATGATCGATGTCAGTTCATACATAAAATAACTTTTCTTTTTCCATGAAGAGAATAGCAGAAATGTACTGTAGAGTTTGGGATCCCTATTGACCAGTGCTTTATTAAGTTTGTGTGCATCAGATATGGATAAAACACAGAACTTTTCTTCTTCCAGGAGAACTGCTGATACTTGTACGACTTCTATACAAGTCATCTTTAGATTCATAATTACTGTGGCTAAACCTAGCTTTTGCAAGTTGCTAAATAACTTTCATCCCATAAAGTTTTAAAAGATTGTCAGTTTCTCATTTAATTACAGTCAACTGCTTCTAGATATTGAGATACACTATATAAAGATCCTAAGAATTCAGGCATGTTTTTCTGTATCTTAACTAAGATGCCAGACGGCCTCCTGGTAGACGCTTTTCTCTTTGGTCTTGACACATATAACAAAAGCTCCTCACCAGGGTCATACAATTTTTGTGCCCGAAAATTCCCCAGTCTATACTCTCCTAGGTATTTCAGAGAACATGGGGGAACCAGACACTTCAGGATGACAAGTGGTCAGGTTTCTGGATTTGCCTTGCTCTTCAGTGAGAAACATGTTATTGTTGGGTTATATTAAGATCATTTTTATCTCAAGCTAGGTTAAAGAAATATGCAAATAAAAGAAATTATTCAAAAACATCAAAAAGTAGTTGACACAGTGACAAAAAAAAGGGAAGGAAGTGCCATTTAATGTACTTGAACTATGATTAAAACAAAAATCCCTTTATGTAGCAGGTGTGATGTGGACTTCTCTGGCATCTGTGGATTTTATTTTCCTACGTGCCTTGTACCCCAGGTATTATCCCTGAAAGAAAACCTAGGCTTGGTCAGAAAGACTTGGTTTTAGAATTAATTTCTATTTTGGAGCCCTCCAGTGAGTCTAGATACATTTAATCTGATTTTCTAAAATGAGTTTACTTCTCTTTCATCGCAGTAATAGTCTGACCATCCATCTGAATCAAAATAAACTTTCTCTCACTTCTTTAAAAATGCAAATTGCTTCTTGGACCAATCTGGTCCAGTTCTTATATGTGACAGACAAATTACCCATTCCTTGACTCAAAGATGGTATAACCTTCTCCTATCTCTTTCTCTTTGAGTGATTCAGGGTAACTTTTTACAGTATACATAATGCAGCAGAACTCAGGCCTTTGGCTGATAGGGCAATATAACTGTTTCTTCCCTCTCCCTTCCTGACATCCTATCTAAGTGAAACCTAAGGTAAACTGAAGAGAATCCTTTATTTTGGGTTGGGTAGAGAAGTTTTTTCCAAACAATCTGCTGGTTGAACTTACTCACCTGTGAATAAATTATTATTAAATCTGATGGGAAGGAGACAACAGTGTCTGTCTGCGAGGGAGGTGAAAAGGTGCTTCATGACTGCAGCCTGCTATGAGTTGGACTATGCACAGCGATTACACCTGCAGCACAAATGCTCTCATGTGAGGTACCTTCTCCACGGACTCTTGCATGTCTACATTGATGAATATAGTGGAAACAAATACCTAAATGGGATATAAGATTCATTACTGGTTCTTTACAAAGACACTGACATGAGTGTAATTAGCTTTTTTGGCATGACAATGCGCCTGGGAATATCAATCCCCAGCCCCAACATCCCTTCTAGGAGGATGTTATAACCCATAGCCTTTTTATTCAAATCTCTACTAAGCTCTTCCAGTTTGCCAGTGAGGAGCTCCTCTTTCCTTATCGTGCTTAAGCACTGAGGCAAGCTAGTTTGCAATCAGAAGAGTAATAAGAATAGCTGCTGCAGCAATAACCCCTTTGAGAAATAGTGCAGTAAGAGGTTATCAATTTGTAGCAAACAGACAAATTGCGCCCTGGGCCTCTGGATATATCTGCTACTGCATCCAGTACTGCATTGACTCACAAAGTTGAATATTCAGTTTGTTGCTGCAGAACAGTAATCGAGGTGTCTTGGGTAATCTAAACAACTGAATTAGTCATGGTCATCCTCTACTAATTATGGTTATGGATGAACTGCTTTTGATTCACCAAGAAGTTTATTAATAAGTCCAGAGACCAACTTAAGGGTAAATCAGAATAAGGTGACTTACAGGAAAGAGTACATTACCTGGTAGCACCAAACATATCAATTTTATATGGCCAAGAACTGCTGATAAGAAAATTTTATGGCATGCTGTGATATACAGCTTTAAATTATGGAGTTACCACTCACACTGTATGTGCCTTACAAGAGATTTATCCGCACCTTTAAAGGTTTATACAATTAAATATTTCTTTAAAGAACTATAGAAAATGTAGAATATTTTAAAAGACATACATTTAGAAATCCTAAAAGCTCATAAATAATTTAAAATGAGAACACATTAATATAAAAAGAAGCAAAAATTAATAATAAATCACACTATCAGCAGACAAAGACCAAATTGCCCTTTTAAGAGTCCTGGTTTCATTTCTAATCTCTAGTAACTAAGCAGAGATAAATGGAAAGGGAAAAAAAAAAAAAGAGGAAAACATGACAGCAGGTCAGCTCTGTTGAATGTGTAGAAGTTAATAAAAGAAATGTGAACTTTCTACCATGCTTTGTATATTAACACCTATGTTCTTTTGGGGCTGTAATGCGAGATTGTTAAAATACATGATGCTGCTCCATATTCATTGCTTTCCTAATAATAAACAGTGATGAATGACTGCAAATATCTGTTGCAGAAGTGGATGAGATATGGATATAATGAACACACCAAGGGGGTATATTTTAAAGCCAGTATGTGATTGTAGTATGCACAAAACCAATTACATAAGTAATGCCCACATCACTCATGCTCTGTTTTGCAGATCAGCACACATTTTAAAGTTCCCAGTAATGAGAACTTTGCTGATTGTTACCCAGAGAGGGGATTTCAGGCAGCTTTTTGAAAAAAAACAAACAAAACAAAAACAGCAACAACAAAAAAACAACAAAAGACCAACCAACATATTTTTATAGCCTTATTTCCTGCATTAGAAATTGATGGCCTTTATCAAATTATGGAGGAGTACAGTACAAAAAGCACACTTCTTAGAAATATACTAATTTCTTGCTAGGGAGACCATCAGTAGCAGGAGATTAATCTTCAAATTCAGTTTCTCTCAGCTTAACTCTGATGAGGCTAATACAGACAGTGAGTGCTAAATGGAAGGCGGGAGTCAGAGTTTGACGACCAGACATAATTCACTGGTTTATAGCGATCATGGTTTACACTAATCTGTTTTCCTCTGCTCTGAAGCTAGCTAGGAAAAATAGTGAAGCCTGGCGTTAGCTGCAAAGCTCTCGATGGACCCACATCGATGGACCCACCCAGGCTGTGGCCTGGCAAGCTCATTTCCACTCCCCCTTACAACACCCAAGTGTGCTTTCCAGTATCCATCTGTTGGATATTGTCTCTAGCAACGAGAATTCATAAATATTTAGTGATCCCAAAACTCATCCCCGCCACATAACCTTAGTGTAGCAACGGCAGTCACCAAAAGTATGGGTATAGGCTACGCTAGATGTCAGCGGCAGAGACAGCTGGGTTACTATATTAGAAACCTCAGCATGCCCTGAGCACAGGGTGACCCACACTGAGAGACATTCAGCCTCAGAAAACGCAGCATCAGGGCATGATAATTCTCATATTTTACAATAAGATAAAGAAAAAATATATATAATGCCTCTAAGACACATGCATGAATGTCATCTCCCATCATAAAGCTTTTATAAACACCTTTTATTTTGAATTTCTTCATGGAGAAGTCAGTAGAAATCAGGGGTAAGTACAGAACTGCCATACCAAAAATTCTGATCCATCATTGTGTATATTTCAACATCCTAAAGTAGACTTTCTCCTAAATCATTACTTAATTTCTGTGTACAGATAACATTATTTAGGGAAAGTTCTACAAATACTGTAGTGACATTTTTTTTCCTACTGACAAACATTTAAAAATGAACAAAAAATCCACATCACATTTGAATCCGCATACACAGAAACTGTATTCAGAATAAAGATAATAGCTTCTCTCTCCAAACACTTGCTTACTTGATGTGGTAAATGAATTAATTATTCCACCAGACACCATTAAAAAGACTTATGTAACTGCAGAATTGTGTGCAAACTTAAAAAATACCTATTTCACACCTATTTCATGTATACCAAGTGATTTAAAGAATGTCATCTGTAACCATAACAACACAGAAAAAATGGATAAACATTTTCTGTATTGAAAGCAATTATGAAAAAATCATTAAATAGCACTATCCAAAAGACTACTTATGAAAAGCACATTTAAATATTCTGGAAAAAAAAAAAAAAAAAAACAAAAACAAAAAACGACCAGGAAATTAAATTTCTAAAAAATTAAATTTGTTCTACAGGAAGAAAATTGAATAAAGCCTATTTATCTGCAGATCTTTGTCCTCAAAACCATGCACCCACAAATATAGCATCATCAGCTTCTCGCAGCATCCCTACAGTATCAGTGCAGGTTGAGAGAAAGCATATTGTGTGCTCAGTCTATCACTGTAAGTAGTGGTTTGCTCACCAGATATATTGAACAGAATATGGAAAATCCATTCTACCTACATTTCTCCCAGTAAAGAATTTGGCGGTGTTTTTTTTTTCTTTGCTTAGTTTTTTCATGAGATTTTGATGAACATCAACATTGAATATTTTTTCAAAATTCTCTGGAGTTGACTAATGAGTTCTGCTATTACTAGGATGGAAGAGAAAGAATGTCCTCACAGACAAACGACAAAATGCATAAACCTTATCTCCTGTTGAAACTCTCTAAAGAATGCTGTCAAGACTCAAGATTAATTTTGTCTTTCTACATATTATCATATGTATTCTACATTTCCACACTATAATGAAGTTTGTTTGTGGTTCCTACCCTTCAATCACATTTGGGAAGAGAAACATGAGACTGGGTTTCTTTCCACCAGAGAGAAAACAAAGAGAAGAAAACAAACACCCTCTATCTGCACTAAGCCTGCTTATCATAAATAGGAACACGTTGGGATGACACAGAAAAGAAAGGACTCTCTTCATTTAAGTGGCATTTAAGTCCAAATGTGGAGGACTTCAAGACCCAAAGGATTTCTCCTGGCTCGGACAGATGGACCAGCAGTGTGCTTACAGTGTACTGGCCACTTTTACCTGCCTCCTCTCTGTTTTCCAAACCTGTTCCTCCCCATTCACTTTGATCCCCCCTTTTCCTACCTTCAGCCCTTTCCTTAGACATCGTATAGGTTTCATGTATTCCCACAATCCCCTTAAAACTTCCCATAACACGATTTATACAATCCTAGAAACCTCTCAAATATCCCGTAGTAAGTTTGTTCTTACTTACGAGACCCACGATGATCTTCTTTCCTCCCAGAGTTATGAAGCTCTGACAGAATCTCTCCACGGCTATGCTCCACTGATTCTTTCAGTGTCCTGCAAGCTCTTGGACTTTGGTGTTGTTTCTATTACCTCCTAATCATTTAAGTTTCTGTATCTAGATGTTTAACTTATTACTTCTGACTCTTATTCCTGTTTTTTAAGTTGAATTGCCATTAATCAGGTATCATTGCAGTCCAGACGTTCTTACGTTTCAGGTGTCCACATACTTTTACCATCTACATATCCTTATATTTTTTTCAAAGAGATAAACACCTTAATTAAGGTATTAAAGTATTATGACAACTGCCATTTAGTAGCCTCAAAACAAGAGTCTGACTGTGCAGGATTGTGACCTTACTTTCTGGATTATTTTCAATTTCAATGAGCTACTCTTCAAAATCACTGTATATATTGAAACATGAGAGAAATACACTCTGTTTTAGGCTTTCTTGTCCATGAAAATGTTTTGTTACTGATACATTGAGTCCTTTGTTCATCACACCAATGGATATTATCAATCTTTCCTTGCTTTCCCCCCTCTCTTATTGTGTTGGTTTACTAACTATAAAGAAGAAAAACAATGTAAGTTTCTCCTTTTCCTTCAGCTGTAAGGTACATGGTATAGTGGAGTCCTGGTCCATGACTGCTACTGCTACTGCCTCACCAGTAGAAATAACAAAAAAACCTAAGTATTAAAGAACATGCCTATAGAGAATAGTTGAACTTCCCTCTGCAGCCTGGCCTTTAGCTGCTGATGCCTCTCCAGTTATCTACTGCCCTAATTTATTGTACCATTTTCCTGTATTAAGGCCTCTCAAAGTAGAGACCCTATCTTTCTCTATCTGATGTAGGAGGGTTAATCTCCACAAGGCCACTACGAAGCAAATAATAGAACCCAACAATTATGAAAATGTCACTTTCCTTTTTCTGGCAGGTCCATATGTCACATTTTAGAAAAATGTCAGGGTTTCCATAGGCCACAATGTTGTTATTGATGTTGTTTGTATTGCACAGTAAAGCACATAGATTCAGAGTTTAATGATTTTACAATGTTTTCGAGCAGAATGCAAAAAGTGTTATCCCTAAGGATGATGCAAAAAAAAAAAAAAGCCTCAGTTTTCAACATGACACAGAATTCTGATTTTCTATGCAAAGATAATTTTTCATCATCAGTACAAAAAGCTCATAATATAATAAAAAAAACAAACAACAGAATCAGAACACTTGATTTCAAGTTCTATAAGGCAAACTCCTTACTTCTTTTACTAACATTAAAGTTGAGTCATTCTGAACAACAAGCGAAGCCTGAGGAGTATGGGTGTCTCCAGCTCTTTTAGTGACATGCCCTTGAGGAGTTATGCCTCATCATTCCTCACTAGACAAAATCTTTGAGGGTTTTCAAGGACAGCTCTAAAGAGACCTTGTTGGAATATTTTAGCCCAAAGGCACAGAGCACTATGGGCAGGTTTGTGGTCATTATCATCTTTGAATATTTCAGAAATTAAAATGCCTATATAAATGTGATGTCTGAACTATTTCACTCTGAGGCATCACCAGTCTACACTTTGATGGTACTGAATTTTACTAGAGACGTCATCTGTAAGTGAAACAAGAGAGAAATCGCCTGTATTCTTAAATAGAATTTGATGCAGAGAGAAAATCTTAGGTTTCAGTAGCAATTGTAGAGGTGGAAAAGAGGAAAGGCAATCAAAATCAAGAGGAAAAATGGGAGGAATAATAGACAAGGAAACCTATTTGATGCTGTTACAAGGCACATAATTCTGAGAAGGAAACCTATCCAGAAGTTGCTCTAATCTGCAGGATGTACTTTCTGAAGTTGTTTCGGGGTTGTTATTTATTCCGTGGCACTAGATTACAAATTCAGTGAAAGGAATCTACGGAAAGTTATCAATTATTTACACAGTCAAATGTACCTCATTGTTTAACTACAATAAGATGATTTTATTTCTTTCTAGCTTTCATTAAGTTTCTTTAAATAATTGAGATCTTTGGGTGTTCATAGATGGGGGACATTCATTCTAGGGAATCTGATGCCTAACAACTAAATCAACTTAAAAATAATTTTCTTTAAGCATTCATGAGATTTTTGCGGAAAACAAACAAACAAGCAAGCAAACAAATAAAACGCCTCTGTTCCTAGGTCCAGATAAATATATCCAAATTAAAGAAATCCAAATAAAATAAAGTAAAATAGAAATTCACAACAAAACCAAAGTCACCTCAAAGTATCATTTACTATTTACTTAGTTTTCACAGAACTAAAAATTAGAACCAAATTAAGTAATTAAAAAATAATAAAATTAATTAATGAGATGTTAAAATTGGAAATTTAAAAAAAAAATCTCTTAAAAGTATTGAAAATGAGGTTTTAGATAATTTTACACATTTTCAGCTTTTCAGCTTTTTTTGTTAGATATTCATTGACACCAGTGCTTTCTAACAGACTAAAAATATTCCTGAATCTTCCACTTAGACATTAAGCTACATAGAGAAATAATTATGCAATTGAAATTATTAATCGAAAACATACTATTTCCATTACACATTGTAAAGCAGTGCTTACAAGTAAAGACGACATGCAGGAGAAAAACCAACTTAGCTTTTTAAGGCCCCTGAGTATTTTATTCTTTTTTTTCTCCTTCAATAGTTTGCAAACACAGAGAATGTTGAGATACTGTGAAAAAATCAATGTAACACAGTCTCTTTGTGTGAACTCTGTATCTGGTAGTGGAACAAAACAACTCTCATAAGATACTAGTTGCAAAATATTCACTAATTCTACAGTTTTAAACAGTTTGGTTAACCATCAAATACTTAACCAAATGTAACTCTGAACCAAAATAAAATCCACCTTTCTGAGACTTCTGCAGTGTTCAAAATATACCCCGACACAAATTAAATACAGCATTGTAATAATTTTTTTATTATGAAATATTTATAATTATAAGGATTCTTATTTTGTAAAAATGATTGCAACTAAGTGAAAAACATCCTACTTGCCTTTTCTCACAATTTTCCTATTTCACTGCCATAACTGCCTGCAGGTTTTTCCTAACCTGCTACATTATCTAGTGACAGCTTTGTTCAGAGCCCTTTTGAAATTAATCAATTGAATTTGACTCACTAGGGTTAAGCAGCATTATAACAACTATTTCTGAAATTAAACTGTAGTTTGATTTCAAAAGTAACCAGTCTGTTGGGCTAGATTAAGGAACGGCACTGTTCTTATAAATGTGATTTTATTAATTGAGAAATCATTAAGGAATTTTTAAATGAATCCCTGTGTCATGAGTGGCAAAAAGTTTTTTCAGTTTCTAATCATGATCTGTTTAAACTCCTAGGAACAAAAAGTAGCTTGTGATTTTATTTTCTTGCATTTTAACATCATTGAGGAACACCGCACTTCTACAAACTTCTTTTTAGGCATGTCCTGTTTCTAATATTTCAGATGTTTCCCAGGAAAAATTAATTTAATTGAATGAAGGATGTCCATGTTTAATGAATATTATTACTAAATTTATCCTTCTGAAGTACTTTAGATTTCATGAGCTTTTTTTTTTTAAAGGATTAGAGAAAGTTGCTACTGAATTGGACACAAAATTAAACAATTTTTTATGACTATAGGCAGAAAATAAGTATTAAAGTTTAAGGAAATTCCAGAGTAGGTATGCCAAATTTACCTAGCTTCTTATAGGATGATTATCCAGTGGTATCTGACTATTTAAAATATACAAAGACCTGCTGTGTGTCTTTGGAAATATTATTTAATCTGTATCAGCAATAGAGCTAGCCAAAATGCTAGAACACTTAGCAAAATGTTCAAGCAAAAGGAGCTTTTTTTTCCTTTTTTTGATAATCTCTTTTAGCTGAAAGGGTATTTTTCTTTAAAAACATAATTGATCACAAACGTTTTGACAACATATTGATCTTTTTCACAAGCAAGTGATTATATTATGTCTTGTATGACTGTCACAGAGACATTTTTCTGTAGATATTTGCAAGTGCTCCACAGAAACAGTTACGGTTGCTTCCTATAAAAGGAAAGAGAAGCTAGAATTTAACCAAAGAAGCAGTCATGGATGTGCACAGCTATTTTTTTTTAATCATCGTTGAGGAATATTATCACACCAGGCAACAGGCAAACTATATGGCCATAAACTTCAAGTTAAGAAAGACTGATGAGGATAAAAACTAATAATTAGAGCTTAAGACTTGAGACTGGCAAGATCTTGAAACACTACTTTTCTCAGCTTATTTTCTTGGACATTCTCACCAATGCATAGCTGGTAAACTCCTGCTGATGTCGACTCCACCACTCAGGCAACAAAACCGAAAATTAAAGTGAAATGTTTCCATGAGCATCTTAGGTCAGATTTGTTGAGATCACTCTCATCACTTTTGCTGAGGCAATACCTAACTTAGTCTCTACACATACCTAACGAATTTTCTGCTAACGCATAGAAGGTGCTCTTTATCTCCCATATTCTTTGTATTGTATTTGGTCCATTACTATTTATGAATAAATTGATCATTAATTTTTCTGTAGGCCTTCTGAATTTAACTTCCAGCCTGCTGACTGGAATTTGAAGTGATCTTGTGTTATCCTTTTCACTCCTACATTTCTGTGATTTAAGCCTCCTTGTTTAAAAGCAAATGCTATCCTCATACTTAAAGGTAAATTAAGGCAGGCTGGCCTAAACCCAGCAGAACAAAAAGAGGGAAGTGACAGATAATGCTGAAGTGTAAAGAGAATGTTGTTGACAAAATCATGTTTAAATATTAGTATTTAGTGATGGTATTTAAGGTTGTGTCTTGCTCATCACAAGTTTGAAGCTAGAAAATCAGCAAAATGGCCTTTAGTTTCCTCCTGTTTCCCAGCCATTCTCCAAACACAGGCAGCACACAAGCATTTATTGCCATGTCTTGCAATCGTTACCACCTCTTCAGCTAATATCATTCCATTTTATGTCCAAATGATAGAATAATCCAATATTCCGCAGGAAAGAAACCAACCCAAAACATAACAAAAACCACACTATTATGGGATACTTTTTCTCTTTTTCCACTTAAATACAAGGTTATGACACTAAAGCACTTCATAAGCCTTTCATGTCTACATAAATGGATGCCTTAATGCCAGATTTGTCCCTAAATACCTCACCCCTAACTTCAGGGATGCTGTGGTGTTTAGCAATCCAAGTGTTGTCTATGTTCGAGGAGCTAAACTCAGCTTCCATTTCCTGGATTTCCCGTGAACATCTAGGTCAAGGTGGTCTCAACAAAGAAAAGATTTGAAGAGGTATCCTCAGTGCTGTGAGAGTCTACTAATGCAGCCTTCCTTACTCGCACTCGGTAAACCTCTTTCTTTCATTATCAGCCTTCCAAAATAGTTGAACACACTTGAAATACTTGCCTACTGAGAGAGATGCACAGCTGTCAGATCATTAACCCTTTGCTACTCTCTAACTCTCCACAAAATGCTGCAAAAGTATAAGCTTCCAGAGCATATTATAATTCAAACTAAAGTTGGTATGGAGAGGCAGAAGGACATGTTTCACTGTATCCTGGCTCTAAACTCAGACAGAACAAATTCAGCCCTCTGGTGCAGATCACCCATGTAGCACACTGTGCAGCAAAGGGCTTCAGCCACAGCATAGATGCTGACCACCCTAATTTTGTCAGCTTAAAGGATACAAGTTATAAAAGTAACCCTGTCTTAACTGTAAAACAGAGTTTGATGTGTAGGCCTGTATTTTAACAACGCTTTGCAAGAAATTCTGAACATTTTGCTTGGTATCACCTATGAAGCCATCGTCACAACTCTTACTTGCTTTACATCTGAAGTTTACTTTGGTAGGATTGTTTACAAAGTAGTAATATCTCCAGGTGCATTTGGAGTTTTCCAAGAAATAAGTAGGATATTTGTATTTAATCATTACCTATTCACTTCAAAGACGGTGTACCTCTCCCGAAACAGATATTTTAATAAATCTAACGATGTCAGAAAAATATCCTCCACCTTTTTGAGAGTAAGAAGGAGGACAGACTGTCTCAGTTTAATATACGTAGATTTTTTTTTCAGCCATGGGAATAGAAAGAATGACTAGAAAATCCTATTATCTAGCAATATCCCGTTAACTTGGCAGGATAAAGCCAAGTTCTCCCTTGTTCTTTTAATACTGTTCCCTGAAGAATGAATTTAAACGTTTCACTTTTTCATGTAAGGAATTAACATATATGATAAAGGATCAGGGACAGCAACCGGGAACTGTGGTATTTATGCAGGTCTCACAGGTCTCCAGAATCATACCTATCACTCCTGGAGACACATCCTTGTTGCCAAGAAATCCTCTGAAGAAGCCTGCCTGAGTAAAATTAGTGTTTTAAAACAACCTGAATTAAATATTTGAGCAGTTAGAGAGAATAAAATTAATATTTGAAGAAATTACTGTTTCACAAGTGTACGACTTTAAACACAGTGCTCTTGAAGCACTCTTTTTTTCTTTAAGAAAGCCCCCCATTCAGTGATTACCTAGTTTGGGAAACTATAACTTCCTATATTTATTTCATTGCCATTGGTGCACGGACTGTCACTTTGGCATTAGTAGTGTTACATGCTCTTTTAAAGGGTCACCGTTACCAATTCCAGTCCAGGCCGGATAGTCTGACATGACAATAACAGGATGGAAAGGTTACTTCTTAAACATATTAGCCATGACACACTGCACTATCTAACTCAAATGAAATTTGACAGGTTTTGGTGTGCAATTCCATCAGTTTTAAAAATGGACTAATGATCTAATTAATTCATACTGCCGAGAAACATCATAGTCTCAAGAATGTGTACTCTTTAATGATTTTATATTGCAACACTTGAATAAATGTTTTAAGAAACACCTTAAGAAAAGAAATCAAAAAATGCTCAGTGCATTTTAAACCTATTAGACTGAACTGGTGACCTGCAAGCGCAGTAGTTTAGGTGTGCTTCCATATGAACTGTTTCCCTTTTGGAAGACATCCCATGGAATGCTTTCTGCTGGCTTTGGAAGTGATCTGCCAAAAAGATGCTACTGCAGATGTTTCTGTTTGAGAGGAACTCAGGAAATAAGTAGAGGGAGAGGCACATCTCCTCCCAAACTGCCTGTCAGTCTTGTTGAAGAGCAGATCCAGAAACTAAAATTTATCCCCTTTGACAGCAGAGTCTGAAACATTTTTAAAAGAAGATTTTTCATAAAAAAATATTCCATAAAGTGTCATAGCACTGGTGAGAGAATAAGGATACACCCACTCCAAAAGCTTCATGTAAAATTTTTACCTTTCAGATTCTATTTTCACAGGAGGATGGTGTAAATATGTTACAATTTTTTGAGTGGGACCTTTCTAGTGTCTTGTTTATGTATCACTCAGCAAGAAGTAGAGTGGGAGCATTGCCGTTACTTTGTGTATTATTAATTTGATTTCTGCAGACTCTCCTGTGACACTCAACAGTCATCTACACCTGTGAAGTCATGTATGATGACACCAGGCTGACTGCTGCTCCTTTCAGAATCTTATAAATGGATTATTATTTCTGAATTGGCAACCTGAGTACAGGGTACTATTTGTATGAATAACATTAAGATGTAAGGGCAATATGTAGACATACCCAGGCTGGCAAAAAAAAGTGAAAAATCAACTGACAGGAATCAGGAATTAAAATATTTCCATCTAATGAAACGGAAATTTTTACATGTACATTTTGCAATAAATTTTCCAACATTTATATCTTAATCAAGGTTAAACATGATGTTAGTTACCAAGATACCAGAGAATAATGTTACTCTTGGCTAGAGGAAAAATCAAAAGTACATTCCCAGTTACAACTGACATAATAGTAAGAGAAAATCCTAGGAGGGAGCCATTAAAAGACATTTCAAACAGCAGAAGTTATCTATGGAGAGACTCTGTATAGTTTGTTCAGGCATACAAATTTCATAAAGTAATTGTGATATCAGAGAGCTCAGAAACATTTGAAAGATTTAAAATAATTGAATTTTGTTCACAGAAGCTAGATGAAAAATTCGCCTTTTTTAGAGTATGAAGAAATATTTGCCATAGCAATTATAAAGTAAGGAGACTGATAAACAAAAGTAATCATGATGTGCAGTTATAAAAGAGTTGGCCAAGGTCTGATGATGTCCTGTTTCAAGCCTTGAAACACTAGAAAGACCAGGGCCATGGAAGAAAGTTCATGCTGTGGCAATAAAAATAAAAAGTTTCATCTGGATTAACCAAGTAATTACCGATCCATCAACTGCATACTATTCTGTTGAAAAATAACAGGTAGGACTCAATTAATAAAGAAGGACAAGGCCGTGTTAACTGGCATGAATTATACAAAAGGGCTGATAGTGTACTTAATAATTAAAGGAAGGCAATTAATCCTAATCAGCATGGATTTATGGAAAGTAGATCTTAGCTTAGATCTTAGGTATCTTGGAAGGATCTTTCTTTTTTTATGTGGTTATAAATTTGGCTGATAAAAACAATAGTGCTGATATAGTATGCTTAGATTTTAAAAAGGCATTTCTTTTGATAGCACTATTCAAATTAAATTGTTCTCATTTCTTATTCAAAATGCAAAGTGTCCTGAACACTGAAATCAATGAAACACTGATTAGTTGATAATGTGAGTAAAAAGAATTGTCTGTTACTAGGGTGGTTGTCTACTGGGGTCCCAGATACCTAGTCGTGCCTAATAACTATTTCATATAATCTAAAAATGACCCTAAAAAACATCTAGTCCTAACAAATAAGATTTGTAAATGACACAATAATCAGACCAGTAATCCTGGATTACCTGATGAATCAGAAATAAAAGCAACACCCCCATCCCTCAACTCCCTGGAGTTTGCTTTTCAATGTCACTAAAGGCAAAATTGCGTTGCTAAGTACCAAGAACATGGGCCATACTTCTAGAATGAAAGACTCTCAATAACTTCAAAATCAAATCACTAAAAGCCAATATCACATGTGAAATAATGATAATTTAAAAAAGCTCTGGTGGGTAAAAGAATAAATATTGTGTATGTATGCCCGTTCTCTTACACAACTCCTACTCGAATACACTGTTTAAAATTCACAGAGAATGTCAAGGAGTTCAGAGAAGCACTGTTATTGATTTAAAAGTGTGGAAATTATGCCTTCTAGTGAAAAATTCAAGTCCTTATACTAATGGAAACGTTAAAGGTGGCCTGTCCAGGAATGAACTACCTTTAGAATACAGAATAGACAATAGACTTTTATATATTAACAGCATGATGTCAAAAAATTAAAGCTGGAAATTCCTAGGCTGAAATAAATACACTTTTAATACTCTAAGAGATTAAGCACTGGATCAACTTTACCACAAGCATTTGCAGCATCTTTGTCAACAAATGTGTTTTGTTTTAAAACTTGATTTTTTTGTCCTCCAATATTTGCTGTAGTTACAGAGATTTTACAAAGTCTATTGCCTGATTTAGAGAGATCAGACTAGGTAATTGCAATAGTTCCTCTGGTGTTACTTAAGAATACTGTCTCACTTTAACACTGTATATTGCATTCCTTAAAGGAGACATTAAATTGGCACTTAGACTAATAAATTATTTTCATAATTGTATAGAAAAGTTCAAGACTAGTTTTGAATATGTCTTAAGTGAAAGCTACAGAAACCTTCTCAGTAGGCTGAAATTTGTTGGCTTGATTTTTACTTTCATAATCCTTTAAGGGCCAATGTATTTTGTTGATACCATCCCCTGAGTCACACTCATCATAATTTTTTTATCTATTCATATCTGCACTGCAGGATGATATCTGGAAAGCTGTATTTTCTTCTTCACAAAATCGGTAAAATTGTTCATAAAGCTGTAAAGTAATTCCTTTGCAATTACCTGTATTTATATTACATTTTCACTTAGCCAATTGAGATCATTGGCCCAGTGACGTGAATGCACATATTTCCGCATAAAAAAAAGGAACAACAAGCCAATGAAATGTGGTGGAATATTGCACTTCATGGCCTTATGTTAGATGAGAAGAATTCAAGGCCAGTATCACTGTTTTGGAATTATGGATGTGGATACTTTAGATTGGGGGGAAAAAAAAAAGAATGTTGTTTCATATCTCATTTGAAAATTCTGAGGTACACTGAAGCTAAGAATTATAAGCACTTTAACATTTATTGTACTCCACATAATTAACTACAAAAATATTTAAAATCTTTACTTTTTTACATGTTTGCTTTTGGGATTAAATCCTGAGGTTCTAATTCAGGAAAAAATATTTTTTATGGCTTTTTTTCCCCCCTTAAAACCAGAGTTATTCATGACGTAAATCAGAAAGGTATTAATTTATTTTATTTTATCTGTGAAAAAATAATATATTACCTTCAAAATAAATTATTTTTTTTCTCTTTAAAGCTAAATGTTGCCAGATATTAAGGAGCAGCATGATGGTTGGGTAATGTTGTACCTTTCTTTTGTTCCATCTCTGGAACACGTACATGGACAAAAATATTTTACCCCAACTAGATACTGGCTTCCATATAGGAGTATCAAAGTGAAACTTAAATGAAGTCTAGAGAATCTAATGATTTTTCCTGGCCCTCAATTCAGCCAAACTCTGCAAATGGTTCCCTTGGTATTTTTTGAATCAGGAGAAAATAACAGGCTTTGAATTCATGCATGCAATGGTGAATCAGTACTTGCTGAAATACACTGAGTACCTCTATTAATGATCAGGCAGAGAACATAGCAAAACAAATACTCCTTCTCTTCCCAATATTTCCTTGACAGCATATCCAGACCTCTTCAAGGCTCTATAATGTCCAGCCATACCTTCACTTCCAAGTCATCAAGCCACCATCATCTTAGCACCAATGTTGCTTATTTTGTAATGCATTACAATTTAAATGAAGTTTAATATCAATGCCAATTCAGTTTATTCAAAACATTTGACTTCTGTTGTCTTATAGCAGAATGGTAGTCCAAGGCAATCAATGTAGGGCTCTTTGGCTCTGCATCCCACAATATAAACCTCAAATACGTACTCCTCCGAAGTGCACAAAATATCTCTGCCAGAGCTATCTTTTATAACTGAGATGACCATCAATTTCTCAACTACTTCAGGCCAATTCTAATGAAGTATCAGCGCAATCCCTCTCTCTCTCTCGGAATTCATCAAAATAAAAAAAGAATGCTGTAAGGGTTTTACATCATGTCTTTGAAGTGTAACTGCTTTTCTATTTATTTGATATCGTGGAATAACCTTCACCTTTCCCAGCTCTCCCATTTTTGTTGACTGAACTCTGCTAACCCCAGATGGCACATGAAGGATGAAGTAAATTAAATTTGACATCTTTATTGACTGAGTCATTGAAAGACAAAAAGCAAGCACCACAGATTTCCTAAATGTCATTTTTGCATGGAAAAAAAAATCCACCCTTATTTTTATAACAAATAAAATTATTTTCAGAAAAAAATATTTCCTCATACAATAACTGGAATTACAGTATAGGTGGCTCATGTGCCACTTACTATTAAAGTGACTGATTACTTTGAATAAACATTCCTTTATTGCAGTTTCTCAGAGTGTTTGACCATTCAGGCCACAATTTTACATGTTTGTGATGTTGCTATGTCTATTTGTTGTTTTTCTGACAGTTATCATAAGTAATTTATGACACATTATTGCTGAAATTAAAATAAATGACTGTTCTCCTTGTGCTAAAACCCAAGCTGTTACAATCATAAAAATGAGAAATACTAGCACATCTATCTCATATATTTGTGACTTCATTTTTATAAGGGTTTTGTCCAGATGCCATAGGTGCTCCTTGCTCGCTCTTCTGAAAACTTCTATAAACTTCTCCTTTTATAAATCTCTGCAATGTCAGTCCACACATGGTCAGATCTGTTAGGTCTCAGCAACTAAACACTCTGGAGACTCAGCATGTTTCAATTAATGCAGTCTATATCAACTACTCATATTGAATCTTGACTTTGTGGAGAAAGCAAGATTCTTTTCTCCAAATGCTTCTCCTAGGGCTAAGCACCATAATGGTACTTACAATAAAATAAATAAGGAAGACCACTGTATTTTTCTGTAGTCAATAAGACCGAAAAGAAGCAACAACTTTCTGAAATATGGAAAGAACGGGAAAAAGAGAAAAAAACAGAGGATGAAGTAAAGGGGCAAACACGAGCAGCAGAAAGAGGAAAAAAAAACATCTCGTGGCCTGTCAAAACTTCCTGAAAACCAAAGCAAACTACAAAGCTTCCCTAGAGGTAAGCACAAAACAAATGACTGCTTTCCTGTTTCTATCACTTACACACATCCCTTGGTAAAGTACTATTGAAAATTCCAGTCTGAAGATGAAGATTAACAGGAAATTAACAGATAACAGGAAGCCACTGTCAAAAAAAAAACCCAAACCCAAAATCTCCAACTAATTAAAACCAACACCCTCCTGCCCTCCCCAGCCCTGTGTCACCCTCACTCCCCCCGCAATCAAACAAGAATGCATCACCCGTATGGCACGCTGTAAAGAAAAAAATGAAAAGTTAGAACGTGCCAGACTAAATGTAACCTGAAATCACCCTGGCATATGTAGCCATTCTGATACAGTTTTTAGTTACATGATCACGTAGTATTTCCCACAGGATTCCTACCTCAATTTAGGTACCATGTACTGGAAATAGACAGGATTATATGTTTCAGACACCTGCAGTTCAATTTTCAGGGGTCCTAAGTGTTGACAGTCGAAACTGAAATCAGTGGGAGCTCTACTCTGAATTAAAGTTCTGTGAAAGTGCTAAGAAAACTGGAAAAAAAATCAGTCTCTTAGCTTTTTGGGTAAGGTCAGCACTTTTGCAGATGCTGCCTATCATTTGTGACCAAGTTTCCCAGTGAACTGGGGATAATATAACGTCACCTCAGAAAACCACTGTAAGGATAAATTCACGGGCAGCCTGGAAGAGTGAAAATATTCTGAATGAGGACTCCAGAGTCAAGGCCTTATGAAAACTAGTAATTCCTAGTTTGTTAAAGATTTGCTTGGTATAGAACAGGCAGGAATAGATAGGACTGGTACAGAATAGGTAGGAATAGATAAGACTCCATAAATAATGAAAATAAATAATGATTTTTTAAGAAATACACTAAATGCCTGTGTTTCAGAATTACACAGAAATGACTGCACCACTCAACTTGGTGTCATCTGCAAACTTGCTGAGGGTGTAATTAATCCCACAGTCCATGTCATTAATAAAGATATTAAACAGTATCAGTCTCAATATGGATCCCTAAGGGACATCATTTGTCACTGATCTCCACTTGGACATTGAGCCATTGACTGTAACTCTGTGGACACGGCCATCTAGCCAATTCCCTATCCATATCAAACCCACATCTCTCCAATGTAGCTACAAGGATGTTGTGGGGGACCACGTCAAAGGTCTTACAGAAGTCAAGCTAGATGGCATCAGTTTCTCTTCTCTTATCCACCAATGCAGTCACTCCATCGTAGAAGGCCTTTGTTGGCTGTCTCTAATCACCTCATTGTCACCCGTATGTGTTAACATGTCTTCCTGGAGGATCTGTTCTGTGACCTTCCCAGGCACAGAGGTGAGGCTGACAGGTCAGGAGTTCCCAGGGTCCTGCTTTTTATGCTTTTAAAAAATGGACATGATGTTTCCCTTTTTCCTGTGGCTGGGGGCTTCCTCTGACTGCCAGGACTTTTCAAATACGATAGAGATTGGCTTGGCAACTGTATCAGCCAGTTCTTTCAGGACCCTGGGGTGCATCTCATTGGGTCCCATGGACTTGTGTATGTTCAGATTCCTCAGACGGTCTAGAACTTGATCTTCTCCTATGAGGGAGGGACTTCATTACCCCATACCCTGCCTCAAGATTCAAGGACTTGACAGAGATGGAAGAGCAATTGCTGAGACGGAAAAAAAACCAGTGAAGTACTCAGCCTTCTCCATATCAGTTGTCACCAGATACCCTGTCTCATTTATCAGAGGGTACAATTTATTTTGTCTTCCTTTCCTGACTATCATAATTTTAGATGCCCTTCTTACTATTCTTCACTTCCCTCAATTTAGGTCCAGCTGTCCTATCCCTACACTCCTGGGCAGTATCCCTATATTATTCTCAGGATGCATGTCCCTGCTTCCGCTGCATATGCATTTTCCTCTTGTGTTTCAGTTTGACGAAAACGTTCTTTCTCAGCCATGCTGCTCTCCTGCCTTATCAACCTTATAGTCTGAGCCGATTCAGCCCTACAGAGTGTGTATTGTTTGGAACAGTCTGGCATTATCTACAATGGACATTTTTTATTTGCCTTTGGGACTAAACCCTGAAGTTCTAATTTTGGGGGAAAAAAAAAAATTAAAAAAATCAATGTACCAAACTACCCTGTCAGGACCAAGTAGTAGCTCAGAGATAGAAGCATTAAAACACAAAACTTCTGTTTATGATCTTGCACAAGCACAAGTCATTCATTGATACAAATATGAAATGCAAATGTCTGTGCTTTGTTTCTGGGGAAATGAGTGTTGTTTTCAACTTATATATGCTCTAAATACAAAATAATTCATGCAAGTTTACAAAGAAGCCAGCAAGAATTCTAGAGAAGCTGAAACTTAGGTTGTTTTTCAGCACCATTTTTGCCAAGGAGATCTATGCAAATACAGATACAGAGAAATCTTCTCCAGTTTTCCTTTAACATAGGCAATAAAACAGACATCAGGATGATTTGAAAAGGTGTACCACAGTTTTTAAATTGTTTCCCAGTACATCTAATGCAAGGGCTGCAAGGTGTCAATTCTATAAGACATAACATATGTCTGTTTATCTTTTCTTATACATAGGAAGGCCAGCACTAATTTCAAATAAGTTAAAAACTCCTGTAAACTCCTGAACATTAGAA
Source organism: Chroicocephalus ridibundus (assembly GCF_963924245.1). Lineage (NCBI taxonomy): Eukaryota > Metazoa > Chordata > Aves > Charadriiformes > Laridae > Chroicocephalus > Chroicocephalus ridibundus. Next base: position 16,554,656 of record NC_086284.1, on the reverse strand, counting down.
TCCATTGTTCGACTCCTTCTCAAATTAATTTTGCCTACTTGATGGTCTGAGAAAGATGAAAAAAATTCTAAAAATTAATTCCTCCAGGCCTCTGCCAGTTTTGGCCCAACAAGGAAAAAAAATAATTCTTCTTGAGCCTAAAGCAAACTGTCAGACTTTTAGCACTTCTAAAAACACCTAAAAGTACAGTAGAGGGAAGGAGGATGGGGTAGTGACAATGAACTTTGTAAAGTTTTTGGCAAGCATTATAAAGGAGAAGGAAGGGGAGCGTACAGAGCCAGTTTCTTTCCTCTCTCTCCATCTGGTAACTGAGGCAGAGAGACTCCATGCTACGAAGTGGCCTCCCCTTCATTTTCACATGATTTTCTCTCTTTTTTTGCACACCCTTCTCTATCTTTAATTTGGTCATTTGCACCATCTGTTAAAGTGGGTAGAATGGTGATAACGGCTGATCATCAACTTCCCTGTGGCTTCCAGGCAGATATTGCTTGCACAGGCAAAACAAGTTCAAATATTTTTTCAAGCGATGACAATTAATTTGGCTAGCTGTTCATTTCAGATGAGTACTTAACATGCAGTTTTTAAAATAATTTATGTGATTTTTTAATGTTGATTCAGATTTTAACACTATAGATCATAACTTCATTTGTGTATCAAGGTAATAAAAATTTTGAAAAGCATATTAGAATTCTAAACATTGCATTAATGTATTTATGCTTTATAAACACATATTAAAGAGTGTTTATTCAAATTCCGTAAGTGAAAGAGAATTATCAAATAAATGAGAATTAAATTGTGTCTCTTCAGCAAAGATCTACACAGAAGATAGATACCCTAATTTCAAACTACATTTTTATCATCTGTATATCGATGTAGTTCCAATAACTTCCATGGATTTCTCTGAAATTTTTGCCTTTTCAAATTAAAGGAGAATGAAGCTCAGAGTCTAGCCAAAAAAAGCAAGTAAGTAACAATCATCTAGAAAAGGGTTCCAGAAACTGCAGCTTCACTCTTTTTCATTCAAGACAATGCCAAAAATCCCACTGGTACCACACTAAAGAAATGTCAAGGGGGAAGGAGGAACCAACCATTTATTCCCACTTCTATAGATCTAGTAAATTATATGTTTATTTGCACACATACACAGTCTTGCATTGTAACCAGACCTAAGTATTTGCAAGCACCCCTTGAGTTGCTTTGTGCATACCTTTTCAATATTTACTTTTTGAAGAGTGAATTTGAGAGAAATTTGGAAACTTCTCAGTACAAGGAAAGCTTAATGTAATTGCACAGACATTGTATCTTGAACTGGCGTTTGTTTTCATATTTTTAGGATTTGTGAAGAATTGAGGTAGAGAGGACAGGACTAGAAAAGGAACCTACTGTCTGTGCATTCATCTAATTGCAAATTTTAAGTAAATGGCAGAAGAAACACACTACAAACCTGAAAGCCTATTCTCAACAGATATATTTGCTGTGAAAAGCAAAAGTGTTCTCTAAGCTTTGCCAAACTGACAAAGTTCTCTTGAAAATCTACGGGACTTAATAAAAAATTAGGGCATTGATTGTCTATCAAAGTTAAGTTTATTTTCCTACATGTAATAATTTCATATTATGCCATTCTGGAAGTTACGTACTTCTCTGAAAACATCTTATGCTATTCTGCAGTGTTTCTATAATGCTTCAAAGATCATATTTAATTTAAAATAACACAAATGCAGCCATTTGTTTAAATACTATTTGTAATATAAGCACTGTAAATTCATTCACTAGACCAATTATTAGATATTCTAAATTCATATGGCATTTGATACCACTTCCACTGACTGACCAGGTAGGTGTTCTGCTCTTCGAAAGATCAAGAAAACGTAACAAAGGTCATTTATCTTCCTGAAGTGGTTTTGTATCATGTGATTAAATCCTTAAAACACATTTCTGAACTAGATGATTTACTTTTGTCAGGTAATTTTAAAATGCTCCCTACATAAGGCCTCAAAAATTTTAACAACCTTGATTTTCCTTATATTTTTTTCAAATAGTGAATATATTAAGACTTCCTCTGAATGGTATCTGTCAATATCACAATATGATAGCATTCAAACATTTGTTATCTGCAAATGCAGAACATCTGCTATTTTGTCACTTAGCAACACTGTGCAATAATTTTGCCCCCCACCCCCATTATTATGCAAAATGCGTTCAGGACAAGAAATGCTTAGAGAAAAATTGTTCCTGCGGTGAGATATTTTGACACAAAAATCTTGTCTCATCAAAGATGAAAAGCACCTTGTCATTCATTTCTAATTACAGCCTCCGTTCTGTCAGTACAGAAAGATGCCAACTCCCCGTGGTGATGTCATACATTGACATTTACAAAACAACATTGGACTTTGTCTACTCTTGGTGTTTGCCAAGATCAGTCAGTGTCAGCACTGATAGACACCAATAAAGGGAATTTATAATTATGAGCGTTAATTGTGTTTAAAGTCAAGAAAAGGGCATTATGCTTTCTGATATCAATAGTTGCTGAATCATCTTCTAAAACAATGGAAAAGCTTCATTTCATATTCCTATTCTGAGATGCTAAGACGTTAAACTGCAATGACAACAGAGATTTCACACTCCAAGAATCAATTTGAAAAGATGTAAACTTATTAAAGATTAAAACGAACTATTTAGTGTTCTGCAATTAGTGTTAACATCCAGGCTAAAACTACCAACGGGGAAATAGCTGAACGGAAGTGGTAACCATGTGAGAATGCAAAGCCTTTGAGAAATTCTAATCCTGGCCAAAACAGCATTAGGCAGACTAATTCAAACCACAGACGCGCTCATATTAGCATAAATCAGGAGAAGAGATAAATAAATCCCCCTCATTAGTTCTAGTTAACATAGTGTCTCTTATTAATTTCCTGCAAGTAACAGAAAATACTTGAGATTGTATGAGCATAAGCTAGAAGTTTATTTTACATCTTATTAGGAATTATTTACAGCTGTCAAGATAATGACAACAGCAAGAACTTCAGAGCACTTGAGTTAATTGTCCAATAGGTGTTTTTGGTAATTTCAATGTCTTGATTTAGAAGTCCAGTTATAAAATTATTACAGGGTCTCCAAGTTATTAATGAACTTACCACAGGTATGAAACATTACTGAGTTACCTATGGTCCATAATATTTTGCTTTCTTTAACCTCAAGGAAGAAACTTTTCTCAAGGACAGCATGATATACTATATTGCTTCTAATACCTTGCTCTGAACTAAGAATTGGTTTTTCTTCTTCTTGAGCTAAGACTATTCTTAGTCTCTTTTTAGCTATGTATGCTCCTTCTAATAGAAAACTGCCCTTGGGAAAACCTGTCCCAAAAGGTTAGGAAAGCATAACCTTGAAAGAAAAATAAAAGTGGGACAAAATCAAATGCTTATTGAAGGATCACATTTTTAAGAGACAGTCTCTATGAATTACTATTCTACTTTCCATCTAAATATTCCTGCTCCAAAAAGAAAATAAAACTAAAATGCACTCAATGTATTGTGTTACATGGATGATGATCTCTATGGGTATGGCATTCAACAAGTTCCATTTTAATATATAGATATATAAAAGAAATACCTGGATTTATATATATATACATATATATATAAACACACATACATATACACGCATATGTATATATAAAAAATACTCTGTGGTGTCTGGCTTATCATATATACCTCACTTACAAGATAGATATCACAGCCTACAAGATGCTTATAATATAATATGCAGTCACCGTGGAACCACAGATTGGTTACTACTGCTAATTTGTATGTGGGGGACAAAAGCATACAATCCCAGGGTCTTTTTTTTTTTTTTTAAATTAGTATTCTGCAGTTTTATTACATTAGTTTCACAAACGATTCCTTTGGCAAGGTTTCAAGGTGAATCCACCCTCCCAGTGCACATGTGAATCTGCAGTGCAAAAGGGTGTCCTTGTCGAACAGTCACCTCTAGGGCAGTAGGGAGTGGGTTGAGGTACCAGCTATCAATAGACTCCTGCTGTGAATCTCTTCTTTTGAAATTCACTGCAGCCGCTCATGCCTACTGTTGGTATTCTGGTGCTTTGAAGCTGTCCAGTTGACAGCTTCAGTAAAGCAAGTATTGTTGATAGCTGCAGGGGACCCAATGTAGACATCTATTTATCAATTAAAATATATGCAGCAGAATATTTGCTTCTGTAGTTATCTTAGGTTTTATCCTTATTATAGAGGTTAAATGCTACAAAACCAGTGTCCAGTAAAGAATCAGAGGCATTTTTGTAGAGTGGAATTTTCCAAGTAGCCTGTGCAAGTTTACTGTCTGGCCTTAGCTGGATTTTTAAAACAGTTTGTCAGAAAAAAACACCTCTAATCTTCAAGAAAAAAACAACTACCTAGTACTCAAAAAGTTCAAGACAGATGTTCCAAATGAACTAGAAACAATTACAAGGAATGTTATTTCTCAAAGATTTTCATAATTTATAGCAGTGACAAAGTGACAATACACACCACCAGGAAGCTCTATGAACTTCACTCTCTAACGTTTCTCCAGATGAAGATATCTCCAGATCTAAGCAAAATCAGGAATATTCATAAGGCACATGCAGTACCTAAATGAGATTTCATTCCTCACATAGTCATTGAAAATAAAAGGCTGCTTTGTGTCACCCTCTGGAGGTACCTCGGGGACATGCTCTGAAACTTCTGTGGCTTTGAAATGAGGGGATGGTACAGTATGAAGATAACCTTGAATTTCATATTTTAAATAATAAATAAAGGAATAATAAAAACAAAAAATGAGGAAGGTAGGAAGAAGAAGGAAGTTCCCTCAAACACAGATCTGCCTACCCATGTCACACGTACCTGATGCATAAAGGGAAATGTTTGCTGAAACTCATACAAACTGTAGCAGTTATGAACAAATGACACCTCAGGCACCACAAATGTGTTTTCTTGGTGCAAATAGCAGTGAAAATACTATGAGAGTGCAAAAACCGATTCTGGTTTGTAAGTGTAAATGCAGCATATTGATTTTTCTAATCTTTCCAAACAAGCAACTTAACTGAGTTACACGATATCTCATTTTAAAAATAAACACAATTATCACCTTAATTAAAATCTAAAGCTCTCCAAAGCACTTCTATTCTACCACTGCTAACCAACTGAAAAGCTATATTAAATAGACTTCTTTCATTTTTAAACTTTTATCAAATGCCCATAAGGCACTAAATACTAGAACTTCTTAAATAAAAGGACAATGATTTTTTAATTAGTTTTGTTAAAAAGAAGACTCCCAGAAGAGATGCATATTACCTCTCTACCTCATCTGTGGAGACAAATACCAAGAAATACCTATCAATTTTACTTCTTATCCAAAATAATGGCCATGAATTCCAGCGTAGACAATGTCTTGTTGCAGGGGTTACAAAGCCGGTCAGCACTGATTGTATTACAGGAAATGGAAACCTATCAACTAGAACTAATGTAGGACAGTGAATTCCCTTTTCCACCTTCATAAATTGATACCTGGTAAATTCTACCTTTGAAACTCCTCTAAAATGAATGATAAATCAAGGTACAGAACATTCTAGGAAGTGAAAAGAGGGTATGGATTACTCTGGGAAGGTAAAGGGACTGGAGGAACTATTCCTGACAAATAACCTCTCTCGTGAACTCAGGCATGTATTTTGTTTTCTGATCTAAAACAATAATCAGTGTAACTTAAATACATGACTCTTATGCAGACATTTCATAGCATCAAAGCTCTGAAGCCACATCCTTTTATGTGTCACATAAGGAGGAGAAAGCCACACCTCAGTCAGTCTCTGGCCAAAAGAAAGGATCTTTAAGAGTTATTTTAGCTAATGCAATCATGGTAAAGAGAACTTTGTTCTTCATCTAGCCTGTGGAAACGTCAAATTTTACCCCTAGCGTTAGGGTCCTGGAGGAGGCATCATTGCATTTCATCATGACATAAATCTTGTTATTGATCCACATTTGTCTTCTGGAATTTAAAACACCCAAGTCATGAGTGGGTTTTGAGGTACAGAGAAGTGGAGAGGCAAAGCAGCAGTAGTGTGTTCGTCTAACATTAGAATACTAGAGAAAAAACTGAAATATTAACTAAGAAACCTAAGTGAAATTAGCGCCACGATGAAGTGGAAGTTCAGTGGGAAGGTGAACTGAGCCTTCTTTCCTCAACTGTGCCCAAACATACTTTAGGTGCCTGAACTTTTACGGGCTTCATACATAAAACTTCTGCTCTGTTAAATATGACATAGTTAATTCCATAAAAATTCTGAAGGCAATGATCATTTCCATTTGGCAAGATCTTTCCAAAGCTCAGTGTAAAACTTCACTAAGAGATTAGCATTACAAGGAATCCTCATAGCTTCTAAGGACACAATAATAAATTGCCTTTTTGAATTCATTCTATAGTAAGAATTGGATCATTTTTTTAAATAAAATGCAAGTGTAATTTTTTTCAAAGAAATCTTCAAAGCAAACTTGTGAACAATTTCTTTACAGATCAAGGGGTAGTGTAAGAAATCATACAAAAAAATCTTTCAGAAACCAAGAGAAATTAGGAGTATGGAATGCAAGTTCTCTTTTCCTCATGAGAATTTCATTTCCTGCTGAAATTTAAGTGACACCAAATAAAGATCTAATGTTGTTTTACAAAGGTTACTTGGCAATCATTTCCACAGAATTGCCACTGTTTTACTCTGATGTTTACTCTAAAACAGAATTTAGGCCACAGTGAGATGAAGTGAAGATACCTTGCACATATCCAAGTAGACTCTGAAGTTTCTAAAGAGAACACTGTTAGAACTAAATAAAGATTATAAACATTTGCTTTTCCAAATGCTGTGGAATTAAAAGCTTTCACATAATTCTGATAATATAGAAAACTCTGGACACATTACTTGCTCTTCATTGCTCTTAGTGACATTAACCTATTACAATTTTAGTTTATAGTTCAAAACAGAATTATGATGAACCTTAATTAATGTTTTATTCATTTTTAAAAGGCAATTTGAGACATAAGAAGCTTGACACTAGTCACACAGGGGTATTCTAAAGTCAGCTGCACTGTTTTAAAGGTGCTGTAAATCTGTAACTGCTAAAAAACTTTTGTTTTTTTAAAAGAAAAAAAATAAATTCCACTAACTGAAAGATGGGTAAATGTATAAACTTTCTGTTTCAATTTAGTAAATCCACTAGATTTGACCATCTGCCTATTATATGGTGTTTTTTCTTTTAAATGAATTTAAAACTAGATGATCTCCAGAGGTCCCTTCCAAACCTACCATTCTGTGATTCTGTAAAATCCCCCTTTGAAAAAATAAGGATTTAAATTTAAAATGTGCATAGGTAGCTGTTTAATCAACTGTATTTGATTTCTTGTTGGGTCCAAATCTCTTGTCAAACACGCTATCCACACTTACTAAAGAAAGAGTGTACTAAATCAAGTTCAGGATTTTTTTTGTTCTTCAAAAGAAAACATTGGCTAGATATTTATTACTCTATTCTTGAGCCACATCCAATTACTTTTACAATGTATGGCATGTTTCAGTATTTGACAGAAAAATAAATTGCAGGCAAAGAAATAAAAAAATAAATAAAATGCTTTCTCACATCTCAAAGCACAAATGACATTAAATACCAATTCCATTTCGGAGTAAATATATTTGATTAGCACAATGACTTAAAGGAATGATTTGTTTCACAAGATGCAGTAAATCTGCCTTTTATTCAAATATTGGTAATCACTCTAGTTGAATTGCATAAAGAACATGGAAATTAGAGGAAAAATAAACAAATGCAAATTAGTTATCACATGGTAAATACACTATAATGAATTCTCTATCTTATGTAAGCAGCATCGTCCCCAGCAGCCTACTTTGCTCTTAAACCAGCGCATATATACACATAGATGCTTAACACTGACTTTAAGTCAAAACACTTACAGAACAGACTTTTAAGCTGTGTGGCTGTAAGAGATCCTGTAGCACCCAAATCAATATGAACTTTTGCTTATTTCTTGACTATGGTGTTAGGATTTCCTGCACGCTTGTTTTCAGCAGATTCAGAGACCTCCAACAAAGCTGCCTGAACTCTGCAGCCCCGTGACTTTCTAGGCTCTTCTCTCCCTTGCAGGGTAGAAACAGAAGTCTGGTACAGAAGCAGCAGAAGACAGTAACAGGCAAGTGGGATTCCTCCCATGCGGGGTGCCCACATGCTCCCCTTGCCATAGGTAACAGAAGCTGGGAGAGTGGTAATGGGACTGCATGCCATGTGAGTGGATCACCCAGCACAGTCCAAGAGCCTGTTTGCCCAAACACTGACAACCCTAGAGTGGAAGATGCCACTGACCACTAGACTGAACAGTAAGCAGGGGATTACCAAGAGATTTTGGAAACAAGGAAGTGAGCTTGAAAAGAAGTACAAGAAGACCATGTCAGTTTGAGAATGTCAGAGTCGCCTCACTATCATTGCGATCTCTGCCTGGTGCTGGCAGAGCATCCTCACCACTGGGGGCGTGCAGTCAGGGCACTGGTGGTGCAGGATGCAACAGAGGACTCACACCTCCGGTGTGCACCCATGTGGGCTGTCTCACCAGCGGGCGGGCTGATATGGGTGCAGGCAAAGCCGGAGCACGCAGGCAACTGTGCAGGTCTGTGCAATTCACACTTCTAGGGGTTAGTTATAAAAGGCTGTTTAGAAATTCAAAGGGGTTTATTACAATTTTATACATTTCTAGCATTGTGGTTTATCTTCAGTATTATTGATATTGATCCTGAATATACCGTTCATTGATTGCTGATTAATTATGTGTCATTAATAAATCAATAAACCACTTGGAACCAGATTTTATTTAAACCATCAGGAGTTGAGCAGTTTTTTTGTCCAACATTTTTATAGATAGACTTCATGCTCAAAGAACATGTCTTCAAACAAGCTCTAAACATATGATAGAGAAAGAATATGCAGGAGCCATACGAGGGGAACACACTTCATACCCAAATGTTAAGCGGAAGCTTTCAATAGTGGACTGAATTGTGGTAAGAGAATGAAGGGTGTTGAAATCAGGATATTGCAACAGAAGTGGCAAATATAATTATGTATTAGTAGATATATATAGTATGGACGGGTCAGAAGGTGACTAGTCTTGACCATATAGGTATAGTCCCTTAAAGTAGGTGAAGGCTCTAACAGATAAACAAGACTCAGATTAGGCCACTTGACTGAGGTACGTCAGATGGGAGTAACTGCTTTTTGAAGAAAAGCCAAATGATAAGAAACTGCTCTTATAATAAGAACTGTGAAGCTCTGTTTTGCTAACCATGAGGATGTAATTTCCTCAGCACTTCATAATAAAAAAGTTATATGATACAGGTTGAATGCACAATAAAACCAGCACATACTCTGAAGAATACTGTTTCACACTAAACACAGGTTATATTTATTAAGGTTTACAGAGTTCGATTTAAAATCCTGTTATACATTCTCTGCATATCCCATTCCACAAAACCTTAACAAGATGACTTCTTTAACATGACACTGCAGAGTGTTGCCAAATTAAGTTCAACATGTAATACTGGGCAATTTATCCTGACTAGGCATCCCAGGTTCCTTTTATTGACAGACACCCTGAGGATGATTTAGATGTTGGTTGAACAGAATTATGTTCTTTTATTCCTTTCCACTGATTACAAACAGCGACACAGCAATGAGGCTCAAAACCAATGTGCCTTAGGCCTGCACTATAGCGCATGGTAGAAGAGTGACTTCTTTTTTTAGTTTATCTTTTTAAAAACTAGGATCAGGGACAGGCTGTTTCACAAATGACAAGTTTTGTATAAGCAAAGTTAAAGAAAAATAAAGAAACCATGCTCTCTAAATCATTAATGCATTTCTAACCTTGTACAACTGGAGTTGAAAAATGCACATTTGTAAGAAGCGTATTTTAACCACATACAACTTACAATGTATATGTTACTGGCTAAGTAGACACTACTGCATATGCATCTGTTCATTCAGTTGCTAAGATCAGTACAGTTGCATTTATTTTCATGTGCAAGTTCCAGATTCTCGTTTAACTGAACATTCATTTGTCTGGAAGACTGAATTTATGTGGGCACTAATTCGTTATGGAAAATGAATGCACAATGCAAGAAAAACACACATTTCTTCTTCATCAGCCAAATTATTTTTAAATTTAGCAACATGACTGATTACTTATGTATGACAATTACCACATTTTCAAGTACAGCCATTTCATAGTTACTTATACTGAGGTCTTAAGAATTATTAAGATTTTATTTGTTTTTACCATGAAAATCCATAAAGAAAAAAAGAAATTATATTGATAGATTTCATACAAGCATAAAAATATTATAGAAAAGCATTTGGCTTTAAAATTGAGTCATTCTTCATCCCCAGTTGAATTATTACTCTTTTGGTATGTTCACAAACAAGTCTCTTGTACAAATTATGATCTACGTATTTGAGTTTTAATACTGCTGATGACTTGGTAGAAACTCAGTACGATAATGATATATGTTAATTTTCTTTTCTATGAAAGGGAAAATAAGAATAAGTAATAAAACCAATGTTTAAAAATCTCTTAATTCTTCTGATGCTCAATTATATATTCCATAGAAAAAGCAAAGGTAGAAGTGGAAATTCAAACCTAGTTCCTAATATTCCAATCTGATTCTCACACAATCCCTTATGTTTCCTGTATCACCTAGATGGTTTTTTAGTCAATAGTTACATCAGCGCCATCTAAGCTATGGATTTTATTTGACCGTTAAAAACAGGAGCAGACAATGTTGGCCCCTTGGAGTTTTCCAGCTACATCTGTCTCACTAGGGGTTTTTTTTAAGTTGATGCAATTTTATGAATATTTTTGATTGTCCTGTTCCTATTTATTTTTGTGCTCTGGTTCTCACACCATTCTACTGAGTTAAAAGGTTGCAATGTGTGGCATGCCTTCTATTTGCTAAATGGTTTGGGAGATTATTTGACTGGCACAGCTGTCCACCTTTTTTCACTTTATCTTCGCTTAGTGTTTATAGTGGGTCATTTGTTTCCCTACTGACATGATGTTGTCAGTCATTCTACAAGCTCTGTTGGATTTGTCTTCAGAGAATGAAATGTTCACTTAGCAACTGATATTGCTTTAATCAGATCCTCTTCTGAGGGTTTTCTGCCACCCTTTCCTACTCCACTCCCAAATCCTAAAATGTATTTTAGCTATGAAGGGGAATTTCTAATTGTAACTGCTCAGCAGTGGTAATTTGTGACTCAGGAATGATCTGGCATGGAGGGCAAGAAGGCCCAACTAAAAGAATGGGTTAAATTGGCTGGAAACAGGAATGCCAGAGACAGAAGGACTCCTTGCTAGGGAGAGAAGTTTCCCTTGGTGATGAGATAGGAAACGGCCTCAGCATTGCCTTGTAGCCATCCTGGAATGTGAGCGCTCAGGTGCCCAAGCTCAAGAACCTCCTTTTGGCAGTAGAGCTGCGCTGGGGGATGGACCCATGGCTGGCCTGAGGTGCCCCATGCAACTGCTCTCAGGACTACTGCTGGCACAAGGGTATATAAAGAATCTGCTTATGACGCATCTTTGCAGAATCCATGTAGAACTGTGTATAGTAGTAGGACTCTGCTCAGTGCATTGTTCACTTTTTTTTTTTTTTAAATATTTAAGCATAAACATGTGTTTAATTCACCTTGAGGGATACCATAAAAATTCCCTAACAGCTACCAACACTGTAGAGTTTTAATGACTTTTGGTTGGTTGGTTGGTTTGTTGGTTTCTTTCTTTTGTTTTCGTTGGGTTAGTTGGTTGTTTTTTGTTTTTTTCTTTGTTGTTTTCTTTTTTAATATAGTCTATTTGACACAGAAACACAAGGGATATACTGCACCTTCTAGTTCCACGCTACCTCACATTTTCTGGCTTTCCATGTATCCCTATCCCTACTCAGTTCCTACACTACTAAGTTTGAACTAATCTGGGCTTTCTTAGTGAAAGTTAATATGATCACTCCAAATTCCTTGTAGTATCAATAGATGTTTTGTATTTGAAAAGAAGACATATATAGAATTTTTATAGGATTCTACTTCTCAGAGAGACTGTATGTTGTTCTTCAAATTTCTATAAATTTTATGGACTTATGCAACCCTTAGCACTACTGGAAGCCTTGCCATTAACTACAGTGAAATTTGAACTAGGTTTTTAGTTGTTTGTTTTATAAATTTTCTACTTTCAAGGTCTTTCATAATATGAAAATTAGCAATTGAGATTTTTCAGCTATATTGCTTGTTGTTCTACCTTTCCTTTTATTCCAACAGTTTGGATCAAAGGTTCTGTGTATACAAATAATCATATAGTTAGCCTGTAAAATCCTTAAGATTCTTCCTAAGCATTTTATCAGATACATTATTGAACTGCAATAGTTAGGTCAATTGATTATCAAACAGAAGAGATAAAGTGAAAGATCATGGCTTGTAACTACACTGTAGTGAGAAAAGCATAGTGCTACTTTACTATATTACTTACAATCTCTTGAGTTCCTCCTCAAATATAGCTCTGGATTTCCAGTGAGCAATATTACTTATGGGATATAGCAAGCTGATCTTCATATAACCACATATCCTAGCTAGGACTTTAACCTGCAGAAGCCTATGGAAACATGTTGCTGACTCCCTGAATGACAGAGAATAGCTTTTGTATTTCCACAGTTCCTGTACAGGGATTATTGTCCTCATCAAGAGAATTCCCCTACAGAATCAATTTCGATCGTTGTGGTTCTGACCTTATCTCTTATCTCCTTCTGATGTTTCTGAATTCAGGAATTTTTAAGAGGAGTTACATAAGATCCTCTTTTTAAAGAAATTTCGCATCCCTTTGGATCCATGTGTCTGAAGGCCAAATTCTGCTTTGGTATATCAGCAAGAGTCTGATTCATGCTACTGTAAATTAAAGTTGGTCTCAAATCAGGAAAAAGTGCCAGATCGGTCATGTTTCTGAATCTTGTCTTATAAGGATAAAGAATGTCTTATTTCCCACTTCGCTGAGAATTTCCAGATCTAGAATAACACATCTGGTTTTGGGCCACTCAGTACAAGACAGACATCGACCAAGTGGAGGGAGTACACGGGAGGCCACCAAGATGGTGGAGCTGGAGTACGTGCCCCATGAGGTGAGGCTGAGGGATCTGGGCTTGTTCAGCCTGGAGCAGAGACGGATTTGGGGGAACGTAACAGCAACCCCCAGAGCCTATGGGGAGGTGATTGAGGAGACAGAGCCAGGCTCTTCAGAGCAGTGCAAGTTGGGAAGATGAGAGTCAAGAGGTGTAAATTGAAATGAGAGAGTTTCAGCCTGAATATAAGAAGCTTTGTCACCATAAGGACAGTCAGGCAGTAGCACAACCTGGGAGAGGGTGTCTCTGTCCTTGGATGATTTCAAGACCCAACTGGATGAAGACCTAAGCAGCCTGGTCTGACCGCAAAGCTGACCTGCCATGAACAAGAAACCAGACTGGAGACAGCCCAAGGTTCTTTCTCCATCTGAACACTATGATTTTATGAACTTTGCTTTTTATACGGAGCTACTTAATTTTACCAGATTTGGCAGTTATCTAGTTTATTTCATGTGATAGAAAATCCAGGCAAACATCAGTTACAGAAAGTGATTTTACAGTTGCAGAATCAATAAATCTGAAGCCTATACTTTCAAAAAACAATCCCATAAAAAGAAATGAAAACCAAGGTAAGAGCCAATTATGTGTGACTGCCAGATTCATTAACATTAACTAACAAGACTGTTGACTTCTAAAATTGCTTATATCAGGTGGCAATGAAAAACTTGATAAGAGAGTACATGCAAAATATCATTAAATATTTTGCAGCTCATTTCTATCAGTAACAAATATTAGATTAAGACAATAACAACGTTCACATGAATTTGAAAGAATTAATTACAAAACTTCTTTAGAAACCACACTCCATATGTTATTAAAAGGATGAAACTAGCTTTCATTCTGAGGACTTCAGATAGGAAAAATACTCCTACTGTAACAAATAAATACCAATAATTAGTATAATGACAACAAGTAATACTGAGCTTTGGTTCTTCTCATCCTGTCAAAGCAGAAATAATTATTGTTTCCCCGAAACTGCTGATAAAGGAGTTGCGCTGCATATTAGGGATGTTTAATGCTTATTTTCAGAGAGTCTCTGTTATACTATGTAATGTTTTTATGGTTTTTGTGAGGCTATGGATTCTATACTATTTCCTTAAAAGCACTGCAAAACTCAGAAATACGTCTCATTTGCCAAGGCCTCTTCTCTATTTCACAGCCTAGAAAAGTAATCTTTTGAAGTGTTTTATTTTGCTATTTGTAGCCTAGAACCCTTCTAAAAAACCCCATATGTTATGCAAACAATACACATTTTAAGTCATATGGATATTTGCAAGACTTGAGGTATGAACATGGATTCAGGTTTGAAAACCTGAGACAATATCAAAGTGTGTTGACAGCCTCTTTATCTCTCCTTCTAGTTATGTAAAAAGCAGCATGGTATAAGCATCTTTATGGCATTTTAGCTTTTTTTTTATTTCCAAGTCTAGGGTGATAAAATAACACAAAAATTATAAACATATGTTTTACAAGTACTTCTGAAAACTTGAAATGTATATCAATGTAATACAAAAACAGATACACACATGCTTATATAAAGTGAGTTATTCTGAAATGTTGTGACTGTATAAACTGTATAATGAAAAACCTACATGAGACTTAAGGTCTATCAATGGCTTTTTATTATCAATTGCAGCCCCTCAGTTTTCTGTGCTGAAAAAAAAATCACGAAAAATACGGGCATCTTCCAAAATTACTGCTAGGTCAGGGATTTCTACAGCTGACTATCTCCCAAATATCTGAATCCCATATAAAATGGTAATAGTTACACAATACCTGAAAAGACATGGTCAGTTGTCTGTCTTCAAGATTCAGATGCTTGTCGCTTTGAACATTTGCATTCACTACTCACGAAATACATACAGCTAACAGTATAAAACTTTGTCCTGCTCATTACTTAGGAAAGGACGGATGGCTGTGCAGTGTCTTCCCCGACATCCATCTGCCTGCATCTAACTCTATCATGAATGAGTGGCTGCCTTGTGGGTAATCTCAGCCTGGCTGCTGAGAAACAGTGATACAACAGGCACAGCTGGACATGCCATAGAGAAGTTAAGAGACTGGGCTTTCATATTCGCTATATGGAAAGTAGGTATATTTGGTCTTTATGAAAATTTTAGAAGTGTTTTTAACAAACACTGGAGCCTGCTTGGACCTTACTGGCTTGACAGGCTTGACCCATTGCTGCTTTCCTGAAGAGCACGGTGCCTCTGCAAAATCAGACAAGAAGTGGGGGGTGAGGCTCTACCCCACTTAGTTCTGCAAAAGCAGCTGATCATTCAGCAGTGGCAAGAGGCATCTGCAGTGCAGTGGCTCTGCATGCAGTTCACATTGGGATTTCTGATGTTATACCAGTGCAGGGATCTTCCATGCTTCTAAAATTAAAGCATGCTTTGTGGCTTAGTGCGATAGCAAAGCCAATCTGATAGCAAGCTGCCACAGAAAGTGGAATTCTTTCTGCCTTGAAATTTCCCTTGCATCTACTACGCTGGTTTAGGCACAAAACAAAATAAAAACAAACCAAACCAAAACTTTTCCACAATTATGCATTGGCGATACAACCTGTAGATCTGCTACAAGGGAGGGAGTGTTGCAAGGAGAGAACTGAACCACAGGTTTTGCAGTGATCTGTCATTGATTAGGCTTCATTGTAATGTCAGACTGAGCCTAAGTAACCTATGTTAGGATAAAATTGTTTCTTCTTTCGATCACATTGAGATATATACAAAATGGCTTCTCGTAAGGAGAGAAATTTATAGCAGATCTGAAATCTGAATACATGCAATTACCTAAAGTAGTATTCCTTGTTTCCTCATTCTGCTATAACAGAAGGCAGTGAACCACTATTAATATGTTACACATTAGATTCTCATCAGTCTGTAGTGAACTGTAAACATATATATCACAATTTAATCCATCAAGTTATGTACTCAGTATTAATAAAAACGATACTAATATTTGAATACTTCAGGACTATAGTCTAATAGGAATTCAGACATTAATCTGAAGACTTTCAAAAAATTTTATATTAACATCAAGTCTTAATTTTATAGCATTTTAACCTTTGCAAACCTATGCAGCAGCAAAATAGAAGAGTTCATCACAAAATTAAAATTAAGCAATTTGGTATAACATAAAATTGAAGTCTTAAAGTAAATGGGTTCAAAGTCTAAACTCTCTGATATTCTGGTTATTTCTATTGCAAACGCATAGGTAGGAAAGAGGGGAATCACTATAGCCACTTCAGGCCTTGAAAAGACAAATTTTCTCAGAATATAAGCATGCCTATTGGCAATAAGATATCAGGCATACAAGTCCAAAACCTTTTAAACCTTTGTTTTAAAATTAGTGTGATGCAATTAACCTTACTACCTGTGATAACTCTTATGATTCCCCAGCCTATGTTGTTCTCCCCACCTTGAGAAGGAAGTTTTTAGTCACGTGAGATGGTTCAACAGCTAGGAAAGCAGCCGCTGAACTGCCACACTTTACATCCAGCAGGCAAAACTCTTCATGTAATGCTGAAATTTGAGCCCTTTATGCGTGAGACAGACTCCAAAAAAAATCTTTTCTGATTAGAGCATTTATACCTCAAATAGATTTGATGGTTTTTTCCACCTCGAGTATTTCTAGTTCTATAATCTATAATGAAGGGAGAACTATGTAGGTGACTTACATGCTCAACACAAGCTTGAATATCAGTCCTAAGTTAGAAAACAAAGACATACATGAACAGCCTAACTGATTCACTGGTGTAGTAAGTAACCTTTGGTAATACCCTTACCTGAAATTTGCAATGATATGGAACAAGTATGTTGTATCTAGCATTTCTAGAACTTAAATGTAGTTTGAAAAAAAAAAGACTGCAGTTCAAATCTTTTTCTAACACCCAAGATTAGATATCAGTTTGAATAACCAGTAAACATTTAAAATTTTAGATCCCTCTAGCTCTTCAAAATTAAATAGAAGTAACACACAAGAGCAAAGGATATCAAAAGCAAAACTCCCAGGAAGAATCTCTTTTACAAAATTATTTTGTTCTGATTGGAATGGAGAAACACTGAATATTCAAGTAGACAATGGGCAGATTTCTATACATTTATTTATTTAAACTAATTAATTAAACACAGGCTCATATTTTCATGGCAAAAATCACACGATGTATATGATTTCAAGCTTCCTGGTTCTCAGAAAATTATGTTAAAACTAGAGATACAAAAAATTAGGGTAAAATCTAAACCGATCAATGTTTGAAACTGAATGCCACTATATATACAGGTGGTGAGACTTTCTACTTTCCACTTTTCTAAGCTCATGCACCCCAAAAGTAATCACAATTCCCAGGAAAAGGCTACATTCATCACCTTCAGAGTCACAGCTATTTCTCTTTTAGCAAGAATAGAGTTAGTGTGGATTGCTTTAGCTGGCTATATGCTGAAAAAACAACCTTGTTAGATTGGGGGAGCTATCCCCATGAAACGTGAACTGGCAGAAGGCCAGAGTCTGCAAGGAAAATTCAAAACCAGCTGCAGCAGAGCAGCAACCCAGATCTAAAGTATCAATTTTCAAAATAATCTAATCATTACTTACCACATGAAGTACTCAATAGTACAATATATTATTGTATTTGCCCTGAATACATTATAATAACCATTAGAAGATAATTCAGTAAACACTTTTTTTCACCCATAGTTTTGAGTGAGTAGAATTTCTGGCAGCTACCCAAACAGGTCACCACGAACAGGATAATGTGGCAATCTGTTATCATTAGCTCTGTTGGAAAGGTTTTGAAGACACTAGAGAGAATTAAATGACCTGGAAAACTCAGTGTATGGAAAAGTCTATTGTACTCATCTCCGTTATTTCCACCTCTACGCATCACTAGAACAGTGGAACAACATGATTTGCAGTGGTGACAAAGATAAAGGTCATTTTTCTGTTTTTCTTTAATCCAGCATGAGCCATTTAAGGATTGTTAAATTCCACAGATACAGAAAATGACTAATTTGTGTCAGATCCTTCCAATCTCTCAGTATGTTAATCTATTGAAGTCTTCACATTTGGAAGACAATGTAGAGCTGTATTTTTGAAAATCACTGCTACTTTTGTTCCTGTCCATCACTGTTACAACTGTCAGAATTTCAGATCATCTAAAATAACAATATACAAACCCCCTATATAGCCCTTTTTAGCAACTGTTTTTCCTAACTGGTGCAATTTTTCCAGCAAAATTTGAAAGAAAGAGCAGTTCTAAAAAGATCTATTAAATGTAATCACTATGCCAAGGTCCACATGGTAAAGACAGGTAGTATAAAAAGACTGACATAACGTATTCAAAAATGTGCATCAGAGAAATTTCTTTTGTTTATGTAAACTTTGCCGCTGCTGTTCTACATTTATCTGAATGATTAACTTAAAATGAAGATGACATGCACCAACTATTCTGATTTAACAGTTGTGTACATAAGCCTTATTCCTGGGAAATCCAACAGAAGGTAAGTCCACGGAAATGAAAGAACAGAAACAGGGGAATTAGCGAAACCTTAGGCAAAAGAATGGAGATCATCTGCATTTTGGGAAAGGAGGGATGACGTATTCCTGGATCTCAGAGCTGAGAAAAAATTCAAGAGACTATAGTCAGGGGAGCTGAGTGTTTTCCCTAAATCTGTTTTATTTCACACTGTATACTTACTGAGAGGTTGAGGGCATGGAGTACCAAAGATATTGTTTTGAGGGCATACTCTTCCTCAGTAAATAAGAAGCTCCTGCTTAGGTATAAAATTGTGCCAAATCATCTTCCTTCTTTATAGAAGTGGAATAAAACACAGCATGATTTGTGTTTTATTTACCAGTGATAACTGGCAATTTATGTTATTTTTTTACATAGGAATTCCTGTAAGTGAACACTTTAACATTTATTAGGAACAAACCACATGGATTTAAGAAACAGAAACAACACTCATTTCTGATCTATTGCAAGAGGATGAAGTTAACATTGTGCACAAAGGCTGGCAGGCCAGAAGTTAGTTCTGTCACCTGAGATTATAGATTTATGTAGAAAGAATATCTGCATAAATAATCATGGCATATTTGTCAAAATTGGACTATCAAAAGCCTCCAGCCTACAGACTAACAGAATTCTGACACAGTATACACAATTATTCAGCCTATAAATAGTTATTATTTTGAGAAACAGAAATCTGTAGAAAGTTAAATTTTCAAACAAAACTAAGTCTTAAATGTATCTTTGCTGTTCTTTGGCAAGAAAGAGAAGAGAGAGTGATTTTTCATTTATAGCTTGGGAAAAAACTTTTCCCTATTCTCTCCTCCTCTTGCTCCTCAAGGACATTAAAGACGCTTCTTAGATGCCAGAATGCCCACTTTGCATGTGCTCAGAGCCAAAATACTTTTTTATATAAAGAATATCCTTTAATAAATCTGCTACTCTAATAATGCTTGCACAGAGAAAACAAGTTAAAATTCACCTGCCAATCTTTCCTATGCTTTTAGTGGTTGCAATACATCGTCAGGGGCAGGAAAATGAATTAAATTGTGTTATATTTAAAACGACACTGTGAATCTACTGATATCAAGTTCATCAGCTCTAACTCAGTTATGTCTGTTTGGAGGTCACTGTCTGTCTCACTCATTACAATGGCTTTCTAGTTTTCTGATATGATTCTCAATTAGTTGAGTAGGCAGGTAAAACATCCGACATCCAACAATGAACTATGTGCTTCCAAATATGTTTGCACAGCCACACATTACACTTCAGCAAGCTCTTTATGTTGACCTATTAATAAACCATAGTTTGAGGTTGAGAATAAAGACTCAACTCAAAAATTAATTAGAGGTGTTCTGAAATGAACTACATGATCATAAGTCATTCAGCTATTAAATGATGAAGCACACCAGTTAACAGATAACCACAGACATTTACTCCATCTTATTTCCATCTGTGGCTGTACTCATGATAAATTTAAAGTGAATATCCATCGTTCATCTGGATAATGAATATCAGATTGAAATGACTCATACCTACAGCTGCTATATCACACTGGTTTGTATCACAATAGGCTCTTAATGAGCATAGAACTTTTGACATTCACCTGCTTTATTAAAACAGATTTGTATTTATTTGAATATTCTAATAAACATGCACTGAGTTACACAAACCACTTGATATTAGTTGTGAACAAACTCTAGCTGCATAAAAGGGTGCATTATCCTTGACCTTTAGGTTACCTTCATGAGAACTTGCCTGTGATTTCAGACTCCTGTAACGAACCCACCATATTCTTGAACTAGGCCAAGACACATTGAAATACCTGGGAGGCTAGAAGTGCAATACAGACTTTGTCTTTAAAACTTGTCTACAGAGTTTTCCAGAACTAATCAGATGATATTAAATATGAGACGAAAATTATTTTTAAAAAGTGCACCCAGGTGAAGAGTATACTGCAGTGACTATTTAAAAACATTTACAAGGAGTGGTAAACGCTTTCAAGGCAGAACCTTCTACAAACCCATGGTGAGAAAAATAATAATATTATCCGGAAAACTGATTTCTTTTTTCTGATCTATGTTCTATTTGTAAGCTTATTCAGGTTAAACTGCTGGTGAGCACTTTTGTGTTTGATTTTAATTTTATAAACTGATAAATGCAAGCAATAAAGCTCATAACAAAAGCAGTTTAGTTTAAGTATCCACTACCTCAACTCTCCTATTGGCTGTACAGAAGTTGTCCTTCAAAACAGAACTGATGTCCACAGAATAGTTCTTGGACGAGTGAAAACTGATGATGTTCAGGAGTGGAACTGTATCAAAATGTATTGGGACTCCTTTTTGATAATCTGTGGAACAGAAAAAGAAAAAGAAGTTATATGTATTTGTAGAGCTGTATTTGAAGCCTTAGATCCCACAAACCTTGTTTGCGGAGATCTGTTCATTTGACTCTCATGTTTCATTTCTTGGATGTTGCACTACATGGCAATGTTGGTTGGCTGTATGAATTGAATCTAAGATACCTTTCTTGTTTCAGAATGGATGCAGGATTCAGAAGTACTTTGTTTTCTGCTGTTAGGGGAAAAAATGGTATTTCTTACAACAACAAAAAAGAAACAGGAATGAAGAGTTCTTTTTTATCAGCTACCCTATAAAGAAAGGATAGTACTGAGAAGAATGGAAAAGTTACAAATTTACACTGTTAGCCTATTATGTTTACGTATCTTCATCTATAACAGAAGGAATATAAAATAATTTCTGTTGTTTGAATTTAAACCACCTCATGAGTGCTTCTCTAAAGATACTTTCTCATATTATTATTTTTTTTAAAGTGGTCTTTTCCAGATAACATGCAATTACAACTTCGTTGATTACTTCATTTTCAAATTGCTCATTTTAAATTATGCTAGAGGCATGCATTGCCATTTTGCTTTTCATCTTAAAAAATACAGCATAAGACTTCCTTAAAATAATCATTGTTTGAATCAGTCTCTTCTACCGGGGTATCCAATCATTAAGTTAAATTGGCAACAACAAAGAAACCACAACACTTTCAGTAAATTTGTAAAAATTGTTTGCCACCTCAATTAGAAAAACAAAAAACAAAAAACCCAACCAAACAAAAAACCACCACTGACGTGATGCTATGTGAGCTTTTGGATTAATTAACTTTCACATGAAGGCTGAAAACCAGACTTTTTTCTGCAGAAGTCTTTATTAACTGAACAGTAAACACAGTTACATCATCTTAAAGCTTTGCTTTTTCCCAGTTTTTCCTGTACCCAACATGAGTTATGTTCTCAGATGCTTCTTCCCTTGGCTTTGGCAATACTTTATCTTGATTAAAGGAGTCACAAGAATGTCTTACTGTTCCAAATTATTCTATACTTAAGATATTTTCCTGGGAATCAGTCAGCACCTGGGAACTACATCTATTAAGTAATTTAGTGCCTAATAAAAAATAAACAAATAAATAAAAGCCAATTAACTGTCCTAGTCATACCTGTCTATGTCATTGCCAGGAAATATACTAGATGTCCAAAGTTCTACCAAAGGCACTGTGGTAGAACTAACTACCAATTTCATGGCTAATGCACTTGAGAATTATGAACAGTCTTGCCTCACTGTATTGGCCTTGAAGGTTGAATTGAAAAATTTACCTAGACCTTGCCTTTAGAAAGGCCTCAAATTCAGGGACTGGACAGTAGTTTTGATTTAGATTGCGTATTCCAACACAACGTAAAAAATCAGTACAAGGGAGAAATTCTGATGTTGTTCTCATTAACTTTTTGTAGACCAGCCTAGTGGATAAGAATTTACCTAAGTGATATTACAGCTCCATCCTGTACTGCTTGAATGATTCAAAGCTGCATCTGCAGTTCAGTAACCATTTAGATTTGTGAGGTAGAGGAAGGCAAACTGGTCACCCTTCTGTTAGAGCTGCCTCACCTTGCAGAAAAAAATGACATTTTATAAAGATTATGAAGAGAAAGATTACAGAAAACCAGTAATGAAGCCACCATATTGGAAGAGAGAGAATTAGATCTCACTTCTCTTTCCTTTACAATATTTGTATTTTTATAATCACTAATGATAATTATTGATGTAAGTAAATATCCATGTCGGTAAGCCTGCAAATACACTCTTCTTCTGGTCTAGTTGTTTACCCAAATCACTGAGTGGTAAAAATTCATGATCTAATAAACTTTCAAAATTCTATTTCATGGCACACCTTTGGCACCTCTAGTAAGGAATGTCATCCCTTCCTCCCGTCTTCTAAGCACCTGTTTGTTAGCAACCATTTAGAGACACATCCTCAAATGGGTGAACCATTACCCATCTGTGAGAGGAAAAACTTCAGCTCCCACCTCCAGCAGAAGCACTTCCACGCAACCACTATTTATTTCTTTTGACTAAAATATTACATTCTCCAGTCAGCACCCGGATATTGCAGACCTCAGCCATGAAGCATCTCATTTACCTAAAAGGTAGAAACGGCACGAGATACTTCTCTGAATGGAATGGATTCTGTAGCCTAGTGAATAAGATATTACCACTGCTATAAACAGGCCATGATCTTTGTACTAACTTTGCAAGGCCTGTAGACTAGGGCTTGTCAGGTTTACTTTGCCTGAACTTGTTTTACCTAGCTAAACTTTGTTTTAGCTGGTAGAGCTGTAACAGCAATTTTCGAAATGACCAAGTTAACTATGTCCCTTTAATTTTGCTTATGCTTATCCTTCTATGGTACAATTTTCATATAGGTAGTGGTAACAAGTATTTATTCTGTGTATGATCTAATATTTATGACTGTAACATAACAACATAGCATAGGGGAATATAGCCATGGTATGACAAAAGAGACGTTGAAAGTGGGGATGCAGGATGCAGTGTAGAGAGGGGCAGGCACACAAGGACAAGAGAAAGGACACAGGCTGAGGATGGAGACCCAATGGCTATAAACAACCCACAAATGGCCAGCTAAGGAGGTGCAGACCTGGCAAAATCAGTTTTGCAGGCAACAGAGAGAACAAACAACATGTATCTAACATACGTAAAGTGTGCCATAAATAGTAAGTCCAGATGAAGCATGCACTTGAAAACCAGCGAAAAAATAGCAAGTTGTGAGCATATTGGCAAACACATAAAAATGTGAATGTTAGATGAGGAGGAATAAATCATCTACATGAGTCCCAGTGAAGGACGCAGGGTGCTGACAACTAGTTGTACCCTCGTCCCAGACTGAAGCCAACCTTTGGATCCAGAAGGTGTTGGAAAATCAAACGGTAACATCATAAAAGTGGTAAATATCAGGAGTGTGTGTATGGAAATTTCAACTTCTTCTACAATAGTATAATTTTCTTTATTTTTGATATCTTTCTTTTTTTTTCCACAATAATAAGAGCTGAACTAATAAGAATTCTTCAAGTAGACAGTTAGGATTTAAACTATACTTACAATAAATTACTAAATTTACATATAAGATGTGTTTCTTTTTCAGCCATAAAAATATCTTGAGCATAAAAATTCCACTTCCTCACATCACCTTTTGAAACTAATTCCTAGATGTTATTAAGATGATCAATCATTTGCCTGTAGAGTGTACAGCCATACCTGGGAAAGGAAGACATTGCCCTTAAGAATTGTGCCATTCTGTGGTGTTTTGTGTGTATATATATGTATATATGTATATGTATATTGTTGGGTTGTTTTTTTTGTAGTGGAAATTAGAAACTAAGAGAGAAATTCTCTGTTGAAATAATGCCCAATCACTTACCCTAGGTATGATTTGCACTTTACTTTTCTGTTTCCTTGATTTTCTTTCTCTTGACTAAGTTACAGAGGTATATCTCCATGATCTATTTGAGCATGTGTTTAACATAAGCTATTCATGTGTGTTCATACATATCCATATGCCTATTTATTAATATTTTTTATTTTTAGACTGATTTGAATGAAGTAACAGGAATAATTAATCTGGGTTTTTTACTACTGATAGTCATAGATTTCATTTTTTAAAACTTGTTTTGTTTTTAAAATAAAAATAAATCCGTATTATTTTCAGCTTTGAACCGAATGTCAAAAAACATAATTGTGCAAAAAAGGTTGCACAATAACATGAAAGTATGATGCATTAAAAGGAAAAGAACCACAATTTATTCAACCTTTTTATTAGATAGAAACATCTGCAGATGACTGAACTCCATAGAAGGTGGGCTAGCCATTAGGTTTCAGTAACTGGAAGAAACAATAAATCACAGCTTTTACTTTTACAGCCCATTACACCCAAAGGTCTAAAACCTTTCTCTGGTTATTTGCAAGCCTCAGAGTACTCCAGCTGCAGTCTTATACTTTCCAACTTTCTGTGACTAATAGATGCTATACTATTGAGTGAACAGGAAATTAGAGTAGGAGAGAGGTGTAAAATCAGTATCCACAGAAAGGCTATGCAGGAAGGCTGTGAAGAATAGCTCACGCTGTAGGGCTGTGCAGTCTCCCAGTGAACTTCAGACAAGACAGATTACATTCTCATTAATGACCATTTAAGAATCAGTGAATTTTTATATGTTAGAAAGGGGAAGCAGTGATAAAGTTATTAAATATTGTGGAAGGGCAAGATAGGAGAGGGAAATAGAGAGGAGAGATATTTGGGGAGATCTTTGATTGAGACCTCCTGTATTTAGAAAAAATAGCTTGAGAGATGTATAGATCTTTCTCCCACTTTTGACCTCTCACAGGGAAGTTAGCCCTTTTAAAGTTTCATTCTGTGTAGAAGCTCAATATCCTTCATGTTTCCTTAAAATATCCTGGCAATTGACTTGCCCTTCTGCACTTATTAAACAAATCTACTGCTTCTGATGCAGCATGGTTCAGAAAAATAGTTACCTTTTAGCTCACCTGCCTATTCAGTAATTCCACTTTTCTTCTTGAAGTGGGTAAATCAGATCTTCCTCCCACTTTGTTTAGCCTCTTTCCTATTATGTCAAATGGGCCCACAGTTCCTAGCTGATTCGAAAACGTGTAGGGGCAAACTCAGCTGTATAGAAGAAAGAAGCTTCTCAGAAATGTAATGCCTCCTGCATTGAACTGGAGGAAACCTCAGGCATCTTTAGACAGTTGAAGCGGGTCTCGCTATCTGTGTCTATACTACAGGCAAGAGGTTCCTGCTGTGCAACCAGGCTACCTGGTGACTTCAAGGCAGACAGCACCATCCTCAGTAAACATAGTTTCCATTAAAATCAAAGACAATTGTTTTCCTAAATGTCCTCTGGGAGGCTTTGTACTGTAGGTTGCACTGAAGAATATGCTCGCTATAAAAAACCTGAGTATTTCCACTATGTGTGTTTCACAACTGCTTTTGGATTCTTAATGCAATGTTTTCCATTCAGCATCTTTTTCTTCTGCTTTCCTGCTTCAATCTATTTCTCATACTGTACAGTTTTCACAGATGAAAAGAGAATATGAAAAGAGATGCAGAGGGTAGGTATACCAGGACATCTTAAAGGTAAGAAATGGCTCCTCAAGCTCGTTATCACGTGTACTAGTCGTTACATAGGTTGTCACATTTCAGCCCAAGCCTTTTAACAGACTGTAGTTAATAGACTCGACCTACAGGAAAATTTTTACAAAGTCTGTGAATATAAGAATTTCTTTCAAATATATGCATACTCTCTGGAGCTCAATAACTTAAAATAATTCTTAATACATTTTAGTCTGGCAGAGACTGGTGGAGAGTGTTACTCAAGTCTTTAAATATATAGCAACAGGTCCATCTTTAAAATTAAAGTATGTCTTGATATTCACAAGTACTTCTGTACTGACTATTTACATTCACCTTCCTTCCGCAAGCTTCAGAAACAGTAGGCACGATCCCAGAATAGTCCTTCTTCCCTCCCTGCATTATAACAATAATAATGGTGACTGTAATATCTGTAACACCTAGCACTTGTGTTGTCTGCAGTGTATCAAGATTTTTTCATAATGGAAGTAAATGTCCATTTTCCAGAAAGGAAAACATGGAGAAATGAACTGGCAAGGTCACCAGGAGCCAAAGCTATTAAAGATGAAGGTTATAATGAGCATTAAACCGTAGAGTTCAGTAATGGAAGAATTACTTAGATGTAGATTTTGACAGAGCAAAATTCTACAGCAGGAGATAATTCCTAGTCTTACACATGAAACTTTGAGGACACGCACTCAGCTCCAAAAGATGATTATTTGCCCAGTGGGCAAATGTTTGTAGGTGTAATATTTAGCTTCTGTTTCCTGGTTCTCTAACATCAGCAGAGAAGCCTGTAAAAGGTGAGTAATACAGTGCTGTGTGCTTTAGTTTGGGATTTTACTCTAAATCATAACTAATACTATAACTTTGTGATGTGAGCAGCCAAAAACGTAGCCTGATTAGAAAGGGGGAAATTACTAACAAAAGAAAATGCCTGCCAGTCTGGGAGCTGTGAGCCTGGGATTTAGCCCTTGGGGACCAGAAACATCCCTGAAAAGTGCAGCTGGCCTCTTTGAAGAACAGGTGGGGAACCTAGAAACAGGTGACATCCTGAGATACCATCAGTAAGCGCAAAACCCAAGAAACTGTAATGGCAACCTTCTGTCTGAAAAAGTGGAAACAGTCTGTGAAAACAAAGTTGGGCTGAAAGAACAGAAATAACCTACTGGCTGTTGCAAGTGAAGAATAGACATTAACAGCATCTACTGGCTGGTCAAAGTGGTGGTATCCTACGCCCTCTTTTGGATCTATGATATAAAAAGGCTTTAATTTTTATCCAAAATGGAGCCTCTCTCTCTGAGAACGTCCTATGCTGTATATACTTTTACTTTCCTAAACCAGTTGAATTCCACACAAACTTTCTATGAGATTTGGCCTTTCATTGGGGATGCCCAGCAGACTCCAGACTCTGTGACATGGATCATTTTTGAAGTGAGACTCTGTTACCTTGTTGGGCCCTGCTTTGGGCCCACTTTTGGGGTTGCTAGTTGTGATTATTTTGGTAGCATTCTTGCTAGTGGTGATTTGTATGGTATTTGTGATTATATGTAATAAATTAGAGAAATTTAGAGGACAAAAGCCTCCATCTCCATGCATATAACAGAATCCTACAAACCAACAGTAGCAATCTCTATACACTCACAGGCTGGGTAACCCTTTATGTTGTAACACTTTGCTACTGAGTTTAGTCTCATATTTTTTTCGTGCATATTGTCTTGTCATAGTGTAATCTCCCCTAAGTGCCCTGTCATGCAAGTGGGCTTGCTCCAATGCAGTAAAACATAGGTACATTGATGGGAGAAGGAAATTGTGAGCAAGTTCATTGGCCAAAGCTGTGATCAAACTCCACTCCAGCTGGATCTTTGTGTTGACACACAGGGACATGTTGCTGCACCTTTCTACCAGAGATGATGTTTCTGCTGGCACTGCTGCTGCTGTCGCTGTCAGTAAAATAATACCTTTTGGAAACCAGCACACTGTCACTGCTGGTTGCCAATACAAGTAATCATCTCATGATGAACTCAGAATTCTGAGTTCGACTTCTGTTACATCTGTTTGCTCGGATACTTTTTAATTGTGGCAAAGTACTTATTTTCGAGTCTAATTAACGGCGTGCTTTCTTTCACCTTTGTAACCACAGATGATTTTTCACAGATGTATGCTCACTTTCTAGGAGGAAAGACAGGATTATGACTAATTCATTTTTTGTTTTGACTCATAAGGTACCCAATAATGTGGATCAGCGTGCAGTGAAGACTGACTGAATCTTGTTTATCAGAAGTCCTGGCGAATAGCCACAGTCTAGCAAACTGAGTCGAAGTTTCAGCTGAGTTATTTCCATCCCGTCTTGTTCATAATGTTTCCAATATGTGCAACTTCATAATACTAATAAGGCTGAGTAAACGTCTCATTCTATGACACAAGGAATCCTAAAAAGTTTTATAAACACTTCCAATGAACAGACATTGGGAAGGCTATCATTTTCTATTTGCAAATAGGGAAATCAAGGGACAGTATTTTTCAAGGCAACATTAAAAAAATGCTTGAAATCACCTGGGGTTTTAAGATGTTGACTTTGAAACACTTTAATACTATCCTGATTTTTGAATACGTCAAACCCCTGCAGCTCTCGCTGCCTTTAACTGTTGTTCCCTGTGTTGGAGCGCCTTTCGGAACAAAACTCTGTGGTAGGTAACAAAATGAAGACACCCAAATTTTGTGCAGATGCTTGTAAATTTGGACCTCCTAAGTGATTTGCACAAAGTCAAACAGTGAGTCACTGTCTAAACAGTAAAAGAAATTAAGTTTTCTGCCTCTCGCTGTACTTCACTTTGGAAACATGCTGCTTCTCAGATAGCGGAGTTCCTTCAATTACAGAAGAGTGGTCTATTAGAGCTGCAAGGAAAATAGCATTACTTAATAAGTCACTACAAGAGAATAGGTAATGCAGGAGTAAAGATCAGACAATACACAGTGCCTGTAACTAAAAAACAGTAAAGGCAAAAGGTAACTAACTGCTCTCTAATCCAGGCAAAGGTACTGAGGAGTAGTATCAAGACAACTGCAGAGTGAAGAGGGCTCAGCTGCTAAATACTGGCCACTGTGGTTTGCTATGTTATTCAGAGCATTTTCTACTCAAGCCATGGTAAGAGTAAGTTACACTGAGAACTGACGCATAGACATCACGGCTCTGTGTAAATTAAATATAGGTGGAGTAAATAAGATAAAAGTCAGAGATACATGTTAGGGCTAGTCATATAAGAATTTAAGGAAGATCAGCAGAGTACATTTCTTTGCTTATGAAGTGGTTCTTCAGGGGGAAAATATGTGCTTTGAATGCTTTTAACATAGTAAAATTCCTTTCTAAAAATACCAGTTTAGTTAAAGCCATGTTGAAATTGTGATAGACAAAGTATGCAGGTTTGGACCAGATCCCAGGTTTAGAACTATCAAAGGACCAGTACCAAAGACATTCATTTGTATTAAAAACGTTATTGCAACACATGTGAATGTCTGCACCCAGACATTCCTTTCATTGTCTCCTTAATGGGAGCCCAGCTAACTGGGCTAACAACTGAAGCCTGCTCCATCATCCTAAAACCATTAAGTGCCACAGTTGTCCTTTTGCTCCCCTTCCCATATCGCCCTGTGCTTCAAATCCCAGTTAGGTTGGAGCTAGTACAACCATTTGTCCCAGAGAGGCCATTAGATCTTTCTTTCTCCTCATTGAACTGATGTTCTGAGTATCCTCCTTTCTGCCCCACTTCTCTTGCTTCTCTCCATCAACTTTGGAAGTTCACCTCTGATAGAGGCTAAAGTAAAATGGGGCGGGGGGAATACGGCTACGTCTGGAAAGAATTCTTTATAGATTCAGATGAAGCTGCCTGGCTCAGCTAAGCATACGCCAGCACCTCTGTGTGCTTTTCATGATTTATCCTTTTTAATTTTTTTAAATCTCTCAGTGGTTTACAAGCCAATAGTGCTCTTCTTATTAGAGCTGGAACACTCTTGAATATTCAGACTTGCTTTGATACATTATTGAAAAAGTCATCATGTTACTAGTGCATGGAGAAACACAGGGCGTTCCCTCTGAACTTCACAAAACACATTTTACTGTAAAGATGACTGAGCACTGGAACAAATTACCCCAGGAGGATGTGGAATCTTCCACCTTGCAGGTATTCAAAAGCCATTTGTACAGGGTCCTGTGCAACAAGGTCTAGGTGCCCCAGAGGTACCTGCAACATCAACCATTCTGTGAGTCTGTGATTATTTAGTCCGCGCGTCATTATTTTCTCCAAATCTCTACATTCACTAAACCAAAACTAATAGCAAAGTCTTTCTTTCAGTACCAATACCTGAACCAATACCTGTGTTACAAGGCAAAAAAAAGAAAATGAGATTAAACTGTTGAGTTTTGCACTGTAGTCTATAACAGGCTATCCATACACCTATCCTTAAGAACACCAGTGTCATGGTTTAACCCCAGTAGGCAGTGAGGCTCCACCCAGCTGCTCCCTCACTCCCTTCCCAGTGGGATGGGAGAGAGAATTGGAAGCGTAAAAGTGAGGAAACTCGTGGGCTGAGATAAAGACAGTTTAACAGGCAAAGTAAAAGCTGTGCACGCAAGCAAAGCAAGATAAGGAATTCATTTGCTACTTCCTATTGGTAGTGAGATGTGCAGCAATTTCCAGGAAGGCAGCGTGTCACCAACGGTTACTTGGGAAGACAAACATCATAGCTCTGAATATCTCACCCATTCTCATTCTTCCCCCAGCTTTTACTGCTAAGCACAATGTCATGTGGTATGGGATATCCCTTTAGTGAGTTGAGGTCAGCTGCCCCAGCTGTGTTGCCTCCCAACTCCTTGTGCACCCCAGGCTACTCACTGTCAGGGCAGTCGGAGAAGGAGAAAAGGCCTTGACACAGTGTAAGCACTGTTTGGCAATAACTAAAACATCCCTGCGTTATCAACAGTGTTTTCATCACAAATCCAAAACATGGCACTATACCAGCTAGTATGAGGAAAATTAACTCTATCCCAACCTAAAACCAGTACAATCAGTTAGCCCAATATGTTTTTTTAGGCTTCCCTACGGTTAAAAAAGGCAAAGTAAGGAGCAATTTACATTAGGGACCAGTCCAGCACAGCAGTACAAGATCAGTGTATCAAAGAGATAGTTGAGTTCCCTACATGAATACGAGTAGCCACATGCGGCACATGAGGTTTACTATGGGGTAAGCTAGTCTGTACTGAACATTCCTACCCATGCATGTGGTTTGAAGCCCTCCAAAGGACTGTCTGTTGGTCCTCGTGTCCCATCAGGGGCTGGAGAGCCTTTGCTGCACTCCTGGAGTGGAATTTCCCATTTTATGTCCTTAAAAAGAAACCTGTTTTGTGTACATCAGAACACACTGTAAACCAAATATAGACACAGAGAAGAAGGATGGTCAGGGTATTTATATCAAAACTGCACTAGTGCTTTGAATCAAAATGCTGATGTGTTCCTTTTTCCATCTCATCCTCTTCCCTTTGTTTTTCTGTTTCCCCTCCCATTTTACCCTTTCCCTCTTTTCTCCTCAACAGAGGACCTCTCATGATTGATTGACATTTCCTAAGGAAGAGAATTATCTCCCGAGTAGCTGAGTTGCTAACATGTAACACTATATCATGCTTAACAATTATCATCAATATTTATAACACTTTTATGTACAACAAGTTGAGTCACATTAGCAGACAGAAATGAAACCTACATAGATTCACTGTAAGAACTGTGAAGCAGAAGCAGCAGGTCATCTGCTTAAAATTCAAGCTGCATCCCTCTTGAAAGGAATTGCCTCTTTAACCAGTTTCTCCTTTTTGAATGACAGACTCACTGGCTTTTTAAAATGTCATCCTCTTACTCTGGACACACAAATGCAAAATTTTCCAAATTTTGATTTTGACTTTGATAAGGAAGGATATTGGAGAAATAAGTTAGATTTGGATTTGAATATGCTCAAGGGTGGGATGGGGAATCTAATATTTAATGTATTTGATTATTGGACTTTGGGAGTTTTCTTGTTAAGTTTACCATGAGAACACTGAAGAAAATGCTATAGAAAGAAAAGACTTATAATTGTATGAAAGCACTCTTCAGGATGCAACAATTAATACATTTATGTAAGTAATATAAATATCTGCAGCTTATTACTTTCAGCATGGAAAACTGGAATGCACCTGCCCTTAGACAAAATTGTCAGAAGCCACCTTAGCAAATTACTGTTCCTTATATGCATACTTGTCCTGAACTTTTTTAAAGATATTGATCCCTTGTTGCATAGGGTGAGCACACACGTCTTTTTCTCCTATATAGCTGAAGAAGCAGTTTGTTGTGAAAAATTAAAAGAATTTGAATTTATGTTGACAGCACAAAATATCAGTTAAAAAGTGAGCAGATAGAAGTTTGTTTAGTTGTGTGCTCATGCAGGTACAAAACTAAAAATACTCCTGTATTTTTTTCTCAACTTAAAATTAGTAATATTAAAAAAAAGGAAAAAGCTATAACCATTAACCACTAGAAAAATGAACCTGTTCTTGAGAACACATTTCATCTAAACAAATTTTTCTATCTAACCATGACTTTTTGTATTAATGAGTATTTTTCTAAAATAACTATTATTTAAATAAACATGCTATTTATTATCACAAACAAAAAATACAGTTTTATATGAACTTTCATTATTGCAACAACCAGCACATAAGCCATAGTACCACAAAGGTTACTACGTAGCTAGCAATAGCTGTGGTCTGAGTCAATGAATGATCCTGTGTTCACACAGAGATGACCTTTTCCTTGTCTTAAGAAAACATTTTTGATATGGATTTTAGCAAATAACAACAATTTAATACACACATATTAAGTCAATTGGAAGCAGTTAAGAATTTCAAATACATTCTTAAAGCAGAATTGATTTTGGTATCCTTTAAAAGCAATATAAATTTTGTACTACTCTCTTCTATTAACCCTGCCTTAATTAAGATCTTTTCATTAGACTGGAGTTGAAGCAGTGTAAGGACTGGTTTTGGATGGAATATAACACAAAGTAGCGCTAAAACTTGCATGAAAACATGATTTGCTCAAAATTACCCCCATAAATCTATAATAAGATTACGGTGACCTTTGTAATGTGTGAAGAATTGCTTTTTTCTCTACTTACTGTACTTGTATAAATAGAACTAACTGGAATTTGGGTATCATCCATATTCAGCATTGAATAAGTACTGTGGATCTAACTGAAAAACTACCAGATTTGAAGCATGTATGTTGTTTTGGCCAAGACAGTTGTAATGTGAAAGCAGGCTTGTTTTGCCTTGTCACATGTATTGATCATCTTTCACTCCATCAATTACCATTTGAAATTCTCTGTATTCATAGCACTTCTCGCTCCTTAGATTCATTGTCGGGAGAGATGTTAACATACATATAGTGACATAAAATTCTTTCTTGCACCATATATCCATTATCTGTTTTTTTCTTCTTTTTCAGAATGTCCTGAGATTATTTGATTTTTAAGTAATAGTTTTCATAATTAATGGCAGAATACTAAGAATGTGAGATTAAATTTGATATGACTATACATTTTGAATAAAATATCTTTAGATTTAGATATGTAATCTTAACATTGCATTCACTTTGGTACTTCTTATACATTTATTTCTTCAGCTGTTTTTGAAAGTCATAAGGAAAGAAAAAGAAATTAAAATATCTCAAATCCTGACCCTTCAATCACAGCCAAACAAGGCAAACACTGAAGTCCTCTTTTCTGACATTAACTGAGTTGAAGGGTGGTTTGTAATACGTGCTTCATGGTTTTCCAACTCAGTCTCAAAACACTTCCAAAAAAAACGGTAAGTCTTCAAAAATTCATTTTCCAGTTAGTCAAAACAGACTTTATTATTTCTATGGGAGGTTTTAGAAATAAATATACATTGAAAGATAGTGACAGCATTATATCCTGACAGGTTTTCACCTTTGAGCTCCAATGAGGAAACTGGTTGTATGATCAGTTTTAGTCCCTAAAGGGAAATGCACTTAATTAGAGCAGACTCAATGTATATATGCTGACAGTTATCTGCAATATAAATTTTGAGGTTTAAGTCCATGGAAAACATAAAACTTAAGTAGAAAATAACTTCTGAGTTTCAAGAAATTGTAGTAACATTAACTAAGCTCAGTTTTTCAATTAGGTGAAATATTAATAACTCATAATACTTATTTTCTTTAATTTTTTTGAAACTTTGTAAAACGTTGCCTATGACAGTAAATGCACCAGTTTTTAGGTCAAAGGAATTTGCAAAGACAAAGAAAATGCAAGTAAAAGTAGAAAGTAACAGTGTTTAAAACTAAAATATAGGCCCAGTGCACTTCCGTAGCAGCATTTCTCTACAGCAAAACAGGTGTATTTCTTGCAAACTGTTTAATATAGACATCTATCTATTTATTCATACACCTATCCTCTCCCCCTCTTTCTGTGTATGTCTTGTAAGACTATGAACCAATATTCATTGCCTAATAAAATGAACATACTGTAGAAGTTTCTGTGAAGTCAGCTAATCAACTAATTCCTAAGGAATTTTAATTCCTTTTCATATTTTCAGAAATAACATAGAATTCCACTGCAATATGTGTTTTCAGACAAAAACGCTGTTAAGGAAAAGCTTGAGGATATTTTTATAAAGTGAAAAATGATATTGCAAAGCAGTGTAATGAAAATGGGACTTAAATATTTTAAACAAAAGCTTTCTACTAAATTCTGAAATGAAGATATTTCAGTGCAATTCCTAAGAAAGCTAAGCCAAGTAAAGCTGAAATTTGAAATGCAAATGATGAGTTGTGGAAATCAAAGCTTTTGCGATATGAATTACATCTTAAATTTCCTGTTCTGTCAAGGAGTCCCTGTGTGACCTTGGGCAAGTCAAGACAGGCCCGACATCTATGGACCTGCCATCTTTAGCTAGAGTATTGAAATAGAAAGTGCAAAACTTGCATTTGATGCTTGTATCTAGCCTCTTCAGACTGCAAGAGCTATTAGATTAATACCTGGTGATTTCTGTTAATTCCAAAATGGGAGCTAAACGGCTTTGAGAGGCTGAAGTTAGCCCTTGTTTGAACAGGGGATTGGCATAGGTGATATCCCTTCAAACCTAATTTTTCATATGACTCTGTGCTAAACATCCCTGTGGATCTTTTCCCTATTTGTAAGTGTTTTCTCCCTTACTTTGAGCAACTAGTTTGCTAAGTCAACAGCTGCCTTTTACTGGTTTTCTTAGAGTATATAATACACAAATCGTAATTCATAACCTAATCCCATAACATACACAATCAAAAAATCAGGAGGGTATGTCACTATGACTTGAAATCTGTTTCTGTCTTTAACCTGACTATACATCAGATTTCTACAAGATATTAATATAGTTCTTTTAAAAATTATGCTATTTTAAATTATACCTTAAACTGCATGCAGCTAAGGGCTTCCTAAAAGTCAGTAGACATCTTTGCACCCAGCCATTCATATTGGAATGTTTAGGGAACAAGTGCTGCAGCATTCCAAGATATGTGAGGAAAAATCGTTCTCAAGTTTCAGGTAACTCATTCTTCGGCTCTTTCAGATATGCATGCTTTGGTCAACAGCTCTGACCATCATTTGCATGTTTTAATTCATGTTACATCATACTGAACTGAATAGGGGTATCTCAACAATTACTGGTCCTTGACTGATCAAGCACAGGCCAGCTGAAATTGTGTTTGTTTAAAAATGTATTGTGATTGAGATTCTCCAAAATTAATCACAAGTGGGGTCAGGGAACGCAACCAAAAAAATCAATTCATAAAAATACTTTCTTAAATTTTTGAATTCGGTAAAAACAGAAGGACATCAGCTTCCATATACAATGGAATGTTAGTGACCCTCATTTGAGTTTGAATGCAGTCTATAAAAACAGTAATTAAATTTAGTGCACATATCTCCAGTATATCCGTGCACTTCATTTTATTTTTAATATATATGAAAACACTCCTTTTGCTTGTAATGAAAAATATGACAGTGTGACATTTTCTTTAATTACAAACTCTGATGTGTTTAATAGCACAAAGTTGGCCTCCAACTTGATAGTTCTGTCTCTTAGAATCAATGGTTAGACTCAAGGGCACCAGCTTGGTCATCAAGATCAATATTAGAAAAAATACAGCTTGTCAAGACCTCTTGGCCCCTTATTGATTCAAATAGGGTACTGCAGAGAATTTAATAATGATGTTACAGCTGTTGGCCAACAAACAGAAGCTTCTTACATTGATTTTGGTAAAGGCAGAAGAATAACACAAAAACATGATTACCCTCAATAGTGTACTAAAATCTGTTACGGAGCTTCCAAAGCATGCATTTGGGAGGTGTGGTGGTTGCATGGAAGAACCTTCAGGCAGACTAAATTGGATTCATGTTTGAAAGAATTCAAATTGCTGAAACTGATTCAAGCGAAGGATTTTTACATTCCCTTAAAAGAGTATGCCTCATTTTGCCAACCTGGGCAAAACCACTAGTTTTTCTAAGACTACATGAAGGGCTTTTTGATGTGAAGGTGGTTCTCTCCCACATTTTTATCCCAATGTAATGTAATTTTCTCAGTAACCCTTTTGGTGTTCTGTTTCTTGCAATGCCTCCTCCTCAAATTGAAAATGTCAGGTATCATTCCAATGCTGTAGTTTTAAACAAATAAACCCCTGTCATTTACTCCTACTCACTGGAAAATTTAAACTGTCATTTTTTAATCTTTTGTAAATAACGAAAGGTTTTACAGAGCCTGGGAAGGTCTGAGCTCTTCATTTACCCTTAGTGCTTAGAAAAGTGCTTGGAAAGAAATTTTCCCAGGGGTCAGAGAGCACTTCAAAGAAAACATAAAGGCCTCTTAGGATCTATTTTTATTTGTAATTTATTCTTTAGGGTGTTTATGATAATAATTTAAGAGGAATTAGTTAACATCAGCAGTGAGTAGTTAAATAGGATCCTCTTTAGCTCACTGAAGGAAACAGGAAAAAACCTGCAATTTAGTGTATCACTGTTATTTTCACAGATGTTTTGCTCCAGTTTCATTTCCCTTATATTACGACAAATGGAACTTTTTTAAAGCTTGGAAATACTTTGCTAATATTTTTAAATGATTAATAAGTATAATACTTTAATTTAGCAATTGTAATAATTGAAAATAGAAGCATAAACTGTGCTATAAAATAATGGAAAATAATTATATTTGCTGAAGGCCTGCTGTGACACATGAAAAATGTGTCACATTCTGCACCAAAAGAGAGAGGACAGGAGCAGAGGAAAAAGCCCAGAGTTTTCCCAAATTTTTTTTCCAGGAGACAAAACCCTTCCATCTCAGAAACAGATTTTGTGCAACCAAGTTTTCTCTTGTTTTAAACTGACAGACAGATTCCTGTCCACATATTCCTATCAGTGGCCTTGTGGATGGAAATGTAGTGTTGCTGGTTCCCACCTACTGAATCTATTCTCCATCCCCTTAGAAAAGCAGCAAACCTCTAAGGACGTGCATGTCCCCTCATCTCACGCAGAAACCAAAGTACTGAGAGCAGCAGAAGTTAAGGCCCAGAGAGGCAGAGGAAGTCTTGTCATATAGTCCTGTCAGTCCCTACACGCAGACTGCAATCAGCAGGAGAAAGTTCCTGCAAGCCCTCCAAAGCTCTAGTCACTAGGGTGTGGACTGGGACCAATGCTGGAACACGCTCACAGGGAGACTTTACTCTTGCATTGCTCACGCTCTTGCCAACAGTTTATGTTTAGAAGCAGCCTCAATACACTTTCAATGCCATGCTTTAGTTAGTTAGTTTAGGCTTGTCTATTTTTTATTATGCCACTTTTTTATTATGCTGACAAGGTATGGGAATACAGCTGTATGGCTGATGACTGCTTAGATTATTCTAGCATTTCCTTTGTTTAATAAGCCATATTAATTTACTGGAACTCAGACTCCTATGCGTTATAAACAGCAATTTGTGTTTAATTTAACCACATAGAATTGAGATACCACTGGGATACCTGGTTCAACATAGCTTAATCTTATTGAAAAAAAACGCTTTCGCCTAATGAAAGGACAAATTATAAGAATATGTTTTTTACCGTGCTCCTTTCAGTTGCACCTGAAAAAAGCAGCATTTTCCAGCCAGCTACTGAATCTGACACTTAAAGGTCCCTGATGAATCAATTATCTTCTAGTGGAGTTTACTTCTTGCTTTGCTACATGCAACTGTCAATTCAAGGTCTTCATTTACCTCTCTCTGCCTTCTATGTCTATTACTCTTTTAAGATGTATTCTTATTGCCTCATGTACCTGGAGGGCGAAACAGCAATCAGGCCTTCATTATACTTAGCGTTATCCAATCCAGTAAGGAAGCTGTTTGATGAAATACTTACTCAATAGCAGTGCTGGCCTAAACAGCACTGCACTCCCCTTCACCCTCCCCTGCTGCAGCCCTTGGATTCTCATCCCAGGCTCTGTTTTGATCACTTGGACACTGACAGTGCAGACACTCTGCAAACTGGAGATCAACCCTGGCTAAAAAAACCCCATTATCAATATTCCCACCAAGTACGGAATGACTTCCTGCTACTTCTCGCCACCAACTGTATGAATTCTGGGACAAGGAAAAAAACCGCAGGGGACAAAATGCTACTCTGACCCTCTTTTACCTGTTTTCTGTTAGACAACATGAATAGGAACATGCAGATTATGTTCTGATCTTGCTTGACAGACTTTTTTTCTGTCTGCAGTTTAATACCAAAGCTAGCTTCCCTCTTTTTAATTCCCATCATCCCACATATTTTCAAGGTAAGTGGTAAAATCTTGCTGCTTGGATGCTAGTCACCATTTCTTCTCTGTTAGTCAGGTGTCTGTTTTCCAGATGATACCTAACTTTGGGAGTCAGGTGCATCTGACTTTTCCCATCAGCTCTCACCTTTCTTCTCTAACCCAGTTCTCTCTTTACCCAACAAGTTAACCTCTCTGCCGTTACATCATTCTGTTAGTTACAACAAAGAACAAGTTAGACATGGATTTTCAGTCAGAAATGCAGATGTCATTTCAGCATCAAGAAAGAAGAGACAAAGCAGGAGTTAACAAGAATAAAAAATTATTAAAGACCAAGGAACAAGTCTAGAGAGAAAACATTTGGAAATGCTTGAATGTTGATTTTTCTTTCATAGCATATCATCTCTCATTTATTACTTACAGAATGTGGCAGGTTAATGAGAAGTCATGTGATTTAAATACTGTGGCTACATTACAACTAATGTATAGGGCAGAAGTAATAATAATCAAAAAAACCTCAAGGGTCGTAAAAGTTCAGGAGTAATTTGGTTAGTAAGTTATGGGAGAATCTAAAACTAGGAGGAAGAGATGAAATTAAGAAAAGAAAAATGCACATTAAATATTAGGGAAGAAGTTTGTCCAAGCATTAAATATTTTCCAATATGGAATAGTCAGTACCTACTGGGAAGTTAAAGATGCTGTTTCTTTGAGGAATTTACATTTTCCTGGGAAGAGGTGTAAAACAATATAGATAGCTATGCTACAGCTGCAGGTCAATCAATCAAAAAACCTAAGAAATTCAATGCTTATTTATTTTAGTGAATTTGAACATGACATTCTGAATGCTGCAGACACCAAGAAGAAACCCAGAAGATATTTTACAAATATATCAGCTATTATGTGCTAATAAACATATTCTGAAACACTGTTTAATATTAATAGGTGAGGATCAACATCAGAAAATCCCAGAGAAAGCTAATATAGTTTTAATCACCATTACTTTTGTAACGGGTACTAATTAGTCTTCAAAATGGTCGATTATTTTTTAGCAAAGCCATCTGTATCCCATTAAATACCATTTCTTTGCAACCAATAAAAGCCCACAGATTTTGTATTGAGCTGGCAGTCTGGAGCTGTCTATCTTTGGTTTTGGCTGAGGTGATTTTACCTTGTTTTAGCTATGACAACAGTTTTCCAGCAGTCAGGTTACTATTGTCCAATTTCTTTAATTGTGAAGATCACATACCATAAAGCTATAACAAACTCATGTAGTGAATGAATAACAAGCATTAGCCCAGGGAAACATGATTTCGTTGATGTTAATCGGTGCTGGGGAAGCCTTCAGTAGGTAATGGCTGAAAACAGCCAAACTTAAGATAGAAATAAATGAAGGGAGATCGCACCAAGCAATCTATGTTGCAAGAGCATATAAAAAAAACATTGAAGTGGAATCAAGACTGTGTAGGAATTTTTTTCTTATCAGTGTCATGCTCCTTTAGATGGAAACTCCAGATGCTGATGAGCTGTTATAAGCTCCCTTTTGAGGAAGACTGAAGCTGTCAAAATTTGGATGCAGAGAAAACTGGAAGAGTGAACATTGTACCAGAGAAAGAGGATAGGTACTGGGAAGTTTCTGTGTATCAGCCTTAACTATACTATTAATTACAAGTGTTTATCATTGCAAGTGAAGAAATAATAATACCTGTTTCTGTATTAGATTGTTAAAATTTTAGACAGATTAACAATAAATTCTTATCTGCATATATAAGGAGTGTTCCATTTTCACCTGTATCAAGGTTTTGATTGCAACATATTTGCTAAACACATAATTTTTCTTCTGAAGGCATAGAGCTGATTTCTACCTCATGTCACACCTATATAAAGAACTCTGAATCCAAAACTCATGGGACCACCAAAGACTTAACACAATTTAAAAGGACACCATTTGTCATCTGTGTTAGCGCATAATTTAAGCTCCCACAGGTGTTAAGCAAAAAGCATGAGCTTACAAAAACTATTTTAAAATATAGCCTGATTCCTAGAGCTTTTAAACAAACCTGCATATTTTAATAGCTTGTCACCTATGAAAAAGTATAGGTAACATGTAAACCTCTGTTTTGACTTCCTTACCTCAGAAATACATATGAATTATTACATCACAGAATCGTAGGGATTGGAAGGGACCTTCAGAGACCATCTACTCCAGCCCCCCTGCCAGAACAGGGTCACCCAGAGCATGTTGCACAGGAACGCGTCCAGGCGGGTTTTGAATGTCTCCAGAGAAAGAGATTCCACAACCTCTCTGGGCAGCCTGTGCCAGGGCTCTGGTACCCTCACAGTAAAGGAGTTTTTCGTCATGTTGAGATGGAAATTCCTGTGTTCCAGTTTGTGCCCGTTGCCCATTGTCCCGTCACCGGGCATGACTGAGGAGAGTCTAGCCCCATCCTCTTTACACCTGCCTTTTAGATATTTATGAGCATTGATAAGACCCCTTCTCAGCCTTCTCTTCTCCAGGAAGAATTGCATGTTATAAATGAAGATAACAAAACAGTACTGAAAGTTTTTAAGTCTCAATATGTATGATTACTGATGGACTACTGGTTTTTGCATGTCTGTTTTTGTTATTCTTATCTTGTAACCTTTGTTACATGTATACAATGACACTCATCTCCATCATTTTTCCACCTGTCATGATCCTTTACACGCTCCTTTGCATCCAATAAATATTTTACCATTGTTCCTTTAAAAGGACACAAAAGACTAGCACAGTATTTTAATTAATGATATGGTGGTCTCTCCTTTTACTGGAGCATAGAATTGTAATCTGTTATGGTTTAACCTCAGTAGGCAGATAAGCCCCACACAGACACTCGCTTGCTCCTATCCCAGTCAGACGGTGGAGAGAATCAGAAGGATAAAAGTGAGAAAACTTGTGGTCTGAGATAAGACAGTTTACTAGATAAAAGCTGTAAAAGCTGTGCACACAAGCAAAGCAAAATAAGGAATTCGCTCACTATTTCCCATCAGCAGGCAGATGTTCAGATATTTCCAGGAAAGCAGGGTTCTATCACACATAATGGTTTCTTGAGAAGACAAACACCCTAACTCCGAATGTTGCCTCCTTCCTTCATCTTCTTCCAGCTTTTATTGCTGAGCACAACATCATATGGTATGGGCTATCCTTTTGGTCAGTTGGGGTCAGCTGTCCTGGCTGTGTCCCCTCCCAACTCCTTGTGCACCCCCAGCCTACTTGCTGGCAGGGCAGTTGGAGAAGGAGAAAAGGCCTTTGCACTGTGTAAGCACTGCTCAGCAATAACTAAAACATCCCTGTGTTATCAACATTGTTTTGGTCACAAATCCGAAACATAGCACCGTATGAGCTGCTATAAAGAAAATTAACTCTATCCCAGATCAAGCCAGTACATAATCAAATAAAATTCAGGATGTTGGTTACACTGAATTTCATGTAAAAATTTCAGGCTCTTGATTTTTGGACTTTTAGTTCCATAAAGGAACAGCCATACAGGGCGAGACCAAAGCTCTATCTAAGCCAGTAATCCATAGGAAAATGACTCTATAATACAGACTTAGAAATGAGGCAAACCTATTGTGAAATCTTCGCAGCTTCAGGAATCTTTGATGCAGAGATCTTTCATCAGAATTTGTCCCTAAAATTTGCCATGTATGAAAGGCCAAAATATACATAAATATTTTTATAATATTATCCATAATAAGAGATGAATATCTGAAGACAGAGTGGAAATCATTACTTGCCTAAAAATAGATCTTCTGCATTATATCTTCAATATTTTGCACCTCAAGACCATAAAATAGCATGTGAAGATGTCATTTGAATGATAGCAATTGCCTGAACATTAGCGTTAACATTGAACCCATTTGCACAATCACAGTCCAATTCAGCACATATCCATCACTATTTATCTCCATTCTGTTAGCTTCACCTGCCTTTTCCTTAGTATGAATAAATCATTAGAACAGATGGCAAAAGCTTACCAATAAAAGGCACTGTCATTCTCAGCATAAGCCCACCATACTCAGTCACCGTATATTTGCTAAAGCAAAACAGCACTTCTATGTTTTGGGAATGTATTCTGTTAGAACTGCTGATCATATTATTAAAACAATTAACCTAAAAGGGAACTATTCACTCATTCCATAAAACTAGATTCTTTCACTACAATCTTTAGTTAATTACAGATTACTTGTTCTGATTACGTTCACTTCTTTGAAGACTATGCACACACAAACCACACACATTCAATTTCATATCCTGTGGTAAGAGAACAGGATTCATCATAAAGCAGACAGATCTTGAAGATGAAACATTATTGAAATGCGGTGAGACTATTAGTCAAAGATCTTACTGATCTATGATTGGTTTTGGGTGTGTTTAGTTGCAACTCAGACTGGTAATATCACAATTGTTAAAACTTCCTGTCAGCATAGCAAAGTCAAGAGTGAATTAAGGTATTTTCTGCAATCCTTTCTATAAGTAATATGAATGGTGTAGCTTCACCATTGATCTAAGTAATAATGATATAGATTTTCACTAATTTTTTTATTATCACTCACACTGTAACCACCCATACAATATAAAAAATGTAGATATAAAAAGTGAATAAGTATAAGGATAGCATAAACAAACAAACAAAAAAGATTGAAATAGTAATCTTTGCTTTATCCCTAATACATCTCTGAACTGTCAGATCTCATTTCTATCCTTTGCATCCTTTGTTTATGATTGCCATTTCTCTCAGATTGTGTTAAGAAACTAACCTGGAGAATGTATTTTTTATTTAGAATCAATTTTCTGTTTACATCTAAGTCCTCCTGTGCCCCATTCAAGTCACCAGCTGAATATCATCCAGAAATCCTAGCATGTTAGTGAAGCAGTACATACTGACCTTGTTTTATACTGATGTGCACACTGCACAATAATGCACTTCTCTACAATACTAAGAGACAACTTGTAAGTCAAAACTATAAGAGCCCAGGAGTAAAAAAGCCTGGGCATGTATCCTTAATCCTTGCCATGAAGAGAAAGGAATAAAAAATTTGCATAGCTTGCTTTCAGGTTTTTTTTTAGATTTGATGTTGTGTGAATTTATGCAGAGGTGAAACATTTGAGTTTTGCTGGTTAATATATTCTATAAAAACTCAGTGCACCCATTGAGGGTTAACCATTCTGGGGCCTCACAACTTAGATTATAATGAAATGGTCATTATTTCATTTTTTCCAAGTGACATATTTCTGAAATTTGTAAACTGCATAAAGAGATTTTGACTAGGATTAATGCCATTACTGAAAAAAAAAATTTCTGATAAGTTAAAAATGTTTTAACGTAACTTTTAGAAGGCTTTTGAAGTGAATTTAGTGAAGATCAAAGTGAGAGATTTGACAGTCCTAGAGCCCAAACTGAAAAAAAAAATCCTAATTAGCATGTTGCATTAATCACAGACTGAGGCAGTGTGTTTCCACAGCCCCCAGTATTATGATTCTAACTGAAATGAAACTGAAACACTTGTAGGAGCCAAAAATATATAACAAAGAAGATAAGTATCCCCTGTGCAGAGCAATCACTGATGAAGAAAATATCTAAGCAAAACACAGATAATAATGGAAAGTTCTTATATTAATACATTAAATGGGTAGTTCTTATTAATTACATTCACAGACATTCTTCCATTGTA
Organism: Chroicocephalus ridibundus; assembly: GCF_963924245.1. NCBI lineage: Eukaryota > Metazoa > Chordata > Aves > Charadriiformes > Laridae > Chroicocephalus > Chroicocephalus ridibundus. The sequence continues at coordinate 16,509,845 of NC_086284.1, read as the reverse complement.
TTACTTTGCAGTTCAAAACCTTTTAAATGATCCAAGTGTTACAGAAGGTTTCATCTTAAAACCAGTAAGGACCATTAAATTATGAAGTCTGACCTCTTCTATAACACTGGCATTGTAATTTAACCCAGTTACTCTTGCAGTGAATGCAATAGCATAAATTGTTATGAAGCAAGACTTTCCTTCAAGAGGTGAAGAATCTATCACTCCCAATATCTGATCAATTATTAAGGTGTTATACCATATTTCTGACTAGAATTACTCTGGATTTAAATGCCAGATACTAGCTCTCATTACACCTTTCTTAGCTAAATTAAAGAGTCTTTTGGTATTCATTATTTTGCCTCCATGAAAGCATGACTCTAGGAAATGTAGAAAAATGTACTTGGCTAAATTGCACTAAGACTTTTAATACACTATAAACGTGGTTTAATGATAGTATAATCTTGCACAAAATGCTTATGAGTACTGAACAATTACTTGTAGATATCCGACCAGTTAATTACCCATAATCATTTGGCTCATTTACTTACATAGCCATACTGGTGTTTTAAGCAGAAGTATCAAAAGACAAAAAGATTAAATCTGCTTCTTCTAATCATTCAAATATCCACCTTTACCTGTGTGGAAGATTTTGAGATGGAATTCTATGAATGTAAAAAACAAGGATTTACAAAGTGCAAAATCTGGAATCAGGTGAAAAAAATACAATGAAATTTGGGTTCACAGGTCTAAGTGAAATTAAAGCAGTGTAATAAATATGCATCTACATCAAAACATCTTTGATTTTCATCATTTTTGCTGTCATCAGAAGATGAGCTCTAGGACTGTATCTATGCTTTAAAATTGATAAAATGAGTAGCTGAAACAATCTGAGCCTAAATACCATCTAAAATATTCAGAATTTAATTTCAAATACTCAGATTCACACAGAAGGAAATACTGCAGAGGATTTTCAGTGTAAATTTCAGGTGACCACAGACTATTCTTCTGATGACTTATAAAAAGTCATAAACTATCTTTAACTGTGAACATCACATGTCCTGGGGTGAGTCTCTTAGCACGGTTTTGTTACTAAAAGATGACCATAGTTCATGAGTCTGTGTATGTGTTTCTGTGAGTGGCTCTATTTAATTCAAATTCATATGCGTGTTACCTCTCCCCCCATCCCATGATCAATATCTAGGAAATAAAAAAGGTAAGTAGAAATCTCGATGTTACTAAGAATTCACAAATTTTGTCAAAATCAGAATTCCTTAGATGAAAAGAGGAGAGAGGCTTTGTCAGTGAACCTAATGAGAGACCCTATGGAGGAAATGTGGAGTGCGAGCTTTTTCTTGACTGGGCTTCAAATAATCCAAGGGGAGCAACGAAGTTACAAATGTTTCAGCAGCAAGAAGAGTTGTCGGCCTCAGTTAGGGCCTTGATGGATGTGTCTAAGTTTCTACAGGACTCAAATCTGTGGGAAAATAGACTTCATTAATTCTGCTGCTCAAAGAATAGCTACTTTTTTTTTGGAATTCCATTTCACTCCTGATCTGAGTTGATATTCTTAGGGATTGGTTATATGGACACAGCATTAGTTATGCCAGCATCAAGTTTACTAGTTGAACTCCACAGTTTAGACACTACATTCTAGACTAAGGGTAGCTTTTCAGCATTTCTTTCTTTTTATTTCAAGGCAGCAAAAACTAAGATAGCAAAGAGACTATTACACAGTGTGCAGTGTCTAGGGACTACAGCTGTTGAGCTAGGAAACTCCTTTTGGTCTTATCATCCATAGTGCTTATACAAGCAGTTACACTGTGGAACACAGTATTTTAGTTCAGACTTGTTTGGAAAAATGTGGCTTCTGGTTCCTGATTCACTCTGACATATATGGCATAAGGGCTATATCTCATATCTTTTGCACTTTCAAGAGTTTGAATTAAACTCACCTTGGAGAAAAATATAATAAAGCACTGTTGTATGGCAGAATAAAGAATTATTGATTACAGAATATAGATGAATAAGTATGCTTTCATTACAGTTTGCTTAAATGCTTTTTGGTTTGTTGTTGCTGGCTTTTAACCTGACTCTGTGCATATTGAAATTGATAATCTTATTTAAACAGCTTGAGAATTTGAGCCCAAGTAAGTTTCTCCAGAAAAAAAAAAAAATGCTGTTCATCTCTACAAATGACTACTGACTATTAGGAGTTATAAAATTCTATTGTCTAGATAATGTGCAGGCTAAACCTTGGTGTACTGAATTATTCATAACCAAACAGTACTCTCTGGAACGGTTTCATGTTTACAAACCAGGCATTTTAGAATTAGCCCAAATCAGCAACCACATTTCTGTGTGCTACATATAATGAGGCAAAATTGATGGTAGACTTTGATTAAGAGACTCCAAGCTGACTGTGGCTATCAGAAGTGATTTGTTCAGCTGATTGAAGCCAATTGCTTCAAGCACTTTCATCCAACTAGTCAGAAAATTACTACCAAGATCATGGAAACAAACAGCTGTTGAACTCACTCCTTGGGCCAGGAAAAGATGTTCAGCAAAAAATACCTGAAGCAGTGTCACTTGCCTTTTTTTTTCCCCCCAGGCTTTTGTTACTTTGCTGTATAATCTTTAGTGGGAATGTGGTTTTTATCATTTGTTTCACTATAAGGCTTTCATTGGCACTTCCAATAATCAAGATTTGTGTTTCTCAAGCAGTCCAAGAACCACACTCCAAAATCAACTGACTTTTTATTTTTTAAATCATTACTTTTCAAATGGAAACATACTGTTCACTGAAGTAAATACTGGAGTGCAATTTCCCACCCATACGACAGCACAAAAAAGGAATATAAGGATTACCTACTATGCTAAGCCACATTCTGTCATTATTTCTTTGTATATCCATTCCTGTCTTTCCCGTCTGTCCATCTCCTGCCTTTCATTTTTACATTTTAAAGTTATGTGTAGAATATGATTATATATTATATACATTACCCATAAAAAGCCATATAATTTTCCTATTTTGAATGGTTATGTTAATATTCTTTTTCCATATGTGTGAAAAGATTGCATAAAAGCTTTTTTCATTTCACTACATAAACATAAATACATGCAAAACCATAATAGAGCTCAACCCTTTCAAATAGTTTTGTTGTTCTGTATATAAAATCATAGAACTTATCCAGCTTTTGAATCCAAATAAAGATGGATCATAGACGCAATTCACAACAGTAATGTAAGCAACGTAGTTGAAAGTGGTCAAAGACAGCTAGAAAGGAGATGGAAAAGTTAAATGAAATAAATTTCAGTAGATTTTTTGTTATCATCTCTAACTGATGTAGAAAGTTCACACATGATAAGAATTTCACACATGATGAAATACATGGTTTGATGAACAGATTCAAAGAAAGCATTTCATATAATACGAATAAATAAGAAAAAAAAGCAAATAAGTCTATGAGGAGAGAACAGTCCTGACTGATAAAGGAGAAAGTAGCTTTAGTATTGGTAGGAGGACTGTAAAAGGAAGCCACAAATCTCCTGATTATAATGATCTGGATAGAAAAACAATATTCCTAAGTATGAAGAAAAGCAGTTGTGAACTTCTGTGGGTTTTGTGGGGTTTTTGTTGGGTTTATTTTTTTTTCCTTTTTTTTTTTTTTTTTTTTTTTTGGCAGTGTTATACTCATGAATCCTTTCAGAGCGTTACCTTTACCTACATTGGAAATGAAAAATGGAGATTCCTGTTTCTACCAATAAATGTCTACTATCTTCTTAGGGATAAATTTGTGCAACAACATCAACAAAATAACTAAAAGGAAAAACCTTTCAAACACTGCTGTGAGTACATTCCACATACTCCTCTGCATTTGAAATCTGGGATAAAAGAGGTTTTTCCTTTTTTCCAGCCAGTACCCTATCAGAGGATATCCAGAGTCTGTGTGTGTTGTGGTTTAACCCCAGCTGGCAACTAGAACCATGCAGCCACTCAGTCACCCCCTCTTTTTCTCCGCAAAGAATGGTGGGGGGAAGAGGGGAAAAAAAGGAGGGGAAAGTGAGGAAAAAAAAAATCTTGTGGGTTGAGATAGACAGTTTAATAGAAACAATAACAGAAAAGGAAAAAAATAATAATATCAATAAAAATAATTACACCGGTGACTCTCACTGCCTGGTGAATTGGCACCATCCCAAGCAGTGACCGTGGTTTCCCACCTCCCAGCTAACTCCCATTTATATAGCAAGCATGACGCCTATGGCATGGAATATTCCATTGGCCATTCCACCACTCTGTTTGGTCTTCTATGTGAATCTGAGAAAAGTCCTTGAATAGTGTAAATGTCACTTAGCAACAACAAACAACAACAGGTATTACTGACATTCCTTTCACAGCAATCACCAGAAAAAAAATTAACTCTTTCCCAACTGAAACCAGGACAGTGTGTTACCTAGATTTCATGAAAATACTCAGAGCCATGAAAGTATCTGACATCATACATTCAAAAATACATAGATCAAAACACTGGAAGATTAGCATACATATTAATAAAATTTATGAGTGACAAAAAAAGTCCAAAGATGAAAAGTAATTATTTCATTAGTGGAATACAATTAACTTAACCCTCCATCATAGAAGTCCTGCTGTAATGGAAACCCACTTCAGAAACACTGCCAAAGGGGCTCTCCTCTATACCAGCCTCTTGTCTTCTCTTACAGGTTACCTTTTCTATGCTGGTTTACACTTTTATAGATGAGAGAGTAATGTTTTGGTTGTTTGTTGTCTTGCTTTTTCAAATCACAAACTCGGTGCAATGTTACATAGTTTTTCATAATTATTTTGCCTGTTTCTGCAGCTATTAAAGTGCATCTTTGCACTCCATTTCATTAAAAATGTAGTTTATTGAAGTATATATAACTGAAAAGGAGGCAATAGTCACAGTTATTCTTTTTCTGGTAGGAATTTATTTGCATTAAGGCTTATGCTTCTCAGTTTGCCTACATTTCTCTCTAGTACTTCCACCTAGCTTATGCCTGCTCTGATCTTCCAGCCAAGCTGTCATCCATTACTCATGAAGTCATTCCTATGCCAAATTTTTTTTAATTAACCCACATCTCCATGACTTAAATAAATAAGAGTTATATGGATAGGGTATTATCCAATGCAAAAAAATTGTCAGTTCAAAATGAAATTGGAGGGGGTTCCCTGAAAGAATGATAAGTTATAACAGGAAGTTTATACTAAGGAATAAAACTTTTCAAAATTAAGCTTCTAACTCTTAGTAAAATATCAGCAGCAATTAACTGTTCAACATTGCTCGATGAATACCTCTGAAAGGACTTTTCATTAGTTTGTTTCTCTTCGTCTTAAAAAGGGACTGACATTTCCACACCTCAGAAGAGCAGCTGCAGAAGTCATAAAATTTTGGACTTCTCGTGGCTTTTGATCTTAGGGTTACATAATACAAGGCATGTTACGTATACACATACACAAAATGTTAATCTATGTTTCACTTGATTTGTGAATGCCTTTTGGTATTAGTTTGTTGTTATTTTTATTACTTGATTTACTATATTACTTGGTTCTGAATATTTTTTTTTCACTAAGAACAACGAATAATGTAAACTACAACATCTAAATAGACAAAGTATGTCATAATCATTTTCCAAATAAGGATACAGTTTTTGTGTGCACTTCCATTCATCAACAACTACAAAAGGGATTTTGTTCAACTGTGTGCAAATACAAGAGAACCATATACTTAACAGTATGAAAAATTACACTGAAATAAACAGCCCTACTTGTGCTTAAGCATATTTAAATTCAATTCAGTTCAATTAAACTGAATTGAAATAGGGCAGAACACAATTATGAAACCTCCTAGATATGCCAAGTCCTTTCCTCTCTATTTTTATTCAGTTTTTTGCGTGTTTACATCTTTGAAACTCTTAGGCAGCCACGGACAAAAAGCCCATTTTAAGTAACAAGAATAAAGTGTAAAAAAAGTAAAGTGTAAAAACAGATATCTTGACCTGATATCTTTAAAATAAAGATTGCTGATAAAAGTAAGTTTTCTACATATATAAAATCATTTTGTTTAAAGGTTAGCTTTGATATTAACTGAGATTTTAACTTACTGCGTGTGTGCTTTATAGTGGCACATTGTTGTATTTTCATGAAAGACAGAGATTCCTGCTTCAGAAGAGTCAATAGATTTGAGGTTAAGATACTAAACTAATTAGGTGAACGCGGATTGCCATCATTTATGGTGTTGACTGTAAGTCCAGGCAGCAATAAGTGATTTTTTTATTCAGTTTGGAAAAAAAAAAACAAACCAAAAACCAATGGTTTGTATTCATGCAGAAGAAAAGGAATGACAAAACCTCATCGTTTTTCATGAAATTCAAGTTTTGACTTCTAACCAGGAATAGAATGACATATTGTGATTGATAATGACTGATGAGAGACTGAGATGCACTTCAAAATTAGACCAGAAGCCATATATCATGAATATTAAATCTTTGAGCATTTTTGGCAAGTTCAAGTGAATGAATGCCATAAACTGGCATTAGTTAGCTGACCACCAATGAGTTTAATAATGTTTTTCTGATTTAACCCATCTGAAGACCCGGCCAAGGGTTCTACACATGTAGCATGTACATTGACGAGCTTTGTTCAATTTCTTTATTTTAGCACAGTTCCTTAACATTACAGTCATATAAAGATTCAGAAATTTATTAATTTTCATCCAGAATTGCAATTAGGAGGCATTATTACATGCTAGCCATTCACAAAATTATATCTTCAAAGATGTAATTTTAACATGAAGATGTAAAAATGAAAGAAATGCTTAAGTCTGTTACCTCAGGTATGACCACAGCACTTTGAAGCACTGACATATACTTCCGTAAGTCCAGAATTAAAGGTTCAGAAATTTACTCCATTTATTAGTTAAAAAGTACATATTTCAAACATAGATCTTCTACAATTATTACATACTCTACTTTTATCTGCTAAATGGGAAGGAGATGTTAAAAAGAGCCAAAGTTTCAGTTACTTAATGGAAACTAATTTTTTAATAAGTTTGTTATGTATATGGGGAAGATATGTAGAAGATAGAGCCATCATAATGAAAGTTTTGAGAGGAGGAATATCTCCTCTCAGCATGCCCCAGGCCAGTTTACCTGAACATAGTTAAAACTGAACTTCTGAGATTTCTTCCGGAACCTTGTCTGTTTTCTGGTACACAAGATTGGGCAAAACCTTAAAGTTCATCTAGTGTATTATCTTATCCATAATTTTTATTTCACTTACTTCCATCTTTAAATGCCAAGCATTTACCCACTGCAGTGTTCTAAATCTGCTTTTTAGTCTCTTGTTCTCTGAAAGCAATGCATTTATTTCTTGTTCTAAGTCACTACTTATGTTGACATGTCTGTCTTTATAAAAGATATCTCGTTTTTCCAACTTTGCTTCCTTGTATATTAGCACATAAGAACACCAACTTTGCTTTCTCTTTTATTAGACTGTAATAACAACAGACAATAACAGCACAGACGTTCACACATGTAAGAAGTTCAGCACTATAATATCACCAAGGATGGAAGGAAAGAACTAAAGTAGAGATAAGAGCAATCAGTCATATGGATTTTCGTACCACTGGAAGATGTAAGATACTACGGTTGGGAAGACTGCATAAGAATGTGGGAGAATAAACCAGACTCTACTTGAGTATGAAGTTGAGGACCAATTTGTCAACTTCTGTTTAGAACATGTTCAGGCTGATTCTGCTACACCGAACATTTCCTTTGAATTGATCTACACTATTGCAGTCTTCTTTTATATCCCCTTTCACTGCTTGTCATAGAAAACTGATAGCTACCATGACTTTATCAGTAGATATGCAGCCTAATCACTGCAGACTGAAGTGTGTTAAAGACTTTTCTTTGACTAAAATGAGCTGGATTATGGCAGTATTGGTTTTCAAATAAAAATATTTGTGAAGGATTCAGAGATGTCAGGCTGAACACTGGACAGCCCCATGTAATTTAATCAATACATTCCATTATTTGTTATAGTTTCTGTTCTGTTTTCAGTTATTTGCCAGCTTTTGAAATGTTGAAATCACGAAAGAAAAGTAATCATTTACTGGATTCTATACCATGTCTTCAAGTTGTGTCCTTAAAAAGATACTTCAGCTTTTCAGCCTTGCACACTTCTGCATGACTCTGCATTAAACTTTTAAATCAACAGTCATACTTCATCTGTGATTTCAATTAGAAAAGTACAGTTTCCAACCACCATGCTTTTATTAACAAATTAGAAATTACGCTTGATTATTTTTTTTTATATCTTAATAGAGTATTTATAAGAAAAGAATGGTATATACACAATGTAACTTGAAATCTAGTCATACTATGATCAACATGTTAGCCACCTCCAGAAAGTGTACCTTCTCCGGACCTTCTACAATTCATCTTGTGGAAATTCTTATTTTTGTCTTCTGACTTGATGAATCGACACCTGGCTAATTTATATTCTTCAAATAGATGCTTAATGTCAAAATTTAAGAAGGAAATTAACAGAGGAGCAACAAAAATACTACTAATACAAGAAAAGAAACTGTGCTCCGTGGAGTAGAATGCCAAATAAATTCTTTCAGAAAAAGGATAATAATGAAGGTATGCCATATACTGTAACAGGCACTTGAAATATCCCTATGGTAAAGAAAGAATTAAAAAAAACAAATGTAACAAAGACATCAGCATGTAGTCATTTTCAGTTCAATAATTCAAGAAAATAATAATCCAAGGGTCAATGCCTAGAGAATGACTGCAGAATATATACCAATTCTTAAAGTGCGTCTAAAATCAAGTAGAAGGGTTTGGGTGGACTTTTTAAATCAATTTTTTTCTATAATGACTCCTGTGCATTCACTGAACATTCATTTGCTTATATCAAGAAAAAGAAATAGAGGCTGGTTAAGCACCAACAAAACATTAACAATAGTGAATAATACAAATATGAAAATAAGAAAAGGACAGAAAAGCAATTATGAGAGAGTACTCCTTGCAGGGGTTCAAGGGACTGCCTATTCAGTCTCTTACTTCTGAGGACAAGACTGAAGAAAGTGTGCATACATTGATTCTTTGAGTGAAGGAAAATCTCTCTCCATAAGAGATGCTACAGATCATTGCCCACTGTTTCCAAGTGCCTATTTTAATAAAAATAATTTGAAAAATGATATCAACTAGTAATTCAGGTACCCTGTCTGTTATCAGACACCCTTGGTATAGTAAAAATGCTCTTCTCAAACACTGATGAACTTCTTCCTTCTTGACCTACTCTTAGATCCTACTCATAAGGAGAGATTATGGACTATCACCATTTAGGGCTTAGTGCACAATCCACTTGAACCCCTCAAGATGAAGCATTCTCCTTACTAATTCCTTGCCAAGGAAAATCTTTGACTAATTTTGACCACTAGAAACATTTCTTCAATGAGGTAGCTATCAGAGCTATATACAATGACAGCTTGTACTAGCCTGTGCCTCAATATTGAGATTGACCCCTTACTGTCTGCAAATACGGCACTGTTAACTGAACAATCAAGAATTTTCTATGCCTACAGAAGCTTTCCAGAACCTGTTGTTCCTATGGAGTAAGGGGAACAGAGATGCAGAGGAAAGAATAAGGAATCAACAACATAATTCTGTAGGCCCAAGCTGTGTTTTTAGATTATTTTTGCCAGAGCATTTACCAGTAGGCGACAATGTCCCTAGTCTTCACAGTGTTGTTTTTCTATCGTTTATGTATTGCAGACTCCAGGGTGGGTGTTACTAGCTACCATGGAGGTGATCTTGTCTCTCTTTTTCCTCTGGGAAGGAAGATATTCATATAAAGTTCTGCTGCATAGACACATGTAAAAATAATACATAAACATCTTTGCAGCGATACTCTGTTGTTTTTGCAGATTTTGAATCAGTCCTATTTGTAAATAGCGACTTCTTTCTAAACTTCAGCTGGGAATAGAATAAAATAAGATGTTACCTCAAGTATCTCTAAAACTCTTCAGTGCACTGCATTTTTTTTCTTCCCAATTAATTGAAAAGCCTATGTATGATTTAAAAGGTGTTCTAGCCTGTAGCTATATAACAGGCTGTAAAAAAAAGGTATGTAATTTCAAACTGATGAATCTAGCCTGTGAAGCTTGGCAATGTCTTGCTAACCTCATCCTAAAGTAATCACAGACAGAAACAGAAATTTTAAGTATTTTTAAGCTCAAACCATTTTCTTATCTAGCCTGAAATACACTGATCTCTATCTAGCTACCTATCTGCATGACCTATATGTATTTAGTTATTCTATTGTAGAGATCAGACATTCTAAACACACACCTTATGATTTAATTAACAAATTAGTAAGCACTGTAAAGCTGACCTTCACCACTTCATATGCAAAGAATTCTCTTTTTATAATTGCCCTTTTTAAACACAGAACATTATGAGTCTATGTTATTAATCTGCAGAAGATATAAAGAACCTGGCAATTTGGGAAGGCTCTGGGGAAAACGGAACTAAAACCAAGGCGCCTCACTAGAAATCCTTTTGAAACTCCCAGGGCTTGGTCTCCAGACAGGTCAAACTATGAACACTGTTCGATTATCAGCACTGATGAATCAAAGAGTATGAATGTGTGATGCAACTTTTTGCCACTGATCACAGAAATTGATTGCTGTAAATGTTAGCTTGCATTTTTTTGCAATTTTGGACTCAGATTATTCATTGTTGTTTCAACACCAATAGACACATAAGAAAAAGAAGACAGACTGTAGTGACAGACTGTAACAGGAGAGCTAGCCAGATCTCTGTGGCGCAACTGCTGAGATATCAGGTAGAGGTCCAGAGGAAACAAACGTGGAAACTATGGAAATGAAACAGTGATGGACTTCGGGTGACTTCAGTTCCCTGAGTGAGTTATAGAAGCAGCTATAGAAGATGCTCTCTCAAGCTGGAGAGCATTGGGTTTCTGAAGATTTTTTAAAAAAAGGAAAATTTTCAGGAAATTGAAATGTAGATGGTAAACACAGTTTAGACTCATATCATTAGAACATCCCTGGTTATGGGAGAGAGATGGCTGATATACTGAACGAGTTTATATGGAAAAAATAAACCTGAGGGTGTTACAGTAAGAGCTGAACTAGACTGTGTGCAAAGTATTGATTATTCCAGAGTTAATATTTTATATAAGATTAATATAGTGAGTCTAAACGCTTTGTGTCTCTGAAACTTTGACACGTGAGGGCAGGGAAAGTATCCAGGGAAAGACAGAACCAGTGGTCCTACCTACAAACAAAAGGGGAAAAAAATTGTACCAAAAAATATTTATATATGAAGGTAAGAATTGAAAGCCCGTGTGTGTCTCACTGTTATTATTTATTTTTCCGAAGCCTAAGAAAAGTCTAAGAAAAAATATATCACAATAGGTGACTATTATCTGTGTTCCACACATGAAGGTTTGTTTATAACTCTGGGAATTATGGTATGTAAGTATTTATTTCTGGTTTAGAATATCTGCTCTGCTGTAACACAGGCACCTGCATGATATTTATGGAAATAAACACTAGAGAATGCATCTTGCCTTCTTCTCACACAGTAGGAGTAGGCAAAGCAGACAAAATCAAGCAGAACATTATTTAGAGACAGTTAAGGCAGATGTGTGGGTTTTCAAACTATTTTAGTGTACTGGAATACTACAGTGAAAGGCTGGATTTTCTTTTGTGATCTTTTTCCATTTCTACAAGCAACAGCAACAGTGAGAAAAAAAACAGAAAAAGTGTTAAATCAGTAGTTTCACCATTCAAGAAAAATAGTCTCATTCAAGAAAGAAAACTCCTCCCACCATGGTGAGAAAGCTGACAAGTCTCTCCTGGGTTTGGTTCTATTTTCAAGTAGTGTACTTCATTGCATAGATTTTAATGTAGAAGTTAAGCATCATATGCAGACTTAATGTCTGTGCTATCACTCAAAATAGGTTGAGAAATTCAAAATTAAAATAATCCGTTTTACCAGTTACATTAACAATAAAGTAAGTAAACAAAACCACAAGGAAGTATGTTGTTTAGCTTACTTAGGGAAAATGCCTTGGATTAGATCTGAATTTTAAGGATGCTCACATGTCCTTTTAGTGTCCACTAGGTATCTAGTGAAGAGATGCAAATCAGAAAGAAAAATTCAGATTGTGAGTGAGATATTGACTAGCTACTAAAAGTTCATGATTTTGTATAGTGTCCCAGAATTGAAAGTTTATGGTTTTGCTTTAGAGTACAGTGATAGATTGGGTAAGCATCTCCATTTTTCAGTAGTCCTGTTTATTAAAATGATGAAAAGTGAAAACAAATACCTTATTTCTCTTCTTTGTTTAGTCTCCTTAGCTAATATTTGAGCAAGTAATCATTATTGCTATGGATGCACATGATAGCTATAACCAATAGGATGCTGATTTTGGGTAGGGCTTGCCATATATTTTGTTACAGTAGGGAAAAACAAAACTGAAAACTGAATGAAAATGCATTAAAACCTCATAAATAGATAGATAGGGATGGAAAGATGGATAGAAAAAAAGCAATTTCAAATACTTTTTAATTCTAGACAGAGTTAGATCATATCTTGAATGAAAGGGAAAAGGTGGCTTTTATGTTATAACTAAACATTAACTCCTATAACTGTTTCAATTTGACACAGTTTGAATTTGCTGTATCACATGGTGTATCCACTATTTCCTACTGAACCTGGGAGCATTCTTGGAAAAAGAGAAGTGATATAGGTCAGAACAATGGGAGGATATAATGCTGTTACATTTCTGTCATTCAGTTCTACAACAAGCCTCATGAGACAGTACTTCTGACAGCAAATCCTGTCAAAATAAGACTCCTGAATAAATAACATGAAGTCTGCTCTGTGAGATCTTGCCCAGAATGAAATAAAAAACCCAATATATTTAATTTACCCTTTGACTGCCTTATACAGTGATGATGTCCAGATGACCATGCAGATGGTCACTGCATTGACAAAAGTTAAAAAGAATACGTCTAAAGCATAATCTCAAAACTCTCTCATAAAGAAAATGGCAGGCAATTGGATAAGGTCACTAGCCTCTTAAATAAATCAGGAAAAAAATATTCTTTGCTAAGGTGAATCGATTACCAGTTGGCAGTATAAAATGCACTGTTTCAAAGTTATTTTCCTTCTAGTTTATTACATTCATCGAAACTAAAATAATAAATTAAAAAAATAGATGTGTTCAGACTTGGGGTTTATACTTCTTACCATAAAATATGTATTTCACAACTCACCTGAAGAGCCACAAAACTCACATAACTTTGTAGAAATTAGGCTAATATACATCATGCTTTCATAAGTTGTGAATTTCAGGTTCAAAACCAACACCTGGTGCAGCACCACAACCCACACGGGGAACAGGGTTGTCCCACCGCCCCAGGGCCTACGCAACCAAACCGGAACCCTCCCAGACAAACGTCCCTCTAACCTGTACTTGAAGTCCGTTATTCTGTCTCGCTTCCGTCTTGCCCTCTCCAGACTGATTTGAATTTTGTCTTTTTTTTCACTGGATTTAAGTGCGTTTGTGCCAAGGTGCTGGCAGCGCAGGGGGGGCTCCTCTGTGAGGAGAGGCTGCGGGGGTGCTGGACACAGCCGGTTCAAGCTGGTTTCAGCCGGCTCCAAAAGACCCACCACAGGACACAGCTGAGCCCCTCAGCCACAACCGGGGTGCAGCTGGGAAAGCATAAGTAAAAAAGGGCAAAACCGACACAAAGGCAGGAGGGGTGTGTGAAACAATCCTGCAGATGGCAGGTCAGTGAAGATGGAGGAGAGGAGGTTGCCCTGCAGCGGTGGAGCAGATGCCCTCACTGCAGCCTGTGGAGAGCCCCACACCAGAGCAAGTGGGGATTCCCTGAGGGAACTGCAGCCCATGGAGGAGCAGGGGAAAAGCGTGAGGAGAAGGAACTGTCACGGACTGACTGCAGGAGATGTATGTAGATATTAGGTTTTGAAAAGGAAAAAAATAATTATAAACTATTTTCTTTCCTTTTTTTTTTTTTTTTTTACAAAATAAAGGCTTACACTTGGCAAGTTTTCCTTTTATATATATATTTATTTTATTTTTTAATACCAAACATCATCCAGGGGCCAAGCTTTTATTCCCAAGGCATCATAGCCAAGTTTCACAAGAGAATGCATTTGCACAGTTTCAAGAAGAATCTTGTCAGAAATTGAAGCCTATGTAAGAATAAAACAAATTGCCCTTGTGAGAGGTTCTCTTCTAGATGCACAGGTCAGTTTTGACCTATAATTTCTACTTACATCAGTCAGGATTCAGGGCTGTATGGGTCTCAATGGTTTCTGCAGAAAATCGCTTTAGGCTACAAAAATTGGTGTTCAAATTTTCTTTGTTTGGGAGGGGTTTTTTTAATTTTATTTTTCAGATCAGTATTTTATTCTAGTCTATTTAGGATTTCAAACCGTGCACATCATTGTAATCATCTGAATCTGGTCCCCAAAGCCAAAAGTGCTTGCAATCGCCTCAATCATTATCATTAAGGTATAGCTGTGAAACTACCACAGCTTTGTTTTAATGAGCTACATTTCTTGTTCTAACAAACCTCAGTGTCAATTCTCATCTCAGTTTTGTGAAAGCAGAAGAAACACAGTGCTGCTGAAGATTTTTGTTTTCTCTTTTACTGTCTAGTCTGTTCCCTATTACAAGTTTGTAAGGGCAAAATACATTTTTTAAAAAAAATTACTGCCTTACAACATAAGGCCCAGTTACACTTATTCTGCAATCAGAAGCCAGGTCTGTATACTCAGTTAGAATGAACTGGTGTAACTCTAGTCGCTTCACTGGATTGGCATAATTTCATATCCGATACGAAACCTCAGCAATACCCACTAAATTAGAAAACACAGTAGAGTCCAGCCAAAGCATCACTGACCTGTTTTCCCTTTAAAAAGTGCAGACAGCAAGCAAGTATTTTCGGTTAAAAATGATTATTTTAATATAGCAATTTCCCTAAATGCAACTCATTAGACACACACAATTTATAATGACATTATCAAAATGTCTTCAATAAAGAAATCGTATAGACCACCACAGTGAATTAGCACACTTGAATAAGAAATGCGCTGCTGCCTGCGGCACAGAACAACAGTTGGATGTGGCTGTATGTGTCAGATCAAATCATAGTTACTAAAAGCATTCACTTGTCTGATATGAACAGAGCAGACAAAGACACCTTCTTGGAGAAGATGTTTACCCCAAGGATAAATGGAGCTAGAGATTAAGACATTGAGGAGCAAGATACCACTGAGCAGATGCTAGGTGATGGCAGGAATCAGGGATGCCCATGGCAAAAATGACTACTGCCAGCTTCAGCCACCCTAATCACTGTGAGACAAGGTGCCAGAAACATGGGAAAATGTAAACAGGAGTAATCAGGAGTGTGCGAGAGAAATGGTTGGCTATGGTTGGCTATATTGAAATGTGTATTTAGGAATGACTGTCAGATTTAGAGCAGCAAGAAATGACTGAAAGCCACTGAGAATTTTAAAAAATACTCTTTTAAAAGGACAAAGGTCTGGATTCTTGAAACCACTGTGACAGAAAGATTTAGAAAATAATCCTTCACTGACTTATGACGTTCTGTAATGTGATGCATCAACAATGACTGCATCATTTCTCAGGCCATATCTTCCAAATTTCATATCTAGTATCACAGAATCATAGAATGGTTTGGGCTGGAAGGGACCTTAAAGATCATCTAGTTCCAACACCACTGCCATGGGCAGGGACACCTCCCACTAGACCAGGTTGCTCAAAGCCCCATCCTGCCTGGCCTTGAACACCTCCAGGGATGGGGCATCCACAACTTCCCTGGGCAACCTGTTCCAGTGTCTTATCACCTTCACAGTAAAGAATTTCTTCCTAATATCTAATTGAAATCTACCGTCTTTCAGTTTAAAAGTTCCGCTTTGTCATATTGCTATACTGCCTCATAAATAGTCCCTCCTCACCTTTTCTGTTAGGCCCCCTTTAATTACTGGAAGGCCGCTATAAGGTCTCCCTGGAGCATTCTCTTCTCCAGGCTGAACAACCCCAACTCTCTCAGCCTGTCCTCATAGGAGAGGTGCTCCAGCCCTCTCATCATCTTCACGGCCCTCCTCTGGACTCACTCCAACAGGTCCATGTCCTTCTTATGTTGGGGACCCCAGAGCTGGATGCATTGCCCCACGTGGGGTCTCATGAGAGAGGAGCAGAGGGGTAGAATCATCTCCCTTGACCTGCTGGCCACACTTCTTTTGATGCAGCCCAGGATGTGGTTGGCGTTCTGGGCTGTGAACACACATTGCCAGGTCATGTTGAGCTTCTCATCAACCAACACCCCCAAGCCCTTCTCAGCAGAGCTGCTCTCAATCCATTCTCCACCCAGCATGTATTTGTGTTTGGGATTGCTGGGACCCATGTCTAGGACTTTGCACTTGGCCTTCTCGAATTTCATGAGGTTTGCACTGGCCCACCTCTCAAGCCTGTCCAGGTCTTTCTGCATGGCATCCCTTCCCTCCAGCATGTTGACCATACCATACAGCTTGGTGTCGTTGGCAAACTTGCTGAAGGTGCATTCAAACCCACTGTCCCTGCCGCTGACAAAGATGTTAAACATACCAGTCCCAGTCCTAACCTCTGAGGAGTGCCACTCATCGCTGCTTGCCAGTTGGACATTGAGCCATTGACTACAACTCTTTGAGTGTGACCATCCAGCCAATTCATTATCCACTGAGTTGTCCATCTGTTAAATCCATGTCTCTCCAATTTAGAGACAAGGAATTCATGCGAGACATTGTCAAATGCTTTGCACAATTCCAGGTAGACTATATCAGTTGCTCTATATGAAGACAAGTGTGCTCATACTGGAATTTGTTTTGACAGTTCAGCTATTTCTGCTTCAATTTACAGTTCAATTTAAGGTCAAAATCCTGTTTGATTTATCTGTTATGAATTGCCATACATAAATCACTCAGTAAAACTCTGAAGATGCATCTTTAGACCAAGGTTTGCATCACTGAATTTTGCTAAGGAGCTCAAGACCAGAATTGGACCCTGGTTGTTCTGTGGACCATAAGCATCTGTGGGAGTGAAGACACAACCATCAGGAGGCTCCCTCAGTTGATTGTCCCTCAGAGAAAGAGGGGTGTCATTGCACTGTGCTGCCACTACCTAGATGAATCCCGCTGTGAGACAGCACCTACATGCAGTGTTCCCACCCTTGATCGTTTCAGCTTAAATTCAGTAATCAGAATTATCTGCAGCTATTTGAGATTTCTTACAGCGTCTGAAACATCTCCACTGTGCTGACACATGTTCCTTTCTGCATCTTCGGTGGTGGAATTCAGGCCTAGCTTTAGGTGCCTATAAGTAGGTATCTGCACATACAGTAGATGTCTGCGTGCCTAATACCAGCCAGCACAGCCTTGAGAGTGATTTAGCTCCTCTGCAAACAGGTGCCAGCACTGCTCAAGCAAGTGCTTAGGCATCAGAAAAGCACTGACTTTGTTGCCTCGGGAATGTTTCTGCTGCTCACACTTAGGCACCTGCTTTCATCTGAGACCCTCTAGTGAAACCCACCAGGCCTCTGGACACCTCTCCCAGCAGGCATTCAGGTGCAATTCCCTGCATCAGATCTGCCAGCCCCACAGATATCTGCAGCAGATATCTGAGTAGCCTGGATGTATCAACTGACGGTAGACAGATCTGTATGGTCAGTCATGCTCTAGATTTGCATTATTTATAACACAGGGTAAACCCATAACGCACAGTTGGGAGTCACAGTTTAGCTATCTTGATTGTTAACCAAACCCAGTCCTGGACCTGGGCACATCAGAAGCCAGGTAAGCCTGAGGTCCAATTGATGTCAACAGAAAAAGAAAATAAAGAATAAAGAGGACAGATAAATTAAATCTTCAACTAGTCCTTCCTTTGAGGAAGGTGTCTATAATCAGATACATACTATATAGCCCAAACTGAGTAGATAGAGCACTTTTAGATATTTTTTTGGGAAGTGTCAGCAGGTCTAATTTTAAAAGGGCAGGTCAGACTGTAATGGTACAGCTAAGCTTTTATTTCCTCCATAAGAAGGTTAATACACTTTTAAAAGGTAAGAAAAGAAAGAACACGCTGTAACCTTTTATCCTTGTCTTTAATCTGACACTAACAAAAACCGAGGAAATGCAGCCTGCCACCTCCTCTCACATCACCACGCGCTGCTGTGTGCCCGGAGTTCCCACAAAGCAGTATCAGCCGCAGACACACGCAGATGGGTGGACAGATGCTCCCAGGAGACAGACATACACACCAGCCCCCTCACACTGCACAGGAAATAAGAAATTAACTCCCAGGAGAGCAGTGACATGGAAAGAAAGAAAAAAAGGTTGCTTTCCCGTGATTTAAATATCCATTGATACTGTCAGTGCTGTTAACAGTCCAGCTATTTGGACTGAAGTCTTCATTGTGCCCACAAAATCCTACTTAGGACAACTGCAGAGTTCTGCTGCTCCCACTGATAATACTGCCAGCATGATCCTGCCTGTATCTCTTCATGAAAATTGCCCCATTTGCATGGTGACATAGGAGATAAGCACGTTTCTCCTGTGGAGACTTCACTGCCGGCCTAGGGATGGGGAGAGAAGACCTGGTGTGGAGGACAAAAAAGATACTTTTCATTGGCAAAATGATTGTTTCTGTAGAACGTTTGGTATATATCGGGACTAGAAGTTCTGGCAGTATGAAGCTATCCAGTACTAGCGAAAAAAATAAAAGGATCTTCAAATAGTTAAAGGCTGGGAAAGGCTTGCTATGTTTGAAGGAGCTCCCTTGAAGTCAGGCCATACTGCTGACTACGGCAGGAGTCCTGGGATGGAGAAGAATGGTTTTATGGGGTTTGAAGAGAAGCATGATTTGCAGGCAAAGCAGCAAGGGGAGATCTAACTCACGGATAATTACTGCTTTTTATCGTTTTTTTTCCCCTGTTGAGTGCTTCTAAAAAAAATAGTGCCACAAATTTCAGTGAGTATGTTAGACAAATTCTAACCTTATTAAACCCTTAGTTAAATGGCAATTATAAGACTATAAGACTATATACAGTAATGCAACCTGCTGACTGGACTCCTGCCCTGCCAGCCCACACCTGGAAGAAAAAAAGCAGACAGAGATACTGCTAAGCACATGGGGAAGTATTAGCAGGTTCATTTGTAGGGAAGAATCATGAAGCTGTCTCCCATCATGCTTATTAGCATGTTCTCGTCTCGCCTATCAGAGAACAGTGGCTTTTTATTGCTCTCTACTGGACCTGGGCATACCTGCATGTAAAAATAAAATAACTACACACTGATAATACTGAGAGAAACAAAAAAAAAAAAAAGGAGGCAAAGATTCAATTAGGAGACATCAGGAATATTTAGGAAATCTTACTATGTAGTATTTATTTGGCCTGTTTAACTTCCATTTATTTACATAAATGCTAGCTAAAATATAGAAAAGTCATGAATATTTAGGAGGGATTAATGAAATTATTCTAAGAAAAAATAGTTTCACACAACTACCTTCTTGTGTACTTCTCAGTAGGACCGTGGAAAATGAAAGTCCTTCTTATCCAAGCTTTTGGCAACTTCATCTCTTCTATTGAGAAAGATCCCAGCTGACTGACTGCAGTACAGTATTTTGTGGAATATTTGAAATGCTGCAGTTCTTACCAACACAAGGACTAAAAAGAACTTTTACAGCATGAACAAAATTAGAGCTAAAAATTTTATTTTTAATTTCTATAATAATCTTGAATATTGTGAAAATCAGAAAAAGCAAATAAAATCATCACACTTGAGCTTTCATTTTCCTAGAATTCCAAATAGGGATATGAGGTCAATGCCAATCAGGCAAATGAGATGAGGTAACTGCATAGAGAGAACAAATAATTTACTACAGTAACTGAGGTTTCCATTTTTAAAAGCCTAGAAGTTTAACACACCAGTGTTAATGTTGAAAAATGTGGCTGATTCCTTTTATCAAAGTATAATACATATTTTATATTCCTGACAATTGTAACTAGACCATACACAGTAAACTTAAAATATAAGCCCATGCTTTCTCCCATAGCTTGCAGCATTATTTTATGTAAAACCTGTAAAGGGGGCCTCTAAGAAAGAGTAGGACAAAATTTTTAGCAGGGCCTGTTGCAATAGGAGAAGGGGTAATGGTTTCAAACTAAAAGGGAGTAGATTTAAACGAGATATAAGGAAGAAATGTTTTACAATAAGGGTGGTGAAATACTGTCACAGGTTGCCCACAGAGGTGGTAGATGCCCCATCCCTGGAAACATTCAAGGTCTGGTTGGACGAGGCTCTTGGCAACCTGATCTAGTTGAAGATGTCCTTGCTCACTGCAGGGGGGTTGGACTAGATGGCCTTTAAAGGTCCCTTCCAATCCAATCTATTCTATGATTTTATGATTCTATGATTCTATGTTTCTATGATTATGCTATTATGTACTAACAATCAGTTATCATAGAATCATAGAATAAATGACTACACAATCAGATATCAACAGTCTAACAATCAGAGATCATAGAATCATAGATAGATGACTATAAATAAGATCAGCTACTTTAGTTGCTCCTCAGCATCCTAAAATAATATGAAATTAAATAAAAAACTAAAAAAACTAAACTAAACTAAACTAAATAATAGAATAAGTTTCTATGGGGTTGCCAATGTGATGATCGTTTCTAAAAATTTCATTACACGCATCTACGGCCATCCCCAGTCACATTTTTGAGATTGCCCATACCTGAAGGAGGATAAACATAGACATAAGAAAGCAATGCCATGAAAACAGAACTGTTCAGTTATGGTTTTTCCTGTAATAGAATCTGCGTGAAAAAGACGCATTTTCTCCAGCAGTCCCTAATACACAGACTGCAGTGTATTTCAGCAGGTAAACAATATGTCACAAGTTCTCAACTACAAGAATGCATTTATTGAAATTACAAAGATATAATAAATCCTTTTTATTTCTTATTACAATATTTTCTTATTCCATTATCTGCATGTAATAGTTTTAAAAACTAACTTCATTACAGACAGACCTAGAAGCAAATTAAAGGATACATAACTGATAGCAAAAAAGAGAACTCCAGTCTGGCGGAGCTTCCAGTCTCAGGGCTGAACCTACTGCCAGCAAGGCTCAAAATTTACAGAGCTTCTGTACCCTTTCTCTCAGATTTGTTCTTCTTTAGAAGTCCTTCTACTTGTTTACACATCCAAAAGCAGTCAGCGCTAGAACTAGTTGTACTTCAGTGGCATTCCTCTCCCTGTGCCGCTACCTTGAAATGTTTTTGCAAATACATGTAGATTTTAGAAAATTAAAGGAGTTATTTATTTGTCTGTATTGGGTTTACATGGCAATGTTTCGGTAGAGGAAGGGCTTCAGGGATGGCCTCTGTGAGAAGACACCAGGAGGTGCACTAATGTCAGATGAAGCTGGTTCTAGCTCTCTCCAATGGACCCACCACTGGCTAAAGCTGAGCCCATCAACAATGCTGGTAGTGCATCTGTGATAACATATTTAAGAAAGAGTAAAAAAGCCTGCACAGCAGCTGCGAGAGAGGAATGAGAAAATGTGAGAGAAAAAACCCTGAAGACACCAGTTTGGTGAAGGATGGGGAGGAGGCACTTCAGGCACCGCAGCACAGACTCCCCTGGAGCCAGTGCAGTTTGTACTCTTGCAGCCAAAGGAGGACCACATCAGAGACCACTGAGAAAATACTGCAGTGGGAAGTATCATGCTGTTTCTTAAACTGCACTTCTGAACATTTATTGTCTACTGTTGGAAGGAGCATACAGACTTACATGGACCCTAGGTGTAACAGTATTCACTTCTGATCTTATTCTGCTAAGCAAAGTGACTTCTTAGAAGTCTTAGTGTTTGCTGAAGTCTTAGAAAGACATACTAGACCTCAAAAAGAAGTGATAAGGTAAAGGTAGAAATTTCCATCCAAGTTTCTTTGGGATACACTGTGTGGAAGGTTTGGGGAAAAGATTTTTGGCCTTAAGAACTGCTAAAACAGTCATCTGCAATTGAATTAGATCTGATTTCTGAAAGATGATATTTAAATAATTTTTGAACTGTTTAAGTAAGCAGTAACTCTGAAGTGCTCAACACCCTTAACAGACTTTGATATGCACTGTGAGAACTAAAAGCACTCAGTACAGGCTCAGATCCAGAAATAAAACCCACTTATTTGAAACAGTTTTTACACCAGAATATAGTAAGGACTTTTTATATGACTCTCTACATTTTAATAGATGGACATTAGAGACCTTAATGTAGTAGAATATTATAATAAAACAAGATGGGTACTAATATAAATGTACATTAACTCATTTGCTAATGATCAACATCAGCCATAGGGACAGCTGCCAGCGGTTTCATGTCCTTTCATCAAAAGAGAGACAGAACCTATTTAAATGTTTTAATTGTTGGGAAAGAAATGGATTTGCTTTTATCCAATCAATATTACTTTGACCAAGAATCAATTAAACTGACAAGGCTTCTCTTATTGAAGTAAGTAGGGGCTTTAATTAAATTCCATTCTATAGTTTAAGCTAGGCATAGGAAGAGAAGGAGAATGTAAAGGCTACTTTTTATTTGGTGTGTATATTGGTTTTAGGAGCAAATCATAAATTAAACTGCAGATACATTAACATTTTACTTTATATCATGTTATCCATCAAAATAAAACCCCAGATATATACTGGTCCCATCTATTACAATATGTATTTCTATTTTGAATTAGCACAAAATTGAATGCTCTGCATGATCTTTTATATTACAGTGACACAGTATGTAAAAGGGCATCCTTCCATTTCCTCAGAAACTATCATTAGTACTAAACAGACTCTCTTTGCCTATTTCTTTAGAAGATCACTGCACAAAAATGAGACACTGTGGAATAACAATGGGTTCCATTTAATTGGTGCAACCCTTCCCCCTGCCTATCAGCAGCACAACTCAATATTCACTCTGAGGCAAAGGAGTTATTAAAGCATTTCAAGTGATATTTTCAAAGGGAATTTTCCTTTTTTCTTATTACCTCCTCAAATCTGAATCACTGGGTGAGAAGGGAGGCCAAGGGGATGAAAAAAGAAGATTAATTCCTAGGAAATTATTGAAAATGATGTCATGAAATCAAACAACACTTTGGTATAAAAAAATCTTCAGAAGAGAAAATACACTTTAAGCAAAGGACCTAGAATACAAAGTCTTTCTGCAAATGGCAACACCTCAGATCACTTAGCCTGCAGCTTCTATCATTTCAGTCTCCTGATGTGGTGCTATTCAAGTTTATTTTCTTCAGGCTGCTTTGCTCACTAAGGCAAGTAATTAGAGTAGCAAATAATAGAGCCAGAGTCCCAAATTAACTTTCAATATTATCATCTTGTTGCTAGTGGCTAAAACAATGCTAACATTGGTAGATCTATATACCTTCCTGCTAAACAGCTATTAAAATAAATGATTTAGTAAAAATCATCTTCAGCATCCTTGTTCTAAAATATGCCCTTTTTGTGCAAACTAAATAGCATACTAAGTGATTAGCAGTTTCCTCTGGTTAAATATTCTTCTTAATTGCTCAGTGGTTCAGTCCACATGTCCTTCACCTACAGCATCTCTTATGTCATTAAGTATCTCCAACTTGTGGCTTGGTAGCAAGTTTTCTTTTGACAGTAATAGTTTTCAAAGATTAGCTGGTTATTCTTAATATTCTGGGCACACTAGGAAAAAATAAGATCCTTTTTGACTTAAAGTATATTTTATTTTTTCCTCAAAGTGTGATGGAAATTACAATCCTCAAGATCTAGTTCAGTGTTTTCCAGCCTAAGAGTTTTTTCTGCTTCTAAATGGATTTTTTCAAAATCACGACATTAATTTGTTGGTTGGATAAAACCCCCATATATATATGTGCATATTATATTTAAAATTTTATATGTCACTATATACAATATACTATTTCATATATGCAAATGATCTAAACTGAAACAAAAATGTTACAAACATAATTTTTAATTTCTATTTTCTAGCGAGTTGAAACTTTCACTTTTTAATCTGCTTTACAGCATCTACAAATTCTGAAATGTTGAAAATTCCTGCAAAGAAATGACATTTTTTAAACATCTTTAAGTGACTGCAACAGCTGTGGGTAGTTGTTCAAATTATGCTGGTATTTATGGCCAAGGTATAATCCTTCTGTACTTTAAAATCAACAAATAGTCATCAAACAAAAACCATCAAATAATCATGAGGGAGCTGGGCATGTTTAGCTTGGAGAAGAGGATGCTGAGGGGAGACCTCATTGCCCTCTACAGTTACCTGAAAGGAGGTTGGAGAGAGGTGGGTGTTGGCCTCTTCTCCCAGGTGAATAATGACAGGACCAGAGGAAATAGTCTGAAGTTGTAGCAGGGGAGGTTTAGATTGGATATTAGGAAGAATTACTTTACTGACAGAGTGGTCAGGCACTGGAACAGCCTGCCTAGGGAGGTGGTTGAGTCACCATCCCTAGAGGTGTTTAAGAAATGTCTAGATGTGGCACCTCAGGGCATGCTCTAGTGGCAGAGATTGTAGGGGTTTTTTTTTTGTGTGTGTATGGTTGGACTCGATGATCTCAAAGGTCCTTTCCAACCATGAAGATTCTATGATTCTATGATTCTATGATCTGGAAAAATATGAAGAAAACAAACAAACAAACAAACAAAACCAGAACAAAACAACCAAACCTGTAAAAATAGGCTTTATGCTTGCCTCACCTCTGTTCACAAAGTTATAGCATCGTAACACCAATGGAATGGGGTACAGTATTTATGTTGTATGGTAATGCTAAATTTACGAAACTCCCTTTCAAAAGTAGTTCACTCCTGATTTTTTGCTATGGCTATGAAAATAAAAGTTTCTTTTGTACCTCAGCAGTTTTGATACAGGTTTTCATTGAATTTGCAAATACTAAGCTTCTCTATGCCTTTCTGTAGCTGTCTGCATGGGATTTAAGAGTAAAGCTCATGTTACCTACTTCTAATTGGTGGAGAAGTTTAAACTGCTACTAAATCACAATGATATAAGGGGCCATACTCTGCAAAATGTTCATGAACTCCTACATAGACCCCATTGAGCTACCGACTTTCTTATGAAGACTTAAATACTTTGTAACTAATCATAATGGCCATGGCACGGGCTTTAAACCCAGAAGACGTCATTACATAAAGAAGTTTGTAATAAATTTCCAGAAGGAATGATCTGTCATGCCCTAAGCAGATTTAGTCAAATTCTGATCAAACTCTGATCTAGTTTTGAATTGATAACTTGCCAGTTGCTTCTCCAAGCAGTGGATAATAGCCACAATGAAGCACTTTTTCCTGTCTACAGTACCTTTGTGCTGACAGCAAGGTAGCAGCTTCTTTGTCACCTTTTGAAAGATTTTTGGATTTTATGAATGATTTGCTGTAAACAGATCATAAGCTGTTTTGTAAAATGTGGCATTTCGGATTTATGGAGAACTGAACTGCTTTTTAGTACCTTTATTAATTTTCCCACGAGTGCACAAACACAACACAATGTCTGTTCTAATAGCAGCCTGAGTCTTCTCCTGTGTCTCTCCATTTTCTAGCCTATTTTCTAGATAAGGAAAGGACCAAAGACTAAAGACCGAAAGAAAGCATTGATGAACATGTAGCATATAGCTCATGCTAGAGAAGATAATATTTTTTTAACTGAAATCCTGAATTATTTAATCTCAAATGTTGTATAAAAACAACTCCATTCCAACAAAACTGCAATAAAGTGCTCAAAAAATATTGAAGAAACTGCTTTCCACATTTTTTGACTTTTCTTTTTAAGGAAATTGTCTTGAAAATATAATTTTCAAGAATTTGAAACTGAATGAAGAAGTAAATATTTGAATTTTATAAAAAAAATTCCTGTTTTGATCATCTCGCCAAATACGCTTTTCATATTTTTGCTTTATAGGAAAGGTAAAGGTTGTCTTTGAGTGTTATCTCAGGACAAAATATTTCAGAACTGTAGCTATTTTCACATAATTAACAACCTTTTTTCCAACATTTTTCTATTCCTTTAACATTAGAGAAAATGTCTTCCTTCCTGCAGTAATTTGTACTTCAAGTATTTTGAAAGTCTTATGATGTTGTGTAACAGTTGAATAAACGTTTGCTTTTTCCCTCAAAGATATCAGTAAGATATCAGTATCACACAAAAGGAAATTTCTTTGGTTTCCTAGTATATAAAGTTTGTAAGAGAATCCTCATCTTTTGCTACCTCCCTCTCCAGTAACAGCCGCAATATCCAGTTTTAGGCTCATGTTAAAGGGCCATAACACAGTTGTATGGGCAATTCTGGGTTCTAGTTTTCAGAGTATTTTTCCTTCCAGACTCTTCCTTTGAAAAGGAGGAGGAGAACAAACAACAAAATCAAGTCCACCAATTGTAGTTATTCTTTAAAAGGGTCAGGGACGCTGTAAGGACAGCATCAGTAGAGGTGAGCACAATTTTTTTTTTTTATTCTTGCATCTGTTTAATAACACCTGTTCTACAAAGAACTTTGCAAGCAAAAAGCCCTGTTTGGCTAGCAAATGCTCTGTGACATTGCATTTAATTAACATCATGTTGCACTTATTCTGGAGCAGTCATAGTTTATTTTACTAATTAGACGATTGAGATTTCATGCTTTTATTTGACTGCTACTTCCATGCCAATAGCTCACATTTAACTATGTTGTCAGCCATAATAGACAGAGCTAGCAAGGGAGATGGTAAACATGCTGTCATATTATGACATGGATGATATAACAAACTTTAAAAGGGTAATATGGGCCAAGGAATTTCTCTCCTCACGTATGACAGAGAACTGGGGAATTCTGAAGATTGGATTTCCTATCATGCAACCTGGGACTATCAGGCAGTGATGCAAGGGAATAAAGGCCTTTGCAGAAATGACATACTGCATATAACCTGCTGGAGTTCCTCAGGGGTTGGTATTGGGACTGGTGCTGTTTAACATCTTTGTCAGTGACATGGACAGTGGGATTGAGTGCACCCTCAGCAAGTTTGCCAGCGACACCAAGCTGTGTGGTGGAGTCAACATGCTGGAGGGAAGGGATGCCTTGCAGAAGGACCTGGACAGGCTTGAGAGGTGGGCGTGTTTGACTCTCATGTTCAACAGGGCCAAGTGCAAGGTCCTGCACATGAGTCAGGGCAATCCCAAACACAAATACATGCTGGGTGGAGAATGGATTGAGAGCAGCTCTGCTGAGAAGGGCTTGGGGGTGTTGGTTGATGAGAAGCTCAACATGACCTGGCAATGTGTGTTCACAGCCCAGAAAGCCAACCACATCCTGGGCTGCATCAAAAGAAGTGTGGCCAGCAGGTCAAGGGAGATGATTCTACCCCTCTGCTCCTCTCTCATGAGACCCCATGTGGGGTAATGCATCCAGCTCTGGGGTCCACAACATAAGAAGGACATGGACTTGTGGGAACAGGTCCAGAGGAGAGCCGTGAAGATGATGAGAGGGCTGGAGCACCTCTCCTCTGAAGCGAGGCTGTGGGAGTTGGGGTTGTTCAGCCTGGAGAAGAGAAGGCTCCAGCAAGACTTTGTTGCAGCCTTCTAGAACCTAAAAGGGGCCTACAGAAAAGGTGAGGAGGGACTCTTTATCAGTGAGTGTAGTGATAGGATGAGGGGTAATGGTTTTAAACTGAAAGAAGGGAGATTTAGATTAGATATTAGGAATAGTTTTTTTTACTCTGAGAGTGGTGAGACACTGGAACAAGTTGCCGAGAGAATTTGTGTTGCCCCATCCCTGGAAGAGTTCAAGGCCAGGTTGGATGGGGCTTTGAAGAACTTGGTCTAGTGGGTGGCGTCCCTGGTCATGGCAGGGGGTTGTAACAAGATGATCTTTAAGGTCCCTTCCAGCCCAAACTGTTTTATGATTCTATGATATGTGCTTTTTCTGTCTAAGCCAGCCCAATAGAGATTGGTGCACAGCCTTGCCACATGCAGATATTTTTGAAGTGTAGACCTAGAAACGAAGAAGCATTCTTAGTAAAAAAGCCTATTTGGACTTGATGATGGCAGTGTCTAGAGCAGGTCACCTCTCATTTCTATCTCTGAGTTCTGTTCTCAAGTTTATCAATTCTTTTGTCATGATTTAATAATTTTGATAGATATCTATAAAGCTTCTAGAACAATAAGCATATTTAACAGGACTGAAGAAAACATCAGTTTTCTCTTTGAGAAGGGAGACTGTAGAATCAACCCAAGTACTTTCAGATTAAGACCACAGAGTGCTGCTACAGCACAGTTGATGGCTTGAATCTTTTAGACATTGGAAAAAGTACATGATTTAAGTGTTACATGACATTTAGCTGGTGAACCACTTATACCCTTTTTAAGGTTACTTTTTGAGGACTTGAAGACTGTTTTTTTGGCTTTCTGTATTAAACACTTGGTGTATTTGTCAGTGCTTCCTGATGAACAGTAGAATTTTGTATCGTAAGTGACTGATAACGGGAAGGAATCTGTATCAGCATGTCTTTTAAATCAGTTTATAGGTTATCATTGCTGGGGTTAGCAAGGTTGCCTACAGATCTTCACTAGGAAAAGACTATTGCAGCATACCATATTCAAATTAAAATAACAGTATCTAACATGAAAAAACACAAACCACCTCTATTTTTTTCTCCTCCAACATCAGCTAGAACATAATCTGCTCACCCCATTTCTCCCTGTTCAAGCACTAATTTCACACAGAACAAATCTTAAGTTTCCCCTTTTTCTCAGATACCGTATGACATATGATTTTCCCCATCATTAGCATTGAGTTTGATAGCTTACTAGATTGCATCATGATGTTCTTTTAATTGGATGATTACGTATATGCCCCAGGCAAGTTAGTATGCTAACATCTGATCATTTAGCAAACTGATCTGATTTTATTTGTTTATTTTACTTCTGGCTGAAACATTTTGTAGCCTCAATGTTCAAAGTGTAATGCCTTTGTGAAAGCAGCCTAGATTCAGAACTTCTGGGTATTTGCGTTAGTGGTAATGAGGGATGCCTTGAGCCACGGGAAAACAATATGGTTTTTTTAATCTACATGCTTAACTGTTGTGCTAGGTCCCTAAATTTAAAAAACCCCAGCTTCATATTTATGAAATGCTAATGTTAATTTTGAATTGAGTAATGACTGATTATATTTCATAGAGAAATCTGCAAGATCTGCAGTTGGGTTTCTATGGTGAGTTGCAGGGCTGCAGATGTTGGTTTGGCTCTCCTGGGCTAAAGGGTTCAAACTACACTAAAGTTTTTCAAATTAGAATTTAATTGAAATTATAAGCAAGCTGTGGGGGATAGTTCAAATTGGGTTAATGCAGTTAGAAAATAGTGATTTAGGATGATGGGTTCAGAGCTTGTAATAGATAACAATTTTCTGAATTTATTTGGCATTTTCTTGTAAATTATACTGGTTTGCACATCTAGACTGTGCCTGTACAACTTGTATTGAATGTGTCTTTTTACCCTTCATCTCTAAAGACATAGGATACTCCAAGTCTACTGCATGGCTTTTTTTTTTCCCCCTTCAGTCCTTTAAGAAAGGAATTTCTACAATAAAGTCTGTAGGAAATGCAGTAGATATAGATCTATAAACAGGTTTAATTACATGCCTCAATGAGAAAAGAGTTATTGTGTACACATTTCAACTTGTAACATGAATGTTCCATAAATGCGTTCTTTGACATGAACAGAAATTTTCAGTAATATCAGACAAAAATGAATCTATAGCTTTTTGGCTGGAAGAAAAACTCCTCTAACTCAGTCCCTGTGAGGATAAAAATTACTGGATTAATAATATTAAGTTTTGCTTCATTTGAATAAATAATTATTTTGTGCCAATACATTACTGCTTACATAGACATTTCACCTATGCTCTTCTTTATTTCACTTGATGATAATTCTTTCCCCATAGACAAACCTGTCTATGAGGCAAATATTCTTGACTGGATAGTAGTGAGTATTTAGAAAAGGTACCAATGGCTGTAGGGCAGCTGCAATATTCAGCAATTATATGTACAATACACCATGCCCCAGTGGGATTCCTGCTGAGAATGTGCTTTGCATTGTGTAGAAACAATCAAGGGCAGAAAAGAGCCACAAATATTCACATTAGGCAGTTTAATGTTGGAGACTATTTCACAGGATAGGTTTAAAATAATAGATACCAGTGGAGTAAGAACTCTGGGAAGAACCAGCGACAGCTATTTCCTGAGGAACAGAAACCCTTCTGTGCGATTAATGGCATCTGTTACTTCTGCTCTACTAGTTCCATATTGTTTCCTCTCCCCAGACCCGAAGGAGAAAAATAAAGCCTTTCTAGCCAGAGTGGAAAAAAAACCTCTTTAACTTAAGTCAATAATAGTAATCCTGCTTATTCCAAGTTCCACTGTGGTTACTTGGCCCTCTGAATAGCATAACGAAACATTAAGTAGCGCATTTTCAAGCAACAACCTTGTATTGGGGCCGTGCAGCGTGAAGTATCAAGAAAATGGCAGAAAGATTTTAGACACCTGAGTTAAAGAGAAAATTAATCCTTTGAAAAGGGCTTGTCTGGACTCTATTATTGCCGTTATGAAAGGCACATTTAGTGAAACAAATAAATTGGTTATTACTCATACATTGGTGATCAGCACAGACTCAACGTAAAGCACAGTTGCTAAACAGAAAACAAGTTCTGCAAAGGGTATTGGGTTGATGACCCCATTACAGCTAATGACCTTGAACACCATTCAGACTTAGTTTAACACTCCAAAACCTGTCAGGCACTGCTCTGTTTTTTAGTTAATTAACTCTCAACATTCTTACATGCCACAGTATAGAAGACAGGAATAAATTCCTCAAGGCTGCTTAAATTTAAACACTCTTCATTTATTTCAATATCTCTTATGGACACTGGATTTAGACATCTCAGCTAAGATATTTGAAATATCCATGTAAAATCAGATATTTAATTTTATGACGACACATAGAAGTCACTTTGAAGGCACAGTCATTACTTACAGTTCAATAAATGTCCCAGCATCTTTGTATGATTAAGGTGTGGTTAACTGTGAACATTTCTCCTTATTTGCTTGTAACTTCTTTTCTGTCTACCATCTACTTGTTCTTTTTAAAAGTCTGTCTTCTCTGCAGTTTCAGCTAAAAGTTTTGCTCGAGAGTGCCCTTAATCTGGTTCCTGAACACACCCCAAAATGCTAGCTTGAATTCCATAATAGCTGCAATTTATGTTAGCTTGACTATCATGGGAGCTGGGCTGAATCTTTAGTGCTGCAGTGAAAGGCAGAAGCTGAAATTACAATTCCTGGGGTGCCAAACCTAATCATTTTGTTCTGCTCATTCAGCCAAGTTCTACCCGTGCAACCTGACTACATAGCGGAGCTGGCCAAGTAGCAGCCTAGATCTGGCCCAGGGGATGAGTTAACCTACGTCCCTGAATGAGAACAGCAAAACTTGCAGGTTAGAAGTGGAAGTAGAGATCTGTCAGAGTTCCTACCCTGTTGAAATTGCTCCCGAAGAAGAAAAAGAAAGCAAGAGAAGAGAGAGGATGTGGTAGGCATGTCACAGGGCATGTGGCAGTAAGGGTCTTTCCACAGACCACTGAAGAACTGTAGTGACGTTGTCTCTGTGTGATTAAAAACAGGTGGACAAATTGTAGCGTAGAAGGGGAAGAAGGAAAGAAAGAAAGAAAGTGCTGAGATAGACAATCTGCTTAATCAAGGCCTAGAGCAAGGTGCTAAAAGCCATTTGCTTCTTGCACACATTGCAGTAACAATTGCATAAAGGCATACAAAGCCTGTAGACAGATGCGTGGACTGAAGTAACTGTGGTCAATACTAAAGTTTTCATAGCATCGCAAAGCATTAGACTTCATCACCATTATGTTCATCACGAAATGGAAAGTTGTGTTGCTTTAAAGCAGCACAATTGCCCCAATCCCAATTGTATAGATACTTACTGGTATAAGGAAGCTAACAGAAATATACCTATGGGAAGATTCTGTAATAAATACCCTTCTGTCAAATATATCTAAGTGCATGTTAAGGATTTTACCATAAAAACGAGGGCCAAACCGTGGGAATTGGTCTGGCTGGGACAAGATTGTGGAAAGCATATATTAATGGGCTCACTTTTTATGTAGAGATGTTGGGGGAGCATAAGGTCAGATAGGAGCCTGGAACAAGGGGCCAGGGATATAAATAAATAAAGGAAATGTGAACATAAAGAACATAAGAGTGCAGAAGTAGAGGGATAGGATTAAGGGATAAGGAATGTTGGTAGAATTAACATAGTTACAGGAAGAAGAATTGAATGGAGCCGTAAAGCTCATCCTCTGCTCAATAACGTTCAGTAACTCCAAGTCGTCCACCATGACTTTATCTGGATTACCGTTTAGCTATACCATTGATGAAGAGGACATCCAATATCAATCCTTGCAGGGTTTATTGCCTGACATGTGAATAATGTGCGATGCCAGATGAACACAGTCACTCCGCTTTCCAAGGCCAAATATTAATCTAAAGAGCATGGGTTTGCATGGAATGAATTTGGATTTTTGTTTTGCTAATCCTTGATGGCAGTGATATACTGACATGTTTGAATATCTTCTCATATTCCATTATGAACATTTTTCCTTTCACAGGGCTATCTCAGCCTCCCTCTGCCCAAATAATGGAGCACAGATTATCTAGTATACCCCAGTGTATTTTTTTTACTCCTAAGTAGCCATCTTGGAAAAATCATCCCTCAAAAATCCTAAAATTGGCCAACGCCAATAGACAGCTGTGTTTTACAGTATAGTCAAACTCTCTTTCCATTTTAAATACGAGCTGCTTAAGTAAGAGGAATTTAGTTGTAATTTACACCCATAGCATGACACAGTTTATTTATTTATTGTCATCTTCCACCAATGCCACAACTTTCATTACTTGTAAACAAGGCTTTTCCAAATTGAAGGAAGAAGTTTGAAAAATAGCCATTTTGCCAGTACAGGCAGGTCCCCTCTCAAGACCTCACCAACAGACATCTCTTCATGTTACTTGCATACAGTTAACATGTCTACAGTACAAAGGCCAAAATACTCTTGCCTTGCTCTTGACAATAATCCTTTTTAAACTGATATGAGCGAGCTGGGACCTTAGACTGCAGCCGTATGAGTCTTAGCTCTAAGAAAGACATATTAACTATGTAGGCAGTAAACACAAATGAGCAGAATGTCTTATTCAAAACAAATGATTAGTTACACATTTTCTGTGAAATTTTGATGACAACAGTGCAGACTGTACAGACTCCTTTTATTATATCATAGAATCATACAATCGTAAAATTGTTAGAGTTGGAAGGAACCTTAAAGAACATCTAGTTCCAACCCCCCTGCCATGGGCAGGGACACCTCCCACTAGACCAGGCTGCTCAAAGCCCCATCCAGCCTGGCCTTGAACACTTCCAGGGATGGGGCTTCCACCACCTCTCTGGGCAACCTGTTCCAATGTCTCACCACCCTCATGGTGAAGAACCTCTTCCTAACGTCCAGTCTGAATCAACCCATCACTAGTTTTAATCCATTCCCTCTAGTCTTACCATTACCCGACATCCTAAAAAGTCCCTCACCAGCTTTCTTGTAGGCCCCCTTATACTGATAGGCCACTATAAGGTCTCCTCGGAGCCTTCTTTTCTCAAGGCTGAACAACCCCAACTCTCTCAGTCTGTCCTCATAGGAGAGGTGCTCCAGCCCTCTGATCATCCTCATGGCCCTTCTCTGGACGTATTCCAGCACATCCATATCTCTCTTGTAGTAGGGGCTCCAGAATTGGACACAGTACTCCAGGTGGCGTCTCATGAGAGTGGAGTAGAGGGGCAGAATCACCTCCCTCGACCTGCTGGCCACGCTTCTCCTGATGCAGCCCAGGATATGATTGGCTTTCTGGGCTGCTAGTACACACTGCATAGCTATTGTCAGTGTTGCCTTCTGTCATGGTTTTCTCTGTCGTTTGTGTGTCTCTTTAAAAAGACGGAGAAACACATGAGAATGGAACAACAAAAACCATATGAGCTCTCTGTCTGCTTTTGGTTCTTGACTCCATTAGAGTTTGCATCTGATAGGAGTCAGCCCGAGGTCTGGCATCATTTCCATGGACTGTTTGTGCATTTTATATTAGATTACTGGGTAAAAAATAGAGTTGATGTTGAGACCAATGTTCTGGTCTGCTGTCTGCTAGATGGCTGCCTTAACCACTTAGCTAGGGAGTCAAGTTTCCAGATGTTTGTCCTCCTTTTGTCCTCCTGGTAGCTCTCATACAGTGGTTTAGATTGAAGAAAAGATGAAGCAGGTGCCTAAGCCTAGGAGTGGTATGCTTCCAGAAGCTATTTTACCATTTCGGTTAAGAGAAGCCTGAAGTCTCAGGTCTCCTGCTTTGTAGTTTAGAGATTTTATCTTTGGACTTTAAGCAAAAAGTAAACGGTATCAATGCCCCCTCCTCTTCTGCTACTTCTAAGTAAAAATGATGGTGGTCCTGTATCAGATAGTGAACTTAATTATGCCAGTAGGAGACAGACATATAACACTTACCAAAGACCTTTACATTAACGCCTTGTAAGAAATACTGCATCCATCAAGGAACTTAAGACCTGAGATATTTGTGAATGAGCTTTGAAAGAAATATATGCAGAATA
Organism: Chroicocephalus ridibundus; assembly: GCF_963924245.1. Taxonomy (NCBI): domain Eukaryota; kingdom Metazoa; phylum Chordata; class Aves; order Charadriiformes; family Laridae; genus Chroicocephalus; species Chroicocephalus ridibundus. The sequence goes on along the minus strand of NC_086284.1, from coordinate 16,474,961 downwards.
GTTAACTTGACAGATTCTTAGATATCTACAGTATAATATCTACAGAAGTTTAAGTAACTAAGCAAATGCTATAGCAGAAATGGATAAGATACAGTGTCTCAAATAGTTACACAAGCCTGTGGATTTTTTGTTTTAGACTTAATTGTCAAAATCTTAAATATCCCATTGCACTTCTTATTTTTTCAGAAGTCGCAGCCTTAAACTCTATGTCTGCATTGAAAACTTAGTCCTTGTGAGCTTTTCAATTAGTTTGGACTGGACTAAATTTATACCTAGCTATATGACTGTGTTCGGACTTCTTTCATCCAGTCTTTGCTGTCAGGTGTTCTAGTGCTATAGGAAAACATATATCTGTGTAGATGTCACAGGCCATCTAAGCTGCACTTTGGTCCTCGAGACTTTAAGAAATAATTTGGACCTAGTCACACCTGATTTGATTATCCGTGACTTAATACATAAACTACATGGTGCAATTGTTCCAATGGATAAGAGAGAAGACGGATAATATCTTTCTGTGAAGGTAAAAAAAATAAATCCTTTCTGGATCCAATACCAAGATGGTTCTGCAGTCTTCTCAGAACCATTTACAGTCTCACATTAAGAGGTGTGAGTCCAGGCTATTTATATGGTGAAAGCTCAGAAAACTGTTTTGGTCAACTGTTGGGGCAGTCCATTGCAACTGGGAGTTCATCTTCAACAAATAAGACAACCTGCCATGTGCAGGTAGAGCAGAGTTTTGGAACAGGAACAGAACTTCCTGTAGAATCAGGAATTATGGGCAGAGCAACATGGGACTGTGAGCTTCTGACTCATTGATGGTCAGCTTCTCCTTACAGACTTTTGGTTTATATATTATAGACAAATAATATTTTGAAGCATTTGGATGTATGCACACAAGTAAAATACCTTGTCAGACACGTGGGATATAAATAAAGGCAACCTCAGTAGTTCAGTTCATATGTTAGTTCGTACTTCTTAGAATCTTATCCTAAAATGCCATTTTGAGCTTTGCAATGGGAACTTCGGTTGGAAAAAGTGTAGAGGTGAATCTGCCCACATGTTACCATTGAACAGTGGTGACACAGCTGGAGTACAAAGTTTCTGAATAGAAAAAATGAGATCTCCATGGTGACATAACAATAAAAAAAAGGTGTGTGAGCAAATCTCCCCACTGTACTCATCTAGATCCCTAGGACAAGTTTTTTTTATTCTGTCCTCACTAAGACCTCAGTGCACGTCTGTCCCCTGGTCTTCTCCAGGGTTACCCTGTGGCTGCCTATGCAGTCTCTCTGTGCTTGCTTTGCACCTTCACTGTGCTCTTTTCTTCTTCCTGCACTTGAGAAATCCCCCAAGTGACTTTACGAATTTCTAAATGCCTTCAGGGAAGGAGCAATCCCTGCCTGCTTCAGCTGGGTTTCATTTGACCCTGATAGCAGGCTGCCTTCCTCTCCAGAGCCCACCCTCTCCTAACAAAATAGCACGTACTAGACAGCGAACAAACAAATAAATCACTCACTGTAAACTGCTGCAGTGGCTGGTGTTCATCCCCCCACTCAAAAAGCAAGAATATGCCCTCTGCAACTAAGTTGCTGGCAGGGAGGGAACTCTCTTTCTTGCTAACTTAGGAAGACAATGACAAACTTGGAGACCTTCAAAGGCTGAACTGCTAATCTCTAGTCTTTAAAAAAGAGTATTCTTGTCCCCACAAATCCATAATTTCCCCAGCACACTAGAGGATCATTGCTTTTAAGAAAGTTTTGTACTCTGCAGATTTTTTGCAAAAAAGACATTTTGGGCTAAGTGGCGCTAATTTTCCTCCCTCCCTCCCTCCCCTTTGTCTCTGCTGACCCTTGACACCTACACATACAAATAATGAATTTTCTCCTTTTTTTTCTAAAACTGTGATAATTTTCTTACCTTTCAAATTACAAAATTCAGGAAAAAATGGTCTCTCTGAATTACTCTGTCTTCCTCCATTTGCAGTAGAAGGTTATTTAAGTGTACGTCTTTGACTGTATTACTTAATGCCAGAGCCATTATTATTTCCTTCCCTTTCAGTTGATGCACATATTCAGTTAAAAATCAATTGTGTGCCGCATCCGCAAACATAACCTCAGTCTTATTTCCTCTCCTTTATATTTTCCACTCTTTGCTTGGATAGTTAAACTTCCATTAATACCACTCAGGACATCTCAATGTTTTTTTAAAAGTTCCGTCATTTCATAGTCCAATTGCCATCTGTGGCAAGACGACCTCCTACATAACGTTCATAGAGCTATTTATCCTGCAGAGCTATACCCTCAGTCTATAATGTCTCTTCACTCTTAATTTCACAAATACATTTTGATAGTTGTCTCACGTGCAGCTCTGAGTGCTTTTTCTTTGAATGTTAAGGGTTGATAGTTTTTTAACAAATGATACGTGTTAGCAGGTTTGGAATCCACATATCTGTGGCTATGTTTATTCATGTATGAGACGCTGACACTTGTCACAGGGAGTATTAAAATACAACGCTGAATCTAAATGCCATTAAAGTTTGGTAAGAATAAGATCTGGGTTTTGTAAGCAGCTATAATTTGTTAAACCATAGGCAGATATTAACATCTGCTCTGTTCCTGGTGATGGAACGGTATTTATTGAATAATAAATAGTAGAAGTACAGCTGAATTCCTGCTCCCTGCAGTGAATTTATGTTACATGTGCAGCTACAATACAAGGCAAACATATGCAGCTAATTGCTGATGTGTCATAAATGCAAGAGGACACGTAAAATTAGAGTCTATAAACATTTTTGATGACGACTGACAAGATTTAAGCCTGCTGTTAGGTTGGGGTTTTTTTCTGTTAAATACTTTTTTCTTGTAGTTCATCTTCAAAAATACATTTCCTTCTTACCCTTTAATGTGAATATCCCAGATTTAGTTGTCAAAGTAGTTTTCATTTAAGCCCATATCTTTGCATTTTTCTTTCTGTGAATGACTCATTTATTTATATAGGGTTTTTGCTGAATATCATACGTTTATATATAGGCAGTTTATTATTCCTGCAGCAGAACTTACCTGTCCTTAAACAGCTGCTCATATATCCTAAATTTAGCTGTGTTATATAGCTCATCTCCATTTCAAGTGTGTACCCTTTATCTCCTCTCCCCAGGAAAGTACTTTACATTTTTATCTGCTTACCTTTCTCATCTTTCTGGTGCTATGACATTCATATGCTTTTCCCCTTAAATTTAAATTTAGATTTCTCTTTACTTCTTCTGTTTGTCTTAATATTCATAATTGACTCATACCCAGTTCTTGTGTACCCTAAAGTGCTTTTGTCTTGCCTAGCATGTGGGAATGCAACTGAGTTTCTCTTACTATGTCTGGATTTGAAGGCAATAAACAGAATAAACAATAATTTCTTTTGGTAGAGCTTCCTGTCACTTTTTTATTGTGGTGTTTTTTTTTTTTTCACCTAAGTGTGATATAACCTTTATTCTCTCTGTTGAGTTCAAAGCTTAAAAGGTTCTTGATGAATTAAGTATCAGCATAATCAATTACCATTCTTTGTTTCCTTGCTTTATCGAATCCATATAGGTGGTAGCAATAGTAAATTCTGGTAGGGCAAACATCTTACCAATATTTATATATTTATGTGACAACATCCTTCTAATTTATGTGAATTAATTATTTAGAAATTGTTATTAAAAATGTAGATACAAAAATCTGATTCCATACACTATCAGTGTCCATTTTCCATCTTTTGACATGTTTTCTGTTGGTTCCTGCAGTCAGTCCCCTGATGGTGAAAATCAGTCCTTGGTACAGCTCTGATTTAAATTAAAATAACCTATTCTTTCTCCAGTGAAAAGACCTGCTGTTGTCACTGAAAGTAGTGCATGAATTTTCTTCAGATAATCTTTCAAAAATGTGCATCATTTCTTTTACTTCAGTTGCATCCTTCTAGAGGCAATTTAGTTAGGGAGGCAGAACTGGAAATTTCTCCTATTAACTGTTATAGAATCCAAGGGAACTGCACGTCTAACTTAAGGATCTCTGTCAATAGCTTAAAGCTGATAGCTGAGCAGGGTGAATCTCAGTCCAAAGTCCAAACCCAGACATTTCGCACAAATTCAGACAGTGCTCACAGCTAAGTCTCTGCTGAAAAGCAGAAGTCTTTGGATGTATTCATGTGGAGGAAAGAAATAAGGAATATGAAAACTCAGGCTTTTCTCTGTACTCCACCCAGTAAATCCATACTCTCGAAACTCGTTATTGTCGGTTATTTGTTCATAGTTTAACTGCTAGACTAGCCATAAACTATACTGAGAGAAAGGCTGTGAATTTTCTGCTCAAGTGGTTAACACTAAACATATCAGAGAAATCTAAGCACTGCATATCTGGCACTGTGTATTAAGGTGCTTAATATCTGGCTAAACTATGGGAAAACGTTTCCAACTAGTGTTTAGTTTTGGAAACTTCTGCTTTTATTTCAGACCTGAGGAAGACCACCCGTGCCGGAAGTTCTCTTTAATTGTTTCAAACTAGACTGGCTGATGTAATAAAAATATTACCTTCTTCTGCAAACATTGTTCTGTGTATGTGCTGAGATCACCATGGTTTACAGCAAAACACTGCTGAAGTGCTACATCAACTTTAATTTGATTTCCTTCACCTTCAGCACGTACAAGATCAAGTTAAGAGCAACGGACAAGTTCATGTTTGGTATGCCTTGTGACTCTCCTTCTGATTGCCTGATTTCCAAGAAGCAGGAAACAACCATTGTATTAGAATTGTGTTAGGTAAAGTGTTCATTGATTAATTTATAAGCAAGTATATATGCCAATATTTCCAAGTAATACTGCTTTTCCTAGTTTTACAGTATCAGTACTTCCACATATGAGAAAATATTTTTGTCTCTATTAGCCAGAAAATTCAAGTCCTACAGTCCGAAAGGAAAAAAATCCACAAAGTGGTGTCTGCCTTTAAATATATGCCCCCAGTTTATACAGGGGTAAAATTCTACAATCAATGTATTATGTCACGCAAATGAGAAGAGGTGGGGGTTTTTTTTCCTTAAATTGCATTGCTTGATATTTTTATTATCACTGACACAGTTATTTTTAAATTCTTTTCTGAAATTGTAAAAAAAAATCAATAATCGAACAAACACTTGTGATTTTGCCTAGTGTTAAATAAGTTCAGTTTTCACTTAGGACATACAGATATCCTTCAGTTCCTCTAAGAAACAGAAAAGAAGCAGTTTACAGCTGCAGTCTAAGCAAACATCATGGACAATTTATTATTTCTGTGAATGGACAAACAAGCACAATAAAAGACTTAATAATTTAATGTGCAACAAATCCTTGTCTCTGCCTAAGTATGGCTGGGTTCCTTCTATCCCTCTCACATTCTTAACTTTACAAAGCTCAAACAGTTCCAGGGACAGTTATTCCTCAGTTACTGTGTTCTGAGTAAGAAGAATCCTGTGCAACCTCAGCAAATAGTGTCTGTCAGCCATTTATATTTCTGGAAATAGCCCCAGTTCCTTTGATAGTGGGTAAAGCAAAGACCCCTTTAAAAATCACAGGCTTCTAGATACAGTCAGTGCATCAGTGGAGGTTAGGAAGCCATGTATACTTAGGAAATAAATTTGAAAAAACACGTAAGTTGTGTTAAAAAAATGTAAGTTTAAAAAAAAATACTTATTTCTCTTACTCCTCTATACTCAAGGACTTTCACTCTTCTCTTCTGAATTCCAGAACAACCAGGATACAGGACAAATAAATTTTGTGCTTAAAGTACTGCTGTTGAATGCATCATTAACAAATTCCCTTCATTTTAATTTTGCAACATTGGTAGCTATTACATAGTAAAATTATGAGCCTGGAAAAAATGCTAAGCAAGGCTTTTGGGTTTTTTTTGTTTGTAATAGCTTTTTAATTACTAGAGACTGGAGTTTTCCCAGTAGTCCAGAAAAAAATCAATTAAAACTAATAAAAAAGGGAGGAGGAGAGATTGAGCCTGTGTTTGAAGAATAAAGTATCCTTGTAGCTTCCTAAAATTCTGAATTTGAAACAAGATTAGACTCATCTGACTGTCTACTTCTACATACTGCCAGGGTTGGAACCTTTCCTCAAAGTGTGGTTAATCGAGCATTTTCTTCTGTTCAGAAAATTAAAAAACAAACACACAAAACCCAAACAAACAAACAAAAAAATAACACTAAAACCCAACCTATAAAATTTCACTTAGAAAAATGTTACCAAATGTTACCAACATATTTTTAAGCATTGAGGTGTTCATTAAAAAAAATAGAAGTGTCTGCCTGAAGAACCATTTTGCAGATAGAGAATAAAACTGATTATAGGCACTGAAATAGGAAATGGGGGATCATTCAGTATTACTTTGTATGGAGAATTTCAGTCCAGTCAGCAAAAATTTCTTCTTTTAGAAATATTATTTTCTAAATAGAATCCCTCCTCTTTCATTTTTTTTTTTTAAAGTGCTATTACATTAGTTTCCCCGTGTAATAGGAATGTTATACTAGAAGCACAAGATTACATAATTTTCTTTGGAAAAAAAAAACCTATTCCCCTTTTCTGAAAAATGTATTTATTTGTTTCCATTCAATAAGCTATTTTCTGCCTGCTGACCCTTCAGAAGTAAGAAGACAATGCAAAGTACCCCTAATCAAGTAAAATGTATCTCTTAAAAATGTAAAAGTCATTAGGTGATGGTTTTAAACTAAGAGAGGTTAGACTCAAACTAGATATAAGGAAGGAAACTGTTCTATTATCTCCTTGAATAACATCTAAAATAATATGGTCAGACTTGCTTGAGTACATGAACACATTACTTCTCTTTGTTGGACATCAGCAATGTAGATGACTCCATTTGTTAAGATGAATCCTACATTATGTTATTAATAAAAAGACTTACTGTGCAGGTTATTAACTATGCTATGATTTTGAAATGATGATAGAGGTAAGTGGTGGAAAGGTTGAGTTTGGATAAACCTCTGTCGTGGATCTATTTCCACTCTGGTAAGCATTTCTTCCCCATTCGATAGCACTTCAGGGTAAGTAGAGACTATATATTGCCTATTAGAGGCAAGAATAACATTTGAAAGAAAGTCCTGTCTTTATTTCTTCATATTTGCATGACTCAGTGACTGATAGAAAAAACGTAGTTTTGACTGTGCCTATCAGCCAAAGCATCAGCTTCTTTAAATGAAAGGAGAATCTTTCAGTTACCTGCTATTTCTAACTGAGATATTGTACAAGGCACTGAAATACGTACTTGTTAAGGAAAAAGACAGTGCCGCTCTGATGCAAGGAAAAATAGATGGTCTAGTGCTCCACACAATACACTTATTTTGTCATGCCTTACTAGTGGATAGTGCCTGTATGAAGTACAAGCGAGATTATTTCTGTGTATCTCTCTGATGTCACAAAGCATGTCATAAGCTCCAGTGACATCACACATACTCCTTGCTGTTAACGGTGGTGGCGCTTCTGAAAGAAAGTGGGTGGATAATGTCACGCGGATTTCTTACTAAAGCTCGATTCCTTGCAATCCTTCTGTGTAACCTGGGGACACCAGTGATGGATGCAGTTTAGAACCGGTCTCTGTTTGCCCCAGTACTGAGTATGAAAACAGTACTCTGCAAGACTGGCTCAGGGTGAGTTCAAAGACAACTTTACTCACTGGATTCTCACTCAGCACTACCTTAAAGTCACAAACTGGGCTGTGGCACATGTTACGTACCGGATTTGCCAGTTGTGCTGTTTGGATTTACACAGGCCTCTCCCACACCCTTTTTGGAATAGCTAAAAGGAGAGATAGAGAAAGCAAACTTAAGACCTAATAATTTTAGTATAATCATAGTTACTAAAATGAGATTTATTAACTGGATAATAAGCATTACATGCTGTATTTTTTGAGATTAGACAGGATCATAATTCACAGTTTTATCAGCCACATCACCAATTATTAAATTAAAACATATCAATTATTTAGAAGTTTTTTGTTATTTTTTTTACTAATATTTGAATTGGTGGGAAAAGTTACTATGTATACGTATAAAACAAAATCAGCTGAACTTGGTAACGCCAAAGCTGAGTGCTGTTCACAGCGTACAGTGTGGAAAATTCACAGTGCCTGAGCACGTGAGGTTACCTTCACTTTCTGGACTCTGTTGCGCTCCTGATACTGCTTACTCCTGATTACTACTGGTACTGCTGAAAAGAGGTCACGTTGCCAAATTTCAAACAGGGATATGATTTTGAATCAAAGAGTTTCTAATATATTTAAATGACTTTCATTACTTCTAAAGCCCGCTACTAGCTTAGATCAGTGTTGTCTCATTCTGGTTAAATCAGGGTTCATACTACAGATCTAACTATAGCTATAAAAACAAAAGCAATAGCTGTTCTCTGTGATTCCTCTCAGGACAAGTTCCCAGGGGTGACTAGTGTGGATTAATACAACAAATACCCATCCTGCATCTGAGGCATTTATATGCAACCTTTTGGTCACAACTAATTAACTTTCTGAAGTAAGCTTAAGGTACAGTTCTGTTATCTAGACTGCAACACATCTTTTATACTTAACCTTGATCATTGTAGCTGGCAGATCTCACTGTATGGAGCCACAGAATGGCTTTTTTGCAGTACAAATTTGGCAAACGATGTTAGACCATATCAACTCAACATATTGAGAGGACCTCACGTCTTGTATCTCATAGAGACAAATTTAGAATTTAAAGGCTCACTTTAGTAAAGACTTTATGGAGAAAAAGACACTAAAGAGCAAAAGGAAGGTAAGTTTCCTATTATGATATATCATTTCTGTAATACTGTGAAACAAATAGATTTTACTTTTGTTAAAAATATACAGAGCCATGACACTAGTTCCTTTTATGTAACTCCTCAGTGGATAAAGCTTGCTTTAACAAGACTTATTAAAGTCTTATTTAAGACTTATTAAAACATCCAGGTAACAAAAACACACCATTGCTTAAAGTTCCTAGGTCTTAAAATCTTGTGTGACATCTTTAGAGCAAGATTAAATTCAGGTAATTAAATACTGTCATTCTAAAATTCTCCTTGCTATCTTAGTCAGACTGTTTTCTTATTATGAAGACTGCTGTCTGCTGTTGCTCTGTGAAATATCTGCTCAGTGAAAACAACAACAATAAAAAGATAAGACCCTATATGCACCTTTATTGTGTTTAATGCAGGCTTCTACTAAATTTAGAGGTGCCATATAAATATAATGTGTATATCTATGAATAAATATTCATAGCTGCCTGTCGTGGTTTTGGCCAAATCGGCCAATGGCCGGTGGCAGATGCTGCCCCCCAGCCTCTTGTGCACAGGGAGCAGGAGGAGAGATAAAGAGAATTACAAGTTTAGAAGAAACTAAACTACTTTAATGAAATATTAATAATAATATAAAAAGGAAAATAATGACATAGATACAGTATATACAAAACCGTACTAAGCTCCCAGGATGATGTCACCGGCAGGCACTGGGGAAGTCCCAGGCTGGACTCAGTGATGGGTGGGAACCGGGTTGCAGAGTTGGAGTCAGGCACACACAGATTGGGATCAAAGGCAGATGAACAGAGAGGGTCCTCCTCGGATGTCAGCCATTGAAGGAAGAGAGAGCTGACCTTTTGATCCCTCAGCTTTTACACTGAGCATGGGGCAGATGGGATGGAATACCCTGTTGGTCAATTTTTGGTTACCTGTCCTGTCCGCGCCTCCCCGCAGGTGGGACCCCTCTATGCCCATCCGCTTCTGATCCTCCAGCAGGCAAATAACAAAATTAGCTGACCTTGGTTGTTATAGCAATAAGTATACGCAAGAGCCTCTGTGCATGCCATTCCTTGGCACAAACTGTCTTATCACTCTGAACGAACCGTTTTAGACACAACATGCTGTTAATTTCAGAGAGTTAGAAGAGGCCTAGATAAGAAATAAAATTACTGAACAGAAAGTTGGTTCTATTTTACCTCAAACCAGGACACTGCCGTTAGTGATAAAATTCTTAAGACTAATATTTTAATTATTGTTGGTTTTGTCAAAGAAAAAAAGATTTCTTTTCCATATTATTTCAGCTCAAAGAATGAATATCTGTAGTTACAGTTTCAGAAAGAACAGTCTATATTACTGTTTTAAATGCTCTCCTATTGTCAGTAACCTACCAAGGTCTTAAAAAATTACTGACAAATTAATCCTGGCTCATGTTTTCATTGGTTTTGTGTGAAATATGAATTGTTCTTATAATTGGGCACTGCCTGTGTTGTTAAGGTAATGTAAATGTATTAGTGTATGCAATTGTTACTTGAATGCATATACTCCAGGACAAAGAGAAAAACAAACTTTGTTCTTCTGTTGCTTTTCTGTAATGTAAACTTAAAATACATAAATAAATAACAGTGAAGGAAAAATAACACCAAAAAAGACACATTTGCAGCTGCAACTGTCTTAAATTCCCCAGGTTTCTTGTTGGCGCTACATTGTTTACAATGATTTGTGGCACTGGTGGATAATAATACATAATAGATATTGCTATCTCTTACTTAAAACAAAATAAAACCCTGGTTTTGCCTCATAAGCAAAATATCTGTTGGTCCCATACTGTAGTCTGAATAATAACAGATACACTAAAGCATTAGAACCATATTGATTATCCTTTTTTGTGAATCAGATAATAACTAACTGCGTATAAGAGGTATTCCCATGTAAAACCATAAATTACTTAATTCTGTATGCCACAAAACATTTTGATTTGCAACCACTTTTGGGAAAATCTACTCCAACAAAAAAAAATTAATCTGGAAGTTTCCTTGTGGTGATATTTTCATTTTGGAAGTTAGGCCAGTGTTCAGCAAAAACAAGATCATTAGTTTGTTGCAGAGTTCTTTACCCAAGGCAATACTAGTGTTAATTATAGTTTCTGTTTATGAATTAGAATAAATTCTGTTTAGAAATCAGAAGAATTTATAATTCATTGCATTGGAGGAACACTCATCAACTGTTTAACTTTGAAGTCTTAGATTGGGGTTTGACTCATTCTTTATCTACAATCGATTTAATCAAGTTTTGCCAAAACCAAGACTACAAAAGCCTTAATAACACAATAGAAATACAAGTAAAACAGCCAAATTCAAAGATCATAAGGAAGCCAAATATGATAAGACTCAAACCTTGGGCAGGAAAAAAAATAATAAAAATATTGCCATCATAACTGTTAGTTTACTAAGAATTATTGTCTCCTGTCATGTATTAAAAACTTCAGTTCCATGAACTGTATGATGCAGTGAAGTGTAAGTCTTCGACTTAGATATACACTTGGCCTCATTTTATGTCAAAGTAAACCAAATGCAATATTCAAATTTTCTGATCAGAAATTAGAATAATTTTTATTGTACCAGATAAAATTCTAAACACATTAAGGAAATTTTGGAAAAATATAAAATTTTCTACCTTCTGGAGATTTTCAGTGAAACTCAAGATTAATTTCAGAATTAATACTGGTCAAGTCAGTAGTAAAACTACTCGAATAAACATAGAAGTGGTACAATAAAAAAAAAAAAAAATTTAAAATCTCTTTCCCTTCCCTTCCCTTCCCTTCCCTTCCCTTCCCTTCCCTTCCCTTCCCTTCCCTTCCCTTCCCTTCCCTTCCCTTCCCTTCCCTTCCCTTCCCTTCCCTTCCCTTCCCTTCCCTTCCCTTCCATTCCCTTCCCTTCCCTTCCCTTCCCTTCCCTTCCCTTCCCTTCCCTTCATTTCTTTGTTTCAGAAAGAGAATATTTATAATCACCACAATATAGGTAAAGTACAATCAAAATGCTTGATATCATTGCTGGGATTTATATTTCTTTAGTTTATATACCTCTAGTGATACATTTTGTCCTTATTTCTAAGTCTAAAATAAGTTAGGTGACTTGCCTCCTGGAACTGCTACTCTCACTCATTTTCTTCAGCTCTCCAAAAAAAAGTCAAGATGAACTCATATTTCTACACTCTCAATGTCTAAAATTAGGTGAGATAAATCTCTTGAGACTGCACTCAAGGGGTGCAGTCAATGGCTCGATGTCCAAGTGTCAACCAGTGATGTGTGGAGTTCCTCAGGGGTCAGTGTTGGGACCGGTGGTGTGTAATATCTTTGTCAGCGACACGGACAGTGGGATTGAGTGCACCCTCAGCAAGTTTGCCAACGACACCAAGCTGTGTGGCGCGGTTGACACGCTGGAGGGAAAGGATATCATCCAGAGGGACCTGGACAGGCTCAAGAGGTGGACCCATGCGAACCTCATGAAGTTCAGCCAGGCCAAGTGCAGGGTCCTGCACCTGGGTCATGGCAATCCCAGGCACAAATAGAGGTTGGGCGGAGAACGGCTTGAGGGCAAGGACTTGGGGGTGTTTGTTGATGAGAAACTCAACATGAGCCAACAACGTGCGCTCGCAGCCCAGAAAGTCAACCGCATCCTGGGCTACATCAAAAGAAGCGCGACCAGCATGTCAAGGGAGGCGATTCTGCCCCTCCTCTCTGCTCTCATGAGACCCCACCTGGAGTACTGCGTCCAGCTCTGGGGTCCCCAACATAAGAAGGACATGGACCTGTTGGAGCATGTCCAGAGGAGGGCCATGAAGATGATGGAGCTGGAGCACCTCTCCTCTGAAGACAGGCTGAGAGATTTGGGGTTGTTCAGCCTGGAGAAGAGAGGGCTCCAGGGAGACCTTATAGCGGCCTTCCAGTACTTAAAGGGGGCCTAACAGAAAAGGTGGAGAGGGACTCTTTATCAGTGAGTGTAGTGATAGGATGAGGAGTAATGGTTTTAAACTGAAAAAGGGGGGATTTCAATTAGGTATTAGGAAGAAATTCTTTAGTGTGAGGGTGATGAGACACTGGAACAGGCTGCCCAGAGAAGTTGCGTATGCCCCATCCTTGGAGGTTTCAAGGCCAGGTTGGACGGGTCTTTGAGCAACCTGGTCTAGTGGAAGGAGTCCCTTGCCATGGCAGGGGGTTTGGAACTAGATAACCTTTAAGGTCTATTCCAACTCTAACTAACCTATGATTCTATGATTCTTAATGATGCATCTCAAGTATCTGAGATCTTGCAGGTTTAGAGATGTTTATATGACATAATATTATATATTACATAATCCTATCAAAAAATGTATTCAAGTTCTCAAAATGTTAATGTAATTTCTGTCTTTAATTGTGTAAGACAACATTGTCACTGTCAAAATCAAGTTGGAAGACTCACAAGTAGGCCTTTCATGGCTTTCTGAACCTGAGTCTGACTCTTCACAGAGAGTTCAGAAAGCCCATCAGCCTTTGGAAGCCATTGGGAGGATGAGTCTACTCTCCAGTACACTTTTGGTGATATTCAGGGCTGAGATGAGCGAAAGTCCTGGAAATCTTTAGATATTACACATTCTGTATATTCCCTTCCTGTTTACTCAGTTTTCTAAGAGTGGTCTTTGAGGTCTTTGGTCAAGTCCACAGCATCAGGCTGAGTGAGACAGAGTCATAAACTCCCAGTCCTAGCAAAAACATTATTAGAGCTGGGAGTGTTGCTTATCTGTCCATCTTTCAGCTAGTGGCTGTATTTACAGTGACACTTTCACTCCTCAGCGTGGCACGGAAGTAGCCACAAGGAATATATCTATGTTAGTGAAACATTAGTGTGAGGCTACATACTCATGCCCTGGTTCCCATGCATTGGTACTGAGCATCCTCCTGAGACAATGTTGTTGGCCCATGACAACTAGTACTCAGCAACTTAATGCCCATGTATTATACATGATGCTGCAGTATATGTTCAACAGGAGCGGACAAGTATCCATATTCTCCGAATATATCCAGATGGATTTGCAGAGTGTTGCATGAGCAAAAAATTATTCTGAGCAAAAATTCAGGAGCAAAAAGTTATTCTGAAAACTTAACCAATAACTGTATTTTAAATTATGTAACATTTTTTTTCAGTTGATGCTTGTTTATTTTCCATTTACTTGGAGTTCTCCAATTCACAAAACTGACATTTGGTGCACACAGTAATATTTTTAGTACTTTATGAGAAATCAATTAAATTATGATTTAGACTTTGCAGGGAGTTAATGGATAGCAATTTAAAGAACTATTGCTGCGCTTCAAGTAACATCAAGTATCTTACTCTGCCTACATAATTTTTGTGTTCCTACCACTTAAGCAGCTATTAGGAAGTGCTCCTGACACTCTTATGCTGTGTATCTGCAGAATTTCACCCCATTGCTTCTGATCCAGATGTTTTATATTGGTTACCATAGCATTTAGAAGACAAGATAAGGCCATTTCACAAAGGTAGTGTAGCTGCATTTGTTTAAAAAAAAAAAAAAAAGCAAAAAAACCCAAAAAAAACCCTCCAAGAAAACAGATTCTAAGCTGAAAAGCTATGAAAATCAGGATTTAAAAAAATAATTAAACTTTTTCAGGAAACTTAGGAACTACATTCAGTCAAACTCAGCCTGGAATAATTGTGTATCTGAAGATATTCAATATGCTAAAAGCAGGTGTGATCAAAATGGATTTGTAAGCTACATGGGAAAAAAAATGCTTATGATTAGATGCAAGCAGTAAAAGAGTGCAATAAGCAGCACTTCCCATGCAGCAGAGCAGGGAGACGGAGGTGTTGGAGCTGCAAAGTGCTGCTTTGGTGACTCGAAGCAGCCATAAACCTCACATATGGATTCATCAGCCTGAACATACCAGGGAATCTGACCTTTTTGAATATGAAGCTGTTGCACATTACATTCTGTTTGCTATTTAAACTTATTTGTAAGAAATTTAAGCATTTAGTGTGATTTGCATTTTTCTTCACTTGAATTGGTATTGGCGTTATGTTGATCTGCTGCAACAAATGTATATCAGGAACAACACAGCAAAGGCTCCTGATGCCTTGTTTGCTCGATATAAATGCAAACCAAACAGAAGAAACAAGATAGTCCACTTACACCTCAACACTTTAAGGGTACAGCATAAAGTAGATGATTAATTTTTCTCCTGAAGAAATATGTCCCTATCCCATGACTGGTAACATGAACACTCCAGAGAGAATATGAATGGAGAGACCTTGATGAGACGCCTATTTGGCGTTTCTTCCACTGCTACATGATTGCTGTTGTCCACTTTGCAAGTCTATTTCTATTGGCCCTGCATGTGGCCATTACTATTGTTTCATAGAGTTATAGTCAATTGCTAGTTTACGTTCATCTTTAACCTGCAAAAATCTAAATTCTATTATATAGTTTCTCTAGCTGTAATGAAAATATATACATTATGTATATAAATATTCTGGTTTATGATCCTCTCACAATTAAATGTGCTCTTTAAAACTACATCTAGCATATGGGCATGAGCACTGACTTTGCTTTGTCATGCCTGGGCACAGGTAAGTAGAAAGTATGAGATCAAAGCCAAGTCTGCTGAGTCCTAGTTAACAACGCAAGTGGAAATCGGGAATCCATATCAGCAGCTGTCCTTGGTTTCCATATGACAACACAGTAAGTGACATCATTTTGGGACATCACAATTCACAGCTCACCCCCTCATTGTCTGGAGTAAAGATTAACATTTACTGCATTGTAAACATGAATTTATCTAAGATGTACCAAGAGAAAAGCCTTTCAAGAATTCTTGACTGTCTCTAAATGTTTAGATTTGTACTCTGTTGTTCTCAGTAATAATTATTTAACTTCTCTGTGAAGAAGAGGACCTTTTACTAATAGGCTTCACATTGCATGCTGACATTTCAGGAGGTTGCTATATTAGTTCTATCATTCAGAGCCATGAATTATTGATTCACCTACACTTTTCTCCTTCAAACTACTCACCATTGTACTGATAGAAATAGCTAGTCAATAAGCAGAATGTAAAATGACTTTATTCAGCTTTAAAAGAATATCATAAAGTTTTAGTGTAGCCTGTACTATTACTAGTGCTAGCCAGGTAGTAAATTTTGTTTGCAGCTTTCAGGCTTTATGCACCAGACTGCCATCTGCAAATTAGTTTCAGCTTCATATTTCATGTAGATTATACATTCATTTGTAAGGTAAAACTGCTGCTGTTCTTCCGGCAGTTCTTTCCTACCTTTACATTCCCAAACTTCAATGTGCTGCTCCAGGGATCAGAGCTGTCCTTCACCTTCCCTTTATTTACTACAGGGTGTAATTCTTTTCTAAGTTACATTTGTGCGAATCAGGAAAGATTGTGGCAATAAGCGGAGTTGCACCAGCGAGAGAAGTATCGTGTACTGTTTATTTTCTAAGAAAGCATTTTTTATTAAGATTAATAGCTTATATTGACAAAGTGAGATAATAATAGACATTCTGAAGCATAGCCCCTGACATTAGCTTTTAAAGGCATGTACAGTCTGCTGTAAAGGCGGGGAACATTATACACGGTATTTCAGATATTCCACAAGAGCTGTAGAGTATTCTGTTACAGTAGCTTCAAAATACAGATAACCTGAAAAACGCTGATTGTAAAGCATCCTGCTACACTGGGGATATTTTATCGGAAACCTCAAAAGAGGTTTTGGTGAGCTCATCCTCTTTGCTTTTGTTTACTGGCTGTAGAAATTTTAAATTTTTCTTTTGCTGCGAGAACTATAATAGATTGGCTATTGAGATACTGATACAGTGTGTGCAATACAAAGATAATCGCAAGAATAGAAGGCAGTTTTGGAATATTTCCCTGTTGTCCAACCTCACACAGAAAAATAGCAAAAGCAGTGATTAGTGACACCAGGACCATTTTCTCTGAAGGTAGTCATTATGCTACTGCACACATTTTAGACTTTTTTTATGCGAAAGTGTTTTTCAGTCTCTTTAGGTCTTCCATATACTTCTATCATTTGAGAAGATTTGAATTTTCTTTTAGACAAACTAGAAATTTTACTAAGAATGATCTCTGTAAAATATTTTCCTTTCCATATAACATAAAAAACCCCACCCAACCGCATTGTGGTTTTATGGGAAATTAGGAAAAAATAAAAATCAAAAAACATCACTTGCCTATTTTAATACTGTAGAGATCATGATCAGATCATTTGTGTCCTGGCAATATTAAAGAGAAGCTATCTAGCTGAGTTTTTGAAAACCAAGTAAGTACAGACAGACCTGCTCAATCATTTGGAAATAGCTGCACGGAAACACCTAGAAAACATTCAAAATTCCCGTGTTCTAATTTCTGGGAAAGTGTGTGTGTCCCACAGAATTCAGCTCAGCAAAGCTCAGCACTATGGGGATGCCAGGTCCAGGAGAGGAATGAGCGCTAAGAGGAGGACGTTGATGGCTGTGAGCCTCCCGAGCGCGTGCGGATTCGGCATCAGCCTCTCCTTTTGCGTTGCACTGGGGTATGGCAGAGCTGAAGTGACAGAGCAAAGCAGGTTTTATAGCTTAGGCTCCAGTACTTGCAGCCTTGGGGGGTGGCCATCATACCTGAAATGGTCCCTTCAGAGCAAGCTCAAGTGTATCTACAGTATACTCTAGCCATTCCTATGACTGCAGTGCTGAAGTACTTTTATTTTTATCCATTGCGTTGTCCATGCTTCCCTCATAACTGGCAGGGCAAAAAAAATATTACCTCAGCCACAGTTGTTAGGCGCCCTAATTACTTCAAATGACATGATTCTTCCAAAAAACTTTCAGAATTGCTTTAAAAGCTCTCAGCATCTTACAGCTGAAAGCCAAATGTATAGGTTATAATTCATTTACACTTTGTAGAAGTGTGTAACTTCTCAATAGGTGCCACAGATCATTTCAGTATGGTGTGTTTGTCCTTTAACCTCATAAGAAATTAAATCTAAAATCTTTCAAGTAGGAAATTCTGGGTTTTTTGGTTGTTGTTGTTTGTTGTTTTTTTTTTCCTTTGGCATAATTCCAACCTCTAACTTCTCTTGTTCAGGTCTTGATAATTAGCCAGCTTCTCCAGAGACCACTCCACCTGTTCCATGTCTAAGGAGAAAATATAGCGTTAGTGTTTTATCTGTCTTCAATTTTTCTTCGTTACAAGCTCCTCTGTTCATTTGAACTGTAAGGTTCTGGGGTTTTCAGTGCACTGTAACAGCCAGCCAGCAGTAGGTGTGTGTATATATAGGGAGATTTAAGTTCCTAATTACAGAGAGAGGAAATGTATGAAGAATATTTCTTGAATGCTATTTTTATGCAAGAGATTTATAGGATCCCTTTTTACTAAGCATTATGGTAGTCATTAATTACATGATAAAGTGTTATTTTTTGCACATAGGATCCTTTGTGCTCAACTTCCTAATGCTTGAGCACTGCAGTTTTCAACCTTAATGTAGTTTCAAGGTAATACACAGGAAAAAACTTGTAAGATGCAGCAGACTGAAACAATATTATGTGTCATTGTTTTCTTGCCTACTTTCTTTTGGAATATTACTGATTTTTAGTGATTTTGTGTGTACCAGTGCAACTATAAAGCTAGGCAAGGCTATGTAAGATAGACATCTTATTGGTTTTAACCCTCCACTGTATTTTCATCCCTGTCTTTTCATCCTGTTTCAAAAGTGGCCTATATCTGTGATAATATTTCTTATTCTCGTATTTTTTTCTTTTCAATGAAGGTTACTTTTTTTCATAAACTCAAACTGAGATGGGTGTCAGTTAAAAAAAATTTGTCATGTAAATATGGATATGCATCAGTTGAGGTAACTTTAAAAACAAACGGAAAAGGAAATTATATTTACAGTAGTGAAAGCAGAAAATCAGTTCCCTGTCTGTCTCTCCATCACCACCCCTGCAAATCCTCTGTGTTTGTGGGTTACGTTTTTCTGTGGGAAGGTCTACATGCTCACTTATGACAGTGATTACCAAGAATCCTGGACCACTTTAGAGAATGTTTATATAAATGGTATAGAACGCACTGAGCTAACGGCATTTCCGGTTAGCTGAAGGGTTGGGGAGAAATATGGGGTTTCATGATTTGCTCCGTTGTCGTTAAAGTGTCCCTACTTGCATTTGGACAGTTTTCACCTACATGGCACAGTACACTTGGAAAAATGGAGTAGAAGACATTCGGCTATAAAGCTAGTGTACATGAGAAAGGAGGATGCATATTGTATAAATTAATTTAGCTCCAAGGTACTGTGATCATGCTTGCAAACAGTTTACATGTGTTACGTAGAAAATTTACTGCACAGTAAAAGTAACATAAAGTTTTTATCAAATTTTTAGGTACTGTTAAATGATATTTATCCTATCACCGAGATATAAAAAATAATTCTGAAGATCTAGTACAATATGTGGATTTTTTTACCCTTTTTAAATTGTTCTCAGGAGAAAAGGGAAAAAAGAAAGATAATCCCTACTTTAATTCTGCACTTTTGAAAAAAACCCACTACGTATGTGTAAAGCATTGTGAGCCTCATTAAGTAATTTCCTTTCTATTTTTAATTCTCATAATTTGCCTGCACTTCATAAGGCATTCTGGAATTGAGCCAGTAAGGAACGCAATCACATACTTTGCTTTGAACATGTGCAAAGTCTTCTGCATATACTGTCTTTGAGATACATTTTTAAATTACTTCCACAGAGAGTTGGTGCAAACTTATCTCGTTAGTGCATGCGTAGTCACTTTGTACAGCCAGAGACAGTGCAAAGAGCGGTGCCACCAGCAGCTCCACACACAGTCTGTCAGTCCCTGGAGGGGCCGGGCACCAGGTTCTCTGCCAGAAGTGTCAAAGTCGTGATTTTAAGATATTAAGTAAAAATAATGTTTGTTTGCCATGTGAGCAAGTAGAATTTATGGGTTTTACAGCATTAAAACCAAATTTCTCTGACCACAGCGATTCCACAATACCTCTTAGTAAAAATTAAAATATTCTGAAAAGAGAGAGAAAAATGGTAATAATATAGAATCATAGCATCATAGAATCACAGAATGGTTCAGGTCAGAAGGGACCTTAAAGATCATCTAGTTCCAACCACCCTGCCATGGGCAGGGACACCTCCCACTAGACCAGGTTGCTCAAAGCCCCGTCCAGCCTGGCCTTTATCATGTCAAATACTGAAATAGATACAGAAAACATATCCAAATTGTGAAAGTACCCTTTCATTGTAGAAGATTTTAATCAAGAAGTGGATATATGCTTCTTCTGGAGTTCAAAAATGTTCAAAGAACAGGAACTATAGCTCAAAGAGAGTGCTGGATTTGGCTATATAAGATAAAAAATATAATTCCATACAAATAAATAAAATGTACATACCAACCCAAAAGATATACTATATTAAATTTAGGCTGATTGTCAAAGTACACAATAGGTTTAAAATACAGCTAGATTTTTTTTTATGATGGGAAAAGTGTTAAGCCAAAGTAAGAGGCTGAAATGACATCAGACTTATTTGAGACCACAAGCCTAATGCAAACATACATTAGTATGACAAAGTTTTATAACTACCAGATTGCGTTTCTTAGTGTTCTGAAGTATAATTCAGTTTAATAGGCAAAGTATTTTGAATAACTTCTTTGTGGAAATACAGTTTAATTACTTCCTGAATTTATCATATATTCACCTGGAAGTGAAATATTTGATATGTTTAGAACATATAAAACAGAACTTCAAACAGGTGTTCCAAATCGGCATACAGGCCCTCCATAAAAATAGTCCTTGGCTGAAATAAAGTACTCTTTACCTTTTTCACTAATGAATGAAATATCTAGCAATATTCCCTTTATTAAATAATGAGAACGCAACATTTAATTATTTTTGCTTTACGAGATAAGCAGTACAATTGAAGGCATATGATTGTCATATATTCTCTGTAAGTTTAGAGGTGTTTGGATTTTTTTTCCTATTTTTTATATACTCAGTTACTCATCTGTCACTAAAAACACATTGTGTGTGCATTTTAGACCACTGCTTCTCAAAGTTGGATCAGAAAAACCTTTCTAGAACTACCTGCAGCACAGTTCATGTGGTTCTTACGTGATTTGCTCAAAACTTTTTACAAATAATGAGGCCTTAGCGATTTATTAACCATCTTCAGGTAGCATGTCGTGTGTTCACAGGGAAAACTACTCAAATCCAACAGTCCTTTCTTGCTTAAACATACCAGGGGAGCTGACCCAATGTCATCTCATTGACTTCAGTGGGCTGCTAACCACAGCAGAAGCCAAAACCTCCTATAACAACTCACAAAGAAGAAAGAACTTAAGTGAACTAAGGATCATTTTGAAACACCATAATTCTTTATGGTAGAAGAATGCTTTTTCAGAATGGCACTTTGTTGGTGTACAGTTGGCACAAAATTTTGAGTTCTGCTTTTGTTAACATAGCACTGATGAAGAAGAATATAAAAGTTATGGGATAGCAACTAAGTCCTTTCAGAAAATGAGGATAAAAATAACAAACAAGCAACCAAAAATACCCCAGGACTTCATTGAAATTGTTAAAGCAAATATGACAGAGGTAAAAAGATGCTGAGTTTGAATCAGTATTTTATTCATGTTGGACTGGAAGTGTTTTTCTCCCCCACCCCCTCAGCAACCTGTTTGGTGGAACCATGTTTTAGGCAGTATTTAATAGTAATTTCTAAAATAATAATCAGCACACTCCATGCTGAAGGTTAATCCTTTGGGTATTAATTTAGCTTTATCACAAAGCAGATAGAGTGTCTGTATTCATCTCACTGCACTTAACATATTACCAAAATTAAGGTCTCTATAGGCAAAAATAGCTCTATTTCAAAACAGCAAAGCTTAGTTAATGCAAAAGTAAATACAGTGTTTATTGTAACCACTTCAGTACACAGCACAAGAATGTGCATTTAGTACTTGAAGGAAGTGAATCATCTGAATCATTTGAAAAGTACTGGCTCTCCAGCTCTGCCAGTTTTTTATACATCCCATATATTCTGCGAATTTCTGTTGGCATACAGAAAGTTCAGTTTCATACTAAAATAGCCTCTGATACTCAGTCTTTTAAAAATTGCAGTCAAATATCGTGTTAAAGCAGAAATCTTTATACAGCATACTAAATTTCAAAAAGCTATCAAAAAACATTCTCCACTGTAATTAAGATCATTCTACAACTTTAAAAAGATTGTTCCCACTATTAAAAATAAAAATGTAAAAGAACTAGCCACAGTCACTAAACCAAACTTATTTTTAGTCATGAATTTAGCAACGCAGAACATTGTCCTTGTTTAAATGTGTTTCAACACATGTTGCTCACTGCAAAAGTGAGGATTTACGTAGCCATATGCCACCATGCTTTATTTCAAAGTGTTAACATATACAGGGTGATCAAAGTCATGTTACTTTCCTCAGACTCACTGAAAACATGGCCTGAAATCACCATGAAACACTGAACGAATAGCTAAAAAATGCCAGTGTTTATATGGAAAACTATTATGTGACAAAGAGGCTCATTTTGTCATTACCTATTATTAAGCACTCACAGGCTTGTGAGGCTTTTCATCAACATATCCACCAGACTGGTACAAAACCATAAATAAATACGAGACACTATGCTGATATCATGATCAGTTACCTGTGTTAACGTGGTCACTTGGAATACGGTCAAGTGCTAGACCTGTCCCAGCTCCTCCTTAGCAGATAGCGTTCCCATTAGCAATCCAGTACGGCAGAAGGACAGTGACAGCTTAGCTGGGTAAAATTCAGTGTCTACGATACAATTATTGCGCTACTGATTACTTCAGACTTTGGCGAGTTAATCCTTGGGGTATTAATTTACTGCTCTGATTGTACAAAACAGATCCTAGTGCTTTACCCCTTTGAGGGCTGTCACTGTAATTATTCCATATGGCACCACCAGTAAGGTTTTCTTGTGCATCTTTCCCAGTAAACAGATTTTAGGATATTTTCAAGTCAGTCAGCTAACAAAAAAGAACTTTATGCTGCTTTAGAGCACTGCAAAATACAGCAATCCTCTTTGGAGAAGAATTCATGATTTCAAAGCCTTGCTATATTTCAACTAGAAAGAATCCTCCTTATTTCAAAATGTCTTTCCGAAAGAAAGTTCTAAAACATTATTCTGATCAAACAGAATTCTGGTTTTATATATACTGATATAGGTACATGTTCATCAACATGTATTATGAAGAAAAACAAAATGTAAACCACTTTATTGAAAAATATTGAAACCAGGCTATCTCAACAAGTCTGAATTCTCCGATATTATTTTTTGAAACTAAAATTGACAAAAAAAATAATAATCCCACTTTGGTACATAAAGTGCATTGATTTCACCACAGTTTTATATTCTAGTGCCAAAGTTTTTCATAGCAATTGATATCTACTTGGATGTAGTTGCAACCTTAAAAGGAAAAAATACTATCAATCAGGAGTAAAAACAATCAACATAAGAAATTCAGTCTCCAAAGCTGGAAACTCCAAGGCAATGGTGATACCTTCTGACTATGTGGTTAACCTTGAATTTGACACATTTATTCTATTTCCTTCATTGTTACAGTGTCTTATTTCAGTGCTACATTTCTTTGTGTGTAGGGGAAAGTGAAGAACAGAGAAGAAACACTTTCAAGAGGTCTTTGTCAAGATCTTTCCTGAGAGAGTCCTAAATGAGCTAATTAAGCTTGGGAGATAGGGCAGTATTGTCACGGATTAAAGGCTGTCTAGGAGCAAAACGTCAAAGTCTGTGATTGAACAACCATTTTTCCCTACAATAAAGGTCAACAGTACACATCTTAAAGTCTCAGGAAGAGTATATTAATTAATCTTATGTATATTACCTTAAAAGAGAGCTAAGAAGCAAAATTTTGCAATGAGACAGCATTACTTAGATTTTGGGAAGACTGGTAAAGATTTCACATCTCCACAAAATTGGGAAGTAGGCAAAATAAAACTGAAGAAATTGACCTGAGCATCATTTTAGAAAAGGCATATGTCCTTGCAAATTATAAAAATTATTAATAATAACAGATACCTAAATAAGATGTTTAGAAAATAAGTGAGATAATGAGCAATCTGGAGCATATGCTAATCCCTCCATATGAATCAATGCTGCAGACTCATTTGGTTACGCTACCTGAAGCTGCCTTAAGACCCTCTTCTTACAGAAGAAAGAGAGGAATACAGAGAAACGCAACGAGGCTGACTGAAGGCAATGAGCTCTTGCACAAGAAAGACCATCATGATAAGAACTGTGATAACACAGGTAATACAGATCAGATAATAATATTGTAATTTTTTTAAAAAAAAAGTATATAAATATAATTATTATTACATTGGTTGAATTACTTATTACTGTTATTAATGTTCATGAAAGTCACTTTATGATTATACATATATAAGCCTGGATGGAATTTCACAGCTTCTTCTCTAACTGCTTTGAAAGATTTGTGCTGCTTTTTTTTCAGGCTGCAAACTAGCTCCTTCAGGTTTGCCCACTGCTGACAAGCTTTTGATAACACTGCTCATTTGTTCTTTGTGGCTCATCTGAGCTGTTCCTTCCTTTTACACATCAGAACGTTGTTGTGCTGACGAATGCAAGCAGCCCCTTTGATCTGTGGGCATTTTTAAAAGCAGTCCATAAAAGACTGCATAGCAGCAAATTAATAAGTGTTAACTAGTAATTTCTTTTTTTGAATTTTTCTTCTTTAAAAGCAAAGCAGTGCTTTACAGAAATAAGCTCTCCTGATTTTTGTTTTTAATTACAATTTACAGATGTAACTTAACATTGTCATTGTGTGTTTCCAACAGCATTGGGCTGTTATTTAAAAAAAAAATCATGAATATACCTGCAAAGTGATTTGTTCTTGCCATTGTTTGCAGTGTTTCAAAGCGTCATTTATTTAACCAAACATAGGCATCTTCATGTCTGCAGCTAAGCTAGACATTTTTGTATCCCTTTGTAGTCAAGGAAGAGAAAAAGACACTTCTTAGGTGGAAATTATATCATCCCAAAGAAGACATCCAAATTCCATCAAATGCATCCATCTATAAAAGCAGCTGATTCTCTCCCTTGACTATAAAGGGAATCTGATTAGCAACACCTGCTTGTCTCAGACACTGATGTCTACACTGCACATGTCTAAGATGAGATGAGATAAATTCCTGGTTTCTGCTTTCCTTTCACCTCTGGGCTCTTTCATTTGAGTATCATTTCAATACACCACCTGTACCTCTGGAAAGATTAGTATTCCTCCCTGAATTTCATATTACTGGAATTTCAAGCACTGGTTTAATAAGCCGCTAAAAAGCAACTTCAACCTTAAGGAATCAAAAATAATTCCCTCTCAATATTCACTGAAGAAAATGAATGCCAAATCCAAATTCTGATCTCTTACATGATAGAAACAATACGGGGCTGCCTGGTCAGCCATGAGCTCTCTCTTACAAGACACTGAGGTGGAGCTTTAGTAATCAGAAAAAACTTTTTCATGCCTGAGCGACATTACTTTGCTGCATTTGCCCTTCAAGTCCTTTGAAAGAAAAAAGAAACTTCTCAGCACCTTCAAGCTGTGATTGAATCAGAATGTATAATGCTTAGGTCATGGCGAATTTAAGCAAAATCTGATGCACAATTTAAAAGCAAAGTGATAATAAAAAGTATTCCATTCAAAGAAATGAATCTTAAAATACACTAAATAATACAATTAAATACACAACTGTATGTCAGTCATCTACCTAGCTGCAAACACAACTGTTGGATCAGTAATTTTCAAATTCTTAGTTTAAAATAAGGGAATACCCAATTAAACAAAACCCGCTGAACATTCTTCAAATATCCTAATGTGATGCATTGAAAATTGAAGCAGGCTTTATATTCTGAAGCAAATTAAGTCAAACACCATTGTGCTAGATGCACAAGATCTGCGTATGCCACCAATCACTTGTCTACAGAACACGACACAGGCCTTTTGCTTTACTTAAGGGGACTGACAAGATGGATGCAATGGGAAAGGCAATTCATTCATTACTGTGGTTTAGAAAGTTTACTTTAATCCACTCAATACTTGGGTTCTAATTTTCTCTTTTTACGTGCACAAATTGAAGCCTTAACAGGTAATAATTTTATTATAGATAGGTTCAGATTCACTCTGTAGCTTAAGTGCATTCAGTAACACTCAGGAATGCTCCATGTTCCAAAGCTTTGTGAGGTTCTCAGATGAGCAAACAGAAAAGTGCAAATTTTATCATTAGTTTCACAGGAAAACAAATCTCCAGATTCACAATTTGGCAAATTCACATATCTAATATGTGACATTAGCTGCAGGAAGGAGCGTAAGAGAAATAATCAGACTGTAATAGTCTGTTCCTCAGTGGGTATCTTCTCGATCTGTTAGATTGCCTTAAACCTTGAAATACAAAACTTAATATACCTTCCAAAGTTGCAATAATTACGACAATTCTGTTAGATACTTTTATATTTATAAAATTACTCACTTCTTTTTTGAATCATCTTCACATTTTGGTCTCAGTGATACTCAATGATGTTTCACAAATGATTAAAAAGCCCACCAATTTACCAGGTGACCTTCAGTGACTCTGAACACTGTAGTTTAAATGAATGTATTGTCATGTTCATATGTAATGAGACAGGAAAATAAACACTCTCATCTTTCTGTTTCAGTCCATAATACACTAATATCATGTCCACTCTTCTCTTCTAAGGCAAACTGGTTTTGGTGAAAGACAGTCCGCTCTTCCTCATTTTTATCTCCATTCCTCCATTACTCTCTATCCCATTCTTTATTCATAATAATGGCTTTGATGATTTTTTGACTACAGCTTTACCAAGAGTAAACTCCTCCTTACCTTAAATTAAATTCTTCAATATTAGCCTTGCTTGCAGGCACAAAGAAAATGAGCCAGCCTATTTTGAGGGATCTCATGTGCTCATGTCCAACACAGAATAAGAGACGTGATGAAATGATAAAATCAGAGTAGAATTGATTAAATTCCAAAGACCTAGTTTTCGTTCAGAGCATGCTGTCTTCTTCCATGCCTTCTTCCTTGTAATAGTTTACTCTCATATATTTTCAATTTTGAAACATTCTACAGTGGTAGCCACTTATTTCAATGAGATTCAACAATATATCAACTGAGTGATTTATGATTGTATGCATAGAACTGTAGGGAAGGGAAAAAAAAAAAGAAATGGAATGTTACTTATTTTGCCAACATCATTACTATAACCATTTATTGACATGACTCCAATAATAATAAATACTCTTTTACACTGGGAGAGAATATAAATATTTCCAATGGGAAAACAGTCCTATGTTTACCACACTCTAAAAGTTTTCAACGTTTTTTTTGTCTTAAATCCATGGAAGAAATTAATATAAGGCTCATCCTTTGAGAATTGGTACACATTATCTTTACTACAATGCACTAATGAACGTAGACTGATTCATGTAGGACAACCCTTTTGTAATAAATGAGGCCACTACTGTTGTGTCTTGTCACATTCACTGCAATCACTTGGCTTTTTTAATACTGTAACAAGGGAAATGTACTACACTACAATGTCTTGATATTGACAAAAAAATCACCTGGCCAGAACTGAACCGTGCCTATTTTAGCGAGGATTTTCAGGACAATTTGAACTACATGCATGCCCTGGGACAGATTATTGCACACACCAGGGTGGCCAGTTCTTTAACTGATTAAATGGAGGTCTAAGTATGCTTCCCATCAGAGTGCCAGGCTCACCAAATGTGCATGAGCTTACTACAGTGAGTGGATTAAAAATAGCAAGGATGGAAGAATGTGCAATAAGGAGAGTGGAAAGAATATGAAAAACATTTATAAGAATTTGAGCATAATTTACCTATATGCAAAATCTCAAACACTTCTGAAGATCCAAAATGTTTTAGGCAATTTCTTTTAAGTGAAAAAATAATAATAATTTAACTACAGATTTCAAGCCTGAGGGCAACAGAATCACAGACATACATGCATAATGCACAGTATGTGAGGGAAATATTGGAACTTTGAGGGAAAAAATAGATGCGCTTTTTTAGGTTCTTGATCCCTACTGGGATTTAAAAAAAAATGCGCATGACAAATATTTTAAAATTTGTTACTTAATTAACACAATTAAATGTGTTACTTAATTGAGAAGCAAAGAAAAAGTGTACAAAATACTTTTCTCTCATTCAGTCTTCAATATACATCTTAATCTTCAATACACATCTTAATCTTCAATGTATGCCCATTCTGGACAAATTTGCTGGAGAGCATGTACAATGCATGCAGTTATTGCCATGGATGACTGTGAAGTATGTGTACAGATAGTTTCTGTTACACTGATTTTGTCACTTCTTCCAAGATCACTTTACACAGACTGCTTGTGACTATCTATTTATAGATAACTTTTACAGGTTACTTTTGCCAATGGAGTGTCATTCATCTCAGGTACTGCCGCGTCACTATTCCTCATCTTATGCAAAACAATAGTGCAGAAAACTTCAGTAGCATGATGGTTATAGTGATGAGAAAATTTTAAGAAAAGAAGATTATTTCACTGCCCAACCTGGAATGAGTTACAGTATGTCTGTACTAAGGCACCTTTGCTCTGCTTGCATCTCGTGGTGGCCATGAGCCAGCTCCAATACAGAAATTGCACGACTATGTTGTGAAACACTAAGTCCCAGATAATATACCTCGAGTATCCTCAGGAATTATTAACTCAGGACTGGTGACCTAACTAGCATCATCACACAGCATTTTGTTAGTTTGAAACATTGGGAAGTTATATCCACATTTTTCCTTAACTGACTATATTGTTAGTAATTTCTGGTTCCTAACGAAAATATGGCAGCAGCTTGATGCGTAAACTGGGTGGTCTCAAACAAAACTAAAGTAAATCAACAAAGAAAAAGAGATCTCTTCGGCACTGTTTCTTTTTATTTACAGAGGAGTCATATTTTAGCTTCCTTAGAAAAGTCTATGCTTCCTAGACCAAATGTTTCTGCCATCTACAGAATTGAGGACACCAGTTCCAATTTTGCCAACAGGGCTCCTATTCAAGGGGCAAAGGGCTGAAAAGGAATTAATTTCCACCCTTCCCTCATCTTTCTTCCACAAAAAAAATGAAAACCAAAAAAAAAAGCAAATGAAACACAGTGGTAGAGGTGATTTGTTCATTAGAGTTTAGCAGAACGTTTCTGCAGCTTGAAAACAAATTTCTCTTTCTGCTGTTTGATGTGCCTTCCATGAGGCCAGGGAGGTTGGGACAGCTTTTACCTCTAACAGCTTAAATGAGGTCAAAAGGAGCAAACTAGCCATTGAAAAATTGAAAATTTGCTGGAGAAGAGAAAGGGAAGAGCTTCTTCTTGAATTCCCAGTTACATCAATGCCCTGCAGGAATTAATTTGAGTGGTTGTGTTGCCTGCATTTTTGAGACTTTCTCTCCCTCCGCGACATGACTTCTCTTGACACTATTGCAATGTGCACATGCATTAAAGTACTGTCGGCATGTTTTATTTTTTGCCTTCCAAAACCATCTAGATTCTGCAATAGCAAAATCTCTAAAAGCTTTGAGGACCAGTTCTTCTCTGAAAACTGACTCCAGCAAAAAGCATCTCAGTATTCCACCCTTGTCCCTTGATGATACGCTCATCAGCTCTGCTCCATTTACAAGCAAAATAACCCTTCTCTCAAAAAAACCCACAACATTCTCTAAAAACTTACTTGATATCGAGCAGGATTTGTACACGGCTAGGTCTCTATAATCCTATAGCACTACATTGCCATCTTTTTCAGGTTGTGCCCTCAGTCAGAGGTGCTCCGTTTTCTCACTGTGGATAGGAATTTAGATTTTGCAGTACAGGATCTGACAGAAGAGTCATCAAGCTTAATACCCTTTCTTCAACAGCACGGAGTACTAAATGCTCTACAAACTGAAAAAACTTCTGACTTTGATACTGGATGATATAACATTATAGCTCTTATCCTGAGCTGATATAACTAGAAATCAGCTGAATCCTGGAAATATGACATTGTAAATTCCTCCAGAAACTTTTAAAGAGAGTTTTGAAAACAGCAGATATTCTTTTATTCAGTGCCAGTCCCTTTTTGAGACTTATAAAAATTACTTGCCTTCAAAGGCTGCTGTTTTCAAAGAATTATTATCCCTGTTTTATTGAAAAAGCATATTAGCTGTCTGTTCTAGGCACCTTTAAAAAAAAAAAAACCCACATATTGACTACAACGATTAAAGTACGCTAAAAGCATTTGTAGATTATATGAGCTATAACAGCTCATAAGCACTCTATAGGACTGGATAGAATTTCAACATGATTTTGATAAATTGAAGAAATGGCTCAAAAACAAGAAGACAAAATTAAATAAAGAAAAATGCAAAGTACCGCTGCTGGAAAGGAGAAAAAATGCACAAAGTGAAGAATAACTGGTTAGCAGTGATATACAAAAGGATGTGGGAGTTGTGATGGATCATAAATTGAATATGAGTCAGTAATGCCCCACAGTTACAGAAAAAGAGCAACTCAATTTGGTGAGTTTTAACAGAAATTGCTTATATAATAAGGCAGAGAGATTATAATGCAAATTCTAGTTGACTCTTGTGAGGCCCCAGATTTAGGACTACTTTAGATTGTGGGGACACCACACTTTAATATATATGTAAAAAATGGAAAGATGGACAGAGAAAAACAAGCAGGTTAAAACAAGACTTAGAAAATGTGTCTAGCAGAAAAGCTTGAAGAAACGGATTAATTTTTTTAGAGGAAAGGCTCAAGGAGACATAAAGACAGTCTTCCAACTTATAAAATACTGTCAAGAAACGGATAATGGAAAAGAATTCTCCATTTTACTTGGGGTGAGCAAATGTTGTAAGAAAATTTTCAGCAAAGATTAACAAATGGTATATGGGACAAAATTCTACAGTGACACTTGAATAGGACTCTTACATACATCTTACAAAATCACTTTAGAGATTTTAAAGATGTGAATATATGTTGAAAATATGCATTCCTTTCCTATTTGATTAAGACCACCAATATACATAAAGACATGATAACAATAAACAGGTACATTTTAGGAAGCTGGAAATTATTTATAGAGTCATAGAATGGTTAGAGCTGGAACGGACCTTAAAGATCATCTAGTTCCAACCCCCCTGCCATGGGCAGGGACACCTCCCGCCAGACCAGGCTGCTCAGAGCCCCATCCAGCCTGGCCTTGAACACCTCCAGGGATGGGACAATATATTAAATATATTTTGCCTATTTTTTGCATATATTTCTGATATATCTATAGATAAGATACATACCTAGAAATTATCAGTATGACTTCAGTGGGAGAAAAAAAAAATTGAAAAAAAAACCCAAAACCCTCAAAGATAACTAATTCCATTCAAAGCAATCACTACAGTAGTATCAGCCTCTGATAATATCAGCAGTACTTCTCCAGATACATGAAATTCTCAGACTCCTACCTTACCTGACTTTTGCTGCCAGCAAAGATTCACTGGCAGGATCTCTAAGGGCATCAGGTGGACTCTGTTAGTCATTATATTTTAGTATTTTGTGTTATGCTACTATAAAGAGGCCTTCATCGGAGGGCAATTATTTTCCCTATTCTGTGGGGACAGGACAGGAATAAATGAGCTTAACAGAGAAGATTAGGTTTGATATTAGGAAAACATGTATAATTATACACATAGTTAAATGCTGAAAGCAGTGAGCCAGGGAAGCCATGGAATCTCCTTTGCACTTGAGCAAAGGGAGGAAGAGTCAGGCCCTGGATGATGAAGTTTATGAGGACTGCAGGCATTTGCCATGTGCCCACAACTTTGTTTCCACGAATAATCTACAAATCATAGAATCACAGGACCAGAGAAAAAGAGGGCTGGCAGGTAGCTGAAAAAATTGTTTATTTCACAGCAGAATAAACTGTATTTGTATGCTTTCCATCATTAGTTTAACTAAATTGTTCTTAAAAACCTCCAGCAATGGGGATCCTGCGACCTTGTTAGGCAAGCTATTCTCGTGTTCATACTCTTAAACCAACATACGTACAAATCCCTACAGAAATAGACTCTATGACAATACCCAAAAAACAAATGAAGCAAAACAGAGACAGAGAATGGGGGAAATATTGCTAACAGCAACTTCTGCTGTTATTTTTTGATGCAATTGGTACTTTGGAAATGTTACTGATAGCAGAAATTATTGTCATATTTTCCACAATCCTTGTTTTACTAAATCATGAATCCCACACAAGGGAATAATTTAATCAGCATAAAACTGTAGAAATCTAATTTACAGTCTGATCAAACTCATTACTACAGACAGGACTCATAGTGAGCGGGCAGACTGGCCGGGCTGTGAATGCAAGATCAGACAGTATCTGGTATCCTGCAAACCAAGCCTTCTAAAATAAACACAGAAATGCAACTTTCTGCAAGAATGCACCATTTTTAAAAGCTTACTATATTTTTCCAATTCTGTGGCCACTTGAGATCAATGAACTCCCA
The DNA here is from genome assembly GCF_963924245.1 of Chroicocephalus ridibundus. Taxonomy (NCBI): domain Eukaryota; kingdom Metazoa; phylum Chordata; class Aves; order Charadriiformes; family Laridae; genus Chroicocephalus; species Chroicocephalus ridibundus. The sequence continues at coordinate 16,442,471 of NC_086284.1, read as the reverse complement.
TTAGTGGGAGATGAAACAAAAAATAACACTAAGATACATGAACAGAAACCCGTTTGTTTTTAAAATATGCTAAGTTAGCTAAATATAATTTATGTTACACGGGTGACAAAAATAAGTGTCAGGAGCATATGGATATGGTCATTTATGTTGGTGTTTGCTTTTTTGTGCTGATGGTAAAAACCATACATCTGCTTGAAACAGATGCACTGTAATATTGCCTTTAACTAAATTCTACAGTGTATGTCTGTGTATGGAAGAGCCAATAAGCAAAACTGCCCCTTTTCAGATTTCGTAGCATCAAGGGAATTTTCTTTCCAGAGCATGAATTTTTTGAATACATGATATAAAGTGCGATGCTGTGACTAACATTGGTTTTAAAAGTAACTTACTTGATACGAAGTATTAATACCATATGTGCTAATACAACAAGTGCTAAGAGCAGATGTTTTCTTCAATAATTTTTGCAAAGTAAAATTGTATCCTACTAAGCTGAATGTTTACTACACACATACATAACTGCATTTTAATAATCTCATTTTAATTGACTTTTAATTCAGTGAACAAATTTAAAAAACCCCCACAATATCGAACTCCTTAAAAGAAAAATCAGTGTAACATATCCAGTGATTTCTTTCTTTCTTTCTTCTTCAACCTACAGCCAGACAGACTGAAGTGGGGAAAAGAAACAAAGCCAGAAAATATTTAGACCATATGGTTTCTCAGGTTATTGTGAAATGACCCAAAATTGCTTTTACACTGATATTCCAGCAGAGTCATGCAAACATTAATTGTATGTAAACATGATGCATCTTTCAAAAACTATATTGCAACCAGGGACAACATTCTTACCGAATTTTGTTAGTCACTAACAGTGCTTGAAAGTTCTGTCACTGACTTATTCTAGTAAAAGAGCACTAGATGTTATTTAAAAAAAAAGAGAACTTTTAAAATAGATTATTTTTATTGGCTTATATTAAAAATGCATTTTTTTTTCAATCCTCATTAATGCTGAATCCATTGCTACCATTTTTGCCAGGTCAGGAAATCATAATAGGAAAATTGTTCTCATTATTTGAAACACAAAAGAGAATTTTTGGTTTTTTTCCTATTTGCTAATGGCTTCGTTACATGTAGCTAATAACTAAAGTATTGTTATTACACCAAGAAATACTTAAGAATGATTCATATTTCCTAGAAGCTGTAGACCAAGATCTCCATATACTAAGTCCTGAATACACACACACACACAGGGTATGCTGCTGGCCAGTGCGACTCTTACTGCCATCATATTCACAGCAAGGGAAATACAATCATCTTTTCTTAGGCTAAAAAGAGAACACATGCTGTGAAGCATAAATGCTCCTCCTGAATGGATGCATGGCTGCCCATAGTTTGATCTGGAAGTGTATATCCCATATTCTTTCAGAGCCAGGGACGTGGGATGAGATTTTTAGAGGCCTGGTCTGGCCTCCGGATCTGCACCAATCCTACATGTTCAACACCGCAAAGTTCACCCACTGGCTTCTCTGATCCATGGGTGTCTGGTGAAGAAGACAAGAAGACATCTAAAGCCCATAAACTTCCTGGTGCCTATATAAACTGATAGATCTGAATATAAAATAGGATATAATGAACACTGTGCACACACATACATATTAAAAAAAAAAAAAAAAAAGTAACAAGTACTCCTGGACTTTCTCTGTTTTGCAAAACTGAGTCTTCTGCAAAAGCTTTAACAGTTAGATATTTTATTTTCTGTTATCAGCAACTCAGATTTTTTTTAATAAAGTCTTCTAGAAACCATTTCAAGTACCTATGCATTTAATTTTGCTCCTTCTCCTCCAAAAGGAACAATTGATCATAAAATGATAGAATGTGTTGGGTTGGAAGGGACCTTTAAAGGTCATCTAGTCCAACCCCCCTGCAGTAAGCAGGGACATCTTTAACTAGATCAGATTGCGAGGATGACCAAGACTTTAAGAACACAGAGAATCATTTAAGTTGACCCAGTGTTTACAACGCCATTACATTTCACACTAATACATCTTTATGGCGTCTAAGGAAATTAAAACTCCTTAGAAGTCTTAAATAGTGAGATGACTCGATGATATAAATCAGATGATCTTAGTAGGTGATTTTTAAACTAAACAGTGCAGACAAAGACAAAATTCTATACTCTGGGCATTTTTAACAAAATACAGCAAACAAGCAAATGTGACTACCAAATACTCATTCATCCTTTGCTATATCCTTAAACTGTAGATGAGAATGTTTTCCATTATTTTGGAAGGAAGAAGATATAAGAAATAGAAGACAGTGAATTTTGCATCTGTTTAAAAAAAAATAAGTAAACAAACTCAGAAAACTCTTTCCTGAAGATGTGAGGGATGTGTTTGGCTGTATTAAAATAAAGTTGAAAGAGCACAATAATATCATTATAGGCAATCTGTTCTCTCCCTAGCCCCTGGAGACAGAGGATGAAGAGGAAACTCAGAAGATCACATATTTCAAGGCCAGAAGGCAAAGCTGTGAGCATCCAAACCAGCATACTGAACAAATGCAATGTGAAATTCATTATAGCTTTTCTTCTTAAATAAATAAACACCCAAAATTCTTCTTTAGAGTCTCCACATATTCTAAATGTCATAGTTATTCTGGGGTAGATGAAAGTAACTAGCTGAAAGGAAAGCAATATAGCTTAGTTTCCTTTAGATTGCTTTTTATTTATGAGGAGAGGAACCAGCTATCACTTTTTGACATATATAAATAATTATTTAAATGCAAAGCACTCTGAAAAAAGAAAGATGTTAGCTAAAGACATTTTCTCAACAATAAGAAAAACTACCAACCCTACTGAGGGCTGCTTTCGTGTTGTCCTGGTTACCATATCTCACTCGGGGCAACTTTGTCCACAACTCAGGGAGAGTTAAGCATGTGTAACAATATTGGAAATTATGGTGACAAAACCTTTATAAATGCTTGTGAATTAAGCAGAGAAAAAAAAAAACTTACTGTATTTTTTTAATATAGTGTATGAAAAAGCCATTTTTTCTTTATTTCTTTTAATATCCTCTATGAGATAAGCTAAAAGACACTAGCTAAAAGACACTACTCTTTTAAAAAAAGAATCTCCTTATAGACATAGAAGCTCCTTAGAGCTTCTCCCAAGTGGCAGAAGATCTACCATGAGTTGAATTGCCCTGTTGAAAAAAAATGCCATCCAGCACTGTTATCTTAGAATTAAAGGGAATCACAATTCCTTCAAAAACATGTAATTCGGTTAAAAAAGGAAAAGTACTAACATGCAGGGTTTAGGTATTTGTTCACTATATTCACTTCACTATACTATGAGCTGCCAATAATTGGAGTAAATTAATTCATTCAGCTTGTAGTCTTTCTTTTCCCTAATTTGAAAAGATCTTAGCGATAGATTACAGAAGTAATACATATAGCTAAAACATTAATTTCTGCCATGAATTATTAATGAACTACTTTAAGGACAGTTTAAGTGTCAGCAAGGGCCTCCATAATTTATTAATGAACAAGCTTAGTGGTCAAAGTCTTTATGTCACTGATATGAGAAATTTGGACTGACACTATATTTTTGGACTTGATAGTGAACTCATGACATCAAAAGATTAAATGGAGATTTATTTAAAATATATGTGAATACACTATGTATCTCCTGTGTGCTAAATATCATTCTGAAAAAGATAATTTTGAAAACAAGGACCATGTTATGTCAGTTACAGAGTGTTTTAGTGAAAGCAATATTAAAAGGGATGCACAAGGCATCCCTTGATTTGGGGCAATCAAGGAACTGCAGACAAAATAAATATTGCAATCATAAACATTTTTGGAATGCAAATCTAAATAAATGGTGATTTATAACCACGATAGCTACTACAGTTTTGGTCATGTGATAGACTACACTCATGTCTGAGGTGTGAACTTTTCCAGCAAAGATGAGATCACGGCCAGCAGGTAGGCCACAACTACCTTTGACCTCAGTATAAGCACATATCTGATGACAGCATACTGTTTGACTCATGTTGCCATTAAAAAGGTGGGATTTTGGGTAAGGAAGCCATTTCCAGCAGAATGGCTAGAGGGTTCATTAGGACTGACTCAGTAATCTCAGAACACGTAGCTATACTATAAGCTTTGGGGCACTGGAAACATCTAAAGAAATTCCTGCTCCTGATTCGCTTTCTGTTCTCCACCTTTTCTGGGGGGCAGGATGGGAGCGGGTTTATGAATCCTGGATTCATTTAGGGTTCATGTATACAAAACATCTCTAGTTGGCAACATGGCTGCTTGGGAGAAGGTGAGTAAGCGTAACCATCGTGAGCGAACAGGAACCCCTAAGACTTCCCACCAAGGGTAATGCAGTGGGTAATTACGTTCTCCATTTCTAATTTGACTGGCTTTGAATATCTTACTTTCCTGTTCCAATATATATAATATAATTTTATAATTCAGTCATTTGGAAGGGCTTTTTATGTATTTTTCTCTTTTTAATAAGTTTGACAGACTTGAATACTTAAGCCATCGGATTTCACTTAATACCAGGAGTTATGAGTATGACCCTAAGTTTCGTTGTCTGATTGCTTCATGTTCGGTCTCTGGAAAGCTATTTTTTTTCATGTTTGGACTTTCTGGCTGTATTCTAGACTAAAGTTATTAAAATTTGTTTGCAGGCCAGCTCTTTCAGAAATGTTACCCTATGATTGATGTAGACTATGGAACATTTTTTAATTCCGTATTTGTTACTCCAGTATACTGGTTAACAAGCTATTTCATGAGCCGATTCCAACATGGCACAACATTTCAACAAACAACATATCATTGCCAAACCCTATTTAGTTTTGAATATGAATTCGTGAACCTCAAAAGTCTGGAGTTGATTAAGGGATAACCTACAAGTCTGGCAGACTGCCCTGAATCATATAGACAACTTTTCCACTTGCTGCATGCCAATCCCTGGTACGGCTGCTTCCGCGTTTGGAGCTTAATTATCCCTTCTGCCTCCCATTCCTATCTTTGCATTTGCAATTACTTTTAATATAACAAACGTGATAACGATGAACAACAGAACTGTTTCAGTAAGTACCCACCTATGAATGTCAGCAGCTGCACAGAAACTAAGTGAAATGAAGGCTACTGTCTTGAATACCCCATCAATCAAAAATAAACAATGGCATACAGAAAAGCTTCTGTCCTATCTTTTATGGAATATATTTCTCTCATTAACCTGAATGTATCTCATGTTACACTGCATAGAAATCAGTGATAGCAAGGATTTTGTTAGGTAAAATGAAAAATATGGAATTTTCGTGTTTCCTTGTTATCTTCAATGAATTATGTTAAATAGAGACATTTAAATCAATTGATCTATTAAACTTATGTCTGTGCTAACTGGCCTCACAGTCTGCGTGGTGGGACAGGTCATGCAGCCATCTGCATTTAAGTCAGTTTTAAAGTTTGCTTTGACATTTACTTTTATGCTTCAGGTGCTGTGATTAAATAGAAATGATGAATGAGTGCTGTAAATGACTAGTCAATTGTCTGGGGTACAATGTTACCACTTCTCCGGCGTGACCTCTAACTAATTTCCTCTATCACTTTCTCTCCTGATTTATTCAGGGTAGTCATTTCTGACTCCCAGACATTTCTAAAACCCCACATTTTTCTCCCTGTTCAGCTATTTCTCCCTCCCCATGGTTTCCATTCACATTTTTAATCAGCAGATGTAATTGTGAAAGGTGTTAGAGTTCCTACAAACATTAGGTACTGAGGTATTGTCTGTTTCAATTGCTTTGGGACACATTTATATCAGCTTATTCTAGTCATACCCAGGTTAGATGTCTACACCATAGCTACTCACCCGGGCTTCCCTTATAGTTGAGAGAGTGAAATAACTTTTGGACATAATTTGTCTTATTCTAGACTAAAACGAATTGTGATCTACAAATGCTTATTTCTTATAAGTGACCATCAGGGGAGCAAACAATTATTAGCTTAGGCATAGATGTTAAACCTTCAGTGAATAGATCTGATGTATATGTTTATGTCTGGTCAGAGAATCAGATAATCTTACTCCTTCCAGATTCTCAGAGACCCCAAATGCTAGTAATTGTATGAGCTGGATGGATTTCAGAAGAATTTAGTTCCCCTTAAAAAGGGAAGAGGAAGACAAGACAACAATATCAAAGTGATTAAGATTCTGTTGTGCATTGCCAAAGAAAGGAAATTATCAAGATAGTTAATTACAGAGTTTTTGTACAATCTTCCTGGCTGTCTTATTTCCTTTTTGGTAGAACTAGAATTTATTTGATTTTAAGTCCACTTACATATCGAAGCCAGATGTACAAGTTATGTCCACACTGTTCATATCATTGCATTGAAAATGGCACTATTTAGGGATGCCCTGAGTCTCAAGCTGGCCACATTTGGTCTTCTAGCCAGTCTGAACTCTTGCTACTAAACCCACTTGATCTTATGCCTCACAGTATCCTAACACGCCAATGAGTAGCTTCAGATGCCTTCAAGGTAGGACTTTGCTTTTCCCTGCTCTGCAATGACAAAACCACAAAAAAGAAAATACATTTGATCTTTGGGAACATTCTATATTCCACCTGCTAATCATAACTATATTCCCTCTGCTAATCATACAGGGCCATCCCAGAAACAGTTCTCATACGTCCCCACGTCCAGCACAGGTGAGGGCTGTAAATGTGCTGGGGGCTGTTCCATACGGCACTGAAAACATAGCCAGGCAGTTGGGACCTTTTATGAAGAAAAAAGTCAAGGAGTCTAAAACGCAAACACTTAGCCATTTTGTAAAAAAGTGAGGAAGTCTTCCCGCGTAGAACTGGGAGAGGGTCAGGAAAGCTTAAAGAAAAGGATGCAGTGGTGAGCTCAATGAGCAAACTGGATTCAATGACTATATAATCATCACTGAAGGGATTCTTTATTCTGCCACACTCTACTTTTGCTCTTTCAAAAAAATGAGTGATTCTTTCTTCATTTGCAATGGAATTTATCTTCTGATTTATGGTAAAAAACCTAGAGCTCTTGATGGAGCATTTAAAATCCTTGAATAACTCATTATGACATTTCTTTTTACTTTTTATTTCCTAAATAATCTTCACAATTGACTGTAATTCAAATGCAAGAATTGATTTTGATTCATTATCTTCCTTTGTGCAGTCAGTAAACACTTTAGATTCTGTTTAAGGTGTACATACACTCTTAACAATGAATTCTGGAAGACAAACATGGAAAAGACCATTTTAAATGATGCTCTGAATGACTGCATTATTAGCATGTACAGTAAATTTCTAAGGACTGGTCTTAAAAACTGAGTTGTGAAAGGAAACTATTCAGTATTAAACAATATTTCATTTCCTATGGTATTGCCCATTATCTTTCCTTCTACTATGTTCTGCTGATTCGATGAAGATCATCATTGCTATTACAATTTTAAAATAATTCCAGATAACGGCGACATTATCAATGGATTAAACAGATTGACATATTGCTTGGACATTTTAATTTGATAGTGTGACTAATTTATTATATTTGTCAGTTGAATTTATTTTATGAAATCAATATATTATTTTGCATTTCCTGACTACTTGGAGCTCAGGCCTCTGGTAAAGACAACTATAATATATTTCTGTATTCTGGACAGAAGTCTTCTACTCAGTCACCAACTTTGCTTTGAAATAAGACTGACTTCTATTCCATATCTCTTAGTATTCAGAAGAAGCTGATCTTCAATCAGAAACTTGTCATCAACAAGGAAAAATATCTTTGAGGAATATGTTCAATTCCAAGTTAATTCAAAACACTTTAGTTACACAGTAGATTATATGGGGCAAAGACATTGCTTTTGTCAAGACTATTTTTTCCTATGAGCAACAACATAGTCAAATCTAACTAGAACTGTCATTTCATTTTGCAGTACATACACTCCTCCGAAGACCTACATACCACAAACTTTGGAAAGCAAGGAAAACTCAGCAAGATTCTAGTTTTTAGCTGCTAATAAAGCCTTTATCTAGGCATTGTATTTCCAGACTAGTAAAATCTGGACCCTATAAAGATCCTGTAATCCAAGCACCAGATATCCAGCATGTGTTTGGGACAGGCGGTTAGTACAGTGGCTACAACAGTTGATTAAATAGGCAACAATATTAAAAACATTCCAAATGTAGCATTTAGGGAAATATCTACACACTGATATTCTGTTTAGATTATTGCATTTATCTACATAATCGTTGGCCAAAGCTGTTGATATGACCCAGTTTTGCACTTACATCCTTCCAGCTGGATACTGTTAGTAATACATTCTTAATCTGATCCTTAATCCGTGGTAAATGGTTAGAATTAAATTCTCTCATAAATGTAAAGGTCTTATTTGAGTTTCATGAAGCGTGTTTGTCTACTCACATAAAAAGGTTAATGTGAGTAAGACATCTGTGTACTCTGAGGGAAATGGTGTAGAACCTTTGTTGGATTTCTGTTCAAATAAATCCATACCCAGTTCTCAGCACTGTAAACAGGCTTTTAGTGCAAAGTGCTTGTGTAGTTCTGCCAACCTATCATAAGCAGAGTTTAGGTCTTTTGCTACTTCTGTCTGTAGAGGATCTGAGTATCTTTGATAGATATAAAATCAGTAGAAGATTAAAATTTTTGTTCATTTTTTAAAGTGTTGTGGCTCATTTTTACACAGGCCAGCCTATATCTCTATTGATACTAATTTGGGCACCACTTTCTGTGGTCAAGCATCAGTACTCTGGTGGGAGTAAAACACCAAAGGGAGGCGTTTGATTGCCGTTTTTCCCTGTTAGGGGTCAAACTAGAAGGAGACTAGAAAATCTCCAATCAAAGGAACATTTTATCTTACTTCCCACTTCCTCCCTACCTCAGCAAAAGAGTTAAGTGGTCAAAAATGTGGAGAAGCAGTGCTAAGTATTTCTTTATATATCATGTCTAAACTTAGTGTTTCCCATGAGGTAGAAGTGATCAAATGTCATCTTTCCTCCAACTACTAATATATGTCTAGTTGTTACCTGATGCAAAGTATGCATGCCTTTGAGGGCCATGAGACCATGAAAACTTTGCAGAAATTTCCTATTCGTTTTATCCTTATCTACCTCCTCCTGAAGTTTAAGTCACTGATATTTGGCTGATGCTTTATTTTTACAGGCAATGGGAATCTGGTTGGCAGTGTTTTCTGTTTCCTGATGCAACAATACATACAGCTGTGCACCATCAGCATATGGCAAGCATTTAAGCCTGTAGCATCTTATAATATTGCTGACTGGTTTAGCACATATGTTGAACGGGGAAGAGGAAAAGATCTACTCATTTGAACCTGCAGGGAAAAAAATGCCTCTCATTATTGACAGTATTGTCACAACTGAGATTTATCTGAGAGAAATGAGTGTAATCGTGGGCTATCCATTCTTTCAATTCCTACTGAATAGTTGAGATAATATTGCGGTATCCTGTGGAAGACATTGTTACAAACAATGAATATATATACGAGGAACAATGTGGATGCCTTTGCTCTGTCTTTGGCTAGGAAGAGATAATGTCTCGGGAAGAACGGCGCTCTCTCTGTAGCAAAAGTGAAATATAAAACCTGATTCTGAATATGGGAAAGCGGCGTAAGGCAAATGCTGCGGGAGATAGGGAGCAACTATTGTCAAGACATTTAGTTAGGCACGACCGGAGATGAAAGTAGAATACCTAAGCACCAGCTCCGGTAAGTGCTGAACGTCCGTGCTGGCACTCAGAGCATGCTAAAATATCTTTTAAGTGCGGTGTCTGCTAATCTATTTTCAGTTTCCTGGTAAACTGCAGGCATTCTGAAAAAAATAATAATCCAAAACAAAACAAACCTCTGCCCCCTAACAAAAAGAACAAATATTCCCAAGTTATGCATTTGTCAGTCAGCAGCTTGAATTTAGAAGTGATCATGTCACAGCCACTTGACTGTCTCTGGAGGACCTTAAAGTGTATTTTATTTCATGCAAAATGTGAATCCCCCAGCGTTAACAGCACAACAAAATGCTAAACTCCTCCTTCTGATATGTGTCAGCTGCACTGTTTCATACCTGTCACCAAGCGTTTGTTTTGATCCCGTGGTGTAACTTGACGGAATAATAGTGAGATAATGGAGGACTGTGAACGTTCACTATTAAGCAGCTTAACAACGTTTCTGTTAATATTTCAGCATAACAATGCAATAATTGTATTCTACATCTAGTGGACTTTTTGAAGAGTTCACCCTGTTTTATTCCATCTCCAGGAGCCCAGAGAGACGAACGGAATTACCTTCGTTACCTTCCTGAGACATTTTGCTCCCTGTCCTTGTAGAGATGAGCCTCGCCGGAGGCTGCCGTGGCTCAGAAGAGCAATGCCTCTCCTTGAGTGCTCACTGTACACAGGCGAGAGGTGACCCTGTCTCTCTCTGCAGCTCTTTCTCTACGACCCCTCACAAAACAGAAGACTCACGTCAGGCTAACGAAAAGGCCATTGACTTGAATTAGGTATTTTTAACACATTTTATGAAGTTATTATATAACACATATTATACAGTTTCATCACGAGAAATGACAAGATAACAGCTTTGCAATATTAAGGAGAAATAACAGCTACGGTGCTGCCGGTAGCCACGACGGGTGCAAGTGTATGGCCAGAATCTGAACATTGCTGCTCCTGAAAGATATAAGAATCAAACTGAAAGGTGTGAAAAAATTAACTAGGAAGTATTTTCAGAAGCTGTAGTTGGACATTGTGATTTGTGTATTTGTCTGATAACTGAATCTCATAGCGGGATCTAGAAAAATTACCGCAATACGAAATATGATCTTAAAAGTGCATCTGTACGAGGTATCATTTTAAAGGTGTTTAACATCTGCATGTATGCAGGTGTGATCATAAGCCTAAAGTTCTGCCTGACATAGGTAGCAGACAGAAATAAATGTGCAACTCACAGTGCTGAATTATAATGCAGTTGTAAAAAGAGAATTGCTAACGTTGCTATGTTCTGTTTCCTTGAAATAACTCTGAAAGTCAATTCATTTGAGGAACACAACTTGTCGTGGCTAGCTAGGTAAGTCTGCAGAATTCAAGGTGCTGGAAAAAGCATTCCTATACCCAGTTTCTATTTAACTGATTAAGTGGAGATGTGCTCAGTTTTTGTTATCCCAAGGCTTACAAAGAGCAGAAAGCAGCACAGTTACAGAGGGACAAACATCACAAATTGCTGCCATATCTATAAAGGAATCAGACACCAGTGTTTCTGATTTCATGCTCTTTTTGCTTTTAACAAATGCTGTGGCATTAACCTTTATAATAATAATAATAACAACAACAACAAACAACAACAACAACTATTTTTAATATGGATACTTGGGGAAAGTAAAAAATAAAAAATCATCGATTAGTTAAAAGACACTGACTACCTTTTCTTCTGCCAAGCACAACCAAGATGTAAAGCAATATGTAAGAAAAAGAAAGTGCGGGGGACCCACACTGGAGCAGTCTGTTCCTGAAGGCCTGCACCTTGTGGAAGGGACCCACGCTGGAGCAGTTCATGAAGAACTGTAGCCCATCGGAAGGGCTCACGTTGGAGATGTTTGTGGACAACTGTTTCCCACGGGAGGGACCCCATGCTGGAGCAGGGGAAGAGTGTGAGCAGGAAGGAGTGTCAGAGACAGTGCGTGATGAACTGACCACAACCCCCATTCCCTGTCCCCTGTGCTGCTCAGGGGGTAGAGAAATTGGGAGTGAAGTTGGATGTGGGAAGAAGGGAGGGGAGGGGGGAAGGTGTTTTAAGATTTGGTTTTATTTCTCATAATCTTACCAATGATTTGGTTGGTAATAAACTGATTAAACAAGTCTGTTTTGCCCATGACGCTAATAAGTGAACGATCTTTCCTTGACCTTGTCTCGACCCACCAGCCTTTCATTGTATTTTCTCTCTCCTGTCCTGCTTTGGGGGGCAGGGGGTGGTGTGACAGAGCACCTTGATGGGCACTTGGAGTCAGCCAGTGTCAAGCCACCACACATACCCTTTGTTGAATTAGTTCAAGTCTAGAACTTCCAAACCACAGTGAAGAACAGGACACAAAATTCCCATTACTTTCAGAGCAGGTAACGGGGAGAATTTTTAAAACAATTTTGAAGACTGCAACTCATGCCTCCAGGTCTGACAGGCCGCGCTATTTACAGCTTTGAAATAAAATGAGACTTCAGGTCAGGCGTAAGACACAATGCACACCATTTATGCCAGATTTTTGTATGATTTTGGAGGATAATAATTGGACCTGTGAGCTCAAAATAAAATGCTTGCGTTTCAAACAATGAGTCAGATGACATGAAATGGGAGCAGGGACCTGTTTCATGTCAGTGATCTTTCATGTTTATTCAGAGAAGTTGCTGCTGCTTGCATTTTGGTATTTTTACCTTTGCTCATGTGCGTACGGCTTCATGGCAATAGAAACAGCAAAGAAAACTAGTTTGTTACTTTGAAACCTATTATTCAGATGTTTTCATCTGCTTTTTTTTTCTCCCACCCCCCCATGTTACTTTGTTGCTCATTTCTCTGGTCTGAAGCTTTGAAGATAGGGAGCAGAGGGTTTTTCATTGATTTTTTTTTTTTTTTAGTGCAATATTATTTTAGGGAAGACCAAAAAAAACCCACCTTCTTCTATTATGCTTTAAATGTCCAGAATGGTTGGGTCAGATTTCTTCTGGGGAAAAGCTGCTTTCTCATCTGAGTCCTCGAGCAAGCACAGCCCCTCCTCACAGCTAATGGCGGGGGGGGGAACAGATGGGGTGTAGGAGACAGGGGGAGCCAAAGCCATGCCACAGTGCAGCATGACAAGCAGCAATTTGGTTTGCTCCATGAACTGCTAATTAGCAAACAATTAAAACAACAATATACACAGTGGTGTCAATAATCTCACAGTTATGGGAATTATCCCACGATCTAGGAAGATTAAATGAGAATTTTGCTGTTAACTATTTTATCCTCTTTGAAGAAAATGTTCTTATGTTATTGCCTTGTTCAGTAAATCTTTCAAGATGTTGCTTTTACTGCTTTTTGCTTGGAGAGAAGTGTAAGTGTACACATCACTTTACAAAACATGCTGAATGACTAATGCCCGTCGCAAAGAATTTGCAATGGAAATAAAAAAGATATGAAGAACAACTGTTCAGAAAACAGATGAGGTAATGTCAGGAAAAAAAGAGAAAAAGAGAGAGAAACATAGGACGGTTAGGCAAAGAAGAGGACTCTAATTAAGTATTTGCTAACGAGTTCTGCTAGAGTATCATCAGCACTGTTGTATACAGACGTTGCTGGGGCGGAAGCAGCCGTATCCAAGCTGGGAGCTCTGCTGCACTGTAAGGCTGCTGCGACAGGCAGCACGAGTGGCTAACGGGGCGGATGGGCATGTATCTCAACCTTTCTCTTGTGTCCAGTCTCACTAACAAAAAACAGCAGAGGATAACGTTTCCAAAAGGAAAATATGGCCTGCAGAGAGCACAGCTGTGCTATGCCATCGACTGAAGTGTCGATTCTTTAACCATTAACTGCAGCTCCGAAATCACTGGGGCAAGGCTTTCCAACAGCCCTGCCCTGATGGCTGTCCCCAGACACAAATCCCTGTGGCTCCTGCCAGAAATTCTCCCTATGAAGCTGGAATGTCCAAGACCAGAGCACCTGGGTTTCCCGCTGTGGTAATAAGAACTCAGATCTATTTTGAACCTCTGTTTCTGGTAGTTTTGAAGTTTACCTCTACATGGCAAGAAATGCAATATGCTCTAGGGCCAGCTGCTCTGGAAGTGCAACCACAGCAGCCCTGGGACATTCCCACTGGCACAGACACATATTCATATGTCATGAAGACTAGGTTGAGGCTTACAATATTTTGGTCTCACACTTGGTGGGAGGACTTCCTCCAGTTCTGCAGACCAAGAGCTTCCAGGCATCCCAGCCCTAGACCTTTCCAAGCGTCCCTATCTACATGTCACTGAATGATTGACTAGTTTATTTTTATCCAAGCTTACAAAATCCTTATCAGGATATCAGAGATATCATAGTACCATCAGTTCTGCACAACAGCTGAAAGATGAACAATATCCTGTCCAATTCCTGCTGAGTCAATATAAATACTCTTAAACATCAATTAGGGTCCAGTTAATCACTTTATCAGTTAAACAGAAGAGTAGGTGTTGCTTTCAGTGAAAATGGAAGTATCTGTCTATGTTATATTTTATACAGCAATAGCTGTAGAAATTTAGATTTTAAAAAAGTTGTCTGTGTTTTTAACATGAAAGACCCCAGATGAAAAAGAAACAGACCTTCTGCTTATTTGGGTGTGTGTGTAATATTCTATGCCAGATTTAGTTATTGCTATGTACACACATTACATTTTGTCTCCACTTTAAATTGAGAAGGGGGAGAGAGAGGAATTACAACCCCAGCTCCATTTAGTCCTTCTGCATTTCCTTCTGCATTAGTCCTTCAACACATACAAGTGTTGAAATAGGTACTAATCCAACCAAAACCCATTTATTCAATATGAAACATATCTACTTGTGCAAATTAGGCAGCAACTTTGTGTTTTAATTGAATACACAGAGAAGTCCTCTGGGGCAGCATTACTGCTCTGCGGTACCTGTTTAGCAAAGCAAGACAGCTTGCTCTGAGCATCCTGGAACTGGGTCTCTGTGCTAACCATAACAGGAAATTATGGGATTTGATTAGAATTAAATGTTAATTACTCAATAATATAGAAGAAAAATAATCTGCAGCACTTAAGCTTGTTAGTTATGTAAAAGTCATAAAGGAGGTCTACTTATTAAGAGATTTAATTAAGCAAACAGGTCTTCATGCCAAAGTCAGCTTTCCAGTCTTATGGAACAACAGTCCGATGATTCTGCTGGGTATACTTAGCTTATTTGTTGTTCAATT
This sequence comes from Chroicocephalus ridibundus, assembly GCF_963924245.1. NCBI lineage: Eukaryota > Metazoa > Chordata > Aves > Charadriiformes > Laridae > Chroicocephalus > Chroicocephalus ridibundus. The sequence goes on along the minus strand of NC_086284.1, from coordinate 16,427,470 downwards.
TTAAGTCTCTATTCAGTAAAGAAGTCAAGAATGTGCCTAAACACCAAAGAGATTTAATCTAAATGATTAAGACTTAAATTTAGGTGCATACTAAACATTCTTCCAAAGCAAGAACTAAATGGTGGAACCAGTGTGATGTTTAACAGCTGTGTGTACAATTCAGCCTTAATTTTAAGCAGTTGCTTGAATTGTATATATTGCAAATTGGACAAAGGACTTGCTATCTAATTCAGAAACTTACATGGCTTCACCACTGTAGTATCTGAGCACCTCATAATCTCTAATATATCTCTGAAAGAATAGTGTTAATTCCGTTGTAGAACTAAGACATGGTGAGACTGAAGTGAGAGTAAACTCATGTCCTGTTGATTTGGAAGAAGTTATATTCCAGCCCTACATGCCAAACATCCTTGTAGAGGATTTTATAAGAATTAGGAGCCGAGAGAGGTATTCACAAAAAAAATCAAGGAAGTCAGCATGAACGGTTAAGGAGAGAATGACATTCACTGATCATGTACTGAAACCAAATTTCCGAGAAGACGATGCCACCATTGACTTAACATTTTACGTAAATAGATCAAATTCAGCAGCTTTGAGGCACTGTCAGAATACCTGACAGTAACTAAAGGACTATCATGGGAGTCTGGATTCAAATCAGGGAGCTTGGGGTTCAGACGAGGGTAGGGATTTGAATTTCAATGAACTCTAGCGAGGATATAATCGTGGTTAAAGGAATGAGGAAAATACACCTATTCCCCTTTCCTTCAGAAACTCACATCTCCAAAGTGAGGTCTCATCAGGAATAGGGAAGGGCTAATATTTAATATAGAGAAGCTACCAGCTTTATGGAGACAGAGTTTTTGTGGCTGTGGGCATGAGCCACAATAGAGGAACCTGGGGACCTCACTGATAGAGGTGACAGGCAGACAGAAGTGCCAGTCTTGGACAACTCAGGGACTAGCTAACAGCAGAGTTTTTTGAATGCAAAAAGTTGGCTCTAAATTGTGTTTTATTACTCTAGCCTTGAGCAACCTTGCACAGGTGTCCCAGTTCTCAGATTCCTGGCCCTGGATGTTTTGGGGGGTTCAAACAGAGACATAAGAATTCCCACACCGACACAGAGCCAAGCTTAATCTAACCTACTACCACATGTCAAGTACAGACTTTAAAGAAAGTTTCCATAAATCCCAGTATGAATAGAACATGGCTATTTAGCAAAACCTTGTGCCATTCAACAATTGTTCCAAAATTTTTTATTAGCATGATGTAAAGGAGCTACTGGGTTTAACAAAGTAAACCAAGCTCGGATGCTTTATTGGGAAGGATGATTTAGAGGATGCTCAGTATTCAGTATTTGCTTGATAAACTGTGTGCACAAGGAAAAAATAAATAGATGACAGTGAAGATTAGTAAAAAGTATTGATCCTCATCAGCCAGATCAAAGAGAAAAATATGCTATTCTGAAAACTGAGTTATCTAAAATCTAAACTCTTTCATACAGTAAGTAATGTCATAGACCCTCCATTTCTCATTAACGTTTGCAACAGCAAAGTTTGGAGAAAATGTTCTATACGGGCACAGTGAATTGAAGGAGCCAATTAGAGAAATAAATCATAGTCAATCATACTTATGCATATACTTCAATACTTTGATGAATCAAGGGTTAAAGCAACACACTGCAGGATAAATAATGGATACAACTAGTTATAATACTGCATCAAAATAAGAAAAGTAAATTTAATGAAAATACTTTAATTCAACTAAAATGTCAAATATTCAAAATCTACAATACAGCTCTGCCTTCCTAGATAACTCCCTCAGTACCTTGAGGCCTTTATGTACAGCTTCATGGAGATTTATCAAAAAAAAAAATTTGTCACTGTGTGAGCAGAAGACCTTAGTTTCTGCTGTGTAGATATTCTAAAGTCCAAAGCTGACTTTGCAAATTACACCTGCTGTTTTTTGCTAGCAAAATTCCAGTCCTGCATAGCTGTTACAGAAACCAGCACTGCGGACCTACGGAAATTGTTCAGATGACATCTGAAATATCTCAGATGGGTCCTGACACATGAAAATTTGGATTTGATCATCAAGGACCTAACCTCAAATTAACAAAACAGCACAAAAGTTTATTTATGAGCAAAATACAAAGAAACAATAAACACTTAAAGAACCACTCCCAAACAAACAAATAACCAGCAATCCCACACCACTCCCTCAGCCTTTAGGAAAAAAAAAGACAGTAAGGAAAGTCTACTGTGAAAAGACGTCTCTAAAGATCAGATCAGTAACACCTTGTTTAGCTTCAGTCTGATATTTTTTCTTTATTACAAATTTTCTATAATTCTGTTCCCGTGCAATGGCATATACCTTTCTAGTGATAAATAAGTACTGCCTATTTGACTGAAATTGAAGTATGAAATATGTTAAATATTACCAGTATTGAGAATGAATTTAGGTAATCTACAGACATTAAACCACTGAAGAGCGCTTCCGCTACCAAAATGAGCTGAGTAATCCAGAGTACAATAAAAAGTTAGTGTAGGAATTTTAATACTGCCTTGGTTGTCAGGAATAAAAAGGGGAAATAGCAATATTGATTTTTGCTGAGAGGTCTATGAAAAAAGGAGAGTATTACAATTCCAGTTTATATTTCCATACAAAAAATTGCCACTTGGGGAAGACTAAATATGACAAGCCTATTAAATAATAAAACTACTAGACAAGTAAATATTCCTTAGAGAGTTTCACCATATAAAACAATATCAGAAGTTGGATTTGCACATTTCTTTCATCAGTAGTGCTCCTCTGTTTCAGAAATGGAAGTATATTTTATCTGGTTTGTCTGTAATAGTGGAAAAAGCAAACAGTACTAATGTCCAGGATTTTGACTCCGAAGTTACGCCAAACCACATCACATGCTCAGTGTAGACAATGCTACCTGCATACTACAAGATTCTGCATTTGTGGCTTAATCAGAAAAACTAACTGAATGCTGCCCTAATATATATCCAAAAAACCTTTACAGTCCTGCTTCTATTATTCTGAAGATGACAATCCTTATGCCTGTTTATTTTCCTTGAATAGACAGACTATGTTAAGTGAATGAACATTCTCTTTTTTCCTTTATAGTTATAAAACAGTGGGTAATAACCATGTTTGAGGTATTTTTTACTTATTTTTAAGTACCTCTTTTCATAATCCTATGATATCACGAATGTGTTTGCTTCAGCTTTTAAATGAATGAATGTGACCGTTCTTACTTCCTTACTTTTGCATGTTCTTGATGCTGGGGATTTATATCAGTGTTGCTATTGGCACCCTTACACCTTCCAATCGTGCAGCCGTTTTCTCTGGTTTCTCTCCAGGGTAGCCTCTCACTCACCCACAAACTGACTTCTTCTACAAGACTAGTCTGTCTTACTCTAGTCCTACTGTCCTGCCTTGTTAGTGTTCATTTTTCTGGTACAATCGTCTTAATTTTCAAAACATGCATGACATTGTTGAGATACTTCAAAATATGCTCCAGTATCAAGGAAAGGGGCTGCCTAAATGCCTTTATACCCAGTGTTCAAGTTGCTCTTTCACTTCTGGTTTATTACCTGCAGTCACAATAACTGAAACACAATGTTGACATCTGCCTTTTTTTTTTACTGGTGTGTTATAGGGATTTTTATGTTTTCTTCCATAAATTTCATAGATTTTTTTTCCTCTTACGTTCATTTATGAAATATACCAGAAAATACTTTGAATATTTGAATGAATATTAGCTATGAGCCTTTATCTCATGGCAATGAGACAGGATATCATTTGAGATAGCATTTTACGAAATTAATAATATCATATGAATTCTTTCTATTTCAACTATACTTATTCCTTATTTTTTCATTAAGAATATTTACACATACACACAAATCAGTATTTAAATGCTACAACTATAATGAATACTGACATTGGGACAGGAAAATGTATGACATCTGGAAGTCAGTACCACTGGAACTATTGAGTAGGATAATTCAATAATCCCCTGGCTGAAAGACTAAATATAGCAAAAATGTAACATGATGCTTACAAAATTTGTGTATAAATACATGTGTGTATGCGTAAACTATGATGTTTAATAATCTCTCCTGATCTTTGCTTTCACTTATTGAACTAAAAATGAAAATCTGTATGCAAGGTTAGTTGAACATAGCTTTGTTAAGTGAATATTTTCAAACTACTATACTACTTTAGATATTTTTCTCTGGAGATCTCAGTAGCACTTCTCCAAGGTAGGGATTGATATTGACATCTTAAAGGTAGAAGAGGTGAAGATCAGAAAGGTTAAAAGCCTGCCTGAGGTAGTAGAATTGGTCGATAGCAAACCTGGGATTGGACTCTACAGCTCATAGTTGCCATCCCTGTACACCATTTTCTACTGGAAAACAGCTTCCTACTGAATAAAGCTCTCAAAAACTCTCATCATCATCAACAACTCTCCTCCCCCCCAAACAAAACAACCAATACCCCCACTAAACTCCTACAAATCTCAGGACAGTTTTTCTGCTCCTCGACTTGATTCATCTTAAGTCTATAACAATGAACAAATGAAGGAGTTTGTAAAACAAGTATGAATCTTAGCCCAGGACTTGAAATGAACTAATAAATAAATAATAACAAACATTTATGTGAACTTCAATTACGAATAAGAAACTGCTGTGAAGCTAGACTTACAAAAAAGGAGTGAAGGAGATGAAATGTAATTAGGAGACCTCTCTACTTGCTCTAAGACAGAGAAAAGACAGAAAAATTGCTGAAGGAAAGAACTGCATCAGGAAAGGGGTCTGAATAAAATGCTGAGGATGAAGAAAGAAAGTACATAGTGAAGCCGTACAAAGAGCAGAAAAAACCCTAAAAAGTTCTAGTGGATTCTCGTTTTCTCATAGGATCTAAATCAAAAATTTGATGCCCCCATCCCTTTCACAGTGGGGAGTTTTTACAGGAACTCTGTACGGAAGGAGCAGTGCTTCTACGCCTGCGACTTTTGTGGGTACCACAGCCATCTCCAGGAGAAATTGTTGGACCTGGAAAATTCTGTGTGCTCACACTGACCTCTAGTGACTATTAATAGTGTCCTCCAGCGACCCTAGCCCAAAGGGTACGCATCCCTATTACACGCTTCACCTTCAAGGTCTGACCTTGGTTACTTGGTCATGCTGTTGTCATGCTCGTGATATTTTCCTGTATTACAGATATCAAAAAGGTTGGCGACAGATATTATGGGTATTGCCATTAGAATATTTTAAACTGCCTCTTGTTCTCTTCTCCCACGCCTGAAGCAACAGGGTGAAAACTCCAAGACCTTTGCTTGCAAGTGCTGTGGAGAGGGAAGAATCATGGTGCCTCTGAACAGTGCCACATCCTCTGCAGGCTACAGCATCAGTATTCAAACCTAAACTATACAGCTGTAGAGCTTAACATACTAAGTAAAGAATTTCTTGCGGCAAAGGAGGTAGTGTGATTGAATACAGAGTGCTGGTGTCCATACTGATGCTCTGTCATGGTTTAACCCCAGCTGACAACTAGAACCAGGCAGCTCCTCGCTCACCCCCACCTTTCCCCCTCACCAAGAAAGGTGGGGATAAGAGGGGGAAAAAAAGGAGTGGAAAGGGAGAAAGAAACCCTCGTGAGTTGAGACAGAGACAGTTTAATAGAAACAAAAACAGAAAAGGGAAAATAACAATAATAATAACAATAAAAATAGTGACACGGGTCTCTCTGCCCAGTGAATTGTCACCATCCCGAGCAGTGATTGTGGATTCCTGCCCCCCAGCTAACCCCCATTTATACAGCGAGCATGACGTCTATGGCATGGAATATTTCATTCGCCATTCAATTGTTCTATCTATGCTTCTGTGGGAAGCTGAAAGAAGTCCTTGAATAGTGTAAACATCACTTAGCAACAACAAAAAACGATAGGTATTATTGAAATTCCTTTCACAAAAATCACTAGAAAGAAAATTAACCCTTTCCGAGCTGAAACCAGGACACAGTCATTCTGTTGTTCCAATTATTATGATGAAAACACTTTTCTAGTTCAGACTTATTTCAAAACGATATTTATCTTGTGCTACTCACTTCATCGCATTTCTATGCGTCTTGCATTTGCCGTATCCATCAGAATCCTATTTGTATTTCCTGACATTTTCCATCATTATGTAATGAAACCACTTCATTTTTAATGGGTCTGTGATGAAAAATTGCACAGGAAATTAGTTGCATTAGTTTTAGCACTAGAATCTAAGTCATATTTGAAGGACACGTAGATTCAGCGATATCTGGTTTTGTATAATCATTGAAATATTTTAATAATTTGATAAGCAATTTTAGCACATAATCATATCAAAAGGAAATGTACTAGTATGTGCACTGTACATGTCACTGCCAAGAAGTCCTGCAACATAGATGGTGAAGAATAAAGCAGTATCTTTTTAAGGCTTGCTAAGTAAATATCACTATCACTAAGTGTACTGCCCTTCTGAACTAATCTGAGATAATAATTTTTGTGCTTAGCTGATAAATATCACTCCTGTCATTATCTGGTAAATGTATTAGTGTAAACTCTGAACATTCAGACAAATTGCTATGGTCAATAATTTAAAGGACTTACTCAGATTTCACATGTACAGCTTTCTTTTAAAAAAATCAACATAAAATGAAAGCAGGTGAGGTTTTATCAAATACTTCTGTCTGGTTATTCGTCAGGAAACACTGACAGAACAGCACTTTTTACTTTATTTGACTTTTCAGATATGAAATCAGCAAGAAATCTGAAATTAAGTAGCATTCAAAACATTTTTACTATTACCATAAATATTCTGAATTTCAAAATATAAATTGAAATTATACCAATGTCTTTATCTTGTTTAATGATCTCTGGTGATCCTTTAATTGGTCCATCTCTTATCAATATCTGTGTATCCATCTTAGTACTGTACTTTTTCACTATACATGTAAGACTGTAGATACATATATATTCACACACACATTCCTTTTCAGGAAGAGAAATACTGAGTCACAGAAACAGACCTGGAAAGCCAGAATGTATTTACATTGTTGGATGAAAAATGTGATTATGCTGGGTTAAGTCTGGATATTTGTAAAATGTTTTAATGTTTTTTAGAAATATTTTTATATGCTTTACTTTTTATAATCTATGTGACTTAGATGTGGATCATAAAAAGCTTATGATGATAAAGTTACCATTTAATATACAGTAGTGGTCAAAATCAACATAGCGATTATCATCACAGAGAAACCTATACATAACATAAGGAAAAATAGACTGTAATCAGTGTTTTGAGGAAACCATTTATGAGAACCCTTTGTCTGGGTACTTAGACCTAGCAATTGACACACTGTGTATGTAAATCATTCACCTTATTGTACTTCTCTTCAAGGCATCCTTTACTACAAGATGCAACCAGTCTCTTCCAGGACCCTTTACCCTCTGCAGGACCAGGAGATACAAAAGGCAGCTATAGTCAACAAGATCTGCCGGTGAGCTCTTAGAGCTGTATGTATGTAAATCAAAAGACATCGGTGTTCAGTTTTCCCATCTGCCGGTTTTGGCATATGACCTCAGACAAGATATGACCTAAGATAATGGTGGATTTCATCTCACCAGATGTAGAAACCCTTCCCTTAGTCTTGGACTACAGTTAATAGAGGTGAATATACGCTTTTAATTTGGGATTTGCGTCTTTTCAGTCTGGAAAAAAGACGGCTGAGGCGGGATCTCCAGAGGTCCCTTCCAACCCTGTGATTCTATGATTCTGTGATAAGCATTGCATCTCATCCTAATGTAGAATGTTAAATATGGGGGTCTGAATCATGCCTACAGTCGGTTTCTTTCTATAAAGAATGAAAATAGCCAACAGAGCCAACTGTGATATGTGCACCTACATTATAGGTATAAAGAGGTAAGAGATTAATTCTATTTTAAGATTTTGTTTTGTTTCGTTTTGTTTTTCTGTGAAATGGGATGGTAATATTCCCCTCCCACTTTTCTTTGTCCTGGACAATTTATCCATCAAAACTACCATTTGACATGTATGGTCACATCATCCCGCACGAGGTAATACCAACATTGATTGGTCTCAGAAATTACTGCAAAACACGTAAGCAGTCAGGCCTGCTCACTGTCCCATATTATATAAGAATAAAACATAGAAACACAAATTTGAAAATAATTCAAATACCATTTTTTTCATGATTTATTTCAGCCTGTATTTTCTGAAATGTAAGTGTGTTTTTCAAAAGGTATAGGTTATCATATAAAGTATTACTTGGACATTTTCACACTGAGAAAGACAAATTATGTAGATTATATTTATCAATATGAAGCTCAGAATTTTGTTTACACTGACATTGATAGTTGGGAAGCTATACCTGTAAAATTATTTTATACGTTTATTTTGCATAAATTATACAGCTAAAATTAACATAACCTTACATAGAGTTTTCCTGTGTCTATAATGCAAAGTCTCATAAATATTTCATCTAGAATGAAAAATAAATATTACTATTACTAATGCCAGTGGTCAGAAATCCTCATTAGGAACGGGAAAAGGGTGAACCAGGAAGACATCTCTACATCTTTTCATACAGGCATCTTTAATGCAAGAAGAAATAAAGCAGAGACTTCCAAGCCAGAGGAAGGAATTCAAACATAGAATTGATACATCTTCCACTTTGCTCAGGTTCATTTTTAAACAATGACAGCCAGGTACTGCTTTTAACACAATGGTGAAAGGTTCTGCATTATGACATTGTAATGTAATTGTAAATAAAAACAGTTTGTGAAAAATACAGTTACATGATCACATAGTAAGCAACAAATCTAAGTGGGAGGCTAGAGAGCTAGAGCCTCTCCAAAGAAATGCCAGCGAGTCATGGGCAAAATTACTCAGAGACTTTAAAGAGATGCCTTATTACTTTGCATTCTCATTAGTATTTATCTTACCTAATTGGAATTTAAGTCCTCCAGGGCATGGAGTAATATTAATTCACTGTGAATATTCTGATAGAACAGGATCCTGACCTCCATTAGTACATCTCAGTGCTATGTGAGTATACATAACATTGTAGACACAAAAAAGGGATATATCATTTTAATACTTTGCATCTATTACAAACTTATGCTAAAAAGAAAAGTCTCTAAGAGTTTTCTGATGACTACACTTCTTTTTCTCCAATTGTCCTCACAGAGAAAGTGGTTCTTTATGACCTATCGCTCGATATTACTGATACTGAAAAAGCCAAGAGTATTTATGATGTAAAACTTACAAGAAGCTTCCTACAAAATACAAAGAAATAAATCCTTCTCTTTATGAAATTCTCTGCCTTCTTCTTCCTTTTAACCTTTCTAACTGTAAGAAATTCATTCTTGTCCTAGTCAATAAATTGGTGAATCTAAACAGCAGTCCTTCACTGGGCCTACATAAGAAATCAAGATTCAGCTAGTTATTTGAAGCTTTCCTTCTTAGTCATCACTGGTCTCCAAATAAATCAATTATCACCTCAATTACTGAGATTCAATCTGTTTTACTTCACTTACTCTCTTCATTTATCCTTTAATGTAAAATCACTATCTCATCGCTGAATATGAATAACCACAATTGTTAAGTGCAGATGATATACCACACATTTAATTCTTAATCAGTATTATTGTGCCCATTATTGTGTTCAGCAAAACCTCACTAATCAATGAGCCAGCAACCACTGTAAGAGAATCAGAGCCACCTCATAGGTCTCAGTAAAGATTCATTTTATTAGAACTCTTTGATTTTAATAAACATTATAAAGTATCTCACAGTTTTTCCTCAAATTTAGAATTATTGAATAACTAAAAATAAAACTTTTAAAAATAAACAACATACAATAGGCCTTAGGATTTGAAATCTTTGCTTAGTGTATTTCACCTTTATCTTCAGCCTCCTTATTTCACTAACTCACTAACCTGCTGAGTTCAGATTGTTTTATTTGTCCAGCTTCCTTCCAAACCAAGCTAGGATGATTGTATGTTTTTCGAGTTTAAATTCTTGGGATGATTTACTGAGTCGAATAAACCCTCTTCAGTTGACCATCAACTCACTCTCTTTTGCTCAGAACTTTTCTTTCTGCATTTAAAACTGTGATTCAAAACAACTGAAACAGCTGCTAGGACTTCCCAGGATCTTGAGGTCCCCTTTGTCTCACCAGCTTTGCTAATGACTCGAGTCTGGATTATCCTGAGGTATATTTCCTTCATGTGCCTGCAGGGAAAATCTAAGATAGTTTTGCCCTCGTGCACATCACCCAAAGTTCCCGGTTGTTCACAGATCTTACAAGTTCTTCTTATTGCTCTTTTAAAAAGAAACTACAAAAATCTGTGAGGCATATTGAGCAAATTTCCCTGCACAAATGTAAAAAAAAGCCCCTGCTTTTCTTCCAAATCTTTTTCCCATGACCATCTTACCTCCTTTCCGTATCAATGTTCCCCTCCTGGCTAATTGGACACATCAGTATTTTGTTTCCTCACCCTTTCTACAGACAGTTTACTGCTTCCTCTAACAATAAACTCAACCAAGCAAGCATTTGCTTGCAAGCACCTGATATTTCATGGCTTATCCTATTTTTTTTCTTATGGCTCCAGCTGTAGAGTTCCTGAGTCTCCTGAGTTACTGAGCTAACTGTTAACTTGAGTTAATATGAAGCTGGTAGGAGTTATGGATCATTGGTAACTTATAGTATCAAACTGTGCTAAAATGTTATCATGTGGGCAATTCCACTGAAGTCAGTGAGACATACATGCTAAAATTTAGGTATGTGCTAAAATATCTTATTAAATGAGGGCTTATACATGGTGGGGACGGGAGTGTTAGCATATTAAAAAGTTTGTCACGTTATCAAATATACCACCTTCCAATACGATCTTCCTGGTGTAATTAATAGAGAAAACAAATTTGCAGTCATAAGTTTTGAAATACTCCATGATGGGCTTGCAAATATTGAAGCAAAAACTATGTATAGTTCGTCTTTGGACACTGCTAAGGTTGACAAAGGGCAATTTAATTTAAAAGATACAGTAACATACTATAAATCATCCTTGAACTCCAACTGCAATTCTTTTAAAAATGCTTAAAGAGCCTCATTAGCAGTAAACAGACAGGCATAGTTGCATGAAAGAAAATTTGACTAACTCTACTGAACACAAGAGAGGTTAGCTTCCATTTGCAACTGACTGTGTATCCCTAACCCTGGTAGGGTTTTCTGTGTAATCTCTCAAAATTCTGTTCTCTTCTTTCAGTTTCACACATAGGCCTGAGGAATATTCAGCCAATCCAAACATATAAACTAGCTAAATGCTACTGGCTCAAAACGCCTCACTAACTGAAGGTAATGGTTTTAAACTGGAAGAGGATACATGTAGATTAGATATTAGGATTAGAAATTCTTTAGTGTCCGGGTGGTAAAACACAGGAACAGGTTGCCCAGAGCAGCTGTGGATGCCCCATCCCTGGAAGTGTTCAAGGCCAGGCTGGATGGGGCTTTGAGAGACCTGGTCTAGTGGGAGGTGTCCCTGCCCATGGCAGGGGGGTTGGAACTAGATGATCTTTAAGGTCCCTTCTAACCTAAACCGTTCTGTGATTCTATGATGATGTGAGCAATAAAGGGGGCACAATGATGTCAAAGCCAGTTACGTAATTATATGTTTGTACAATACATTACACTTAATATAAACTCCCAAAGTACTTGAAATCAGCTCACATTGTTAAAATATATCTGAGATATAAGGAATGTATGTCAAAATAAATAATTGCATATATTTTCCAGTTTACTTAAATAGTTAATATAAATATCACCATCTACTGGCAGAAGAAAACATGTATCAGTGTTCACAAGTTTGTAGAATCAATAAAGTTAAAGACACAAACGGATTCCAGTTCACAAAGCTCTTAAAAATCTGCAGAAATGCCATTAACTTCTCTCCTGCCTGGAAATGTCGACTTATTTTTCCCAAGTTGCTACATGGAGCTAGAGGTGTCTTGCTGAGCAGCTTCACACACTTCAGTAAAATTACCCTGTGTGATGAAGATGCTCATCCTCATTTAAGAAGAATAATCTTACTTTGATTTTACACTATGCTGTTTCATATTCACTATGTTCTCTGATCCATATGAAAAAAACTTCATTTTATTGTCGTGGTTTATTTGTATAGTGATATTGGTTGCAAAGGGTTCCTCATATCAGTGCAAACTTTTTTTATTTTCTGGGTTTTTTTCACAGGTAAGTATATCTCTAACTTTGATGTAGAAATATTGCTGAGAAAGGAATTCTCCTATTTTTTCAAAGGTGAGGCTAGTTTGCTTGGTAATGGAAATAGGGGTAAAATGTTAAAAGAGGGACAGCCTGGGTTTTTATTTGCCTTTTTGTGTCTGAGTCCTTAATATGCTCCATTGTGTTTTCAGGTTTTTGTGTAATCCTGAAGGCTAAGCTTTTAGGAATTTTGATAAAAGCTTAGAGTTTCTTGTTCTCAGTTGCCTTCAGGAACTGAAGCTTTAAGTAAAACATTAAATAGCACAAGACTTGTCATGAAATTGTGAGAGTTTGCAAGATTGAGATTGCAGAAATCAAATCTTGACCTGATTTGAGCTTAGACAACTAAAATAGTTGTGAATAGAAAGATATCAAGAGAAAAAGAAATAGCAGAATGTTATCACAGTTTGGACAACAGGAGATCAGAAAGAAACAAAGGAAAAAACTAAAATTGAGAATGTAGCAATAAAGGAATGAAAATACTCTATGTGGAAAACAGAGATAGCAGAGTAGATTTTAGAGGAAAGATCAATAACCTGGGAGACATAAAAATGTCCTCTCCGGAAGGAAAAAAAGGAAAACCAGGGAGGGCAATGTCATGAAAGTCATAAAAGATCAGGGTGTTGAGGTAAAAGTATTGATGGACCCAGAAAGACTAGAAGGAGTAAAGATAAGGTAGAAAATAAGAAATTTGGCCAGAATCTCCAGATCACTGTAGATCCGAGCAAGATTCCTTTAAATAGAGGAAACAGCTAAGAAGGCATATTTGAAATAAGACAATAATGCAGCTTGTTCATGCGTTGTCATAGACTGAGGTCTTCTAACTGTTTTAATACTGTAAACTGGTCGCTTCATGCTAGAAGACATCCTAGCAAAGAGTAGGAACTGGTGTTGCTCCTGCCACCATGCTGCTGATCAGGTAGCACTACTGGAAGATAGGTGGCTCAGCAAAATCTCTGCTTTAAACAGAGCTAATTATGAAGGAGATTTGAGGTGCAATCTTCAAGGATAGTAACCCAAGCAATAGTTCTTTGCGCTGTGGGTGTAAGAAATGGCATGGTCTGTAGACAGTAGGTAAGTAGTGAGCTGAAAGTAAAAGCTTTCAGAAAGCTTTGTAAAAAGATGTCAGCAGTTCGGAAGGGCTGAAGGGATGAGAAATAACAAGGCTTTTCTTTTTATGCCATTAATCACCCTTAAATTGCAAGGCCACTTTTCTGCAAATTTGAATCTTGCCTTTAATGCTTTCAAACACAGAGCACACAGCCTGTGTTCAGGGGAAATAATAGGCAGAGTCAAATGCTTGTGCTTGGAATTTGTCTTAAGGTGATGTCTTAAGGCATTGGTACAGAGTAGATTTCTGCAGCTCTGAGATCTCACTTATTTTTCTGTGCTTTTGGATACACATTATCCTCTTCTGCTTTCTACTTCCTCCCCCTCATTCTTTTGGTAACCATCTCTATTTTTGCTTCTTTAGCCAGAGGAGCACTTTGGAACAACGTCAGAGCTTGTAACAGATTCTTCCTGACAACTGCATTAGTACTAAATGGCCCAAGATCAGGATATCTAATGGGACTGACAAACTCATCACTAGTCTTTTTGGCAAAGAGGTCAGCAGATGATTTCACAACACTCAATAAAAATATACAAAAATAACTACGCTATCTGGAAAAGAAAAAAAAAACACAACACATTTTGTTCTTTCAAACAAATCTTCTGTTCTACTTTACACAAAGCATTGAAGATCATCATCTTTCTATCAGTTAGCTACTGATGTTGTCTAATTTTATTTACAAAACTGTCTTTGAGAAAATAAGAATGTGAAAAGACTCATCACAATCCCAGATTGATGCCTAAGGTAATTGGCAAATAAAGTATCATTCCTTACAAAGCAGAGCAGGGGAAAGAATTCAGCATCTCATGCATTAAAAGCCACCTTTTCACTGTTTCAGCAAAGGGTTATCAGATATAGAGGTCAGAAAAAAAGACCACTAGAAATCTGAATTCTTACTTTTCCAAGCTATATAGTGAAAACATCATAAAAAACACAGTTATGTTCAGGGTGCAATTCTACATAATGCCAACAGACTCCTGGGGACTTACTCTGACTCCTTAAGTATAAGTCCTTCTTTCTGTAGCACATGAATCAGACCGCCTGATTTCCATACTACCCCTGACAATAGGCAGTAAGTTATGGTATCTAGTTCACTGATTAGGACTGAAGCACAAAAGTGATCCACACTACCTTGAATTCACGTTGTAACCCATGACTCTATATGTACCTTTACCCTATGTCCTGCCCCACGCTCTCATTGCAGTCTGGAATGAGTCAACTCATTTTCCATCCAGAGAACTCCAGGCACAGGGTGGGAGACATTCACACCTGAATTTTGACAGTAGGTTTGGACATAACTTGCTTATGCTATTTTGACTCTAAGAAATTGATCCAAAACTCTTACACAAAGTTAGTTCAGATATTTAGCTATCTGACTTCATAGGTCAGTAATATAGCTGGGGATATCGCAGACTATCACCCTAGAATCCTTCTATAGAGAGTGGAGACAAATAGGCATTTTTAGGGTTCAATTCACCTGAGCTGTTTTAGATTTCTAAGCCATGATGAGATGAATCATGTCCAACAAGTGGCTGTGTTTCTTCCCTGACTATAAAAAGTCACCATGCTGCCTAGCTCAGACAAATACATCCATATTAAGGAAGAATGTTTCAAGTTAGGTGAGATTAATCTCACACGTGGAGGCTAAAGATTAGCTTTAAGAGTATGTAAGTGGTTTACAATGTAGACAGGCATCATAGTGGGACTTTCCAATATATTTAGATGCTTTGGCAGTTTTAAAAAACTCACCAGCTGCCTACCTGTGATCTTTGGTACTTACATACTCCTACCAGGTTTCCCGGTAGAAATTCCCCACGGAAATATTCACACAGAAAGATCAAATGAAGCTGCTTATCCTTAAAACCAAAGCAAAGCAAAACAAACAACCCCACCATCACGCCCACAAAGACAAAGTAATAGTTTTAAAAGCTGGGCTGCCAACCCTATCCAAACCACAAGACGCTCAGCACCTGTTAGGATCAAACCTTCATACCATCAATCTTTGTCCAAAAATCTAGAAATGGAGGGTTTCTTTCTGATTACAGTCCTCTCCAAGGCAAACTGAGAAATGTGCTCCCTAAGCAAGGGAGCAAGACATTTTCCCATGAACACTTTTTATGCCCACAATTTTCCAATCCTAAGAGTAACCAAAAACAGTCCTGCAAAATCTGTGAGAACTGGGACAAAGGCAATATTATGTATTTCGTATGGTAACTTACTTATCTTTCCTAATATAGCACAGAAATGCAAATAAACAAAAAGCCCATCTACTTCAGTCAAAAAAGAAATAAATTATGTATTCCAAATAATATGTTTCAAATGACGATAGAAATGGCTTGCAAGAACATATCAATACTTATTTGAACAGCAGCATACGAGTGCTATAAAATCAGCCACAAACATGTTCTTCTAGCAATTACAATACTTTTTGGTTGGTTGGTTGGTTTTCAAAGACTGAAACCTCTTGTTGTTTTACCAGGAAAATATCCAACACCACTAAAACCAGGAAAATATTTCTGCAGTATTCCAGAAAGACATTTTTTTCTTTAGTACACAAACAAATAGATATGTCAAGTGGCTACCCTGCACCTTTTCTAACACTGGATTCTCTGGAAACTCCTTAGATGCTGTAGACTTTCAGACTCCTTTGCCAATGTTAATCGACCAATACAATAATCGGAAGACACACTAAAAGGCTGTTCCAGCTGTTTCTATTGACTATAATATACAGTCATAATCATTTCACTCAGAGAACAATGCCATCTTAGTTATGTTTTGTACTACTTAAAGTTCAAAATAAATTTGTAAATATGACATTATTCTGCTCATACTTCTAACTGCAGTCATAGTAAGTTAATCATACAGTGTGTAATGGAAAATATTAGCTAATGTCCAAACATTTACTGCTTGACATTACTGTCAGTTGTGTGTCATTAATATTCTTATTAAGTGCTATGTAAGGTTGGTCGAATGGGCATTAATGGCCTTTAAAGATACAGATGAGAAAAATGGATGCTTGTACACAGTTCTTCCAGTCGAAAATATGTATTTATACAGCTAAAGACTGTAATTTATCTGCAAGGGAGAGTGAGGGTTATCAAAAGTAACACACCACTGTTACATTGGGGGATATTATATGACATTTTCTATATATTTTAATGGCAATTACATCTATAAAACTTGTGATAGGAAGAAATGGCTTTACTGCAATTAGCATGAGCATACCTGCACACACACTCGAATCCTATAAATTCTTAAGATCAGTTTCAACATTTGACACCATTTTCTGTAAAAACTTAGTTATTTCTGTCAGATTCTCCCAACGCTTGTGAGCTTTGCAGGTTATGACTCTTGCACAGTGTTAAAAAGCTCCTGTGTTATAAAAAGAATAAAGGTTTTGATGATTAATTACCAGTAGTCACCTGCTGTATTACTATCTGGATGAGAACATTAACATGGCAATCATCACTGCAGTCTTCTGAATAAAATAACTATAAAATGCATGAAATCAGACATGCACAGAGTGAATCACCAGTGGAAATGTATGTCTATTGGCTCTGTGAGGCATATGATCAAAAGGATGATCTAGACAGAGCCACCAACTCCGCAGAGCATGAAAGCTGGAAAAGTGAAAAAAACAGATGTGCACGGAGCTAAGAATGACAAAGGGGCTAAACCTGCAGAGACAGAAAGCCAAATTATAACATTCTCATAAAGGTGTAACCACCTGTCAATCAGGGTTTTGTCTGCTGAGACTGCTTCAAAGACTCTAAAAAAACAACCAACTAAAAACGGTCAAAATGAGCTAATGTGTTAATTGCTGTGGGGATCGAGGCTAAAGCTACAGTAATTTCAGAGAGTGCTAAGAAAAAAACCTTTGTAGCTACAAGAGATCTGTGCAATCTTTTTGTTGAGTTCCAAGATGCCTAATATGTGAATCCTGAAATCTGGCCCTTAGGCTACAGAAATGGGTTCTCTTGGCTGATGCGTTTCTCTCCAGCTGGGTTGCGAACTATTTAAACTTTGTCCTTTCTTGTGCATCACTACCTTTTCAGCCAGATTTTGCACCTGGGACAAAAGTAGCAGATAATCACAGAGACTGTTGAAAAGCGAGTTCATATTATGACCAAAGTTTTGTGCTATGACTGCCAGGAGCTGACAATGTGGGCAGAGCAAGAGGAGGGAGTGCCGGGACCAAGGAGCTTCTGTCTGTAGGACCCACTCATTATAGACCTCTCCTTTTGACTGCAGTGGGCAAAGCATTAACTTCCTTAGAAGGAGATTTGACCATTGGGGTGGATGAATAGTGTTCAAAAGGCAGAGAAAACATCGATATTACAACTAAGACAGTCATCGCAGAAAACGCCATGTTTATTATGTTGCAAAGGCAAATTTTTTAGAACAAACAAAGTGTATTTTTGCATCTGTTCAAAAGCATGCTGGGGTAGTTGTTTGGTTTTTTTTTTCCCCTTTTTCCACAAGACCTTGCTTCATTCAACAGATGGGGTGGATAGGATGTAGGGAATGACCAGCTGTTCACTTTTTCTGTATATCCTCTTACGCTCATCACTCACTGTGTGACCTTTACCTCACATACCATACGCCACCCAAACCATGCACTGAGCTCTGAATAAATATTTGCTTCCTAAATCTTATTATACTTATACTACAGCCATGCAATCTCAAGTTACCTTGTCTATCATTACATCTCCCCTATGAAAAAAAAAAACACTTTTTTGATCATTACTTTATGCTAGGGGAGCCAGAGACAAGGAAGCTTGGCAGGACTCACAAGAGGAAACAATCTTGCAGAATTGCAAAGAAGGAATAGGAAATATTTTTCCTATTTTATGAAATGTCCAAAATGTTTTCACTGCTTCACTGAAATTTTTTTGGCACTTTCTCAAAATTAATCTGAGCGGTTGGGTGGGGAAGAGATTTTGAGGGTGAGAGAGAGGGAGAGAAAATTAGAAATAATCAAAGCTTCATGATTAACTCCTCTTTAGATACAGAGGGGCCAAGTTTAACCCCTCACATCTTCTAAGCCTCCAAATAAGAAATCACGGAATCACGGAATCACGGAATCTTCAGAGTTGGAAGGGACCTCTAGAGATCATCTAGTCCAACTCCCCTGCTAGAGCAGGATTGCCTAAAGCACATCCCTCAGGGCTGCATCCAGACGGGTCTTGAAAATCTCCAGAGTAGGGGACTCCACCACCTCCCTGGGCAGCCTGTTCCAGTGCTCTGTCACCCTCACTGTAAAGAAGTTTTTCCGTGTATTTGAACGGAACTTCCTATGTTCTAGCTTGTGCCCATTGCCCCTTGTCCTGTCGCTGGGAACCATTGAAAAGAGTCTGGCTCCATCCTCCTTAAACCCACCCTTTAGGTACTTGTAAACATTAATCAGGTCCCCCCTCAACCTTCTCTTCTCCAGGCTAAAGAGTCCCAGCTCTTTCAGCCTTTCCTCATAAGGGAGGTGCTCCAGTCCCATAATCATCTTGGTTGCCCTTCGCTGGACTCGCTCCAGTAGTTCCCTGTCCCTCTTGAACTGGGGAGCCCAAAACTGGACACAGTACTCCAGTTGTGGCCTCACCAGTGCAGAGTAGAGGGGGAGAATGACCTCCCTCAACCTACTGGCCACAGTCTTTCCTATGCAACCCAGGATGCCATTTGCCTTCTTGGCGACAAGGGCACACTGCTGGCTCATGGATAATTTGCTGTCTACAATAGTTAACTAACAATAGTTAAACGTGTTAAGTAACAATTAAGTACATATTTATGGTGTGGAAGAACCAAGTTAAAGACACTGTTCTCCCATGGTCTGCTATTTCCTTTCATGTCTGTTGTGGACATCCATCTTCTTCTCAAAAGCTGCACTGAAGCCTACTCATTCTTACCAAAAGTTTCATCCTAAGAAAACATTTTCACAGCAAACTCTGCTTGTGACAAGTACCTCATGGAGCCGTGCATCCATTCACACAGCCCAGCCAGATGTGTGGAGCGGAAGAGTTCAATTGGCAACAGAAAGATCTTGAACAAAGACACTTTGCATGTGATAGTACATAAAATATTCAACAGTAATCCACGTGGAATTATTGGACTGCTTTGTGGTTGCCTGCGAAGCTGTAGCAATTGTGATTGGTGTGGACTGAGGAGGACACAACAGATGCAGATTAGATACAGGCAGTAGCATAATGTGGAAGATATTGCTTCAGCCCACACACCTGAAACCAGAATCATTCCTTTTTCCCTTTGTCCCAGCTACATGTGGCATCCGTACCGAGCTCAGGATTCAGGTCATTTCCTTTTGCCTTTGAGGAAAATAGGTGCACCTTATGTATCCCCACCCTGTTAATAGACATTTTGAATCTTACTTTCAGCTTTTGTATCCAGGGCACTTATACTGTTGTTCCTGTTTAATAATAGTTTGAGGTTAAAAAAAAAAAAAAAGCAACTTTTAGATTTGGTGTGCAAGGCATAAGAAAAAAATCTTACTGAACAGGGATCTAAATAGCAAGACTTGTTTTCACAGTTTTGACAGCAAATCTATGCTGAACACTGAGGAAAACAGATTGGGTAGGTCTTGTTCAACTCTTTGTATGTCCAGATCCTCAGGTGCTTACACAGGTTTGAGTTTTCAGCAAAGTTTAATTGACATTTAATTGAATTCTTGGGAGGTTTGTGTCTCCTGAGATTACAGAATTCATCCATGAAGTACTCAGGCACATGTTTAATTTTTAAATCTAGCTGTCTTCAGCAAAACAGTCCACTGATAACTGGATTTGAGCTCATGCTTAAAATTAAGAGTATGCTGAAATGGCCCATATGAGAATTATACTACAAAGCACTGTCTGAAAGCATGAAAAGCAATTACAAATTAATGGGTAATTCTTGCACAATAATTTTCTTGGTTTCTGAGTCACTTAGGGCAAGGTCCCAGTGTGGTATCATTGAAGAAAGTATTTAGTCAAAATTATTCTAATAATCTAACATATTTTTGTAATTTATACGTTTCTCTGCAAACATATACATTGATCCTACAATCAATCACTTTTTAGCAGAAGTCACTAAGTCTATTAGTCCATAATCATACATACACGTATACATAAATATATATATATATAAAAAAATAAAAACTTCCATTTTAGCACATTAAAGCAATACAACATAAACAGACACTGCCCAAGCATCCATCCACAGGGGCCACCTCACCACTTCTCTGACTCCATAGGAAAGTCTTAGAACCAGAAGCCAAGGTATGTCTAAGCCACTGAGAGACAAAAGCTGGATCCTTGCTTCGGCAGAGGCAAAGGACCATCATTCTCTTCCCCAGTGGAGACACCAAAGCAGAAAGCATGGTACTTTAGCTCCACAGAAGTTAATCAAGCTTAGAAGAATAATATTATTAGAATAAACTTGCATCTAGCTGCCCTAAACTTCACAATATTCACAGAACTAAGCTTAAATACTGACTTCTAGACGTAGTCATGTTTCCATTTTATGTCAGTCTATTGAACCCCGTGACTGGCATGTTATCACAATGGCAACTCCAAATTCAGATAGTGATAATAAGAACTGAGAGAGTATGTGGAAAAATATGAGTATATTTTAAAATGCATTTTGATTTTACAGGATTCATATGCTTTAGACTTTGTGTTCTATAGCTATGCAGGCATTTAAAGTTTTTACGCACGCATGTTAACAGAAAGACAGTGCTCATCTCCAACCTCAAGTAGCGAATGAGAAATACTTCAACTTGCATAGTCAGTCACACAGCGGAAAGCTGATACTTTGTTAGCTTCCATATGTCATTGATTTTGCTCTCTTTTGGACTGTCTTCTAACTAATTAATATATTTATCTAACTGATTTACAGAGACCTTTGACTGCAAGCACTTATTTATGTGCTTAGATAACAGCACATAAATAGTTCTGTCACAATAAATTTGACTTAACACAAACCTAGAATTAAACGTAAAGTGTTCACAGAGTCAAAATACAATAATTTCCCTATTATACTTATTTATGAGAATAAAATAGCAGATATTGTAAACTAAGATTATTTTCATTAAAAATACTTGACCCAAAATAGTGGTAGACTTTTCTCTACAAACAACTTAATACAGAACTTAAATTCTAATTTTGAATTATTTTGAAGACTTACTGATCTGTTTGCAGCTAGTACAGTGCTAATAAAAATTCTAATTATAAGGATAAATGATTGTGCAGAACTTATTTTTCAGTCTTATCAGAATACATCATGAAAACTTACACATATAAACATCTAGCACAAAATGTATTTAGTCCTTTGGAAAGCAATTATGAATACAAAATTTCTTATATCAGCTTTTAATTAAAACACCTTAATTTCTTCATAAATCTTTTTGGGGAAAAAAAAACCAAAACAACAAAAATGGTCACAAACCTTTATAGTCAGGATAAAGCTCTCAGAACAAGTAAAAACCTCAAAGTTGAATTCCGGGATTGTACATTTTTTTCTCAGCTTGGAACACGTTCATAGAGGAAAACTTCTGAAAAAAATGTACAAATTTCCAGGGCTGTGAAATTATGTATGAACTGCAGCATTTTTTGTTTCCCAAATCAAATCCTGCAGTTGGATTATTCATTCATCAGTTTTACCATGGGCAGTGGTTCCTGAATATTTTAGTTACAGGATAAAAATGAAGATAGTTACATTCAATGAAAAAAGCTACAGCTGTGATGGATATACATTTCTCTAGCAATTCTGTCAGTTTTAGCAAAGGGAAGAAAGGAAGCATCAAGCTCATACTCTGACAAATGCACAACTATAGCAAAGAAAAGAGCACGTACAAGAATATATGTGCATATTTGGGTGGATGCGTCTCGGAGCTTTGGCTTTTTTCTAGCCAGCCTGCAGCACTTTAATGGAACATAACTTCCACTTCCTAAAGTTCAAGAGGCTTTAAAGGCTTCTTAAATTAGGCAGCCAAAACCATTAATCTCCTTAGAAAATCTTGGCAAAACACTGAATTCATATTGACACAAGGACTAGGAGGTAGCAGACTCAATTAATGAAACCATTTCTCTCCTCTGATGGCTTTGCTCTTTCTCTCTGAAATCACCAGGGTAACACTGACTTTATCGCAAGAGCAGAGAAAGAGCTAATGTTTTAGGATGGGAACAAACAGGTATTGATAAAATAAGTACTGAGTCAAGCCTGAATCCAAACATGAACTCGATCTCCTTTCCAGGCTCAGGTGAGCTGAAGCCCATCTCCTGAACCTAACGTTGACAGTCCAATGCTTACTGCTGGAGAGCCCAGGTTGGCACACTTGGAGCATCACTGCAGATCCAGACCCAGCTGTGACGGTGGAACAGGTTCATGTCCTCACCTGCTCACAACCATCCCTTTGCTAAGGTAGGAGTGGCTCACTAAACGAAGCAAGGTCTTACAAGGGAGTGTGATACCACGGAGGAGACCGTGTGGCACTGCTCTGACTTTCAGTACCTTGAAGACACAGCAGACAGCTTGCTTCTTAATGGTACTGTTAATTACCTTATGGAGAAGGAAATCAGTGATTGTAATGTACGTGTTATTCATCAGATATTACAGTGGCTTGTGCCAAAATGCCCACAAATAAAACAAGGGTCCTTTTCAACATTTGCTTTGTAGCCTATAAGAAATGATTGGACAGGACAAGCACAATTCAGTTTCCACAGAAACATTCAGGGCATTTTTTCACTCACAATACAGCTGTTTCTCACACCTATTTACAAAGAAACTGCACTCTGCACATAATCCCAGCAGGACAAGTAAGCTCCTATTTACTCAGCAAAAGCAAGAATGGCCATATTTGACCGTTTTCGTTTCTTTACATCACTAGTTTTATGGTCTACAACCTTCATAGCATTTTGCTTTCACACTATAATGCACTATTTCAAACAGAACCTGAACAAATGCTTAAGCGCTGAGACTGAGTCAGGTTTCTAGCCTATTTGATACACTACATCATTAAAATGTTAAACCAGGTAGACCGTCCCCTAAAGGGTATATTCTCAAGACATATTTTTCTCCACAAGTTCCTTGCCTTTGGCTTTCAAGCCCTCCTAATGATTGAAGCATTTTTAAAGTAAATAAAGAGATGCAACATGTACCTCGCCACAACGGGGCACATTTTGTAGACTGTACCTGTCCAATCTAAATAATCGGATGAGAGAATAAACAGATTTACTGGGAGAAGAAAAATATTGCAAAGAAGAAAAATATTGAAAAATATTGAAAAGATCATCCAACGCTCTTCTTTGTTGCTAGAAAGATGTCTCATCTGCGTGGTTTCCCTGAGCCACACTTCCCCAGTTATTCTTCGTTTATCTGTTGCTTCAGTTTACCAAAGTATCCCCTCAAATGCTCAGATCCAAAATAACATTGCCATGTTAAAAGCTGATTAATATGTACAGCCAGTGAAGACCGGGTTAAGTTTCATTCACTGTCTGTCTCCTGGTTATAGCTATATAAACTAGGAGAGTAGGGCTGAGTGTGTGGCAACTCTGCCATGTTAAGCTTACCTAAGTTTCAAACACAAAGGCTTTTTAAAGGTTTAGCAACCTGGATGAGGAATGCTCATTATTATTAAGCTAGGCATGGATTTTCTGGGTTGGTGTGTGGTTGTTCTCCCTCTCCCCAGCAGGTCCCGGAGAGCACAGAGTGGTAGTGGGCAGCACAGCCGCGCCATGAACACCACCACTTCTCTGCCTTCTACTGGCAATGTAATACATCACTGCATACCTGTATGAATTAACAGATGTTAAATTAGCTACCAGTGAGTTTCCTTTAATGAACTAAAATATTTCATATTTTAATGAATTAAAATAAATAAAAATCAATATAAAGGTGACAGAATTCAGGTAAGCAGTGTCAAACTCTCATTGCAATCTATGTATAATCAAAAAGTCCCTTACTTTACATCTCTAACATATAGAAACTAACACTCACAACTACAACATTCATATAAAGAGGTCTAATATTTGATTCAGAGTTAGTTCTGTTAAACTTTCTTGTGCTTTTTTTACACACCGCACGCTTTCAAAAGCAAACTTGAATTTCTGAAGTTGCTCTGATGTAATTTGCTCCTGATTTGTATTTAAGCTTTATCTCCATATTCATTGGATTGTGACATAAAAGATTTTCACCACCTCAGAAAATTAAGCTATACACTTAAGCATGGGTCTAATATCAAATATTAGATAATCAATCAGGAAAATGTACGCTTCTGTCTTTATGTACAACTGCATCTATACTGTCATGTAGATAATGTATTTGTGAGCATGTGTAGATATTTGTGTATGTATGTAATCAGCTTCTCCACCTGCAAAGTGGGGATAATTATTCTTTCTTTACAAGTATCATGAGGTTTAGCTTAATAATTTCTGGCAATTGGTGTGAGATACTCTTAATGAATAACTACATATGGTAAGTGGTAAGGTTAATTATTCCACTATGACAGAAATCAATCACTATTAAATCCTTTCTAGCTACATAATGAGGCAATCTTAAATTTTTTGATTTGGCTAAACTGACTTGACAGAGTCACATTGCTACCATATGTTGGAAACCCAGGAGACTCTCATGGAGATTAGAGTTTAGCTCACAGAAAGTCCCTGTGCAGGCTCTAAAGGACTGAAAGAGACTATAAAATAAACTATGCCAATTTTTAATTCTTTTTTCTGGTATGTTTCCATTCAAATCAGTTGTGTTACTCTAGAAGATTATTTAATACCCTAGCCATGGCATAGAATAAGCCCATGGCTTTCCTCATGAATTGCTGTTGCAACGTTAAAAAATAATTATTGCAGTGCTAACTTGAAATAACAAAAGAAAAGAATTGTGATTTTTATCCTTGACTGTAATAGTCCTTCTTCCATTGAAATGATTAAGATTCAGAACTTGTTTATTTTTTTTGGAGTCCATAATTCACCACATTTGTCTTTGATATTTAAGTAGGAATGTAAGGAAGAATATGAAGTTCATATGTGAGGAAGAATAGCAAATAAAGAGTGATTTGTGAGGCCAAAAAGCCTATATATACTTGAACGCTTACATCTCTCCTACACCAGCAATAAACTAGTAGCTGTCTTTTATTCAAAATCCAATTTACTGATTCTCTGTTAATGACATAAAACATGCAACAGTACTGAATGGTGTTCATGGATGGCTAGATGAGCAAGCCTCTTCCAAGGGTGGAACACAGACTTTCACAAAGAGGGAAGTTCAAGCTTTCACATCATTAGTGGAGTTTTAGACCATATGCTGCCAAGCTCAAAGGTAGCCAGGCTGAGCTTTCTGTGTCAAACTCATTATCTCTCAAAACAAATGTAGTCTCATGCCTTCTGCAAACAGGAGATGAAAGTCTCGGCTTTCAGTCAAAGTCCGGTTTGTTCATAATTAGGATCTATAACAGTGCAAAACATTGTCTTTCTTAAAAAAAACCTTTTTTCCCAATTGAATCAAGGATCTTTCAAGTTTCTCTCTCATTCTTGACATTTTATTGCCCGCAGTTACATGTGTACAGCAGTTCTAACAGTAAAGGAGAAACCTCACTGGAAGGTGGTTGTTTTTATCTGATTTGCCATTATGCGGCGTTTGAATTTCTCCCTGTGTGCTCTCAGCATAAAATAGTTACAAATTCATGAAAAATTTAGGTGTGCACTGTTGGTCGAATGTTTTTATAGGAAAATGTGATGGCCTAGGAAATGGAGAAGGATACCCCACTCCCAAAACTTGGGCATTTCTTCTTCCCCAGCTCTTCTATTGCTTTCTACTTGTTTTTCCTGTTTATTGCCTCTGATCCTCCCTACCTTTCCTTATATTTGTTTTCTCTCTTGTTTTATTAATCGCACAAGTAAGGTCAGTTCCATCTCAATGGGCCAGAGACAAACGTAACTCTGCAAACAGCATTCCCCACAGGAGCCATAACAAGTTTTCAAGGCTGTGAATGTTTGTGTACAGAACTGAACAGACAAATATTTCTTGCTAATAAACTCGGAGAGTTTTCTTTTTTCCTAGCGTGTTTGTCCTAATTCAGGCTGCCATCCTTAGCACTGTAAGTCAGTGTTAATCAGCAGAAACAGGAAATTCCTCAAACTATGACTAAGTGGACTAGCATAAGCTTCTCAGGGTTTTATCAGATAATTTTACTGTTTTGATATTTAAGAAGCAGTACCTTTAGCCCCAAAATTATACAGAACACTCTAAACTGTATTAAAAAAAAAAAAAGATTTAATGAGAACTAAGCTTCTAAGTATCTGAGCCATCAAAGAAAATAAGTCTTAGGGGCCTACGTAGTTCAGTACTACAAGACTTGAACAGTATATAACTAACTTTATATTTGGTGTCTCACCACTCTTTCACAGAAAGCCTGGGACAGAGAATTGAACTTGACCTTCACAGTCCCAGTCAAGGACCTGATGCCACTTGCTGGACATCTTCTAACTAAACATTTCTTTAATCCAGTCCAGACCATGCCCACTATTTGCAAAGAACTTCAAGTTCATGCATAAGCAAATTCTGTGCTAACCACTATGGGCCAACTCCTTATGCTTAGCAGAGTCTGTGTAGTTCAGTGTCACAAGAGGTTATAAAATGTGTTGGCATTTTTTTAAAGGGATGTCTGTGAATAATTTAATTTGTGAATATAAATGGCGGCGAGTGTTTGTAAAGGCTAAGTTTAGCCAAGGCTGGATAATCTCCTCAAGCTCTTACTGTAATCAGCAGAGAGAGAAGCTCCTCCAGAGGATGTCAGAATAGGCACTTTTCTTTGTGCTAACTCCAGAAGGTGCCAGGGAAAATTAGGTTTGCAAGGACAGAATAAATCTCATGAACAATTAAGACTAACTCTATGGTGAGCTCTAAAATGCCAAGACAGAGTTCTTGTGCGTGTCTATTACTTAACAAGTGCAGTAGCAGAATGCCAAACAGGGCTGGATAGATACAGTTATATCTATACTGCAAAACAAATTCCAGTGTCTAATGCCAAGTTGTTGTGGAATTTTCCGGGATACAGGATGCCTTCACGTTTTTTAGATGCAGTCTCTCTGGAAGTCAGAAAGTAGTTTCTGCCTAAAAATTGTATATATTATATATCATGTTCTCATTTCAAGAAGTTGTTGTTGTTTTATTTTTTTTCTCTTGGAGAATTCAACACCCAAAAAAGTTAGTGTTATCTCACAAAATTACCATTCTCATCATGTGTGTTTTCCACCTTTTGCTAGTCCTGAGCAATCACATCTGACAGAAACCCATGCGGAAAAGTAAAAGAAAGAAAGGATTTTATTTTGGTGCTTGCTGGATAAAGAATCCTTATTGAAAATGCAGTATGTAAGGCAAGGTTAATGATATTAGGCTGTTACTATGCTTCAGTTTATTAACCAAAGCAGAAAAAGATATTTTTTAGAAAATAACCAGAAGAACTTAGCAGAGGAGAGGGGCTGCGTGAGTATGAATTCAGTGAAGAAGTGAAGGAGAGGGATTGTCTGTGCAAAAAAGAGGGAGAAGTGATCTTTGATGACTTCTGGAAACAGGACAATCACTGCTTACATGGGCAGTGCTCTCTGGCGGAGGCAGAGTTATGGCATGGCACTGGTGCAGTAAATAACAGTGGCACATAAAGCTTCTGCCCAGTGGCTCTCCAATGCCCCAGCCCGTGGCCACACAGCAGATGAGACATGGCCAGCAGAACACTCCAAGGGCAGATGTCAGGAGCCGTGGTCAAAGATGCCAGAATCATAGAATCATGGAATCTTCTAGGTTGGAAGAGACCTTTAAGATCATGGAGATAATCGTAGCTGGAAGCACTGATTTGACTATGATAGCAGTTTCCTCAGTTCCTGGTTCACAGTCAGGTTCCTTGCATGGACAAAAGGTAGCCTAAGCACAGGTTGTCCTGGGTACTAAGAGTCTGGAGTCCTGCACACTGGGTTGCAAGAGTGAAGAATCAGGTGTGGCTTGTTGGCTGAATCAGATAATAACAGTAAATCCTCTCTAGCAGTGAGAGGACTAACAATCTGGTGAAAGTTCTCTCTGATACTCCAGACCTAATAATTTAGATTCATACAATCATTTTGGTTGAGAAGGACCTCCAGACATCACCCAATACAACCCTTTCACTCAGAGAAGGGCCACCCTCAAAGTTTGAGCAGGTTTCTCAGTGTTACAACCACTTGAGTGCCGAGAGTCTCCAATGACAGAGATTCTGCAACTTTTCTAAGAAACGTTGCATTTCTCAACCACCCACACTATGAACAGTATTTTTCTTTACATCTAATCAGAATTTCTTTGTTGTAATGTGCACCTATTGTCTCTTGCCCTTTTGCTGTATCTATGAGAAGAGCTTCTGTCATTTCTATAAGCCACCATTAGGAGGTTGAAGACAGTAATCTCACCACCTTTTCTTAGACTTCTCTAAACTGAACAAAAACCCTATTCTCTTATTTTTTCATCATAAGCTGAATGTTGGCTTCTCAATGGAGGGGAAATTTTTTATGCAGAGTCTTCCTAAGCTTCATCTATAATTCATTCCGTATATGGACCAGCTCTAAAACAGATCTTTTTTCTGTTCTAGACAGAACAGAAGAGAACAATCCCTTTTTTCAAGAGTCTTATTTTAGTCATCCATACTTTGTATACAAGCAGTATATCTGCTTCAAGAACTAGCTTTTCATTCAAGCTTTAAACAAACAACGCTCTCTTCTTAGCCAAAAGTAACCTGAGAAGCTGCGAACTACAGTAATTACAACTCTTCCACTACCTAGGTAAAGATTTTGGAAGTTTTCTTTTCTCTTGTAAAAGAGAACAACCCCCCCTCGTGTGAATAGTAAAACAAAGGTAAAATTAGCAAGGTTTTACGTAACATGTAGTGATCCTTAATTTATTGTTTCCAAAAGTAGTTATTCTAGCTGTGCTTAGGTGTGGCAGACAGCTTGATATATAGGATTTGGATATTTGTGGAGGACAAATATGTAATGAGGAGGGTGATCATTTAGTCAGCATACTTCATTTTGTTTACATATTTTACATGAACTTTATAACATTGACTTTATAACTTTAGAAGCTGATCTAATCAAGATAAAGTTAATCAGTTTTCTCCAGAAATCTCAGTTTTCTAGGAAGTTGTACAGTAAGTGTCATTAAATATAGAACATTAGGGAGAAAGACTGTTCTCTATTATCTGTCACAGTGTCTCTTAAAAGCTTTGATCTAAAAGGCCTTTGCTTTTATGGTTAAGAAAAAAAAAAGTTTGCAATGAAATGGTACCATTTGATGATCTCTGACACATAAATGTTGTTTCATAGAGGGTTTGTATAGAAAACAAAAATACTTTAAAATGCCACCTATAACTGGTTTCTGAAAGAGCACATATTTCAGGTTTGAAGAACAAAATTGTTTTTCCACATATAAACATTCATTTAGGTCCCACTCCCACACAGCACTGACTCCTCCAATAAAGAGTATGACTCACATCATTGCTGGTGAAGGATATTGACTTTTCTTTCCTGTACTAAACATCACACAGGCACCAGAACTACGAAGTTATTAACTAAGATATATCACAGACTAGTATCCACTGACCCTGGAATAGCTTCAGTCCAGTAGTTATTGAGCTCTCCACATCCTCTCCGGGTGCAAGACTAGGTTTTATTGTTTCGGTAAACCCACTAATGTCATTTGCTACATCAAAAGACACATTTTAAGTCACCTATATTGTCTCATCTAAAACCTTTATTTGTCAGTTAAATGCAAATCAAGCAAAAAATACCAAATTCCTTCTTTCTTAGGTAACTTCCAGAAACTCTTTTCTTATTTCTCCTTTCTTTCATATTTTCTCAGACAATAGTCTTTCTTGTGCTAATATTCTTCACTCCCTGAATCACAGGTATGTCCCTCCCTGCTCCACACCATTCTACTTACTGGCTTTTCAAGTAGTCACCTAGTCTTTAGACTACCCCTAAAAGACCAGGATGTTGAGACACCTCTTTCTATTCTCATAACAGCTTGACTCATATCCTCTGATTTACTCTACTATCACTCTGTCACAAACACTTCTGTAATGATCTCACACGCAATCCATCGGGAAACAGTGCATATCAATGTATTTTTTTGTTTGTAAGGTAGTAAAGCTGATTTAGGTGTAATTTTCCAGGCACTCTTTCAGAGTGGAAAGATAAGATATGTGGTTATGTATAGTAGCTTAACCGTATTTCCAAGAAAAAGCATTCCTAGAACGGTGCATTTGTCCTTCAAACAAGTGAATTCATGCATGAGCCAGTGCTACTACTCTCACAGGCAGCCAGATCTGTATTTATAGTGCTAAAAAGGAAAAACATGTACAATCATTTCCAGGCGTGTAGAAACCCAGTCACAGGTGCTTTGAGGACTAGGAGTGCCACAGCTGTTAGTTTGTCAGGGGTAAGGTCTGTTAATGAAACTGAATTGCTGGCTTATGGCAAATAAGCATTGCATGTGAATAAACTGACTGTGGTACATCAGTGGCTGAAAACCAACAATATGACAGAAAAAATGTTCGATATAAAACACTGACCTGGGGGACTCAGATGGAGGGTTACGCCTAATTAAAGTAAGTAGAGTCAAACACACAATTCAAACAACAACATCTGTTAGGAAACAAAGCAACTGAAAAAGCATTTATTATTACACTGAGTTTCAGGAATAATTCACTTCAGGCAGGTTAACTGTGTTTGTCACATAACTCCCGGGCATTTTTCCATGCTTTGATAATTGCAAGGCAACTATGGGATACTTAAATACAGAATGCCTTGAAACAAAGGCATTTAAGCCCTTCCTGGAGAGCCAGCTGTGGTTATTCCTGTGTTTTTAGCACAGAAGCTCAAACAAGAATAGGAAAAAGCCATATTTCCCCTGAATCCTGCTGCTGTCTTCTTTCACTAAGTTGTTTCATCTAAAATGGGAAAAGGACTACAGTATCATAGGATATCCAACTGAGAGAATGATAAAGTTCAATTCATGCTTTGAAAGTTCCACGTTGGGGGTAGGAAATTCACAGTTCAGGTTTTCATTCTCCTTTCTTTTATAATCTTTTTTCCTTCCTCACAGGTACATTGATGCAAACTCCTGCAAGTCAGAAATCAGTCTCATAGCACGTAAGTACTGGGGCCCAGTGGAGTCTCTCCATTGACTTCAACAAGCTTCCAAACAAGTAAGAAACTTCCTCTTTGTGACAGTTTCCTCATTTTAGGTATGCAAAAAACATACAGAAGAGAGAGGGAAGAGGCAGAGAACATGTGATGGTTCCCATCTGGAATCTTCCCATTGCATTATTTATATTCATTCTTAAAAATTTAAATGAGTAATATTCCCCTCCTTTCTCTCTCTGTGACTGATGCTCAAGAACATTGCAGAAGCATATTTAACAACATGAGTTATTAGATTTGCTTATACAAATCTGAACGATGGTAAGTGCTTATATTCTAATTAACTCTTCATCCCTGGTTACGTAACTAGGAAGTACCAAATGACTATGCTTGCTGCGCTACAGGAAATCTCAATAAAAATAATGTGGAGTTCATACAGTGAATCATTTTTAGATTAGTGAAAAAAGTGAAGAAAGCTCAAGTAATCTCAATTTATATTAATAGGACACTATCATGTTATATACACGTAAAGCTGTGTGATCTTTGTAGCAGTTAATTTCCTTTCGAAGAGACTAGAACTTTTCTCTTCTTATTTCTATTAATCATGATACTTTCTTTTTTCTTTTCCCTGTGTCAGCCATGGATTTAGTTACATATCTGTTCAATATTATATGCACAAAAATAAAAAGAAGACTCAAGAAAAAAAAATGTTAAAAGCAAAATTGTTTGGAGCTATGACTTCCTGAACAAAGGAGAACAAAGGACTGAATTACTTATGAGTTTTTGCTTTGTGATAGGGGCTTTTTGTTTGTTTTTAATGCCATTTGAGGAGGCTTTGGTCACATTTCTTTATCCTCTTTTTTACAAAATTGCAAAGTTTTTTTGATTGCCCAACAATAATCTTCTCATCTGTCATTATTAAAAAAGTTTTTCGCACTATATTTTTCTCATCAGACTTTTCTCTCTTCTAGTGTGAAAAGATATCTGGAGAGAAAGTTTGAATATTTTTGTATAATCCACTTTATAAATATCCTAAATCTCAGTATCATAGGACCTGGAGGAAATCTAGACTCTAGTGACGTTACTACTTCAGGAATGTTTTTTGCTTATCATTTCCTGTTTTTGATTTAATGGACAAAAATATATTATGTATTCTTTAATACTGAATATCCTAAGACAACTGGCTGAAACCTGACTGAAAACTGTGACAAAAAGCTAAACCTACTGGCTCATTATTACAAAAATATATTATCACTAAATATATATACAGGCATTTTTCAACTCTTATCTCTTAAAATTAATGGCTAATTCTCTGAAGTTTAAAACCAGGTGCTAACGTTTTGATTCAAAGCCTTGGACTTTTCATTCATTTCATAGCCTTTGGACCAGAGGTCAGTTGTATTGGTGAGTGCCATGTTTAGTACTCACAGATATCATGTTAGATTAAAGCAAAGCTGGACAATACAAAAAGGACCTGGGCATTCTAATTGACAAGCAGCTGACCATGAGCCAGCAGTGTGCCCAGGTGGCCAAGAAAGCCAATGGCATCCTGGCTTGTGTTAGAAATAGTGTGACCAGCAGAAGGAGGGAAGTGATTGTCCCCCTGTACTCAGCACTGGTGAGGCCGCACCTTGAGTATTGTGTCCAGTTCTGGGCACCTCAATATGAGAGAGATATCGAGGTGCTGGAGCGAGTGCAGAGGAGGGCAACGGAGCTGGTGAAGGGCCTGGAGAATAAATCTTATGAGGAGCGATTGAAGGAGCTGGGACTGTTTAGTT
This sequence comes from Chroicocephalus ridibundus, assembly GCF_963924245.1. Taxonomy (NCBI): domain Eukaryota; kingdom Metazoa; phylum Chordata; class Aves; order Charadriiformes; family Laridae; genus Chroicocephalus; species Chroicocephalus ridibundus. Next base: position 16,394,093 of record NC_086284.1, on the reverse strand, counting down.
TGAGGAAGAGGAGGCTGAGGGGAGACCTCATCGCTCTCTACAACTGCTTGAAAGGACATTGTAAAGAGGTTGGTGCTGGTCTCTTCTCACAGGTAATTAGTGATAGAACAAGAGGGAATGGCTTCAAGCTGCAACAGGGTAGGTTTAGGCTGGACATTAGGAAAAAATTCTTCACAGAAAGAATGGTTAAACACTGGAATAGGCTGCCCAGGGAGGTGGTGGAGTCACCATCCCTGGATGCGTTTAAGACTCGTTTAGATGTGGTGTTAGGGGATATGGTGTAAGGGAGAACTTTGTAGAGTGGAGTTGATGGTTGGACTTGATGATCCCAAGGGTCTTTTCCAACCTAAATGATTCTATGATTCTATGATTCTATGAATACAAGTTCATTTTGGTCTAGATCACTTTGGTCACTCTCTTAGAGATGAGAGGGCACAGAGCACATGGGTCGAGGTGTTGCGGAGTGCAGGCCAAAATGCCTGACCTCATGCCATGCCCATCAAAATCTCTGCATGACTTGGAGCCATAAGTCAAAGCCAACACACGGCATAAAGTCAAAGGCATGAGCAGCTGCGAGAGAAGTTTCTACATGTGAGAAACATGGAGTATTTGGAATTTATGAATCAGTTATTCTGCATTTCTTAAATAATTAACTCAACTGAAAAGTCACCAAAAAAAAGTACAAACCAGGAGTTAAGATACTACCTGAATAGATCTAGAAGTGGAAGAAATAGGAACCACGTTCCTACACAGCAATTAACCCACAGCAGGATTTCTTTCAGCTATGACATGTCTTTTCTGCACTGGAAGATCTGGAGAATATTCAGGACAGGAGTTATCTCTGTTGACTTTTCCTCTGAATAGAAAATCACTTGTAAGAGAGCTACAAACTCCTTGTAAGTTCTCCCTTTAGTTATAAGTTATACATGATGAGAGATTTGCAGAGGGTGAAAAAAGACCTGCTAAGTCTGGTTGATACAGCAATAATGCAGTGAAATTCAGAGACTACAAAACTTCAAGGTTAGTTTTCATCCCAACTCCCTGCAAAATTCTAAAATTTTAATTGTTTTTTCTAGAAATTATAATTCTGAATAAATTTTCTCCAGACGTAGTAAAGCATTTCACTAAGATACTTTCAATCATTTCATAGGTCTCTGAATCTAAATAAATAAATGATTTGTTCTGCTAGGTTTCATTTAAAATCAGCTCTAATATTAAGCTACATTTGAGTGTCACACTGTTAAGAGAAATGTCTCTACCGATGTTTCTGGTATCCTTACTTTTCATCTTCTCTAACACATCCAGAGTTGTATTTCTCATGAAATTGTATTGAAGTTGCATTCCTATCTGAGAGAGATCTACAGCATGCTGCTGAGAGACACAGAATTTCTGCTGGCCATATGGGATAAAAGAAAACAACAAAAAAATATTCTGAAAACACCCCAAAACTGCAAGTGACTCACAGTTTTCATAAGCACTGATAAGAAAATTCAGTCTTAAATTTTTTGATGTTCCAAAGCTAAATTCTTTGCACCGGTTAAAAAACACGAAATGTTCTTGGGTTTAACTGATCAGCAGATGACATTTGGATTTTTCTCAGACTTTTTTCCTCATTACAATTTGATTTTGAGAAAACTGCAGCTTCCTTTTGGTAAACAAACAATCAAAAAAGTAATCCCTTTGTGATATTTGATTCCTAGGTAGTTACTTTGGTAGCATTTTACATCTATTTTGTGTTAACTGGCAATGGCTGGCAGAGGAGTATATGCAAGTATATAACAATGTAGCTCTATTAATAAGAACATAAATTTTAGTAGGAATGCCAAGGAGCAAGCTTCATTTCTACAACAGGCTATTATGTTATGGAAATGTGTTTTCTAGCTGTTGTGCCTGTCTAGACTGCTATCAGCAGCTTGTATTCGTTATGAAAGCCTGCAGCTGGTCCATGCAAAGTTTGCTGTTTTGCAGCCCATCTGCTCGGAAGAAGAGATCTGTAACACTGCCCAGTTTGGAGTAACGCTCCCTTATCATTGTAGTTGCAGTTTCTAAATAGAACTCTGAAATAATGATGGTTACTTTTCTACTTTTAGATCCCAGTAAATTAACTCCTGTCTGGGCAGATGGCTATCCGGCTGGTGAAACCAGGGACAACTGAGAATCAAGCAAACGGGGCTGGGGAGTAGCATCCTTTCATTTCTGTGGCTTGCTTGATCCCTGTAGTCCCACTGAAACTGTGATGCTGAATGTTCTCAGGAGATGAGAGGATGGCAATGAAGCTAAGTAAAGTGTGAACAAATGGAGGTGTTAAATGCAGGAGACAAAAATAGAAGCCCGCGCTTGGAACTATGTGCACTACACACAGCTAATGTGCTATGACATTTCCAGGATTTCCTGAGCAAGACGTGAACTTGGTCTTAACTTTAGTCAAAATTTTAGTAAGCAAGTCCAACACGCTCTCTTCAGCAGTAGCCAATAGCCGTGTCATTAGTAAAAGTTCAAGAAAATCCACATCAACGCTGTTCTTACTTTTTACTGATAGTAGTAGAATTATTTTCCATTGTCTACTTATCTTTTAATATTCTGAGGGGAAATATTGTTTTTTTTCTTCAGCTCATTTAGGTTAATTCTGTTCTGATATTAAGTGTTTAAGGAGCCTCTTTCTGAGTGACCAAGATCAGCAAACTGATTTATATTGTTTTAGGTTTAGCTTGTTGCCTTGGGATCCCAAATACCCTTATTGATATCAATTACTACTGACTCAAAAAGGAACTGGGAAAGATTATTGAATTTATATAACATATGTCAGTAATGAAAATATTCTCCTTTTTTTAGGCACAGGTTCAGTTATGGGACTCTGCAGTGGACCACCTGTTCTTATTCAAACTCCTGCTGACCTGAGAAACTAAGATGCGGAGAGAGCCAACAGAAACTGTGTAATATTGATCAGAGAGACTGATTAGTGTCCCTTAGCAGCACATATGAGTCCTTTGCATGGATTATTCTTGGCTACTTTGTGTGCAATTGTGGCTCGTTCCTTTGTTCTGTCACTTGCCTGCTTAGCTGTGATTTCTGGCACCTGCTGTTCTGCTTTCGCCTTCTTGTACCTGTTATCATTTATTTTTTGCTATAAACCTCTCTTGCTGCTGATCACTTTCTCTACACAAATTCTTAGCCTGGGAGAGCTCTTAAACTCCTCCATCTCATGACTTGTAAATCCATGTCTCCACCTCTGGTTCTAACCTCATTATAACCATCCGGACCAATCGTGCAGGTTTCTAGTATGATGAACCTGACACAACCAGGTGATGGTGTACAATGACAAATCAGGAGAAGTAACCAGACAAAGCAAGAGATTTCAAATCCAGAAATATACTATATACTAGTAATTTATTTTTTCAATGCTTTTAAACTCAAAATTCCTAAAATCTTAAAATGGAAAAAAAAAATCATAAAATACTACTATGTCATGGTTAATATAGATCTTAAAGTAAGGTTTCATTAGATTCTCTCTTTGATTAATCCAGTTTGCAAGGAAAATATGTGTATTATTCTCTTAAGGATTATATCACTAGAACAGATGGTCTATCTACAAGGCATAGAACTTGACCTGGGGAAACTCTGCTCCCACATACGGCATTCCTGGGGCCTGTTGATGTAAGTGTTTTTTGTATGTGTATGTTTTCATAGTGTCTGAGAAACAGTAAAGGCTGAGTTGTGACCCACAAAAAACACTGCTTCTATAGCATGATGCTAAATATATGTTTTATGCCCTGGGGCAGAATTGGAGGTTGTGCAAACACATACGAAAATATGAGGGCAGTGTGAGTAGTGTTGAATCGTGTTGGAAGATCAATGCATGGAACATGGCTAAGGGCAGAAACATATGAAATAGTTCCTTAGAAAAGAATAAAATGGTAGTCAGCAAACCATAGTAAAATCAGAACAGGGAACACGGAGCCATTCTTTCTACCCCTTTGAATGATACGCATTGCAAGAAATTAAGAAAAAAGCAAACCTCCTCTCTTCTGGTAAAGGAATTTATGCTCTTTCTGGCCTTTGCTGTTCTATGGAAAAGGAGGAAAGGAAGAGAAGGCATCTCAAAGACTTTCCCATGATTTACATGCCCTAGACAGGCAGAATCTGACCTTTAATTTGGCTAGATGTGCATTGATTAGGACTGAATCTCATTAAGACACAATCTACTGGGGGTGGTGCAACTGAAAATATAATATTGATTAAAAAATAAAATAATCCTGCTCTCTCTCTCCCTCCTGACTGTCTTAGTTCATAATTAGCCTTCCCATATAGCTTTCCTCCTACATGTTATGTAGCTGCCAGTCTGACAGGAAGCAAGAATGCAATTAGAAATTTCAAATTAGCAGTCAAGCACAGACAAGGGAAAAGGGAACCTGCATCATGCCCAGTATGTGGTTTGACTGAAGCTTGATTGCAGCAATGTGAGTTAAAGATTTTTAATTCAGCATAAAAATATGACTGCTATTATGATTCTGTTACAGTTTGGGAATTGCGTAATACTTTTCTTATGCAGGATGACCATGAGAACCAGCTGATATGCAGCAGCACAAATAGGGTCATTTTTCCCCTAAAATACAAGACTGAAACCATAGAATCATAGAATAGTTTGGGTTGAAAAGGACCTGTACAGGTCATCTAGTCCAACCCCTCTGCAACGAGCAGGGACATCTTTAGCTAGATCAGGTTTCTCAGAGCCCCATCCAACCTGACCTTGATGGGTTTCCAGGGATGGCACATCTACCACCTCTACAGGCAACCTGGGCCAGTGTTTCACCACCCTCATTGTAAAAAAATTCTTCCTTATGTCTCATCTGAATCTACCCTCTTTTAGTTTAAAAATATTACCCCTTGTCTTATTGCAACAGGCCCTGCTTAAATTTTGTCCTATTCTTTCTTATAAGTGCTCTTTAAGTACTGAAAGGCCGCAATAAGGTCTCCTCAGAGCCTTCTCTTCTCCAGTCTGAACAATCCCAACTCTCTCAGCCTGTCCTCATAGGAGAGGTGTTCCAGCCCCCTGATCATTTTTGTGGCCCTCCTCTGGACCCCTTCCAACTGGTCCACATCTTTCCTGTGCCGAATGTTCCAGAGCTGGACACAGTACTCCAGGCGGGGTCTCATGAGAGCGGAGTAGAAGGGGAGAATCACCGCCCTCGACCTGCTGGCCACACTTCTTTTGATGCAGCCCAGGATACGGTTGGCCTTCTGGGCTGCCAGCGCACATTCCTGGTTCATGTCCAGCTTTTCATCCAGCAGTATCCCCAAGTCCTTCTTGGCAGGGCTGCCCTCAATCCCTTCATCCCCCAGCCTGTATTGATACCAGGACTTGCCCTGAACCAGGTCCAGGACCCTGCAGTGGGCCTTGTTGAACCTCAAGAGTTTCACATGGGCCCCCTTATTGAGCTTGTCCAGGTCCCTCTGGATGGCATGCTGTCCCTCAGGTGTGTCAACCCCTCCACTCAGCTTGGTGTCATCTGCAAAGTTCCTGAGGGTGCACTCAATCCCACTGTCTGTGTCATTGATGAAGATATTAAACTGTACTGGTCCCAGTATGGATCCCTGAGGGATACCACTTGTCGTAAGTCTCCATCTGGACGTTGAGCCATGGACCACTACCCTCTGGATGTTACCATCCAACCAGTTCCTCATCCACCAAACACTCCACCCATGAAATCCATCTCTCTTCAATTTAGAAATTAGGATGTTTTGGGGGACAGTGTCAAAGGCTTTACAGAAGTCCAGATAGACAATATCCGTAGCTCTTCCCTTGTCCACTGATGCAGTCGCTCTATCATAGAAGGCCACAAGGTTCGTCAGGAAGGTCTTGCCCTTGGTGAAGCCATGCTGGCTGTCTCGAATCACTTCCCTGTCCTCCATGCGCCTTAGCATAGCTTCAAGGAGGATCTGTTCCACGATCTGCCCAGGGCACAGAGGTGAGGCTGACAGGTTGGTAGTTCCCAGGGTCCTCCTTTCTACCCTTTTTCAAAATGGGTGCAATGTTTCCCTTTTTCTAGTCACTGGGCACTTCACCTGACTGCCATGGCTTATCAAATATCATGGAGAGTGACTTGGCAACTACATCAGCCAATTTCCTCATGATTCTGGGATGCATCTCATTAGGTCCCATAGGCTTCTGTATATTCAGGTTCCTCAAGTGGTCATGAACCTGACCTTCTCTTACAGTGGGAGGGGACTTTGCTCTCCCAGTCCCTGCCTTGTGGGACTATTTTACAGAGAAAGCCTTAAAAGGCAAACTTGGCCAACACTGACTATCTTCTAGAGCTGTGGAAAGGAACTGAATCAGAAAGGGTAACATTCCCCTCCCTCCCTCTTCACAATCTTTTAGGAATGTTCAGTGCCATGATAAAGGATCAGACAGTAATGAGACAATATCAGAATCTTCCCAAACAAAGCCAGACTTCTTAAAGAGTGACTGCAGCACCGACGCAGTGTTTGAATGAAAAGGATATGTTTATTTTTTTATTTTAACAACAGAGAAGCAGTTCAAATCCTACTTTATTGGGGAAGTATTTGAAATTATTTACTCAGTGCTATCGGGGGACATGATGCAAGGTGTTAGCAGTTTATAGGAGTCCAGGGAAAGACTGCATCTATGAGTTTGGATTAGCTTTTCTGAAATTTCATTTAAGACTATCAGCATCTGTTTTAGCATTTACAAGATAGTAAAGTTCTAATTTACAAATTATCATCATTTTTATTGTGGTTGTGACTTAATTGTAGGGAAATTTCATGGGAAGGGATCTTTACAGAGAAAAAGAAAAGTAGCAAATTTGGTGTATTAGCAAGCTAATTTTCTTTCTGAGAGAAAACTGTTTTTGAGCTGACCTATTAAAAACATGACTGATTTAGTGTTTGGGCTCTTCAAAATGATCACTCACTGAGTAATGAGCACAGAAAGCCACAGTAAGCATCTTCAGCTGGCCTGTATCGCCATAGCACCACTGAGTTCACCGACGGGATGCTCTTCTGCTCTCTGCCAAGATCTGGGTCAAGCTGAAAGTTCAGTAAGCTTTATTTCTAATGACCATTTAATAGATTGCTGTGTTTCCATGTTTGTAACCCAGGGTTTCAAAGGAGTTGTTCAGTGTTACATGGTTCTCCTAAAAGACTTAAAGCAAAACCAACAGCTCACCTTCAGCACAGTAAAAGAGAAGCAGCAGCTCGCATTGTCTGAGAGGGAATGGTACTGGAGGTAAACCAGATAGGAGCTAAAATGATGGAGTCCGGGAGAGGAAATATGAATTTCAGAGCTTCTGCTGGAGCTTGTGCATTGCTACAAACCATGTTTGGCCCTGTGAAAACAGAAGAAAAGCTCGCTCCTCATAAAGAGCTTTCAGACATGTAGTTTTTTCTTCCCACCTTGGGAAGCAGAAGACCAGAAGAGAAGGAAGGAAGGAAAGGAAGGAAAGGAAGGAAGGAAGGAAGGAAGGAAGGAAGGAAGGAAGGAAGGAAGGAAGGAAGGAAGGAAGGAAGGAAGGAAGGAAGGAAGGAAGGAAGGAAGGAAGGAAGGAAGGGAGGAAGGGAGGAAGGGAGGAAGGGAGGAAGGGAGGAAGGGAGGAAGGGAGGGAGGAAGGGAGGAAGGGAGGAAGGGAGGAAGGGAGGGAGGAAGGGAGGAAGGAAGGAAGGAAGGAAGGAAGGAAGGAAGGAAGGAAGGAAGGAAGGAAGGAAGGAAGGAAGGAAGGAAGGAAGGAAGGAAGGAAGGAAGGAAGGAAGGAAGGAAGGAAGGAAGGAAGGAAGGAAGGAAGGAAGGAAAAAACAACCTGAGCAGAATTGATGTAATGAAGCTAAAAAAAGCGCTTTTTTGCATTTGGCAATGTTGTTTGCCATCCAATCATTTGTCCAAACAACAATGGACAAAATCACATAACAGCAGCTACACAAAATCCTGAGTGGGAATAGTGTGTGGGGAGTAGGGATGTCACTAGAGTTCATCATCTGAAGAAGGGAATCTGCCCCAAAAACCTGAAGTTTGAAGGAGTGGGAGCTCTCTCTCATCTGGAAGACATTGTGGCGATGTTATCATGTTTTTGAAATCAAAAGAAACCTGGACCCAGAGCGAGGTGGTGCAGTCCCTGTTAGAAATCATGCGTCAGAGCCCTCAAATCTTCTGAGTGAAACCCTTCATCAGGAAAACATTCAGTACTTCTGTTGTCAATGCTTTTTAGCATGGTAGAAGCTTCTGGGGCCAGGAAAGTTAAATCTCAAATTAAAAAAAAAAAAAAAAAAAAAAAAGAAAAAAGAAAATGGAAAAGCAAGATCCCACTGTGACTTGACTAATAGAATGTTGTGATACTGAGACTGAGGAAAGAGCAGTAAATGTAAAGATATTTAAAGAAACATGCTGAATCTTAGACACATTGTTTGGAGTTTCATTTTACCCGCTCTAGTATTAGAAACACCCTGTTCTATCCACATCTTACTGCAATTCTGTTCAGATATTTGCAGTTAATACTCTGTTTTAAGCCTGTTTTCAAAAACATTCAAACTCATCTGTGACATTCTTTTAATTTAAACCAAAGTTGGCATTTCCTTTTTTACATTTTTTCCCATTACTGCAGGGGTTCAAGAGTTCCTTTAAAAAATGCATGTCTTTTGTCTTGCATTTTAAGGGAAGAGGCTTCCTCCTAGGGTTTCTACTCCTGTCTTGTGCTGTAGACCACTTCTTCACATCTAGTCATTTAGAAGAGGTAATAGCTCTGTATCTGAAGATACCACTCCAAGCATTTTTCTGTTCCTTTACTCAAAACTGATAGGTATTCCTTAAAATTGTAGTAAGAGAGACAACAGTGCAGATCTTCTTTGAGGGGTAGATAATAAAATCCACTGTCAAATTCCCATTAAAAATTTCCTTAAGATTATTCTATGCTCCACTTAACAATGTTGATTGTATGTGATTAGAAGGTATTTTTTACCTTTGAGGTTAGTGGATAACCTTCTTTATGTAAAGCAGCAAAGAAAAAAATATCTTGCCTTTTTTTTTCTTCCTACTTTCACTTAGATCTACAAAAAATGGGACACCAACATCAGCAGGTAAGAGCAGAGCACAGTACACAGCATTGCAACTACTTTCTGGAAAAGTCCAACGGAAAAATACGCATCTGTAAGATCCGAGAAAAGAAAAATGTCTGTGAATGTACTGTTACTGATGAAGATCTAATTAACAAAATAATTATTTGGTTTGTGTGCAAACAACGACACAAATCCTGAAAAAAAAATATGGAAAAACAAAAGTCAACTTCTGTATGTCAGAGTTTAGTGTTGAGGATGAGAGTTAAAAAAAAGTAGAAGTACCATGTCTCTTGAGAAGAACAAGCGTTAAATTTAGTAAGCAGAAACATTACCCTAAGGAGAGACCGGAAACTTCAAAATGAGTTACGAATCAAACACAAACCAATAGCTTATGTTAGATTTTTTTTATTTTTTTTTAAAAGCAGAAGCTGGAAAAAAGAACCCCAGCATCAAAGAAATGAGAAAAATGCTGATCTTAACACCTGTTTAGATATTCTTGAATGCTCACATTCACAGTTTGCAGGAACCGTCAAAATACGAAAGTCCTCCCTCTCTCTTTCATATTTTTTTTTTTTTTTTTACAAGGAGTTTACAAGGTTTACATGGAGTTCATAATTTATTGCATGTAGTAATTTTGGATGTTTCCATATTTGGAAATGCTTATGGGCTTGGAGCCATGCTCACATTTTACCAAAGAGCTTCAGGGAAAGATGCCCAATGTGAGATTTAGGTAGTTAAATTAGTTCAAGAAAGTGTGTGTTAGTCGAATCACTTGATCTCTGGTGCAACCTACAGTTATAAATATAGACGTATATCTATATATACAGACATACATGAATGAAAATAGGAATTTGGTATTTCTGGCACTAGCCTGGGTTTACTTAGGAGATCTCCTTACAGACTTAATTATTGCCTCTAGTGATTTGTCAGCTTTTCAAACCTTTTAATTTAAAGTTGTTTAGGTGGCAGTGCCCTCAGTGGCTGTAGCTCTGTCACTGACTGGAATGGCAACAGCAGCAGCTCCTACTTTTGTAGGACTGACGCGTTGCTTCTCCATGGTTCCTTGGACAAATTCTTTTCTTCTGACTAACAATATTTTCTGACTGCATTTCAGTATTTTCACCTTTGACTGTTCACCCTATTACATGGAGCAACAGCAACCAGAGAATGCAGGGAACAGGGATGGCAACGTGGGACCGACTGTTGGAGCAGAAGGGAAGGTAAAATGCCCAGAGATTGCATGTGAATGTCACAGTTGGTGCAACACTAGCAGTGACACACCAAGGGCAACTTTGCAGACCCAGTTTGAATGATGGCTGCTCACACATCCTCCAAATCCCCAATGCCTGGTGCAACTCCCTGGGGCTGGGGAAAAAGCAGCCTCACCCGTGGGAGATCTGCTCTGGTGGAAACACTGAGTCACCAGCTGAAGGAGCTGTAGGAGGAGATGAGCAGACTGCGCACCATGAAGAATCGACATGCGATCAACAGGTCCTTTGTCAGAACCTGAACCCACATCGTGTGGAAGGAGGGGCAGACAGAAGCTGCACCTGAACAAGTGGAGGATGCAGAATGCCAGGAAGGGGAAAACCAGATGCTTGCAAGTTTGGTGACAGGAGGAGAGACCCTTCCTCTCTTTGCAACTCTGCTTTTACAGAGTAGATTTAATGCCCTGATAAAAGGTGAGGAGGAACAAGTTTTCTGACAGCATAATGTGGAGACATCTGAGCTTTGATTTGGGTTTGGATGAGATAATCTCCAAAAGTCTCTTCTAAAGTGTTGTTTGATTCTATTCAATGATTCTATGATATTAGTACATTTGAAATTTCAGAAATGCAGTCACAAATCAATATCCAGAATCATTTGCAGGAAGGCTGGTGTATCCTATGAGCTTGATTCAACCGACTGTGGTAGAGTCAACATCCCTGGAAGCACCAGCCTTAATATTTCCATACTGCATTGCCCACTTTTCCTCTACAACTTATCACATGCCATCACCCTCAAAATTGAGTGTTCCAATCTAATTTAGTGATGCTGCAGGATACATCTCACCACTCCAACAACTGCATTACATCCTGCTTCCATTTTCTGCTTGAGAAATACAGACTGGCTGGGTTATGTCATGGTTTGGGCTGGGCTGGCCACTGAATACAATACCGTGAGTTTGGAGCAATCAAAATGCTACTTCTTGTTTCCATTTTTACATGTTTTCTATACCACCAGTAATACTTTGCAAAGCAATGCTCTGAATCTTCTTTCATTCTGTGCCTTATAAGTAGTGAAATTTTTGAAATTATCTGTACATTTTATATATCACGGCCTTAATCCATCCTCAGAATCCATGAAGAACATCTAATAAGGAGGAAACATTTCTACCTTTCATTTTGCAGCAGCAGGTGGAATGGGACTATTTTTAGAATATTTTAAAGCAACCTGGGTATTACATTAAACAGTAACCACGTCCCCATAATCCAAAATAGGTTTTGTTTCTTCCCATACTCCAGATTCCCCGAGAATTGCCTCCTAGGAGGTAGAGTATATCTGGTCTTTTCCCATCTGATGTTAGACATCAGATATCCCCAGAGAACTTCTTTGTATTACCATAAAATGAGAAGAAAAATAAAGCTATCTGGTCTATAGGATTTGGAGTTCACCAATTGTCATGAATCATCTGTTCTGGGAACGCCATCAATCCATCTTGTTCGATGCTCTAACAATTTATACTTGTTCAAATACACAGTCTTTAGAGAAGTTAATCTTCATTTAATATGACAAGAATTCAGAATATATGTCAAATCAATCAATTCTATTTTAAGGAACTGAAACTTCTATTTTGACTTCATTGTTCCTATTTATTCCATTCATTCAATTGCTATTTTATAGGTATTTTGTAACTACTAAAAGAAACACTCAGTATATTTTGAATTCTTTTTTTTATGCCAGCACAACATGAAAAGTGCATACAAATGAGCCAGAAATGAAAATGAACAAGAATGTTGTAATGAGTGAAATTATTTTTTCATTTTGAATTTTCAGTTAAAGTGATAGATTTGCACAAAATGTTTTCATTTCTCATAATCCGTATTTTCCAACAGAATAGTATTTAATTGTAGAATTTCAATCAACTACAGTAATAGAATTTGGAAGATTTAAACATTTTTCCTAACTTTTTACTAAAAAAATATTTAGTATTATTTTTTTTAAATATTTTGGGATAATTTTTGCCTGAAATAGACACTTTATATACCTTAACTGAATACATGTCCCTGCCACTGAAATCAGACCATCTGTATGATAAGCAACATATTTGCATGGAAATGAATAGATTTTTATTCAAAGCAGCACATTTTTGCTAATTCCAGTAGCTTTTATCCAAACACAGTTATTTTTCAAAACCAATGCATTTTAATTTATATCAAGATGCTTTTTATCACATTCTTCGTTTCACAGTCTGATACATTCAACTAACCTAGCAGGTATTATCTGTAGAAACAAATTAATTTGCAGTAAAAGCACTGAAAGTTAATTTAAATTTATGCAGTTTCTTTTAGCAAATTATGTAAATTTAAAAAAAAATAAGCCAAATCTTTATATATCTTAGAGTTACATTAATGTCTTATTCTCAGAAGATATTAGGTCATTTTTAATGACTCCATATTTACTAGTTTTATCATCATATTTATAGTGCTCACAAACATACACCCAAGGTTTGGGTTGGAAACAACTATATGATTTCACGCAAAAAAAAAAGCAAAAGAAACAAACAAAGAAGGGATCATTTAGTACATTGTAGAATTACAAGGTGTCTTGAAATTGCCTAATAAAATAAGCAGGTAATAAGCATGATTCAGCTCACATTGAGGCAGAGAAAGGGTTTTTTCAAGCACCTGCTTGGTTACTGGGAGTAACATGAGTGTGTTTTTCCTAAATCACAGACTAATCATCTAAGATCATTCAGGTCCAAAGGTTCTTCAGAAGATCTCCAGTCCAACCCCTTGGTCAGTGCAGGGCCTCCCATGAGATCTGACCAGGTTGTTCTGGCCTTCGTCCAGTTGGGTTTTGAAAAAACCTGCAAGAACAGAGACTGCACAACCTCTCCAGGCAACCTGTGCCGCTGACCAACTGACCCCGTGGGGAAAAGGTTCTCCTTATAGGTTCCTTATAGGTTCAGTATGCATCTCAAACTTCTATTTATGTCCATTATCTCTCATCCTCCTGCTCTGCAGAGCTGAGAAAAGCTCAGCTTCACCTCCGTGATGACCAATGACACCTGCTTAGTCACTGGCGGGTGCTGTTATGTCTCTCCTGAGGCGTCTGCTCCAGGCTGAACAAACCCAGCTCGCCCAGCCCCTCCTCACAGGGCAAGTGCTCCAGCCCCTGAAATTTTGGCTTGATTTTCTGCTCTCACTCTCCTAGCTAAGTCTGCAAGAAACTCACCCACTTTCCATATTGCACAGCTCCAGATGCAAAGCTAGAACACTGAATAGAAGTGTCTTCTACAAGCAAGCTTTAAACAAGCCAAAATTATATAAGGAGCTTTATGGGCAAGAGACGAGGAAGATTTAGGAAAAAAAAGCCTGTATTTAGTGCCTGGAGGATTTAGATAAATAAAAGCATTGCTTATACACACCTCACTCAGCTCCTTTACTCAGATTCTCTGACTGACATACAGACTAACATTTGACCACACATGGATAATTCATTGTTCAACACAATTTTTTGATCTCTGTGCTTCTTTTGACATTGCCAAGTATATGCTTGTCTTTCCTCAGCTTTAATATGATCATCTGCTCTTCCTTCCTCTTCCTGACCTCCTCCTTCATCCGGTTTGATGTGTTCCCCTGACCATTTCTCTTTGCACAACAGCACAGCAGGATCCTGCTCCTGTCCTCCCTCCCTGCAGGCCCACCTCATCTTCTCACTTTCTGTAAATCCCATTTCAACTCCAACAATATCTCCTAATCTTCAGATTTTTGACATTTGTGCTCCAGCCAGTCTCACATTGCACTCTCTGCAAAACCTCTTCGTAGTTACATCTGTCACAGCTGGTCTGAAGCCTGCTATTATTTTTGCCAGTGACATTTTAAATCTTTAGTTTGTTCTACTGCATTTAGCTGAAGACCAGGAAGATAATACCGAATCAATCTCTACTCCTTTGCACACCTTTGTAAGATTATTACTAACATCTCTACAGCTAAACCAAGGAACTGCCATTGTACGACTTCCTCCTAGTATTTCAAATTATACAGATGTGTACTTTGCATCCAAGCCTTGTAATATTTCTATGATTTGGATTTTTTTTTTCTGTCCAAAAATTATCTGTCCTTAGTCCTTATCATTTATAGTTCTCTTGGTTTTGGTCCTGTAAACAGTTGGACTAGTTGATCGTTGTAGGTCCCTTCCAAATGAACTACTCCTATTCTGTTCTGTTCTGTTCTGTTCTATTCTATTCTATTCTATTCTATTCTATTCTATTCTATTCTATTCTATTCTATTCTATTCTATTCTATTCTATTCTATTTCTATTCTATTCTATTCAACACCTTCTAGCTACCTCCTTCAGACTGTGAAAATGAAAATTTATTCATATTTCTGACCAGTTAGTTATCTGCTGGTCACAACTACCCTTCCAACCTGTTCTAGTATCCTCCTCTTCCACCTCTGCATTTTATGTGTCAATAGTATGCTGTCAATATAATTACATTCCTGAAGCTCATTGCATACCTACTTTTTATATGAAAACAGAACTCCTAAAAAGTAGTAGAAATATCAAAGTGGAATTTTAAACACATTCCACACTTGTGTACATCAGTCTTATAGGGATATCTCAATTAAAGTGGAAGAGATTATAGAATTACTTAATTTCTGCAGATTTTTAAAATATTTTCGTATTAGTCTGCTTTTATTAAACAATTCACCAAATGATAATTCAAATGAAGCTTACAAGTTGTTCTGACAATTCCCTGTATAGATATTATAATGGCAGTGACGATGAACAATGTTTTAAACATGTATGGCTACAGTGAAGACATTATTCTTTCAATTATTATCTATGTCTTGATCCTGCAAACACTTCATCGTGGCAGCAGCTTTCCCCATCTGAGTAGTCTGATTGTTCTCAAAGGAACTATTCATGTGAGTGATATTTTCAGGTTTCAGAGCCAGAAAGCAATTATAGCATCACCTGACCTTTTGCTTTACACAGAACTTTACCCGAAGATATTTGTATCAAGCAGATACTTTCTCTACGGGTGACGAGGCTTAGAATGATAGGTACCCATGCTACTTGGTTACTTTTACTCCATCTATCACATTTTTCTCTAACACCCAAAACTTGCAAATTTGGTCAAATGCTTTGGAGACTATGTGAAACTTGGACTGCACCTACTTTAGCATCCTAGCATGGATCAGAATGCAATTTTGAAGTAAATCTCTTGATCGTTCTAATTTATCCAGATTCGGTTTGCATTGCATAGTGGCCTCAGAGTACACGAACTAGATTTTTTAAATGAAACTAAATTAGGAGATAAACTCTAGGGGTGCACCTGAGGCACTGCAGCCACTAGCTGGTGCTCAGTTCGCAGGACTGCATTACATCTAGTCTAAAGTAAAACTCCCCAGAATGGCTATAGTGTAGACAATGGGTCATCAGCACAATTTGTTTTATAGTAGCAGCAGTAGCTTTAAAAAAAACACAGTACACAAACAAGGTGTGCCTTATTTCTTATTTCTATTGGTTAAGTTTCATTTTCCAGCTATTAGGTTCTATGAGTGTTTTTTGGTGTTTTTTTTTGTTTTTTTGTTTTTTTAACGAGGTAGAAATTCCTTCCCTTCTAGCACCATTGTGCATTACTTAGCATACCCACATTCTTCCGTGCACTTTTTATTGTCATTCCCACTTTAAAATTATTTCTAAATTAGATTGATGCTGTCATCTGCTGCAGAATGATTTCACTGATATTACACAATGGCCTTCCCTGATATACTGGAGATCAAGACAGAATCCTGGAATTATTTTCATACACGGCAAAGGGCAGAAATAGAGGGCAGATTTTCTGGAGTTACAAGAAAGTTCGGTGATTCACTGTGACATCTTACTCCCATTCCAGTTCTTTAACATAACCACAAACAGAGCAACTTTATATTTTCAGGAAAACAGGGAGGTAACTAATTTAAGACCAAATAGTTCAAAGTTTAAGTAATCTGAAAAAGGAAACAAAAATGTAATACAGATTGAGTTCCTTTAAAAATGCTTTTTTACCATTAAAGCTCATATAGGTAAAAATTTGTCTGCTTTCAGAAATAGCTGCATTTCTCTATCAATAAAACTATTCTAATAAACAACTGCAGTTCAAGGAAGATTCAGACTTGGGTATACTGTCAACAGCCATAAGTGATAATTAGTTGTCTGTGATAAAATTTATAAAAAATAAGAATTTTCATTCATTGCAGTTGCTAAAAGCGTTTTTAATCCAGGGAAGTGTAGGCAGATCTAAGATTTATAGTCATAAATGTGCCAAATGCATGTAGTTCTGTCTGAATTACATTTTACAGGCACTTACCTGTGGTTGTAAGACATATGTCAAAAGGACTGCCACATAAGAAGTGCCATTGTACAATAGTTTCATCTCTAGTTCCTTGCTGAAAATTCATAATAAATGCCAGTAGTGCTAGAGCCTGCAGTTACACAGCTTTAATATTCCAGATCATGACCATGAAGATACACGCATGAGAAAAGAAAAAAAAAAAAAGAAAAAAAATCATGTTTAAAATTCCTTTAGTGCAAGCTGAAATTTTAGAAATAAAAACTTGTCTGCTGGAAAATACCATTGAAGAATATAGATATAGAGTGTAATAAGGAAAGAGAAAAATATAATAGAGAAAGACTTCATGAGAATGAGAAGGAGCGATTTAATAACTAGGCTTTTACCGCACTTGCTCAGAGATTTCTCCCTCTTTTGTTTTCAATTCCATTCATGAAAACTTATAACTGAAAATGTGTAATAAAGGTTAAAGTTGACATACTCCATGACAGCAACATAATTTTACATGGCGAAGGGAATTGTGTTCACCGGGGAATGAGAGAAAATGGAGAGAACTGTAACATCTGACAAATTTTAACTGGTAACATTTTTTGCTAAAGGGCAAGGATTCAAAAAGTACTTGCATTTGGTTAAGAACATCTCCTTTCCTTTGTGATAGATACCCCTGATCAAGGAGAAGTATAATAATCACTGGACTATCTGTAAATGGTCTCATATAAAGCACACTGTTTTTTTAGAATATATCTTGAATTTTTACCTAATCTTATACATTTCCTACCTGTCCTATAGCTCTAAGAGAAGAAGCTCTTATTAGTAGAGATTTCTAATAGCTAATTCAAGTTGTGTCAAACTATTTAGTCCCTCATAAATGGTTTTTATTTTTTGAGGTTGGTTTTATTTTGACAAACTAGAAGAATAACAGACCAGCTTATTGCAATTCACAGTCAAGTTCTGTTTTTTCACCAATTCCAGATATGAACCAAATGTTCAAATGCTTTCCTCCTCAGTGTAGCATATCAAACCACAAGTGATACTGTACTCCAAGGCCAAAATATATTCAAGTGATGCTGGCTATATATGCTCTTAGGGTGTATCAGAGGGAGCCAACAGATACATGGGAACTGCTGATGACGGTGGTGACAATGATGAACCTGAAAGATACATGTGTACCTACATGGAAGTTGGAATAGATACACCCTGAGGTCCCTTTCAGCCTTAATTATCCTATGATCCTATAATTACTTCTTAAAAAAAAAAATATATGAGAATGTACAGAGAAACTGTGCCACATCACCAACATCTGATTTCACTGAATGCTTTTTTAAATTACTTCCTTTCCAGAGATGCCCATTGCCTTACAAGACTATGCCTTCCACCTCATAATAATAATAAAACTCCTTCAAAACCCAGCACCTTTTCTTGATGACATTTTTGTCTTATTTATCAAGGAGAAAAGCAACATTTATTTAGGTGAATGTCCTCAGGTCTGTGCAGTGATTTTGTCAGAAAACGTAAGGGGAAGCAAGTAGATGGAACTTGAGAAATCCTCTTTATTATAGCAGTCTCTGCTGTTTTCATTAATTGAACTAGGATTCCCTTCAGTTACATTACTATGTTTGCTGTTTCACAGTTAATTCTGAAGTGTTACACTTCCTAAAAAACACTGAAGGGCTGGAGAACATTATTAACAGTGGAGGGATTTACTTTTTTGAAAGGATAGCATGGGTTTTTTTCCATTCAATAGGAATAGCAAAAATATATGAGTCCACTCATTAATATTAGGAAAGCATAAAAAAAATAATATATGTAGGTAGCAACATATTTTTTCCACTTGTAATTTGGTCATTGGTTATTTATAGTTAATGGCATAAGAATTCAGTGCTGTTTCCTGTCTATTTACTTTTCTCTTATCCCACCTCTTTTCACAGAATCACAGAATCACAGAATCTTAGTGGTTGGAAGGGACCTCTGAGATCATCGAGTTCAACCACAAAAAAAAAAAAAAAAAAAAAAAACCCAAAAAACAAAACAAAACAAACAAAAAAACCACACCAACACCCACCTACTAAACTCCACACCCACAACTCCACACACAACACCCCACCACAAACAACAATCTTGGGCACTAGAGCATGCCCTGAAGAGCCATGTCTACACGTTTCTTAAATACCTCCAGGGATGGTGACTCCACCACCTCCCTGGGCAGGCTGTTCCAGTGCCTGACCACTCTTTCAGTAAAGTAATTCTTCCTAATATCTAATCTAAATCTCCCTTGCCGCAGCTTCATACCATTTCCTCTGGTCCTGTCGTTATTCCCTTGGGAGAAGAGGCCAACCCCTGCCTCTCTACAGTTTCCTTTCAGGTAGTTGTAGAGGGCAATGAGGTCTCCCCTCAGCCTCCTCTTCTCCAAACTAAACATGCCCAGCTCCCTCAGCCTCTCCTCATAGGACTTGTTCTCCAGACCCCTCACCAGCTTGGTGGCTCTCCTCTGGACACGCTCCAGCACTTCAATGCCTTTCCTGTAGTGACGGGCCCAAAACTGAACACAGTACTCGAGGTGAGGCCTCACCAGTGCCGAGTACAGAGGCACGATGACCTCCCTGCTCCTGCTGGCCACGCTATTCCTGATACAAGCCAGGATGCCATTGGCCCTCTTGGCCACCTGGGCACACTGCTGGCTCATGTTAAGCTGGCCGTCCACCAGCACCCCCAGGTCCTTTTCTGCCGGGCAGCTTTCGAGCCACTCTTCCCCAAGCCTGTAGCGTTGCCCGGGGTTGTTGTGACCAAAATGAAGGACCCGGCACTTTCCTCCAGCATAAGCATACAATATAGTCTGGTTTTGTGGCCATCAGGAGGAAGTAATGGAGAGGAAAGCCAAACCATGTTCGGTTTCTGAATTATTTAAAATATTCTTAATGCAGCAGTGATAGATACTATGAAATCATGAAATCATGAAAACCATGAAATCATGAAATTTGCCTCAGTCTTCACTGGCAGCCTCTCTTCCCACACCTCTCAAGTGGAGGGACCACAAGGCAGGGACTGGGAGAGCAAAGTCCCCTCCCACTGTAAGAGAAGGTCAGGTTCATGACCACTTGAGGAACCTGAATATACAGAAGCCTATGGAACCTAATGAGATGCATCCCAGAATCATGAGGAAATTGGCTGATGTAGTTGCCAAGTCACTCTCCATGATATTTGATAAGCCATGGCAGTCAGGTGAAGTGCCCAGTGACTAGAAAAAGGGAAACATTGCACCCATTTTGAGAAAGGGTAGAAAGGAGGACCCTGGGAACTACCAACCTGTCAGCCTCACCTCTGTGCCCTGGGCAGATCGTGGAACAGATCCTCCTTGAAGCTATGCTAAGGCGCATGGAGGACAGGGAGGTGATTCGAGACAGCCAGCATGGCTTCATCAAGGGCAAGACCTGCCTGACCAACCTTGTGGCCTTCTATGGTAGAGCGACTGCATCAGTGGACAAGGGAAGAGCTACGGATATTGTCTATCTGGACTTCTGTAAAGCCTTTGACACTGTCCCCCAAAACATCCTAATTTCTAAATTGAAGAGAGATGGATTTCATGGGTGGAGTGTTTGGTGGATGAGGAACTGGTTGGATGGTAACATCCAGAGGGTAGTGGTCCATGGCTCAACGTCCAGATGGAGACTTACGACAAGTGGTATCCCTCAGGGATCCATACTGGGACCAGTACAGTTTAATATCTTCATCAATGACATAGACAGTGGGATCGAGTGCACCCTCAGGAACTTTGCAGATGACACCAAGCTGAGTGGAGGGGTTGACACACCTGAGGGACAGCATGCCATCCAGAGGGACCTGGACAAGCTCAATAAGGGGGCCCATGTGAAACTCTTGAGGTTCAACAAGGCCCACTGCAGGGTCCTGGACCTGGTTCAGGGCAAGTCCTGGTATCAATACAGGCTGGGGGATGAAGGGATTGAGGGCAGCCCTGCCAAGAAGGACTTGGGGATACTGCTGGATGAAAAGCTGGACATGAACCAGGAATGTGCGCTGGCAGCCCAGAAGGCCAACCGTATCCTGGGCTGCATCAAAAGAAGTGTGGCCAGCAGGTCGAGGGCGGTGATTCTCCCCTTCTACTCCGCTCTCATGAGACCCCGCCTGGAGTACTGTGTCCAGCTCTGGAACATTCGGCACAGGAAAGATGTGGACCAGTTGGAAGGGGTCCAGAGGAGGGCCACAAAAATGATCAGGGGGCTGGAACACCTCTCCTATGAGGACAGGCTGAGAGAGTTGGGATTGTTCAGACTGGAGAAGAGAAGGCTCTGAGGAGACCTTATTGAGGCCTTTCAGTATTTAAAGGGAGCCTAGAGGAAAGATGGGGACAACCCTTTTTTGTTGTGACAGGACAAGGGGTAATGGTTTTAAACCAAAAAAGGGTAGATTCAGACAAGACTTAAGGAAGAATTTTTTTACAATGAGGGTGGTGAAACACTGGCCCAGGTTGCCCATAGAGGTGGCATATGCGCCATCCCTGGAAACATTCAAGGTCAGGTTGGATGGGGCTCTGAGAAACCTGTTCTAGCTGAAGGATATCCCTGCTCTATGCAGGCTGTTGGACTAGATGACCTGTGAAGGCCTCTTCCAACCCAAACTATTCTATGATTCTATGATAAATCCAGGTGGGGTGAAGCTTTGTACCACCTCCTCCTCTCCATCGAGCTCAAGGACTGCTCTCCTGAGCTCCAGCTCAGGAGAAGTTCATTTTCTTGGCCTTCAGTGGCAGGGTTTGACTCCAGAGACCTCTTGGTGTAGGCACTGCAACTTCTACTTCTTTGTCTGTCAGACAACTCTGTTTAGTACTAATCTACTTCTGATCTTCCAGTATTCTGGAACATCTGATATGTTGTGATTGCACGTACACATAATACTAGTCTAACGTAGGGAATATTCGTCCTATGGCTACTGAATCTACCAACATTGATACCATCTGATACCAAAGGTAAGGTGTATTAGAAATGGATTTTCTCCTTTAAACCAAAAAAAGGGAAAGTAGTCTATGCAATGAAAATCCACTTGTTGTAGAGGTCAAGATGCTCAGAAAAGGCTACTGCGTAAATTCCATCAAATCCAGGAATTTATGCAAGGTGACTGAAACTTATTTCTTCAGACTGGCAACACAAATAGAAGGTTTGGACATTTCAGGATCACAGTCTTTTTTATAAATACTTACAAAAATGATACTTACAAAAATACTTGCAGATATGGCACCAACACCATATTTTCATTAACATGAAAACACCTTGGCATCAAATGTATCAGCATTGCTATCTAAATGCTTGCCCAATTCTCCTGCACTGATAAGACAAGTTCCAGTTTCCAATGAAATCAATTACAAGGCTGCTGCTAGCTTCAATGGGCTATGGATCATGTTCACAACACATCATGTCATGCAACTTTCTATTATAATTCCATGCCCTTTGCTAAGTTAAAATATGTGGCTTCGAACTACGCAAGCTGGAGCGAAGTCTCCATCTTGGTCTCTCTAAAAATGTTAATATATACCTTTAGGCACAGCACAGATACTCTAAGCCAAATAAAATCCTATCTCTAGGTTTCACATGATAAAAACTACTGACACTCATGCTCAGGTCTCCTGAGTGTGAAACAAAAGTAAATTAGAAGGAGCTCTGTAACTGCCTAGGCAGCACTCAATTCTTACTTGCAACATCTGTAAAAAAGTTTTATTGGATCTGTGGAATAGAGGAAAATACATAAAAGAGGTTACTTTCTCCTGAGAACGCAGAGAAAATACTACTACAAAATACACAAAAGACAAAGGTTTATAAGGGTAAAGAACTGTGTTAGAGGATAAAAGACTTCCTGAGCTTCTAAAATGCACAGCTGGTTGCACTGCATCTGTGTACGTGGAACAGATCTTTGTTTTCATTTGTGAGGTATTTGTGTTACTATCAACTAGCTGTAATTATGATATTACAGCTAAATTTGTCCTTTTTTGTCAGGGATGAGGAAACTCTGCTCTTTTGTGTCTTTTTTGTATTCACCTACTCAGTGGATATGTCGTTGTCATTTCATAATAATGTACAAAGTTATTACTGATGCATTCTATAGCACCAAGAAACAGTTAAGGTAACAGACCCTGTAGGATTTCCACGGTTATGGTATAAATGTTAGAACCATTCAGCGGTAAATGAATTAATTCAAATTTATGTCATAAATTAGAAAAACTTCCTCAATGTTGTTAGTTTTGCTTTCAAACACAGATGGTTGAAAAATTCTTGGTGCAACAGCTTTGTCTCCAAATGACAAATTTTTGTTAAAAATGAAATTGAATAACGTTGATTTCAATAAATTTTTAATCTGGGCAAAAGTTAAAAAGAAACATTTAAGCTTTATTGATTTATTCTTAAAATACTGAACAACGGTGGTATGCTAACAGTTAAATTTCATTTTTATTGGTTTGCTGCATTTCAACCTCTACAGCAATGTATTACTTTTTTGGTGATTGTATATATACAATATTATACAGATTACATAAATACCAGAATGTGCTCTGATACTAAACCAGAATACTTGACTTTACTGAAACACAAAAAATTCTTAAGTTACATATTTTAAAGACATTTTGGAAAAATCTGCCTTTCATTTTTGATGAAGAACTTTATCTCGTATCAAAATGTCACATTTTCCCATGAAATTAAAATTCCAACCACCACCAATCTTGGTACAGCTTCCAGAAAACTCATTATATGACTGAGTTCACAGCAAGACTTCTGTGATTCTTTCAAATGTAAAAAAAAATGTAAAGGATTTGACAAAGTGACACATTGTGTTGCTCTTGAACAAAGTGATGTGCTCTTAAGATATTAATAAGTGAGATTACAGGCATACGGGAGAAAAGCATAAGCATATGAGGAAGGATAAGGACCCAAGGAAAACACGAGTGGCTTAAATGAGTCGCTTAAAATTAACTGGCCAAGAGGATGCTTATTTTAAGCAATTCTTGGAGCTTTTTCCCTTCTTAGGGAAGACAAATACATTGGCTTAGAAAACGAAGGTGAACTAGTAGGTAGCAGCAGCATACCTTACTAGTCATGGTACCGCTTTTGCATTGCCCTCTGCATTACAAATCACAAATCCCCAGTCACTGTTTGAGAGAAATTTTAAAAGCCGCCTACAAATTAGGTTACATATGGGAGAAAATCCATATTCATGAATGCCTACCAGCTGTTACACTGCATTAGGTGTGCTCCTGGAGCACAAATTTAGTTCATCCAAGAGGAACCCAGTTCACGTTCTCCAAGCCTGCTCTGGGGTGTGAAACAAAGCGGAGTTAGAGAGGATGATAAGGACATTCAGTTCAAATGTGCACTCTTGATTTGAATGAAAATGCTTTTGTAGCCTCATCTTCCACCTCTGGGTCAGATACAATCCACACAGAGAAAGCTCAGCAATGATTTGCAAAGAAGTTAAAGCTATGGCCATGTTCCGTGTCTCTCAGCATATACACAGGAATAGTGAAAGGGCTGCACAGCTTATAGAAAAGGTGTGTTAAGCTTAGATCCTAGCAGAAGAAAAACCATCAGCTCTTCTGCATATGTAACGCTAGGCTCTGAGGATATAAAAATCTTACAAAAATCTTTCTATACTTCTCTCTGCTTGCCGAATCAGTTACTGCTGAAATACATATTTCTCAGAGCCAAACAACAGAATTGAGCATGGTGAGATAAGGCATAGTGATGCCAGAATATCTATCAGCAATTGACGGAGCACTGAATTGGCTGAATTCCCACAACTCTGGGATTTTAGGAATAGCCATGAGGTGCATCCGTTACATTGAGATGAGCATTTGCCCAATTTCTTGTGGTATCTAAACCACACAGGTTTGGCGTGAAGAAATGTTTTAGGTCTATATACAGCAGGTATATAAAATATTAACAAGCTTGGTTGTGTCAAATGAAAAATAATTGGCAGTATCCGTTTTCCTCATGGCAGATCTTAATCTTTGGTTGTTGTTGTTGTGCTGCCTGATTTATTAAGACTTTAATAGTCCACATGATAATTTAGTATATATTTTCCTTCCTGTTTTATTAACAGTTAGTGAAAAGGTTCTGATCATTCACTGAAAATTTGTATCATGGGAGATGGGTAGTTAAATCTTTTTTTTTTTTCCTAGTCTGTAAAGAATGCATATTAATATTTTTAAACATGCACATTAACTCAAGCATGTTGTACAAATATCTTTCTCCAAGACTGCACCAGCCAGCAAAGACAACCAAAACTTTAATTATTATTTTTTTTTATTTTAGATATATATGCATAAATGTAAGTAACAAAAATATGCAGCTATATACATATATGTATTTCAGAGATGGCTCAATTGCCATAAAGAAGGAAGGATTTTCAAGAAAGTTTAGGGGAAACATAAAACAAATCTCGTCGGTTTATTGATGTGTTACTGGAGATGCTATTCAGAATGTGAATAATTCATAACCCAGAACTGTCAGAAGTTAACTTTAAATACCTGAGGGGATATCTAGTCAAAGCAGATAGTTTTTGGGGTGTTCACATTTCAGCATGACATTACCAAGAATCATATTTTTCAGTGGTAAGCGGCCTGTGATGGTGTAGAAGAATATGGAAGTGTTTTTCATAAAGAAAAAGTTTGACTAGAGTAAGAGAAGAAAAGTAGCGCTTCTGTCACTTTCACAGATAAAAGAGCATGAAGAAAGATATAGAAAAGGAATTTTTGGCTGAGACTTCATAGTTAGATAGGCAGGATGATATATCAAAAGGTCATTATGCCATTCTAACATTAATACCAATATACAGCAATATACAAGTCCCAGATGATCCTACTATGGTCAACTATTTTATTACCCTTGGAATCAAAAATTTAATTTCATTATTTTTTTCCTGAAAAATACTTATTAATTATGAAAAAACCCCTTTGTGATGAGGGTTAATAAATTGCCTTGAAAAATGAATTTTAAAAAACCTAACTGTCTAAGAAGCCTGTTGTGATTTTACTGAGTATTAAGAGTTTTCTTGTTTCAGAATGTTTTTTTGGTTCAAAAGTCATGTTTAGTAAAGCACATTCTAAAAGATTAAGCTATAGTACTTGCTATTCAAGTTGAATAAAAATAAAAAATGAAATATATTGTAATTCTGATCATTTAACTCCTGTTTTATTTTTCTTCATGTCTTTTGTTATGACTAATCATTTCAGGTTGGGACTCAAATGGTCTCTTTAATCCTCAACATTTTCAGAGGATAAGAATTATTTTTTCCTAGTTCAATGCAGGTTTTAATTTTATAGGGACCATCAACTCAAAGGATAAGTTACAGTGGAGCGAGATTAATTTACAGCAAAGCTCTTCTCCCAAAAGCATTATAATGTAAACTGCTATGGTAGAAGGATTTAAAAGACAAAAAGAATGGTCTATTTTGCAGATGATGAAGGCATCACAGGGCAAGGAAGTTTTAGACATTTTTGGAAAAGAAGGAGAGAAGGATGCCTGGGGTATTTAAGATGCAGTGTTGCAAGTCTGCCCTCTGAGGACAGCTGTGTACATTCAGCACACAAATGAGAGAATCAACTCAAGTTAGTGGTGGATTAGGAAGGACACAATGGAAATCCTTGCCTCCCCTACCAAAGGCTCCTGCTGAGGTCTTAAAGGGAATGGTCTAGTCAGGAGTTTAGCTCAATGCAAGTTCATTCCTAATCTTAATATCCATGCTTGCACTTCCCAATCATTCCAATTTCTGTTTAAGACGACTATATGGCAAAAATGTGTCACGCTACCCATTTCTTTGAGTTTATTTGCCTGTGGTCATCTCAGGATTGTGAAAATTTCTGGGTTGTTTGGTGAAAAATCTTAGCGTCCCTTCCTTCTCAATTTGTATAACCAACAGCTTTGATTTATTCTGGTCAATAGAGTCATTCTAATTACATCAATGAGTATTTATATCTAAAAATCTTTTAACAAGCACTTCACACAAGTAACGTGGACATTCATCTCACATAACTGCATACATCTAAGCTTATTCATCTATATCTACGCAGGTCACCCTAGGCTCCCTTTATAGAGAACAGAAAAAACCAGTCACTTTTAGGACACAATTAATCTAATTTGGTTTCAGTATCTAACTTAAGGTAAGACTGATGATGCTTTAGAAATACATATAAGGGAGGTTTAAGGTGACTAGATTAGATGAAGACATCCACATTGTACGTCTTATTTCATTAGATTTTTTTTTTCTCTAGATATAGTACTATGTAATAGAAATGTTTGATATTCATATAGCAAGGAATGTGTTTGGTCTTTGTAAAAAGACAAAAATACACAGTTTATGTCTTTCTTAGAAGTGTTAGACAAAACAGAAGTGCTATGGGGAGAAATCAATGTCACTTTGAAACAAAGTAGACCAACCAGTTTTGAGTCCATGTGTTTATCAGTTGAGCTTTATACCTTGATCTTTTCCAATAAATGGACAAAATTAAATGACCTTTTAATTCAGGACTTGTCTTTCCCTCAGTTTTCTTTACCATTAGTTTTACTTATACAGTATTGAGTAAATAATGTATTTAGGTTTTGCTTGTATTGCTTAATCCTATGCAGGTGTTCACTCCCAGATCTCAGTGTTTGTGCCAGGTGTAACCAAGATCTACTCATTTTAGCTCCAGCTCCCTTTGCTAGAGGAGGGTCTATGCTTTGTTCCAGTACCTATTCCTTAAGAAAGATTGCTTCTGTGAAAAATAAAATAGCTTTTTGTGCCTAGAGGTGGTGCAGAAGTAAACCAATGATCCTGTTTCTGACTACAATAGATCATGTTCTATTATCATTTACAATAGTGTAAAGCCTGAGCTGTTTGAGAAGAATGAAATGAGGTGAAATTATATGGCATTCCTGAAAAGAAAGAAAGAAAAAAGAAAAGATTTCATCTTTCTGAGGCACAGATGGAATATCCAGCTATATCTGTACTGCTTTGGCTAGCCATGCCTCTGTTTGGGCTCAAAGTCACTAAAGTGGTCTGGGTCAGTCACAGTCATGCTATAAGCATAAGCATAAGCATAAGCATCTTTCCTTTATCAGTTGCATCATACCTCGCTTCAAAAGCAATGAACACCAATTACCTAGTAGTAACACACAAATTCTTACTTCACCACAACAGAATTGTAACACATACCTTATCAGAATAATTTCCTCCATTGTCCCCCCTCTGTCTCCTGCCCCTGTGTGAACTCTGAACTGGCCAAACACGATGTTTCCTGTTGCTTTTGAGTCTAATGAAGGTCTGCGATTGTAAGATGTGATATAGATGCACCAGTAGCAGATGACCAAACAATTCCTTGACTCTGGTATAGGGGAGGATGGACTTTACTTTCTCCATCAAACAGACCCCAGTGGAAAGAAAGGTAGCCATAACTACACCTTCATATTCAACATGAAGTTCCAAAGCAGAAAAGGAGTGTGTAACTAGAAAGGACTACTACTCTATGATAACATTGGCCTGAGGGACCATCACCACTCCTCCTGAGGCTGCTGGTGTTTTCCTGAAGATGCCAGATGTCATGTGCCTGTCCTGGGTCAATGCTTGAGTGTGATTTACAGAATCATAGAATGGTTTGGGTTGGAAGGGACCTTAAAGATCATATAGTTCCAACCACCCTGCTTTAGGGGGGTTGGAATGATCTTTCATAGTTGTACCCATCTAAAAGCTTCCAGTCTAAGCATGTTCCTTAGTTTTCTTCTCTAATTAATCGAAAGAAGGGGCAACATCCAAAAGTAAACTGTTACACCTCTCAGAACTTGAGGCCTTGGGGTAGCATAAGACAAATGGTACTGAGATGGTTTAAGATTATTTTCCTTTTTTTACTGCCTGACTCAACATCACACTGATGATGGCTCTTGCCCCACCTTTTCTGCACTAACCATGCCTATTGCCTTACTTGACATTCAAGCCACAGTGTGAGCCCCCACAATGTGGACAGGGTGGATGAGCTTTAGACTGAGCTAATATGAGATTTTAAACTTACTCTTTAGAGTTCTAGGACTCTGTTACTTACCTATTCAAGCCTGAATCAGCCATTGTGTTTTAAGAGATTAAAACTATCAGTGAAAAATTTGAGTTACTAGAATACATTCAAATGCAGTAATGGTGGTTTAAACCATCATTGTTGATTCATATATGGCATCAGTTAATTGATTCTGAAATAACCATGACATTGCATTTAGAAGAATCTATGCTATCTGGTTCAAATTCTGAATTACCAACAGAATACTAATCAAGGTAAAAGATGTCCCTTTCTATTGTGTCCTAAATGCAATCCGTATTGTTGCTCCTGGGGCTATTATTTCTGAAACATTAGACAAAACTACAGGTAAAATGATTATTTCATTATATCAGTCTTTTGCGATTCTGTTAGAAACTCTACTAGTGTCTCTCCTCCAAGATCTTTCCACCTATTACAAATTAATGATCTTCATATTACCTGCCTTATAGCTTCTTATTTCAATTTTACTCTCATTATTTATGCCCACTGGAACAATTAATTATACTGGTTTTGTGTTGACCAGCCAAACACAGAATTTCACTCTTAGCTTGGATTGGTGCTAGACAATACTTACAAATATTTCCCCCTGAGATGTGTGACAAAGATTCTCAGACTTTGTAATTCATCACCGAATGGATGAACTTACCGGTATAATTCAAAGAAGTCTACAAAGGCAGCATTTTCAAGTTTGTTCAACTTTATTGTAGGAATGAAACTAAATGATAAAAAGCATCAAAAGGATAATTTTTCAGAAGTATAAAGTAACAGTAAATAATAGATTACAAAAGAGTACATTGTTGCTATTGACTGGCTTTGATTGTCACCTTTGTAAGTTTATCCACCAAGAAAACAATTATTTTGCAGAATTCCTACTGCAGCAACAGTACATTAAAAGCATAATTGAAGTTCTACTATCATCTTATTTCTCCACAACATTGAATCCAACCCAATCACAGGGTACTCTTAAGTGTGCCATATCTAAACAGCAATAAAATATTAAAGATTGTATTACTGTTGCAGTTCCTAGTATAAAAATAAATAAATAATAATTACATACCATAAATGAATCTGACAGGTGAAAATCTGTGTGTGTTAGTTCCACACAAAGTAATTTTATATCTCTGCAGTCATATGCATGAATTTTAACTGTGTATTTAGCAGTAGTAAGGGACTTTAACATGAGTGAGTTTTTAATTTGTTTTTCTTTTATTCGATTAATTGAATTTTCTGTGTATTAAATTATAAATTTCTTCAGTAGTGCCTTTACCTAGCTACTCTTTCTTATTCATTAAATACAGACATGGATAATTTTGTTGACTAATTTTCAGCAAAATTTATTTTAACTGTCTTCAGTAGAGCTTTGTTGGTTTTCATCAGATAAAGACCTGTCCATAGAATGAGACAGTTGCATTGTAACAAAGAAGTATTTATCTTGAGCCAGAAACTTAAAATAATTTTAAAAGCAACCTGGTGTCCTAACACTGTAAAATCAAATCTAATCTTGGGTGTAAACAGCAGTATTCTATATCAGAGTAACTCGGCCCATTGTTATCTCTTCTGTAATAGACAAACAGAGGTTCAACGATAATCCATATCAGATGCTTAAAATTTACCATGAGTCCAAGACATGATTTCAAAGTAGTATTTTTTATTAGCGTGGACTAAAAATAAAATATGTCAGTTGAAAGGAGCTTGCATACAAAAGGTTGGCTAAAATACAGAATAGAGATCATTAGGACAGAACTATCTGAGAAACAGAAAACACCACAAATGCAGACAACGGTCTGAGGTTTTGATGAAAAGTCAAAGCCAGGAGGCACCAGTCACTTAGATACTTTCAAAGAATATAATTAAAGAGTGGCCTGGAAAAACAGAACCTAGTCTGACATGCATAAGCCTAAAAAATATCCTGGTATGGAAAAAAAATTAATAAAGGTTGAGTGCATTGAATTCTTAAATCCCAGATCCCGAACACGAAAAATAAAACTTTCAAATACCCATTAGCATTTCAGATGTACTCCTTTTTCAAACACCTTTTGTAAAATTAGCTTACCTATGAAACAAATCAACAAAATCTTTCCACGTTTACCTTTTCATATACCATTGCCATTATGCTGCTGAAGGCATACTATCTGTTCTTTTAAAAGGGATTAAGGATTGCTCAAAAGAGAAGTCTTATTTTAACTTGGAAGTGATTCATGTGACCTTGTTGCACAAGATTTCTCACAGAACGTATTTTGGGAAAAAATGACTGTTGCATTTTGCTGTGTACTCAATCAGGAAAATCACATCACATTACATGCTTTATATGTCAGTAAACAAACTTATTTATTTATTTATTTTAGGAATACTTCAACATTGGGTTTTTTTTCCATGGTCTTGCACCATTCACTTCTGTTGAAAGTGAGGATAAACAAGACCTTGGGATATATTTCCTTCCACACACACATGGTTAGGAATCTAAATTCCATTTTCAACAATGAAAAGAGACTTTAACAGATTACTGTAAGGTAACAAATAACTACATCTCAGCTACTCAGTGCTACTTTTCGCGTGCCTTTCCTTGTCCTACAGCATCCCACAGAATATGTGATGTAATGTGACGTAGCTTACCTTAATAAAAGAGCAATGCGACTGAGCTTTTGATGGGCAATACCAACCATATTTCCATGGAAACCTACCGTGGAACACACGATGTATAATGACTACTTACTGTCTGGTAACTGCTGATTTGTCAAAACTCTCACATTCCTAAATGCCCACATCCCATGGCCCTTCTAAAGTATCAACTGTAAAATTTGTAAATGCAGGGCTAGATTTATTTATTTTTTTTTAAACAGATAAGGAAGTTAAAAGCCTGGCTCCTCCTTACTTCAACAGAAGTATGACAAAGTGATTGCAACAAAGGGAAATCAAAGCAACAGACTCCAATTAATCTTTAATGCACCAAGGGGCTGTTTCGAGTGGTGTTAAACCCATAAGAAACAACCTTTTTGTTATTGTAGGATAGATGTCAATGTAGTATTAGGTTTAAAGAGTTTGGGTTTTTGCTTTGTCAAACGGGTGTAGAGGGGGATGGAAAAAAAAATGAAGGACACACTAGAGTTTGTTTCCTGTAGGAAGCTACCACTGGAGTTTAAAAAACTTAGGAGAAACAGTCCAAAAGGCCATATGTGTTTGGCCCACACAATACAGATGTACCCATATTGAATAATAATCAAGACTCATGCTCTGGACCGTGCTCTGCATCCTGATTCTCCTGTCCTGGCCCTGTGCAGTCTTTCCAGCTACTGAACCTCAGCCTGAAGAAACAAAGTTATGCAGGTAATAAGTGAATATTTCTACAAATCAGTTTAGGATCCTATTAACATCCTCACTAACTTGGCAAATCTGCCCCATAGAGGCCTTTGTCCCACTGAAACTCATGTAGCTCGTTCACTGGGCTTCTTGTAACTATGGTTGATAGTTCTGACATATAGGGCCT
Source organism: Chroicocephalus ridibundus (assembly GCF_963924245.1). NCBI lineage: Eukaryota > Metazoa > Chordata > Aves > Charadriiformes > Laridae > Chroicocephalus > Chroicocephalus ridibundus. Next base: position 16,361,944 of record NC_086284.1, on the reverse strand, counting down.
GAGCTAAATAACCTCTGATGAGATGTACCTGTATTCAAGGGTCTAAATAGCGTCTCTTTGTTGAGGGGAACAAAGACAACTATCTTTACATTTTGAACTTCAAGGATTCAGACATATAAATTACTTCTGGGAGAAAACAAAAATATCCTCCTCCTGAAAAGATTGCATGTGTCCATATTCACTTTTACACTAGTCCATCTCTGAGACAGTGTTTTGATCTGGTTTAATATCGAGCTTGTGCATCTCTAACAAGGAAAGGCTTTAGCACAGTATATCCTTTGTACTTTCTCTGCATGTTGCAAGGGAACACAGTAGATGCAATGGACTGAAGTATCTGTGTTTTGAACATCAAAAAATATACTATAAAGCCCAGTGAAAGGATGAGAAGCAATGGGCACAAAGTGCAATACAACAGATTCCATTTAAACCTAAAAAAGCACCTTTTTTACTGTGATGGTGGTCTAACACTGAAACAGGTTCCCCAGAGGGGATGTGGAGTCTTCATCCTTGGAGATATCCAAAACCCGACTGGACGCGGCCTGGGCAACCTGCTGTAGGTGACCCTGCTCTGAGCAGGGAGCTGGACCAGGTGATCTCCAGAGACGCCTTCCCTGTTCAGTTGCTCTGTGATTCTGTGTGAAGCAGTCACATGTAATCTTACCTCAGCTTCTTCCTGCCCCAATGGAGCAGAATATAGTTTGTCCTCGACAGAAGTACAGCATGCATGAAATTTTGTAGGACAAGGAGCTGAAATGAACTGTTTTTCTGGAAAATCTCTAGGGTTAACCCAGTCAAGCACACTGAAAGCAACATATGAGAGAAGTGAGCAGTGCTGTATGGAAGTGTATGTAAATTATAAAGGCGACATCCCAAACATTGGCACGCAGGCTATCAACCTTTGGCAATTCAGAGGCACCTTTAAATGTAATACTGTCATGGAAGGTTCAGTAATGAAGGCTTGTCACTTGGAACTGAAGACTCCAGTAAGCACTAGAAGGTATCATTGCATAGAGACATGGACAAATCCTATGAAGTTCGATGTAGCATTCTAAAATGTTTAAAGAAAGCACTTGCACTTCTTCACAAAAGGGAAAGCATACTCTCTATCCATTACAGTTCTCACGTTCAAATACAACAGCAGCTTGCAAATGATTTCAAGAAATTAATAAATAAAAAATTAGTGAGGATTCTTGCCACTTTGCAACACAGAATGAGAGTAGAAGTGGAAACAATAAAAAAATCCTGAACAAACCAACTCAGTGAATACTGAGAAATGTAAAAAGAAAGTCATCATCAATGAGAGCAATGCAGTCTAACTGATGCATGACACAAGAAAATACCAAAATGGAAAGTCTTTTAAAGCCAGTGGGTCTTTAAACCCTAATACTGAACCTGAAAGGTGAAAATCTGAGGGCAGCAAGAGTTCCAACTCTGAAATTGAAACTGAAAAGAGACAACCCAGAGGCAACATTCATTCAAACCCTGATGATCAGTCTGAAAGAATAGAGCCCTAGGGCAAAAAAACACTCAGACCCTGGCAGTAAATTTGAAAGGAGAGAGCTTTAGGGCAGGAATTGCTCAGGCCTTAACAATGAGCAGGGATGGACAGATCTTCAGGACAGCCCCCGCTCAGGACCTGGGACTGGAAAGGTAAGGAGTTGGCAGGGGAGACTGTGTGCATCCTACAGCCTCTGATAATGAGCCTCACTGAACCTCTGTTATAGTCTAGCCATTACCAAATACTGAATTTAAATGAATGTACTGCACTGCATACTAAAGGGTCTGGAATTAGAATGAAGTAAGGGAAAAACCAGGGGAGGCAACACAGCTCATCCAAGAATGATGCTACAGCCTTCAGTGTGCAAATCCAAGCTATCACTTTACATTAGCAAAACTGACTGGTCAAAGAGCTTGCCTAACGCAGGATATGTCTAACCAAATGGCATTCTCTTTTTTCAGGATATGCAAAATCTGCAGTAAAACTTAACAAAAGTGACTTTCTCTACACAGTACATCGGCTATATAATTCCATTTGCTTTGCTTTGTCTTACTCGTACAGTAATCATACCCAGACTGACTAAGTAAGATATCCTGGTATCCAAAAAAATAAATGTTTCTTTCCCATTGCACAATCCTGACTTCATAAATCAGGATCCTAAAATTCCTATGTAAGGCAGTTGAGTGAGAGCCGCACCCTGGAGGTCTCCAACGGGCAGCTCAGAGCCCCGACAGTGGTCAACTGCTCTAAAGATTCAGTTTAATAAAGGAGATTTTGGAGTTGTGCTCCTTGAAAGTCTCTGTGTTCAGCCAATTAGCATCTAATGTCATAAACACCCCCTGACAGCTACTGATAATCAAAGCATAAGCTCTGGAATAAACCTAAAAACTGCAAAATGGAATTATATCTCTTTAAATGCATAATTACTTTCACTGCATGTATAGTTCTATTACATACTGAATCAGGTTTCATTTTTTGTGAGTTTTTTTTTCCTTTCTTAAAAAATACCTTCAATTAAAAGCATGTCCAATTTTCAGAGGTCAACTGTAACTGGTTTCAAGCTTTACAGGGGTTTGTCATAATATTTCAACCATTTCAAACGTATGCCGAGTGTGCTATTTCTTCATAGGAAGTAATAAGCTTCCAAACCTTTATTCTCATTATCCTCAAACTATTTTCGGTTTTAATTTAGAAATGGGATGACTTGTAGATTCTTCCCATGTCCACAGATTCTCTTTCTTCCTTTAATGAGGTGGCAGTTGATGCCTCTTATTGGGAATGTCTGACTGTTCTGCTTCGCAGCAATTCTTATATATTCAAGAATTATGGAAGTAATCACGCTCCGTAGGAATACATCCCACTACAGCTAGTGATACGGTTCTCAGATTTCCAATTTACATGTTTTAAATTAATGACGGTTTACTCTGCTGTATAATAAAAAGGGTAGTTATCACCGGAGCTAATTCATTACATAGTACTTTATTTCTGAGATTCACAGTCTTTCCATGCACAGGACACAAAGTAAGCAATTACAATAAAGCATGTATCTTCAAGATATAAGGAAATGTTGAGAGTACCTAAACCAGGAAAGACACTTATCACCATGTCATTTAAAAGACTTTTAAAGAATATATTTGTCATCTGAAACTGGTTAGAAAAAAAAGTAAATCAGGAGAAACTGAGGGAAGGAGCTTTAAGTACCAACAGTCTAATTTTTAATATAACGTGGATTTCATTCACCAGAATCGTAGAATGGTTCAGGTTAAAAGGGACTTTAAAGACCATCTAGTTCCTACCCCACTGCCATGGCCAGGGAACCTCCCACTAGACCAGGCTGCTCAAAGCCTCACCCAGCCTGGCCTTGAACACTTCCAGGGATGGGGCATCCACAACTTCTCTGGGCAACCTGGGCCAGTGTCTCACCACCCTCACAGTAGAGAATTTCTTCCTAATATCTAATCTAAATCTCCCCTCTTTCAGTTTAAAACTGTTACCCCTGGTCCTATCGCTACACTCCCTGATGAAGAGTCCCTCCCCATCTTTCCTGTAGGCCCCCTTCAGACACTGGAAGGCCGCTATAAGGTCTCCCCGGAGTCTTCTCTTCTCCAGGCTGAACAACCCCAACTCTCTCAGCCTGTCTCCATAGGAGAGGTGCTCCAGCCCTCTGATCATCTTCATGGCCCATAGTAGTTTCATTTACACCATTTGTTCAGCACTGCCTTCAGCATTTAAGGGAAGATCAGAATGATGTTGCCTGGTCTCCAAAATAGCACTCAATAACTATCCTTGAACATATGTTTAATCATTTTTACTTCTTAGTATATTAAAAATTTGAGTATCTTTATCCTTCAGAAAAGTTATGATCTGGTATTACCAGGTTAGTTGTAAGCCGAACAGGCAATGCAAATAACCTACCAGCAGAGGAAAGGGAACTACCATCTACCTGGTGTTTTTTCCCGCTTGTAGCGCTGTCTGTGCTGTCTCAGATTTAAGGGCAGAGGGATAACAAGGTCTGTTTAGAGACATTGAGCTAGGAATTTAAAATAGAATTCTCAGCTGAAGATGGCTATAGTTGCCAAGTAGATACACAGATAGTACTTTAAAGGACAAAAATTAATATGGGCAAAGAAGAGACTCCCCTAAAATGTTATCTGCTTTGTTGTTTTATCATCATTTGCAATGATTAAAAATATGTAAATACTACAGCTAGGACATAGGATGAGGTATTAGAGCTTTTAAAGGGTAACTACAACACTGAACAACTAATAATATTCATTTAGAATCATAGAATCATAGAATTGTTAGGTTGGAAGGGACCTTAAAGATCTTCTAGTTCCAACCCCCCTGCCATGGGCAGGGACACCTCCCACTAGATCAGGTTGCTCAGAGCCCCATCCAGCCTGGCCTTAAAAACTTCCAGGGATGGGGCTTCCACCACCTCTCTGGGCAACCTGTTCCAATGTCTCACCACCCTCATGGTGAAAAACTTCTTCCTAAAGTCCAGTCTGAATCGACCCATCTCTAATTTTAATCCATTCCCTCTAGTCCTACCATTACCCGACATCCTAAAACGTCCCTCACCAGCTTTCTTGTAGGTCCCCCTTAAGATACTGGTAGGCCACTAGAAGGTCTCCTCGGAGCCTTCTTTTCTCCAGGCTGAACAACCCCAACTCTCTCAGCCTATCATCCTAGGAGAGGTGCTCCAGCCCTCTGATCATCCTCGTGGCCCTTCTCTGGACATGTTCCAGCACATCCATATCTCTCTTGTAGTAGGGGCTCCAGAATTGGACGCAGTACTCCAGGTGGGGTCTCACCAGAGCGGAGTGGAGGGGGAGAATCACCTCCCTTGACCTGCTGGCCATGCTTCTCATGATGCAGCCCAGGACATGGTTGGCTTTCTGGGCTGCTAGTGCACACTGACGGCTCATGTTGAGCCTCTCATCCACCAGCACCCCCAAGCCCTTTTCTTCAGGGCTGCTCTCAAGCCAGTCACTGCCCAGCCTATATCGGTGCTTGGGATTGCCCCGACGCAGATGGAGGAACTTGCACTAGTTGAACTTCATGAGGTTGGCATGGGCCCACCCCTCCAGCCTGTCAAGGTCCCTCTGGATGGCATCCCTTCCCTCCAGCATGTCAGCTGCCCCACGTAGCTTGGTATTGTCAGCAAACTTGCTGAGGGTGCACTCTACGCCACTGTCCATGTCCCTGACGAAGATGTTAAACAAGACCGGTCCCAGTACTGATCCTTGAGGGACTCCACTTGTCACTGGCCTTCACTTGGACATGGACCCATTGACAGCCACTCTTTGGGTGTGGCCATCAAGCCAGTTCTTTATCCACTGAATTGTCAGTCCATCAAAGCCATATTTTATCAGCTTGGAGACCAGGATGTCATGTGGGACAGTGTCAAAGGCTTTGCTCAGGTCCAGGTAAATGACATCAGTTGCTCTCCCCTTGCCTATTGATGTTGTGACCTTCTCAGAGAAGGCCACCAGGTTTGTCAGGCATGATTTGCCCTTGGTGAAGCCATGTTGATTGTACCCAATCACCTCTTCGTTATTCTTCTGCCTCAGCGGTGCCTCCGGGAGGATCTGCTCCATAATCTTACCAGGCACAGAGGTGAGACTGACTGGCCTATAGTTCCCTGGTTCATCCTTCTTTGCCTTTTTGAAAATAGGGATTATGTTTCCCCTTTTCCAGTCAGAGGGGACCTCACCACACTGACCTGACTTTTGGAATATAATAGAGTGCGCTTTAGCAATCTCATCCGCCAGTTCCTTCAGTACCCGTGGGTGTATCCCATCGGGTCGCATGGACTTTTTCACTTTCAGGTTCATCAGATGGTCACAAACCTGATCTTCACTCACAATGGGCAGCTCTTTCCAACCCCTGCCATTATCTTCTGTGACTTCGGGAGTGTGGCTGGAGCCCTTGCCAGTGAAGACTGAGGAAAAGAAGTCGTTGAGAATCTCGGCCTTCTCCATATCGCTTGTCACCAGTTCTCCTGTTTCCTTTCTGAGGCGGTCCACACCCTCCCTAGTCTTCTTCTTACCATTAATATACCTATAGAAATTTTTGCTGTTTCCCTTGATCTCCTTGGCTAGATTTAATTCTAACTGAGCTTTAGCTTTTCTCACCAGGTCTCTTGCTGCTCGGACAGCTTCCTTATATGCCCCCCATTCCAGCTGTCCTTTCTTCCACTCCTTATAAAGTTTCTTTTTGTGTGACAGTGTGTCCAGGAGCTTCTTGTTCATCCAGGCAGGTCTCCTAGCATTCTTTCCTGCCTTCCTCTTTGTTGGTATACTTTGCCCCTGGACACGGAGAAGGTGATCCTTGAATACTGACCAGTTGTCCTGGGACCCCCTTCCCTCTAGAGCTTTGTCCCACAGCTCTTTGGCCAGCAGATCCCTGAAGAGATCAAAGTCTGCGTGCCTGAAGTCCAGGGTTGTAAGTTTGGAATACCTCCTCCTAGTTGCCCTGAGGATCTTAAATTCTATCACTTCGTGGTCACTGCAGCCAAGGTTATCCCTGAGCCTCATGCTGGTCACCAGCCCTTCCCTGTTGGTGAGAACGAGGTCCAGCATAGCACCTTTTCTTGTTGGTTCCTCTACCATTTAGAGGAGGAAGTTCTCATCAATGCATTCCAGGAACATCCTGGATTGCTAGTGCCTTGCTGTGTTGTCCTTCCAGCAGATGTCAGGGTGGCTGAAATCCCCCACGAAGACCAGGGCCTGTGAACACGAAGCCACTTCTATCTGCCTATGGAGGGCCTCATCTGCTTGGCTCTGCTGGTGAGGTGGCCTGTAGCAGACCCCTACTGTAACATCGCCTTCCCCTGTCTTCCCTTTAATCTTAACCCATGCACTCTCAACCAGCTCATCATCCTTCCCCATGTGGAGCTCCACTGATTCTAGCTGGTCACTGATGTAGAGGGCAACAACTCCTCCCCTCCTACCCTGTCTGTCCTTCCTACATCCCAGTCATGGGAATCATCCCACCAAGTTTCAGTAATAGCCACTATGTCATGGCTTTCCAGCAGCACAGTGCCCCTTAACTCATCCTTTTTATTGCCCAAGCTGCGTGCATTCGCGTAGAGGCACTTCAGCTGGGCTGGCCGTGTCACCCTCTTGCGCGAATCCCCCTTGATTCCCTTGGGGTGTCCCAGTGCCTCATCTCCAGCTTGCCTTGGGGCAACAAGTTGAGAGCCCTTACTAGGACTCCATCCCTCTGCCCCTGATGTGCTGCCCCACTGTTTGTCACAGGCAAGCATGAAATTATTGACCTCTTCCCTCTTCAAATCTAGTTTAAAGCCCTATCAACAAGCCCTGCCAACTCCGGCCCCAGAATCCTTTTCCCCCTCTGGGATAAGTGCATCCCATTAGCTGCTCGCAGCCCTAGTGCCTCATATACCAAGACATGATCGTACAATCCTGGGCATTTAATCCATGTGTGTATGGTTACAATGCTGAAAGAGCAACATAAGTGAAGGGCTGTGAATTGCAAAACTGTCATTCTTTCCCAAAATTCTTGGTAGTGTTCACCTTTACAGTATTCAGGTCCTTAGTCAAAGTCAGCGGAGTTGAGCTTTGCTGCAGTTTGCAATGGAAGAACAAGAAAGGTTTTAATATTGTTAGGAGGCTTTTTCCAGAGTGTATACGTATTTTCATATGGATTTCCTTAATTGCTTCTCTGAATTACTATTCCCAATTTAAATTAGGTTAGACTTCAGAACTCAGTGTTTTATCATGAAAAAGAAATGAATTAATTAATTCCTAAGAGTACATATATTTCTCTCTTCCAGCATTCCGTACTGCTGAACTCCCAGAAATATTTATCTATTAAGATTATTTTTGTTGAATATTTCTAACTATGATCATTTTATATTTTTGGTGTAAGTTATGTGATCATCTCTTTTCCTCTTCTTAAAGGCAAATAATGAATGTGCTATATAAAGTCACATTTTGAAAGGCAGATTATACTGCAGTCTTAAAGCTCTCAGTAACTAAAAAGCCACTGGTACATTATGGAAGTATTGAAAATAGATTATTATGTAACAAAGGAAAAGATGTTTCCAAGCATGAGCAACTTCATGCTCCCTCTTTTACGAAAGAAGTTGATCTAATAAAAGACTTCAAAGCTTTAACATTACTGTTTGAGAAATGCTATGCTTACTGCTTTAAAAGTTAACAAAGCAAAATAATAACAGAATGCTCAAATCCTTACTGTGACGCAAAATGTTTTCAACCGACAAGAACTTATTTTTTAGTTCAAAGTCAGAGAAAATACAATTGAAATTGTGATTTATTGAAGCCTTTGAAGAAATAAGAGATGTTCTAAAGTTGCACAAATAAAGTCCAGTGGCCAACACTATGCTAGATTAAACATCAATACGAAATTCTGAATCGAGGAATCACATTAGTGGAAGACTTAATCAGGATGTTGTCTCAGATATTAAATTAGGGTTTTGGCCAAATATCAGACCCGTAGTCATGATTCTGAAATTCAGTGTGTCTAGCTAAATACATTTGACTTCAACAGAAGTTAAATATGCAGAACTCATCTCAGCATCTGGTCCTTGCTGCAGTTTAGGTCATTTTCCATTCAGTCTATGAACCAGTATAAACAATTTGACATCATAAGAGCTGGTCATTGACTCTAAAACCCTTTGTGCAAAATGAAAGACTTGAAGAGAGTTGTTCTGAAAATTATTTTACATGCATGATTTTATTATGCTTCTAAATTAAAGATACGCCACCTCATTCCTACCTCATTCATGAGCCTGCCATTGTAAGAAAAAATAAAAATAAAATGTTTTTGTATGTATATTAAAACACTATGTGCATATATATGTATCCACACACTTATTCAAATTTGTATGGAACTTCTTCCTAAATACACCTTTTAAAAATCTAAATCTAAAATTTTAATACAATGCTGATTTACTTCTATTGTATATGACAAGTAAATTGGGGATCAAGAGCTGTTATTTGAAGACTTAAGGGTGACGTTTTCTTTTCCTTAAGTTTTTTTTTTACATTTAAGTAACAAATCCCTGGTTAGTCACTAATGAAGCCTAAAGAAAATCTTTTTAAAGTAAAAATATTTCACTTCATTTAATAAGATGTGAAATCTTTAATTTGCTTTTTGTTTGCTTATGGGGGTACCTTCTCTGCAAACATCTCAGAACACACGCAATTTCAGTTAGGAAGATTTACAGTGTTGAAGTATTCACTCGAAAATGTAAAATACAAAATCAAATAGGATAGGACAGAAAAGAAAAAAAAAAGAAAAAGACATATATTTTCTTTTGAACGGGTCATTTTTCAAATAGTGAATTCAGCCCTTTAGAGTCAACACAGAAGTCCATGTAATAAAATTTCCAAACAAATATAGCACACAACATATTGAAAAAGGTTTACCACCTTTAACAAGAGCATTCTCTTCTTTCATCAAACACTTCTGTGCTGCTTTTGAGCAAACAGATCTGTACACAAAACACTGCACTGCCTCGACAAACAAGGCAACACTTGACATGAATTCATGAATAGAAAGCAGCGTTAGTGCCAACGTTCACAATGTAGCACAAGCCAACGTTCAGCATTAATATCTTGAATTAAAGCCTAATGAACTCACTGGGAGTGTTTCCACCGAGTGCAGTGAGCTGTGGATCAAGCCCATTGGTGTCCAGCTTCTCACTAGGCTTTGCACCACGCAATGCGACTCTACCTGCATTTGAACATCACCAGCTCGGGCTCAGTAATGCAGACATGAGTCTGACTTTCTTCCAGCTGTAGTCACTGGGGATGTTAAAGATGGATAACTATCCTATCTGTCTCACAGGCAGTGAGGCTAAGGCTCACAGGCTCTCCACACTCCATCTCTCCTTGGCCTGCATAGCGTGTTCCTTCTTTCCCTGCCTCAACATTTCCACTGTAACACTGGAAAATTAACAAATTCATCTGCGATTAAAAAAAATCCTCTGTTTGAGGATAAAAGGAATGGCCACAGAATTACTGAAAAGGGTTTAATTATTGTGACTTTAGAGCAAAGCATGTCTTTTTCTTTTTTGTCAGCAAAACCTCCTTAGAAATCAGGATAAAGAGTCTGAAGAGACCTGTGCAAACACTTTCCACAGATCTGCTCTCCAAGTATAAATTCCACTCTTTATTAATTGTTTAATAATTAACACAAAGTATGAGGTCTTTCTGCAGGTTGGCTGATGGAGATGGCTATGAAGTACCTACAGATGCTGTGGTTTACCATGTGTATATAAAGTGTTGAAGGGAAACACCAACAGGAAAAAAGTAGATGAGCATAAAACATCTAGAATGGACTGCATTCCTTTGCAAATTATTATAGGTCTTGTGGTGAAATATCAAAACTGACACAGTAATTGCCTACATTTGTTTAAGTATTTCCCAGATCCTTGCCAGCTTAACTGACCATTAGCTTTCCTTCAGTATCTTTCTGTCTGTACTTTTAGAAATAAAATTTAAATGAAGGACACATGCTGGGACACAGCAGCCCCTCTCATGCTGTAGGTTAAGCTGAATACTGTATTAAAGACGTAATAATTTAAGGAAGATTTTCAGAAATGTATTCTTTTATGCTGTATCAGCTAATCCTAAACATAAAGCAGAAAGACATCAATCTGCCACTGAAAGAAGACAAAGGGAGCCGCTGGGAGCTTAGCCTTTCTGAAAGCCAGCCCACTATATTTGGTATCTGAATTTGTTTTTTGGAACACATTCTCACCAAATATCCTTACATCTTCCAGAATTTTCATTTTGTTTCATAATGGAATACCAAGTCAAATCAATTAAAAAATACACGCCTCTCAATTCCTCCTACAATTTATATAATTTACCTTAAAGTTACCATATGATTTATAACAAATGGATATTACGACCTTGTTTGCCCTCCTTTCCTCATGACAATAACGGTGCCATGTCCCATGGACTACCTGGAGACTTGGGTGATGATCTCCATGCTGAATCTACAGCTTAGAAACCACCTACCTAACACAAGAGCGTATGCAAAGAAGCCTTTTGTCACTCCTCAGGCCTCTTGCCTTTGCCCACAGCTCTGTGACAGCATCTTTATTAAAGAGTATCACCACCCACTTTCCTTCCCTGTCCAAGTTCCTCCTTCCCCCCCACCCCAACATTTCACTACGCACATGCAGATTATAGAAGGCGGCCTTCAACCTTGATTCAAGAGTAGGGCTCAGATAATTTTCTCTCCTTCTTCCATGAAAGATAGTGTCAGTTATTTCTGAGCAAAAGTCCAAGGGGAACGTTCACACTGCTGCAAAGACAGACTAGAGCACCCAAATCACACAGAATCACAGAAAGACAGGGGTTGGAAGGGACCTCTGGAGATCATCTAGTCCAACCCCTCTGCCAGAGCAGGTTCACATCAACTAGTATTACTCAGTGAGCGTACCTCATCTTTAAGGAGTCATTTATTGCTGTTACTCCTGTTGATCATCTTTCTCCTTAATCCAAAACTGGAAGTTTTATTTACAGCCCAATTCAGTTACTGTGCAATCGGTGCACAGTGAATGTACCCAGCACCTCATAAAAATAAGGCAGCATCCAGCAAGACATGGGTTTTATGCTGGTTTAACTTCTGACAGTGTTTCCATTGACTTACAGTATATTTTTTCAGCATTCAGCAATGGCAGAGAGAGTGCTAAAGTAGAGTGTTTGCAAATTAAATGGAAAAACCTAAGGAAGGCTCATCTTCTCCTGAAACATTCTTGTGTGTGTGGAAATGAAGATCTGCATGCATTCATATTCAATAGAAATGGCTGGGCAGAGGATAATATCTCTACATGAATTTTAAAGCTTTCAGACACCCACATTTTTAACTGTTTTAGTCCAATTGCTTTGTAGATAATGCACTGTTTAACTCCTACTAGAACACCCGCTTCACAGTGCTCAATCTTGACATTAGAAAATTAATTAAAATATATTAAATTCATAATACTGCATCATTGTGTGTAATGCAACATTTAGTGCTAAAGAGCAGCTATTGAATGACACTTCTGGTGAATGGAGCCAGAATGTCTGGTCATTAGATGATAGCAGCAATATTTTAGGTAGTAAACAGATGTCAAATGAATTCATCAATACAAATAAAAATCTGCTTAACAGGATCTAAACCCAATCTTTTAAAGCATCAGTAATTTAATTGTGCTTTCCACACACAAAGAACAAACTTATATTTTTTACTTGGAATGACCTTTGCTTTAGAATGCTACAGCAACAAAGCAAGCAAGGGAGGAAAACATACATTCAGGAAAGCCTCCAAAACCAACACAGTTCCTCCTTCCCTTGTGATGGGCTGCAGAACCTTCCCATAACACATTGGCCATCACCTTCTGGACCAGAGGCACACAGAAAACAGTATTGCTACGATGACATCCAGTACAAACACATACAACCCACTTCCCTGTTGATATCGTTCACAGATGAGAAGACTGGATGGAATGAACTGGAATATATCTAGAACTGAAGAAACATAATGTAATTAGACTACTCTGTCGCCTTCTCCATGTTATGCTTTTTTTCGCTCCTATCCTTCCTATTTAAATCATCTATTTCCAGAAATTAAAATAAAATGAAAGCTCATGGGCTTGTTTGAATCTGCGTCAGTTTGCTGTATGATTCCAGGTGCTTTGCTTTATCTTTGGCACTCAGTGTTAATTAGGGAAAACTGAGCCCTGAATTTGGAAGCCAAATTTTCTACAACAAATACAGAGTCCTGGATTACTCAGAAAACCAGAATTCAACAGAATTAAGCACTGTGTAGTCTGAAATACCATATACACTTCCCCTGTACTTGTGTTGTAAAAAAAAAAAAGAGTCCTCTAATCTTTTTGTCTTCTCACAGTGATTCTCCTATCATATTTTCCACTCTGTTTGGGCTTTTGAGTATGGTGATGTTTCTCCTCAACATGCTTTCAGATGCTGAATCCTACAAAACAAACACATTTAACATCCCTGTATAAATTAAATCTTCTATAAATGTTGGAAAAGACCCACTACTCATGTCATTTTCTCCAGATTATCCTACAGACATTGTTTTTCATACAGTAAAGAGGATTACATTTTTAGGGCCACACAAAGCTCTGGGCTTCTTTGTTAAACCCCCTTCCTCTTCAGCCATCTCCCATTGCCCAGTTCTTCACTATTTCTATGAGAAATCATAAGGAATAGTGACTGAAAAATAGTTGTTGGTACCAAATGTTGGGAATAAAAAAAGGATTATTTTTTTTTCAGAAAAAGTTGTAATTTGATTTATATCCTAAAAAGATAAAATTTTAAAGCTTATTTTTAAATTTTTGTTTCCTTCAAAATTCTATGTTAAAAATTTACTTAAAACCCAAACCAGACTGTCTTGACATAAGAATTTTTAGTTTTAGATCACCAGTGACTATTTAAAGTGCAGCCTTTTATATATAAAAGGGTAAGAATGCTCAAGGGTAAGAATGTAGTTTTTCTATTTCAGATTTGTGGAGAAATGGAGGAAGATTTCCCTTTCACCTCTGCTAATGTTTTTTTTTTCCTGTTGGTCTTTTCGTAGCTACCCAGAGGTGGCAACTTGGGAACAGATAAATCGCTGCATCCCAATGAAGGGGGCCAAAATTACCTCACCAGCTTGGCCAGCCAGGTTAAAAAGCTAGTATTCAGGCAGCAGGGAGCTCTGGCTATATTTGTCTTCTCCCCGTGCTCTTTGAGGTGATTTGTACTCTTTGAGGAAAAATACACAGTGACCAATTTTGCCTTACTCATTCACAGAACATGGGAGAGCTTTTCCTGTGACCCCCCAATACTCTCAACGTGACTAGTCAGAAACTTGGCCAGAGAAAATGATACAGATCCTTTTTTCTTTTTTTTTTTTTCTTCTTTTTCCTCTTCTCTCTGGATTCCCTTGGTATTCTCTTGCTATAAAATAGGCTGACCTACTTCTTTCCATTTAACATACTTTTAATAGTTTCATCATGTATAGTCAAATAATTCTTGAAGTCAAGTCTATCAGTGTTGCTTTTCATCAACGTAAAATTCTCTTTGGCTCTTCTATAATTATACTTCTGCCTTCTTCTTGTCTACAACTCTTCAGATTATTTAAACATCACCTGCATGATCCAAATCATTATTTGCTTTAATATTTTTAAGCAAGATAATGTATACTTTATCAATCTGAACCTCCTGGTGTAGTTTGCGTTTATCGTGGAATTCTGAACAAATTCCCACTGTGTAAGGGGGATAGACTGTCACTAAAAGGGGATGCTCCTAGCTGTAGTTTTCCAGTTATGACAATCACAGTTTACAACAGAGCGTAGGCAGGCTGGCAAGGGACGAGGTGATCTGCAAGAGGCTAATTTGTTAGAGGACAGAACTGCCGTTTCCCACATCTTTCCTTATTAGTCCTAAAGCGAACGGAGCAGGAATTGCAGATAAACTGACGCAAACAGGGTGGGACCGTAGAGACTTAAGGTTCAGGATGGAGTGCTCGGATCCACTGCTGGCTGTTTCATTATTTTCTGTTTAGCAGATGTGGTCCTGGCAGCAGAACTGAGGACTCCTTCTCAGTGATACAATTATTAGCAGCAATGAAGTATCCTCTGGCATGTGCTCTGTCTCCGTCCAGCAGCGAGCATCTAATTCCCTTCTGCACAATCAGGGAGCACTAACCATGCCACGCCAACGTACCTCCGCATTTTCATCCCCCCCAGCTCCTCACGAAACCGAACCCACGACTCAGACTTGGGGCATGGCTCTAATCAGAGAGATGTTCCAGTAATGAAACATATATTTTAACAGAATGAGTGTTATACTTTTATTTTAAAAACATAAGTCTCTAAAGAAGTGGTTCAGCGATACGCATTGTGAATGACCGGGTCAAATTCTGGTGCTCCCAGTGGGATATCGGGTTTGTCCCTGTCATCATTGTTTGCCTTTGGCATGCTGTAGGCATCTACACGCTGAACATACAGATTTTAATTGGCTTCTTGCTGATGCCCAGCTCTCCTCCTGCTCTGCACAGTGAATCTAAGTGCTAGAAAAGGTTTCTGGATCCCGTTCTGGTAGCTGAAAGTGCTGATAGTGATATATGGTACCTTTAATAAACTTATTAATTAGTCCATTCTTCCATAGATTCACATTCCAGTGTTGATAACATACAGCACGCTAGGAAAAATAGTAAAATTAAAAGAGGCCCAGCACACTACTTCATCATACTCATAGCCTGGACTTTCTCTGCAGTAATTATCCTCTGAATTTTCAAATCAATTTTTAATTTTCACCTATACTTTCAGTAAAAGGAAATACTTAAAAAGTAGCAACCATGCTATGGTCTCCTATTCTTTATTTCTGTTGATTTCCGAAATGCCCATGACGGGAGGGTGAAAGATGTGTTGACTAAACTAGCAATCGCGTCTTAGTGACTGCGTCTGCGGCCAACAACCGGCACCCTGGTACTGACTGAGGCTTGCAGAGCTTTTCTTATTCCCTGGAGCCCTTTGAATATTGAGAGCTGATGCTTTGACACATTCTCTTCCTCCTGCAGCTGGGCCCAGGCTTGCTGACATTTGCAAAACGGACGAAGTGCCCGCAGTTTTCACACGCTCCACACACATCGTAACTACCGCAGTCACCCTGCGCAGCTCTCGCTGACATGTAGATGTTGGCCTTAACTATTCAGAGCCAGTGGCTTATGCACAATGATTCAGAATATTCCCCAGCGCATATGGCCAAGAGTTCGCTGCTGCGTCCAGGAGGGGTGTGCGCGGCTGCGAACACGTGTGTGCGTGTGTGTGTGTGTGTGCATGTGTGTGTGTGCGTGTGTACATCCATCCCTCCCCGGCGCCGGCAGTGATGCAGTGGCCCCGCAGCTGATGCTGTGAAGCAGGAAATCCAATTATACCTAACTTAGCATGCATAACTAAAAATGTTATTATTGGTCATAAAATTACCCAGCCCTTTTAAAAATCAAATCTATGAACTATGTGAGCGTACTCCTCAGGCTGGCTTCACGCTGTGTGAGGAAGTGCTCCCTTTAATTTGTTTTAACTTTGCCTGCATTACACAGGCCTCATTTCAGCGCGAGAGAAGGTTGAGGGAAAGTGGCTAATTTTCATTGTAAAGTGTCTGGAAATTTGAGCTTAAGCAAACTTCTGCCACTCCTGTGACTGCACAGAGCCTTCACAGACACTATACGGCATTTCCCAAGTCAAAGCGCCACAACAACAAGATCTGTTTTCCAAACATGTCCTAAAATGAAATGTCACCACTTTGATGAACAGCTTCTGCAGCAAAACAGCGTGTGTGTGACCAAATGGCAACACATCGTTTACACAAAAAATGAGCATAAGAAAATAAAATGACGCTGAACAGCAAAATTTCATGTTATTAAAGAAAAAAAGAAAAAAAAAATCCCCATTAGAGCCAGTAGCAAACCACATTATCTTTTAAAACCTTGAACGTATACAGATTCATCATCTTGACAAACGAGGTAGATGAGAGTTAACAAAGATCATCACTATTTGTTGTACTGTGAATTCCTCTCATAAAACTTCGGTTCCAAGGGGAAAACTCACTCACAGCCCCACAGTGGACAGGCTGCAAACATGGAGGTTTCATGAGCAAGGCAGGTGGACTCTGCCCAAAGCCCTGGGCTATCTTTTTCCTCTGCCTGGAGGGATATTTTGTGTCCACTAAAATAAATTCTTTCCCCCCAAAGTCAGCACCTTGGCAATATAAGCCCTGACATGACTTACTTCAATTTTCCCAGAAATATCCCCTGAACGTTAACTTCCATAAATGTATTTCAGGACGCAGATCCTTGAGGATGCCCGCACAAACCAGTTTATTTGTATTTGGAGAGTGGAAAAAAAACCCGTTATATTTGTGAATTTCCCCACGCTGCTAGTAAACCAGACAAGCTTAATGGAGCAGTAAAAAACATATTAATCAAAAGTTCAAGTCAGATTTTTATACACTGGTAGCAGAGGTTACAAAAACACAAACAAAATCCCAACTGAGACTGAGTGCTTGCAAACTGACTGCTTCCTCGCTGCGCAGCCTCCCGTACTGAGGACAGTAGGACACCTCTCAGGAATCCCAGGTGACACCCACAGTCCAAAGTCTTCTGAATTTTACCCGCAATTCTCAAAAACAGATCAGCTTTCCCTGTGCACTCATACATACATACATTTGAAATTACTGTTTGGGATACAAATGCATTGGGTTTGGCCATCTTTGGTACTTAAAGATCATTTTCTCCCCTCCTTGGTTCACACTTCATCTAGTCGAGGCTCTGCAAATTGCCCAAATGTTGCGAATTGCTATTCCAAAAGATGGGCACCTTATCCGTTACGAAAAGCTGTCACCTTTTTTCCTTAGTCAGCCACGAACATTAAATATCATACAAGATATCTGCTTATTCTGAAAGCTCATGGATTTTATTACCTTGGCAACAAAGTGATCTGTTCAAACTGCTTTTTGCTGCCAGTTTTAGAGGTTTCTGTGTCACAGAAAAAGCCATGAAGAGCAGATGAAAAGGCAACTGACCCCTTCCCTTATGCTTGCACTAGTTTTCACAGAGGGGAGAATGGACATACTGTGAAAATGAGGTGCCTGGTTGCTCAGAACCACTGGTAGTGAAATAGATGAACTGCATTAAAAATAGATTTTCAGTTTTGTGCCAATCAGTAATAAAATCCCAGTTGGGAATGGAACATTATTTTCAACGTATACAACAGAATTATTTTTAATTTAGAGAAGAAAAACAATGGGAAAGAAATAAAATACTTGAACAAAATAAAATGTTTATTTTTTTCACATCAGTCTTTGGATTTTCACTAACAAATAAGCATCCAAATAATTTCATCAAAGATTATTATAAAAAAAGAAAATAAATCAAATCACTTCATATGGAAGCTCCTAATAACTCTCCATTTTTCCCAGATGATTGTGGTGTTTGGTTGATTGTTTCCAAAAGACGAAAAAAAAAATAGTGACAGTGCCACACACCTCTACTGTTTCAGTGCTGTCATACTGGTGTGTCACTGACAGGTGAAAAGCCTCCCACCCCAGCACGAGGACGAGATGGAGCCTGTTTCCCACACGCCAGAGTCTGTATCCCTGCCCAGACAAAGCCCCCGGTTGCTGAAGAGCACACTTCCAGGAAACTTCTCCAACTCAAATGGCAAAAGACTTGCAGCACGGTCTTTAAAATGCTGAAGGCAGCAGGCTCTACTGAAAAACACAACCGAAGCTTGAGCTTTTCCCTAAAAAACAACCACACACAAATGGCATGGTGGGCTTCTGTATTAATCATTGCGCCGTGGCTCTCGTACCAAGCACAACAGGTTAGCAGATATTTTTGTGGGTTTTCTGTCAACCCTGCAAATTCAGTATGAAATATGAAAATCAAGCAAGGCTCTCTCCTAAGTAAAATCATGATTAATAGAAGAGTTGGAGGGGAAAACCACCCTGAGTTACAGCTCAGGAGCCTCATCGTGGGCTGCAGTAATAGAGCCAATTCACCGAAGTGGGCACAGTGAGTGAACCTTCTGGACGTCTTTCGGAGTGGTGCACCACCCAGAAAATAATATTATTCACCGGCTTCACTCGGCACTGGCTGTGCTCTCAGCTAGTCTCCAGCAAAAAAAAATATAAATAGGAACTTGATTTTCTGAATATTTTATGCTGTTGAATGTGAACTACATTTGACTAAATCAAACAGCTTGTTTAAAATTAGCTTATGGTGTATTTATCAGATAGTCAATGTTTTTGAGATTTTGAAAGTAAGAAAGAAAAAAACTGATAGAAAAGAAGTATTTGGGTTTACAAGACATAGACTATAGAAGTGAAGAGATTTTTAAGGTTAAGGAGTATGGTTTTTGAATATTTTGGATAGAAATATAAAATGGCTGTAATTCCAAAAGTACTATTCCATGCCATGAAGTAAAGATCAGGTGTAGTTATCATTCCCTTCTTAAAGGTACTTGTCCAGGACCTCACCTAAGTTTAACTAAATTGCAGTTACGGTTGTTTAAGCGTATGTTCAGTTTAAGATTGTGTATGGAATTTCTCAGAACATTGCATACACATTTCCTGAAGTCAAAACTGCAGTCACTGCTGGTTTTCAGCACACTCAACACATAAGCTTTGTCTGCTCTGTGGGCAGGGCGTTTTCTCTTCCCCAGACCATCAATATTTATGAGAAAAAGCCAGTACATTTGACTAAGAGGGATGTCTTTTAGTTTTTCTTGCCCTGAATATACAAAGGGATGAGAACAAGTCAGCACCTGAGATTTAAATGTGAATGAGACGCTTGCCTCCTATAGGACCTTGTATGGAGATCTAACTAATCAGTTAGTCATTGAGCTGCATTAAACTGCTTTCTATCAGCTCCCTCTCCTGACTGTTTTTTTTTTACCTTTTCTTTTCCGACAGCTTCTACATTTTCCTACCCTCCTTTTTAACATTATTTTTAGGTCTTCTTCCATCTCCTGCCACCCTTGGGGGTGGGCAGCAGTTATGGGAGCCCACCTTTGCTCACCACTCAGCTTCACTGCCCGGACTGTAGCTGTAACCTGGCACCCTGCAAGAATTGATTGGTCACTCCAATCAAAACATTAAATATTTAAAGTGGCACCACACCATTCATAAAGTGAAATGTGGAGTGTTTGTTTACTCTCTGCTAATTATTTTAGTCCAAGCAGGCAGACTCAACTGTCTACATTATTAATTAAGCCTCTAAAAATGAGCTAAGGATAGGAAATGTTCCTCTCTGCTGGTAACTGCCAAAGAATAAGCCGTAACTCTCATTAGCCGTACGATAACATGAAAACCTTTTTCCCCAAATTGTGCTAATACAAAGCTAAACAAATCATATCAGTCTATATTTCCAGATGGTTTGGACAGACGTTTACTAGTCCTGAAACCTCAGATGTTAACCGTCTTTAGGAGGTACAACTATTCTTACTAATTTACTGTTGTTTGAGGTTATCTGTGGACTCAAGTAGAAAAGACGCATGGTCTCTAAAATAGCAAGCTTCAAAACAGGTTAGTTTGGAGGTTATTTTAAAGGAAAATGGAAGGTTTCCCCACAGGTCATGCAATAGCAATATATCATAATCCACATACAAGTTCTACCAGTGGTCTATTTCTTTACAACTAGATTTATATTTGCTGTAGGAATATTATATAAATAGTCATCAATGGACTTTGTGATCAGGAACAGTGCACAGTGATGGAAATCACAACAAAAATTCACATTCATGCTGAAAGGAACGGAGCAAAAAAACCTGAGAGTTACATATTTTGATAGAAAGTTCGATAGTTTCATTGCACAACCTGAAGCAACGCAAGAGTCCTGAGCTGGGATCTTCAATGATGACCTGAAAGTCTGTTCCATTCTGTCAAAAAGTCTCACGCAGTGGTTGAGTGCTGATTTGCAGTTTAGGACCAGAAACACTCAAAATTCTCATTTTTGTTAGACACAGGGGGACAGATCCAAAGGGAATGGAAAAGACGAGTTACAGCCTGCAAAGAGATGGGATAGATGTAAGCGCACATGCCTGTGAACTGCAACTTTTGAGTGTTGCAGAATATAAAGCCTACCACTCTGCTGTGTGTCTCCACAGGACTCTGGAGCCTAATTATAGAGCTGTATGAAAAAGTTGTGCTTGTCAGCAGAACTGGCAGGGGGAAAAAAAAATATATATAAAAATCCACATTTTTGCACATTCACAGAAGAATAAAATATTTAGGCAGAAAATCATCATTGCTGCAGATGGACACTTACAGAACAAAAATGGGTAATTTTTGTGCAGCTCTGCTTGCTGCGAGCAAAGCCAGAATACATTTGGTCGCAGATTTAAAATCCAGCCCAGAATTCCTCAATCACTGTCAGTGGCAAAATATGGTTCACAGGGCAGCACGGGCTGAGGGCTGCAGGTAAATTCAAGGCGGGGGAGCCACCCTAACACGAGCAGGCAGGACTCCCCCGAATTTAATGTTGCAGCACTTGCTTACGCCAGCACGGAATTTGGCTCGGGGTGGTTTTGAGTCCTTTTGAGTAAGGATTAGCCACAAAAGCCCGATCACAACTGCGACAAGGGAAAATGTGAGGGTATGCCCATGTCGCAGCGATGAGGAAAGAGAACTGGAAGAAGCATAAAAGATATGAATAAACTGTTAAAGAAAACAGCAGTTGCTAGTGGCCGACGGACTTCCAAGTGCCCCCTTTCTTTATATTTAAGGACATACTCTTTAAATGCATGCTTTGGGTAAGAAGAAATATGCCTGTAAAAGAACTACTCTATACCCAGAACATGTCATAAGGATCACTAAGGTATTTTTAGGAGAAATCTAACTTGACAGGATGGTAGGTACGACACCTCTGATTCCCAGTGGTGCTCAGGTGACAGCCTCTACCCAGTATATCAAAAAACCTCAATAAGCCAGACCAGTGCTCTGTGCGCGTGTTGTGTGACCCTCCGTATTCCCAAGAGGGATTGCCCATTTGCAGGCGCAGGGCCGGGACACAGAAGAGGAATAATTTATGTGGACTCTCCCCTTCTTCCCCTCACTTAGTATGGAGCAGAGAAAGGGGGATTCATCCCTGCACAGTCCCCACAGTTCTGTACTACCCAGCCCATGTTTACAGCCTCTCAGTGGAAAGCCTGGCTCTTCAACTCAAGCTGTAGTGACCTGTGCTTTCAGCTTTGGATAAGTGTTTTTCTCTTAAGGTTGTTAAATGCGGTGTGAATTTTATGTGGAAGTGCTTTTTTCTTATTTCTTTTTTCTTTCTTTTCCCTCAGCATCACCTAATTTGGCAGTCCTTGGAATGCTAGAGAGTCTCTTTAATGTCTCTCAAGCCACAAGGACTCTGACTTTACTGCATTAACAAAATACATTTATTTGCTGCCTTTATACATGGCAATGGGAGTGATGAAGGGTTGTGTTCTCAATACTTCCCTCATCTCCTTCTTCTTTGTCTGACATTGGCAATAAAATCCAAATTACAGAAAAGGCAAATCAAGCATACAAATTAAGAAAACTAATTTCATGCCAGCCAACATGTGGGAAAATCTCAGGTGATGAGGAAATCAAAGGAAAATGGCAATAAAATAGACTGCATTAGAGAGAAAAAAATTATAACTGAAGTCACAAAATCCAATCCTATGTTTATACACTTGTAACTAATAAATTCAAAATAAAAATTAATAGAGAGCAACAAAAACTTCCTGTGATAGGACCTTCTGTGCATAGTCTGCAAAAGTTTCTATTGACTGAACCGTTGGGCTGTTTTCTAAAACAAGGAAAAAGGATTTCTTCCTATGTCTTGGAGGTGTCTTAAAATCTGTTGTATGGCATAAAGAAGTAAAATAACTCTATACCCAGTGTGCTTGGTCCTGGAAGTTAGTTTTGTTTGGTTTAGTTTTTATTTTCAAATTAACAGACGGAGTTTTTCTCTGCCACTTCAAAGAACAAGATTAGGCCCAATAAAAGGTAAACCTTTGCTTTTGCTTTGTTCTGTTACCTCATCACAATACTATACTAAAACCAGAAATAATAACAAAAAGTCCAAAATGACTGCCTTGCATATAGCTGTTTACAGTCTGTTTCTTCCACTGACAAAGTATTCCAGATCTTATTATACCACCTACAGGTAGTTTTTAGAGAAATACGTGGGATCCCCTAAGCTGCCGAGTTACACTCCTGTAGGTTGCAAAAGGCAAGCGTGTCCATTACAAACCTCCATTTTTTGGGGAGGTTTCTCATAATCCACATGCTTTGAAATTTAAACCAGTCTCCACGAAGCAGCCTGCGTCTTTTCTGAAATCTTAGATAACACATGAAACTAGCACAGAGTTGCCGAAATAGACAATATTTTCAGTAAATACTAAAATTGTTCAACTGATAATACTCTTACGTGCCAGCTTTTATTTGATATGGAACATCACATATGAAGTCGTGTCATCATTTTCTGTTGAAGCAAAATAACCAAAGACTATGATACGTCTCTTTTTCTCTCATACTTGATTCTTGTTTACAGATCCTATAATCCTATATAATCATGCACACATTGTTTCAATGCGTCAAGATATTTTTGTAAGCTTTGAAAGAAATCCTCAGCAAATTCCTTTACATTTCTTTATTAATTGCCTTTACAACTGAAGTCATGCTCTTTCAAAAGAACTATTTTGCAAAGCTTGACAGAAAAGAAATCTTGATAGTAACTTACGGATATTTACTGAAAACGTACAGACATAACAGAAATTTTGAACAAGTAACTTCTGGTGGTAAATGACCTTTTAAGGGTATAATCTTTAGTACTCCCATACATTTAATGCTTCTTAACTTGCTCAATCTTTCTTATTTATTTTCTAGAAAAGGGCTTTGCTTTTTGCAGGGCTTGATCAACCAGTCTGTCTTGCTTTTGCTTTTCAGAAAATATGCATGAATTTAATCCAAATTCAACCGAATTATGCTACTTTGATGCTGCATATTTTCTCCTGTTGTTGATTAATATGCCCCCTGTGCAAACATCCTCCTCCTACCTGATGCCTTCAGTAATGTCTCAATTCGTTGCTGATGACATTCAAATTTCCTCCAGAGATGCCTTGTGAAGTCACAAACTCAGGATTATGCCCATCAGCGAATGACTCAGGCACAAAGTGATTGATAAGGCAAATAAATACTTAGGTGTTAGCAATCAGTCAGTTGTGATATGCAAGGGGGAAAACAAGACTGCAGACATTTCAGCTATATATCATGTTTTCTAAATTATCTCTTTGTGTGCTGATGGTCCTCTTAATAAATTATCCTCCCTCGTTATCTGATCTGTTCTATGTTTTCAATTATGCCTCTTCTCAAAACCATGTAACAGTCAGTCTTTCTCAGCCTAAAGCTATTTCAATGTCCAGCCTGCATCCGCAAAGTCCAGACAGAGGAAACACTACAAAACTGGTTTTGAGCTGAGAAGCTGTGCACACACACATCAAAGAGATGCTATGGCATCAGAGAAGTCATGGCTTTATTCCCAGATTCCCTGAGCTCAGTTTTATGTAAGCAATAATACATGACATTGCATATGTTACAGTGGAGTAAGAACATTTTGAGTATCTTCCATAGCCTGAGACTGAGAAATCAAGAACTTGTTTCACCTCAGATCTGCAGAAGTCAAAATGCAAAGACTAAGGCCATGGCACAGGAATGAGTAGATTATTTGGTTTCTTTCACTCATTATTTTTGTATTGACAAAACCAAAGTTTTTATAAGGAGAACTTATCTTCTTGTAGAATCTCATGTGAAAGTCCATATACTTGTTTTTAATAAGATTTGACCTGCGTGAGATTTTGGATAGCTGAAGAACGAATTTAGAAAAGAGATCTAAAATGTACACATTTCAGAAGTAATTGTGGACTGCTGGTACAGTCTTCAAACAAATTTGCAAGACATTTTACAACATGTATGTGTGCTCATTACACGTCATAGCATTGCAGATCATATCTTGGGTTTTGTTCTGGTGTGGGAGGTGATCTTGAAGAAATCCGTACATGATCATGGTAGCATGGCTGTGAAACACAGATGTCTTCCCTTAGATGTAAGCTTTTCAAAGGTCACAAATAACAGCAAAAAGGGAAGAGCTCTTGAGTTAAGCCATACGTTCTTTGATTCAAGCACCATTTTGTGCTTACAGCTCCTAGTACAATGGAAACTTGATTTATGATTATAGTGCCTAGTTGCGACGATGATGATAATAATGATAAGGTTTATACTGGAGTCAAAAGGACTTTCTAATAAAAAAACAAATCTCCTATGACAATCATAGTTCTAATCTAAATACTATTTAGTACGGACTTGTGATGTGGATTAGACAGTTGGGGCAACTTCATTTTAAAGTGGCATCTGCATTTTTGCAAATACATATAAAAAGATCATAGAATCATAGAACAGTTTGCGGTGGAAGGGGCCTTTAAAGGTCACCTAGTCCAACCCCCCTGCAATGAGCAGGGACATCTTCAACTAGATCAGGTGGCTATGAGCAAGGTCCAACCCGACCTTGAATGTTTCCAGGGATGGGGCATCTACCACCTCTCTGGGCAACCTGTTCCAGTGTTTCATCACCCTCAGCATAAAAAAATTCTTCCTTATATCTAGTCTAAATCTACCCTCTTACTCTCAAACCATAACCCCTCGCAACAAGCCCTGCTAAAAATCTGTCCCCATCTTTCTTATAAGCCCCCTTTAAATACTGAAAGGCTGCAATAAGGTCTTCCCAGGTGTACCTACATATTATGCCATAATAGAAAAATCTACAATTTATATATAGAATTGGTGAACTGTGCATCAAAGCAACTTAAATAGTAGGTACAGAACTATATTTGATATTTTTTTCATCTTTGAAAGTGTATATGTGCAACTTTAGATACTAAGTTTAGGATCATTAATTTGGTTCAGAAAGTGGGCTGTATAACGATAACATTCCAGGCAGTGAATGCTTGTGGAAAAGAAATTGCTAAGCACAGAAAAACAAATGGAATGGAATTTTAATTTGCCTCTACGTCCAGAACTTCAGATGCTTGTTTGGAATACAACCACGTTTTTGCATGCTAGGCATACTGAAATTCCTATACAGGAACAAGGCAGCTCATGAAATTTTCAGTATTTTCCATTCCATCCTTTTCAGAATCTGTCCATCCTGTCCCCTGTCCAAGCCATCACAAGAATAAATATAAAGATAAATGAATAACCCTGGTTACATCACAGTAATACGAACACTACGAACAATACGAACACGGTAATACGACTCTGCCAGACCAACGGTGCTGAACGTCACAAAAGTGTTCCAGGGTGTCCAGAATCACTTATTTGAGTGACTATAATACTTAACTTTTCTAAGATGTTCTCTGTGAGAACCATCTCAGAAGAAAAGGTGAAATATACACTGTGACTTTGTTTACTCATTTTCATGCGGTTTTGTTCATTACGCTCCAGGTCTATGTGGAGACCCGCAAATAACTGAGAGTAGACAGCATATGAAAGCCTGTGGAGTAAGCTAATGGGGGTAACTGGTCATCTTTCAGAAAAGATAACGCCTGTGTACTTAAACAGGTAATAATTAATCATTTTTTCCAAAAGTAAATTTCTGTTTAGCTCCTTGCCAATTTCTACTTAGTTTTGAGAGCACATTTTGCGGGTGATTATTGCAACAAACACATCTTCTGGCTATGTCTTTTTATGGCTAAGCAAGAACTACAACTTTCCAAGTTTAGTGCCTGAATGTCTTCTCAAAATAATACCATGACCACAAAGTCTTTTTCATTTACCTGCCCATCTGTGTAGCTACTGCTCTTGGTTGAATGCACTGCTACAGCAGGTTCGTTACAACGTACAGCAGGTTCGTTACAACCTATAGCAGGAATGTTACAGCCACGGGGCAATGTTCCTCACATACTTAATGAAGACTATAAAACCAATAAAAATAAAATGGGGTTTGTGAATTCTTGCAAAGCGATGCTATTTGGTAAGGGAAGACACCAAAAAGACTGAGGTGATACTATGTCTACACCAATTACAAAGTCGTACATTTAGTCTTGATCAAAATGATTTGCAGGCTAGAAGTCCCATTGGATATATAGTAAATCTTGAACTTCTGGCTATTGACAACTGAGCATTTCTCACTCTCAAGGAGACTGAAGCCACACTCCTGTATGTTGAATGGAAAGCTGTCATCCTTAACCCCTCTCGGTAACTGCGATGAACTACCTTCAATGTTTGTCTGCTTTTAGTTACAGCAGCAGAAGGTTCTCCAAAGATATCATCGTATTTTAACACCATTTACAATAAAACTTTTAAGAGCAAACTGAAAAAGGAAACTCCCAAAAGAGGTTTCTGATGGATGGAAAGAGTTTGATGCATTTTCTATTTCTAGGTATGGGAACGGAGAAGATTTATCAATTTTTCCCAAGACTGACATGTAAGTTTGGTCCCGAAGGAGATGTAAAGAGGTGAACTATGGTGTTAGTAACTACTACATGACAGCACGAATTACTCTGTCATTCTGACATAACCTCATGGCTCTGTAAGCTTAAGAGCTAGTCTGAATGGATGCCTCCGCAGAGTAAGTATGGGCATGTGTGATCAAGAACATCAGCTGGTTACCATGGATGGTAATTCTAATGTTTTGTTGCATTCACAGCATACAGAATCTGACATCATATTCCCTTGTTATACATCCACTTGCAACACTTAAAGCTTGATTTGTGGTCTTTATGAAGTACAGTGAGAAATCACCCTGAACTTCCTTCTAGAAAGCAGCACATAAGCAAAGACCACATTTCCTTATGATTCATACACTTCGGGATATTTTCATAAATCAGCCAAGAAATTAATTATAAAAACAAACAGATTACATTTCCTTCCACTAACCAGAAAATGTTATTGTTGCTTCCATTCCAGCTTGTAAAGACGCAGAATCATTACTCTAATATATAGTATATGCGTGTGTATAAACACAGCTATATGTACATGTACACACAGTATGAGGCTTTGAAATCCTAAATTTAAGTAAGATCGCAAGGTATTTATCTTAACAAGTTTTAACAATTTCTTAATTCTTTTAAAAGGCACCGGCCCCTAATGTAGTCTTATTGATCAGAATTGCTCAGATGATAAAACTCTGTAGGGACTCCATCACCTCACGAGAGAGTATTTTTCCCTTGTAAAGTGCTAAGAAGTTAGTAATACAGGGTGTAACAGACCCTGAAAAAAGCATCAGAGAAGCTATGCACAGAAGGAGGAAAATAAGTTTTGTGAAACACCTATCAATATAGTATTAGCAGGCAAATATCCATTTGACACTGATTCTCGGGAATTAAGAATGCAGTATAAACTGCGGCGGGTTTCAGTTTAGTATTTTAGAGTTCGAGAAAGTGTTCAAATGATTGAGATGGTTCTGCAACGGAGAGAAAGTGCAGCGCAGAAGCGATTCGCAGGAGCATATGGAGGGAGCAGACCAACAGTGGCAAACTACGCAGTGAATTCCGAGGAACTAAAAATCTGTGTTGCAGGCTACATGCAGAAAGACAAAATCATTCAGAAGAACCAATTTTTTTTCAATGCCACTGAGCCAATCACCTCAACTGGCCCAATGCCAGCCCCTGGGCATTTGTATCCTTAACATGGGGTATCCGATGCTTTTAGTAAAGACTTGCATTAATTACTTAAAATAAATATTCCTATCATTAATCTAATCAGAAAACTTTCAGTGTGCTGAATCTGTTCAGTGGAACAGATTTTTTTTCTGCATTGCTAGGAAATCAGAGTTATTTTTTTTAACATGTCAGCTTCATAACAAGCAAGAAAGAAAACTGGATCTCAGCCTGTCGCGTAAAGCATCATACTTTTAACCTCCTCCTTTCATCCAGAGCTCTTTACCTTTACTGACACCCTCTGGTCCCTATCTCGAAGTCAGGTTTGAATTCATTCCAGCACTCCTTCCAAAATTTACTTTCCAAATCAATATTTTGTGGAGCACAGAACCGGACATTTTCTGAAACCCCCATAAATCATACCACTGATTCCCCAATAGTTTACCATGTCAGCAACTTATTCAGGGGACTCAAGCAAATTTGCCAGTCACGACCTTCCTGTATTGAATCTGTGCTGACAGTCCTTTAAGTTACGCATTTCTTAAAGTTGCCATTTATTATTTCCTAACAGCAGAGTTTTTAATCATACCTTTTATCTTAGCTGCTAGGATATTTTTCCTCATGATCTGTTTTCAAAGCTGCGTTCTTCCAAGTTCTCAGCTTTAATTCAGCCACACAGAGTTTTTGTATTTTCTGTTTTCATTCTTGGTACATCTGCCCTCATTATAAAATGAAATTAAGATCCCTTCCCCTGACAGTTTAACCTAGAATTCAACGCATGACCTTCAGCTTCATATTGACCAACAAACCTAAAATCTGCACTCTTAGTCTCCAGACCATCTGTAGCTATCTTCACACTTCTATGTCACGCTCTGCTAGTTCTGACTTTTTCCATGGGCATTTGCTTTCTAAGTGTATGAAACAGAAGAACTGCATGTTGAATAGTCCACTTTTAAAACTATTTAGCTGTGATCACCTTCAAGAACATGTCACACTTCATCCTCCTTCTTTTATATATTTTTTGTCTTCCAGGACTTCGTCTTCTTAACCACATCTCTTAATCATTCACATAGTTAAAAGTATATTGCCACAGAGGGCCACTGTACATGAAATATTCCTCAGTTACTTACTATAGTTCACATCCCAGTTTTCTGTCTTCCTTTTAGTACACCTCATGCTAGTAAACAAGTGTCTTCCCTCCCAACAAGACAGACACTTAAAAAGGGTTTGGGTTTTTGTTTGTTGGAGTTTTTTTATTTGAAACTTTGCAGATAAATGCTAGAGTAATTAAAGGCAATTTATGAAAATCTATTTTTACAAATTCTAATAGATATTTTTATAGCACTTTAAAGTAATGGCCCAATTATTGCTAATTCTTTTGATATCCCCTGTAATAATATTAATCACGATGAACTGATTTTGCGTTAATATTGATTGCCATAAAGTACCGCTGAAGGAGTTCTAATATAACTCAGCAATAATTAATTGCGCTTTTATTAATTGGAAAATGTCATCCAAATTTTAATTATCAGGAATCCCCCTTAGTTTTTGGCTAACAGTGAGCATGTAATTTATTTGTAGTTTCAAACTTTAAGGTCTGATCCAAAGCTCACTGAAGACTAGGGGAATGCTGTAACTCCTTAGAAAAATTTGGCATCAGGTTCTTCATTAAAAAACATCACTGAAAATGTGTCATTCAAGGAAAGTATAAATTTTTAAATTAAAAAAATGAACAAACTTTGCAAAAATGTTATGTTAAATTTCTGAAATATTGCAACACGTAGAATACTTTAATCCTGAGCAGTCACATCACACCATCTTGTGTAACTTCTGTTTTATGAAGTTTCTGTGCTCAACAGGAATGAAACTAAACATCTGAAGAAGTACAGATACAGTAATGAATGCCGATTTTTCCTCTGAGATAAAAATCTTAAAAACACGGTTTCATGCTCAGTGTTACAGATATAACTCTCAGTTCATCTTCTTGCCAGCTCATAGACATTCCACATAGTCTTATCCACTGTCCTCATATCAGAGAGGAAAAATCAGTGCATCTTTATGTAATTCCATCTCCTCTGCCTGTCAGCAAAGGAGAACAGTCCAGGCACCGTACTTTTCTAATTCAGGAGATAATTGTTTATCCCAAAGCCAAGTACCATTCTGAACTTCATAACAAACACAACTTTTAGTGCATCACTATAAACTCAATACGCTAGGTTATTTTGTTTCACCCTCAAGCATTAGCACGGTAGCTCTCCCAAAGCATAAAAAATTGGCTTATTAAAATAGGCATTCTTTCTCTGGAGTACGTATTTGTTCTAAAAGCCCCACACCTCCCTTCACAACTCATTCACTGCAGTAGTTTGCTAGCTAGTTAAATGACAGAAAGCATATACAGCAGATCACAGTAATTTCTGCTTCAACTTTTCCGCTCAATTATGACAGCAATTTCAACGTTAGGATTCAAAACAACAACAACAACAACAACAAAAAAGGCAAAACAGATAAACCTGGAGCAGGAGCCCGAACACGGGATCTCTCTCACCACCGCTGGCTTCACAGCAGACCGCTCACGGAGATGCCGCGATGGACATTAACGACAAATAACCTGCACACACTCCGCAGCCTGACCCGGGGAAGCGGTGCCTGGGCGGGGGGAACGGCGAAGACACTTACCGCTGCTGTGCCACCGCCTCTCGCCCGCCCCGACTCTCAGGCTCTCTCTCCCATCCTCCTGACAGCCTCAAATATAGCAGTCCCTTATGGTGCTGAGCCTGTGGGGAGCAGAGGATTGCAGAGTTGGGGCTTTTTTTTTTTTATTTTTTGTTTTTCCTCCCCCTTTTTTTTTTTTTAATTTTTTAAACCATCCAGCGGTAGTTCTCCAGACCCGACCGCCTCTCCTGCTCCTCCTCCTCCTCCTCGCCTGGCTCACTGATGAAGAGCCCCAGGTGAAGGTATCCGCGCCGGCAGCTCCCGCCAGCCCCTCCCGGCCCCGCCGTGCCCCCTCCCCGGCGGGGGGGACCGAGGCACCTCCCCCGGCCGCTCCCGGGGGGGCGGTGGCGGCTCTGCCCGCCCCCGGCTGGATGTGGTGGGGTGTGCGTGCCTGATGCGTGTGTGTTTTGATGTGTGTGCCGCATCACACCGCGGCTCTCCCCTACCCCTAAGCGTACAAGGATCCCCCTCCCCATTCCTCCTCCTCGCCGCCTTCCTCCCCGGTTTTCTCCTCTTCCCCACTCCTCTGCCCTGGAGCGTGAAGGCAAAAGGGCGACCTGAGGAGCGCTCTCCCCTCGTGTGCCGCTCCCCTCTAACCCAAGCCACCCGCTGCCCCCACAAACCACTTTCTGCCCCCATCCTCTCCCTCCCACCCTCCTTCCAGCTAGATTTTTTTTTTTTCCTTAAAATGCATTTTATTCGCCTCCAGCGGTGATGACCGACCCTCCCATCCCTCCGCGCCCTGCAGAACCGCCTCTGCTGCCTGCTCCGCACCCGCGCAACCTCCGCCTTTATACCGCAGCGGCTGTTGACTGGAAAACAACCCCCCCCGGCGCCGGCAGCTCCATCCCTCCCTCGTCCCTTCCCCGCCATCCCTCCGCTCCAACACACGACACCGCTTCCCGCCCCGTTCCGCCCCTGCGCCGGCACCGCGCGGGCCGCGCAGCCGCCCCCCGCCCCCAGCACCGCCCCCGCGGCCGCTGCGCGCCCGGCCCCGCGCGGGTGCGGAGCGCGGCCGGAGCTGGCGGCGCCGCGCGTTCCCGTCC
Organism: Chroicocephalus ridibundus; assembly: GCF_963924245.1. Taxonomy (NCBI): domain Eukaryota; kingdom Metazoa; phylum Chordata; class Aves; order Charadriiformes; family Laridae; genus Chroicocephalus; species Chroicocephalus ridibundus. The sequence goes on along the minus strand of NC_086284.1, from coordinate 16,330,008 downwards.
GCCTTTTCCCTGTGCCTCGGCCCCTCCGTGCGCATCCCGAGACGCGGTGCGCGCTCCCGCCCGGCGCCGCTAATGGCTACCCGCGGGAGACAGCCGGATTTTAATCCTTCTTTTCTTTTTTTTTTCTCGTGGCAATGACAACTTTCTGCTTTAACATTTAATGCTTCTCTGTCCTTCTATACTTTTCTTTCCTTTCTTTATTATTTTTTGCCTTTTTTTTTCCTTCCGCAAGTAATTATGTCTTTTTTTTTTTTTTAACTTACGCATTAACTGAGTAACTGTTGTCTACTGTCTATTCCACGAGATTTTTCTCTGCTTCAAGTGACTCCATTTCAATGGTTTATGCTTTCTGAACCTGTGTGGTGTACAAATATGTGTGTGTGTGCATTTTTCTTTACTAATTTGGCTTTTTATTTAGTTATTTATTTTCCTATCCCAGGTATTTTCTGATTAATTTTTAGAAATGGTCCTTTATTTGTTTTAGATTCACAGGGAAGAGGAATTGTTTCATTTTGGAATTGCTGGGGGTTCTTACACAACTCTTGTCTTAAATCTTGGCAATAAGAATATGGGGGTTTTTCTTGGTGTCTTTTGCTTGTCTTTTGTATTGAAGCCTCTAGCAAGATAAGTTATCAGTGATGAGTGAGACAGTTTTATACACTTTTGTGGTCTTGTATACTATATGGAATTCTGTCAGAGGATTTACAGCTTAACATCACGTTGAATGAATTCTGTCCACTAATATCTGTGAGGATGAGTTGAAGAAAACCCCCTCACTCTCAATTCCTTTTTTCATTATTCTAAAATTGCAAATTACTGTTTCTTTATGACCATCTATCACTGTCTTAACTATCACAGTGAAAGAGGGAGAATGAAGCCATCCTTAGAAATGGACTTTGTCTGCGTACAGGGTCCCATACAAACACAGAAGAAGATGGTCTCCACAACCATGGAAGGATCTCTAGGCGTATTTCTGTTGGGGAAGTAATGGTGCAACGTGACATATCAGACCTTCTCTTCATTGACTCAATTTGAGAAAATTATCATCTGGTCATTATTTCCAGTGTTACTAGGTTACAAGACAGCATTTAATCAGAAGCCAGGAATAGTGACTGCATTAATTCTGGTCTTATGAATAACTTAGGAGACTCCATTTCTCAGTATTTCCAAAGTGAATGTTAAAGCCAGAAGCATGTTTGCTAATAAATGTATTTTTTTACATACATACATAATTTTTTATGACAATACTGAGGAATTACTTGTGAAGAGGTGACTTTCATTGGTTACTTGTTTTTACATGTAGAGATGGAATTAAAAGAAATTGAGATTTTTTTTAAAGTCATAGAGGCTGGCCTTTATGGCCTTCATCTTCCCTTGTGAAGTTTACAGATCAGGATTATTTTTAAGGACTACTACAAGGCAGACATGCCATACCCATTGGGCGACATTATTTTTGCTTTTAGCTCACTTTTACTTAGAGTTCCTGTTAAGGTACGCATTTATTTTGATTTGCAACTTTTTATGTTTGCTGCCTTCTTTCTAGCTTCACATCAGCAATATTTCTACAAGGACATATGTTTACCTTTTCTGTTAATATAATTAGGAATGGGCTGTATATGTATGAGTACCAGTTTTATCTTTCTTTGAAATAGAAGTGGCATGCAGCTTTTAAACAGGTTAAAATTTCGTTTGATTGTGGGTATCCTTTGCAAGGTCAGTTCTGGGTTTACTCCATCGCTATAAGATCAGGAGCTGGTTTATGGCATTATGTTCAATGTTTAATTTATGGACAGTGAATTATATTCACCCCTTTGTTACAGTATTATCGTTGCTATAGACTTTAAGTCAACTTAGCTGCATTTTGCTTATCTGATCTAGTTGTCTAACCATCTCCGTATAAATGCCTTAATCTCTCTATCTCAGTGTCCCCAGTGGGCAAGCAAACAGATGCAGCACATCTGCAGAGTCTGAGTTGTTTCTGAGCTCTCCTCTTATTTGTTTTGCACATCTTCCCTTTTCATTCAGTCCCTCTTCTTCTTTTAAGCAGAGCATAATGTATTCTTTTTCTTTGCCACATGGAGAGCTGTCTGAGCAATACCATTATTATTTGGATATTTCACTGTTCTTTCTTAACCAGTTGCAGAATATCAGTAAAAGATAGGGAGTAAATTTTGAAGAAAATAATTATCATAGAATCGTAGAATGGTTTGGGTTGGAAGGGACCTTAAAGATCATCTAGTTCCTACCCCCCTGCCCTGGGCAGGGACACCTCCCGCCAGACCAGGCTGCTCAACGCCCCATCCAGCCTGGTCTTGAACACTTCCAGGGACGGGGCATCTACAACTTCCCTGGGCAACCTGTTCCAGTGTCTCACCACCCTCACAGTAAAGAATTTCTTCCTAATATCTCATCTAAATCTCCCCTCTTTCAGTTTGAAACCGTTACCCCTCTCCCTATCATTATGATCCCTGATCAAGAGTCCCTCCCCATCTTTCCTGTAGGTCCCCCTTAGGTTCTGGAAAGCCGCTATAAGGTCTCCCTGGAGCCTTCTCTTCTCCAGGATGAACAACCCCAACTCTCTCAGCCTGTCCTCATAGCAGAGGCGCTCCAGCACTCTGGTCATCTTCGTGGCCCTCTGCCGGACCCATTACAACAGGTCCATGTCCTTCTTGTGCTGAGGACTCCAGAGCTGGACGCAGTACTCCAGGTGGGGTCTCACCAGAGCAGAGCAGAGGGGCAGAATCACCTCCCTTGACCTGCTGGCCACGCTTCTTTTGATGCAGCCCAGGATGCAGTTGGCTTTCTGGGCTGCACAAATTTCTCCCCCACATCTGTGTTTGCAACAGCACTGGGGGTGTAGCTTTAGAGTAGTATGAGAGCTTCTCTCCCTCTTCCCCTCCCCATTTATAATGAGACGTTCCTTCAAGAACTGGAGGACAGTATTTGACAAATCCTAGTTTTTGGAAGGTATGCATTGGCCCCATTCTAGTACATAACTGTATCATTTTAGTGGCAACTGCTATATTTTGTCCTTCCCTAGAACATCTGGATAGACTCATTCAGTTCCTCGTGGCTGCATAATTAGAGTTAAAAGAAAATTTTGTAGGGTGATAAGCAGAATTATGTGTAAATGTGACACATAATTCTTCAGGCCTTTGGCAAACAGCAGAAGATTCAGAGCCTACCATGCAAGCTTTCAGTTATAGCAGATAATTAACAAACTGGAGATGTTAGCAATGGGAAGAAGTTGCTGCATAAAATGAACCAAAAAAAAGACCAACCTCTGGGGACTTGAGCCTCCTACATTTTCAGAAGTGCAGACGGATGACAGCTGGTCCAACATAAAGACTGGGAGAAAGTTAAGCTGTTTGAAAAAGTTTTGAAGCAGCAGAATGAAGCATGTTCTGTATCACAACCTTATATCAAGCCACTATGGTCTTTTTGATTCTGCAAGAGAAACCTGTAAACTGAATGTATTGTTTCACTGAGCCATGGTCTAAGTAAGAGAGGATGGCAGAGCTGTACTGCAGGTGTTCGGGCATCTTAAGGATGGTGAGGCCAGTCTGTTCCTTGGTGGAAAACCCCAGCGTAAACTTCCACTGCTGCCTGGTTGAGGAGAAAATTGGCTGGCTACTACACATTTTGATATATCCAGGTATAGGCAGTATGTTACTACCAAAATAATGGTCATCAAAGAGCCAACTAGCAATGCTGTAGCATTCCGTTATTAACAGAAGGGGAGAGGCTGGGAGTTCCCTTGTCTCTCCAGAATAAACACAGCCGCTGCGAGAGCCATAGGGAAGCTACAGATGTGAATACCTTAGTCTTATACCAAACCCATTTATACACTGATTCCCCAATGAGTGTTGCTGGCTTTGTGAGGAACTAGTCCAGGGGAAGCCAGAGGAACAGGTTCTTAAAAATCAGTCTCATGGCTACTGACAGAAGCAGGATAAAATGACCATCAGAAAGGGTTCCTCTTACTTTTCTGTGTGTGTTTTGTGCAAATGCAATATAGTTTTGTAGTTTCAGAGGCAGAATAAAGATCAGAAGGGATTTGCAGATTCATATTCTCTCCTGGCTTTCCTAACCTTCTGAGAGACATTCCTGGAACATCTGTTATGAGATACAAGGCATTGCTTTTGATGCTGTGATACAACTGTACTAGTTAGTATGCTGGGAAAAGCAAAACCATAATTTTCCTCATTTCTTCCAGCTTGATCTTCACCGTATGGACAGGAAGGATCTAGCAGCCCCTGGAGACTGATTTTAAAACATGGAGCAAAGCTTCTGCTGCACATGGGAGCAAAACGCACAAACAGGTAAAGAGTGGAGAAAGGATAGATGTGTTTACCACTGCAGCCATCCCATGGTAACATGAGCTGTTCAGATAGAGAACTAGTTTGGGGATGTGGTGAGTCATAATCCTCAAAGTAGAGAAAAACAAAAAGGGAAATGAGAGGTTCTGTGAGCACCACAGAACTTTAAACAACCTTTAATTATACCTGAATGTTCTGGCAGCAAAGAAAACTGGGTGCTAACAAAGGTAAAGCCCAGAATCTTCCTGATCCACATATCAAAAAAGGCAAGAGCAGGAAGGATGAAAAGACTGTCCTCCGCTCAATTACAGAATGGTCAGAGTCCATGACATTTGAATGCAGACAGAGGTAGATACTGAATTTAGGTTCTTAACTGATATTTCAATACCTAAATATAACTGGCCTCATTTTTTCAAAGATGTTGAACAATTCCAGATTCCTCTGATTTTTCTTGGTACTTAAGAAAAAAAAAACACGCTATTTTGTTTAAGTATCTAACAATGGTACTCATAATTCTGCCCTTACACACCAGACCATTACAGTCTACTTTGTAAAATATTTGAAGATATCATTGTGCCTCCCAAAGATGGAGGATGCTGCAAAAGAAAAAAATATTTCCCTGTGTCTACCTATTAACGAAGCAAATGAGGAGCAGCATTCCCATGGCCCTGAATCTGTAGTTACAAACGCTTTCTTTTTTTTTTTTCTCCCCTCACCCTCAACAGAAATACACTAAAACTGGAGGCTTGGTGTGGGAAGCATTCTTGTCACTAAAACTCTTCTTAAGAGTATAATACACCTGTAACTACAGTAGCAGTGAATTAAGCTTTTCATTACTTCTAAATAATGAGCCTAGGTGATTTTCCTGTTGAGGAAAATAACAGTCGGGAATTTATGACGTAAGCATTTTATGTAATCCACAGTATATGCCATTATCTTTTTTTCCAGAAGACTTTGTGAAGGAAGTATTAGGAAGACAAAGTTCCTGTAGTTTTTGGACACCCTTGCCTTCTGGAATAGTCACTTGAGCATTTCAGGGTTACACAAAGAAAAAGGGTAATTCTGGAACATAAGACAATGTACAAGACAATACAATAAATAATGTAATGCATACATAAAGCTGTGTAAAGTTATCCTCAAGAAACCTAAGTGACACTATTAGAAAGTCTTTATTTGGTGACATGTGTATAATTGAATTAGTGAACTCTCATTTGAAAACAAAAAGCAGGCAAACCGAATAGCCCTTTTTCCAAACACCATTATGAAAGGGAGGAAGAAAAATGGAGGAAGAAAGACTATATCTATAAATCACTTCCTTGAGTCTGAGAAAAGTCTGTTTATTCTTAGATCGTTCCGTTAATCTCAGTCTCCCAGAAGCGTTGACAATTGTTGAGTTCCTGACCATCATGTCACCCCATAGAAGAAAGCATTTGACTGGGAGCGTCTGAAACTGAGGGAGTTTGTAGTAGCTGCAATTAAAATAGCACAAATCGAAATTCCCTAGTTTACCTGCCTGCCTGCCTAGGGGGATTAGATTCAACATTTGACTTCTCCCTTTGATGTTTTATCCTTTATATGACAGTTTCCTAGGAATGGCAAATTTCAAGCACCCTATACAAAAATAATACAAAAGAAAGCTAGAATGAGGTTTTTTCTTCAAGTACAGCTGGAACAGCCTCCTTGATTCTAGTATTAACATGCTGAGCACTTGATAAATCTAGGTATGTAAAGATGGCATTAATTTAATAAAATAAATCGATTTAATCTAATAATAAATTTTATTGATGGTGACTTGGCAAGTGAAAGCACAAATGAAGATGACTTTGAAACCTTTAAATGTTTTCTGAAGGAAGCACAATTATCTGATGATCTTTCATCTCGAGACCCAAAAACTAAATAAATTGAACTGAGGCTATACCATATAATTTATAAGATATGTACATAGATTTCAGTGTAACCCACAGAACATTAATTATAGAACTTATTTCACAGCTGTTCTATGAAAGCTCAAATAAAATGTGTCTACAATTAAAACTGAATATATACTGACTTCATTAACTTAACAGCTGCACCAATAACCAATACCAAGGAACATACTCTACTTTGTTAATGTCTTGGTACCATCTGCAACAATCAAAACTATTGGGTTTTAATGCGGATGATGCCTTACTAGTGTTGTGATCACAGCTACCACAATATGCTTACACATGCTACTAAAGTCAATTGATCTATTTCAAGGGAACTTCAAGGGTTACGTGCCGCAAGACAATTTCCTGAACACAAATGTGCTTGCCAGAAAGTCAGAAACAGAAATTCCTGGTGGCTCTTTTCTGATGTTCATGTGCCCAAACATGGATTTCTCATGTGCCTACAGAAAAATTCAACTTCAGAGAAAAAATGGGTGAGGAGACTGAAGTAGGGTAGGAGACTTTTATGGCAATGATTACTTTTTAACGTTTTGACATTGCGACTATGTCATTTTAACCCATGTTTCAAAGTGTAGCTTCCACCTTTAAAAAGAAAAAAACCCACCACATGCACAAAAAACCAGAAATCACATCATATAGAATCATAAAGGCATTCAAGCAAGTGTATTAGTTTTTCAAATCTGCTTCACAAACTCTCCTAACACAAAAGCAGTAACAGATAACAAGAGGCATAAAACCATACACGAGCAAGGCCTGATTCCATTAAATTTATACACCACTGTGTCTTCGGTGGTGGGTTCTCCTCCAGGCCCTGTTTTGGGGTGTGAACTTAATCCCTTCCCTCGAGTTTTTGTAGGCAATGTCGTAGGCATTGCAATCTGACTCTTACTGCAAATGTTTAAGTTATGATGTTACACAGTTGGGTCCTCTCTGTCTCTGCAATTCTTCTGAATTTCCACTACAAGTCCTAGTTTTCATTTTTACCTTTCCTGCCTTGTTTCCTCATTTATGTTCGTCCACAGTCTTCTTGTCTTTTGGGCTCAATTTATGACTCCTGTAACTTTCACAGTTCTGATTCCTGTGTTCCTTATGTTACTCTTCCCAGACTCAACTTCCTCACTTATTAATTACCATGTCTTCCCCATCTTCAGCCTTCCTGCACTCCTTGTCCCAGTCTGCTCCTTCGCTCAACAGTTGTCTCTTGCCACCCAGTTTTGGTCCTTGCCTCAGGTGTCTTGATGCTTTTTTTTCATATATCCCAAACTTCCATGTTACTTAAGCCCCAACAAAGAAATACTTTCAAGCTCTAGGAAGATAATCTGTTAGTTCACAAGGTCACATCCTGTGGGCCATATTAACTGAAATGGAAATTCAGGAAGAGTCTTCCTTGGTCTTCGTAAATGTGGTCTGGATCATGCTCAGTCACTCTCCAGGTGTCAAACTTGCTCAGGCAAATCAAAGCTCCAAGTTGGAAGGCAGAAACTGTGAGGAATGTATGTGTCAAACCTTTAGGATTTTCCAACCTGCTATGGAGAGACTTTTTTCAGCGGTTTACAGCATGGAAAAATGCAGTTTTATCACTGGGATGGTATGAGACACACCTCTGGCTTAAAAACAAATTCTGCTAAAAGGTCCAGCTCCTGTTGTAAGGTGTTCTTAAAGTAACGGCTGAATTTGTTATACCTTAACATCAATGAAAGAGTATTTTTTCTTTAGCTTTTGTTCAGAAATGTCAGAATAATTTTTGTTGAAACATTCGTAAAAAAATTAAAATAAATCATCTGTCTGACAGACGTCCAGTGGATAAAATACCAATCCAAATGTAAAAATTTGGCAAAGTTAAAAGTGGCTTCAATCAGAATCCTCTAATGAGAAGTATCAAGCGAGAATAACACCAAAGACACTACCAGCTCCATCTATAATAAAATCTTTTTGTATTAAATTATCAGCTATGTTATTAGTAATGAAAGTGAATATTAAACATCTGTCTGTTTTCCTTTCAAAGTGTTAACATAAAGGATGTAAAGGCTTTTAAAAAGTTGTCTTATGTTAGTCTTCTTTGTAAAAGATGTGACAGGTTGGATAAAAGTTTATTTTTTTAATGCACAGCCGTATATGTTCCTTTAAATAGGAATGGCCACCCAGCTGGATAGATAGCTGCTTTCCTGCTTGTCCCTGGAGGCTAGAGGCTCAGGTAGGCGGCATTCCCTGAAAAGGAGAATTGCAGGTCTCCAGGAGTAGTCAAACTGCTGGCGGGGAGAAAATCGTGGAAAACTTCGTTTGTCTCTCTGAGTCAATCGAGGAGGGACGGACAGACAGACAGAGCTGGCATGGGAAGTGCAGTGTGGTAGAGGCTTCTGAGAGCAAGCTCACAACGGGGCCTCAGAGACAGAGAAACCAGCTTTTATAGTCGGCATGGGATTTGCTGTTGAAAAGGCAGCACTCTGCAAGGATATAACAGGAAATGGGGAGGTGTTTGTTGTGGTTTGTTGGGTTTTTTTTAAATCTTGTTCTCAGTTTTCATTATTTTAAAAATGCTATTTTCTAGTTTACGTTTCAAGCTTTTGAGCTTCAGACTGCATTGGTACTTTTGGAAGGTGTCTCTTGCTGTAAGGAATTGTGGAGACAGATCCACCTCAGAGCTCTGTCTTAAGGTTCCACCTTAGAAGATTTACTTTACAAAAAAAAAGAGATAACTTTTACTCCATACTGAACTACTTCTGAATGATTAGGTAAAGGATGCATTTTTAGGAGGATTTTAGTTGTGAAACATCAGTCTATTAGTGTAAAGCACCTTTACCATAGGAAAGATATGAAATAGTGTTATAAAGTTAACTAAAATCTGTTCTATAGGATTTGTATTAGCATAGAATTAAGGTTTTGACAAATGCATTTCTGGCTTTAATTGCACAGACTGAAGGCAAAACTGTTCACGTGTGAAAGACATTTTGGCAGATGTATAGCCAAGTACCATTTAGTGAAATTTAAAGAGTGATGACAACATGTAAGAATTTTTTTAGCATACTAATAACATAATTTAAAAGCAGGAGCAGTTCGTTAACAATTAAATTGCATACTCTGCATGGGCAGTAAAAATGTTTCCTGCCCCTCAAAAGGTTTTATTTTCTTAAGGTTTGTATACATACTAATTGAATAATAAACTTAGAAATTGCGTTTTTCAAAGCATTCTGCTCTATTGTCTCCATAACAGATTCAGAACACTGATAGACTAATTCAGCTCATATTAGGTACATAATGCATGTTACATAAATGGCATAATTATGTTTTTACTGTACTTGATAGATTTTAACGTGCACTTTAAATGTCATGACACTAAGAGAAGCTGCTGCAAAAAAATGCCATCTTGCTGCTTCTTATTTATGTCCCCGTCAGGGACTTCCATAGCAGTTTTGAAAGCCTGAAGGAGTGTTAACTGCCACTGTTGCCATCTCAGGATGGTGTGGGAATATCTTCCTACCTGACGCATCCTCCTCCTCCCCCAGTGCCGATTAGAACAGGGGTGGTCTCCAGGGATTACTGACAATTTCCTCGGTGATGTGCGAGCGCAGCCATTGCCCACTTGGAATGGCTCTGAAACACTGACAGTGACTAAAAGTTGTGTGTCTTGGCTGTTAAGTGTAGTTAATAACAGTATGCCGTTTTGTGTCATCTCTTGGACCTTGAGAAGAGCCATATTTTCTCCATATGTCTGTTCATAACAACTTTCTGGGTGCCAATGTGACTGAAGGTTCGCGGTTCCAACAGCAGGTCCATATTGTCCATTTGTGTCTGCATATGTGAAACAGGAGGAGTGAAATGCATAGGATTGCTAATTGTGTTTGCTGTGTGCATGCCAGGAATTAGCTGACATTGATCAGGATTGCTAAGGTGCCAATAAAAAGCAAACTTCTAGTAGAGAGTGAGGAATTAGTTACACCTAAAACTTTTAGTTCTTTTTTAAGTAGCGATGCTGAATCTTGTTTGATTATATTGTGAGATCAATCACAATAAAGGCAGTTTGGAATATATATATAATATTACTAGTGATTCAAATGAGGAGAGGGTTGATTTTAGGCATTTACATTGGGTTTTGAAAATTTTTATGGATTATTTCCTCCAGAGCATGCAAAAAGTATTAGTAGTTCTGAAAAGAAGTGTATTAATATTTCTGAAATCATGTAAGGTATCATGGAAATCAGCCGAATACACAGCCACGGCTCATGCACCTATCAAGAACCCTATTAGAATTTCCTTTGAGTCAAAGATGGCTCTTATTCATTTTACTAGCTTTTAAACAAGGCCTCATGTCCTCTTACAAATCAGTTGGTAAAACTCAGGTGTATCGTCAAATATTTGTACTCGCTGTATTGGAAAAGGAGTACTTCATGGTGTATATCGATATTCCTGTATCAGTAATGGTCACTACAACATGGTCTTAAGAGGATTAAAAAGAGTAAGAGGAACTGCAGGTTTCCAGGATAGCTTTAATTCCCCCAATTCCATGAACCACCTCCTCCAATTTCCCTGGTTTTATGCAGGGAGGAAGCTGAAATTACACTCTGAAACTGCTGCACATTTCAAGTCTCTATAAAATCTCAATGACTGATCAGTCGTCTCTCTAATGTCTTGTGGTTAAAGCACTGAGACAGTTTTCATGAGATCTGGTTTCAATTTCTTGCCTTACTATAAAACCCTCGGTCAGCCCTGGACCAGTGATTTGGTCTTTCAGTTCTTCATACTTACTTTTCCTAACTTTCTCAGAATACAGAGTATGTTATCTGAGCTGGAAGACTGTGTAGTAATAATTCCTATTATGTATTCATAAGGGTGTTTAATGTAATGGTCTGATTTGGGGTATTAGTTAGAGATAGGGTGTCTAGATATCCGTTTCATGGCAGGGGGTTAACTTTTTTTCATGGTGAGTTGCAGATTTCTTTGTTAATTGATACCTAGGAATAATGGTTTAGCTCTGGAAATACCTACGCAATTAATTTAATAAAATAAACTGTTCAGAATATGTTTGTTTTGAATTATATTTCTACACATGAATGTTAATTAAAATTCATTGCTGCTGATAATAACATTATTAACATGTATACAGTGTACAGTTAACAGAAACAGAAGTAGAGGCAATTAGTGGAATTAGGTGGTTTTTCTACTGAGAAACAATAGCCCAAATGGTAATTGCTTATATTCATACATTCTCTGCAGATATTACTAATAGCATCATTAAATCACTATAACACCACTTCAGAAACACTAAATAGGTTTAGTGATTGGGGACTTGATAGCGACTTCACTATTTATTTTTTATAAATTGTGTATGACTGTCAATAGAGTTGGGCATTTCTGGGTGACAGTCAAGACCTGACTTTGTGTTTTGCATCACAGTAACTAAATTAACGTATGTGGAAGTCTGTTGCTGCCAAGTTATTGCTTCTCAGGTGCTTTTGAAGCATTCATTGTCTTACTAAGAGACAACTGTGTAAGTATGTATGTTCGTGTAAATGCTTTCACCCGTTTTCTCAGAAATTTAATTTTGGCACCACTTGAATTATTGTGGACATTTATTTTCCTGTGTGTGGTATCTTGTCTGAGTGCTAGAAACTCCAGCAAGAATAGATAAGTGGAGGAAGAAACTTTTCTCCTTCCCAGAAGATCAAGTAAAGCCAACAATAAATGAAATCAATTTTATAGCCCTTCTCTGCCCCTTCTGTTGGGGAAGGAGCGAGGGACTGTGGCAGCTGTGACTGCTCCTAAAGTGCCTTCTTTTCACTCTGTTGCGTACACTGGGGGACTGTGTAACCCTTAGTCCTGTCCATCCAGAGTACAGTGCAATCACACCAAAGCCCCTGGAAATCTCTTCTCTTTTAGTGATATCCCAACTACAATTTTACAAGGATTAATTCTCCTGACACTTCTGTGAGACAGATATAGTAAATAAGTTTACACAGGGAAATGCCATGACAGGAGAGTTAAAAGGTTTCCCCAGAGGTGTTACACTCTATGTGAGACAATTTACAATTTAGCAAGCCTGACTGACAAACCCCGCGCTCAGACCACAAGTCCAAAAGACTCCTTGAAATTTAGCTGCTTATTTTTAATAATGTAAATAGTGTGTTATTGTTGCAATGAAGTTGAATTATCTTTGTTATCGTCTTGTAAGCAGAAAGATGTAGGAGGTATGTGCTGTATAAACCCTTCTATGGATAATCTGGAGTAAAAATCAATGCTGGAAAAATTAGGTGTATGTGATTAAGGAAGCTAAACATGACATTATATCACATGAATGGTCACCTTGTACTGATAGAGAAATTGACTGATTAAAGTCAATGTTAGGCAGGGACTATGCTAACACAAAGAGGAAAGTAAAATTAATATTGAAATTACTAAAATTTATATATTATCAAGGCACTGTCATATGCCTGAGTGTTGTACTCCTGGAATAACAATGAAAGATGCTGACAAGTCTTTACATTTAAATTTAAAAGGTGATACTTACCTGGCCAGCGTGCATTTAGGACAGTTAAGCGTTACACAGGTTGACAGTGGTTGGAGAAGTGTGTGCCCATATTGGGACTTTCAATAGATGCTGTTCTGTATGTGTGCCATTGAGCAGTTTTGCAGGGGCATCCAGCTGCCATTGGTAAAGTAAGATTAAAACCCAAAACATGTAGGGAATGGAAGAGAGCATCATACATAAACTACATGAAGTGAATTGAAATAGGATTTAAACTGCAGACAGTGAGTGTGGCGCCAGACAGAAAAATATGGAAAAAGACGGTAAAAAATCTCTAGATTTTACATGCAATGTACAGCCTCTCAGCTCTTTCCCTTTTTCACGTCCTCAGATGCCATTGCTATGACTTACTGTCAATGGATGCCATGGAAATCCTGCCAACGCCGTTTCAAAAATCTGCTAGTGGTGGAAGAACGGCTGAGGCACACGCATCCTTTCAGGAGCTAATTCCCTTCCCAGAGGTCAGTGTATGGCTTAACTGTTCAAAAATCCTCACCTCTACAACCAGGGAAGCGGAAACGTACCTGGGGACTCAAACAGGAATGCTCAGCTGCGACTGGGGCACAAGGCTTGGCTGGAGTCTCATAATGACAAAAAGTTTGTAGCAAAACCAATTCCTCATGGAACAAAGTGTCTGAGAACATGAGAAAATACAGCAGAGATGGTCCTCTATACATGACCCACAGAGAGTATACTGCACAGAGCATCGCGAGGAGCAATAAATGTACTAACTGGATCTGGAAGATTAAATCTTCCCCTGTATAGGCTATTCTTTTGGGGAATCTGGATATAATTTGCCCAAGGCTTCCTTTCCCCAACTTCTTTGTGAGGAGTGAGAGGGTTAGTCATGATACAGCCTATAATTCTCAGGTTTGTAATACTGCTACCTGTGTGATACCTGCTGTCGGTGGCCTGCAGGCAAACTATGTTGAGGGATACCTACCGTCGCTCTCATTCACATTGACCTATAGCTTATTTTATTACTGGTCCCACAGATTAATAATGCAAACCACATGGGCATTTCTAGAGGACATTTCAATTAAATCACATGAACTTACTACTGAATATACAAATATTATGAAATCATAATGCATTATGTACCCTCATTTTTAACCTACAAGAAAGTTTAAATAGTGTATTTAAAGTCACCTTGGAGTTAATTTAAAAACAAAATAAACATACCAGATGAAAAAAAAAATTATCCTCACTAATCTATCACTACTTACTCTATTTTATGGAGAGCAGGGCTGAAAATAATTACTGCCCGTCTAAAATGAACCTTCTAAAGATAGAATGCAACATTTAAAATGAAATAATTGTATTCTTGTAAGTGGAACATTAAGAAAAAAATGTGGAGTACCGAAATATTTTTACTACTTTTAAAGGGTAATTATGTAATTGTATAATTAATGATATATTTCTAACAGGCAAGGTAGTGGCATTTTCATGGAAAAATCTAAAACGTGTTACTTTTATGTTCTACATAGCTGTAACCTGTTCTCATATCTGAAAACATTACGGTGTAATAAAATGTGACATTTTACAGTATCTATTGTTATTTTTTTTAATATAAAGAATATTAAAGAATACAGACATAAAACAAATCCAATCGTAAATCTCATTTGTTATATATCTATGCCTACTTTCGTTCTGATTACACTGTGAATAAAGAAGTAAGAACTCTTTACTTACAACCTTGTACCATCAATGTTGTCGTATTAATATATTTAAAGACAATATTTGGATGACAATGCGTCTCTGTTCCCATCAGTCTCATTCCGACCGCCATAGGTCTGTCACATAATGGATGGCATATGGGCAAACAGCTGAGTTGTAACTGGGTGCATCCGACTGCCCCAGGGCTGCCAACTGCAGGAGGGGGACGTTGGTTTATATTAGTTCAGTAAGTGGGGAGTGTATACAGTGTGCTGGCGCTAAGCCTGGTTCCTTGGCAAGTGTGATCCCAGCACCCTGCCATGTATACGGTGCTCTGGGAATACACTGTCAGAACTGCCATATTTCTCAATCACAGGGAAATATCCATATTCTCCAAAATGCACAACTATGTCTGGAAGGTGACACTTCTGCAGGAATGTATCTGATGCCAATGAGTTACTAGATGGCAAGCCATGTATGCATTATTTATAGTACAAAGAAAGATGAATGAGTGGAAACAAAAATAGAGAGAAAATATGGAAGCTGAATACCAGGAAAAGTACACTGATTAAAAATGAAGAATCTGTACTCTCCTAGTTCTCCAAAGGCAGACAGTGCACAGGCACAATGCTAATCTCTTGGCTGCTTGTACAGGCATTGTGTGTCTAACTGCTTGTCAAAAAGTATTTACCATGTAAGCAGTTTAAAAAAAAAATAAATCATGCTTTGTTTCCAGCATTTTTTGTTCATTTTTTTCCCCACAGTTTACTTCTGTAATCTAGTCCTTGCCACTGCTTTGGTTTTCTGTATTCCTGTGAAAATACAGTCTTCTAAAACTGGCATTCCGTTCCCTTGCTTTCATTCCCAGAGAATATGAATCCTTCTTCCATCTACTGTCAAATCATCGAACAGTCCTTGTACTCTATGGCATGATCAAAACTGGATAGGAGTTGACTTTCCCAAACTGGCCTCTGTTCTTGTCCCTTTCTTCTGTGTATTGGCGTCATCTGCCTGGCACCTGGAGCTCAGCACTGGGGACGGCCCCTGGATTGCATCCGCGTCCCTGGCACTGACTTGGTTTGTGATCTTCAGAGACGGCAGCACGATGCAAAAAAACTGGTCTTGCAATAGATAATCCAAGCATTCAGAATGGAATTCAAGCACACGTGGACCTGCTGAAAAATACCACATACACTATTTTCTAACAAAGCCAGCTTTTGTATTAGTGTCTTGGTAAGTATTGGCAGTCTCAGTTCTCATCCTCCAGCTGCTGTGAGTAGGAAGCTGCCTCTGTTTCTACAACAGTGCTTTTAACATATTTGGTTTTGCCTAGGTTTTTCTGTCTGCAGAATGAATTTACCTGTCCTGCACGGCTATGAAATTTAATTAGTACATAAAAATAGTAGATGTAAGTTTTTATACAAGGAGGGAACATTCTTATCCTCATCCTTATCCCCATCCCCAACACTATGCTCATCCTCGTCCTCATTCCTATGATTATTATTCATATTTTCTTTCTGTTATACTGTGCAAGGATATTACTTTTTCCCTCCTTTGAATTTACATCCTTTTTTTTTTCCGTAGCCCAGTCTGTCTCTGCACACAGCTTACTTCCTTTGCTGTCTATGTGAGAGTTGCAATAACCTCTTCTGTAACAAGTTATCTTGTCATTTTATCTCTTGCTATAAAGCGTTTTGAGAGGCTTTGTATGAAAGATGCTATATGAAAATGAATTGAATTTTACTGTTTTAGCCTGAAGCAGGTGTTGCACTATGAGTTGCTTCCCCGCCTTTCTCCCTTCTAGAAGTAGCTTGTCATCTTTGTGTTGCTTTTTTTAAATGTTGTTTATCAATTCAGCACACAAACCAACTTGGATTTAGCAGTTTTCAAAAACATCCTTTTTAGTAAGGTCCTACTCTCATAAAATAAAAAAAAAAACGTAAAACAAAACAGAACCTTGGGAATAATGTACCTGCTGAGTCCAGATGCCTCGACAAAGATCTCACAATGAGCCCAGGAGTCACAACACAATTGAAAAGACACACATGAAAAAGGCCAAATTAGGAAAAGTCCCTATTCTCTTTGGTAACATTGATGCTCACAGTTTGTTTTTTAAATTCTCAGCTCTGAGGCTTTGTGTAAACTGGTGACAAATTCTGTCACATATTAAATTAAGTTATGATTTGTTTCTCCCCCTAGTTTTATATTTATGAGTCATTAATGGTGTCAGAGTCTTTTGTGGGACCACCTGAATAAGCAAAGGAATATGAGTAAGGGGACCTCTGTATAAGACTTTATGACTCTGAAGCTGTGTGCTGGCAAAATGAACAGCAATGCTTCAGTCAAGTGCCCACAGCACCATCGCTGCTCATTAATGGACAGCCTCTGGCTCTTCCAGTCACCCAACCAACAAGGTCTGAGAGGACATTGCTTACCCCTCTGTTTACATCAGGAGGTTGGATTCGGACATAGGGAAAGATAAGGTTTGAAGCTCACACGGTGATTACTCAAACTAAACTTGCTGCATGGATGAAAGACTAATCCGAAGACAGGAAAGCATGACTTCACAGAAGTCAATGTGAGTTTTACCACTGACTTCAGTGGACACCGTATTTCATCCCTGTTTATTAGTGCTTTCAGGAGTAAAAGTCTTCACAAAATTAAGAGGAATCTCGTACAAACACCATCCAATAAACAGTTCTGCACGAGCTGATTATTTCCATCAGAACAAGCTGCCCCCACTTGCAGATCAGTGGAGAAGAGACAAAACTGAAAAATTAGTAGGAATCTCAGCCTTTTGAGGGATTAAGAACAAGACATACAGGTAAACTCCAGAGAACCATACAAGGAAAATGAATCAGTGACACTTGTAGAAGAAAGCTGACAATTATGGTTACACTCTGTCTGCTCTGCTACATGCGTATTCTCCCTTACCCCTTATCTTTAAAGACAGTGTTTTCTTCCTTTAAAAATCCCATCTCTTGCTACTTATTTCTCACTTAGAATCATAATACACTGTAATAATATGATTTGTTACCATGCTAAATATTTCTGCAATCACAAATACAGGATTAAGGCTTTAGGTAGGGGATGTGACAATTAACTCTCATAGAAATCTAATATACCGACACGAGGCAACATGTCCTGACAGATCTCTGCAAAACCATGCAAGGTATCAATCGTCAAAGAAAGCCATCATAGGGATTTACTTATCCCTTTGAAATCAGTGTGAATGCTTTTACTTTATTTTTGTACTTCCGTATGTTTGGTAAGGCTGCAGTCTCCAGAATAACAGAGACCCTCGAAAATAGCCAGTTTGTTGGGTAACGACCACGTGGATAGCTTCGCCCATCATTACGCATGATATTTTGGTGCCATTCATTCTCGGATAGGAAGAATACGTTGTGGTGGTGTGACAGATTGTTTTGCTGTTGGCAATAGCCTGCTTTTGCTAAAGATTGTCTTCTTTCCTTCAGGACTCCACTCCATGTAGTCTTTACTGCTCTATTTATTTTAGCTGGTCTTTGATTACTCCCAAAGTATATACACGTGTAGAGAGGGATCTATTCCAATAAATACTCCAAATTTGGGTGTTCAGTCAGGTCTTACGTAGAATCATAGAATCATTTAGGTTGGAAAAGACCCTTGGGATCATCGAGTCCAACCATCAACTCCACTCTACAAAGTTCTCCCTTACACCAGATCCCTTGACACCACATCTAAACGAGTCTTAAACACATCCAGGGATGGTGACTCCACCACCTCCCTGGGCAGCCTATTCCAGTGTCTGACCACTCTTTCTGTGAAGTTCTCCTTAGGCTCTCTATGTAGAGGATAGAGAGTGAGAAATTCCACAAAATGACAAAATTCCCTGGACAATGCCATCTTTCTGCAGTAATTTTACAGGGAGATTATGGACACCATTTACCACTCTTTTATGAGGTGAAAGGAGCTTCTTACAAAATTGAGATACACAAGAAAGTAAATGTATCACCAGTGTAAGGCACTCATCAGACTTAGACTTCTAAATTTTACCCTGTGAAAATGGTACCTCTTGTGTGTCCTCATCTCTTCTGAAACACTGAAAGGAAAGTATCTGTTACTGGATTGGAAAGGGAAGGGGTAATTTAGCCATCCATCTTTTGATTTCAGTTAATAGGCTGGCATAGTAGGGGGAAGCTCCTGGAATGAATCTTGTCCTTTCTCCCTTCTGTTTCCCACCAATAAGAGAAAATCTTCTGTTTTCAAGAAGAAAAGTGTCCCCTCCGAGGAAAAGTGTTTTTCAGGCTCAACACATCAAACCAGTTTAAATTAGGTCTCTGGACAAGCTGCAATTCTGTGTCTCAGCTGGGACTATCTACCTACTTATCTAAAGTCCCTAAATCATTACAGGATTGTTTAACACGGTTCGTCTGAAAGGCTGCTGATTTCAGCGCCTGTGGTTGTAGCCAAGCAGTTTGTCCCCCTGTTTACATGTAAAAGGTCCTGGGAAACCTGCATTTGAAGTTTTCCTCATTTCCCCCCAAGCTTCAATTGCAAAGAATTTCTATAACGCTTCCAGGAAAGAGCTCTGGCTTTCTAAATGACACAATATTGCTTCAAGTTTCATTCATGTAGCAATAAGGTATTTTATATTATAGGGGCAAAGAGCAACAGGTCTTACCATTTGCTCAATGACCAAAGGTATGGAAGGGGTTGGAGATCACTGACATCTCTATTTTATCTATTAGGGCAATAAAACATGTAGTTGTTACTAGGATCGTTCTGCATATTCTCAGATCAAGGCACTCAATGCAGCTTTAAGGAAATTATCTGGAAAACTGAATGGGTAACAACAACTCTGCCGCTGTTCCAAATAAAAAAGAATTACGAAAGAGACAAAACATACACTGAATTATGTGAAATGTAGTGAAAGCAAGTGCTGCTTTAAAATGAGATGAGGAAAACAACTGGAGAGACAGAATGCATGACAGATCTATAGGTACTTGGGTGTATGCCCAATGTCTTTCCAACAGTTGCATATCCGTATGAGAAAACTTGGAATGTGCATTATAAAAATGAGCTAGACTCTCACATGTTGGTATCATTCTTCCTCAGGAACAGGCTGTACAACGGTGTGCACATTTGGCACATTCTGTTTGCTCCAGTTTGACTTTATTAAATTTTTGGTGAAAAATCAGCAATATTGTTCAAGAGGGGGATGGCTCACTCTCCTAAAAAGTATAAGAATAACAGAGTACAAAACCCCAAATAAACAAACGGATAAACAAAGTCCACTATGTTAACCCTAATCAGGTAGATGGAGTTAGTTGTTAGCGGTCCAGTTAGTTGTTAGTGGTCCAGTTATTAACCTGAGACCCATAACACTTTGGTTCAATTTTGTCACTCAGTTGCATTCTTTTATTTGACACCTGCTTTCAGTGGAAGACAAAGACAGTCATGGATAACAAAGCTGGCTCAAAACAGGAATCGTCTAGTCAGTAGTCTGTTAGAACATTTTGCATTTTTTCCCCCACTTGTCCAAGGAAAATCATTATGTGTTCTCAAATTATCCTGTTATATTACAAAAATATGTTTGAATTTCTGACGATAGACTCACAACATGTATGTTGTTCATTCAGGTTTGTCAGAAGGGCTTCTTTTTAAGAAGTTACTATTATCGGCAAAGAAAGTAGAGGAGAAAATGTGTCTATCATCTCCTGCATACTTTTTAAGAAACACAGTTGCAAAATGAAGATCAGAAGGCCCAATCCTACAGCACATTGAGTACCTGAAGTATGTGTGTCAGATAATGGATAAACACCCAGAAATTATTCTGCATACATACATATCTTTGAATCACCAAGGATCTGACAAAGGTGATTTTCATTCTGATCAGTAGACAAAGGCAGAATATTTACGGAACCACAAAAACATGGGTTGAGGCTGGAAGGCATCTCAGAAGATCACCTAATCCAATCCACTGCTCAAAGCAGGGTCATCTAGTGCAGGCTGCCTAGGCCTATGTCCAGTTGGGTTTTGAGAATGTCCAAGGATGAAGGCTTCACAACGTCTCTGGGAACCCTCACAGTAAAATAGGGTTTGTTTGTGTCGCGGTTTAACCCCAGCCAGAAACTAGAAACACGCAGCCACTCACTCACTTCCCCCTTGGCAGGATGGGAAAGAGAATCAGAAGAGTAAAAGTGAGAAAACTCATGGGATGAGATAAAGACAATTTAAAAAGTAAAGCAAAAGCTGTGTGCACAAGCAAAGCAAAACAAGGGATTCATTCGCCACTTGCCATCGTCAGGCAGGTGTTCATCCATCTCCAGGAAAGCAGGGCTCCATCACGCGTAACGGTTACTTGGGGAGACAAACATCATAACTCCAAATGTCCATCCCCTTCCTTCTTCTTCCCCCAGCTTTATATACTGAGGATGATGTCATATGGCATGGAATATCCCTTTAGTCAGTTGGGGTCAGCTGTCCCTGCTGTGTCTCCCCCAAGCTTCTGTGCCCTCCCAGCCTGTTCGTCAGTGGGGAGGTGTGAGGACCAGAAAAGGCCTTGAGGGCTTAGCAACAACCAAAACCACCAGTGTGCTATCAACACCATTTCTCATCCCAGATCCAAAACATGGCACTATACCAGCTCCCAGTAGGAAAGTCAACCCTATCCCAGATGAAACCGTGACAGTTTGCTTGCTTGTTTTGCTTGTTTTTGGTTTTTTTTTGCCTTGTATGAATCATACTAAATTAAAGACAATACTGCAATTTAGTATTAACATTTGGACCAATGATCAGAGAGATGATTCAGGAACAAAAACTTTTTTTGTGTGCATTCACTGACTGTATTTATGGCACCAGTCATAAATTTTTGATGGTTCTTTCCAGGAGTACAGAAAGAGTACATAAGAAACTGGGGCTCCAGGGGTGCTTCTGGGCTTTGTGCCGTGGTCTGCTATGTCAGTACTTGCCCTCTTCTCCCTTCCTCCCTTAATGTGATTTTCACAGAAAGGAAAATTCAGGCACGTAGGTCGGATGGGTGCTGATCATATCTTGTATCTCTATGTTCTGGGGATGAGAGGACACTCCAGACTACACCTGCAGGTCATTTCAGAAGTGGCCAAAGGGAGCACTGACAGTGCTGGAGGCATTTTACAGGAGCAGGGGACTGCAGGTGCTGCCTTGTCCTTGCTGTGGCGAACGGCTTGGTGCTGACTAAGACTCCATAGGTCACTTATATTTGCCCTCAAAATATGAGTTGTTAGAAAATTGTTTCACCTGCAATCTAAGCCATTTTCAGAAAGATTTATGGTCTAAATCAACAGCATGGCCTCTTTTGTTAGAAAAGCTTAAAGCACTAAAAGTACATTTTGGTTCATTTAGCTTTCTTTCTCAGATTTAAAACAAAGAAAAACCTTAATGATTTACAATGCAGACCTTTTTGCCTCAATTTCGTTTTGGGTTTGGGTTTGGGTTTTGGGGTTTTTTTTAGTTGGGTTCTTTTGGCTGGTTTTAATCTGGCAGATTTCAACATTAGCACAAAAAGCAAGAAAACAAAACTTACAGACTGGAGAGAAGTGGGAAGAAGCAACTGTTCCAGCATTCTTGTCTTTGACCTCAACAGCTCTTTAGAATCCATACCTGCGTATATGCTCATGCATATACATCTGCATATGTATAATACATAGGAAAGTCAAATTGTGGAACTGGAGAATTTATTCTGTAAGGTTTAATTTTTCGTGAAAACTTTGTGAAGTCTGTAGGTCATCCCACCGCACACTACTCAAGGTTTTGAAATTTCAGAATCTTCCAGGCAATGGAAAATCCCTGACCTACTCCTGTTTTACTTTATAGCATTGTGTCAGATGTTGTTAAGCACCCCCAACATTAACAGAACATGAAATTTTAACATTTGTATGTGCCAAGTGAATAAGGGCAGAGACTTTAATTAAGATATACTTTGATTTATTTAAAAGAAAAGAAAACAAAATTACATACACACAAAATATCTCAGAAGGTGTATGAACATAAAGGAGATTGATGCAGACAGGTGGATCAGTCCAAGACCCAAACCAGGAGTCTGTGGGTTTTCTAGTTTGAAGGCAGATAAGATACAAAATGTTCATAGACAGTCATGGTTGCACAAAGCATTAGTCTAGGACTCAGTGAAACTGTTTGATTTTCAACCAGTCAAACATAATATGTAATAGTTGATTGATTTTTTAATTGGAGTTAAAAATCAGGTATTAATAATGTCAGCTCTTTTCCACTCTCCAGTTAGTGGAGAATTTGGGATTCTAATGTATAATAAATTGGGAATATAGTCAAAGATATAGGGCAGAGGCAGAACTAGATGCATTATGAACAGGAGAATAGGGAAGGAGAAACTTGATGTGATGATCCAAAACAGAGAATTTAGAGAATTGCAGACAGTCATGGCATTTTAATTTATCTGAGAGAATGAAACCATGGCACAAAAAAAATAGGAAAAAACCCTCATATTTTCTGATGAGACAATCATATTTAAAGTATTAAGTGCCTGGGGGAAATTATAAGATTTCCTTCCTTTCTCCCCCAAACTGATAATGGACATAAAGGAGCTCATGGATAAAGCTGAACTGAGGAATCAAAAAGCAATTATTCAAAATGTTCATAGTCTGGAAGTTTTCTCTCTTTCCCAACTTTGCACGAAAACTTACCTTAGGAGACATTTGGAAATTATCCCTGCAGCTTTGTCATGGCATTTTTTTCTGCAGCTAAACATCATTATCAGATAGAAACATCCTTTCGCTACGAGTTCTTGTCAAGGCCATGATGTCACCTGCAATGACTGCGGCATTATTGCAAACATCAGTGGAACGTGAAATGTGTGGTCTTAAGGGTGTATGCTTATGAATACAGGCATGGCTGTTCTGAACATATGCTGTATATCCAAAGGACATCTGTGATGAATATCTCCCAGGTGATAATTGTATAAAGGGCCCTCTGCTCTGAAAGGAACTGCTCCACCACTGAAGCTAAAGAATATAAAATGCTGTTAATGACACTTTATGCTGACACAGCACCTTTGTTCTAAAGATATCAGGCATTGTACTAATGTAATGGGCTTTTATTAACTGATTTTCAGACTACCTCTCTGATTTTGGCTTTCTGAAATAATTCTTTTCAGGTACCTGATAATGCTCATGTCTTCTACTCTAAAAGACATAGCAATATTTCCTGAGAAAAGTATATACTTAAAAATGTCAGTGGAGCTTTAGACAGATTTTTCACATGCTGCCTGAATAAAGCAATACTGTACCAGGCCTGAGCCCGTGTCCAAGACATCACTCTCCATGGGATGTCAGAAAATTATAGTGAGTTTGAAAAGAATGATGAGACACGAACATTGTTGCCCACTTCACTTGCTCACAGGAATGGATGTCAGAGAGACAGAAGACCCTTTTACAGTGTGACTGAGGTATTCTGTACATTCAGTCTTATCAGCAGTCATATTGTGAATTTTGTGATATGATTTCTTTTTTTTTAGGCACAGTTTCTGTAGTTGTATGCTTACTTGAAATTATCAGCATTCTTTTAGAAAGGAAAAACCTGATAATGTGACTCAAATGCATGTTACGATCTCAGCATTCATGATGGGAGAGCATAAAAATCCAATTTATATTACCATCTTAGTTTTTAACCTCTTTATTGTTCTGGGAGAATGTTGGCTTTAGGTGATGAAAATAGCATTGCCGCAGAGATATGCAGAGATAAAATGAGAACTTTGGAGATATAATCTAATCCCCTACTCCCTTCCTACAAAGCATTTAGAATTGATCCCTTTCTGACATAGGATGTAGGACTGATCCTTGATCTGGTGTAGTAAATGCCATGTCCCTGCAGTGCTGGTTGCAGAGAAGACTCCACAAACGTCCCAGAAAGACAGATAAAGAGAATACTTTTTCTTTTCCTTCCTGCCTTCCTCCCTCCCACTCTATCCCTTTCCCCTTCCATTTTCAGACAGTGACTTAAATTAGTTGCTGGAGTGAAAGTTTAGCAAGCTATTTGGGTTTTGTTTATTTAGTGATCACTACCACACACTTGACTCTGGCTCTGCCCTGTTTCACTCTTCAGTCCGCTCCTGCTTTCTGTATCTCTCTGCGGTTCCCTATCCCCCACGGCTGTGTTACAGCCAGGACAAAAGCTCCATTTTCAACACAGCACAAAGCAGTTGTGTCTAAGGGAAGCAGTACTACCGAAATTAGCGCTACTATTATATTCTTTTCAGAGAGCTGTCAGTAGCTGACGTAGCTTGTCTGTATCTGTGATTTCTACCCATAGTGATTACCTTAGGAATGAAGCTAAACAGAGAAGCTTAATTTTTTCCCTGCAGTTATATGACTTCTTTTTTTTCCAATGGGTGCTTGAGGCTTTCAGGAGTTCCTTTATTCACATTCTTGGCAGAGAATTGGTTTTGCTCAAGGTTCAAAAAATGAAATAAAAAACCCAAACAGCCCCACCCCTACTGTCAAACCCAACCACCATCCTTTTGTAATATTTTCAGACTTGGAGACTAAAAACGTTGAGAGACCATAGGCTGTTTGAAAAAGACAAGCTTGTGTTACCTTTATAGGCATCTAAATGCTTGAGCTATTAAGTTAGGATGTGGAAACCCCATGTTTGAGTCCTTCTCTGTTCTGAAGCAGGCTGGCTACACGTGTCTCCCACCCTACAGGCGACGCTTGGATCATAGGACAGTGTTTGTTCTCCTTCTTCCCTCCTCACTTATCTGCAGGTCTCTATCCTCCCCCTCCCCTGCACATTACCCTTCCGCACAATGACCAAATATCTGATGTCCATAGTGATTTCAGATGTAGGGAGAAACATATCATATCTAGTTCTAATATAGATTTTTTTTATACCTTACTCTTGTGGTCCCTATCTATTGAGGTAGTTTGCATGCAAACATTTTTTAAAATTTACCAATTATTTCTTTTCCATTAGGCAATATTGAAAAACTTCACAAAGACTTGCTGTGAATTCATCATCAAAAATTGTACAGAAGTTTTCCTCTGGTTGTTTTTAGGATTGACAGATTTGATCTTAACTGCTCAACAGGATAGAATTTTGTGGACCTTTGTCTTATCCAGACAGGGTATCCTTGACCGATGCTGAAGTTTTGAGGTTTACTATTAGCTGCGTTCTTTTTCTTCTTGCAATATTTCAACCTTGAAAGTTCTCAGGCAGAGCCTTTCAAGACAGAAAAAAAGCTCATTCAGTGTTTAAAATATAAATAAAGTAACAAATTTTCTACATAGTCCTTTAAAGAAAACAACTATTAAATTATCCTGTGACTTTCTTCCAAGGCTTCTGTTAAACTGTCAAACTCTTTTTAGGCTTTCTACCATCCTTTTTCAACTCAATGTTTTTTGTCTGTGAAAGGAAGAGATGATCAACATTTTAAAAAAAAAAAAAAGCACCTTTGAGAGTACAATACAAACCCATTTGCGTGACAGCAAGATCTCAAATTGTAACCTTGCCATAGTCCACTATCTGAAAAGTCTCTAGTTTTCAGTGACAAATGACAGTTTCTGCTGTCCTGGAGATTTCTGGGTAACACCTGCATAAAGCTACGTCAAGTATTGCTCCAATTATGAAACTGTTTTCCAGGTGCTACCCAGCTTGCAGAAAGGGATGGGACTGTTTCCACAATTTATTAAAACTTCAGCACCATCAGCTGTGTCGATACTGTAGGTTTATTACATAGTTTTGATAAGAAATTAGCTCTTCTGTGTAATCATTATATGTCTCCATCTTGCTCTGTTGGGGTTGACTAATGTTCTTTTCGGGTCAGAGTTCTGTAGAGAGGTAGCTGGAGCTGAAGCTCCATAATTCAGGAGAAATGGGAAAAAGGGTTTGGATGTGGGCTGGGACCCGGGACTGCAATGGGAGAGTCCAGAATAGCACCAGAGCTGAGGTGGATGCTGTAACCCTTATTTTATCAGGATACAAAACCTACTTCCTCTGTGAGTCTAGCCCTCACTGTCTTTAAAAAGTGAAAGTGGATACTTTTCAAAAGAATATTGGCAAGATTATGGGGGGAACGTGTACTTTCTTTATAATATTAATCATAGAGAATTTCTAATACAGTTTTAGACTATAGAAATGCATTAAGGCGGGTGGGAAGAGAAACAGGAGAATTTCAAGTTGGCTAAGAAAAATTTTTCCATCCTGGTAAAAATAAAACAAGAATTTTAAAGTTGAAGAAAAAATCCAGTGAAAATCTGTGATTTGGCAACAACCACCACAACAAAATTACAAATGTGTGTCTCCAGGATTTTTAAATCAGTTTAAACTGATGAAGTTTAAATCAGATAAAAACTTGAAAAGGTAAAAATGTCACAAATTTTCAAGGAGACATTACCATTCTTTCAATTTTTTCTTCCATTTTGACATAAAACAAAAAGTATTTGAAAAAAATGGAATATTTTGTTTTGATTTGACTTGAATAATTTACTTGTTCAAAGCATGTTTTAATGGACGTGCCCGTGCAGAGCACAATGCGTTATTCACAGTTCGCTACTGTGGATTGTACTTCAGAAACAGGTCTACATTGGGATTTCACAAGATTTGCTCAAAAAATTCAAACCAAATTGGGAAGGATTTTTTTTAAAAAAACACAGCAATAGGCAGGATGACCTTTGGGGACATGCAGTTAATTTTCTGTCAGTAATTCAAATGCTCAGGATGCCTTGTTCAGGATGCTGAGATAGGGCAGAAAAGCTGTAAAACCTGCTTAAACCCTAATGAGGGCTTTGGCACGATGTGGTCCTATAGCAATCTTTTTTCTTTTCTTTCCCTCCCCACCCCCCAACAGATCTGAATGTTAATTAACTTTCAGCACTTTGTGGTTCATAATTTTTTCTCCTGCAAGCACTATTCACGTCTTTACTCTTACAGACCCGAATACGCCAAAGTTGGCATAAAAATGAATTTTCATGTGCCACATTAAGCATACAGACCAGTGTTTACAAGATGAGGGCAGTATCAGCTGCACTTGACAAAGTGACAGACCAAAGTCAATCGGAGTTCACAGCTGGAAACTGCAAACTCAGTCCTAAAATGAGACTGGCTTCAGGTTAGAAATAGCTGGGGTTTCTCTGTGCTCAGTCTCAGGTTTACCTCAGATACAGTCCTGAGCTTCCTAAAACCAGAAAAAGAAGTAGAAAAAGAATCCGTTAAGAAGGCAATCAGAACATTGCTGCCAAATCAACATGAATTTTATTAATAGAGTCGTTCCCTTACTACTTCCAAATATTGAACTGCAAAAATCAAAGCTTAGATGCACTTTTCATCTGACAGTTTCAGAGCTCTGTGCCAATAAGTTCAACATAGAATTAAATTTATCCCTTTTTTACAGATTGTTTTTATAAGACCTATTTGGTTTTATGTCAAAATTACCTCTTATGTACCTTGCAAAATTTAAAGGCAGCTATAGTCATATAAAAATTAAACATCATTAACCCTAAACTACCTATGAAGCTGCCCTCATCAAGCTGCCTACTGAATAACAATTTGTCATTTATTGTGATGCCCTATTTTCTCCTTTTCTAAGAAAAACCTGGGTAATTACATCTGTCTTTTAACTTTCATCAGCTATATCAAAGGAAGCCGGCATTTGGCATTTTTGGGGCTACTCCTAATGCACCATGGTTTTCTTTCATAAGGAGTCAGGCTAAGGCTTTATCCCACTGAAATTATTTAACAAACCTCAAAACTAAAGCTCAAATGCTGTTGTGAACTTGCTGACACTTCAACACGTTCAGCATCTGCAGGCAGTTGGTTCAGATCATCCACTTTAATCCCATCACATCTAATGACTCCTCATTAAGAAATTAAAATGAAAAGTCTCTTGTTCTAGGCAGAAGGCTCCGAAACATGCTTCAGTATTAAAAATGTATGTGTATCTAAATAGATATATTGTATAAATTTGTATGTGTATATGTATGCATGTATATTTATATACACACATCCCATATTCACATATGGGAAAGTGAAATTGAGAAACTTGAAAATATGAAGTACAACACATAAATATAACCAAAATGCATTTCATTAATGATTGACTTTCAGGCTTAGGAAATAAAGTCAGAAATATATAATAGCTGTAAGACCTTCCTTTCACTTTTTCTGTTTTAAAGGTTTCTGAATGATGGAAAATGGTTACTGTTGTGTTGATTGCTATTCTCCCTTCAGTTGCCCATTTAAATTCAGTAATATTATACCTGTCTGTACTTGCTACGTGAAATAAGAACATCTCTATTCTGCTTTGGCTCTTATTGCTTTCCAGTATTCTGGTAGAGCTGAGAATTCTCCACTGACAAGTCCCATTGTGCTCAGTTCCACATAAGCCTCCAGTAAAACACATCTCTCCCTCCCTGAAGGTTCAGAGACGAAATGACAAACTGACAAAAAAATAGGTTGCATAAAATATCTTCTGTGTTTTAGGGGTAGGGAGAAAGGTTAGCAGAAGGAAACGTGACTTGCTTCTCAGTGCACATGCAGCCAAATCAAGAACTGACTTTAGATTTCCTGTTTTCCTGGTGCCATCACTACAAGACCTTCAATCCTACCTTTGATTTAACTTTCTTTTATACTTTCCCCACGCACCTGCTGTTCAATATCAGGGGTTCAGATTCTACAGAATGACAAGGTGAGCATACAAATGTGCAAGGTTGTAGATGTAACCAAGATAATTAACATGGAGCGGCATGCTCAGCATTTTTTTTACTTTTTTTCTTCACAGATAACGACTTTCTTGCCTTTGAATTTAAGAAGAGGTACTGTGTAGTATTCCTGCTGCAATTAATTGATGAATACATTCTTCCCCCCCAAGAGTTTCTTCTTTGCTTAGAAACCTGCCACTATGCAACCTAAATATGTATAATGAAATAAGGAAAAGAATAAAGAGACAGAGAGAAGGGGGCGGGGGGGAAGCGAGGAACTAGCTGATATGTGTCAGTTAAGGTATTTGTGTTCTGAATTTATTCTTCTAACCTCACTCGCAATCCTGGAGAAATTCAGTGCTTCAGTTAAAACTGACCTTAGGCGGTTTCAACTCACATGATGATTATTTGCTCAGAAGTTCACTAAAGGTCTATTTGACTGGGGCTGTATTACAGGAGGTCATATTTTTTCAAAGATGAACTATTCTTGAACAATTTTTACAATCTATTGGGCAGAAATAACCTCTCCATCAATATAAAAAAAGCACTTTATTTTTTTCACGCATTTCTCTTGAATTGTTTTCCATTGGTTTTTTTCATCACCGTTTCTTGAAGATTTTACAAGAAAATGCCACATTTTTCTCAATAATAGAGTTCTCTGTGCCCTCTGTTACAGTACAACAAAACAGTGATAGATTATAGTATTTTATGACATTCTCAGATTTTTAATTTTACAGTGTGAAGATCTGGGACCAAGTAGAGCAACAGAGCAACAGGTACTATTTTCAAAGCATCTGGAAACTTTAAGTGGGATATAGGCCCATTTTGCTGGAACGTGAGCATGTATTTGGTAAGTTTCTGATTTAGTTGCAGTTTGAAAAGGTGAGATAATTATTGAAAAAATGAAACTATGCAAGAAATTTTTAAGAAAAAAAAGAAGAATTAGATTCTGTTTTCGAATAACACTGTATTTCTTTTTTGACAAAAGCTGACAGATTGTTCTGATCAGACATATATGATCCCACAAAAGTACTTCCCTCTCTGTTTTGTTTGTCAAGAATGTAAAATGGTACAGACGTATGAAAGCTGTTGCAATATAAGCATTGGTATATTGAAATCTGAAGATTTTTTATAGCTAGCCTTCTGGGGCTACTCCATTGAGCCTGAGCCGACACTCTGAGTCATGCTATTGCGACAAAAATAAACATATTTCATGTAGAATAATTTTTGGTTTTGTTTTTTTTGGGTCATTCTCATTTTACGATAAAGTCTATGTTTTTCAAAATTAACTGACAAGGTTTCCAGAAACCCTGGAAACCCAGTCTCTGTATCACAAGCAAATCACTGTTTTTGGTGGGCTGCTGAGGAATTAGGCTGGAAATAAAATCTGAATTCTACTGGTACTTTGCCTGAAGAGAATCGTTACTGTGAAATATTTCAAATTTTAGGAACCACTGGCTGGTTAAAAGATGTTTCATTATAATTTTTCCAACCAACCCTGCAACTTAGGGATTTTTTATGGGAAAATAAATGAAAACTAAATGAAAGTGTCTTTTCTTAAAGGAACTAATGAAACAAAGGAACATCCAGAAAAAGCAATATCCATTTTTCTAACACCCTGATGCAACTCTCTCAAAATCTGTACATTTATTATTGGCTCTACTTTTAGCATCATTATACAAAGTACATTTAAAGAATTATAAGAAAACATGTTTGGAAGGATTTTTTAGTAATCAATCACAACATACAGGTTTCCATAGGAAAAATTATATTAAACCAGACTTTCACCTATGTGTTAAAAAATTCTGCCTCTGGCAGAATTCCAGAGAGGTTAGAGCAAGGGAAACACAAGATCCATGAAGCAAGAGTTTTAGAGATGTTTTCTTTAAAAAATGTAGTAAGACGAGTAAGCGAGACAAATATGTGAAGCAATACATTGTTAGAGAAACAGAAAGCGCCCTAGACTGCAATGCAGAGATGAGGAAACATACAACAAAATAGAAAAATTCCAAATGAGACAAATTATTTTCCTCACCTGAGACATGACTGTGGAGCTCATTACCACAGGATATCAACAGCACAAGAGATTAGTGGGATTCAAAAGAAGGTGAGGAATGTACATGAACTAGAAGAAGAAGAATTATATCAGTAATTAACGTTTTTGAAAGGAGCAGAAACCTCATTCTTCGGGAGTTAAAGTTGAACTGGAGTTAGAAAGGAGACCTTTCCTGGTGGCAATTAGCCTCTAATTGTCTATTACAGGGGTATTTTGGTATTCTGAAATTGCTCAGTGACATAGCAAGCTAATGGATACCAAAAAAACACAGCTCTGTTCCAGAATGGTGTCTGGTGTTATCATATTTGGAAGTCTCCAATTTTTCACAGTTCTTGTCAGTTACCACTATGTGGTTGAAATCACGATGTGTAAATAATCACTGAGAGGGTGGTCTAGCACTGGAACAAGCTCCCCAGGGAAGTGGTCCATGGCCCCATGACTGTCAGTGTTCAAGAAGCATTTGGACAACGCTCTTAGATATATGATTTAACTTTTAGGTTGCCCTGTGTGGAGTCAGGAGTTAAACTTGGTGGTCCTCATGGGTTCCTTCTGACTCTGAATATTGTATGGTTCTGTGATTCTATGATACGATGAAGTGTTTTCTGAACTAAATTCACTAGGGTAAAAGCTGAATGGAAAAAAGACCGGAGCCTAAATAGATAACTTATTTGGGTAGCATGTTTAAGACATTTATCAAGCCCTTTCATTCATGATAGAGGGAGACTTAAAATTTATATTTTTGAACCCCACTGAGAGTAATTAGCATTCTTGTATCAAATTTCACCTCCTGTTCACTCTTCCAAATAACACCTGTTATTCATGATGTAAGCTTTATAAAAGTCATTGCTTCCAGATAGTAGCAGCATAAATTCATCTGTTCTTCTTTAGGCTCCATTTCATGCCTTACTTAATAAGAATAGCACAGCATTATTTTTTTTCCTGAATTCCCACGTAATTCTTTCTTCTGCAGCAAAGATCAATCAATTGGCGTTACATTACTCTTGATACTGATACCATATCATTCTGTAAAAAAAAATCAGCTTTGAACAAGGCCATAAGTCCTCTTGTTCAATTAGTTCCATAGAGATAATAGTTAATGAGATCAGGAAATGCTTGTGCAAAGGAATAGCTCCAGGGAGCTATTCATTTGAATAGACTAAGGGGCATATCTAGGGCTATTGCGTACTCCTTTCAAGGCCACCTCTTCTTTCTTTTTGAAGATTGAAACGTGCTTTGCTTTGAAATCTGTTAAGACAAATGTCTTTCAGAGGCTGTGGACTTGATCAAGAAAGGCAGGAAATCCCTACATATTTTATTTGTATTTTGTTGCATGAATTGCAGTTATTACTGGCCCTGACTGATTTAGTTCACTGTATTTTTCCTACACTTCAGAGTACTCTATAATTCAAAATATATCTGTGTGCTCAGTAGGCCCATAATATAGTTCAGGCTGGAAGGGATCTTTGAAGGTCTGTGGTCCAATCTCCTGCTCACAGCAGGGGCTGCTGCGGGGCTGAACCAGTTGTATCCAGTCATGTCTTGAAAAACCTTGAAGGATGGAGACTGCACTACCTCTCTCGACAATCTGTGCCATGGCTTGAACAGTCATCATGGGGAACAAGCTGTTCCATATAGCCAGTCTGAACCTCTCATGTTTCTACTTGTGTCCACTGTCTTTTATGAAGAGCATGGATCCAACTTCTTGATTACTCATCACGGGTACCAGGGGCTGCTGCTAGGTCCCCTGAAGCCGACCTGCTCCCGGCTGGCCAAGAGCAGCTCCTCTAGCCTGCCCTCACAGGAAGAGTGCTCCAGCCACCACAATCTTGGTGATGTCTCCTGAACTCCCTCTTGTTTATCAATGTCTTTTCTATCCTGGGGATGCAAAACAGTGTCCAGTTGTCATCTAATATGTGCTGAGTTAAGGACTTATTACCACACGGGAGAAGAGACTAGTGATTTGATTTCAATAACAACTCAATAGTGCTACTTACGACCTTACTCAGATACTTGCATATTTGAGGATTAGCTTGGTTAATAGATAATCATAGCTGCACCATCACATCATGGCCTGCTCTGCTGGCCTGTTTTCCATCCTGAATGTACTGGTACCAGGCCTTCATAGCCTTTAATGGAAAATCTCAAACTTGTGGATTAGGGTTTTCTGTTTGTTTCTTGTTTGTTTGTGGATTTTTTTTGTTCTTTTTTGTTGTTTTTGTTGTTTGTTTGGGGTTTTTCTTTCAGAAAAAAAACCCCCGCCCTTCAAATATTTAATGTTTATCTCTTCTATAATCCACCTGATGCTCATCTAAGGTCCTTTAAAAATTCTGTTCTACATAAGTAAGTGGAGACACAGGAATACAGTTATGGCCAGTATTTTCCAGAGAGCCTAACATAATTAAATATCTACCTTCAGCAGGACCAGGGCTCTAAAGTCCTTGTCATATCTTGAAAATTTTCCAACCTATTTCCTTACTCTCTATCTCCCTTCTCCCACCTCTCCCGTCCCATGTCTATTGTGACATCGTGTCGTCTGTCCCCCCCACCAACTTCCCCCCTTTTCTTTTTTTTGGCATATCAAAGTCTGTGTATTTGGAAATTAATTATAATTTTCAGAAGGGATATCTACTTGCCAGCACCCTTTAAAGTACATGAAACAGAATTTTAAAGAAAAGGAATATTCTTTTCTTAAGGGAAAATAACATAGCTGTATTCACTATGGGCTAAATTTTGCTTTGCTTTGGATCCTTATGTTGCAATTAGCTGGATACTGGAAGGTATCATGACCTGAGGCCAGTCATTGTCTCCACAGAATATGGTTTTACCTGCAGAAATGCATGAAGGAAAAACATAGTTATAACCATCTAGTCTTTCCTGAAGTTATCTAGTCCTCATTGCTGAATCTCACGCTTACTCTAAGGTATCCCACAAAACAAATCAGTGAGATTGACATAAAAAAAAGTTTGTGAAAGGCACTTGAATGTCAAGATTCAGAACATCTTTTAATTTTTGTTGTTATTGTTCAGAAATACCAATTTTTAATCTATGGTATAAAAATAAGTTTAAAAACTTCATTTTTTTTTCTTTTTAGCAAACTAGGAAAAATAATTGGCAGATATACTGAGGAAAGATTTTTTTCTTACCTGTAGGAATGTGTGAAATGTAAACAATTGAAACAATTGGACTGTGGGTTCAATTTCTCTTTGCATCATTTTTGCATAAACATTAATCTAATGGTTTGCTCTTGATTTAGCATTCAGTGTGGAGATTGCTACCATGGTCAGAATAACTCTGTGAGGGCATTATTGAAATTCTGAAAAGGGTAATTTGCAGTAAGGGAAACAAGTGGCAACTATAATCATTTGATAAACAATATATATACACATTTTTTCTTCTTCAAAACGAATGTATTTAATCTATTTTTGTTTATTAAATAATCTACATAGCACATTCCACTTTTTTGAAATAAACACTAACAAAGCTGTGTATTTACTGTTTAGTAGCTTCAAAGATAAGCCAACAAATTTGGTTTTTTGAGGCAATTACTTTTGTCGATGTTTTTAAATAGTTCCCAAAACTAGGTTTTTCTTTAGGGGAAAAAAAAAATCCATATAATCCAAATGGCCAACAAATTTATATTGAATGCAGAATTTTAGAATCAGCCTTTTAATATATTTGATATTTTTTTAATATCCACACAGCGCTGAAAAACAGTACTTTGAATCTTTGCCCATAGAATCATAGAATGGTTTGGGTTGAAGCGACCTTAAAGACCATCTAGTTCCAACATCCCTGCCATTCGCAGGGACACCTCCCACTAGACCAGGTTGCTCAAAGCCCCATCCAACATGACCTTGAACACTTCCAGGGATGGGGCATCCACAACTTCCCTGGGCAACCTGTTCCAGTGTCTCACCACCCTCACAGTAAAGAATTTCTTCCTAATATCTCATCTAAATCTCCCCTCTTTCAGTTTAAAATCATTACCCCTTGTCCTATTACTACAGTCCCTGATAAAGACCCCCTCCGCAACTTTCTTGTAGGCCCCATTTACGTACTGGAAGGCTTCTATATGGTCTCCCTGGAGCCTTCTCTTCTCCAGGCTGAACAACCCCAACTCTCTCAGCCTGTTCCACCTCTCGTGGCCCTCCTCTAGACCCATTCCAACAGGTTCATGTCCTTCTTATGTGGGGAACTCCAAAGCTGGACGCAGTACTCCAGGTGGGGTCTCACCAGAGCAGAGTAAAGGGGCAGAATCACCTCCCTCAGCCTGCTGGCCACGCTTCTCATGATGCAGCCCAGAATACAGTTGGCTTTCTGGGCTGCAAGCGCATATTGCCAGACCACGTTGAGCTTTTCATCCACCAAGACCCCCAAGTCCTTCTCCTCAGAGCTTCTCTCAATCCATTCTCTGCCCATCCTGTATTCGTGTTTGGGATTGCCCCGACCCACGTGCAGGACAAAAGATAATAAAGAGAAGCTGAGCGTCCACTTGTTTTGTCATGCTTTGCGGTGCAGTCAAGTCAGACTAATGCAAGACCAATGCAAACGTTCATTTCAGCTCTGCTGTGCTCCCTGTCCAGGCAGGCAGAATACAAAGCAGTTGCGAAGTGTTTGAACTGATCTTATCATGACAGCTGTTTAGGAGTACAAGATACAGTGGTGACATTAGTTATAATACACGCAGAATAATCACAGAAACTGTTGCAAAGCATTTTGAAACATGCACAGCAAAAGTTAGTCCCTTTACAACTCCTGAAAACTTAAAACAATACGATATTAGTTGACAGTCATAATTCTATGCTTCCAAAATAATATGTATCTTATGCTTAACACAGGAAGCAGTAGTCTGCAAATTGTTGTCAAGAACATAGTGTCTTTTACAACCTTTGACATCCAAAAAATAAATATCATTATTTTAAAACCCAAGTTGGACATCAGGACACTGAAAACTATTTTTAGAGCCCAGCATATATGTTTTATGATCAGCTTAACTGGTGAACCATACAATTCATGAACTCGCTGTGCCATACACTGTTGCAGCTTTAAAGAACACTAAATATTCTAAGATATTGCTATCTTGTTGCTGTTAAAAAAAATGAACACCGCACTTCTCTTAATGAAATCCGTATTCTCATATTGGTTTTGTTAATTAAGTACTAAAAAAGAAGAATTGCATCTAATTTAGATGGCTGCTTATCACAAGGATTTTTCCACTTACATAATGAAAACCTTTAGAATACGTGTGATGGCTTTCACTTAATTAACAAAAAAGAAAATTCTGAAATACCCCCTACCCATGCAAATTTATACTTCCTTTCATGAGTGATCTGCTAGACATATTTGTTCTAAAGTAGGAACTATTGCAGAGATTTTTCCCAATTAACTACTTGCAATTAGAGATTTTGCCGTTTCTGTTCAAAAATACAGTAGATATGTTTTTGATTAGAAGGGTGCTAAAGATGGTTCACTCCTCTGGAACTTGTACAACGGCACTAGTATGTTATTCATATGTTATCATTTCTTCAACTTTGTTTACCTCTCCACAGATTGCCCAAATAATTATATTTTATTTAATTTCTATATTGCCATTAACCCCAAACTTTCGGCTTTCACAAATTACAATGCATCCTGATGCTTTTTAAGTCCCCATACCTCCTGGTCTCTATTGGTAGAATTTGTGTTCAATTAAAAACCAATGCCTTTTAAAACTGGTCAACATATTTCAATGATAATATTTTTAAGTGAAACATGTTTTCGTAGGAGGCTACCGCCCCCCTCGCCACCTTTCCAGTGTAGTCAATTTTGATAAGAGATTAAGGAATAACAAACTGAGTTTATGTTATTAACTAATGCCCTATTCCTACATTCTTAGTCCTAAATATTGAAAAAAGAATGAAAAAAAGATGACTGGTAAGAAAATAGTAGTCCACCATCATTTACTGCAAAGACTGTTACTGAACAAAACCGCTTTGTGATAGCTCAAGTGGATCAGGTTTTTGGAACAACCAACCTTGTAAAAATCTTATCTTTTTTGGCATGGAAAATTGCATATCATCTTGGGCCAAAAGCTTTGGACAACAGACCAATTGTTTTGGAGACCAAGCACACCGAAGACCCTCCCAGGTCTCTGCTCAATTTTTCATTAATTGCCTCCCAGAATCCCAGATGGCTGTAGATAATATGATTCATAGTTTAATTATTTGAGCACCATGAAGCAAGAAAAAACTTAAGAAATCCAAGAGTTTATAAAGGAATTATAAAACCATCCATTTTGCTTTGAGACAGCACAAAAGAACTAGAGATTTACACAAAGCAATAAACAACTTTCTGTTATTAAATAGCACTCAGAACTAAAGGGGCTGGCAGATTGTCTTTGCCCAGCTTCTCTTAGTTTTAAGTAATCTTTGTAAAAAGGGTGTCTATAGGAAATAGCGATCGTAAAAAATTGTATCAGTGCAGTTCTTCACAAGCTGGAATAATGCTGTTACTGTGCACTGACGGCCTGATCCCACACTTCCAGTTGGGTCCTATGCATCTCTCTCTCTGGTTGGATGCTCCCATATAAGCACCACAGCTAACCCGGCTTCCTGCTGGCGGTGCTCTTGTCTTCCCTACACAGAACACTTTCTGCCTTTGTTTACTAAGAGCCTTCATTTGAGAATTTGGGTTTCAGTCATAGCAACTTCACAGATAACTTTCTATACCAGAACAAGCAGTTCTTGGTGTGATTTCTTGTGGAAAAGCTTTTCCCAATTGAAAACAGAACAAACATAGGAAATCAAAATTCTTGAATCACACAACGCAAAGTATGTCCCGATATTAAATGGGTGTTGTAAGTAAAATTTTTTGTATACAATCAGAATGAAATTCTTTAACTGATACAAACATATTCCAAAATTATTATAATCTGCTTAGCACCAAGAGCAGCTGCTTCTCTGAAATCAGCCTGTCTAGTTGTTTATATGGTTATATTCCTCTGACTAGACCATCCTTTTATGCCCAAATATTCTGATAGTTAGTCAATGTATCATATATTGCCATGTGTAAGTTCCAAAACATGCTAAAAATGAAGACTTACTGTAGAATTTCTAAGACTGACACTGGATGTAAGTGTCTTACCAAAAGTGATATCTTTTATAACAAATGGAGTTGGAAACCTTTTCTGGCAATGGAAAATATCTGCCCTCTAGATTTAGAAGAGATCCATGTCCTACACAGGCCTTTAATAAAGAGTACTATCTTTAGATAATTACTGCCTTTCTTTGTATGCTTAAAACCTTTATGGTATGGAAACTGATGCATTGAATTACTGCAGAGAAAAAACTGGAATATACATTGAAACTTCATGTGTCCTAATACTGAAAGAAAAAGTGTCAAATAAAAAGCAAAACAGAGCTAATAAAAAGCAGACAAAAAAGACAGTGCCTGTAATTATTTGAAAAACTTCAGAGGCTTAGTTCACAATTTTACAGGTTCACAAAATATATCCTTATGTGTGAACTGACAGATTGACACACTGAACAAAATCCTGAGATTGAAAAAAAGGTACAAAAATGAAACAGAAATACAACAATGGAACATCAAAATTTCTTAATACTGTGGAAAATCAAATGCCACGTAGAGGCAGGTGTAGATTTAATGCATAATATTGCTTTATATAGAAACACAATGTTATAAATATTATGTGTATACATAGAGTTCAGGTATTTGCTTTAAGAAAAGAATTCCAGTATGCCAGTGTACCAGTTTAACATGTACAATTTACAATGTTGGAGTGGGTGCATGTGCACATGAATTAGTCTGGAACATATATTCACAACTGGATAGCCCTAAATTTGAAATTCAGTGCATATCCAATTGTTACAGAAAGTCAATGCCAGTGCCACTCAGCAATTACTGGGAAAGCCGTGTGTAAAAACTGGCTGGAAGTCATTTCAGGATGTAACTGGCTTTCAAAAATTCACAACAGCAATCATTATCAAATGAGATCACAAACATTCGTGGTCATGGACACACAGCAATTTCAGGAAGTGAAAGAGACAGAAAAGGAGGCTAATCCAGGAATTCAAATAATAAAGTTGAATAGCAATAGGTTTCTTCCCATAGACCTCAGCAATAGAACTACTGGAAAAAAGATCACAAAAAATTGGTGAAAAAAGACTTTTTTTTTTTTTCATTTTGATTGTAAACCAACATTTTTTAGTGGGTACAGCAGCAGAAAAATATATAGGAGACATAAGGCTTGAAGGCCCTGAGAGTGGAAATGTGATGGAACTGAATTATAAACATACTGAGGTCTGTGTGATACTTCTAGAGGTAAGTTCAAAATCACACTCATTGTGAGTTTTCATCTGGTTCTAGGGAGGCGTGTGAAAAGTGGAAGAGATTCAGCAGACAAAGAGGAGGGCTAACCGCAAGTTCCATCTGTCTCACATCCAGAATCTCATGTCTTCCCTCCATCTCCTTTCTAACACAAGCTATTTAACTGCTAGAATCTCCTGCATAATAAATGTTAGTTTCTCACTAGTGTAACAAAAAGGCTGATAGGTAAGGCATTCAGCTCAAAATTGGAAGAACATTCCTTCAGGAAGGGAAGGAGCATGAAACAGGGAGACGATGAAGGTGATGTGTCCTGTGGTGTTGTTTTGGAGTGGGTGGAGCTAGAGGAGGAAAAAGACAGTGTGTGGCCGTGGTTATTGTTAGTGCTTATGCACATGAAGCCCAACTGGGCAACAGTTTTGAAAATCTGCTGAGACAAAGACACACAGAAGTTGTTCTAAGGATTTAGGCAACGATATGCACATCCAGTAAGAGGAATGCGAATACTGGAAATTTCATATGAAGATTCCATGTCTTTTGTTATCTAAATATGCCTGTCTTAAGGAGCTAATCCTTACATTTGATCTGATGAAGCAGAAAGCCTGGGACTGAGCACAGAACTGGGATCAGATATATCAAGCTTAGTGCTTTCCCCATTGAATCATTCTTCTTTTTCTTTTCCAGGCATATTCAAGTTTGAAAGTTTTCCTCCGCAACGTCTCTGGGGTATGCTTTGTTTTGCAATTCACAACTCTGCTTGTGAAGTAAATACCAATAAGTCTCACGCTGAGCATATAAAACCTTTGCCTGGCAGCACGTACAACAGCTTTGTTGCTCTCCTGCACGGCTCTGTCTACATTTTCTAACCTTCACCTACACCTTCTAGGGATGTGAGGCTGGTTTGATCTTCATCTGCATTCAATCTGTTCCCACCCTCAGCAGAGCAGGAATCACCAAGGGATGCCAGCTATTGTGTGCCTTTTGTGAAAGGGACACAAGCTTACTGAGGATTAATCCAAACTTGTTTAAAATGACTAAACACTTTTTCACATGGTCCTGTGACTAAATCTAAGCATGGGACTTTGCATAAATACCTCAAAGAGTTGGAACTTTATTTTTTTATCTTTTTTTTTTTCCCCCCAGGGAAAATAGTGAATCTGTTTAACATTTTATAATTACTATAATTTACTTTGAGACTTTGTCATTTTACCCTTTGGTCGCTTAATGATTCATTTAAACTTTTAAGTGAAATTCTTTCTTTTTTCTGTTTTATATAGAGACCAAAAAGAAAAGGATGAAGAGCTGGGCTCTCTTTATCAAGTTCTTTTTTCTTCGTACCTTTCTTTTATAGTGATTGATCTTTCTTTTGCCGTCAGACACTCCTCTGATTAGTTGCTTTGGCCTGTCTCTTTCTACTGTGTATAATATTTGCATAAAAAAAGAAAAACTAAAATCACAGTTAAGAAAAAACCAGGTTTCTAAGGCTATCTTGTTTTTCTTACGTGTGTAAAAAAAGGTAATGTAAAATGATGTGCTGCTTTATGTTAGTGTTTCATAATAGCCTGCAACATTTGTTGTTATTTTTAAATAAATTCTTTAAATAATCACTCACTTGAGGAAACAAATAATAAGAAAGATAGTATGTAGATGCTAAAACAGTGTAGCACATTAAAGAAGTGAAAAACTTACTGTATAACCTGCCCATTCCATACTCTGCTGTTATTCTCCGGAGAGAATTCTCCCTTACTGTTTTCTATTTTACTCTAATAAGATTATATGGGGATTCAGGATGCAGACTTCAGCGGCCTCTTTGTTATTTTCCCTCTGGGGCTGCCGCTCATGTCAGTATTTTTAAATCATTACAGACATGATATTTGTTTATAAGTATATTTGGATATGCATGCATGGATATGTATGCAGGGAGACAATCTCAAGAAGTACAGATATTAGAGACTGAAGAAAACATAGCAGTTAAAATGATACATTCTTCCTGCTTTAATCGCACAAAGACATTCTTCAATGATGAATGGTTACAATTCTTAGAATCATAGAATCATAGAATTGTTGAGGTTGGAAGGGACCTTTAAGATCATCGAGTCCAACCTTTAGCCTACCCTGACAAGAGCCACTTCTAAACCATGTCCCTCAGTGCCCCATCTACCCTTTTTTTAAACACCTCCAGAGATGGTGAATCCACCACCTCCCTGGGCAGCCTATTCCAATGTTTAATAACCCTTTCAGTGAAAAAATGTCTCCTAATATCTAATCTAAACCTCCCCTGACGTAACTTGAACCCGTTTCCCCTCGTCCTATCACTTGTCACCAGGGAGAAGAGGTCAGCCCCCATCTCTCTACAACCTCCTTTCAGGTCGTTGTAGAGGGTGATAAGGTCTCCCCTCAGCCTCCTCTTTTCCAGGCTAAACAACCCCAGCTCCCTCAGTCGTTCTTCATAAGGTTTGTCCTCCAGGCCCCTCACCAGCTTTGTGGCCCTTCTCTGGACACGCTCCAACACCTCAATGTCCCTCTTGTAGCGAGGGGCCCAAAACTGAACGCAGTACTCGAGGTGGGGCCTCACCAGTGCCAAGTACAGGGGGATGATCACTTCCCTAGTCCGGCAGCTGCCCGGCGGGTCATGGGAATAACGCCGCCGGATCGCCAGTTGGCATCGTTTATGGTCGGAACTACGACGGTATCTGATCGTCTTCGAACCTCCGACTTTCGTTCTTGATTAATGAAAACATTCTTGGCAAATGCTTTCGCTCTAGGCCGTCTTGCACCGGTCCAAGAATTTCACCTCTAGCGGCACAATACAAATGCCCCCGGCCGTCCCTCTTAATCATGGCCCCGTTTCCGAAAACCAACAAAATAGAACAGGAGTCCTATTCCATTATTCCTAGCTGCAGTATGCCGGCGGCCGGCCTGCTTTGAACACTCTAATTTTCTCAAAGTAAACGCTTTCTTCCTGAAAGTCATCCTGCTTACGGTTACCTCCTTGCTGACTGCAGGAAGTCACATCCTCAGCAGGCTAAATTGGCGTTTCTCCGTCAGTAGCCATAGAGCTACACCAGAGGACAATCTGTCCCTGTACAAGCATAAAGAGTACAAGCGCTAATTTTCCATTGCCTTGAACCCTGTATAGTACGTAACATGTAAGGGGGCAACAATAAAGAATGAGTGAAATTCTCATTGAAATCCTAATGGCCAGTGTTTGCAGATAGAAAGGAGTAGTCCCAGTGCATGGTTCTGCAGAATTACGTTTAAACTAAATAGAAACAGAGATGAGTCAAAATAGACAGAACTGTAAAATAAAATCAATCACACAACCACACCCCCTCCACGCCCCCAGGGAAAAAAAAACAACACCAAAAAAACCCCAAAAAACAAACCAACAACCAACCAAGATTTTATCTCTGGAAATTTGTTTGTAGACAATGTTTTGGACAGAATTACCAGGAAAAGTGAGTGCCTGCTTGCTTTCCTACCATATATCTAGGGCTCACTTTAGTGTCTGAAAAAAGCTTTAACGTCACTGATATGGACTCTACAAAAAAGCCTTAATGTGCTATGAATAGTATGTGTGAGTTTATAGAGTTACAGAAATCAGCAATGTTTTAAAGAAATGGTGGACTGGTGGTTTTATTACGAATCTCTGTATCCAGCTAGGCATTTGTATTACTAACTACCCTTTATTTCCAAAAATGTCTCATCTGAAAGAAGGCTAAGCTCATAAGCTTGAGGATTGATTTGAATAGAAACCAGGAGAAGCTTTAGTTTCAAGTGGCTTTTGACTCCCCACCAAATGCCAAATGTACGTCTTGGTTCAGTTTCATATTGAAGCAAAAGAAAAGAAAAGAAAACAAAAAAGTCCTCCCCCTTGGAGAACAGCAACATTGATAACCAGAAGCAAATCTGAATCAGTGTATGAGTGAAGTTTTGCACAAAGCTGCACACGTAAAGCTTTATTTGAAGCTCTGGAATATAATTATAATTAAGACTTCAAAACATCTTTTTCATTACATTCAGTGCTTAAATTGTGTATCTTATTTGCATTTGAGATAAAAAGAGGTGCATATTTTGTATGTTGAAATTAGATTTGTAGAAGCACAAGCTCATTCCCAATGGCAAATATTACTAACTCCAATACCAGTTATGAAACGCTAAATTGTTTTTTAAGTGGGAGCCAGCTCTCTTAATAGGCTTTCAATATTAATCCTCCAATGCTTATTGTTGCTTTACTTTCTAGAGGTTATGTTAGAATGGATGAACCAGGAAAGTCTGAATTAGATTTAAAATAGATTTTAGTGTTAAGAATTAGAAATACCTGGCATGAGATTTGCAGTTTAGATTTAATAGTGTTAAAACTGTGGCTGTAATTTTAGCCATGTTTTCCAAAAGTCCTAGCAATTCCTATAGTTCAGATGAGCGTGAAAGTCTTAGACTAATATTATATTCAGAAGATACCTGTGCTCACACATTCTTGTCGAATTGAACAAGAGGATCTTGTTTCATAGAATAAGAACATTTTGCATTTTGGAATCTTATCTTTGACAGGGAAACCAAAATTATAAATAAAACATCAGAAATCTAAATTCTGGCTTTGGTTTATGCTGCAATGGCAGACACAGGAGTGTCTGAGTAGTTCAGCAACCATATAATGCAATACAGCAGTGTCGTGGTTGGAGGCAAGAAAAAAATTCCCTTTACTTCACAAATCCTGCAAACCTGTGCTGGTATTAACCACAGGCCTTAAGGAAAGTGAATAATCAATTTTAAGAAAAGAAACTAAATACCATTAAACTCAAGAAAGGATAGATCTTAAGGTCTGAAACCACCCTATTTTCTAATAATAATAATAAAAAAAAAAAATCACACATATGGATTTGATTGTATATGGCCCAGCAGGGTGTGGATATAGTTCTTTTCTGAGACAAATCTCTGAAATCTCTAAGCTTTCTTGGTTCTTTCTCTGATCCAGCAAAGCTTGTCCTCATACAGTTCTTGACTCATAGATAGGGTTAAAATTATAGTGGTTAAAATTAAGCATGTATCTAAATGCTTTGCTGCA
Source organism: Chroicocephalus ridibundus (assembly GCF_963924245.1). Taxonomy (NCBI): domain Eukaryota; kingdom Metazoa; phylum Chordata; class Aves; order Charadriiformes; family Laridae; genus Chroicocephalus; species Chroicocephalus ridibundus. Next base: position 16,285,452 of record NC_086284.1, on the reverse strand, counting down.
CCAGCCTTCTGTAAGAACAAGCTCTCTGTCTCTGGCATCTCTGTTGACAAGTTGTGCCAATAATGATGCTAATTAGGACTACGGCTGCTTCACAAGAGGTAGGAGAGTGTATTGAAAGCTTTCAAAATTTAGTATAACAACATGAACAACTTAATTCATTCAGTATTAACAAATACTTGTCAGTGAATTCATATGAAAGAGGTCAATAAAAATACAACTCCCAGATTAATTTCCCTTGTGATACTGAGTATCCTGCTATTTTAACGGGCCATATAAATTGTGCCTACAGAAGACAAGCCTGCTCCACTCTGGGATATTCCATCATTTCCAGGGGCACCTCCAGAAACATGCCTCTGATAAACCTCCATCAGCCACGAAGCATGAGTGTGGAATGACCTTTCTGTGTGTTCCTCCTATTATGGTCATGTACTTACCCAAAAAATGTTTTCCACCTTTTGCAAAATACTGGTGGGACTTCAGTTACCCATTTTTCATAGATCTCCACACACCAGTTCCGTCCAGAGCAAACAGTAAATACACCCTCTTCACTGACTTCCCTTTCCATACCCCATCATCAAATTTTCCAAGAGTACAAACACATGAGCTAGGCAGTGAACTTTTGCTTTGTCTTTTTTTTCTTCAACGTCTAGTTGTGTGTGACTATCTGTTTTGGATGGTGCTCCACGTTTAGAGGATACATAAGAGAACAGAGATTGAAACAGGAGCCGGAATTCAGGTTTCTCAAATGCAGGCTACCACTCAACACATCGTGTCTACAAAAACAAGAAAACTAGAAAACACAACACTAAAATACACATGTTTTGATCCTCCATCCTCACCTGACTGTCTTTGCTAGGAAAGGAATAGCTTAGAAAGAGCTTTCCACCTCTAGGAGTACTCCTTATTTTTAAGGCTATATTGCGTAAATGCCAGTTTCACTGCTACTTCACACTTTATTTCTTCTAGACTCGCTGGTAAATATCGTCCAGTTCTGTTGGTTTACTGCAACTGAATTTCCAGATCGCCCTATAATTTCTTCTTTATGGACTTCAATCTCTGCAAAGGCTACACATGAGAAAGGCCTTTGGAAATTGAATTTTCCAGCTATCCAGGTTAATACGTACCAATACAAAAAAAAAAAAGTATCTAAATATCTTTCTTGCAACGTCAATTATATTGCTGCTTATGTTTACCCCTATGAAAAATTAAAACAAGCTAGAATCTCCAGCAGTCCTTATTTCTTACTGTTGTAAATTTTCCTTTCCATGAGGGTAAAAAGAGAAGCAAGCACACAGTCCACATGATTTTGGCATTCTTGAACCACAAAAATAATAATAATAAAATCAAATCCTCTTTGTTTTTGTTGTAGTTTTCACAGCTTCAGTTTCAACAGACTCGAACATTAAATACTGAACATGTGTGATTTAAGACAGGGTAAAGGACAATGAATTCACCAGGCAGCTTTAGAAGAGCGTAGGACTAGAAAGTCAGATGAAGCCATTGAAAGATTAGAGTGGAGTAATCTCTGTTGCTTCTTGGAATGATTTGAAACCTGCTTTGATCTGCTGTTACTCCAGCAGCTGTTTGCTGCCAGGACACAAGCTAGCCAGTTGCAAACTATCCTGAATATATTTATAATAATTTAAAAATTTAATGCAAGCTTTTTTTTCACTGTGTCTCCTCCATGGTGCTAAGCTTCTTTCCCTATTTTTAGAGCAGCACAAGATTTGTAACTTCTATGGATCCTACACCAACGGCGTCATGAGACTAACACAGGTAATACACAAAAAAGATACAGTAAATATCTTTAAATTTGACCAGTTAGGCATAAACATATCTATGAAAGACACAACATTGAACTGGAAATTAAGTAGTAACTCTTTGCTTCGTAACTCCCATAAAAAGGGAAGTTTATTTAAAGTTTGACTGTGTCTTTGGAAGGGGAGTCAATAAAGGCACATGTGGAGAGATTAAAGTGTATTCGCATTTGTTTAAGAAAAAGACTTGTCTGAAGAACAGGAACCCGCCCTACAGGGAAGTCTTTCAGAAGTCCCTGATATTTTGAAGAGTATGAGCCCTGGGATGAAAAGGCTAAGTGTAGAGTAGCCTAGACTGAGAAAATGGGGATTTTACTTCAGTTACTAGCTCTATCATTCTGTATATACCTTTCATAGCAAAGTTTCTTCTGAGAATATCAGTACTTAGTTTGGTGGTGGGCCCAGGATGGGTACTTAGGTATAGCACTATGAGAAAGCATAGAAAAATGCTATCAGTGCTTTGTCTTTTCCTTTCTCTCTTCCTTCTGTCTTATGTCTTTGACAATAATGTGAAGAGCACAACATTTTTTGAGGAAACGAAAGGCTATTTTTCCACCTGGTCCATGCTTTGCCCACATGTTTTGGAGTGACATAATTCTTGTTTTGCCCCTTGAGTTCTGCCCTATAAAAAGATGTATAGAGCTAATACAGAAGGATGTAGGGAAACATCTGTAACAACAGCATCTTTTCTCCCTGGGGGAGCCTAGGCCTTTCTGTGGCAAAGCAGGCTTTTAAAAGTTTATATGTCAGGTGATTTAGCAGAGAGATCTTTGCACGTATAGGACAGGGGAGGAAAATGGTCAGAACAGCGATGGGAAGGTCCTGGAAATCAGTAGAGAAAAGAAGGGAGGGAGGGACTAAAATGTTTGAGAAAGTCTGTCCTAGATCTTTTCATTATCCTCTTCTCACTCATCTTTTGCTACATTTCTAAAGGAATGACTGCATATATGCTCTGGGTAGAAACAGATACCAACCAGCATGAGATTAGATGGAGGAAGATATTCAAAGAATATTTCATACATTGCCAATTAGAATCAGTGAAATCTGAACTAAGTATCAAAGACTGTCTAATTTGTAAATCTGAACTGTACAAAGTGGTCTTAAAGGGAGTGAGTGAAATTCACTTGGTGATTCACTTGACATAGAGACAGTTGAAAAGGTGACAGGACCTTTTTGTATGTCTAACAGATATAATTCACTGATATATAGAAAGCACTCTACACTTAAGTCAAATAAGAAATGCTACCAAGAACAATACCAAACGCTATCCTAAACTCAGTCTGAGTTGATTTTTTTTTTTTAATTTCTTGATGATCAGTACAAGATGTAAATAGCATTTAAGATCTTATGCTTGAAGAAAGCAAGTAATTGAAAGTGATACCTGATTAGGAAAAAAGACACCTAAGATATAGCTCCTTCCAAGCGTCTAGTTTAAAGACCATTCATCTGAGTTTTATATATGTGAAAAACACTGGAAGGATTTGTTATTGTAACAATGGCTGATGAAGTGCTCCCTAGTGGAAAGGATAACAAAGTCAGTGGCAGGAGGCAGATGCGGCTGTTCTACAGATCACATTAAGCTAATATTTGATGATGTTTAGTATGTTCTGTATGTTCCTTTGTATGACATATGAAGGTTTTATCCAATGTTAAAATACTGTTTCAAATATCTTCCATTCTTAGCTGGTCTGTGAGCTGGTTGTTATGGTACGATGATTCTACATGCTCTCACTGTCACTAGCAAAATCTCTGACAATTTTCCCATACTTTCGAACAACTCCTCTTAGGTGGTAGCTGCTAACGAAGTAGCATGACAAAGTGATGTGCAATGAAAAGCAGACTCATGTACTGAACAAAAAGTTCTGTTGTCAATTAATGAAGCCTTGCATCCTATGGATTTGTGTCTAATGGTTGGCTGCCTTTATAAATGAAAGAAATTAAAGCTGCCACTGGAATCCACATCTTATTAGGCATCAGGGAATGGTGGTGATGGGGGGAGGCAATGGCTTTATAAAAATATGGAAGGATAGGAGTCTTTGTCTTTTTTTGACACTAGGAATTACACATGGCAGAAAAACCTGGACTGAGAAATACGTTCTCTTGTTTCCCAAGCTAGGTAATTCGTAATAGAGCTTTTCTGCATTGATTCTCCAATGTCTTGTATTGTGCTTATGCCAGAACCTTTCTTTCCATATGCACATTCTTACTTGGGTACCCATTTTCGTGACCTGTGTAGGCACAGAACACCTCTGAACACTGACTCAGCTGAAATTGGCAAAGGGTTCAAAAATTGCTGAAAACTTACAGACTTCAGATATACATACAGAAATAGCATGATCATATGACCCTTAATCCCACAGGAATCAAAATTACAAATTAATTGTGTTTGTAAATGAAATAACAACTGTCTATGGAAGATATAGGATCGTACATTTTTGGAATGAATATGGATGTAGATTGTGGAAATGCCTATTAACTAATTTTGTTAAAATAGAGTTGATATGATTCTGCATTTACTTGGGCCATTCATGCTATTCATGGCCTAAATAATACATGTATTTTGGCTACCTCCCTAATAAACAGTGCGTTGGAAAACAATAAATGTACTTAAATTTATATATCAGACATCTCAAATTAATTGTCACAATAGAAGTCTGGAAAATGATATAAAAATATGAGACAAGTAAACATATTCTTTGGTAGATTTACAACAATTCCCTAGGCACTTTTATTTCTTCATTAGGGCTGAATACAAAAAATCCCTTGGTGTCGTTTCATTAAAACTTCTTTGCACTTTAATGATGATTATTTTTCACAGAGAATTTTAAATCCCCCAGTATGAAGGAAGATCTAGATTGTCCTGAGTCAGCTGTATAACTTGCGCCTTTTGGCCTTTCTCTATTAATAAAAGGCCTCTGGCATATTTTCTGTGCCGAAGAATATAAGAAAGAGAAAATAAATACAACGAAGAGTAAAGGACAAGCAATTGTTTTGTTCTTTGCAGAACCGTTATATTTCTAAAACTAAAAGTTATTTTCTTACAAGGTCTTTTCAGTCTCCATTAATCATTTCTTTAGCTAAATCTGCCTGTTAGCATATTTCTAGCTGCCATCGCATGCTCCTAGCAGTTTCTTTAAGCAGCCCATGCATTTGTTTTTGACAGAGGTTGGCCTTAAGACAAAATCATCCATTCAAATCAATAACCATCATGCAACAATTGTTGACTAAGCCAATGCCTTCTCCTTCAGAACAAAAATCCAGTGGGAATACTGTATAATTTTAAATTTACTTTTGTATTAGGACTCATCTATGTAATGCTGCTCTGTCTCTCTCCACCTCGTGGGTGTTTTGTATCATTGCAGTCAATTATTGCAGGGCACAAACTGAACGTTATTGTTTTCCTCTGCATACATCAATTACTTAAGGATGTTATCCTTTTCCATGCAGTTATCTATCTGCTAGCTGACATAACTGAAATTTATATCTGAAAACTTACTTTTAGCAGAATAACTTTCTCTTTGTTCAGAAAAAGACAAACTGTTGATTACTACATCCTTTGAGCTTGCTATATCATGTCAGACATACTTTCTTTGTGATGCTTTGTCTTGAGACCTCAGCTAAGAGCACCTTAAAAACACATGGTGTAGGTTCAGCAACCTTCAGTGTATTTCCTGTAAATTAAATTGTTTAGTCTTTAAAAAGGATGGGGGGGGGGGGAGGAAGAGAGGGGAGAATTCAATTCTGTAATCAATTCCCTCTCCCGTTTTTCCAAAGTCCAAATTGGAGTAGATCAGCAAAAGGCCAGTTCTGATTATTGCCGTGCTCACACTGTGAGTTACTCATCTGAGTGTTGGGAAAGCCAACAGTTCAACATCCACATTACAGCTGGCACTGGAAACAGCAATATGTCCTTAATCTCTCCTGCAAGTTCAAGTGCTAGCTACATCTTTGCCTGGAAGCGGGACTTCATCTTCAGTTGACATTCATACTTATTTCTGGACTCTCTCTTGTGTTTAAATCACGAGTATTTTTTTTTTTTTGTGATAGAAAATACATTAAAAATTCAAAATTACTCATTTTATTCCATCTATGAGTAATTAGCTCAAAAGAGTTAGAAGCCCAACATCTGTCATTCACGAGGCTCTCTTCAGTTCTAAGGGATGAAGCAGAAATCATCTAATTCCCTGTGGTTAAAATGTTTTCAGGTTTCAATTTATAAACTGGAAACTTGAACCTTACTCTAGAGCCTAGTGGTTAAGCCTTTGGGAAGGAAAAGAGAGACCTGGAGGCCCTTCATTAATCTAATCAATACTGAATATTAAAGTATTCACAAAGTGGAGCACCTGGTCATCTTTTTCTCCCAGATGAATACATCAAACATTATAATCACACTCATTCTGTCTTCTGTTCCAAATGAATGTTCATCGATCCCATGTAAAGTGGAATGATTTTAGCCTAAGGAAAAAAAATATGCAAAAGCACTTCCTTTCCCTAGACTCCACCTCAGTGTGGTGATGATGGCACCCTCATAGGAAGCAAATATTCCAGGACCAGAACAGCTAACCACCATAGCACAGGTGCATGCTTTTTCCATGTGTTCCTAGATAAAAGCAGATCAAGGAAGGGAGAGTGGTTGTTCCTGGCTTTGCTTTTTGTGGAACTAAACTGTGTTGCGTATGCTCTGAGAAAGCCAACAGAAGCTATCCCTGTCGGTGACATAGGCAGAGATTTAGGTTATGAACAGAGACGTGAGTAAAGCATGAACTAGGCCTGGAGCTGCTCAGGCTCACCATGGTTCCACTCAGGTGGGCGGCTGGATTTTAGAGGTAACCATCATCTGAGCATCTGCAGTAACAAATAGCCAACTATTTCAACATTTTTTTGGTATACTGTCTATTATGCAAGATACTTAATCAATATGGGTTTTTTCCCTTGATTAGAATTTCCTGTACTTCTTCCTATGCCTGTAGTTTGGGGCTGCTTTTCTTCCCAAATAAAAGCTTCTCAAAGCTATCAGTTGTGCAGGGTTTCTAGCAGGTAAGTCATTAATTATTCAATTTGATGAGTGTGACCACTGCTGTGAGACAGCCCCAGGAGGACTTCCAAAGGACCATTTGGTAATAAATATTCAACAATTTGTAATGTTTAGTTCTGATACATGTCCCAGTACCCGTCAATGGCTGGACGTGTCCACTGTCCATACATAATATCTCCTTTCACCATCATTTAATGACATCAAAATCATGCATTGCACCATCTTGAAACAGACAATTAACAGATTTTTAAAGTCACCTTGTCGACTCTAAGACTACACTTCAGCCTTGTAAGTCCATAAACTCTCTTTAATGCTTATTAAAGCTTATAAATGATACTTCTACTTCAGTGGAGCTGCTCTCATTTACAGTGTAAGATGATTTGGTTCATTATTTGCAAGTGGAAGTACGGCAGAATGGAAAGGTGCGTGGAAAAATGACAGTGACAGCAGGCAGCATACTCTTAAAATAATAAGAATGATAGATGGGAGGTATTTCCAACCCTAACCGCACAGTAAGTAATCAAATAAGATGGATTTAGAATCTAGTGATTTGTTTTTTGTTTGTCAGGCAAATTTACGCAATTCTTGTCAAGCTGATTTTGCGTATTTTTTCTAAGTAATAGAAACATGAAAATCATACTTATACCAAAGATATGTGAGGGTATGAATCATCAAAACTTTTTAACAAGTGTTTCGATCTGTCATTTTCATGTGTTCAAATCAACCCATGATTCCTGAGAAAGAATTGAAAACTGAATGAACATTGACAATGCCCTTCTCATTTTAAACAAGCCCACACAGACAGAGGAATGAAATGTTTGACAGTCAGGTGCTTCTTCAACAAATGCTAATGCTGATGACATGGTAACACCAAAGTGCCAGGCTGAACTGAGTTTGGCATCACTAAGGTCATGGAGAATAGTATGAAAGTCAGTATGAGGTTGTAGTTACTACAAGTGAGCAAATCTTGGTAAAAATCAGTGAATTTATTTTTTTTCCTTCAACCTTCTTTATTTCTGTTTTTCATGATGTGATAGAAAAAATGCAACTTTCTTCAAATGAGATTGTCAAGCATGAAGAGCAGGAAAGAGTGAGGATAAGGAAATAGGTGTCAAAGTTGGCAGTATAAGGAGAAAGAATAAAATTACCTTGGATGTCTCTGATACTGAGATTATGAATAGTTATGCTCTCATTTACACTTTCGGTAGCACCCCTAATATTAATAGCATGACACACCCTACTGTGAAAACAAGGTGAACTGGAGTAAAAGATTCCTTATACTAAGCATTTAAAATTTGTCAAACTTGAAAAGTAATTATTAGATCTCCAAATTCTGAACTGGATAAAACTTTCATATTGATAGGTTAAACAAATTAACTAGCTTGACTATTTATATGTTTTAAAGACAAGCCTCTCTGCTATCCAAAATTTCATAATGAAAGAAGTAATCCAGTAAATAAAAAATGTCAGATTGTTAGTCACAGGAACTGGATTGATTTTACTTAACTTTAACCTTCTGAAAGTTAAGCATCTTGTCTAGGCTAGTTGACAAGACTCCATCTGTAGCCCATGCAGGGAGAGAGTCACCCCCAGAAAGTAATTTATCAACTGCTAAGATTCTGTCCGAGATAGATAGGACGAGATGTCCTCAGAATTTACCAATCTCTTTCCCTTGGCAATAGAGAAAGTCTGCACAAATCTCTTAGGTGTGATGCCTAATGCTGGATGGTTAATGTTAGGTAAGCTGAATCCTGCCTTAAGTTTCCCGGGTTGTTTTGATTTATAAGGGACTGCAGTGTTTTCATACTGACTTTAAGCAGCGAATTCTGTCGGATTGAAAGGGTGAATCACTCACTATGGATATGTAGAAATAATTAGTATAATTTTAGAAAGAGTAGCTATCAATAAGAAGACATGAGAACTTCTAAATATTCCTATATTTATAAGACTCTCATTTCAGGCCCTCTCACGCTTCCAGTACGTAATGAATCAGAGCAGTTGTAGAGTTTGGACTCCAGAAATCTCAAATCAATTACTACTTTCCTTGTAGTGAATCCTTATCACCTATAGGTTTTTGACAGAAAAATTACTTCTCCTCCCAAATATGCATCAAATAGAGCTGAAATAATGGAGGTACATTTTGACATGTCTCAGAGGACAAGGTGCTGAAGAGACATGCACAGAGTCTGCTTAGTTGACTGTGATGGCTAAAGTTACATACTTCAGATCTGCTCATTAGCGCGCCTTTAATCTGAGAAACGATATCCTAGTGATAAATAGTATTTCTCACAGCTCTGCTCTGACATACTGCTATCTGTATTTATTGTATTCATTTCACGTGCTTGAAATCTTTGTACTTGTCTAGTAGAGTCACTCAAAATGGAGATTTGGTACCTCCTGAAGCAATATGACTCTTAGTGGGAATTAAATAGGAAGGGAATGAAAAGGTGGTCCACGTTGAGTTCTTCAAGGTATTTTAAAGGTCTTAAAACCATTAGCTAACCAAGTAGCTGTGGCAGCCTAGAGATTTATTCAAATAACAGAATAAACTCTAAATAAATAAAGAAAATTAGGTAGATATTTAGGTAGCTTTAATAAAAAAAAAAAAAAAGACAAGTTGTCTTGTATCAAATCTTCCAAATAGTCTTTTAGTCATTTCTGCTCTTTAATATTTAATAACATCACATTAAAGTTATATCAAGTCTTAATTAATAGAACTAATGATGTCCTTGTGGAAAGAAAGTTGATCATGCAACCACCACAGAGCCAGGAATCAAAAAAATAAGATCCTGAAGAATTAGTATCTCTGGCATTGCGTTAATACAAAGATGTAAAGTAAAAGTTTTGTGGATACCTGTAATTGAAGGACATCTGGCTTATGAGGATATCTCACTAATAGGTATTCAACATAAACAAACAAACAAAACCCCCACAAGACAAAGGAAAAATAATAAATTAAATACCTAGATACAGAAACATTAACAAATGGGAGACATCAGAGACAATACCGAAGGCCAGAGCTCTCAGGTCACTGAAGGGACCTGTGAAGTGTAGCCTCAGAGAGCTCAGAAACTGATAACAAGGAAGAAAGGTTATCATGGATCTCATAAGAAAGATGAAAATTGTGGGGAATTCAAAGGGAATTATGGAAATGTGAAACTTTTTATGAGAGGCTTAGGGGAGGGGCTGAAGGTGAGGAAAGGGAAAGATCAAAGTTCATAGGAAAATCTACCCAAAGTGCATAGGGGAAAATGGAAAGGAGAGGACAAAAGATGCCATGTGAGCAGCCTCTTGGTCCATATATCCATCTGGGTGTGGTGGGCTGATCCTGGCTTAACTCCAGGTGCCCATCAAGCTGCTCTGTCACTCCCCTCCTCAGCTGGACAGGGGGAGAAAAAAATATAAGAAAAGGCTCGTGGCTCGAGTTAAGGACAGGGAGACATCACTCACTAATTACTGTCATGGGCAAAACAGACTCAACTCGGGGAAATTAATTTAATTTATTGCCAATCAAATTAGAGTTCAATAATGAGAAATTAAACCAAATCTTAAAACACCTTGCCCTCACCCCTCCCTTCTCAACTTCACTCCTGTTTTCTCTACCTCCTCCCCCCAAGCGGTGCAGGGGGACAGGCAATGGGGGTTGTGACCAGTTCATCAAACATTGTCTCTGCTACTCTTTCCTCCGCAGGGGGAGGACTTCTCATGCTCTTTCCCTGTGGGGTCCCTTCCATGGGGTGCAGGCCTTCAGGAACAGACTGCTCCAGCATGGGTCCCTTCCATGGGGTCACAAGCCCTGCCAGGAGCCTGCTCCAGCACGGGCTTTCAGTGGGGTCACAGCCTCCCTCAGGCATCCACCTGCTCTGGCATCAGGTCCTCCATGGGCTGCAGGTGAATATCTGCTCCACCATGGACCTCCATGGGCTGCAGGGGGACAGCCTGCCTCACCATGGTCTTCGCCACGGGCTGTAGGGGAATCTCTGCTCCAGCACCTGGAGCACCTCCTCCCCTCCTTCTTCACTGACCTGAGTGTCTGCAGAGTTGTCTCTCTCACATATTCTCACTCCTCTCTCCCAGCTGCTGTTGCTCAGCTGTTTTTCCCCCTTCTTAACTATGTTATTGCAGAGCCGTTACCACCATTGCTGATGGGCTTGGCCTTGTCAGGCAGTGGGTCCATCTTGGAGCCAGCTGGCATTTGCTCTATTGGACATGGGGGAAGCTTCTAGCATATTCTTACAATAGCCACCCCTGCAGCCCCCCTGCTACCAAATCCTTGCCATGCAAACCCAATACAATGGTCAAGCCAAACACTTAGTCACTTCAGTCTGTCCTGTCTCGTTAAACTGTTCCTGTCCCTTCTCTGTGGGACTTGATCTCTATTGTGTGTGATTTGCTAATGAACCTCAAGCAGGACTAACCCGTAGTCAGGAGGCTGAATCTTGGCAGACCCAAGATTGGGGCTGTGTCTGGGCATTTACAGGACATGCCCATGGGGCCAGGGCTCAAGGGACTGCAGATGCCTGTGCCCATGTGTTGGGAGAGTGAAGGCACCTGGATTTTTACAAGCGAACTCTAATCCTGATCACTTGAAGAGGAGACACAGGATCAGCCCTGTGCTGTTCACAGGGATGAAAGTGCTGCTGGTGGGTTTATGGCTGCCAGTAAAGGCACATCTGTCTCTCTCTCTGTTGATCTGTATGGCCAGATGTATGTCTGCGTGTGTATTTTGCAGGTGTTTGTGTATTGTATGTGCATTTGTGTCTTCACAATACTTGCTTAGCCTTGCTGCTGGCAGCACATGCGCTTGGGAGCAGGAGCAAACAGACTAGAGAGGAGAAATCCCCTGGGTCTTCAAGTCCTCCGGATTTGACTTCCCTTAATACTTAGAAAACCAAATGTCACCTAAAGGCAATGTTCAGAGCATTCAATTATTTGTGAAAGATAATATGTGCGCTGGCTGATAAATACATACACAGATTTATATGCGGATTTTTAAATCTAAACTCAGATTTTTTTAAAATCTTGATTTGGAAATATTAATTATAGACATATAGTTAAAACATTTAAGGTAAGTTAGATGTATTTGTATTATGTTCTCAAAGAAGCAGACAAAACCTAGGAGACACTGGTGATTAAAAAGCACATGGAAAACAGGTGAATTCCCTAAAGAATGACGAAGGACAGACATCATGCCTATTTTTAAAAAGGGGTAAGAGGGAAGACCTAGGTCCATCAGCTTAGCCTCAATACCAGAAACATTCTGGAACAGCTTGTTAATTAGTCTGGATACACCCTGCGGATAAGGTGATGGGGAACAGCTGACATGGATTTGTCAAGAAAAAAAAGTCACATCAAATCAATCCAAGTTCTTTCTGTGGCAGGGTAATTGCCTAGTGGACAAGGGAGAAGCTATAGATTTGATATATCTTGACATTAGTAAGCATTTTCACACGGTCCCATTTGGCACTGTCATAAACAAACTCCAGAGGAACACAGTCTAGCAGTAATTGTCACATGGAGGGTGCACAATGGTTTGAAAAGCTCAACTCAGTCACTACCCAATGGAGACCATCAAATCTGGAGGATTTTCCAGTAAAATTAACCAACATAATTAACAACAATGTAATACCAATTACTAAATGAGTCGCAAAAGCCAGTACCAGTATAATTAATTGATTGACTAATTAATTAATTGATAGCACAAGGAAGGCTTTCTAGGGAGTCTCTGGAATCTTTGTCATTGGAAGCGTTTAAGAGGGAGTTAGACTGCTGTACATTGGGGGGTTGATTTCTGTAAGTCTGATAGATGCGACTAGACAGATGTTTGATGTTCCTTGTGGCTCTCTGGTTTCTTCATTACTTTCTTTCTCCTTGGCTCTGTCGCAGCTTCTGATATTAGCAGCTTCTGACATTACTTCGGGGTGGTCACTTGCTTCTTACCTCAGGCCCTACTGCATCTTACAAAATCCTTTAACATCTTCCACAGTATCTAAAACAGAAGCTCAGCTTAGCACAGCTTGGAAAGGTTTTGAAATGAAATCACTGTATAAGCACAAAGTTTTCTCATTATGTGTCAAATAAGAAGTTATTTGTGCCATAATTTTCTAGTTATAGCTAGAAGTTAAAGAGTTATCAGGCTGCCTATTGTGTGTGTGCATTTATAGATGTATTAAACAGAAAGATTGTATATAATTTCCTTTAATTATATCTTTGCCTATTAAAAGCCAACTGAATGCATTTTGTACCACATGATCAAGGGTGTTAAATCACTTGCATTTCATTGCTGGAAACTTATTTTTGAGATTCAGTACTTGAGGCTGTAATAGATTACCTAATTGTAAATCTCAAAATTATGTTCTGCCTAAATTACAGCATAACTTGCAGCAGAACATGCTTTATATCCAAATATAGGGTTTCATGTTTTGTGTGAACTGGAAAAGCATTCTGTTAAAGATGGTTTTGCATAAACTTGCATTTGTTTTACTGTATTCAGTGTGTTTATAGAATAATCTATATTTATGTAACATCTTTCTTTCCCACTGCACACACACACATATGAACACACCCAAAGAACCATGAAGTTGTGAAGTCAAATATTTCAATTCAGAAAACCAGAGTACTGAAATTCTGTGGGTAGGATGGGTTTTTTTGTTTGTTTGTGGGTTTGGGGTTTTTGGGTTTTTTAAGCCATCTCCTAGGTGAACGTCATCAGGCAGTGTTTGATTACAGAGTCTCATAATATTCTTTGTATTTATAGGCTCTGCTCTTGAGTGTGGTCTTGGAGCTGCTCTTAACTGACAGATAAATAGACTTGGCAAACCACCCGCAAACTGCAGAGAAAGATTTGTTTCCTTGTAATGAAAAGGAAAGCAAACGATGTCTGTAGCTAATGGCAGCCAAAATGCTCTCAAGAAAACTTTCATTTCCTCCCTTTACCAACAGACACTAACCTCAAAAAAGAAAACTGCAGCATGAGAGCTCAGAGGAATCTACTAGGAGTATGGCACCTATTCAGATACATTCCTCATGTTACGTGTACTGAGATGGCTGCTTCTAAGCAGCTTCCCACCCAGCGTGCAGGTACCCAGAATCGTCTTTCACCTAACGCAAGTGATGAGGTTCTCCATATAGTTAGGGAAGACTCTCAGCGTAACCTGCCAAAATAGCTATGTAGAGGCTTTCAGAGGCACCCTGCTTCTTCTGGGCTACCCTATGGTTCTGGGTTTTCTTCTGCAGACCGAGGTAGAAGAGGGAAGGAATGTGAGATAAAGGTATCTTGGACCTTATACCAGCATTGATTTAAAAATAAAGCATTTTGCCATAATGGATAGCTAGCTTATAAAACATCTCTCAGTACTGTAACTCAGAATGAGTCACTTCTCAAACTTCTCACTAGTGTTAGTTGATGGATCAGGGTGAACTTGATGAAAAAGATGAAAATATGCTTTTTAAGGAAACAGTTTTCAGCCATTTTAAAATGCTGTCATTTACCCCACTTGCACTTCCAGAGGTGCAGTCTTTTTCAGTTAAATGAAACCGGACCTCAAAGTATTCAAATGGCCTTAAAATTAAAGTTATTAAGTAACAGAAGTCTGTAATTAAGTGAAAGCAGTTTTATAGGCAGCAGGATAAACACCACTTGCATCTTTGGAAGCCATCTTAGCACAATTACTCCATTTATGAGTCTAATATGTGTGAGCCTAACACATGGATGTGAGAACATAGCTTAGTAGAATAACCAGTATAAAATCAATATTATGTGACAGATAGTTGTCCTTCACATAGCTTCAGTCTTCCCAGTCACCTAGAAGTTTTGTTCCCTTGTCTTTGAGTTTCTTCTCTTGCCTTCCTAATTGACAGGATTCCTATTTGCCCCCAAACAGTATGACCTTCAGTTGGCTTATTTATCAGTCTGTGGCTTTGCTTCATTCTCTTTGTGGAAGACAGTCTCTGCATGGGTTAGCCACTGCTAACACGTGAGCTTTGCATGATACGGACTTTAGTTCAAATCCTGTCTGATTTCCTGAACCAAACCAAATGCTTATGCAGATATTTCTGTCTTGGACAAAATCAGAGGCCTGAAAACCTATGTAAGAGTGAAAATTTGAGACTTATTCCTATCTGTGTTTTCCCAGTCTGGGTAGCCAAAGAACTGACCCATATAACAAAAATAACCTTAAACTCAGCATTTTCAGTTCTAATGGATGGACATTCTCTGACAAAAAAAAAAAAAAAAAAAAAAAAAAAAAACAAAAAGCAAAATCAACCAAACTTTGTTCAAAAATCTCTGTCTAGCTGAAGATTCAGTTTTGCTGAAATACCTAGAAAGCCAGTCTCATGGATGGTTAAATCGAGCTCAGTGAGGACATAGTGAGAAGACCACTGGAAAATTCATATCTCAGATAGGCGTCATCAATAAATTCAGTATCAGCTATCCATAAAACAGAAAAACAGTTGTACTGCTGTTATTCTTGCTTTACACAATTATTTCCATTCGATTTGCTACCTCTGCTTAAGCACAGATTCATCTCACCTATGTCTATGTACCTAACAGAGGTACTTAAGTTGGAAGCATAAGCATACTTAACAGTTAAGGAGAGAGAAAGGCAGCTCCGCAGGACAATTCAGAATTAAGGTGGTCTCAACCCCCAATAGAGATGTTTGTCTGTGTCCTCTGACAACAGCCAGTGCCTACAGCTATCATGCTTCCAAATTAGGTCCTTCAGTTAATTGGGTCAATCAGGATCCATCTGGGGCATTGTCTTAAATTAGAAAAAGCTTTGCTGCTCTCTTTCTTTATGCTTTTTTTTTTTACAGTACCTGAACAATAAAATCTTAAACTGCATTAGTTTTTGCTCCATGCTACAATCTAATATAATAACACAGAGTAAGCAAATAGATAGTTGATATTATGCTGTGATCCTGGCAGACTTTCTAAGCCAATTAGGGTCAACGTAGATCAGTTTTACGCCTGCAGGGAGTAGTCATAGCCGTACACTGAATGATTCAGAGAAGCAGCAGAGAGTATGGTAGCAGGAACAATAGGACTGCCTTGGGTCTTTGTATTAATTTAAAAAATACAGTGGAGGAAAATGCATGAATGAGTTGGTAAGACTTTAGCTTCCTGGCCTGTGTAGAAATGCTGGTTCCAACTTGTAATATCCCTAGTGGCAATAGATACCCAGAGGGTGTCATCTTATCTACTGGACAGCTGTATGTCTGCAAATGCTGACTGTACTTAGTATATTGGCAGGGACTATGGGGATGGAGGCCAGAATTTACACATGTGGTTGTTAAATTCCTAAGCTGAACCCTCCAGCGAATATTGTAAACATATCTTCAACACAGCAGGAACAATTCTACATGAGCATTATGTTTCTTTTCCAGGAGGAATGTTGACACTAATTCTTATAAAAAAGGAATGAGCACAGGGAGTCTGTTGACTACAGTGTAGCTGAAATGGGTAAACGAATGAGATCCTATTGCTACGGGAAGGAGAAGGCAGACAGTAATGATGTGACAGTAAGCACCAATCACAAGATATCTGGGAAGACAAAGAACAAGGGTTAAATCACAGATGTGGCAGATCAGCTTATTCTCCTATACGTTACATATCAGGTGTCGTGCTCAAATACTAGAGAGCTGAAAAGCTGTACAAGGAGGCATGCAGGTGACCTCTGTATACCCAAATGCTGTATATATGGTTTTTTTTAAAGCATGAACTGAAGTTCTGTTACATAGAATATAAAATTGAATTTGTTGGACTCAAACAAAATATCTGTAACGCGTTGTCTCCTTAGTCTTTTTTCCTCATCTGTAAAATAGGAATAATAATCTCACCCTGCTGCCCACTATCTACACAGTGAGATTCCCATTCAGAAATTTTAAGGCCAGAGGCTCAAATAGTTCATCATATCTGCTATGCTTGGATGCACAAAATGTCATTCATTATTCCTGTATTTAGCCTAATAATTGGCATTTGAATAAACAGTAGCCTCTTTTGTAAAGGGTCTGAGCTTTTTTGAAGACTATAAGATGTGGAGTCTATCTTCACTGATAGCTTTTGATTAAAAATATATGTCTTGTTTCCAGCTTGAATCGATCTAGCCTCAGCCACTGTTTCTTGAGATGTGTTTCTTTCCTAGTCTGTAAATCTCACAGGAGTAGCACAGTGGGCCTTGAACTCAATACCGTTAGATATCCGTGTAATATGAGCAAGAATAGTTCTTCATTTTATTCAGCTGCAGTAATAATATTTGATGTGGGGAAATGTGGGGGAAGGGTTTGATCTACAGGCATTTGAGTTACCAGCAGTTCTCCTCAGCCTGCCTTAAATGTATTAACGTTCCCACTTTCAGTTGGTAAAGGGGGAAATAATGATAAGTGTCACATTACAGGGCAATTTGAGCCTGTTCATTATAAGTCTACAGGAGATATTTTCTCAGCAGCGCCAGCACCAGAACACAATGCAAGTCCAAGAGCAACAAATCACTGCAATAACCCAGTGGTCAAAGAAATTAATTCAGATAAAGAATAAGAAAGCCCAACAGTTTTAATTTCTTTTTATTCTTTCAGACATAAAAATGACATTTAAAGGCTGAGTCATTACACTATGCTTTTCACTTGATAAAGAAGCAAATCTCTGCTAATATTTTTTAACTCTTCCTTTGCTATAGTTGAACCAGTTTATGTTCATTCTGCCTCCTGATGGTTTGTTGAGAATCAAATGATAGGGTAGACTTACAGTTCCAGCCCTGTGTATTGAAATAAGAGTATGTTGACAAAGGTGGATTATCGTCTGTGTTTGGCATAATACCTCTATGCCATGTGAAGGCAAGTGTTTTAAAAGAAAAAAAAAAAAAAAAAAACAAACCAAAAAAACCCCCAACCTAAAATGCTGCAGCTTTTAAAGCATGCTCTTCTGTTAGTTCTGCTAGGCTACTTTGTGAAAGAAGGAACAGGACTGGAATATGGCATTATTCACCTGAGTAAATATCCCTGTAAAGGTAGGAAAACCTGAAATTTATTGACCTCCAGCTTGATCTCTCTGGTCCTGTATTGCTGGATGGTAGCTGATGAAAGGAAAGGAGAGGAACTTTTGTACTTCCTTACACAGAAGAACAGAGGTAAGTGACAAACCTATAAGTCTAGGGGACATCTACCCTTGATATGGAATATACTTAATGTTTTGGAGTAGTGACAGATTTGTGGACCGAGTCAGAAAAATAAATAAAAAAAACCCGAAATACTCTTTAAAGGTTTTCCTTTTAGGTTGTCACGAAAGACTAATATGGTTGATTGTCACCATGGTCATACACGGTTGAATTCGGAGGGTTTATCTCCTACTTCTGTCAATTTATACCACAAATTACAGTACAATGGCACTGTACCTGAAAGACACTACATACCGCAGCACACCACCCTTTCCTGCTTTACATATTCCTGTCTTAGGCAACAAATGCATCCCTGATGAGGACTGAGTCACGTCACATGGCTGCAGAAGACGGAGTCCACGGAGCTGAACTTTTCCAAGAATTCCAAGAAGTAGATGAGGATTAGATAACAATGAGTCATTTTAGCTACAGAATTATTTTAATTGGCAGTTGGTTTTGGAAGTGGGTTATGTGTATTGAGTATTTTATCTGTCACAATCAAAAGACATACTTTTTTACATTTTTTATTTCCCCTTTCGGATGTTTTTGGCATTTCTATAATTTCTTTTGATACAGAAATCTTTTCACAAAAGCTAAAGCTCTCAGTACATGTATAAGGATGTTTATAGACAACTGAAGTTGGAGTAATTGCTGTTTTTCAGAAAAGTTTGGATTTTTTTTTGTATTATTTCAAGCTTTAGTATTAAAAAAAAGTAATTGCAAGACTGATTAATAATCTTTATTTATTGATCACAGTGTTTGAAAATGTGGAAAGTCAAAGCTAGGGTTTTAGGAAAAAAGAGCTCTCAGCAAACTGCATAATCACAGCTCAGCAGCTCGTACAATATGCTTGCTGACATGTTTAAATACTAAGGAACTACTTTTTTATGAAAACAAAAAAAAATCAACAGCCTGTTGGTAAAGGAAAAAAAGTCTAAAAAGTAAAAAATAAATTTGAAATCAAACACTTAAAGGCCTGCTCAATTTAACATATGACTCTTAATAATCCAGATATTTTCATATTGACCAGTAAAATTCAACCATTTTAATAGCATTTCGTTTAAGTGCTTACTGACTTGTAACTGTAACCCTTTTTCTTTTTGCTTGTCATTCTTGCAGGTGCAGTGATAAAGCATTGTCTAAGAGTGTGGCTACTCTACTTTCCTGACCATTTGTGGTGCCAGACTTGTATTCCAGAGAGGTACAGGAGGTACAAAAGTGCAAATGGTTTAGATCTAGCCATTCATTCACACTACACTTTGCAGTTAAGTTTCCATCTATTTCATAAATTATAGGTCTATTCCCCATAAGATCAAAACTATCCCCTTTGAATTTATCAAAACCCTTCTCTCTTTCTTGAGATTAAATTGCCAAGGATTTATTTTGTGAGCTGCTGGAGTGGAGTACTCTAACACTCTGTATACTGTCTGTCAGTTGTCTGTCTTTAATGAACCAAGGATGATCTCTGTTTATAAAAATGAAGTTACGTTTTATGAAGGCCATTATTTAGAACTCTAGTTAGGATTTTTAGAACTGCATTTAATAGCGAAACAGATCTTCAGGATTAACATACCATTAAGACTTTTTCAGGTGTAGGCATAATGTGATAATAACATCTCACAGAAATAAGAGGCTCTTCCCCATTTGACAGTCCATTAAATGTATCAGTATCATTAGTAGTATTAAAAATGTGATTTTGGTCACAGTCTTTATTCACTGTACTGGGAGCTGTACAGATATGTATTAAAAAATCCTATATTACAGTTAGATTATAAATTAAGATAATATCTATTAGGTAATCAGTATCAGTAAGTTAATATCCATCAGTTTAGTAGTTAAACAGTGAATTGCACATATCATAAACCTGACACATGCACAGAAAAAGCTGTGCTAAATCTTCATAGGATTATTACCCTATGTATCAAAATAAGATTGATTGGACCTTGAGGCTCTACACACAGAGAAATTCAGGAAGTCAGTTCTGTCATTAAAAGATTCACTTGGGGAGTACTAAATTAGGAACCGTGATTACACTAATTGCATAGTGGTCATATAAGGACATAAGACTGGAGTGAATATTTGGAAATTTTAAAATCCAGTCCCTTGTTGCCATATATAACCCATTTTACAGTGGTCACCAGCTCAGAAGATCTGACTCTCTGGCTCTATGTTCTGCTTTAAGAAAGTAGAATTAGTCTTGAACTCCTCAGTTACAGACTCTCCATTGGGGGAAAATATCCAGAGAAGGGAGAAATACTTATCCCATTACATCCTTCTCCATAAATCCTGGTACAAGTGACATAAAGGAAAAGGGATATTAGAAATGACGAAGAAGAGTATTCATGAAATAATTGTTCTCATAGTCATTTGATTGTAGAAAGGGCATTTTCATCCAATATATATATAAGACTCCAAGGATTGCCTAAAGTAGGACTGAAATAAGACTTAAAAAGCTAATTAGTGACTTCGCAAGTAATTGTCTCTCTTTAAACACTTACTTATGTGCATAATAGTGTTCTCATTTTCCCACTGACAATGTTCCAGTTCTCCATTTTGTATGATAATACGAATGCTTATGGCCTTCTTGGAAGAGTTTCAAATATGTTCTACCTATGAGTTAAAAAGAGATTGTGGAGACAGATCTTTCTTACAGTTTTTCTGGTCTCAGGAAATCTTTTGCAGCTAGTGATGTCGCTCTCATGGAGAAGAAAAGATTACATTTATTTTACTGGCTTCTGAATCATGTGGGTAAAAGAATCACTGGAATTAAAAACGAAACACATTTTTTTGGATTAATAAATAATGCAAGCTACAGCTGCTCTTAAAATGGGTGATTTTTTGCAATAATTCCCTATGTTCTCTTTTACATACAAAATTGAGATAAAAACCTGAAATTCAATAGGCATATAGTAAAGATGATGCATTGAACCCTGATTTGGTTTCTATCCATATTATTCCCTATTCACGATCTTCTCAAGGTTTAATCTCCTTTATATTATTGTAGTTCCAATCATCTGTGATTCTGCCCCTTAATTTATTTTCTCTTTGTTCTTCAATTTATTTCTTCCCATGAGTATTTCCAAGATGTTTTGTCAATTGAAACAGAATAGGAAAGTAAGACCTGCCTAACTTACATAGATTCATATAAATGTCCTATGCCATGGGTTTAGAAATTGGACAAGCAGTTCTCCTATGTTTAAAGTACAATTGCATTTACTGTACTGTTTACCTCATTAAAGGAATCACACTACTGTTGCATTGAATTCTTGATTCCATACCATCTTCTGATTTATTTTATGTTTCTCCTGGTTTGCATTCCACTGAGTAATATTAAGTAATTGCTGGTTAAATGCAAAGGTGTCTTTCAAGCTTTTTTTCTTGTAAGGTTGGTCAGACACTGGAATAGGTTTCCCAGAGTGGCTGTGGAGTCTTCATTCATGGAGCAATTTAAAACCTGATCGGATATGACCGAAGCACCCTTCTGTGAGTGGCCCTGCTTGAGCAGGGCTAGATGATCTCCAGAGATGCCTGCCAACCCCAGCCATTCGGTGATTGTGTTGCAAACTGATTAAGTCTGAGAAATTTCCATCAAATCAGTTACTGTTTACTTGGTTTTGCCAAATGTTGAAATTTTCCTCTGAAAAACATAATCATCTCTAATTTTGATCCCAGTCCAGAAAAGGCTGTGTTTAAGGAGCTATTCCTTGATGTAGAAGCTGCATGTTTAGCTTTCCTCCAGAATGTGGCTAATTTAAAATAATTAAGAGATATTTAGATCTCAGTTGCCTGTTAAGCTTGTTCTTCGAAACCAGTGGCAAATTCTGAATCATAACTGTAACTATATATTAAAAAGACTACCACAGAGAAAACTTCCCTTCTCTGACCATGGTGTATCCAGTGGTCAGAGATTTAGTCAAAACTCCCAGATTTTATCTTCAGCTTTCTCATCAGTTATAATTTTGGGAAACCTTCCTCCTTTTTTTTTTTTTTCATTTTAAAAATGCATGAATTCTTGCTTTATTCATAAGGATATTGTCAGGTTTAAGAACTATGTGTTAAAGGCTTTGTTTGAAAGTGCTATCTAAAACCAGATCTCTTTATAAAAACTATTATTTTATAAGAATGCATCGATTTGTATCCTGCAGGACATCCTTGGTAGGTGTCATTAGTATGAGCTTCCATTTACAGTCCTAAAACAATCAAAAAACCCCCAAACCCCAAGCTAAAACGTTCTCCCTCTCTCCTCCCTCCAAGAAAATAACCTTTACCCATTTAGAAAAAACCTACAGCACAGCTTCACTATATGGGTCATAGGATTTTTGTTTATATGCTTCAAATACAATGATAGCCTTTTATAAAACTGTTGCTTTTGTTTTCCATTTTCAGTTACCCAAGAGTAAGCATACGCATAGACATGGCTCCACTCACAAGAGGCCAGTTTGCAAACCCCTGCTTTTACTTCAGTTTAATAAAAAATGTTTTAATAAAAATTACCTTTTCAGTTAAAAGACTAATTTCTCTAATTTCTCTTTGAGATGAGAAGCTTCAAAAGGGTGGCTTACAGAGTCAGAGCAGTTTGCCTTTAAACTGCAACATTACCACAGAAAGCCAATACCATAGAAAGCTTGGGATTCTTGCTGGGCTTTAAATCTTGTAGTATATCATCATTTATTTAACACTGCTTGAAAAGAGCAAGGGTTGTAGAAAGAGATATTCATTGTTCCTCCTTTCTTTTAGGTCTTATATTTCAACCAGAGCTAAGTTTGACAATGGGGGGGAGAAAAAAGCCTCTCATAAATAAGCACAATATAATAAACGTTAAGTTTTTTCAGAAGGTGAGTATGAACACTACCAACTCTTGTTAACAGGTAGTTGTATGGATTTGTATGCTCTAAGAGAGTTAAAAGAACAATTAGCCCTGACTGGCACACTTATTCTTCATACCATAAATGTATTTTATAGTATAAATACAATAGACAAGCAATTCATACAAACACAATATAAAGTTGGTTTATTATTGCCAAAATGATCATGTTAGGAAAAACTTTTAATCTGAATGCAAACTAAAACATCCCCCCTCTCTTCTCCCTCCAAGAGGTTGCTCAGAGCCTGTCTTCATAGGAGAGATGCTCCATCCCTCTGATCATTTTTGTGGCCCTCTTACAGACCTGCTCCAACAGGTCCAAGTCTTCCCTGTGCTGGACGCAGTACTCCAGGTGGGGTCTCACCAGAGCAGAGCAGAGGGGCAGAATCACCTCCCTTGACCTAGTGGCCATGCTTCTTTTGACGCAGCCCAGGAGACGGCTGGCATTCTGGGCCACTATACTCATAAACTTCTAAGACAAAGATTTCTGTAAGCTACAGTATTTTCAATGTAACTCCAAAGGCTGGTCAGGAACTATGTCGTTCTTCGGTAAGAAAGACAGATGTGAAAGTTTTGGGTACATAGCTTATTACAGCTTTCTGCTTAACTCCTCTTTAAGAGCTATCCCAAAACCATAAACTTCTGATGACTGCTTAACACAATGCAGCTACTAAAAGATTTTTTAAAAAATTATTATAATGTTAATTGTTTTTCCCTTTCTTAGTTGTCTTTTGCTTTCAAATTTCAAGCCTTATCTCCTTTTGTTATAGGACAACTCATCTCCAGTATATTTTAGACAAACCTTTGATCTTGCTCTCTTCCCTGTAATTAATCTATCCATGTGTCCATGTAATTTAAATAAGTAATAAACAATGGAGGGTTTTTTGCTTTTTTCCCCACTACAGCACCTTATTTTGCCAGCATGTTCTCTTTTTATGACCCATCATGAATTCGTATTTTGTTTGCTTCCTCAGCAGTTTCCCCTGGATTACTGGATTCTTCAAACCCTTTTCTTGTATTCTTGTCATGGCTGATGGACATGAGAAAATCATGCTGCAATCCATTCAATGCATTTGTACTATAGGTGTCTCTCATAACTGGGCAGGCAGCAATTTAATAACTTCTGGCAGATTTGGGGGTGAGGAAAAAAAAACGGTCTTTGGAGTACATCAGTTCAGCTCAAGGGTAATTCATGAATTTTCAGTAAATATCATTAATTTAGTGATGAACTTCCAGCTCACTTCTGATTACATTCCACACTATTGCACACTCACACTGTTGCAATTTTGGAAATCTCTAATTAAATTGATGGTGCTATTGCAGCAGAACTGTTGATGGAGGAAAAAAACCATACAGTATTTGAAAATGAGGTGTATGTAGTAGAAAAAGCATCCCACATCTTCAGTGTTTCTCCAACCAGGTATCACTTTGCACATGATGCTGTTCGTAGGCTAACATACTTTAATCAAGACCAAACAGAAGTTACATTGATAAATGACTGTCAAATACCCTACAATACTGCAAATGTCAGGCAAAAATTAGCATTTAGTTCAGATGGGATAGTTTTCTCAGCGTTATTTGGTAAGTGGCACATCCAGGCCAGGGGAAAATACAAATGATAGATCAGTGGGCTAAGTGGCTACTATTCATCCACTTTTGCAGTTAAAATCACAATCTTGGTTTCCCCCTCTCAGCTCTTGGTTTCGTTTTTACTAAGACATACTTTTTGGAATCTTACTTTGCTCTGTGTTGCCATACAATAAAACTCATCTTTTTACTAATTTATGCACAAATTAATTATATGCTGTTTTCCTCCAATTCCTCTACTGCTTTTATTTTTCCTCTAGGAAAAAAAAATATTGAAAGATCTCTAAAAGTTTTAACTTGAGAAGACAAAATACAGAAATATATAACTAAGATGAATATCTATGATTTTTTTTTTTCTATTTTTTACTGGTAAAACCAACCCCAATTTTCCTCCAGTCTTGAGACACCAAATAAAAGCTAGAAAGGCGTCATATGAAACATTAGCACTGACTTGCAAACCGTACATTAATGACACTTTCATGACACCCTAAAGAGGGTGTTGGATTGGGTAAGCTAAAGCAATACTGAAGTTTGTACCTTTTAAAGAAGCATTGATGTAACAGTATAAATAAGAGCATGCTAAAAAGCCATAGAAAATTAAAATATAGACCCTTTAACCTCAACAAGAATTTAACTTCTCTTCTTGAGAGGTACTACTAATCTCGGTTAGTAATGAAGTAGAACAGAGCCTTCTATTCATAGGTACAGAAGAGCTGTTCCTTTTTTAAAGATGGGGAAAGAATGGCAGAGAGGAAAAAGGACAATTTTTCATCTGGGAGGTTGAGTAGTTTAAGAGAGCTCAGAATTTGTAGTGCTCAGCTCAGACTGCAAACTACTAGAAATAGATTACAGTGGCCATGTACAGGCACTTGATTATTTTGATCATTAAGCAGCTGGGCAAAAGCTGTCTTCTTTTGCTATCATGTTGAATACATCATCAACCCAGAAGCAAAGTTAATTATCTCTCAGTGACTAAAGTAGGATAACGATTGCTTGTTTATCGAGTTACATATGAGGGACCCAAACTGGGTCCAACCTGAAAAACATGCAGTTTTGAATTCTTTTGATTCCTGTCCATGTTCTCAGACAGTAAAACCTATATATAGTAGGTGCTGCTTGTTTGTTTGTTTTTTTAAAGTGAAAGGGACTCAATCTTGTCACCTTGTAAATATTCATCTCAAACTCCTATGCCAAAATGGAATCCAAAATTCAGAGCCAAGTAAGTTCCGTGAAGCATCATTGCTCTCACAGAATGATTAATTCACCACAGTGCATGTAATTTAGACAGAGGGTAAACTGTTTCTCTTCTCCTGTAGCACCTTTTCATTCCTGGCAGCATTTTCTTACATCTTGACCCGTCATACATTTACATGCTATTTTCTTCTCGTCTGCTTCACATCTGCCTTCTCTGTATTCATATCTTTAATCCCAGAAGTTCCTTTCTAGTGCTTCTGTGATTGCCAAAGTGCATGTGTAAATCCTGCTGTAAAACTCCATGTTCCAGTAGGTGCCGGCTGCCCTCCATGGAAGGACGGCAGCTATTCACAAACTGAAGGGCTGCCTTTTTTTCTGTCTAAAGTAGAAAGCTGCAGTCTTTAAAGGCTGGAAGAAACAAAGTCAGTTTATTACTCTAGACAGAATGATTTGCAAATGCTGCCAGCCTAGTGATGTTCGGCTGCCATATGTGCCCTGCCTCCCCTTGGCATTGCAGTTAAATAAATGAATACAACCACTAATGGATCACCTGCTTCAGACAGGTGAGGCTACCAAGTGTATTCCAAAGAAAAATATGTGAAAAGAAAATTTAGATGAAGCTAATGAAAAAATGCAAGTGCATAAGTCTTTTATTGACTGTTACGTTGACTTTACCTGCTTCTAGCTCTGGGAAGGTATCCTAGTCTCTTCATGTACTTTTCTGTGCAAAAATGTGGAAAAGCAAAGTTTTGGAAAAATACAGAGGCGGTACCAGGAGTGGTATCCTGAAGCTGTTCTCTTTCTGCTGCTGGGGCGTTTAGTAAGTCCTAGGCATTGGAACAGGATGTTCTGTAAGAGACAGCCATCTGACTGGAGAAATGTCGAGAGGGGGGTAATTTTCTTTACCATTAGGGAGCCTTGTGCTCTGGAGTTCAGCCCATCAAATCACAGCAGGAAAATTGCCTGTCAGACCTTCCAAGCCTTGCTTACCTGTACCTGCACTCACCTTATTGGTATT
Source organism: Chroicocephalus ridibundus (assembly GCF_963924245.1). NCBI lineage: Eukaryota > Metazoa > Chordata > Aves > Charadriiformes > Laridae > Chroicocephalus > Chroicocephalus ridibundus. Next base: position 16,258,784 of record NC_086284.1, on the reverse strand, counting down.
CAAGCCCTAGTGCTGGGATATAGGGAGGCAAATTGGCCTCCTTAATGTTGCACAGAACAAGGACCTCTTAGAAAAGGGTCTCTGATTCAATATCAGCTGCTGTCAGTGCAGGAGCCTTGGCTGGCCCACGTTGTGGTTCACTTTTGTGTATTTGCAAAGTGATATCTGGCTGGAGAAAGACCGAAGATGTTGGATGCCTTTTCTACTACATGCATTGCTAATGCATATGGAGTATATTGTGCCCAATTAGTTTTATGGAGTCTGTTGTGTAATGGTTGATTTATTTGCTAAATAAAATATCAACCTACATGTAACTCTGTATGCTTTCTACTTTGGGGACATGCAGTGCCATTTAATTGGCTTGTATAGATGGCTTGTATAGATAGCTTGTGGTTTTTTGACTTTTTAATAAAACCTTCTGGTATAGCTGTCTCTTCACATTTCCTCACAATTAAGTGGATGGCAATATGGTCAACAACAAGTGCTTAAGAAACACAGAACTTTATTAAACTTACATTTATAATGCAAGGAAAAAATTAGGAGCAATGAAGTCAGACTGTTCAATGCTAAAAAGATGTAAATAAGCCCTTAAACTAAATTTTAAAGTTTAGCTTGCAGAAGTGAAGTAAGTGAAAAAAGGAATAAAAAAGACAACTTAATTAGTTGTGATATTCACGGCCATCAGTGCCTCTTGTGTTTTCTTTTCCCTTTTCACCCTCTCTTAAGCATTTTCTGTCCTGAATGCTGCTCTCTGGCTTGTCCTCCAAAGCTCGTTTGGTTAATTCTGTAAAAGTTCTGTTAACTATCACTTGTACAAGTAAAACACTTCTTTTTATTTTTTCCCTTTCAGGACCTCACATTACTAACTTTAGGCTGATACAGGAGCCTAAGTAGAAATGCACCCGATTAGTCTGGAAGTGGCCCTGTTAGAGCACCTTGGTATGTTTGATTTAATGGCCACACCAGTAGAAGACAAATGCTGAATCGCTAGATCATCATCCAAGAGACAGTTTTTCTGTTACACAATATTTAAATGTATTTTTATTTAAAAGCAAATACAGTGCTTACCAAAAAATACTTTTTCAGTATTGTAAGTTACAAAAAAAAGAAAACAATGAAATGCCTTATTAAGTTTAAGCCTGAACCTGCAGCCATTTTTATTTTCTTTGTAAGTATTTCAATCCTAACTTAAAATGAACTGTCTTATTTTTATTTTTATTCAGCGGGTGCTTTCTTCTCCTTCTTTCTCCTTCTGGTGCTGCATAAGAGACTGAGTAAAAGCTATGTTCTTTGCTATACTAGAACATCCCTCCCTTGTCTTTTACTAAGCGTTGTTTTTTTTTGCAATAAGACATTGCATAGTCCTCCAGGGGTGTACCATGGTACTTCTGAGGCTTGTATTACTTCCTCCTATCCCTTTTTTCAAGTTCTTTGATTAATTTAGTTCTACGATAAATATTAATTAGCACCTTCCTGGCTCCTGGTTTCTTCTCTTTATTAAGGACTTCTGAAGACATAAGAACATAAGAATGGTTGTAACAGGTCAGATTAAAGGTCCACTTAGCCCCGTAGCTGCTTTTCATAACTGGCCAATAACACATAACGCATGTTCTAGAGAAAAATATGAAAAGGAAAAGGAAACAGTGGTGCTCCCTTCTTCTTCCCTTTTCCCACAAACACCAGGTAATATTCTGCTTATAGGCTATCTGAACCAGCAATGATGTCTTTATTCTGAATTGCCTTTGATTAACGTTTCTTCCAGGAAGCTGATAAAATCTTCTGCATCTTATTCTGAGGTCATTAAATGCATAGCCTTCATATTAGATGCCTCTCAATTTTTTCTCTTGGAACATTATGTATAGGCTAAATACTTCAGAAACATAATATGATATAATACCACAACTAATTAAATTAGGAATGGGTTGGTTGGAGTTAGCAAAAATCCTTTCTCCCTCTCTCACTGCGTTTCATGTTTTCAGTTTTATGAGGGTACTGTGTACCTGTCTAGACCGACTTTTCTCATACAGTAGTAGACATCTAAATGCATTAGGAGCCAAGTCACCAGTCCCTGTGAGCTTTGTCAATGGAGCACTGAAACAAAGACAATGAAGTTTGATATATATTTGAAGCATACTCAACCCATTTAAAATTGGAGTTGTCCTCTAAATTTTGCTGTATTTTCTTCTGGAGCTGTGTGCAGCCAGAATGACTGTGTGACTCAGTAAAATCGCCAAACTTACTTATTTTCCAAGCCTGTATCAGAAGAAAAAAGTTTGAATGTTTCCTCCTTGCTGTCTATTTTGTGCATGCAGCTCAAGTTTCTCGATGAAACAGTTTTCTTGTTAGTTAAAAAAACCAGGAAATTAGTCTTTAGTTTACCTTGTATTTACATTCCTGTGTTGTTTGGTACATGGTTACAGAGTTCTGAAAGGAAATAGCCTTACCATTCTCAAACTTCCTTCAATCAATGTTAAGCAGATACGTTTGAACAAGCACATGAAAATGATTTGCAGTTAGAATCTGACAAAACATTAAAATAAAGATGATTTATCAATTATATAGTCTTGGTTCCAAAATCATCATTACTTTTAGGCCATGAAAATGGCATTTTAGAAATATCTATTTTTCTGTGGCTTCCTTTTTGTTATCCTGTGTGTGTTTTTGGAGAGTTTTAAGAATGAAACACCAGGAATAAAAATGGAAAAGCAAAAAAACTTCAGTTGATTTTTAAGAATGTTTAAATCTACATGAAGGATACTGTGTGGAGTGTTCAGCTGAAGATGGAGACAGTTCCTCTAGCTCCAGAAAACGAGAAGACAAAAAAGGCTGTTCTATAATGCATTTTCCTAATTTGACTGAGAATCTCAGCATAAAAAAGAAATCATACTTGTCCAAAATCTGAATCATCAAGACATGTTGTCATCCCTTCTCCTTCCAGACCCAAGGCCCAAGAGAGGAGAAGCCAATAAACATCTCTCACTTCTATTTCTACACTTCTTTTCAGTCTCATCCCATGAGCCACTAGCTGCAGCCTTTTAGGAAAATTATTTCTTCATAGTTTTTTTGTTCCTGTTGAGAATATTACAGTGACATCAATGAGGTGACATAAAACACATGTACATTACATGGATCACTACAGGCCCAGGAGAAAATTAGTTTTTTGAGTATTACAGAAAAAATATATACATTTTTAACTAAAGTTTTTCTTTAGATATATTTTATTAGGAAAAATACTTTTACTCTTTATCCTTTAATTTTTATACTTCCTGTTTAAATCAGAAGAGATTGAGGGGGTTTTTTCCCCTCCTTGTGATACAAACCTAATTCTTCATTTAGAAGTGCAGAAACTTAGTAAAAGATGATATTTTTTTGTTGCTTGAAATGTCTTGTGAGATGGTTTTTCTTTTTTTCTTCAGCAGTCATGCAGCAGCTGTGCTGTGACAGTAGATTCTGTAAATCAAAGGGTTACAGAAGCTATTAAATAAACTTTAGCATTTCTCACTTTGCAAGTCCTGGTCTCATCTTCCACGCATAGCTCCAGAGTCTGTGAAGACTTCATACTACGCTCTCTGCGCTTCTGAGAAAACACTACTTGAACTTCTCTTCACGAGTACCATATCATCTCTCTGGTCTCCTCCATCCTCCTTTCTGTGAACCACCCTTCTTAGGCTGAAACTTATTTGTACCTTGGTAAGGAAATTACATCTTATACTATCTGTTTCGGGGTTTTTTTATTTCTACATAGAATATATAATTCCAAATAATTCAAGAGTGAAGAGAGAAGGAGTACTAAAACAACATAATACAAATTTCACACTTTTTTTGATATAATCATATTGTTAAGAACAATACTGTGGTGATAGCACAGCAGTAAACCAGCTCCCCAGTCGTTGAACCTGTCAGAAGCAAATGCCTCATTTACTGAAAAACATGTTTCTGATTATCCCAAATTTTTCACAGATTCAACACAAATACATTGGGAAAATATTCATAATTAGGAGAATGGATCACAAACATTTAGTTTCCCAGATGACTGTTCTAATCACTAGAATTGGGATAATCTTTACTTGGACTACTTGGAATAATCTTTTCCTCTTTTTCTGCATTACCAGAATGGTCTCCTTCCTACCCAACAGACATTTAGAACTTTTTTTTTTTTCTAAATTGCATTCACCCCTTTAAGATTGCATGCGGTTATATTACTTTCAACAGTATTTCAACATTTTCATAAATATTTAAGCATATTTTGGGAGGTAAGGTATATCACTGTCTACAGCAATGGAAAAGGATCACCTTTATCAGCCTATCACTACTGCAACAGTCAAGACTTGTAAAAATTCTGTTTAACATTCCTTCTGGAAAGGGACTGAATATGTGTCTCTTAATACTGATAAAGTGCCTGAATAACAATAATTTATTCTATTTCCTAGCACATCTCACACTTTTCTATTTGATTTCAAAGAATATTTGTTTGACTAAAATTAATTTTTATTTTGTTATCTATTGAGTTCCACTTCCATAGAAAAACAAATAAACAACAAAAAAATACTTCCTAGAGTCCTATTTAGGGCATTTCTGCTGTGTGTGTGTATGTGTGGGGGCATGTACATAAATACAAAAACATAAACAAACACACCTATTTTTTCCTAAATAATAGGAACTTTAACATATTTAAATTGTAAGGCATTGGATTACTAGGTTGGAGGTAACTAAAATATCTCAGGCAGCCAGCTAGGCTATCAAAGGGAAGTACAGAAAAAGAAGGCAAAATAAATTCTAGTTGCATTAAGTATAGAAAGATAGGAGTTTGATTTTGAAATTCTTTGTATCTTGTGCCACATCATTAACAAGAAAAAACACATTATGAGGAAAAGACTCTGTGTAACTAAAAAGGAGCTGTACATTTTTCTAAAACACAGCAGCAGAAAAAAATTTTATTAGGCCTGAAAGTATTTTAATTAATGAAGATATTTTTTAAAGATATATTTCTCCACAGCATTTCTCTGATAGATTATTCTAAGTCTTTTTCTCATCTTTGAATAAAACTCTGTGTTCTCTTTACTGATAACTTGCTCTGAAGCAGGCAATGTGATAATATCCACTGCTTATAGCATCTTCCAGACTTAAGAGAGATAAAATATTACCCCTTCTTATTCTGAACTCCACGGTTAGAAAATCAAACTGTAATCCCACAGCTTTTCTTAAAACTTGAACAATCCACTATCCTAAAATTCAAGATGTTAAACATCTGTTTAACACATCAAAACTATGAAATGTGGGGTTTTGATACATCCTAGGCACTCAGATGGAATTTCAGGTTTGTATACAGACTTTGTGCATGGGATTGTATGACCAGCGTGAACCATCTTCCCTATTTAGCTAAAAAATATTTTGATCTGTATTGTCCTGCCTTCATGTAGTGGCAATTAAATAACGTCAAGTAAATGAGAAATTAAATGAAATCAAGCACATACATTGGAAGGATTTGTTTCGTCCCATCCATATCTCCCTTTCTAGTTTGGTCAGTGCTGAGAAATAAGCCCTTGTAGGTCATGATTCATCCCATCCTAAAGTAGACAGCTAAAATAGGTCAGATGAATCATACTCTGAGAAATGCTGCTATTTTTCCATTGATTATAAAGGGAGCCTAGAGGGAAAATCATAGATAAGAATGCTTCTGTGTAGATTTCTAATGTTACATGAGATGAATCCAACCCATGATATATCTCCTAACAAGCAGCAATGACAGCAAGCATGACCGCAAAAACTTGTCACGTTTTTGAAGGAAGGGACATAGAGAACTGAATTTGAAGGAAAATTACTGATCAGTTAATGATTGTAATCAAGATGTAAAGTACCAGTGTTTGTCACGGACCAGTTTCAGCATAAGTCAAGGATAAAGTTATAACTCATCAATTGAATTAGTTGGAAATAAAAAGTAGAACAAGCCAAAATGCTATCTGAGTATTCAGCAGTTCAAATCCATATGTTTGATATTGATTCACAGTCCTTCTCTAGCCACTAGGCATCCTAACATCCCATGGGAGCTATAGTGCAGGACTAATCGGCACAAACTCTATCAGTTTGTATGAATAAACACAAGTACTGCTGCTCTCAACTTTAGCACTTTGATTTTCATTTTAACGATGAAAAAGAAGAAAATTAATGTCACTTCAGTAGATTTTAAATAGAGCATTATGGAACTTCAGTAAACCACTTCTATTGAAATTACACACAGAACAGTATACCAGATGCAAACTGACTGATACTTGCAAAAGTAAAGCTATTGCTAAACATTATCTGAAATAGTTTCACTAAGCCAATGTAGAGGAACTAGTACATTAAACTCCAATAAACTACTGTAGTGGAGCATTACTAATTTGCTGCTTCTGTGCAAATGAGTTGAACAAGTAGCTGTACTTGAAAGATGAATAAGAATCAACAACATCTGCAGCATTAGGATGAAGATATTAGGTCTGAAGTAGTTGGGAGATATTAGTAATAACAAGAAACTAGGAAGAATATGAATAAAATTGTTGGATCCTTGTAGAAGAAAGAGTGACCTCAGCTGTAAACCGTTGCTCAATCAGTTAGTTTGCTAAGCGTGGAGCTTAGCAAGAGAAAGAACCAAAATCAGAGCTCCAAAGCAGATTTTTTTCTTAGCTAAGCTTGTCCTTGGCACTGATAATTGCTATTTGTATTTTTGTCTTCCATCTTATTTGTGTATAAGTGGTTCTTCTATTACAGCAGTAGCCTCCAGAGTATAAAGGCTTACACCAGAATTAAGTGAAAAGATAACAGTCTTTGTGCATTTTTGCTAACAAAATAATCAAGCAAGTTTTAGCAAAATACTGGCACATAAATGAGTCTTCTGAGCAACGCACTGGTTTGTAAGGCAAGCTGGTTTGCAATAGCGTAAAGAAAACAGTCCTACTGTATCAAAGACTTTGGAAAGTATGATTTTTGTAAATGAACAGGAAATGTCCACCGATCATAATGTTTTCAATACCCTGAATATCAGACGACTGCAAATATTGGCGTGTAGAATCAGAGAATGGCTGAGGTTGGCAGGCATCTCTGGAGATCGTCTACTCCAACCACCCTGCTCAAGCAATGTCATCTACAGCAAGTTGCTTGGGGCTGCATCCAATCGGGTTTTCATTGTCTCTGAGGATGGAGACACCACAGCCTCTCTGGAACACCTGCTGCAGAACCCAATCACCCTCACAGGAAAAAAAGCTTTTCCTTATTTTAAGTGCAATAACCTTGTTTTAGTTTGTGCCCATTGCCTCTGATCCTGTCACTGTGCACCATGGAGGCATGTCTGATTCCGTCTGCCGTACTCCCTACTGCCATCAAGTATTTATACACAATGCTAAGATCCCCCCGAGCCTTCTCTTCTCCAAGCTGAACAGTCCCAGCTCTCTCAGCCTCTCCTTGTATGACAGACGTTCCAAGTGCTTAATCATCTTTGTAGCCCTGTGCTAGACTTGCTTCAGTAAGTCCATTTCTCCCTCGTACCAGCCTGGCACTGGACACAGCACTCCAGATGTTTCTCGCTAGGGCTGAGTAAAGCACTGGGGCAGGGGAAGTTCATCCCCTTTGACCTGCTGGCAACACTCTGCCTAATGCCACCCACAAGGCTATTAGGGTTTTTTTTGCTGCAAGAGCACATTGCTGGCTCGTGGTCAGTTTGCTGGCAGCCTTGACCCCCAGCTCCTTCCCTGCCAAGCTGCTTTCCAACTGGTTGACCCCAGCCTGTCCTGGAGTTTGGAGCTGTTCTTCCTCAGCTGCATTTGCCTTTGTTGAGTTTTGTGAGATTCCTGTCTGCCCATTTCTGTAGCCTGTGGAGGTTCCTGTGAATGTCAGCACACTGCTCTGGTACATCAGCCACTCCTCACAGTTTTGTATTATCTGCAAACGTGCTGAGGGTGCACTCTGCCCCATCATCGAGGTCATCAATGAAGATGTTAAATAGTGCTGGCCACAAAATTGACCCCTGGGACAAACCACTAGTCTCTGGCCTCCAGCTGGACTTTGTGTCTCTGATCACAATCCTCTGAGCAACAGTTCAGCCAGTTTTCAGCCGTTAGCTCCCCAACCTACTGTCAATCCTTTACTGTCAAATCAATTACTGTCCATTTATCTGGTCTGTATTTCATCATTTTTTCTATGAAAATGTTATGGAAGACTAACTAAAGGCATTGCTCTCCACTGAGCTGGTCATTTCATCATAGAAGGCTGTCAGGTTGGTTGAATATCATTTCTGCTTTCTAAATCCATGCCAACTATTCCTAATCACCTTCTTGTCCTTACTGTGTTTGGAAATGATTTCCAAAATTATTTGCTCTATCACCTTCCCAGTGTAATATTATATAGATCTTTTTAAAAAAAAATGGTTGTATTGGACAGATTGTTAATCTTCCTATATGAAAAATCTCAGTTTTTATATCGTACCCATAACAAATCTTTGGGTTATGTGGAAATTTTTTTCAAGATAGAAACTGTCACGTCCCACTCTTAGGAAAGAAGGTGGGTAAGTGACGTCAGATCCGTAAATTCTCAACGGCGCGGAGTAAGGTGAGATAAATCTCAAGGCCCATATACAAACATTTATTAGCTTCCCAAAATGGTTAGTATAGGTCTTAACAAGTCCACAATAATTGGTTAGGTATATAACAAATTATGGCAAATGGTGAGTATGCATTGTATTACTTAACAACAGGTATAGGACAACTTACCTAACAACTCTAACTGTTACTTAACAATTCTAAGAGAAGAGAGAAACTCAGGGATAGAGAAAAGAAAAGACAGAGGAAAAGACAGAGATAAAGAGATCACCGGTCCTGGTTCCAGCGTCTTTTTCAGGGAATCTTCCCAGGCATAATCTTCTTCTTTCTTGGAAAAATCTTGCCAGGTACTGTCTTCTTTCTTGGGAAAAATCTTCCCAGGCACTATCTTCTTCTATTGTTTCTTCTTTGTTCCCCACTAGGGGCACTTATTTTCCCCTTTTATGTTTGCTGAATTAGCATGGTCCACCCCTCTTGCCGAGGACAGTCTCATCTCAGGTTTCTCCCTTCTCCCAGGTGATGTGTAGCATGATTTGGGTGGAGAGTCTAGTGCCATAGTCATACATGTTTAGCATGATCTCTATAATCTTCATTAGCATATGCAGGGTGTGTGCTTTCATATGCATTTTACAGATAATCAAGCAAAGGTTACTCTGCGGACACAATGGCCTTGAGAATTGAGAACTAGCAAGCTCACCACACGAGTGGCAGAACTATCCTGTCTTCACAAGACAGTTCTCCCACACTTTCAGGCACCAGAAGTGTTAGCCTTATCAGTTCTTTGAAGGCCAGGCCTGCATTATTTATTTCCTTGCGAGTGTTGGAGGCATTCCATTGAAGGCTCGGAGGGCCTTCTGCCCCTTGTCGGGGAATTTATGGTCCGTCTCTTACAGAAACCTAAAGTTAAAACAATACCTGGATCAAACAAAAAAAGAACCTGCATTCATAAAAATTGTTTAGGAACAAATCAAAACAAAACCACACAGAACTTGAAGGTAAATAATATTTAAGCGGCATTCCAATAAAAGCAAAACTGAGGAAACAGGTAGGCTTTCCACAAAATCATGAATTTCATATTACCCCAGGCAATAAGGCAGAAGGGAGCCAGTTGCAGGTCAAATGCCATCCAATATAAAATATTTTTAACTTAGCATATAAACTGGAGGTTAAAGAGTAAAAATCTGTCTGACCTAAGGCAGAGATACTGATCATACATTTCTGATAGCAACATCTGAAATCAGATGGGAAAAACATCATTAGAAATGCTTAAATGTATCCAGAAACAAGACAGAAACCAGGAAACTGTACTGTCCATGTAAATAAGCTTTTACAGTTCAGAATATCTGTAGATTTAAAACAATCCCCTTGTATTGCAAGGTTTTTGTAGTCAGGGGGCTACAGGGATGGCTTCTGTGAGAAGAGACCAGGAACTGCTTTACCTGGACACAGCCACTTTCAATCGGCTCCAAAACAGACCCACTGCTGGCCAAAGCTGAGCCCATCAGCAATGCTGGTGGCTCCTCTGTGATAACAGTTAAGAAAGGGTAAAAATGCTGTGCAGCAGCTGAGAAAGGAGTAAGAAAAAATGTGAGAAACAACATTGCAGATCCCAAGGTCAGTGAAGGAGGGGAGGAGGTGCCTCAGGTGCTGGAGCAGAGATTCCCCTGCAGCCTGTGGAGAAGATCATAGTGATGAGGCTTTCCTCCTGCAGCCCATAGAGGACCATGTCAGAGCAGATATCCACCTGCAGCCCATGGAGGACCTCACAACAGAGTAGGTGGACATGCCCTCCATATTCTCAGTAGCCTTAACTAAATGAGCAAATAGAAGCAGAATGCAATAATAGTGGAGAATCAGAAGATCACAGTATCACTGAATGTTTAAGGTTGGAAAGTACATGTGGAGGTCCTTCAGTCCAACCCCTGTGCTCAAGCAGAGTAACTTACAGCAGGTGGATGGTAACTTACAGCAAGTTACTGCAGTAACTTACAGCAGAGTAATTTACATCGGGACTGTGTCCACACAGAATACCTTCAAGTATGGAGACTTCACAACTTCTCTGAGCAACCCGTTCCAGTGCTCAGCCATGCTCACAAAAAAAAAAAAAGGTTGAAAATTCTGATGCTTGTGAGTCACGCCAAAATTTTGCACCAGAAAAAAAAGCATGTCTTGAATCAGAAATAATCAGAGAACTTGAACTGTTCTGATATCATACAAATCACAATAGCTTCCGATGTATTCCACGTTGGAAAAAGCCATCTGAGCCAATATGGAAACTGCCTTGCAAATGTTCAAGTGTAGAATCACAATACAGAAGCATAACATGCTTCTTAGGCTGTACCACAAGTACAGAACACTGTTAATTATCTTACCTTGAGGGACAGGATCTGACCTCTTTATGCCCCTTGTAATTTAGACGTGCATAATTTAAAATGGGAATCATTATTCTCTGCAGTTGAAAATAGATAATTGTGCCTTCAAAGAAATATGTTCTCAGGGAACTTTCTCAGGTCTACATATGCAGGGTCAAGAGATGTGTATTTTCTTCAGATATAAAATAGAAGACCAAAGAAACACATTTGGTTCAGATGCCCTTGTGCTTTTTAACTTGTAGAGTGCCTTCAGCCTGGGGAATCAAAGCACTTAGATTGTACAAGTTGCATCCACATTTAAATTGAAACAATAATTCCAGTATTCCATAGAAAAAGAATGCTATGGCTCTTTATTTACTTTTATGGTCAACATCCCATTATTTGTTTACTTATCAATTATAGAACTTTTTTTTCCTAGAAGCTATTCACTTAATTTTGAATACGTTCTTTGATGAGAAGTTCTGCAACCTGTTTCTTTTCCAGCATTGGTCCCTGAGAACGGTCCTTAAAATATTACTGCAGTGTCCTTAAGTTCTGTGTTAAGATCAACCACTTTCCTACTCCCATTACAGATGAAAATGGAGTATATTTAAGAACTCAAAGACAAACTGTTTGTTGGGGGAGGGATTGTTTCTGTTAGTGTCTTTTTTTCCTGACTATCAGTGCCTTAGGAGCTCTGCCTCAATGGCTTCAAGAACAGAACAAACATAAAAGTATTTCTGCTGCAATATTGTAAAGGACAAAATCTCAATGTCCGTATTTTGCATACGTAATCACTTGTATGTAATCTCGCAGAAATCATTCATAGGGATTGTCTAGAGCAGCTATTAGATCAATCTCCTGTGGTGGGCGCCATCCAAACTCAAAACGGCCCTGGGCCAGTATGTAGGTAATTTAGTTAAGACAAGCAAAAGGTACAGAAAGAAATTTCAAAATGGAATTTAATTCTACTAGAGATTCCAGAATTTGGGAGTAAGTATAGTTCAATTTGAAGAAAAAAATTGCCTCAGGACATCACAAGTCGTGATGGCTTTCTGTGCCATCATGAGCACTCTCGCTTACGATGGTGCCAAATGGTAATAGCATGGTTTTTCTTTTCTTATGTGAATGATCACACTCACCCTTCATGAGTGTAAAGGTCTTCCCAATGCTCAAGGCCGTGTTTTTTGATCAATAACAGAATCCATGGCAGAGTGTAGGCTACAGAGGCTTTAATCCCACATGACTATTTTCTGTGCCAAAGAAACACGGACTGAACGTCAAGACTAAGCACAAGGAATTTCTCTTTCTTTGAGCATGTTCAAACTTGAATTTAGACCCACAGGAAGCTTTGAAAGAAGGAAAGTCTCTTGAAAAATGTCATCTCTAACTTCCTGGGTTTTGTCACTTAACACTTGGACAATCTAATCTTAATCTACAGTCTGTTTTCATTGGGGCGGTGCGGGGGGTGGGGAGGACAAACAAAAAATAAACAAACAAACAAGCAAAAAACCTTCAGAAAATTAATTCATTTTCATGCTAAATTTTTCCCTGAAAAAAAAAAAAACCCACCAAAACCCAACAATGTTTTTCGATCAGGAAACTTTTCTAATCCCAATCTCTTAAAAACAAGGTCTCCCCACCACTATGTGGTTCTCCCTGTATTCATTATACAATAATCCTTTGCTGTCTGCTATCGTTTTATGTTCCATCTTCAATTAAATCAAGACATCTAGTGTGACATTAAGTTTCCTTACCAGGTTCCTTATAAATAGACAGAAATTTTCTGCACCGGTTTGCTAGAAAGCCATGATTTTTTAGTAAATTCTTAATTGTAAAAGGTGAAGTAAAATTTGAAGGTCTTTCTGATGTCCAAGAGGGGAATGTGGAATAAAAAAATATGAGAACTTTGTACTGTTTTTTTAATCTTCAAAAGGGAAGTTCACAGCTAATTCCTCAGGTTTGGAATTTGGGATAGCAAAGACTCAAGTACAATTTGGCATAGTGAGATACTTGTTTAACTTTTTAAGTATTTATTAAACAGAACAGGGAAAGAAAAATGTTTGTCCTCCAAAATGGATTTTCTTGAAATTGAATATCAGCATGACCTCTGAACTAGCTTCTATTTGCTGTGAAAACTGTTTAGATTCCAACACGCTAGGTGCTTGACCGTGGTCCCAATACACTAAAATACTAACTGGGGGTATAAAAAGATAGTAAAATTCTGAGGAAATCTGGTAGATGTTGATGAACAACTCCATCGAGAGATCATGGATCAATCTATAGTGCGTCAGGGAGAAAAAAGATAAAACTGTAAAGAAAAGGTAAAAGAAAAGAAAATTTATGTTTAAGAAACCAATAGGTGAAACACTGTTTTTCTGACAGCTGTGGAGTTTTTAATACAATTTCTTAAGATTATCACATAGAAAAGGATCAAAGGGAAAAGGAGTATACAGTAATAGGCAATGATCAAAGAGTTTTTTTAAATTTATACACTGCCACATAGGATGAGACTTCATGTATTCAGGCACAGCAGCAGCCCAAAATAAAGGTATCATCTTTCTTTTGTACTGGCTGTCTAGAAGCATTTGTTTAAGAAATCTTTTCAGGAATTTCTTTACCTGCATGGATTGTTTGATCCATTGTGTGACATACTGTATGGAACTCCTGATTTACAGATCTTCAAGGAAATTTACGTTAAATATTCAGTGACGGGATAAGAAGCAATGGGTACAAACTGAAATCCAAGAAATTCCATTTAAACATAAGAAAAAAAAATTACTGTGAGGGTGATTTAACACTACAACAGGTTGCCCAAAGTGGTTGTGGAGCCTCCATCCTTGGAGATGCTCAAAAACTGAGTTTTGAATAACCTGGTAACCTGCTCTAGGTGACTCTCCTTTGAGCAGGGAGTTGGCCTAGACACTCTGCAGAGGTGCCTTCAAACCTCGACTGTTCCGTGACTGTTTGGTTAAATGATTCTGTGAAATAGCACCTCTATAAGACTTCTGGTAAAGTCCCAAAGGATGAAACTTTAATGTTAAAAGAAGTACAGGCATGTTTCCACATAATTTGCCCCTTTTCCCAGTAAGGCAAGCATTTCTTTTTAAATTCTTAATCACTCAGAACAAAAGAGTTATTTAAATTTGTATCTAAAAATCTTCATGAATCCATAGGGAAAAAAACAACCCTTAGTTCACAGTATTAAGAATGAGGTCATGAAATATTGCAGATAGTGCTTGTTTGTGTGGTATGTACCATCTTTTCCCAACTCTCAGTTTAAGTACACTGTCATGTCATCAGAGGAAACCAGAAATATACTTCCCTTTCTGAAAAAATCAACTGAAAATATTGCCAAGAGACAAATTACCACACATTTGTGAAAGGCTGGAAAAGATGCAGTTTAAAAGATAAAAAAACCCCACCAAAATCCAACCCCCCTCCTCCCCCAATCTGTGATCCACCTCCAGGACAGAAAAAAGCAGGCAGGTGGATGACATTTAGGAGGGTAATGACAAAACAGGAAGACAGAAAATTTTCTCTGTATTAATCAGAATTTGGCTTGCTTTTAAGTTTAAAGTTATGCAGCTAAATTTAATCTGATTTTCAGATGTAGCAAGTGCTGCAGCTTCATTAATTTCAATATGGATGCTCAGCCTCCTACGAGAGTAAGGTCACCTTTCGTTAGGTGCTTAAGTATGCGTTTCATGGACTGACATAGAGGTGCTACACACCCATAACATCCACCGAACTCTGAGGAATTTCAACACCTGTGAAAAATAGAATGTTAATGTCTACTTCTAAGCATGGAGCTTTGTGATTGATTCTCATTAAAGAAATTACTAACACAGTTGTGCAAGAACAGAGTTGATTGTATGCAAGAACAGCACTTCCAGAAAATTTTATATTCTTATTATACTGTGAAAACAAGAAACAATAATGTTTAAGATCCTTCTTCATTTCAAGTGACATTAAATTTCTCAGGTTAGTCACACTTCTTCCAAGAAACTGTGTTTTTATTTTTCTTATATTTTCAACCTACCATAACATACTGAAGAAATATTGAAATAAATTGTTACTCAGTTTGAACTTAGAAGAGGACTATTAATACCTGCACAAGTTACCGACATTCCTAAACTGCACTGAAGAACCAACAAAGAAGTTTCTGTCACTCAGTGAAGCTGGTGGCAGATTGTAGGCATCAGTGATAAAATACGTAGACATATAAAGAATATTATATGTTAATAAACTGATATTACTGGTGGTGGCTAAATAAAAAATACATTATCAGTTTTGAAGAGTATTCTGTTTTGAATAGCTTTCAGCTAAAGACTTCAAACTTTCTTTAATGGGAGGGGCTTTATTTGAACTGAAGGAGTTCTGTCCTAGTAACCCTGACTGGAAAATAAACTGATAACAAAAGGAGGGAGAGTGATTGTGGAGAACCATTTTACCATTTGTGATCGTGTATTGCCATGCTGAGGCTCCAAATATAGTTATTAATTTGGATAGGATGAACGCCTTCATTGTCGTGTGTGTTTCATGTGTACCATTAAAAATACTTCTACCTAAGTCAGCAGAAAAAAATCATAATATAAAAAGCTGAAAAGTTATGCCTGTCTTATTTATGGACTGTTATAGGAGTTCATTGAGTTTTTGAGTATGCATCATAAAGAACTTATACCTAGAGTATTGTAAATTATCACAAAATAGATACTGTTAAGGGGAAAAATAGCAGATCAGTTTTAAATTTCATTTTATTGTTCAGGTGGGACTCGCTTCCAGACTAAGAAACTTATATATCAGTGTCAACATATATGGCTAGGAGTGTAAGTTCCCATTATGTAGGCAGTGGAGATGTAGTTAAACCTGAGCTGGAATGGAATAGAGGTATGGAGTGTTCGCACTTTTGCTAAAGCACATGATTAGGAATCAATTCATTTGTTAATTTATGTGTTCAATGTTATTTGAGAGGCTGTAGGGGATTTAAGAACTCTGCAAAGGAATGGTAAATGTGACAAGACATTTGAAAGGTCTGTGCAATTCCAGGCCACAAGCTGAAGGCCAGACAGAATATCCCACAGAAATTAAAATGGCTCTAGATGTCAACTGAATCAAGACTTTTTCCAGGAGAGGATTCAGTTACCTAACCAAAGGTGTCTAACATATAAGGTAAAATTTCTCCCCCGTATCTACTAGTCCTTAGGAGGTGTTTCAAATACCATCAGGGATCTCCCATGGCACCACTCAACCGATTCACAGGTAACTAAATGATGTATGGTCAGATGAATAGCCAAGAAGGCACTAGTCGCTATATTGACTAGATCTTTTTTGGCTTTATTCTTTTAATCTGAAAATGATTCATGCCTCGTCTTCTGAAAATCATTCAAATTCACTGACATCATAGGTGAAAAACAAGAGAGATTCTAAGGAAAAAGTTAAACAGAGACTAATCTTTGTAAGTTTTGTAATGTAACAATACAGGCACACATCTGATCATTAAATGGCTCTTCTTACTGCTAACAAGTAGTATAAATGCAATTCCCAATAGAGGTTCTGCCAAGTTCTAATCATTTTACGCTAATAATAAAGACCATTAGCAATTTCTGTGATATAAAGATGCACACTCTGCCAGTATTGTGTTAAACACAATAATATGTTCAATACCATTTTTTCCCCGAGTGAGCTTAGCTTTGCCATAGAAATTTATTCCCAAGACTGTTCAGCATGTCTTGAAAAGGGCAGTTCTTTCTACTTTGCAACGGTAAGTCTGAAGCTGCACCAGCATTTTGCTCTCCTGCCTGCAATGCTGTCTCACTCAGTTATTGACTAGTCATGCGTTTAGCGTTTGTCACTGATGCTTTCTTTTAAAGAAACAGAATTGGTTTTAGAGAAAAGCTATTCAAGACAATGAAGTTCTGCAGTGATCAATGCCCAGAACACTTAGCTTTCCTAAGCAGAGTAATAAATATATTGTCATCAGCAGAGAGCTTGCATGCAATAGCATTTATTTCATTAGATATGCAATACTTATTGCATGCACTTTCACAAATACATTTTAGCATTGGCATAATTCCGCAGTAATTTATGTGTGACTCTTAGCAAGACTGCTTCTTTATGATAGAGTTTCCAAGAAAATACTCTAATGTTTTCTTGTAATTCCTGAAATGGCTTATGGCTTCCTATTCCAGTAGAGTATAAAATTGGGAATCTTTATTTAGACAAATTATTTATCTTTCTTTAATGGCCTTTATAGGAAATGGATGTTAGAAAGCGCGTAACTTTAGGAAAGCAATATTCTTCTTGATCTATATCATACCAGATAGACAAAGAACAGAAAATCACCAAAAGTACTTTCTTAATGCACTCGTTCCATTGTTTTTACTTGATTTTATTATTTTTTTTAATATGTATATAAATTGGGCTAAGGCAGAAACTTAAAAAGGAGGTTTGGAAGAAAGTAACTTGTCAAAAATTAATAGTTGGGATGGGGGTCCATATTTTTGTTGTAAAAATAACTTAGTGTAGCTATACAAACACCATGATTTTCAGGATCCATAGACAATGAGAGGAAGGTTAAACACTGCCATCTCTTCTAAAATAAGGTGACCTTTAACACTTTTAAACAGCTAAAGTAACAGCTTCATTAGATACCAACTAAAAAGATTTTGTATACCATCTGTCTTCAAAAGGGAAAAGAAAATATCCTCATGATGTATAGGACAATTGTGGATACACACAGAAAACTTTAATTTACATGGTACCCAGCACCAGTGAGATAATTCATATCTATCAGCCTCTCACAGGCACAAATGAATTCCAGTTTTGAATGATCCATGGTGGCTTATGTTGCAACCTTGCAAGAGACAAGTTCTTATTCCTGCAAACTAGCAGGCTATGAATAAAAAAATAAAGAGATGAAACAAAGAAATGCAATGAAGTGAATGGGGATGTGTATGTGGAGGAGGAAAAATAGCATAAATGGTAACAAAATAAATATTAACGCCATTTGTTCATAAACTGAGAAAAATAGGCACAGTTTATGAAAGGTCTTGAAGAAAGGGTTTTTTAAAAGCTTGTTTTTCTGGTGTTTCTTTACCGCATCTTTTGAGAAGTATCTCCACACCTCAGTGAGCAGGACAGGAGAAGGTATTAAAGAACAAGGCTGGACTAATCAGTGGTAGAATCTGCCTCCAAAGGCATATGCTGCATAATTGTTGACAAAAAGCAGAGCCCTATAAAAGAAGGCTGTATCTGGTGAATGCTTGGTACTTAGGAAATTCACAGCCAGTGCGGGATAAAAAGTAGGATACATGCCAAAGAGGTGCTGTTTGTAGCATTAATAGTAGGGTTGCTAAATGATGGGCTTTTAACCACCTCATGTCCAAATCATCAGAGCTGTTAAGCACCTCGACACTAATCTTCATATGCATCATCTTCATGTCCAAGGTGACATTTTTTTTTACATTTCCAATTAAAAAGTATATTTGCTAGAGTTAAATTTACAGGCTGTGTGCTGTGGCATTCTCAAATTTTCCTGTACTACTACTTGTTGCAGATAAGAAAAAGACATGCTAATTTCTGATGTTAATACTACCTCCTTGTATTTTCTTCTTATGGAAAGTGGTGAAAGACACCTTTCTATCTTGTGTAGAACTCTCCATTTCCATTGAAACCATATTACTTTCTCCATCAAATGATCTGGGAAAAAAAACCCACAAACATAAGCAGTTTTGATTTTAGAAGAGCTTGATCTAAATCTAAACTTTAGACCTTTGATTCATCCATAGTCTGCACATTCCCAGATATTTAAGACCTAACTGAGCTTGACTGGAGCAGGATTTAAAGAATAAACCTTCTGACTGTTGCTGGAGGTTCTCTATCTGAAATTTTAAATTCAAGAGTGAGGCAATGTTACTTGCATACAACCAAAAACTGATCTGAGTGGGAGATATTACTGTGGCTGAATTAAAGGAAGGGAAAAAAAATATAAAAAATGAATCTATGAGTCACACTCAGATGTAAAATTATTTTTAAGAAGACGAAGTTTATTCACTGTATACCTGTCGTATTAGAATCTTTTATCTACATTTTTGTTGCTTGTGCTGTTGTATTAAGAACATGTTTCAGAATACTCCTTTGATGTTGACAAGACGTTGAAAGGTTTTATGGTTACTTTTTAATGATCAGTGGGAACATTTAATCATGTTTGCCATAACTACAACGTGTTGTATTTACAATTTACGGCATATTGTATTAGTCAAGTTTACTAGTCTTATAACCTTGACTTGCTTAGGGTAGGAAGTTATTTATCCTGTCCAAAAAGGGAAAAAACTGTAATATTCTTCATTAAAAATGTTGACATCTCTTCTTCGAGGTAGGCAGCTTAAATTTATTTTTCAAATCTTCTGTTTATTACAGTAATAATTGTGTGTCTTAGTTCAATTCCATAGTTTACTGTGAAGAAAAATCCTGTATTTGTGACATATATTTTAAAAAAATCATGGATAATTTTCAGTGAGTTTAAAATTAAATTACTTATTTTTTAAGAAAGTATGTCTATCTGTATATTTTCCAGAAATTCCTGACCTTAAAGAACCCAAACTTTTGTCTGCCTATTCTGGACAGCAGTTTCATTTCCTTGAATGACAGTTCCATCCATAAAAGAGAAATTGCAATGCCCTCTGAAACTTCAAACATATCCACTCATACAGTCTCCCACTCAGAACTTTGAACAAACAGTCCTGTGATGAATTTCACTCCTTGGTTTGTAAGAAACAGAAAAAAATGGGATTAAGCGTACTTAGGAGATATGTTTTGTATATACCAATGGCATAGTAAAATGCCATTAATAATAGAAGATAGAAAGATTTCCCACTCTAGCTATTTTTAGTTTAATGTTGCTCATTTTTTGCAGAAGTCCTCAGAAAATATTTTGTGTAAGTGTTTCAGTCCTCTCCATTGAGGAAACTCAGAACCAGTCATCAGTTTTTACATGACTTCTCAGGGCTTCTGTTCAATAACAGTAATCTCAAAGTGAAAAAATAAAAGAAAGAGAAGAAAAAGAGACCAGGTTTGGAAACACCATTGGTCGAGCAATTTGCTTTGTTAATGAATTACAATGAAAAATTAAAACATTTTCTCTGTCTTGTGAACTTTGAACTTTTGCAGCATTTCATTCCAATTTAAAACTGGTTATCAAAATTCATTTATGGAAAAGTTAAGGTTCTGCACACAGTATCTAAAGCTAAAAAATCCTATGTTGAAAGGGCACATAAAATTTTTTACTGAATCCAAGTTCATCATTCTTCAAAATATCCTAATACTGAATAATCTGCTCCAGTGAATGATTTCAACTTGAATGATATTTGTAGAAAATTCTTGCATTTTAGTTTACCACCATCTAGTTCTACTTATTTTGCTTCCACAGCGAATACTGGATTTGTTCTATAGGTGAAGGAAATTCAAAATAAAAGTTTGATGAAATGATTCTTAGTTTCTACATGAGAGAGAATAAGGGAAGATGTTTCCATACATAAAATTCACTATTTGCCTAAATTCTGGCATCATCTTGTCAAATTCAATGGCCTTTTTCTGGCTTTTTAACTATTGAAACAAAATTAAAAATCTATTTAGTGCTATACATATGTGAATACTAGGAGCAACAACTCTTAGTTTTTCTTCATGGTGTAAGAAAAAAAAAATCTTCTACAATGGGGTCCAAAAAGTTATTTGAATTCTATGCTTTTTCTAAGTTCAGTATATCGTTAGCAACAGCACCTTTCTCTATATAGACATATACTTAATCTCTTCCATTTTTTTTCTGTATGTACCAGTTTCAATGTATAAGAAAGTGCAGCAGGGCAACAACATCTATGAGGAAAGGGCTGTCAAAAATGCCTAAATTCTTTCTGGTTTCAGTGAAGTCCCAGGCTCTATTTAGGAGTATTTATGACAAAGCAAACCTGAAAGTTTGAAGTTTTGAGGACAATGAATCTGTGATTGGATTACTCTGACTCTTCCTTTCAGAAAGAGCATTAAATATATAACAGGAAGTCCAAAAACTGAGTGTGCTGCCTTATGGACTTGCTCTGTTAACTCTCCAAATCTAACTTTTAAAATATAAATAATATTTGACATTTTTTTTCATTTTAATGGAAAGATCTTTAAAATATTCCCAAACAAAATTCTTTGTGCAATTCTAGATGAAAAATATACTTGGTTACTGAATTCTAACCTCCCTAAGGAAGCCTTAACAATAATATGAACAGAAAACAAATAGATTTGATTTTTCACACAGTTGTACCATTAGATGAGCACATAAACAGAGGAGAACACAGCTTTTGAGAGTGTTATTGTTGCCTAAGAGAAGTACTTCAGCCACAGAGGAGATGAAGAAAGCAGTCTCATTTATAAATCCTACGGCAATGACAGAGAACATGAATGCTTGATGAACTGTTTGAAAATGGAATCAGTACAAAAGGTAAAGATTATTTCTAAGTAGCCTCCTAAATAAATAACCTAGTTGTCAGAAATGCTTAACATCCAGAAAGTCTCATTTATCTTAATAGTTCCTTTCAAAATCCACATGGGGGGAGTAGGGTGGATCTTTTTCAAAAATCACCATGACTATCTGAATTTTTATTTGTTCTGCATTCTTGTATTTCTCTTTTCACCATTTTCTTAATTCAGCTCCCTGTAAGACTCTGCCTTCATTAAGAATATTTGTATGGTAATTTACAAAAACTCTGTAAGGTTTATTTTAAATGGCTATATTGTACTGACATAATTATTTGCACTGTATACATCTCTCTATTTGGCATACACAAGACTGCTGCTTTGAATCTGAGAGTTACCTAATTTTAGCACTTTATTATTTTTTTCTTGTGAAAAGGCAGAATAGTTGATAAAATCAAGTGAAATGGAAGATTGACAAAGATAATGTAAACTATTAACTGCAAAGAAATGGAGTGTTGCTGTTTTCCCAGGAGGCTGGAGCTCTTATTGGGGACCTCACGGCAGTGCTAAGTTTCAAGGGAGAGTGTGTGAGATTCATGTCATCTAACTATGGACACTGAAATAATATAGATCATATCCAGAAAGTGACTACTTTATTAATTTTAAGGGAATCTGAGATGTATTGCTCAAATACATAGGCTTGCATGAATCTCACCAATTTTGCAGACATTGCTTTATTTCAGTATTTCTTTCCAGTTGCTATATTCTAGTAGTGAAATAAGTACAGTTTAGAAAAAAAAAATAAAAAATCATCATATGTTTTGCTTTCCTTCACAGTTTCCAGGAGTTCCAAACACATCTTACAAGTCTGAAGAAACTTCATTTTTAGAGAGATGTTGTAAATATAAGCCACATTCTGCAAGTGGGATGGAACATGTGATACCATTCAAAGACGTGCAGGTGCCAGACATGTTACTTGGAAGGATACTCACGAAACACAGACAGAAGCTGAAGATATCACTAGTCCTGGAACTATGTCATTTTCTTTGAGAATGCGTCTTCTATTTTCTTGCCACCCAGATTGCACCTTTTCCTTCAATAGGAAATATGATTATTGGCTGCCTTCCCAAGTTCCCTCAGTGCCCTTCCTAGTCATTTTAATGTTAGCAAGTGCTATTCTTAATGATATATTCCCTTTGTCAGGAATGAATCAGCTTAATCTCTCTCCTGATGTCCCTCTGCATATTACATTGATGTTAAGCATGGACAGGAAAACTCACAAATATCATACCTGACCATGATATCTTATATATTAACTATTGCATGAAGTCACTGAAATTCCAAAGACTAGTGAACAGTATTATTTCCATGCAGTATTAAATGAAATCTAAGCGTGATTCTCTCTGCTTTGTCTTTGTCATATTCAGCTATAAACACAACATTTGCATTTGCGATGCCAACTTTGAAGACACTCCCATCTGAGGGTGAAACTTTGCCTGATGTAAGTTTTAGTGAAGATACGCCTGCACTTTTTTATCGATCTGGTCTGTGACATCAAAAGGATCCTTACACATCTTTAACCACTGAAGTTTTGAAATACCTCACAATCACTAATGTAGTTTTAAATTTTCATATATCCTCTAAGATAGAGATTTTTTTTTTCTATAATTCACATTTATTTAGAAGGTTGTCAAAACAGAACATAAATAGGTTAGAAAATTTGCATTAGATCCGTAAACTCTCAGTTTGAACTGACTCCCAAGATAACGTTCAGCTGCATAAATATAAACACTTACTGACATTGAAATTACCTGACTATGGCAGAGATGTCTGCAAGGGCCTAGAAGATATGACAGAAGACCTGCTGGAGACTTGCAACCTTTTGAACTGGCTGCAGAAAGTAAAGAGGATGACCAAATGTAACTGAAAATGCATTAAGCTTCTCAGGTTTAGGCAACTGAATCAGTTAGGAACCTATCCTTTTTGCTCAAGCTTAAAGTTTTTGTGCTTAGAAAACTGAATGAAGCACATACTGCCTTAAGTTACTAATGAGGCCTATATTTCCTAGATGTTCTTTGCGACTCTAACGCTTATGTGGTACAAAGAAGGGAAAAAACATATTCCAAAATTATGCAGCACTAGAATTTCTCTAAGATGTGACCTTGAAAAACAAGGGTGACTGGGCAGCCTTGGATGTTAGATACTGCCACAATATATCTGGACTCAATGAACAACCTGAGAAAGATTGGGTTTTTTTTCCACAAAACTTGAAAATGATCACTAGCTAAGACCTAGTGCCAAAACAGGATTCTATAGGAATTTTTGTAATGAGGCAAATTCAAGAAGTGTGTATGTCAGTTTGGGCTATCTTGTGATGTTGGTTAAAAATGACAAGCCTGGCAAAGTCACAACACAAATTGTTGAAAACCAGATGTCGCTAATTTAAACTATTGACACCTTAAATCAACTAAGGTTTCTAAGAATTAGTTGAAGGAAAGGCTAATAATCAGATCTCTTGGTTTTTAAGAACTTTAGCAATGTGACAGATAGATACAAACATAACAGGTGTTTTCTCACCCAGTTTTGGTGTTAGATGTCCCAGAGAGCTGAAATCAACCCACACTGGCAGCATTTTTCTTCTAATAGAAAATTTTTGAACAGACAAGTTTTACTGGACTAATCCAAACTGAAATTACAGAATTTTCTATACTTTTTGTTTGGGTGGTTTAAATACTTGAAACCATATGCAAATGACCTTATTCTTGTGCTGAGAGGTGGCCTGGCAACGATACTGTATGGTTTCCTGATTGCCTACTGAGAACAGTAGCGACAAAAGTCTTAGGATTCTGTTTCTTCTCTCCAAATGTTTGAATGTGTGAAACCAGTGTAGAGAAAGATATCATAAGGATGATAGCAACTGCTTTTAGTCACTGTAGATCATTGGAAAACCCTAAAATTGCATCATGCACACACACCTGATTTGTGATGCAGTGTTTTTATTTCCCTGGAGCAAAAATGACTGGAATCAAACTGCAACAGGAGAAAAAGCTTTGGACTGAGGAAAAGTCACTGAGCAAAAATGGTAAATATTCTTACAAAGATAAAAGTCTTATGATTTTTGTGGTGTAAGCATTGCCTTCTCTCTTAATTTCCTAATTTTGTATTTTGTATCTTTTTTCTTCCTTTTTTTTTTTTATTGCAATCCCATGTTTAGGAAGCTTGATGGTTTAGAAAGTATGCCAGGCCCCATGACAGGGATGAAAAAAGCTATGAAATACGAGACTGAGGTCCTCAAAACAAATAAAACCCATCAAATAAAACCCACTTTCCTTCAGCAAAGTGACCTAATCCAAGTGACCCTTCTTTTAAGAATAGACTTTATGAAAGCAATCCCCTTCTTTGGAAACTTTAGAGTGTGTTACTGAAATACAATACACATCAACGAACACATCATATTTTTTAGTCGGTGCCCAATACAGCTTTGTGCTGCCTTAGTGGAATTTAAGGATGAAGTGTAGATTTCACCCGTGATCTTGTTACATGGTAGGCTTCAGTTTTGTGTTCTGTTGCAAATCCAGGTGCTGATTTTACTGTTAAATACTTCTTGTTCTAATATAAGTATTTGTCTGGTTTTATAATTGTACTTTAACAAAGGAGTTAGCTGAGATGCTAAGACTGTCATTCCCTAAATTTTCATAAGAAGATTTGTTTATTTTTTTATGGCCTACATCACAGTAGAATTTAGGTTGAGGCAGTGGTAAAAATAGAACCAC
Source organism: Chroicocephalus ridibundus (assembly GCF_963924245.1). Taxonomy (NCBI): domain Eukaryota; kingdom Metazoa; phylum Chordata; class Aves; order Charadriiformes; family Laridae; genus Chroicocephalus; species Chroicocephalus ridibundus. The sequence continues at coordinate 16,233,632 of NC_086284.1, read as the reverse complement.
TTCACTGATTGCCACAAATTTTAGATTTTTGTTTACTGAACAGTATGTGCATAGCAGGTGGATAACTTTCTGTTTCAAGGTTTCTATACTTCTGACACACTCATTCGCTCTGTACAGAATACACTCACACCAGTGGAAGTCCCTGTCCCTTTGGTCCAGCTGTAATCAGCACCATAGACTCACAAGTACAAGATGCTTTATTTGAACTGGTCAATGTGCCTGAGTACTGGAAGATTTATATATGTAGTGGTTCCACCTTGGATTCAGCCTTTCTCATGGTGTTGGATGCTATGGATTTGTTGCATGGAGGGGCTAGTATTTTCACTATTTATCATTTCCTGACTTAGAAGGTTGGTAAAACCTGACAATGGTCTCACCAGCCACATCACCCAATCCAATTGCTTTGCCTTTCTCCATAGCTAAAGCTGTTTTCACCTAGTTTACTAACCCGGTTTGGTCTCCTGCCCCAAATGTCTTGTAAGTTAAAGTTATTTAGAGTTCACCTGTGCTTGTGTCTTTTCCAACATACACCTAAACAAGTAGCACAGCAGATGCAGACTAAGCATTTGGAAAAACTTCACTCATACATTCTTTACCCTGAGAGTGGTGAGACACTAGAACAGGTTGCCCACAGAAGTTGTGAATGCCCCATCCCTGGAAGTGTTCAAGGCCAGGCTTTGAGCAACCTGGTCTAGTGAAAGGTGTCCCTGCCCATGGCAGGGGGGTTGGAACTAGATGATCTCTAAGGTCCTTTCCAAATCTAACTGTTCTATGATTCTACAGCAATTACCCGTGCTTAGTTTGTTTTTCTAGTACTGCTAGAGGTAGAGTTGAGCAGAAGTGAATGGAGTCTCCCTCACCTGAGCAATACTTTCAGTCAGGCTTTAATCCATGGCATGGTAACATATAAAGTAAAACTTGTTTGAAGCTGGAGCTTTCCCTCCACATCATCCAAGAGGTAACTCCATACCAGCTCATCATTTATTAGATCTGAGTCATTTATTAGATCTGAGTGTATTTGGATGTCTAACTTTGGATTTTTTTAGTTTAAATGTCAAATTTGGGTTTCAGGTACTAAGAGGAAATCACAAGAATCACATCCCAAGTGAAAAACACACCACCATTTCAATGAAGGGTGCGGACTTCTGACTAGCTAACCAGAAGCCTTCCAATAGGAAATAATAACATCTTGAGATTTTAGTACAGAATATTTGACATATGGTCAATATTTTTATATTTTCACGCATCTAACATCCATTCCTAGGGACTGCTCAAAAAAACAGGCAATCCTGTCAACATGGCATCACTGGAAGGTTAATCGTTACTTATGGATGAGAAATTTCTACAACGTAATATGCAGAACCATATTTGCTCTCATTCTTAGGAATACCTTTACCTTTGTCCTTTCCGCAACAAAGCTCTTAATCATTTGCCAGTGCAAGGGGAATTCTGTGTTTTAATTACACCTTGTTTTCCCTGCGCTGTTTTTAGCATTATATAGCTTACTACATTTCATTCATATAAGTTGATTATTTCACTTTCTCACTAGCACTGGGGAAAATAAGTAACAGAAAGCATGAAAAGAACAGAGCATATATTAGGAACAGAAAGCAGAGGCATTGAAAGAGAACTGAAATTTGTAGATACAGTGACTCCCTCATGATCTTGTGACCATCGTATTAGTTGAACTATTGAAACTAAAAGCCATAGCATAGGTATCGGTATTATTAAATTTAATATTGAAACACACCTAAAAATATTTCAGGAAATGTAATAACGACCTAATGCTTTCTCAAAACCTCTATGTATTCAAAGCTCATCTTTATGTACATAGTAGATTTCATATGTTCTAGAAACATGGGGATCTTTGTGCATGCAAAGAGAGTAATTGTAAGTAATATACAAGTGTGTGTGTGAGGATCACATTTTTTCTTGGAGTCATGGATTATACTTGGTTTTATGACATTCAGAATTCATAAACAGAAGTTGTACTCAGCCTGTTAATTCACTGATGGGGTGATGGGGTAGCAGATTGTTGAAAAAGGCAGAATTGAAAATCTTTCCGTATAGTTACCTGAAAAAACATGGATGTCACACTGTGTGCAATCACATGGTAACTATTAACATAGAACTGCTATTTAATAACAACTGTCTTATCACTTCCATTATTGTTTCTTTGAGGGCAATTCTTAATATATTGCTTTTAATGAGTCAGGCTTGATGCAGGTCTTTTTCAAAATCCAGATGTTTCTATACTACTTGGGGAAGGTGAAGAGGCATATATAAAAAGTGGAGAATTCATTTTGGAGTCTCATTTGATATTTAGTATAACAGGCCTCTTGGGATACTAACAGGGATACAAGATTCCATCCTCTGTTGTTAGGCTCTGAAGACCTTCACAGGAATATCTATGGACAAAGAGGTGCCTTTCATTTTCTTTTTCTGTTTTCTTTTTTTTTTTTGAAGAGATGTAATTAGACTTATTAGTGTCCCCTCAATTTCTAAATAAATTTAGGTTAGCATCCAGTTTATCCACTAGGTCCATCTATTCTAATCAGTTTTTCCATAAAATTTTATTGTAATGTGAGCTTTCTGTATTACCAGCATCATAAACACCATCAGTATTGTGTCATTTCCTTGTTTACACGTGTACAAAGTATTGCATTGGGATCTCTTAAGAGCTACTGATTACTGGTACTACGTTTGACAGTGCGTTGCAATAAAGAAATGATTAGAGGGTGTTCCTGTGAGCACCTTGCTACTAAGTTATTCCCTCTTCAGTCCTATAAGAGTACCTCTGAAGTACTCCAGGATCAATGCAGTGCTCCAGAACAGGCCTTCAAACCTGTTTGTAAATATACTTTTCAAAATGTTGCCTTCTGTAAATAAACTGAGAGGAACACGCAGCTTGATTCTAGCCTTGCAACAGGAACTTGCATGTGAGGGAAAATAAGATACGGACCATAAACAAAACTACTTATTTTGTGGCATGCCACAAATAATTAATTTAACTAATTGGCTTGGAAGCTGGCTTATTTATTTTGATTTTCCTGTTCAAATAAATTTATTTTATGCAGGAGAAGGTACCATTACCCTACACGCTAAAAAAAAAAAAAAAAAAAAAAAAAGAAAGAAATCATTGTAGTTGGAAGGGACCCTGATAATCCCTAGTCCAACCTGCCTGCCGAAAACTGGCTGTTTGCTCAGGGCCATGTCCAGTGAGGTTTTGAATATCACTAGGGATGGAGACTTCACAAAATCTCTGGGTAACCTGTTCCAGTCTTTGACTACTCTCACAATCAAAAAATTTCTGCTTATGTTTAAGTGCAATTTCCAATGTTAATATATTATACTTTATTACTATACCTATTACTATATATATTTCTTGTATTGCTATTTTGCTATACATATTACTTTTGCTATACATATTATTCTAACTATGCTGATGTGTACCACTTAACCACTACGGAAAACAGAAGTGATGAGTTGTTATTCCAGCAGTTTCAGTGAAGAGATTTTAAGCCTGATGAAAGCATAATATATACACTGATACTATTGCATATTAGTTAAATAAGATAAAAGCTGTGAATACTCTCTGTCTGTATACGCAATTAGCCCTTCCATGGGGTGCAGACCTTCAGGAACTACTGCTCCAGCATGGGTCCTTTCCATGGGGTCACAAGTTCTGCCAGCAAAACTGCTCCAGTGTGGGCTCCTCTCTCTCCACAGGGTCACAAGTCCTTCCAGGAGGTTACTCCAGCTGGGGTCTCCTTTGGGTCACAGCTTCCTTCAGGCATCCACCCACCCTGGCGTGCTGTCCTCCATGGGCTGCAGGGGACAGCCTGCCTCACCATGGTCTTACCATGGGCTGCAGGGGAATATCTGCTCCTGTGCCTGGAGCACCTTTTCTCCCTCCTTCTTCACGGACCTTGGTGTCCGCAGAGTTGTTGCTCTCACATATTCTCACTCCTATCCTCCAGCTGCTGTTGTACAGCAGGATTTTTTTCCTCTTCTTAACCATGTTATCCCAGGGGCACTAGCACTGTCACTGATGGGCTCAGCCTTGGCCAGCAGTGGGCCCAGCTTGGAGTTGCCTGGCGTTGGCTCTATTGGACAGGGGGCAAGCTTCTAGCAGCTTCTCACAGAAGCCACCCCTGTAGCCCTCTGCTACCAAATCCTTGCCATGCAAACCCAATACAATTGGAAATATCCAGAAGGGCTTATTTGAATGCCTGAATTTGGATTCTCAGTGAATAGCATAAAGCTGGCTCTTCTTTAAAGTACATACATTAAATGTATATATCTGAAGACATATCTCTAGAGGCAGCACAAAGAATATTGATTACCATGGAATAATAAAGAACTGTTTGCATTTTGTAGTAAAAACTCATAACAGAAATGAAAACACACATCAAAATTGGTTTTGGTTTCCTGATAAGTCCTATTGCCCAACAAATTCCCTTCAAAAAACCGGACTGAGTCTCCCATCTCTTCAGTAGTAGTAGGCCAATATTTTATTCTTCTAAAATATAGCTGAAGTTTAACTTTATGTTTCTATTAAGTAATAGTTTACAGATGCTAAATTACAATTGTATGCTGAGAAAATACATGTGACGTCCTTATAAACGTCATATGAATTCTTTGAGTACTATTGTAATGAATACCAAACAATTCCATTATAATTAGTGCTATTACAATGAATACCAAAGGAATTCATGATAATGAGCAGCACTAGGCTGAATAAGAAGTGAGCTGAAAATGAGATACTGGAGAAGTCTCTTGAAAAGAAGATTTAAACTTCTGTGATTTAGTACAATTTTATGGTTATTTAACAGTGAAAGGACAACAACATTGCAAATGCTGTCTTCAAAGCAATAAGGTCTGTTTTACCCAGGCAATCTCAAGAGATGTGACTTTGCATCGGTGAGATTTTTAGTGATTCTTCTGGGAGAGGACATAGAGAGATGACAAGGGGGATTCTTCAGGTGTCTCTATGGCCTCACTCTGTCCCACGCTATACTCAAGTAGAAAGGGAACTAGAATGCAGATGTGTTAATCTTTAGAGCTGCTTGGAGGAATAGGTAAACAGGGAAATATGTGTTATCATGCTCTGTTTAAAGTGTGTTGCCTCTAGGTAGTGTAAATCACGAGTCCTTTAATTAGGCTTGTATCAGGGGTAACACATAGCACTCAAAGGTACTAAAGTCAGTATGTTGTCAATCCTATATAATGCAGCACTACTCACGGAGTTCCTTGAAAACTGAGGTAATGGCTGCCAGTCTGACCAAGTAGATGAAGCTTTCATTTGCATATAATTTTCATTTTTTAATCCAGTAATTGTAGGAGGATCTGTCATGTAAAATGCAGTGTCTCAGTGTTTAGGGTTTTTTAATGGTAACAGAAATGAATTTCTTTAAGTAAAACTCTCCCATGGTTTGGATAATAATGCATTTTTTTCTAAGGGAAAAGACCACAGGGATAAAGGATGTGTAGGATCACTGACAAGCTTATCAGTTTTTGACAAGAAACTTAATAAGATTTCTAAAAGAATTGCCCTCCACAGTGTTTTATCTTTCTATTTCAGTGATGCTTGATGTTCTCCTTTGCTTCCGTGGATTTCTTTTTCCTAAAGAGAACTGAAAATACTTTCCATGTTGCCATTAGTTTAGCTGCAGGAGAGAAAATATTTGTCTGATTGTTCTGTATAGTTATGGCTGCTATTCATTAGCTGCAGTTATTATTTATAAAATGATTGACTTCCATGATACGCATGGCTAAAATGGCACATTCTTGTAGATCCTTGAGATAAACTCCCATATAACCTATCACTTGTTCATCCAATGCTTGTTTGTTCCACATGTTCCTATTACATTTCTTCGGAGTCTGTGCAACTGCAATGCTGTGTTCAACCAACAGTAACAAAAGTTTTAAAAGAAACAATTTAGTGTATCTTTCATTTTATAAAATGAGAAGAGATTTCATAAACCAGAATGGAGAATGCAAAGACAAATAGATTACAGTTGGATTGCTTTTTTTAAAGAAAACCCATGTATCTGCATTTATATTTGTATCTTCATTATCCCAGCTGGCTTTTCTGAGAATTAATGTACAAATAAAACTTAGAAAACATATTCAGAATTTTCCTTCATGCCTCATACTTTTATTTGAAATCTTCAATTCTTAAAGGAATTCAGTTAAATAAAAAATATCACAAAACATCTATAGGATGTAATTTACAATATTACATGAGCCCTATAAATGGCCCCCTTGATTAAGATCTTAATTGAGGTAGCATAACTCATCCCTCCTGGCAGTATAAAATGAGGGAAAACATCATGTGCAAAGTGAAATGAGCAGGCAAGACCTTTAGATTGACTTTTATCAAACAGAAGGCTTAATCTGCACTGTGGCATGTCTTAACAATTCCCACGAGTTTCATCACATGAGTCCAAAGGCCTAATTTTCCCTCTGAAGGAGAATATGTCATCTCTGCCGAAAGAGAAAAACAAAAGACACTGAAATATCGGTAGGACAAGAAATCTTTGTGTAAAGGTCAGTTACCACAGCCCTTGTACTTTTACCTTGTGCCAGAGTAGGAGCAGAGCACAATCTAATTGGTAAAAAATGAAACCAAACCAAAAACCACAAAAAAATCAAAAATCTCAATCCAAAAAGCAAAACAAGAGCTATGAGGCATTTGACTAACCTGAAGTGTAGTTACAACATTTTTGGAGGAAATAATGAGTTGATAATAGCTTTTGATAAAATTGATGTCTGAAATTGTATCCTAAGCTTTTATGAAATTTTTAAGAAAATCTTAGGATTTTTGGAAGCTCGAATTAAAACTAGAATTAAACATTGCTTCATGATTGCCTCTTTGTAAGGTATCTTAAAGGAAAATTTGAAGCCAATGTTGAAGGAAGCTGAAGTAACTTACACATTTTGGTGTAGAAGTATTTCACTGCACAGGGCGGATAACATATTGCAAACTTCTAACTAATAGGATAAGAGTAGCTGTATGTGGGAGGTGAAATATTCTAAAATGAAAATGACTGGAAATGTTCTTATATCTTGGGAAAATTATGATTGTGAAACGTACATAATAACAAAATCGCTAAATGCCAGTAGCTCTGAAGCAAGGGAGTGGCTTCAATACTAGACCTGTGCCTCGTGTGTTCTGGTTAACTTCTGAATTCCTGTTGCTCTTGCCACATCTAAAAGCATGGTACATGGCCTTTATTGCTCCTGCCACTTTCCTTGGTAAGTGAAAAGGGGCTTAGAGGTACATGATATTTCCTTCCTCTTTCCGCAGAAAAGGAATTTCTCTCATAAGTATCAAAATGTGTGGGATCAGTATGGGTCTGGGATCCCAGGAAGGGATTGTTTAATGATTAGTTTATTCTACACTCTGTCCATCTTTACATGAAAACTTTCACCATGGGATGACAGCTACCCAGGGCAGGCCCAGCCTGAGGAAGAAAGAATCACCTGCCCTCATAGACCTCCCTGAAACTGTACCATAGTTCATGACACTTTTTTCAAGATAGTACCGCGCATTACTCAAACGATATTACCCGGACTTTACAATCTTCTCTATCAGCCACTCTCTGCCATCCCAGCAGAAATAAGATGGTTTTACTTCCAGTACTGCTTAGGAAAAAAAAAACCCAAACAAAAAAAACCCCAGAAAACAAAAACAAAACACCCAAAACAACACCCCCGCCAAAAAAAAAAAAAAAAAATAGAAAATTTGTACTGGCATAACTCTATTGGATCATGAATTAGCTGATTCAGAATTTCAATATAAATAATATATTGATCAAGAATAATCCTGATATTGTACTGTTCCACTTCCTAAGCTCTGTGGGGATCACAGACTGTACACTGCATACAATGCCATCTAGCCTTATTTCTAATATTTTTTTAAACTTTATAGTAAGTATCCTGATGGTCAAAAACTCATCTTCTCCTTAGTAGGACATTTATTTTCTGAAGAGAATTCCTGTCTGAGGCAACAATTATTATTTATTCATTAAGACAATTCCTATGTAGAAACAGTGAAAATGCCTATCAACGCTAAAACCCAATAAGCTCAACCTTCACAAAAAACAAATTCCTCCTTCAAATTTTGAAGAAGAGCTGAGTTGGGAACAAACAGTTTATTTTTCTTCTTGAATCAAATCACATTCATCAAAGTGATGTTTTAGGCACAGATCTAGTATCTGCACTTTTAAGTACGTCAAAATCCTAGTAGATTGTTCCTTTATCCATGTGTAGACAGCTCATGACAAAAAGACTGGAAAGAATTTATCCAGTAATTACAATTCTCATTTGCACAAAATCTTCAGTCTGATAAGGATATTTCCCAGTTCCAGTGCAGTGGTTTCTTTATCTGCTGTTTACTCAAAAAGTCTTTCACTTAGGTGAATAGGGGTGGGGGGAATTTGAAGGATCAAGGTTCAAAATAAAGCGTTATAGTTTTCTCTTTCAAAATCTATTTCATTTTAGCTAAATTATTTCTTGTTGAGTAAAGACAGCTTTGAGAAAAGTTGAATGAAACATTCATTCAGGCCAATGTAAGCGTGAGTTTTCTTATTATATGAAGCTGAAGAATATGCTTCATATACATCCAGACTGTTAGTGATAGGTGTGTTTCAATACTTTATACGATGCTTGAGAAAATAGAGTAATAAGAATAAAAAGTAAACGAACAAGGAGGTGAGTCACAGTCTGTGTTAATTTTTGTGGTTTTAGGCTGTCAGACGTAAAGCACTCACCAATGAATACGGCTGCCTTTACAGAAATATCAGTACAGCAAAACACTAAAAATAAAAATTAATACTGTGTTTAAGTAAAGTTGCAATTTTAAAAAAATGTTAATCCCCCTATCTGCTTGTGTACCATGAGGTATTCGTGCCTCCTTGCTTTGCATTAGAGCTTCAGAGTCTATTTTGTCCATGTTCTAGCTAAATTAGTTTGATTCTGGACTACAAATAAGTTTACTGTGTGACCTCCCAATTACAGAACAGAAAGATGAATTTGTTTCAGGTCTGTGCAAACTGAATGGAACTGATCTGGTTTAAGGTGAAAATACAGTTGAGGCGCAGCTCCCTACAAAGTGCAGGATGCCTCAGGAACTCGGGGTTTGGAGCAGAGATAGTCACAGGGGAGATACAGCTGTCTGCCCAATGAGATACACCATTCAAAGTAAGATAAACCGGTTTTCTACAATATGAGAGATTAAGGTTAAAGTTTTATATCTGGATTTCAAGGTATGAAAGGGAAAGACTTTTTTGTAGTTGTTCTCTCTTGTGTGGACAGAACATATCCATTATTTTGGCAGTATGTGTAATACTTAGAATCATAAAATCATTTAGGTTGGAAAGGACGTTTAAGATCATCAAGTGCAACTGCTAACCTAACACTGCCAAGTCCACCACTAAACCATGTCCCTCAGCACCACATCTACATGTCTTTTAAATACCTCCAGGGATCATGACTACACCACTTCCCTGGGCAGCCTGTCCCAGTGCTTGACAACCTTAAGCACTCATCAAGACAGATGCATTTCTGCCCATATAAAATTTAATGTGATTTATTGTTATTTTTTTCTCTGTAGGATGAAATGTATAGCAGTGCAGGAATCCTAGGATTGGCTGAGATTCCCACACAATTCTTGGTTGTTCACGGAAGGGCAACAATAGGCCCAACTAAACTGAGAAGGAAAAAGACCCTACCATGAATATCATAGGTCTCTCAGGAAAGGACTGAGGATGCTGGTGGCTCTTCATAATCCCAGTCCCTATTCTTCTTGACAAAAACTCTCTATGGACGTTAGGAGCTAGAAAATATTAGAAGGAGGAATGTAACACAGAGAAAAAGGATAGACACTAAGACATTTTATCTGTAACAGTTTTAACTGTTTTATTAATGAAACTTTTCTGTAATAATTAAATAATTTTGAATAGGACTGTCAGTATCACTGTGATTGGACTAATGGTAACTAGTTGTTGCATTTTGATTAGACTGTAAAACTTTTGCTAGATTAGCAATAAATTCTCTCCTTCATAGAATCATGGAAACACAGAAATGCAGAAGTTAGAGATGACCTCTGTAAATTGTCTAGTGCAGCCCCTGTGAACATGAGATTTCTTCCAGTTGTCTGAAGAAGATGTCATTCAGCTCTTCTTTCCGATCATGTGGGCTGTAGCAGAAACTCACTGTGATGTTGCCATGTTACACTAGTCTTGACCCATAAAATCTGTTTTGGCTCCACATCCATTTCCAGGCGGAGCTTCATGCATCATTCCATGCATGCCAACATTTAATTCCTCCTGATTGTCCCCACACTCTGTGCATTAGCACACAGACACTTCAGAGAGGTACTGAGTCATGTACGTTTCCCAGAAAAGGACCATGAGAGCCAGCACCATCATGCTCACCACCTTTTGGTATTTCCATATTTGTGCATACATTTGAGATTGGTTTCCTTCTGCCTTGTTTCACCAATCATAAATTCTGTCTTATACACATTGCCCAACAAATTGCTGTCCAGCTCAACTTCCTCTCTTGATTGTGGATCACAATCTCCCTCTTCCGTTTCTCCTAGTTTAATGCTCTCTTCAGCAGTTTGGCCTCCCTGTTTGCAAAGAGACTTTTGCACCACCTAACAGTGGATCTTGTTGCCACCTAACAGTCCTCAGTCCTCAAAGAAAGTCCTATGGTTGTAAGAACTGGTCGTAAGACCCAAACCCTTGTTTTTGACACCAGATGCACCACAAGTGTTGACCTTTAAGATCCATCTACTCCACCTTAAGCCCTTTCCCCTCACCAGCATGACAGCTCTGTATGTCAAATCTGCCAGCCTGCTCCAGATATTTCAGACACACCGGAATGCCAAAAATGGCATTCCAGTCATGAATGTTTAGGAAATGAATCAGTCCCCAGGCCACCAAATAGCTCTCTTGTCTCCACTGATCGTAGGGACTAGATTTAGTTGCTTAAATATGGCATCTAGTGACATTCGGGATGTTCCATGCTGACCTCCATCTGCCAGCCATAAAGGACACAGGTCCCATATGTTCTGGGTCATATCTGCCAGTCCCAGTAGGGCATTTCAGGTACATGCAGTCATCTCAGATGATATTAGGCAAATTAATAGATCCCTAGATCTCCACTGCCTATATTGGGAATTCAGACACTCAGCACGTAAACATATTTTAATCTACATTTCTGAATTTAGGCCTGAATCCCATCCTCTTGGGGTGTGTGAGATGCATATGGTGTTCACATCCATGCTGTAAGGAACTGGATATTTTTCGTGTCAAAGTGGACATAGTATGAATGCACACGATCTGTTTGAGGTAGCATTTGCTTTGAATTGTGTAGATGTTGTCCAAGACATACTCATCAGCTTACTAAGTAGTGCTCAAGTCCTAATGCAGAGATAATGCAGACATATATACTAAACTGAGTGGAAATTGTGCCAGAATTTCACCTCAGAGGGAATGTACTAATCTTCTGAAAAGTATATGCTTTTTTCGGATTGCAGCCAAAAGGCTAGAACTGAGCCTGTAATGTGTGACAGAGTTTTACATGGTTACACCTGTCAGAACTGTATGTAATAGAGGGATTAGTTTGCTAATATCACAAGGGGAATTTAACTAAAGCAGAAGAATGCATTTTATTTTTTTTTTTCCATCTAGTACTAAATAAATGTTTATACATTTGAGTACTGGGTCTGGCTGTGATGAAGTTAACTTATTTCATAGCAGCCTGAATGATGCTGTGCTTTGGATTTGTGACTGAAACAGTGTAGAGAACTCACCAGTGTTTCAGCTATTGCACATCATCAAGGCTTTCTTTTTTCTTACTCTGCCCTGCCCCTCCCTTCCCCCTGAAGAGCAGGCTGGGGGTGGGTAAAAAACTGCAAGGAGACACAGCCAGGACAGCTGACCTGAACTGACCGAAGGGATATCCCATATCATGTGACATTGAGCTCAGCAAGAAAAGCTCTGGGAAAGGAACATGCATGGGGGACATTGTCAGTCTGACCTCGGTACCAGGGAAGGTCATGGAGCAGATCATCTTGAGTGCCATTACAAGTCATATAATGGACAAGCAGGGGATCAAGCACAGTCAGCATGGGTTTAGGAAAGGCAGGTCCTGCCTGACGAACCTGATCTCCTTCTATGACAAGATGACCTGATTATTGGATGAGGGAAAGGCTGTGGACGTTGTCTACCTAGAATTTCGAAAAGCATTTGACACTGTCCCCCATAGAATTCTCATGGAAAAACTGGCTCATGGCCTGGATGAGCATACGATCTGCTGGATCAAGCACTGTCTGGATGGGCGGTCCCAAAGAGTGGTGGTCAATGGAGTTAAATCCAGCTGGCGGCCGGTCACAAGTGGTGTTCCTCAGGGCTCAGTGTTGGGACCATTTCTGTTTAATGTCTTTATTGATGACCTTGATAAGGACATAGAGTTTGCAGATGACACCAAGTTAAGCGGGAGTGTTGATCTGCATGAGGATAGGGAGGTTCTACAGAGAGACTTGGATAGATTGGATCGATGGGCCAATGCTAATGGAATGAGCTTCAACAAGGCCAAGTGTGAGGTCCTGCACTTGGGCCACAACAACCCCATGCATTGCTCCAGGCTCGGGGAAGTGTGGCTGGAGAGCTGCCTGGCAGAAAAGGACCTGGGGGTTCTAATTGACAAGCGGCTGAACATGAACCAGCAGTGTGCCCAGGTGGCCAAGAGGGCCAATGCCATCCTGGCTTGTATTAGAAATAGTGTGACCAGCAGAAGGAGGGAGGTGATTGTCCCTCAGCACTGGTGAGGCCACACCTTGAGTATTGTGTCCAGTTCTGGGCACCTCAATATGAGAGAGATATCGAGGTGCTGGAGCGAGTGCAGAGGAGGGCAACGGAGCTGGTGAAGGGCCCGGAGAATAAATCTTATGAGGAGCAATTGAAGGAGCTGGGACTGTTTAGTTGGAGGAAGAGGAGGCTGAGGGGAGACCTCATCGCTCTCTACAACTACTTGAAAGGCCATTGTAGGGAGGTTGGTGCTGGTCTCTTCTCACAGGTAATTAGTGATAGAACAAGAGGGAATGGCTTCAAGCTGCAGCAGGGTAGGTTTAGGCTGGACATTAGGAAAAAATTCTTCACAAGAAGAGTGGTCAGACACTGGAATAGGCTGCCCAGGGAGGTGGTGGAGTCACCATCCCTGGATGTGTTTAAGACTCGTTTAGATGTGGTGTTAGGGGATGTGGTGTAAGGGAGAACTTTGTAGAGTAGGGTTGATGGTTGGACTTGATGATCCCAAGGGTCTTTTCCAACCTAAATGATTCTATGATTCTATGATTTGTGGTTATGACATTTGCCTTACTAAGCAACTGTCACACGTGCTGAGGCCTTGCTTGCCAGGAAAAGGTTGGACACCTGTCTGCTGATGGGAAGTAGTAAATTAATTCCTTATTTTGCGTTGCTTGTGCGTGCAGTTTTTGCTTCACCTATTAAACTGTGTTTATCTTGTTCCATGAGTTTTCTAGCTTTCATTCCATTTTCTCCCTATCCCTCAGGTGAGGGAAGCAAGTAAACATCTGTGTGGGTGCTCGACTGCTGGCTGGGGTCAACCCATTACAGTCTGAGACTCCTTGTGAAAATCCTATCCTTAGTTTGACTTCTATCATGAACAGCAATTTTAGTTTATTTTAGTCTGTTCTCAACAGAAAGCAAGCTATTTTACAGAAAAAGCATACACTAACTTGACTTTAGCTGAGCAGCTGGCAAGAAATATTTAATACTGTTCCGTATTTTTCTCAGCTTAATTATAATTTCACAGCCAGCTTTTATTTCACCAGTCTTAAACTCAGCAAAGTAACTGTCACCTTTGTAAGAGCAAACACACAGTTCTTCCTAGTAGCTATTTCTCTCCATGCAAACATTTCCCCCGTGACATCTCTTGGAATTGTGAAACTTGCTCACATGGTCTCTTTGCACCTCTGTAGTCATAACACGAAGGATGACACTCTCAGAAATCAGTAACTGAATTAGTTTGAGAAGTGTGGGATCAGCTGCAGAGGCATGTAGGGAAAATAGTCCAATTCTCCTTTCATTGCCTTCAGTCCCTCATCTTCTCAGGATGGATTCCAAATATGACATTGAGTGCTGCTGAATTCTTGCCAGCTGGAGCACAGCAGAAGACAATATTTGCAAAGTGTGAAAGACAACCAGTGAAAGGCAGTCCAGATATCGGTGGGAGTGGGGATGGGAGGATGGGGTAGGAGAAAAAGAAAAAGTCACTTCAGGCACGGATATGGCACTGCAAAGTCTTTTTCTGAGCTGAGCTAAATACACTTTTAAAGATGACGTGTTGCTGTGAAAACAATTTGTAGGTCACAAAGTCTTTCGTGTTGGAATGAGTTTTGAAATGAGCCTAGTTCAATTCATTAGCCTCATGTCACATTTAAGCTGTCACAAATCCTTCCATTAGGTAGGAAATTAGTTTATCCACTGGTGAACCAGAGAGAAGAAACATAGGAATTGTATAACTGGAAGCCGGACTCTGCAGAAAAACTGACAGGATTGCTTGATAAAGTAGATGAACTTCTCTGGGGGTTTGTAAATCCTTCATTCAAGCCGTGCCCCTAAGCAGGAGCAGATGCACTGTTCTGACATGAAACAAAATTTCAAAGGTTTAGTGCCTGAATGGGAGATCAGGCCTCAGTACATTTCAAGCCCAATAAAGCTCCATCACAAATCGTCTCCCTTCTAGAATACTCTGACATTGGCAATGACTGGAAAGAAAGATATTCCCCAAAGTCTGATTAGCATAACAGGCAATTGATGCAGTGGAAGGCCACCCAGAAAATAATTAGCAAGTTACCATGATGAAAATTTGTAACAAAATCAGTATATAGTAGAAAGGTAAAAAAATTTGTTACTTAAATGTTGACTTTGAATCATAATTACCACACGGTGATAGATACTAAAGGTATGAACATGTTGAAGATACTGTTTTTCAATGAAAATTGCAATTTCAATTAAAAGCTGTTCAATTGCTAGAGCTAAAAACACAGTTAAGGGCCTGAAACGTAAACCAGCTGCTAGCCAGCAGAAAGCTGACCTACATCTGCTGATCTGTGGTAACTTGTTATGTGTTATGTAGATGCAACTCGTCCCACAGCAAATACAAGGAAACCCAAGTTAACATAGCCACTAATAGCAAAGGAATACTCTAAATTCAATTATTTTGTATTTGCCATGAGCTAGGAGCACAAACATGGATATTGATAGCAGATCAGTTAATGTGTGCTCTTACTTGAGATGACTTGTTCATGTTCCTCAGCCTTAAGTTGCAGTTGTGGCAGAGTATCCAGACCTTATTTATAGGTCTATATATTTAAAGGTTCAAGATGATAAACTTAGTATTAAATTTCTGAGTTTATCAGAAATGGCAGCTTTTTATTCTTTCTGTTTATGGAACCATCTTGAAAGATTGAGGTTTTTTTTGGTGAAAATCAAAATAGAAGTTTAAATTATTTGACGTAACTGCCAGAATGGTTTTCTGCTGAGAACAATAAAATTGTCAATAATACAAGCGAAATATTTTTAATATGCCCAGCCTAATGTAGTCTAATGCGCCTTAAGCTCACAACCATTAGAAACGGTCCTTCCTCATCATAACAGAAGATCAGGTTTGAGATCACCTGAGGAACCTGAACATACAGAATTCCATGGGACCAAATGAAATGCACCTCAGGGTCCTGAGGGAATTGGTCGGTGCAGTTGCCAAGGCATTTTCCATCATATTTCAAAAGCTACGACAGTCAGATGAAGTCCCCAGTGACTGGTGAAAAGGTAATACTGAACCCATTTTTAAACAGGGTAAAAAGGAAGATCCTGGGAACTATCGACCAGTGAGCCTTACCTCTGTGCCTGGCAAAATCGTGGAACAAATCCTCCTGGAAGACATGTCAAAACATACAGAAGACAGAGAGGTGGTTAGAGACAGCCAACACGGCTGTTCTTCAGTCTGTGGAAGAGAAGGCTCTGAGGAGACCTTATTGTGGCCATTCAATACTTAAAGGGGACTTATAAGAAAGATGGAAAGAACCTTTTTACCAGGGCCTGTAGTGACAGGACAAGGGCAATGTTTTTAACTGAAGGAGAGTAGATTTAGGTTGGATATAAGGAAGACATTTTTTACAATGAAGGTGATGAGATACTGGAACAGTGGATATCCCATCAGTGGAAGTGTTCAAGGTGAGTTTGGACAGGACTTCGAGCAACCTGTTCCAGTGAAAGATGTCCCTGCCCATGGCAGAGGGGTTGGACTAGATGATCTCTAAAGGTGTATGATACTATGAATCTACCATTGTATGGTTCTATCATTCTATGAAATTGTCACAAACTGCTGCTTTTTGCTTTCTCATAAAGTTTCGGCGAACTAGAAATATTTTAAGAAACACAACTTGCACTGATAAACATCACCAGTCCACAAGGCTATTTTCAAGACTGGCAGCTCTCTGAAAAAGTCAAAGCAGTATGAAAGGATGTAAAATTTTAAAAACAAATGAGATGGGTTTTTTGGTGTTTGGTGGTGGGTTAACAGATGGCTGGTGAAAGAATGCAGATACTTACTAAGAGTGAATGTGTTTGCATTTCAGGAAAGAGAACGTAGAGAAATTTAGAAAGTGGAGGAAGGGTAGTGCTACAATAAAAATAACACCTACAACAGATGTTCTGGAATTGAATTGTCCAGGATTTTTGTTTTTTTTCTAAAAATTATTTTTATTTTGTGAGGCATTGAAAGAGAACAAGAGAGGTACATTGGAAATGTAGAAAAGGAAACGAATTTGTGAAATTAAAGATAGAAAAGGATATAAAATATGTTTTTTTTAGCTGTCTTGAAATAGTAATTTTCTCTTCCTCATTTACACATATCTAAAGGAAATTTTGAGATGAGTGAATGAGTTTGTATAAAGCCAATGTGACTTTGTAAAGATGCAAAATGAAACCAAATCACAGACAGTAAGGTAAATTAGAATATGATTTATTGTTTAATGGATCATTTTGAAATGTGTTAGGTGAAAACACTTTCAGTTCTTTCAGAGTTTACATACATACTTTAGTAAAGTATATCACCCTACAAAAATGCTTTCACTTTTAACTTTAAAGATAACTGTAACTACACTCTATTGCTTGTATTTCGGAAACTCAAAGTGCCAAAAGAAAAATGCTCCAATACCATGAGAATGAGTACCAAAAGAAAAATCCTCAAATATGATGAAATTGAGTACACTATAAAAAATCGTGCTAAACAGGAAGAAAACTTATTCTATGATGCATAGACAATATTCATATATAAAAGCATGAAAGCATGCTTTTGCAGAATCAGTGCATGTTAAAAGAACACACATTCAATAGAGCAGGCGTTTACATCATCATCTTTGGAGACAAAATAGTCCCCAGTAGGCAGAATAATGGATTTTACCCCCAGAGGTTCAGAGGTTTTATTTAACTCTGACATTATCTGCTGATTTATCCTGATTAAGGCAGAAATCTGTGAAGTAATCAGGTTAACTTGTTTTTTAAAAAACTTATTTATATTTATACAATTATATAATGCATAATAAATGCAAATGACTAATCTTTGTTTAGCAGTGTAGTTTACTTACAAGTCCAACACTTGAAAAACAGGGTGGAGTATAAGACTTAAGCAAATTTATAATGTTCTAGTCTCTAAGGGATTACCATTTCTGGGAATCAAGTATGATGATAATGTACAGGATGACATCTGGAGATCACGAGAAATTGAAATTGTTTCTAGAATGAAAAAACTAAATGACTACACATAGATTGTCAAAGTTTATTTTTACAGTTGGGAAAATGTAATGAAGGATAGGTTTTAAGGCTAATCAGTTCTCCAATATAGTGTATGAGATCAGACTTCTCCAAGTTAAATCCTGTCAGAAGTTCAAACCCTATGGTTAATTTACCTTAAAAAAACTCCTTTCCTGATTTAAAAAAATGGAGAATCACCACAACTCATGATAAAGTATTTAAATAGTCAATTATCTTAACTTTTTAAAGAAATGGTCATCTTATTTCACTGTGATGTTAGCTGCAATTTCTTGCAATTTGACTGTAATGTATTGTTAGGTTCTAAATTTAAGAGCTTTTTATTAACACGTGTCTGTTTCATTCTCTATTAGCAAGTAAAGGCACTCATTTACCATAACATTCATAATCATTCTTTGATAATATAAGAAACTGAACTACCTGAGTATTTCATTGGAATGCATATTTTATAATCCTTCATGTATTTTGGTTCTACTCTGAGCCTTCTTCAATTTTTCAGTAACCTTTCAAAATGGGTGCCAGAAGTGACTACATATTTCAGGATTGTCACAGTAGGACCAAATAAAGCAAAAATATAATGTCTAAAGATACTCAATATTTACCTCTTTGCATATCCACATGCCATATTAGTCCTGTTGTTCAGAAGATCCACTTGGAATATAATGTCCAATTATTTACAAACTGTCACACTTTAGAGCCCTCCCCATACCTCCTCCATTCCCTAGGCGTCTGTTCCTCAAAATCTTACAGCTTTGGCCTACATACTTTGTTGTGCATATCTATATTTGCCTGTGAAAAAACACGCATCTTTTTGTTTACAAGCCAACTACCACCTTATGAGCTGACTTTTCTGTTACTCGCTTTTCCTCCAGTCTTGATGCCATCTGAAAACTTCATCGGTGCCTATTGAATGTTGCCTTTAGAGTCATTGATAAAAATATTAACCCTTAAGGAACCAAGAAGGTGTTCTCTTCAGGTCTTTCTTACAGATTACTTATCATTGATTCCCAGCTACAGTTTTCATTTCAGAAAAAAATACCAACAGGAAATATCGTAGTTTAAAAAGCCCTTCTTGTTATCTAATGCAACGCTGACAAGTTTCAACTCTGAGCTTTGGCCTTTTGTGTCTTCTCCCTGTGTATGCAAACCACCACTATATAAAGAATAGATAGAGAAATACAGAAATTAATCATGAGGCTAAAGTATCCTGGAACAGTACTATTTAGGCAAGCTGTATTTCGCAGTCAGGCTTACAATGTTTCTGTAAAAGAGAATTGTACATATGTTGCTTAATAACTTAAGTAGCTAATAAAGCAAGAGATTAAATACTTGTTTTCTTTACATTTGATTAAATTCTTTCTCAAAGATTAGGGACATAAACAGGCATAGCACAATAGACAAAGTTCTGTCACTTTAAATTTCCTGACTATGTATGTGAAAAAAGGATTCTTAATCCTATATGCACTATTTTAAATGTATATACTTTTTCTTTTGTTGTCCATAGATTGCTTAGGAATCACAATGTCTCACAATGTTCTCACGAAGTTCTGCAACCCTTTGCAACTGGCTCTTCTCTTCGCCATCCAGCAAACTTTCTCATGGCACTATTCACTCTGTTTCCAACTGCTGACATTGATCTGAAAGAGAAAAAACATCATGTAGTACAGTTCTCCAGTGTGATTTTCTGTCCTTTAACCTTCCTTTTTCCTGTGGAAACAAACTGAAAAACATTGGTTTTTTATTACTTATTCCAGGTCAAAGAGGAATAAAATGGAAATAAAAACACACCTTTATCTGCAACTCCTACCTGTCCCCGTACGTACACACTCCCTATAATCCCAGTGATTTCTGCATACCAGGATTTTTCTCCAAACATATCCTTCTGAAAATATGAGTGTTTGTTAAAATATGGATGTGATTCAGCTCAGGAATACTTTTTGCAATAAGTGAAATTTGTCCTGTGGCTATCAACTCCCACACACTTCTTTTCAGTAAGCCATGTTTAGACTTCACCAGTAATAGCTACATTTTGCTTAAAGCAAAAGTAATGTGAGCTGCCTTAAACCTCTTAACTCTTTCACATTTTTAAGAAACCATCAGAAAAGGTATTATTACATTATATATACTCACTAGCCCACTTACTTACTCCAAAAGTAGTGAAATTATTTTATTATCTCTGTTCAGTACTCTAGTTTATAACAAACCAAAAGCTTAACTAGAAAGAGGAAAGTGATCTCTCACAGTTACAAGCTAGGAGCCAAGGCTCTCTTACAAGATTAATGAGAAAAGATAAGCAATTCCAGCATTCTGAAGTTAAGAAAGGACAATATGTCTTCTTAGGGATTAAGAAGAAAATAAAATAATTAAGAACTTTGAATCTAAAAAAAAGGGAAAAGTGGTACTTCCAAACCAAATTATTTTACTCGATAGCTGATAAAACTCGGTTTCAAATTTATCCTTTACTTGTACATAGCAGAACTTATTTCTCCAAACGGAGAAACCTAACTGTCATGGTAGTCAGAGCTCATGATAGTCTTCAGTGTCTCTTCAACATGGATGAAATGTCATTTTGCATTTGATGATAGTGTAATTTTCTTCTGAGTTGGTGATGGAAGGAAGATTTACTCTTTGGCTGCTCCAAATGGAAGGCCTTAAGTGATGGCTTCTCCTAGTCTCTCAGAAGTAAGTGTTCTATAACTTTTTATGTGAAATGGATTGACTGCTTCAGGAGATATCTCACCAGTTCCTGCTAGAATGCCATACAGAGTGGCAATTTAAGTTTAATTGTTAGAAAGAAGTAGTCTCAGGCAGACAATGATTGAGCCTTTTCTCCCCTCCTACTTTGCGAATGAACTGATCATAAACCCTTCTTGTTCTGAATAGGCTGGAGTAGTCTGAATGCACACTGACTGCATTAGGCACAGTAAGTGACAGAAAGGAAAATAAGTACTTCAAGTGTATCACTAAATCAAAATCTTAGCTAAATCAAAACTTTAGGTAAAAAAAAAAAAAGAAAAAAGTCTAATTTCAAGGAATTAGGCTTTTTCTATTTACTCAAAATATAGAAATTCTGGACAAATTAATTTCAGGCTATAATTAATTAAATATTTTCCCACTAGTTCAACAATTTTCTGTGGGCAGACACAGCGAACAGATCTGTGACTAATTTGATGTAAGTTGTTTATAAGAAAATCTGCAAATATGTGAAAAGCACATGACCTAATTGCCATAATGATTGTGATTAGCCAACTTGTGGTTGATCAGTTAAGAGATATGTCTTATTTCTAAATAGTTTATGGACTAAATGCAGTATATGTCCTATTGCAGTATCTTGGAATGCTTACACGTTGCTATGTACACAAGCTCCAGGTCACACTCTTGGGGTTAGAAGACTGTTCCTCATGTTAGATAACTTGTAATTCTATCTACAGGAGTCTGAAGCTTCATATGACGTGAACATTCACTATCATATTTAGTCAAGGAATGACATTGTCCCAAGAGGACTGAATTCTCCATAAACTTCCCATTGTACAATGGACACCAATAAATTATGTAAATAGGATAGTCCCATGTCTCTGCCATGCATGGACTATGATACTGAGTTTCTTTGTCTTCTACTGCTGAAAACAATGCAAAAATACAAAGAGTTTTATTACTCCTAGTACCCCAATTAATATAGTACAATTAATTTACTGAAACCTACTATCTGCTGTCAGGACTTCACACAAAATAAAGTGAGACAACTGAGCTTTGTGCAGCAATTAGCAGGTTTTCAGAATAGCAATGTGAGACTGAGTTGCTACTTTTCACATTCAGCTTGGTTTTGCGATTTCGTGCTGCTAGAGAGACTTGTGAATGGAAATACAAGTGGGCTGAACTGCTTTTGGACTCCTCAGGACCGTGGAAAACAAAACAAACAAAAAAAACCCCAAATTACTTCATATCCCTTTAGGATGAATTACTAGCAATGCCAAAGACATTTCTGTATCAGTTTTTAGGGTAAATGAGAGGTGAATTGGGTTTACAGGTGACATTCTACTCTAAGTGACTCAAAGGGGAAGGGGAGGGTGGTTATTAATTCAGTAGTGCTGGAATTTCTCCTGCAGACTGTAAAACCTTTCCAGTGTATCAGTTCATAGTAACATTAAGACATAGAAATGTAGTTTGTCTTGCTATAAAGTTTACTAGTTCAGATACAGAATGTATTTTCTCTTGGTATGAAGTTGTACTAGTTCTTGTCTACAACAACTAATGTTTGTGTCTTTGAATCACAGATATTTTACCTTGTCATTTTATGAAAATGGTGATTTTATGAAAAAATGTGAAATCTCAAGGTTTCTAGTTGGGAGTACCACGTCAGAGGCTGGTACGCATTTCTAAACATGTACAGAATAAATGTAACAAAATAAATGCAATATCACTTTAAAAATAAAAGCCTAGAGAGGTTCTCAATAGCATCAGGGAGCATAATGCAGAATGATGATATTGTTTATATTGTTTGGAATTCACTACATGTGATGATATGCATTGTAGAGGGGGACATGCTTTCTAAAATCTAAAAATATTATTTGGATTTTATTTTTTTTTTGTCTTTGAAGTTAGTTTCTTTTTTGTGTGTATCCTTAGGCAACAATGACAAGACTTGGATTCCATTTCGTGCTATAGGACATTATTGCAACATGTGCAAATAAAAATTTAGTGCTAATAGTAATAATTGAAAGGTGTGAGTATGTAGCAACATAATTTCTGCTACTCTTCCATTAACAGCTGTTCTTCAGGCTTCTTCAGAGAGGAAATTTCACTTAATGAGTAACGAAAAGGAAGTAATCACAGACCAATGGGTTGCTTTGCAATGTTTCGGAGGTTTTATGTCTGTATGGGATGGTATTGCTTTATATCATCCCCTTCCAACTGATGTCATTGGCTGACATCAGAAATTTACGATATGGGGATTATCCATAGAGTGACTATCACTGAAAGGAGTAACATGGAAGAACTCTCCCATTCTCTATTGGCTGCAAAGGCAAAGTTTTATCCATTGTTTTTGTCCTTATTTTATTTCACTACCAGCAATCCCAGTAAAATAGCAGGGGGTCATTCACAGCTCAGTTAATTAACATGCTGCCAGTGCTGATGAATGAATTCTGATAGAAAGCACACACAATCCTGGAAGAAGCACTGCAGGAGTCCCTTTTATCTCATGGCAATTCAGTATGAAAATAATAAGAAAAGGAATTTAAATGGAGGATTTAGTAGAAAATCAAATATCTCAATTAATAATAATTAATAATGAAAAAAACAGTAAAAAAAAGTATTGGAGTATTTGCATAGTTTAGGTTTATAACCTCTAATTAATTTTGTTGCGGCTTCTTTGGTATGCAATAAATTGTAAACAACAACTATCTGGAAACTGAAACACATGTAGATATAACCAGTCAAAGTATGTTTCTTCTTGGAAAAATCTTTCTGTTAGAGTTACATAGTGAGGCGACTTTATGTTTTCTGCATAAAATATGTGCCAATCTAAAATTTTATTCTTTTTTTTTCAAAGTAGAAGTTTTTTCTCCCAGCATAGGCCTTGACATAGGAATGAGATTATCTCTCTCTTCTATTTTTTTGCATCATCACCTAATATGTAGGTTCTGCAGGCAAAACATGGTCTTCTGGGAGCAACCAGACAACTTTATTGCCTGCTGTTTACACACTGCATGAAACTGGAAACACAGCTCTGCTGAGGGAGTATACTCCAGCTCACTAATCCTAGAAATGCTGACTCTGAGTGCTGCTCTGAAAAAGAAGGCAATAAAAGATTCATTTTTCTTGCTCTAGGACGCTGAGAACAGAAGGGACGAGCACTCCCTTTTGAAGGGACCATCTGGCCCTGTGCTCTGCCTGTACAGGATGCAGATTTTTTTCCAGAAACTGGCTTAAAATATTTTTCTCAGAGAACTATCTAATCTGGTTGTAAAGACTCCAAACAATAGCAAGTCCATGGATTCTTCTAGCAGTTTGTTCCAATGGTTATTTAGCTTCACCAATGTGTCTTAACGCATCTTATTTCAAGGCTGAATAAGTCTAATTCCCAGGCACTCGATCTTCTTAGGTCTTCATCTGCAAGATTAAGGCACCCTCTACTATCAAATAACATTTCTATGGTTAACTATCTATGCAGCACGATCAAATAACTTCATTTTCTCTTCACTAAACTAGTAGATTGAATTCCATAAGCATCCCACTCAAGGATTGGTTTCTAGCACATCTAGGTCATTTTTGGAGTCCTCTAAATTCCCTTCATTAAATTCATATCTTCCATGAAGTGCAGACCTCAAACAGGATGAAGAATTCTTCAAATTCTTACAAACACTGTGTACAGAGGTTATCTGGTTCCCTCCTTGATATTCCTTTATCCAGTGACAACATTCACCAGGCATTATACTGAGCTTCCGCATAGATACTGCTCTCTCTGATAGTAAAGTTTTTCCTCTGGTTGCTGCTTTCCAGGAATAAATCTCTCATTCTGCTGCTGAAGTCTGCACCGCTTCCCATGTGTAAAAACTTGCACTGTCAACGCTGCACTGAAACACATTTTGCTGAATTATGACCTTGTACCTGGGAGATTTGGAACATCGTGTAACAACACCCTCTTCTCCTTGTTGTTTAGTGCTTCCATTGATCTATAGAATATAGTAGCAAAGATCTTACACAATCATCTAAATATACAAAATATTATTGATGAAAACATTGAGTAGTATCAGATCCTGAAGAATTCTCAGTGCCTCCCGGCTACCATAAACCCCACCACTGATTTCTTCCCCTTTACATTCTATTTGCTACCTCTAAATACACCAGGATTTGCCTAGCTAAAGCATGACCAATTGATTATATACATTGCATGCCTTCTCAGAATAAGGTATTATATAATGCCGTGTCAAAAACTTTGAAATATTTGAAATGTGTAATTGCTTTTATCAAGTTGTTTCATCATCTGATCAAAGACTATCACAGCATTTTCGTGCTCTGGTTATATTTTCTAACAAAACGTGGCAACTACATTTTTGTACTAATTTCTGTTGGCACATTGCATGTGCTCTGAATATAAATATTTAATGAAGAAAGAGAAACAATGAAATTTCCAATATGATGTTAAGAGTTCTAGTTTATATAAGGTTTTTAGGACCCAGATCCTTCTATGCAGGATGTAATAAGAACAGGAGACTGATGAAATTACTCTCCTCTCTTCAGGACGAAATAGATGGAGACCTTTAAAGATTAAAAAGTCAGAAAGGATCAGTGATGTAATTATCCCAGCAAACAGCACCATATTTGATGGAACACAGTATTCTTTTTCTGTAATGATTCTATTGATAGTGTATGAATAGCAGTCTATAAGCTGTATTTTCTAGGAAAAAAAAGTCTTTTGTTTCAACATCTGTAAATGATGCTGAGCATTTTCATTGTCTTTTGCTGTGTGGTCTGCATTTTCTCATTCACATGACATTGGCTCACCAGATCTTAATTTTTGTCCTCACCCATTGTACTGGTTTTTACTGGGATAGCGTTAATTGTCTTTGTAATAACCTGTATGAGGCTATATTTTGGATTTATGACCAAAATACTGCTGGTAACACAGGAATGTTTTAAGTATTGCTGAGCAGTGCTTACACGGTGTCAATGCCTTCTCTGCTCCTCACACCACCCCACCAGTGAGTAGGTTGGGGGTACACAAGAAGTTGGGAGGGGACACAGCTGAGACAGCTGACTCCAACTGACCAAAGGGATGTCCCATACCATATGACATCATACTCAGCAATAAAACTGAGGGGAAAAAGGACAAAAAGGAGGATCTTCAGAGTGATGGTTCTTGTCTTCCCAAGTAGCCGTTATGCGTGGTGGAGCCCTGATTTCCTGGAAATGGCTGAACACCTGCTTGCTGATGGGAAGTAGTGAATGAATCCCTTGTTTTGCTTTGCTTGTCTGTGCAGCTTTTACTTTACATATTAAACCGTCTTTATCTCAACCCATGAGCTCTCTCTTTCACCCTTCCAATTCTCCCCCCCATTCCATGGCAGGGGGATGAGTGAGCAGCTGGGGGGTGCTTAGCCTGAGTTAAACCATGATGCTCATACCAGTGGATTGCTGCAGGAGCTCTGGCTTTCTGGCTAAATTAAAGTACTTCAAAACATTTTTTAGAAAGTTTTTTGTTTTCCTGACATTATTTTACCTCTTCTAAAGTTCCAGTTTCTACTGCTGTATTCTTGAGAAGCATGTATGTCTTCTCCTCTGGTGTCTGGAAGTGCTGACAAGACGATGAATATGAGCAGCTGAAATTTCTTTTACGTAGTTTGTTCTCAGGTCCTTTGTGGTCCTTGCTTTGAAAACTGAACATAACTGGGTTGTCTGAGGGTTTTTCATTCTATGCCACCATCAGGTTGAGGATCTCTTTCTTGTTCAGTTGCCATTTTTATGCTATAATGTTTTGACAACAAGTCAAGTATGTTTATCTCTATCCCTTTCTTGCTATACACATCAAAACCGTAGCAGTGCAAATTCAATGAGGGCATTTTGGAAGTGTATATAGTATATTTCTAAAAACACTGTCCTCCAAAACAGCTCTGTGACTTTAAGCATACTGATAAAACTTTATACATGCAAGCACTATTGCAAACACTTGCTTTCTGTATGGACATATTAATTCTAATGGCAACAATGACCGTGATTTCAGTTATTCCTTGTTTTCCTTTCTGAGGAAGATGCACAAGCCTTCTCACTCCCATTATTTTGTATGAACCTTTCTTCATTCGTAACCAACTATTTGAAGGTGACAGGTAATGAAAATAACATGGTCAAGCAATTAAGGTAATTTCTATCTTTCTCCAAGGCTTTTCACACCTTGGAAATGCACCAGAAGAAGTGAACAGAGATTTCATAAGGCTTTTTATTTTCTAAAACACGTAGATCTATGCATGGTATATACAGCTTTACGTTCTGAGAGTCAGACTATAGCTTTTGGGTGACCTGCCAGCGCAACCTGTCTGATCCTGTGCCAGTCATCTTTTCATAGAATTTCATCTTTATCTCCTGGCTCCATTTTAACAGAGAGATGAGTTGTGTTCATGATCTCCCACAGCACTGACAATGCTGTGCCTGCGTCCATACATCAGAATGACATTGAAACCTGCAAACTCTGTTAGTGTGCTTTGCCACTGATTTTTCTGCTGCAGGTTTATTCCCCACTAGCATTTTCAAACCGTACCTACCTGCTGGCATGCCAGATGTGGTGAGGTACTTTCTTTGTCTTTTCACATAGCACGTGCCAATATATATTTTTGGCATCAAATACAATTTCTCTCTTATGAAATCAGTTAATTTTTCTTCACCTGAGAATTTCTTAGTAAGTAGTATTTTTATTTTTTTTTCTTACACAGCATTAGGAGAATTGGCACTATGCACCTGAGGAGACTTTCATGCATTTCACCTGCAATTAACCTGATTATTCAATCAATGAGTTCAGTAAATTAACTACCAATGACTTCACTTCTCATTTACTATCTTGTTATTATTTTTTCTATAAATGTGGTAGGAATGCTATCTGAGAGTAATGATTGCAACACACAAGAGGAACTGTGTGCTCTCATGGTTTTAGGAGTTAAGCTAGGAGATTGCTGGATCTCACAGGTTATAGAATTTGAAGAACAGTGACCATGTGGCATCTTACAAATGACTATTCTGTAACATCCTCCCTGTAACATAAACACAAAAGTAAGCATTGTTTTAAAAACTCTCAAATTCTGAAAAATACAAATACTAATATGGTCAAATAGTCAGATTTGTGGAAAATGGACCAGAAATATGGAATAATAACTGAGAATACGACTACACCTTTAATCATTCTGTTGTGAAAAATATAATAAAGCCAAAAGTACAACCCAGCATCTGGCAAAACACAACTGCCAAAGACAATTTTTGTTTCACTTGAAAGAAAACATGCATCCAGGCAGAAGTATTACTGTTCTGGGAGCATTTTTAAAGAGGATTATTGCAGGATACCTGGCAATCTAATAATAGATAAATATTGAAAATGCTTTGACCACAAAATATTAATTTAAAAACTCCATAGTAACACTGAGCTGGATAAACAAGAAAACAAGACTGGTTTGATTAAACTAATTGTCAAAGTCGCAACTGGTTTGTGAAACAACTGCAGCAATCCTACTGTCCCCACTCTGCTCTCCACCCTTGCTACCGCAGTTCCTGAATTGCTTTTTACAAGTGTTTCCTCTTCTCCTTTCCCACCATGTTCTTTCCTCTCTTTTTCCCAGTCATCAGGTAGCCTTTAATTTGGTATTCTCTCCTCTGCTGTCATGATTTCTCTTTCGTACACAGTTCCACCCCCTTTCTTTCCCCAAATTGCATGACATTAGATGGACAGGCGTTACAATTTTCAGCAACATGAACCATCTGAAGATGCAAATTTTGAAGACATTTAGGAGACAAACCCAAAGCAACAAAGCATGAGGTATGATAATTTCAAATCAGTAAAGAATGGATGATTAACTTAGATGTTCTACAAAATTGTTTCATTCATATGAAGCATTAAAACAACACAACAAAATGAGGAAATAACATGTCCCATTTTGGAAAAAAAAAGGAAACGTAATGGGCATGGCAGTGTGGTATCTCCTTCCTTATTACAGCCTATCAAATGTAATATTCAATATATACATATTCCGATTTATGAAGAGAGTATAGTGAGAGAAAATCAGTTTTGTTTGGGAAAAATAATTCAGTTATATAATACAGTTATAGTGGAATAAGCTTCAGCTTCATCTATACCTTTAATTTTTACAGATTTTAAGAAAGCACATGCCTAGCCTGTATGTGCTATAGGGTATGGGATAACCTCTATACTATAATGCAAGAATGTGAAGTATCTCTTGAAATTGTCATGCTGGTGAAATGTTGTATTTACATTCAGAAAGTCTAACATGAACACAGAGTAAAACTTCTGCTGATTGTGACTTCAGTATAGGATTAAAGCCAGAAAATTAATTATCCACACGACTTACTGATGTGAGTAAGAAGAAGAAATATGAACATGAAACACCTTGATGTAGTCGTGATTTGACTTATTACTGAAAGAACTGAGCATAGAGTTATAAAGATGGCCAGAGAAATGGAAAAAGTAACAGGAAAGATTGCGCTCAAAACTCATAATGATATGAGTTGCCCAGATACATGGCAAATATATTTGGTCAGCAAGCAGATCTGAATGTATTTCTATACTCAGTCTGAATACCTAGCAGCAATGTCTCACCAGCTTCAAGACGAAATTGGAGATGGGTGGAGAGAGAACAAAGTAACATTAAGGGTATTGGAGAGTGACCATTTATCTTAGACAGCAGCCTGGTGTGTCTAGAAACAAATTCACAACAGTGAACAATGGCATCTGGTAAAAATTGAGACGGTGGGAAAAAAAGAGAGACTTTCTTGTTATTTAGAAGAAGTCAAGAAATTAATGTAAAAAAGTTATATCATTTACTTCTGCCTAATGGAAAAACAGGCTGGCAGTATATAAGAATGCTGTCTTTTCTTCTGTAGGGATCCTCAGTGAGAAGGATGAGTTTTAGGTCTACATTTCAGGTCATTATCGTTCTTATTTCTGATATAGATGTGAGCTCTGGGATCTTATTACTGAAAAGTAAGACAGACAGTTAAATACTTCTGATAATAAAGTGCTATGACAGATTATAGGACCAGGAAAAGGAAAATAAGGTCTAATAAGGAATAGTGAGAAGTCTACAGACATCCAAATAAAATAAACACAGTGATATCTCAACAGTATCAGTAGGTAGAACATATGACGATAGTGAAAAGGGTAGACTAATTATTTGTCTTTTGAAGGAAAAAGAAGAAAAAAGAAAGAAGGATAATAATAAAACTCTAAAAATTCTTAATGTGAAATCTTAACAAGAGAGACAACAATCTTGACAGGATGGGTTGAATAAAACAGTGAGACTAGCTAAGGGTTTAAAGAAGCAAGGGAGTAATAACTGCAGTACTTCATGAGGCAGGTGCTGTACAGGGTGAATTGTTTTATTTATTCACCCGTGTAATATGAGGGAAGAATCCAGATCCTCGGGTATGCAAGGGATCTTAAGAACTTTCTGCAGGCTTGAACAGGGATGTATCACCTGTTCTAGATATTGTTGCTTTGTTTGTGTGACTAACTCTTTGAATTATTTGTTCCAGGTAATAGATCCCACATTCTTGCACTCACTAATTTTAGTCAAAAGTGGAGGGGTTTGGCTTTTACACACTTCCTGCTTGCCTGGTCCATTCACTGCTCCCTGGAATTTGGGTTGTAAATTACGCCATTCTAGTGGTGTTAAGATAAATCCATCATACTAAGTTACCATTTGTCTTTTCCTCTGTAAAATTCCAAGGAAGGCTGTCAGCACTTCACTGCTTCCCCCTCAATGTCAATTTGGTGCTCAGGTTTTTGCTTCTGGGCTGCTGCTTAGTCTTTACACCTGGTAATAGTGTGAGATATACAAACCATTGTTTTAGGAATTTTTCATTGAATTAAAGTGATGTATGAAAAACCTTAGCCTCTGAGTCACAGTTTGCTGCCTTCCCTTGCCTCCCCCTCCCTTTTCTTCCCTTCCCCTTTTTTTCTGATTTGCAATCTTCAGCATAATACATTTCTTCCCATAATTATTGCATAATAATATATGAAAATGGTATTATGAGTTGTCAAGGTGTTCTTCCCAATGCCCGTAGATCATGCTTGGTATTTTGTCTCATCTGCTTGTGATTTTCCTTTTTTTTTTGTCCCTTCACATATAGCATTTACATATTGAAATGACGCAATCATACATCATAGCGTCTATTTAATGTACTTTCAGACTTTTCATATGTGGGCCTTCACCTTCTTAATTCTTTCAGTTCAGGAACTTGAAAATCTTCCCCCCTGCCAAGAAATGCTACTGGCAAGTTACGTTTCATTTCTGGGTTAATGTTATAGTTTTTGGCCTAAGCAATATTTAAGTGTGAAATACTCACATAAAGAACAGAAAGGAAACTCTTGAGTTGTAAGGCTTTTTTTTAATCCGTTTCACAGGGTTAAAAAGAGTAGTGTTAATTCCTTCCTTTACCTGAAATGGAAATCAACTGCTAGAAGTCTCCTAACCAGAGGTTTGCAGGACAGTTAGCAGAAGAAGGAGAAATGGGAATTTTAAACTTTTCCCATTCCTGCAGTTTAACTCTTCGTCACTACATAACATGGTACCAGGGAAAAAGTGGACTCAGAATAGCCTTCCTGTAGATCCAGTTATTCTCCTTTATTTTACAAGATTATCAGGCTTTTACTGATGAGGGTGGAAGTGGCACTGCCTTTTGTTTTCCTCTTCCTTTCTTTACTTCCAGAATCAGGTTGATGCCAGCCCAGCTGTGACATGATCAATAACATGTGGCCACTATGGTTTGGCCTTTTGCTTCTTCCCCATAGCATGCTGCTGCATGTGACCAATATCCCAGTATTATTTAATCAAATAAAACTCATTATCAGTTAAACATATTGGTTATTTTTACTGCCACTTTACAAGATGACACATCATCTTTGTCTTGAACTGAACCCTACCCCATTAGTAGAATTCCCTTAACTAAAATTCATTTTAGGGACAATGCAGTATTCTATCTAGTCTTTGGCTGTATCTTCAGACCATCCATTGAAAACCCCATGTGAAATTTCACATTGTAATGAACTTGACATTTATTGTCTTCCTAAAACATACCTTCAAAAAAAAAGACCCTATCTCATTTTGGTCTCAAGACCCCAAGAGGCAGAGAATACAGTACATTCACCACAAATGGTTTTAAGTGTCATATGTATAATTCAGGCATCTTTGAGTCTTTATTTTACATTTGTTTGGCTTAGTCTTTAGCTTACTTTAAAAATATTATTTACTAGTATGTTTTTAACAGCATAACATTTACGTATACTTAACTAAGCATACACAAATCACCTGTTTTGAGATTTGGATTATAGCTTTATTTCTAAACCTTGGTAATTTTTGAAGTATTAATGATCACTAAAAGTGAAGACAGAAGACTGAAGATGTTGTTAAGATTATTCAGCGTTGATAAGTATACTTTCAATTACGACAAACAGTGACACGCCACAAAAGCTACAGGGCATATTCTGAAAGTTACATAGAGCTTGGAGGAAGGAGACAACTTATTTACATGGAATAGATCAAGGGCTCAGGTCACTTTGATTACATCTTGCTTTATTCTACAGATCTTTCCTTCAAAGTTAATGGTACAAGTTCCAGAGGCAGCATACACTGGAATTCTTCTATAATCATACATGAAATTCTGTTTTGTATTAAAAATCATTCATATTTAACAGATTTCTATTTGAATTATGCATTATAGATCTGCAAAGCGATTTGCTAAACATTATGTAAACCTTAATTGTTGTTCTGATTATTTCTTTTATTACTAATCATTTATCTTTCTGTATATGAAGATTCCCTTCCA
Source organism: Chroicocephalus ridibundus (assembly GCF_963924245.1). Lineage (NCBI taxonomy): Eukaryota > Metazoa > Chordata > Aves > Charadriiformes > Laridae > Chroicocephalus > Chroicocephalus ridibundus. Next base: position 16,201,218 of record NC_086284.1, on the reverse strand, counting down.
GCCCTTTAACATGCCATTTACCTGTCATTAAAACAGCACATACCTGATTTTTCTTGTCATTCTTATAAATAATGTAGCCACTTCTGATTTTCTTTTTTTAGTGATTATATAAAGAATGGTTTGCATGATACAGAAATTGTTTTTGTGTGTGACTTTGCAGCTACAGAGCATTGGCAGACACCAGGAAGGCTATATACCCAATGAAGAACATTGCTTTTTCCTTCATCTGTTATCATAAGCTTGTATGTTATATTGCTGAAATGTCTCATAACAAAAAATGGAAACAAAACATACCATATGTTTATTCCTTTTTAATTAAAAGAAGGGAATGCTGTCAATTTATACAATATGATCCTCATTAGCCCTGAAAGTCTACATTTATCTGGCCAAGCTTATTACCCTTAAGGGTTTTCTCTCCTAATTGGTAAGATGAGGTCACAAGTTATGTGACTTCTGCTTATTGAACTTTGAAAACTCTCTTTAACTACTGTGGCACTGGGAATAAAACTTGTCATTCAATTCTGAGGACCTGCAATCTTCTGCTCCTAGGCTGCCATCTGGTCCCATGTACGATGTCAGCCTAACGAGGCTTCCTCTCCGGTGGAGAGGGTGTGGGGCACTACGGTTGGCATTTTCTGCATGCATGTCATTCTGAGGCAGAGGGATAGTGCAAAGCCCTTATACCATTGAAGTTCCCCACTTCTACTAGTAGCATTTCATTAAAAAAAGAACAGAGGATGAAGAAGAAAATAAGCTTTAACTGCCACCTAATCACGAGGATCTCAATTACTTAGTTTTCAGTCGTGCCCAGTCATTTTCCATTCAATACTTCAGGCAAATTACAACTGCAGTAACTTCCAGAGATCCTGTTCAGGAACCAGAGCTACATTTTACCAGGGAGTAAGAAGACAACTAGATACAAAGCCAGTTCTTTCAACAGAGTGCTGTGACTCTATAAATGTTTTTTATGTGGTGCAGTGTTGTGCCATGTAAGAAATTCTCAATTTGCCTTTGAGCTAGCTGAGATAGATAGCTACGTGGGACATACCAACACTGATCTGTTTCTATAATCACAGTAGCAATGTTAATGCGGGCATTCAGAGGCTAACTATTGAGCCTCTAAGCAGAATTACTTAGGCAAGATGCAGCTCTGTAGAAGGTTGCTTGTTCCAGAGCTGGTTTCTATTGGTCAGTTCCTGCTAGGGTAGCTCCACTTACACCTTACATAAACAGACCCAAAGTGACACAGATGTAGCCTTGGCATTTTTTAGCTATGTAAACCTAACTGACCATGAGCTTTGTTATGCATTTTAAGATTTATGTATAGCAAGAAATCATAGTACTTTAATATTTTTCAAGAAAAACTACAGGGAAAGTCTTAAAGAAAGTTTAAACCAGTGGTGAGTAGGAGAGAGGTTGACACTTAATGCATTTTTGACACTTTTCTAACCTCAATTCCAATAAATTTTCAAGTGCTCTTTTTGGCAAGAAGTTTGAGAAGAACTTGTGTATCCTTAATTTTGAAACTTACTGTACCAAAATGAGGCATAATTTTGTTTTCAAATCCACATGTGTAGAAGTTAGAATGCTTTGTGTTTATCCAAAGAACTGGCTGTTCTTGTTAGGTTCATATTTTCAGTAAAGGTTTTTGCAATTTTCTCAAAATAAAATAACTTACGACAGAGGAAAATCCTATTCTTAAAATTTCCCCCTAAGGTTAATAGAAAAAACATTAAATTTATCACATCAATATTTACCTCCTTTTGCAGATCATTTACTGAGGATTCTATGACCTCTGTTAAATGACCTACATCTCAGCATCTATGGTATCCTACCAGCAGCCTTTGCCTGCTGTGAAAATTGGACAGAGGTTTCTATTCTTTATTTCTGTCTTTTTTAGCTACTCACTGACCTACACAACACCTTTCTTCATAGTCATTCACAGTTTCTTTAGGAGCCTCTAGTGAAGGTCTGAAAGAATATCTTGTTAAAAGCTACCAAATAATCCAAGCATGTTGTTTTGACTATCTACATGCTCATGATCTGTTTCAAAATCTGTTAATACTACTTCCCTCCAGAAAAAAACATCCTACCAATTTCATGTCAGAAGTGCTTGTTGTTCTTGTCTATACTATTTTGATGGGAGTATTAGCAAGCCAGTACATGAGTCAAAACAGAGAAGAAAGAATCCAAAATTAAATCGTCAACCAAAATGGCATTTATAAGTTCACTAACCTGCTTATGGTAGCCTGTTCTCACGGATCTTGTTGTGCCTAGTTTATCCATTATTTCTGCTTGTCTTTTTTCTTAAAGGAGGTCCTAATCATTGAAAACATGGCTGAGAGGCTGTAAGATCACTGGGTAGATGGAAGTGGCATAAAATTACTACAGAGTAACAAGTGTGTGAAGAAATTGACCTGCGAGCAAAGAATCAATATGGAACAGGGATGTAGCAGGAGACATAGTGGAAGTAAATAAAGGCAATTTGTCAAATTGACTTTCTTCCATACACAGTTCACCCTTTATGGATAAACATGATCATCCAATACAAGGACCAGGTAAGCTTAATCACAGTGTGTGAGTTAATATGATTTATCCATTAGAAGCTCAAATCAAGATTTAAGGAAAACCTTGGGCACAAACCTGTGTAGCATGAAAGAGAGAAGGACATTATTTGGTTAGGCTAAAAGGCAGCAAAGAATCAGAGGGCAGGAATAGCCAGAAATTGCTGAAGTCTCCAAGGTGGGAGAGAATAAAGATGAAATGGAAACTTTGGGAGCAGTTGAAAGAACTGGAGAAGTGTGTGAGTCCTGGAAAATGATAATGAAGATTGCAATTTGACGGAGAAAACTTGAGGTTGGTATGGTTAGTCAGAAGGGAACTGCATGCCAAGAAGAGGACAACAAAGAAGATGGACAAACTTCAGACAAAATGAAAGAAAATGTGTCTGAGAAAGATGTCAAATCACCTAAGACCATAGAAAACCTGGAACAGATTTAGATGCTCTAGATGCTCTTCATTTCCAAGTTTATACTTTACCAGTTAGATCACTAAACAATCTCAGTTTAACTAGTGTCCACAAAAAAAATACCTTCCATCAGAACTGATCTCAAGGAGCAGTAGATGGGATAGAACTTGTCCTGAGGCTAAGTGTAAAATTGGCTGACACAATATCTCTGACACACACACACATATAAGTCTTAACTCAGATGTTGTAGCCTAGTAGATTACAACCCACACAGGAAACCAAAGCCAAATGAAACAACCTCTCTTCAGCTGCTGCATATTTTCCAACCCTTTCATCAGAGATAAACCTGTATCTTAAAATAACAATAAACAAAGGAAAACAGCTCGTGCAGAAATGGATAATTTCAATAGATAGTTTATTAGTCTCATTTGGTGGTGAGCTATCATGTTCCCCTTCTTACAATCTTCACACCTCTTTTAATTGAGTGGCTTTTTGTTAGCTGTCGAACAGAAAATATGTCCCACTACTTCTTTGTATTTTATAAAGAAGTGTATTTTTAAAAAAATCTGCACTTTCCAATATGTGAATAAAATTTGGGATAGGATGTCCTATTATATGGTATTTGTCCCACATCTCTCATTAGAATCTTTATGGTGACTCTTCAGGTCCATTAAACCCAAAATCAAACTATTAATTGGGATATATTCAGAGGAATTATTAGGCCCACCATTCTTTCAGGGACATCCTGTATCCTTCAATGTACCATTACAATGTGCTTATTATTGTAGCATTGGTTAGGTGACACCACTTCCCAAGAAAGCACTGCTATTTCTATATCAGACTTTGGGAGTTTCTGGTTAGTTCTTTATTTCCTCTAGAAATAAAGTTTTCTTCCATATCAGTTGTAGACTATGGGCAACAGCAACTGCATTGTGCTTTATAGTCATGAGGGCGACTTTTGCTTCAGACTGGATACTAAAGTTGAGGGCATGAAGTCTAAATGTACTACAACACAAAACACTTAATTGCTAAGGCACTAGAAATTAATTTTATGTTGACTGAGACATCACACGTTATTGACCCAAACACCAGAGAAAAAATGGGAAATGTTACAGAGTCTTTGCTTGGTACAACAGAGCAAAAGAGACCAAGCATCCATAAAACGTGGGAAAATCAAAAAGTAAATATTTTGTCCTATAGTAATTACTCTGTAATTCCACGGAAATAACCACTAATGGCAGAATATTGATATCCTGGTGTTTCAGGAGAGAGAGAGAGAGAGGCAGGGAGAGAAAGAGAAGCAGAGAAAGAAAGGGAAGGAGGAAGAGAGGATGGGAGAGGAAGGAAGAGAACAAAGAAGGATGGAAAAAGAAGAAACCAGCTTGATTTCAGAATTACCCAGAATGAAATAGTTTTCCAAAAATGGTAAAATCTTTTGCTGTTATTCTTTTAAGTGAAATCACTTGGAAATCTTTAGCTCTGTGTAAGGAGAATCTGCCCATAGGATATACTTAATTTAAATGTATATAGTAATTACTCATTGGTTGACACACACAGAAGATAGATAGTTTAGTTGTGATTTAATGAACTGTTAGGGTCCACGTTCTCACCACCCTGAAAGCTTTGGCTGGCCAGCAAGCTCCTCTTGGAAAGAGCAGTTCACCTCCATATCTTCCTATACTGAATTCTCAGCCATCTTTCAAAGCCTCTATCGACACTGAAGCACGAACTCAACCTGATGGTCTGACTACTCATTAGACTCCATTATTTTTTCTTTTAGGATTTTAAACCTTTTCATGTTGGTGTTTCCCATCTTGAACTGGAGTAGAAAACCTAGTTCAACAATGTGTAACCTTCCATCTTCAATAGTTTGCCATCAGTGTGAGAATATCTCCACAAGATGTTAGCTCAGGTGATAAATCTTTAATCTGCATATCCATGGCATGGTTTTTGCAAGAAATTAAAAAAACCACAACCCCTCAAAAACACCAAACCAAACCATAAATTATTTAACAATAAAAATTAATTAATCAACAGGAAGTTATCAATCCTGATAATGCAGAACTGTGTACCTGGATTGCTTTCCAGTGGTCATGAAACTTGGCAAATATAAGGTACCTCTGTATAATTCTCTGCAGTATGTCAGTTTGGTCTGCTCTGTTGGTAGAATGCTTTAGTTAAGTCTGCTGCAGTTTAGTGACACGAACAAGATAAACTACTGAGGTATTTAGAAAATGTACATTCTGAATTGTCATTTGAATTTCACAACTCCAGAGATGGAAATTAAAGACTCTTAATTTGGGGAGTGATTTTTATGGTGTTCATAGCTTTCAATGTAACTCTCTGTAGATGTAATATAAGTGCAGCAATTTTCAGAATTGGGACATAACTGATTCTTAAATCATAATGCACTCAAACTCAAAGAAATGTTAAAAGCTAATAGTGTCTCTACCTTGTTGCAAATTCTGCCTATCGTAGATGATGATATAATATAGAGCATGCAGTAATTGTCTTCTCCAGATGGGAAGTCCTATGAAAAATAGTTTTATTTGTATTCATCAGTAATACATCTGCTTCCAGACACATTTGTTTCATAGACTTTAATGTTCACATCATTAATTTCAATTCATGGTGGAATGCCTAAATGAAAATAAAAAGACTCTTGTCAAAATTGTAACTATAAAAATTATTATATACAATCATATATCAAAGTTTGGTGGATTTTATATTTGGTCTCCAACTCTTCAACACAGCAGATGGAATTAGGACATCTGTCTTCTAGAAGAAGCCCTGACATAAACAGGTGTGTGACACTCGGTGGCTTTCTGGAGATAGATTCTCAGACAACAGGCAGAAAAAGAATAAAAAACCATTTTGCTTCATTTGTAAAATGGAAGAATCATGTTTGACCAATCTTAGAATACTTGCTGGTATTCCCTGTAAGTAAAAACATTCATTACTCTTCATGATTGTTTTCACAATTGTAAAAACACAGATGTAAAATTTGCCTTAAATTTCACTCATTCTTTGGGAATATATTGTTTTATGATATTTCATTGAGAATTTTCACCTGTCAAGCTTGTGGTCTTTTTTCCAAAAATTCCAAAATTGCTGGAATAAGAAGTTATTGGGAAAATATAGGAGTGTTGGAGACACAGATTCTAGTCTCTCCTCCTGTGCAGATGAGTGTTGCAGCAGTAATGATGAATCCAGATGTTTAACAGACCTATTCTGGAGTCAGTCATATGACGTGTTTCATGAAAGATCTAACCAGGGAAAAAAAAAAGAAGCATACAAGCCTAATATGTTTCTCAAAATTGATTTTGTTTTTTGAGGCAGTCACTGAAATTGTTACCTTGCACTTGTGAAAATAAGAATAAAAGGAAATAAATGGTTGTATGCAAGACAATTATGCTGCTGGGTTTTCTGACTAGCTGTGCAAAGCGCTAGATACTTTCAGGCATGTACAAATTAATGAATTAATAACAAGTACTGTACACAGCATGTAAGGATGTACAGTCATGCTTTGATGCAAAGGCATAATCTGGGAAAATTTCTGTTACAGTGCTGAACAATGGGCCATATGCCATCATTAATATCTTCCAGATTACTATGAATATAGGATGAATAAACTCATATGTTGTGTTGGGACCCTGAGTCAGCAGCATAGCTTTGAGACAGAAGTTTCTAGACCTTCTCTTTATGCCCCAAAAAGGCAAAAAGTTTTTTTAAATACACCCACCTCAAAAAAAAATACCAAACCAGATTTTATTCGAGCATAAACCACAAATACTTGAAAAAAAGTGAATGAAAATTCACCCTTTGCCACCAAGTTGTTGAATGCAAGTTCTTGCTTTTGGTCTTTTTCCATAATCGACCAAGAGTACCCAGTATCAGAAACATCTCAGTTACCTCTGGTCCTCAGGAAGTGCTGTCTTTATCCTTTGTGGTCTGGCTGTCTACTGTCTCATCTTCAGGCAGTCTCTAGGTCCCCCTGCATGAAATTCAGGCTTGTGCCTGTATCCTGTGCCTTTCTTTTCATCTTTGTCTGTAATGTCCTATAGGCTCTAGGAAACGTCCTTTCTAATTTCTCATGAGGCTCGCTATGTGAACTGTAGTCTACCGCTCCTCTTTTAGAGTTTTGTTTTATTTGGTTAGTTCTTAAAGGAAAGTAACTGGTAAGTATCCTGAATAAATAATACAAATAACCTTGCTAAATACAAAAATAAAAATAATTTTTTTTTCCAGGCTTGATAATCCTTTGTTCCATCTGTGCTTATGTGCAGGCCGCAAGCATTTGTTCTCCATGTACCCTGACACATTATTTTTGTTTCAGAGGTCTACAGACTGAATGGCTGGAGGGACAGCAGGGAAACTGCAGGGAGTCCTTTGTATACTAACCTGGTGTGCAGCTTTGGTTATTATGGCACATATATACCTTAACTACAAGAATTTCAATAGACTTTTTTTGTTTCCAAATATCAAATTAAATAATTGTTTGCAATTATTTTCTTTGTGAATTTATGAAAGGTGTTCTTTCTCTTAGACCCTTACTCCCAACATTTAAGAGAGACTTAAGATGGCTGGTTCTAGCCTCATGTGTCTCACATTCTCAGTAGATGATCCTTGAGTAGACAAGATCTTTTCTCCTGGTCTCTGGCAGAGCCTGAGCAAGACAGAACTTGCCTTTGGTAACCTTGTGACTAGTGAGGCTGGTACAAGGCTGAAACTGGATTTCTCTGTGGAAACAATAGATGAGTTTGACTAAATGGCTAATGCTCTAACAGATTTACTCTAGTGAATTTTCTGCAGACAAAGATAGCTCCCTTATATTGATGGTAGCAGAAGGCAATACATTTAATCACCACTAATTAGGGTGGACACATTCCTCTTGTTGTGGCTCCACTTCAGGACAGTGTCTGTATTTGGTAGAGGTAAAAGGAGGCCAACTAAGGAAAATAACATTTTAAACTGCCATGACAAGACTCACTCAAATATGTCTGTCAGTGCACAGTGCCACG